>NC_059072.1:134970600-137470600 GCF_020497125.1 Mauremys mutica
AGACTACCCCTTGATGCCTAGAACATTCTCTTAAAATTTTGGAATTGATTGGTTGCAATTTTCAAGTTAGTGCATTACTGACAGAGAAATACAGCATAAAAATAGCCTTTCCTCCTATCCATAGCTTTAAGGAAGGGGGCTTTGAGGAATATTTAATAATTACATATTTAATATTATTCCAACCCCTGGTATCATCTCACAGGATATGAGACAAAAGTGAGTTGCAACAGAAGTTTCAATGTATATGGAAAATGCTGATATGAATTTGTAACAGCTATCAGTAACTGAAGAACAATCAAAAATCCTACCAAGAGTTGAGCATAAGGCTTCGATTCATTCAGCCGAACAAGTGTAAAAATAAAGGATGGACTCATGGACGAATTGAGAGATCTAGTGCTTTTACTTTTAAAAACAGGCTTCATGTAGAATTTAGTCCACCTGAAGCGGGCACATGCCTCATTTACTCAAGCAAGAAGAGATGGTCTTGAGCAGGCCTGCACAACTCGTAAAGCGGCGAGGGCCTCATTCCTCCAAAGAAAACAGCTGAGGGCCAAAACCTCCTGGCCCCGCGGAAACACGCCCCTCCAGTACCTCCCGGCCTCGCGGAAACACCCTGCCCCAGCACTGCCCAGCCCTGCAGGAACAAACCCTCCTTCCCCAGCTCCACCCCACCAAAACAGCTGTGGACCAAAAAGGAAGGTTGGGGGTGGGGAGGTGATACTTGATTTTAAATCAACCAGGGGCTCCCAGCTGAAGAGGTGCTGGGAGCCCTCAGGGGCAAATTAAAGGGCCCGGGGCTCCGGCAGCTAGGGGAACCCGGCAGGGCCGGCTCTAGGTTTTTTGCTGCCCCAACCAAAAAAAAATTTGTCTGCCCCCTGTCCCAGCCCTGGGCTCCCCCCTTTCCTCCCCACCAGTGCCTTCCCCCCACCCCGCTGCTGCCCCAGCCTTGGGCTCCCCCCCCACCAGTGCCCCTCCCCCCCCCCAAACACCTCCTGCCGCCTCAGCCCTGGGCACTGGTAACTCACTCCCAGGGTGGGTCATTCAGCAGGAATTTTGGATGTGCACAAAACACAGACAGGATTGGTTCCCATATGGTTACAGAGCTGCAGTAAAGTGGAACAATTTTCAGCTTGTGTGATTGGAGGATATCTGGATGTATATTATAAGACTGTCCTCCATAAATGAAGGAAAGTTGAGGTGCCTTTATTATTCTTTTGTTCCACTCTTTCTTTCTATGGGGAATTTGCCAATGCAATATCACTGTCTTCCTTTTAAACAAACAAAAAGGCAATGGCTGTTGAAAATAGCAATTCCAGTGCTAATAAACATTTCTTGCTCAATTTTATCCTACTTTTTCTACAGCAAGTTACAGTGGATCAGTATATTTGATTTGGGAGAAATGAAGTAACAGCTGCCCAAACTGAGCTTGAGCACTCCTGAATTTTGAGGTGTTCAAATCTGGAAGGCAGGTGCTGGGCAGGGGGGGCTAAGCGGGGGAGCATGGCAGCAATGTGTCTGGAGCTGCATGGAGCCAGACACGCTGGTCTGAGTGGCACAGTAAGGGGGCTGGGGGTTGGAGAAGGGGTAAGGGGTTCCGGGGGGCAGTCAAGGGACGGGGGAGTTGGATGGGGCGGAGGTTCGGAGGGGCAGTCAGGGGACAGGCAGCAGTTGGATAGGCATGGGAGTCTCAGGGGTTCATCAGGAGACAGGTAGGGGGCGAGATCCTGAGGGGAAGTGCGGGGGGGGGATCTCAGGAGGGAGCAGTTGGGGACAAGGAGAAGGGAGGCTTAGATAGGGGCTGGGGTCCCAAGGGGCAGTTAGGGGCAGGGGTCTCAGGAGGGGGCAATCGGGGGACAAGGAGCAACGGCATTTAGATAGCGGGTGCTGCTGCTCCTTGTCCCCCGAGAGGGGTATCAGGGGACAAGGACCAGCGGTGTTAGATAGGGGGTGGGGGTCCTGGAGGGCAGTTAGAGCAGGGGTCCATGGAGGAGGCAATCAGCGGCCGCGGGCCAGGATTCAAAGGGCTCTGTGCTCCCCGCGGCTGCGGGCAACCCAGAGCCCTTTGATTGCCCGCCGCGGCTGGGATTTAAAGGGCTCTGGGCTGCCCGCAGAGCGCCGTGTGTGGGGGATTCAGAATCCCCCCACGGGCCGCAGAGTGAGGTTCTGCAGGCCGGCCATATGTTGTGCAGGCCTGGTCTTGAGGCTTAAATACGAAATTAGAAGGCAGGATATCGTGGTTCTAGTCCCAGCTCTATCACAAAATTCCTTTGTAGTCATGAATGAGTCATTTAACCATTGATAACTACTTTAAGTACAGTCTTTCAAGCAGTTGTGCACCCACCTTATAGTAATTTCATCTAGACTGTATTTCCCTAGTTATCTTATGAGAATGTCATGTGGGACTGTCAAAAGCCTTACTAAAAACAAGACATTTCAATCCTTCTTTCCCCCCACCCCCCATCTATGAGGTGAGTAACCTTATCAAAGAAGGAAATTAGGTTAGTTTTACATGATTTATTTTTGACAAATCCATGATGGCCAGTCTTTATAACTCTAGGTGCTTACAATTAAATGATCTAGGTGATTGTTAAATAATTTGTTCCAGTACCTTTACAGGTATTGAAGTTAGACTGATTGGTCTATAATTCCTCAGGTCCTCTATGTTTGTCCTCCTCCAGTTGTCTGAGATCTCACACATCCTCCATAAGTTCTGGAAGATAGTTGCTCACAGTTCTGAGATTGTTTCTGGTAATCCCTTAAATAGCCAAGGATGAATTTCATCAGGCCCTGCTAACGTGAATACATCTAATTTATCTAAGTATTCTTTAACCTCTTCTCTCCCTGTTTTGGCTTTCATTTTTTCCCTCTTGTTAATAGTGCACTGAATATCTGGTCGCCATTAACCTTTTCAGTGAAGACTGATGCAAAATAGGCAAACACCTCAGCGTTTTTGATGTCAGGAGTTATTAGCTCTCCTTCCTCACTAAGTTTCCTTCATCTTTCCTTCTCCTCGTGTATTTAAAGAACCACTTCTCATTGCCTTTTATGTCCCCTGATTGATGTTTCTGATTTTGTCCCTCCGTACTTATGCTATTCTTTCGTATTCCAGCTTAGCAATTTGTCCATGTTTCCAATTTTTGTAGGATTCCTTTTTGATTTTCACGGCGCTGATGAGCTCCTCATGGAGCCATATTGGCTTCTTACTATTCTTCCTAACTTTTCTTCACACATGGATAGTTGAGAAACTTCCAGCTTTCCTAAACTCCTTTATCTCTTAGATTTTCTTCCCAGGGCCTTTCTTACCACTTCTCCAAATTTGTTAAAATCTGCCTTTTTGAAATCCATTGCCCTTGTTCCACTACTCTCACTCCTTCCTTTCCTTGGAATCATTAAATCCATCATTTCATGATCGCTTTCACCCAGATTGCCTTCTACCTTCTGATTCTCAACCAATTCCTCCATGTTAGAGTCAAGTCTAAAATGGCTGTCTCCCTAGTTACTTCCTCTATCTTCTGAAACAAAAAGTTGTCCCAATACATTCCAAGAACTTATTGGAAATTTTGTGTTTTGCTGTATTACTTTTCCAACAAACGTCTGCGTTGTTAAAGTCCCCCATCACCACCAGGTCTTGTGTTCTGGATATTTCACAGTTTGGGTGAATCCCTTACATACAGGCATCTCCAGAGGTGTTCCACAGAATTTACATATGAGGACCTCAACAAGCATACAATGACCCTTTAAAATAATTTGCAGCCCCTAAAGAGACATTTCTCCCCACCTCCTATTCGTTACACTAGCAACTAGCTATGTCAGCATTAGAAGACAAGGGCTGCCAGCATCTCCAACGTAAGCCAGCAAAAACCTGCAATAATGCCCTTCTAATTTACTTTTTCAATAAGTCCATTAGTATGTGAGCACACACTCAGAAAACACCTGTGGGAAAACATACCATATTGCCCTGATCCATACACATGCAACCCCCATCCAGATCAGTGAGAGCGCCACTGGTGCCTGAAAGTGGTATATGACACCAAGAAGTTTAACATGCCTTCCAAATATCCTGTCCCCCTGCTGAATGGTATTACTCAGATGTGTGTGGTGGTTGCCTGGTGGTAAAGTTTTCTCTCTTCCTTTTTTAATCCTCTCAACCGCAGCAGCACTGTAACCTCAAGAACCGTGTGTTCCCCATTGTTCCTGGACCCCACATAGCTGAGTCTATTCACATTTCCAGCCTGGTGATTGAGCTGGGAGAGTATTTTGATAAACTCTATCTGACTGCAGGCAGAGCACAGAGATCATGGATGGCAAAAGTCAGAGGGCAAAGCACGGAGAGGGGATCACTGTCAGAGGGTTCAGATGAGCCCAGCTTTACAAAAATGCCATCTCTCTCTGCTCTAGTAGTGCCCTCCTGTGGTCAATGTGGCAAACAACCTTTGTGTTTTATATGAAACCTTAGTTTCACCTTTAAATGGCTTTGAGCAGTTTCCTGCAAAGAGGAAACAGGATTGTCTACATTTTCAAGTGCCCGCATTTGAAGATCCTTCTGCAGCAAAGTGTATAGCTTCATTGTACCAATTCATTGTGAGCTGAGAGTTAGTATCCACTATAGTATTCACTATTGGAATAATACTTTTTCCACTACAAAATCATGAAATGTCAATTGTTTGTTTTCTTATAACAATTAAATTAAATACAACAAATAGAGAAAACAGGTCCTTTCTTCTTCCCCTTTCCTGACTTTGCAAACATCAAGATGTCTCCCCCACCCTCCAAGCCCTCTCAAATTTAAACTTTGAGTGTAGGAAATTTTTACGAGCCAACACCACTCTCCTGACCAAAAACGGTACCCTTCTCCAGTGACAAAGAGAAACGAAACCTGAATCAGCACCACACACTCCATATTCTGTGCTACCAATCATTTTACCAAACAGCACCTCTGTTGGAATAATTTCAAATATTATTAATATGGGAACCCACCAATTATTTATTTAACTATAAATTCCTTTATTAAATCCAAAGGCCAAATGGTACGTATACAATTGCTCTAAACATGCCTAGAAAGCCTAAATGATAAGCAATTTACTATGTCCAAAGAGTAAGACATTTATAAGCATTTAATCAAGATACTTACAAACAGGCTAAACCAAGGGGTGTTTATTGGTCAGCTCCAGCATGGTCAGGCAGGTATTATCAACAACCTCTTTAAGAGTCTACTTTTTATACCCTTTAACCAACAAGTGATCATTGCCAATTATTGATGTCAGCTAAAAACTAATTCACCCTTATTTCCAGTCTTAATCAGGAGAAGATTTACAACCTCTTTTCTTCCCAAGGCCTTTCCTCCCCTTCTCCTTTCTGTCCAACAGTTTTCCCATTGCACCTGGATTCACACAAGCTTTAACACTGGTGTGTGGGTAGCGAAGGGCTGTGTTGGCTCATTTTAAGACAGATTCTCTTTGCTTGATTTAAAACCATTTGCAGTCAGTCATCCCTATCGGTCAGAGGCCTTCTTTTTAGAAACTTCCTCTTATCTCATTAGTTATTCTCTGAACCAGACATCCTCCCTACTTCATTCCTTCTGGCATTATAACTTATAACTTTCAAGGCTTTTCTTCTACTTGCTATTCAAGGCCTTTCTTTACAACACACACATATTTCCGTAACCAAACGTAAGCTAACTTTAATTCTTTAATTTTATACCTATCCTACAACCCCTCCTAGACAAGAAATGTCACGCTTTAGTCTAAGCCAGGTTATTCGGCTCAGAACAGGAGTAATTGGGTGGGAGTGATGTGCAGGTCACACTAGGTCCTTTCTGGACCTAAACTCTATGAATCTAGAATCCCCTCACAGAGGAACAAATCCTGAAAGGAGCAGAACATGGGCAAATTGACAGAAGTCAGTGGAAGTTGCAGATGCTCAGCATCTCTCAGCGTCTGGCCCTCATTGTATTTTGCACCAGATATTTCTACAGTAAAATTCTTTGACATTTCCAGATTCTGGAAAGCTTCTTGAATGTTTCACTTTCCAGTTTAAATTTATTCCCCCCAAATAATATTTCCTAGCACTTACATAGAACTCTTCATTCCAAGATCTCAGACATTACAGAGGAGAGCAAGTATCAGTATCCCCATTTTACAGATGGGGATATGGAGGCACAGGAGAGGTTAACTGATCTGCCCATGATCACATAGCAAACAGAGGGTAGAGTTATGAACAGAACACAGCTCTCCATATGCCCAGTCTAGTGCACTAGCCACTGGACCATGCTGTCTCTTGACTAACCAAATGTTCTACCATGAATGAGTTGGGAAGGCATGATGAACTATATGCCATCCTGCCCTCATCTTAGCAGATGCTGCAGAGGCTCTGTATTGTATTTAGCTTAGAAAAGTTACATCAAATCTGACAGATGGAGGCAACCAGAAAACTCTAAACTAGTTGAAGTACAAGTGGTGAATGAGACAGTAATGAAGAGATTTAAATTATGGAATAAGGCATATGGCAATGAAACAGTGGAAAAGAATAATGTTAAGGCGTGTTTGATCACAGTCTGTAACTACCTACATGGGGAACAGAATTTGATAATAGAGGGCTCTTCAGTGTAGCAAACAAAGGCACAAGATGCAATAGCAGAAACTGAAGCTAGACAGACTAGAAATAAGGCACATTTTGGATAGTAAAGGTAATTAACCAATGGAACAACTTAGCAAGGCTTTTGGTGGATTCTCCATCACAAGAAATTTTCATATCGAGATTGGATGATTCTCTAAAAGATATACTGTAGTTCAGTGGATCCCAAATTTTATTGGTTCACATACGATATTTGTAAAAGAGGATGTCTGAAGTACCACATGCACATTTCTCCATCTTGTGTATTTTTAGGCCATAGTAGGCTTAGCTTAAGTATTTATGAACTTATAATAAAAAAGGTTTTGAATTTGGTTGGTGGAGATCTGTCTGGAGGAAATCACAGGTGAAGAGAGTTTGGCTGGGGAAGACTGGGTGGGAGGGTTGGTTGGTGGACATGAGGTTTAGAGATGGCTGGAAAATGTCTATTTGTCAACACTGAAATTTTGCAGGAACCTACCTGTTTTGATGAAAATTTCATCACAAAAGATTTCTCAGGTCTAAGATGGAATTTATGGTCAAGACCAGAGAGAGAGAGAAAGAAACCCACCTCAGAGCAGCCTGGTAGTCAGAGCACACACCTGTAGTGCAGGAGACCATTCGCTCTGCTCTGCCTGATTCAGATGAGTGCCCTGACCACCAGGCTATTGGCTACTCTGGGTTGGACGGGTCTCCTCCTCTCTTGTGCACTCGCTAATTTTTCATGAGCAGCGTTGAAAGTTCTCGGTTTCATCCTGATGCAGAATGAAATTTTTTTGACATCACAAAGTTTCACGAACCGGGAGAACAATTTTCCATCCAGCCCTAATGAGGTTAGGTTGAGAGACAGGATTCTGGATGGAGAGCAAGGGGGCTGTTTTGGGGTGGGGTCTAGAGAAAAAGAAGGGGCAGGGAAGACTCTGGTGGTTGGTGTGTGTGACTCAGGGAGAAGGGGCATAGAGGTGTGGGGAATCTTGGCTGGGAGTGAGGGGCTTTACCTGGGCATCAGGCTGCTACCACCCTTCTTCTTGCGGTCGTGGTTTGATGGAGGCAGGCTTCCCCAGCTCACCAGTCTTCCTGCTGCTTTTGGTACCCTCACGAGAGAGTTTTACTCCAGACTTGATGCTCCCTTGTAGCTCTCCTCTCCAGGCTGTCTGCCCTCTTCTTTTAAATCTTTCTAGAAGTCACCTATCAGCTGGGTTTTATCATGTTAAGGAGATAGCTACCTTTCTCCACTAGTCTGCTGCTCCCTTAAAAACCTGATTCCTTAAAGAGGCCGTGTAATGTAACAGGGACTGGCTGGCCCCAAGCCCCACTATGCCTTCAAGGGAACAGACCACTCTGTTACAGCACAGAATCCTAGAAATGTAGGGCTGGAAGGGACCTTGAAAAGTCATCTAGTCCAACCCCCTGAGTTGAGGCATAACCAAGTAAACCTAGTCCTTTTCTGGCAGCCATTTGTCCAACCTGTTCTTAAAAATCTCCAGTGATGGGGATTCCATAACTTCCTATGGAAGTCTACCCTAGAGTAGCATGCCTCTTCCAACAAGCTCATGTACCACTAGTATACACATGCCACAGTTCGGGAACACCTGCTGTAGTTCAAACAGGTTTTAATGTAAGGATGTTCTACAGGATATCAGACTAGATGATCACCATCGTCCATTCTGGCTTTATGACATATGAACAAATGTTTAATCTAGAAGTAAAATTTGCACCTAAAGCCTTCTCTAGAACTATCAAAGTACTTCAGAGAAACGGAACCACTTTATTCAATATGACATGGATGCCAAGTACAGGATTAGACACACCCTGTGAATTTTGTTGCCTTCTAGTTGCAAAAAGTCTTCACGGTTTATTGGATGTACAGCTATCTGCAGTCAAAAAGACAAGGCAGAGCCAGCAACTTACCCTATATTCCAATTACACAAACAAAAATTATGTTAATTACCCCATTATTATGGTCGCTAAGTCAAGAGCTCAAAAAACAGGAAGTGCCAGAATTAAGGTTGCCCATGAAAACTTAATGCAGCCCCCTTGGGCGTATGCATGATAGTTTTTAATGAGATGATCACATACTATGTTTTCCCACAGGCATGCTTCATCCAGTGCATAGGATAGATAATGGCCACTGAGCTGCTGTTCAATATTTTGTTTTATCCTCACTGCTCAACATGTAGCTCAGGCCTTATGCACTGAACACTAAAGACAGAATTACTCATTTCCTCATGGGTTTTATTATGGTACTCAACAGTATAATATTGGAGCACTTAATAACCTTTAATCTATGTTAACAATACTCCTCTGAGGGGAGGGGTTATCATTTTATAGCTGGGAAAGGTAGGGTACATCTACACCACTCGCCGGATCAGCGGGTCTATCCCAGCGATCTATCAGGGATTGATTTATCACTTGCAGTGGAGACACAATAAATCGACCCCCAATTGCTCTCCCGTCGACTGCTGGACTCCAGCTCAGCGAGAGCCGGAAGCAAAGTCAACGGGGGAGCCGCAGCGTACCGCGAGGACGCAAAGTAATTTTAATTCACTCTAAGATTCGTCGACTTCAGCTACGCTATTCTCATAGCTGAAGTAGCGTATCTTAGATCGATCCCCCACCCAGTGTAGACCAGGCCTTAGGCACAGAGATTTCAGGACCAAAGTACCTACTACTGGAGTACCCGATTTGAACTATCCTGTATCTGATTTTTTCCAACCGTCTCTCATTATGTACCACTTTATATGCTCAAAGCACAACTCCCACTGACTTCATTTGCAGTGAGAGTGCTCAGCACTTCTGCAAGTCAAACCCTGGGTCTCAAGTCAGGCACCCAGGAAATGAGGAACACGAAGTGACCATATGAGAAAATCTTGGTTTAAGTGACTTGTCCAGCATCACACAGGAGCTCTAACAGAGACTGGGATAGAATGTAATTCTCATGGGCAGCATTCAACTGCCTTTACTATGAGCCCTTACTTTCTCTTCCTGCAATCCTCAGCCTTATTCATTGCACATCTTCAAAAAATGAAACAGGTCCTACAGAAACAGTCTCTTTCACTACATACTGCTAATTCAACCCCGGAGCACGTCCCTCCTGGGCACTGAATAAAGTAGGGGGCCTCTGAAAAGAAAACAGTACTGATCATGTAATTAAAGACTGCATCATAATAGTTCTGTGCAATCTTAATTAAATCACAAGGGATAGATTAAGATTGCACAGGCAACCTTCATTCTGGCATTTCCTAACTTCTGAGTGCTTAACTTTGCAACCTTACTATTCTTTTAACTCTTTTATATATGTGTAATTTCCTAGTTTTTAAAAAAGCAAAATGAAAACACAAATTCCATCATTGGGCATCATATTAACATCCACTTTGTTCATCAGCAGGGTTGGAACCATTAGATCCATGACACAGACTTCTGCCACTTCACCTAATGGGATAAAAGATAGCAGTAGTAGGTTGTCATCCTCTAGGTAGATCAGCACTAGACAAGGAGGGGCACTGTCAGCAAATATGTGCGAAACACACGGGCAGCAGAGGAATAGTGAGACTCAGAAATTTTGGGTTCCATTGCAGGCTCTGGAAGGGTGTATTCTCTGGTGGACACAGACACTTTTGCTCATTTCACCCACATGTGACACATTCTACCATGTCCCCTCCCACCTGCCCTTATCTAAGTTATGGCTCAGGCTCCTCCCTGGTTCTTTTGTTACAGATCGATTCTCCTCACCTAGCCAATCCATCTTCACTCCTCAAACCTCTCATCCCTCTGCCAGTTTCCTTGTCCAGCCAGTACTAATCTCCCCGTCTGGATGTCCTGTCCCCGTCCCCTCTCCTCACACCCAACCCCAGTACCAATCTTCTTGCCCAGCTAGACACAATTCCTCCCTTCCTCGTTCCTCATTTGATCTCTCCTATCTCAGCTTCCAGTTACCTCCAGACACACGTTCTCTGTCCCCAGTGTCCCAGTCCCTATCTCACCCCCTCATCCTTGTCTGATCTCACTCTCCCCGCCCCCCACCTCCCAGTCCCCTTGCCCAACCCAGTTTGCCACCCAACTCCCAATCCCAGTTTCCTCTCACCCCCGTCTTCCTCCACCTAGTTCTTTGTCACAATCTACACCCACAACCTGTTGTCCCCTCTGCATTTGATTCAGGCAGTTTCCTCTTCCATGCTGCCTGGGTCCAGCAGGGTAGGGCATTGAGAGCACAGGACAGGCAGGCCCCCTATTCTCAGTTCTGGTGCTCGAAGCCAGACAAGCATGAGCAGCTGGGAACTGTGATTGCAGGGACAGTCCTGCTTACTCATAAACTGCAGCATGCAGATGGAATCTTTGAGAAAATCAAACTGCAAAGCTCTAGCAGGTTTCTACTGAGCATATGTGAACTATAAGTTTTCAAAGCCTTATAACTTGGCCAAACTCAGACAGATTTTTACAGGAAGAGGAAAAGGCACATCCCTGACACAAAAGCTGACCCCGGCCAAATTTCAAGCCCCTGCACCAAAGCATGGTGGCACTTGAGCTTTTCAAAGAAAAAGTCACGAGAATTATTTTGATCAACACAACCTTTTTCCCTAGCCTTGTTCTCAAAAACAGCTGAACTTCTTTGGGCTGAAATTTCCCCGCTCCCCCAAAAACGATCAGCTTGAGGCAGACACCCAGTATGGAAAATTTCATCCCAAACAGTTAAACTCTGGCAACATATAAGCAAATAAAACAGGGTCTTATAGTGAGAACTATTGGGCAACCTTAACAGGCAGCACTACCAGCTCCACCTATAATAAGGGATGGCTTCTAAAGTCTGGTGGAGTATTGAAGATGAGAGGACAAGGGCTCTGAATTTGTTTGAGCTAGGTTACGCTAAGGTAGGGAGCCCACTGTACAGTGGTTTTGAGATAGGAAGAAGGAACTGAACTGTATTGTTTAGGCTCCCATGAACTAAAACATTTAATGATCACAAACTGAGCAACATCATGCAGCATGGATTACATGAGCTTTAAAAAAAAAGAGAATTACAGACATGGAGACTTTTCCCCCCCTCCATGATTAAAAACTTGAATGGAAATGATGACGCAGCTGAAATAACGCTTACATGATCAACATAGGGATTTTACTCAGTATGTACAGAATTCTCCAAACAAAAGTAGGTCAGCAAAAAGGCAGTCTGAAAAGCACTGGAAGCCACCTTTGCCACTGTTAGATGGGAATAGTCTTTGATGGTTTTGTATCATCCAGCTCAGTGTCCAGCCAGCGAAATTTGCGGTGACGGCGCAGAACTTCAATAGCTTTTAGTTCTACGGGAGTTGGTTGAATGCCCAGGTCCTCCAACCCAGGAAGATCAGGGAACTTCACGTCTGTTGTATGAAACTTAAAAAAAAAAAAAAAAAAAAAAGTAGTAAGAATGAGCATAGCAGAGAGAACAGCTCTACATGTACAGTTATTCAGCTATTACAGTAAATCTAATCCTTAATGTACTAAATACTATGTACTTATAACTGAGCTTGCCTTTTGTCCTCCGGAAAAAACTGGTATGGAATACTAGGACTAGAAACAAATTTAAATAAGTCTAAATGCAATGCCATAGCATCACTGCAGATCCTGGGAGAGTCTACTTCAACTATTTGCAAAATTCCCTTTATATTAGTGCAGGCTGCTGGCATAAGATCTTTCCCAGGAGAAATAAAGCTCCAATACAATGCACTGTTGGATCTTACAATGGATTACATGGGACTGTGCAGCTACTGCTTAGGGATCAGGTAACTACATGCCACCTCCAGATCCCTGATCACAATTTGCATACATGGATGTGTGTGTTTGGTGGTGGGGGAGGGCCTGCAGGCAGGCCTGATCCAAAGAAGTCATGTACATTTGTGTCCTGAATTAGCTTCAACAGGAGTTGCAGATTTATATTAGGGTACAGAGGAGACAAGCAAATGCACTGCATTTCTTTACTCCCTCCCTTCTCTTTCATATATTAATGAGAAGTTTACTGTGCACCACCTGCAAAGAATTAATGCTGACCTTGCATTCACAAGCACATAGCTGGACTGAAATTACTTCTCTGGCAGTTTGTCAGAAAACTTACACTGAACTAACAACTGTGATGGGCTGCTTTATTCAGTTTGCAGTCCTGTACAGATTCTCTCATACAAAGATATATTCACTCATTTAGCTCCTCCTCTGGTAGATAGTGCAAGATTGTTCCTTACTGTATATTCCCCAATGTTTTGGTTCAAGTCCAAGTTTAAAAGGGCTCAAGTGATAGGACCTTGGGAGCATATTCCATAACCTCTTCCATTTCACACATTACAACTGAGCTTGAACTTTAAAGCCACATACATATGGCTAAAATTGTCATTTTAAAAGAATTGTTATAACTTTAGAAAATTTGCAGTTTTTAATGAAGAAAATTTGCTACCTTTGCTATTGTTGGTGTCATTAGGCATAGCCCTAGGTAACTCAGGAGGGTGGAAAACCACAGTGTTAATGAGGCCTTTCTGTGCCAGGCCTGAATGAGCCCAGGTTGGTGCTATGTTTGTCCAGAGTACCTCCATGTTGGACTCTGATTGACCTTGCGGGCCAGAATTAAGAATGGAATGTGTAAACAGCTCCTTATCAGTGCAACACTGGCACCAGGAGATAATAAAGAGGCCTACTTGTGTCTGATTTGTTATTCTGCCTCCCTCAGCCAAAGAGAGTAAAAAAGCTAACAGCCTTGAAAAGTTACTAACGAGATAAATTGTTTGCTGTCAAGAATGATTTAATTTGCTTAGTGTAATTGCTAGCTATACAATGTGTCTACTATATAGGAGGGGAGTAAAGGGGGGGGGGAGAATAGTGGGCGGTAATGAAAATGCCTAGCTAAAATCATGTATAAGAGGAGAAACACAGCTTGCATCTGTGTGCAGGATTTGAGATTGCTATGTCTCCCTTGCACCTTATTTGGGCTCAAATAAACTTTAACTGCTTCTCCACCTTGGTGTGTTTATTGGAGCGAAGCACACCGGGCAACGGACCACTGTTGCTGTCCTCGAGCATTCTGCGCTGGCAACACTATGAAAGCTCTTTAAAATGAGGTAATTAAAATTTGATTCTGGATTCCTGAGATCAGCATTTGCACCATGTCCTTGCACCAACAAAACCTCTACACATATCTTTGTTTATGCTATTTAGGTTCACCCTATGTAGCTGCACACCAGCAGCATTTTAGCCTCATCTCTGCTACACCACAGCTTTGAACCCTCCATTAAAAACACTTCCCTTGCTTCTCTGCTGTGTGCTCCAGCAACTGCATTATCAAACTCTGTTTAATCTTGACTGCTGCAGCTGCTCACCTTGGAGCAGGAAGACAGCTGGATTTTGCTAGTTTTGGTTTAGAACATTACAACCCCTGAGAACCTTAGTGTTGTGGGTATCCCACTGTGATCCAACAACAAAGGCTTGCAAGCAGTTTATCCAGCTGAGCCCACTGAAGCTAGTGCGCCTATGAGCTGCATTGTTATGATCACAACAGACCAATTGAGGGCAACTTTCTCTAGGGTGGCAGAGCAAGGAAAGAGGGTCAAGTATTTGCAATATGCCCTGGACTAACTCACGAATAAATAAGAAGCTCTTACATAGCACTTTTAACAAGGGATCTCAAAGTGCTTTACCAAGGGGGTGAGATGTTTCTATTTCACAGAAGTGGAAACTGAAGCACAAGTGACTTGCCCAAGGTCACACAGTGAGCAGATCTGGGAACAGAACCTGAGTTTCCCGACTCAGTCCAGTGCCATGTCCTGCAGACCACGCTGCGTCCAATTAAAAGTGATGCACACATTATGTTCAGTCAGACTACTGCTGCCCTACCTTAGTGAAAGGTTATCTAAATAACTCCATTTATGCAAAGATGTGTGGAATATCACCAATAACCTTTGGAAAAAATTACATCAGGTACTGACATTAGGGGGTATGACTGCATTTTTGCTAACCTTACCCATGGAATAGCAAGGCTTTGATATGTTAATATTGGCTAATACCCACATTTTCACAGTTGAAACAGGATTTGGCAAGAACCACATAGCTAAAACTACATTAAAAGCAACTATGAAAAGTTATGGATAAATGTCAAGAGGCAACACTTTTGCTTATTGGTCAGAAGATCACGGATTCCAGAGTTAAATTAGGACTTCAGTCATACCCAATGCCGAGATTTCACCTTGAGTTGTTAAAAGGTGTCATCATCTGGATGGGATATTAAACCAAATTCCCTTCTGCCTACCCTAGTAAAACAAAAATCCTGCAGAAAATAGCTATGTATGCTTAACTGTGCTTCAAGGGAAGATGCTTGTGATTTATTTAAGTGCATATAAAACTAGGAAAAAAATCCTCACTCACTGCACAAAAACAGGCAAACTTTCCAACAGAAAACAGTCAGCTGCATGCCAGATGTCTACTTACAATAGTTCTCTCTTCCCAGCCACCCCTTCCTCTGATACTTAAGAGAAAAGGTTTATCTTTCCAGGTTACTGTCAACAATTCAGTTGTCAGTCAGCCTGGCTCCTTCCTTACATGTTTAAGAGAAATGTGCCAAACCCAGCTGGCCTTGATTTCCCATTCAATAGCTGCCAGAATAAACCAGAAGAACCTCCAGGCTGCTTCAGGTATGCATCCCTTTGCAGTCAACTCCCACATCATCCAACAGGCCTGGACAGGTAAAAGTAAGTGGGAATTCATGGGGTACAGTAGCTGCAGCAACTATGCTATGTATCCCATGAGGACATTTGAAGTCAGTAAAGGAGTACTCTGAAATCTTAACCTCTCCATAAAGAGATTTTTGTCTCCAAGAACAGTCTGAGAATGTTTGCAGGGTTTATACATTCTGTTAATGATACTAACACACCAAATTCTATTTGTGGAACAGATTGAAAAACTGCAATACACAATCTGCAGGGACATCATGTTTCATTACTCCTTGGATTGCTAAGAAACATTCATAACACTTCCCCAATGAAAAGATTAACTGTGCTTCCCCAGACCTACCCGATCCACTTTGTCTCTCGTTGTCCATGGTTCAAATGGACTAATCTCAAAGAATCTTGCAAATAAACTGTAACCATGAAAAATGGTGCAAACGTGAGTATTGTCATGATACAGATACACAGAAGGCAATTCAGACAGGCATGAATATTCAGACTACCCAAGGAATTAGCATTTTCTGTTCCATATTTCATTTTCCTAGCTGGAAATTCCATTAGTGCATAGTTAGGAATGTTAAGGTTTCAGCAAATTCTCAGTTATGGTTCTGATTACTATAAATGATCGCTACGACATTCTTCCATCTCCCACCTTCAGGGAAATGATGTGTATGTGTGGGATAGGGGAGGGAGATAAAAATCCACATTTAATAAATCCTCATTTATAATCCCACTTTTGAAACTAGAGGGACTAGTATGCCTCTTTTTCAAGCTTTGCTCCTTGGAAGGCATAGGCAATAATCTCACCACTCATAAGTGGTGCAATTCAAAGCCTCTAAGGCTAAAGCATGCTTGCTGACAGCAACAATTTAATGGATGTGCAAGCCAGGGGATGTAGTTTGGAGCTATTTGCATATATAATTTCCATATTATAAAAAGTGCAGTTTTAGTCTTTAAAAAATGATTGAAAATGGCAGTAGGGTGATGAAACCCAATGTTTATTTTTGCTCAATGCCTCAACATGAGATTTGCTCAGTTTAAGTGAACAGGTGGGTTTTCTAACTGCTAGCCCTGCAAACCAAGCCTGGAATCTAAGATCCAAGATTTTTTTTCTGGTTTATGCATTATCATTCAATAGTCATGATTCCGTAAGCCAATTTCTGCCTTCTGTTATCCTTATACAATCCCATGGTCTCCAAAGGTAAAAGGGCAAAATTTGGTGTTGCTGATTTACTTAACAGTTCTGTTGACGATACTCAAGGCCAGAAAAGAATCCAGTTCACTCCCTCATAGCTATGCTGTCTCTGCAGTGCTAATGTAAGTGGATTCATTTTGCCACTGAATGACTGAACACACAGCAGATCTGGACACCTTTGGTTAGTTTTGGTTTAGCAAAAATGAGACCATTTAATAATTGCATAGTGAGCATGCATAGTGAAGAGTTACCTTAAGATTACAACAACTGCACACTTAATTGCAGTACGGCCTAATGGGTGGATTTTTGGCTGAGCATGAGAACTAAAATAACTGATGAGTATTTTGGGAAATTCAGTCTACATCAACCTCTTATTACATCCCTTGCAGTTATCCTGTAGTAAAGTTTAAAGACCAATGCAAATAATCAGTTACTTTAAATTCTTCATGCTTCTACCCACTTGACGGGCGGCAATTTCTAAGCCAAGAAAGAATTCTACTTACTGGTAGAGAGGACGTGGGAGTGGGTATGGGAGATAGTATCTATGGGCTGTCGCATACAGATAGTCTACCAAGTCATAAAGAAGGTATCGATGAGGTCTGCAAAAAAAGGGTACCAGTTAAATGATGCTGTTTCATGCCTCCTTTTGCAAATATTCAAGTAAACATAGCAACATCTACTTTTCTTCAATCTAAATGATTTTTCACTGTTGTTGCCAGAGGGCAGCATTAAGGGAAATTTAATGGCTCAAGAGAAAACTGTGTTGTTTGAAACAGCAAGCAGTGAGGTCAGTAAAACGTACAAGCATCATATACAGAGCGTGAGGACACAATAGGTTTTATGAGCTTAGTGATACCAACCAGATTCATCCCCAAGGTCTAAGTCTATTGCCTTTAATGAGCTTGCCACATTTAAATATGGCCTTATTAAACCTGGGTACAACGTTTTCAGTGTTGTGACTGAACTGGACTTGCAGTGTCCTAACACTCAGACTTCTATCCATCTTGCCCTGGAAGGAGGCCAGGAAGTAGTGGATTTTGTTTAGATTCACCAACATCTTGTTTTGAACTAGGACCCCAAATAGCAGACTTTGCCAAGGAAAAGGGGGTGGTACCCAACTCTAACAGGGGAGAGATCATGGGCTACCAGAACACCTCTGGACCAAGAATTTACCTATTATCTGGAGGACTTTGCCTCTCAGTGAGAAGGCAGAGTGGTAGAAATAAAGGAAACCTCCCAGGAAAAAAAAAAATCCACCCGCCCCAGGGCTAATAGCTTTAGCACTGGAGTGTCATTTTCCTGCTTATCAGGTTGGGCACTAGTTCCACACACAGTTGTGGCAGATTAAGAAGAAAACAAATTATTGGCGATCCCACTCCCCTGCCTGGTTCTTGATCTGATTTTGCCAGTTTGTCCTGGCAGTTTAGTACTCCTGTTAAGTAAAAGGCTGAGCCTAATAGAGAATTTTTCTTGGCCCATATAAGGATTTGTCAGAACTCTGTTGCCAAATCATAACAACTGCCCATGGCAGCCCTTTATTACTGAGCTATGTGATATATCACACAGTCTGTCTGAATCCTCATAACGTTGTCATGCAGGTCATGATCGAAGGAGCATTGAACATGCCAACGACTTTGGTCTCTGAAGGATTTATTGGGAATTCTCAGCTAGCAACCAGTGACCTTGATGACCCACAAGCCCTGATGTGACTGTTGTAACTATCATAAAGTCGGGGCATTCCAGAAGTAATACTCGGTGGTATTTTCATATTTAGTTTCCAGGGGAAAGTGGGATTTCAGATCCAGCTGTAAACACAGGAGGATCAGACAGTGCCAGGATTATGGTGACCAGCAAGTGAGCTTGTTAAACTACACACATTACATCTGTGCAGATGGCCATGAAACTGCAGGTTGGGACAATTGACTCAGAGAGGTGAACAAACTTCAGTTTGACAAGCCTTGGTTCTGATGGGAAAACTTTGTGTTTCCATGTATCAGAGCTTGTGCCCACAACTGACAAGCTCTTGGGAAGGAAGAGCAACGTTTAATAATTGTGTAATTCCATTTTCTTAAAGAATATGGAAAATACTATGGAAAAACCACAAAAGTTATCAGGGGCACCAGACCAAGGATAGTACAGCAACATCTTTAACTATTTTTTTTTTTAAACTGACTAGGTCAAATATTTTCTAATTTGTGTGCCTAGAGTCAGATATCTAAATGCAGAGTTAGGAGCCACCTAAATGTAGGTGGCCTGATTTTCAGTGGTGCTGAGAACCAGCAGTTTCTATTGACTACAATGGGATTTGTGGATCTCAGCACCTTTGGAAAAATCAAGCCACCTATATTTAGGTGCCTAAATATGGATTTATGAGCCTAACTTTAGGCACCCAGAATTGAAAACGCTGACAGACTTCAAACTGACAGTGCCCCTTTAATACCTCATTCTTATAAAGCCACATTAAATGACATCACAAGAGGGAAAGACTGACCACCAGTATCCACTGCATATGAAACTGGAGGGATACCATAGTGAAAATATCATAAACTAATGAATACAGAAAAGTTATTAAGTCACAGATAGGGTTTTTACAACCCAAGTCCCAGGCTACTAAACATATTTTATATAATCGTGTGGAGGGTTTTTTTTAGAAGCACTTTGTAACTTGACTACTTAGCTATCATTCCTCTCCATGATGTAAATCAAATGCTTCTCTCGCCTCATAGACTAACTAGACCTAATTCTGCTTTGACCCCATATTACATCACTGAAATGTGGAAGTCAGAGCAAAATTTGGCTCTTGGGAGTTTGCTGATATCCTATTCTACCCTGGAATTTTTGTGCTTAGACCACTGAGTTGCTACCCAGTTTGGTTCTGAGTGCCCCTACAGAGTTGTTCCAGAATTCTCTCCAAATCTAAGGGTCTACATCAGAGGCTTTCACCAAAGTCAGTGGGATTTCTCCTTTAGTTTTTGCCTCTACCTTGTATTACTACTTTATCTTAAATACCAGGTATTATAAATCAGAATTACCAAAAATAAAGATTTTAAGTGAGCTGTTTCTACTTCATGAAAACATCTAAATGGGGCTCTTAACGAACAGAGATACACTTGTTAATGGTGGAATAAGGGAGGTGTAACTGACAAATAGATTTCTAAATTTACAGTAAGATGTTAAATTATGTTCTTCAGGGAACTGGCTGATAGTTTTCTCCATGCTAATGAAATAATGCATACAAATTTCTCTTTAAGCTTACTCCTCTCTCACTTCCTTTATAGAATATCATGACAGCACATATGTTACTAAATCCTATATAATAAAAAAATCAGTGTTCATAAGAACGGTTCCCTGTGTTGATGTTCACATTAGACAAAAAAAGAAAACCCAGAACAGAATGTCATGTGTTAAACATTAACCATCTGCCTGTATGTTGTATCCCTTTCCTACACGCTTTATCTATCTTGTCTAGTTAGATTGTGAGCTCTACAAGCAGGACTGCCTATTTCTCCGAATATGTATACAACAATAAATACAATGGAGCCCTAATTGGGGTCACCAGAATATTAACACTCATGGCTCAAGTCTGTGTTTTTTATTATTATTTTTTTCAAACAAAGGAGATGGAATTTATTCCAGCTAAAACAGAATGTATAACACAACGGGGAAACAGAATTTACTACATAATATGTAGGACCCTTCATTTTTAGTTTTTATTTATTTTTTCCTGGGAATTTATCAGTGTTCACTACAACAACAAAAACAAGTTAAAATCAGTGCAAAAAACTATTAACAGTTTTTCTGGGTAAATATCGGGGTTTATTTTGGTGGACGGAAAGATGGGGGGTGGGAATATTCAGTAGATTAATGCTTTGAATTCCGTTCATCAATGTGGTTTGCTGCAGAACTAAAACAGAACTCAAAACACAATGCCACCTCTGAATTAAGAAAATAGCTTTCTAATCCCCAATAAAACTTTTCATTTGAATAAACAGTTTACTGCTGTAGACTTAGAAATACTGGCCTATAAATATTTACATTTAATAATTGGGCCACACCGTTTACAGCGCATACACTCAACTTCATCCCTTTCTCCTGTGGTTTTTTTTTTTGTTTTTTTTTAATTCCGAACAGTTCCTTGTGTTCTGAAATGTATTCTGATACAGATTTTCATTTTCTTCCCATTTTAGTATGTCAAATCTTTAAATCATTACCTGCTAACGGCTTGAAATGTGTACGTGAGATTCATCAGTATGTTCAGATGCACGCACACTTCAGAGTGTGTGGACCTGTTTGTTTATTGTATCTTCTAGACTAGTACATAGCCTTACTTCGACAGGTAGCTTTGCATATACACACAGACTAATGTATTATCATAATACATCTCTCTCATGCAATGTATTGTATTTTCCTAATAAAACAAGTTATTTTTTATATATCTGAATTATAGAAAAGTAGGGTGAAAAATCAGAAAATCTTGTAAAATCTGGGACTTTTTCAGTAAAAATTGGTTTAAACTGAAAATGATTGGGCTTAATAATATGTGAAAAAAGGCACCACACAAAATCACTATAGTTAATTAGAATCAGATGAGTAACCTACCCAGTCAAGGCATATGTTTTCCCTTTAGCATCAGGATCCTTAATTGCACTAATAATTGCCTTGGCTACGTCAACAACCTAAGAGAAATATTTATATTAGTTTAAAAATATTTTTAAAATAACTTTAGAAAAGCAATTCTACATGTGGTTTGAAAACAAGTTTTGTTTTGCCTTTTTTTTTTTTTAAATACCTACATATACAGGTTGCTTCTCTGTTTTCTTGCCAAGAGCAATAAGTGGCACACCACCAAAGGTACGCATCTCTGGTAAAGGAGACAATGAGTAACTTAAGAATGTAATCAGTAACTCGGGGCATTGGGCAATAACCAACACATGATGTTTCAGAGCAAGGCAGATGAGCCAAAATGCAACTACACAGTGTTGAGCTACTATGGAAAGGGACTATGTTTAAAAAGTTCATAAACAGTCTTATTCAACCACAGTCTAAAATGTTTATTACCTTTTACTGCAATTAGCAGTGCATAACCCATACAACCTTGGGAGAGGGACCTGGATTCTATTCTGGCTCATGTATCAGCATCAGAATTGCTAAATAAATGACAGTTGCAGAATCTTTATTCTTGATGATGCATGAGCCAGAAAGAGAACCCAGCTCAATTGTTGCACTCCAGCACTGGCAATTAGATAAAATAAGCAGACAGTGTCTCAAACACTCCAGATAAAAACATGAAGTCAAATACTATAAAGTCACTTTTCAGAGTAGACACTGAATATTCTTTCCTAATCCCCACAGGTCATGATCTTAAACATGAGGTTCAGTTTTATTTACATGATATAGATGCCTTAAAGTACAGGAGCTTTGCAGAACAAGTGTGCTTGTCCCCTTGAGAAGGCAAATTATTTATTCCCTACTTCTACAGCCTCCAGGGTTAGTTATATAGATTGCATATTGTTTTATTGCAATACATACTTGCATAATAATTGAAAAACCGGTCCTCTCTTCCAAATATCTCAGCGGGCTTCATAATGACAGCATCTGGAAATTCCTCCCTCACTACCCTCTCTCCAACAGCCTGCATTAAATCAATATAAACAAACCAAACAACATCTCATTAATGTGATCTACTCTAAACAGGCTGGGGGTTTCTCAACCTTTTTGATACCAGGGACCAGCTTGCTGCCTTCCTAAACTGTGTTCTCAGGACCAGCACCGGTCCCCAGATTGGTTGTTGAGAAACACGGATATACAGAGTATTATCGCATCATTCATTGTAACAATACCTGAATAAAATATTCCATGAACTAACTCTGGCAATAACATCTCAACATTATTTCCATCCAGGCCATTTGGTCTTTGAGATGCACAGAGGTATAGCAACGTGCAGTTCTCAGGGCAACCCACAGAAGCACCATCAACATTTCTTTAATGGGACTCAGTTATAGGTTACTTACGTAACTCCCTCCTTAGTGACGAGATAAATACATAAAGCAAAGGAGTTTAAGAAATAGCTTGGCCTCAGCACATTTCACATTCCCCACATGCAGGGTTCAGAATAAATCAGGTGAGTCACAGGCCCCCACTTTGCTATCACAAATGAGTTGAAAAACTCTGCTTGACTACAGTTTAAACTTGGTTGCAGCTGAATTGTTTTCTAACATTTGGCTGGCCTACGTTGACAAGGCCAAACTATATTCTAGCCTAGTTAGAAACCAGGGCTATAACTCATTTTTTAGAATTGTCCTAATGTGATTTGGCCCCCATTTTAAAATTTTGCTTTGATACTGTGAAAGTCTGGTGAGTTCACGGAGAGGCCTACATAACCAAAAATGAGGCAGAAGCCATCTGAAAAAAAGCAAGGGAGCAGAAAAATATGGTATTCCCTATTAAGAAAAAGAGATTAAAGACTAGTACAGTGAAACCCTGCTATAATGCGATGTTTGGGGTCCAAAAACTTCCATCGCGCTAAATGCGGGGTTGTGGTAGAGCAGGGTTTCAAACCAGTCAGTTTGTCAGTGGTCCCCAACGCGGTGCACTGATGTGCGCTGCCTAGTGCCCAGCAGGGGAGAGGAGCCGTGGCCCCCGGCCTGCCGGGGACAGAGAACTCCGGGGCTGCGGGCGCCGGTGCTCTCTGTCCCCGGCAGGTGCGGGGCTGCAGCTTCTCTCCCCTGCCATGGTGTTGGGGACCATTGGTACAGTACTGTATTATGCCTTAAAGGGGAGCCAACCTATGATCGCGTTATGTGCGGTTTCGCATTATAGCGGGGCGTGTTACTGCGAGGTTTGACTGTACTGATAATTGTGGTAGAAGAGAGCCTATGTGCTGTAATCCCAATACAAAAGACAGTAATTTTGAAGCCTTTCTATACTCTTGCCCCCCATTTCTTCATTCCCACTACCCACTTACCCCACTCATATGCCACACCACCACCGGTCGTTAGGCCTGTTCCCAAATATCGACATTTTTGCTGACCAAGACAGCTCCCTCCTCTTAATGAGAGTGATACTAGATGCAGGGGATGCTTGAGGATATAGGGGTAAACCAGATTAGATCAAAGATTACTTTTTTTTCCCCCTAGAAATGCGTATGGAGAGCTAGGTGGGTCTGTATACACACTGAAGGGCACACTGCACTGGGCTCAGGCCCAGGCGCACTGTGTCTAATGGTGTAAGGAGACTACATTTTAGGAATTGCTCCCAACCAGGGAAAATATAACTAAGTGGACACAGTTCCTAAAGTAATCTCTTGAAATGGATCTGGCAAAACTTTTCAGTCTTCTGAATAAAATACAGACTGAACTCAGACTCACTTTATTCCTAAGGTATTTGGAAGGACTTTTCATGTCAGCATTCAGGTGAGAGATGTGAATGAGCTTTTCTACTCCAGCTTCCCTGGTTACCTGGGCAATATCTCTAGGAATATTTACAAATTCATCTTCAAAACTGAAGTTTCTAAAATAAGAAAATAAATGTTACTTTAAGAATCTTAAGAACAACCGAGCCTGTTATCTAGTTCACTGTCACATGTTTCCTGAACAGATTTCAGAAGCGCATTATGATGCTACTGTTAGAAAAATGTCCTTAAATGAAGGGACTCTTTGCATATTAAAGACACAAGCAATTCAAACATGGCAGAATACTGTACCAAAGCAACTCTACTTTATGGTTTTACATTGTCTCTAGTTAGACTAAAGCGCAGCTTGAAAAATTCACTCATCTGCTTCTCTGGCAAGCAGGAAATTTTTCCAGGCAAATGCTATCAATTTCAGCAGAAGCTAAACTTTTCAGAAATAAAAAGTATGCTTGTAGCCCTTTTTTCAGGTTACCTTTAAGCCACATGTTAAGACTGTAAACCAATGTAATGTGTAATCTTCCTGAAAACTATCAGTTTCAGTGCTTCTAACTGTTGCTCAGTTTTTTCAAGTTTCAGCCTTGTGAAATTTGACTGGTCTTGTCAGTTTTCACATCATCTATTAAAAACACTGCAAGCAGCGTGAAACTGACAAGAATCAAGTCAATTTCATGGTGGTGTTGCTTGGGAAAACTCCAAACAGCTTCAGAAGCAGGAATTGGAGCTATTCAATGGGAAGCAGAACATAAGAACTGAAGTTCTGAAATGGATCCGTTCTTGTGGAAGCCAGAAAACTGAAAGGGGCAGAGCAGCAGTGATCACCTCAGAGAAGTGAAGAGGCACTTGAATAGGGGTGGATGGAACAGAGAATGTTCCTTCTCACATTCAGCATCCAGAAGGGCTTGGGGGAGGAGTTTCAAATTTATCAGATACCTCCTAGACTGAGCCTTATACAAAAACAGGTCCCCACAGCAGAGATACAATAACCTGTAGAAATCTCAACAGACTACCACTGGACAGAAACTGAAAAAGGAGAGAGTTGACTTCTCTTGCCTACACACTATCCCTGGAAGGACCCCCAGCTTCCATCATCTACATCTGTCTTTGGACAGTAGAAGTTTTAGTCCAATGCTGCTATTGTAATCTGTCACCCCAACTCCACAGATCTCATTGATGTCTTTATTTTTGAGCATTCCAGAATTATTCTGATCCTAGGAAGTTCTTGGAAACATTACTCTTGCTCTGCTTGCAAAAATGCATATACTAGAAACACAAAACAAGAATGAACAGCATCTTCTAGAATTATGCAGTGACTAAACAATATAGGATACCAGATGAGATCAGATACTAATACTATGCAGAAAGGCTCAGTGATGGAGGCTCAGTGATGGAGGTTAGCCATAAAAGGAATCTCACTGTTTTTCTTCCTGCTTATGTGGTTCACAAGTATTAGGGCCAGGAGGAATCATTATGATCATGTAGTCTGACCTCTTGCATAAGACAGTCCATATAATTTCATCAAGTGGGTTCCTGCATCAAGCCCTATCTTCTGGTTGAGCTACAGCATAGTAGTTAAATTTTTGTTACTGTTTAGTCCTGTGAAAGGTGTTACTTCAATAACCAGACAATCTTCCCTCTAGATAAAGCAAGGTTTCTATATGGGGCAGACAAAGGTGTTTTAAATGAGCACATGGAGAATATAATGTGAAGGATATAGGTAATCCCAGTGGCAAGTCTACAGACACTTCGCTCTCCTTCCCCCCACCCCCAGACAAGCACCGCATTTAAATTTATTCCAGGATCAATTTTTTGTCTCCCAAATCAGCAATAAAGAGTTCAAAGATACTGTATTCAGACTTTAGAGATAGTGAACACAAATCTGATGTTTTAGATATAACTAGTAATATATAAACCAAGTGTCAGGGCAAGGACGTCGCCAAGTATGTCCGGGCAAATGCATAAAAAGTGTTGTTCAATGTCAAATATCTTGTTGTTTACATACTTAGTAGTATATGTAATAGTGCATGTGTTTTGTTAATCTGTTTATTTTAAAGTTCTACAAGGAAATCACCGCCAGTGTGGTTCCCCCACTGTCTGCGATTTGGGGGGCGTGTCATAAATAAACAGATCAGGGTTAAGGTCTCTTTTACCTGTAAAGGGTTAACATGCAGTACCTGATGACCACCTGACCAGAGGACCAATCAGAGACAAGATTTTTTTCAAATCTCTGTGGAGGGAAGCCTTTGTCTGTGTTCTTTGTTAGAACTCTTTTTGGATCTAAGAGAGGACAGTCATGTCTCCAAGTTCTCCTGGAGTAGTTTCTACTAATTAATAGTGAGTATTAATTAGAAAGGCGAATTAGTCTTATGATTTGATTCCTATGTTTGCAATTCTGTGTGTTTGTTATTGATTATTCCTAATTCTGCCTGTACTGGTTGTACTGAGAAGAGAGAGGATTCTCTCCAGAACTTAGCAAGGTTATACCCTATGAGTATCCAGCTTGGACTCATAGAGATTCTGTATTTTCTTATTTTTCTTTTAATAAATTCTTTCTATAAGGATTTGATTAAATCCCTTCTACTGTGGATATAGGGGAAGGGGCTAAGACATTCTTTCTCGGTGATTCACAGAGTTGAATCGGTGTGTATCTCTCCACAGTGGCTAGGAGAGAGGGAGGGGGGGAAGTGGGCTGCTTCCCTGTGTGTGTGAGATTCAAGGAGTTTGAATCAAGGTATCTCTCTCTCCGGAGCAGGCTGGAGAGAGGGAAGAGAGGGGAGGGGGAAGGTTCCTCCTCTGTGAGTTGATCTGTGTTCCCAGGGAGTGTCTTTGAAGGGAGACAGGGGGAAAACAGGGGTGTCCCGGCCCACGTAATTGACCGAGGTGGTGGCAGCAAAGGGGACCTACCCTAGGATTTTGGGGTGGGGGAAGACATGCGGGTCCTCACTTTGAAACCCCCCAGTTTCAAGTGAGGGTAGACTCTGACACCAAGGTCTTAGGAATGCATATCAAATAACATGGACCTTGTTAGATACACAGAGCAAGTCATTTTTTAAAGCAAGTGAGCATTCAGTAGATTCAAATGATGTAATGGAAGGCTAAAAAAGCATCTACTAGAGTAGAAGTAACTAAAATGGCATCTACCAGACAGAAAAGAAAAAAAGCAGGGCCTCTATAAACTAACTGTGATCATCAAATGAGTCTGTCAAGCAGGTTCCCTCATGAAAGTTATGTGTTCTGTTTGAATAGTCAGGTGTAAGTTGAAGCATATGCTTGCTTATAAAGGCATACTGCTTTAGTCTCCAATTCACAAATATTTTTTTTCTAATGACACCAACTGATCGTTTAGCAAGAAAAGAGAACCATATCACAAGTTTTTTGGCCCCAATTAGGGATGTCCATGTTGTAACATTTGCTTCTTTGGAGTGCGAACACAAAGAAAACATGTTATATCACATTAGGGAACCATGTTGTAACTTAAATTAAAAATTATGCTACCCTTTTTCTTGTCCTTGATGACACCCAAAAAAGAGTTTTAAATATGGATGCTAGTCACAACTAATCTTGATAAAGGACTGAGCTCTAGTTTGGGTTGTGTGTGTAAACAGGGCCTACACAAACTTGAAGTAGTCATGATTACAAATAAAAATATTGGAGACTATCACAGGTATTTCTTTCAATCTAAAATAAGCTTTAGGTTTTTGTTTTTTTATGAGTTTCACAATTTATTCTAAATCCCATGTCTGTTAATAAATTAGCAGTATAAGAAGGAGCATACTGCTTCTGAAGCTAATAAGGTGTTCATGACAAAATCCCATAGAACTGACAAATTCATTCATAGATTTAGGAACTTTCCACTAGCTATTCTCATTTATTAAAGTCTATACATGAATAGGAAATGCTTGGCCAGAATTTATATTAGGCCAAAATTCAATCCTGCATCAAAGTGGCTGTGGTTAGTCAGAATATTAGGGTCTCCATTTGCTACAAGTTCTATGAACATTTTTACACTACAAATGTAAATCCACAAAAATGTGTACACATTAATGGCATAATATTAGTTCAGCAAACCAACATACATTATGATTGAGAAAGCAGTAAATTCAACTCTTTATAATGGAGCAAAACTCATGCAAATGAGCAAAACTCTGTAAACATGGAAAGAATGTAAAGCTTAGCTCCAGCTCACACTCAAGACCCCAGTTAACCCTTCGGTCACACAGAAGAACTGTGACACACAAGATTTCAGTCTTGTCTCTTTATAGATAGGGACAATAATCCCAAAGTGATCGTGTACCGTACATTCTGTGCTAATTATGTTGCTAAAATACCCAATACCTGTTATGAATCTATCCATACAGAGACACAAACAAGAAAATTACTTTGTTTCCCATTCTTGTCCAACAAGATTAATGACCACATTGCTGTGTTCCACGGCTCTTCGGGTAGAGTTTTTGTCTCTAGAGTCCCATTCCTGTAACCATAACACCAAATAGGAAGGATATGAGATAATGTCCAAACAGGTGTAATCAAAGGAAGTTCTTTCACATAACTTCCATAAACAATTTAAACAGATGGAACTCTGTGGCTTACTTCACAAATGATAACCACTGGCTTCCTAGCATAAATCAAAAGCAATACTATTGCTAAAGTCAACGCCAAAAGACTCACCAAGAACAGAATTTGCCCCAGGTCACCCATGGGTCGAAGATACATGAGGTCATACTGATCGCAGCGATGGGGTATGATTATCTGGGATCCAATACGCCCTAAAATGTTCAAACCAGTATTTCTTGATTTAAATCAAACTATTATATAAATATTAAAGGAAATGCTGCTGTTAAAGTACAATAATTTCTTTTTAACTGCATAAAATAAAAACTCAATAGATGAGCTCAAATAACTGGATTCCACAGATAACTTTTGTGATCAGACTAATAATGACTTTCGCGCATCTGAGGATCTAGAGGTATTGTACAAATAAGTTACATTTCTCAATAGCCTATTTTAAGAATTCTTATACCAGTTATGGATGCCACATGGATCAAACACTGTAACTTTATAATAAGTTGACTTCTGTAAACTGCCTGCAAAAGAAAAATTCCACGTAATAATATGCCACATACATGTGTGTGTATTACAGTGATATGACTGACTAGCACAAAAAAGTGCATTACATCTAAGGAGATTTATGATTTGCATTGTGATTAATATAATTTTTTAAAAGTTGGGGGAAATTGCAAATATTATTTGACATTTCAAATTATAAAGAACAACTTTAAAGGGTCAGATCAAAATTCTAATTAAAAAATACTGCTGCAAAAATGTTTTTATTATGCAACTAAACACAAGGTCTCATCACTATTTATTTAAGAGAATTTATTCTTAAGAAACATTATTAATGTTGAAAACTTAAGAACTGACCAGAAGCTTCACCTAAACCTAGAACTGGATTTTATGAGTTCAAACAAAAGGTAATTCCCCCTTCAACCACTATCCCCATTACTTTAAAATGTGTTCAGATTCTTCTGAACTCCCTGGATCAAAACCAGAAATCTTGTAAAAATAGGCCAGTTTTCATTTCTTGGGACTACAACTTTAGACAAACATTAGGAATGTACCATAGAGAACAATCCCACACTGGGTCAATTTCTAACCTCCAATACTCAGGAGATTTCGTGCCCAACTTTGTAGACTAAAAAGATGTGGATAGTTTAGACAAACATCTGAACTGCTGAATGTTATTCTCAGGAAACATTACCCAGGCGGTTGACAACATATCGTCCCAGAAATCCTGTGGCCCCAAAGACAGTTGCCACAATGCCGCTAACAGAGGAACGTCCGCTTCTTCCATGGGGGATCACAGTATAATGTACATGGCGATGATGCTGCAGTACAGGAGATACTGAGGCAGGAATGCCAGAGCCTAAAATACACAATCAAAAGGAGAGAGCATGTGAAGCCACTGCAAGAGTTGTTATTTTCACTCCACAGATAAAGTTGAAGTTAGCTTTCCAATAAAACCCTGATTTTTAAACCACCTCCTTTTATTTCCCTCCAAAGAAACCAGTCTCCCCTGAAATTTCCCATACTACATACTAGGGTAGGATACAAGTTTGGAAAAGTCAAAAAAAGAGTAAATTTGGGTACAGGATCAGAGTGAGAGAGGGTTGTGGGGGAATTACAAAGGCGTAATATAAACACCACAGCAAGATAGACTGGGAAAGGGGTTAACTAGAAGATCATTAAAGCACTGAGGGTATGGCTACACTGGCGATTTGCAGCGCTGGAAAGCCTCCACCAGCGCTGCAATTAGTAAGTGGCCACACCTGCAGGGCACTTCCAGCGCTGCAACTCCCTGGCTGCAGCGCTGGCCGTACACCTCACTCGGCATGGGGAATAAGGATTCCAGCGCTGGTGCTGCAGCGCTGGTCATCAAGTGTGGCCACACACCAGTGCTGTGATTGGCCTCCAGGGTATAAGGATGTATCCCAGAATGCCTGTTCAGCCACTCTGCTCATCAGGTCAGACTCTACTGCCCTGGCCTCAGGTGACCCGCCCTTTAAATGCCCCGGGAATTTTAAAAATCCCCTTCCTGTTTGCTCAGCCAGGTATGGAATGCAATCAGTGAATCTTTACAGGTGACCATGCCTCCACGTGGCAAACGAGCTCCAGCATGGAGCAATGGCGAGCTGATGGACCTCATCAGTGTTTGGGGGGAGGAATCTGTGCAGGCACAGCTGCGCTCTAGCCGTAAGAATTATGATACCTTTGCCCAGGTATCAAGAGCCATGCTGGAAAGGGGCCATGAGCATGACACGTTGCAGTGCAGGGTTAAAGTAAAGGGGCTGCGGAGTGCCTATTGCAAAGCACGTGAGGGGAACCGCAGATCCGGCGCTGCCCCCACGACCTGCCGGTTTTACAAGGAGCTGGATGCGATTTATGGGGGTGACCCCTCTGTAAATCCAAGGACCACGATGGACAGTTCAGAGCCGGTAGAGGAGGGGGAGGGGGAGAGGGAGGGAGACAGTGAGGCTACTGTGGTGGGGGAAGACACCCCGGAGTCCCAGGAGGCATGCAGTCAGGAGCTCTTCTCAAGCCAGGAGGAAGCTAGCCAGTCGCAGCCCCTGGGGCTTGGTGCAGAAGAATCACAGGAGCAGGTCCCAGGTAAGCAGCTTTTATTGCAATGCAAAGGTTTTGGGAGAGGAGGGGGGGTGGTATGGCTGCATGCCTGCATGCCTAGACATGGAATATCCCATTGATGTGGTCTATCACGTTGCGGTAATTTGCCTCTGTAATCTCTTCAAAAGTTTCTGCAAGAGCATAGGCAATTCGCGTGACCAAGTTTAAAGGGAGAGCCAGTGTGGTCCCTGTCCCAGTCAGGCTAACGCGTCCGCGCCACTGTTCCAGGAGGGGTGGGGGAACCATGGCTGAACACAGGCAAGCTGCATAGGGGCCAGGGCGGAATCCGCATTGTTGTAGGAGACCCTCCCTTGCTTCTTTGGTAACCCGCAGCAGGGAGATATCTTCAAGTATTAACTCCTGTGGGAAATGGAGGGAGTGTTTCAGTGCTGCTTTCCCCAAGTGCTGCTTGCTGCCTGCCTTTAACAAAACCCAAAAACAGGCACTGTACCCATGAAGCAAAAAGCACCCCTGCCCAAGCAAACCGCGGCAGGAACCCCAGGGTTAATTCCAGAGGGACATGGCAGTGCTGCTTTCCCCAAGTGCTGCTTGCTGCCTGCCTTTAACAAAGCCCAAAAACAGGCTCTGTACCCATGAAGCAAAAAGCACCCTGCCCAAGCAAACCGCGGCAGGAACCCCAGGGTTAATTCCAGAGGGACATGGCAGTGCTACTTTCCCCAAGTGCTGCTTGCTGCCTGCCTTTAACAAAGCCCAAAACCAGGCACTGTACCCTAACTTACCATTTCTGGGAGGCTGTGAATTCTCTAGCTGTGTTTGAAATGTCAGAGGAATGCTACAGTGTGAGACTTGAAACTAACTTCAGATTATACACAATGCAGGCTCTATTAAAATGTATCATTTGCTGATTTTTTACAGTGTCCTTGACTAGTCCTGGTCCGGTGTTATCAGTGACTGAAAGAAAGCTTCAGAACCTGAGAAGGAAGCCTAACAAAAGCAAAGAAGATTTGGTGAAGGCAGTTATGAACCAGTGTGCAAAAGAGAATAAAACTGTGCAGGAATGGAGAGAAAAGATGCAGCACTGGAAGGAAACGGAAAGCAGGAGAAAGGCGTTGACGCTGAAGAAAACCACGAGGCAGCTTATAAACCTCATGGCGCGCCAAACAGACTGTATGCAGTCACTGGTAGCAATGCAGACAGAGCACTACCGTGCCAAACCCCCACCCTCCCAAACCTCTTTCCCCTATGCACCAATGTCAGCTCCAAGTCCCGTTCCCCAGCATCCAGGTTCTTACCTACACCATCACCAGCTGCCCCCGACACCTGTACAGTCACCTATGAGCCCAGAGAACTACGACCCTTACCCTCTGCACTCAACCCCCATCACCATGCAACAGTACAATCCTGAGGTGCACAACAGCACTCCTGGCAGTACATATGCAAAACTATGAATGTACAGTTCAACAACCAACCCCCCTGCCCGTTTATTTGTTTTTTTTAAATAAATGATTTCTTTGATTATGAAACAGTTTTTATTATTGCATAAAGTGAAAGATAACAAACCCCAAGGAAAACACAGGTAACAAACAGCAAGGAAAACACAGGCACTTAAAAGCACTGTAACCAGTGCACGTCACTCCTGGTCAAGGCAAAAAACATTACTGTTGGCTTTCAGCCTCAAATTCCTCCCTCAAGGCATCCCTAATCCTTGTTGCCCTGTGGTGGGCATCTCTAGTAGCCCTGCTGTCTGGCTGTGCAAATTCAGCCTCCAGGACTTGCACCTCGTTGGTCCATGCCTGGCTGAATGTTTCACCCTTCCCTTCACAAATATTATGGAGGGTACAGCATGCGGATATAACCGCAGGGTTGCTGCTTTCCCCCAAGTCTAGCTTCCCATAAAGCGCCCGCAAGCGCCCCTTTAAACGGCCGAAAGCACACTCCACAGTCATTCGGCACCGGCTCAGCCTGTAGTTGAAACGGTCCTGGCTCCTGTCCAGCTTCCCTGTATAGGGTTTCATGAGCCAAGGCATTAATGGCTAAGCGGGGTCCCCAAGGATCACAATGAGCATTTCAACGTCCCCTACTGTGATCTTTCGGTCTGGGAAAAATGTCCCTTCCTGCATCTTCCTGAACAGGCCACTGTTCCGAAAGATGCGTGCATCATGCACTTTTCCAAGCCAGCCTGTGTAAATGTCAATGAAATGCCCACGGTGATCCACAAGCGCCTGGAGAACCATAGAGAAATACCCCTTGCGATTAATGTACTCGTAGGCTAGGTGGGGTGGTGCCAGAATAGGAATGTGTGTCCCATCTATTGCCCCTCCACAGTTAGGGAAACCCATTTCTGCAAAGCCATCCACAATGTCCTGCACGTTCCCCACAGCCACGGTTCTCCTTAGCAGGATGCGATTAATGGCCCTGCAAACTTGCATCAAAACGATTCCCACGGTCGACTTTCCCACTCCAAACTGGTTCCCGACCGATCGGTAGCTGTCTGGAGCTGCCAGCTTCCAGATTGCAATAGCCACATGCTTCTCCACCGTCAGGGCAGCTCTCAATCTCGTGTCCTTGCGCCGCAGGGTGGGGGCGAGCTCAGCACACAGTCCCATGAAAGTGGCTTTTCTCATACGAAAGTTCTGCAGCCACTGCTCGTCATCCCAGACTTCCATGACAATGTGATCCCACCACTCACTGCTTGTTTCACGAGCCCAAAAGCGGCGTTCCACGGTGCTGAGCATTTCCGTTACCGCCACAAGCAATTTCATGTCACCCGCATTAGGTAAATCCAGATCATCGTCGGACTCCTCACTGTCACTTTGGAGCTGAAGGAATAGCTCAACTGCCAAACGTGATGTGCTGGCGACAGTCATCAGCAAAGTCCTCAGCAGCTCAGGCTCCATTTCACACAGAAAGCGTGCTGCACTCACAATGGCTAGAAACGTGGACGGGGAAACTGTACTGCTGGGAAGTGAAGCGATGCACCACGGGGCGTTGGAACAGGAAGCGGAATGACCCACACACTTCCTTCCCCTTCCCACAATACTCAGCGGCAAAACGGCGCCAAAACAGGACGAGGTGCTCTGTGGGATAGCTGCCCACAATGCACCTCTCGGTACAGCGCTGCAAATTCTGCAAATGTGGCCACACTGCAGCGCTGGTAGCTGTCAGTGTGGCCACACTGCAGCGCTGGCCCTGCACAGCTGGACGACCAGCGCTGCAAACTACCAGCGCTGCAACTCGTCAGTGTAGCCATACCCTGATACAGACAAACACAAGGCAGCTCCTGTAGGGACCCTGAGGAAAGGAAATGTTCTTCTTCCTCAATCCAGGCAACAAGAGAAAACTGATCACTTTGCTATACTGTTTATAAGACACTTTTAATTTAAGGTCTTTTTGCTCCTGTCTATTGTTGCAATGAATAAAGCCAAGTCCGTCAGTCTGTTCCCGTGGAGCGCCCCCAGCGGGGGTTTTCCACATCCTTTTATTATGATGGTTACATAAATCATTCTATTATGCGCATGTGCTAACATAATCCAACTTCTCGCCCCCTCTCCTGATTGGTGCCTTATGCACTGTGTATTCCAGTGGTATGCACCTGGTCGGCGCTTAATCAGTGTGTCTCCTGACCGGAAGTGTGGGGGGGTGGGAACCACTTCAGCCGCTCTAAATCCGGGGGCGGTTTTCCAACCCCCTTAGTGCTTGAGAAGTGTAACATTCCTACATCCCCTCCTTTTCTGTTTTGTCGACCCGTGCCTGGTCCGCATGTTTCATGATTCTATGTGCATACATGACGGCTTGGAATGTAGGCAGGGGTTTGCGCCGACAGGGTGTAAAACACATCCTAATTATATTAGGGATACATTGAGCAAAGCAACAAAAACCAATCAAGCAGGCGATAACAATCAAAGCATATTGCAAAACAGTTCGGTCCCATCCCATGGATGGCAGCCAGAAAGATGTACTCAGCCCGACTAAAAAGGCTGACATTGGCATTACAGTCTGATCTCATGGGGATTAAGCGTCGCCGGCATCGGGTGCGGGTCTCATTAGTTTGGGAGCCAGTCAACATTGACCTTGTGGGGAGTATCAATGTGAGCCTACTTAGGCAGCATTGAGCTTCTGAAATATTGGCTGAAATATAATTAAAGGTCCTCTGACCACACGTAAAAAACCAACCCTCTGGTAACATGATGTGCCCGTAATTGCTGGACACATTTTGAAAGCGCGTACAATTCCATTTTGGGGTACCCACCCACAAACATCCTTTTGGGGGCTTGTGACGTGTGCAATTAACCATCCGTGCACAGGTCAAATTGGCGTGATTGGCTACCCGTGGGGTAAAGAGGGACAAGGCACTCGCGGGTTTCACATAAGTGGCCTGGCCCCATAGGCTCATAGAAGAATATTGAATCTCGGTAACATTTATAAAATTAGACATCCCCGTTGCATGTGCAGCACTGCCCGGCGCCTTACATACTGGGACCAGGCAGGTGCCCAACAGGCCATGCATCTCAGGGGCCTGCTGTAAACAAAAGGAAGATTGATTGCAAGGACCGCAAGTCGAGCCCATATATTATAACGCATGCGGCTATACAATTCGGGTTCGGCCCCAACCAACAACACACAAAAACAACACAACAATATGGTAAAAGAATTAGCAATCAAACAAGCAAAGATAGCAGCAGTAAATTTCTTGGGGGTAGGCTTGGCCTTGTTATTCTCCAGCGTTTGCTGAGCCTGCTGCGCCAGCTGCTTCACCTGCCCCCAGGTAACCTTTGGTGCCGTCTTTGTGGCTCGGCACACTGGAAAGGTCTCGGTTAGGTTCAGATTGAAGTTGGGTATCGGGTTCTTGAGGCTTTGATGCCACGTCATCCTGCCACGGTCGCACATTCTTGGCAGGGACCCACAACGGACCTGTGGGAGTAAGCACAGCGGCATGCCCTCGTCCCCAGGTTATCAATGGAACGGGGCCATACCAGTTAGGGTCCGGGCTCTGCCTATATTTGACAGATGGGCGTGGGAGCGGGGTTTCCGTCTTAAAATGTCATTCAGTGGCTGTAAAATTTTGAAAAATATTTAAAGTATTTAGGGTAAACAGTACTATCGCTAATTAATTTTGCTTGGCGCCCAGGGTTGGCCCATCATCCCCCACTGTTTTATTTTGCTTTTTTTGGTACTCTTTAAGTGTACTATTGGTCCATTCCACAATGGCTTGACCTGTGGAATTATACAGAAAGCCAAAAACGTGATTAATTTGCCACTGCGTGCAAAAATCCGCAAACTTGTAAAAAATGTAGGCGGGGCCGTTATCGGTTTTTATCTGTCGGGGGCGGCCCATAACGGCCACCGCAGCAAGAACATGATTAATTACATGTTTGGCCTATTTGCCCCATTGGGGGGTGGCCCAAATATAATGAAAGTCGGTATCAATGGTAACATGTAAATATTTCCAAGGAGAAAATGGGGGATAAAGCGTGACATCCATTTGCCAAATTTGGTTGGATTGAAGACCGCGGGGATTAACACCCAGTTCGGGGCAATGATAAAGACTTGCACAATGATTACAGGCTTAAACAATACGTTGGGCCTGAATTAGGGGGATCTTAAAATGCTTCACTAGAAATTTAGCATTTTAATGAAAAAATGCATGACTATCAATGGGATCCGAAAAGAACAGAATGAATTAACTGAAAAAGTTTTAAAAAAAAAAAACACTGGCCAGTCAAGGACACCGCTTGCAACTGAAACTTGGCGGACAGCCAAGAAGAAGGGAGGGCTTGGCGAACAGCCAAGAAAAGCTGCAATGAAAACGGCAGGACTCGGCCAGGCAATAGCAAAATATGTTAGCCAAAAAGGGAAGGGCCACCATCTGGGCCCAAGAGTCCCCTTGGTGCAACTGTTTTGGCATATGAGCCCAGATTTGAACATAAATACTTCCCATATAATCACTATCTATTACCCCGGGGACTATCTAAATGCCATATTTCCCGGCATGGAAACAAGGGAGGATTAACCCCATCGTGCCCGGGGGCAGGGGTCCAAAAAATTGGATAAAAACCACCACCACCTCCCCGGGGAAAATAAGCTCCCTATCTTTGAAACAAGGAAAAATTATTAAAAAAACCAATCTTTAAAACCTATTATCATAAGCTAATAATCATATGGGATAAAACTGGGATTTGGGGTTCCACACTGCAGGGGTCCCATGGGTTGAATGCATGCATTAATCGCTCTAAGATCATGGAGCATTCGCCATTTACCAGACTTTTTCTTAATAACAAAAACAGGCGAATTCCAGGGGCTAGTGGATTTTTCCACATGGCCCGCCTGGTATTGTTCCTCACATAAATGACACAATGCAAAAAGCTTCTCCTGGCACAGTGGCCACTATTCCACCCACACAGGGGTACTGGTTAGCCATACAAGGGGAAGGGCAGTAAACTCAGTCATGAATGGTAAAATGTGAACAAAATGAATTAACTGAAAAAGGCTGAAGATAAAACACTGGCCTCAGTCAAAAACACCACTAGCTGCTAAAACTTGGCGAACAACCAAGAGAAAGGGGGGCCTAACTACACCCAAGCAAAAGCGGCAAAACTTGGCCAGGCACTAACAGCACTGGCCTCAGTCATAAATGGTAAGATGTGATCCAAATTTGCTTAACAAGTCTCTTCCCCATAGGGATACAGCAATATCCATAATATAGGGCTTAAGGAGAATCTCCTTTCCCCCTTCTCGCAGAGTTATAGCAATCCATCGGGTGCTTTGTTGAGCAGCCTGCAATCCGCCCACTCCCCAAATAGCTGGCACTTCGGATTTGTCCCAGGTGGACGGCTACTGCCGAGCGGAGATGACTGTAACGTCAGCTCCAGTATCTGCCAGTCCCTCAAGGGGGATACCGATAAGCGAGCTTCCTCATTAATTCCCTCTGGGCATCAGGATCATCTACCTGCCTCTGAATAGCCTCCTGTAGTCTGTTAATAAATTCCACATACGACTCTTGAGGGCTCTGGCGGGTGGCGGTAAAGGACCGGGGGGGTTTCCCCGTCACCGGTACTTTAAACAGGGCCTTTAAAACACAACGCCCCACAACTTGAAGCATTGCGAGAGGGATATTCGCAGCCTGCTCCCGTATGCTGGCAAACGGTCCCGCTTCATACAGCTGCTCGGGAGTATAGGCCTCCCCCGAAGCCCGCCCCTGTTGTAATGCTTCCTGTTGAAATTCACTATCCCGAATAACATACTGCGCGGGGCTTAAAAGCATCCTACAAGGATCCTTCCAATCTTGGGGGAGCATGCTATACCCATTAGCAATCCCTTCTGACATGCCTCGGGTAAAGGTGGATTTCAATCCAGACTCAGTAACCGCTCGTCTCGCCTCTCGGAGAACGGGATAGGGGAGGGCTGTGATCTCCCCTTCAGCCACCCCCTCTGCGTTGCCAGGGCGATGTGTCACTGGGAACGCAGCCAATAACTCCCTTATCTCCTCAGAGCTCAGTCCTCCCTCCGCGTTTTCCCTCTGTAACATTGCCTGAAAAGGGGACAGCCGAAAATTCGGCTGTGAAGAGCCATCCGTACCCGGACATGCATCATGGCATTTGGGTACCGCCTCAGGCGGCTTAGGGGGCAAGATCCGAGGGTAAGGAGGGGGGGCCGAAGGCGCGGGGGCGAGAAGGATAGCCCTGGAAGACGCTCCAACCCTGATTGTTTCCAGAGCCTCTGTACATCGCTGCCAAAGCAGGAGCCACTGCACCGCGGCTCTAGGTTCCGCGTGCAGTGTCGCCCCTATCGTTATCCAATCATCTACCGACAGTGACCTGTGATCCGGGTACCAAGGACATTGGCGATTGATTACAGCAAGTAGCCGTTCTAACTGACCCAGGAAGACTGGCCTGCCAGCCTGTTGTGTAGGAGGTCCATCTTGCAGGAGGTCAGACTAGATGATCATATTGGTCCCTTCTGATCTTGAATTCTATGATTCTATGATCCTGCAGCTCTCTCGCATGAACTTTCTGCTGAGCTGACAGTTTCCCCCCCATACTCACGGAACGAAGCTTTCCAGCGAGGTTCGGTGCACCGAGGGCTATTCCAGCCGGTGAGCAGGGGGAATCACGTCGGGGTCACCAGATGTTGCAATGAATAAAGCCAAGTCCGTCAGTCTGTTCCCGTGGAGCGCCCCCAGTGGGGGTTTTCCACGTCCTTTTATTATGATGGTTACATAAATCATTCTATTATGCGCATGTGCTAACATAATCCAACTTCTCGCCCCCTCTCCTGATTGGTGCCTTATGCACTGTGTATTCCAGTGGTATGCACCTGGTCGGCGCTTAATCTGTGTGTCTCCTGATCGAAAGTGTGGGGGGGTGGGAACCACTTCAGCCGCTCTAAATCCGGGGGCGGTTTTCCAACCCCCTTAGTGCTTGAGAAGTGTAACATTCCTACAGTCTATACAATGGGCCAGGATGAAGAAGTGCTCTGCACAGCTGTATGTGCTATAAGGTGGCGAGATGCAGTATTTTCTTTCCTCCCTCTTCTTTTTCTTTATCTGTAGCTAAAGCCTGTTATTTCTTATTTGTATTACCATAGCACCTAGGAGACCTAATCAAGGCCAAGAACACAACTGTGTTAGGTGCGATATAAACATAAAAAGATGGCCCCTGTCTCAAAGAGATTACAATCTATGTATAAGACATAAAACAACAGATGGATACAGGCAGATAGACAAGGAAGTGCAAGGAAACAATGAGACAACATTGGTCATCATGGTAAGCAATGATATCAGTACACCATCAACCTAACAGCTGTCAAGCTTTTTGCAGGCTTCATGGCAAAGGAGAGTTTTAAGAAGGGATTTGGAGGACAACCATGAAGTTGCTTTGCAGATATTTATGGGAAGTTCCACCCAACCATGAGGGGCAGCATGGGAGAAAGCACAAAGCTGTTTTCACAAGTATAAGAAGCAAAATTAACAAATATAAACTGATTTGCCACTGGGCACAGGGATACATGGTAGGAAATGAGGGGTGGGGCAGGCGTATGGGAAGGGACATGAAGGGAAATGTACTGGGTGGTAATGAACTATGTTACCTGCTCCTGGAATACCTGGGAGAAAGGTGAGTAAGACAGGAGTAGAAGACTAACAGGGCAGAGGAGGCTGGGCGGGCATGGATGTGGACAGGGGAAAGAAGAAACTTTTAACATTAAACTTCAAATGCTTATTTTCTAGATATAAAAACCTCTTCCCTTCCACTGTACTGAAGTAACGATTGTACACCTACCTAGCCAGATCCTGATAGGAAAGCATCCTCCTTGTTTCCCTTGTTTCAAGCAAGTATAACTTCCACACACTTCCTATGGACTTCCTAAAGACTGCAGCACCTTAAGGTCTAACAGTGCAAGACTACCCTCTTGTGGGCCTTACATGCCAATGCAAGTTAAACTATTTTTAAAAAAATGGGAAATTCACAAAATAAAGAATTTGTTAAAGAGTTCAGTTGCAAAGAGTCCAGTTAACACCATCATCAATTATACTTTAACACAAACATTTAACATCTTTTTAAAAACCTAAACATTAGAATCCCTCAAAAATCAACATTTGAGGAATCTGGCAGTTCATCATGACCATCCTTCAACACTCACTATCACCCCACCTGATTTACACCTCTGAGTCTACTTTAAAGTTGCCCCCCAAAATCTACAAAGGTAAAAAAAATTTACTAGGTGATTATAGAATCTCTTTTTCTACTCAAGGGATTCATTTCTATATAGTGTATTACATCCTACATTATTGCTCACTACAGAAAACATTAGCTGTTAGACAATTCAAGGCTGAGGGGGGATATGATGGCTCTTTACAAATATATCAGAGGGATTAATATTAGGGAGGGAGAGGAATTATTTAAGCTTAGTACCAATGCAGACACAAGAACAAATGGATATAAACTGGACACTAGGAAGTTTAGACTTGAAATTACACGAATGTTTCTAACCATTAGAGGAGTGAAGTTCTGGAACAGCCTTCCAAGGGGAGTAGTGGGGGCAAAAGACATATCTGGCTTCAAGACTAAGCTTGATAAGTTTAGGGAGGGGACGGTATGATGGGATAGCCTAATTTTCGCAATTAATCAAATATCAATTGCCAAATTATCAGCAGGTAAGTATGCCCAGTGGTCTGGGATGGGATGTTAGATGGGATGGGATCTGAGTTACTACGGAGAACTCTTTCCTGGCTGCTGGCTGGTGAGTCTTGCCCACATGCTCAGGGTTTTAACTGGTCGCCATATTTGGGGTCGGGAAGGAATTTTCCTACAGGGCAGATTGGCAGAGGCCCTGGAGGTTTTTCGCCTTCCTCTGCAGCATGGGGCATGGGTCACTTGCTGGAGGATTCTCTGCAGCTTGAGGTCTTCAAACCACAATTTGAGGACTTCAATAACTCAGACATAGGTTAGGGGTTTGTTATAGAAGTGGATGGGTAAGAGTCTGTGACCTGCATTGTGCAGGAGGTCAGACTAGATGATCATAATGGTCCCTTCTGACCTTAAAGTCTATGTGTCTAATTCTGCAAAGTCTACACACACACACACCTCCTTATTAATAATAAACCTCATAGCACTAAACATTTATTCATAAAAAAATATTATTCTACTCAACCAATTCATTTCATCTATGAGAATGTACAGAACTCACATAAATTAATATAGGCTAGGACTAAATTCCTATCAATATATAACTTCAACAGTATACCTCCAACAATCTTTTTCCTTTATAGAACAAAGCAAGGAGCAATGTTTAAAGTAGGCTAGGTGATAAAAGTGAAGTAGGTAAATAGTGTGTGATCCAGAATTATGTTGTGGAAGAGAACTGGATGACTAGTTTAACTTCATTTTAAAGTATTCCAACATTTGGGGTGTTCTGAAGCGGTAAATAATTTTTGTAAAGAAAGCAATTGCTTTTGAGTAGTTAGCTGGACTCTTTTGAAAATACACTTTCAACCTTAAATGTTTAAAGTTTTTTTGTGAAAACAGTATATACAATATACACATACAGTATCAGTGCTGCTAGTTGTATTAAAACAGCAGGAGAGTTTCCGTCACAACACATCCTCCCAAAAGCAACATTACCTTAGACTGGTATGAACAGAATTTGAAAAATGTGCATTACTAGACAGGTGATTAAATCTAGTGGCCAGAAGCTAATACGAAAGATGGGGCAAAAGGTTCGCCAACAATATATCAGTAAACATCTGCAAAGCTACCTCATTATCTTCCTTCAAATCTCTCTACAAAACTCTCATTTTCCATGATACCTACAAAAAAAATCTCACACCGGTTAGGCTGATGTTGCACTGATACCACTGCCTATCATGCTGACCAATATTGTCTCGTTGTTTTCTTGTACTCCCTCATCTATGTCTGTATCCATCTGTTCTCGTCTTCCTCTCAGATAGTGAAGTCTATGAAGTAGGGGGCATCTTTTTGTTCTGTATAGCACAATGGGATCCTGGTCAATGACGAGGGTTCCTAAGTGCTAGTACAAATAAATGATGAGAAAAGATCAACAGGCAATACTCTGGTAAGAGTCTCGATCTCTCGGTTGCTAGAACTGTGATCCTGGACCCTGCTCAGGGATTCTACCTTCTCTGTAAAGATCTGATATTTCATCAGTTTGAAACTTTGATTCTTTTGGTTGATGGAAAAAAGCATGTCTCTCTCCATTCTTGCTCCCTTCTGTTACACCTCCAGAAACCTTCTGATAATTTTGGGAGGAGCTGTTCTGCTACTCAGCCCTTCCCTGGCCTCCTTTTAAGTCTTCCTTCTCTCTCAAAATAGCTCCATTGCCTGTTCTTGCTGCTACCTGTAATTTTCTGAGGCAGCAGTAGATTTTGACAATGTAACCGCTGCCCAACCTTTTAGGTATTACAACAGTGAAACTGGGTTTGTTAATTTCACTCTGCGGCTTGCCAGAGCTATTGTAACTGCAAAGTTAGGAAGGTAGCTCTACATTCGGTCCCATTCAGAAAGCTATGTTTGCAACGTTAAGAGTAACATGGCCTAAAAGTGTTGCTGCTCCAATTGAAGTCACTAGTAGAATTAGTTCCTCTGGGGATTTTTGAGACTTAAGAAAGTTTACATACTGTACAACTTGATGGCATAGGTCTATTCACTGACCGGGGAGTTTCCTATTTGTCGCTAATTTGATTTTAAAAGCCCTGCTTGACTACATTTTACAACACCTGAAGAAGCAAGGAAGTATCATCCGTCTCCAGAAAAGGCTTTTTTTTTTTTTAAATGTAAAGTGTTAAATGCTCAAAAGAGTTGCCCAGGAGAGGTTCCAGTTGCAAACCTGGAGACACATAGGTCCAGATTATCTGAGGTGCTGAGTATTTTCAGATCCCTTTGAAATAAATTGAAGTTCTTTATCTCCTTGGGATTTGGCCAAGATCACACAGAAAATCTGTGGCAGAGCCAGGAATAGAACCAGAACCTTAATTCCCAGGCCTGTACTCTGACCACCCTTGCTGCAGCTCATCAAAATGGCTTTTATGCTACATTTAATTAAATTACATAGTTGCATTCTCTATATACCACACTACCTCCAGAACACTGCTTATGGTGATGGAATTAAATTTTAATCATTAATTTTTCATGCCATTTATCATTTTATATGCTCCATGTGACTTTAGCATATGACAACCACGCAAATATTTAAAAAATAAGAGGGAAAAGCTATTCCCAGCCTGTGGAATAACCAACTTGATTGGTGCACACAGAACTTATTGAAAGAAAGCTATATCAAAGAGATGAGTACTGAACACAGTACAATCTGTTTTTAATCTCTTATAAGCAGGGGTCGGCAACCTGCGGCAAGTGAGCTGATTTTTACTGGCACACTGCTGCCAGATGGGGTTCCGGCCACCATCCCCGCTCAGCCTGCTGCCGGCCTGAGTGAACAGAACCCCCAGCCAGCAGTGGGCTGAGCGGGGCCAGTAGGCAGGACCCTGGCTGGCAGGACCCAGCGGACGGAACCCCAGACTGGCAGCAGGCTGAGCCGCTCAGCCTACCGCCAGTCTGGGGTTCTGTTCGCCAGCCCCCCTCAGCCCGCTGATGGTCTGGAGTTCCAGCTGCCGGTCCCTTGCCAGCTGGGGTCTCGAATGCCGGCCCCTCTCAGCCCGCTGCCAGCCTGATTGAACGGAACCCCCGGCCGGCAGCAGGCTGAGCGGGGCCTGGGATGCCAGCCGCCGGTCCCGCTCACCTCGCTGCTGGTCTGGGGTTCCAGCCGCCCGGCCCCCTGCCACCGGCCCTGCTCAACCCTCCTGCCGGCCTGGGATACCGGCAGCCAGCCCAGGGCTCTGCTCCTGGCCAAAAATTACACTACAATTAGCTTAAAAACTTGAAAACTTTGTTTGTATATTATAGTAATCATTAAAAAATTTATGTTAATAAATACATAGGTTTGATGAAACAAAGTAGTTGTACTTATGTGCCTGTGCTTAATTTGTGTTTTCGATGATTTACCTTCTAAAAAAAATCTTGCCTGTCTCGCACCCCCAGAAAGGGCATCTTGCACCCCCAGGGGGTGCGTGCACCCCAGGTTAAGAACCACTGCACTAAGCTGATAAGATCTGCATTTTAATTTAATTTTAAATGAAGCTTCATAAACATTTAAAAAACCTTATTTACTTGACATACAACAATAGTTTAGTTATATATTATAGACTTATAGAAAGAGACCTTCTAAAAACGTTAAAATGTATTACTGGCACGCAAAACCTTAAATTAGCGTGAATAAATGAAGATTTGGCAAACCACTCCTGAAAGGTTGCCAACCCCTGTATTAAAATGTATTACTGGCACGCGAAACCTTAGAGTGAATAAATGAAGACTCAGCACCCCACTTCTGAAAGGTTGCTGACCCCTGTTTTACAGGAAAAAATCCAAGTTTAATCCAGTGCCTGTGTAAATTCAGTCCTGCAATCATGCACGTATTCTCCCCATGTCCTACCCAAAGGTTAACAGTTTCATAGGCCAGGTCTACACTGCAAACTCTATGTCAGTTTAGGAATGTGAAAAAAAATCCATCCCTAACTGACATACATTACAGAAACAAGTTGGCAAGGTAATATCTTTTATTAGACCAACTTCTGTTGGTGAAAGAGACAAGCATGGCAAAATCTCCCATGTAGACACAGTGTATACCAGCAACTTTTGCCAGTATACAGTATGTTGTTCAGGGAGATGCATAGGCGGCAGGTATCATAGGCAGGAATAGGCTGTGCCTCCCCAAACAGCCTAGTATGGCCCCACTCACACTCCACCCCCATGCCAGGCCCCTTCCTGCGGTTCCCAGCACCCTGCCCGGCCCAGGCTGGCTGACCAGCCTCTCGCAGGGACTCAGGGCAGCTGGTGCTGAGGCTGTGCCACCTGGCACAGCTGGGTTGGGGATGCAGACGCCTGGTACACTGGGGCTGGGGTCTCACCGCCTGGTGCTGGGGCCCACAGTGGGGGTGCTCTGGTCTCCTGCAAGGGAAGAGGTAGAGGGAGAGGAGGGGCAGGGCCTTGGGAGGCTAGCTCCCGACCCCTCCGCTTGTGCCCAAAAAGACCAGGTCACTCGCCACCCATGGGGAGATGCATTAACTATGGACTTGTCTACATCCACAGCACAGCAGTGGAACCACTGTAGCGCTTTAGTGAAGATGCTACCACACCGATGGGAGAGCTTCTCTCATCTGTGTAGTTAATCCACCTCTGCAAGGGGTGGTAGCTATGTCGACGGGACATAGCACTGTGTACGCTAGGGGTTAGGTTCACACTCCTGAGTGACAGTTATATTGATGCAAGTTTGCAGTGTAGACCTGGCCTATATTGGTAAAAGTATTCCTTTTGTCAGCATAAGTTCTCTCTCTACTAGGGGAGCTTTGCCAATATAGCTACTGCAGCACAGACTAGCACATATGTCCAGTGCAACACAGCTTCTGTGTAGGTTAGGGTAAGGAGAAGCACTGTCTCACACTTGCTCTATACCTAAAATTTAAGTCTCCTGGCTACATTGCCCTGGAAAACATCATGCCCTGTGTGATGTAGTTAGGTTGACCTAATCCCCACTGTAGATGCAACTAGATTGATGGAAGAATTCTTCCACTAACATAGCTATCACCCCTCTGAGAGGTAGATTCAACATAGCAACAAAAATACCCGTCCGTCACTGTAGTAAGTGTCTATCTACACTGTTGCAGCTGTACTTCTGTAGCAATTATGGCACTAGACATACCCTGAAGTAGCTGGGGCCAATCCAATGCAGTACTTATAATATCAAGACAGATCTTACATTCAATTCTATTAACTGGGGAGCTGGAGCAAAATACTGAAATCATGATAATCACTGTAATGATTTGTAAATTTAAAGAGTTCTCAAAACTGTAATCCTATGAGCTTTTCCTAGCGCTCTGCAGAATTATTTTGAGGACTAAATGCCAGGAGATGAGATAGACCCATGGACAGATCATGTTCTTATGAAGTGGGATGCAGAAAAGAGATGTGGGGGACGCTCAGCTTGGTGGAATGGAGAAAGCGCAGTGGTGGTGTTAGATATAAGCAGGCTATGCAACTCCTTGGGGCTCCAAGCAACTCTTTAGTATTATCTCCAATACATCATTCATCTTATTTAATGTGAACTTTTCAAGAAGTGTATTAGTATGAGCAAGCATACCTCTGTGTCTGTAACACCAGGTATGCAGTGTAGTTATAGGCTTGTCCGTCTCAGGATATTAGAGAGACAAGGTGGGTGAGATAATGGCTTTTATTAGACCAACTTCTGCCAGTGAGAAGCTTTCACGCCATATGGACTGAACAGACACACGGGATTTATGGCTTATTACAACAACCTGCAACCCACTCACCCTTTTTGGTCCTATGACCGCAGGGGGGTCAGCAGGCCACTCTACCTTGAATGGTCCCTTCCAATCTGTGCTAACTACTCATGCCAAACAATCTGCCCCTCCTCGCACTTTGCTGCGATCCCGGGAGCTGCTTTTCCAGCCGCGACAAGGGGCTCTGCCTGGCCCGAAAGCTGCTCCCACCCACCGAAGCGATTCCCTCGCCCGCCCTGCGGCACCGGCGGCCGCCGCCGCCACTCCCCGCGCGCCAGGCCGCGCAGACGCTGTTTCCAGCCGGGCGGGTTCCCGCCGCCCGCGATTAGCAGCAGCAGCAGCAGCGTCTCCGGGCGCGGCCCCCAGCCCCGCTCCTGGGGCATGACGCGCCCCCGAGGTCGCGCGGCCGCTCAGCGGCAGCCGGGGAAGCAGAAGCTCGTTCCCGGGCGTGGCCCCCGCGGCGCGAGCCCAGCGGCGAACCCAACGGGCAGCGCGCGCCGGGGGGAGGGGGGGGCGAGCGAGGCCGGGCTGCCTCGGAGGGGGGCGGGGGTGACACTCACCTGCCCTTGGCAGCAGCAGGAGACTGCGGGCAGCCCGAAAGCAGCCGGCCGCCGCCATCTTCCTCTCCCACAATCCCCCGCGGCCAACGGGTCCTCCGCGGGGACAGGCTTCCCCCCTCCTCCACCGGCCGGGGAGGGAAGGGGAGGGGAACCGAGCCGCCTCCCAGATGCGCATGCGCCGATGGGCGGGGCAACGGCGCCGGCCCTTCCCCCTCCCGCGCCGGCAGACGGAGCGTGGAGCGGGGGGCGGGGCAGGAGGGGAGAAGCAGCAGGGCCAGGGCGGGGGTTTCGCAGGGAGCAACCCGGGGTGGGAGGGGAGATGGACCCGCCCCGATCATCCAGCAGCCCGGGCCCTGCTCACACCTGGCCAGCGTAGGCCTGGCTTGCCTGCAGGGAGGCCTGTGGTTTGCCATGTGGGACCTTTCTCAAGAAAACAGGTCACTTTATAGACCTAAATTACGAGCTTTTGAAAAGCCATAACAAGTGAGTTTCCGTGCTGGTTTAATATAGTGAGAGAGAACAAGTTCCCTAGTTTATCACAGTACAGGGAGCAGTTTTCAGTGTGCCTCGCCTTGGATGTGGCCCTCCTTTAGAAATGATGGGGTTTGAACTCGGTAGCCATCCATGAAGAGTACGGCCGTAAAAGTTGCATCATAGCCAAACACAATGTTCTCTCAATCTGCTACATGCAGTTGTATTTTCCTGGATTTTCCTACTGATTCCCTCTGCTTTTTAGTCTACTTTGAATACAAATGACCAGTCTTTTGTAATTTTGCTTACCTCATTGTAAGCACTCTCATTCACTCAAAAAACATGAACTCAGCCAGTGAGGTGGGGAAGACAAAGATCTGTTCCAGTAATTGTGAAAGTGCAAAAAACACATCATGTAAATGGAAAGAAGTAGGATAATAAATGGGCTAGAATATAATCTCACTTATGCTGGTATAATTTCAGAGTGACCCTCAAGATGCTTTTCGTATACACTGGTGTAAGAGAATAGATGTCGCATGGTGTTTATATTGACTTCAGTAGACTTAATCCTAATATGCATACAAGTATATGTGACAGCGAATCAGGCAACACTAGACTCTAATGTAAAACAACCTCATTAAAAAATTATCCCGTTTTGTCCTAATTAAGGGCCCAGTACTGTACTCAGGAAAAGGGGTTGTTGCATATCAGCCCTTCTCTTTCCCATGCACTTGCCTTCTCTTTGGTGTGTATTTATTCTGAGAGTGGGCTGCATCAGTAGAACATATTTGTAGGACAGAGGCTAATTGCAAATTTGTTGTTATAGAGTGGGCCAAATTCTGTGTAGGTGTAACTATTTGTCACACTGCCAGTGAAGTTACGCTAGCTGAAAATATGGGATAGTGTCAATTGCTTAATGGGCAAGCAGATGTGTTGAGGCAGCATTTTAGTACTAAAGGCAATACAGTCTAGATTTTATCAGAGGGGTAGCTGTGTTAGTCTGGTTCTGTAAAAGCAGCAAAGAATCCTGTGGCACCTTATAGACTAACAGACGTTTTGCAGCATGAGCTTTCGTGGGTGAATACCCACTTAAGAAGTGGGTATTCACCCACGAAAGCTCATGCTGCAAAACGTCTGTTAGTCTATAAGGTGCCACAGGATTCTTTGCTGCTTTTAGTCTAGATTTTGAAAGTCTTACTCAATTTTCTCAGTACTTTCTCAGACACAGATTTCTTCCAATCAATGGAAGTTTGGCTTAAGTAAGGTCTGAGTCTGACTTCAGATTCCAGGACTATATCAATAAATATATTGTACTGTGTGCTCAGGTGGAAACCATGGAGACTTACAAAGCATAGTTGGAAACCAGTCTCATTTTAACCTCAGAACTGTAACTTGTGAGTGTGTACTTTAGGCATCTAAATAAAGGAGAATTTCAGAGGTGCTGAGTACCTACAGCTCACATTCACTTAAGTCTATAAAACCATTCAGTTCCCAAGCAGCTGCATGGATCTTCCCATCTTTGCCTTCCTCCTCCCAAGCTCCTAACCCTCATGTTGCCCTATTCTTGTCTTAACCTAGACTGGAAGCTTTGTACTGCAAGGAGTCCATCTTTCTTTGTGTTGTACAATTCCATGCACGTGTGGTGGTATATAGAAAGTAATAAGGGGTTACCAGAATGAGCAAGGATGGATTGTGACTGAGACAAAAGATTGAATGTCAGCCAATGTGGGTTCTATTTCTGGCTTTGTCACAGACTTCCTCTGTGACTGTGCAACTCACTTCCCATATCTGTGCCATATAGTCTCCTTATATAAAATAATGCTTTCCAGTCTCACAGTGGTGTGAAAGTAGATTTGTTAGTTTGCCAGAGATGTTCAGTTATTACAGATATATTCATTATTAAAAAGCCTATAAAATAATAAATAAATCCTCCTTGCCTTGATCGTGCAATGAGTCCCATGAAAATCAATGAGATTAGTTGTGTGACTTAAGGTGAACAGGATTTGTCCCTTTATATTTTAAAAGGTTTGGGGAAAGCAAAGCTGAGTGGGAAAGAACTTCTTGTATTTGAAACAGGAAAATAAAAACCAAACACCAAAAAGAAGTCTAAATGTTATTGATCACCTAAAGATCTGGTAAAAAACCGCACACTTCAGCAGTCATGTATTTCTGCCCCATCTCCTACTGTACCTAAGGGAGGAGAAAGTATAGCTGTAAATTCTATATTATTTAATATGCCAGAAGAGTGGGGATCAGATATAAATGGTATGTCTCATTTTCCATTTGCCCACCTAGTCTAGATCTCCTCCTTGTGGTGTTACCGTTGCTATAGAAACACTGATGTCTCCAGAAAGCCTTGTGATGTCACTCTACATTCTGACAGGAGGAGGTTAAGTGGGTGACCACAGCTACTGTCTTGCAAGAACATCCTAGCAGCTTAGTTGATAAAAGTGTCCTTTGAAATCCTTTTGGGCCTTCCACTTTGATGGCGCAGAGGTAGGAAAGTCCAACTGGTTTTTTTATTCCACAAATTATTAAATGTGAGGATTAAACAGTAACCTAGAGAGAGCTTTCTTATGGGCCTACTCAGAGTGGAGTAAATCCAGATTACTCAGTCTGAGTAAGAGGGAAAGTATTAGGCCATGAGTTACTCCCTGCAGGTTCCTTCTTTTTTATATCATCACCCTGTGAATTGATCCAGATAGCTCAATGTTTAAAAAACAATAAAATATTCTAAAGCTATTTGCTGAGTCCTCCCATCCCCATCTTTCCAAGGCTCTCCTTGTCCCCAGTTTGACATCTGTGAGTGCGTGGCAGGATGGGGAGCAGATAATCTCTACCTTCAGGAATGCTCATTTCTCTATTATTGAGCTCAGAGAAGATGGGCTAGTGGCTAAGAGGATAGAGCAGACGTCCCCAAACTATGGGGCGCACCCGTTGGGGGGGCGGGCATGGAGGAACATCTGGGGGGAGAGTGGCAGGGCCCGAGCCAGCCCCCACAGTGCTGAGCACGTACAGCTCTGCTCCAGTCCAGCCACGTGTCTGGTTCCTGGCCCCAGCCCCAGCTTCAGCAGGGCTCCACTCCCAGACCCGTCCGCAGCCTGGGCCGCTGGCTGTGGGCCAGGGTTGAGGCCAGGGCCCAGCTGCCAAACCCTGCCACAGCCCACTTGCGGCTCCACTCCCACCCTCAGCCTCGGCCCCTGGCGTGGTCCCAGACCTGGCCTCAGCTGTGCCCCAGCCTCAGTCTCCTTACCCCTGTTCACATCCCTCCCCCACATCCCACCCAGAGCTGCAGCCCTGCTCCAGGGAAAAGTTTGGGGAACTCTGGGATAGAGTATAATGTACCAGGGGTAGGAAGCAACCTTGTAACACACACACCTGCAACCAGAATAAAGTTATTGGAATGCTGTCCATTAACCTCTCTAACATGAGAGGTTAAATTATTTCCCAAAATTAAAAACTTCTCGTGTCAGATTAAAAACGCCCAGGGCACTAGATTGGAGAGTGCAAGGGGACAGTTTTCAGCTGTTGAGACCACTGCATATCAGGATGGCATTTAATGTCTCTCTTCGGTGGTTACTTGTCAGTGTGTTTTGCCTGAAGTTTGATTGATTGCTCTCGGTGACAGATAGTAAAAATTAGTTAAAGCTATTGCTGGGGAGGCAGTGTTGCCTAGTGGCTAGAGTGCTAGATTACCACTCAGGAGACTTGGATTCTAGTCCCCGCTCTGGTACTAGCCCATTAGGTAATCTTGAGCAATTCACTTCACGTCTCTGTCTCTGTTTCCCCATCTATCAATGAAATAATGAAACCTCTTTTATAGTGCTCTTTGAGAACTCCTGATGAAAAGTGCTATAGAAGAGCGAGGTATTACTTATTAATAGTCACTATTTTTTCCCTAGGTAGCATATTTTGTGCACTGAAATCCCAACTCTACAATCTCCCCTGTTTTTACAGTTATTTATATCTGTTCACCATTGTTTATCTTTATATAATTTTTAATGTCTTTTCCCTAATTGTCCCTTTAATAGCAGAAATCTCTTCCTGCTTCATTTTTCTCTTGACACAGTGGTAGTGTAAATTGTCACTTGATTCTGCCTCAGCTTTCCCCACAAAATTCTTGTCTCATAACATACTTAAAAAAAATCTTTGAGAAGAGCAGATGTGTCCAGCTCACAGTCAGACCCATTCAACCAAATTACTTTAGCACCAGTGTAAAGACCTGCTTTTAGTTGGGCAAATACTAAACTGAGAACTGTTTTCAAGCTAAATTCAGTCTAGAATCTACTGTAATTAAACCTGGTGTTACACCTAAACACAGGGAGCCTGAGGCAGAAATTCCAACAGGAGGAGGTTGGGTGGGGGCACAGATCAGCCCAGACTCCTTTCCATTGGTGTGGCAGGAGTCTAGTTGGAGCTCCACACAAAGCATGAATCAGCACATCCTCTGCTGCCTCCCTTAAGTGGAAACCTCAAGGAAAGCAGGAGCAGTAATAATCCCTGCCCTTCCTGTGGTGCAAGGATCTAGGCTGGTGGAAGGAGGACGTATAACTTATACTTTTCAGCACCATGCTCAGGAAATCTCTCCCAGCACCTAATTAAGACATTGCTATAAATGATTATCAAAACTCATCTCTTCTTGTCATCCATACTATGTGAATCTTAATACAAGCAGATTGTCCCTTACAGGCATGAAGGGGTGTAATTTGCTGCAACTGATGTGGAATTCAGTTTCTGGATAGGCCAGGCATTCGTATTTAAGGGTTATGCCAGGGCCAAACTTCTAATTCATAGTCAGAGCCCATAGGAGTGCTGCATCTCTTGGGTACCCTGTTCCCACTTTGTAGCTGGAACTGCCCACTTGCACCAGCTGGCCCCAGGCTTTCTAGCAGAATGGAGGTTGCAGGTAGCTTGCATTGCTATTTGCCTATTTCCTTTCCCCTCAGCCACGGCAGCCTTTCTGCCCATGGCCTAGGCTTCTCCAGTACAAATTAGTGAATCAAGCCCATTCTTTTCTGCAGTACGGCACATAGTCATTTTGAAATGTAGTCATCTAAAAAAATTAGATCTACACCTGAGTCTCCCTGACAATTTTTATGGTTTTTGTAATCATATTTTCCTAAAATTTTAAATGTTTTCTCCCACCTGTTGCCACATGAATGATCCAAACAAATTGACTATAAGGAGGAAATAGTGAAACAGATGATAAACAAAGTCCATCAAATGCACAAAGTAAATAAATGGAAATAATCAAGCTTCTTCTTTCTCTAATCTTTCAGCTATATTAATCTCAAGTGGTACTTGTAGTAGTACTAGACACAACATATTCAGAGAGCAGTGTAATTTTTAACCATAACCATAACCCATAACCACATCTCTATGTACTCTGTATCAAGCTTGACCTAAATTCTGTAGCACTATAATGCAGCAGACTGGAAATTCTGTGGCATCTTCAGATTCCTTGAATGTATTTGGTTTATTGAATGAAATATGATAGAATGGGATGTTCCAAGGGAATTTACACATATGCTTAATTTTACACACTGTGAGTACACCCATTGAAGTCAGCCGGACTACTCCCAGCATGTAAAGTTAAGCACGTGCTTTCAGTCTTTGCAAGACAAGGGCCTAAGGGAGTTATGAGCCTAAATCCTTCCAAGCCATAATGAATACCGTAATACCAACAATACACTGCCTTTGTGTTAATTTATTTTGTTTCCTCATAATTTTTACTGTGATGCAGAATTTTGTATTGAAAGTGGAAACCACTAGAGGCTTGTCTAAACAAATACTGCATGGCAAGCTGAAGTGTAAATCTAGAGTGCAAAAGCCTTCCACACACTAACTGTCCATGTGGACCCGGCTACCACATACTAAAAGTTTCCCCTTGCACATTGATGTCCCTCTGTTTCAAAGCAGAGTACCGGTAGATCCTATCACACTTTTAGTGCACAGCAGCAGGGTCCATACAGGCAGTGAGTGCACAGCACTGTAGATTTACACCCCAGTTTGCTGCATGCTAACTGTTCGTCAGGACGAGCCCTTAAAAAAGTTCAGGGGTAAGCGGGAAGTTTTGGAAATTGGATAGGAGGCATTTGAAGCTTTAGGCAGCTGACAAGGTGTTGGAGGCAAGTTAACGTTTGAAATAAGCATATTAGTTGGATGTGAAAATGATCAGCAATGTAATAGTGAATAACGTGATAGTGAACTTTGCATAATTAGATTTCCAGATTAACAGAGCTGTGGTTTCAGGATGTGTGGAGACTCACACTGTAGAAGGACATGGCTGTGCCACTGTACACGCAGTTCAAATCGGAAAGTTGTCTTCACAAGCATAAGGGCTAGAACTCTGGAGCATAAGGCTGCAGCAAGTCCACAGCTACAGAGTACATGGGACCTTGACCATACCCAATTAATTATTATTTACATCTGAACCATTACTGTATTATTCTGCAGTTTTTCCTGTCTTGCTACTTGTTGCTGGGTTGTTTTTTTTGGGGGGGGGTGTTTTTTTTTTACTGCAGCATAAACAGTATTTGAAAGTTTAGAGAGTTTAGTCCTGAAATATTTAATTTTCTTTCTATTCCCCCCATTCCTCAGATTTCATTTCTGGCATCCAATAGCCTTTAAATAGCTGACACTACTGCTGTATGTGGTTTTTAATGTTCTCAAGTATATGGTGATATTTCTAGTCACAAAGAGTTTTGCAGGCTGGATGGAAAACAGGAAGTTGATGCTGCCACTTTACAAAGATGTCTCAAAATCAGATATTTTTCTTCGCCCTTTATAGATTCTGATTTTATATGGCTGCCTATGGGAGCAATTCTCAGAAATTGTGAGGACAAATCACAATTTTTCAGAGACTTTCCTTGAGTCTCAGAACGTGTCCTAGAAAACGGTGAGTTCGTTCATTTTGTTTAAACTTTATTTTCATTAAAACTCAGCTCTGAAAATGTTGGGAGAAGTGTCTTGAAGACAAGGATTAGATTAGTTCTTTCTGCTCTTTGTGAGCATTTGTGTAATATATTCAATTGTATGGATTTTCAAAATTTGCAGTCTTCCCTTACACAATCATGGTTCTGTTTTCTGGCAATTGTATCTTTTGTCAGGCTGGGTTTTTTTAAAAAAACTAAGGGAGTTAGGTGCCCAATTCTCACTGAACTGCCTTTGAAAATCCTAATTATAGTATATAACTCTCAATGCTTGTCAAAATCCATTGTGCCATACCTGCATTCCCTTCTGCAAAATTGTGCTTAAAGGGACATTGCTATCTTGACATTTTGATTTCTATCCGAAAATGTATTTTATGAAATGTCAAGTAACACCTAAAGTTTCTATAGCTAAAAGAATTTAGTGTGGGCAAAGAATTGTTTTTCTTCAGTTTATTGCTAGCATTATCTTCTACTGCATGGTAGGGCATAGGTGCTGGAACTAGAGGTGCAGGGGGGTGCTGCAGCACCCTCTAGCTTGAAGTGGTTTACATTATATACAGGGTTCACAGTTTGGTTCAATTGCTCTCAGCACCCCCACTATACAAATTGTTCCGGCACCTCTGCGGTAGGGTACTGGTCTGAGATTATCTCTGGAGTGGTGAAGGACAATGTGGTATTAAGAGACCGCATTTTGGATATCTCTACTGTAGATCATCACTGACTGTCCCCAGCATTGTCCACATTCCTTCACCTTTCATATCCGTGCCTCTGATTTTGGTTTTCTTTCTACTTCATCACAGATGACTGACAACATTGACTGGTTACAGAGCCAAAGTGGACTCTGTAAAGTGGATCGCTATACTCCAGGAGGCGAAGAAGAACAGAACTGGACAGTAAGAAATGTGTTGGGTTTTTTAAATTATTTTATAAATCTATTTTCATAAAAAGAACAGTCTGGAAAAATAACCAAAAATATACCATACAGAGAATGAAAAGTGATTTGTCTCTGTGTGGATATATTAAAGAAAGGTAAATGTTTTCCCCAATGAATTTGTTAGTAAACAAGGCATTCTACATTGCAATTAGATTTTCAGTCATGTCATCAAAAATGCCAGATGTTTGCACTGTTATATTACAAGTTTGGATTCATTTGAATGGTTTTATTCTATATGTTTCATACCTTGGAAGTAGCAAGGTCTTTGTCTCTCATATATGGTAGTTACTGGTCCCTTACAGTAAGGGATTTACTCTCCAAATGAGAGGAATCAGTGTTCAGCTCCATATATTGTAAATAATGTAAAGTTACCATTCGGGAAAATGGGATCTAGAAATTTTTCATTTGGTATAGACATTACCTTATCTTCCAAAGTAAAATATTGAATGTTTTTTCGTAGGCCAATTGAGATTTCACTAACAGAGCAGGTGAGGGTGGTGGGGATGATTTTCCTGTCCTGTGAAAAATTTTGAGACTTTGAAAATGTTCCTGTTCCACATTGGGACAAAACCTGAGACTTTTTGAAGTTTTTCATGAAAAAACAGACCACAGGAGTGGGACCTCAGAGTAGTCTGGTTGTTAAGGCACGCATCTGGGATGTGGGAGAGACAGGTAAAAATCCCTCTTCTGTCATGTTTCTATATCTCTATATCTTACTGTGGTTTCAACCAGAAACTCCACCCTGGACCTGCAAAACTTTTCCCAAGGCAAGTTTTGTCAAAACTGGTACATTCCTATGAAAAGTTTCAGTTTTGACAAATCTGCATTTTCCAGTGAAAACCAAATTATCCAAAAAATTCACAACCAATTCTACCTAGCAATATTGTGTAATGTAATCTTTGGCACAAGCCAGGAATACCTAGGTTGATGCTAGGGGCCAAATTCAGAGAGCTGTTATGCATCTCTCAATACTGTGCCTTAAGTGCTGGCTTTACGGCTGATGTTGGTTTAATCTCAATGAAAAGCCGGTTGCTGAATATTCATAATTAATCATCTTGATGATAAATTTGGTTATAGATCATGTACTAGAAGAAAACATAGGGTACGATGACACTCTCTCGCTCTGGGTGAATAGTGAGAAAATTTATTCACAAATGTTGTGCTGAGATCAAATGAGAATTTATTTTTAACTTTGTTCACCTCCCTTTTTATTAGTGTTTTGCAAACATTCATGCAAGAAAAGTTTGTTCATACAGAAGTTCCCCAAAAGCAGTATTTCTGACCAGAACCATAGATTTGTTTAATACATTTGTCAAATAAGTTATTAGTTGTGATTTGTTTATCCAGCTCTTGTACCCAGAATGTCGTGACATCAAGAGCATTATTAGAAATACCAACAATGTGTTTTAGCTTGCTAAAGTATGGTAAAGATTATGGATAAGATAAGAGGTATGTACCATCTTCAAATTATGTGAATTTGATTATGGTAGTTGTTCTTAAAATAAAGATACTGAGAGAGTTGTTGATAGATGCAGTGTATAAAGTGAAAGATACATATAAATATTATTTAGGGCTAAATTGTGCTCTTTTACACTGGAACACATCCAAAGTAACTCCACCAGAGTCAATGGGCCAGATTCTGCTTTCAACCATATCTGTGTGAGTCCAGACTAAATCCACTGAATTTATCAGTTACTCTGGATTTACACCAGTATGACTTAGGAACTGCCTTTCCTGGGTGTGGAATCTCTTACAAAATAAAGTATACTTCAGTTTGGGTAAGTCTGGCAGAATTGGGCCAACACAGAGCCAGTGGCAATATTCAGAAACAGAACTCAAGAATCCTGACTGAAGCTGTGAGATTCTTGTTGGTTTTAGTTTGCCTGGGTTCATACCAATTTTCTGTGAATTCAGTTTAATGTAGTTGTGCACACTGAGTTTTGATGGAAGTTTTGGCTTTATCTGACTCCCAGATAATGATGGCAGTAAAGAGCGGTGTGAAACTGGCAACGGTTTGTAAAGTTCTCTGTAATGCCAATAGGTTTAGCAGGTTTCAGTTTGTGATATTTCTATCTGTTCACCACTCTGTGTCTCCCTCTGTAGTACTGTAGGCCTCTTGGTCCTGGTGTAGCTGAGGTTGTATCTTGGACTGACACTCTGGAGTTCTTTTGTGTAGGTGATATTGTGGGGCTGAAGTCTGCTGTTGTCCAGGCTTCAGGGGTTTATTGGGTCTAAGCATTACATCCCTTCTCCCACCCAATCATGCAGTCAGATAAAATACATTATGCATCCCAAAGAGATGTCCTTTTGCTATAATACAAGGATGAGATGAGAGTTAGTCATATATCTTCTAGCATCTGTACACTACACATAGACATAGTGAGTCACATCAGTGATGACAAAAATGTAGAATGCACGCACAATGGAACAGCTGCAGTCTTGAGGCAGATACGTTAATTAAACCATCATTTCCCCCATCCGGTTGTCATAATTACTAGAGATTTAAGCATGTTAAAATGACTGGACATTATTAATTATCAACTATTAATCTATTATTTTATTTTTATTATTATTATTTTAAATTGAACAGCAACAAGAGTACAGCTGCTATATATTTCTTTCATTCTCTATGGGGGGAAACTATCAGGTCCACATCAAGCTCCTCCCTTTGAAGCGGAGGGGATATCCAGATGGTCTAATGGGATAGTTCCCTGGCTATTCATTATGGCTGTGATTGTTGTATTCCTCTCCATCAAAGTGCTTTAGGAGGGAAAAAGTAGTTAAACAGCCTCTGTGCTGTGAACAGCTACTAGATAAATGACACCAACGCTGGCGGAGTTGTGATGAGAACACTAGCCCTTCAGCTTCACAAATACTGGTCTCTAACTGGCAATAGTAGATCCTTTTCATGAGCGTGAGTGAGCTAAAAGAAGATGACGTCAGATACACACACAAAGCAAGTACGTGTCAGAGGGACAGAGGAAATAAGATTAAATTTGCTAAATGTCATTCCTTTGTTGCTGTTCTCAGACAACAAGTATACTCATCCTCAGTGCTGGAAGGGTAAAGCAAAGAGCAGTCTCTGATCTTTAAAAGACAATGTATTTCTTGGAGAATCAAGTGAATGATACATAATAATAATATATGGAGATATACCTATCTCATAGAACTGGAAGGGACCCTAAAATGTCATTGAGTCCAGCCCCCTGCCTTCAATAGCAGGACCAAGTACTGATTTTGCCCCAGATCCCTAAATGCCCCCCTCAGGGATTAAACTCACAATCCTGGGTTTAGCAGGTCAATGCTCAAACCACTGAGCTATCCCTCCCCCCGAAAAAAGTCACTGAATATCAGGGTTGGAAGGGATCTCAGGAGGTCATCTAGTCCAACCCCCTGCTCAAAGCAGGACAAATCCCCAGACGTGACATTTGGATCCTTGATTTGTTCATTCACAAGAGATTAAACTCAGATGTATCTTTTTTTTTGCTTCTCTCTCCACAGTTGTTAAAACATCCAATTTTTACATCCATTCATTAGTCCTTGGGCTAGTCTACACTTACCGCGCGGGTCGACGCGGTGAGTTCGACTTTCCGGAGTTCGAACTATCGCGTCTGATCTAGACGCGATAGTTCGAACTCCGGAAGCGCTAGTTCGAACTCCGGTACTCCACCTCGGCAGCTGGAGTTAGCAGAGTCGACCTTGGAGCCGCGGAGTTCGGTTCCGCGGCGTCTGGACGGGTACGTAGTTCGAACTAGGGTAGTTCGAATTCAGCTACGCTATTCACGTAGCTGAATTTGCGTACCCTAGTTCGACCCCCATTCTTAGTGTAGACCTGCCCCTTGTCATTTACATTTTTCTTTACTATGTAACCCATACAGAAGAAAGAGGCCAGACTACATACTAGTGTAGAACCTGGTCCAACTTTCATTGAAGTCAGTGAGAGTCTTACTATTCACATCAATGGGTGCATCTACACAAGAAGAGTTAGTGTCCATGTTGCAGCTGCACTAGTGCTAAGCCACCAGTATAGAACAGGGTTTCATACCAGGCTAGTAAAAATGTCATCATGTCTGCTCTCTAGCACTTATGTTGGTTCTACCACAGGTTGAGCTGCAACACTGCTGGCAGTTGCTAAAATATAAGTATTGATTTTTCTGGCATAGGCAAGGCTGATGAGAGTTGAATTAGGTTTTTATAGACTGCCTTGGACTGAGCAAGGTCTTTGTACCAAGGGAATATGAATATTGGGGAAATAAACCATTGTAAATTTGTGATTTGTTTCAATCCTTAGACTGATTCAGCAAAATTTTTCAAACAAGCTGCATCCGATCCCCTCAAAGTCTTGACCTGGCTCCGAAAAGATCTCGAAAGATGTGCACTTGGTATCCAGGATGTGCTGAAGTCTACCAGTAAACAAAAGACTTGTGAGAACTCAAGGGAACCATCAATAGGTGGGCAGAGCATCCAAATGCGCAATGCACCCTCACCAGGTGGTTTCAGTGTCTATGATGAGCAGTTTAGCATGGATGTTAGATCCAACAGTGGGTCACCCGATTTTCATATGGAGGTGAAATCCACCTCGAGTCAAAAGGAACCAAAGGACATAGAGAGTCAGCTAACTTCTGCAGATACCAAGCAAGGTGTGGATGAAGTCTCTTTTTATGTTAACAGACTCTCTAACCTTGTCATTGCAATGGCACGTAAAGAGATTAATGACAAGACAGATGGCACTGATAAGTGTATACACAAGTCACTTTTTGCCTCTCTTGGGGAACCAGGTCACAAGTCTAGTGGAGTGGGCACAGATGAAGGCAAAAATAATCCATCAGAGAATACAACTCATATTAATATGAAGGAAACCAAATATGAAGGGAATCCATCTTCCAAGAAGAAAACATTTTTTTATAAAGAAGTAGACGAACAATCTTCAACCAGAAATGAGCAGAGTCATGAAAGAAGGTCAGCACACAGTGAGAACAGAACATGCCATCATAAGAAACGCTTTGGCCCAGATGAATTTACGAATACTTTAAGCAAAGGGATTCTGGTTTATGCCAATAACGTGGTTTCAGATATGATGGTCTCAGTTATGAAGACCATGAAAGTTGAAGTGAATGACTCAAGTATAGCTTGTGTGGTGCTGAAAAAGGTGATACTAAAGCACTCCAAGGAGGTAGTTTCAGACTTAATAGACTCCTGTATGAAAAATTTACACAATGTCACAGGGACACTCATGACTGACTCAGATTTTGTTTCTGCAGTGAAGCGGAGCCTATTCAGTCAAGGAAGTCATAAGGCTGCAGAAATAGTACAAGCAATGCTAAATCGTTTACATACTACCTTAATAGTGCAAAAACCAGCAGGAGATAAATCCCAGTCTCAAAGTCTTGCGTATGCATCTGTGAAGACAGGTTCACGAGCAGCAGATGCAAAGGCTCAGAACTTGAGGTTTTCAGCAACAAAAACTGAAACAGTTACCAAAGAGAAAGAAAAAGAAATGACCTGTGCAGAAACAGTAGGTAACCACATAATTAAGCACGGGCTTACTCTATGGCATCAAAACCAACAAAAATGCAACAAATGCTCGAAGTCTCAGCCTTCAGCAAGGGAAGCTGAACCTAAACCTCCAGAAAATCCACACTGGAGTTCAGAAATTCAGAACATGACCAAAATCTCTGGAGATGCATGGGCAAAAGATCTGATTGTGACTGCACTATTGTTGATACAGTATCATCTAATCCAACAGGAGAATGCAGGCAAGGGCACAGCTGAAGGGGGCAAAACTAACAAAGCAGGTACCACTTCATTTGGATTCCTCTCGCATGAATCCCATGAAAAAGGTGGTTGCAGTAGTTTCAGGCCATCTTCAGCAAAAGATCAGGATCCATCAAAACAAAGTGATGAATCAGGTTCCCAGAAGTCAGAACTTCAAAAGCAGAACCCTGAAAATGACATGTCCAGTGTCATATTAATGCTCATCCGAAAATTAATAAATGAGACTGGTTGCAAAATAGAAGGCCAACAAGGAAATTCCATGATGGATGAAACAAACAGGAATCTTGGCAAAACCTCTGAGGGACATGCCCTTTCAGAAGTTGAACAGTCCTGTGAAGAGGCTATATCTGGACTGACAAAAATGATTACTGATCAGTTTGACATAAGTGGAAAAGAGGGGGGCAGTGGGCAATTTATTGACAGTTTGGTGGATACAGTGACAAAGTTGTGTCTTATGATAGCCAAATACAGCAACCCAGAGTCTGCTCTAGCAGAGATAGGGGACAGGGAAGATGGCACAGGATCTATGGATTCCAAGTGCACAGGAACTGCTGAGGCTGGGCTTGGATCAGGTGAAGACAGTGCATCCGGTCGCAAAGTGGTAGTGATGAATCAGAATCCTTCCGAGAGCTTACATAACAAACAGCTCCAAGCACTCCTCCAGTGGGTAGCAGCCTCTCAGACAAATGTGCCTGTATTGTATTTCTTGGATGAGGATGATGAGTTTCTGAATAAGGTAAGCAATGACGTAATTAGGTAATGGGCAGGAACTTTAGACCCTGGTGGGATTTAAGTTCTTTCTTCAATGTTTTACTATCTTGTGGTATAAAGCTTTTGTTCTAAGGAAAACTGAATTTCTGGCCTTTTCTCTTACTAAAATAGTACTCAAAATGTTATTGATGGTGCTATTGCCTTTATAAAGTAACACCATCATAAACATTAGAGGTGGAAAAAGCTATTATGTCATCTACTCCATCCCCCTGCCAGTGAAGAATTGTTCTGTATGGTGCACTCTCCACTACTTTCAGTCTAGTTTTACATGACCCAAGTGATTTGACTTCCACCACTTCCCTTAGTTCCACAGATTAATACAATTAAGAACTTTTTCATGATATTCCATTTTATGATACATTTTATGAAACTAACCTCCTTTGTAAAGCACCTTGAGATCCACTGATGAAAAGTGCTATATAAGAGTAGATAATTAATTATTATTATTTATTATAAAGGGACACTTGTCAATTTAAAAGTTACATATTGTGGACTATCAAATTTGTTTCCCTAAATTACTAACCTTAGGTTATTAATAGTGAAAAAGTTCCCAGAAGTACTGGAATATCCGATATTCTGAGGATGCGGCAGTGGCCACCCTACTCTCATCTTGGACAATGAAAATCAGTTTTAGTGTTATTTATAGTAGATTTCACTTTCAGGTTGCTGCAGTTTGCTCTATATACATAGGAAGTTTAAGAACAAAGAAATGGAAACATTCATATTGGTCTTAGGTTTTATAGGTCTGTCTTTACAAAATCTAAATTATGGGTCAATTTTGAGTTGACAGTGCCACTTTAATGTCATAGCTCTACTAAGTTTTACCTCTTTGTATTATCTTAAATAATTCTTCTCGCTCCTTGGTATTTGCACCCTTCAAATATTTGAGGACTTTAATCAAGTCCCCTCAGAACTGTTACTTAGCCAGGGTATAAGTAAATAGGTTTTTTTTCAGTCTGTCCTCATAAATCAATCTCTCCATTCCCCTAGTCATTTGTTATTTCCCTCCATATTTCTTCCAATTTGTTAGTATTACAGAGGCATTGGTAGCTAGTTAAAGCTTTATTTAGATTTATATATTTTCATTTAAAGCAAGAAAAAATATCCTCCATTTCACACTTTAATAATTGAATTTAGTTTCCAAATGTTACATGCCAATTCTTACTAGACTAACTGAATTTTCTATATATTTTAAGAAATATTCTGACTTTGTCAGAAGAAGCATTTCTTTCAGTTTTGCCCTGACAGTCTCACCCTTTTTGTGTCCCTCTAGCTAAAAACACACAGTCCCCAAATACACAAGACTTCAAACACATCCAATAGTATCTCTGATGTACCCCTGTTCAGCTTTTAAATTACATTTTTAAAATTATTCCCCTTATTTGGCTTAATCGATTTGATCCACTCCAAGGAAAGTTGCTGGAAATGTCAATTTCTGCCAGCTGCTTAGGTTCTTCAGTGCTGGCAGCCTGCTACCCTGACTCAGTCGCTGTATTGAGGCCAAAAGGCACTCTAGCCCTGCTGGGGAAAGTGGCAGGCCAAATTAATAAAAAGGTCACATCTCCAGAGTTCCTTTTATAACAAACCAACATTCTCCCTCCTTGGGCTTTTTTTCCCCCGGTCTTTCTTCAGGTAGCAAAGACCTCTCCACAGACAATCTTGTGGCAAAGTTCAGCGTGAACTAACTTTTCCTCCCTGTGGTTATATTTCCAAAATAAAATCCAAACAGACATTTCTTCCCTCTGCTTGGAGATATTCTCATCCCTTCTTGCTCCCTGCAGGTCTTGGGACAAGGCTGGGTTTATGTAGTATCAAGTATCTTGATCTGAGAGTAACTAAAGAAAAATCTGCATTGGTCTCAGTTTAAATTCCAGCCTTCAGAGAGGCTACCTTCAATTCTACCAAGGCTCTAGCTTGCCTATCCCCAGGACAGTTCATAGAGCTCATCCAGGCAGTCAGTCTAACCAAATGTAGGTTAGAAGATTTAGTGTTAAACCTGATGGAATCCAGCACCTTAGTCATCTCCTAGGCAGGGTTGTGGATGAACCAATCAAGCATTTACAAATGGAACATGATAATGTTTCCCCACTTAGCAGGTGAAAGACATTCTACTTTAGTGGACATTGCCAGAGAATATCTGAGGATCAGACTGACAGAAGACAATGATAGGCACAGATGACTCAAACCTGGGTTTGGGAGCACATTCAAAATGTTTGTTCATTGCTTTGAAGATCTTGGGAGGCAAAACTCCCCATAAACTTGCTAGAGTTCAAAGCCATCAGGACAGCTCTCAAATCCTGTCTCCTACAGATCAAAGGACTGCCAGTGCAGATTCTCTCATACATTCTGTTTATGATGTAGTACCTGGACAAACAAAGGGGATTTTTGTTCTCTCTATTGAGACTGGGGGCAACCCTTGGGAACAGTTAATCCAGAATGAAATTTCTTCATCTGCTCTACAACTGGCAAATATAAGAACCCCCCACAATAGCCAAACATGTTGATCATCACAAGTGATCACATAAACCGTCAGTGGCTTGTCTGATATTTGCTAGGTGATGTCATCTGGACATGAGCAGGCCTAAGTTATTTAGAATGTTGAACATATATTTAGCCTTTGGAGAAAATTCTACAGATCAAGCTATCTTGACCGAAAAGTTGGCTAAATTGCTAAGACATCATGCCTCCAGATGAATCAAGTCATGCTATAGACTACCTAATATCCCTGTGCTGGAACATCTCAGAGTTTTATCAGGTAGGGGATAGCGGCTTCAATAGCATGTATAACAATATGCCCTTGTCTGAAATTAATAGGACTGCTACATGGAGTTTGGTTCACACCGTTGTGAATCACTTTTCTCTCAACACCACATCAAGAGCAGATGCTGGTTTTGGAAGATCGGTGCTCATTTAATGTTCAGCTAATAGTGTTCCACAGTCCACCTCCTCAGGGAGATCACTGCCTCCTAATTTCTTACAGTGGGGCTTTGTGGAAGCAGTGTCATGAAGGAGAAAAGCCAGTTATTTACCAATAGTAATTTTTGTTCTCTGAATGTATTGGCTCCATATAGCCACACTGTCCTCCCTTCCCCACTCTTAATATGTGTTGTTACAGAACCCACCTACAAATAGGGCTTTTGGATGTAGACAAGAACTGAAGGATGGTTAGAAAGGATGGGATATGTATGACCTTGTTCTGTGGACTGTTGGAAGTGGGGGAATTGTGCACCCTCCCTAACTGCCAGCTACTGCTCAAATATAGTTCCATGGTTGCATGTCTAGGCATTTGACTCCTGCATTGTGGCTCTGAGGAGGCCATACAGTAAGAGAAAAGGAGTTGTTGTGGGTAAGTGACCCCTTTTTTCAAGGGGTGTAAATACACGTAAATAGATGAAATTAAGAAAAAGAAAATACAGCATTTGCTGACAGACAAGTCTAATTAAATTGTGGAATAGTCTCTCAATGGAAGTGTTGGAAGCTTATTGCTAGGGACATTTAAAACTACACGGAAGAAAGTCTGGATAATTGATTACTGGGAGCAAGCTGGCACTGAGGTTAACAATGCTAAGTCTTTCAGCTTGTATTTCTATAATCTGAGTAAAAAACCTAGGATTGGAATGTTTTTGAATTTTTTTATTTTGTAGAAGAGAGAGTACATAGCCACAAAACTCAGATGCAGATCTAAATCTTTCCAAGTCTTGAAAACCTAGGGCCTGATCCGAAAACAATTGAGATCAATGAGAGGATTTCCATGGACATCAGTGGACACTAAACCACACCCATACTCACTATGAACTGGCTAAAGATATAGAAGAAATTCTGAGTGAATGAATATGAATACACAAGTCCTAACATTTACTTCCCAAATTCTGCTCCATTCTGCCTTGTGCTCTTCAAACAGTGGGTGTTCTTAAATGCCATATGTGCTCTGATACCTCAGCATGGTGGAATAATAGCCTTCCACCTTGACTATGATTTTCCAGTCATGTTTCATTTTAGTAAGAAACTGTCTATGTATCAACCTTGCTTTCTGGCATTTGATTTTCTCCCCACTCCCTTCAATGTTTTAATTTAAAAAATGATTAAAAGAAAACATTTTTCTCTGAAAGTGCCTCCAGGTATTTAACTGTAGTCAGCTGTATAATTACACATTTATAAATTTAAAAAAATTGCTTCTATGCCAGATGGTAATGGTTCTATGCCGATGTCCACAGCAGGTTCTGACCAAACCTGGTATTTTGGATATGTTGTTTAGCATCAATACTATCCTAAATGGTATGGAAGAAAAGCCCTAAACATCTAAAAAGAAGACACTTTTCAAAGCGAAATATATGGCACATTTTCAGTTGCCTTTGTTTTTCTGAATACTAAAACCAGTCAGAACCAGGATGACTTAAATGCAGCCAGGTACTCAGAAACTGTTGCCAGAAGTGATTTCATTTTCTTCTTCTGAGGCCCAACAATGCCTGTTCTCCCTGGCTGCCAGTACACAACTTGATTTTCTTTTTAATAAATAACAGACACACAAAGTGGTGCCGAATTCTTTTCCTACAGAGATAGAAGCCAAGAAACAATGTATGCCTTTCTTGAACCATAATGCTATTAAGTTATCACTTGGCACTACAGCCCACACATTTGTATTTTGGGCCAAACCTTGCTCACCTTATGTGCTTAGTCTCATTCAAGACAGTGGGACTACTCAAATTAGTTACGAAAGTAGGGGGTTTACAACAAAGTAGCCACTGATGAAGATTTTTCTGATATTCAGCCTAAATTTTCCCTTTGTAAACCTTAACCCATTTTTTCTAGTTATTATGCCTTGGTATTTAACACTAAGTAAGTCTCTCCCTTTTGGATTTTGTAGAGAATTATCTTGTCCCTATTTACAACTGACCTAGCCAGACTAGCTACTTGGCTCTTTTAATCATTCCTCACAGCTCAGCGTCCTGCAGCACCTGGCCATTACTGGGCTTGTACACCTAAGAGAGTAGAATGGAAGTAGGTGAAGGAGAAGTACTCTAACACCCTCGCCCTTCATTTCTCCCTTTTAAAATATCCCATTTATGGTGTATCATACTTGTGTTTTGCTTCTGTTTATTTCACAGCTTCAACAACTGTCATCAATAGCAGTGGAGAAGGGCTACAGTGTGGGGGAAGTCATACAGGCAGTGCTGAAGTATGAGAAAGAAAAACAACTGGGTGAGGCCCTGGGAAATATTGTTCGGTTGCCAGTGCTGGACTGGCTGCTTAATAACCTGTGAGCAGAGGCATCTCCTCTCTCTTCCTCACCAGCAGTGTTTCGATTCCAGCCAAGCACCTATTACAACTCCAACATATCAGACTCAACTATCCACCACTGATTTGTAGAATACAATATTATCAGTTATACTGACTCCTGCTGGACAAGCATATAAATAAAACAAAACAATAGCTAATGAAGTCTGGTTGAAAAAGTTAATTGTAATATGTCCCTTTTAGTTGTCTCCGTCAATTGAATTTTATACCTTGTGGCCTTCGATTCTCTCTCTTCCCATGCATCTTTTTCAAGCAGTCTGGTCTAGGGGAGAGGATTTAGGCTCTTTAACAAGACTTTTCACTGTATTTGGGGCCAAGTTTGAACAACGCTGAATAGTTCATAGGCTTAATTCACCCATGCCAGCCAGATTACAGTTTGCATCCTTCTGTGTCCCCAGGGACAACTCCTCTTGAGTGGGGGTGATTCATCAGGGAAGGGCAACTTTAAATTCCTTGGTCATCCTTCTCCCTGCCCAGAAGTTGTAATGAATAAATATCTCTCCCATGCACCTTGACCACTTCTAGTCCGCCAGCCAGTGCCACACATTTTTGGGCTTGTGGCTGTTAGCTCAGGGTCCCTCAACAAAGTAGGGGTTTGAAGGTGTAAGATATGCATCTTGGGGTGTATAATAGTCACCTTAGGGCATGAGGGGTATATACAAACTTACTATACCACTGACAATTACATTTGAAAAATTGTGGAGAGCTGGGGGAAAGCATATAGTGGGATATCACAGGGACTGAAGGTTAGGTCTGGTCTTATGTAACACCTTCACTAGTGATCTGAAAGAAGGACAAATTCATAGATGATGCTAATAGGAAAGAGTCAGAATACCACTGAGGGCAGAGAATGGGACCTAAAGCAATTAGAAATATGGGCAGAAACTAGCATATGAAATGGAATTTAGAAAAATTCAAGACAGCAGCAGGAAAATAATCTGAAACAACTATTCAATGGGAAATAGAATCCAGGAAATCAGTGCTGAAAGAGACCTAGGGATGATAATGAAGAGCAAACTAGATGAGAATTTACACTACAATAAAGCGACAGTAGGGTTAATACTGTGTTGTGGTGTCTATGTAGAGGCATCATGTCAAGGTGCAGGGACACAAGAGTCCTTCATTGTTCAGCTCCAGAACAACCACACCTAGAACAGTGCATTCAGTTCTAGAAACCTGTTTACCCAGAAAGGCACTGATAAACTGGAGGAAGTTTAGGGAGTTTGGGGGGGAATTGGTTTATGAGAAAAGCTAAAATAATTACATATATTTCTCCTGCTGGAATCTGCACCCACTACATAATGCAGAATTTGTGCAGAATTAATGCTTTATGTGTTTCACACAGAATTTGTGATTTCCACCCAAATGCTTCCTATTTCCAGCTGGGGCTTCGATTGTCATCTGCATGTGGCTGGGGTTCCTGCCGCAGGGATGACAGCAGGAGCCCCAGCCATGCGGGGCTGATAGCGGGAGCCCCAACAGTGTATGATTATATTGTGTTATTTTGACAAAAAAATAAGCAGAATTTTTCAGAATTTTAAAATACTGTGTGCCTAATTTTTTTGGGGTGCAGAATTCCCCCAGGAGTAATATATTTAGTCTCATTAAGAAATGACTAAAGAGGGATCTGATAACAGTCTACATATATATGACAGCTGTAAACACCAGGGTGGGAAAGGAATATATTTACAAGAGTGCAAGTAAGCATGAGAACCATGGGATGAAATTAAGTATTGATAAGGGGTCTGTGACATCCCCCAGGGTACAATCTGGACTGTTGGATCGTTGTGTCCCCTTAACGCTCGAGTCTGGTGTGCACTGTGCCCTGCTTTTCTCTGTGAGCTGCCACTCTGCCCACTCACGCCAGCCTTTAGCATGCAAGTCACTCCCAGACAAATACCAGCGTGCTATGCCCAGGCCTCTGTAATTACATTCAGAGGGACACCTGCATATCCCTTGTCCCACCATTGCACACCAGAAATGGGCGTCTTACACTGCACCAGACCACCTTGATTAGGGTAAGCTAATTAATTAGTTTGTCATTCCATCAAAGGGTATGAATAGGCCTTTGTAACTTGAGTAGATTCCCCAAATTTCAATCAAAAACACACTGGTGTAGCTAAAACGTTAAAATAAGTTTATTAACTACAGAAAGACAGATTCTAAGAGATTATAAGGGATATAGGCATAGAAGATCATAACTGTTTAAAAAAAACATAATAAAAGATAAAAACCACACGCTGTTTCTTAAACTTTACCAGGTCAACTCAAATTTCGAGCAGTAAGCTTATATTACCCAAAAGCCTGTAGCAATCTGTGCTAACTGGAAATTTTTCCAGTGAGGACAACTCCCCCCAGTTCAATAATGTTTTTGTCTTTCAAACAATGTTGTTGCCTTCAGCATAGGTGGGGGAGGAGAGGTGGTCTGATGATGTCACTGTCCCTTATTTTATATTCTCCGCCAGGTGCTGGAAAAATCCTTGCTGTCTCATAGGGTTAGGCAGATCCATTGTCTACATGCTCTGTATTCAGTCCTTCATATGAACTGCAAATTCTTGATTACACCCTTTGTATAGGTGAGGCTTGACATGCTCCTAACAAATAGGGGACTGCAAACAGGGAAGTTTTAAAGGGAGGGAGTTTGTGGGAGGGACACATAATATAATCGTTATGGTTAGGAAGGGGGCCACAATGCCAGTGTCAACGCTGCTCCTGTCTCCTCCAACTATGCCTGTATCCAGACAGACAACCTAGCCATGAATGCCCCTACCCAGATCCTGGGGTGGACTTGCAGAGACTGTGGCCTGCATTTCCCACTCACAGAAAGCCAGGTTAGGAGGACCATCCAGTGTGAAAGGTTCCTGTTGGTGGAATCTCTCAGGAAGCAGGTGGGAGAACTACAGGAGGAGGTGGCTAGGCTGAGTAGCATCCTTGAGAGTATTCATATGGAGACATCCAAGGCCAAGGAGGCTATCCAGCTACAGAGGGCTGCTGTCACACCACCAGAGGAGGAGGATATGGCTCAGTCACAGGTAGGACACTGGCTGCTGGTTACTTCTGGCATCAGGCAGTGCTCCACCCCTACTCCCAACCACTCACCATGGTGATGGAAAACCATTATGCTGCCCTGGCAACAAGCGATGAGGAATCACCCCCAGAGGTGGAGAAGGAGAAGCCATGGCTGGGAGGATCACAGCCTCCACTCTCAGGAGGAAATGTAGGGTAGTGGTGGTTGGTGACTCTCTTCTGAGGGGGACAGAGGCACCCATCTGTCACCCTGACAAGGCATCCCGGGAGATATGCTGTCTGCCAGGGGCCCGTATCCAGTCCTCTGACTAGTACCCCATGCTACTCATCCATGCGGGCACTAATGATACTGCAAGGTATGACTCTCAGCAGATCAGAAGTGACTACAGGGCTCTGGGAGTATGGGTGAGGGAGGTGGGAGCACAGGTGGTGTTCTCTTTGATCCTTCCAGTCAAGGGTAGGGGCTCAGTGCAGAGACAGATGCATCCTGGAGCTGAATGCCTGGCTGCGAGGATGATGTCACCAGGAAGACTTTGGCTTCTTTGATCACGGGATGCTGTTCTAGGAAGAAGGACTGCTAAGCAGAGATGGGGTCCACCTATTGAGGAAGGGGAAGAGCATATTTGGATACAGACTGGCTAATGTAGTGAGGAGGGCTTTAAGCTATGTTCGAAGGGGAAAGGAGACCAAAGCCCACAGGTAAGTCAAAAACATGGAGACCTGGGAGAAGGGTTGGAATTTGTGGGGAGCATGGACTGTTATAGCAGGGATAAGGGAGAGATAAGAGAACTGGGGGGAGGGGTGGAAATCAAATCAGTATCTTAGATGTCTGTATATTAATGCCAGAAGTATGAGGAATAAGCAGGAAGAACTCAAACTGCTAGTAAATAAACACAACTATGACATAGTTGGCATCACAGAGACTTGATGGGATAATATGCATGACTGGAATATTGGTATAGAAGAGTATCACTTGCTCAGGAAGGACAGGCAGGGAAAAGAGGGAGGACGTGTTGTCTTATATATTAAAAATGTATACACTTGGACTGAGATTGAGATGGAAATAGGAGACAAACTTGTTGAAAGTCTCTGGGTAAGGATAAAAGGGGTAAAAAATAAGGGTGATATCATGGTAAGGGTCTACTACAGACCACCTAACCAGGAAGAAGCAGTGGATGAGGCTTTTTTTTTTTTAAACAACTAACAAAATCATTCAAAGCACAGGACTTGGTGGGGATGGGGGGAACTTCAACTACTCAGACATTTGTTGGGAAAATAACACAGCAGGGCACAGATTATCCAACAAGTTTCTTGAATATATTGGAGACAGTTTTTTTATTTCAGAAAGCTACTAGGGGAGAGGCTGTTCTAGATTTGATTTTGAGAATTTGAAAGTTGACGACAACCTGGGTGAAATTGATCATGAAATGGTAGAGTTCATGATTCTAAGGAATAGTAGGAGGGAGAACAGCAAAATAAAGACAATGGATTTCAAGAAGGCAGACTTTAGCAAACTCAGGGAGTTGGTAGGTAAGGGCACAAGAGCAAAACTATCCCACTGCGTAAGATAGATAGGCAGTATGGTGAAAGACCACCCTGGCTTAACCAGGAGAGCTTCAATGATCTAAAAATTAAAAAAAAAAAAAGAGTCCTACAAAAAGTGGAAACTAGGTCGAATTACAAAGGATGAATATAAACAAATAACACAAGTATGTAGGGACAAAATTGGAAAGGCCAAGGCACAAAATGAGATCAAACTAGCTAGAGACAAAGGGTTACAAGAAAACATTCTACAAATACATTAGAAGCAAGAGAAAGACCAAGGACAGGGTAGACCTGTTACTCAATGGCGGGGTGTGTGTGTGAATAACAGAAAATGAGGAAATGATAGAGGTACTTAATGACTTCTTTGTTTTGGTTTTCATCAAGAAGATTGATAGTGATTGGATGTCTAACATAGTGAATGCCAGTGAAGATGAGGTAAGATCAGAGGCTAAAATAGGGAAAGAACAAGTTAAAAATTACTTAGACAAATTAGATATCTTCACATCACCAGGGCCTCATGAAATACATCCTAGAATACTCAAGGAGCTGACTGAGGAGATATCTGAGCCATTAGTGATTATCTTTGAAAAGTCATGGAAGACAGGAGAGATTTCAGAAGACTGGAAAAGGGAAAATATAATGTTCATCTATAAACAGGGAAATAAGGACAACCTGGGGAATTACAGACCAGTCAGCTTAACTTCTGTACCCAGAAAGATAATGGAGCAAATCATTAAGCAATCAATTTGCAAACATCTAGAAGGTAATAAGTTGATAAGTAACAGTCAGCATGGATTTGTCAAGAACAAATGTCAAACCAACCTGATAGCTTTCTTTGACAGGGTAACAAGCCTTGTGGATGGGGGGGAAGCAGTAGACATGGTACCTCTTGACTTTAGATATAACCATATACAAGTGGTGAATATGGGGGTACAGGGTGTCACAGGGTCATTGGCCTTCTTCAGGATTTACACCTGTGTAGTTGATAGTAGAAATTAGCCATCTGTTTCCCATGGTTTAAGCTCATTTAAATATATAATATATATTACTTGGTTTTTGTAGTAGGAAAAAAAGCCAAAGATTTGGAACTTACTTAAACTTCCCACTATTTCTTGTAGCCTGACAAAAATTGAATGAAGGCTTTTAGTGACATGCATTCTGGACCAAATTTTTTTCTCAGTTACGCTGGTGTAAATCTAGAATAACTCACTTGAAGTCGATAAGCTAAAATTCATCCTCTGCACTCTGTGGGGCACCCAGAGTGGAGTTAGGGTTGTCATAGGAGAAGGCAGCTTTAAAATCTGGGAGTCAGCCCATACATTGAGTGGTGTGGCTGGCCTGAATCCTCTTAATTGGCCCTGCCCTCTTTCTGGGCAGTGTTGGCCGGCAGGAGACTTTTGTGGCTGTGCTGTCATTGCTGACATGCTCAGGGCCCACAGACTGGGGTCTGCCACTTGAACGCTGGGATAGCTGCCCATAATGCACCGCTCCCAATGCCGCTGCAGATGCTGCAAATGTGGCCATGACAGTGCGCTGGTAGCTGTCAGTGTGGACAGACTGCAGCGCTTTCCCTACTCAGCTGTATGAAGACAGGTTTAACTCCCAGCGCTGTCCAGCTGCAAGTGTAGCCATACCCCAAGTTGTCCTCTACACCCATTAAGACAGAAAAACAGTGGAGCGTTTGTGCTTGAGGAGACTACAGACTTAGGTGGTCAAAGAAAATCCATTTGAAATACCTTGTTGCAGGGTAGGGTAAAGAGGAGGTTAATGGAGAATTCTTACTTGTGTGTATACTTTCTTCTCTGTGGAGCAAGTCCTTTTCCTGAGTCTGGGGCTACAGAGTCTCCTTGGGAGATTAAGTGATGCAGTTGTGCTTTGCAATATGGTAGGGATACATACTGCTGCAATATGCAGGGGGCAAGATGCGACCCGGGAGAGGAGAGGCTGGGGGGCAGAGATCTTCCATTGCAGACATCTTCACGGTCTCCCTTTTTGTCCCTTACGCAATTGCCTCAGTGAGCTGGGAATGCATGTAAAGAACTGCAGAACCTACTCCAGCTGACTTAGAGCAGCCTCCCTGGAGTGACGCTGTAGCCTGACCAAGATAGTTCCTCCTCCTGCACTATCCACCATGCATCTGCCCCATATCCAGAGCATTTTCCCCTTTGAAAATGGTGAAATTCACCAAGCCAAATCTTCACCTCATGTAAATCAGTACAGCTTCATCGAAGTCATTTAACGTCAATTTACTGAGGATCTGGCCCAGTTTGTACCATCATCCTCCTTAGTGCTTATCCATATTATGCAAAGAACAATGAAATCCTGCTATAACTTTTTTTTAAACAAAAATACTGTAGTCATATACATTTAACAACTCAAATATTGAATAAGAACTAGCTATAATGTTTTAGTTTCAGAGTTAAAACTCTGGAAGGCAGGAAGGGCAGAGGTACCATTAAACAGGCTCAATGACCCTCTTACACAAATAAAGTATGTGCAAAGTGTGTCAGCATTTCAACTGGGGGCCTGCTCCTGAAGGTAATTAATTAATGCAGAATGCAGACTTCCGTTTTCTTGCCAGCATCAATGGAAATGATTCTGGAAGCAGGGCTGGCTCCAGGCACCAGCCAAGCAAGCAACTGCTTGGGGCGACCAACGGTGAGGGGCGGCATGTCCGGGTCTTTGGCAGCGAGTCCCTCACTCCCTCTCGGAGCGAAGGACCAGCTGCTGAATTGCCTCCGAAGACTGAAGTGGTGGTAGTAGAGCTGCAGATCGCGATCGTGGCTTTTTTGGGGGGGGGGGCTGCTTGGGGCAGCAAAAACCCTGGAGCCAGCCCTGTCTAGAAGACAGCCCAGACTGAAGAATTTGTCACAGGTTAGAACAGTTTCAACTCTAAGACCAAGTATCCAGCTTATGCAAATCATTTTGCGAGCCATGGGTGCTGAGGGTTTTTTTTAAGACTTTTTTGACAAGTGGCAAAAACTCACTTGCCAGATCTTGTCTGAAATAGTAATTTCTTTCCTTCTGAAAAAGACTTTAGTCTAAAAATGTGTAGTGACAGAGCTGGGATATCAAAATAAGGCAACTATTCATAATGAAATAGATAGAAAAGGTCTATGACATCATCTCACATATATGCCTTGGGCCATGAGCCTTTACAGTACATTTGCTAGTGCTTTGTTCAGTCTAGTGTTAAAAGTCTGACGCGATATACCATGTGCTCTGTTTGTTTGGGAGACTGTGCGCTGACCATGTGGGTTCTGAGCCTAGTGGCCTGCTAGGCAAGGCTGAGAGCTGAGCACTTCTTAACAAGGCTGTGATCCCTAAGCCTTTTAGCACCCATCAACCCTTAACCAGGGGGTGGGGCTACTCAGGGCAACCAGGACTTTAAAAAGCCCACTCCTAAGTGACCAGAAGAGTGAACAGGGGAGTTTTGCAAGGGAGTTGATAGCGGGAATGTGATCAGGGGCTAGAACTCAACATTCTTTAAACTTAAAAGCCAAAAACACTCCCTTGGTATAAGCAAAACAACAACAAAGGAACCAGCTGCAGGAGTAAAAAGAGAATGCAGGCAGAAGTCCAGCAATAGAATGGGGACTACCCAGTTTATTGCACCCAATGCAGCATGCATGATTACCTCCCCTATGGGCACGTGGCATATGTGTACATTTGGTGCAAGGAGCTCCTGGCCCTCAGAGACCGTGTTTGGGCTTTGGAGACCAGAGGGGCTGAACTAGAGGAGCTGAGGGAGACAGAGAGGTACACAGATGAGACTTTCCGGGACACAGTAGAATGGTCCCACCCTGGTCTGACAGCCTCTGTGCTGTTGAGGAGGATGAAAGTCCCAGGGAAGGAGAACATTAACTTGAGCAGAGGGAAACAATCCCCCTGTTAGGACCCTCCTTCCAGATGATGATGATGTGGCATTCTCTCGCACTGAGGATACCTCTCGTGGGAGGGAACTCCAGTTATTAGGAAGAGACAGGTATTATAATGGGCAATTCAATCATTAGAAACAGACAGCTGAGTTTGCGATGACTGGGAGAACCCGCATGGTGACTTGCCTGCCTGGTGCGAAGGTTGCAAATCTCTTGAGACATCTAGATAGACTTTTGTATAGTGCTGGAGAGGAGCCAGTGATCATGGTACATGTAGGTACCAATGATGTAGGGAAGGATATGAGAGAGGTCCTGGAGGCCAGGACCTCCATGGTAACATTCTCTGAGATGCTCCCAGTTCCACACACAGGGCCAGTTAGACAGGCAGAACTGCAGCATCTCAATGCATGGATGAGACCATGGGGTAGGGAGGAGGAGTTTTGATTTATTAGGAACTGGGGAAACTTTTGGGAAAGGGGGAGCCTATACAGGAAGGATGGGCTCCACCTAAACCAAAATGGAACCAGATTGCTGGCACTTAACATTAAAAAGATCATAGAGCAGTTTTTAAACTAAGGGCTGGGGGAAAGCCGAAATGTGCGGAGGAGCACATGGTTCGGACATCCCTTATGGGAGGATCTATTAGAGAATCTCTATGTCCTAGTGAAGACAAGAGGATGGAAAATTATAAAATACAGGCAGGTTCTGATCAGAAACAGTCAAATATAGAGTCCCATTCAATTACATCGTGTAACGGGTTTCAGAGTGGTAGCTGTGTTAGTCTGTATTAGCAAAAAGAACCAGGAGTACTTGTCGACCTTCGAGACTAATAAATTTACTTGGGCATAAGCTTTTGTGGGCTAAAACCCACTTCATTAGATGCATGCAGTGGAACATACAGTAGGAAGATATATATATATATATATATACACAGAAGACATGAAAAAATGGGTGTTGCCATACCAACTATAATGAGACTAATCAATTAAGGTGTGGGCTATTATCAGCAGGAGAAAAAAAAACTGTTTAGTGCCCATTTCCAACAGTTGACAAGAAGGTGTGAGTAACAGTAGGGGAAAATTAGCATGAGGAAATAGTGTAAATGCAGACAGCTAAAAGGAGACGAGTTTTTTAAAGTGCTTATATACCAATGCTAGAAGTCTAAATAATAAAATGGGTGAACTAGAGTGCCTCATATTAAATGAGGATATTGATATAAATGAGGATATATAATATAAAAGTTCCACAGAAACTTGGTGAAATGAGGATAATCAATGGGATACAGTAATATGAGGGTACAAAAGATATCAGAAGGACCGAACAGGTCATGCTGGTGGGGGAGTGGCATTATATGTGAAGGAAAGTGTAGAATCAAATGAAGTGAAAATCATAAGTGAATCAAACTGTACCATAGAATCTCTATGAATAGAAATTCCATGCTCTAATAAGAAGAATATAGCAGTGGGGATATATTACTGACTACCTGACCAGGATAGTGACAGTGACTGAAATGCTCAGGGAGATTAGAGAGGCTAATAATAAACTCAATAATAATAATAATGGGGGATTTCAATTATCCTCATATTGACTGGGTACACGTCACCTCAGGACAGGAGGCAGAGATAAAGTTTCTTGACACCTTAAATGACTGCTTCTTGGAGCAGCTGGTCCTGGAACCCACCAGAGGAGAGGCAATTCTTGATTTAGTCCTAAGTGGAGCACAGGATCTTCTCCAAGAAGTGAATATAGCTGGACCACTTGGTAATAGTGACCATAATGTAATTAAATTTAATATCCCTGTGGCAGGAAAAACACCACAGTGGCCCAACACTGTAGCATTTAGTTTCAGAAAGAGGAACTACACACAAATGAGGAGGTTAGTTAAACAGAAATTAAAGAGTACAGTGCCAAAAGTGAAATCTCTGCAAGCTGCATGGAAATTTTTAAAGACACCATAATAGAAACTCAACTTAAATGTATACCCCCAAATTAAAAAAAACATAGTAAGAGAACCAAAAAAGAGCCACCATGGCTAAACAAAGTAAAAAGCAGTGAGAGGCAAAAAGGCATCCTTTAAAAAGTGGAAGTTAAATCCTAGTGAGGAAAATAGAAAGGAGCATGAACACTGGCAAATGAGGTGTAGAAATACAATATGGAAGGCCAAAAAAGAATGTGAAGAACAGTTAGCCAAAGACTCAAAAAGTAATAGCAATTTTTTTTTTAAGTACATCAGAAGCAAGAAGCCTGCTAGAGGAGCACTCAAGGATAATAAGGCCATTGCGGAGAAACTAAATTAATTCTTTGCATCAGTCTTCATGGCTGAGGATGTGAGGGAGATTCCCAAACCTGAGCCATTCTTTTTAGGTGACAGATCTGAGGAACTGTCCCAGATTGAGGTATCATTAGAGGAGGTTTTGGAACAAATTGATAAATTTAACAGCAATAAGTCACTAGGACCAGATGGTATTCACCCAAGAGTTCTGAAGGAACTCAAATGTGAAATTGCAGAACTACTAACTGTAGTCTGTAACCTATCATTTAAATCAGCTTCTGTACCAGATGACTGGAGGATAGCTAATGTGACACCAATTTTTAAAAAGGGCTCTAGCGGTGATTCCGGCAATTATAGGCTGGTAAACCTGACTTCAGTACCGGGCAAACTGGTTGAAACTATAATAAAGAACAATACTGTCAGACATATAGATGAACATAATTTGTTGAGGAAGAGTCAACATGGTTTTAGTAAAGGGAAATCATGCCTCACCAATCTACTAGAATTCTTTGAGGGGATCAACAAGCATATGCACCAAGGGGATCCAGTGGATATAGTGTACTTAGATTTTCAGAAAGGCTTTGACAAGGTCCCTCAAAGGCACTTATGCAAAGTAAGCTGCCACGGGATAAGAGGGAAGGTGCTCTCCTGGATTGGTAACTGTTTAAAAGATAGGAAACAAAGGGTTGGTATAAATGGTCAGTTTTCAGAAGGGAAAGAGGTAAATAGTGGTGTCCCCCAGGGGTGTGTTCTGGGATCAGTCCTATTCAACATATTCATAAATGATCTGGAAAAAGGGGTAAATGGTGAGGTGGCAAAATTTGCAAAATTATCTTTAGTAATTTTGTAAGACCCAGGCAGACTGCGAAGAGCAACAAAAGGATCTCTCAAAACTGGGTGACTGGTCAACAAAATGGCAGATGAAATTTAATGTTGATAAATGCAAAGCAATGGACATTGGAAAGCATAATCCATAACAACATAAGAACATAAGAATGGCCATATTGGGTCAGACCAAAAGTCCATCCAGCCCAGTATCCCATCTGCTAACAGTGGCCAATGCCATGTGCCCCAGAGGGAGTGAACCTAACAGGTAATGATCAAGTGATCTCTTTCCTGCAATCCATCTCCACCGTCTGACAAACAGAGGCTAGGGACACCATTTCTTACCCATCCTGGCTAGTAGCCATTAATGGACTTAACCTCTATGAATTTATCCAGTTCTCTTTTAAACCCTGTTATAGCCCTAGCCTTCACAACCTCCTCAGGCAACGAGTTCCACATGTTGACTGTGCGCTGTGTGAAGAAGAACTTCCTTTTATTTGTTTTAAACCTGCCGCCCATTAATTTCATTTGGTGGCCCCTAGTTTTTATATTATGGGAACAAGTAAATAACTTTTCCTTATTCACTTTCTCAACATCATACATCCCAACTATACATATCAAATGATGGGGTCTAAATTAGCTGTTACCACTCAAGAATGATCTTGGAGTCATTGTGGATAGTTCTCTGAAAATATTCACCCAAATGTGCAGTGGCAGTCAAAAAAGCAAACAGAATGCTGGGAATAATTACGAAAGGGATAGATGATAGGACAGAAAATATATTGCCTCTGTAAAAATCCATGGTACACCCACATCTTGAATACTGTGTGCAGAAGTGGTTGCCCCCATCTCAAAAAGAGATATATTAGAATTTGAAAAGGTTCAGAAAAGGGCAACAGAAATTATTAGGGGGATGGAACAGCTTCCATATGAGGAGAGATTAATAAGACTGGGACTTTTCAGTTTGGAAAAGAGACAGCTAAGGGGAGATATGATTGAGGTCTATAAAATCATGACTGGTGTAGAGAAAGTAGATAAGGAAGTGTTGTTCAGTACTTCTCATAACACAAGAATTAGGGGTCACCAAATCCCTGCAGCAGGGAGGAGGAGCCCAAGGGACGAGACCCGCTGAGGTGGGAGCACCATCACTGGCAGTGCCCTGCGCGGGAGGAGGGTTATGTTCACCAGGCCCCAGCCCCCACCACCCCCAGGGCTCCCAGCTCTCACCTTAGGGGGGCAGGTCGAAGCGGATGTGCCCGTTAAAGTGCATGGTGCTGTGGAACTTGTGGTCACAGGCCTCACACAGGTTCAAGGGATTGTTGTGGTTCAGCTGCTGGCACTCGGCATGGTGACATACCTGCGATAGGAGAGAGGCCATTGGACAGAGCCCTGACCCGCTTTATTACCTGTTCTATTCATTTCCTCTGGGGCACCGGCCACTGTCGGAAGACAGGATACTGGGCTAGATGGATCTTTGGCCTGATCCAGTAGGGCCATTCTTATGTTATGTTCTTATGATAGGGCTTTCAGCACTTTTTAGGAATGATTCTACAAGTTAACCTGATACTGGGATGTATTAATTTGTTACATATCTGAGGCCACAACCACCCATTGACTTCAATGGGACTATTCATAGTACGTAAAGTTAAGAATGTGCATGTATCTTCGTAGGATCAGGACCTGTTTCAAATTAACATGATACAACACAACCATGTAGGGACAAAAATAGAAAGGCCAAAGCACAAAACTAGTTTTAAACTAGCTAGTGACAAAGGATAACAAGAAAATATTTTACAGATACTTTAGAAGCAAGAGGAAGACCAAGGACAGGATACACCCATTACTCTATGAGGCAGGAAAGACATCAGAAAACACAGCAAGGTCTGAAGTGTTAAATGCCTTTTTTTTGCCACACAAGCCTGGGACTGAGCATCAGGCTGTTTCTCCCTCTGGATCCCTGGGCTCTAAAGGGGGGACCCTGCATCTGGGCTCTAGGGGGGAGGAGGTGCTGGTAATCTGGGCTGGGGCCCCATGGCTGGGCTCTGGGGGTAGGGGGTTTGGGTGTATTGGCTGGGGCCGGGGCTGGGCTATGAGGGAGAGGGGTTGTGGGTGTCTGGCCCTCCGCCTGGGCAGCGAGGGCAGAGAAACAGGAACTGGGTTGTCATAGGGGTTTCTTTAACTCTCTACAGACACACAAAAATTCCCCGAGGAGTATTGTTACAGACATTCTTGCTGACACGTATTTTGAAATAAATAAATTACCAAAACAACAAACTGGCATGATTAGGTAGTATTATTTTGACAAATAAAATTTGCAGAATTTTAAAATATTGTGCACAGAATTGTTGGCACAGAATTCCCGCCCCCCGGATAGAATTACTTAGACAACTTAGATGTCTTCAAGTTGGCAAGGTCTGACAAAATACATCCTAGAATAGTTAAGGACCAGGCTGAAGAGATCTAAGCCATTAGTGATTATCTTTGAGAACTTATGGAAGACAGGAGAGATCCCAGAGGACTGCAAAGGGGCAAATATAGTACCTAGCTAGAAAGAGGGGAATAAGGACAACCCTGGGAATTATAGACCAGTAGCTAAGCTTTTGTACCCAGAAAGATAATGGAGCAAATATTCAGTTTGTAAGCACATAGAAAATGAGAAACAGTCAATATGGATTTGTTAAGAACAAATAATTTTAATCCAAATATCCTTCTTTGACAGGAAAACAAGACTTACAGATGCGAGGAAACAGTAGATGTGCTATATCTTGGGACTGGTTCTGTTCAATATCTTCATAAGTTTGGATAATGGCATAGAGAGTACACTGGGTACCACAGTTTGGAAAGATGTGGGCAAATTGAATAAAGTTCAGAGGTCAGCAACAAAAATGATTATAGAATAGAATCTCTGGGTTGGAAGGGACCTCAGGAGGTCATCTAGTCCAACCTCCTGCTCAAAGCAGGACCAAACCCAACTAAATCATCCCAGCCAGGGCTTTGTCAAGCCTGACCTTAAAAACCTCTAAGGAAGGAGATTCCACCACCTCCCTAGGTAACCCATTCCAGTTCTTCACCATCCTACTAGTGAAAAAGTTTTTCCTAATGTCCAACCTAAACCTCCCCCTCTGCAACTTGAGACCATTACTCCTTGTTCTGTCATCTTCTACCACTGAGAACAACATGACCTAGGTGGAAAGATTTAAAAGATTGGGTTTGTTTAGTCTGCAGAAGAGAAGACTGAGGGGGGACATAAGTCTTCAAATATGTAAAAGATTGTTATAAAGAGGAGGAGGATGAATTGGTCTCCTTATCCATTCAGAAGAAGACATGTAGTAGTGGGCTTAAATTGCAGCAAGGGAGATTTAGGTTAGACATTAGGAAAAAAAACTTTCTAATCATAAGGGTAGTTAAGCACTGGAACAAAATTACCTAGGAGGCTGTAGAGACTCAGTCATTGGAGGTTTTTAAAAACAGGGCAGACAAACACCTGTCAGAGGTAGTTTGAGAACCTCTGATCTAGACTGTGGTCCATGGACCATCAGTGGTCCATGAGCTCCATTCAGGTGGTCTGCAGATAGTTCCCTCTAAGGTGCACGCGTAGGCAGCTGCACACAAGAGGATGAAGGGCCACTCATCTAATTAGTGGAGCTGCGCAGGTGTGGCTCCACTAATTAGGTGCCTGGACCCTGGAGAAGATGCATATGTAAGGTGAGGTGGTGGCCTTGTGGGGAATAGGGGGTAGGTGGGAGGGGGCAGTGGCATGAGAGGAGGGGGTGGGGGGAATTTGGGCAGGGCCGCCCAGAAGATTCAGGATGCCTGGGGGAAAGTGGGGGAGCTACGGCGCTTGTACTCACCCGGCGGTGGTCTGGGTCTTCGGCAGCAGGGGGCCCTTCAGTCGCTCTGTGTCTTTGGCAGCATTGAAGGGACCCCCGCCGCCGAAATGCCGCCGAAGACCCAGAGCGACTGAAGGGTCCCCCCACCACCGAAATGCTGCCGAAGACCTGGAGCGACTGAAGGGCTCCCCACCGCCGAAATGCTGCCACCAGGCCGGGGCCCGGGGCAAATTGCCCCACTGCCCCCCCCCCCAAGCAGCCCTGGATTTGGAATGTGCCGGGCTGCAGTGTCCAGAGAAAGAGGTGGCTTTCCCCAGCTCCAGGGCTGCGGCGAGAGATGGTCCTCCTTCCCAGCCCCAGCTCTGTGGCTGCTGTGGCAGGGGAAGAGAACCCCCTCCTTCCCAAACCCAGCTTGTGGACTGCCATGGCAGGGGAGGGGGCACATCCATTACAGTAGAAAGGTAAGACTACTGACATTAAAATGAGTTGTGCGCTTTTATTTGTAGCCCAAAAAATGTTAATTGTTTTTTTATACATAGCACTTTTATCCAAAGCACTTTACAATAGTTAGCTAATGGTACAAACATTTGGAAAAATCATTAAGTGATGCGTCGAGACCCTCAGCCATTTTCAAGTGGTCTGCAATAAGAAAAGTTTAAGAACCACTGGTCTAGATAATACTTAGTCCTGCCTCTGTGCAAGGGACTGGACTAGATGACCTACTGAGATCTCTTCTAGCCCTATGTTTCTATGATTCTATATTGCCGAGTATTGTTAAGCCATTAGAATTTAGACACTGAAGTGATAGGAATTTTAAAGCACCAAGTTTTATGGGTGTGGCAGTAAACCAGTGCACAATTTATTACTAATATTCAGCAATATTATAGAAAGTATATTTGTTTGATTTAAAGTTCAGAACAGGGAACAGTTTGAATCTGGATCCCACTTAGGTTTCAGGTAGAATTCAGTGTCTGAGCCTAGAGTGAATAATATTTCTCAGTTAATTTCTAAAAGTTGAAAAATGTTTTTGGTCAAATGAAACATTTTATCTTGACAAGACTGAAACATTTTGTTTCGATTGAGAATTTGTTTGTTTTTTTATTGATTAAAGGAAGTTTTGAAACAAAAAGTTATTTCAAACAAAATTGAACTATTTTGTGAAAAAAAATCAAAATAAGACGTTTCTTTTAGATTTCCTCTCCCACCATCCCTCAAAGTGATCAGTTGAAATCAATGGGAATTATGTACTAAATAACTTTGAGGATCTGGGCCTATGTGTTTATGCAGGTTCTAGAACAATGGGGCCTTGTGATGGGTTGCTTTACTTACCACTGCTGGATTGCACCACCTCCTGGCAGTTCTGGGGATTAGCTCGGTCAGGCTGACACCCCTTCCAGCAGTTCCATCCTCTGTTTCTCCTCTGCAGCCCCTCTCTCAGAAGCCACAGTGTCCTCTTCATGACTCAGCCCTCTGGCCTGGTCACTATTGTGGTTTCCCCTTCAGGGGGGACATCTATCAGGGTTCCTGCTCTCCAGCAGTCTCAGGCAGTCTTCTGCTTCACTGCCTCACAGTGCCACTCCAGCAGTGGCTTGCTGAAAAACCCAGGCTCACCCTATACTCCAGGTTCAGGCTCAGGGACCTCTGAGTCCAGTGGTTCTCAACCAACGTTACGTGTATTCCTGCAGGTACACAGAGGTCTTAGGGGGTACATCAACTCATCTAGATTTGCCTAGTTTTACAACAGGCTACATAAAAAGCACTAGCAAATTCAGTACACACTAAAATTTCATACAGACAATGACTTGTTTATACTGCTCTATATGCTATACCAGGGGAAGGCAAAGGCAGCATACAAGCTGATTTTCAGTGGCACTTTCACTGCCCGGGTTCTGGCCACCGGTCGGGGGGGGCTCCGCATTTTAATTTAATTTTAAATGAAGCTTCTTAAACATTTAAAAAAAAACTTTGTTTACTTTACATACAACAATAGTGTAGTTATATATTATAGAAAGAGACCTTCTAAAATGTTAGAATGTATTACTGGCACATAAAACCTTAAATTAGAGTGAATAAATGAAGACTCGACACACCACTTCTGAAAGGTGACTGACCCCTGTGCTATACACTGAAATATAAGAGCCTTATTTATATTCCAGTTGATTTATTTTATCATTACATGGTAAAAATGAGACAGTACGCAATTTTTCAGTAATAGTGTGCTGTGACATTTTTATGTTTGTTTGTGTAAGCAAGTCGTTTTTAAGTAAGGTAAAACCTGGAGCATACAAGACAAGTCAGACTCCTGAGAGGGGTACAGTAATTCTGGAAAGGTTGAGAGCCACTGTTCTAGTCAACAGTCAAGAGCTCTTTCACCCTATGCCTCGCTGCATTTCCCTGAGCCTTTCTAACCTTCTGGCTCTCCCTTCCTTCCTTCTCTGGGTCTGCCACTTGCACTGCTCCCTCCTCCCAGGCCTACATGTCCCTGCAATCACTCCCTGGAAGGAGGGAGGTGTGTTTGGGAGGCTGTAGACTCAGTCTCTACAGCCCCCCTTGCTTCCAATTTTCTGGCTTTTGTAGAAGCCTCGCCTGTCCCTCACAGGTGAGCCTCTCTCTAATTAGCTGCCTCCAGTCTAAAGCTCCCTTGTTTGCAACCTAATTAGTTGCTTGGGCCCACCTGGCCTAATTCAGCTCTTCCACAGCCAGTGTGGGGAGCACACCCTATCACAGTCCTAGTATCATTTAAGTCCTCTAATAACACTAATTATTGCTATTTGTGTTTAGTCTAAACAAAGCTGTACAGAAAATGTTTCTAAACTCTTTGAATTTCTGTTTTAATCTCACCCACTCCTTGAAAACAGTTTGCTTTTTTAAAATGTCAGGCTTTTGTTAAGGGAATCTAAGTGGGCATATAGTACTTCAGTACACAGTTTATTCATTTAAGCCCTGAATCAGCAAGGTACTTCACAAGTGTCTAAGCATATGAGTAGTCCCACAGACATCAATGAGACTAGTCATATGCTTAAAATTAGACACGTGCTTAAGTACTTTGCTGATTCTGGCCCTAGTTTATCTGACTCAGAGAGGCAAGTTGAATAATTCAATACAGAAATTAAAAGCCACATCAATTCATCACTTGTTTTTAAAATTTCCTCAGAAAGAATGAGTGAAATGAAACTACCACATGAGGGCAGCAGAGGGACAGGAATGAGAAAGGAGTGGGTATGCTGCACCTTGACCAACTGAGCTTTGGATGTATCTGAGGGTGTCTACAGCCCAAGCCCAAATGTCTACACTGCAGTTAAACAGCCCCTGAGCCTAAGTTAGCTGGTGTGGGCCAGCTGTGGGTGTCTAACTGCAATGTAGATAAATACACTTGAGGTATGTCACAGGGGTAAAAAAACCCACAGCTGGTCCTGGTCAGCTGATTTGGGTTTGCAGGACTTAGTCTCCAGGGCTGAAAAACTGCTTTGTAGACATTCAGCTTGGGCTGAAGCCTGAGGTCTGGGACCTCATGAGGCGGAAACGGTTCCAGAACCCGAGTGTCTACATAACAATTTTTAGCCCCACAGTCGAGTCAGCTAGATGTACCCTTAAAGGCCAATAAGTGGACCTCATTTGGAGCCTACCAGGACACACAAAAAACATAGGGATTTGTTGAGGTCTGGGAATTCAAATATGAAACACACTGAGAGATGTACAGTAGAACCCCGTTCGTAAGAACATAAGAACGGCCATACCGGGTCAGACCAAAGGTCCATCTAGCCCAGTATCCTGTCTACCGACAGTGGCCAATGCCAGGTGCCCCAGAGGGAGTGAACCTAACAGACAATGATCAAGTGATCTCTCTCCTGCCATCCATCTTCATCCTCTGACACACAGAGGCTAGGGACACCATTCCTTACCCATCCTGGCTAATAGCCATTTATGGACTTAACTACCATGAATTTATCCAGTTCTCTTTTAAACGCTGTTATAGTCCTAGCCTTCACAACCTTCTCAGGTAAGAAGTTCCACAAGTTGACTGTGCGCTGCGTGAAGAAGAACTTCCTTTTATTTGTTTTAAACCTGCTGCCTATTAATATAAGAACTAGGGGTCACCAAATGAAATTATGGGAATAAGTAAATAACTTCTCCTTATCCACTTTCTCCACATCACTCATGATATTATATACCTCTATCATCCAACCTAAGTGAGACCGGGGAGAGATCAGATAATCAAAAATTCAGATAATCAGGAGAATGGGCAAAGAGTTTTCTAGCCGTTATTTTAAAATAAAGAGTTGCTTTTAAACTAGCTGACCCTCCTGGTAAAGCATTAAAACATAGCCTCCTTCTTTGTTTACAGCGTACGTGAACTGTTACAACAAGTAAAGACTATCAGTTTATAAAAATACATCATTTTAAGTTGCAACAACAGCTAACACATAATATGCATAAATTATCAAAGTAAGATACAGTACCGTATACAGCACCGTGGTAGGTACAGCAGTACTAGTGTTTATAATTGCTCCAAAAAAATCTGACAGTTTTCAATACTGTGCTTTTTCCAATGTTATAATCTTGAGCTATTTTTGCCAGTGACTCTCCTTTTTTATTTTATTAATAATCTCTATTTTAGCATCCAATGACAATACTACACATTTTCGCTTAATATTCAGTCATTTTACAAGGCTGAAAAGACACAACAGAGTAGTGTTGCCATGGAGGTGATGCCAATTTCCCATATTCCTGTGTGTGCACTCCTTGTTCCGTTAATACAGAGAGCTGCATAATGGAGGCTCAGATAAATGGAGTTCTGCTGTAGAGGGGAAACTGTTTTATGTTACTCATTTGAGTTTCTCTGAATTTTTTCTTGGCTTCTCAAATGAGTAATATGAATCAGTTTCACATTCTATATCAAGGCAAAGAATTTGTTACATCAGTCAAACTAAGAGCATTTTGAATGTTTATAGACGCAAAGAGTGAAACCCTGGCCCCACTGATGTCAGTGACAAAAATTTCCAGGAGGGTCAAGATTTCACTCAAAAGAGAAAAAATGAAACAGAATTACAAGAGAGGCAGTAATATTGAAACCAGGAGAAAAGTTAGAAAAATATCTAGGCTTCCTGGTCCAATTCTTTGTTTCAGTGTAAGAAAAGACAAGTATCCAAGTGTTTATGTACTTGCATGTATTTATGGTAAAAACAAAAACAGATATTTCAGTAGCATTTGTTCACTTTAAGAAAAATCCACTGCAATTCGTAACAATTTATTTTTCCTCCAAAAATCTTATTTGCCTCAAATAAATTTTGATGTTGAAAAAATTCTACTATGGTACTAAGCCTATCAATCAAAATGGAGAATGTTTTATATTTATATATAAAAATTGCAAACACTAAACCAAAAAGCCAACTGCAGTCTGCAGAGCATGATGCTCCCTGGCATTTTCCACCAACCATGATGGCCCTAGGTCTGAATTGCAGTTGATGGCTTGGATTCTTTCTTGCATTCCTGGTGTGTGTTGGTCCAGGAATGTGTTCCGTTCAGTGAAGGGGGAAGGTGCATCTTTCTATGTGGTTTTGGAGTAGCCCTGCTCCTATGCAGAAAGGCTACCTTAGACACTGGCAGTCTCCTCCTACAAACATACCACAAACACAGTGAGGTTTAAAAATGTCATAGCGGTTGTGACCAAACCTAGTGTTGACCATGACTAGCAGAAAGGTTTTTTTTAAACATGATTTCTCCTTGTCTCTACTAGATACATTTTTTTTTTAAGAAATGTTAATTAATACAGGTTAGCTAATACAGTTTTAAAAGCCACTCATTTTCCCAAGCCTGCAAAATCCCAAAGCAATTCATGGTCCAGAAGAGTTCTGCAGAGAAGGATTTAACTGCTGTAGAGGTAGTGGAAGGAGAGAAGGATTTTTAGGGTCAGCCATAACAATGGCATAGGGCTTTTGAGAAATCCTATATATTATAAGGTGAGAAGGGACTATCTAGTGCTGGATTTTGCCTCTGATCATTTTTCCATTAGCATTGCTAGTATTTTCTTCCTTTCTGCTTCATCCAACAAATCAAATTGCTAAGGCAAAATTCCCATTGACTTCAGTAGGGCCAGGATTTCACCCCAGGGCAGTTTAACATGCACTTAGCTTACTGCACGAAACCATTTCAGCTGACTGAGGCTGCAAGCATTGTGGTGGAAGGAAACGTAGGCACCAACCGTTGCAAAGGATTTAAAAAGAGACATTGGTTGCTGCCTTTTACAAAGGAAATGAGCTGGTCAGAGTATCAGCTGAGTGCTCAGCGTGGCAGGAACTCTGAAGCTGATACGAAGCATTTCTAGGAATTACATGCATCTCTTACCAACACTAACACATTTCTCTACTTTTCTTTCACAAGTCTTTAGCTTCAAAGTGTTACTAAGAAAAGTAACTGATGTACTATAATGTCAAATAGGGCCAGCCTGTACCTGGCCTTTGCACAAATGCATATGGGAGGTGAAGGGCCAAAGAACTCTTCCTCTCTGTGCTGGAGCCCAGCACAAATGCAGTATTGTCCTTATTTGTATTCTAGCAGTGTCTTACATGCCCCATTGTAGTTGGCACTGTATAGGCACAAAGTGAGACCATGCCTGCCCTGCAGCATTGACAATCTTGTTTAAGATAGACAAGGAGTGGAAGAAGGGAATAACAATATTTCCTATTTTACCAAAAGGGAACTGAGGCACAGAGAGATTAAGGGATTTGCCCAGGGGCACAGAGAAAGTCTGTGGTAAAACCGGGAACTGATCCAACCTCTTTTGAGGCCCAGTCTAGTGCCTTAACCACAAGACGATACTTCTCCTCAGAAAAGTGACTAGCACACTCCAGAGGGCAGACACTCAGCTACTGTAGTGATGCATGCAGTATAAAAACCTATATAGAATAGGCACTGCTCCTGACTAGCACTTCCTCTTTAGCACTCAGATGCCCAATTCCTAATTGGGTCTAAACCCAAATAAATCCGTTTTACCCTGTATAAAGCTTATGCAGTGTAAATTCATAAATTGTTCGCCCTCTATAACACTGATAGAGAGATGCACAGTTGTTTGCTCCCCCAGGTATTAATACATACTCTGAGTTAACTAATAAGTAAAAAGTGATTTTATTAAATACAGAAAGTAGGATTTAAGTGGTTCCAAGTAGTAACAGATAGAACAAAGTAAGTCACCAAGCAAAATAAAATAAAACACGCAAATCTATGTCTAATCAAACTGAATACAGATAATCTCACCCTCAGAGATGTTTCAGTAAGCTTTTTCTCAGACTGGACACCTTCCAGGCCTGGGCACAATTCTTTCCCCTGGTACAGCTCTTGTTCCAGCTCAGGTGATAGCTAGAGGATTCTTCATGATGGCTCTTTTTGAGCATTTTAGACAAAATCTTTCACTTGATATCTTATCAAAATTATAAATTTTAAGTTTTCTTAGAAGTTGTGAGTTTCAAAAATTTTCAACCAGCTCTGTTTTATTGCTTTAGTTTGAGAAAGAATGTGATATGATGCTCATTTGCCAACAAATGGCTGCCTTGCACATCCAGTTAAGGTGCAGGTCGTCTTGTCCCTTTAAAATGCCTCACTTCCTCCTGAGGGAATCCTGGGGAACACCACTAAGGTCCCAGGGGGGAAGAAAAAAAAAGATACTCCTTTTTCAGCATGGCAGGAAGAATTTTAAAGGGCCTTGTAGCTTGTGACTGTAAATATCTTATGAAAAGGCAGAGGAAGGTTCTGTGTGTGCCTACTCTTCCTGTGTGATTAGTGTAAGAAAAAAATAATACTCAAAAACAACAAGAAAGGATGAGGAATAACTGCTTCTCTCATTAAGCAGCAGCAAAAGTGCCAACAAAGAACATTTTTATATCTTCTCTGCTGGTTCCTGGAGAAGACTTATTCCCCAAACCCCAATAATAATCTTGGATTTGGCCCCTCTAAGATGTAACATGTGGCTTCGGCAACATACCCACCCATGTATGGCATTTTACAATATGTTCAGGGGCAAGTTTGTTAAAGAGAAAGTGATGCTTTTCCCATCTCACGCCACACCTACAAGAGCACTATAGCATATTTAAACAGCCACATGGTGCTATACATCTCTTTCCCAAGCAGCCATAGTAATGAGTGCCATAAATCAGACTATGACTGTTCAAGGTGCAATAGATCAAAGCAAGCAAGTACCACTGTAAAGTATGAAGTCGTGTGCACACATATGCGTGCACACACACACACACACACACACACACGCGCATATAAAGACCAAATCCAACTCTTGACTGCAATAGACACTGCTTGCAGGCTTGAGGCTAATGCATCCTCCTAGCCCTTAAAATGTTGTATGAATTGACTAAAGCACACCTAGGCCCGCCCAAGACTCCCCCCCCCCCCCAAGGTCCCTGCTGCTCGCCTTGTTTCTCCTCCTCGAGGGACAGGGGAGTAAAGAGTGACGTGGAGAGCCAGCAGCCGGAGGAGTGAGGAGGCTCAGCTGGGCGCTGGGGCTGGCGGTTCAGCAGGGGAGGGATGGGGGGGCGCCTCCAGGGCTGGTGGCTCGGGGGCCCGTCCCTGTGGCTGGTGCTGGCCTGGCACTTGGAGCACTGGTGGTTCGGCCCAGCACTGGCAGCCAGTGGCTCATCCAGGGGAGGGCCTTCAGGGGTGGGACGGCCTGGTGCTCAGGGGGGCCAGCAGCTCAGCCTGGTGCTCGGGGGGGCACTGGATTCAGAGGGCAGCGGTGGCTCCACCTGATGTGGCTGGGGAAGGCGGGCCAGGGCTCCTCTGGTCATGGGCCCCCCCTGTCAGGGCTTCTCCTTTTATGGGGTGGGGGGGGTTGGGGCTCTGGGGGGCAGGAGCGGGGCCTTGGGCAGAAAGGGACAGGGCCAGCAGGCTAGCCTCCCCAAAGCGGGGATTCACCTGCCAGTGCCAGCTCCAGGCACCAGCATTCCAAGCAGGTGCTTGGGGTGGCAATCTGCAAGGGGCGGCAGTCTGTGTGTTTTGCCCCCAAGCAGCGCGCCGAATTGCTGCCGCAGATGGCAGGAGCAGTCCCTGTGCTGTTAGGGCGGCATGCGCATTTCTGCAGCGGCGGCAATTCGGCAGCAGCTTCTATATTCAGCTGTCCGCGGCAGCGCAGCTTCTGTCTTCCGGCTGAAGACAGAAGCTGCCGCCGAATTGCCACCGCCGTGGAAACGCGCGTGCCACCCTAACGGCGCACGGACAGCTCCTGCCATCCGCAGCAGCAATTCGGCGTGCTGCTTGGGGCGGCGAAAACAGTAGAGCTGGCCCTGCACCTGCGGCCCATGTTCAGCCTCTTATAAGGCCCAAGTGTTCATTAAAATATCACGTGAACTCTTAGTCCTGCCTCTTCTGTCTAGGAAGCAACTAATTAACTACAGCACATGTGTAGCAGATGTGCCTAACTGGCTTTAACCCTGTCTAGCCTGTGATGGGGTTTTCACCTCATCACACACATAGAATCATAGAATATTAGGGTTGGAAGGGACCTCAGGAGGTCATCTAGTCCTACCCCCTGCTCAAAGCAGGACCAATTCCCAACTAAATCATCCCAGCCAGGGCTCACATACAATGCTTAATTCAGGGATCGGCAACCTTTGGCACACGGCCTGCCAGGGTAAGGCAGGTTTGTTTACCTGCCTCATCCGCAGGATCGGCCGATCGCAGCTCCCACTGGCCGCGGTTCGCCATTCTAGACCAATGGGGGCAGCAGGAAGCGGCGGCCAGCACATCCCTTGGCCTGCACCGCTTCCCGCAGCCCCCATTGGCCTGGAGTGGAGAACCGTGGCCCCCAGGGGGCTTACCCTGGCAGGCCGCTTGCCAAAGGTTGCTGATCCCTGGCTTAGTTTGTGCCAGGGCTTTCCAGGGCTGAGCTCCGGCATCTCTGGGCTTGCTGCGTCAGTTATGAATGTAAAAAAATTGCTTGAGCCTCAGCACCTCTTTCATTATAAATTAAGCACTGCACATGTTTCACTTTAAGCCCATACTTAACTCCCATTGGCTTCAATGGGACTTTCTGCACGTGTTTGAGTGCTTTGCCGAATAGGGATAGATTTAATCGTGTGTTTAACACAAAGGCTATGTCTACACAGCTGTACCACTGCAGCTACACTGCTGTACGGTCTCCTATGTAGCCACTCTTTGCCAGCAGGAGAGTGTCTCCCATCAACACAGCGCTGTCCATACTGGCACTTTTGTCAGTGAAACTTATGTCTGTCAGGGGGTGTTTTGTCACACCCCTAACTGACAAAAGTTTTGCCGATAAACGTGTTAGTTTAGACAGAGCCTCAGTCAGGCTCACAAAATGAAGACATTAACAACACTGGGGTTGGAGCTCAGGTAAAGTGTGAAGAGGTGCTTTCCACACAAAGTTCTGACAAGACACCTCAAGCCCAGCCCACAATGTTCTTCCAGCTCTGGATCCCTCACACAGTTTTGTGTTAACTGTTTACCAAGATAGGGATCATTATCCCTCTTTTATAGATAGAGAAACTAAAGAGCAAGAAAGCCGTAAGTAACTTGCCAAAGGTCACACATGTCCCATGAATGATAAACCTGAGGAAAGAATCCAGATCTTCAGACTCCTAGTTCTGTGCCTTACCCATTGGGCTATACTGCCTCCCTCTAATAAGGGATGGGGGCCATCACCTTTACATTTAGGCCAGTTTTGCATTTTCCTGAGTTAATTTTAAATACAAAACATGTTTAAGGGGTGTATTATCCAAGTTCAACATGCTGGATAAAACCCTGACTCCACTGAAGTCCTGGCAAAACTCCTACTGACTTCAAGGGGCCAGGATTTCACTCACTAGGTGCATAAAACTTCTTTGGAGTGATCCTCAACTAGTATAAATCTATGCAGCTCCATGGCAGTCAATGGAGCTACCCCAATTTACACTGGCTACAAACCTGGCCAGTAGTGCTCTGACTTTGACACCATTAAAGCAAAAGCAAAGTTGTGATCATAAGTTATTTTTGTTTTGGGCAGAAACAATGGCAGTCCTTCTAGGCTATTTCAGATCCATGTTCCTAAATAGGAGCCTTTACTCATCTAAGACAAGTTATATGTTTGGTCTTGACAATTTATTTTCAAAGCCATCACAATGTCATGATTAACTTTATTAGCGGCACTGTGTGGTCTTCCTTGCAACAGTTGGAGGAATGGATCTTTTCCTTTGTAACCTCTGAGTGTCAGGTTCGGGGAGTCTGTGGAGATTTCGTGGCTTTGCCTTCTCCTCTGACTCAGATTAACTACCATCTGGTAGTTATTCAAAAAAAAACTTTTCCCCATTGTCACTTCCTTTGTCTGGTGGCCTGTAACATCTGACCTCTGCTTTGTAGGTCATAGCCTTCACCTCATTTCCTACCCAATAGGAATAATGACAGCAGGGTTAAGTTTATATGATACCTCTTGTAAGTGCTACTTGTGAGAGCTGGGCTTTAGAATTGCTCTTCATGTCTTTGATGCTAAAATTTCTGTTTTGACCTGCTATCAGCATTAAATTGCTTTGCCCTCTCAGTCCAATCTGGCTGTCCTGGCTGCAAAGATTTGCACTTCTAGTTCTCTTTTCTGACTTATTGCCTATGAAAAGAAGTAGTTTCATTCAGGTGCTTGAACATAGCATGCTGTTTTTACAGAGTGAAAGCACTTCTTTAAAACAAAATCACATCACTAAATCCTGCCTTCAACTCCCCCATTCAATCCTATAAATCACAATCTTTAGATTGTATGTTATTAATGATATTATTGGTGCTCTAAAGGTCCCACTCAATATTAGACTCCCATTGTGGAGTCACTGTGCAAATATATAGTAAGAGACCATCCCTGCCCCAAAGAGCTTGCAGTATAAATAGTCAAGTCAGATAAAGGAAGTATTATTACCTCTATTTTGTAGGGAACTCACATCCAAAGTTTAAGGGTAAAATCATGGACCCAAAACTCCCATTGACTTCAATGAGACCAGGATGTCATCCAAAGTGACTTGCTCACCCTCACAGCTGGATGCTCTGGCAGAGCTAGAAATGGAGCCAAGTTCTCTTGAATCCCAGTCCAGGGCTGTAAACAAAAGACCATCTTTCCTGACATAGGCTCTGATACCGCACCATTGAAATCAATGCAAGTTTCACTATTGGCTTCAGCTGGAGCAGGATTAAGCCCATAGTGCTTTTCTTTCTTCAACCTCACAGCACTTTGCAAAGGTGCATTTCCACCCCCAATTTACAAATGGAGAAAATGAGGCTGTGTAACTGTCTCCCTTCTTGGGTTTGGGGCTGCCGCCTTCCAGTGGGGGTGAATGGCCATAGGTCTGGGCTCCAGCCCCCTGGGTGTGGGTGCAGCAGAAAAGAGTTTATGGCTTCCAGCTTCTTGGCTGGGGCAATTAACAGTCATTTGTGCTCTGGCTCCTGGATGGGGCAGAGCAGGAAACAATCTATAGCTTGCAGGTGCCTGGCTGGAGCAATCAATAACCATTCAGGCTCTGGCCTTCCGGGTGGGGCAGCACAAGGAAAGAGTCTCCCAGTCCCTGTTGTAGATCTTCTGGCTTAGGATGAATTGGCAGCCACACCAGGTATGGGGTGGCAGCAGAGGTGTAGGGGGCCCTGGGCCCACCCTACACCACCTGGTCCCAGCCCAGGGCCCTAACAATAGCAAGTGGCCCCTCTACTGAGTCTGCAGGGAAACCACTAGAGCACACTGCCTCACTTTCCAGCAGCACAACTGGAACAAGGTCTGATTTCCCTGGGCTACTTCCTACCGCTCTCGGCAAGGGATGCTCCATCACTGCAGGTTTTGGCTCTTCAGTCCGGTGGCCAGGCATCACATCCTCTGTTTGCTCCCCAGGTTCCTCCATATCCAGCAGCCAAAGTGTGCCTTTGGTCCCAACGACCAGGCATCGGTTCTGCAGAGGGTTCAGAGAGATGTCTGCCTCCTTCCCTGGTCCAGCCCCAACTGAGCTGCAGGGCTCTGCTCTTATACTTCCGGCCACACCCATGCACTTCCTGTGAGGGGCGCAAGGCAGGTTTGACTGCACCCACCAGGGGACTCTAACCCCTTCAATACTGGAGGGAGGTCCTTTGGCCTTACTACAGGCTGAAAGAAGCTACATGAAAGAAGGACCTTTATACAGTATACATAGCATCTGTGTAAGGTGCTGGCTTGACAGCCTTGGAGTCTAACACTTCCTATCAACTAAATAGATACAAACATGAGCAGTAGCAGCACAAATTCTGTGATGAGTTAGACCCCTCCCCCCAGATGGGATACCACCTGATATGCTGGGGTTCCACTCAGTTCTGCAGTCCTGCCAGCCTGGGTTTGCCTTGCACTGAGTTGCTGTGCCAGGCTCAAGCCCCTTTCCAGCACACACCCAGGTAAAACCACACTCAGCTGCAAACACAGACTGTAGCCAGATCTGTGTGAGAGGATTCACCCAGCACTCACGTGTACACCCCCCGTGGAGAGGTAAACCCCAGATAATATTGTCTTGCGCTGTATAGAAAGATATGCACAGTGCAACTCATAAAAATTCACCCTCTCTGTCAATGTGGAGAGAGATATGCACAACTTCTTACTCCACTGCCCAGATATGAATTACACAATCTGGGTTATGTTATAAATAATAAATAAGTTTATTAACTATAAAAGGCAGATTGTAAGTGATTATAAGGGATAGCAAACAGAACAAAGCAGATTACCAAGCAAATAAAACAAAATACACATACTAAGTTTAAGATCTTTAATTTACTGGTTTCAAGAAGTAATTTCTCACCCTAAATGTTGTTTCAGGCAAGTTGCAGAGTTTCTGTAGGTTAGAGTTCAAGTTATTCTTCTTTACAGACTAGACTCCTTTCTTAGTCTGGACTCAGCCCTCGCCTTTCCCTCAGCTCAGTTCCTTTGTCTCTTCAGGCACTTTCAGCAGTCTTTCTTCTTGGGCAGGAAGGCAATGGAGAAGAGTCCTGTTTGCCTTACTCCCCAGCCTTAAATAAGATGTAGATAAGAAGGGAATCTTTTGTTTCCCAGTCTTGACCTCCCCCGCCTTTTAGTGGAAAATTACTAGAAGTCCAGGATAGTGTTTGGTACCACATAACAGGACCACCTGACCTAGTAGTGTCCCAGGACACCTCTCTGGAAGGAGAGAGATTAGTATCTTCAAAGTCTTATTGTTTCTTTCTAATGGCCCATCAAAGCTGATAGTCTGCTGTCTGGTGTGTGTCTTCCAAATACACACACAGTTGTAATTGTTACATAGTCAATATTCCTAACTTTAGATACAGAAATGATACATGCATACAAATTGGATAATCACATTCAGTAAATTATAACCTTTCCGATGATACCTTACAAGGCCCGTCTTGCATAAAATATATCTGTTATGCCATATCCATATCATAAGCATATTTCCATAAAGAATATGGGGTGTAACATCACAAATTCTTCTTGTGCTGACCTGCCAATTGTGCCTTATTGCTGACCTTATGAGGAACCACTTCCTGTGACAAGAGAGGAGTTTATTTTCCCTACCCATTCAGACTGGGATTTTCAAAGAAACCTAAGGAAGTTAGGTACCCAACTCTCACTGAAAGTCAATGGGGATGAAAATTCGAACCTCAGTCCTTAGCGTCTATGGGACTTCTGAAAGGATGCTAAATAGAGTGGTAATTTGGTGATGTGGACATTTGTCCATTAGGAACCAGACTGAGACTACACAATAGCAATCACTCCTCCAGCTAATGCAATTAATTGAATTAGGTTCAATCACACAGGTAATCATAGAGATTCATTTGAGGTAATTTCCGGTGATCAAGATTTCCTGTTGATCCAGGGGTAGAATCAACTATAGTTTGCTTTATAGTGTTGAAAAGGGGCATGGTGCAGCTAGTTGAGAGGCTGTCTGTATCTACGATTCTGCTAAAACTGCTAGCACCATGACATTCAAGAGCCATACAACAATGAAGCATTACATGCTATAATCTCATTGTGTCTCACTCTTCCCCAGTGGACTTTTTGTATGCCTTCTAGCTGCTCCATTGTGGGTTAGTCCTGAGGATGATATTGCTCCTAGGAGAAGACTTTGTGACAGAGGTAGATCTTGCATTTAGAGGTGGACCATTCAGTATACTCTTGTCAAGAAGGATATTCCACAGCTCTTGAGACTGTTCTGCCTCTTGGCTCTGAGGGTCTGATCCTCAATCAGTCAAGTTGTAGCATCCATGTCAAGGGTAGCTGTGGATAAGTAGTTTGTCTTCATGGTAGCCCAGCCCTAACTCCACCATATCCTTATAAATTAGGAGAAGGGCTTGCATTTAATCTGGAAAGAGATGAGTAGCCAGTGGAACTTATGAAACATGGGTGTGATTTGTGAGAGAAGAGACATGGAGAGTTTGTGCTGAATGGCCTGGAACTGCAGGTCTGGAGAAGTGCTGTGATGGGACTCAGGCTTCTTGCAAGCATCTGCCGCTGCAGCTGCTGTTGAAGGGGAGGAGCCTCACCCAGTGCTTCTGAGGACAGGGAAGAGCAGGTATCGCCTCACTAAAAGTATGGAAATGTAGTGCCTTAGTGCCTGCCAATAATTACTCACATGACCAATCCTTACTCCCAAAAGTACTCCCATTGGCTTCAGTGGAACCATCCACATGAGTAAGGATTTACAGGATTGGGCCCCTATTTTGTTATAACATCTGTAGTTTTTGTGTGAGGACTGCGGGAATGGTGGCAATAGGTTTTGTATTTAAGATACTGCAAACACTTGCTAGAGATGAGCCACCAACTTCAGATCAAGATCAAGATTGTGGGTGTTGGGTGGTGGTGGTGGCAGGGAGGTTAGCTTTTGCTTGTGCTTTATGATAGTCTCCAATTTGTTATGTATGTAGAGAACCTAGCACAATGGGCCCTGATACTTGACTGGGACCCACATGATTATATTCTATCACAATACAAATAACCCATTTTAATTATTATTACCTTTCAAAAGAGCTCAGAGCCAGATTTTCCAGGACTCTGCACCCCCCTGTTGAGACCAGATTTTCAAAAGAACTCTGCTCTTTATTACACACCTAAATGTGAGTCAGATTTTCAGAAGTGCTCACCACATCCAACAACTCCCATTGAGATACTTATGAAATCTTCAAAAAAGGTGAGTACCAGCGCTGGTTGAAATTTTTCAGACTAAAAGTCTTCTGGTTGAAAAGTGGCCTTTTTAAAAACTGATTTAAAAAAACAAACAAAAAAACTGTCATCTTGGTCAAAATGATTCATCTTGTTATTTTCTTTTGCCAAAAAAATTCTGCCTGTTTGGGATTTTTTTTTTTTACATTTATTGAAAACACTATTGAAGTAATCATTGAAATTATTCATTTACCAAAAAACAGGTTTTCGGTAATACATATAATAGCCATCCCTTGCCGGAGCAACACTTTGTGGCAGCCTGTGAAGAAAAACATATAGTCCTCGACTTTCTTTACACTGCTTCCTGGCCAATGCACTTCAGATAAGCATAGATCTCAGTGCAGTGACTTATTATCTTATAACTTGTCCATACCAAGAGAACAGAGTATAAGAATGAAAGACCAATTAAGGTCACTACACAGCCGGAAATCACCAGGGTGACATAAGCTTGGGTGGCACAACAAGATTGCCAGTGATGGACTGAATATACAATCAGACCACTTTAAGCATCTTGCCAGAGATCAGTGTGGATGGCACTCAGTTTGCAAGTAGGCCATGCCCCTTTGGGATTTGCCATGACACTGACAATCTGGTTTTCAATAAACCAGAATATTTATAACCATTTTAATGATGTTTTGATTTAAAAAATAAGGTTTATTTAAATCCATGTAAAATTTTGAAAAAATGGGTCATTATTAAACACTTTGAAATGAAAACAACTTTGATTGTTTGAAATTTGACAAATAAGGATTTCATTTTTCAACCAGCTCACCCAATGAGTTGAAAATCCCTCTGGAAAAATTAGCCACAGTATCTAAATGAGAGCTGAGCTCTTTCAAAAATCTGACCACTGTTTGGAGTGCTCAGCTCCTTAGAAAATATAGCTCTATGTGTCCAGACAGTACAATAAAGAACACTTTTTAAGCGTTAATCTAGGCAGTAATGCTGTGGAGCACCTGCAGAGGGCAAACTTGTTCTACAGCTGAGAATAATTTATTGCTCCCTCTCTATGAAATACATTTGTTCCAGTTGAGGTGAGTATTAGGAGCCCAGCATTTTTGTAAAAGTCTCTATTCTTGTTTCCTAAAAAAGCATTGTAGTTTTAAACAATTTTGAGTGAGTTTGACATCTTCATGACCACCAATCAGACATGGTAGGTTCTCACTATGTAAATTTTATCGAGGTGGTTAGCAATTTAAACCATTAGTTTAACTTAATTCCTATCTTTGATCTTGTACAGTCATGTATAGGAGCTCTTTGAACCAAGGAAGAAGAATTAAGTTAGTCCTTAAATGACTTTCCTAATCAGGCCTCTTTAAGGTGTCAAGTTGGGCACCTAAAAACTGAGGTCCGCAAAATCATTAGTCCATTCTGAAAATCTTGGCCTGCACTGAAAAAAAAATAGCAATTTTAATTAAAAATTGTAAGTTTTTGGAGCAAGGACTGACTCTTACTATGTGTTTTGTACAGCACCTTGCACCATTTTCCCTCTGCATGCTACTGAAATACAAATAATTACACAACAATGGAGAGAAAGAGGTCAGATTAACCTTTGAATTAGAGGCATTTTTAAAGGGCCAGATTAATTTTTTTTCTGTTTCCCCAAATATCTTACATTCCCTTCACATACATTTGTGTGTTGTTTCCTTCATAGCTCTCACTTAGGCTATGGCTACACTATGAGGCTTTTAATGACGGCTGTGCTGCTAAAAGGCGCACAGTGTAGCTGCTGTTTGTCGGCAAGAGAGAGCTCTCCTGCCAACAAAAAACTTCCACCTGCAATGAGCGGCAACGGCTTTGTCGGCAGGAGAGTGCTCCTGCCGACAAAGCACTGTTCACACCGGTGCTTCTCGTTGGTAAAACTTTTGTTGTTCGCGGGGGGGGGGAGGTGGGGGGGTGTTGTTTTAACACCCCTGAACGACAAAAATTTTGCTGAGGCAATGTCAGTGTAGACAAAGCCTTACCTTCCAAGAGATTAGATAATAGAGCAGATTCTCATTTACATTAAGGCCTCATTACGCCACTCTGGTTGCAGATTATAGTATAAAATGGGCTTCATGTACTTAAAGGCTGCTTTACACTGTCAGAGCAATTTAAAGATATAAAGGAACTTTACCATAACTGTGAATCAGGCCTTATTCTTCTGATTATTTTAGCCTGATTCCTCAGAATATCCATTTGGATTATACAGAGCTTCCCATAGTGGCAAAAGAGCAAGGATCATGCTTAATTAAGGAAACTTTTGTATATTCCATGCACAATCCTTGCAATTTTGCTGCTATTGGTAATGAGAGTTAATGGTGCACTAGCTGTAACCTGGAAGACTGGGAGAACATGTTTCAGGGCATATCCCATTGCATGCAGTGTTTATTTTAGGATTCTAAGGTTAGCCACACAGCTAATAAAAGAATGTGCAATAACTCATTTTTAATTATTGTTTCCTGGGTGTGGTAAGTGGTTTTGTCACTGTAAATTCTTAGGCAAATAAAATCCAGCTAATCTTCTTAAAGAAGTAGCTGTAGCTGTGTCAACCTATCCTGAGCTGGCAGGAAAGCTGCATAATGTTTGGAATTCTCTAAATTGTTCATGTCGGTGGGATATCAACAGTCAGCACAATAATAATAATAGGCATGTGTTTGCTTGCAAATGAATTATTACATAATTAAGGGCTTGATTTACATAGAGTTGTGCGTGCTCAGTACTTTATAGGTTCTAACTTCTTTACTGTTTTCCATCCTAGACATACTTGCTCTAGTGCAAACCACCCCCAAACACAACTCTATGTAAGTGCAATTGAAATTTTTTATTTTAAGCACAGGAAAGTCAGGAAGTTCAGAGTTCAGGTTCCTACAACAACCTTAATGACACACTGCAGCAGCTTGTTTGAAATGAATTAAGTCTGCAGTAATGCAATGAGTGCTTTGATAGCAGGAGAGAAGAGGGGCATCTCTTTTTAACCTGTAATCTCTCCAGAATACTATGTCATTCCAATTCATCTGGGATGGTGCAGTTACATCTCTGTTACAATTCCAGTAGACCCTGCCCAAAGGGTCACAGGTAAATGGAGAATTTTTGTTTATTTTAGGGTGTCAGTTCAGTGGTTTTTTACTTTCTTTAAAGTCTCACTCTTTCCATTTTGAAATTACTACTCTGTCATCATGTAGTGCCCAATGATAATCAGCCTTAACTCTTGTATTGCACTTATAATACTTTTCAGCCAAAGGGTAGCTAATGGATCGCTAGAAAATAATGTTAAGTATTGTAAGTAAGCCTCTATTTTACCAATGTCTTGGGGACTGAATATAGGGTCTGATCCTGTTCCCTTTGAAGTTGATAGAAAATTCCCTTTGTCTTCACTTGTGAGCAGGATCAACATTATGGAGCCACTGAAATACCTAAATACCTTTGAGGATCTGGGCCTTGGGTTCCTAAGCACCTCACTCAATGTGACTTAGGTTCCTAAGTAACTTAGTTCCCTTTGAACGTTCTACCCTGTATCCCGCATAAAGGATTTTTAAATCTGACTGAGGGTTAGCACTCTTGGGGACAGAAATATAATCTAGTGGGTAAAGCTCAGGAGATTTGGACTTTGATTCTTGGCCCATTCACTGACCAGCTGGTAACCTTGGGCAAGTCACTTAACCTCTTTGCTTCTGTTTAATCTCCTACCATTTTTCTGTCTTGTCTCCTTAGGCCTGGTCTACACTACCGGGGGCGGGGGTGTCGAACTAAGGTACGCAACTTCAGCTACGCAAATAGCGTAGCTGAAGTCGAACTACCTTAGTTCGACTGACTTACCCGTCCTGACGCCGCGGGATCGAACTCCGCAGCTCCCCCGTCGACTCCGCCACCGCCGTTCGCGGTGGTGGAGTTCCGGAGTCGATGGGAGCTCGTCCGGAGTTCGAACTATCGCATCTAGATTAGATGTGATAGTTCGAACTCCGAGAAGTCGAACTCTCCGCGTCGACCCGGCGGGTAAGTATGGACCTACCCTTAGATTGTAAATTCTTTGGTGCATGGATTGTTTCTTAACTTGTATTCCTGCAGCAGCTAGCATAACGGATCTCAGTAGTGCCATTGTACAATGTCCAGCAGAATGGATCTCACTTATGGTCTCTTGGTGCTACTGCAATACAAATAATAAAACAAAATAATAATGAAAGTCAAAGAAGAACAAGTGCATTTCAGCACCTAAAATGCAATAATTCTGCAGCAGGCGTAACAGAACTCCTGACTACCCAAACCTTCAGAGTCAGTTCTTGGTCAGGATTTATTGGTGACTCAGGAGGATAAATTTTAGATGGTAGCTTTCCCCTTTTTATGCTTATAAATGTATGTTTTGAAGGCATTTGTCTGGGGGGGTTTTAATCCTCATGATGTAATACTGAGGGATAATAATAATAATAATAAATAATAAATAATTAATAAACTTGTCTCAACTTTTGTTGTCGGACAGCTGATCATTGGAGATTAATCCTGAGTTTTGGAGGGATATGAACAAGCATCAGCCTATCTGAGCTTTTGCCCTGCTTGTTAAGTACATTTAGATAAATTGAGTAGCAGCATCATGCAGTGTTTGGAAGAATTTGTCTTGCACATTAAGACTTTAAAGATGTTTTAACAATCTGAGCAACATATTTATTTTTAGAATGTTTATCCTGCCAGGCCAGCCAAGGATAGGGTCAGGGCTGGGGTCAGGAGCAGGGTCAGAGGGAGCATCAGGGTTAAGGTTAGAGACTTCCAGAGCTTTAGATCTTTAATAGCCTCATGACGTAGGGCAAAACTGAGTGAGTATAATTTTCCCCAGGTTCTCAGGGGTATGTACCAGTAATCCTTAATATCCAAAGGAGACCAGATGGCCTGGGCAAATAGAAATTTGATCATTCTATTAAAGTACCCACAATTCTTCTATACCTTGCAAATGGGACTCAGCTATATCAACAAGCAGGAAAATCATCATAACCCGTAATTAGTACAAAGGGGTTTTAGAAGGCAGTATTGTCTAGTTGATAAGGCATAAGATTTGGGAATAAAATGCCTGGACTCTATTCCCATCTTGGCCCCTGACTTGCTGTGTGTGAACTTAGTCACATCCCTTCACCTATCTGTGCCTCAGTTTCCCCTCCCACCTTTTGTTTGTCTGTTGATTTAGATTGTAAGCTTATGATGTGCAGGGACTGTCTTTTAATATGTGTTTGTACAGTGCCTAACATAGTAGGGCCTGATTTCAATTGAAGCTTCTGGGTACTACTGTAAATATGAATTACATACAAAAAGCTACGTGAAAAGAACATTATTTAGGATGCAGAGTCAAGCACTCAAACGTTAGAAAATGCCAGATTTAACCATTACCCTGCAACCTGAGTGCTGCCCTCTTGTGCATCCAGTCTGTGCACGGAATGAGGTCAGGATCCTGTGACAAAAATAGCATGTAATCATGTAATGAAAGACTGTATCATAATGCATTTGAACAAGAGGGCAGAATTAAAATTGCTTGGACAACCTAAATCTGGCATTTCCTATCTTTCAAATGCTTGACCATGCAAACTAAGTAACATTATTTTAATGCAAATTTTGATATGTAACTTCACAGATTTTATTTAAAAAGGAAAAAGATACAAACAAATTCTGTTATGTACACCTCTCCCCCATCGTGCTTCACCAATGGGAGTTGAATGCTGAACCTTCAGTAGTGCAACACAGACAGCTACTACTTGTTCTACAGGTGTTACTCCACTAACGGGCAGCAAAAGAAAGCTGTTTGTTATCCCAGTGATGTGGGGATCCTCTCCTGGAGCCCTGTGCTGGGTCCAGCAGTGTGATTGTGAGGAGAGCCCAGACCAGCTCTCTCCACTTCTATCTCCTGCTGCAACGATTATTGCTCTGGCAGCTCCCAGGTGTTCCCAGTGTAGGGTTTACTGTTGCTGCTTTGGTCGCAGTATGAGCATGGCTCTTTACAATGTTCATGATCAGTTGTTATTTTGCCAAAATTTTCCTGAAGCATGCAAGAAAGAAAGGGCAAATGGACTTATCAAACAATTTATAACTCAGCTAAACCTGAATGGGATTTTGTGGGACAAAGAACAATCACTTCTGAAGGCTTCCCCCTGATGAATTGCAAAGGTCTGTTGTCAACGCCAGAGATGTTAGAACTTCTCGGGAGAGGGGGGGCAGGAATCACAAGAATCCTTTGTAATAGAAAGTATTAGGCAACATAAATAGAGGGCGGTCATTACCAGCTCTCACAATAATAATAATAATAGGATGTATTTTGGGAAGAGGTTAAACAGAGACAATGAACCTGATTCTGATCTCACATTGATGTAAGTTAGAAGTAACTCCATTGAAGTCTGTGAAATACACCCATGTAAGTGAAAGGAGAATTGGGCCCAATATTTTGTCCTCTGGATATGGTGAACCTCATGGGAAACTCTGCTTGATACTGTAACCTGGCTTTGTTTATTAGTATCTAGTTGAAGCTGCAGCAACAACAAAATGAAATCTAAACCCCCCAACTTTAAAAAGAGAGCACTTCACTGGAAAAGGAAGGGAGTAGCCTCCTGATACAGGACGGACAATTGCCCCATTGTGCGTGTGTGCTCATAGCTTGATGTTGTTTCTAAAGTAAGTAGAATGGGAGGAAAAAAATCCAACCAAGGAGCTCTCTGGGCAGATAGGAAATGGGGAGTAGGAACTGAACAGGTGGCTTGGAAAAGTGGGCAGGAGCCCAGCTTGGGAACCATGAGTTCTGGAGAGTGAGTGTAAGAAGAATGGAGAGAGTATGAGATCCAGAAATGGAGCAGGATCAGAGCTGGGAGGGGAGTGATCTGTAGAAGGAGTTTGAAGAGTAGCTCAGAGGGCATAAGGTCTAAAGATAAACTGGGGAATTGTTGGATGTGAGAGATCCAAAAGAGAGAGAGAGGGGTGGTTTGGTAACACAGATGGTGGCGAGGAAGACCAGGAGAGATTGAATAGGTATGAGATACAGAGAGTGAGTAGGAACACAGATGGGAGTTTGGAAAAGAAGAGGAGAATAGGGAGGTGGGAAAGGCATGTATGCAACTAAGCTCTGTCTCACCAGGCTATTAACTCACTCAGACTAGGGTGGAGTAGCAAGTGAGAGAAATGGAAACATAAACAGCTCTGTTCCCTGGTTTTATTTACACCTTCCTCTGATCAGGCTAGAATGACTAACAGATTAGGGATAGAGGGTGAGAGCCCACCTTGATGTTGATGTTTATGTGTGAAGAGTTTAAGGTATGAGCTTAAAATACTTTAAGGACAGAGCAGGCTCAGGAAACAATCAATAGCCATTTGTCCACCACCAACCATCATTACGTCACAGATTGTGTGACACATTAGTCATTTTACCATGCCTGAACAATCAACACAGCAAGACAGTCTGCTATAGAGAGATTGTGAGCTGAAAGAGCTGCACAAGGCAATCACAATGGCCAGGCAGAACATCTGGTGCAAAACTGGGCTCCCAGCACCATATGGTGGATCTGAGTTTCAGTGGTCTGGTCTCTGAAAAAGAGCACAGAAAAGAGGGTTCCATGACTGCAGCGAGTAGGGCCCTGATCCAAAGCCAGTGCGAGTCTTGCCTTTGACTTCAATGGGATTTAGATCATGTCAGACGTGAGTGTAATAATGGAGTCTAGATTCACCATGCAGAGCTGAGAGCAGAATTTTGCATATCTCTCCTTAATATATTTTATCTTGTTATATCATCTTGAAACTAGTGTAACTCTTAAGTTTCCTTCACAGATGTTTATGTAGACTCTATTTCTGTTTGTCAGCAATAATATACTCAGCTGTTCCCCTACGGTGGGTGTCAAAAGTGAGTGTTCCAGACACAGTTTGCATTTCAAAGGTGAACACAATTGCCTGTGTAACTCAACGGCATGTTTTTTATAGTTTATCTGCAGGATGGCAGCATGCAAGGGCATTTATTCAATAATGAGACAAAGAGAAGAGCCATCCCCACAGTCTGTAGCATTTACCAACAGATATTCCTTAGTGATCCCATGCAAAAACTGACCATGTCCATCCCTACTTAGTTTATGAGCTCTGGTAAAATCACAACCTAAAAAGGATGATCCTATAGTCCAAGGGTTCCCAAACTGTGGGCCACTGCACAAAGGTGGGCCTCATTACAGTCCCAGGTGGTCCGCCGGTGCAACTGCATTCTCCGGTCAAACTCTTAGTAAATCTTTAACTCCACGTGACCTTGCGTAATCTAAGTAACAGCAATATAAATGTAATGTTTTGAGTTGTATATGTTGGACAGAGTATAGAAAAAACTTTATTTATGTATTTATATTTTTAAAAAACAAGCTGCAATGTGTCAAGTTTAATTCTCACAAGTACAATGGTGAGTTTCACTGCAAGGTAACCTAGCACCGTACACACAGTCCCCCATTTCCAACAGTAAAAAACGGCAAGCAGTATTATTACAATCTGACATAGATCAATTTATTTTTTGAAAACGAGAAGAGTGCACTGGTGGAGAAGATAATGAAAGTCCTGGACCATCTACAGCTACATGAAATGAGCTGGCCAAAAAAATAAAGAAAGGAGTAAGAAAATATGATGACACATACTTAAAATCTGAATTCTCCTTTATCTGATCGGATGCATACCCATTGCCTCAGGGTGTTATAATATAACTGTTATTTTATATTTTTATTTACAATATTTGATTCTTTTCTAATAGGAGTGTGTCTTTACTCACACAGCACAGAAATTCAGGCTACACTAAAAAAAATTGAAAACAATATAGTATTCAAACTTGGACAACTATTTTGTTTTAAAATCAACAAATCATAACAATTTTTTAACAATTTTGTTAACATTGTTGTGTTGCTTATTGTTCAGTTTTATACATTTTACATTTATACACTGTGTTTTCCCTTTTTGAACACTACATTTTGCGCTCAACATTTTTTTAAAGTGTAGTTTTACTAAAACTGTTTGGTTTCGAACATTTTGAAGCATGTCTTTGAGTGCATATTGCTAGGGATTTCTATCATTACAATTATTTACATTAAAAGGAAAAGGAAACATGGACATTGTTTATTTACCCACAACTATTTCACATTTGGGGACAATATATCACTTCAAGTCATCAGAACTGCTGTGGGTACCCGCATAGCCCCACAGTATGCCAACATTTTTATGGCTGACTTAGAACAACACTTCCTCAGCTCTCGTCCCCTAACGCCCCTACTCTACTTGTGCTACATTGATGACATCTTCATCATCTGGACCCATGGAAAAGTAGCCCTTGAGGAATTCCACCATGATTTCAACAATTTCCATCCCACCATCAACCTCAGCCTAGACCAATCCACACAAGTGATCCATTTCCTGCACACTACTGTGCTAATAAGCGATGGTCACATAAACACCACCCTATACCGGAAACCTACTGACTGCTATACTTACCTACATGCCTCCAGCTTCCATCCAGGACACACCACACAATCCATTGTCTACAGCCAAGCTCTACAATACAACTGCATTTGCTCCAATCCCTCAGACAGAGACAAACACCTACAAGATCTCTATCAAGCATTCTTAAAACTACAATACCCACCTGCTGAAGTGAAAAAACAGATTGACAGAGCCAGAAGAGTACCCAGAAGTCACCCACTACAAGGACAGGCCCAACAAAGAAAATAATAGAACGCCACTAGCCGTCACCTTCAGCCCCCAACTAAAACTTCTCCAGCGCATCATCAAAGATCTACAATCTATCCTGAAAGATGATCCCTCACACTCACAGATCTTGGGAGACAGACCAGTCCTTGCTTATAGACAGCCCCCCAACCTGAAGCAAATACTCACCAGCAACCACACACCACACAATAAAAACACCAACCCAGGAACCTATCCTTGCAACAAAGCCCGATGCCAACTCTGTCCACATATCTATTCAAGTGACACCATCACAGGACCTAATCACATCAGCCACGCCATCAGGGGCTCGGTCATCTGCACATCTACCAATGTGATATATGCCATCATGTGCCAGCAATGCCCCTGTGCCATGTACATTGGCCAAACTGGACAGTCTCTATGCAAAAGAATAAATGGACACAAATCTGACATCAGGAATCATAACATTCAAAAATCAGTAGGAGAACACTTCAACCTCTCTGGTCACTCAGTAACAGACTTAAAGGTGGCAACAGAAAAGTTTCAAAAACAGACTCCAATGAGAAACTGCTGAACTTGAATGAATATGCAAACTAGATACCATTAATTTGGGCTTGAATAGAGACTGGGAGTGGCTGGGTCATTACACAAATTGAATCTACTTCTCCATGTTAAGTATCCTCACACCTTTTTGTCAATTGTCTGAAATGGGCCATCTTAATTATCAAAACAAAAGGTTTTTTTTCTCCTGCTGATGATAGCTCATCTTAATTAATTAGCCTCTTAGAGTTGGTATGGCAACTTCCACCTTTTCATGTTCTCTATATGTATATAGATCTTCTTACTATATGTTCCATTCGATGCATCTGATGAAGTGGGCTATAGCCCACGAAAGCTTATGCTCAAATAAATTTTTTAGTCTCTAAGGTGCCACAAGTACTTCTGTTCTTTTTATTTACAGTGTTATAGTTTATATAGATGTAATAATTAAAATTAATAATTTTCCTCAAGAAGTGTTAATAGTGCACCACAATGCCTATTGCAGCTGCACAGGTGGGCCTTAGGGAAAAAAGTTTGGGAACCCCTGCTATCATCTACTGCTATGGCAAATCCTGTGATATTCTTAATACTAGAGGCAAGGAAGAAATTCCTGAATCTTGATCCAGAATGGGTACAGGCTTAAGTCTGGGGTTCATATTTCAGTTTGCAATTGATGGCACTGAAATCTTGTGAACAATTCTTGTGCAATTTCAGATCATGCAAATCTCACAAGATCAACTGTTTTGGCAAGATTTTGGCTACACATGAACCTTCTGTCCTATAGCTGCATAAACACTGCATGGCTTCCAAATGTATAGAACACCCATTGCAGTAACTAGGCCAGGTTCTCATCTGGTATAAATCAGCATTGTCCCACTCCCACTGCCTATGGATCCAAAGATTTACGCCTGCTGAGAATTCAGCCCACTGTTTTTAAGGCAACACTCAGGACTTCCACATACACTATATATGCCATTGCTTCTGTCAAAGTCTGTATCCAACCCCTGAGCAAGCAGAGATCAAGCAGATGTTAGTAACTCAATAGGAAGTTTGAAAATCAGAATTCTTCCCATAGCTGTATTCAGTAGACTCTGTCCAGTTTACTGGGCCTTGTATTAAAAATGCTCAGTCTCCATAGCAAAGGGGTTGTGGAATCACACACTTCTGTTCTTGGGATGCTACTTTCTCAAGCGCCTGGGTGAGAAAAAGCCAGGGCCAAATGTCCCACACCCTCATTGCCATCCCTCAATTGCTGCAGTATATTTAGTGCCTTATACTGCATCAATCTCCTCTCCCCTGCCTCTCTCTCTCTCCCCCACTCCCTCGCCTCACTATCAGCTTAAGCTTAACTGGAGCAAGATCACACATATCACTGGACCCTCCTTCCCCGAAAATAGAAACCAAAGTGACCCTGGTTAGCCGCAGAAGAAGAGACACAGCCTATGAATCCCTGTTGAGTGTGGTGGCTCTGCATGTTGCTGTGCGCCAGCAAAAGCAGGCAAATTCCAAGAAGATGCAGTCATCAGCAGCTCCGTGAAGACAGGAAAGTAGTTGCAAATGCTTTCTGCCTCAAACAGAGAGAGATGAAACCACAATCTGGCTGTAACCTTACCTCATACTCTCTGCTGATCTGCTTTTTACAAGCATTCACTGAAGCACTTGCAGTACCTGTGACTAGGTAGATGTGAAAATAAACTAACTGGAGGATGCAAAAAAGGTGCATGTTTTATCACTGACCATGTCAAATAGGCTGTATACAGTGAACACACAATAGCATACACTCAAGAGGGAATGGAGAGAAACATTTCTCTCCCTAGCTGAATGAGTCTTGCACTTTGGGATGAAAGAGACTTATTAGGTCATGTAGTCTATATCCATCCACTTCCATAGGTGTGGGAAGTAGGGGTGTGGGAGGTGCTGCAGCACCCCCAGGTTTTATGTGGGGCTGCTGGCCCCGTGCCCCACTCCCCCGCCACTGACCCTGAGCAAAAACCTGGGGGGGGGAGGGGCGCCTTCCTGTGCCTATGCCCTGGCATGGCCCTCCACCCGCAATCCACTCCCCAACCCCTCACCTCACCTGGGGCAGGGGTCCCAGCTGCCGGCCCCGCTCCCTGGCCGCTGACCCCATGCCTGGGGCCCCGCACCCGGCCCCACCCCCGACTCCCAGGCCTCCGCTCCCGCAGCCTGCCCCACTCCCAGCCCTGTGCCCAGCCCCCCACTCCCAGGGCCCCACAGCTGGGGCTCTGCTCCTGGCTGCACCCACACCCACCTCCAGCTGTGGCCTCGGCCCCCTTATCCCTATCCGGTTCCCCCCCTCCCAGAGACACAGCCTTGCTCCCAGCCTTAGCAGGGTGGGGGTGGGGGGGGAGGCAGACAGGGTAAGGGGTCTGGCTTTTGGTACCCCCACTACTAAAAATGTTCCAGCGCCACTGTCCACTTCAAGCCAATGTGGGGCTGGTTTGCCACAGAGCATTCTCTAGGACTTTATACTCTGAAATTTCTAGTGACTCGAGTAATGGGGCATCCACCAAGTCCCTTGGGAGACTATTCCACACACTCACAGACCTCATTGTTAGGAAGATATTTCCTGATTTTCCATTTCTTAATAACTGCCTTGTGCTCATTTGCATCTGGCATTCGTGAGCAGAGGAGGAAACAAATTGCAAACTTTCTCATCTAGACAGAAAACCGAACAATTAACAATGGGACTGACTTTCCCTGAACTCTGCTCTCTAGTCTAAAGTTTACTGTAGCATTTAAACAGCAGTTTATGGCTCCTATTCCCCACCCTGCCCCAGCTCCATGTCCTGCAAGAAAAGAGAGGACTGGGCTTTACGCCAACTTTCTGCTGCCTTGTATTTTGGGGTCATCAGGGGAGGCAGTATGGTCCCTAGTACAAGTTAGAGCAACCCTGAGGTTTTTCTTATTTGCAGGGCCGGCTCCAGGCATCAGCGCACCAAGCAGGTGCTTAGGGCGGCTAACGGGAAGGGGTGGCACGTACGGATGTTCGGCGGCAATTTGGCAGCAGATCCCTCGGTCCCTCTCGGAGCGAAGGACCTGCTGCCGAATTGCTGCCGAAGAATGAAGCGTCGGCAGTAGAGCTGCTGCCTAAGTGCCGATCGCGGCTTTTTTTTTTTTTGCCGCTTGGGGCAGCAAAAATGCTGGAGCCGGCCCTGCTAATTTGGGCCAGTTTGCACAGCTCCATTAGGAGCTGTTATGCCAGCTATGCATAGCAGAATTGCAGCACACTCTTGCCATGTTCCCTTCCTCGCCTGATATGTCTTCTACCATGGGAACTGCAAGAAGAGGGGGCAGTACACAGCTCCGTGCTACCTTGGGAAACCCCCTATGCCAGGAGGCTGGTTCTGCTAGCTATGCAGCTCTTTTCTGCCACTGTTTAAAGGGGGCCACAGCAGGATACAGAATCTGGCCCTCCATTATCAATCCCTTAGATTTCAAAATTTCAATATCAGAAGGTTGTATTGAAGTCTGGAATTTGCCACAGTGGGTGTCCTTTAAAAACTTGCCAAGTTTGTTTTAGAAAAATAGATAACATTCCTTTGGTGTTTGCGGTATTCCTTGTGTTGTGCTTCCTGCTGCAGTGGAGCTCTGCTTATTTATATCAGATGAGGATCTGTCCTAAATCCATTTAGAAACAGAATAAAATGAATGTAGTTTAATACCAAAATAAATAACACAGAGGCTAGTGTATAGCTTGTATTATACAGTTTCATATTTAATTCCATTTTCGATTTAAATGAAGCTGCCTAGAATGTATAGCCAGTTGCATCAGAGTGCTGCAGAATCTAGTGGCCTTTTAGGCCAGGGTATGTCTACATTGCAAAGTAAGCCCAGGGTTTGAACACAGGCTCAAGCCTAATTCCCTTTCTGTCTGCATTCAAACAGCGCTAACCCAGGGAAGTTAAGTGGAAGTTAAGAGCAGGGCCGGATTTCCCATTAGGTTCAGTAGGCGCATGCCTAGAGCGCCGGCATTCTAGGGGCACCTAAAATTTCAAATTTTTCTGCTCCCAGGTCCCGGCAGGGGGCAGAGCCAACTGAGGGGGAGACGGCCCCACGCAGCTTTGCTGGAGTGCTCCTCGCTTAGCCTGGTGGACAGAGTCCACCAGGGGGGCAGAGCTTGGGAGAGTGAGTCTCTGAGGCAGGGGGCACTGGTCAGTGGGGGGGTTTGTGAGGGCTGCTGAGCAGTGTGGCGAGGTCTGTGTGTGTTGGGGTGCTGGGCAGTGGGGGGCTTGTGAGGGGTTCTGGGCAGTGGGGGGAGGTCTGTGTGTGTTGGGGTGCTGGGCAGTGGGGGGTTTGTGAGGGGCTCTGGGCAGTGGGGGGAGGTCTGTGTGTGTTGGGGTGCTGGGCAGTGGGGGGTTTGTGAGGGGTGGTGGGCAGTGGGGGGAGGTCTGTGTGTGTTGGGGTGCTGGGCAGTGGGGGGCTTGTGAGGGGTTCTGGGCAGTGGGGGGAGGTCTGTCAGTGTTGGGGTGCTGGGCAGTGGGGGGTTTGTGAGGGGTGCTGGGCAGTGGGGGGAGGTCTGTCAGTGTTGGGGCACTGGGCAGTGGGGGGTTTGTGAGGGGCGCTGGGCAGTGGGGGGAGGTCTGTGTGTGTTGGGGTGCTGGGCAGTGGGGGGTTTGCGAGGGGTGCTGGGCAGTGGGGGGAGGTCTGTCAGTGTTGGGGTGCTGGGCAGTGGGGGGAGGTCTGTGTATGTTGGGGCGCTGGGCAGTGGGGGGGTTTTGAGGGGCGCTGGGCAGTGGGGGGAGGTCTGTCAGTGTTGGGGTGCTGGGCAGAGGGGGGTTTGTGAGGGGTGGTGGGCAGTGGGGGGAGGTCTGTCAGTGTTGGGGTGCTGGGCATTGGGGGGAGGTCTGTCAGTGTTGGGGCGCTGGGCAGTGGGGGGTTTGTGAGGGGTTCTGGGCAGTGGGGGGAGGTCTGTGTGTGTGTTGGGGTGCTGGGCAGTGGGGGGCTTGTGAGGGGTGGTGGGCAGTGGGGGGAGGTCTGTCAGTGTTGGGGTGCTGGGCAGTGGGGGGTTTGTGAGGGGTGCTGGGCAGTGGGGGGAGGTCTGTCAGTGTTGGGGTGCTGGGCATTGGGGGGAGGTCTGTCAGTGTTGGGGCACTGGGCAGTGGGGGGTTTGTGAGGGGTGGTAGGCAGTGGGGTGGTGGTCTGTGTGTGTTGGGGTGCTGGGCAGTGGGGGGTTTGTGAGGGGCTCTGGGCAGTGGGGGGAAGTCTGTGTGTGTTGGGGTGCTGGGCAGAGGGGGGTTTGTGAGGGGTGGTGGGCAGTGGGGGGAGGTCTGTCAGTGTTGGGGTGCTGGGCAGTGGGGGGAGGTCTGTCAGTGTTGGGGCACTGGGCAGTGGGGGGTTTGTGAAGGGTGGTGGGCAGTGGGGTGGTGGTCTGTGTGTGTTGGGGTGCTGGGCAGTGGGGGGTTTGTGAGGGGCTCTGGGCAGTGGGGGAGGTCTGTGTGTGTTGGGGCGCTGGGCAGTGGGGGGTTTGTGAGGGGCGCTGGAAAGTTGTGGTGGGGCTGTGTGGGGGATGCTGGGCAGCAGGGCACCATTAAAAGTGGCAGGTATCCCTGCCGCCTGCGGCGGTTAGGAGCTCCAAGCCATTGTGGGCAGTGGGGTGACCCTGCAGTGACCCTGGCAGTGGGAGGGGCTAGAAGCTCCTGTGCCAAGGGGCACCCCAGGTATAAATCCAGCCCTGGTTAAGAACTTTGATACCTTTGAGGATCTGGGTCAATATGATTGGTATTGTGCCGGGGTGGATTTGGACACTTGCAGAGATGCTGCATCTGGAGTACACCCAGACACTGCAATTCAAAATGTGGATACTTTCTGGGAGAAGTGGAGATGTTCTACAAGAAGAAAACCAGACAGATTCGTTCATTTATGAAGTGCACGACCCCAGTGCACTTCAGAAACTCTGTACGTAGTGCATTGTTTTTCCTATCTACTCAGGCCTAGCTCCTGCAGGAGAAACTCCTGCAGAAACTCACAGAATACCACTGACTTTGCTGGACCCCAAGTGGGAGTGAGGGTGTGTATGTGCAGATACCGTTGCAGGATTGAGATCTTAGAATGTAAATTCTTTGATGGCAGGATCCTAGTGTCTTCCTTGTTCTGTACAGGGCTATGCACATTGTCAACACTCAGTAAATAATAATAATGGTACAAGAATCCTCTCCTCTACCCCAAAAATTCATGCACCTCTAAGCTGGTACGGCGGCAGCCAAGAGGTCAGCATGCTGAATAAGAAGAAAGGGAAATTGTAACCTTCTTCAAGGCAATCCTTAAAATACCATGATATTTTTAATGTTCTGGCAAGATCTTGGTTTTCCTACCGTAAATTGTATGGAACTCAAAGGATAGTGGTCAGAGTTCATCCTGCTGAGATGCAGTCTTAATGTTCCAGAAAGACTACCTATTGCAAACCTGACCTTTCGTCATTAATGCCATCCCCTCTGCCTTCTCTTCCCCCTTCCCCCATCACACATTCAATGATATCTATCTGCACATGTGACATCAAGAGATGATGAACATAAGACCATGAAAAACAAATCAGCATGGCATGTATTACGGTGTTGTATTGCAAATGATTAGCAAACCAATGCAAGTTTATAAAAGACATTAGAAGCTGTTTATTAGGGTGACAGGTCATCATGCCACATCAAAGTGACTGGACAAAAGTAAGAAATGCCATCATCAAGTTTTCTGGGCTTTTATCCACATTTCCCTTTATATAACATAAGCTTCTCTATCCAGTAAACACAGTTACCCCAAAGGAATATAGACAGTGGTCTCAGATACCGCACCCAGGCTACAAGAATCTTCAAGAAATACCTGATGCTATACTCAATGGTGGGGGACAGAAGCAGCTGCAAAATCTTGGAGGCAAGATTGGTAAAACTCAGCCTTGTCAAGTGGGTCCTTTTAAATTTCTTTCTAAGGCTTTGGCTACACTTGCACTTCAAAGCGCTGCCGCGGCAGCGCTTTGAAGCGCTAAGTGTAGTCAAAGCGCCAGCGCTGGGAGAGAGCTCTCCCAGCGCTGTCCGTACTCCACCTCCCTGTGGGGAATAACGTACAGCGCTGGAGCTTTGACCACACTGGCGCTTTGCAGCGCCGCAATTTGCAGTGCTGGAGAGGGTGTGTTTTCACACCCTGCTGCAGCACTGCAAATTTGCAAGTGTAGCCAAGGCCTAAGCTATTATCTTGGAAACACCTTACCACACCCAAAACTAATAATTAACTATTCAGCACTGCCTTTGGGGCTGAGCTGTAGAAGACTTGATCCTGGCTTTGATTACTACTGCCTTTGAGTCCTAATTTCCTCCATTGCCTTGGGGTTTTTTTAGAGCTCTGGCAATTGGTAATAGGAAAGCATTTGGCCTGGTTGTATGGAAATAGAAGTCAGTGCGAGAAGTGAAGAAGGACAGAAAATTAACCAGTAGAGCGTGAGCTTCAGGGAGAGATGGGAGAGGGATGTAACAACTGCAGATAGTTATAGATATAATTGAAAGTAGGCGTGGAAAGAAGATTGGGCAAAATTCTCTGAAGTTGTACATTGGTGGAGCACTAATGGAGCTCAGGGAGAGATGGGATGTTGATTTGATCCAGTATGGCAATACCTATGTTCCCATGGGTTCAAATATCTATTCATGTACCTAGGAATATGATAAGCACCAGACAGATGTTGAAATAATGTAGAAATAAATAGCTGATGGGCGGTTGTGTGCTGGCTTCCTCATTGTCCACACAGTTTTAAAAAGTTGCCTTTGGGCATTCGAGGCCTGATCCAAAGCCCACTGAAATCAATTGACACAATGCCAATTACTTCAGTGTGCCTTGGATTAGTCTACATACACCTGCCCCAGGTGGGACAGAGATGCTAGGGAAAAAAATAATTCCCATTCTGCAAGAATTCTTTCAGGATTCCATGGGGTGTGTCTGGCATGCAGCATGCAGACTGCGGAAGAGAATACACTCTTTGGATCTTATCCTTGACTGAATTCTTCCACTCAGGCCTGATGAATAAGGAAACCTCATTTGGTTTGAATGGTTCTATGGTGATAGCTTTGGTGCATTGCTTGAGTAGTTCTGTTATATAGAAGTGTTACACTGTTTCTGCCCAAAGTGGTCTCAGCTTGTTGACTGTAAAACCGAGGCATCCATTAAGCTGAATCAAAGTGACTTCTACTGTTCTCCTCTAAAAGAATTCTCACGTCTTCAGAAATATAAAATCAAGAGCAGTGTCAGAGAAAAACTCAGTTCTCACTTTTTCGTTTGGGTGCAGCAAAATCAAATACTTTATTATTTCTCCAGTAATTACAATGGAGGGAGAGAGTGCCATAGGACACAGGGTCGCCCCAGTCCCGGACAGGTCTCTCAACTGGTAAACAATTACAGCAAGCCTTTATACTTTTGTTACAGACAATAACTAGCAATAATACAGACAATAAAGATCAACAACTACATTTTGTTTATACATAAGCCATTCTGCTATCTTGTTTTCTCACTCCTAGAAGACACCAGGCTGCATATTTGGTTATCAGTTACAAGGTCGTAATAACTTTTTACACAGTTCTTTCCCTCTGCCTCACACTATCCTTGCTTCTAGAAGTCTCACGTCATTAGGGTTACAGCTAGGCTAACTCTTGCTAACTGACTGACATGCATTAAGATCCCCTTCAAATCCTTATTAATTCTTTCCCTGCTCCCCCCTTTTGTACTTCTAGTACAACAAATATTTTCAAATCTCTATTTGCATTAATTCGTGGATTTCAGATTCTACATCAGATGTTTCAACCTTAGGGGTTTAGATTGGATGTAATGACAATGCATGATTAGCATGAACATGAAAGGTATTGCTATTATTACGTTTTTTACAACAACAACAACAATAACATAATCCTAAGCTAACTAACAACACTACAAACAATAACATTCCCATAGGAACAATATAATGGGTCTGTTGTACAATTTTGGTTACAAAGCACAAGACATCATACTTAGTAGATAAAGTAGACACTCTATAAGCTGTATGAAAGGCATTCTTTTCAGCTTGATATATATTCTGAAGCATGTGAATTTGCCCTTGCAATTCAGAGATTCTTTGAACCTCTGGTAACAATGAAAGCAAATTTTGAAACCGATTAGGCACTACTCTAGTCCAATTAAAATATACCTGAAATCTAAGAGCTTCTTGCAACATTCTATCTGCAGGCCAGTAAATGATATGATTGCCTGCAGCAGTGGTAAGATTAATATGTATATCTTGCAATGTGGTGGCTTTAACGTACACACAGCTATCATTAGCTTGAAAAAAGTGGGTGTCAGGGTAGTTCCTTGACCTCCACCCTCTCAGCAAATATTGTCATAAACAGTGACAACTTCCCCTGGCTTCAGTTTATAGATACACTGAGCTGTGGTGGTTCTAATGGCCAAAATGTCCATTGACTCTCTATTCTTATCCAAAATGTCAGGTGTTATTCTAGGGGTACTGTCTATAAATCAGTTAGGTATACCAGGTGGTCTAATTTCCCAGATGTCTCGGTAAATAATTCAGTCCTACATGCATCCTCCCCATGGACCCGGCAGGATTCGGTATGTGGGAGCCCACACACCCCTAACCGGTCCATATGCTTGGAAGGAGCACTGTAAATGTCCACACTTCCATCCAGAAAGTGTCCAAGTACGTTTCCATGACCACAGATCAGATGGTAATCCTGATGTGTCTGTAAGGGCAGTGGGCCAAGTCTGGTGCTCAAGATCACTCGGAATGGCCATCAGCTGGTCATTCAGGAAATCCTGGATTTCTAAACATACTAGATCCCACTGCAATGCCTTCCCAGCCTCAGTGATATTCAATACCATCTCTGTCAGTAACTTCTGGGTCATAGAACTAAAGGTGGAAATGACATGTAACTCACCAACTCCAGCCTGTACTTAAGATAGCTGAGCTTTAAAAATAAGGCTAGTGGCCTTTTCTAGTTGGCCCAATTTTTTATCATGTTCTTGGCTTTTAAGAATATTCCAAATGGCTGCTGCACTATTGGCCCTAGCCTACAGGGATCTGGTCAATTCCCTTTTTGTCCAGAGGAAATAACCCAGGCTTTTTGTTGTGCTAACCTAATGGCAGCCCCTTGTGAGCAATCTGGGTATGTAGAAGTGATCTGAAAACTGGATAAGGGCAATGTCATTTAAAATCCAATTAGGAAGGGCAATACATACTGAAGGATTTATCCAAAACACAGGGTGCAGTCTGTAGAATAAACCCCAAAATCCAATCAATACCACATTCCCAAGCATGGGTCCCACAAATTTTTTTTCCCTGCCAGTGTGTAATTCTTTCTTTCTTCACCAGGGTCAGTTCTCAATGTCCTTTCTGGTCAGGAATTCCTGGACTTTGGCAATGTCAGTGGAGTGGGTGTTTCTTCTTCTTTCCCGAAGCAGTCGTGGTTCAGCATCCTACAGGGGAGATTACCAGGACATCACCCTGTAATGATTTTGCTTCTTCTAGAAAAGTTTAAAGGCACAGTAGATTTGTCAGTGGACAAGGGAGAGGTTGCTAGCACGTCACCTTGTCCTTTTTTCCCTGCTGTCCAGAAGCACAGTAGAACTAGAAGAAAGAATAGGCTAATTATCAGTAGGAGAATTCTCCTGATGTGGAGGGGTCTTTTTGCAGTGAGAATCATGGGTCCAAGCAGTCAGTCTTTGGCACTTCACAGCGGTGTTGGTAGTCAACAGGACTTGGAAAGGGCCTTTCCAGCGTGGAGCCAAGGCAGTCTTCCGTTGATGGATCTTTATGTAGACCCAGTCTCCTGGTTCCAATGAGTGGCAAGGTTGCACAGGATCCTTCGGTAATGCTTCCTTCACCTGTGTATAAAAAGACTTAACACATTTCATTAGTGCCTGACAATACTTAAGCATTATGTCATCCATCAAATGAATGTCCATCTGAGCTAGGGTTAGTGGGGGTGCAGCTGGTAGTCGCATTGGGCATCCTGTCAAAATTTCATGAGGGCTGAGTCCAGTCTTTCGATTGGGAATGGCTCTCATACTCATCAGTGCCAAAGGAAGGGCATCTGGCCACTTTAAGTTTGTCTCAGCACAAATCTTGGCCAGTTTATTCTTTAAAATCCGGTTCTGGCGTTCCACTGTCCCAGCAGACTGTGGGTGGTGAGGGCAGTGAGCTGCACATAACTCCTTTACAATCTGTCCAGTAAAATGAGTTCCACGATCACTGTTGATACTCACAGGGATGCTAAAACGTGTATAAAAAGCTTTAAGCTGAAGTTTCACAACAGTCCTGGCATCTGCTTTCCTGCAAGGAAAAGCTTCAACCCAATTGGTAAATACATCAACTAAAACTAATACATATTCATAACCACAACATTTAGACATTTGAATAAAATCAATCTGAATATTTACAAAAGGTCCCCAAGGAGGAAGGTGGGCTGCCCGCTTAGCTTTAACAGCTTTACCAATGTTGTGCTGTTGACAAATCACACAGTGTTGACAGTAGGAATGTGCTACAGAAGGGAAACTCGGTGCACACCAATCTATGTTAACTGCAGCAACCATCCCCCCTTTGCTCACGTGTGCCATTCCATGGTATATGCGAGCAAGATAGGGCTGTTGTAAAGGCTTTTTACACCAGGCATCAGTTCATAGTCGTGCAAATCTGTCTTCATATTGATTCCAAGGTTGGGATCTAACTCTGGATCATCCTAAATGATGCTGAGTTTGCAAGCAATCAGTGCTTTGAAATCATCTCAGTTTTTTTGTTAGCCTGTAGCACTAGCATTTCCTTTTACATAGCAAATGAGTGAAATGGCTGATCTAGAGTCAGAGTAGGGAAGGAATAGAACATATTATGTGTAACAAAAGTTCCCATATAGAGAACTGCTGAAAGACGAACTGCTGAAAGACAGAAAGGTGCCTGTTATATCTCAGACTGTCACATCACAGAGGTAAACAGATAGTAAACGTGCATAGTTTGGGCATCCGTTATGAAAGTCCTTTGTGTCAGTTGGGCAAGTCTGCTCCATGCAGAGAGCATCTGAATTGGAGAATACACAACTGTCCCCTCCCAGAGGCTTCCTTTGGAGTGTTCTAGGCTGCTGACAGTGGACCGTGGTCTGCTGCAGCCTACATCCAATCAGAGCAGCAGCAAGGGGTGAGTAGCATTTTATGGCTCCATGATGCTCTTCCTGGCTCCCTGTCAGTCCCAGCCTTGCCATAAGTTTCAGCATCCTTGGGGGACGTTCTAATTCCTGTTAGCTACAAGCCAGGCAGCCAGAGCAGAGTGTGCTGTGGCCACACCCACTACCCGTCGACAATACACACACCCATACTAGTTCTACATTCACTGGCTATTCCCCTACCAGAGGAGTCGCTAATTGGGAGATGTGGGCAGTTTCTGCTCCCTTTGCACTGCCTGATCAGCACAAAGGCAGGGAAGTGGGGCGGTGAATCTACCCCTGTCATTCATATAGATGTGATAGACCTGAAATTTGAAGCATTGACTGCAGGCACTGGAGTTTGAAGATAGAAAAAATACCAGTATAGATAGTGGATTAACCAGTAAGCCCATGTCTACACTACAGCCAATACATAAGAACATCCATATTGGGTCAGATCAAAGGTCCATCTAGCCCAGTATCCTGTCTTCTGACAGTGGCCAATGCCAGGTGCTTCAGAGGAAATGTTGCCCATTCCCAGCTTCTGGCAAACAGAGACTAAGGACACTATTCCTGCCCATCCTGGCTAATAGCCATTGATGGACCTATCCTCCATGAATGTATCTAGTTCTTTTTTTGAACCTGTTATAGTCTTGGACTTCACAACATCCTCTGGCAAAGAGTTCCACAGGTTGACTGTGCATTGTGTGAAGAAATACTTCCTTTTATTTGTTTTAAACCTGCCTATTAATTTCATTTGGTGATCCCTAGTTCTTGTGTTATGCGAAGGACTAAACAGCACTTCCTTATTTACTTTCTCCACACAAGTCATGATTTTATAGATCTCTGTCGTCTCTTTTCAAAGCTGAAAAGTCCTAGACTTTTTAATTTCTCCTCATATGGAAGCTGTTCCATCCCCCTAATCATTTTTGTTGCCCTTCTCTGTACCTTTTCCAATTCCAATACATCTTTTTGAGATGGAGTGACCATAACTGCACACAGTATTCAAGACGTGGGAGTATCCTGGATTTATATAGAGGCAATATGCTCCAGCACTGCAGCTGTACCCCTGTAGCACCATTGTGTAGATGCTTCCTACATTGACAGAAGGTGGTTTTCTATTGATATAGTTAATCCACCTCTCTGAGTGGCGGTAATGAGGTCAACAGAATAATTCTTCTGTTGACCTAGGTGCGTCAACACCAGGGGTTAGGTTGACCTAACTGCGGCAATGAAATTTTTCCCAGCCCTCAGCAATGTAGCTAAGTTGATCTAATTTTTAAGTATAGACCAGGTCTGAGTTTCAGTGGTTGAGCTTGTGAGACCCTACCCTCAACTTGATGTCATTTGTCTGTTTGAATGGAATGTGATAACGTGTGAATGCTGCATCTGATCAATTCCAAACTTCCAGGGAATGTTCTAAGCATCAGAGAGCAAAACTCTATTATTTTGGCAAAATCAGAAAACCAGAAAGGGCGAGGTGGAGTGGTTAGCAGCCCCTGGTTAGCAGACACATCAGCTTCAGTCAGGCTTGAATTGTCCATAAGAACCAGTTAATGGCAGCCATTAACACCTTTCTGCAAAACAACAACCCCCATCTCAGCACCCCTTATGTCCCAATTGAGTTTAAAACATTGACATCATAGGTGCCAACTCTGTGGATGCTCCCACGGAGGAAAAAATGCTAGGTGCTGAGCACCCACTGGAAGCCTCCCATCAGCTCTCCCTCCCCCCAGTGCCTCCCGTCTGCCGGCGGGCCCTGCGGCTCAGCACCTCCACCTCCCTCCCTGCGCCTCCCGCCCGCCACAATCAGCTGTTTTGCGGTGTTCAGGAGGCTCTGGGGGGCAGGGGAAGGAGGACGCAATGCACTCTAGGGAAGGGGCAGAACTGGGCAAGAAGAGGTGGGGCATGGGTGGAACTTTGGGGGAAGGGATGGAGTGGGGGCGGGGCCTGGTGCAGAGCTGGGGACAAGCACCCCCTGGCACTTTGGAAAGTTGGTACCTGTGATTGACACACTAAACAAAATAAAGAAAAAGAAATAAGAATGCTGTGGAACATGCAGCAAGGGAGGCCCTGGAGGGGAAGGAGGGAAATGAAGGGGGAGAGCATACTGAGCTCCTGCCATATGGCATGCAGGAAAATGGTTGACACAGAGAGCCCCCGGCATGAAAGAGAGGGTAGGGGGCTGAAGGGAGTCCCTGAAATAGAGGGGGTTGGTGGGTGACAGAGATGGGGGAGGAAATAGAGAAACTCTAGTGTGTGCAATGAGCTCGGCCTATGGGAGCAACAAATTGTGCAACCCTCTAGTACTTTAAACCACAACTGAGTGATTATCCTGAAATCTACAGCTGAACTGTTGGGTTGTCATCTCTGTAAAAGATACAAACATTTTAGTAAGAGCCCATTCTGCATATTTCACAGGTTCAAAACTGGGAGGTTAACCAATTTCTCACAAATGCCATCAGAACTGACCTGGATTGAAAATATAGGCCTTTGCCTCCAGCAAATATTTTTACCTTTACACAGTTATTTATTTATATTAGACAATTTACAGCATATGTCTAGTGTGAAGAGAAAGCAGTAGGAGTCAGGACTCCTGGGTTCTCTTCCTGGCTCTGCCATTGATTAATTGTGTGACCTAGGACAAATCACTTTTAACTTTTCTGTGCCTCAGTTTACCCATCTATAAAATAAGTCTAATAATAGGTCGAATGCTACTTCATTACATCACACGCTGTTTTAAGACTCCATTCAGTTAGTGCTGGATCCTGCATTCATTAAAGTCAATGGCAAAGCTCCAGTGACTCTCGGGCCTTAATGTTTCAAAATGACTTTGTGATCCTACAATGAAAGATGCTATATCTAAGTACCGATTATTATTTGTTAACTAAAAAATCCTCCCTAGTTTTAGAATATTTTTTCTATTACCCTATTGATAATGTATAGTTAATCATTATTATTACCCACAAGCAGGCCAGGCACGTCCCAGAAAACATAGAAGCCCCAAGTAGCTTACAGTCTAAGTAATGGATCTGATAGAAAAGCGAGGATATAACCGCCATCAGGAAAGAGGGACACAAGATTATGTGGCATTCAGGCACTGGTACAGTGTATGGCTGAGAAGTGTTTTTTAAATATAAAGTGTCTCATTGGGCCAAATTCTCCTTCGTCATGCTACCTGGGTATCCATTTACATTAGTGAGAAGTGAGTGCAAATTGTCACCACTTCCAGTGAACAGTATTTTAAACCCTCAGAGTTGTCTACAACAATAACACAGTGAGCAGGACCACAGCGAATCTGGCCCATATTACACAGGCAGTGTGGCAGGTCTGGGTTTCTAGGAGCGATTTTAACAAGGCGAAGCCGGAAGCTTCTTGAATAGTCAATGTTAAAGTCTGTTTCTAAATTAAAATGAATCAGTAACAGATATGGACATAACTCTGCTCTGTGTGTGTGTGTGTGTAATGAGTTGTGTAGTCTACTTTCCTCTGTATGTGTGTGTGAGAGAGAAAGACCCAGACTGCTTTGGATCTTCAGCACTTTGAATGACTTTCTTCTGCTCTTGCCAGCATGGGAAGGCAGCCTCCCACTGATCACCATGCTGCTCTCCCCCTCCCTTACTTACAGAGGGATGCTGCTACTGTTCGGCTGTGTCCATCTAACCAATGCGAATATTTAAAGCTGTTAAATTGATGGACTGAGTAAATAGGATTAGCTCTGTGTGCCTGAGGGGGGAGCTTCACTGGTTACACAGATTGATAGGAAGACAACAGGGAAGGCTGATGAGGAGAAGATTGTTTTCAAGCCTACAAGAATACGCTATATGGGAGGTACACAGATAGCTTCCAATCTGCTGGTGATTGGATTAGACATGCTCTTAAATGTGAAGTGCCTATACAAGTCTGAGGTTTAGCTGGTGCCAGTCTGCTGAGAACCTGCCGAGGTGCTAGTGTAAGGATTCTTGCCACCCCAGCAGGCTTTGGAGACGTCTCGCTGTCACAGGACAGAAAGCCCCCGCTGCTGGGCCCTGTCTAGCCCACCATTCCAGGCATCAGATCTTTAACCCGTTCTCAGTGAAAGCTGAGATCCTTTGCTTCCATCTGTTCACATGACATGGCTTTACAATTGGCCATGTAACATCCCAAAGGGAAGCGTGAAGCGATCTCTCACCGAGTGGTAGTAGGAAATCTCTCTCTCTCTCTCTCTCTTTTTTTTTTCCAGATGAAGAATTTGAATGTCTTTCATGGTCTGTTTGAAATATAAAGCAGGTTTTTGACACATTTTTTTTTCATCTATGCTTGTCAGGGCATTGATTATTGTCACTAACAGAAATGTGATCCAAACTCTTTTTCTTTTTTTTTCCAGAGCTTGGAGATTTAGATTAATATCTCCAAGAACTCTGCCTGCCATTTTTTAAATTTTGATTTTAGAAGCAAAATAATAATTTAAAAATGGGTACACTTATGCCTTATCTGTTCTGAGGAATGGTAGAGAGTGGTATTGGCAAAGATGATAGAGTTCTTACACTGGTTTATAAAAAAGATAACTACATATTTTAAGCAAAAAAAGGGAAACAAAAATAAATATTTTTACTTTTGTGTGTAAGAAAAATTAAATTATCCAGCTGTGAAACTGGAGTAGTGATGCAACTGTCTAATACTTATTTTGACAGTGATTAGGACAGTGGAATGTTGACTTTCAAGTGTTAGTACATAGCTTTTCCTCTCTTTTTAAAGCCGAATACTTGGTCCTCCATTCCATAGTGGTACCAGTTATGTTTCTTTTGCAGAGCCTACCCAGGTGAATAAATCTGGCCCATGAGGATTAAGCTGTGAAGATAGGGGATGAAGACACAGAACTAATTGTGCAATATGCCAAATAATTATGTTCTACTTTTTCCTCTGTTGCTCTCAAATGACTTTAGGAAGGAGGGGAGTATTATTAGTCCCATTTTCTATGGGGACAGTGAGGCACAGAGCAAAAAAGTGACTTACCCCAGGGCACAGTGACTCAATTATGGGGCCAGAACAGAACCCAGATCTCTTAACTCCAAATTCTACTGCCCTGATCACTGCCCCACATTAAATGCATACTGTACTTAACATGATTACAGGTGGTTCATAAGTATGTGCCTGTAAAGGTGGCAAAAATAGGTGGCCTAACCAAATCTGACTCCCATTATTTATCCCTGTGGAGAAGGGCTGGGGTTTCCTACCATCACTTAGAAATGGACCGAGCACTGTAACTAAACTTTCTGGGAGCAATGGACTTTTTAAAAAAAAAAGAAAAAGAAAGAATTACATTTCTTCAAGCATTTTAAAGCTGGCTAAATGACCAAGGCTGCTGTATCATTTACAGCATACACTGCACAGTGCTAAACCAGGTTCAATTCACACCATTGGCCAGATTACAGTGGGCCCTGCACAAGTGAGCTAGATGGAGAAGAGAGAGATAACACACCACTCCTTATCCCCAGTGTAGCCATGCAGCACACAACCCTAAGGCGTCTGGCTGCATTCTGGAGTGGTTTGAAAGGAGAGGAAGCTGGACAATGCTGCCAGCAGCAGTAGAGGGCTCGGAGGGACTGTGAGTTGAGGATGGACCAGTGCTCATCCTTTCCATAGCTTGCTGGGCTGTACCAGGAAGGGAGCACTGCAGTAAGTGTAGGGTAGATCTTTTCAAAGACTCCCAAGACCTACAAGAACTAGTGGGGGAGGGTTCTCTCTTAGGCCACTGGAGTGAAAGGAAAGACTGGGAACTGTTCCACTGATTTCAATGGAGATCGGCTCCATCCCTTAGTCCAGATAAAGGCACAGATTGTCCCAAATCCTTGTGCTGGTGTATGAGATTAGAGAAGATAGTAGTGTGTAGGGAGCAACAATGAATCAGACCCACAGATCTCATTCTGACCTTATTTAAACCAGCTTTATGCCAGCATAACCTCATGGATGTTAGTGGGGTTACTCCTGAGTTATTGTGGCATAACTAAGAGAAGAATCTGACTCTTTACTGTTTAATTTCCCCCAAATTTTGCTTTCTCAAAATGTAATACTTCTGTTCCGCTGCTTTCTATAATCCTAGTCCTTATGTTGAATTCAAGTAGCTAATGGTCACTAATACCAAGCTTCCTTATTATTCTCACATTCTCAGGAGGAACAAAGTGGCTTCTCCATTTGCTGGAATCACTGCTGCCTAGATCATGAAGTGTCTGCTCCATACTTAGGAATTCATTAGATGACATGTTGGGTTGGGTTGGTTACCCCATAGATATGCGAGCATTTAAAGAGCCCCTAAGTGAATTCCCTGTTGTGATGTTGCACCCCATAATGCTTTATAGAAATATGCTTGAGTGTAAATATGATGTAACCGGAATATGCTTCATGCAAAAGGTCTCTTGTAAGGTATCATTACAAAGCTTATAATCTACTGAGTGTGGTCATCCTATTTGTATAAATGTACCACTCTTGTAGCTGAAACTAGAAATATGAAAGATAACTCTGAGGGCCTATTGTAATTATGCAAAGTGTGGGCCATTAATGGTGGCTTGGAATCTTGATGGCTTCCATTAACCAGGCCAATTGGTTATAAATGGCTCTGTTTACTTGTAACCCTTCCTGTACACCTGTGTGCTGGCAATCGGGTAATGAAGTCTTACAGTGACATGTCACCTGAACTGGAATCCATCTTTAACCTGGTGCTTTTCCATTTAGAAGGAGGGGGTGGGAACCCAGAGAGGGACAAAGGATTCCCGCCTTGTGCAAAAGACACATAAGGGGGTGGAACAGAACAAAGGGGGCTGCAGTCATGAGAAATCCCCTAGCTACCACCCGAGCTGGAACAAGGACTGTACCAGGGGGAAGGATTGGGCCCAGACTAGAAGGAGGCTAGTCTGTCAAAAATGCTTATTGGAACATCTCTGAGGGTGAGATTTACTTGCATTGTTTCCTACTGTATTAGGTTTAGACTTGTGTGTTTTATTTTATTTGATAATTTACTTCGTTCTGTCTATTACTTGGAACCACTTAAATCCTGCTGTTTGTATTTAATAAAATCACTTTTTACTTATGAATTAACCCAGAGTATGTATTAATACCTGGTGGGGGATGGGGGGAACAGCTGTGCATATCTCTCTATCAGTGTTATAGAGGGCGAACAATTTATGAGTTTACCCTATATAAGCTTTATAATTTTATATAAATTACATATAAACCGGATTTATTTGGGGTTTGGACCCCACCGGGAGCTGGGCATCTGAGTGCTGGAGACGGGAGCACTTCTTAAGCTGTTTTCAGTTAAGCCTGCAGTTTGTGGGGGACATGGTTCAGACTTGGATCTGTGTTTTTAGCAGGCAAGCATGTCTGGCTCAAACAAGGCAAGGTACTGAAGTCCCAAGCTGCCAGGGTAAGTGGGCTCAGAGGTAGTCCCAGCACATCAGGTGGCAGTCCCCAAGGGGGTTTCTATGACCCAACCCATCACACCTGTAATCTGAGAACCTTGAAACTTGATGCAGGTATTTATCATTCCCCTTGTGTAGATTCCTGCTGGTCTCTATCAGATGCCCACTGTAGCTCCTCAATTGCTTTTCTTTCCTTGTATTTGTAACCAAAGAATTACCCCCACTACTCTCTCCATTGTATTTTGCTGGCCTTCATAACTTTGACATATGAAACCACCCCTCCAGTATGTCTTCCCTTTTCTGTCACTCCTGTATAGATTGTGCCCATCTACACCGACATGCTAATTATGAGAACCAACCTACCAAGTTTCATTTACTGTCAGATAAGTCATAATTTCCATCATTAAGGCCCACCACTTGCTTTTTCCCCATGTAAAGACAACAATGTTCTTCTCATTCTTCTGATGAGGAATAACTTCATTTTCTGTCTCATTTTGCATTCTCTAAATTAAACAAAAATCCCACTCCCCCACTTTCTACCTAGTTTAAGCTTCACTGATTGGCAATATGTTGAACCCAAAAGACTGGTACTCCAGCGACCATCTAACCTGGAGACCGTCTAGTCACTTCTCATCACCAAAGATTTTTCAATGCTCCACTAATCTAAAATCAACCTTTTGACACCATCAGCCCATCGAGCTACTTGTCTCCATTATCAGTCATCCCATATCTTCGCTTGCACGGTGCACCAGAAGGACTTCTGAGATTACCGGAGCTGACTTAGGATCTGTGACTCAAGCTTTAATCCTTTTCTGACATTACTGAAGTCATTCTTGATTTTTTTTATCAAAGCTCTCAGTACTTGTGCAGTAGGATTTCACTTGCCTGATGTAAGTATCCATCAGACCAGGGGTCGGCAACCTTTCAGAAGTGCTGTGCCGAATCTTCATTTATTCACTCTAATTTAAGGTTTTGCATGCCAGTAATACATTTTAACATTTTTAGAAGGTCTCTTTCTATAAGTCTATAATATATAACTAAACTATTGTTGTATGTAAAGTAAATAAGGCTTTTAAAATGTCTAAGAAGCTTCCTTTAAAATTAAATTAAAATGCAGAGCCCCCTGGATCTGTGGCCAGGACCCAGGCAGTGTGAATGCCACTGAAAATCAGCTCACGTGCCGCCTTCGGCACCCGTGCCATAGGTTGCCTACCCCTGCATCAGACAAAGTAGAAAGAAATTAGAGATGGAAAAAGCCTCTTAGGTCACTTATAGGAGCCCCATCCTTGGGGAACAGAATGGAATGTCACTTTTTAAAATGCTTTATCAAGTTTAATTTGAATGGGCCCAAAGGATGGTATTTCTGGCTCTTCCTTTGGGTATCTGCTCCAGTCTAAAAGACCTCACTGTTAGGAAATTATATTCAACTTAACTTTTCCTTTGCTCAGTTTCATTGTATTATTCCTAGTTATACCCCTTAGTATTGTTTACACTTGTTAAATATGTGTACATAGCTACCATCAACCTTTCAGTCGTTATTCAGCCAAGCGTTACATAACTGGGGCCTGATCCAAAGCCCACTGAAGTCAATGAAAAACTCCCATTGACATCAGAGGGCTTTGGATCTGGCCCTTAGTTTGATTAGTCTTTCCTCACAAGTCAAAGGCTGTTACCACATTTCTCATGATGTAACTTTCGTTCCCAAGGGTACTTGTGCCAGCAAATGCCTGAGATTCTGGAGCCTGTCCCAGTAGGGATGAGATTCTTCTTCCTGAATCCACCTGAGTGCCTGCAGTTGTCCTTCTTGTCCCGGGACCCTCCATTTTATCATTGGCCAAGGGAGGTCCAGCTTCACAGTCTCCTTCTCCCTAAAGCTTTCAGGTTTCAGAGTAGCAGCTGTGGCCTGGTCTACACTAAGGACGGGGGTCGAACTAGGGTACGCAAGTTCAGCTACGCGAATAACGTAGCTGAACTTGAAGTACCCTAGTTCGACTGACTTACCCGTCCAGACGCGGCGGGGTCGAACTCCGCGGCTCCAAGGTCGACTCCGCCACCGCCGTTCGCGGTGGTGGAGTTCCGGAGTCGACCGCAGCGCTTCCGGAGTTCGAACTATCGCGTCTAGATCAGACGCGATAGTTCGAACTCTAAGAAGTCGAACTCACCGCGTTGACCCGCGCAGTGAGTATGGACCTGCCCTGTGTTAGTCTGTATCTGCAAAAAGAACAGGGGTACTTGTGGCACCTTAGAGACTAACAAATTTATTTATGCTTATGCTCAAATAAATTTGTTAGTCTCTAAGGTGCCACAGGTACTCCTGTTCTTTCTAAAGCTTTCAGTGATTCCTGACATGTAAGAGTACTTAAAAGGCCCCACATACAATTTCTGGAACTGAATGCACAAAAGGGTCAATAGAACTGTTACCTAACTCTCCCTGTGGATATGGCAGCCTATGGATCAGCCTGAACTAGCCCAGAACCCATGCATGCAATCTGTGCCTAATCACATGGACTAGCAGAGTACTCTGTCTTCCCAATAGCTTTTTTTCTCTGATCTGAGAGCCACCCTTTGGAGCCCATAGCTATGGGGCCTCCCTGATTTTTTGAGATGGTATAAATGTTGAGACTAATTTAAAAAGAAACCCTGTAATTTTCCAGCTATTTCTGTTGCTGGGTTAGCCCTGGAAACAAACTGATCACTAGGGGCTGAAAACCCATCATATTGACTCTTCCTGAAAATCCCTATTTACCCTATGGCCAACCTGGGTGGGTTTTTGGGGGGCTCCTGGAAAACCCATGTGTCCTTCTGTTATTGGGGGAATCCCAGACCTGTTTACAGCTCCAGGTAGAGAGATTATAATAATAATTTGTATTACAAATGAGATCGGCAGCCTCATTGTGCTAGTCACCATAGAGACACTGCTTGGCCTGAGGAACTTGTCTAAATGGACAAGGCAAGTGGAGGGTGGGAGGAGAAACAGAGGCACAAAAAGGTTGAGGTGACTTGCCCAAGGCCACACAGCAGGTCACAGGCAGAGCCAAGTATAGAACCCAGGGATGAAATCCTGGTCCCTCTGAAGTCAAAGGCAAAACTACCATTGACTTCAATGGGACCATGATTTCCCTCAGGCTGCCTCAGTCCATGCCCAATGCTTTCTCCTTTGGATCATAATGTGGAGGCTGCCATCAATGGCACTAAGGCCTCTTCAGATAGGGTGACCATACGTCTCGTTTTGGCTGGGACAGTCCCTTTTTTAAGCCCTGTCCCGGCCTTCCTGACTTTTTTTTTTGCAAAAGTGGGCGTTTGTCCCATTTGTTTTTGTCAACTCAAGCAGTTGGCAAAGGAATGTGCAGAGGTGCGAGTGGAGATGTCAGCCCCACATCAGGGGGGAGGGGCAAGGCTGAGGGGGAGGCAGCGTTCCAGCATGTGGGGGGCTGGCAGGTTCCAGTGACCAGGCAACAGCCTCACACCGGGGTGGGGGGTGGGGGGCGCTCAGGCGAGCAGCTGTGGGTGTCCCGTTTTCCCTTTGGGAAGTATGGTCATGCTATCTTCAAACCACCTCCAAGCTGCTAAATGGCTACTTGCATTAAAATGAAAAGTTACGGAGAGATGGCTCCACTAGCTCAGAAATAGGAGAGAAAAGGGGAACAAGGAAATGGAAGACGACAATAAGCAAGGGAATACACAACTTAGATTACAAGCTGTCTGGGGCAGGGATTGTCTTTGTTCTGTGTGTGTACAGCACCTAGCATATTGCAGTCCAGGTCCTTGATTTGGGCTCCTAGGCCCTACCGCAATATAAATAACAAAATTTTAGGTAATTTACTTTAAGCTTCCTTATTTTATTACAGTTCCCTAACAGATGACCAGTACTGCTACCTACTTAGGAAAGGGATAGAGTGGCTATTTTGTTACCTGGTGTTATCCATTTTCATTTATTAACTGAATAAGCTGGATTCTATTGTTACATAATCAGAGAAAAGACATAGAAAAGCGCTGAAATCTCTCCAGAATCTGCACAAGTCTCTCTGGTGGAGGGCAGCCCAGTGGCCCACAGAGCCACAGCTTGTTTGAAGAATTGTCCCTTTGAAAATCTTTTTGTAATGGTGGTGGTTCAGCTACCACATCATATTGCACAAAGGTTTTATGAATATTCACTAAAATATTTTTAATGAATTATTTTTGGCCTTAACTACTTCTGTTTGTTTTCTGTGCATGTTACAGAGTTCAAGTTTTACCTGCACAAATATTTGCAGAAAGCATATTTCAAAGAAACTTATGCAAGTATCTGTGGTCATGGAATTGCACATGCAATGCTAATTCATGCTGGGTGTGAGATTTTTCAAAGCACTTAGCATTTGCCTGACTCTGGTCCCACTGCAATGAAAGGGAGTTTTAGCTCTGGTAACAATGGGAGCAGTGTAAGGCCAATGCTGAGCACTTTGGAAATCCCACCCTAGAAGTTTTTGAGCACTCATCCATTCAGAGAACAGAAACAATTTCATGTGACTTATCCGGCCAGTCACAGCTAACCAGTACAGCTTGAATAGCAAATAAAGTATTCCCAAAAAAACTGTTCATGGTCAACCCAAAGACTTAAAAAACTTTGCAAAAATGTGCCAATATTAAATAACAAAATAAATTTATAGGAAATGTGATCTGCTCATAGATATTTCACAGTCAAGGAAAGGCTAAATTAATTTAATAAATGACTGCATATTATTAACTAAGCTATAGTTTGTCAGTTCTTTATGTACACCAGCAAAATCAACTGGGCTCCACTTCTCCTGGGCCTGATTCAGCAAAACACTTAAGCACATGCTTAACCTTAAGCACAGAAGTATTCCCATTGACTTGAATAATAATTGTTAGATTTTGTGTTTCTATAGCACCTTCCATTCAAAGAACTCAAAGTGCTGCACCAGTATTATATCCAATAATTTTGCTGCACATCACCTACGTGAGGGGCATTATTATCACCATTTCACAGATGGGAAAATTATAAAGGTTAACTCATAGACTCGTAGGACTGGAAGGGACCTTGAGAGATCTTCTAGTCTAGTCCCCTGCACTCAAGGCAGGACTAGGTATTATCTAGACCAGGGGTCGGCAGCCTGCGGCTCCCGGCTCGCCAGGGTAAGCACCCTGGCGGGCCGGCCCGGTTTGTTTATCCACCGCGTCGGCAACTTCGGCCGATCGCGGCTCCCACTGGCCGCGGTTCGTGGTCCCAGACCAATGCGGGAGGCAGGAAGCGGCGCGAGCCGAGGGATGTTCTGGCCGCGGCTTCCTGCCTCCCGCATTGGCCTGGGACCGCGAACCGCGGCCAGTGGGAGCCGCGATCGGCCGAAGTTGCTGACGCGGTGGATAAACAAACCGGGCCAGCCCGCCAGGGTGCTTACCCTCGCGAGCCGGGAGCCGCAGGTTGCCGACCCCTGATCTAGACCATCCCTGACAGGTGTTTGTCTAACCTGCTCTTAAAAACCTCCAATGACAGAGATTCCACAAGCATCACAGATGAGAGTTGAGTGACAACGGAAAACTCCAAGCAGCCATTTAATAAACACTGCATTCGCTCCCACAACCATTTTAACTCACTTTCCACAAACACTGGTGCATATGAAATTTTATTCTCCAGACTATTCAAGTCTGTAAAGGAAAAGCAGCAGGATGCTCCCAAAGAGATTAGGGTTGCTAGGTGTCCAGTTTTCAACTGGAACGCCCGGTTGAAAAGGGACCCTGGTGGCTCTGGTCAGCATTGTTAACCAGGCCGTTAAAAGTCTGGTTGGTGGCACAGCAGGGCTGGCAGGCTGCCTGCCTGCCATGGCTCTGCGCAGCTCTTGGAAGCAGCGACATGTCTCCGCTCCAGCTCCTATATGTTGGGGCAGCCAGGGGGCTCCACACACTGCCCCTGCTCCAAGTGCTGGCTCTGCATGGGGTGGAATAGCTCAGTGGTTTGAGCATTGGCCTGTTAAGCCCAGAGTTGTGAGTTCAAGCCTTGAGGGGGCCATTTAGGGATTTGGGGATTGATCCTGCTTTGAGCAGGGGGTTGGACTAGATGATCTCCTGAGGTCCCTTCCAACCCTAATAATATATGATTGGCCAGGAACCACAGTCAATGGGAGTTGTGGGGGTGGTGTCTGTGGTCAGGGCAGTGTGCAGAGCCAACTGGCCATGCCTACATGTAGGAGCCAGAGAGGGGACATGCCACTGCTTCTGGGAGCTGCTTGAGGTAAGCACCTTCTGGAGCCTGCACTCCTGATCCCCCTCAATCTCAGCCCAGAGCACCTTCCTGCACCTCAAGCCCCAGCCTGGATCCCCCTCCTGCACCCTGATCTCCTTATTGCCAATCCCACCCTGGAGCCTGCACCCCCAGCTGGAGCCCTCACCCCCTCCTGTGCTGCAAACCAACCCCCTGAGCCAGCCCAGTGAAAATGAGTGAGTGAGGGTGGGGAGAGCGAGCAACAGGGGGATGGAGTGAGCAGGGGTGGGGCCTTGGAGGATGGGTGGGTCAGGAATCAGGGCAAGGGTGTTTTATTTTGTGTGAGTAGAAAGTTGACAACCCTAAAAGAGATGCATGTGAACACTTGTACAAATGTGTATTCATATGAGTCTATGTGCTGGAAGTGATCAGGCATCCATCTTGGGTTTCAGACAACTAGTGAGAAAGGACACACAATGTCATGTGAGCTAAGGTGACCAGTCACACAAAGAGAATAGTAAAATAAGAAGAGGAAGTACCTGAAGCAAGAGCTGTGGTAAATAGCTGAGATCCATAGTCCGAAATTAGTTGGCTTAAACCAGCCTTCAAATCACTTCAAACAATGAATAAATGTATAAATACTGAAATCTGTTCACAGATGTTTCCCCAAGGCCTTGTCAAAGTTGTAGAAAGTTGTACCGCTTTAACCATAATGGAATATTCCATACCAGTTTGAAACTCCTTCATGTAAGGAGGGGAGAGGCTAAAGGGGGGTTGGGGTGGGGAAGGTTGCAGTGGGGGAGAAGGATGCAGAGTCCTGAATCACTGTGGGCCACACAAACTTTCCCACAGGCTACCTGAATCCCAAGGGCTGCCAGTTGGCCAGCAGAAGACTAAGGGCTTGACCCCCTGCCCTCCAACATTTAGCCAATCCAATTGCTTTGCAACTCATAAAATGAGCCACGGTGCCTCACGTGCATTCACATACGGGAGGGGAGAACTGACCCTAAGTACTGCCTCAAGGAAATGTGCAAGCTGCTAATTTCAGAAGACACCTTTAGTTTTGACCTTCCATTGTATAAAGGCCATGATGTTGCAAGGCCCTGGTGTACTCTGGCTGTGCAACTGTCTATTCGGGAGTGGACCCGTACCCACAAAACAACTCCCAGCACCACATTTGGGATATTTACAGAATACAGGGGTCTCTCGCACTCTGTTTATTTTTAATGGATTTCTCTTTGTACAAATTCCAAACAAAATACCATGCAATATAAAATTCTAAACATGAAGGAAGCTCGAGCTTTTAAAGTGCATTTACGAAGTGTATACACAATTTTACTCCTGATTAGTGGATGAGGGGAATGCTGTAGATACAGGAGAGCTAGAACTTTCTAAAGTATTAGATATAATGCCTCATTATTATTTATTTGTATTACTGTAGCACATGAATTTGTACTTGAAATCTTAATAAGTCAATCTGGCTTGGTGGTTAGCACTGTCCTGTGCACTGGCAACTTGCTACACAAAGAGTAATTGATCAATTGCCAAGTCCTGAGTTGTGGACTGGTGTCTAATGGGAATAGCCTAGGGAATGATGTTAAAATGTTTTTTTTATAACAACATTTATAATGCAGAAGAGGGACTAAACAGCATATGACGAGCCAGACTGATCTCCTTACCCATGTTAGAGAATGAAATAATCACAGAGATAGTCTTTCTTTGAAACTCTTTGTGGGTAAGAAGATCAGAATTTGGCATTCCACTAAAATTAGAAGTGTTGTGAACAGCAGTAGGGAGAGAGAAATAGCACAAAGGGACCTAGAGAGACTGGAAATACAGTTAGGAAATAAGGAGCTAGCACATCTGGGAGAAAAGATTCAGAAACATAACTATTCAGCAGGAGGGAGAAATGCAGAAAGCAGTCATGCTGAGAGAGACTTCAGCGTGAGGGGGCAAATCAGATATGAGTTTGTAATGTGACACTGCAGAGGAAAAAAATTAATACAGTTGGGGGCTGTATACAAACAATGAGTCATAAATAGAGCCCTGTAAATCTGCGGGTTTCTGCTTTATATCCGTGGACCATTTCTGTGGATACCAGCGTGGATGCGGATACAAATTTTGTATCCACGCAGGGCTCTGACGGTAAGAGCGGGTTGGTAGCTGTGAGGAACCGCGGAGCAGATCCTCCACCTGCCCCTTACCTGAGGAGGTTGTGAAGGCTAGGACTATAACAATGTTTAAAAGGGAACTGGATAAATTCATGGTGGCTAAGTCCATAAATGGCTATTAGCCAGGATGGGTAAGAATGGTGTCCCTAGCCTCTGTTCGTCAGAGGATGAAGATGGATGGCAGGAGGAAGATCATTTGATCATTGCCTGTTAGGTTCACTCCCTCTGGGGCACCTGGCATTGGCCACTGTCGGTAGACAGATACTGGGCTAGATGGACCTTTGGTCTGACCCGGTACGGCCGTTCTTATGTTCTTATGGCCTGCGGGGGCTGGGACAGGGGCTGGGTGCTGCTTGGGCCTGACAGCCAACGCCTGGTCGGGGAGCTCTATGCTGGCAGCTGTGGGGTGCAGGGCCGGCTCCAGAGCCCAGCGGGGCAAGCACCCGCCTGGGGCGGCCCTTTCCCGGGGGGGGCGGCAGGCTGGTCCGGCGGACCTGCCGCAGTCATGCCTGCGGGAGGTCCACCAGAGCCCCGGGAGCAGCGGACCTGCCGCAGGCATGACTGCGGAGGGGACGCTCGGCCGGCGGCTCCGGAGCCGCCGGACCTGCGAACCGCCCGCAGCTGCGGGAGGTCCAGCCGAGCCGCGCGACCAGCGGACCCTCCGCAGTCATGCCCGCGGGAGGTCCGCTGCTCCCGCGGCTCCGGGGCGCCTCCCGGGCATGACTGCTTGGGGCGGCCAAATTTGTAGAGCCGCCCCTGGTGGGGTGCGTAGGTTCCTCCACCTGCCCTGGGCAGAGGACTGGGACACTGGGACAGGGGTGCTCGGGCCCCACTTCCAGGGCAGGTGGAGGGTCCACTGCGGCTCGCCACAGCTGCCAGTGCGTCTCTCCCACACCGTGCTCTGGAGGGGGATGTGCCTCGGAGTCTCAGTCCAGCCCCTGATGTAGAGCACTGCAAATCCGTGGATAATTTTTGCAGATCGCGGATCGGATGCGGAGCGGGTGACCAGACAGCAAGTGTGAAAAATTGGGATGGGAGTGGGAGGTAATAGGAGCCTATGTAAGAAAAAGACCCCAAATTCGGGACTGTCCCTATAAAATCGGGACATCTGGTCACCCTAGATGCAGATACACATTTGTGTATCCGCGCAGAGCTCTGGTCATAAACTCAGGAACTGCTCTAGGTTGCACAAGTCTGTGGCAGAGCCAGGGACAGAAACCAATGGACTGCAATGGGACTTAAATTCCGCATGTCCTTAAGAGCTTTGTTGAATAGGAAGGATTTAAGCAAGTGCTTAAAATTAAGCATGGGCTTAAATGCTTTGCTGAATCAGGCTCACATTTTCTAGCTGATGTCCGGGTGGATTTTAGCATGAAGGATTTTATCTGCCTCATCTAGAACTGCAGCTCCCAGGTGATGAGCCTGGTATTTGGCATTGGTCTCCTTTGGCCTGGATACCTGCTTAAAGTATGTGATGAACCACTTCACAGTGCTATTAACACTAATGAAAGATATACTGTAGTCAGCCTTCCTGTAACCTTCTTGCATCCCTGACAGTCATCCACCTGGACTGTTTATGCACCCTCACCCCCCTCTGGCCAGCCATTGCTGCCTCCTACATCTGAACTTTCACATTCCAAATTGTTTGCAGGCATCTGAATAATGCATGGCATTTCTGGTTATTTCTCACCAGTCACACTTGCTAGAGTCTTGTTGCTGTTTAATGGCCTTCGCTGTTGGAAGAAATCCTTCTATCTCCTAATGGCACACTTCTCCAGAGGCTTCCTTGCTGTTGAGAAGAAACATTATGTAAAGGTTAAAATATAGGCGGGGTGGGGAAGAAGGGAGGGAGAGTGGGAGGAGGAGGTTTAAAGGTGATTTGATTTCTATTCCTGGTTTTGCCCCAGACTTGTGAAGCCTAAAGCGAGTCATTTACCCTTTCTGTGCTTTTGTTTCTCCATCTGTGAAGGGGGATCATAATACCCAGGTGCCTCGCAAGGTGTCAGGGTTATGTGATTTAGTGCTGGTGAAAGGCTTTGAGCTCTTTGAACAGAAAGTGCCACAGGAACACAAAATGCCTTCCGAGTAGATGGGCCATATCCTCCTGACAGCTACATCAGTGTAAACCCAAAGTAACTCAATTGACCTCAGTGGACTAATTTTAGATTTTTACCTGTGTAATTAAGAGCAGAATTTGGCCTGATATATCCAGTGTATTTTCTCTCCTTTTCCTCTTGTGATGATAGGCAGTTGCACCTAAAACAGTCTTGGTGATCACAAAGGGGCTCTGTGATGCTTTGTGGCTGAGAGCATACAGACAAACTCTATGATCAATGTGGGGGTATGGCGGTCTACACGCCCCTGTCACAAAAACAAGGGGTTGAGGGTGGAAGAGCACTGCCTATGAGTCCTCTCCCAGACTTCCTAGGTGACCGGGTCAAGGTCTAAAGTCCAAAATACAGGTGAGGGCCCCAAAGGTCAGGGCAGCATGGCCTAGTGGCCAGAGTCAATAGAGCAGCCTTTGGGGACAGGGCAGCGTGGCCTAGCAGCCAGAGTTCAATGCGGATGGGGCACCCACCAAGGGGTATGGCAGCCCCGGTAGGGGGGCCCGGGCTCACCTGACTCCACTGGGCCCCTACCCAGGGCCCTAACAGTGGCAGAGCAATTTGCCACTGACTCAGCAGGGGGGTCCTACCAAAAAATGCTGAGGTTTTCCAGGTGGGAGGTACCACTCTGTCACCCTCCCTGGGTCACTTCCTACCGGTATCTGTGTTTGGGTCTCCCCTGAGGCTTTGTATTGTCCGTGGTCATTCGTGCCGGTCGCCTCCTGTGGCTCCTCCAGTTGCCGGGGTTCAAGTGGGCCTGGAGAGGCTCTGATTCCCAGCGCAGGCAGGGGCTGTAGCTGGCCCTCTGCGACAGGTCCTTCCCCTGCAGCATCCAGCCTAGAATGAGCTGGGCTTCCTCCCTTCATACTGCGAGAGCATTTGGAGCATGCCTAGTCCCGCCAGGGAGGCAGGACTTCCGTTGTCAATGATATGGGCTTAACCCTGTCTGGGCTAGTGCGGGATAAGCAGACCCCATCACAGGGGGATAGATTTCCTGATCTTTGCCTCCAGAAACAGAGGCCTGTATCCAGCAAGCTTCAAAGTCAGCGGTAGTAGCGTGCTGTCTTTTTCAGACCAGCCACTAGAGGGTGAGACTCTCACAAGCTGCAACATTTGAGCAGGTCTGATTGTATCCAGTAGAGAGCAGTGGTGCCCATGCAAACAAAGCAGCAAGATGCAGGCTCGCTGTCTCTCATTTTACACAACACACAGTACTGCCAATAGGCAAGCAACCAAATTGAAAGGGATGTTTGGCAGTCCCCTGTGAAATAGCCATAAAACTGAGCTTTCACCCCAAATTGTTAAACCCTATTTCACACAAGGCAGACTTCATCAGGAGAGAGCCAACATGACTCATGACCCCACAATGGGGCAAGTATATTCTGTGGATGAGGGAATAGCTCTTCCGGTGGTATTTCCAACAGGGCCAAATAAGGGAATCAAGAGGCATTTTCACAAGCAGGCCTGTTCTCTTGAGATTGCCAGCCTTGAGGGATTCAGATAAGTTCTGATATGCTCTTCCAAACCTCTGAACTTTTTGATGTTTGCCCATTGCTCACTGAGATCCAGACATTTCAATCTGCTGGTCACATGTGCAACAGTGCACGTTAAAGCTCTGGAATGAAGCAACGAGAAGTGGTATCTGTGACTTCCCGTCCTCCTCTGTGAAACTTGGCTGCTTCAGTGAAAGAACATGCTCTAGTGGTTAGAGTACGTGAAAAGGGAGTCAGGAGTTGATTTTCATTTGATTCAAACTGGTTCACACATCCCTAATAAAACAAAAGAGGGGAACACATTTTATGCTCAGTGAATCATGAGACTTAAGTGGCTAACTCTTATCCTCTGTGATGGCAAAATTCCTGCTGACGTCAAGGAGGCAGGATCCAGTTCATAGACAAGAAATGGATTGGTCATTATAAGACGGGTTCAAATGTACCATGAGATAAGACATAATTGGGGCCGATCCTCAGCTGGTGTGAATCAGCGCAGGTCCACTGAAGTCAATGGAGATCCATTGATTTATAGAACCTGAGAATTTGATTCTCCAAACATGATTAATTGTTAATAATTCATAAAGGTTATTAATAAATATGTCAGATAATAATTTGTGATTTACCAGCATTGTCTTTGCAAATTCACTGTAGATGGCATCACTTTGTTACAGGTGATTTTGGAGGAGTGGCTGTAGAGTGGAATCCCCCACATTCAAACACCCCTAAAATTTGAGAGGCTCTGATCACTAATCTGGATTTGAATTCTGTGATTAGGGCCTAGCTTTATAATGGGCTGCAGCAGAAATCTGAATCCAAACAACCCTAGCTTTTGAGATTGTTTGAAATCTAGTGACAGATCTGAATCTCAAGCCCATCTTTACTTGATTCCAATACAAATAATAATGTGAGAGTCATACTCCTGGTTTTGTACAATAGAATACACTTACATTACCTTAAGACTCAAATCCTTCCATCCAGAATCTAGCCTGAATGCCAAGTATAGTCCACAGGAAACAGCTGGAGGGAAGGAATCACCTCATACAGGCTACAGAGCAGCTAAGCAGTATCTCTCTGGTCACTGCTGCCCCGCTGCAACTGCAGTAGCTCTTATAGACCTAAGATATTCCCTCTGGGAGGTGGCAGGGTCAGAAGAGAAGATGTACACAGCAGCAAATCCTCATGACACTTTCGTGGGAACCATAATAAAACACTTTGCACATAAAGGGCCCAATTCCTCAAAGCACTGAAGCATGCAAATAATCTCACTGAAGTCAATGGGACAGCTCATATGCTTCAAATTAAGAACATAGGTAAATCCTTGGGTGGATAGAGCCATATAGCATTTTGTAATTAAGTGTCTTAAAATGTTTTACAAACATTAGTGAATTAATCATCATGACAGCCCTGTAAGGTGGCAAGCATTATTAGCCCCATTCTGAAGATGAGGAAGTTAAGGCACAGAGAAGCTAAGGACCAAATACCAGGCTCATCTCCTGGGAGCTGCAGTTTGCGTATCCCCAGTTCCTATTGAAATCAATGAGAATCTACAGTGCTCAGAACCTTGTGTGGTTAAGCTCAAAGCAACTCATCTGAGGTGTTAGAAGAGTTCTATAATGAAGTACAAGACCATTCTTCCTAAGAGAATAACAATGGTGTCCTGGCCAAGTTCCATCTTGGTTGATTGCATTCTGCCTACATACATTCACCCTGTAGTATTCTTCTTCACTTCCAATCCTAAAATGTTGTGTAAGACTACAAGTTATTGTCAAACTCCCACTGTCGGCATGTCAGCAGTGAGTGAAATGATCCCTAGAGCTATAGTTTGGGGGCAGATCCTCAACGTAGATCCACTGAAGTTGACAGAGCCATGCCAATTTATACCAGCTGAGGGTCTGACCTATAGTTAATACAGCTGTTCAAGTTTGTAAAGTGCTTTGGGATCCCTTGGATTTAAAATAGAAATATAATCGGGAAAACGTGGATTCTTATCAGAAAGATATTAAGGCAAGTCATCTAGTGAAGTTAATTTCATATCTTGTTTCAATAATGTTCAATGTATGATACTAAAATTATAAGTGGTTAAAAGCAACAACCTCTTTGAAGGAAAAAATTAAGAGCAAAAATATTTCATTGCAAAGTAAACCCCGATTTTTACTTATTTTACTTGTGCTTGTTTCTTTAAATAGGGATGGTGACTAGTCAAAAATGTTTTTTTTCTCCCCATGGAAAATTTAATTTTTTTTGGTGGAAATTCAAAACCTCACATGGGAGTTGACATTTGGGTGCCTCATGTTCCTATTCTCCTCTATAGGCTGGGCTCCCTGGTCAGACTCCATCTCCCATGATGCACCACAGTCAGCCCTCTTGGAGGGATGAGGCATGCATCATGAGAATCCCAGGCAACCAAGGCAACTGAACTACAACTCCCATGAGGCACCATGACAGCATCTCCAAATTGAAATATTTCTGTTTGACCAGAATGTTTCTGTTTTCAGGCATTCCATTGTTTGAGTAAAACATCAACATTTTCCACAGAAAATGGACACTTTTGTGAAAAATTACAGTTATCTAAAATTCATTTTTCTGTCGAAAAACAGCTTTGGCAGAAATTTATTGATCAGTCCTAATGGCAAACACTTTTCAAACTAAAGAGAAACGCTTTTTGGGGGGTGGAGGAAAGGGGCAGGCATTTTAAGCCAGGCTGAATGCAGTGTAGTTGATTCGTTGGTTTTCTACAGAAAGGCTGCTGGGATAGCATTCTAGACTAAATTCAGCGGATGTGTTTGAATTTGAATGGGGTGGAGTGCTCCCTGTTTGTTTGGTGTTTTCCTTTCTTTGCTTGTTTAACACTAGATATTTGCCTAGAAACAGGATCTTACAGGAACCACTGCCATACTGGATCCATCTAGGATCCATCCTAAAGGGGCCAGTACCAGATGCCACAAAGGAAGGTGTCAAATCCCTGTCGCTGACAATTATGGCATTCCTGTTGTACAAATTACTTCCTAATCCCAAATAGTTAGTAGGTCCCGAAGCATGAGAGTTTATATCCCTTGTAAATGCGCACCCTATGTAATGTAACAGGAGATATTCTTATTCAGATAAATGCCAATGCCAAAATTTTCAAACATGGTTACCTAAAATTAGGCAGGTTTTATCTAGTTGTCTAAGAACACTTTCTATTTTGTTTCCACAAAGACTAAAGAGGCCACGATTTTCAAAGTGGATGCTTAAGTTTATTTGGCACCTAAATTGTTGGCACCTAAATTGTTGGCCTGATTTTCAAAGTGCTATTGCCAGGTCTCATGATTTTATAGCAAGTTGTGTGATATTTGGTGTTTTCCTTAGGGTATGTCTACACTGCAATTAAATACCCATGGCTGGCCTGTGCCAGCTAATTCAGGCTTGCGGTACTTGGGCTGTGGACCTGTTTAATTGGGGTGTAAATGTTTGGGCTCTTGGACCCTCCCACCTTGCAGGGTCCTAGAGCCCAGCCTTCAGCCTGATCCCAAACATCTATACCACAATGAAACACCCCCACAGCCTGAGCCCTGCAAGCCCAAGTCAGCTGGCACGGGCCAGTCACAGGGATGTAATTGCCATGTAGACATACTCTTAAAGCTCCAGCTGCTGGAAGAAATGTATTACCTGACAATCTCAGCTTTTTTATAGATATACACAAGCTAAGTCTCTAGCCCTCATGGATTTGGAGAAAAGCTTGAAATTGTGACCCCTAAATGCACATAAAATGAACCCCCAAATGCTTAGATTGTGAACTCTTTGGGGACAGGGACAGTCTTTTTGTTCTGTGTTTGTCCAGGGCCTCACACAATGAGGTTCTGGTCCATGGCTGGGACTTCTAGGTGCAACAGTAATACAAGTAATTAATAATATTTTTAAATCTCATGATTTTGGGGGGCTCAACATGACTTTTGAACAACTGGGATTGGCAGGACTGCAATTCCCACTGATGTCAGTGGGAGCTGCTGGTTGCTCAGCATTTTTTTGAAGTTCAAGCCACTTGAAATCAGTAGAAGTAAGGTCCCTAAATCTGAGGATTGAGAATCTGGTCCAAGGACCCTACCCAGTCACCTGCTTTTGAAAGTTTTGGCCAAAGTGCATGAAGCAAATGTGACTGTAAAACACATAAGCTACTGCACCAGGATTCTTATACAGTTTCCCTGTGAACACAAAACGTGAAGAAGTCTCACAGTTGCTGTTTCTGCCCTTCAGCAACTTTTAATTTGTGATGATTGACACCACACCTACGCAATGTATCATCACCATCCACAAGAAGCATCAGATCTGTTTTCGGATAGCAAATTGTTAGGTATTGTCAGTAACTGACAGTGGCCTCCAGGAGATGCTTCTTTATTCCTTTGTTTTTCCAAAGCCCCTATAAATTGCTGCTAGCATGTACCAAACAAAGCCAGTGTCAAGCAGTGCATCTGTTTGAAGAATGGCACACAAAGCCTGATCCTCCACTGCCTTGCACCTTGTCTCAGCAATGATAATTGAGGAGAGTACGTGCAAAGTAGGTGTAAAACACAGCCACTCCAATTTGGTAGCATTTTAAACTGGCTTTGCACAGAGTAAATGCTGGCACAAGGCAGTGGAGAATCAGGCCCGTCTTATTTATATAGCAGCGTTCATTCAGGAGGATCTCCAAATACTTCCTGAACTTTTATGTATTGAGGACTCATGTCTTCAAGGTACCGAGCATCTCCTGTGAGTCCAGTGGGACTTACTTCCAGGCACTTCATTGTAAGCTGAGGTTGCAAAGAACCTTGCAGGATCAAGCCCTGAATTACTCCCTTGAGTTACTTGCTCTGGGATAAATTCTCAGATCTCATGGCAGATCATAAGTTTGGTGTTCTTCTTTCCTATGCAGAACTCTGATAAACATCAGTGGGAGTTTTGAGTATGTAAGGACTGAACTCCCAGAATATCACGTAAGACCTTCTGTGTGTGCATGAAAAGAGAATTTTGCCCTGCATATATGAAACACTTCACCCACCTCCAGGGTGAAACAGCTCCTGCTTAATAATGCGTAGCAACATCACAGGACAGGAAGTGAAGAATACAATATCTTATTGAAATAACAGGGAGAAATGTGGGTAAGTAGAAAGTGTAACCCAAACTGAAGTTTGACCAGGATACTTGGGTTAATACCCCTCCTACTGGGAAAAGGACACGGGCTCTTTAATAACCACAAGTGATTAGGGCCTTGGTTTTACATCTCATCTGAAATTCAGCATCTCCAGCAGCACAGTGCCCTCAGACACCACACTTGGGCACTGGTTCAACAGTGAATCAGAGGGAAGAATCCCACCTACTGAATCACCACGTTCCACAGCACATGGGTTTTCTCTACTGGTTTGCCATCCAAGTACTGACCAAGCCTAAACATGTTTAGCTGCAAGAGCTAACAAGATCACAGCCCGAGGTGGGACAGTGGTATAAAATGCATGTATCTTGAACTTCAATGTGGCAAGGCTAACTCAAATGAGAATAGCTATTCTGAGGTTGATTGCTTGATTTGTAGGACAATAAATGTCATTTCCATCTCAGGGAAACATTGGATATTCTAGATGTTCAACTCCTCCCTTCAGACTCTCCTTAGGAATAGCCTGAATGAAGGCTGAATTGAATGAATCATCTATTCTAGGTCCATATTTTCAAAGTGGGGAAGGAGAATGGATTCAGTTGGGCAAGGTATTGTTCTGCTGGGCAATCACACCGCTTTATAGAAGGACTGTTGAGCATGATAGGAGCCTTCCATCCAGGCTAAGCAAGGGAACAATAAAATGCCTCTTTGTTTAGTAATAGCTGAAACAATGGAAAACCACCACACAAGGACTACGCAGATGTGAGCAGTGGCTGAGCCATGCAGCCCAAAGGTTTTCCCAGGGGTGTGATAAACACAGGGGCTGGGGATTGATTTGATTTCATATCTGTGACTGTGGTGGGAGCTGCAGGGAAGAGAAGCAGCAGAAACACCACAAAAGAAGAGTGTAAATGCATCAAGGATGCCAAGATACAGCCAGAGATGCATTGGTAATGTGACCCTGAGGAAAGCAAAGAGAGAGAGATTTTGGGTAAAGCGCTGGTTGGAAAAAGGCTTGGGAGCAAAGAAATTGTCTTGGCAACTTGATTCTTACTGCCTTCAGGGAAACAGGACTTTGTGTCTATTCTTTGTAAAGAAACAGGAGTGCATCAAAGAAATACCTGACTCCATCATCAGTTTCTCCTCCTAACAGTAACAACCCACAAGACCTAAAAAATTGGCTAACCACTTGGATCAAAAAGGGGCAACAGAGGCAGTATATGTTCCATACTCATCTCCTGGAAATATTTGAGCCTCTCAGGAACTATGAGAGAGTACTTGGACCCAAGGACATTGTTGATCTGTACCCTGTTTAGCCTTAATATTTCCTTGGAAATTATATTGAATCCATCTGGGAAGGCACAAAGAGAGGCTGAGGTAGAAATAGAAGATCTTTAACATTTTCTCTAATCCCCAGAGAGAACCTCTGACCCCTACAAGCTGGGCAGTTTACCTTGTATGCCTGTCCCAAGGTTTATCAGATTCCCCTTGTCTGCAGCATCTCAAAGAAGGAACCATTTAGGTGGGGAATATTTATTCTCCATGTCCTTAGTTACAAGCACAACAAACTGCACCCAGATACATTCTTTGACTACAAAAAATCCAAATAATAAAAGTAATGAACATTAAAGTAATTTGTAATCTAAAAGCCATCACCCCGCACTTGCTGGAGGATACATGTTCCATAAGTCGTGGCACAATGCACATTACAGCTATGTGAGTTTTTCATTATGAAACCCAAACCCACATAAAAGAATCATCTGGATTTGCTTTTGTTTGTGAACCTGAAGCTCACTCTGGGTGTCCCAATTGTGGGGTTGTACAGTTGCAAATGCACCCTTGTTTTTATTCTTACCCATAGGCTATCCTTCCAACAGGCCACCAGGGTCCCCTTTGTCTCTAAAGTTTTTTGGGAGGGGGAAAAGTGGTCCAGGTAGCATTCAATAGTCCTACCTGCCTGTGTCCCCACCACACATACATCTTTCCATGTCTTCAAGTAGAAGACAGCTGATCCCTCCCAACCATCTTCAAAGGGTGCTGGATAGCTGTTCATCCCACCTTGCTTCTTTGGGTTGGTAACTTGGTCTGACTCCACTACCTAATCCAAGCCACATAAAGGTCATCTTGGGTGTTGGAGGCTGCCCAGTCTTACCCAGTGGGTGGCAAGAGCTTGCTTCTACGGCTGCCTCTTGCTACTGAGCATCTCAGAAACTCATAAGTGTTTTCTAGGTAAATGTCTTGAAGATCCCAAGAGATGGGGATGGAGACAACTGTCCCCTTCCTGAAGACAGTGTGTGGGGTGCAGGGCTGAGAGGTCTGTTGGCTGGTGGGGATGGGGGTGTAGAAGGCATCTCAGTGATGTGAGGAGGAGCAGCATCTCAGTGAAAAAGATTCCTATATTATTGTCATAGAAATGTAGGGCTGGAATGGAATTCAAGAGGTCATCTTGTCCATCCCCTTTTGCTGAGGTAAGAATAAGTATACACAGACCATCCCCGACAGCTGTTTGTCCAACCTGTTCTTTAAAACCTCCAATGATGTGGATTCAACAACCTCCCAAGGTAACCTGTTCCAGTGCTTAACTATCCTTATAGTTTTCTAACAGCATCTCTGTGACCATGGTCAAGTAACTTGATCTTTCAACCTTAATTGCCCCATCTGTAAAATATTATTCAAAGCAAGAGATGGGGAGGACTGCGGAGAGAAAACAATATATGGGTAAGAGTAAGGGGGACAGAAAAACACAGGGATTAAAGAAGCCAGAAAAAATAGCATATGGAGCAAAAGAGGAGAGATTAAGGGGCTTGACAACAAAGGACAGGGTGAATATGAAATGAAAGAAATGAGTAGGGGAGAGAAAATACGAGAAATGTGAACAAAGAGAAAATGTTATGAACGATGGGTAGAAAGAGTTGGAAAGAAAGAAAGAAAGAAAGAAAGAAAGAAAGAAAGAAAGAAAGAAAGAAAGAGTTAGCTCTATCTATGGTACTTTTATAGACCCTGTTACTATTGTATCAAAGTACCAGTTGAATGGGTCAGACAGAAGAAGAAGAAAAGGAAACAGAAAAATAGAAGAAGGAAATAAGCAAGAAAAGGTGCAGGTAACTTTTAATTAGAGCTGTTCAAAATATTTTTGACAACTTCTTTTTTTCCAAAAAATTAGCTTTTGTCAAAAAAGAAAATTCTTCATGAAAATTTTTTGTTTGCAACAAAAGTATTCAGGTTTTTGTTTAAAAAAAAAAAAGGAAACCACACAAAAAAAAATGTTTTCAGTTTTCAGCAACTGAAAACTTTCTGGTTTTCAGTTTTTGGTGAGAAGCTGACATTCTTTGTGGGGAAAATAATTATTTCCCAATCACCTCTATTTTTAGATTAGTGAATTTATACTCTACTTTTACAATACTTATACATTGCACTAGAGCTTCTTCACAGCACTGTGGCAGTAGGACAAAACAAAGAGCTGTAAAGGGCCTTACTGTAAATAAGAAACCCAATGTATTTAGGCCCCTTTATTTTATTGTCATTCACTGGTCATCGTCCTTTATCTCTGTATGTTGGGGTGAAAGGCATGGGATGGCTCCTTTAGCACTACTTTATGGCAAATCTGTTAGCAAGAGTTCTTGCTTATTATAAAATTGTTAAAAATATTCATGTTCCCTTTCCCGCCAAAATGCAAGGGCCATGCATAGAATGTGCAGGAGTGACTTTAACTAGGCGTGATGCCTGCACTATACCTTGAATGTGTAATTGATCCTTGGATCATCCACGTGCTTTTGCTGGTATGTAAGTCTGAAATGGTGGTTAAGCTAATGGCGCACCAAGAGAGATAAATCATGGCTGACTGTCAGAACAGTCAATTATAATGGTTAATGCAAATGAGGCATCTTAGTGTGTGTGTTTCCTAAAGCCCATGGAAATTTGTATTAGTGGCACTCATCCCATTTATAATTTTTTGTGCTTCAGGGAATGAGGAAAATTACACAGATGATCATGGGAAAGTTTACACAGAAAGATTCAGCCAGCGTATCATTTGTTTTAATATGCTGCAAGCATGATAACTGTCACTCTTTGATTTCCTCTCCAAGCATTTAACATCAGGCACAATCAGCTCATTATGGACTCTTATGATGCCTCCAATGGAACAGGGAGGAATTGGGGGCATGGATCTGCTCCCTACCCATCTACCACATGGTTGCTCGTGAAGCTTGCCAGCCACATGCGGTAGTACTCTGCACCCCCGGGAGGATGCAGTACCAGGCAGACCACTCTTGCGTGCCCAAGAGCCCTGGAAGGCATTCTGCCTAGGGGAATGATTCTGATTTCCTTACTCACAGTGTGACCTGATTGCACAAGTAGTCCTACTGAAACCAAGGGGGAAAGTCATGGGGTAGGGAGCCATCCAACATAAGTAAAGGGGTTGGAATCTAGTCACTGTGGCGCTACAGGTAGGTATTAATCTCGCCCTGGTGACATTAATATGGCAGATTAGGGTGTAGTCCAGCAAGAGAGATTGTTTTATTGACATGATTTGTTTTGATGGCTCCTCCAACAGAGCGACTCATTCACTGTAGTGTTCATTCAACTGCTTTTGTGGGAAATTTCACCAAGACAGAGCACTCTTGCATTTAGTAATAATACTTAGCATTTATATGCGGCTTTATACATTCATAGCACTGTACAAACATTGACTAATTCATCTTATCTGTTTATTTAATGGCAGTTGCCTGCAGCTCTGAGGTAGCTGAAGTTGGTTTGATCCCAGTCAGACATCTTTCAGCATCAGAGCTGTTATCTGAATAATTTCCCATCTTAGTCACTGTTAAAGATGTGTGGCCGGATTCTGCTCTTAGTTACACCAGTGTTAATCCAAAGTGATTCCACTGACTTCAGTGGAAAGACTTTGGGTTTACACCAGTGGAAATAACAGCAAAATGTGGCTGCTCAGGTTAAGGAAGGAAAAGATCACGAAGATACTTATAATTTTGGATTTTGTCTTTTACAGTTCAACTATGCTCACTAAAGGCCGAACTCTGCTCTCAGAAACATATCTGCCACTGCTGTTGACTTGATAGGAACTGCAAGCATGCATATCAAGATAGAATTTGTCCACAGGTAATAAGGGTGGGTGGGTGAATCCAGAGTTCATAGACTCAAGTGGAATTATACTTTGGAAAGAGCTAACTGAGCAGTCACACCCATCACATTAAATGGAATTTATTTTTTGATTTTGTTACCTTAATTCTGTGCCAGGTTGCACCACCCTTACTCTAGTACCTTATCCACACATAGTCCCTTTGATTTCAATTCAGCTACCTGCAGAGTAAGATTACTGCTCAGGATGAGTCACAGTCTAACCCACGGGGTCTCTAAGCACTGTAGTTGGTACACAGAACATGTGGAATTAGGGCTGGCAGGGACAGAGAAATATCTCTGATTTAAGAAGGAGCCCACAGTGTGAAAACGATTAAGAACCTCTGGCATAGTCTATTAAATGGCCCGAAAAATACAGAGAATGAACACCCCCCTACCCCCAGGGATATCTATGACCTTATAGGGTTAACTAGGTTGTATTCATTTTACTTCCTTTTTTTCCACTATAATCTTAAATATGGACAGCCCAGTTTTTTCTTTACCCTACTAGGGTTATTGCAGATAGGGCCTGATCTTGCTCCCAATAAACTCAATGGCAATGCTGATAGTTGAGACACTGCATGCTGCAATCAGTGTCTTCTCTATGCCAGGAAACGCATCTTACTTAGCCATAGGAAAGGGGGTACCCAGCGCCACTGACACTGCTAGCCTGTCTCCTCAGCCAACGCCTCACCCATCACCCTCTGCTGGAACCAGATAGAACTCAGTGAGTTTCCTCTCAATATGTAAACAGATAATTATTATTGCTAATTATTTATATAGCAGCTAAAATGTGCTAGGTGGCCAGCAAACACACAATACAACAGGCCCCTGTCCCAAAATGCTTACAATCTCACTGGGAGTCACTGAACCCCTGACTCCCATTGGCGAGTAGTTACTCGCATGATCTGTCCCCTTTGATGTCAATGGAACTACTCTTGCAGGAACTGCTTACCCATGTGAGTAGAGCTCCTTGACATTTTGCCGTCAAAAACATTTTTTTGACTGAAAATGACTTTTTTCCATAAACAAGCACTATCATGAGAAATTATTTTATTTGAAATTTTTCAGTTTTCAGCGCTTTTTCTTCTTCTCTCCCTTGTTTCCGTCCCTTTTTTTTTCTTTATCCCTTTTTCCATTTTGCCTCTAGGAAAAGGAGGAAAAAATTGAAAAAAGAAGGGAAAAAAGAAAAAAAAATAATTCTAGGTTTTTTTTGTCAAAAACTTGGAAAAAATCATAAACTATTGGGGAAAAATTTCCTCTGGAAAATAATTAGCATTTTCCAAACAGCTCTAAATGCGAGTCAGAGGTTCACAATTTAGGATAATATACAGACAAAGGAGTGGGGGAAGGTAGCAGGATTGGAAGAAAGAAGGAAGTTCCAGACAATAACGTGTAAGGATGGAAGGAGAGAAGAGACAGACCCAGTTATGAGGTTCTTTGTGCATTATGGGATTTAGTGTGTTAGCTCCTTAATCTTTATGTTTTTATTTAAAAAATAAAGTTTTTAAATTGTTTATAAGAAATTAGAAAACTTGTTTGAGGGACTGTAAGACAAGGTATTTTTGAGGCAGGATTTGGAGGAAGATGGAGGGAGATTGCAAGGCATACTTCATTATCAATATTCCTTCTAGTAGCAATATAAAATATCAAAAACTCCAGAGTGTGTAGTAAAGAAATCCTCGTTGTGTTGTCAGCCCCTCTATCCCCAAAGTACAGGCCACTGTCACGTGAGTTGACTAAGACCTAAATTTTCAAAGGTGATTAGAGATTTTGGCAGTGCTCGGTTTACAATGGCGCCAATGGCACCATGGAGCCAGGCCCATGCTCAGAAGGGGCCCCGACCTGCTGTGCTTGCACTGAGCTCTGAGACCCCGCCAGCCCGCTGACTCCCCCTGCCCACCACTTGCTCCTCTTAGCCTGCCCGCCAGCTGGCCGAGGGCTCCTCTCCACCCCCTGGCAGGGGCGGCTCTAGGCACCAGTGCAGCAAGCGTGTGCCTCGGGTGGCAAGCCACAGGGGGCGACCTGCCAGTCGCTGTGAGGGCAGCAGTCAGGCCGCCTTTGGCATGCCTGCGGGAGGTCCACCGGTCCTGCGGCCTCAGCAGCAATTCGGCGATGGGTACGTCGAAGGTGGGGGACCAGCAGATCACCCACAGAAATGCCGCTGAATCCACATGACCGTGGACTGCCCGCAGGCATGCCGCCGAATCCGCGGGACTGGGGACCACCCGCAGGCATGCTGCCGAAGGCCGCCTGACTGCCATGCTTGGGGCAGCAGAAAATATAGAGCCGCCCCTGCCCCCTGGCCTCACCTGATGGCTTCTCTCTGCCTCCTGGCCAGACCCCAGTGCACCTCCGACTCTGGGCAGTCTCTGCTTCCCACCACCTGTGGGGCTTCACCTGTCTCCCTGGAGCTGAGCCACCTTGGACTGGTGCAGAAGCCTGGCCAGTCTCAGCCAGTTGGGGAGGGAGGAACAGGGTGGGTGTGCTGGGCTGTGAGGGGGCAGGGAAGATCTCTGTGTCTTGGGGCACTAGGGAGTGTGGGTTCTATGTGGGGTGCTGTGCATTTGTGACAGGGTCTGGGGTGGGGTGCTTTTGGTTTTCAAATTTTCACCCCCCCCCCCGCAAATTAAAATAATAATTAAAAAAAACATGGACAATGTGAATAAAATTATTTTTCCCCATTTGCATCAAAATTGTCCACAGACAAAACTCCCATTAGATAGTTGCATTTTGCCAGGAGAGTAGAGTTGTCAATGAAAGTCCTCATCCTGGGACATCAGACCATCTTTGAGGATCTCTGGGCTTAGATCTTCAAGCACCTTGCAGATAAGGACCAAGACTTGAGCATGATATTCTATGGAGAGTTGGCAGAGAAAGTAGTGGGCATTTTTGAAGAAATGGAGAGCTCCAGTTGCAGCCTCTGGACCCAGAATAAAACACCAGGGCAAAGCCAAGTTTTCAGTTTGCAGGTTCACCATGCTCTGTAGTCTATACAATCCCCATTTATTGTGAATTCATTTTCTTTCCCTTACTATGGAAATTCTGATAGATGAGGAGGGATCTTATGGCTCTGGACTCTGGAGCCAGTCCTCACTGGCCAAACCATCTTCATCTTTATTAGTCAATGCTTCACTGTTGTTTGAAGGGTTAATTTCTATCTTCTTCCTGCTATGTTTGATGGTTGTTTTGGGTAAGACACAGCATGCCAAGAATCTAGCCAACTTGCATACAACATTATAGAAAAACACTCCGCGAGATGTCTGAAATGTATTTATAAGAGGCCAACAGTTCTTGAAAGAACCAATCCAGTAAAGCTTTCAAATTATTTCCCCTTAAGGAAAAAGCTCCACTCATTTAGGCCCTGATTCAGCAAAGCACTTAAGTGCATGTTTAACTTTAAGCAGATGAGCAGTCTCACTAAAATCAATGAAACTATTTATGGACTTAAAAGTAAAGGTTGTGCTTAAGTAATTTGCTGGATTTGGGCCTTAATGCATTGCTGGAATGTGCTCAGATACCATGGTGATAGGCTTGGTATACGATTCTGACAGCCATCTTGACAAGAGGCTACTCACTGTCACTTAAAAACTAAATGTGATGGCATCAGATTTCCCATGCCTCTGTAATTCCAGGGCCAAAGACTCCTAGAAGCAAAGGTTGTGAAATATATAAGAAAGGCTGTTCTCACCATGTTTTGTTTCCAGCCTGACTGGAAGCAGAATTAGTGGGAAGCTCCCGAGAAAGAGACTGTCTTTGCAAAATTTCACTTTCAGTTCTGCAGCTCCAAGGGGTCTGGGCCAGTTGAGCTTTAACCAGAGTGCTGTAATGCAATCCTGATCAGGGACATTTGACCACAATTACACCAGAGGCCTCATTGGCTGATTAATCTTGAAAAGTTTACCCACTCTAGGAAGCTGTGCCCCTTTCTGACCTTACCATGGCTTTCATGCTTTCACATGAAGGTGTGTTTGACAAACGTGATGTTAGGCGCCATCTGCTGAAGCTCACCTTTAGCAGCCCATTGTGTTTTGTTGCCCACTGGGACGTGTAAGTGCAGTTTTTGCACAGGGCGGAACTGTTTGACAGTCTAGCCCACTGTGTCCTTGTTGCTCCATATAGTGCTGCTATTGCTGTCCCAAGCTTTGATAAGGCTAGTGGCTGAGATAGCTACTGTACTTTCAAGTCTGCCTCCAAATAAGCGGCTCCCTTTCATCTGTGTTTTATTGCCAAGGACAGAGACAGACAGGCTGGCTAATAAGTAATAGGGAACCTTGCTGAGTCTCAGAGTCCTCTTGATCAGGTGATCTTTGTTTTATATGTTTATAATTCTATTGTGTGAGGAGCAGGTGAGGTCCGGCATGTGGTGTGTGTGCGCGCTGGGGAGGACACATGCCTGTGAAAGGAATTCAGCCATAAGGCAAGTTGATGGGCAGAACTGTTTCAGTCCTTTGCTCTTTTCAAAGCACAAAGGTGTTCAAAATCTGAATGGGTATCAGTTTCTAGCCACTGTGTGTCATGGAGCTAGAGCAAAGTCTGTAAAGAAAGATCTGTTGAGTCAGATAAAATCTTGTACTGTATCAAATCAATGAAATGCAAAGTTAAGGATTCATTAAAAAAACAAAACAAAAAAAAAGCATTTGGAAATCTGGAAATTCAGCAGTAAGGTTCCTCAACAACTTTAACTCTGTCTCTGATGCTACCATGCTGCTTCACCCATGTGACACAGAGCCAGCTGTATGGTAACTATCACAGTTAATCTCAGACACTTCCTCTTTACCTTCTATGGGCCAAAGGTAAGAGTTTAACTTATCTGGTTGTAGAACGAGGTGTTTTGTAGAATACAGCCAATATAAGACCATAAGAACAGCCATACTGGGTCAGACCAACGGTCCATCTAGCCCAGAATCCTGTCTTCGGACAGTGGCCAATGCCAAATGCTTCAGAAGGAATGAACAGGGCTATTATCGGGTGATTGGAAGCTATTGGGAGTAGCCAAAACTTTCCAATTTGGTTTAATAATCTTTTAATCTGAAATAGTGCATCTGTCATTACAACCATAGGTCTCTCTGAATGATGGCTTTTCTCTGGCAGTTTCCTTAAAGTGGGGTTTCTCCCCCCCCAATTTAAATAACTTTATTGTATGAAAAAAATGACACTGGTGGAGTAGCTACAATATGAAGCAAAGACAGAGGCAAGGACCAGGATTCCTGCAGATCTCAGAAGCTCCTCTTGACTTATAAATCCCGGCTATTTGTTTTCTATAGCATATGTAACATAAAAACCTCTGCATTGTACTTGGATGTGCCTAGCTGCACTGCATCCCCCACAGGAGTCCCTCATTAGCTACATCCCACTCCAGCGTCCTTGTGATAGTTCTTAGAGCTGCTTGGAGCTTTCAGATGTAGACATATTCAACCTTGTATGTTGGACCTCCTCCAATTTAGAAGTGAATTTTTGTTTCTCTAGCCTAAAAGAAAATTAGGCTTACTTTTAAAAAAAATGGTTTTTATTTTTCAAACTTTTCAGCAATGCTTGATTCCACCTGATCCCAGGAAGTGCCAGAGTGGTATGTCAAAGGGTATTCTGCGCATACTTCCAACTAACCCTAAAGGGGGAATTGCTGGAAAGCTCCCAGTAGGTTCTCTTATGAGACTTCCAGACCAATTTTGCAGACCAAAGGGGTCTGAACAGAAGAATGTCTAAATTTCAGCTAGGAAACTGAGGCCAGACTCTATTCTCATTTACACTGGTGTAAATCAGGAGTAACTCAGCTGAACTGAATGGAATGGCACCAGTGTAAAATCAGTATGAGAAAGAGGAAACTCAGACCCGTACATGTTCATTATTGATTTATTTGTTTGTTTCAGTAACACCCACCATGTGCTAGGTACTATTCAAACATCCTGGAAGGAATAATGCTTGCTCTAAAGAACTCATCAGCTAAAAGGACAAAAAAAAAAAGAGGGAGAGGAAGGGATTAGGATGCAAGTAAATTGTTCAAAGTGATGATTGGCTTTGTCTCGATAATACTGTAGTTTTGAATTGATCTACATTGAGACTGGAAGGGTTGGTTTCTGAAGTAGGTGTGTGTGTGTATATATATATATTATAATATATATATAATATATAAAAAATACCACCTCCAACTTACCTTGAACTGTGCCATTATTAGTCAGCTGATTTCTTGCAAGTGTCTTTGGGGTGTTTATCCTAACTGCGATGAATCACCACACCCTTTGAGGTCCACCTACCAGTAGTTTTCAATAACATTTGTTAGTCGACAGAATGATTCTCAGTTTTTTGTTTTGTTTGATACTAACATAAGTGAAGGGATTTTATGGTTGGTGGCTTCCTACAAATCGAAGTATGAACAGCAAGATCATGGTTATGATGAATTTGTATATTTATATGGTGTTAGTGTTCAAAATGTGCTACGCACTGTATAAACACATAGGAAAAGACAGCCCCAGACCTGAAGAACTGCCAGTCTAACCAGACTGTTGAAGGGTGGGGGGAAAGGATAGCTCATACATGCAAAGCAATGGGGATGATGGCACCACACATCATATTCGTAATAGATTTTTGGGCCAGATTTACAAAGGTATTTAGGACCTAAAGATGCAAATAGGTGCCCAATAAGAGTCCCAGAAGCACCTAATCAGGTTAAGTACCAACTCCCATGGACTGTCAGTGGGAGTAAGGCACCTAATTCACTTAGATACTGTTCGGAAATCCCAGTGGGCACCTATCTGCATTTTAGGCACTGAAATGCATTTGTAAATCCTCTATCCCAGATCCTCAAAGGTATTTAGGAACCGGACTCCCAAAGAAGACATCTTTGAGGATCAGGGTCTAGGTACCTATCTGCATCTTTAGGTACCTAAATGCCTTTGTAAATCTGGCCTTTTGTTATTTGGTAAAGTTCTGATTAGACACTTGTTTTATTTATACCGGAAAACATTAATTGTGAGGGGCAGTCTCTGGAGCTGAAGTGAAGAGAGGAATGATGGGAAGAGACTGAGGGTATAAGAGTGATTAAAGGAGAAGAAACTATGAGAAGGGAGGTTGAAGGGGTAAAGGAGAGAGGAGGAGGTTGCAAAGCAGAATGGGCAGCAAGAGCCAGGTTGGGCAGCTGGATGGTTCCAGTGGTAGGGAGAGGGATGGGAAGAAGGGTAATACAACAAAGGAGAAAAGAAATACCCAGGGTCCAAAGGCCAGATTCTCAGGCATGATAACCATGCTCACTGCATCACCTAGGGGGCCTCAGTAGCTTTCAGCCATCCCTTCTCATTCCTGAACAGGTCTGCTTTGACTTGCAGCAGAAAGAATGTGCCAGAATGCACCAGAATGCAGTATGCCCTGGCCATGCTGCCCCAGGACACCCTGTACACTGGGTAATGGGGGAAGCAGGAACTGGTGACAGAGCCAGCTAGGGAGGCTCTATGCCACCCAAGCATTCCCCTTAACTCCACTTCTCAGTGTGGGCTCCAGGAGATGTTCCAGGTTTCAGAGCTGGTATGTCAGGAGTTTCCTCCATGCTGTAGTTCCCCATGTAAAGGAGAGGCCACTGGGCAATTGCTTGGGACACAATTGCACGTACCTTTGATTCATAAACTAGCTCCTGACAGGCTTGCTCTGCAAAAATAAAGGGCAGGCAATCAGTGCTTGAGCTGGAACAATAACAAAGCAAATCTACCGGGGTGTGTAATTGAGATAAAAGCACTTTCTTGTACCCTGCTGCTCTGGTTCTATCTACTGTGGCCCTTTCACTCTTTCTCAGAGGATTGTAATATTTCACTGTGTAGCAGCCTGTGTCCAGCCTGTCTGATATGGATTTTTATCTGCTGTATAAATATTAATGGGTAGGTCATTTATAGGGATTGAATTTGGGAATCAAAGAGTCTCATGCTTTTAGTGTCAGAGATCCCAAGTCCATTCCCCACAGGTGGCCTGCCCACGAGTCTCATTATTGGGAGGATTTCAATCATTTGTTTTCTGAATAGAGACATCACTAGTGCTACTGATTTTACGTGGAAGGGACTCGGATAGTGTGGTGATGGGTGGCAGTATGTGACAGGGCATGCATTCCAAACATCCTCCCTCTTCCACAAACATTAGACCACTCTGAGACCTTCTTACTTGAGAACAACAGCAGGTACTTTATTTACGGTGTCTCAATCCCACCACCAGCACACATCAGTGCATCCACACCTTCGCCCTGTTCTCCACCTTTCTGGCCCCTTCTCTTGGAAGGGTGGAGCAGGAGTTGCCATATCTTGTCAAGGTCTTCTCACCTTGTCTCTCTCACCCCACTTCCTGCTCAAGCACTTTCATCCTGTGCTCTTGTTAAACCACTTGCCTGTTAATCAGCTAATTGGCTTATTACCTTCCTAAACCCAATCTGGCCTGGTAATCAGGCACACCCTGAACAATTAGGCTTTCACCAGAGGGCTAATTTAAGCTCCATCTCTCAGCACTCTGTCACATAGTACTAGGGCCGGCTCCAGGCACCAGTGCAGCAAGCAGGTACTTGGGGTGGCCAACAGAAAGAGGTGGCACATCTGACTCTTCAGCGGCAATTCGGCGGGTCCTTCAGTCCCTCTCGGAGGGAAGGACCTGCTGCCAAATTGCCACCAAAGAATGAAGCAGAGGCGGAAGAGCTGCTGCCGAAGTGCTGCCGATCGCGGCTTATTTTTTTTCTTTTTTCCCCGCTGCTTGGGGTGGCAAAAACGCTGGAACCAGCCCTGCATAGTACAGTGTCTCTCAATCTTTCCAGACTACTGTACCTCTTTCAGGAGTCTGATTTGTCTTGCATACCCCAAGTTTCACCTCACTTAAAAACTACTAGCTTACAAAATCAGACATAAAAAATACAAAAGTACCACAGCACGCTATTACTGAAAAATTGCTTCCTTTCTCATTTTTACTACATAATTATAAAATAAATCAATTGGAATATAAATATTTTACTTGCATTTCAGTGTATAGTATACAGAGCAGTATAAACAAGTCATTATCTGTATGAAATTTTAGTTTGTACTGACTTTGCTAGTGCTTTTCTGTTGTAACATTAGGCAAATATCTAGACGAGTTAATGTATACTCTGGAAGACCCCAGGGGTACGCAAATCCCTGGTTGAGAACCACTGACATAGTATAAAACCCCAAGATAGATACATAGACTGTATGCTAAAATATCGTAAGCAAAGATGTCTAAAAGGCCTGCTTACAGAAATAAAGTTGACTTCAAACTGCATCGTTAGTACTTTAGCTCTACAACTGAGTAGCTAATGGGCATATGGTATATACAAGATATTTTGGTTGGGAGAAGATGGAAGAGAATTACTATTTTCAGGTGATAGAATCTACTCAAATATCTAATATCCATGCAGTTGTGTAACAGGAAGAGATCTCGTTTAGTACAAGTTCATATTAGAAACAGGGTGTCTTTTGTTTCATGGTTAATGAAAGAAAAGAAGCAACTGGCTTGTGACTATCCAGACATCCTCACTGGAAAAGCAGAGGCGATGACACACAGACACACTCTCTCTGTCGAATCATGCTCTCAGAAGTACCTCATGCTACTTTTTCCTCTAAAAGGCATCAAAATGTCTACCATGCTGCAAATCCAGGTCATTTAGCACTAGTGTGTAACTTTCACTACCTGTTCATGCTTACCGATAGTGTCGCATCATTTCCTTGGACTCTGCCATGAGTCTGCAATGATCTGTTGTCTCTTGTACTTAGATAGCGAGCTCTTTCGGGCAGTAATGATATTTTTGTTCCGTGTTTGTACAGCATCTAGCACAGCGGGACTAGGGCTCCTAGGTGCTATGAACATCATCACCATTTCAAAAGTTTAGGGCCTCACTAGCAATGCTTTCCATAGCACTCACCCAAGTGTTCACATTGAACCAACTTTTATTTTATTTTTTCTTTCTATTTCTATAAAATTGTCTCTCTTGCTTTGCTTAAACCAGATAGAACTGGATATCTGGCTATTCTATGGGGGACCTGTTGGTTGGCACATATGGAAAAAATAAGCCAAGATCTTGGGAAAGGCAGAGGAAGGAGAAGGAAACACTACCTGTGAACCAGGTCATAGGTATGAAGAGAACCATTAGTCTTCTCCAAAGCAGCACCACAGAATGGATGGGAAGGACCACTATGGAAATGAGAAAGGATGAATAAGCTAAGAGGCAAGAGCTACAATAAATAGGTTCAGTGGAGATTCCACAGTTAATCTCTCCTCAGTACACACTTACAGGCAAGTAAAGTATTGGTGATGCTTAGAAACCACCACTTTCCCCTGCTCTTTGCTTGGCTCTCTGAACAGACCTTTGAAAGACAGGTGCCTGCAGAACCTCCCTCTCTCTCTCTCTCTCTCTCTCTGCTCATCTCCCTTTCTCCAGACTGCAAAGGTCACACTACAGCTTTGAAACTCTAGGTGATTCTGGAGGAGTTTACAATCAGTGAGGGTAGAACAGGCAGAAGAAGTCAGGTATATAATGAAAATGAGATTTTTATTTTTAAAAAACAACAAAGTAAACTAATTTTATTTAGAAAAGTTCTGATAACAAAATTCGGATTATATGTACACAGATAGTCACCTCCTCCAAAGTCCCAGCTTTACAGTACTGGTGCAGTCCTGCCTGCAACCTATCCTGAGTTATGGTCTGACCTCTGCTCCTAGGCCCTGAAGACCTCTCACCTTAGCCAGTCAGTCCCCGTCACCTTCCTATACTGTCTCTTTCCCCATAGCTCACCTCTCACCTCCTTTGTAAAGCAATTTTGTGCACGTGTTAGCTATTAAAGAGCAGTTTGCCTAGCAAGGAGGCAGTAAGGGGCTACCAATCTCGTGAAATCACAAAAAATGACAAAACAAAAACCAATAAACGAGTCTTGGTCAGTGCCTCATTCATTTCAATGGGTAGCTGTAATGCTGCATTCCTAGCACCAGGTGTTGCTATGTGAAACTATAAATAGCAGAAACAATGAGGAGTCCTTGTGGCACCTTAGAGACTAACAAATGTATTTGGTTTCAGAGTGGTAGCCGTGTTAGTCTGTATCAGCAAAAAGAACAAGGAGTCCTTGTGGCTTAGACTTTTGTGGGCTAGAACCCAATTCATCAGATGCATGGAGTGGAAAATACAGGAACAGGTATAAATACATGAACAGATGTGAATTGCCTTACCAAGTGTGGGGTCAGTCTGTTCATGCATTTATACCTGCTCCTGTATTTTCCACTCCATGCATCTAATGAAGTGGGTTCTAGCCCACGAAAGCTTATAGCCAAATAAATGTGTTAGTCTCTAGGATGCCACAAGGACTCCTCGTTGTTTTTGCTGATACAGACTATCTGCCACTCTGAAACCTATAAACAGCAGCACTCTCAAACACCCTCACATGACCCCAAATGGTTCCTACCAACAAGCAGCGTTGTCTTATCTTGGATCCATGGGAAATCCAGGCTGGTGGAAAAAGAATGCCATGTCTCTTTATAGTCTGAGGACAAAAGGAAATTGGAAATCAGCTCTGCAGTGTGCACCTGCCATTGGTTTCTCTCTGTCTCCCTCCTCTTGGGGCTTCATACCTGGTTTCAGTGAAGAAAGTTCTCTCCCATTGGGCTCTCACCCTCAGAGGTTCCATCATAGTAGAAAATTATTTAAAAATCAAGAAGAAAAGGTGATGGGAGGTTTTCCCAAGAATATTGCTTAGTGAGGGGAGCTCATAGAATCATAGAGATGTAGGGCTGGAGGGACCTCAAGAGGTCATCAGGTCCAGTTCCCTGCATTCAGGCAGGACCAATTAAACCTGGACCATCCCTGACAGGTGTTTGTCCAACCTGGTCTTACAAACCTCCAATGATGGAGATTCCACAACCTCCCTTGGTAACCTGTTCCAGTGCTTAACTGTGCTTAGAGTTAACTGGATAAATTCATGGTGCTTAAGTCCATTAATGGCTAATAGCCAGGATGGGGTAAGGAATGGTGTCCCTAGATTCTGTTTGTCAGAGGATGGAGATGGATGGCAGGAGAGAGATCACTTGATCATTACCTGTTAAGTTCACTCCTTCTGGGGCACCTGGCATTGGCCACTGTCAGTAGACAGATACTGGGCTAGATGGACCTTTGGTCTGACCCGGTACGGCCTTTCTTATGTAAATCTCCCTTGCTGCAGATTAAGCCCATTACTACTTGTCCTGTCTTCAGTGGACATGGAGAACAACTGATCCTCACCCTCTTTATAACAGCCCTTAACATATTTGAAGGCTGTTATCAGGTCCGGCTTCAGTCTTCTTTTCTCAAAACCAAGCATGCCTGTGTTGTTGTTTTTTTAACCTTTCCTCATTTATTCTCCTATTCAATCACGTGAGCTCCCAGAGTTGCCGACAAAAGCAGGACATTTGGCTTTCCACAGCAGTTTGCCCTTTGCCCTGGACAAATCAGCCTGCTTTGGGATCAGCACCTATAGCCTTTCCCCAGCTTGTGCAGCATAGAGGGAAGGGGTCTGGCTCAGCCCCTATGTGTTCAGCTCACCAAAAGTGACCTTTCGCTGCAGTGTCAAAGCGCCAGACTCCAGGAAGCAAGCAGCTGTGTCAGCAAGCCAAGTGCAAGCCAGCAGATGGGGGCAAAGGACAACATCTCCTGTGTTAATAAAAAAGACGACCCTGAAAACCAGAATAGAGCACAGAGAATATAATTTGTCAATGTTTCCTAATGTTTTCAAGCATTAAAGGTGACCTGCTAAGGGGAAAGAATTGGACTTGTCCCTTTTTTAAAACAAAGAGTTCTTTATGTTGTAAAAAGACCTGAAAAGTGGTTTGTTTGGTGGTTTATTGTTTTGTGTAGTTTTTAATTGAGGTCTTGACTCCATGGTGACTAGAGACTGAAACTTATGCTTTGATTTAAAAAACTGTTTTTCTAGTACTCATAGTTGTGAGGATAAATTTGAAAACATGAACCAAACATAACTGATCCAGTATCGTCTGCCTGAGTCTGCTGTCAGCCTGAAACAACAGCTCTGAGATTTGCACCATTCATCTCTATTGGGCTATTAACACTGAAATCTAAAAACATCAGCTTAAGTGTCAATATAATTAGCCATTTGACTGCTGGTGCTTTTGGCAGAAACATTCATCTAATGTTCTTATCTCATGATCCCAAACCACCTTCTCAAGGGTGAACCGGAGTGCTACAGAATCCAGGAATATTAACACAGAATTTAGATCTAGTTTGCCACCAGTTACACATGGCCTTGCCTATAGCCGAGTTTAAACACAAAAATGGGGCAGATTTGATTTGAAATGGCATTGTCAAGTGGCTTACAATCAAAATTTCAGTTTTGTTTTAAAATGAGAGGGAAATAAAAAGGGAAATGGAGGGAGAGTTTACCAATTAATATGATGGAACCCTGAAATGTTGGAAATTCTAAAACAAGAATCTACTACTAGCAACATGAGAGCCAGAAACTGAAACTCACTAAGAACAAAAAGTGAAATTGGCTATAAATTGAAAGTGAAAGTGATGAGTCCACTTTCATTGAGCAAAGTGCAGAAAGTAAACAAACATAAAGGGGGAAAAGCAAATTCCATTTTTAAAATGCTTTTTGTTTTTAGAAAGTTATTAACAGAACACTGGTTAGGAGTTTTAACGGTATGTGTCCTGTGTGAGTTATGTTCATTCATATTTGGGAAGGCTTTAAAACTGCTGTCCAAAAACATAGCTGCTTCTGTGTTATAACCTATAGAAGAACTCCCTTATGCAGCTTATTCCTGATACTTCCTCATAATTGAAGCTTTTTTCTTTCCAATAAGCCTATACATCTGGAAATGGATATGTTTTCTCAAAAAGTACTAGAAGAAAATTAAACCACGCTGAAACTGTATGTTAAGGATGAGTGAATAGGTCTCCCTAATTGATGATTTGTGATACAATAGACAATGCCAGCAGAGGAAACATTCACCCTAAACGGGTGTGTGGCTTACTCCAATGTTTCACTAAGGAACTAAAACCCAATGCTGAAAGCTTTAATGATCAGATGATCTTCTTTATGTCTCAGATGCAACTTTTTGTTGTATATTTTACCTGCTTAAACAAACAGCAAGTGCTGTTTGCTGTATTCCTGGGGCAGAACAGGAAATTTCTCCTGACATGCAGTGACAGCTCAAAACATTCAATTGCTTTGGAGGTTAGCAACATAAGTAAAGAGAGGAGCAGATTGGCTAGGTCATAGGTAAGAGACCCATTCTCTTCCAATGAGATTTCACTTTTTAGGTTGGGTCTCTGGAATTCTAACACTGCTGTTAGGCCAAGAGCAGAGATCCTCATGCCTGTGGTATTTGCTCAGAGGGCATGACCACTTCGGGCAAGTCTTTCATGTGAGTCAGCTTTAGCTGATCCATGGGAAAATTCCTTTGTGTTGTCAGGCAGGGTTTGTTCACAGTTTCAAAGGATAATCCGACTGAAAGGAAAATACATCTAAATTTTAGCATATTTGGGTCAACTGTTCAATTAAATCTAGTACAATGCAAAGGATGTTCATTTTTCTTTGAGCGTCAACTTTAATAAAGAGAATCATCAATCAGAAATCTGTGGTCTTTAAAAGAGCCCCTTTTAATATTAGATTCCACATGAGCTTAGCCCAAATGGACTATCCCTGTATGGAAATGCAGTTAAATTAGTTATATAAAATTAATGAAAGTTGCAACTTTTCTATGCCGGAGAAAGCAAACTAAGGGGTTGCTCCTGGAAACACTTCCTCAGGTGAATAGACCCTACTCACATAAGTGGTTTCAGCAGGACACAGCTCATGATCCTGTGCTCATTGAAGTCAATGGCAGTTTTTTCATTGATTTCAATGGGTGCAGGATCAGAGGCCCTGGTACTCAATATGCAGGATCAAGCTGTTAGTTGAATAATCAACTCGTTAATCATACATAATCAAACAATCAAAGCGACTCATTTTCCCCCTGCTGTCCACATATGGCTCGCTCAAGGCAAAAGAGATATAAGTGAGAGAGAAACTCTATGGGCCTTGCACACTGAAATGACTGGGAGTCACCCATGAGCATCTGAAGACAGAATTTGCCCCACGTGTCCTAGCTTTATTCTAAAGCGGTTTGTAGTCTTTATTAAATTCATGTAGCACCAGACCCTGCACCCCTCATTCCCATTCGGCAGGACCTCCTCCAAGCCAGACAATTCCTGCGCCGTTTACCCTGAGTAAGGAGCAGCACCAGGAACAAGTTGTGTTATAACTCCTCCCCCCACTTTGCTCTGGGGGGAGGAATACAGTACTGCACCCCTTTCGTGGAGTGGCATAATCCCCACTGTGTGCCCACCAAGTACCTGAGCCAGTGAGCAGGGTGAGGGTAGAACTCTCTCCACTCACCATCCACTTGATCACAGTGGGGAGTATCTAGCAAGTAGCCCCTGCCCTCGCACTGCTGCAGAATAGCACTCTGTGCAGAGCGTAAGGTAGTCCTTACTCCATCTCACTGCCAAGTAAGGGCTGTGACAGCCCAGCCCTCTACCAACAGTCCTGTTGAAATCAGTGGGACTACTCATGAAGTCAGGTATTACGCAGCATGAGGAAGAGAGGCAGAATTAGACCTTAGTCCTTTTGTTCTGTGTTCGTACCGGGCGTAGCACAATGGGGGTCTGGTCCACGACTGTGGCTCTTAGTTGCTACTGCTAATGCTACTTTCAGCATTGGGTTTTAGTTCCTTAGCGCAAAAATTAGTGCAACAAATTATTATTAGCAGTAGAAGTAATAATAGATGTCCCTACATGACTTTAAGCCTGCTTTTGGAGCTATGATAATAATAAATGTTCACATGGAAGGTCTACATGCACTTGCCAAAAATAATATGAGGATTTATGCTTATCGTATGCTGTTGTAACATTCTGTTTGTTCCACTGCATATGGGGCCTTAGAACCCCAAGTATCCCAATACACTAACTCCTCCCTGGACATACAAGCCTACTGCTGAGAGGTGAGTGTGGATGTACACTGAGGAAGGAGCAGGTACCTCCTGCATCAAAGGAATTCTGTAGAAAGTTTGTACGTTCTGAAATCATATTTTGCATTCATAGATTCGAAGACCAGACGTCTAGTCTGACCTGTATAATGGAGACTATAGAACTTCCCCAAAATAATTCCTAGAGTATATCTTTTAGAGAAACAGCCAATCTTGATTTTAAAATTGTCACTGTGAAGGAGAATCCACCCCAACCCTGGGTAAATTGTTCCAATGGTTAATTACCCTCATCATTAAAAATGCAGGCCTTATTTCCAGTGTAAATTTGTCTATCTTCAACTTCTAGCCATTGGATCATGTTATACTTATCTCTGCTAGATTGAAGAGCCCATTAATAAATATTTATTCCCCATGTAGGTACTGCTAGACTAATCAAGTCGCCTTGTAACCCTCTCTTTGTTAAACTAAATAGATTGAGCTCCTTGAGTCTATCACTATAAGGCATATTTTCTAATCCTTTAACCATTGTCATGGCTCTTCTCTGAACCCTCTCCAATTTATAAACATGTTTCTTGAATTGTGGTCACCAGAACTGGATGCAATATTCTCTCCACTCCTACTCAGGATTCCCCTGTTCATGCATCTCAAGATTGCATAAGGTCTTTTGGCCACAGCATTGCACTGGGAGCTCACGTTCAGCTGATTATTGACCACAACCCCCAAATCTTCTTCAGAGTCACTGCTTTCCAGTATACAGTCCACCATCCTCGAAGTATGGTCTATATTCTTTGTTCCAGGAAGTATATATTTAGCTATTGTGATACAGCATGGCCAGAGGGCAGCAGGAGAGTGTTTCAAGGGAGCCTTATTCCCTATAAGGGGAAGAAAGTTTGCTATAGATTAACTAGAGCACCTGAAGCCAATTAGAGCACCTGAAGCCAATTAGAGCACCTGCAGTCAGTCACATGATAAAAACCCCCTGCTTCAATCAGACAGTGTGGGAGTTGGAGCAGAAAGGATTGGTATTGGAGCAGAGAACAGTTTGAAGAGAAGCAGAGGAAAGTTTGGAGGAGTGCTGTGGTGGGCTAAGAAGTCCAAGACCCTAGGTAAGGGGCACCTGGCTCGTGCAGAGGGAGGGCAGGAAGCCCCCCACAAGCTGAAGGGCAGGAGAGGGAAGTAGCCCAGGGGAAGGAACTGCCAGTTCAAGTGGTTCACCACTATCCTCAGGGCCCCTGGGCTGGGACCTGGAGTAGAGGGCGGGCCCAGGTCCCTCCCTCTCCACTCCCCTCCTCAAAGACACTAGTGGGGCAATGAATATTCCGATTCAGGGGCAAGAAATGGTGCCCTGAACCTCCCCCCCCAAAGAAGAGAAAGCGTGAGACCCATCATAATAATGCCAGCAATTTGCCACACGTGGTGTCAGGAGTGGGATTTGCATGCTGGGGACTTAAACCAGGGTTAGGCAAAACCCTCCCGTCCTTAAGATGGATGACGTGGTTAAGGCCCTAATACAAGCCACCGCGGCCCAGCAGGAGGCTACACAGATCCAAGCAGGAGACTAATCATCTGTTGATGAGTCAGGCTGCCCAGGACTGAGCCCTGCTGAAAGACCTGGTGAACCAGATGAAGGCCCTTATGGAACTGAACCGCAAATGTGAAGGGACCCGGACCATACGGGCCAGCCATTGCCTACAGAAAATGACATGGGAGGATGATGTGGAGGCATACCTCCTGGCTTTTGAAAGAGCAGCCCTGCGGGAGGCCTGGCCCCGAGATCAGTGGTCTGATATCCTTTCCCCATTCCTGTGTGGGGAGGCCCAGAAGGTCTACTACGATATGGATGCAGAGACTTCAGCAGATTACTCCCAGCTGAAGGTAGAGATCCTGGCCAGATCCGGAGTAACGACGGCATTGCGAGCCCAGAGGTTCCATGAGTGGCAGTATACGAAGGACAAGACACCCCGATCACAATTGTTTGACCTGATCCACCTGACCCGGAAATGGCTGTGCCCTGAGGCCCTCAGCTCTGAGAAGATGATGGAGGTCCTGGTACTGGACCGGTATATGAGGGGGCTACCACCAGGTCTCCGGGCTTGGGTTGGCCAGAATGACCCCTCCACCTATGATGAGTTGGTCTCCCTCGTGGAAAGACAGCTGGCAGCCCGCGAACTGTTCCAGACCCCAGGCGGGGAGACACGGCAATTCATGAAGCTAACCCCAAACCCAAGGCCCCGGACTGTCGAGAACTATAGGAGAACTGTAACAGGGAGGAAAGACACCGAGGAATGACCCGAGGCCAAGAAGGGACCTGGGGGTTTGGGAAGAGAGGTGGGGGGCCAGCCAAATAGCACCAGGCAGAGAGTGACAACCGGAATAAGGGGGCGGTGTTATGAGTATGGGGAATTGGGGCATATAGCAGCCCAATACCCCAACAGGGAAGAACCTATGCAGTGTAATCTGGGGGATTACAGGGAGCAATGTGGCCTAATCGGCCTGGTAGGGGTCACAATGACCTCACATGGGTATACAAGATCAGTAAAAATGAATGGTATTAAGACCATAGCATTAATAGATTCTGGGAGTGCTGTCACGCTGGTCTTGGGGAAATTGGTGGCGCGAGACCAACTAACCTGGGCCAAAAACACAGGGGTAACATGCGTTCATGGCACCGTGAATTTTTACCCCACAATCCTGGTGCGGATTGAGATCCAGGGGAATACTACCAGGGTGACTGCAGGGGTGGTCCCCAAGCTCCTCTACCCTGTCTTAATTGGTAGGGACTTCCCCAGGTTTGAGAGCTTACTTACCCCAATAGAGCCAGAGGAGGGTAGCAATCCCCAGGCTGAGACGGAGGCACCTACAGATAGCCTCACCCCAATGTTTGCCGAATTTTCTCCAGAGTTATTCTCATCCCCTGGGAAACCCCGAAAGTCTAGGCGAGAAAGGAGGGCAGATAAAAGATTAGGGACCAGGATTCTAGCAGAGAATCAAAAAACTTCCCTTGTGGGTAGGCGAACCCGCTCAGGAGGCCAGGAGATAATTCAGGCCAGGGAGGACTTGGAGGCGGTTCCTAGCACAAGTGGGAGCAACCCAGGGGGAAGAGTAGAAATAGACCCCCTAGAATTAGGTCAGATCGGTACTGCACGTGAGAATTTTGGGCAGGACCAGGCCAATGATCTGCTATATGTGAATGTGAGGGAGGAGGTAGTGGAAGTAAATGGTGTACCTGTGGAAGGAAAGATCAAAGGCCCAGGGCCATATTATGTGCTCAAACGCGATCTCTTGTACAGGATAGAGCAAATACGAGGGGAAGAAGTAGAGCAACTCTTAGTCCCACGGAAACACACAAGGGCAGTACTAGAGTTAGCTCACAGTCATCTATTTGGGGGACATCTAGGAGTAGACAAGACACTGGATAGAGTCCTAAGAAGGTTTTATTGGCCAGGGATACGTGCAGAAGTCCAGTGCTATTGTGCCTCCTGCCCTGAATGCCAGTTGCATAGCCCCCGACCTTACTTGCGGGCTCCATTAATACCTTTGCCTATTATTGAAGTCCCTTTCCAGAGGATAGCCATGGACATAGTGGGCCCACTGGAAAGATCGGCAAGGGCCACTGAAATGTACTAGTCATCCTTGACTACGCCACGCGGTATCCAGAGGCCATTCCTTTAAGAAACCCCACATCCAAGGCAATACCAAAAGAACTACTACAGGTTTTTGCCAGAGTGGGCATCCCTAAGGAGATCCTGACAGACCAAGGAACCCCGTTCATTTCAAAATTAATGAAGGACTTATGTGCCCTACTCCACATCCAGGCCATACGGACCTCAGTCTACCATCCACAAACAGATGGATTGGTCGAGCGGTTTAATCGTACCCTTAAAAGTATGATCCGGAAGGTGGTAGCACAGGATGGAAAAGACTGGGATACCCTTCTACCGTATCTAATGTTTGCTATACGGGAAGTCCCCAAGGCGTCCACTGGTTTCTCTCCCTTTGAACTACTATACAGACGCCACCCACACGGGATATTAGATATCGCCAAGGAAGATTGGGAAGAACAACCCAACCCAGGAAAGAATGTCATTGAGCACGTGACACAGATGAGAGAGCGAATAACTCGAGTAACCCCTATAGTACGAGAACATTGGGAAAAAGCACAAGAGTCCCAGCGGACATATTAGAACCGTCGGGCGAAAGTACGTAGATTTCAGCCAGGGGCAACGGGTGATGGTGCTAGTGCCGACAGCAGAAAGCAAACTCCTAGCCAGCTGGCACGGACCATATGAGATAGTGGAAGCCATTGGGGAGGTGGACTATAAGGTCAGACAACCAGACCGCTGAAAGCCAGAGCAAATCTACCACGTCAACTTACTGAAGCCCTGGCGTGACCGAGAGACGTGTCTGGTCATTCGAGGAGCTCCACCCCAGACAGATGACCCACAGGAGCAGGTAAATATATCTCCTGAATTAACCCCAGAACAATGAACAGAGGTCATTGAGATGATCCACCGGAACCAGGACGTGTTCTGTACACAACCGGGCCGAACGACACTGGTCAAACATCATATTGTCACCAGCCCCGGAGTAAGGGTGACGATAAGACCGTACCGAATACCGGAAGCTAAAAGGGAAGAAATTAGGATGGAAGTGAAGAAGATGCTGGAACTCGGGGTTATTGAAGAATCCCACAGTCAGTGGTCCAGCCCGATCGTCCTAGTCCCCAAGCCTGATGGCACCCTGAGGTTTTGCAATGACTTCCGGAAATTGAATGAAGTATCCCAATTCGATGCCTATCCGATACCACGCATTGATGAGCTAGTTGATCAGTTAGGCAAGGCCCGATACCTAACCACTCTGGATCTGACCAAAGGATATTGGCAAATTCCCCTGGCCAAGAATGCCAAGGAAAAGACTGCCTTCTCTACACCTGATGGCCTGTTTCAATACACTGTCCTCCCTTTTGGACTCCATGGGGCCCCTGCAACATTCCAACGACTTATGGATAAGTTACTGCGACCCCATGCCAAGTATGCCGCTGCCTATCTAGACAGGAAGCCCCCCACAAGCTGAAGGGCAGGAGAGGGAAGTAGCCCAGGGGAAGGAACCGCCAGTTCAAGTGGTTCACCACTATCCTCAGGGCCCCTGGGCTGGGACCTGGAGTAGAGGGCGGGCCCAGGTCCCTCCCTCTCCACTCCCCTCCTCAAAGACACTAGTGGGGCAATTAATATTCCAATTCAGGGGCAAGAAATGGTGCCTTGAACCCCCCCTAAAGAAGAGAGAGTGCGAGACCCATCATAATAGTGCCGGCAATTTGCCACACTATATTAAAATACATATTGGTTGCTTGCATTACATGAAGACCTTTTATCAGAGCACTTGATGCACTTAATTAAGCCTCATTGCACCTGTTTGAGATCAGTATTGTTCCCATTTTACAGACAGGAAAACTGAGGCACAGAGTGGGTAAGTGAGTTGCACTGGTAGAAGGCTTGGAAAATACTTCTCCAATAGCTAGATTATTGCATATTTCTCCACAATGGGGTTTCTTTCACTTTCCCTTGAAGCATTCACCAGAGATGGAATCCTAGACAATATGGACCACTGCTCTGATCCAGTATAGAAATTCCAATGTTCCAAAAAGAAGAAGAGGAGGGGAAGTTGCAGGGGAATTCTGTGAATGAAAAACATATAAACTGGAATTGTGATACAAAGGTTTAGGACCAGTTCCTAGCTGGTATAGCTTGTAAGAGCTCCACTGACTTCAACTTACACCAGTTGAGGATCTGGCTGTTAGAGTGTATCACAATGGCTCAGTGATCAGAGATGTCAAGGAATAAATTTCTAACCACATAGTTTCCAGCCCTTTTCCTTGTGAAGATAACCTTCAAAACCCACTGCAGTTCAAAGTCTGTCAAGGTGATTTTCTCTATAAATACTGTATTATTTACAGTTCACACACACACACCCCTCCAGCAGACACTTGGGGCTGGCTCTGGATTGGAACCTGTGAAGGTCAAAGCTGAAGAGCCAATGATTTTTGGAGAGGTGATGCCCCAAAGAATCCAAAGAGGGATGTTTGTTCAGTGTGCTAGTCTGACACTCAGGAGATCCCTACATTGGATCTGCCATAGACTTCCTGTGTGACCTTGGGCAAATCACAAAAGCCAGATTTATAAAGGTATTTAGATGCCTAAAGATGCAGGTAGGTGCTTTTGTCAATCCCATGAGATGTCTATCTGCATCTTTAGGCACCAGATACATTTAAAAATCTGGCCTTTAGTCTCTCTTTACCTCAGTATCCCACCTGTAAAATGGGGATAATAGCACTTCCCTACCTCATTTGCTTCTGCCACCTTTACTTACCATGAGCATCCCTTATTCTTCAATTTGTCCTGTTGAAATCACTAGTGGTGCCAGTGGAGTAAGTGTAGCAGAGTCTGGTCCTAAGGAACAAAAATACTTTAAATAAAAAAAAAAGGTACTATAATTGCTATTTGTTTCACATTCTTTCAGTCTAAGCTCACTGAATATTTTCTTCAGTATGCAAATTATCTGTGAAGACTTCATTGTTTGCAATTTTGTTAGTTATTTGAGATTACATGACTAAAGTTTGATGCAAACTATGGATTGCTCTTGAACTATTTTCTATGGCTGTTTAGTATATTTGCTGTTCTCACAAATGTTTCTAAATACTTTACTGTTGCATTCACCAGTATCTAGCTATAATATTAAGAATGATAAACCAAACTTGATGGGAAAACTGGGGTATGACCTTTGAATCACTAGAACTTCCCTTTTGGGGGAGTTTGAGGAGGCAGGCGTACAAACCCCTCTAGCATGACATACAAAAAGTCATTTCAAAGGAACCCTGTCTATGCAGAAATTTGTAGGAAAAGGGAAAAGCCTTGTTCTCATTTTCAAATTGAAGAAACAAAGTACACAGTAAATCAAGAGCCAGATTTTGAAATCCTAGCTGCTCTTTTATCTCCCACATTTTGCAGATACAAACTTTCCTCTTTAATTCTTAGTGCGTGAAATTTAAGGCCCAGATACTGCACTGAGTTGTGTGTGGAGAGATCCCTGAGTCCTATATAGGCATACCATTCTGCCCATATGGAGCCATACTGAAGTAATGGGGCAATGCATTGGATCAAGGATCTACTCACATGCAGTTCAATGCAGTACTGTGCCGTATGTCACTTTGAGTACGTCTATACTACCCACTGGACTGGCAGGTAGTGTTCGATGTATCAGGGATCGATTTATCGCATCTCGTCTAGACGCGATAAATCGATCCCCGAATTGATGCCTGTACTCCACCTCGGCAGGAGGAATAAGCGGACTCAATGGGGGAGCCGCAGCGGTCGACTCACCACCGTGAGGATGGCCAGGTAAGTCGAACTAAGATACTTCGACTTCGGCTACATGAATAGCGTAGCTGAAGTCGAACACCTCCCTCCCCCCACCACTCAGTGTAGCCCAGGCCTTAGACATTGTCATACCTGATATGTGGGCACAATAATCAGATGCACAGACATCTACAGTTCCACTTCTGCTCCCTCTGAAATCCATGTCAAACCTACAATTGATTTCAGTGGTGTAGAACTGGGGCTAAGTGAACAAAACAGCAACTTATAGGTACAACAAATTATAGGTACAAATTACCAGGCCTAGTTAAGGCTTTGATGGAAATTTGGCCCTACATCTGATTTTCATGCATATAGCTTTTGCTATGAACTATGGAATGTGCTTATGTGCAAATCATGCTCAATTTTGTATACATTTATGTGATATTCATAATAATTTTCTGTTGTATTCATGGAGTAGGAGGGCCCTCCAGTGGCTAAAATAATACCTATAAAGTCCCACTTCTGTTTATCTAAAATTTGTATGGCTTAGTGGTTTAGCCATATGGTTTATATCGCAAAGGTATTAAGTTCAAATCCTTCAGGAGTTTTTCTAAACTTCCTACTACATATTTTTCATGACCACTCAATGAGGCAGGGATCCTCTGGAAAAAATAGTATGTGATCATGTACGTAAAGACTGTCTCATATGCACATGTTCAAGGGGGAGTCAAATCAGGGTTGCACAAGCAACTTTCATTCTGACATTTCCTAGCTTCAGAGTACTTGACTTTGTGGCATTAAAGTTCTTTTAACAAAGTTTTGTATGTGTATGATTATTTGTCATTGGAAAGGGCCATGTCTTTATAGCTGTTTGTGAGCTATCCATCCCAGTTGGTGCTCCATAAGTAATAATAATGCCAAATAGTGTCTATGCAGAACTGATTTTTGTGACAGATTTGTGGTTCACCTCCAGTTCTTAACTTGTGGACCACCACACAAATTTTCAGCACCTAAGGCCCTAAGCCTGCAAATACTTCTGCAGCCTGGAGTACTACTTCTATGCTTAAAGTCACTCCACTGAATAAGTGCTCGCAGGAATGGGGACGGGGTTTGGATTACAACTAGCAACTCCCAGGTGAAAGGCTCCCAAATCCCCTTAACAGCATCATGAGATATCAACTCCCTATTCATTAGGTTACATTGTAACTTTGCTTCAAGTCCTAAGTAAGGGGTGGGCCTGCCATGCCTCAGGAGCATACTAGGAATTATATTATGACACAGAGAGGAGTCACAGTACAGTCCCTGACTCCCCTCTTACTCCAGCCCTGTATGTGTTGCACATTATCTCCCCTTCCATATTGGCTCAGCTGTGCTGGCTGATGCACTGCAGGGAGATCAGAGTCAGGACTCCACCTATTCCTCACCCCGACCTGTTATGTTCACAGCATACACACAGAGAAGCTAGATAAAAACATAAAATACTCTTGCTAAATGCTTGCAACATAACACTGTGTTTATTCTTATGACTCAGAAGGATTATGCCCAGTAACCAAAAACAGGGAGAGAGAATGGAAAAGCCATTCCTTAAGGCAGAGAGGCATAACTCACCCCAGCTCCCTTTCAGCTGGCTGTTTCCAGACTGACTCTGCTGTTCCCAAACACTTCACTATAGAGCATCAGGGCTCAGAACCTGCAGCAGAGCCAGTCTCTGGGCAACCTAGTGAACACAGCTGGACTGCAGTAGGCTGTCTGATTGGCTACCCCACCCGGCTGATGGGAAGAGTCCGCAGATTGGCCCATAAACCCAGCTGCAGTTCCCTGGCTGCTCACAGCATTTTCCTGTGATAGCATATGCTTGTTCCTAGTCTTTTCCCTGCCTTGGACCCAGCCATGCCCCGTCTTGCTCCAGGTAACCCTATTCCCACCCTTGGCTCTGGAATCTTGCCTCTGACTCAAGTGCTGACTCCTGCTCTAACCACTAGGCTCCGTGTCCTCGTCACTTGACACAGAGCAACTTAGCTTGCAAGCCAAACCAGGAAACCTTACCCCCCTACACATTCTTAAAGTGACCTGACAGCAGATACTTTCTTCTTCTCCCAGTGCAACCCTTGGTACAGGCAGTCCATACCTGGGAGCCAATGGTGTACCTTACACCCTTCTCCCCAGTGCAAGTGTGTAACACAGGAGATGATTGTGCACTGCGTGCAGTGAGTTATTGACCCCAGTGTAACTATTGGAAACTCCTTAGGAAGATACATTAGTGTCATCAGTAAAACATGATGGGCCTAACTTCAGATCCTGGATTCAGTTATTGGAAAGCGTCAGACAAATACTCCTTTTAATGAATACAGTAGAATAGAACATACAGGATAATATCTAATGGTGTTGTTATGAATATTTTCATACATTAATAGTTTATTAATATTTTACATCTTTGATACATTTAATTTCCACTATAGCTTTTAAGTTAAAGAACTCTCAATGGCACTCTTATCCAGGCAGATAAGTGATCTAACCCAACCTTTCCCTACCAACAGACAGATGAAGAGTAAATAGCACTCAAGGATGTTGACAGAAATGTTCTTCTGATAGCAGCTCTAAGCATAATTTGCACAGAGAGGGGCCCAAATGTGAGCATAGGTTCTGTGGCGAGTGCAGCTCTGTAGCTGGGAGGAGATGTCATCATTCTATTTTGTGTGTGTTGCTTCTTTGAAAGTAGAGGAGTCTGGCACGTGGGCAGGGGCCATTTTGTGTTTCATTTCAGAGGTAGAATGTTGGGGAATGATCCTCTGGGCTGACTTTCCTGGAGATTTCACATAGGGCCTTTCTTTATGTTTCCCTTAAAGGACAGGCTGCACACCTGCTGCCACATCCCTGGGTGGGATTGTGACCATTTCCATACAGTGGCAGCCAGAGATCCCAGTCAAGATCAGAGCCTCATTGTGGGGAGCACTGTACAAACGTAAGGGAAAGATAGCCCCAAACAGCTTACCTTCGAAACAGAGATGGCACGCAGAGGTGAAGTGACTTGCCTAAAGTCATAGCGCAAGTCAATGGCAACACTGAGACTAGACTCTGCAATGTTGTCTTAGGCCAGTGTGCCATCCACTGGACAACACTGCCGCTCAGTGAGGAAGCTTTGCTGCCCACTGCATGAAATGACATGGCTACAGACCTGCACCATGCCATGTGCCTTCAAGGGACTATGGAGGGAGCAGGTCTGATAAAATAAGAACCAGCATCAAAGATAAATATTTCATTAAAGAGCTGTTGGCCAAGCCCTCAGGCCCCTACTCAGTTTTTACACAGTCTTCTCTCCCTCAAAGCTCTCATTGCCTCCACCGGAAGGTGCAGGTGCTCTGTGGCTTTGAAGATAAGGCAGTTTCTATTTAGGTGCTTCCCTATAGACTTTAGTTCCTCATGTTAGGCACCCAAGTTTGAAAAATGTATCCTAAATAACTGGGAATAGCGGCTGTGCTGTGAAACAGAGCAATTCATCAGTAGAAAGCTACAGGACAAAGAACCTACCTGAACTATTCCCCTATGAATTTTTTGGAGGTCTGGGCAGCTGTTCTTTCCCGTTGTTTTTCATTTCAACCACAGCCTCTGTCTTTCTAGCAAAGGCTAGAAGCCAAATTCCCAAACAGTGCTAGAAAAGCATTTCTCACAGTATTTATGGCCCAAACGGAAGCCAGAATTATCAGGAATCTTTTGAGGAAGTTTATTCTCATGAGCTTTCTAGTCCGGTTTTTCAGATTGAAAGGGTTAGAATAGTTTTTATAGGGCCCCAGTGCGCTATGCGGTGTGCAAATGTGGCACTCCCAGACAAGGGTGCTGTTTTAAAGAGAAGCATTTTAATAAATGGTTTGCCAGAAGCCAACAAACCAACAGCTTGCAAAAGCCCCCCTGGCTTGAGTATCTGCCAGGAACACCACACTCTGCTACAACCACTCCAGGCTCATCAGAGCAGTGTTCTGTTCATTCTTTCAGCAGAGCTCCAAACCATAAAGAAGAAGGGGGCAGGAAAACATAGTCATGGCATTCATCATGGTTGCCCCCCACCCCCCCCCAGATATAATATTGACTACATTTCCACACATGTGATAACTTTTGAGTGCTATGTCAACACACAGTAAAAGAGAATACCTGCCCCAAAGCACTTGCAATCAAAATAGGCAAGAACTGAAGGGGGCACAGCAGTGAAGTGACTTGTCTAAAGTTACACAGGAGGTAAGTGGAAGAGCTGGAAATAGAGCATATGCCTGCTAAGGGTATGTCTATACTGCAGCCATAGAGTGTGATTGCCGCTCGACTAGATGCACCTGGGCTAGCTTTCATCTAGTGAAGCCATGGCAAAGCAAGCTTCAGCACAGGCTAGTCCCACAAGTAATTAGCCAGGAGGGCTAGTACAGGCTCTTCTGAAGTGTGTGCGGCTGCAGTTTGTTTCACTGTTCCAGTGCCCAAGCTTGTTAGGTTAAAGCTAGCTCAGGTATGTCTACTCCAGCTGCTGTCTAGGGTGACCACCTGTCCCTAATTGGGCGGGACAGTCCCGAAATGTACATTTCAAGTTCCCATCTTGGGAAAGACTGAATGACTCTGGGGCAGCCCTGGAATCTCAGACCCTCCACCTGCCCTGGAAGTTGGGGACACGGGCTGGGGGCTGCTTTTAGACATCCCAATCTCCCACCCATGGCAGGGGGAGGGTGCGGAGCTATCCACAGTGACCTGGGCTTCCTGGGCAGCTCTTACCATGGCCTGACTTCAGCTTCTGGCTGTCCCTGCCTGCAGGTATATGGGATCTTGGGGAGCAATTACCACACAGGTGGGGTGCCAATTAATTTCTTTATTAAAGGGAAAAGGAAGTGGTGGGAATTTAACAATGAAATACGATGGGATGGAGTGTATAGGGTGTTTACAATAGACAATAATGGTGGGGGGGTTTCTTATTGAACAGTGTAGGGAGTTCTAACAGTGGGGTACAGTAAGTGGGGTTTAGCACAATGGGATACAGTACAGTTAATAAGCAACTCAACTTTATATAGGAACAACTCTAGATACAGTGTGGAATGTAAAACATACAAAAAGAAGATGTAAGACAAACTGGTAGCTTCTATATAGAATGGTCAACAATCTTAGATAGAATGTATTAAGTGGTTAGTGGCCTTATACACAATGTAACACAATAGTATCAATGCAAATACAAAGTATATCAGAAAGGTGGAGGCAACCAATGGGGTGTTATAATTACAAGTAAAATGTGAATCACGGTGCAATAATACAATATGGGTGATAAGTGAAATTATGCAATGTAGAAAATTACTGACTTAATTTGTGAGGCTGTGATAGCAAGAGTGTACCCAAAGGCTGGGTCAAGAAACAGGAGTGGGGGGGTGAATGATTAGTGGCAACTGATGAGAGGTGCAGCTGCAAGCAGCGAGAGACTCTGAAGCCCTGCGGGGTAAGGACAACGGAGCAGTGTTGGGCAGGGGGAAGCAGCAAGGGGTTTTGGAAGTTCGGAGGGTGATGCAGACACGGGGGAAAAAGCAGCAAGGGGTTTGGGAAGTTCAGAGGGTGATGTGGATGCGGGGGAAAAAGCAGCAAAGGGTTTGGGAAGTTCAGAGAGTGATGCAGGCGCCGGGGAAAAAGCAGCAAGGGGTTTGGGAAGTTCAGAGGGTGATGCAGGCGCGGGGGGGAAAGCAGCAGCAAAGGGTTCCAACTGGGAGACACGGAGAAGTACACAGAGGGGGAGATTGGAGCAGCAAAAACCTTATCTATCCTCTAACTTAATCAAACTTATATAAAATGACAAGCAGCTTATACAAAGTAACAAAACAGGTACAGAATACAACCAGGCAATGGCTTTTTAAATCTATCTTAACCAACGACTAGGCAAAACAACAAATATCACAATTCTAAGCAAAACTATAACAACCAACTATACGGAGCAACAAAACAACGAACTATAGCAAGGCAGGTGAAACTTACAAGCTTTACAATCTTAACAAACTATGACTTATTAAACTAAAAAAACAAAACCTATGGTGCACCTTATGCTATGGGGAAGTTACAGAGGGCAGAGTGGTATGTGCCCAAGATACAGCTCCCAAGGCAGCCCCCAGGGAAGCCAAGGGATGGTGGCTGCAGCAGTGGATACAGCTGAAAGCAGTGAGCCCTAGGCAAAGCCCACAGGAGCAGAGCTTAGAAGCGGCACAAACTTATTTTTAGCGGCAAAGTGCTGCGGAGTTTAAGAGAGGTTTTAAGACACAGACCAAGGTTTAGCTTGAGTCTGTGTGCTGGGGAGACAGAGCCAGCAGCTAAAATAATAAATAAAAGTATAGAAAGTTTCACAGAGGGATTCTTACCAGTCCCCAAGGCAGCAGCAAAGGCAGAAGCAGCAAGAACATCAGAAGGCTCGGTACGGTCTTGATAATCAGGAGATCTCTCAGGCAGCAATTCGTTCTTTGTGTGTGGGGGGGTTAAAAACGGGGGTACGCTCAAAAATAAAACGAGAGCGGAGAAAGGACCCCCAGAACCCCTGGCTGATCAGACCAGGCAGCAATGCAGGAACCTTTCCAGGGTCTGATCAGAAAATGTCTGGTTATAAAGGCAAACTTAGGCAGGTAGGGACACAGAGGCAGCGGGGCCCCTGCATGTGTCCCATTTTTGTATTTTGGAAAGGTGGTCACCCCACTGCCATCACACCCCACGACTGCAGTTTAGATAGAGCCATAGTCCTGGTGCAATGTGCTTTTTACTGAACCACGTTGCCCCTATTTGTTCAACCCTGGCTTGGAAAATCCTCTGAACCATAGGCGCCGAGTCCGTGGGTGTTCCAGGGCTGAAGCACTCATGGAAGGAAAAAAAAAGTGGGTATTTAGCACCAACCGGCAGCCCCACTGATCAACTGTTTAGTGGTGGGCAGGAGGCGCTGGTGGGGGGGCACAAAGTGAGGATGGGAAGAGGTGGAGCGAGGGTGGGGCCTCGGGGACGGGCTAGAGTGGAGATAGGGCCTCGGGGTGGAGTGGGGGTGGAGCACCCACCCAGAAAAAAGAAATTTGGTGCCTGTGATCTGAACTTTTGGATTCTTCCCTGAACCAAACTTGTGAGTGTTTTGCAGCATGTATATTAATACTGAAAACTGATCTGAAAGGAAGACAATCACCTCCATTTTTAGCTTTGTTTCCCAGGGATGATGTCTGTTCCCTTATCTTCCATTTTCTGGATTTGCAGTGATAAGATGCATGCATTTTGTTTTCAATTTAATTTCACATAAGGTAAATTATTGCTGATAAACTCCCGAACTAAAATACCTCATTCTTTGATCTGGAAAAAGCAATTGCAGTTAATGACAGCTTTTTGAGCTGTGCGTACATTTGTATGGTGCCTCATCGATGTTTAAAGACTATGACAGGCTAACCTTCACCATAAAAACTCATAATCATTTGAAATGATAATTTCTCAGGTAAAAAGGCATAATATGGGGAGGAAAGATATGCTAGGACCTTTATGGGCCAGATCCAAAGTGCCTGAATCAGTGGAAGCTTCCAGTGATTTTAGTGGGCTTTGGAGCTGTCCCTTTCTTTGTATTTGATAAGGGAGTATTTTCATCTTCCCCACCATATTAAAGGACCCAATTCTGTGCCTATTGAAGTCAATGACAAAACTCCCATTCTTTTTAAATAAGGGCAGGCTTGGGTCTCTCTTTATTTATATGCCAATTAAAAAGTTCCATCTTTCCAGCTGGGAAAATGCTATCTGACCACACTTGTTATGTACTGTACATTTTATTTTTGGATCAGAGTGCTAACAGTAAATTGAGAGAGGATTTTTCCCAGCAGAAAAGATGTAGTGAATGTTTTCTGACATTCCTGGAATTAGACCAAGTTCTGAATTGGAGGCCACATACAATGGTTCACTTCTTGAAAGACAAAAAAATGGTGTCACATTAGGCACTATGGTAATAATAATAAATAATAATAATAATAATAATAAGTATAATATTGACTCAGCCAGATCCATTAGCATTAATGGACCTACACTGATTTATACCAATTTAGGACTTGGATTTAGGCTATTAAGGTTGAACATTGCAAAAAGTCTTCAGTTAACTTTCATTCACATCTTTAAGCAAATCCATTTTAACCCTGCACATCTTTTTGTACTTGGTCTACCTAAATATCCTAGCAAAGAAATTTTCTGGAAGAAATAGCAAAGAATCCTGTGGATTCTTTGCTGCTTCTACAGAACCAGACTAACACGGCTACCCCTCTGATTCTGGAAGAAATGTTCAGCAAAATAGCAAATGCTGCACAATTGTGTAAAATATATTTGGGATGTACATTTTCTGTTTGCACTAGAACCTGACTGCAAGAACTATGCTCATCCATTCAGGGAACAGAAATATACCCTCATGTTTCCAGTGAAATAGCTTGAAGTTCAAATATTTGCAGCAAAATGCTTATGCTCGTACTTGAGCCATGGTCCAAAAATTAATCACTGAAATTATTCAGAAAATTGTAACTGGACAATTTGTAGAGCTTATCAGAAATGAGCATTTCTGTTCAGCAGGAAATTCTGACATTTCAAAACTTATGTTCCAAATTGGAACAAAAAGACAAAATTTCAAAATGTCCCATAGAATTTTTTTTAATTTGATTTGAACCATCAAAACCTTTCAATAATGTCAAATTGTTTTGTTTAAATAATGTCAAGACAATTTCATATCAATATGAAATATAACAATATGTAATATAATAAAATTAATGAATTAATGTAATATGAAAGTCTACTTGAACTCAACTGAAGCGATAAAGTCAAAATGAATCATTTTGACACTATCAAAAGTAAGCGTTGCCCAACTAGTTCTAGAAGAGACACTCAGAAACTTGCACGATCAGGCCATTTGTTTCATAAGGATTGTCCTAAGCATTAGATCCTAAGCATTTAATGTTAATGTAAAAAGCACTTCCAAGGTCTTTCCTCTTGAAAATTTTATTGAAATTGACAAGTTCCCACAAAATGTTTTGATTGTAACAAAATTGTAGTTTTTGATGGAAAGCTGTTCCATCACAAAAATTTTGAACAGCTCTAACAATTTGTGATCCAAAAAAAGGCAAATTTCATTGAATAAATAACATAGTTTCTACTGATTACCTAGATTTGATTCACATCCACAGTAACTTTTCTGGAAAGGCTTCTTTCACACTGAAATTGATTTCCCTTTGCAAGAGGCCAGACATAAAACATTTTTGTAAAAAAAAATTAGATTGATTGGATAAGGCATTTTTGAGATATTTCACTTTGAACAAAACCCCCTGTTCAGTTCATGGAAAGCTTTCTAACTTTTTTTGTAGTAACATTTCTCAAAAACATGTTGGTCTGAAAACTCTACAAGTGCTTTATACATTCACATTCCAATGTATAATCCAATGCATAGGGGTATCCTTGTGAAATATAAAGGTCCTGATCCTGAAAGATTGAGTGTCTCCTTTAAAACTAGTCGGCAGATGGGGGTTCCTGCTGAAAGTTTGATTAAAATGAATTTTTTTTCTCTGTAACACTGATGTTGTGAAGGCCAAGACTATAACAGGGTTCAAAAAAGAGCTAGATAAGGTCATGAAGGATAGGTCCATCAATGGCTATTTTCCAGGATGGGTAGGGATGGTGTCCCTAACCTCTGTTTACCAGAAGCTGGGAAGGGTGACAGGGAAAGTTATCACTTGATCATTACCTGTTCTGTTCATTCCCTCTGGGCAGGGCCGGCTCCAGACCCCAGCGCGCCACGCACATGCTTGGGGCGGCATGCCGCGGGGGGCGCTCTGCCTGTCGCCGGGAGGGCGGCAGGCGGCTCTGATGGACCTCCCGCAGGTGTGACTGAGGAGGGTCCGCTGGTCCCGTGGCTCCGGTGGACCTCCCGCAGGCGTGACTGTGGAGGGTCCGCTGGTCCCCCCCGCTCCCATGTGAAATTTTTCTGTTTTCAGGTTTTTGGTTTTCTGGAAATTTTTTTAATTTAAACCAAAAAAAAAATGAGGAAAATATCTGTTTTATCTAAAACCTAGTTATCCATTTAAAAATGACAGTTAAAACAGACATTTTTTGGCCAGCCTGGTCTCTTCAGCTTCCATTAATTTCATCCTTAATCTGCACACATACATTACATTTCTGCTTAATTTTTCAACTTAAATGCAAAAGTCCTGATTCTGCTCTTATTTACACTAGCATAAATGTAGATTAACTCCACTGAAGCCATTGGCATGGCTTCGGATTTACAGTGACATGAGAACAGAATCAGGTCTAATAGATTTTGTTCTTCTGCACATCCTTAGTTGTGCATAACATTGTTACTCTACAGTCATAATTTTTGCATCTAAGCAAAACTGAACTACTCATACAAGGAATTTCTAATATGTCAAATGTAACATTTTAAAAGTTCATTAGTTTTTATTTATGCCAAGCTAAAAAAAGTCAAATTTTTTCCCAGTAAAGTACATTTTTGTCACTGTTCTATAACTGGAAAAGAACCTTTTTTTGTTCAAACTTTCCAAAGAAATTCACATTTAGTCAGAGATTCAGACTGGAAAATATCAACCCAAAGGGTGAACATTTTGGAAAGTTACCACCATCTGAAAAAAGTGGGTTCTAATGGATTGTTCTGCAACCTTAATTATAATGGACACAATAAATGCCTGTTACAGTGGAGTGGAAAATTGAATTTCAGTACAATATATCCAGATCCACAAACCTTCTTGCCAAATACCACTGGGTTGCTTCCTTTGACAACCTCTGTGAGGCCTCAGAACTTTAATATTCTGGCCTTTATTAGCATTTTCCAAAATCTTAATTCCCCTTTGTGGAAAATGTGATCTGGTGGTTTGAACAGAAGAAAGGGAAACAGGACTTTTGGATTCACTTCCTCTCTGAAGTTCTCAGTTTTTGATGTTTAGTTTTTTTCAGTATTATACAATTATATTGGGAATTATATTTGTTTACAGGCTTTAATAAAGCAGTACAGTGGTCCAAATTGTGTGTCCATAACCAGTTAAAATGTCCCTTGCCCAGGATCACTGATGATGGTGCCAAGTCTTGGGGGATTTGCTCCATCAGGTTTGGTAAAACTTTTATTTTCTGAAACCTAATTTTTGTCTCGTGTGAACTCAACATTCTCCCTTTATAATAAAGGAGAGAAGAATATCATCCTGTTTATTACTCATGGTCTGATGTTTTAGAAACACTTCTTTAAAGGAAGTAGTAGAAAAGTTGCTTAAATATTCTAATGTGTTTATCTTGCTTCAAGTTCCAATCTCAGAGTATCTCAGAGTATCTTTTGTTTCAACCTACCAGACAGAGACACATCTTTACATGTAGGAAATGCCACACAAAGGAGGGAAATACAGATAAGTCTTTTGCTAAGACTATGCTCATTAACATGACTGGAACTGTAGACAAAATTCACAAGGTGAATGTAGTGTAAAACGACCAAAGCTCATTGGATGTATGCAGGCACTAGGGTATTTATCAGATTGTAAGTAGCCTAGATTCTGGTGTAATGTCCACTCCAGGTGTATGTGTCATGTTAAATTTCTACAGATTGTTAATGGCAGTCAGAACAAAAATAGATCATAGATTTCTCTCTAAATGTCCATAGACCATGATCCATGGTGACACACACAAGGGTGATCTCGTATTGTGACGTGATAAAGTATATCTCTAGATACAGAGATACATCAAACAAAATGTTGCTGATGAGTGCTGATGAGGGATTCCAGGTTAACACCCAGGGAGACCAGAACCATCTGTTTAGTTAAAGAGTCATAGAATTAGTAACAGGACTGGCAATACACGTTCCCCACATGCTGCCTCAACTCTAACCTGGAGAGAAGTATGCCCACTATTCCAGTCCTTAGCCTCTCTGCTGAGGCTACCAACAAGATTGCCAGCTGATGTGATGTGAATACAAGTCTGATAAGTGTATTGAGAAAAATAGAATTGTCTTCTCACACCAGTGTTATAGTGGCTTAAATCCATTGACCTAAATGACTGACTTCTGATTTGCAGTGGTCAGAGAAGAATTAGGTCCATATGACCCAAGGATGGGAAAGACTTCTTAGTTTGTCTTATCCGTTCCTTCAGCCAACAAAGAACTGTTCCTTATAGTGAAAACAATGAGGATTCCTCGTGGTACCTTAGAGACTAACAAATTTATTTGGGCATAAGTTTTTGTGGGCTAAAACTCACTTCATCAGATGCATGGAGTGGAAAATACACTAGGAAAATACATGTATCTGATGAAGTGGGTTATAGCCCATGAAAGCTTATGCCCAAATACATTTGTTAGTCTCTAAGGTGCCACAAGGACTCGTTGTTTTTGCTGATACAAACTAACATGGCTACCACTCTGAAACCTGTTCTTTATAGTATATTCTCCAGAGGCCTGCTCTGTTTGGCTTTAAGTGTCTCAGGCAATGGGCTTTTCATCATTTCCCTAGGAAGACCATTACACGATCTAAAAAGAATTCAGCATTAGGAAATAGTAAAAATGTACAAAAATACCTTCTAGAGAAATGATCAAAGGTCTCCTCCCAGTTACATCACATACAGTATCCAAAAAGTAGAGCCTGTTTCATAACACTAGTAATTCCTTCACAGCCTAGTCCAATCAATAACATTTTCATTACATGGCTACAAGACAAAACTTTAGGTTCAAGTCCTAAAATAAGATTTAGGCTTCATCCCAGTGAGGCTGGTAGAAGTGATGGCTCCCTGCTGGGAGATGCTATCCCAACCCTGTTCCTGGAGGATATTATGGATTTCAAAGAACATCAGCTAGAGTAATGCACACCATTTAAGCTGCAGCTCTTGAGTAACCAGACATGGATGAAGTTGTGAATTAGACAACACAAGGGTGGTGTAGAGCACTGGAGGCCCCATGTAGGGATCAAGGCTCCTTGTGTCAGTCACAGTACACATACATAACAATAAAGACAGTGCTTAGTATATGGCAACAAACAAATGGTTGTGGGGATGGAGATGATTGTGGGGACAGAGATGACTGTGAAATGATTGTTCATTAGAGCTCATCAAAAACAAAGACAACACCTTTCAAAAACAAATTGTTGAAATGTTCAGACTGATTTTGGTTGAAATTCAAAATCATAATGAAAATTTTGTCAAAAATGGCAGTTGTTGAAAATTTTCAACCTGTTCTATTTAGTATAATAATAAACAGTGAATACACCAACTGCTTAACCACTGGGAAGAATTTCAAAGGTTCCCAAGCACTTAGGAAGCACTTAGGAGCCTAAGTTTCATTAAAAGTCAATGGGACTTACCTTTATAAATCTGATCCTTAGGAAATTAGTTAGGCACCTAAAGATGCAGATGGGTGCCTAGTGCCATTTTCCCATTGAAGTCAATGGGAGTTAGGCACCTAACTTGTTTAAGGGTATGTCTTCACTACCTGCCGGATTGGCGGTCAGCGATCGATCCAGTGGAGATCGATTTATCACATCTAGTATAGACACAATAAATCGATCCCCAATCACTCTCCCGTCGACTCCTGTACTCCACCGCCGCGAGAGGCGCAGGCAGAGTCGACAGGGAAGCAGCAGCAGTCGACTCACCACGGTGAAGACACCACGGTAAGTCGACCTAAGTATGTTGACTTCAGTTACGTTATTCACGTAGCTGAAGTTGCATAATTTAGATTGATCCCCCACCCTGGTGTAGACCAGGGCAAAGACATTTTTGAAAATCCCACTAGGCACCAATCTGCATCTCTAGGCATTTAAATACCTTTACAAATCTGGCCCTAAGTGCCCAAATCCCTACAATGGGATTTGAAGGAGAATAATCTAATCACCTTACCGACTTTTAGGGGGAGCTCCTCCCCTCAAGGTGTGCACCTCAACCATTTTGCTGTGGTTTGCCCCAAGTTTAAAAAAAAAATAATGAAAAATGAAGGCCTGTTTGGCTCAACTGTTTCACTGACAGCCAGGCTGGTAAGCTTGGCACTCTTCTTGCCTCCTTCCCTTTCTTCTGCTTTTTTAAAAAGAAAAGATCGTAAAATTATTATTTGTTCCATTTTCTCAACATATTTTTAAAAACACGGTTATTAAAGGCAGAAAGAGAAAAAAGCATAAAAAATGTATTTAAAGGCATCAGGATGCTCAAGCAAGTCAGAAAGCCCCATGTTTGCATCCTGCTGCAGTGCTGGTGGAGGTGTTTCTTTAAGGCTGGTTGTGTGTGTGCATGTAACAGGGCAAGTGCATACGTGAAACTTGCTCCAGCATAAGCCTAACATCTGCAGGGGAATTTTCTAATGATCGTTTTTAGCTAATAGGCACAAGTTGTTAGCTTGAGCTGGGAAAGCCTTTTTTTGTGTGTGCCAATTCCACCCCCTCTTTTCTTGTCATAGATTTAGTTCCCACAGCTAATTCACCTAATAATGAGACTGGGCAAGCAAAATGCCAGAGTAATGATATGGAGCTTGTTTGGCCCAGACAAAGAACACAGAGAGTGGCTGGATGGTCTAAACGACAGGCCAAGGACTCTATTCATCCCAAATGATCCCTTGCCTTCTGTGCCACCTAATCCTGCAGAAGCTGCATAGCTGGGCGGTGCATCCGGATGGCCTGGGTGTCTGTCAGGAACTCAGTTGTGCCCTGAAAGACATTGTTGAGAGGTTGTTGTTTTTTTTTAACCATGGTCAAAACATAAAGAATCAATCAAGGGTTAAACCCCGATCAAATATTTTAATCAGAGTATCATAATAAACATACACATACCACTAAGACCGAGAGGAGAAAAGCTACTAAAATGTACACAACATTGATTCCATGGTGCTTAATCACCCCAAACTCCTATTAGCTTTGGTTGCAAGTGGGCATATTCTCTGTCTGACTGGTGTTTCCTTCTCAGCGGTTCTCTCTCCCCGTTTACACTAATCTTTTTCCTGCTTCAGTTGATAAACATCCACAGCAGTTGCAGCATACAAACAGCTCCCACTGAGCTAATGGCAACTGCTCCTACAATAATTGTATTTTGTACTTACATAGCATTTTTCACCCAAGCATCTCAGAATGCTTTACAAAAAAGGGTATTATCCCCATTTTACAGATTGAGAAACTGAGGTACAGAGGTGCTGTCTTTGCCTAAGATCACCCAGTGAGTCATTAGTGCAACTGGGATCAGAACCTATGTCTTGATTCCCAGCATCCTCCTTTTTAAATTCCTTGGTCCTGATCCTGCACGCCTATCACACCCCAACTCCCTCTGAATTCAGTAGGAGTTTTGAGTATGCAAGCAGTGCAGGTTCAGGCTTGCTGTGTGAATCTGTACTCAGAACTCTCACCTACAGCTGGTGAATAGAGCTCAAAAATTTTCCATTGAAGCATTTTTTGAATGGAAAATGGGGAGGGAGGGAGTTGGTTAAAAAAGGAATGTGTGTGTTGTGGGGGAGGGGAAATCGGTTTTGTTTTGGTTTGGTTTTTTGTCAAAAATTTGTAGGGGGTGTTGTTTTGGTTGGTTTTTTTGTCAGGTTATAAACTGAAAAAATGGGTCTTTGGCTGCTGAAAACAAGAACAAAAATTGGTTTCAGAGTTCTCAGTTTTTTCAAAAAAACCTGACAAAAATAATTTTTTTGTTTTCATCAAAATTCTTCACAGGAAAAAAATCCACTTCCAAACAAATCATTTACTGATGAATAAATCATGACAAATCATTTAACCAGTGAATTTTCCTTCCTCTACTGCTTATGGAATATCCATCAGGAGATTGGCATTTCCTCCATTTTATTGAAAAGTATTCAGTGTTGGAGGGTTTCTATTCAAATTCTATTGCGTAATCTCAAAAAGCTATCTGAGTATTCACTGGTAAAGCCATGTTGCTCTGTTGTGATTGGTTAGATAAGACATATGCTGTTTTTTCTGTTTCCTAACTGGATGAGTGTGCAAGCACTTTTGGCGCAAGTACTTATATCTGCAAATACTCACATGCAATGTTGAAATCTGCTTTGCATGACTGTTCATGGCCGTTCAGCTCAATGGTAAAAATGTTCATAGAAAGAAAAAATGAAAGGGACATGAGCAAAGCTGAAGCAAAATCTTGTATAGATTCTTGTGAATGGTCATGGAGAAATGTTTGCAGAATTTGCCCAGTTCTGTTCTTAGTGTCTGGTGAAATGTATGTATTTTCATACCCTTAGTGGCTTTTCATTTAGAGCTCATGCTCTGGATAATCCTATGTTGCAATGCATACCTCTTTGCTATTGACTTATGCACCAATTATAATATTCCTACTAGGCACATGGTAAATTACACTACATATAAATTCAAGGCAGGCTGCAGGGAGGGAGAACATTAACTCAATTAACACATTACCTGTGGTTTGGAGAGACAGGTAGATAATATATGAGCCTGCAGAGCTCGTTTAGATGCTGTACGTCCAAGAAAGAAGCACTCAGTCTGTCCCATTGTTGGTATTTGAGATGTAGAATGTACATAGAGAACATTTTTTTTTGATCCAAGCTTTTTTAATGTATTCTATAAAAAGCCCCATTAGCATTTTCTTTTCAGTTGCTCCTCTGTATCACAGCTGCTATGACTCTGCAGTCAGGAAAGCAGAGTTGGTGCAACTGGAGTTCAGAAAACCAGTTGAAAAGAGAGGGTAAAAAAAAAGGAAAGCTTTTTATGAGAGCTAGAAGAAAGCACGCCAATTAAATTTTTTAAAAGAGACAGAAGGAGAAAAGAAAAAACAAACTAAAAAGCTGGAGGAACCTGCAGGAAACGGGGGGAGGGGGGAGCTGCACAAGAGAACTACAGAAATGAAAAAGAGGGTAGAAAGGACAGAAGTGAAGAAAATAACACACACTGTAGTAATATTGTGTCCACTGATTTTTGAAAATTCAGGAAGAGGAAGAGGAATGGGGCCTTAAAAGACATTATTGACCGATCAAGGCAAGAAAAAAGAGACATACAAAGAAGTAAAGAAAGGGATCCACAAAGAAATGAGACAGACAGGGAAGAGGAGGGAGACTTTCCAAGAAAAGAAGTGGGCGGGGGGAAGGAGTAAGTCTCTATAACGAGGGGAGATTAACAGAGAAATCCTGTTACACCCATTAATAAATAGAGCAAAACTAGGGGACCTATTACTACCACTCCAGGCTCAGGTCACCCAGGATGCGTTAGGATGCATCTCATGGACATAGTATCAAGGCCTCTGGGAGAACAGCCTGTTATGGTTCTTTCAATATTGATGTTGTTGAAATGAACCCTAAAAGAATCGCCCTTCATTAGAAAATATTATTGCCATAAATTTGGAGTATACCACTATTAAAGCGATTACAATAATTAGCAAGAGTGCTCCAATATTAATGTTATTACATGAGTACTTTACCACAACCTGTTAGATTACTTCAGTTTGGGAATTTGGTTGAACTTCTACAGAGCTTAATATAAACAAGGCTCCCATCCAACACCGTGCTTAAGCATGTGCTTAACTTCAAGCACATGAGTAGTCTCACTGAAGTCAATGGGATTTCTCACATGCTTAACAGTCAGCATGTATATTATTGCCTTGCTGGACCGGGTCTAGACTTGCTATCACCAATTCTAAGTGAATTCTACATTTCTTGTGTTACAGTCTCAAGGTAAAGGATTGTCTCCCGGACGTTACACTGTCAATCATGTACTAATACTTATTTAAATAGATGAATTTACTATAAGAGATTCTCAAGGGTTAGAAAAACAGGAGTACTTGTGGCACCTTAAAGACTAACAAATTTATTTTAGCATGAGCTTTCGTGAGCTAAAGCTCACTTCTTCGGATGCATAGAATGGAACACACAGACAGGAGATATTTATACATACAGAGAACATGAAAAGGTGGAAGTATGCATACCAACAGGCAGAGTCTAATCAATTGAGATGAGCTATCGTTAGCAAGAGGAAAAAAAACTTTTTGAAGTGATAATTAAGATGGCCCATAGAAGGTGTGAGGAGAACTTAACATAGGGAAATAGATTCAATTGGTGTAATGACCCAACCATTCCCAGTCTTTGTTTAGACCACAGTTAATAGTATCTAGTTTGCATATTAATTCAAGTTCAGCAGTCTCTCTTTGGAGTCTGTTTTTTGAAGTTTTTTTGTTGCAAAATTGCCACCTTCAAGTCTGTCACTGAGTGGTTAGAAAGGTTGAAGTGTTCTCCCACTGGTTTTTGAATGTTATGATTCCTGATGTCAGATTTGTGTCCATTTATTCTTTTGCGTAGAGACTGTCTGGTTTGGCCAATGTACATGGCAGAGGGGCATTGCTGGCACATGATGGCATATATCACGTTGGTAGATGTGCAGGTGTACGAGCCCCTGATGGTGTGTCTGATGTGATTAGGTCCTGTGATGGTGTCACTTGAATGGATATGTGGACAGAGCTGGCATCGGGCTTTATTGCAAGGATAGGTTCCTGGGTTAGTGTTTATGTTGTATGGTGTGCGGTTGCTGGTGAGTATTTGCTTCAGGTTTGGGAGGCTGTATATAAGCGATGACTTGCCTGAATCCCAAGATCAGAGAGAGTGATGGATCATATTTAAGCAAAGGTTCTAAATCTTTGATGATGCGCTGGAGAGGTTTTAGTTGGGGGGCTGTAGGTGATGGCTAGTGGGTGTTCTGTTATTTTGTTTTTTAGGCCTGTCCTGTAGTATGTTGATTCTGGGTAATCTTCTGTCTATGTATATCTGTTTTTTCACTTCAGCAGTTGGTTTTTGTAGGTTTAAGAATGCTTGATTGAGGTCTTGTAGGTGTTTATCTCTGTCCGAGGGATTGGAGCAAATACGGTTGTATCTTAGAGCTTGGCTGTAGACAATGGATCGTGTGGTGTGTCCGGGATGGAAGCTGGAGGCATGTAAGTAAGTATAGCGGTCAGTGGGTTTCCGGTATAGGGTGGTATTTATGTGACCATCGTTTATTAGCACAGTAGTGTCTAGGAAATGGACCGCTTGTGTGGATTGGTCTAGGCTGAGGTTGATGGTGGGATGGAAATTGTTAAAATCTCGGTGGAATTCCTTGAGGGCTTCTTTTCCATGAGTCCAGATGATGAAGATGTCATCAATGTAGCGCAAGTAGAGTAGGGGTGTTAGGGAACGAGAGTTAAGGAAGCATTGTTCTAAGTCAGCCATAAAGATGTTGGCATATTGAGGGGCCATGCGGGTACCCATAGCAGTACCACTGACTTGAAGATATATATTGTCCCCAAATGTGAAATAGTTGTGGGTGAGGACAAAGTCACAAAGTTCAGCCACCAGGTTAGCCGTGATATTATTGGGGATACTGTTCCTGATGGCTTGTAGTCCATCTTCGTGTGGAATGTTAGTGTAGAGGGCTTCCACATCCATAGTAGCCAGAATGGTGTTTTCTGGAAGATCACTGATGGATTGTAGTTTCCTCAGGAAGTCAGTGGTGTCTCGAAGATAGCTGGGAGTGCTGGTAGCATAGGGCCTGAGGAGAGAGTCCACATAGCCAGACAATCCTGCTGTTAAAGTACCAATGCTTGAGATGATGGGGCGTCCAGGATTTCCAGGTTTATGGATCTTGGGTAGCAAATAGAATACACCTGGTCGGGGTTCCAGGCATGTGTCTGTATAGATCTGTTCCTGTGCTTTCTCTTTTATTTTTCCTCTTGCTAACGATAGCTCATCTCAATTGATTAGACTCTGCCTGTTGGTATGCATACTTCCACCTTTTCATGTTCTCTGTATGTATAAATATCTCCTGTCTGTGTGTTCCATTCTATGCATCCGAAGAAGTGAGCTTTAGCTCACGAAAGCTCATGCTAAAATAAATTTGTTAGTCTTTAAGGTGCCACAAGTACTCCTGTTTTTTTTGCGGATACAGACTAACACGGCTGCTACTCTGAAACCTGTCAAGGGTTAGAGCTGATCAAAATAGGATGGAAGCTCACCAACTTTGGTGGTTGTCATGATAGCTTCCAAAGATAAATGGTGGCTTATGGAGAATAAGAGGGACAACAGAATAAATATATGGGAGAGATGTCCCTGGGTTCTTTTTAAAAAAATACCCAAGTGGCTCAGGAGCCCAAGTCCCATTTTCAAAAGGGACTTGGATACTGGGGAGCCTAAGGGCTTGTCTACACAGTAGAGTATTGCTCCCCACAGTGGCATGATTTGCAATAATTTGTCCGCATAGACCTTATGTTAAAGCACACTAGGGAACCTTTAGTGACCAAGACAGTCTACATGGACCAATTAATCTGCAGCACATTAGTACGCTTTAGAAATCACACCCCTGTCGAGCACATTGTTGCTCCAGGTAGGTAAGCCCTAAAGTTCGTTACAAGTTAATGGGACTTAGACACCCAGGGGACAAATTTGCAAAGGTACTTAGGCACCTAAAGATGCAAATAGGCACCTAGTAGGATTTATAAAAGCATCGAAACAGATTAGGCACCTAACTTCTAACCAATGGGAGTTAGACACCTAACCTGCCCAGGTTTTACTTCTGAAAATTCCAGTAGGTGATTATCTGCATATTTAGATTCCTAAATACCCTCAAAATCTGGCTTTAAGGCACAGATGCCAATTTCAATGGGAGTTTAGGTACCTAAATTCCTTTGATGTTTGGGACCCAAGAATCTAAATCACCTTAAAAATTGGACTGGGGACCATTTGAAAATTATATCAGCTCTCTCTAAGCAGGTCCATAGGCTGCCAAGAAAAGGTGTAAATATCTGCATACATCCGGGCATGCAAGTGTGTGCACATTCATGCATGCACAGTGTCTGGAGATGGTCCATCCCTAGTGCTCCCCACAGCTTCACACCCATAAATGCTGTCATTTAGACTTTACCAAGAGGAAGGATTTGTTCTGATGCAAAAATAACTGATACAAATTGAAAGTCAGTGGGTTCCTTCCCCTGGTAATATTGAAATACGTGATGCAGCTTCCTGTGCTTTTAAGGATTTTAAGGTAGTTCAAGGGAACTCTTATACATGGCAAAAAAAGTTATCTAGTTAGAGATTCATCGACTTTAAGGCCAGAAGGGACCGTTAGATAATCTAGTCTGACCTCCTGAATAACACGGGCCATGGAATTTCATCCATCATTTAACTGTAACTTGCCTGGGGCAAGTGGTGTTTATAAAGATATCAGCACACCTGCACCCAAACCCATCAATACTAGATTGGCCCACCTAATAATATCTCTTATATAGCACTTTTCATCCATAGATCGCAAAATATTTTACACAGGAGGTAAGTGTCACTCCCATTTTACAGATGGGGAAACTGAGGCATAGAGATGCAGAGATTTGCACAAGAATGGTACTGGGCTCTTCTGCTCATCTCCAGACCACATCCAGGTATCTCAAATGCCTCCTTCTACACAGTCCTGAACCCTGACATCTATATCAAACACAAATGTGTATTCAATTTCAGTACTATGACACCAGACTTTCTAAACAATTTAAAAGACTTTTTGGCTTACTGTGTCTCCCACATTTTCTGTTCCTCCTCCTTTCCTCATTCTCCCCTCCTCTTCTATGTCTCATTATTACAATTACAATATATGAATTGTTTTATATTAAAAGTACTGCACTGCAGTATATTGGGCCTCTGAACACACAGATAGTGATTTAGTGTAAATTGGTTTGGGCTCCATTACTTGCTGTGCCAATTTACACTAGCTGAGGATCTTGTTGGTTTACAAGTTGCTGTACAATCTGACTATGTTCTTAGAGCTAATGATTGATGAAAGTACTAGGACGTATGGAAAATAAAGTTTTTACACATGAATCATATATTTACTAAGGGTTTATTTACACAGGGCTTGTCTACTGGGTGGAGACTACAGGGTTGTAAATGTGCTCTAACTAAAAGGTACCTAGTTCAGCTATGATAGTGCAAACTATGTACCTTTTAGTTCGTTCCAGCCGGATCAACACAGGGCAGCTAGAGTGTAACACTTTAGAGCACTCTGTAACTTTCACCACCATAGTGCGGCTTACAGCACTGTGTAGACAAGTCTTAAAAGATGCTGGATCCTTCAAGTGAAATGAATCATTGTCTTACAACAACGGCAGCACTGAGGGAAGAGCTGCTGCTGTCAGTCTGAAGATTGTTTAACTAAAATACGCGTTGAGTGAAAGCAGCAGTCCTAAAGGGGGTGCCTCATCCGTTGCTGGAGTCACAGTCTATTTGTGTCAACTACTTGTGCACTGGTACCAAAAGTAAATATTTATGAAGCTTGCCTTTTTAAATGTAACATTTGTGTTGCTTATCGCTATTGTAGCTTGCAAGATGCCATGTGTAAACATTTACATTTTCCCTTTGTTTCCGCCAATGAGTGCGAGTGCTTAAATTGCACTGTAAATATGTTGGGTTTTTTGTTTTGTTTTGTTGTATCTGACAGAGAGCATCAGTATTTAGTCCCACTGATGATAGTCGAAATAAAAGCTCCCTTTGCAAGTTGGAGATGTAGAGAGTCAGATCTTTGCCCCCCTCCCGCCCCCGTGGATCAGACAGGTGCGGAACACCACCAGAGTAGAGGAATCTTCAGACAGTGCAGAGCTGATCTAGCTGGCTTTATGTTACGCTCCCATTATAGTTTCGGAGGTTTGTCGTGTCATGGCATAGCCAGGGGAAGGGGGCACAGCTGGAGTGACCCCCCCCACCCAGTTCCAGTGATCCCCAACGCATGCAGTGCCCCTAAGGAATATTTATCAGCCAGCACAATTCAGGTTATGTTTACACAGCTGCTGAGAAGTGTGATTCCCAGCATGAGTAGACATGCACATGCTAGCTCTGCTTGTGTTAGCATGCTCAAAACAACAGTGCGGCCATGGTGGCACAGTCTAGGGGCCTGCATAAAATCCTGCCCAGTCCCCTGAGTACATACTGGGGTGGTTAGCCTGAGCAGCCACTGACACAGCCGTGGCCACACTGCTATGTTTAGCTCGCTAGCTCAAGCAGAACTAGTGTGTGTATGTCTACCTGAACTGGGAATCACACTGTAGTGGAATGCGAAACTGTATTAATTGTTCATCCACCAGATTACCTTATTTAAGGTAATCTTAGCCATACCTGGCAGAGCCTAAAAGATTTTACGGTGAACACAGCTGGTGTGTATCTCTCTGGGAAGGCAGCTCTCTAGCCAGTCTATATCTGGTACAGAAGCCTGACCTACTAATAGGAGCCTGCAACATGCCATGCACAAGAAATACATGACACAGTGTCAGAGGTAAACTTTTGCCAGAGGAGAACAAAAACAGAAGGAAAATAGCAACAAAGGTTGCTAACAGAAGGAACAAAGCAAGAAAGGTTGCAGGCAGCAAAAGAAAGCAACAAACTTTGCAGGATCTCATCAACAAGCCACTCTGCCATGCCCCATAGAACTTCAGCTTTGACAAACCTTCACAATGGACAGACTGGAAGCAGTATTTTGCAAGATTTCGAATTGCTACAAAACTCCACAAAGAAACTGAAGAGATCCACCTATGCTCTTTAATTTATGCTATGGGGAAGCAGACAGAGCATATCTTTAAATCCTTTGACTTTACTGAAGACAGTTGCAAAGATGACTAAGAAAGGGTTCTGGCAATGTTTGATGCATACTTTGTACTTCAGAAAAATGTGGTTTATGAAAGAGCATGTTTTCACCAGAAGATTCAAGGACAAGGAGAAAATGTTGAATGTTTTATAAGACCTGGCTGAAAACTGATATTGGAACTGCAAAACGTGAAAATATCAGAGACAGGCTGGTTTTTGGATTAACAAATAAAAATCATTCACAGCAGCTATGATCAAAAATAGACTTAACCCTACATACAGCTATTCAAATAGCAAAACAATCTGAGCTGGTGAGATAGTTAAAACAAGAGCCACTTGCCAAATAAGAAACTACCTTAGAAGTTGTTAATAGATTCAGCATGAATGTTACAATTAATTATCATAAAATCCCCAAAGCAAGGAGAGAGAATTCCCAGGCTAAGAAGGACAAATTCCAGACAAAAATCAAAACCTTTCAGCCTAAATTCACAAGATGTGGAAAAATTCATAGTCCAACAGAAGTATGTTTTTCCAAATGTGCAAGGTGTAATAAATGCATAAAATATGGACTTTTGCAGCTGTTTGCCACACCAAAGGAGTCAGGGAATTTATTAATATCACTGACAATCAACAGCCATTGTTTCTGGGATATATCACATGTGATGACACAGAGCCTGCATGGAGAGTGAAACTGAATATTCATGGTAAGAGTACTGACTTTAAAACTGACTCAGGAGCAGATGTCACAGTCATTTTAGAAGGAACTTACAATTACCTTCAACCCCTCCCAGAGCTGAAGTTACCTGACACAGCCCTGACTAGCCCTAGAGGCACTCTGAACTGTATGGGACAGTTCGCCACAGAAACAACTTGCAAAGACATAAACTTTGCATTCAGAGTGTATGTGATCAAAGAATCACAGATCAACAGTCTTCTCAGACACAATATGTTAGCCATGATGGGCCTAGTGAGAAAGGTGGAAGAACTCGATAGAATATTTGGTGATTTTGGACTTTTCAAGGAAGATCCAGTACAAATAACCTTAAGATACAATGCTGAACCATACAGCGTACATACACCTTGCAGGATTCCTATCCTGCTGTTTCATAAAGACAATGGAGTGGATTGGCATAATCAAGAAAATATACACACTAACTGCGTGGTTTGTCCCAATGGTACCAGTTACAAAGAAAAATGGGCAAAAAAATGAATCTGTGTGGATTTCAAAAGACTTAATGAAGCAGTTGTGAGAGAAAAATATATCCTCCCAACACTGGATGACTTCCTCTCCAAAGTGAAATGAGCGAGAGTATTCTTCAAGCTTGGTGCCTCAAGCGTATTCTGGCAAATTCCATTAACCAAAGAAAGTGCTAACCTGACTACATTTATCACACCCTTTGGGAGATTTTGTTCTCAAGTATGATCTTTTGGGATTACCAGTGCACCTGAAATTTTCTAAAGAAAGGTTGCAGAACTGTTAACCAACACAAATGAAGTCATAATTTTCATGGACAATACTGTGAGATATAGGTCTTCAGTGGAACAATGCAACAGAACCATCAATGAAGTTCTAAGCCTAATCAGTCAGTCCAGACTGAAACTAAACAAGGAAAAGTTTATTTTCCTTCTACACTAAATCAAGTTTTTGCAACAGATGATAAAGAACAATAGGAGGGTGGGATAGCTCAGTGGTTTGAGCATTGGCCTGCTTAAATCCAGAGTTGTGAGTTCAGCCCTTGAAGGGGCCACTTAGGGATCTGGGGAAAAATTAGTACTTGGTCCTGCTAGTGAAGGCAGCAGGCTGGACTCAATGACCTTTCAGGGTCCCTTCCAGTTCTATGAGATAGGTATATCTCCATATATTATTATTATATTAATCAGTCCCAGCCCTGATAAAGTAAAAGCAATTTGAGAATTGAATGCATCAACTAATGTACCAGCACTGAGACGTGTATTGGGTATGGTACATTACCTTGGTGGATACCTACAAGACTTTTCTATAGAGACAAAACCCCTGAATGAACTGTTAAAGTCCAACATATCTTGGCTATGGGGGCTAAATCAAGAAGTTTCCTTCAAAAAGGTAAAAGAAATTATCTCAACAGCTACAGTTCTCAAGTACTATGATCTGAACAAACCCACAGTGGTCTATGCAGATGCAAGTAGCTATGGCCAAGGTGGTGCATGGTTGCAACAACATTGCTCTGAGCAGAAGCCAGTGGCATTTTGCTCTTGCACCCTTACAGAACCTGAAAAACAATATACACCGATTGAAAAGGAGTGCCTGGCAAGTGTATGGGCATGTGAGAGCTTTTACAGATATCTGTGTGAATTGGATTTGCTTACACTGATAACAGACCATAAGCCGCTTGTAACCCTCATCAATGGAAAAGACCTGGATTAAACACCACTGAGAGGCCAATGTCTATTGATAAAGTTAATGCAATTTAACCACATTTTAAAATAAATTCTTGGGGAAAATCTGGTAGTATCAGACATTCAGTCACAGATCACACCATTGCACTTGACTACCCATGAGCTGGAAGATGATGTAAAGAGGCATATGGATGCTGTGGATGTGTGTCAGAAAAGAGACTATACCAGCTACTAAAAGTAACATTGGCAGGCATACAACTTACATTAGTGCCAAATGGCCAAGTATTTGAAAGACACTAATGAAGTGACAAGAGTCTATTTTGTAGTACATGGATAATAAAGTGAGTCAAATGGACTCCAGATTGAAGGTGATTGCATTGTAATTCCAATCAAGATGAGAGGAGAAATCCTGAACATCATCCATGAAGGACATCAAAGATTAACTAAATGCTATGAACAAGCCAACCAGTCAATGCGGTGGATGGGCATCAGCAAGGACAAACAATAAAGTATCTGCAGGTAAACATTGCAGAACTAACAGACCAACACAACACAAAGAACCTTTAATAACAAGACCCTTACCAGAAAGAATTTGGAAGAGATTAGCTGCATATTTTTGCAAATTCAGAGAACATCATTACTGATTATAAGTACATACAAATAATGTAATTGGAAGACATAAGATGTCGCAATGTTATCAATACACTGAAGTGCATTTTTGCTCACTTCAGTATCCCAGAATAACTAGTGATGAACATTGGACCACAATTCACTGCAGCAGAGTTTAAGTCAGTGGTTCTCAACCTATTTATCATTGTGGGCCACATATGCGGCCCACAACGTATTAGCTGTGCCGCAGGTTGAGAACCACAGTGCCCTCCATCTAAACCCATTTAGCACCTAAATCCAATTAGCACACAGCTGAGCTGGGCCGCAGCTGTGCTAACTGGGCCGCGGGTTGAGAACCTCTGGTTTAAGTCATTCCACACAAAATATGAGTTTGATCATATTACTAGCAGCCCACAAGTGAATGCAGAGGCTGAGAGAGCTGTACAGACATCCAAGAAAATCTTACAGCAAGAAGCTCCATTCTTTGTTCTTCTGAGTTATGAATAACACCAGAGTTTCCATGTACAGATGGTGGATGCAGAACAAGAAGACGACTCAAGGAATCCAAACCAACTACAACCAGTCGTTGCAACTAATGGAAAGCCAGATGAGCAAGTTGTTATGCATTCAAGTCATTTAATTAGAAAACAAGTATGATTCAGAGACACTTAACAGACTGATACAACTTCAAAGACAGTGTTATAGTGTAAATGTTGTAAATAGCAGGAATGTATAACTTAAAGGGGGAGATGTAATGGAATGCAAAATTCTATTAGCTGTTCAGCCACTAAGGGGGTGATGTGTGTAACATAACCTTTATGACCTAACCTCAGCCATACCTGGCAGAGCCTTAAAGGATCTTACAATGAACACATCTGATATATATCTCTTTGGGAAGGAAGCTCTGTAGCCAGTTCATATCTGATACAGACACCTGAACTGTTAGTAGCAGCTCTGCAACCTACCATGTATAAGCTGTACATGACACACACCTCCTAGCTGTTGTGCAAACATACCTTTAGAGCAGTCCTAAGGTGCTGGGTACCAAGCCAGTATTAGAGTGGTGTAAATTGACCTCTTACATCCCCTTGTGTCTATCCCCAGTCATAGCTCAGCCAAACTCAAGGATCAGGGTAATAATCTCAAGGAGCAGCCAGGTGCGCTATCCAATAGTGGTACAGATCTATGTTCACCCCCCGCATGTCTTAGAAGGCTCATGAGTCAGGGCAGCTCAGCAGCACCCCAGTGCAGGCCTATGCCTACATAACACAATCTTACCATTTGCTAGGGGAAAAAGTAGTAGAAGGTCATTTTTCTTTTTTGGTGGTTCAGGTTCTGTAGTTTCCACATCGGAGTGTTGCTCTTTTAAGACTTCTGAAAGCTCCACACCTTGTCCCTCTCAGATTTTGGAAGGCACTTCAGATTCTTAAACCTTGGGTCAAGTGCTGTAGCTATCTTTAGAAATCTCACATTGGTACCTTCTTTGTGTTTTGTGAAATCTGCAGTGAAAGTGTTCTTCAAATTAACAATATGTGCTAGGTCATCATCTGAGACTGCTATAACATGAAATATATGGCAGAATGCGGTAAAACAGAGCAGGGGACATACAATTTTCTGCCACAAATATAGAAAGAAATGAAAAAAAATGCATTTTATTCAAAATTGTTCATAGGATTATTATTTTTGTCGTTAAAATGAAAAATCCGTTTTCCTTTGATGTCTTTGCTCCCTTTCTCTCCCTTCTCTTCCTTTTGAAAAATGGAGAAAACAAAGTAAAACAAGCTGGACATTTTTGTTTTGAATCACATCAAAATGATTTATTTTCTTTAAAAAACAAATGGGAATGATCTGAATGATACCAAAATTTCCATGGAAGATGTTCAGCTCATTAAAAAAAAATTCACCAAAAATTATTTTCAGCAAGAAAACATCAACCAGCTCGAAATGGACCTTCTGTCCGTGTGGTATGGACATAGTCACCTATAAAGCTGTAAATGAGACAAGGGCAAGCTATGGACCAGGCCCTGCTGCAAGGCAAGCCAAGGTCCAGGCCCAATTTTAAAAGGTATTCAGGTGCCTAACTCCCTTTTTAATCAGTGGTAGCCTTTAGTGTTTATGTGATGATCTGCTAGCCCTGGCATAAAATGGACTCTCTTCTGAAATGCAACTTGATGGGGTTTATTATCCTAATGGAGTGGGGTTAATCATTGGGTGCCACGTTCTCTTGTACATATGGCTTTTGTTTTCTCTCTCTGTAGATGGTTCATGCTTCCTCCTTTGAGTAGTCTATATCTCTGGTTCCACTTCTGCCCGTATCTGGCTCTCCCTTGTTGCAGAGAGGAAGTAGATGCTGGCTATATGAGACTTCCACCGTCTGATACTGCAGTGAGTAGTCTGCTTTCAGGAACCTCGTGGAATGGAAAGGGCATTGGCAATTCTAGCAAGTAAGTCATTTTATAAGTAATTTTAAAAAAAGTGGATGTGGTCTTTAATGCAGGAGAGATGCATCTGGTTAACAAGGCAATTGAATTGTAGAGGAACTTGGGGATCAATGACTACTAAATTGTATCTTCCAGGTTTAACATGGCCCTAACATGCACTTCTCTAAGGGTAGCTTTTTTACCACTTTCAGTCCAAATGGCAGCTATGGATGTTGACATATTATAAATGAAGGGAACTGTTGGTTGACCATTCTTTGCCCCTTAAGGTTCTCTGAGCCTTGACCAGGGATGCACAGGTAGTGCTAGATTGTGAGGTTACCATCTAACCCATAGCAAGGGGCAGTGCATTGTCATGCTGCTCCCTAGGAGGCAGAGTGGGGGCTATCCAGTTTATTGTACTGAATGCAACATGTACAATTACCCGCCTTGTGGGCAGGGGGCATATGAGTACCTCCCATGCAAGCAACTCACAGCACTCCGAGACTAAGTATGGGCTCTTAAAACCAGAGTGGCTGAACTGGAGGAGCAAAGGGATACAGAGAGGTACATAGACAAGGCTTTTAGGGACATAGTGGAGCAGTCCCACCCCCAGTCTGACAGCCCCTGTGCTGCTGAGGAGGATGAAAGTCTCGGGGAAGAAGAACATCAAGCTGGAGCAGAGGGAAACAATCCCATAGTTGGGACCCTCCGTCCAGATGATGTCATGGTATCCTCTCGTGCAGAGGATACCCCTCTGGGGGAGGGACCCTAGTTACTAGGCAGAGACAGGTAATAGTAATGGGGGATTTGATTAGTAGAAATATAGATGGTTGGGTAGCAGCCCAACATTGTAGCATTTAATTTCAGAAAGAGGGACTTCACAAAATGAAGAAGTTAGTTAAACAGAAATTAAAAGGTACAATGACAAAGGTGAAATCCATGAAAGCTGCATGGAAACTTTTTAAAAGACACCATAATAGAGGCTTAACTTAAAAATATACCCCAAATTAAAAAACATAGTAAGCGAACAAAAAAGTGCCACCGTGGCTAAACAACAGAATAAAAGAAGCAGTGAAAAGCAAAAAGGCATCCTTTAAATATCCTCGTGAGAAAAATAGAAGGCAGCATAAACTCTGGCAAATGAAGTGTAAAAATATAATTAGGAAGATCAAAAAAGAATTTGAAGAACAGCTATCCAAAGACTCAAAAAGTAATAATTTTATTTTTAAATACATCAGAAGCAGGAAGCCTGCTAAACAACCAATGGGGCCACTGGACAATCGAGATGTCAAAGGAGCAGTCAAGGATGATAAGGCCATTGCAGAGAAACTAAATTCATTCTTTGCATCAGTCTTCACGGCTGAGGATGTGAGGGAGATTCCCAAACCTGAGCCATTCTTTTTAGGTGACAGATCTGAGGAACTGTCCCAGATTGTGGTATCATTAGAGGAGGTTTTGGAACAGATTGATAAAATAAACAGTAATAAGTGACCAGAACCAGATAGTATTCACCCAAGAGTTCTGAAGGGACTCAAATGTGAAATTGCAAAATTACTAACTGTAGTCTGTAACCTATCATTTAAATCAACTGCTGTACCAAATGACTGGAGGATAGCTAATGTGATGCCAATTTTTAAAAAGGGCTCCAGAGGTGATCCCAGCAAGTACAGGCCACTAGCCTTCAGTACCTGGAAAACTGGTTGAGACTATAGGAAAGAATAAAATTGTGAGGCACATAGATGAACATAATTAGTTGGGGAAGAGTCAACATGGTTTTTGTAAAGGGAAATCATGCCTCACCTATCTACTAGAATTCTTTGAGGGGGTCAATAAGCATGTGGACAAGGGGGGCCCAGTGGATATTAAGGGGGGCCCAGTGGATATTAAGGGGGGCCCAGTGGATATTAAGGGGGGAAGGATAGCTCAGTGGTTTGAGCATTGGCCTGCTAAACCCAGGGTTGTGAGTTCAATCCTTGAGGGGGCCACTTAGGGATCTGGGGCAAAAATTGGTCCTGCTAGTGAAGGCAGGGGGCTGGACTTGATGACCTTTCAAGGTCCCTTCCAGTTCTAGGTGATTGGTATATCTCCAATTATTACCTTAGTGTACTTAGATTTTCAGAAAGCCTTTGACAAGGTCCCTCACCAAAGGCCCTTAAGCAAAGTAAGCTGCCACGGGACAAGGGGGAAGGTCCTCTCGTGGATCAGTAACTGGTTAAAAGATAGGAATAAATGGTCAGTTTTCAGAGTGGAGAGAGGTAAATAGTGGTGTCCCCCAGCGGTCTGTACTGGAGTCAGTCCTAGTCAACATTGTGACATTGCACCCCATAAGGCAGGGTTTCTGAAACAGGGGTCGCTGCTTCTGTAGGGAAAGCCCCTGGAGGGCCGGGCCAGTGTGTTTACCTGCCCCGTCTGCAGGTCCGGCCGATCGCGGCTCCCACAGGCTGCGGATCGCTGCTCCAGGCCAATGGGAGCTGCTGGAAGCAGCGGACAGTAAGTCCCTCAGCCCGCATCGCTTCCAGCAGCTCCCATTGGCCCAGAGCAGCGATCCGCGGCCAGTTGGAGCCGCGATCGGCCGGACCTGCAGATGGGGCAGGTAAACACACTGGCCCGGCCCTCCAGGGGCTTTCCCTTCAGAAGCGGCAACCCCTGTTTGAGAAACCCTGCCATAAGGCTTTATGGAAATATGCTTATAAATGTATATATGACATAACTGGAATATGTTTTATGTTACATATGCCATGTAACATATCTTTGTAAAGGTTATGATCTGCTGAATCTATTCCTATTTGTATGCATGTATCATTTTTGTGTTCAAAGTTATGAATATTGGCTGTGTACTTGCTTGATTTCTAAATAGCCTTAGTAAGGCATTTGGTCAGCTTCTTGAGAAAGGAATGTGCAATCAATAAGCACTTAATGGACAATGGATTTTGGAAGGCTCCAATCCATATAAGAAGTCTACCTGGGGATGTTCAAGGCAGCATGTGAACCATGGCTGCTACCTGTAAGTTCTGAGTCATGAATGGACATGTGACTTGCCCATGTGACTCCAAAACTCCATCTTGGAGCTGGACTTTGCACAGGAATAAGAAGGGGGTCTCCACCTACAAAAGAAAGTCTATTTAAACCCCTGGAAGACCCCTCCATTGTGTCTTCAGCTGGCTCAAGAGATAGCCTCTCCACCCCCAAGGATACCTGAAAGAAACTAGAACAAAGAACAGTAACTACAGGGGGTGTGAGTGATTGCTGGACCCAGACTAGAAGGAGACTAGTCTGTAAAAGGAAGCTTACCGGAACATCTCTGAGGATAGGGTTTTTATCTGTATTCAGTTTTCTTACTGTATTAGCCATAGACTTGTGGGTTTTATTTCATTTTACTTGGTAATTCACTTTGTTCTGTCTGTTACTACTTGGAACCACTTAAATCCTGCTTTCTGTATTTAATAAAATCACTTTTTACATATTAATTAACCCAAAATATGTATTAATAACTATGGGGGGGGGAACAGCTGTGCATCTCTCTCTATCAGTGTTATAGAGAGCGAACAATTTATGAGTTTACCCTGTATAAGCTTTATACAAGGTAAAAACGGATTTATTTGGGGGTTGGACCTCACTGGGAGTTAGGCATCTGAGTGTTAAAGACAGGAACACTTCTTAAGCTGCCTTCAGTTTAAGCCTACAGCTGTTAGGGACGTGGATCAGACCTGGCTCTGGGTTTACAGCAGGCTAGTGGGTCTCGCTCAAACCAGACAGGGCACTGAAATCCCAAGCTGCCAGAGAAGGAAATCAGGGGCAGAGGTAGTCTTGGCACACCAGTTGGCAGCCCCAAGGGGGTTTCTGTGATCCAACCCATCACAAACATATTTATAAATGATCTGGGAAAAGGGTAAACAGTGAGATGGCAAAATTTGCAGATGATACAAAATGACTCAAGATAGTTATGTTTCAAGCAGACTGTGAAGAGTTACAAAAGGTTCTCACAAAACTGGGTGACTGGGCAACAAAATGGCAGATGAAATTCAATGTTGATAAATGCAAATTAATACACATTGGAAAATATAATCCCAACTATACATATAAAATGACGGGGTCTAAATGAGCCATTAACACTCAAGAAAGGGATCTCGGAGTCACTGTGGATAGTTCTCTGAAAACATCCACTCAATGTGCAGCAGCAGTCAAAAACGTGAACAGAATGTTGGGAATCAATAAAGAGATAGCTAATAAGACAGAAAATATATTGCCTCTATATAAATTCATGGTATGCCCACATCTTGAATACTGCGTGCAGATGTGGTCTCCCCATCTCAAAAAAGATATATTGGACTTGGGAAAGATTGAGAAAAGGGCAGCAAAAATGATTAGGGGTATGAAATAACTTCCGTATGAAGAGAGATTAATAAGACTGGGACTTTTCAGTTTGGAAAAGAGACGACTATGCAGGGATATGATAGAGGTCTATAAAAGCATGACTGGTATGTAGAAAGTAAATAAGGAAGCGTTATTTACTCCTCATAACACAAGAACTAGGGGTCATCAAATGACATTAATAGGCAGCAGGTTTAAAACAAAAAGGAAGTATTTCTTCACACAACGCACAGTCAGTCTGTGGAACTCTTTGCCAGAGGATGTTGTGAAGGCCAAGAATATAACAGGGTTCAAAAAAGAAATAGATAAGTTCATGGAGGATAGGTCCATCAATGGCTACTAGCCAGAATGGGCAGGGATGGTGTCCCTAGCCTCTGTTTGCCAAAAGCTGGAATGAGCAACAGGGGATGGATCACTTGATGATTACCCATTCTGTCCATTTCCTCTGGGGTAACCTGGCATTGGCCACTGTGGGAAGACAGGATACTGGGCTAGATGGACATTTGGTCTTACCTACTATGGCCATTCTTATGTTCTTATGGGTTTGTGATGACCAAGAGAACCACATGGTTAATTGCCTGCTTGGTGCAAAGGTTGTGGACCTCTTGAGGCATCTAGAGAGACTTATGTGGAGTACTGGGGAGGGGCAAGTGGTGATGGTACATATAGGTACCAATGATATAGTGAAAAGTAGGAAAGAGGTCCTGGAGGCCAAATTTAGGCTGTTAGGCAAGAGATTAAAGTCCAAGACCTACATGGTGACATTCTCCAAAATGCTTCCAGTTCCATGTGGAAGACCAGTTAGACAGGCAGAACTGCAGGGCCCCAATGCATGGAAAAGACAATGGTACTGAGAATAAAAAATTAGCTATATTAGGAACTGGGCAACCTTTTGGAAAAGGAGAAGCTTGACCTAAACCAAAATGAAACCAGATTGCTTGCATGTAAAATTAAAAAGGTGGTAGAGGAATTTTTAAACTAAGGGCTGGAGGATTGCTGACAGGCATGGAGTAGCACATGGTTTGGACAGAGACATCCATTAGGGGAGGATTTATTAAAGGGGATTCTCTGTGTCCTAGTAAAGAGGAGAGGATAGAAGTCGATAAAGTACAAGTAAGAAAAGACACAGTCAAATGAAAAAGATTCCCATTCAATTACATCACATGAAGGCAGACAACTAAACATTGAGAAATTTTATAAGTGCTTGTATACAAATGCAAGAAGTCTAAATACTAAAATGGGTGAACCTGATTGCCTTGTGTTAAATGAGGAAACCGATATAATATGAATCATAGAAATTTGGTGGAATGATGATAATCAATGGGACACAGTAATACGAAGGTACAAAATACATAGGAATGACAGAGTAGGTCATATTGGTTGGGGAGTGGTACTATTTGTGAAAGAATGCATAGAGTCAAATATAGTAAAAAACCTTAAATGAATCAAACTGTACCATAGAATCTCTATGGATAGTAATTCCATGCTTGAATAATAAGAGTATAGCTGTAAGAATATACTACCAACCACCTGACCAGGATGGTGACAAAGATTGTGAAATGCTGAGGGTGATTAGAGAGGCTACAAAAACAGACAATCCAATAATAATGGGTGATTTCAACTATCCCCATGTTGACTGGGTACATGTTACCTCAGGATAGGATGTAGAGATAAAATTTCTAGACACCACTAATGATGGCGTCTTGGAGCAGTTAGTCCTGGAAACCACAAAGGGAGAAGCAATTCTTGATTTAGTCCTCAGTGGAGCACAGGATCTGGTCCAAGAGGCGAATATATCTGAACCACTCAGTAATAGTGACCATAATGTAATTAAACATTTACATTCTTGTACAGGCAGAAAATAATAAAGAAACCCATCACAGTAGCATTTATTGACCTGCTGCTCACAAACAGGGAAGAAATAGTAGAGGAAGCAATAGTGGATGGGAACCTGGGAGGCAGTGACCATGAGATGGTCGAGTTCAGGATCCTGATACAAGGAAGAAAGGAGAGCAGTAGAACAGAGACCCTGGACTTCAGAAAAGCAGACTTCGACTCCCTCAGGGAACTGATGGGCAAGGTCCCCTGTGAGAATAACATGACGGGGAAAGGAGTCGAGGAAAGCTGGCTGTATTTTAAAGAATCCTTATTGAGGTTGCAGGAACAAACCATCCCGATGTGTAGGAAGAAAAGTAAATATGGCAGGCGACCAGCTTGGCTCAACAGTGAAATCCTTGCTCGTCTTAAACACAAAAAAACAGCTTATAAGAAGTGGAAAATTGGACAAATAACCAGGGAGGAGTATAAAAGTATTGCTCAGGCATGCAGGAGTGAAATTAGGAAGGCCAAATCACACTTGGAGTTTCAGCTAGCTGGAGATGTTAGGAGTAACAAGAAGGGTTTCTTCAGGTATGTTAGCAACAAGAAGAAAGTCAAGGAAAGTGTGGGCCCCTTGCTGAATGAGGGAGGGAACCTAGTGACAGAGGATGTGGAGAAAGCTAGTGTACTCAATGCTTTTTTTGCCTCTGTCTTCACAGACAAGGTCAGCTCCCAGACAGCTACACTCTGCAGCACGGTATGGGGAGGAGGTGACCAGCTCTCTGTGGGGAAAGAAGTAGTTCGGGACTATTTAGAAAAGCTGGACGAGCACAAGTCCATGTGGCCGGATGCGCTGCATCCGAGGGTGCTAAAGGAGTTGGCCGATGAGATTGCAAAGCCATTGGCCATTATCTTTGAAAAATCATGGCGATCGGGGGAGGTCCCGGATGACTGGAAAAAGGCTAATGTAGTGCCCATCTTTAAAAAAGGGAAGAAGGAAGATCCACGGAACTACAGGCCAGTCAGTCTCACCTCAGTCCCTGGAAAAATCATGGAACAGGTCCTCAAGGAATCAATTCTGAACCACTTAAAGGAGGGGAAAGTGATCAGGAACAGTCAGCATGGATTCACCAAGGGCAAGTCATGCCTGACTAATCTAATTGCCTTCTATGATGAGATAACCGGCTCTGTGGATGAGGGGAAAGCAGTGGATGTGCTATTTATGGACTTTAGCAAAGCTTTTGATACAGTTTCCCACAGTATTCTTGCCAGCAAGTTAAATAAGTATGGGCTGGATGAATGGACGGTAAGGTGGATAGAAAACTGGCTAGACGGTCGGGCTCAACGGGTAGTGATCAATGGTTCCATGTCTAGTTGGCAGCCGGTATCAAGTGGAGTGCCCCAAGGGTCGGTGCTGGGGCCGGTTTTGTTCAATATCTTCATTAATGATCTGGAGGATGGTGTGGACTGCACCCTTAGCAAGTTTGCAGATGACACTAAACTGGGAGGAGTGGTTGATACGCTGGAGGGTAGGGATAGGATACAGAGGGACCTAGACAAATTAGAGGATTGGGCCAAAAGAAATATGATGAGGTTCAACAAGGACAAGTGCAGAGTCCTGCACTTAGGACGGAAGAATCCCATGCACTGCTACAGACTAGGGACTGAATGGCTGGGCAGCAGTTCTGCAGAAAAGGACCTAGGGGTTACAGTGGACGAAAAGCTGAATATGAGTCAACAGTGTGCCCTTGTTGCCAAGAAGGCTAATGGCATTTTGGGTTGTATAAGTAGGGGCATTTCCAGCAGATCGAGGGATGTGATCATTCCCCTCTACTCAACACTGGTGAGGCCTCATTTGGAGTACTGTGTCCAGTTTTGGGCCCCACACTACAAGAAGGATGTGGATAAATTGGAGACAGTCCAGCGGAGGGCAACAAAAATGATTAGGGGGCTAGAGCACATGACTTATGAGGAGAGGCTGAGGGAACTGGGATTGTTTAGTCTGCAGAAGAGAAGAATGAGGGGGGATTTGATAGCTGCTTTCAACTACCTGAAAGGGGGTTCCAAAGAGTATGGATCCAGACTGTTCTCAGTGGTAGAAGATGACAGAACAAGGAGTAATGGTCTCAAGTTGCAGAGGGGGAGGTTTAGGTTGGATATTAGGAAAAACTTTTTCACTAGTAGGGTGGTGAAGAACTGGAATGGGTTACCTAGGGAGGTGGTGGAATCTCCTTCCTTAGAGGTTTTTAAGGTCAGGCTTGACAAAGCCCTGGCTGGGATGATTTAGTTGGGTTTGGTCCTGCTTTGAGCAGGGGGTTGGACTAGATGACCTCCTGAGGTCCCTTCCAACCCTGAGATTCTATGATTCTATGATTCTATCTTCCAAAGGGACAACTACTCAAAAATGAGGAAGCTAGTTAAATGGAAATGAAAAGGAATAGTCACAAGAGTGCAAACTATTTTAAAGCACCATAATAGAGGCTCACAGTAAATGTAAACCCAAATGAAAAAAAAATAAGAGAACAAAAAACTTACCACCATGGCTAAACAACAGAAAAAAGAGGTTGTGAAAGGCAAAATGCATCCTTTAAAAATTGAAAGTTAAAACCTACTGAGGAAAAAAGGAAAGGAGCATAAACTCTGGGAAGTCAAGTGTAAAAGCATAATTAGGTCAAAAAAGAATATGAGGAGCAACTAGCAAAAGACACAAAAACTAACAGCAATTTTTTTAAAGTACACCAGAAGCAAGAAGACTGTCAAACAATCAGTGAGGCCACTACATGATCAAGATACTGACGTAGGAATCAAAGAAGACAAGGCCATTGTGGAGAAACTAAATGAATTCTTTGCATTGATCCTCACCGCAGAGGTGTCAATAGAAGAAGTTTTGGAACAAATTGATAAATTAAACAACAATAAGTGACCAGGACCAGATAGTATTCACCCAAGAGTTCTGAAGGAAGTCAAATGTGAAATTGCACATATCCCAGTACAGATCCTTGTGGGACACCACTATTTACCTTTATCCATTGTGAAAACTGACCATTTATTCCTACCCTTTGTTTCCTACCTTTTAACCAGTTACTGATCCATGAGAGGAACCTTCCCTTGTATCCCATTACATTTTACTTTGCTTGAGAGCTTTTGGTGAGAAACCTTGTCAAAGGCTTTCTGAAAGTCCAAATATTTGGGTAATGTTGCATAATGTCTTTCTTTTAATGTATTGTTTTGGTTAATTTTGTTTACTTGGGGAAAAATAATCAGGAACACTCAATAAAGGGAAGACAATATGAGAAATGGGCATGCAAAAGGAGACTTTGGGGGTGGTAGTGAAGTGCAAATCAGACATGACTTCCTAGCTCAGGAAAGGGCTTAAGAAGTGCTTAAATCCATCCCTATTTAGAAAAAGCATTTAAGAACATGCTTAACTGATGTCAATGGGATTTATGCATATGTCTTTCCTGAATTGGAATCTACATTTTCAGTGTGATACGGCTGTAAAAAAAAGATCAGCATGCTTTTGGTCTGAATTCACAAAGGTAGCACATCTTTTGAGCCTCGTGTCTTATCAAAAATTTCTAGGGATGAGTATTAAAGGTTAGTAAAGGACTCTTTTGGCTTAATCAAAATACAGGAAGCAACCTGAGCAAACAACCTGAAAAGGCTCATGGCAATGGCTGAGATATGGAGCAATTAATCTGATACTGTGGATAAATCTATCTTTTTTACAGAATTCAGATGATCCTCTGATGGTTTTAAAATATGATATAGCTCAAACCAAAATTATAGTCCTGTTGCAGAAATTACTGGGTGAGGTTCTTGGGCCTGTGTTATACAGGAGGTCAGACTACATTTAGATTGGGCTCTAGTTCCTTTTTCTTAATTCATCGCCTTTATATACAGCACGATAGAGTGATTTGATTAGAAACAAAGAATGTATGGCACACTTACCACAATCGAGGCAGTATCTTGCAACACTGTGACTCTGAAGAGGACTTAGGGGTCATGGTAGACAACCAACTGACCATGAACTCCCAGTGTGATGCTGTGGCTAATAGGTCTCAAATGATCCTTGGATGCATAAACAATATATGGTATCAGGTAGTAGGGAGGTGATATATGGCATTGGAGAAATCATAACAGGAATACAGTGCCCAGTTCTAATATACACACTCTAAAAAGGATGTTGAAAACTTGGAAATTGTTAAGAAAAGAGCCACAAGAATAATTTCAGGTCTAGAAAAGCTTCCTTACTATGTAAGACATAAAAACTTCAGTCTATTTAGCTTATCAAAAAGAAGGGTAAGAGGTGACTTGCTCGCGCTTTGTAAGTACCTACATCAGAATATTTTTTACAGAAGATGGCTCTTTAATGTAGCAACAAAGGCATAACAAGAGACAATGGCTGGAAGCGGAAGCTAGACAAATTCAGGCTAGAAATAAGTCACATATATTTAAGAGTGACTGTACTAAGGTAAGTGGTGGTAAAACACAAGGAATCTTTAAGTCAAGATTGGATGACTTCTAAAAGATTTGCCCCAGTTCAGCCACAAGTAGGCTCGATATAGGAATTACTGGGTGAAATTCTGTGGTCTCTGTTACACAGGAGGTCAAACTTGGTGATCATAATAGACCCTTCTGGCCTTAAGAACTATGAATCTATGATTTTAAGCTCCTTTCTTATGAGTCATGGTATACATCCTCAGGTATGCCCCCGGTTTCCATCAAATGTGCTCCACAGAAATATATTTACCCAAATCCTGAAGTCCTTACTCAAGCTGTTCAAAATTCCCTTTGAAGTCACTGGACCTCTAGGAGGTTTTCTAGAACTGTCATCTAAGAATCAACCAGGCATACTCTAGGTCAAACAGGAAGCTATTAGTGGAAGTGTACTCTTCATCAATAGTGCAGAGGAAGCCTGCAAGGCTGGGTAGAAAGGGTGAGAGACAGAGGGTGAGATAGCTGGAAAAGACATGGAAAGCTTGGACTCCTGCATACAGTCAGTAAGGCAGATGTTCCTCCAAACTATGAATCATAATAAATACATTGGCAGAAGTCAGGATGAGTTTGTGGACAAAACTCACAGAGAAAAGGACTAAAATCCTGCCGCTACTGAAGCTGGTGCCACAAATCCCATTGACTTCAACGGGGCCAGAATTCCACCCTTTGAATATTCTCAGTGGATAATTTGACAAGCTGAATTTCTTCCTTTATATTTGCATGGCTCCAGAGAATATCAAACTCCTAAATTCCCACATAGTGGGTGTAATTCAGGAGTAACTCCATAAGACTAGCACCAGTGAAATGGTGAGATGAGAGTCAGGCCTGTACATTAAATCTTTTTTACTTCATCCTTGGAAAATATTGTCATGGTGGCATATGCTCAGAATCCAGTCATAAAGTATGGCAAATACAGTGATGGATCTAAGCCACACAGGCTGGATCCAGACTCAGATCTTGATTTAGAACATCCCCAAATTCAAGATTGTTTGGCTCTGGAAATTTGGTTCAGCCTCTAATAAAAAGAAACTGTGAAATTTGTTTGCAGATTTGGATTTATAATTCTTCCAAAGTTTGGGGATGTTCATTCAGATCCAGAATTTTGGCATGGGCCCATTCTCTAGTTCTACAGCACTGAACAACAGCAGTATTTCAAGGTACCCTTCTGATCTCTCCTCCCTCCCAAGCTTATATAAACATTTAGTTTTGTTTTCATTTTAAGGAGAATCCTTTTTTCACTATGAAAGTTTGTCTCTGGAAGCATTTCTTTTTTTGAAGTACAAGAGTTCTCTGCTTCCTTATCCTCCATCAAAACAATCCAGTTCAAATATTGTTTTCCCACACCAGCAGCTATATCATTTGTCCTTTTCTTGTGACAGTCTTAGTATCTATTTAGTACAAACTATGACAATCAGGTGGCCACATAGACTTTAGAGTAAGCATTTGTACCACATCCTCTGGTCACATGAACTTCATGGTTGTCAGCAGAAACAGAACTCAGGGCTCCAAAAACACAATTCCCTATGACTAGAGCTAAGGGAGAATCTTCTTTAAGGAATAATAGTGGTAGGGCCCATATCCTCAGTAGGTCTGTGTGCAACGACTGTACACTCACATATCAGTATATTACATAAGATCTTTCTTCAATATAGCCCCCAGGGTTCTAAACAGAAATAACGTGGGGGGCAGTTCTGTCCTTTATTGAGGATTGTTCAAATGTTGATGAAGAACTGGGTGTTAGTTCTAGTACAATTTCCTGATTGAAATTAGATGGGACACACACAGCTCACTATGTTTATAGATAGATAAATTCATAGCATTATGGTCATCTCAGGCCATAGAATTTCACCCAGTAATTCCTACATCAAGCCCATAACTTTCAGTTTAACTAGAAAGACATTTTTAATTTAAAAACTGCAGGTGCTGGGGTTGTGCCAGGGGTTAAAAATGTGCACCTTATTTCCACTTCGAATTTGTGTAGCTCTAAACTCCAGCCATTGGATTTTGTTATGCTTCTGTCTGCTAGATTAAAGAGCTATCTAGCATCCCTATGTAGGTATGTATAAGCCATGATCAAATCACCTCTTAACCTTACATGAATGTCTTGTGTATTTCATAACTCCAAAATGCCTGGTACCTGGAAGAGTAAATTTCATTATTGGGCTTTCCCCTATTTGCCAAAGCTTTTGCTCTTCTGTAGCAGAGAGAACAGTGCCAGTCTAAATTACTGCAATATCTTAAGAGGGAAAACGTGTGTGTGTGTCCCTGGGATCTGCCTGTGAAATGTTTTCTTTTCCCAGGGGGATATATTTGACATCAAGATAAAGGGGCAGTGTGGAAAACAAACTTACTTTTTTTTTTTTTGGTGTACTGCAACAAGCTTCAGTCACTGGGATTCTTTTTGAAAGGTCTTAGTTATCTTAGCAGCTGTTGTATGACCTGCCTTTTCATTGCAGTATCTCAGTGCTGCAGTTCCCTTCCAAACAGAGGCGAGAGTTGGGAATAACACAAATTACAGTATTCACGGGGAACAACATGTTTTGTAATAAGCACAGACATTTTTTAAAGCTGGGGCAGATACTGACAAACGTTTTGTTCTCTGCTCTACACACCACATAGCCTATGTATGTTCCATAGCCTATGTATGTGCAAACCATAAGAAAGTCTGCCTTCTTATACCCCATTCCTGGTATCTTCCTCATCTTCTGTTTCTGTCACTAGGAGCTGCAGTGAAAAGGAAAATGGGTGAGGGCTATGAAGTGTCTGGATGAAGGGCATAGTGAGAGAGATTTTGCATGTCTTGATGTTAATGCTGTTTCAGGTACCTCCTACAAGACCACATTCCATGGGAGCCACTACATGCTTGCCAAATGCAGAGGAAACATTCCGGTTACTTTGACATCCTGCTTGCATGTATCATTATTGTGGGAACTCATCAAGTATCAGATGGTCACAGGACTTTAAGATACATCGGCATCAATATCTGCTGTGGTTGCCATAGTGACTTTTGTTCCCCCCCTTCTCCCCTGCTCTGTTGTCCCTGATCTTTGAAGAGAGAGGATTCTGGTGGTTGCAATCAACCACTGGGCAAGAAGCACCCCCACCCACATGTCCCTCATGTTGTTTTATTTTTCCATGCCCAGGATCCTCTTCTGTAAGTGTCAGGGTTCTTAAGAGTTAGGACGTTTCAACCTGTCACCCGGTGACCTGCTAACAGTTGCTAGGATAGAAGCTGAATCCTGACAGACGAATCCAGTCCAGGAATCTGACCAGCAGAATGCTGGGGATCCTAACTGCTTCACAGTTTCTATATAAACCCAGCACAGAACAGGAAATTGTCCATGCAACTGGGATCCACCTTGCCTTGGACTGTGTGTCTTGTGTTTTCTGCACCTGCTCCCATTTCCCTGGCTTCATTTCCTGGTATCCCAACTGGCCTGACTCTAGTTACCAACTCATGGGTCTGCTCTCAAGTTTGTCTCCTGCTTCTGATTCCCTGGTAACCTGACCCTGTCCTGTACAAATTCCAAGGAATCAGGGAAGAGAGCTCCCTCATGCTTCAGTCCTAACTGGAACACATGCGGAGCCACACCCAGGGGTTCCCTACTTGCAAGTGCCAGTCTAATTGCACATACCTGAGGCACCCTTGCAAGATCCCATTCTACCAGCCCTCATTGGCTCAGGTGCAGCTGATGTCTTCAAAGATGCATTGGCAGCCCAGATCCTGCAGATTCCCCTGCAATGCAAGGCCATTCCTGACCTTATAGAGACTATTGATGGTTCCCCTTTGTCTCCTGGTCCAGTAACAGGAAAAAAACTCCTTGGGAGGCTGTGATTCAGGAACACCAAAAATGTTATAATCTGGTGTGATCCATTCTCCACACTTGTTCCCCTCACCCCTCGATCCTCAGTTTCTTCTGTCTGGCCCTCCACACCCATCTTATGCATGTCAAGCACAGAAAATCTGTTTTCCATGAGTTTTGTTGGCAATACTGTTGAGTATCAATAAATCCTGCCTTGGCATCCAAACCTCCAGAGATCTATGTGGGGGTGACTATCCAGGCAGAATCTTCCATTTAAGCTACATCTGAGCTCCCCTCAAAATACCAAGATTACACCAATGGTTTTTAAAAGAATGTGGAAAGCCTACTTCCTCACTAGGACTATGACTATCCAGTAGAGTGGCAGCCAGGAGCTAAAATACCATTTGGATGAATTTATGCTATGTCAGAACTCCATCTGACACTGCTCCAAGAATACCTCCAGGAGAATCTGGCCTGAGGATTTATCTGTAAGTTGACCTCGCTGGCTAGCACACCAGCCCTATTTGTCCAGGGGAAAAAAGGCCTCAGTCTCCAATTCTGCATTGATACCTGCTTATTGAATCAGATAACTATCAGGAATTGTTACTTGCTACCTCTTATTCCTGAGCTGCTGGATCATGCCTGGATCTTCACCAAGTTGGACCTATCAGGGTTGTACAATCAGGGAAGGGGACAAGTGGAATACTGCCTTCAGGAACCAGTATGGCCACTATGAATACCTTGTAATGCCTTTTGGGTTGACCAATGCCTCAGCCACCTTCCAACATTTATAATTGATGTGTTCTGAGACATACTGGACTAGTACATAGTAGTCTACCTTGATGAGATATTGATTTTCTATGACTACCCTGAATAGCATACCACTCACGTCCAAACCGTCCTGAAACGTTTGTGGCAGTATGGCCTTTCCACCAAGCTCAAGAAGCTTGCCTTCTATCAGGCCTCCAGGGAGTTCTTGAGCTTCATCTTATACCCAGAAGGAATCTAGATGGACCCACTTAGGGTCCAACCCATCCAAGCTTGTCTGACTCCCCACATGGTACAGGATCTGCAATGCTTCCTGGGGTTTGCCAATTTCTATCAATGATCTATCCTGAATTTTTCAAAATAAATCGAGCCTCTCACCCTGCCCTCTGGAAGAATGCCCAATTCCATTGGTCCCCTAAGACCCAGCATGCATTCAATCCGCTGAAATTTGCCTGTACTACCTCAGCCATACTGGCTCACCCCAATGTCACACAAGCCTTTATCATAGAAGCTGATACCTCCAATGCAACAATTGGGGCAGTCCTTGCCCAGCAACTTGGTCCCAAACAAGTGTTACACACACATCCACTTATTACTCAAAGAAGCTCACCACTGCTGAGGTAAACTACAAAATACTTGGCAAGGAACTCCTGGTGATAAAAAAACACTTTTGCAGAATGGCAGCACTACCTGGAAGGAGCTTGTCACCCAGTCCATGTGTTCACTGACCATATTCTTATTCTTCTCACGATTCCAGTTCATTATCACTTACCACCCTGGATCTAAAATGGTAAGGTGTCCCAAGATTCAGTACCAATCCACAAGGTTCCAGCCAGGAACCAACCCTCATTCTCAAATCCTGCAACTTCTCATTTCAGCTCATCACCAGAATATACTCAGATTGATGCACTCTGAGTCTGCCTCAGAAGCTCCACTCGAGGAACAAGCTATTATCAACAAGCAGCCACATGACTCCCAGGAAGGGATCACATCCATAAGGGACCATGTCTATGTTCCCCCAGGACCAGTAAGGGTCGCAGTCCTGCAATTATGCCACAGTTTTCCCCAGCAGGACTCTTGGGTTACTTCAAGACCCAATGACTAATGTCCTGCTTCTTTTGGTATCTCCAAATGCATCCAACTATACACTCATTCATTGCTTCCTATGATGTTTGTGCCCATGCCAAGACCACAAGCTCTGTGGTCTCTTCCAGTCCTTGGACACCCAGCCTCGACCCTGGGCAGCCATTGTTGTAGATTTTGTCGTAGAGTTACCAGAGTTCAGCAAATTTAAGACAGTTTTGACAGAGTGGACCACTTTACCAAAATGGCCCACTTCATCCCTTGCACAGGCCTCCCCTCCACTGAAGAGACAGCCCAGCTTTGGATTCGCTACATAGTCCATCTCCATGGCCTTTGGAACGCGTCACCTGCAATCAGGGTTCTCAATTCACAACCCAGTTCTGGTGCAAGGCTTTGCACCTGCTGGGAGTCCACAATATCTTTCTTCTGCTTACCATCCCCAGTGCAATGGCCAGATGGAAAGGGCCAACCAGATTTCATTACCAGGACAATTGGTCCTCACTTCTCCCTTATGTGGAGTTTGCTAACAACAATGCAGACCATGCATCTACGGGTCGAAGCCCTGTTTTTACCAATTAGGGGTACCACACACCATTACCTTCACCCTATCGTCACCTCAGATTTGGTGCAGCAGATTTGTCGGGCCCAGTAAGAAGTGAGGAAGCACCTGGAAAAGGCAAAAGCAGACTATAAGCAATATGCAGACCAGCATTGATCTCAAGGCCAACCTGTGCAGTGGTACAAACGGTTTGGCTCTCCACAGAGCATCTCCACACAGACAGGCCTGCTCACAAGCTGGAATTTTGGTTCCTTGTCCCTTTTAAGATCCTGCAACAGGTTAATCCAATCACTTCTAAACTCCAACAACCCCTTACAGGAGCCAGCCACCCTCTCCACCTGTATAGGTACAGGGCCATGAGGAATACGCAGGTCAGAAGATCCTTGACTCTAAACATACATGCAATAGGCTCTGGTATCTTATTGACTGGGTGGGGGATGGTAATGAGGAACATATCTGTGAGCCTGCAGAATACGTACACACTCTTGCACTTGTGTGGGTGTTCTGTAGGAATCACCCTGAAAAGCCTTGGTCTCATGACACCCTGAAGGTGCCCTTGGGAAGGGGATGATGTCAGGGACCGTGGCTCATAAACACTGATCTACAGGACTCGTAGGCGCTAGTAGACCAACCTGTGACCCAGTGACCTGCTAACAGTTGATAGGATAGAAGCTGAATCCCAACAGAGGATTCCAGTCCAGGAATCTGACTGGTAGATTGCTGTGGTCCTGACTACTTCACAGCTTCTGTATAAACCCAGCACAGGAACAGGAAGCTGTCCCTACAGCTGTGATCCACCTTGCCTTGGATGGTGTGCCTCCTGCTCCTCTGGCTTGACTTCCTGGTATCCCTACCAGGCCTGACTCTGGTTACCAATTTGTGGTTCTGCTCTCAAGTTTGTCTCCTGCTTCTGATTCCCTGGTAACCTGACTTTGCCTGCCTCCTGACACTCCGCTCTTGGCTTGCCCTCTGGCCTGTCTCCATCTCTGACCTCCTGGTATCTGACCCAGCCCAACTGCTGCTCCGACCACTAGGTAAGACTGCTCACATCCCAGTCATGACAATTAGCCTTGAAGCAATTTGGAGAAGAGAGACAAGTGGAGGTGCTGGACTCAAAGAGGGCTTTGGCTCCCCCTTCTGCAACTTGCATGAACTGCAAGGAGCAGCTGAAAACGTCTCAGGCAGCTCCCCAATTGTCCCGCGCCCTCTGCCAAGCCCAGAAAAGTGGTCCCAGCAGTCTCACTATACAGTAACCCTATCCTGAGCTCATACCTGAGGCATATTAGTAGGAGGCATATTAGGCATATTAGTGCACAAATTTTTCCCTGTGATGTACTTGTTCTGTGGGGGAATAGAGGACTTCAGTCTTCCAGTCTGATATACGTCGTTATACCATGCGTATCCACAAGGGATCTTAGGGCATTTAAATCTTTTGCCAGCACTTGCTTCTTCTAAGCCACTCCCTATACTAGAAATTTTCTCCCTTTTCTTGAGCACTGACCTACTACTGTGTCTTCTTTCAAATGCCTTCCAAAAAAGCAAAAACAAAATATGGCTAACATTTCTAAAAGTATCTAAGGCCTGGTCTACACTAGGAGGTTATGTCGAATTTAGCAGCGTTAAATTGAATTAACCCTGCACCCGTCCACACAACGAAGCTATTTAGTTCGACATAAAGGTCTCTTTAGTTCGATTTCTGTACTCCTCCCCGACGAGGGGAATAGCGCTAAATTCGACATGGCCATGTCGAATTAGGGTAGGTGTGGATGGAATTCGACGCTAATAGCTCCGGGAGATATCCCACAGTGCACCACTCTGTTGACGCTCTGGACAGCAGTCCGAGCTCGGATGCTCTGACCAGCCACACAGGAAAAGCCCCAGGAAAATTTGAATTCCTTTTCCTGTCTGGCCAGTTTGAATCTCATTTCCTGTTTGGACATTGTGGCGAGCTCAGCAGCACTGGCAACAATGCAGAGCTCTCCAGCAGAGGTGTCCATGCAATCTCAGAATAGAAAGAGGGCCCCAGCATGGACTGATCGGGAAGTCTTGGATCTGATCGCTGTGTGGGGCGATGAGTCTGTGCTTTCGGAGCTGCGCTCCAAAAAACGGAATGCGAAGATCTACGAGAAGATCTCCAAAGCCATTACAGAGAGAGGATACAGCCGGGATGCAACGCAGTGCCGCGTGAAAATCAAAGACCTGAGACAAGGCTACCAGAAGACCAAAGCGGCAAACGGACGCTCCGGAGCCCAGCCCCAGACATGCCGCTTCTACGAGGCACTGCATTCCATTCTAGGTGCGGCCACCACCACTACCCCACCACTGACCATGGACTCTGAGGATGGGATAGTGTCGACGGCCGGTTCCTCGGAGATGTTCGCGGATGGGGAAGATGAGGAAGGAGATGAGGAGGATGAGGCAGTCAACAACGCTTACAACGCTGATTTCCCCGACAGCCAGGATCTCTTCATCACCCTCACGGAGATCCCCTACCAACCCTCCCCAGCCGTTAACCCGGACCCTGAATCAGGGGAAGGATCAGTCAGTAAGTGCTTTAAACATGTAAACATTTATTTTTAACAGAACAGGAATATTAACAATGGAAAAGAAGGTCAATATGTATGGGGATAGAACAGAAATCCTCATGGGAGATCTCCATGAAGCTCTCCTGGAGGTAATTGAAAAGCCTCTGCATGAGGTTCCTGGGGAGAGCGGCCTTATTGCGTCCTCCGTGGTAGCACACTTTTCCGTGCCAGGCTATCATCAGGTACTTGGGTATCATTGCCTCGCAGAGCATGGCGGCATAGGGCCCTGGTTTTTGCTGGCTTTCACGCAGCATGCGGTCTTTATCTGTGTCACTGATCCTCATCAGGGTGATTTCGCCCATGGTGGCCTGCTTTGAATTAGGGGAATGTTAGTATTGGGACTTCTTGCCTGTTCGTTTACATAACTGTAACCGGCGGTTTACAGCCACGCGGTGGAGGCGGGACAGGGGCAGCATACAGGGATCTTTCCCGGGGACAGCCGCGAGGGGGTGGGACAGGGGCAGAGTTCATGCTTTCCGGATTGCCGGCAGCAGGAACTGGCCAACGCTAGGAGCATTGCTTTGACCGTGAAAGGAGGGCACTGCTATAAATTAAGTTTTAAGCAGCCAAAAGTCTATGGCTTACCATGTCTGCCTGCTACACGAATTCTGCTGTCCTGCCCGGCTTGTCTGATCTCCACTGCAAGACCCCAGGCACTGAATGCGAAGGCCGAAAATTCGAACTTGTCCTGAGTGCGCATGAGATAGGTGCTGTGCATGGTCTTGTTCACAGAGACAGAATAGACTATGTTCATTGTTCCCATCACACAGCTGCGACTGTCTCCCGACCTACCCCGGCATCCCCCTCACAGAGGCTGGCGCAGATTAGGCGGCGAAAGAAAAGGACACGGGACGAGATGTTCTCAGAACTTATGGGCTGCTCCCGAGCCGAGGCGGCCTATCAGACCCAGTGGAGGGAGAACATGTCGCAGTACCAGCGCTCACACAGCGAATGGGAGGACAGGTGGCGGCAGGAAGTCCAGCAGGCGACTCAAACGCTGCTTGGACTAATGAGGGAGCAAACGGACACACTCCGGCACCTTGTGGATGTTCTGCAGGACCGGAGGCAGGGAGAGAGAGCCCCACTGCAGTCTATCTCTAACCGCCCTCCCCCGCCACAAAGTCCCATACCCCCCTCACCCAAAGTACCAAGAAAGAGGGGTGGCAGGGGCTGTGAAAACCCCTGTAGAGTGCTCAGGTACAAGAAGGCTCTCATTCCCAAAATTTTGATAAGTCCTTTCCTTCCCGCCTCACCCAAGCCCCCGTCCCAGTTTCATCCCCTAACTGTCTAGTTGATAATAAAAAATACTTTTCTGTTAATTACTGTTTCCGTCATGTTCTTTTAGAGGAGACTGTGTTTGAAGGGGGTCATTCCTCGAGTTTAGAAGCGGTCTTTACATCACTACACACCCTACCCACCACAGTCTGCGTCCCAGTTTCAACCCTTTACCGTGAAATCAGTAATAAAGAAAACAGTGTTAATTAACAAAGTTCCATGTATTTTATTTTTAAACGTGTGTTGGAAGGGGGGGAACAAACTTAATAGTCACAGGTTACCCTGCTCACTGAGGAACCTAGCTTTCAAAGCCTCCCGGATGCACAGCGCTTCCTGCTGGGCTCTTCTAATCGCACGGCTGTCTGGCTGAGTGTAATCAGCAGCCAGGCTATTTGCCTCAACCTCCCATCCCGCCATAAAGGTCTCCCCCTTGCTCTCACAGAGATTGTGGAGCACATAGCTAGCTGCAATAACAATGGGGATATTGGTTTCGCTGAGATCTGAGCGAGTCAGTAAGCTTCTCCATCTCCCCTTGAGACATCCAAAAGCACACTCCACCACCATTCTGCACTTGCTCAGCCGGTAGTTGAAGAGTTCTTTGTCACTGTCCATGGAGCCTGTATAGGGCTTCATGAGCCAGGGCATTAGCGGGTAGGCTGGGTCCCCGAGGATCACTATAGGCATCTCCACATCCCCAACAGTTATTTTGTGGTCCGGGAAGAAAATACCTTCCTGCAGGCATCTAAACAGACCAGAGTTCCTGAAAACACGCGCGTCATGAGCCTTGCCCGGCCATCCGACGTTATTGTTGGTAAAACGTCCCCTATGGTCCACCAGTGCTTGCAGCACCATTGAAAAGTAGCCCTTTCTGTTAATATACTGGCTGGCCTGGTGGTCTGGTCCCAGGATAGGGATGTGAGTTCCATCTATAGCCCCACCGCAGTTTGGGAATCCCATCGCGGCGAAGCCATCTATGATGACCTGAACGTTTCCCAGGGTCACTAGCTTTGAGAGCAGTAGCTCAACGATTGTGTTGGCTACTTGCATCACAGCAACCCCCACGGTAGATTTGCCCACGGCAAAGTGGTTCGCTACTGACCGGTAGCTGTCTGGTGTTGCAATTTTCCAGAGGGCTATGGCCACTCGCTTCTGCACAGTCAGGGCTGCTCGCATCCGGGTGTCCTTGCGCTTCAGGGCAGGGGACAGCAAGTCACACAGTTCAAGGAAAGTTCCCTTACGCATCCTAAAGTTTTGCAGCCACCGTGATTCATCCCCGACCTGCAGCACTATGCGGTCCCACCAGTCCGTGCTTGTTTCCCGGGCCCAGAATCGCCGTTCCACAGCATGAACATGACCCATTGCCACCATGATGTCCACGGCGCGGGGTCCCGTGCTTTGTGAGAGGTCTGTGCCACTCTCACACTTCATGTCCTCACCACGCTGCCGTAGCCTCCTCGCCCGATTTCTCAGCATCTGACTGTGAAAAAGGTGGACGATAATGTGAGAGGAGTTGACAACGGCCATAACTGCAGCGATGATCGCAGCGGGCTCCATGCTCGCAGTGCTGTTGCGTCCACGCTGTCACTCACCAGAAAAGTGTGCAAACTGATTGCCCGCCGGCTCTTTCAGGGAGGGAGGGCGGGAGTGACGGTTGAATGACGACAGTTACCCAAAACCACCCTCAACACATTTTTCCCCCAGCAGGCATTGGGGGCTCGACCCAGAATTCCAATGGGCAGCGGGGACTGCGGGAACTGTGGGATAGCTGCCCACAGTGCACCGCTTCCAATGTCGACGCTTGCCCCGTTAGTGTGGACTCACAAAGTCGAATTACTGTCCTTAGTGTGGATACACACGTTCGACTTTGTAATATCGGTTCCACAAATTCGATTTAAGTAGAATCGAACTACTCTGGTAGTGTAGACATACCCTAAGTGCCTCTGGAGCCTAAATCACATTGACTGTCAATGGGACATAGACTGCTAAGTCATTTAGATGCTTCTGAAATTTTTGCCCTAAGTCTCGCTTTCAACGGTGATTTAGGCATTCAAGATCTAAGTTTAATTGGGAATGGGATTTAGATGCCTAAGTCACTTAGGCTCTGTTGAAATTGTTACACTATGTCTTCCATATATTTGGAGGTTAATTGACAGTGTTAGGATACATTACTTTCAAAACGGAGGGAAAAATCTATTCTATTCAGGTTCTTATAGTGTGGTATCAGATCACCTTTCAGGAATGCATTAAGCACATCACTTCAAGATGCAACCAGTATATTATATATCTGAACTTGTGTGGTTTTAGTTTAAACTGCCAGCTTCTCAGGTCAGGAACAAGCTCTTCCTTATTTATGATTATTATTTATCATGTTTATTACAGTTGTGCCCAGGGGACTGGGACCCCATTGTGCTAGGCACTGCACAAACGTAGAGTGAGACGCAATCCCTGCCCTGTGAATAGAGGATAGGGTTATAGCACAAAAGCAGAGTGAATAATGTGACACCAGCAAACGTCATGTTAGTTATACTTGAGGAGGAGGAGGACTTGCTATTTAAAACCTTTCTGTGGAGCTATTAGATAGATGGAAAAGCAAAGAAAGGGAGGGGGCAGAAGTGTTTCGACTCAAGAGAAAGAAGGAGAGTGCTCAGAGAAAACTGTAGAAAGCAGCCAGATGACATCAGTGTCCCTGTCTCTGCTTGAACTGCTTTCCTCAGCTGCGGTGCTAGCTTCAGTCTCTGGATGGCTCCTCCCTGTCATTTCATTCCCAAAATCCACATGGCTGGGATGAGGAAGGATGCTGCATGGGTCCTTCTTTTAAATGTTTTATATTCTGAAGGTGTTTAATAAACAGCAAATAATTATAATTAGGGCAGTTATTTTGTCAAATTCAGGGGGTGATCATGGTGGAAAGAGCAAAATTCATGAATGCAGAGTAAATAAGCATTGCCATATTGCTTTGCACAGCAAGTACATGTCATAGGCCAGATCCACAGCTAGTGTAAATCACAGTGGAGCAACACTAGTTACACCAGCAGAGGATCTGGCTCTATTTTAGGGCAAATATCTAGGGGTCTATTTCTGATCTTTCTTATATCAGTATCAATCAAGAGTAACTCTCATTACGTCAGTGAAGGTACATGGCATGGTGTCTTGTGTAACAGTAAGAAGAGAACTGCAACTGAGTCCAATAACTCTGTTTGTACTGTGATAATGGCAGACACATGAACAAAGTAATTTCCATACTAGAACCACCATTTGTAAACCCAGACTGTAGTGAGATCCCTGAGTTCCTGTCTCCTATTACCTTCACATGCAGAGCTCAAGGCATTCAGTGAAAGTGTTTTAACCATCAGACCCTTCCAACCACATGGAAAAAACTAAACAATCAAAAGTCACAGATAACTAAGTACACAAAAAATCACAGAAGTCATGACTCCTTTGACAGCCATGACAAAAATGCAGGCATTGAGAATAGTCCAGTAAATAGTGCACTGGTGTAGGAAGTAGAAGATTCTGGCCTCTGTTCCTTTCTCTGCCCCATGCTCATGGTGTGACCTTTGGCAAGTCTTAAAAAAAACTATCTATGCCTCAGTTTCTCCATTGGTTAAATGAGGATAATGATGCTTAGCTGACTTTGAAAAGTGCTTTCAAATTTATGGATGGAAATCATTGTATATGTGATGATGAAACCGCTCCGAATTTTTCAACTGCAATTTTGTCTTCTTGAAAAACCTGGTTTCACTTAAATGGATATTTTTCACAAGGGAATATTAATTTTGATTAATACTTTTTTAAAATTTTCCCATTGGGAAAATCAGAATAAAACCTTTTCCTTTTAATCAACATTTTGCAACATGTTTTGTTTCAAAACATCAGTTCAAAATGACAAATTCATTTTAACATGTCAAATCATTTTGTTTCAGTAAAAAATGTTGACTTTTTCCTTTTCACATTTACTAATTAGAAACTTTTTAGAGTTTTGTTTTGGTTTATGAAAATATCCAATATTTTGATTTTTCATTCTGATTCAAAGCAGAAAGATCAATTTCCCAGAAAAGGAAAAATCCATTTTTGAACAGCTATTACTTTATTATTAAGTATTATTTTATGTTATTATTTATTATTATGTGAACCACTTCCATTAAAACTTTTTCCAACCCTGTTTGTACTCTTGCACATCCATCAACCAAAGCTCTCTTGATGTTTAGGAAAGTTTGATGAAGGACCATCTCACTTACCCCCATCTCCCTCTGGAGGGGAATGGAGAAAGCCCTCACATGCCTCATCCCCTCCCTCCATCATTCCACAGGACTGTACAATCACTCCATTCCTGTGAGAGCTTTGCCTCTCTTGCTCTTCGCCCCCCTCCCTGACTTCTGTAATGAAACCAACTCACCTTCACAGGTACTTACAAGCTGAGTGACAGAGTCATGCACTCTCTTGATACAAACATGCAATATCACCACTTTCAAACACTAACTTACGCACACATCATAAATCAGTGGGGAGATGGGTTTGAATCCTAGGTTCAAAATTCATCCAGCCGTGGTGCACAGATTTCCAAAAGTTGCAATTAACGAAAACAAACAAACAGAAAATCTGGCCACGATCATCAGAAAATCTGCCCCATTTGTTTATTTAGAATGTTTCCTTCAACGGGGGGAAATCTTCTGAAGCAACACAGTTGTGTCCTCCTCTGTTTTGCTGGGCTCCTGCACAATATCTCCCTTCGCACTCCCAGTATTGTATTCCACTTCTCCTTGTCACGCTCCATATAATGTTGTTTCTGTGCTATGAAGGATGTCTGACTCTCCCCTTGACTAATCATTCGGTACTGGAGGGCCCTCTATCCTGAGCTTGAGAACTTGACCTCCGATGACACCCATTTGACAGGGATATAGACACATATGGCTCCCCTCACTCATCTTCGCTCACACCAGGAGTTCTCCTCTGATGCCCTGTCAGCGCAGGCTTTCAGACGAAAGATACCAGTGAAATCAACAACAGCTAAAGGAATGTGGCCTTCTGGCCTAACAGCCTTTGATTGATATTCTTTATTTCAGCACAACCTTCAACTTGGTTAAAAATGTAGCATCCAACCTGTTTTGGCACTTCCAGGCAGAATGTGACTGCAAAACTAACAGGATCATTGAGGCAACATGCTTCAAAACAAATCGTGGGCTTGCTTTCAAAATCACAAAATCTGCACATATTTTATCTGCACATATTTCTTTGGTGCATTGTAAACAGTGGCTGCTCAAGACAATCTACCTCCCGAGGCACAACTTCAGTGTGCTGTCTCCTTATTACACCCTTAGAAGTTCACAGCAGACCCCCAGCTGCTGCCACCCCCACCACTGAACCTTGTGCAGCCAGGTTGGAGGCTTACGAGGCAGAACTTGGCCTGGGGCTGCAGAAGCCGCTGGACCTGGGTAATATACTGCTCACCTCAATCCCTCCTATTCTTTGCCTGTGGCATGTAGTAGTCTAGTCTCCTGGGGGCTGTGGTGCTTTGGTCTTGTTTCAGTTGTATGGGGTTAGTTGCTGGGTGCTGTGGGTGGCCTGTGATATAGATGAAGTCAGACTTGATGGTCCCTTCTGGCCTTAAATTCTATGACTCTATGACAAATGCTGTGGGGTGGGAACAGTCTGACACCCATGCGGGCTGAGCCAAGCCAGTCCAGGAAGAAAGTCCATCTCCAGTCTCTGCAGTAGGCCCTGCAAGCAGCTGAGACTGCTTCCTGGGTGGCAAAACCCCAGTGAGGACCCCTTCCTAATGGTCCTTTCCCAGCAGGTTGGCACCAGCCGCCCAAGGCTTGAGAGGGAAGCGAGACCCACCTCAGCAACCCTAGGCAGCAGTGGCTCCTTCTCCTGAAGCCACTCAGCTCAACCACAACAGGATCCAGGCACTGGCAGGGGCAGCTCCCAGCCCAATGGACCCCAGTTAATGGCAGCATGGACCCCACACAAAACCACATGCATTGTGGAAGCTGATCCCCCTTGCACAGGGGGCAGTAGGCTCCTTCCCATTGGACAGAATGGAGGGCTCAAAACCTTAGTCCCTGCACCCCACACCCAGCCATTCCGCTTCCATAGGCCATCCCAGCCTGCGTTTCCAGCCCACATCCCTATGCCTGCCCCCACCATCCCCTGCACTCCTCAGTCTGCCCCGACCCCTTTCCAGAAGAGCTCTCCGCCATCCCCAAACACAGTGGAATGGAAGCAGCAGCCTCAATGTGAATCCAGAATGGTGGTGGAGGCCTGGGCAGAGGGCTGGCTGGCTGGGCAGCAGGGCCCCTGGGGGCCGGGCACAGAGCAGCAGGTGGGGGCCGGGTGCCAACATGGAGCCAGGTGAGCCACTTCTCTTGTGGCTGAAGCCACAGCAGCACTCACGGTGCCACCAGAGCAGCCCTGAGTCGCGGCCAAGTCTGTGATCTTACCTGTGCTGGGGGTGGGAAAGGCTGGGGAGGGGTCTGGAGCACTGCCACTTCCCCAGCAGCCTGGCTCAGGATTGATTCCTGCTCCTTGGAACCCCGGCTGGTGGCCACCTCCTTCCCCCAGGCCACCCCACCAGCCTCATCTGCTGTCACCACCACCCATGGAGGGAACCTGGGCTAGTGTACAGAAATCTGCCAGCAATTGTCTGGTCTGCCTATAGCTAGAGCAGGCTCTGATTGTAAAGTTACTGCTTTTAAAATAGCAAGCAGCTTATTACTATTTACTATTTGTATGGTAGTACCGCCTGGAGGACCCAACTGAGATTGGGGCTTCATTCTGCTGGTCACTATGAATTCACATGACAAGAGACAGCCCCTCTCCTGAGGAGCTTTCAGTCTAAAGACACAAGGGAGTCAAAAGAACAGGAGTACTTGTGGTACCTTAGAAACTAACAAATTTATTTGAACATAAGCTTTTGTGGGCTACAGCCCACTTCATCGGATGCATGCAGTGGAAAATACAGTAGGAAGATATATATATATATACACAGAGAACATGAAACAATGGGTGTTACCATACACACTCTAACGAGAGTGATCAGTTAAGGTGAGCTATTACCAGCAGGAGAGGAAAAAAACTTTTTGTGGTGGTAATCAAAATTTGCAGCAGTTGACAAGAAGTTGTGAGGGACAGTTGGGGGGGGGAGAGGAATAAACATGGGGAAATAGTTTTACTTTGTGTCAAAGAATGTTATTGTCCCCAATTGAAAGATGTGAAACTGAAGCATATAGAGAGCGAGACTGTGTTTCTTAAACAAGGTCATATAGGAAGTCAGCGGCACAGCCAGTAATTGAACCCACATGTTCTCAGTGCTACTCCAGTGGCTTAACCACAAGACCATTCCACCACTCTTTGTGGGCTAGTCCAATTTGGAAGGTCTCAACCTGTGATCTGCGACTCATTGGTGGTCTTGCTGGAAGAGAGCTGGCTGGTCACATAGCAGTCATCCTCTTCCTTATTTCTAGCTACAATATCACAACAAAAGACAGTTAAAATAGAATCATAGGACTGGAGGGGACCTCGAGAGGTCATCTAGTCCAGTCCCCTGAACTCATGGCAGAACTAAGTATTGTAATACACTAAATACTTTTCTAAAAGCACTTTTCTATGGAAGCAATTGCGGTAGGTACCCCAGGGATGTTGTCCAATTGCAAATGGAAGGGGAGTTTGCCTGTGCAATTGTAAGTGGAAGAGGAGGTGGCTTTACAATTAATCCTTTCATGGATGTTACATCCAGTACATCTTTCCCCAGAGAGGCCCCTCCTCCGTTGGCTTCTGTTTAGTGCCCTGTGCCTCTATGCTCCCGTGTATAAACTTCCCTTGTGAAATATCCACCCACCAAGGATATTCACTAAACCCCATCATGCAGGTATCCCCAAAGGAGACAAGCAACACTGCCCTGCACGCTCCTCTGAGAGACCCCCTCCCCTGATAACTGCTCCCATCTCTGTGAGACATTGGACTGCTTGATGTGTTCTTCCAACCATCCACAAGGAGAAAATTGGATCTCTCAGTCAAATCTGGGAGGTATTTAAAAGCTCTGAAGGGAGCCCCCAACAAATTCCACAGCTGGAATCCACCCCAAGCAGATTTTGATCCCAGAAAAAGTGCCAGAGTGTCAGCATTATTGATTTTACATGGAACATGCTCATATATTATGATGAGCTATGTCAGTATAAAACCCTGAGAGAGCGTGTCCAGGAGAGCCGTATTTATGTCCAGGCCTACAGTAATATGGTACTGAAATGCTAACTGTAATACTGAGCACTTTACACCTCCACCCTTTGGAAATGCTTTTCTTTTTGAAGAGCAACAACGCTCACTCCTCTCATTTTCTAATGGTCAACCAGCCCCTCCTTGCAAAATATTCTTCAGAACGCTTTTATTTCCTATCACACCCTCTTTAGATTCCCTGGATGGCAGTACTCTTCGGCTATCTTGTAGCTGCACTGAGTAACATCAGGAGGATGAGTTGCTGCTGCTCCAACTTCAGAAGGGAAGAATTTGGTGGTGTTCATTGCCCTTTGCAAAGCCTGCCAAGTGCTCACTCACAAGTAGCTCTCAGACAAGCTAAGCTTTAAGCAAAACAGTTACACCACCATCTGCTGGGTTCTAGTTCTAGTTACAAGTGAAGCAGAGTCCAACTATCCCAGGACTTGGATGAGAAGCATCCCAAGAAAATGCAGAACAGTGCAGGGATCTGCACTGGTGACTCGGGAAGTTTGAAAAGGTTATGTCCTTCTCTCGCACTCAGTGGTACTGAACCCATTCTCAAGCATGGGAGAACTGTGTTGTGAGAGGTCTTTTTATGACATATGGATTGCTAATGGCCACATGTGGTCAAGATTTTGGTTTTGTATCTATGCAAATAATGACACCATCAGCACTACAACTCCAACTGTTACTGTGTTGGGGTGTTGGTTCAGCATTGACAGTGCAGTTTGCAGAGTATACAGCATAAAAAGTGAAGCATATCGAGATGAAAGGACTATATCCAGGGAAGACAGTGCTGTAAAAATGAGAGAAAAGACAGTTAACTAAGTAAGAGTATTAACTTGGGGACTGAGCATGCTTGAAAAATTCTATGGAAATAATCAAGAGTTTGTAGCTGTGGGGTTTTTGCATGTGACTATCAGATACACCTCTGAAAAAGATCCAGAAATGAAGATCTAGTAGGAAACTTGGCACCATATGATGATAAGAAAAGGAAAGCAACAGTTTATTTAACTTTATTATATTTAATTTTCACTAAATATACAGAACCTGTCTGGATGTTTTCAGGGAGTTTCACTGGGAGTTCTGTTGGAGGAGCAGGTTTTTGTATTTTGTGTAGTTTGTATGTGTGGAGGCTGGTAGGGGCAGGGTGCTGGGAGAGAAGCTGAGCCCTGCTTAGGGGGCGGGGCTTATCTGCCTAGGGGTCCTATAAAGGTAGCCAGCCAGGCAGGCAGGCAGTGGCATAGACAGCTGCAGTGGCACAGCAGCCAGCAAACAGAGCTGTAAACAGGGGAGTTTCACTGGGAGTTTACAGGGGGAGTTTTCGGGGGAGACTTAGACCTAGGCAGAAGAACTGACAGGCTAGTGAGGGGAGGGGGTGGTGGTCTGCCAGTGTTCGGGTGCCTGTTGGGGGTTTGTTTTGGTTTTTGTTTCTTTGACTAACAGGTTTTCAGTGGGAAGGCTATGACCGATACAGAGGCAGCAGTGAAAGACACAATGAGGATGACCGGATGTGGAATCTGCGGCATGTACATGATCCTGGAGGGGGTACCTGAAAAAAGTTTTGTCTGCATGAAGTGCCGCCTGATAGAGCTAATGGAAGAAAAGATCCAAGGACTGGAGATGCAGTTGGAAACTCAGGTTGAGTTTAGAAGGGGGTTCGAGCAGATGATGGAGCAAAGAAATGAGGCGGCTGAAGGGATAATCTCAGTCTTGCAGATGGAAGCAGGACCAAAGAATTCTGAGGGGAGACTGCTGAGTGAGGAAAGTGGACGGTGGAAGCATGTAACTAAGAGAACCAGGCAGAGGAAAAGACAGGCCAGTGAAGGAGAAATAGAGCTCAAGAACAGGTTTGCAGAGTTGGAAAATGAAGAAGGGACACAGCAGGTGGTCACTGAAGGTGAGAGGGCAAGGAAAAAGAGAAGAGCAGCTAGCCCTACAGGAAGAGGGGAAGAGTCAATGGAGACAACACCAAATATGAGCCCCAGGAGAATACAGGATGGGTTGCGGAGGATTGCAAGGGCGAACAGGAATCAAGAGGACTTGCAGCCAATGGGCGCAGGGGATAGACCAGAGAATCATACTGTCACCAGGAAAAGGCAGGTCTACGTGATTGGTGACTCCTTACTGAGAAGAATAGACAGGTCTGTAACTAGAGCTGATCCAGAGAACAGAAGGGTGTGCTGTCTGCCGGGTGCTAAGATATGGGATGTGAACCTGAGGCTAAAAAGGATCTTAATGGGAGCGGGAAAGAATCCATTGATTATCCTTCATGTGGGAATGAATGATACGGCTAGGTTCTCACTGGAACGTATCAAGGGAGACTATGCCAGGCTGGGGAAGACGCTTAAGGAAATTGAGGCTCAGGTGATCTTCAGTGGGATTCTGCCTGTTCCTAGAGAAGGGCAACAAAGGTGTGACAAGATTATGGTGATCAACAGATGGCTCAGACAATGGTGCTATAAGGAGGGCTTTGGGATGTACGGCCACTGGGAAGCATTCATGGACAGAGGACTGTTCTCTTGGGATGGACTACACCTGAGTAAGGAGGGAAATAGACTTCTAGGATGGAGGCTTGCCCAACTGATTAAGAGAGCTTTAAACTAGGAATTTGGGGGAGATGGTTGGGAGATGTCCAGGTAATCTCCATGCCGGAATTTAACACCGAGAGGGAAGAAAACAAAGTAAGAGAGGATACACCCATGAGCAGAATAATGGACATAAGGAGGAAGGGTAGTGTAGATACCAGTCTAATAGGTGATACTGGTGGTAGAATGTCCGTGCCTAACCAGATAAAGAATGTCAGTGAAGCCAAACGGCAAAAATTAAGCTGTCTGTACACTAATGCGAGGAGCCTAGGAAACAAAATGGAGGAACTAGAGCTACTGGTGCAGGAAGTGAAACCGGATATTATAGGGATAACAGAAACATGGTGGAATAGTAGTCATGACTAGAGTACAGGTATTGAAGGCTATGTGCTGTTTAGGAAAGACAGAAATAAAGGCAAAGGTGGTGGAGTAGCATTGTATGTCAATGATGAGGTTAACTGTAAAGAAATAAGAAGGGATGGAATGGATAAGACAGAGTCTGTCTGGGCAAAAATCACATTGGGAAAAAATGCTACTAGAGCCTCCCCTAAGATAGTGCTTGGGGTGTGCTACAGACCGCCGGGATCTGATTTGGAGATGGATAGAGACCTCTTTAATGTTTTAATGAAGTAAACACTAATGGGAATTGTGTGATCATGGGAGACTTTAACTTCCCAGATATAGACTGGAGGACAAGTGCTAGTAGTAGTAATAGGGCTCAGATTTTTCTGGATGTGATAGCTGATGGATTTCTTCATCAAGTAGTTGAAGAGCCAACAAGGGGGGATGCCATTTTAGATTTGGTTTTGGTGAGTAGTGAGGACTTCATAGAAGAAATGGTTGTAGGGGACAACCTTGGTTCGAGTGATCATGAGTTAATTCAGTTCAAACTAGATGGAAGGATAAACAAAAATAGATCTGGGACTAGGGTTTTTTATTTCAAAAGGGCTAACTTTAAAGAATTAAGGAAATTAGTTAGGCAAGTGGATTGGACTGAAGAACTTGTGGATCTAAAAGCAGAGGACGCCTGGAATTACTTCAAGTCAAAGTTGCAGAAACTATCAGAAGCCTGCATCCCAAGAAAGGGGAAAAAAATCATAGGCAGGAGTTGTAGACCAAGCTGGATGAGCAAGCATCTCAGAGAGGTGATTAAGAAAAAGCAGAAAGCCTACAGGGAGTGGAAGATGGGCGGGATTAGCAAGGAAAGCTACCTTATTGAGGTCAGAACATGTAGGGATGAAGTGAAAAAGGCTAAAAGCCATGTAGAGTTGGACCTTGCAAAGGGAATTAAAACCAATAGTAAAAGGTTCTATAGCCATATAAATAAGAAGAAAACAAAGAAAGAAGTGGGACCGCTAAACACTGAGGATGGAGTGGAGGTTAAAGATAATCTAGGCATGGCCCAATATCTAAATAAATACTTTGCCTCGGTCTTTAATAAGGCTAATGAGGAGCTTAGGGATAATGGAAGGATGACAACTGGGAATGAGGATATGAAGGTAGATATTACCACATCCGAGGTAGAAGCCAAACTCGAACAGCTTAATGGGACTAAATCGGAGGGCCCAGATAATCTTCATCCAAGAATATTAAAGGAACTGGCACATGAAATTGCAAGCCCATTAGCAAGAATTTTTAACGAATCGGTAAACTCAGGGGTTGTACCGCACGACTGGAGAATTGCTAACATAGTTCCTATTTTTAAGAAAGGAAAAAAAAGTGATCCAAGTAACTATAGGCCTGTTAGTTTGACATCTGTAGTATGTAAGGTCTTGGAAAATTTTTTGAAGGAGAGGGTAGTTAAGGACATTGAGGTCAAGGGTGATTGGGACAAAATGCAACATGGTTTCACAAAAGGTAGATCGTGCCAAACCAACCTGATCGCCTTCTTTGAGAAAGTAACAGATTTTTTAAACAAAGGAAATGCAGTGGATCTAATTTATCTCGATTTCAGTAAGGCATTTGACACGGTTCCACATGGGGAATTATTAGTTAAATTGGAAAAGATGGGGATAAATATGAAAATTGAAAGGTGGATAAGGAACTGGTTAAAGGGGAGACTACAACGGGTCATACTGAAAGGTGAACTGTCAGGCTGGAAGGAGGTTACTAGTGGAGTTCCTCAGGGATCAGTTTTGGGACCAATTTTATTTAACCTTTTTATTACCGACCTTGGCCCAAAAAGCGAGAATGTGCTAATAAAGTTTGCGGATGACACAAAGCTGGGAGGTATTGCTAACACAGAGAAGGACCAGGATATCATACAGGAAGATCTGGATGTCCTTGTAAACTGGAGTAATAGTAATAGAATGAAATTTAATAGTGAAAAGTGCAAGGTCATGCATTTAGGGATTAATAACAAGAATTTTAGTTATAAATTGGGGACGCATCAGTTGGAAGTAACAGAGGAGGAGAAGGACCTCGGAGTATTGGTTGATCACAGGATGACTATGAGCTGCCAATGTGATATGGCCGTAAAAAAAGCTAATGCGGTTTTAGGATGCATTTTTTTTAGGCGAGGTATTTCCAGCAAAGATAAGGAGGTGTTAGAACCGTTATACAAGGCACTGGTAAGACCTCATCTGGAATACTGTGTGCAGTTCTGGTCTCCCATGTTTAAGAAGGATGAATTCAAACTGGAACAGGTTCAGAGACGGGCTACTAGGATGATCCGAGGAATGGAAAACCTGTCTTATGAAAGGAGACTGAAAGAGCTTGGCTTCTTTAGCCTAACCAAAAGAAGGTTGAGGGGGGATATGATTGCTCTTTATAAATATATCAGAGGGATTAATATTAGGGAGGGAGAGGAATTATTTAAGCTTAGTAACAATGTGGACACAAGAACAAATGGATGTAAACTGGACACTGGGAAGTTTAGACTTGAAATTAGACGAAGGTTTCTAACCATTAGAGGAGTGAAGTTCTGGAACAGCCTTCCAAGGGGAGTAGTGGGGGCAAAAGACATATCTGGCTTTAAGACTAAGCTTGATAAATTTATGGAGGGGATGGTATGATGGGATAGCCTAATTTTGGCAATTAATTTGGCAATTGATCTTTGATTATCAGCAGGTAAGTATGCCCAGTGGTCTGTGATGGGATGTTAGATGGGTTGGGATCTGAGTTACTACAGAGAATTCTTTCCTGGGTGCTGGCTGGTGAGTCTTGCTCACATGCTCAGGGTTTAACTGATCGCCATATTTGGGGTCGGGAAGGAATTTTCCTCCAGGGCAGATTGGCAGAGGCCCTGGAGGTTTTTCGCCTTCCTCTGCAGCATGGGGTACGGGTCACTTTCTGGAGGATTCTCTGCAGCTTGAGGTCTTCAAACCGCAATTTGGGGACTTCGATAACTCAGACATAGGCTAGGGGTTTGTTATAGAAGTGGATGGGTGGGATTCTGTGGCCTGCATTGTGCAGGAGGTCAGACTAGATGATCATAATGGTCCCTTCTGACCTTAAAGTCTATGAGTCTGAGTCTATGAGGTCAAATATAAACATTAGTCAGGTAATTAAGTGATGAGTCTGGTATAGATTCATAGATCTTAGGGCCAGAAGGTACTCCTATGATAATCTAGAGAGCATCCTGTAAAACACAGGCCAAATAACCTCACCCAGTAATTTTTGCATCAAGTTCATAACTTCTGTTTGAGCAACAACATATCTTTAGAAAGACATCCAGCCTTGATTTAAAGACTATAAGTAACAAGGAATCCACCACATCCACAAGTAAATTGTTCCAGTGGTTAATTACCCTCCCTGTTAGAAAAATTGTGCCTTATGTCTAGTCTGAATTTGTCTAGCTTCAGCTGCCAGACATTAGATCTCATTGTGCCTTTTCTGGTAGATTAAAGAGCCATCTGCTGTTAGCATTCTCTTTCCCGTGAAGGTACTTGAAGATCACGATCAAGTCACCTCTTCAATAAACTAAACTGACTGAGCTTCTTAAGTATAAATGCTTAGATGAATGCAATGCCTTGTGATACCAATTAACAAACCCATTAATTAATTCACCCCTACTTTCAGTAATGGTCCAACAACATACCCTAAACAGAAATCCAGGTGACAACTATTCTGTTGGCTGTTGAGATACAATTACATCTTGAAACAGACCAAATAAAAGAAATATACTATATGAGTAAAAATGAAGGTATAGTCTGGGCACAGAAAGAGTCCCCTACAGGAGACTCCATGAGCCAATGTATTCAACCAACCCAAGCCTTCTGGTTCCTCATGACATGCCACTCATAAAATATATAACCCCTCATGGGTTGCCATCACACTACCATTTTACAAGAATACCATCCTTTTTTTTTTAAAGCTGTATTCTATAATCCTCATCAGTCATCCAAAACTCTGCAATATTAGAGTTGTTCTGGACGATGACTGTAGAATACTGCAGTCCTTTTAAAATAAGAGTTATGTACACATTTAGTATAAGATAGCAACAAAACCATCAACATTTCCTCTCTGAAGAGGTATAAATATAGATAGTATATTATGCTTGTATTCTAATAGTGAATTGTGTCCAAAGCAATAAACAGGTAATATCTCTTTGAAAGATCTACTTAGTTGTCTGGGTTACATATGACCTTACACCATTTTCCCTCCACAACAAAGCGGAAGAGAAATAGCATTTCTTTTGTTTGGCAGACTTCCATCAGAGTCCTTTCCCTGATCAGATGGCGTTTCACAGGCTGCCTCTCTGTCCGATTTCCTGGCCTGCATGCGTAAATGTCATTGCTTCCTCGGGGCTGCAGAGAAGACGTAGGATTGTCCACTCCATTCGACTGAGAGTCTTCTGGATACAAAACAGCTGCATGAAGCACCAGCAGTTTTACGGAGATAGATGGTCAGAAGCTGTTACAGGCTGAAGTCCAGAACCACTTTGTTACTTGTGATTATGTGACACCCTTAATTTCTAAAAGCCAGCTGCTTCCAAAAACAGCTAGAAACAATGAAGCCAGAGTCTAATCTCAGTTATGTCAGTGTGAATCTGGAGCATATCCATTGATTTCTGCAGAGTTACCCTGGATATACACTGAGGTAATGGAGATCAGGATGTAGCTCAAGCTAGTTTTATCTTTGGGGTAAATCATCCAATAAGAATTTGTCCTGATAGTGTAATGCTTGTAATTTGATATTCCACTGCCATTTGTGCCGATGGAGTTTCCATGGGCCCAGATGGAGCTGGAATTAGTTTCTTCCTGTTTATTCCTGCAATGTGAATTAAGGTCAATTAGTTTTAGGCTATGCCTACCCTTGGAGCTGGGGTGTGTGATTCCCAGCTAACACAGACATTAGTGCTCCTTGAGCTAGTGTGCTCAAAATAATAGTGTAGCCATGGTACCGTGGGAAATGGGGAGAAGCAGAATGGACTGGCAGTGATAAATATGTACCCACGAGGTTCAGGCAGGTTTGTGCTCTGTATAGTTAGCCTGTGCCATCGCTCACCACTGCCCATCCTACCGTGGCTACACTAGTATTTTTAGTGTGCTAACTTGATGAAAGCTAGCACGAGTACATGAGCTGGGAATCATACCCCGAGCTCCAAGTGTTGACATAGCCTTAGTATCTGCTCTGAATTTTTCTAAGTCTCACCTACAGACATTTGAGTAGCTTTTACTCCAAACAGTGACGTGCAAATGGCAGCGACACATTTCTGGAAAATCTCAGCTAGAAATAGCATGGGCAGAAATCATGGCCTTCAGTAGTAACCGCTTTTAAACTAGACACACCTCAGGATTGCATGGGAGGGAGTGTTTGTCTTCCTCTGAAGCAACAGGTACACCGCTGAAGGCATGATACTGGACGACATGGGCCAGTGGTTTGATCTGCTCTGACAAATCCTATGTTCTTATGCAACGTCTTGGGGCCCCATTCTCCTCCCCTCGGGTTATGAGTAATTCTTATTGGCTCCAATGAGGATGACTTGCATCCTATGGCAGGAGACTATTGCTCTTGGAATTTAGCCACTTTATAATTACTTCTTAGTTTGGCTCATGACCTTTCATATAACAGCACAGAGTTTCCACAGGTAAATAGTGCAGAAGATATAGAAAAGAGATAAACCCTCAGGCTTGAGAGCATAAGCCAGCCTCTAACTGATGTGAATTAGAAGGAAAGTTCCCCTAGGAACAGTTTAGTCTGTAATTACCTACTTACAGGGGTTTTGCACCTTCTTCTGAAGCAGCTGTTACTGCCAGGCTAATGAACATGAAGGTGGCTACTGGCCATTTTATAGATCACTGTAGGCTGAGACCCTATGCATCTGTTGCCCTAACACATACAGAAAAGTGCCTTCTGATAGCATCTAGGTGTGATGTCCCGTGTCTTGGGCCCAGGCTTGGGAGTCCCCAGACTGCATCCTAGCCTCTACCCAATGTCTGTTGTATCCTGGTGGGCTGAGAAACTAGCAGGACTATAGCCTCAGCCAAGGCACCACCCCAGGACCCCTGATTGTAGGATCACCCAGCTCCACTGATTGGTCCAACCGTGCTATTTAAACCAGAAGGAGACACAGGACATTTGTCTGAGCAACAAGGTGATTTCCTGTTGGGGCTGATTGGAGCCTGTTTGTGCCTACCTGCAACTCTGTTCCTGCTCTGCTCTTGGCTTTGCTCCTGTTCCCACTGTGCTACTGCTCTGTGCTTGATCCTTTCCTCTCCTCCAATTCCTGTCTTTACACCTTGCCTCCAATTCTCAGTTATCAGTCCTGGCTCTGACCCTGGCCTCCAAGTTCTGACCCTGCTTGTGGCTTGACTCTTGGCTCTGGCATTTGGCATCTGATCTTGTCTCTCTGACCCTCAGCTTCAATTCCTAGTTCTGACTCTGGCTTGACCCTTGGCTCTAATAATTGGCAGTTGATTCTGGTGCTGACACTTGGCTTCATTCCCCAAACTGGTTGCCTGTTCTGCCCACTAAACCTGGCTCCTGCTGTGACTACTAGGCCAGACTGCCTACATTCTAGTCCATAACAATAGGTGCACAAAGACATTCTGTCCTAGTTAAGGCCTCTAACTGTTACATAATCTAAATGTTAAATCATAATTCATACAGTAATGAGGCCCTCTATGTACCTAAATAAATTGTAAATCAGGCCACAGTAGAAGAATCTTGGGTCTCAATACTGCAAGATGCTTTTGTGAGACATCAAACACCTTTGTAACAGGGTGGCTTGCCCCGTGGGCTGGCGAGCCAGAAGAGGAAAGCCATCCTGCTTACAGAATGAGCCCCACCTGAGAGGAATCAAGCAATTCTCCATAAAGAGCCAGGTTTAGGGATTAATGAAGTTCATGTGGAGAAAGAGCTGGAGAGAGAACCAGGTAAGAAATTCAGAGAGTAAGAAAGGGTGTCCAGGCAAAGACACCTAAGAGTGACCCTGATTAAGCTGGGAAGACATAGATACAGAGGGGAGCTTAAGAGGCTGGGTAGGAAATGGCCCAGGGAAAACTGAGAGGGTGGAAAGATTTGTTTCTGTTAGACATTTTTGTATGAAGTGTTGTAGCCGTGTTGGTGCCAGGATATTAGAGAGACAAAAGGTGCATGAGGTAATATCTCTTATTGGACCAACTTCTGTTGTTGAAAGACAAGCTTTTAAGCTTACCCAAAGCTCTTCTTCAGTTTTGGGAAACATACTTAGTGTCACACTAAATACAAGGTGGAACACATTGTTTAGCACAGAGGTTCTCAGACTGGGGGTGTGCCGAATGTATTCTGTGGTTGGGCAGGAGAAGGCAGAGTGGAGAGCAGCGGCTGCTGGCCAGGTGCCCAGCTCTGAAGAGAGCGCTGCTACCAGCAGCAGTGCAGAAGTGAGGGTGGCATGGTATGGCATTGCCCCCCCTTACTTCTCTGCTGCTGCTGGCAGAGGTGCTGCCTTCGCAGCTGGGTGGGTGGCAAGCTACATACTATATACTTAAATGGCTCTGTTTGAATCAATGCCTTACTGTTTTTAATACTTAGTGAGAGTTGCATTTTTTCCCCCTCAGCATATGTACTTGTGTGATGGGACGGGGGTGTAAAGTGCTACAGACACAAAGACAGGGGGTGTGATCAAATACGTTTGAGAACTACTGGTTAGCCATTTATGATAAACACATTTCAAGGGACCATTCAAGGTGAAGTGGTCTGCTAACACCCCTCCAGTCATAGGGGGAGGAAGAAGGAGTGGGGAGGCAGCTTGGTGGGGGTGATTAGTAGGTTATAGATTGATGCAATTATCCATGAATCCAGTGTCTCTATTCAGTCTGATTTTTAGTGTCTAGATAGGTTTGAATTTAAACTCCCAGGCTTGTCTTTTAGAGGTGTTGTGCAGATTTCCTTTGAGAATGAGGACTGAGAAGTTTGATATAGAGTGATTGTTTTGTGAAAAGTGTTCACTCACAGGTGACATGGTATTTTTCTTTTAGCACTTTCCTTTGTGAGCTCATTCGAGAGTGTAGCGATTGTCTGGTTTCACCCACATAGCTGTTGTTGGGGCATTTAATGCATTGGATGAACTATACCATATGTTGTAATCGGATCATGGATCTCAAAAGGTGTGTATGGGGGTGTATGTCTGCAGGTTTAGCATCTGCTGTTATGACAAAGTCAGGTGCCGCTTTGATTTCGTGTGTCCTGGTCTTGAGCCTGCTTCTGATTATGAGCTTGAGGAGGCTTGGGGGTTGTTTGAAGGCCAGAAGAGAGGGTTCAGGAAAGATTTCTTTCCAGATGTGGTCCCTGTCAAGTACGGGTTGTAAATGTTTACTGTTACCCCATATGGATTCTAGTGTGGGGTGGTAAGTTACAACTAGGGTGTGTGATCGGAGGGATGTTTATTTCTGTATTGAAGCAGGTTCTTGCTGGGTATTAAGGTGGCCAATTCCATGATGCAGTCTACTTCTCTGGTGGAGTGTCCTTGTTTAGCGATGGTGGTTTTAAGTGTATATCCCAGACCTTCCTCCTTGGAGCCATGATATTTGAGTGCTTAGCTGTAAATAACAGATTTCTCGGTGTGGTGACTGGATCTGTGAAAGTAAGTGTGGTGATTTGTGGGTTTCTTGTAGGATTACATTGATAAAGCTTGTTGTGGTGTCCTGGAAGTCTGATACTGGTGTGGGAGTGTTTTAAAGAGTTCAATGGATGGGCGGTGGTGGAAAGTTATGCAGGAGTTTAGGTCATCTGTCCAGAAGACAAAAAGATCATTAATATATACCATCAGTTTTGTATTTCATTCTTCCTCAAGGTGGGCCATGAAGAGGTTGGCATACTGGGGAGCTATCCTAGTACTCAGGAGTGTTCCTGTGGTTTGGACAAAGTGTTTGTCAATTGTAAAATTGTTACGGGCAAGGATCAAATGGATGAGTTTAACAATGTGTTTGGGGTGGATATCTGAGTATTGTTCACTGTCTTGTAAATATTTGAGACAGACAGCAATGCCGTCATTGTGAGGGATGTTGGTCTGTGGGGAGGTGACATCCATGGTGGCAAGGATGATGTTTTGAGGGAGGTTGTTGCTGTGGAATTTCTGGAGGAAGCAGGTTGTGTCCTGGAGGAAGGTGGCCCTTTGTGTCGTGAGTAGTTTCTATGAGTCTTGATATTCTGTCAGTAAGAGTGCCATAGCCAGATATAATGGTCTGCCTGGGTTCCCTTGTTTGAATATCTTGGGAAGCATGTAGAAGATCTCTAGTGTGGATTTGTGGGGGATGAGGTTATAGAGTTTCTCTTGGAGTTGTTTGGGGACGGATTTGATGATATCCTTAGCTTCCTGGGTAAACCATGGTTTGGGTCTTCTTTGAGTTCTTTATATTAAGTGGTGTCAGAAAGTTAATTTGGCCTTGTTAATGTAACCATCACAGTTCGGGATTAGTCTACTAGTTTGATCCCTATCTGGTAGTTGGATTTCAGGGACTGTATAGCTGTCCTCTCAGGCCTGGTCTACACTAAGGGGGGGGGGTCGAACTAGGGTACGCAAGTTCAGCTACGCGAATAGCGTAGCTGAACTCGAAGTACCCTAGTTCGACTGACTTACCCGTCCAGACGCGGCGGGGTCGAACTCCGCGGCTCCAAGGTCGACTCCGCCACTGCCGTTCGCGGTGGTGGAGTTCCAGAGTCGACCAGAGCGCGCGGGGAGTTCGAACTATCGCGTCTTGATTAGACGCGATAGTTCGAACTCCGAGAAGTCGAACTCACCGCGTCGACCCGGACGGTGAGTATAGACCTACCCTCAGTGGTGGAGAGACTGTGGAGGATCTGATGTTTAAGGATTTCAGGGTCAATTCTTTTTCCTGAACCGATCATTATATTGATCAAGTGTGTGGTTTCATTCACTGTGGAGTGTACAGTCAGATGATTCTTTTTTCTTATGACTGTCCATGGGGACCTGGTTGTGGATGGTGATGTCACTGTTGTGAAAAGTTCTTTAAGGCAAAGTCAGTAGAAGAATTCTTCTAGTTCTCCACATTTCTCTCCACCACAGTATGGTATCAGGATCTGTGATGGAGCAGAAGTTCAGTCCTTTGGCAATAATCCACCTATGATTAGGGGTAATCTTGATTAATTGATGGTGATGGAGTGTAGTGTCCATGTGGTGGGTTCTGGTGCCATGGTTTCTCCCAGGAGATGGTGTTCTGTGGATTGTGGGGTTACATTTGGTTTGCTGGATGGCTGTCATCAGGTTTTTTGATAGTTGTTTTGTATCTTCACTCTCCAAGGGACAGAACTTCTGCCCTGGTTAATGGAGCCCTGTGACAAGAAGACAAGCCCTGTGACAACTTAAACAAGTTTCTAGACCTCATGACTGCAGAGAAAACTCTTAAAATGGAATCAACTGAGCCCTAAAGGCTCAAAAACCAGAAAGCAAAGAAAAAACTCAAAGGGGGGGGGGGAGTTGAGGGGGTTAGAAATCTCATTACTTTTAAGCCAATCTACTGATTTTTGTCAGCCTGATTCATAAATTTTGAACATTTTGGGTTGACAGTTCTGTAACATAATACATCCATTTGCCAGTATTTCAAGGAGAAAGTGGAAAGATTTGTATGATTGCAATCTACCTCAAAAGCAGTGACACACTTATATATGCTGGACATTTGCTAACTCAGTAGCCATTTCACATAGGCATGGGAGGCTAGAGAGCTTTGCTATTGTAACCGACTCTCAGGAGTGGCAGTGAGGGCACAGCAGTCCCTAGGTGTCTGGTAGCGTGCTGGGTGTACCATGACCTCTGAAACGAGTGCTATAGGTGCTCCATGCACTAGGGTCTAGCCCTCGGTGGGGTGTCATAAACACTCTTGAGTTCCAATGAATTAACAAAGGTCATTTTACTAGAGATGCCTGAAATAAATCGTGCAAATACCCCTGGCACAACTTCTTTAATGGTTATAGAGAATAAATAAAACATCAGCTCCTAACCCCGCCTCTAAGGGCAGGTCAATATAACTGTAATAAGACAGGAGTCCTATTCAGACCCTTCCACACAGTGCTATGTCCTCCTGCAGAGGCTACCTCTGCCAGCAATGGGGCAAGCCTCTGTCCAGGCCCACTTCCCCGGCTGCCTGCCCTCCAGTCTTCCTCCCATAGCCAGCTTTCAGGCTGCTGTCTCTAGTCTGCTGCTCCTGCTCTAACGCAGCTCCCTCCTGAGCAGCGCTGGATTTCCTGTGATGAAGTAATTATGGAACCCTCTATTGGCAGCATACAGAACTGTGCACAGTAATGAGCCAGCAGGTTCATTACATGTGGCCATGTCTACACTAGCACCTATGTCAGCAAAACATAGGTCGCTCAAGTGCTGGTGTGCACAGTGCTATGTCAGTGGGAGACGCCCTCCCACCGACATAGCTACTGACGCTCGTTGAGCTGGTTTTATTATGTCGACGAGAGAGCTCTCTCCCATCGGCATAACACAGCTACACGAGCGCTCTTACAGTGGCACAGCTGTATCGGTATAGCTGTGCTGCTGTAAACTTGTAAGTATAGATATGGCCTAAGTGTAAACTCTGTACCAGTGAGAAATAATATCTTTTCTAAAAAGACTTAAAATGTCAAGTAATTATGGAATGTACACAAAGGCATAGGAAATAATGAAGTACTGCCATGTGTTTAGAAAAATGCAGGGTGTGTGTGTGTATAGATAGACAGATATATGGCTTTGCTCTCATGGGAGAGATAAAAGTACAATGCTAAGCAGTGATTCATGCTCATTATTTAACTTCACCACTGATGCTAGATATTACCATAGTACCTGAGCTCCTCAGTCATAAACCAGGACCCCCTTGCCCTAGGTGCTGTACTAACACAAATGAGGGGCTTACACGATAAGAAGTTCAGGCTTTCTACTGCCTAGCGGTAGACACTGTCGCTCAAGAGGAGGAGATGATGTGGACTGAACCACCTCAGGGAAGGATTGTGCTTAATTTTTTCCAGGGCTGAGCCTTGGCACCTCTAGTCTTGGCAGTTCATAGTCCCGGCACCTCTGGACTTGCTGCATCAGTTATGAATGTAAAAACAGTGCCTGAGCCCCAGCACCTCTTTCATTATAAATTAAGCACTGAGGAAGGACTGTCCCTTAGGCAGCCACAAAGCCCCCCCAAGGTTCCTGCTGCCCAAGAATAGTGGTATTAAGCTGCTTGTCACCCCATTCCATTAGCCAATGCAGGGCAGGGACACGTACCTACCTCCTTTGAGACAATGTGTAGCTTCTGAGCTGCACAGAGGGGCAGCACCAGGCACAGGGACTGTGATAGTCTCTTGATATTGTATGGGTGCTCAAAAAGGAGTGAAGGCCTTTTATGTCCTGGCCCACTCCCCTGTGCACCCACAAAAGGATCCAGAGAAGTCTGGCCCTTAGTGTTCAATAAAAAAAAAATTCTCAATCTTTCAATGAAATGTGCTTGTTGACAGTCCCTCATCTGTATTTCTTTCCAGGGCCCAGCCCCTGAATGACTGTCTTGCCTTATGAATGAATAATGCCAGCCCTAGGTTCATTCCTTCACAGGAAGTCTGTTGAAGCCGATGTCATTTTTCTAATCTGAGAATGCATTTAAAAAGAACAACCACCCACTACTTCCTTGTCATCTCCCAGTAATTAGAGCTGGCCTTCATGTGAACATCAGCTGGTTTTTAATGCTATGGAATGTTAGGGATGTGACATATTTAGCTAGTCAAACACTTGGGTGAAACTCATGACTATTTCCAGGGCAGATAATGTAACTTAGAATTGAACATTCTTTGAGATCTTAAGAATGCATCAGGACGAATGATAATGTTAGCTGCAATCCTTATTTGACTTCAGTAGGATTCCACATGGGTACAAGGATTGAACCCCACAGATCCCATTGCAAAATAGAGATCTTAAATGGCCTCTTGTCCTAATATTCCTGCTAAGAGCAGTGACTTGTGGGTGGTGTGGTGGTGGTGGTCGTTGTTTTAAGGGCATATCAAAATTGAAATCAATGTCTTAGGGCCATGTGCTGACATTCAATAGCATCTTACTCCACAAGCAACCCTATTGACTTCAATGGAACTGCTTATGGAGAAAGCATAAGTGTGAGTCTGGGGAGCAGAATCTGACCGTTTATGTGGCATTGGAAATCTGAATGTTAAAAGAATTTAATGAAATGTCACATCAGGCTTTACAGAAGCTGATGCCATAGAACTCTGTGCTGTTTTCTTTTCATTTTCATCATTTTAAAATTCATTTTCAGAGTTTTATTTTTTTGAATGTATAAAATGGAGAAAAGCTCCCATCCCAGTCTCTAGGCAGCTCTTTGAAAAACCTTCAAATTGACAAGAAGTCCTATTAAATTACTTATAGTGGCTATGTTATAATCACTTGTCAGTCCACGGACATTATTGACTGCAATACAGTTGCAGCAAAATGTCTGGTTATCAAAAAAAAGTTAGCAGGCATAACCTGATACTTGAGTGTTTATATTGTTCCAGTAATTTTTTCTTAAACAAATAGGTCTTCTCTGGCTTTTCCAAATTACTGCAATTAATAAAGCTCTTATTATTTTTCTGCAATTTTCCGTGTCTTGACTGCAGCTTGGATGCAATTATTTGACAATCATCCTGCGATTCAGTTAGGGCCTTACTTGTATATCATTTTTTCAGGTATCCACATCAGTTAGTACAATAATCAGCTCATCTAGTAGGGATTTGAAATCTTTCCAATTCCTCTGGTAGGTAAAGAGTATGATGAAACCAAATGATCTAATATAACAATAGATAGTTGTAAGGCAGAACATAATTCAGGTCTCAGACAGTTATGCTCTATCTTGGATGCTGCAATGGCTACCTAGAATATAGGTAAGGGATAATGTGGAGTGGCTGAGATATGCAAGCAGGATGGAAGTTTACTATAGCATGTGTATGGACTGTGGCTATCTGCTGGGGCATTGCTAGAGAACTATCAGACTCCGAACTAGCCAGAGTGTTCCATATATGTGTAATGCCTATGCTTGATGAATGCAACTCTCTGTATCTGTGAATGAAGTCCCAGGCCCCTAGAAAGTTCCAGCTGGGTTAGAACATAAGCTGCCTACTTGTTCTGCAACACACTGTATCAGGAAAACATTGTCTTCATTCACTGTTCTCTGCGGCAGCTCCCTGTTGAACACAGAGTCTAGTACAGGGTTTTCAAAGCCGTGCATGGAATTGATCCTCAACTACCTGAGAGGCTCTCTTCAAGGCCAGGATCTCCCAGAACAGCTAGATTCTGTTGGAATAACAAAACTGATGTGCAGTACAGGGAGGCTTATGACCACAGGAGACAGAACTTTCACAGGAACTGGACCAAGACTATGGCGTTCACTGCCAAATGAAATAACCTCACTGCATTCAGAGCTAAATGCAAGACCACTCCTCCCTGTTTTCATAGGCTTTCTGGCAATAATATTTTTCTTTTATATGTGTCAGAAATGACTGGCAGGGAAAGAGAGATCTTCATTTTTACTTTAGGGACCAGGTATGACATAGAGAAGTTTGGTTGCTATCTATCTAGTGAAGTTTCTTGGCTGCTTAAGTTGTAAACAAAATATCCAGTGAATTAGACCTCTTTATTTTTGTTTCTGAATCATTTGAAAATTAATCCTGATTTCTGCAAATTTGTTATTCTTAAATAGTAGCTGAATAATTTGGATGGACAATTTTCAGCATATGGGTTGTTCACAAATTCTTCACTTCTGCCATCTACAATTCATTATTCATAGTGTGTGGTTGGTCACTTATGGCAATGGTATTGTTTCTGTGCATTGATTAAATGACTGGAACTTATTAAACTGGAAAATAACAAACGACAAATAGCAAACACAGGTAAAGGTTAATTAACGAACTCTCTTTGAATGATCAGAGTGCCAATAAACAGAGAATGTTTCTGTGTCAACTTCGGGTTTGAAGAACATCTAAAATTAGAGCTGGACAAAAAAAATTGTTTGAAAAATGTCTTCCATGAATAATAACCTTTTTACAACATGAAAATTTTCACTTTTTTCAAAAATTTCCACTTTTACAAATAACAGATGTTTTTACCAAAGAACAACCTTTTTTGCTTCTCATTGTAACATTGGGAGATTTTTGTGAATAATTAAAAAAAAATGAAAATCTTGTTTCTGTTGAATTTTTTCATGGAGAATACTTATTTTACAAAAAGGCATATCGTAGTCAGCTAGTCAGTGTTTAGATAACTGGAGCTTCACTATGAAAAATAGTGAATAAAAATGAATAGGAAATATTCTTGCTTGTGTGTGAAAACAGGTGTCTCTGTGAAGACTGGCCAATCACCTGCCTGTCATGCTAATGAAAAGCTGTGCATGCATATGTTTGCAACAGGTGAATAATAAGGGGCATGAGCATCATTAAACAGAACAGCTGTTTGAAATTCAACTGAATATTCTTGCAGAATTCCACCTGACCTATTCTTGGCTGTCCTTGTCACACTGGTAGGTGATGCTCACAACTGAGTGATTCCAGTGGAACTTCAAACCTGCATGATGCTGCTTTGGGTTCACCTCCTCATCACTCAGCATTCAGAGCTTCTGTGCTGAAGGTCAAATGACCCTCTTTGCTGATTACTGGGTGCCTCCTCCTCTTCCTATTTGTACAAGCATCACAGCCAATTTGCTAAAAAGAGTGGTCAAAAACACTAATGGGGTAACTTCAAAAGACTTGTTGGTTTAAGGTAATGTTGGTAGTCCATCGCTGACAATGACAATGATATTGTCGCAATTCTCATCTATGGCTATGCATATGACTCTGAAGTCCGAATCCTGATGCACAGAGTTGGCCGCACTGAGGGCATGGGAAGTCCATATCTAAGATGTTTGATGCAGCTCTGTGATGCCTTTCACGTGCAGCCTGGAGATGATTCTAGTGAACCTGTTACATGCTGATCTTGTCAGAGACCACCAGTGAGTTCTGTTTTGTGTCATTTTCTCAAGTTCTTTGGTACTGATGCTGCTCTTCAAGTTATCTTTGGAGCGCTTATATGGACCCTTCTTTTTTTTTATCCCTGCCATAGCTCCCCATACAAGATCTGTTTTGGGAGACTGTGGTCAGCAAAATGGAAGACGTGTCTTGTCCATCTCTTGGCATTTCCTCAATGCTGGTTGTGTTGCTCTCTCAAGGACCTTAATATTGGTCACTCTGTCCTGCCAGCGAATGCTCATTTTTGAGCAGAGGAAGCACATGTGAAATTGCTCACACTGTTTGATGTGCATCCATAAGGAGTCCATGTCTCAGAGATGTTAGAACCACTGCACGGTAGATCTTCAATTTGGTGGAGAGGCAAATGTGTTGGTTAAGGACTTTTTTGTTCAGAGCCGAAAGCCTGGCTGGCTTTACTGATTCTGGAGGCTGATTTCCTTCCCAAGGGAACTGTCGCTAGAGAGGATGCTGCCCAAATACTTGAACTGATCCACATTTTTCAGCTGTGTGCCTTGGATGAAGATGGCTGGGGCATTGGAATGAAGTGCTGGTTGGAACAAGACCTCTGTTTTATTGAGACTGAGGGTGATACCAAAGAGCTGAGATGCTTCAGAAAACCTATCAACGATGACCTGAAGGCTGTCATGACTATGGGCCATCAAGGCACAGTCATCTACAAAAGGTGCATTGAGAAGTCTCTCCAGCATCTTTATCTTAGCACTGAGTCTTCAAAGATCAAAGAGGGAACCATCGAGTTGGTAGTGGATGTATATCCCCTGATCCAAGTCCCTTGTGGCATGGCTGAGGACACAGGCAAAGAACAAATTGAACAGCACTGGAGCAAGTACACAGCCTTGCTTCACTCCATTCGAGATTTCAAATGTGTCAGAAGAGTTACCATTGGAGAGCACTTACTGTCATATGGTCATGGAACAGATGAATGATTTGTATGAAACTTCTTGTGCAGTTTATGTAGAATAGCCCATAGACCCTCTCTGTTGACCATATCAAAAGCTTTGGTCAAGTCAATGAAGACTGCACACAGGTCCATGTTCTGCTCTATACATTTTTCCTTGGTCTGCCTTACGACAAAAATCATGTCCGTAGTACTGTGATCTGGTCTGGAACCACATTGCACTTCTGGCCGATTCTCCTCAGATATGTTTGCAATGAGTCTGTTCAGTAGAATGCGAGCTAGTATTTTCCCTGCTGTACAGAGGAGAGAAATGCCTCTGTAGTTTCCACAGTCAGTTTTGCAGTTTAAGAGAAGCAGCTAAAAGTTTGAATGCTTATCTGATACTTACTGTTTCCATTATTAATAATCTACTCCTCAATGAGAGCTCAGCTTAATGATCTCAATTCAGGAAAGAATTTAAGCTAAAGTTTTAATTTCATCTCTATTCTAGACAGCACTTTAGTCCAGGCTGAAGTCCTGTTCTGCATACAGGGATTTAGAACCATAGAATATCAGGATTGGAAGGGACCTCAGGAGGCCATCTAGTCCAACCCCCTGCTCCAAGTAGGACCAATCCCTGAATCAGAACCAATTTTACTTTTCCATCCTACAGAAAGGAATCCATTCTTCCCCATTGTCAGCAAATCTAGCAAATCAGTAGCAGTATTTAATGTGACAGATAATATGGTATAGAATTAAAGTAGTGAACTCTGATTATCGGGACTCCAGGGTTCTTTTCTTGGCTTTGGCTCTGATTCAGTGTGTAATTTTTGCACAAGTCACTTATCTTTATGCTTCCATGCAGCTCTGTATAATGGGAATAATAATTTACTTACATGTTCATGGGAAGGATCAATTAAAGTTTGTAAAATGCTCTGAGACTTTGGGATGAAAAGTTATTTAAGTGTGAGCTTTTCTTTATTAGTCATTCACAGCTCATTATTCATTACTTAATATGATAACAGTGGTAATTAAGGTTCAGATCCCAAAAGGGATTTAGGCACCTAAACCCCAGATTTAGGCAGCAATCCAGTAAAACCTCTGCTCAGCTGCTTCCTAACACTGTAGGCACCTAAACTCACTCAGCACCTAAATTTTTGCTGTAAAAGTTCCCTAGGGACCTACATTTCTGCCTCTAGGCATTTTCAGTGATACCTCCAGAGGTGTTCAGTTCCTTCCTCTTTGCCAGAGGGGAGAAAGGATTTGAACAGGGGTTTCCCACCTCTCAGGAGAGTGTCCTGACCACACCTAACCTCACTGTGGATCCAGATCTACATGCCTAACTTCCTAAGGCTTTATGTGATTGAGTGTCCACCCCACACAAGGCAGAGCAGGTTAAATTAGCTAATCAACCTGATAGGCTGCACCTGGGGGAGAACCAGGGCTTAAAAGGCTGATTCATGATAGAGCCCAGCTGAGAAGGAACAGGCAGGGCTGATACAAAGTCAGGAAATTGGCTGCAGTGGAAGTGGTCTGCTGTCACCCCCTGAGAGGAGGGAACTGTGTTTGGGGCTATGGTACATCCTGCAAGGTGAGAATTTTGACTGATAAACCCAGAGATGGGGAGCCAGAAGATGTAGGAAGGAGTCCAGGAAAAAGAAACAGGGTCTGGGAGAAAGCAGAGCACAGTTGCTAGATACAGTGTCTCTGAGGGAACTTGGAGTAAGAGGACAGGTCTTGGTTTCCCTACCAGCCATGGGGAATGTGGCACAAACTGGGCAGTGGAGCAGAAGACTGCCTGAGACAGTTGTCCAGTATGACTTTGATTCCCTTGGGAGGTGAAGACTATGGTGTCCTGGCCAGAAGGCCATGCCATGAAGAGACAGCATGCAAGTCTCAGGGAGAGGTGGTAGGGCACATGAATAAACAACAGAAGGGGATGTCAGATCTGTGGAAGAAGCTAATCCCTGGAGCAGCCAGGATGAGGTGCCCTAATGGTGAGTCGATCCTGTGATACTTTGTTATAGCTAAAGGAAGTAGAGTTGTGCTGGGGTAGGGAGAGCACACAGCAATGACTCTGAAATAGCTGGGAGGGGCTTATGACTATGCAGTGCAAAAGCAGGCATAAAGGAGGCTATTTTCAAAGGCACAAAGAGCAATTAGGCTTCCAGCTTCCACTGAAATCTCATGGGCACCTGCCTCCCTTTGGTGCCTTTGAAAATCCCAACCCAAGACTCCAGAGGTGCTGAAGAGAGTGTGTTTACATGCATCTGTTACTACACCTATAGGGTGGTAATTTACACTCCTCCTGGTACTAGCTAATGTACAGTGGAGGGGCCCATTCCCTACCCCATCAGACATACTGCCTTTGTGGGGTGAAGTCAGCACTGTATAACCCCTTTGAGTGGAAACTTCTGTGGATGCACTGCTGTGGGTGTATAGCTTCTGTTTGGATGCACAGCTAGGAGGAGAAGGATTACACTGCCTCCTTTCCCTATTTTAAGCATCTGTGCAATGCAGTCATAACTGTGCTGGGAAATAAAATATTCTAGATTGGGGTTCTCAATCTTTTTCTTTCTGAGGCCCCTCCCCCCTCGCACCCCACAACAAGCTATTAAAAACTCCCTGGCCCAGCTGTGCCACAACACCTGTTTTTCTGAATACAAAAGCCAGGGCCGGGTTCCGGGATATTCGACATGGCCATGTCGAATTAGGCTAGGTGTGGACGGAAATCGACCTTAGTAGCTCCGGGAGCTATCCCACACTGCACCACTCTGTTGATGATCTGGACAGCAGTCCGAGCTTGGATGTTCTGACCAGCCACACAGGAAATGCCCAGGGAAAATTTGACACGCTCTGGCGCCTTGTGGATGTTCTGCAGGACCGCAGGCAGGAGGACAGAGCACCCCTGCACTGTATCTGCAACCGCCCTCCCCCGCCACAAAGTCCCATACCCCCCTCACCCAAAATAACCAGAAGGAGGGGTGCCAGGGGCCGTGAAAACTGTCACTGCACTCCAGCAGAGTGCTCAAGTACCCAAAAGCTCCCATTCCCTAAATTCTGAGAAGTCCTTCCCTTCCTGACTCACCCAAGCCCCAATCCCAGTTTCATCCCCTAACTGTCTAGTTAATTATTAAAAATACTTTGCTGTTAATTACTGTTTCCGTCATGTTTTTTTACAGAAGACTGTGTTTGAAGGGGGGGTGGGGAAGGGGGTTGGTAATTGCATAGGACAGTCACCTTTACCAGGGTACAGACACGGGGGCAGGATCAGCAGCAGGTCACACACACAGTGCAGTCAGTAGGCACCCTGGTCGGTATGGGAGGTGGTTTCCAGGTTCTGTGTGGGTGGGGGGGGACGTGACTTTGTAGCGGGGGAGGGCGGTTACAGATCTTATGCAGCGGTCCTTGTCCTGGACCACAGAGTCACACAGCAGAGGAATCTGTATCCGTCCTCCTCCGCCACAAGGTCACATAGCCCCCGCACACAGAATCCCAAAAAGGAGGGATGGCAGGCTCCGTTGAAACAACCAGTCCGGCACTGCGGACTGCTCTAGGAGCAGGAGCCTGTCATTCCTCGAGTTTAGAGGCGGTGTTTACATCACTGCACACCCTACGCAGCACAGTCTGCATCCCAGTTTCAACCCTTTAACGCAAAGTCATTAATAAAGAAACCTTTGTTAAGTAACAATGGAACATGTATTTTATTTTTACACGTGTGTTGGAAGTGGGGGAAACGGGGTGAACGGGGTATGTAACTGCAGAGGATAGTCAACAGTAACTGGGTAAAGAAACAGGGGTAGGTTCAGCTTCTCTGTAAAGAAACTGAACAGTCACAGGTCTCGCTGCTCGCTGGTACTTGAAGAGTTTCTTGTCGCTGTCCAAGGCGCCTGTATAGGGCTTCATGAGCCAGGGCATTAGCGGGTAGGCTGGGTCCCCGAGGATCACTATAGGCATCTGCACACCCCCAACAGTTATTTTGTGGTCCGGGAAGAAACTACCTTCCTGTAGATGTCTAAACAGACCACAGTTCCTGAAAACACGCGCGTCATGAACCTTGCCTGGCCACCCGACGTTGATGTTGGTAAAACGTCCCCTATGGTCCACCAGTGCTTGCAGCACCATTGAAAAGTAGCCCGATTTCTCAGCAGCTGACTGTGGAAGAGGTGGACGATAAGGTGCGAGGAGGTGAAAACGGCCATAACTGCAGCGGGCTCCATGCTCGCAGTGCTGTGGCGTCTGCGCTGTCACTGACTAGAAAAGTGCACGAACAGATTGCCCGCAGGCGCTTTCAGGGAGGGAGGGCGTGATTGACGGTTCAATGATGACAGTTACCCAAAACCACCCTCGACACATTTTTCCCCCAGCAGGCATTGGGGGCTCTACCCAGCATTCCAATGGGCAGCGGGGACTGCGGGAACTGTGGGATAGCTTCCCACACTGCACCGCTTCCAAAGTCAACGCTGGCCCCGTTAGTGTGGACTCACAAAGTCGAATTAGTGTCCTTAGTGTGGATACACAAATTCGACTTCGTAAGGTCGATTCCACAAATTCGAATTAAGTTGAATCCAACTACTCTTGTAGTGTAGACATACCCTGAGTTAAAGATGGAGTAGCCATGTCTTGGAAATTTTACTGTTAAATGAGATCAGAATTTAGCCCTAGAGTTCTGTCATTAGTGAGATCTTGGAAAAATATTGGTAGGGTGCCTCCAAAGAATTGAAAGCTATATCCTGGAAAAACATTTAGATCCACTTGAGGATGTTTGGGAAATGAAATCCACATTAGTCTGTAATGTTTAACTATGACAGCATTTTAATTGTATTCAACATATTTCACAAAATTAAACTATGTAAATGTATGGATTTTTTTCCCCAAGCTGGCCTCCGATCATACATAGTGCAGTCTGCAAAGTGTAAAGAATTTCTGGTTGCATTTTTCTCATATATGATCCTGTCACCTTTCTCTTTCATATTATTACAAGTAGTTGGTGAATGGACTTTTTTGCATTACTTTAAAAATGAATTGTTATCAGACTTAATGATATGATAAGCTTTAAAGTTCCCCTGGGAAGCTACCAGAGCCATGCTGATTTGCATACACATTTTCCTACACATAATACAGCATGCAGGCTCTCTGATCTCATTATTCATTAGAAAATTAATGATATCTCTCAAACGTGAAAGCAGGCTGGTTCTGCAAAGAGTGCTGGAAACTGGCTAGTTCTCGACGCGGTGGTCACTTTCAATTTACTGGCTTGAAAAAAAGATGCTTTTAAGCAAATGAAAGGGTGCTGACATCAAACAGATACTTGTCTTGCTGCCAGGGAACGAGCTGCCTTTTAAGGCAGGAAGGTGGGACTTGAGTGATGTGAATAGGAAGAAAAGAAAACAAGCCAGTCAGAGTTAAGCAGCTCTGCCCCATTCATGAAAAATGTCTAGGCTCGTTTCCTCATTGCCAGAGGTCTTTTTTTGCTTAAATTCTAAAGCCTGTGCTCTGTTCCTGCCAAATAATAAATAGCAGCCGGTTGTGTGTGGTTTTTTGTGTTTTGTGTTTTTGTTTTTTGTTTTTTTCCCCAAAAAGTGTGAGCTATCTTTTAAAGTGCTTTTGCCCCTACTACGCAACTTGTGGTGTCCTACAGAGCAAGAGACTAAGTTGATAAAACCCCTGAAACTTTACTGATAACTGTATCCCTAAATTGAGACTTTCTGAGTTTGTCACAGAATTAACAATGGCATTTTCACTCATGGAGCATGAATGCTCGTAATCAAGGACCGCATGAATTGCCATATGACTAGCCAGATTAGGATCTGATTTTTATCCTGGCTCTATTTAAATTACAGGACCCGTAATTAGCAAAGGCTAAACCCGTTATGTGAGTCTGTTGCTTATAGATATTGCTAACAAACATGACAAGTATTTCTGTAACTGGAGTAACATAAGTGCAGTTTTTGCTGCATTGTGTCTCAAGGTGGGGCAGCTTTCTGTCCCCTGCTCCCCTCCCCACCAGAATAAAAGCAATGAAACTCCACATGCCGTATGCTGAAATAGATGTGATCTTTTGCAACGCTGTTTGATTGCCACTCTTTAATGCAATTTATGGCTCAGATAGTAACAGACATTTCTGGGGTGTGGTAGAAAAGGGATATTAGGCATGCACTGCAACATCCTGTTTTGGAACTTATTTAATACAAGGCTCACAGACTCAGCATTACAAAATTCTGCACTCAAGCTGTCACTAGCCAAGTTTTTTGCACATTAGTTTCATTTTTTTTCTTCCTGTGATCGGTAGCGACATAAAGGAAACATCTGGTTCCAATGTGTCTGAATTAGGGGATACTATAGGAAAACTTGTCAGAGCAACTCCAGACTTGAAATAACCAACCAGTCAGAATTTTTGCAATTTAGTGATCCCTCCCTTAGTGCATTCCAGTATAATGGCACTTTCCGCTAGGGAAGTGATTGTTCCACCCTTGGAGTGATAATTCCACCAGGGGTTCTGCCAGTGCAGCGATAATTCCAGTGCACTGACAATTCATCCAGCTAGTCCACCAACACACTGTTCTATAGGTTAATGACAGGTGAGTGAAAAACACCCCTTTGCAGAAGTGCCTCTCAAGGCCTAGACACAGATTCCAATTAACTCCTGTTTTGAGGATTTAAGTGGCGTGTCAGTCTTGTGCTGGCCTTCTGCATCAGGATATATTTCACCCTTATGGAAGTAGTAATATTGTCTCTTTCTCTGTATAGAGATAGTTTAAGACCATTGTGACAAGTATTTCAGTAACAGTAGGAACAATAAGGCCAAAATAGCAAGGTCTCTTATGAGAAAGAGATCCGCTTCCTGGCAAAATTTAAAATCTGGCTCACTCAGTCCAGGATCAGCCAGTTGCAAGATCATTAAGTAGAGTCTCTCACACCTGCACCATAAATTACTGTACATGAAATGAAAAACTCTTGGCTACAGGATAAATCTGTGAAGCCTCAGATTTTCCAATGAGGAGAACATATCAAACTCACAATTACAAGATGGGGAATAAGTTGCTAGTTGGTAGTACTGCTGAAAAGGAGGTGTGAGGGATACAGTGGATCACAAATTGAATGAGTCAACAATATGATGCAGTTGTAAAAAAGGCTAATATCATTCTAGAGTGTATTAACAGGAGTGTTGTAGGGAAGACACAGGAGAAAATTGTCCTGCTATACTCGGCACTGGTGAGGCCTCAGCTGGAGTATTGTGTCCAGGTCTGGGTAACACACTCTAGGAAAGATGTGGACAAATTGGAAAGTCCAGAGGAGACCAACAAAAAATATAAAAGGTTAGAAAACCTGACCTATGAGGAAAGGTTAAAAAAACTGGGCATGTTTAGTCTTGAGAAAAGACTGAGCGGAGGATCTCATAAGTCTTCAAATATGTTAAGAGCTGTTATAAAAAGGACTGTGATCAATTGTTCTCCATGTCCACTGAAGGTAGGACAAGAAGTAATAAGCTTAATCTGCTTCCAGGGAGACTGCCCCCCCCCCCCACCAATATCTAACCATCAGGGTAGTTTAAGCTCTGGAATAAGATTCCAAGGGAAGTTGTAGAATCCCTGCCATTGGAGGTTTTTAAGAACATGTTGGACAAACACCTGTCAGGGATCGTCTAGGTTTACTTGGTCCTGCCTTAGTGCAGGGGACTCGACTTAATGACTTTTTGAGGTCCTTTCCAGCTCTAAATTTCTAGGATTCTATGTACAAACATCTGGAATGGACTGGAAATAAAGTATTCCACTCAAAGTAGAAGCTGGGTCAAGGACATTTACTGACCTATCTGAAATCTTGGCTCAGAGAATAAATCACTTTTTGATACTCCCCAAATGAGATTTGGGCCCTAGGCTAGATAGTACCTGCCTTGAAGAGTTTAGAGTCAAAGGGCAGGAGAGTCGCAGACAGATTAAGTGACTTGCCTAAATCTCACATGTCATATCTGAGGCTTTGGCTACACTTACATTTCAAAGCGCTGCCGCGGCAGCACTTTGAAGCGCTAAGTGTAGTCAAAGCATCAGCGCTGGGAGAGAGCTCTCCCAGCGCTGTCCGTACTCCACCTTCCTGTGGGGAATAATGGACAGCGCTGGGAGCCGTGCTCCCAGCGCTGGGGCTTTGACCACACTGGCGCTTTGCAGCGCCGCAATTTGCAGCGCTGGAGAGGGTGTGTTTTCACACCCTGCTGCAGCGCTGCAAATTTGTAAGTGTAGCCAAGCCCTCAGAACTTGGAATAGAACCTAGCTCTTCTGACTCAGGCCAATGCGCTGTCCACTTGTTGATACTACCTCTCATGATGATGGTGAATATGTCAGTGTTTAGGGCCCCTCTTACAGACCAGGAGCTCAGTGCTAGGTGTGGTCCAGAGAACAAATTGACAGGGTGACCAGGTGTCCAGTTTTTGACTGGAACACCTGGTCCAAAAGGGAGCCTGGTGGCTCTGGTCAGCACTGCCAACTGGACCATTAAAAGTCTGGTCGGTGTTGCTGCGGAGCTAAGGCAGGCTAGTCCTTATCTGTCCTAGCTCCATGCTGCACCCCGGAAGTGGCCAGCAGGTCTGGCTCCTAGGCGGGAAGGCCACAGGGCTCCACACATTGCCCCTGCCCAGAGCACCAGCTCCACACTCCCATTGGGTGGGAACCCTGGCCAATGGGAGCTGTGGGGGTAGTGCTTGCGGGTGAAAGCAGCACGGAGAGCTGCCTGCTGCGCCTCTGCCTAGAAGCCGGGCCTCCTGGCTGCTTCCAGGGTGCACCACAGTCTGCGGTGCCAGGACAGGCAGGAAGCCTGCCTTAGTCCTGTCACTGACTGGGAGCCGCAGGAGGTAAGCCCACACTCCAATCCCAACCCCCTGCCTAAGCCAGGGGTTGGCAACCTCTGGCACGCAGCTCGCCAGGGTCAGCACCCTGGTGGGCCAGACCAGTTTGTTTACCTTCCGTGTCGGCAGGTTCAGCCGATCACAGCTCCCACTGGCCGCGGTTCGCTGTCCCAGGCCAGTGGGAGCCATGGTCCGCCAAACCTGCTGACGCGGCAGGTAAACAAACTGGCCTGGCCCACCAGGGTGCTGATCTTGGGGAGCTGCATGCCAGAGGATGCCGACCCCTGCCCTAAACCTTTCCCCAAACCTGGATCCCCCTTGTGCACCCCAAACCCCTCATCCCTGGCCCCAGCCCAGAGCCTGCACCCACAGATGGAACCCCCCACCCCCTGCCCCAGCCCGGAACCCCCACCCCCTGCCCCAGCCCAGAGCCCCCTCCCACATGCTGAACCCCTCTGCCCCTAGCTGAACCCTCCCACATGCTGAACCCCTAGCCTGGAGTCCCCTTCTGAACCCCTCATCCCCAGCCCCATCCTGGAGCCCTCACCCTCACCCTCTCCCACACCTTAACCCCCTACCCCAGCCCAGTGAGAGTGGGGGGAGAGCAATCCACCAAGGGTGGGGGGACATAGTGAGTGGGGGGAAGGGCTTCAGGGAAGGAGTAGGGCTAGGGTGTCCAGTTTTGTGGGATTAGAAAGTTGGCAACCCTAATGACAGTCCTTACCCCAAAGTTGTTACTATCTCAAACACAAGACAAGAGATGACAGGTGGATACAGACAGGGGAGAACAAGGAAACTATAAACATTCCCTAAGGTGTTCATTACTTCAAACGTGGAGCTGGTTGAAAGGGGGAAGTGATGACACATTTTTCTTTCTTTAAAAAAATTGTCAAATTTTCACAAACTCTTGACCAGCTGAATGCAAAAGTAATCACAAACTAAGACTTCAGGGTATTTCTTCCCTCTGAACTTCTTACTTCTAGCAAAGTAAATTTAGTCATCAACAGTTGCTTGCTTGCTTGCTTGGGGTTATCAAATAAATAGAGTAAATGGGAACTATTTTTAAAGTAGAACAAAGCGTTTTGGGCTCAGTGTTTGTATATCACAAAGAAATTCTCTTCCAATATCCACTTGGCCAGCTCTATGCCGAATCTGACATCTTAATCCAGGATCATGCTTTCATGACTGTGCTCTATTTTATCTGCTTTGGGAGTGTTACATATACAAATGTTTTCATGGATGCCAGAATTGCTACCAGTACTAGTGAAGCAAAGGCCACATGTGGTGATATCTATAAATGTGTCTGAGGACTGTGGGCTCCTGATTTAACTTGTGATGGACACTCATGCTTAGAAACTTGGTTTATAAGTTTGAATCCTTGGCTTTTTCTAGGCATCACATCAAGGAGACTGATGCTTTCCATATGCATTGTCTCTAAAAGACCTTTGATGTCATGTGACATGACTGTTTCCTATGTTAAAGATCTTGATCAGTTGAAGCTGCCGAATGCTCCTGATATTCTTCAGGAAGTTCAGCTATATGGGGTGGGCCACATTGAATGCTCCCAGATGTCTCCCAAGATAGCCTTCTGCAGCCCACCTGGACTACATTTTTTAACTTGGGCTCCTACATTTGCATTTAGGTGTCTAAAAAAAGTGCTTAAATGTCTAAAAAAGACTCGGATGCTTATCTTTAAGCATCCAAGTCTAAACAATGTGCAACAGATACCTGGGAAATCCAAGTACCTGATCAAACTGAGTAGAGAACCATAGCTGTAAAGTGATTGGCCACATTCAAGGAGACCATCCTACAGAAAACCTCACATTGAAATCTTCTTGTCTAGACAAGACAATAGCCCTGTCTCTTCTTCGGTGACCATGGTGACGCTCTAGTTTCCTAGATAGCGAAGGGTGATGAGGATAATTCTGTCAGGTATTCTAGAATCAGATGTGGCCCTAAAACATAACACTTGAGTGTGTTTTTTGTTTCACATTTCTATAAGCCTCATCATGTATTTCAGAGATGTTCTCTAATTTGTAATATGTTATGAGACAAGTTGTGCATTCAGGAAGCTATTAACCACAGACCTCTGATTCCGGGGGAAGAGAAGGGAGGGCAAAATTACTGGAAATTGAGATTTAGAAAAAATAATTCATGTATCAGTCTGAGCAAGCAGAGAGCGCGGCCATGTTGATCCAACTGAAATGCAGGGAGAAAATAATTTCACCATAGACGTTTGCCTAATACTTTCTCACTAAAATACTTTTCCTCTTGAGGGGGTGGCACCCTGTCTATTACTGCAGTGTAGGAGTGCCACCAAATCAGTACTCATGTTGACAGCAGGAGCTGAATCATAATCAAAGCACATGCAGCCAAGTAAAAGTTATGTTGGTTTTGATTTTATTTATATATATTCAGTTCACACTGAGAATGTATTCCTGGTGTCATCTGATTTAATTCCATTTTAAGAAGGGGCTGTTCCTGCCATCTCAATCACTCAGTAATAGTCCATGCCCAGAGCATTCTGGGGCACTGTATTGTTTATCTGTATTACTGTAGCACTTAGGAATCCTAGTCATGGACCAGAACCCCACTGTGCTTGGTGCTGTACAAACAGAGAACAAAACGATGGTCCCTGCACCAAGAGGCTTACGATTTAAGTATAAGACAAGAGACAAAGATGGATACAGACAGATAGGGGACTGCAAGGAAACAGGACATGAGTTATGGTCTCATTATCAGCTGCACACTGTACAGGCTTCTGCATAAGGAAACTTTTTTGGTTCCTTGGCTCATTTTTTCCATGGCAAATTGTGGCTCCGACGGAGTCATGTTGCCTAGAACCTAAAAACTCCACAGAGGCAAGGGGCTTCTGATGTGATGGTCCTGGCCTGCTGCAGATCCTGAGGAGCTCTAGGGTTTGAACTGGACGTATGGTTCATTCTGTGGGGCAACAAAAGCCACCCTCTTCCCCATCAGATCTCTGCAGGAGCAGCTCTAGAAGGGGAACTTAATGGGTTTGGTTTTCTTTCCCCTCTTAATCTCTTCTCATGGGTCTTCCTACAGGACAGAGTGATCTGGACCCAATTTGTTTTCCTGGAATATTCTACTGTTGTACTGGAATATTGTGGTGATCAATCTTCTCACAAGCAACCTAAGATTAAGGGAATCCATTGATAGGTTGTATCTTGCTCATCGTACTCAGGCATTGACGACAATGGCACCCAGTAACAGTACCAGCTTTTCAAAAGGGACTTTCATTAAATCTTGATATCTGCAGCTGGTGGCAAGTTCCAAATGGCATTGCTGCTGCCTTGTGTCTACCTATAAGGTTTTTATAAGGGTCACTCATCACTGCTATGGAGTCTGGGTTGCTATAATGAGACAGAGGACTGGAAAATAAATTGCTGGTGCACTATGGTCTAGATGGGATTTTTGAGCAGCATTTCTGAAATGTGATGAGGGGGGATGAGATGTTGATAAGCGCTGTTGTCAGATATCACAGCAGAGGAAAGAGGGATAGTGAACTCAGTGATCAAGTACAGTAAGGTATTGGTGCCCACAAAGAATGAAAGGTTTAGAAATGGAATGTGGGTTAAAGCCAATTCTACCTGGTGCTTTAGTTTAGGGTATTCTTGGCCTGGCTCTCCTCTCCCTCATAGCAGTGCATAGCAGGAACAATGCCATTGAAGCCAGCAGAGTTATGCTGATGTAAAACCAGTGTGAGTGAGATCACATCAGCTGCTCCCTCCTCAGCATGACTGTAGACAGGAAATTAGTCAATTATACCCCCTTTCTGCACCCTGCACCTATGTCCCTATGGTGCAGGGACAACTGGGGGCTAGTTCAGACCCTGGCACAAGTCAGGGCAGCCACAGGACTGCTCTAGCTTATGCCAACAAGAAGAATTCCCTACTGGCTGTTCTACTGATCAAGGATTGGTAGAGCATAGTGTTGTCTGGCCATGCCCCCTCCTGCCCATAAGAGGGGAAAAGACAGCTTGTACAGAGCCATCTACATCAGCTTCATGCCACTGCTGGATTCCCCTACGACACACAATCCCCAGCCACCCATTAAAAGTAGCTTTAAATCTGCATTGCACCTGCAGAGTGGTGATAGCTACTATTTACATTAGATCTAAAAAAGTTGATCTGGCATTACTACAGGATTCTTCTGTTGAGCTCAACTCAAGTTTCACCCACTACCCCTGCATTAAATGTTTTGAAGGACTGGACTTTAGTATCCAGCTTCAGCAGAGTGAGGCTGGATTAGAGATGGTCTTTTGTAGGTCCCTTCCAGACCTTCATTTCTATTATTCTTTTATTTAAGTGATAGAGTAGGGTATTAAAGTGCAATGCCATAATATTTAGTAGTATTGGGATAGCACCTGAGACCCCTACTCATGGACCAGGACTCTATTGTGCTAGGTGTTGTGCAAACACAGAACACTTTCTACTTTGGAGGAAACAAAGGAATTGCAAAATCCCCTTTCCAGTGACTAGTGTGGCAGAAATATGCTGAGGAGGGGCTGACTGTTTTGTTTTTATGATAGTGATGCTATTTTAAAACTTTGGATCTTGTTGCTCACTTTAAAGAAATACAATTCTAGTGAGTACTAGTTTTGTCAAATGTCTGTGATCAGCAAATGAACTGTGTATTCTGCATTACTTTAAATGTCTGTATATTTTGGTTAATGGTGATTTAATTATATTTTTGAATGTATTTTAACTATATAATGTTGGGCTAAAAAATGTTGCTTGCGGTGTTAAGCATGCAAACATCAGGAAACGCCCAAGTTAAGGTTTCATTTGTAACCTTAACCATGACACCATGTGTACATATGTTACACTACTACCTTTTAAGTAGAGGATCATTTCTTATGGTAATGCTAATAGGCTTCAGTTGAGATCAGGGTTCCACATGATAGGTACATCAAGATGGTCTTTGCTCTCATATCTTATAGTCTTAATAGACAAGACAGACAAAGATGGGAGAAGGAAAGCATTATTATTGCCATTTTACATATGGGCAACCGAGGCACACAGATTAAGTAATTTGCCCAGATGCAGGGCATCTGTATCAATGCCAGGATTTGAAGCCAGATCTTCTGAATGGATGTGGTCAAAAGTTTTCCAATGGAATGTTTTCAATTGGAAACTGTAACTTCATCAGAATCGAAACTTTCTGTGTGAATGTGTTGATTTTGATGAAATTTCATTGTGGGAGGGAGGAAATCGGGGCGGGGGGGAAGCATTTTCATGAGGTCAACATGATCCATTTCAGAATGAAATGTTCCATATTGATCTTATCAGAATGAGATTTTTTTTTTATTTTGAAACAACTTTCTGAATTGTTTTTAAAGCCAAAATCAGAACAAAACATTCAAGGACATCCAAAATGAAAAATTTTTAACCATTGCATTTTTGCAGGAAACTTCAATTTTTTAAAACAAATTCTGAAAGGCTGGAGTTTCCCAAGGAACAGAAATTCTGAGTTTTGACCAACTCTACTTCTGAGTCCAAGTTCAGTGCCATCCTCTGTCTAATAACATAAACTGTTTCTCAAAATGCATAGGAAGAGAGACTTCTGGTCTATCAGAGGAGTGGTGGGAGAGGGTTTTGAGAGGCTAGTCTGCTAGAGGACCCATTAAAATCCCAAATTCAATGCAAACCAGTGTGAACCTTGTTCACAAAGATTTCAGTGGTCCCAGGCTCCAAGTTTAGCTACCATGGGTGAAATTCACCTCTGTGCACATGGGCCACACAAGGGCTATGCAACACTTAAGTCCCCCTTAACCTAGGCCTTGCCTTAGCCCTCTGCACAGGGATGAGTTTCTAAGGAAACACAGCTTCAATTTTAATGAGTCTATTCACCACCTTCTCCCTGGTATTGCTGCAGCCAGCCAGGAGTCTCCAAAGCTCCAGAGCTTCTACAGGGCACAGGAAGGGGACCTTCACTGGACAGGTAACTTCTTCTGCAAGTATTCCTATCCCTGCAGCTATCTGTGGACCCCTCCATGCCTTCCTTTGCACACCTACCCTGTCTGTCTAAGCTCCAGCTAGCCACAGCTCCCCACCTCTGGTGGAAAGAGAGAGCAGCTAATGTACATTGTACCTTAGGAATTTTGTAAGTTGTCAGCTCCTATATCTCATGATTCAGGCAAAAGCTCAGGGCCTGAGTGAAGCACCATGTACATCTTACCAAAGGAGCTGTGACAGTCTTTGCCTTTGTCCCTGCGCAGCCACAGTACACGTTCTTCATTCTATAGCTAAGTTATCCCCGTTCAGACATGCACAACATGACATTCCCCTTGTGTACATGGGATTTCATTGGTGTCACCACCCAGGGCTGGCCCTTTGCACAGGGGTGAATTTCACCCATAAGGAGCCTAGTAATAAAAACTGCAAAATGCAGCGTGTAAGGACAGCATGTGGTTTTCAGAGTCTCATCTAAATGAAAAAAGAACATCATCTTGGGATTAAAACCAAGCCTTGAACACTTCCGCCAAAATGGTGGGCAAATGAAAGAAGGAAATTAGAATGGAAACCGTTGTACAACCTTAACCATAGTAGCTATCACTCCCAAGAACCACTAATAAATATAGTGTTACTCATATTACTGAACCTGAAATATCAGTCTGAGCTTTCTCAACTGCCTCTAAATGGTTTTCTTTCATCTTCTGTTTTGACTACAGCCATTAACTATGCCCTTTTCAGGAAAGATATTACTATGCCCAGCAAACATAACATACACAATGTAACGTGTGCTGGACGCTTGCAAGTCTATTTTTAGTGTTCCAGTTAGTAGAGATGAGTTTATTGCTATGTGCTAGAGCAGCAATAAAGACTAGCTGCTTCTCGCTAATACCTAGTTACACTCCATTAAGGGCTGACACATGTCTAATAGACTGGGTTCTCAATGTACCTTTGGGTCAAATTCAATGTCAAGTCATTAAATTCAGTAGGGAGTTACAGCAGGGTTGAATTTGGCCCTTCATATGCTATAGAATTATCTAGTATACTAGAAAGCAAAGAATAATTAGTACAGACCCAGGCCTGCTCACTTTTACTTATGTAACTTGTCCCATTGAAGCCAATGGGAATATCACAAGAGTCGGGGAACTGCATGATCAGACTCTGTGATTTAAATAAGACCAAAGGAAAAATGAGTTATGAAAGGGGGCATCAATTATTCCAAACAATCTGCTTCTCTGGTGTATGCTGTGTCTCTGGTGTATATTTCTATAAAATTTCATGTCCCAGCAGTTTCATATAAAGCCATTATTCAGTCATTGCTTTTGAACAAATATTAACAGGAAAGTGACATTGACTGCCTTAATCAGTTTGTAGTAAAATATCAGAGTAACCATCTAGAAATATAGCCGATCGCTCAAAGTGTGATTCCAAAATGTGCATACTTAAATAACAAGAATATAGATCATGAGAGCATTTGCTTTCACTGCGATTTAATCAGGGTGCACTGCAGCTCGAGTTGCTACTATTTTGTGGGTCACTACCTCCTCCAGTATTCTGTGTGCCCTCTCTTGTTTTCTTTTCATTTGATATGCAGGTTCTCAGACCTTCCTGCTAGGTTTCACTTGGGAGGCCCAGGACCCCCTATTTTGCAAATCCTAACAGGACCTTGATGGATGCTGATGTCTCTGCCTTTCATATCATTTTACCAGTGGAACCTTTGATCTGTCAGCAGTCTTTATATCAAGTTAGTTGTCCCATAAAATGGAGAATATGACAAAAATATCTGTTGTGCTAATGTAAAGTACTCCCACAATAAAAATGCTGCATTAAGGAGCTCGCTTTAGCCATATGTGCTGTAATAGTAGAACTGGGAAGGAAGAAATTTTTTTTTATAAGACTCTGGTAAAGGAACTTCTAAAGCAACAAGTACTGTACATTATGATTCAGAACAGCAAGGGACAGCTGGAAAGAGCTGATTGGCTACAGCCCAATGAAACAGAGGCTTCCTGTGACCAGCTGCTGTGCTGCAGCATGAATGACAAGGGTAATAATTGATTAGTAACTGGCAGCTCAAAAGGAAGAAAGAATGAACAAGAACGATGAGGTGCTTTACAGCTTGGTAACTGTAAAACCAGTAGAACAATTAGGGGGGGAAAGGGCTTCCACTTGTTACCTTAGAGTTACAAGGACAGTGCTAGTTATTGTAAATGGCATGACAAGGAAGCCAAAGGGGCAGGTCAGTAATTAATATGAGGTTTTTCAAAGGCATAGGTCCTGCAGAATTGTTTATTAGGTTGACCAGAGAACAACTACGGCTAAATCAAAGACAACCAACAATGCCATTTACATTTGTGGTAAAGGCAAGGGCTCTAAGCCGTCAGCCAGAATATCACAGAGGATCTGAAATCAACAGTGAAATGTGCATTGTGACAAACTGATTCTTTGCTTTCCCATGCCGCTTAACAAAAAATACACTGCTTCTGCCCTGAGAATAAACTCACATCTTTTCTTCTTCTTGTAAGTGCCCTTCATGTTGATTAGCAAATACATTGGATATGTTGTGAATGTTTCTTTATTGATTATGTTTTATAGCACCAACCTCATACTCTTGGTTATTTACAACATATGACCATAGTCAGTACAAAAGTTCTGACCTGATTCGTGCTGAGTAGTACCTTACTCTGGGCCAGAAAATGGCCTGTCCTATACTCAATGCACTGGAGTAAGGAGGGTAGGAGGCTCTGCTGAGTTGCTATCTCCCCTCCTTAGCACAGGTAGGCAGGTATGAGCGGGAGGGCATGGAGAACAGGGGGAGCCTTAATTGCAGAAAGCATATGCTGTGCCAGGTATAGACCTGCCACAGTTTACTCCCTCCTCTTTTCTTGGGGCCAGATCATAATGTCATGATCTACCAATGGGATTAATCGTGGAGCAAGGGACTATTCAGCAAAGTTGGCAGAGTCTGCCCTAACATATTAAAAATGCTTAATAAAGCACCTAGCTTCCCCACTACTGGCATCTGCAGTCCAGCTCTTCAGCCCACTCAAACCCTTCTTTACAGGCCACATTCTTCCACTCTTATGTTTGCTGATTAGTTGCTTATGAAAGGGAAGATTCTGATACCCTTAAACACCTTGTGGAGCACCTTAGTCTTCACATAGCCCCGTTGAAATCACTGAACTCAATGGTTACTCAAGGAAGAAGGTACTACTCAACGTGAATAAGATATCAGAGAGTGGCCCCTATATGGCTAGTTGCGTTGCTTTAAGCAGGACTATTTGCACAGTAAAGGTGTTACTCAGAACAAGTAAAGGTGGCAGGATCACATTGCCAATGCTGAACTGCAGCAAGAAGACAACTTTTTGTCACAGCAGCGGCAAAGCAATTACACCTTAAGGGCCAAATTGCACTGCTCTTTCTGGGCAGTCCATTATTCCATGAGTAGCACCATGGAAATCAATAGGACTATTTCAGGGGTAAGGGCTAGATTCACAAATGAATGATGGCACCTAACTGCCTCTTTAGGTAACTCACTCCAATATATCGGCATCACTGACATTCTCAAAACCACTACTCAGCTGCCATATAACCTGAAAGGCACCTACACTTCTGACAGTAGCATGAGCAAAGCCGCCTCAGTCCTGACCCCGCAGATCATGACCTGCTTAGAGCTGTTGCTCATGCCTAAGCCCTGGCAGGATACTTGAATGAGATGTTCTCCCAGTGTCTCCCCTTGGGGCCTGATCCATCAGGCATGCTCAGTGCTGACACATGCCCCCCACCCAGAAAAGCATGGGGTGAGCACCCAATGGGATCTGAGAGCCCCACATTTGTAACTCCACTCTGCCTAGGTTGGAACAAGAACTCACCCCGAGTGTGTGTCCTAACCAGCTGGCTACTGAATACTCTGGCCAGTTTCTCCTGTGGAGCTGTGCCACTTTGTATATACATAATTAAATATTTATCAGAGCCAGGACTTGACCCTGACCTGCCCACATCCTGAGGCATGCCCTAGCCACTGGGCTATAGAACCAGTCTCTCTGCTGCTGTGAATATTTAGTTAGTTATAGCAAGTGAAACATGTCAACCAGGAGAGACTGAGAGAGACCAGTCCCAGGACACCCAATAGCCTGGGAGTGAGGGCACTCACTGCGGAGGTAGGAGACCTACATTCAAGGCCTTGCTCCAGAGCAGAGATTTGAAAACAGATTTCCCCCATCTCACGTGAGTAGCCTATCCACGGGGCTACTGGCTATACTTGCGGGTGGGTCTCTTTCTTTCTGGCTATATCTGCGTGTGAGGGTCTCTCCCTCTCACACACACCTGTCATGAGAAAGGATTAACCAGGCTTAGATGCTTCATTCATTCCAGGGAAGGTTACACAGCAAAGAATCCCCAGCAGAGATAGGTGCCTCCCTCCGGACCATCAGTCAGGCACCTAAGTCCTTTTAGGGATCAGAGCCCTAAGCTCTGCCCCTTTCATCTGCATTTCACTCTTGGTTAGAGTAGGCAGTTCTCAGCTTGCTGGCTTCTGAGAATCCCTTTGCCAGGTGCCTATCTCTCCCCATGCATTGTATATGGATCGTGGGGTCCCGCTTCAGGACTGCAAGGCAGCAGAGCATCTCGGAGTTAGGCAGTACAGTGCTGAGCATTGCAATGCTTATGTCCCCTGTGTGAATCTAGCCCTACGGACCAGCCTTTCAAAGTATTTAGGTGCCTAAACAGAGAGATAAATACCTAGTGGGATTCACAAAAGCACCTAGGCACCTAACTCCCAGATGCCTATCTGCATCTTTAGGCACCTAAACACTTTAAAAATGTGGCCTTAAGTTATTACTCAGCCTAAAGGTTCTAATCAGCCCAAAATATACAAGTGAAAACAAGAGGAGAAGAATCTTCACTGGTCCACATTTTAGGTTCCCTAAGGACTGTAGTGGGATTTTTACTATAAAATCTACCAAAAAGTATAGAGTTGAGCCGGATTGGCAGGTTTTGGATTATTTTGGTTCAATATACATAGCACAAAAATGTCCTTGACTAATATAAATCTTATGCTGCCTTCTTATACTTCTATAGCTGAGCGGGGGTTGGAGGATAGGGGGGAACACATCACCCAATATGGAAATACTATTTTTTTCATGTTTGACATTTTTACTTTTCTACTGACAGGGCAAAGCCATTTCCCATAACTGTTAAGAAGGGACTGGCCCCTCCTCCACATTTCTCGAAGGTTGGATGATTAGAAGGCTGGGCAAAAGTTGATAGAGTTAACGTGGTCTCTTCTGTAGCATTGTCGAATTTTTTTAACCACAGTTGTCCCTGTGCAATGAATCATAATTGGGAGGTGCTCATTGCCTCTGTGGCTAGAGCAATGTTGCTCAAATGTGGCCACCATGGCCACATGCGGCCACCAGGGCCTTTGCATGCGGCCACAACAGCCTCCTGGGTGGTGATGGGAGGGGGGAGGCAAAGCATAGGCCCCTCTCCCCCCTCCTTGTTGCTCCTAGATGCTCCACCCTGCACCGCCTCTGGAGACAGATGGGGCACAATGCTGCAGGAGCAAGGTGAGTTCTTGACCCACGTTGCGGGGAGGGGAGTTGGGTGGCAGGCTCCAGCAGCAGGACTCCAGGAGCCTAGCTGCGCAGCCCCAAGCTCCAACCGCCAGGCAGTGGGTGCGGGCTTTGGCTGTGTGGCAACAGGCACTGGCTCCCCCATGCCAGTCCCAAGCTCTGGCCATGCAGTGGCGGGTGCTGGCCAGAGGCGCCGATCCCCATCCCCAGCCACATGGCAGCGGACTTTGGGCACCAACCCCAGGCTCTGGCCACAGGGCAGCAGGTGCTGACTCCCAGCTCTGGCCGCAGAACTTCAGTTGGTCTGTGGCCCCCAGTTCTGGCCTTGTGGTGGCAGGTGCTGGCCATGGGCTCCAGCCACGCTGTCCTAGCCCTTGGTACTGACCCCAGCCCCAGCTGCATGGCAGCAGGCAGCAACCCACAGATCTGTTTTTGGGCTCCTGCCACGCAGTGATGGGAGCTGGCCCTGGGTGCCGACCCCTCACTCTAGCAGCTCAGCTGCGAGCACTGGCTTCAGCCACACAGTGGCAGGTGCTGACTCCTGGCTCCAGCCACACAGTCCTGGGCTCCAGCACTCAGCTGTGGGATCTGGCTGTGCGGCAGCAAGAACTAGCCCTGGGCACTGACCCACAGCTCCAGCTGAGCAGCAGTGGGCTCCGATCTCTGGCTCCAGCCACGCAGTTCCTGTCCCCAGCTCCAGGTTCTGGCTGTGGTCCCGGAGTCCCGGCCCTGGCTGCATGGCAGCAGACACCAGGCCCTGGCTCTGGCCATGCAACAATGGGGCTCATCACCCACACCCATCGCCTCTGGCACCCGCTGCCTCCCACGGCTCTGTACCCATACCGCCCCCAGGACCCTGCTGCCTTCCTGACCTCGCATTCATCCCCTCTATTTCCCCAGGCCCCCGCTGTCTCCCTCGGCCTCACATCCATCCCACCATCAACTCTGGCTCCTGCTGCTTCCCCCTTTGCCCCCCCTTTGCCCCCCCTCGCCATCCAGGGCGTAATGGGTCCTGGTGCTTGATGAGAAAAGTGATATTAACAAACATGCAAGTATCACTTTTCACAGCAAACTTCCTAATTATCTGTGAAAAGTGATACTTGCATGTTTGTTAATATCAGGTATCACTTTTCATAGCCTCCCAGGTAGCTATTAAGTGTGCTGTGATATTAACAAATATGCAAATATTCACAGCAAGCCCCAGGACCCACTAAGCGTTGGATTGGGGGGTGGGTGGAGGAGAAGCAGCATTATTTTTGTTATTGAGTCTGCCGAAAAACCCTACAAATAAACATTACACTGATTTGGATGTGAATCTGTGCATATTTAATTGTTTTTCCTGAAGTTAATTAAGTATTTTAGGAAAAAGTGTCAGTGCGGCCACCAGTGAGAGTTGGTAGCCACACTCCGAGGCCACCAAAAAATTTGTTGCGAGAACCCCTGGGCTAGAGGGTCCTTTTGGAGCAGGAAGCCACTTCAGCAACTTGTTTGAGGAAACAAAAAGTTATGTCCCACTTGCCCTTTATTGAAACATTTCCCTCCACACCCACGTCCAAGGTTTTCAGTTCCATCAAGAAAAAGTAAAGCACGCAACTACTCCCAGCAGCTACTCCCTCCTCATTCCATATTCTTGCAAATACACAAGAGCAGCTTCTGCTCATTTCAGCCTGGCTTCCTCTTTCTCTGCTGAGGTCACAGAGGAGTTTGTCAAGGGTTGGTGGCTCATTTTAGCAGCAGGAGGACAGGCCATTAGGAAGGGAAAAGGAGACAGAGAGGGGACTTGATCCAGCTCTTGTTGAAGTCTATAGGAACTTTTCCATTGACTGGAGCCAGCTCAGTGTGTTAAATGATTTTGGTTGCAGTGCTTAGCATGTGGAGAGACAAGGGAAGTACAAACATCCTGATCCAGGAAAGGACAAATGGCAACTGTTTCCTCCAGAAAAGGTGTAAAGAAGCAGCTGGGGAACAATCAGGTAGTGGGAAAGAGGATAGGAAACTGGAAGTTGAGGGTAAGAAGAAGTAAGCAAACACCAGATTGGAGGGAATAAAAACCAGCCCCAACTGGGAAGCAAACCTCTTTCACCCTTACTGAAGGGCATAAGAGTGACGTTAACTTTGAGCTCCAATTCCCACCGCATACACCAGGACAGTCTCTATAGGTAGAACATAGGAGCTAGAACCATACCGCAGGGAACCGAAGGAGAATTGCCCCAGCAGAGGCTCTACATAGAGCTGCTGTAAGCCTCAACACAGTGGGCATGCCAAGGGAGGGATGGGGGATGTCAAGATGAGAGGAAGTGGGGCAATAGCATATGCCACTTCAGGGGATTCTAGGCTACTCTAGACAGCAGAGCAGTCCATAGGCAGGCCTCAGGAGGCTTCCAATAACTAGGGCCATGTGAGCCTCCATATAGTCCAGAATACTGAGGGCGCAAAGATGGCATAAAGCCACCTTTTTCCTCAAAGCCATCTTCATATTCCATTGAGAACTTAAAAGCACGTAAAGAGTTGAAGTTCTAGATCTCGCTGCACCCAAAAGTTGCAGTGACATTCCCATGTCACCTCCATGTTATCAAACAACAAAGTACTCATCTCTGTAACAATCGCATGGGCTTCTCTATATTCCTGGCTTCTGCCTGCACCATAACATGACAGTGTTGGAAATGGTGCTTTCCAGGTAGAGCTGATCAACACTTTCCTTTCACAGATAAACAGCTAGAGTTTGACTAATTGAAAATGTTGGGGGAAACTGTCTGCTTTCCTCAAAAATGTTCATCTTTTGATTGGAAAGCTGAAAACTTGACAAGTGAAAATTACTGCCCAATTTTTTTCAATTTTGGGCTTTTTGACAAAAAGTCAAAATTTTCCACGAAGCAACAAAATTTTAACCAGATTTACTTACAGCACATATTGTACCTTCTGGTATCAGCAAGGATTGGCAAACTAGCATGGAAAGGGCTGCTCGTGTGGTATTTCCAACCTGGCCAGAACAAGAATATCTGGAGGAAGCCCACTGGTATAAAATTTTTAGCCTCACTTCTAGACAAAAGAGGATCAGAGGGTCATGACTTTTGGCTAGTCATCCAAGTATTTTTTTAAAAAAATTAAATGAATTGATTATTACCAAAAAATTGGTGGGTTGATTGCCCATAAGCTGCTGATTCTCCACTGAACAATTACTATAGGAGGGACTGGTAACTCTGCCTATTATTTAGGTTGCCTGACACTTCCCATCATAAGATCCTGTTTTCAGTTGCTCATAATTTTGCCAAACTTTAACTTTTTGGGCTGAAGTTTTCCATGCTGGGTGTCTACCTCTGGCTGAACTTTTTGGAAAATAGTGGTGGGGTGGAGGGATAGAGGGATGTTGTTTGTATTGTTTTGTTTTGTTTTGTTTTTCATGTTAAAAAAAATTCAGAACTTTTCTCAGGAAAGTCCTAGCACCCCTGTGCGTTGGAGCAAGGATGAAGTTTGCAGCAGGGGGAAGGGCCTCTTTGTCAGGGATGTGCCTTTTGCCTTCCCCATGAAAATCTGCCCAGATCTGACCAAGTTATAAACCTCTGAAAAATAGCAGCTTGTGCATGCTCAGTAGAGACTTTAGATTTTAGTAATGAAAATTGCCAAAGATTTTATCCTTACTGAGCAGGTCCTGTCTCAGCAAATGGGTCACTTCCAGACCTACATTTCAATGATTCTATGAGTTCAATGATTCTATGATTAACTACTGGGGGCGGCTCCAGGCACCAGCGCACGAAGCACGTGCCTGGGGCGGCAAGCCGTGGAGGGGTGGCCTGCCGGTTGCCATGAGGGTGGCAGTCAGGCTGCCTTCAGTGACATGCCTGCAGGAGGTCCGCTGGTCCCACGACTTCGGCAGCCATTTGGCAGCGGGTACGCCAAAGGCGAGGGACTGGCGGACCTCCTGCAGGCACGCCGCCGAAAGCCACCCGACTGCCGTGCTTGGGGCACCAAATACATAGAGCCACCCCTGTTAACTACAAGACCATTCTTTTTCTCAAAACAGCCTTCCTCAGTCTTAAAATGTTTATTTAAGCTTTTTGGTGTAATGTTAGAACCAAAGGGGTGTGGGAGAGAAGAACCCTGAATGTATGTAGGTGAAGTACAGAAATGAGTACATACATAGCCCAAGGGTGAGCAAAGGATTTACTTTCAGTTTTGCTTCGTAATATAGACTTTGCCTGACATACACTCATTGCTTACAGTCTAAGGCCATCTGTGCGTTTTACTTTCGGTTTGAATTGCAAATAATTTTAGTCAGAGCCCCATCTAACCATTTGTTCTCAGACACTTGCCAAATCTATTTCCACAGCCTCATGGACAACAGTTTCTTAATGTTAATGATGTTCCCTTATTATCCTCCTTTTTAAACAGATGCTCCTTTTTAAATTAAGATAATATCACAAGACCTGTATTACTAATGATTTAATTGTTGAATTCCTAGAAGACAGGAAGTCACACAGTGGCCTTGGAACTGCTGGGGTAAACCGCGCATCACAATATATATTGCACATGATAATGCAAATCAGAGAGAAAAATATAGAGAGGAGGAGGGAACGCATACATTCTGTGATGCTGGGAAGTTATTGAACTTTTAATGCCCCCTGACAGTGTAGAGGGGGAAATCACACTGTCTTCCCTAGTGGAAAGTCCAGTTGAAAATTGTTACCTAATTCCAGCTGGCAACTAAATTCTGAAAGATTACAGTTAGTACAAACCAACAATGACCAGTAGAAACTAGGGTATCCAGTTTTCAACCAGAAAGTCTGGTCAAAAAGGGTTCCTGATGGTGTCCAATCAGTCATAAAGGCATCAACCATGCCAGCCCCTACTCAGCCAGGGCTGCCTCCTATCTGCATCGGGCATCTGTAGCTCCCAGCCCTGGCTCTGCAGGCAAGTCCCCACAACCCATGCAGGGAAGGGGGCAAAGGACTTACCTGGGTACTGTTTCTAACTTTGCCACTGACAGACTGTGTAACCTTGGATAAGTCCCTTAACCGCTTTGTGCCTCAGTTACCTCATCTATAAAATGGGGATAATGATACTTATCCTCCAGTGTAAATCACATTGAGACTCGTAGGTGAAAAGGACTCTATCAGTGCACGGTATTCATTATTACTATCAGAGCTGATGAAATATTTAGAAGGAAATCTTTTTGGTTAAAAATGCAATTGTGTCAAAGCCAAAATGTTTCATGAAAACAGTTTTATTTCAACCATTTTATTTTTATTTTTGAAAGAAAAAATATTCAGAATTAAATTAAACATAATATTTTCTTTGAGTTCTGCAGATGAAAAGTGCCTCATAAGAGCTAGGCATTATTCCAACTTTACCCCTAAGCACCCTGTTCTGCCTGGGTCTGTGTCAGGGGCAGCAGAGGGCCTTTATGCTGAGATTTCCCTGCTGAGTCCCTGTCCCTTTACACTGTAGGAGCAGCATAAAGAAGACAGAACACACTCTAGAATCGAGGGTCTTAGATTATAAGATCATAGCGACAAGGATGTGACTAGTCATATGTTTGTAAAACATCTTGCACCATTTGGGGGCAGTGAGTAAATAGGGAATAATAAGATATCATATTAAAATAGCAAGTTGGCTAGAAAAGAGAGGCACACATGGGAAAGCACAGAGAATGGAAAATGTCTTTCTGATATCACTATTCTGAATGCTGAGAGGCTAATATGGGCATAAAGGGATTTCCCCAATGATGGGAAAACCACAGAGTAACCTCAAAAAAATAGAGCCTGTGAGAACTAAGTTCTGGCTTCCACCACCACCACCTCCACAAGGCTTAAATTTCACAGAAGAAAATCTTGTGCCATCCAGAGTCTGCAACTTTGTGCAGTCACAATCAACTGATGGGTGATGAAAGTGAGCTGCTTCAAATAGACGTTGGCTTCTTATTAATGTACAGATGAAATACTGTCTTCTGCTGCCTGGCACCAGCCCTGTGTTCCCTGTCATGCCTGGAGTCCCTGGCACCTTCCTCCATCAGTGTGGAAAATGGACACAGTACTGTAATACTTGCCTACTTCCATGTGTTTTAACAATGAAGCAAAGTTTCTAAAGTCCTTTCAGAATCTTGGACAGAAGATGGTATCTAAGTATAAACTTATTCTGTAACATTTCCCTCTCCAAAAGAAAAGTGAGATGGATATAAGGTGGTGGAGCAATATAGCAGCTGCAGAGTGTTGCATCAGGAAACCTCAGTTGCTGTGGGTCAGGACAAAACACGTCTGGAAGTAAACCCAGCAGGAGGGATATTCTATTGTAGGATAAGCTTGCAATATTACTTTATTTTCTAAAGGCTTAATCAGATAACATTTGGGTGTCACTATGAGATTAGGAGCCTGATTCTGATCTTGCTGGCTATGGGATAACTAAGAAGTAACAACACTGAATCCTAGTGAGTGACACTGATGCAAAAATCAGTGTGAGCACAGAGCAACATTCTTTCAGCTAATTAAAATGTGAAACTCAGGACTTTGGAACCTACCCTTATGGAAAAACCCTGTTGAATTTAATGGGAGAAAAATACTTTTCTATAGTTGTTTTTAATCATCTTCTAGAATTTGGTAGAGAAATATATCCCTGCTATAAAATTGTATAGCATGTTAAGAATACCTATTAGAAGTTTTCATTCTCAATTAAGTTTTATAGTTTTCTTTTGGTTTTTTTGGTTTGGTTTTTTTGCCATGCTTTCTATAGGATCCTGATGTATTTCTCTAGAACCCGCTTGGTTTCATACCTGTTACATCCCATTAGACTTTTCCATACAGACATGCAAATTGAAACTGCAGAAAATATTTTCATGCACTCTCCACCCTACAAGCAAACCCACCAAGTTTCATCCTACTCTAGTCAGCTGTGACATGGCAGCACAGTGCAGATGTCAGCTGGCCACAGCAGGGAGAGATGTAGCAAAACCTGAACAGGGAGAAAATAAAGTCAGCTTTTAGGTAGGAATAATATGTTAAGTGCTTTTCTTGGCCTAACTGCTGGGAAGTCAGTGCATATCACGTGGATTTGATACCTTATCTTTGCGGGTCACCAATAATAGATTCCAATTAATGATCTAGTGTTAATTTACAACATTTGGTAACTCTGCTCATCTTAAATGATTAGGGCCCAACAAATTCAGCTATGATGAAAATGAAGGTGACTTCTACTGAGTTCAATGTGAGTTGTACCCACTTGTGTTAAGGTCAAATTTGGCCCTGTTCCCACGTTTTCGATGGGGTCTTGCAAGGAATTTTTTATTGTCCTTTGTTTTAAAAAAAAAAAGGCCATTGGAAAAATGTGCATCCTATCAAGTGTTGTGAAACTGTGTGGGTTGGAGAAGGCTCAGTTTTTAATAAAGGAAACATTCACTCCATCCCATTTCAAGGACTTCTGCAAGATAGAAACTAGGAGGCAAGCAGGAAACCGTGGCCTTTCTCCTGCTTGTTCTCCCATTGCTCTCGGCCAGTAACATTTCTATATGCAAAAAATAAACTGGACAGCGCTGTTTTTTCTCTCCTCTATTTGGCCACATACATGTATCTGTGGGATACTTCCTTACTTCCGCTTGGGTTGGAACATGGCATTGTGTGCTACAAAAGGCTGCAAGACTGCCACCGGATTCTTCAAGGGTTCCCAGTAACTTCTCACAAAAACATGTGATGGGCTACTCTTTTTCAGCTTCTCGGAGAACACCCTTTGGAAAGGCCCTATAGAACTTAGACAAAGAAACCTTCTGTAAATCAATTTGTAGAATTAGAATAATCTTGTAAAGTAATGTCTGTCGAAGCCTATTGGCTTCATTCCTATTAAATTCTATAGGTTTTTTCCATACAGAAATATAAGCATCCACGACTTCAGGCTCAACTCATTCCTCTCCCACATCCCCACCCCCCAAACACACACACACACTCTGTTTCCTCCTTATTGTTTTCATCTGCTAGTACATCTCTGCCTGATTTGTCATAATTTCATGTTGACATACTGTAGTAAGACAATTGCAGCTGCTCTCTATGAAGAATGCAAACAGGGATCTGTCATCTCTCTCTCCCTCCTCCTCCCTCTTCCTCTGGAGATGGATTTCATTTGGAATGAATGGCCCATCAGCCTGAGAATTCTCTGCAGCTTGCCTGCTTGGAGGGCTGGCAGATGATTCCTCGTCAGTCAGCTCATTGTTTGGAAATTGCAGTTTATGCTCAGGCTAAATGCTCGCCCTTGCAATGTGTATATATTTATGTAGTCTACTGCCTGATGCAAACGGAGTTCCTCTCATCACATAGAAAGAGGATATGAGCTCATGCAGAAGGAATCTGAGCTCTGGGGTGCCCTGCTAACTTAATCCGAGCATCCCCTGCATGCCCCCTCTTCAGAGAGGGTGGAAGAAAAGAAAAGCACAGTGCTATTGGCCTTTAATAAGTGGGATAATATATTTCAGAGAGGAACTCAGACAGCAGAGGAAATGAACTTGGCTAGACGGTCACTTACAATAAAAAGGGGAGGGAGTGGAGGGGAGGGGAATTTGCAAAACTCCTTCCATTATTTAATGTTAATATACTTGGCTGGATAAAGACAGACTGATATAATCACAAGAAGTGGAGTAAGACTAAAGGCCATCGCTTCCCTTTAGACACATTTAGCAACATAGTGGCGTTCACTAGTCTGCCTGATAAAGGAGCAACCGAATTATTGGCTAAGTGACTCCTGACTGCCAAAACAAGTGAACGTTTAAATGCAACACTAAGGTCCTGATCCTGCAACACCCCATTTACTTCAGTGGGGATCCATCTGTATGGCGTCAGTCCTGTCAGGTACACTGTAGGCCTGGAGTCCAAAACTATGAGAAGCTTCAAAATATATTGAATGATTGACTGGCTTATATTGTATATGTGGACATAGATGTGAATGAAATACATTATGTGTGGTATGTAGTAAAGGTTTTATCAGGTGCTTAGTTGGCTGCATTACTCATGAGCAGATCAGTGATTTCCTGAATCCTAGTCCAGCATTTTAAACATAAAACTATTCTACTGCTTTGGAGAGCTTGTAAGATCCTACCTAGAGTGTCTAACCCTGCTCCAACTGAGGCTAATGAGGAGTTTGTATTTAATGTTAGTGGGAGCAGGATAGGGCCCATAATATAGATGAGTTGATATGCGATAGACATATTAGTTCTTTGCATTGTAAGCAATGTTGCAAACACCTGCGGTTTTATCACAAGCCTGATGATATTTGATATTCTTTTTAAAGCCCCAGCTCCTGGAGTCATGTGATTATGTGAGCATCTCGACTTTCCTTTAAAAAAATTCTAGCCCCCATGGTTGAGAAAAAAACTGGAAAATGTGAACAGAAGACAAACAAAAGAAGCCAAACTATTTAAAAAACAAAACAAAACTCATGATTTTCAAGCCAGTCATGAGTGTGTTCATCCTTATTCATGACTTTTTATACTCTTGGTGTTGGCAATAGTATGTATGTTCCCTTTTTTGTCATAATTTCTTTTTGTGAAAAATTATTGTTTTTCAAAATTTACATGATTTTTTTCACAACACTTTCAACACTTTTTGTTAAAGACCATATGGAAATTGGTCATTTCTTATTTTAAAAATAAGACTTTCAAAAATTATTTTTAATTTATTGAAATATTTTTTAAAATGTGATGTGATTGAGCTGACTAAAAATTTAATTAAAACATTTTTGAAAATAGAAAATTATATATAATAAATGATAGACAAAACATTTTGATTAAAAAAACTGAGGGAAAAATCATAGGGGGGGTCTTCAAAAATGAAGTGAAAATTATTTCAAAATTAGGAATATATACTTTTTTCCAACCAGCTCAACTGGTAATTTTGGATGCTTCTGTTTTTGAGTTCTCAGCCTGAATTCCCATGAAGGTGTGATTTTCAGAAAGGCTTCAATGATAGCTGTGAGCACTCAACACTTTCTGAAAATCTGGTACCACTGCAGTGTTTCAAGTTGGGCACCCATAACTTAGGCATCCAAAATCACGAGTCACTCTTGAAAATCTAGGCCACAATTAACTGTGCCCTTTAGAGGGGAAAAATAAGTGAGCTCAGAGGCAGTAACTGAGCAGAAGTATATCAGCCACAATTTTCTACAAAAGTTCTTCATCGGCCCCCATCTCACTAATAGGTTTTAACTAATCAAGTTGTCAAAGACTAAATGTCAGATAGATGAACACTTTTAAGCTCAGTATTAGCTTGTTTAAAAAGCAGCATGGTTTCTGCATGGATGTGATAAATGAATGGCTTAGACTAGAGTACAAGAGAAATGGAGGGAATTAGCAGAGAAATTGTTTCCCTAACATCCAATACCTTGTGTTTATCCTCCTCCTAAGGGCATTTTTCATTTCTTTATACTATCCATAACTAAAGTCCAGCTACAAATGAACAAAAATGGATTGGGAACCTGCTGACCACTTTCAAGTCCCTCGTCCAGTCTCACTTCTCTGTGATATCTACAGAAAGCTGCCAACTGATCAGAGCTAGACAGGTGGACATCAGAGATTGCTGATAGGACAGGGACTGTCTTTTTGGTAACTAGCACCAACGGGGTCCTGGTCCATGACTGGGGCTCCTAACCACTACGATAATACAAGTAATAAGTAATAATACTAAGAACATTCATATTTATTGTGGTTGGTTTTTTTTTAAATTGCAAGTCCTGTGAACACTTTGTGATCCTACTGCTTTTACCCAGGGCTCCTTCCCCAGTCTCTTGCCTTCTCTCCACATGCAAAAGACTGAGGGTCAGATCCTGAGCTGGTGTAAATTGCCCTAGTTCCATTGACATTATTGGAGTCAATGACTTCAATGGACCTATGACAATTTACATCCATTGATCTTCGCCCCTTTGTTTTTAAATTATACTTTTGCACATTTCTTCCTTTTGCCTGGTATAGAAGCATGGTCTCTGCAGTTCTGTACAAAGAAGGTATTTTATTGTTGTTCGTTTTGCTTGTTTTTTACCTTAAAAATATCAAGAATGCCAAATTCTGGCCTTCCCAGCTTTTGTTGGCCTTCTCTGCTTTTGTAGGACAAGCTCGGGGACATTAATTGTGAACTCTGGCATTTTAATTGAAGGGGTGAGGTTATTGAATGTTTAACAAAGACTTTCTTTCTCAGAGATGGTTATTAGATTTAACTCTCTTAGGGTATGTCTACACTACCAGAGTAGTTCGATTCTACTTAAATCGAATTTGTGGAACCGATATTACAAAGTCGAACGTGTGTATCCACACTAAGGACAGTAATTCGACTTTGTGAGTCCACATAACGCGGCAAGCGTCGACATTGGAAGCGGTGCACTGTGGGCAGCTATCCCACAGTTCCCGCAGTCCCCGCTGCCCATTGGAATTCTGGGTCGAGCCCCCAATGCCTGCTGGGGGAAAAAATGTGTCGAGGGTGGTTTTGGGTAACTGTCGTCATTCAACCGTCACTCCCGCCCTCCCTCCCTGAAAGCGCCGGCAGGCAATCAGTTCACGCACTTTTCTGGTGAGTGACAGCACGGACGCCACAGCGCTGCGAGCATGGAGCCCGCTGCAATCATCACTGCAGTTATGGCCGTTGTCAACTCCTCGCACCTTATCGTCCACCTTTTTCACAGTCAGATGCTGAGAAATCGGGCGAGGAGGCTACGGCAGCGCGGTGAGGACATGAAGTCTGAGAGTGGCACAGACCTCTCACAAAGCACGGGACCCCGCGCCGTGGACATCATGGTGGCAATGGGTCATGTTCATGCTGTGGAACGGCGATTCTGGGCCCGGGAAACAAGCACGGACTGGTGGAACCACATAGTGCTGCAGGTCGAGGATGAATCACAGTGGCTGCGAAACTTTAGGATGCGTAAGGGAACTTTCCTTGAACTGTGTGAGTTGCTGTCCCCTGCCCTGAAGTGCAAGGACACCCGGATGTGAGCAGCCCTGACTGTGCAGAAGCGAGTGGCCATAGCCCTCTGGAAACTTGCAACGCCGGACAGCTACCGGTCAGTAGCGAACCACTTTGGCGTGGGCAAATCTACCGTGGGGGTTGCTGTGATGCAAGTAGCCAACGCAATCGTTGAGCTACTGCTCTCAAAGGTAGTGACCCTGGGAAACGTTAAGGTCATCATAGATGGCTTCGCCACGATGGGATTCCCAAACTGCGGTGGGGCTATAGATGGCACTCACATCCCTATCCTGGGACCGGACCACCAGGCCAGCCAGTATATTAACCGAAAGGGCTACTTTTCAATGATGCTGCAAGCACTGGTGGACCATAGGGGACGTTTTACCAACATCAACGTTGGATGGCCGGGCAAGGTTCATGACACACGTGTTTTCAGGAACTCTGGTCTGTTTAGATGCCTGCAGGAAGGTAGTTTCTTCCCGGACCACAAAATAACTGTTGGGGATGTGGAGATGCCTACAGTGATCCTCGGGGACCCAGCCTACCCGCTAATGCCCTGGCTCATGAAGCCCTATACAGGCTCCATGGACAGTGACAAAGAACTCTTCAACTACCGGCTGAGCAAGTGCAGAATGGTGGTGGAGTGTGCTTTTGGACGTCTCAAGGGGAGATGGAGAAGCTTACTGACTCGCTCAGATCTCAGCGAAACCAATATCCCCACTGTTATTGCAGCTTGCTGTGTGCTCCACAATCTCTGTGAAAGCAAGGGGGAGAACTTTATGGCGGGATGGGAGGTTGAGGCAAATAGCCTGGCTGCTGATTACGCCCAGCCAGACAGCCGTGCGATTAGAAGAGCCCAGCAGGAAGCGCTGTGCATCTGGGAGGCTTTGAAAGCTAGGTTCCTCAGTGAGCAGGGTAACCTGTGACTATTAAGTTTGTTCCCCCCCTTCCAACACATGTTTAAAAATAAAATACATGGAACTTTGTTAATTAACACCGTTTTCTTTATTACTGATTTCGCGGTAAAGGGTTGAAACTGGGATGCAGACTGTGGTGGGTAGGGTGTGTAGTGATGTAAAGACCGCTTCTAAACTCGAGGAATTACCCCCTTCAAACACAGTCTCCTCTAAAAGAACATGACGGAAACAGTAATTAACAGAAAAGTATTTTTTATTATCAACTAGACAGTTAGGGGATGAAACTGGGACGGGGGCTTGGGTGAGGCCGGAAGGAAAGGACTTATCAAAATTTTGGGAATGAGAGCCTTCTTGTACTTGAGCACTCTGCAGGGGTGGAGTGAGTTTTCACGGCCCCTGCCGCCCCTCCTTCTTGGTACTTTGGGTGAGGGGGGTATGGGACTTTGTGGCGGGGGAGGGCGGTTAGAGATAGACTGCAGTGGGGCTCTGTCCTCCTGCCTCTGGTCCTGCACAACATCCACAAGGCACCGGAGCGTGTCCGTTTGCTCCCTCATTAGTCCAAGCAGCGTTTGAGTCGCCTGCTGGTCTTCCTGCCACCACCTGTCCTCCCGTTCGCTGTGTGAGCGCTGGTACTGCGACATGTTCTCCCTCCACTGGGTCTGATAGGCCGCCTCGGCTCGGGAGCAGCCCATAAGTTCTGAGAACATCTCGTCCCGTGTCCTTTTCTTTCGCCGCCTAATCTTTGCCAGCCTCTGTGAGGGGGATGCCGGGGTAGGTCGGGAGACAGTCACAGCTGTGTGATGGGAAAAAGGGAGTGAATTCCTTACAAAGATACATTTTTGCAAACAATGAACATAGTCTAGTCTGTCTCTGTGAACAAGACCATGCACAGCACCTATCTCATGCGCACTCAGGACAAGTTCGAATTTTCGGCCTTCGCATTCAGTGCCTGGGGTCTTGCAGTGGAGATCAGACAAGCGGGGCAGGACAGCAGAATTCGTGTAGCAGGCAGACATGGTAAGCCGTAGCCTTTTGGCTGCTTAAAACTTAATTTATAGCAGTGCCCTCCTTTCACGGTCAAAGCAATGCTCCTAGCGTTGGCCAGTTCCTGCTGCCGGCAATCCGGAAAGCATGAACTCTGCCCCTGTCCCACCCCCTCGCGGCTGTCCCCGGGAAAGATCCCTGTATGCTGCCCCTGTCCCGCCTCCACCGTGTGGCTGTAAACCACCGGTTATAGTTATGTAAACGAACAGGCAAGCAGTCCCAATACTAACATTCCCCTAATTCAAAGCAGGCCACCATGAGCGAAATCACCTTGATGAGGATCAGTGACACAGATAAAGACCGCATGCTGCATGAAAGCCAGCAAAAACCAGGGCCCTATGCCGCCATGCTCGTCGAGGCAATGATACCCGAGTACCTGATGATAGCCTGTCGCGGAAAAGTGTGCTACCACGGAGGACGCAATAAGGCCGCTCTCCCCAGGAACCTCATGCAGAGGCTTTTCAATTACCTCCAGGAGAGCTTCGTGGAGATCTCCCATGAGGATTTCTGTTCTATCCCCGTACGTATTGACCTTCTTTTCCATTGTTAATATTCCTGTTCTGTTAAAAATAAATGTTTACATGTTTAAAGCACTTACCGACTGATCCTTCCCCTGATTCAGGGTCCGGGATAATGGCTGGGGAGGGTTGGTAGGGGATCTCCGTGAGGGTGATGAAGAGATCCTGGCTGTCGGGGAAATCAGCGTTGTAAGCGCTGTCGACTGCCTCGTCCTCCTCATCTCCTTCCTCATCTTCCCCGTCCGCGAACATCTCCGAGGAACCAGCCGTCGACACTATCCCATCCTCAGAGTCCACGGTCAGTGGTGGGGTAGTGGTGGCGGCCGCACCTAGAATGGAATGCAGTGCCTCGTAGAAGCGGCATGTCTGGGGCTGGGATCCGGAGCATCCGTTTGCCGCTTTGGTCTTCTGGTAGCCTTGTCTCAGGTCCTTGATTTTCACGCGGCACTGCGTTGCATCCCGCCTGTATCCTCTCTCTGTAATGGCTTTGGAGATCTTCTCGTAGATCTTCGCATTCTGTTTTTTGGAGCGCAGCTCCGAAAGCACAGACTCATCGCCCCACACAGCGATCAGATCCAAGACTTCCCGATCAGTCCATGCTGGGGCCCTCTTTCTATTCTGAGATTGCATGGACACCTCTGCTGGAGAGCTCTGCATCGCTGCCAGAGCTGCTGAGCTCACCACGATGTCCAAACAGGAAATGAGATTCAAACTGGCCAGACAGGAAAAGGAATTCAAATTTTCACGGGGCTTTTCCTGTGTGGCTGGTCAGAGCATCCGAGCTTGGACTGCTGTCCAGAGCGTCAACAGAGTGGTGCACTGTGGGATAGCTCCCGGAGCTATTAGCGTCGAATTCCATCCACACCTACCCTAATTCGACATGGCCATGTCGAATTTAGCGCTACTCCCCTCGTCGGGGAGGAGTACAGAAATCGAACTGAAGAGACCTGTATGTCGAACTAAATAGCTTCGTTGTGTGGACGGGTGCAGGGTTAATTCGATTTAACGCTGCTAAATTCGACATAACCTCCTAGTGTAGACCAGGCCTTAGTTCTTGTGATGTCACCATTTAATTAGTTCTCCAATGCAAGCACCACAGGATCTTCCAGCCTAAATAGGACCTGAATTAATAAAGTCAAAAACAAGAAAAAAGGAGAGAAAAACAAGTCTTCTTTACACATCATAAAGAAGCAAATACTGTCACAAATCTATTTTTCCCTTTGCAGGTCATTATTTAACATAGATTATAAACTCTTCAGCTCAGAGACTATATCTGTCTACGTACATCAGCCAGCAAAATTGGGCCCTGATTCTGACTGGCGTTACCATAATACAAATAATAATAATAGTTATTTCAAAAAAATCCCAAAACAACAATAACAAAAATATGCTAAATGAATGTTAAGGTTGCAAAGTCAAACACTAAAATGTTCAAACGTTAGGAAATATCAGAGTTAAGGCTGCCTGTGCAACCTTAATTTGGCCCCCTTATGTATATGCATTATGATATTGTCTTTAATTACATGATCACATACTATTTTTTTCACAGCACCCCTGCCTCATTCAGTGCATAAGATGGACATGATCTAGGGATGAATCAGGGTTGTGTAGTGAAAGAGAGTTGTTTGTAGGGCCCCTGCTTCATTTGTTGCAGAAACTGGAAGGTGTGTCTGACAGCAGAAAGAGAAAAGATGGTGTCATGGTTGAAGGCAGTTCAGTGCTACCCTGGAGAACTGGATTCTATCTCTGTTTCTGCCTCAAAGTTCGTATGTGATTCCAGTCAAGTCACTTAAACCAAACATTTCACAGGTCGTCACTAATTGTGTGTAGACCTGGGCTCTGAGACTCGCTGATGTGAGTTTTAAAATGCAGTTCAGGCCTTCCCTTAGGCACCTTTGAAAATGTTATCCTTAGTCATTTACTACAGAACACATTTTTTTGAAAAATTTCTAGTAAATTTCTTAACTAGTTTGAGTTATAAGCCGTTTAAATGAGGACCACTTGAATTTTTTTTTTTTTTTTTGCTTTTTGGTTAATCTAACCGTTTAGGGTAGAGTTCCAAAACAAGTTCCTGAAGTTTGAGTGCTGAAATTGTCTCGAAGATCATTCCCAAATCTTAATACATTGGCTATTGTAAATGTTTATTAATGTGCAAATTTCTGACTTATAAACCCTGTAAGTCAGGACAGTTTCTATGTAGGCTGCAACGTTTGTTGTACTTTATTGTCAGTTAATCATAAAATGCATTTTACATTGAATATTGTGGTGTATAATTGATGTTGTATTATACTGGACAGAGAATGAGGAAGATGTGAGAGCAAAATTCTTCATCAAAAGGACTCTTCTTTGTCAAAAAAGAAGAAGAAGAAAAAAAAAAGACTGCCTTACAGTCCAGCCACTTACACAATTCAGAATTTCATTGGCTGACCTACAAAAAAGAACCTGCCTGTCTCCTGGGCCTCCTGAACTATGAAAAGGCTTCTGAAGGGAAGTTGCTCTCTATGGACTTTCTCAGGTCTGCAGGAAAAGACTTTCCCACCATGTATGCAGGAAGTGTACTCTTCTCTGCTGTCTCTCCTGCACACCTTGGAAAGACCTCTAACTTTTGATCCCCCTGACCAACACCTGTCTTACTCCAATTCCTTCCCATACTGCTGCACCCCTTCCACTGCCACGTCCAATTTTCCACATGTAAATTATAACCACATAGGGCTAGATTCTGACACGCCTGCTCCCATTAAGTAAACTCCTTACTCCATGAAGACTCCCATTGATTTCAATGGAACTATTGACGCAATAACATACCATTCTGTGTAAGGATATCAGAATCTGCTCTAGGGCTGTGTTAAATCTGAAAATTCCTTCTAAAAATAATAAAATTATGAACAATTGCAAACATGTTTGCAAGTGTGCAGGGTAACAAATGTCTATCAGGCTTTTAGTTAAGTGGCTATGGCACTATAGAGATTTTCAAGCTTTCTCCTCCTGGCACTCAGAACTTTCCAGCTTGTTTGACTCCCTAGTGCCACATTGCGGAATTTTGTATTGCCACAGCTAGCTTTTTCCTGGGGCTGCAGAGTGCGAGGGATGGAGATGCTGCAGAACACAAGTAGATAACTGGCAGGTGGGTTTTTCTGTGTCTGAGAAATGGGCTGTGGTTTTGAGTAATGCAAAACACAAATGCACAGCTCAGTGGTATCACACCTATTATCTATCAGTACTTCATTGAATACAGAGGAGAGTCCAGATCTCCTACATACTATGCAAAGCTGTCCTCCATCCATCATTGTCAGCCAGAGGAGGGGGATCATCTGGTAGAACAGAGTCGGTGTAACAGTTCCTCCTCCCCTCCTAGCAGCTGATGTAGGGGAGTGGCAGGAGAAAAGTATGAGCAGATCTTCCATACACAGCAGTGATCCTCACCTGTCAGATTTCCTCCTTGGTGCCAGTGGCAGCCAATGTAATTTAGAGCAATCTTCAGTTTGCTCTCAATTATTTAGGGGGACTGAATGGGTGCACAGCTGACCCTAGAATACAAGCCTTCAAACCAGCTTAAAGCCACCTTTGTGCCCCTCTCCTGAGTTGCACTGTGCATTTCTCAACCCCAGGTGAGGATTGGGACCTCATTATCTTAAAAAAGAAATCAAGTAAATTGTATGAACCTTGGTTTTTGCATGAAGATTGGAACTCTTTGCTTTCAATCTGCAACAGCTTTGCAACTGTACTGAGGTTTCTCTAATTTAGGGTATAATAAGATCACATGACCCAATCTCAACTAATGGTGTCAAAGACTTCTGTGGCACCTTATAGACCAGGGGTCTCAAACATGCGTCCCGCGGAGCTCTTCCCTGCAGCCCGCGGAGCTCCCCAGGGCCGCCCAGAGGGGGGGGCAAAGGGGGCAATTTGCCCCGGGCCCCGGGCTCCGCAGGGGCCCCCAAGAGAAAAGCGGAGGCTCCCGCCTCCGCCCCTCTCCTGGAGCCTTTCCCTCCCCCCCTCACCCCCCCCCTCTTACCCGAGCGCGTCTCCGTCCGAGCGCCTGAGCCCCGCCCCGATCTGAGCCGCGTGGGGAGGGGGCGGGGCTGGGAGCTCTGGGCTGAGCGCTGCGCTCGGCGTGGGTCTCACAGCCCCGCCCCCTCACCACGCGGCTCTGAGCGGGATGAAGCTCAGGCCTCGCCGGAGACGCGCTCGGGTAAGGGGGGGGGGAAGCGGGAGCCGCCGGGGCCGGGCCGGGGGGGGGGGAACGGAAGCGAGACCCGCCGGGGCCGGGCCGGGCCGGGGGGTGGGGGAGGGAAGCGAGACCCGCCGGGGCCGGGCCGGGCCGGGGGTGGGGAAGGGAAGCGAGACCCGCCGGGGCCAGGCCAGGGGGTGGGGGAGGGAAGCGGGACCGGCCGGGGCCGGGGTGGGAAGCGGGACCGGCCGGGGTGGGGAAAAGAGGGACCCGCCGCCGCCGAAGCGCAGCCCGGTCTTCGGCGGTGGGGGGCCCCTTCTGTTCCGGGACCCGCCGCCTAAGTGCCCCGCCGCCAAGCCACCAAACAGCTGTTGGTGGCGCTTAGCACTTTCCAGGAGGGAGGGGGGAGGAGCGGGGAGCCGCGCGCTTAGGGGAGGAGGTGGAGAAGAGACAGGGCAGGGGCGGGGCCTCATGGAAGGGGTGGATTGGGGGTGGGGCCAGGGGCAGCAAGGGGGCGTGTCAGTGATGCGGCCCTCGGGCCAATGCACTAGTCCTCATGCGGCCCTCGGGGTCATTTGAGTTTGAGACCCCTGTTATAGACTAACAAATGTATTGGAGCATGAGCTTTCGTGGATGAATACCCACTTCATCGGATGCACGTAGTGGAAATTTCCAGAGGCAGGCATAAATATGCAGGCAAGAATCAGGCTAGAGATAATGAGGTTAGCTCAATCAGGGAGGATGAGGCCATCTTCTAGCAGCTGAGGTATGTACACCAAAGGAGGAGAAACTGCTTTTGTAGTTGGCTAGCCATTCACAGTCTTTGTTTAATCCTGAGTTGATGGTGTCAGATTTGCAGATGAACTGAAGTTCAGCAGTTTCTCTTTGAAGTCTGGTCCTGAAGTTTTTTTTGCTGCAGGATGGCTACTTTTAAATCTGCTATTGTGTGTCCAGGGAGGTTGAAAAACCTACAGGTTTTTGTATATTGCCATTCCTAATATCTGATTTGTGTCCATTTATCCTTTTCCGTAGGGACTGTCCAGTTTGGCCGATGTACATAGCAGAGGGGCATCTGACGAAGTGGGTATTCACCCACAAAAGCTCATGCTCCAATACGTTTGTTAGTCTATAAGGTGCCCCAGGACTCTTTGCCGCTTTTACAAATCCAGACTAACACGGCTACCCCTCTGATATTTGACACAATGGTGTCAAAAACTCTGAGCCATCTAGCAAGGCAATAATGGAAAAACTGTTTCAGACAGTTCACACAATCCTGTTGCACAGCTATATACTACATATGTGGTGATAACCAGGTCAACACTGTAGAAGCTTGTGACAAATTTCATTTATGTTCCTTTATCTACTGCATCTGCCTTCTGCCCTCTAATCTACCCTCATCAAGACTACTTTTAAACACTCCAAACCTCTGTGTAGCATCATGCATTTTAAAAACAAAATCTGCCAGGGAAAAAAAAATTTTCTCTTCCCTCAACATATGGGATATTCACACACCCTCAAAATTACATTAGCCAAAAGCCAATATTCAATATTCGGTCCTGGACCAGTGACTGATTTAAGGCCTGTTGTCTCATGGCCTGTGATGGCTAGAAATTGGAGCTTTCTACCACTGCAAAGAGGAGATTTCCTGCTTCCCAATGGGGAACACAGCATTTGCTTCTACACCTTGAACTTCTTGTAACACCAAACTTTTAAAAATCACATTATTCTGAATACAAAATCTATGTGAGGAGTAACTTTTTTTTTACAGCTTTCTAAAATGCGTTAGTTATAATCTTCTTCTCTATCTGCAGCCTGTAGTGTTGGACTCATGATAACTATGGGAATCTGACTTTCCAGGAAGAGGGGTCAGCAGTACAGTAAAAAAAGATCATTTAAAAAATCTCTTGCCTGTCTAAAATAGTTTTTCAGTGAAATATATGGTATAAAACAGGATCCATGAGAGTGTCGTATAAAGGTTTTATCAGCATTTGGTCAGCATGGCCTGCATAACTCACACATGGCTTCACCATTGATGAAAAATGAGACCACCCAAACCCATGCTGGTAAGATGTTGGTCCCACATCACACTGTCATATATTCTCTCTCTCTCGTGTGTGTGTGTGTAAAACTTCTAATAACATATATGGTATGTCTGTACACTTGCATATGCGCATGAGAGAGAAGCTGAGGTAATCTTACTATCACACAAAATAGTGTAGAAACAGCATAACATAAAAGGGACTTTCAGCCTTTTCTAAATTATGAACGGTGAACATTATAATCATGCTCAGCACAGAGGTAGATCTGTAACTTGATAGGTTGTTTGCACAATTTACTGCCTTGGTAGTAAAAGCGTTTGTATTAAAATAATTCGCTGAATGTCTACCAACATTTCATACATTAATGATATTGTGGGGACTTGCTTTCTGGTGCCATCATTTAAACGTTTCCCTTTTAAATCTCGCCAGTGTGGGTGAGATTCCAGTCTGAAAATAAGATATAGTTATCTATCACTGCAAGTCGTTTCAGACTCCAGGTTGTTTATAAGAGCCTCACCTTAGTATGCACTTGGCTTCCTTAAATAGCTCTTGCTTCTCATTTTGGAAAGCGGCATCTTCTTTACTGTATAAGCATAAAACTTTAACTAAACCATAAGTAATGTCCATTTATCACCAGGAAAATTCCTCTAACACATGCGGTCATGCTACTTTCTGGATTTTACATTAACGGTATTTAAAATGGCTATTTAAACTAGAATAACATATTCAGGCTAATGGATTGCAACTTATTCTATTGATACAATTCTTGTTTTCCATGGATGTCCCTAATACATAGTTTCTAGCTTCTGTAATGTAAGTAAAAGAGGAGCACGTCTACAGAAAAAAAGTAGTAATTTATTTGTCACCATACATTAAAGGTACATTTGCACAGACAAACTATAAGTGGGTAGATGATTCCAATCACAAAATTACAGTTAATAGTTCAGAATGATGTTTACATTTTTGGAGTGACAACAGTTCATAGCATAAGCTTTTAACTTAAAAGTATAAATATTTATTGAAACTCGTGTTTTAAGGCCTAAATTACTAAACTATTTCTGTATTACATTGGGAGAGACAGCTATAGTTAAGATTGAAATGCTTTGTGTGTTATAAACCCTTCTTTTCAGTTGTTCATAACTTTCATCAACACATTTTCAAATTCCCCATGCTTAGTCTCTGCCCATTTTTGTGTGGAAAGTTTCAGTAAAATCCATTTAGCCTGTTTTGGGTTTTGTGTGTGTACATATAATAGACTAGGCTCAAGTTCTGATCAGAAACTTTGCCTGGGTATAATTCATCAGTGGAATGGATCTTGTTCTAACTTGGCTTTTTTGTGCTTCTGATGGAGATTTAGTGGACAAGCTGTGTTTGAAGGAAATTGGTGCAATAGTTTTGATGTGATGCACATTGTATGTTCTTTGCAGGTCTTTACAGGAGGGATTTCTGCTGAGTTTCTTTGGTTGATCTAAATCTTAGAACTTTGGGGGCCTGCAGTAGCTATTGACTTGACCAATGCTTTAGTGTCACTTTTACTTGGGCAGAAAAAGCAAACAGAAAAGTCTACTGAGCATGTGCATTCCCAACACTTTGAGCAGTAAAGCAAGAAAAGAAATACAAAACTGTTATGCAAGAAAAGATCATTCAATGCGCCTAACTTCAAGACTAATGAACCAATGTCTTTCAAGTTTAACTTATTCCTTAGATCTCAGTAAGTATCTATAAAATCAACCTAATATGAACAAAATCCATCCAGCCATTGGTGAAGTATATGTTCAAAATTTCAGATCAGAATCTATAGGACCAATGTACTTTTAAACAGAGACAGAACTTCAAATGTTGACTGACTTTTGGTGAAACCTTCTGTAATGGGGGCTGGCCCTTTCATGGAAGTCAGGCACCAGCCTAACTGTGACAAGCTCTGCCAAGAAATAAAAACAGTTACTCACCTTTGTAACTGTTGTTCTTCGAGATGTGTTGCTCATATCTATTCCAATTAGATGTGCATGCGCCGCGTGCACGGATGTTGGACATTTTTACCCTTGCAACACCCAGCAAGTCTGCTGTGGAGCCCCCTGGAGTGGCGCCTTCATGGCGCTCGATATATACCCCAGCTGACCCAGCGCCTCCTCAGTTCCTTCTTGCCACCTACTCTGACAGTGGGGAAGGGGGGCAGGTTTGGAATGGATATGAGTAATACATCTCGAAGAACAGCAGTTACAAAGCTGAGTAACCATTTTTTCTTCTTTGAGTGCTTGCTCGTATCAATTCCAAATAAGTGAATCCCAAGCCTTACCTCGGCAGTGGGGTCAGAGTGAAGTAATGTGGACTGCAGTACCGCTCTACCAAACACTGTGTCATCTCCAGTGTGCCGGACGATGGCATAGTGCGAGGTGAAAGTGTGCACCGAGGACCAAGTCACTGCTCTGCACATCTCCTGGATCGGCACCTGGGCCAGAAATGCCGCAGACGAGACCTGGGCCCTTGTGGAGTGAGTGGTGAGGGCTGAGGTTGGTACACCAGCCAGCTCATAGCAAGCGCAGATGCAGGACATGATCCATGAAGAGATCTATTGAGAGGAGACCGGGAGGCCTTTCATCTGGTCTGCCACTGCAACAAAAATCTGGATCGACTTCCTGAATGGCTTTGTGCACTCAGTGTAGAAGGAAAGGGCCCTACGTACATCTAGGGAGTGCAGCTGCTGTTCCCAGGGACCGGCGTGAGGTTTCAGGTAAAAAACTGGCAGGAAAATGTCCTGGCTGGTATGGAAGGCCGAATCATCTTGAGAAGAAAGGCCAGGTGAGGTCAAAGTTGCACCTTATCCTTATGGAAGACCGTGTAAGGCAATTCCGAGGTAAGGGTCCTCAGCTCGGAGACACGCCTCGCTGACGTGATAGTGACAAGGAAAGCCATCTTCCAAGAGAAATAAAGGAGGGAGCATGTAGCCAGAGGCTTGAATGGGGACCCCATGAGTCTTGAAAGGACCAGATTAAGGTCCCACGTCGGGACCGGCTGCTGGATCTGAGGATAGAAGCGGTCTAAGCCCTTGAGAAAATGACCAACCATCTGATTGGCGAAAACAGAGCGGCCAGACAAGCCCAGGTGAAAGGCCAAGATGGCCACGAGGTGAACCCTCACAGAGGACGCTGCCAGGCCTTGCTGCTTCAGGTCCAGGAGATACTCCAAAATGAGAGGCACCAGTGCCTGGAGAGGAGGTGTGCGGTGCTGGTCGCACCAACAAGAAAATCGTTTCCACTTCGCCAGATACGTGGCTTGAGTGGAGGGCTTTCTGCTGCCCAGCAGTACTTGCTGTACAGATTCCAAACACAGAAGCTCTGAAGGGTTCAGCCATGCAGCATCCATGCCGTGAGGTGGAGAGACTGCAGGTTGGGATGACAGAGGCGACCATGATCCTGAGCCGGTCGGGAAGAAGAGGCAACGGGACTGGAGCATCCATGGACAGTTCCAACAGCGTGGTGTACCAATGCTGCCTGGGCCACGCTGAAGCCACCAGAATCACCCGTGCCCTGTCCCTGCGTATCTTGAGCAAGACCTTGTGCACAAGGGAAAATGGAGGGAAAGCGTAAAACAGGTGACCCATCCACAGAAGCAGAAACCTGTCTGTGAGGGAGCCTGGGCAGCAACCTTAGAAGGAGCAGAACACTGGGCATTTCCAGTTGCTGCAGGAGGTGAACAGGTCTATCTGGGGAAACCCCCACCTTCAGAAGATGGGGTGGATGACATCCAGTCGAAGCAACCACTCGTGGGAGCAGAAGGACCCGCTGAGGTGGTCTGCCAGTGTGTTCTGGACCCCAGGGAGGAAGAACGCCACCGGGTGCATGATGTGGGCTATACAGAATTCCCACAGTCAAACAGCCTCCTGACAGAGGGGAGAGGAGTGCCCCCCCCGCTGCGCTTGTTGATGTAGAACATGGCCATGGTGTTGTCTGTGGGGACCGCCATGCAATGACCCTGTAGCTCCTGGAAGGCCTGACAGGCAAGACGCACCACCATCAGCTCCCGGACGTTGATATGAAGGGAGAGGGTGGATGGAGGCCAAAGGCCCTAAATCTGAAGGTCTCCGAGGTGGGTGCCCCATCCCAGGGCTGACGCATCCATGACCAGGGACGAGGAGGGCTGCAGCTTGTGAAAGGGGACTCCTTTCCATACCATCCGGAGATCTAGCCATCACCGGAGGGAGGCCAGGACCCGCTCCAGGATGGTGACCACCAAGTTCAGACTGTCATGACCTGGGCGATAGACCGAAGTGAGCCAGGCTTGCAACGGGTGGAATCAGAGTCTGGCATGCCTGGTCACATATGTACAGGAAGCGATGTGGCCAAGAAGACTCAGGCAACTTCTTGCCGACGACGTTGGGAAGCTCTGAAGGCTCCAGATGAGGCCCACAATAGCTTGGAAACAAGCATCTGGCAGGAGGGCTCGCGCCTGAACGGAGTCCAGAACTGCCCCGATGAATTCTATTCTCTGGGTCGGTTCTAAAGTCGATTTTGCTACACTGAGGAGGAGGCCTAGCCGAAGAAATGTGTCCATAACGAGGCGGAGGTGGGACTGCACTTGTTCTCTGGTGCGGCCCCGGATCAGCCAGTCGTCGAGGTAAGGATATACTTGCACCCGTCATCGATGAAGGAAGGCCACCACAACTGACATACATTTGGTGAACACCCGGGGGGCCATGGAAAGTCCGAAGGGAAGGGCCGTGAACTGGTAGTGTTCATGGTTGACCACAAAGGAGAGGAAGCATCTGTGCGCTGGATGAATCGCTATGTGGAAATATGTGTCCTTCATGTCTAGGGCGGTGTACCAGTCTCCAGGATCCAGGGAAGGTATAATGGTTCCCAAGGCGACCATGTAGAACTTCAACTTTGCCATGAACTTTTTGAGTCCATGCAGGTCCAGAATGGGCCGAAGCCCCCACTTTGCCTTGGGGATTAGGAAATATCGGGAGTAAAACCCCTTGCACCTTAGTTCCCTCGGAACCTCCTCAATCGCCCCCATGGCGAGAAGCGCCTGAACCTCCTGAATAAGGAGTTGCTCGTGAGAAGGGTCCCTGAAGAGGGACGGGGAAGGGGAGTGGGAGGGTGGGGAGGAAGAATTGGAGAGAGTATCCCGCTTCCAGCGTGCAGAGGACCCAGCAGTCTGTGGTTATCTGAAACCAAGCATGGTGGAAATGGGATGAATGATTCAAGAAAGGTGGGGTAGGATCCTGAATGAGGTCTGGAACGCTGTCCTCGGGCATCCCTTCAAAAGGCCTGTTTTGAGCCCAATGATGGCTTGGTCAGGCCCTGGCCTTGTCCTAACGGGGGGTTGGAGGGCTTCCTCTTGCCATTATGCCCCTGCTGCCTATAGAAATCCTGCCTTGGCTGAGTTGAATACGAGCGCTGCTGTGGCTGCTGAAGCTTGAAGGGCTTCCACTGGGTAGCTGGGGTGTGCATGCCCAGGGACTTCATTGTCACCCTCGGGTCTTTAAGGCTATGCAGCCTTGAGTCAGTCTTTTCCAGAAACAGGCCCTCTCCATCGAAGGGGAGGTTCTGCAGTGTCTGCTGAAGCTCCGGGGGCAGGCCGAAGGCTTGCAACCAGGAGGAACGCTTCATCGCAATCCCTGAGGACAAAGTACACGCAGCATCCAGCGAGGCCTGCAAAGAGGTCCGTGCCACTGTTTTGCCCTCGTTAACCAAAGCCCCAAACTCCTCCCTGGACTCAGGAGGTACCAGCTCCTTAAACTTCAGCATGGAGTACCAGGAGTTAAAATTGTAACGACCCAGGAGAGCCTGCTGTTAGCAATCCTGAGTTGAAGCCCCCCCATGGAATATACTTTGTGTCCAAACAGATCAAGGCACTTGGCGTCCTTTGACTTGGGCGCTGGGGCCTGCTGGCCAAGCCGTTCCTTTTCATTCATGGCCGCAACCACGAGCGAACAGGGCTACGGGTGGGTGAACAGATAATCATACCCCTTTAAGGGGACAAAGTATTTCCATTCAACCCCCTTGGTCATTGGGGGAATGAATGCAGGGGTCTGACAGATTGTCATGGTGTTATTCTGGATGGTCCTAATAAGAGGCAGGACCACCCTTGATGGGGCTTCCACAGTCAAGATGTCCACCACGGGTCCTCCGACTCCACCACCTCCTCCACCTGCAGGTTCATATTTCATGCCACCCTGCACAGGAGGTCCTGGTGGGCACGGAGGTCTATTGGAGGAGGACCCGAGACCACAGTACCTGCTACTACCTCGTCAGGTGAGGAGGAAGAGGAGGCCACGGGGGGAAGAGGGTCATCCAAGAATCAGGGTCAGAGGAGGTCCTGTAGTGGGGAGAAAGTAGCTGCCACCGCCTCCATGCCCCCTGGGGCAGACCTACTGGCAGTAGCCTCTGGCACTCACAGCTCGGACGGGGTTGATAGGAAAGCCCCAGACGGAGCACCTTGGGCCTGGTGATACACCCATAGCATCCATAACAGTCCCTGACTGGGCCCCTACCCCTGCACCTGCCAAGACCCTGCCCCTGTCTCCAGGTGGCTACAGTGCGAATGGTGAGGGTCCGAAAATCGTTACTTCATGTCCAATCCCGAAGAGCGAGAAGCAGAGTGTGAGGGCCAAGGCAGTGCCAAATGGATCTGCACCGGTTCACGTCAACGAGGCGATGAGGAACGGTGCCGCGAAGCTGGGGAGCAGCACCAGTTACTGGACCAGTACCGGAACCTGGAACGGCATCTGGACCTGGAGCGGGGCCAAGATGCTGAACAGCACCGAGAACAGCGTCGAGTGTGGGATCCGCTCCACGACCATGACCGGCGAGCAGAGCGGTGCTGCGATCAGAGTTGGTGATGGGAGCTGGAGCAGCGCTGCATGTACGACTGTCGCCACGAAGGAGAGCGGTGCCAGGACTCCGAGCGGCGGCAGGACTCCGAGCGGCGGCGAGAGTGGGAGCGGTGCAGTAGCTCAACCAACAGTGCCGACAGGTGAATTAGGGCCAGCTTACCCCGAGATGGTGTCATGTGCAGAGGCACCGGGGCCTTGGCGTGTAGCTGAGGGGATGCACATGCCATCATGGCAATAAGGTCCCTCTCAGTCGCAAAAGTGTCCAGTGTAGACGGCAGCTGAACTTCCACCACGCTGCAGGTCGGGGAGTCCAGTGGTACCGGACTCAACGGCTCCCCTCTCGGGGCCAGAGTCAACGGTACTGGGATCGTAGTCTTTGCCCCTGGACGCTCCCCTCAGGGACACATCTCTATGGGCGGTTCCAGGGAAGCTGGTCTCTGCAAAGGCAAGCTGCCCTTTTCTGGCTTCCAGTGCCGCTTCTGACCAGGAGAATGGGAGCGGTGCCGGGCCGATGTCATCACTTGCGGTGCCGGGGAGCGTCGGTGCCACGGTCTCGGTCAGAGTCCAACTGCAGTGCGGCCCCCACTGCTGCCACCGGGGCGCTGTGCACTGAGACATTCAGCGCCAGGCCTTGTCACACCGCAGGAGGCTGAGGGCTAAGAGCCACCTCCATGAGGAGCTGCTTTAAATTACAGTCCCGCTCCTTTTTAGTCTGAGGACGAAACCCTTTACAGATCCTGCACTTCTCAGCTTGATGAGCCTCCCCCAGACACTTCAGGCAAGAGACATGGGGGTCGCCTGTTGGCATGGGCTTAGAGCAAGAACTGCAGGGCTTGAATCCTGGAGCTTTGGGCATGAGCCCAAGAAGAAGAATCAGGGAGGAGGGGAAAGCCCCCCAACCCAACTACCACTAAGTAAAAACCAAACTAAGAACTATAACTAACAACTATTAACTATAACACTAGGGAGAGTGGAGAGCACGTGAAGCAAGACTCCACCGTTCCAACAACCGTCAAGGGCAGTAAGAAGGAACTGAGGAGGCGCTGGGTCGGCTGGGGTATATATCGAGCACCATGAAGGCGCCATTCCAGGGGGCTCCACAGCCAACCCGCCAGGTGTTGCTAGGGTAAAACTTTCCAATGGCCGTGCACACCTAATTGGAATCAATATGAGCAAGCACTCGAAGAAGAATTAGCCAACCCAGATCCACCTGTGAGTAGTTAATTACTTAGATGGCTGAGCAACATTTAATTTGCTTAATGAACACCTGGGCCTTATAGGAGGGCTGAGAGAAGTCAGTCTAGTAGTTTGAAGCACAGGGAGCAGGCAGGTTCAATTATACGGCACTTAGCCAGGATCTGTGGGAAAAAGGGTTCTTCAGGAGAAACAGCTTGGGGTCAGTGCTCTAGCCCAGAACAGAGAGAGTCTCAAAAGTGTAGCCCAGAAAGGGGCTGGGAATAGGGCCCAGAGTGGGGCTGAAGAGAAGCCTCAAAGGGCAGAAGACCCTTTTTGTTTGTTGGGACATTTTAGTTTGGGCTTCTTGTTTTCTGACTTGGCCAGAGGTCTCCAGAAGTGACCAGTGTGTAGAGAGTCAAGAAGACCCACATCGGGGGAAGGAAACGGACTACCTCCGTGAAGAGATTGTGGCTGGGGCTCACCTGCAGCACCGCACCTGGGTGACCTCCATGCCTTTACAACACGGTACCAGAAGTGGGATGCTAGGTCACCTGCCATCAAGGAGGCATATCGGAGCAGTGAAACACAAACACCTTATCCAGTGGTGAGACATTTATCCTCCTACATCTGTGAATGGAGGACCAGCAACAGCTGCAGAAAGGCCAGCTTCCCCAACAACAGGAACGAGACAGTTGCCACAGACGTTGAAAAAGAAGAAGGTGTGGGGCTTGTCCAATTGTGTACATTGACTACAGGCAAGCAGGGCATGTAAAATGGGTCTGTCCCTATAGAATCAATGGCTGTGAGGCCTATCTGCTTGCCCAGAGTAATGAGAAAACTGGGGAGGTTCTGACTATTAGAGATGACGTGCCCCAAAACAGTGAGACACAGACTACTACAGAGTTTAAACAAAGACCCGTGAGGACCCAGCTTGGGGCAAGAAAGTGTGAGGCCCCAGAGGCCATCTGTTTTGATTGTGGGAACATGGGGCACATAGAAGGATCTTGCCCTGCTAAGACTTGGAACTCTGGGCAGATGGACTGTAGCTGAGGGGAGGCTAGAGCATACTGGAATATGTGCATATCAGGGAGTCAAAGAAACAGATCCTGGAGTGTAAATTTAAATGTGGAAGGCTGGTGTGAGGGTTCAAACTCTCCATTGCTTATGGGGGCTATCTTGACTTCATTTTCTGCCCCAGTGGGTAAGAACTTTGGGGACTTTGACAACTTTGTTACAGGAACCAGGTCAGACCCAGGTATTTGAATGGGCTTCATGCAAGATGGATCTGGCCAACTTTTCCAAAGGACAGCAGTGTTACATGGCTGAGGGCACCCCGATGGTAATTGACTTCAGGGTTCTAGAGGGCCAGGGAACTGCTGGCAACAAGATTGGTGTTGTCAAACAGTTTCATAAACAGCAGGTCCATGTAAAGGATTTTTACCTGGAAGGAACTGGATAGTTTAATAAAGGTGCAGGAAACCCAAATCCCAAAATTAAAGGAGAAAAACTCCTGAGCACCATTACAGAGGCTGACTGCACAGCATGAACAAACAAAGCAAGCTGAAGCAGATCTGGAAAGAGCAAGGCAGGCATGAGACAGTGACTATTTTTGTACTGGCCAATGAAGTTAAGATGCTTCTACATGGAAAAGGAAACCTCTTTGTTTGTTGGGACTTTTTAGTTTGGACCTCTTATTCTGTGACTTGGCAAGAAGGTTAAGACATCTCTAGAACTGACCAGCGTATGGAGAGCTGAGGAGACCCACTTCAGGGAGGGAAACTGAGGCAGGGGTTCATCTGCAGCACTGCACCTGACTACATGGGGCCAGGGTGGCTTCCATGCCATTATGCTTTCCAATAACAATTCACCTTTGGGCAAAGAAGAAGCATGGCAGATTTCATCCAAAGGGGAATTTGCTTGGTAAGGTTGTGGGGAGAGAGGTACTGAGCTGTCTCCTAAATTGATGTAAGCAAGCTCTTTCATCCAAATTATTTATTCTGAGCACTTAGCTCCTTTCCTTTCTGGTTTTCAGTACCCATTCTCTCTTTTAGAGCTTGACCCTGCAAGATACTGAGAACTCCAGCCCCCATTCAGCAAAGCACATAAGCATGTGCTAAACTGCAAGCAGGTGACATTGGCTTCAGTGCAACCACGCATGTTTAAAGATAAGCATATGCTTAAGTGCTTTGCAGAATGAGAGCCAGAATGCTCAGAACCTTGCAGGATGGAGCTCTTACTCCTCAATCACCCATCCAGACCCTCTCCTCCCCCACTCAGAGATCCTCAAATGATTATTCCTCACTCCCCACCCTCAGAAATATGCCACTTCATCTTCTCACTCTGTCACCAGCATGCTACAATCCCAAACATGAGGTACTTTTAATGCATAGGCCAAATTTGTTGGCAGCAGTTACCACTGCAACACACAATACAACTGGCACAAACCTATCAAAGCAAGGAAACGAAATTTCAAGCCACCAATCAGTCATACTCTCTACTCAGGGGCGGCTCTAGGTATTTTCCCACCCCAAGCATGGCAGGCAGGCTGCCTTCGGCGGCTTGCCTGCACGAGGTCCCTGGTCCCACAGATTCGGCGGCAGCCTATGGGAGGTTCGCCGAAGCCGCGGGACCAGCGGACCCTCCGCAGGCATGCCGCCAAAGGCAACCTGCCTGCCGCCCTCGTGGCGACTGGCAGAGCGCCCCCCGTGGCTTGCCGCCCCAGGCATGCACTTGGCATGCTGGTGCCTGGAGCCGCCCATCTCTACTCCTCTACCCACCACAGCTATTGTGCCCCACACTGCATCCTGAAAGTGAACTCTGTCCCCATACTGCACACTGTTAGACTATTTTTTTTTCCCCAGCACTAATAGTCTGTGGTTGTTTGGTGTAGAAGTTACTTTGGTAAAGGGCATCCTTGGAGGCAAAGTTAAGGTAGCAGTGCGTAGTCTGATATACAGTAGTTGTAGTAATGTTAAAGTGTGCGCTTGTGGGTGGAAGAGTAGAGGATATGTACTGTTAGGTTGTGTGTGTGTGTGTGTGTGAGAGAGAGAGAGAGAGAGAGAGAGAGAGAGAGAGAGAGGTTTTTTTGTATATTAATTTCCTAAGGGTTTTTTTTAATGGTTAACCAGGGGTAGGGTGGAGGTAGAAGTGCAGCTGCTACAGAGAAGACTTAATCCATGAACAGCTGTGCATGAACCCTTGTGTGTCAGCAGCTGCACATGAACTCTTCTCTGTTCTAGGGTAAAAACTAACAAAAAAGTGTCAATCTTGACAGAGAAGGTTTGATCTTATGGAAAAGATCTTAGGTACTCCCAGTCGCATCAGGCAGATCTGAGCGCACTCAGCCCCATTGATCACAATTAGGTGCACTTTCAGTTTTAAGACAAATAATAGTTAAAAATGACACCACATCTAATTTTATTTTTTAAGTTGCTTGTTGTCCCAGATCTACCCTGGGTCAACCTCTCTGGAATAGATATCTACACCAAAAATTGCTAATGTTTTTAAAGATTAGTCAATAATGAATTATACGTAAGGCTAAGATTTTGTTAAGCATATTTTTAGTAAAAGTCATGCACAGGTCACAGGCAATAAAGAAAAATTCACGGAAGCCCATGATCTATCCATGACTTTGATTAAAAATATGCATGACAAAATGGGGAGCTGTGGGGTGCCCACACTGATCCTAGGGGGCCTCGGCTCAGAGCTCCAGGGCACTGCCGCCACCTGCAGCGGCTGGGAACTCCAGGCCACCCCCGTCGCCCGCAGCAGATGGGAGCTTGGGGTCCCTTCAGTTCCCAGCCACCACAGACAGCGGGGGGACCCTGCAGCTTCCAGCCACCGGCAGCTCAAGTCACAGAGGTCTCTGAAAGTCACGGATTCCCTGACTTCTGTGACCTCGGTGACAAAATGGTAGTGCTAATTATAGGGACACCAAGGACAAATGTCAACCAAAGTCCAATTTCAAAGGTTTCCTGTTAAAAAATTATAAGGAGAAACCAAACTATAAAAAAAAATCAAAGGACATTCAAACTAACCCTATGTGAAATCTCCTACCAGTTAGCCAACTACTTTTAAAGGAAAAACAAGAATTTCTACCCTGTTTTAAGATTACTTTAAAATTAGACTTGGCGGATTTGTAAAATTTTTTTAGAGTTTCATCAGTTTATTTAAGCATTTTTATTTTATTTTTATCAATTTAAATTATCACAGTTTGGGGAAATTACGGGAAGTCAGACAATAATTTAATGACAGAGATTGAGATTCAAAGGTTAAAGCTTTGTAACTGTTAAAACACAAATTGTTAATATCACATGTCAAAATATACAAAGTAAATATCCTTAAATTAAACTCTAAATTCTCAAGCCGCATTTCTCTTATTTTGCCACTCTGTAAACTTTTATTATTAAGTATGGAAATATTTGTGTTGGTTTGTGTGTGTACAGAGGAATCAATGTTTACCGACATTTACCAGTACAAATCTAATGTGTCCAAGCCTATTTATAAAGTAACTAACTCTGAGGTCCTTACAAGAACCTCCATAAGCTTTATGCCTGGGGCTAAGCAGCACATAGAATTGTAGGACTTGAAGGGACCGCAAGAGGTCATCTAGTCCAGTCCCCTGCACTCATGGCAGGACTAAGTATTATCTAGACCATCTCTGACCGGTGTTTGTCTAACCTGCTCTTAAAAATCTCCTATGACAGAGATTCCACAACCTCCATAGGCAATTTATTCCAATGCTTAACTACCCTGACAGTTAGGAAGTTTTCCCCCAATGTTCAACCTAAGCCTCCCTTGCTGCACTTTAAGCCCATTGCTTCTTGTCCTATTCTCAGAAGTTAAAGAAAACGATTTACCTCCCTCCTCCCTGTAACAACCTTTTATGTATTTGAAAACTGTTATCATGTCCCCTCTCAGGCTTCTCTTCTCCAGACTGAACAAACCATATTTTTTCAATCTTCCCTCATAGGTCATGTTTTCTAGACCTTTAATCATTTTTGTTGCTCTTCTCTGGACTTTCTCCAATTTGTCCACATCTGATGTTACTCCTGGAGGGAAATCTGCACCTAAAAATTCTGCTCCACATAATTAAAAATTCTGCACACAATATTTTAAAATTCTGCATATTTTATTTGTCAAAATAACACTATATAATCAAGGCAGTTTCAATTATTTTGGTAATTTATTTCAAAATACCTGTCAGCAACTATGTCTGTAACAGTACAAACACAATTTTTTCCCCCATGAGTAGAGAGTTAAAGAAACCCCTGTTTCTCTACCCTCTCCCCCTCAGAACCCAGCTGAGGGGCCAGACACTCGCATCTCCTCCCCCCTCCCCCGAGCCCAGCTGGGGGTGCCCCATAGTCCAGACACCTGCACCCCCCACCCTCCAGAGCCTACCTGTAGATGCCACCCAGACATTTGCATGCTCCACCTTCCCCACCAGAGCCCAGCCAGGCCCCCGCCCAGCCCAGACACTTGCATGCACCCCCTCCCTAGAGCCCAGCTGCAGAGCCCACCCCATCCCAGACATCTGCACCTCCTCCCCACCAAAGCTCAGCCACACACACACACCCTGTGCCTAGCTGTGGGCCCCCCCAGCACAGACACCTGCACCCCCTCCTCACCAGAGCCCAGCTGCAAGGTCCAGCCCAGACAGCCGCACCCCCTAGTCAGGGGCGGCTCCAGGCCCCAGCACACCAAGCGCGTGCTTGGGGCGGCACGCCACGGGGGGCGCTCTGCCGGTCGCCGGGAGGGCGGCAGGTGGCTCCGGCAGACCTCCCGCAGACGTGCCTGCGGAGGGTCCGCTGCTCCCGCGGCTTCGGTGGTGGAGCATCCGCAGGCACGTCTGCAGGAGGTCACCAGAGCCGCGAGACCAGCGGACCCTCCGCAGGCACGTCTGCGGGAGGTCCACCGGAGCCGCAGGACCGCGACCGGCAGAGCGCCCCCCGCAGCGTGCCGCCCTGCTTGGGGCGGCGAAATGGCTAGAGCCGCCCCTAGTCCCCAAAGCCCAGCCACGACCCCCCAACACTTGTGCACCCCCACCCCCTGCCAGACAGTTGCACCTCCTACCCTCCAGAGCTTAGGGATCCAGAGGGAGAAAGAGCTTGATGCCAGGTCCTGGGCTTGTGTGGAGTTTCCTGTGCACCTCCTCCTTCCTTCAGGGCATGCTGGGAACTGTAGCTGCCAAGAACCCTCCAGCTCCTCCTCCCGCCTCCCTCCACAGTGTCTTCTATTTGCGAGCTGGGCTCTGGTGGGTCCAGCAGCCCCTAGTGGCAGCCAGAAGCTCTGCAGGCCATTTCTGTGGGAGAAAAAAATAAATTCTGCATTCCCAACATGAATTTCTGCACAAATTCTTCATGCGCAATGGTGCAGAATTTCCCTAGGAGTAACATCTTTCCTGAAAAGTAGCACCCAGAACTGGACACAGTACTCTAATTGAGGCCTAATCAGTGCAGAGTAAAGCAGAAGAATTACTTCTTGTGTCTTGCTTACCACACTCCTGCTAATACCTCCTCGAATAATACATCCCAGAATGATGTTCACTTTTTTTGCAACAGAGTTACACTGTTGACTCTCATTTAGCTTGTGATCCACTGTAACCCCCAGACCCCTTTCTGTGGTATTCCTTCCTAGGCAGTCATTTCCCATTTTGTATGTGTGTAACTGATTATTCCTTCCTAAATGGAGTACTTCATATTTGTCCCTATTGAATTTCATCCTATTTACTTCAGAACATTTCTCCATTTTGTCCAGATCATTTTGAATTTTAATCCTATCCTTCAAAGCACTTGCAAACCCTCTCAGCTTGGTATCATCAGCAAACTTTATAAGTGTACTCTCTATGCCATTATCTAAATCATTGATGAAGATATTGAACACATCTGGACCTAGGACCAATCCCTGCAGGACCCCACTCATTATGCCCTTCCAATTTGACTGCGAAGCACTGATAACTACTCTCTGGGAATGGTTTTCTAACCAATCATGCAATCAGCTTATAGTAGCTCCATCTAGGTTGTATTTCCCTAGTTTTTTTAATGAGAAGGTCATGCAAGACAGTATCAAAAGCCTCAGTAAAGTCAAGAAAAACCATATCTACTGCTTCCCCCATCCACAACCCTTGTTACCCTGTCAAAGAAAGATATTAGGTTGGTTTGACATGATTTGTTCTTGACAAATCCATTACTTATCACCTTATTATCTTCTAAGTGTCTGCAAATTGATTGCTTAATTATTTGCTCCTTTATCTTTCCAGGTAGTGAAGTTAACCTTACTGGTCTGTAATTCCCTAGGTTGTCCTTATTCCCCTTCTGATAGATTGGCACTATATTTGCCCTTTTTTAGTCCCCTGGAATTTCTCCTGTCTATGATTTTTCAAAGATAATCACTAATGGCTCAGATACCTCCTCAGACAACTCCTTGAGTATTCTAGGATGTATTTCATCAGGCCCTGGTGACATGAAGACATCTAACTAGTCTAAGTAATTTTGAATATGTTCTTTCCCTATTTTAGCCTCTGATCCTACCTCATTTTCACTGGCATTCACTATATTAGACATCCAATCACTACTAACCTTTTGGTTTTCCTCTTGCTTCTAATGTATTTGTAAAGACATGCCCAAAGAAAGAAACTCCTAATTGCTATCCCCCATGGAAACTCTAATATAGTGTAAATTATCTGGTATCTAAAGATTTTCCAACATTCATTACATTTTAGGGCTGTCATGCAATTAAAAAATTAATTGCATGATTAATTGTGCAGTTAAACAATAATAGAATACCATTTATTTAAATATTTTGGGTGTCTTCTACATTTTCAAATATATCAATTTCAATTACAACACAGAATACAAAGTGTACAGTTCTCAGTTTATATTTATTTTGTATTACAAATATTTGCACTGTAAAAAACAAAAGAAATAGTATTTTTCAGTCCCCCCATTGCAAGTACTGTAGTGCAATCTCTTTATCATGAAAGTTGAATTTACAAATGTAGAATTATGTAAAAAAAACTGCATTCAAAAATAAAACAATGTAAAACTTTAGAGCCTACAAGTCCACTCAGTCCTTCTTCTTGTTCAGCCAATCGCTCAGACAAACAAGTTTGTTTACATTTGCGGAAGATAATGCTGCCTGCTTCTTGTTTACAATGTCCCCTGAAAGAGAACAGGTATTTGCATGGCACTGTAGCCGGCATTGCAAGATATTTATGTGCCAGATGTGCTAAAGATTCATATCTTCCTTCATGCTTCAACCACCATTACAGAGGACATGTGTCCATGCTGTTGACAGGTTCTGCTTGATAAAAATTCAAAACAGTGTGGACCAATGCATGTTTATTTTCATCATCTGAGTCAGATGCCACCAGCAGAAGGTTGATTTTTTTTTGGTGGTTCGGGTTGTGTAGTTTCTTCATCGGACTGTTGCTTTTTTAAGTATGAAAGCATGTTCCACACCTCATCCCTCTCAGATTTTGGAAGGCACTTAAGAGTCTTAAACCTTGGGTCAAGTGCCTTAGCTATTTTTAGAAATCTCACATTGGTACCTTCTTTGAGCCAAATCTGTAGTCCTAGTGAGATCTTCCATGGTGCACGGTTCTTCTAGGAGTTGGCAGACCAACAGATGTTCCATGATTTGTGTTTCACTGCAGTCACATGTTTGGGTCGTTGGAATAGCACAACTTCCTCATATTGACTTTTGAGCAGCCATGATTGGCAACCTACCCTGGAAACAAGGGTCTGCAGTGAACCATTTTAGAATATGTGAGGTGGGCAATCAGGTGTTTGTTTGGGGTATTAGCATTATCTGATAATTCTTTCCAATATGCCTCAGGATTGAATGAAGACACTTTAAGAGATTTAGCCTGATCCCATAAAAGTTTGTGAGATTTCAGAGGTGTCTTCGAAAGGTTCTGCGGCATGCTGCGGGGGTCGCTTTGCCAGTCGCCAGTCTGGCGGCTTTGGTGGACTTCCCGCAGCTCCACCAGAGCTGCGGGACCAGCAGACCCTCTGCAGGCATGCCACCAAAGGCTGTCTGCCTGCCGCCCTCCCGGCGACCGGCAGAGTGCCCCCAGCAGCATGCCGCCCCAAGCACGTGCTTGGCGTGCTGGGGCCTGGAGCCGCCCCTGCTTTCAGTGATTGCTTGGCTGCTTTGTTGTTTAGGTGAAAAGTTATTATCAAAGCTTGGGAGGCACTGGGATGGAACTCCCGTATTGAAAGTATTCCGCCATTAGCTTGAGGTCAGTGGAGAGAGTGTCACTGACGGTGATGAGGTCTTTGCCTCATACCACTAGAGCGATGTTGTTAGCCTGAATTCATTTATGTGAAATTGTGCCAGGTAAGTCACTCATGTAGATGGTGAACAGCAAAGGACCCAGTATGGATCCTTCAGGTAGCCCATCATTGATGGTGAGTCCTTTGCTGATTTACCCATTCAAAAAGATGTGGTATTTTCAGTTGCTTAACACTGTGGCTAGGAGTCACATTGTGCTATGGCTTTGATGACCCTTGATGCCTTGAACTATAGCCTCTATCTCCATACAGTATCATGAGTGTTGGATAAATCTATCAGGGCTGTTCCAGTTTTTAGATGCCATCCTCAATGAGACTAGTAAAGCTGAGAACCTGGTCACAGCAACTTCATCCCAGGATGAAACTGGCCTGTTCCTCAGGCAGGATGGCCTCAAAGATAGGGGTGAGATGGCCAGTAAAACCCTCTCTATTAACTTGTGAATTGTGGAGAGGAGTGAAATTGGGCAATAGCTGGCTACATCATTTTGTGGTTTCCCATGTCTGAGGAGGGCAATGGCTATTGCCTCATGCCAGCTTTTCAGGATCTTCCCCATTGAATGTACAGCAGTAAATAGGTCTGCCAACCATGCTTGTCCCTTTGGCCCAAAATTCTTAGGGAACTCAGGATAAATGTCATTCTTGGCAGCAGCTTTTCCACTTTTAGTGGGCAAAGGTGCCTTGTTTATTTCTTCTATAGTATATGGGGAAGACAGCAGTGAAGTGGAGGGACTTTGTTGAATGTTTAGAAAGCTTTTTTTGAACCCTCTGTCTACTCAGATTGTCAGTTGTGGGCTTTGAGTTATCGAGAAGATGTGAGGTGATACCATTGGATGCCACTTTTCAGTTTTAGTGAGTCAGTGACTCCAAGCTTACAGATAAATGTTCAGACTTTGTCGCTGGAATGAGTGAATATTTTTTACAGTAGCATTGATAATAAGGTGAACAAAGTGGTCATAAATTTCTGAGATCAGTCTGATATGGTATATCCCATCTTCAACTTCTGCGGTATAAGCAACCCAGTTCACTTTGCGGAAATTCTAGCACTGTTTCAATGTCAGTTCAAGCTGTGCAACTTCAAAGCCAATGTGCTAAATAGTAGGGTGGTGTAGGCTGCAAGGGAAGTTTCCAAGAACTATTTATGAAGCTTGCAAAGGAGCACCGCTTTTGTGTCCTATCAGAAAGCAGAGGTCCAATTATGTTCGGTGTTCCATCTGGCCGAATGAAAAGTCCCTGGTTGTTTGGGGTTGAAAAGAAGGTGGACTGAGAACGAAGCCCAATCTGTGAGTTGCTCACCAGCGGCATCATTTCTATTATAGTTTCACGTCCCTCACAGTGATAATAAGTTCATAGACATGAATTTTGTGTCTTGCAACTTGCTCATAGTCTGCAGCAGAGTTTCTTGTAGAGCAACAATATCAATGTTATTCTCCTTGAGAACTCTTGAAAGAAAGTCATACGTAGTTTGTGACAGACCTTCCACCTTAAGTTGGTACACATGCAGAGCTGGTTGTATGGTTCTTTGGCGCTCTCCCAGACAAGAATTCTTGACAAATGTCACATTGCTAATCATACCAGGAGATTGACAAATCAATGTCTGGTAGCCTTCTCAGGTCTGGTCTACACTACACGTTTAAACCGAATTTAGCAGCGTTATACCGATTTAACCCTGCACCCGTCCACACAATGAGGCCCTTTATATCGATATAAAGGGCTCTTTAAACCGGTTTCTGTACTCCTCCCCGACGAGAGGAGTAGCACTGAAATCGGTATTGCCATATTGGATTAGGGTTAGTGTGGCCGCAAATCGACGGTATTGGCCTCCGGGAGCTATCCCACAGTACACCATTGTGACCGCTCTGGAAAGCCATCTGAACTCGGATGCACTGGCCAGGTAGACAGGAAAAGCCCCGCGAACTTTTGAATTTCATTTCCTGTTTGCCTAGCGTGGAGCTCTGATCAGCACGGGTGGCGATGCAGTCCCAAATCCAAAAAGAGCTCCAGCATGGACCGTATGGGAGATACTGGATCTGATCGCTTTATGGGGAGACAAATCTGTTGTATCAGAGATCTGTTACAGAAGACAAAATGACAAAGCATTTGAAAAAATCTCCAGGCTATGATAGACAGAGGCCACAGCAGGGACTCAGCACAGTGCTGCGTGAGAAGCGTAACGGAAAGCCAAAGAATCAAATGGACGCTCATGGAGGGAGGGAGGGGGGACTGAGGACTCCAGCTATCCCACAGTCCCTGCAGTCTCCGAAAAGCATTTGCATTCTGTACAGTACAGAAGGACTGGTATCCATCCTCGTCATCAGCCCATGAGTGCTCCTGGCTGGCCTCGGTGAGGTCGGCCGGGGGCGCCTGGGTAAAAATAGGAAAGACTCCTGGTCATTCCCAGCAGATGGTACAGAATGGCTGGTAACCGTCCTCATCACAGCAACTGGAGGCTGAGCTCCATCAGCCCCCCCCCCCCCTCCGCCGTCATGTCTAAAGAAAAGATTCTGTACTGCCTGGACTATCATAGCAGCGGAAGGCTGGTCTCCTCTCCCCCCCTACCCTTTAATGTCCTGCCTGGACTATCATAGCAGCTGGAGGCTGCCTCCCCCTCATTTTATCTCACTAAAAAGTCTGTGTTTCTTATTCCTGCATTCTTTATTACTTCATCACACAAATGGGGGGACACTGCCATGGTAGCCCAGGAGGGTTGGGGGAGGAGGGAAGCAACGGGTGGAGTTGTTGCAGGGGCACCCCCTAGAATGGCATGCAGCTCATCATTTCTGCGGGATGTCTGGGGCTCTGACACGGAGCAGCTGTGCTCTTTGGTTCTCTAGTATACTTGCCCCATATTCTAGGCTGGACTGACTCTATTTTTAGACAAAACATAGGAAGGGAATGACCCAGGGAGTCATTCCCCTTTTTGCCTATGCGCCCCCGGCTGACCTCAGCGAGGCCAGCCAGGAGCACCCATGATAGCAGCAGATGGTACAGAACAACTGATAACCGTCATCTCATCGCCAATTTACAATGGCAGACGGTGCAATATGACTGGTAACCGTCTCTGCTATCTTGCAAAGGCAAATGAATGCTGCTGTGTAGCAGTGCAGTACCGCGTCTGTCAGCAGCATTCAGTACACATATGGTGACAGTGACAAAAGGCAAAACGGGCTCCCTGATTGCCATGCTATGGTATCTGTCAGGGCAATCCTGGGAAAAAGGGCGCGAAATGATTGTCTGCTGTTGCTTTCCCGGAGGAAGGATTGAGTGACGACATTTACCCAGAATCACCCACGACACTGTTTTTGCATTGGGATCTCAACCCAGAATTCCAATGGGCAGGGGAGACTGCGGGAACTATGGGATAGCTACAGGATAGCTACCCACAGTGCAACGCTCCGGAAATCGACGCTAGCCTCGGTACATGGACGCACACCGCCGAATTAATGTGCTTAGTGTGGCTGCGTGCACTCGACTTTATACAATCTGTTTTACAAAACCGGTTTATGTAAAATCGGAATAATCCCGTAGTGTAGACATACCCTCAGAGTATTTGTTGTGTTAGTCAATAACATGTAACAGGAGCACCACCTGAAGGTTGTCAGCTTGCCCCCATTTAGAGCATGAGGGATTTGGATCCAATATTCTGGTTCAGACCTATACCTACTTACAATATTGTCTTTCACAGTGTTGTTTATGAAGTAAGTATATTAGTAAATGACTCTTTTATGATTCAAAATTGTTAGAGTTGCAGACTAAATGGTGGGAAAAGGCAAAAGCCACATTTAAAAAAAAAAGAAAAAGAATACGGTATGTGCTGTGTCGGTCCAGTCCTGTGAAGCGTGTTCAACTCACTGCACATCTACCATATTCCACTAAAGTCAGTGGGAATATAAGGCAGTCTGCCTTTTGCAGTATCAAACTCTCAGGCAAGCAAACCACATGACTTTATTACCCTGTGAGATTTTACCTTTAAAACTGTGGATCACCCCAAGTTCCAGTATTGCTACACTTACTTTAAATTCACTTTCTGGATATTTATGATTTCATAAATAAAAATGGCTACTATTATTGTCTTTTAGCAATTAACATCTGGGTACTTATGTGGCCTTCATCAGTATAGTATCTCAGATCCTCACAATCATTAAGGAATTTTATCCTCCCCACACTCCATGATCTCCATTTTATATATGGGAAACTGAGGCAGAGCACAGATTAAGTAACTTGCCCAGTGTCATGCAGAAAGTGTGTGGCTGAGCCAAGAATTGAATGGCCACCTTCTAAATGCCAGTTTAGTGCCTTATCCACTGGTCCACCCTTCCAGCTATCATTAGGGATGATTAGCATGACTGGCATAGAACGATAGCAACCTGAAACACAACTTGTTCCATAGGGTAGGTGAACATTACAGGTACACATAGGAGCCAGCTTTGTACAATTCTGTGACATCTATGCCCAGTGGAATTCTGGGAAATGTGCTAGAAGACAACTTTTCTTTTTATTCAGATACAGCTAGTCCCTTTAAAATATTAAATATCCACCACCGAGGTTTCCGTAGTCAATGCATTATCTCCCTGTGCCTAGAACTGGAGCTAGAATAGCACTGCAATCATGCAGAGTGGCAAATGTTGACGTTTTTAATGATACCTACTGCATGTAAAAAGCCATGGAAATTCACTGATTATCCACCTTGAAAGCTGTAAAGCCCTTTACTGAGACAGTTAGTGTATATTTGGCAAATATAGTGGTCACATTCATCCTTTCAGCTTCAGTGGAGTTATATTACAGTTGAACCTGGCTCAGTGAGTATTTTCCTGGGTGTAAAATAACAGACAAGTTTAAAAAGTCCTAGTACTATATCATTTTGCTGTCTTCCACAGGTCAGAATGCGACGGAAAATTAGATCCATGTTCTAGGCATTTAAAGGAAAATGGAGATCACATACATAAAAATAAATACAGACTAGACAATTGGGTGCCTGTCTTGTCCTTTCTCCATTTTAGGTTTTTAATTATGTGCACTAATCCAAATATTTTCAGATACCCTGAGATATAGAAATGGCCATTTTCCTTTCATATAGTTTCAGCTAAAAACTCAGAGCAAACAGTAATCAGCCAAAACATTTCAGGATTTTCTACAGATGAAGGGGTTGTTTTACTCATGCCAATAAATTATGTACTGTCGTTGTGCTCAAACTAAGTTAGAAGCCGTAGAGAAAGCTCTTGCAAGTATGCAGCCTGGCAAAGGCCCAGATGGAGAGCATTCTAAGTTCTGCAAGAAGTCCTCTACAATGCCGTCTCCCCTACTGCCTGAATTGTTTAACTATTTTCAATCCACGACCCCCTGCTAGTTGCATGAAGGGCAGCTTTGTCACCTTCATTCCCAAGGATGAGCTGAACTGTGGGTCCTACCACCCCATTTCCCTCACGAATGCTGATGCCAATTTTTTTTTTCCAAAGTGGTACAGGAAAGATTGGAGCCATTATATGTAATCTGGTTCACCCAGACCAGACTGGGGTTATTAAAGGCTGTAATTTCATGGCTAACATACAGAGGCTTTTTTAAAAATCCTACATTACTCCACCTCAGGAAACCTGGCAGAGCCCTCTCACCTCAACTGCAGAGAAAGCCTTTGACCACATAAGAGCAGAGTCCTTTGGCACACAAGTTCTAAGAAGATCTTTAGATCTGGGGTTCTTTTTAATGCTTTTGTCCAGGGCTGTGTACATCCACTGGTACAGTGCTGTTGTTATTCTTTGTATTATAGTAGCGCCTAGAGACACCAACCACGATCAAAGCCCCTTGTGCTAGGCATTGCACATACGCAAAGTAAGAGCCAATCCGTGGCCCAAAGAGCTTACCATCCAAGAAGACAAAATACACAAAGGGTAGGAGCGAGGAAGGATTAATATTCCCATTTTCCAGATGGGAACAGAGTTACAGAGGGTCTGATTCTCATTTGTGCTAAGGTCCCTTTCCAGCACTTAGTTCTCAAAGTGAGTGTCAATAGGATGTGTGTTCACTTTGATCCCTTCACATTGCTACAGTAGAGAAAAATGGCCTTAGTGCAAATGAGAATCAGGCCCTCAGAGATGAAGGGACTTGCTGAAAGTCATGAAGGTAGTCGGCAGAAGAGCCAGAGAACTGAACTCAGACAGTGGAGCAATATTTTGTCAGGAACAACTACCTTATGCAAGAGGATATAACAGAACTAACTTGTCTTTCCTTTTATTATTATTATTTATTATTTATTTCTGTTATTACTATTATTTACATTACAGTAGCACCTAGAAGCACCAGCTAAAACCATGTCCCTACTTTGCTAGGCACTATATAAACACATAATTAGAGATTTTATTCTCTGCTTTAGAGAATTCTTAGTGTACAAGATGAAATGTTTTCTGCATGCAGCTGGAATGTCACAGAATATCTCTCTCAATTCATGATATTAAAAAAAAGACAAGCAGTTATATTAGATCTGTGAAACAGAATTTGTTAACACAACGGGCTAAATTCCCCATTTAGTTACAATGTTGTAAAGCAAGAGTATCTGCACTGATATAAGTAGTTTATCTGGATTTACCCCAGTGTAACTGAGCTCCGAATCTGACCCCAATTCCTATATGTGCATGATGGGTCAAATTTTGCCCTGACTTTTATCTTATTTAACCATATCAGGCTACAACCTGATCTCAATTACACTGTGTAAATTTGGAATAACCCCACTTACTTTAGTAGAGTTATGCCCAATTTACACCAATGTAACAGAGTTCAAAATATGGCTCAGGATTTTCAAAGGGCTTGCACAGATTTCAAGATCCTCCACCAATATCTCTCTCTTCATACAATCTCAGGGAGGCTTATAGCTGTGCTTCTAGAAACTACAGAGAAAAGTTAACTAACGTAACGCTCTTGCAGTACCCTGCGACTTATAATATCTATTTTGTATATGAACTAGATTTTATGTAAATTACCAGTAGGGTAAAGATCACACCTTGTAACTGTGTTTATTCCAAGCAAAAACCTGAATATATACACTGTAAAAGGTGGCACAGTCAAGCAATCAAGATGTTGAAGTGAAGGTTGGATGTCCTACTGCAATCTGCCCCATTGCTGAGATGTATTATAAAACACTCCTTAATTATATGATCACATGCTATTTCTCAATTGCTACAGTATAATATAATCTGGATGAACTTCTGGCGACTTCGAGTCAATGGGAGCTTTGCCATTGTCTTCAGCAGAGTCAAGATTTCACTCAATGTTCTGTCTACAACCACAAGACCCAATCCTGCAAAGGGCTGAGGAATCTCAAGTCCCTGTGGCATCTCTGTGTAGAACTGTGTGCGCTTCTCTGTGTATACTAAGACAAACTGTGTCTCTTGCTTCTATTTAAGTCAATGAGAGTTTTGCCATTGATTTCAATGCCAACAGGATCTAGCCAATCATTTACATGAAAAGCAAACAGTAAAATGTACTTAATATACTGCAGATGAAGTACATAAAAATGGTGAGAAGCACTGTGGGTTGCTTTAAAGGGTTTTAAATTCAAAAGCAGAATGAACTCTTTTGATAACTTAATCTTTACCAGCTGTGCTTCATTAATGTACCTCATTGGTGACAGAAAGGGAGATGAAACTTGCTTGTGGCACCCCTGCTGGGGACTTCCGTATCGTGAAGGCATTCCCAGTGGTCACAGAGCAAACACAGCCATCCTCTGTGCTACTTACCTCCCAAGCCCTGAAGTAGGCAGCAAAGGACAGGAAGGGGGTGTGACAGGACAGCCTTACACCAGATATCCACCTGGCTGCTCCAAACTCTGCTGGGCCCAACGTAAAGCCAGCTCATTTATGCCTGCCAGTCATAGCAGAGCATCTGGGCTGTTATTGCTATTTAATATAATTAAATTCTTTGTTCCTGGAAACACCCTTATGTTTTTGTCATTTTGTGGAAAAGTCTGTTTTCACTTTAGTGTTATTGTGAAGATAGAAATACAATTGTCTTTTTCAAATCAGTTGTGTCTGAGCATAAATTCTGAGTACAGCAAATTAAAGAAACAGTTATATTATATTGTAAAGAAAGCATACCCAGAAGTCTATGAAAGCAACATTTGAAACGTACTAAGGCAGTTGGTCTTAGGTTGTTTGAGAAAAGCAAATGATATTCATTAGCTCTGCATCCAATCTGATCCTACAGATTAGATATCTCCATAAAAAAGACAGCAAATATATAGACTATATTTAGAATAAACTCTATATAGGTATTTTTCTGAGAAAGTTTGTGAACTCGCACAGTAATAAATTACTTTTCTAAGTTGTATATATCTAAAGAGAGAAGGGAATTATGTCTCTCCATATAGGACTAGTGTGGTGACAAAAACCCACAATATTTTTAGATAAAATACTTTTTATATGATTATGTCTACTAATGATATTGTGGCCCATAATTATAGTGAAATTAATAGAACTATACAAGAAAGACCAACCAGATATGAATCTGAGGCTGCACAACAAACTGTAGGATAGCTACTGTATTATTTGATAAAAAGTATGTGAAGAAACAATTAAAACACAGTGAGGAAGATCCTTCAGAATAGCTCCATTGACTTCCATGGTTCTGTGTTGATTTACATCAGTTGAGGATCTGGCACAGTATTATAACATATACACATGAGAAGCAGAATTAAACCTGTGTGTTCAACCTTAACTGTGTTGTTTCCTAACTTCCAAGTGCTTAACTGTGTAACCCTAATGATGTATTAACATAGGGACGAGTTCAGCCAATGGGACCTTTTCAGGAGAAAGAATTGGGTAAAAACTAAGTTAGGACTTCAGGATTTAGCTCACAGTTTTATTTTTTAAGGCAAGGAAACGAAATACTTCCCCCTAAACATTACCTACATCTCTTTCCAAGTGTGGAAGTAAAAGAAATTTAGATCTGATCAGGGCCGGCTCTAACAAAAACAAAGAGCGCTACCCTCCTCCAGCGTAGCGCCACCCCGCCCCATGAGCGTCGAGTCGCCCAAGTCCCCGCCCCCCAGCACGGCACCACGCCTCCCAAGCCCCGCCTCCCCCCAGCGCCGCCTGGCCGAACCAAAAAAAAACAAAAACAAACCCAGAGTGCCGCCCCGTCCAAAGGTGCCGCCCCAAGCACGTGCTTGGTAGGCTGGTGTCTGGAGCCGGCCCTGGGTCTGATGTTAAAAGACAGCAGCCAGGCAAAGCTATTATATCCATGCTGTGAAAACTGGGTTCGGTTAGCTCTAGTGCTGAGGAAAAACAGGAATTTCACTTTCAATGGAAAAATCAGTATTTCAATACTTGCTTTCAACTTGAATCATAACAAAATGTAGACATATCGAAAATTTCATAAAACAAAATATTTTGAAAAACTACAATTTAGATATGGCAACCTGATTCACTTTGACATTTACCATCAAAACATTTCCACATCCCTGAATCAAAATGTTTTGGTTTGGTTTGTTGAATTGAACTTACACATTTCATTCAGAGACAGTCAATCACAAAATGGTGCTACATGCCTCATGGGAGTTGCCCCCATTCTTTCCTACTACTTAGGCTCTCCCACTGATGGCCCCACAGCCATGTGACTCCCATGATGCATCATGCCACTTGGTCAGAGGGGAGACTACTTTGCAACATGGGAGATGTAGTCTAGCCAGGGAGCCAACCTCACAGGAGAGAACAGGTGCCCAAACTACAGCTCCCATGAGGCAATGCACCACAGGCGGGATATGCAGTTTAATGTTGAACTGTTTCAAAGCAAAACATTCAACAAACCAAATTATTTCAATTTGGGTCAAACTGACCCAAAACAAAAATATTTCATTTCAATTTTCCATCAGGAAAATAAAAACATTTCAAAAAAACTGAAAATTTACCCTTGAAAAATCTAATTTTTGTGGACATTGCATTTTCCATTGAAAAATCATTCTAATGGAAAGTTCCTAGCCAGCTGTAGTTTGATCCTGCCTCAATCCTTGGTCTCAGAGAATCTTGTTTGTATGTAACTATAGTCACATAGTGTCAAACCAGTTGTGTTTAAACAGCGGTTATCACCTCAGGTTATACGGTTTCATTATAATGTTGAAGCTTCCTTAGTGAGTTCAGGAAGCACTTGCATTGGTAGGTTCAATACAACATCCATTTAGTATTAACAGTTTCCAAAACAAAATTCATAAGTAAAGATAAATCAATACAGGTTTGGAAGTAACAGTGACATTGCTGGATCAGTCTAGAACAGTGGAATGCAAGGCACTTGGTCACTGAGGCTCTGGTCAGCACCACCGACCAGGCCGTTAAAAGTCCCGTTGGTAGTGCTGCCCAGCTAACACAGGCTAGTCCCTTCCTGTTCCAACACCGCGCTGTGCCCCAGAAGCAGCCAGCAGTAGGTTCAGCTCCTAAATGGGGGGGCCACAGGGCTCCGCACGCTGCCCCTACCCGGAACACCAGCTCCGAACTCCCATTGGCCGAGAACTGGACGCAGCGTGGTCCACTTCCAGGGCGCAGCCTGGTCCACGGTGCTGGGACGGGCAGGAAGCCTGCCTTAGCACCCCCGCAGTGCCACTGACCAGGAGCCGCCCAACGTATGCCAATGCCCCAGTCCCCTGCTCCAGCCCTGAGCCCCCCCCCAACCTGGAGCCCCTTCCTGACCCCAAACCACTCATCCCCAGCCCCACACCAGAGCCTGGACCCCCAACCCAGAGCCCTGACCCTCTCCTGCACCCCAACCCCCAGCCCTAGCCCACAGCCCCCTCACACACCCTGAACCCCTCATTCCTGGCCCCACCCCGCAGCCCTCACCCCCGCACCCTAACCCTCTGCCCCAGTCCTGAGCTCCTCCCATACCTCAAAACCCTCACCCCCAGCTCTGTTGGGGTCATGGTCATCAACAATTTTCTTCAACTGGGTTGCCAGAAAAAAAAGTTTGAAAACCATTGGTCTAGAGCACCCGTGTCAGTGGAGAGGATTCTCATAATTTAAAATGCCAAATGTAGACTGATCTTGTTTTCTCTTTCATTCTTATCTTATCTATCCTGTGGTGTTTGAGGCATCCAAAATCACTAATCAGTTTTGAAAATCTTGGCCATAAAACCCACTTACAATTGTCCATATTTGTTAAAGTTCAATCTTTCTTTCAATAGAATCGCTCCTTTTCCTCACTATTTGTATAGTTGTACATTTCGCAATTTCAAAGGGGTCTTTTGATCCAAATGTGTTTCTATACTTGGTACTGATTCAAAAGAACTTTCCTCTCTTTCCACTGGCTGTTATCTTAAGACTCCCCTTTTAGAGGAAGGTTCATTAGTATCTTGAATTCTCTCTCCAAAATATCATCTTGTATTCCTGGTTGAACTATCAGTTTTTCAGTACATTGTTTTAGACATAAAAAATTAAATGATCTACAATTAATCTATCCAAGCTAATAACTTCGGTCAGATGGTGACTGGGGGGGCTAAAATTTTCAAAAGTGACCACTGATTTTGGGTGCCTCAATTTTTGGCTGCCCAGCTTGAGACACCTTAGAGGGGCCTGATTTTCAGAAAGTGACCTTGGAAATCAGGGCCCTTTAAGGTGTCTCAAGTTGGGTACCCAAAAATGGAGGCACTTCAAATTACTAGTCACTTGGCTATAGATCATTTCATCTGGCATGGTGTCACAGGGTGACTGGCACCTTGAAGGGAAACAAAGCCAGCCACACCTGGGCCTTAATTAGCCGCTTCCAGGTCTGAGAGAATGAGGCTCAGGAAGGGCAGGTGATGGATTAATGGACACCTGGGCCTTAGTAAAAGACAGAAAGTGAGATCAGTCTGTAGCTGGAGCCACAGACAGTGGGAAGACACCTGTGGAATGTCTCAAGCTAGGGTCTGCAGGAGACCAGCCACTCCAGGGGAACCAGCCTTTAGATCTAGGGCTCTGTACCAGAGCAGGTAAGGACACAAGTGACAGAGGCCAGTGGGAGCTGAGAACAGTACTCCAGTGTAGTGAGCTTGGAGACCAACAGCAGGGGAAAACTCTCAAAGGTAGCCTAGAAAGGGGCTGGCACCATGGCTCAAAGGGTGAGCTGAAGAGAAGTCCTGATGCAGAGAAGAATCTTTTGGTTATTGGGATGTTTTAGTTTGGCCATTTGCTACCCCTTGGTGGAAGGGCTAAGCTGCATCTCCAGCACAGACCAGTGTGTGTAGAGCTGAGGAGACCCAGCTCAAGGAGGGAAACTGAGGCAGAGAGTGATGGCAGTGCCTCAATTGACCAGCAGGTGGTGCTATTGGGCAGCTGTACCCCACTACACATAGGTGTCCAATAATAGGTCCTTCCAGACAGAATTCTGTTCCCAAAGGAGTTACGCCTCAAGGCAGTAAAGAGTGACTCTAACGGTTTTCATCTGCAAGTCTAGCATCTACCCTAAGTGAAATAAGGGAACAAATGTTAAGAGGGGAAAAACCAAACTATCATTCAACATCCCTAGGGGAACAGAATCATGAGCAATAGGCAGCAAGGGGTTTAAAAGAATATTTTTGCCAGAGAAACTTGATTGCTTTTTGGACAGAATTACAAAAGTAGTGGGTGAAGGGAACATAGTAGATACAATGTGTTTGGATTTTAGTAAAGTATTTGACACTGTGTCCCATGAAATAGTAAGAGGGAAAATTAATCCAAATTGGCTTGAAACTAAAGACCGGAAACAAAGGGTAATGATAAATGGCAATGCATCAAGTTGGGAGGAGGTGTCTGCTGTGGTACTAAAATAATCTGTGTTAGGACCAATTAAGTGTTATTAAATATCTTTATTAATTATCTGGAAGAGCCCGGGAGAAGGATCTGTGCAGTAGTGAAATTCACAGATGATGATAAATTGGGAGAGTGGGTGTAAAAAGCAGCAAGGAATTTTTTAATGATATACAAAGTGTTAGGAATTTGTGCTAGAGCCAGCATCCTGGAAAATGAGAAAGTAGGGGCAATGAGAATCAGGACCATAGCACTGGTCGTGAGGAGGGAAAAATCTGGAATTAACAGGTTAAATACTTAACCTTTTTCATGGGTCAGTCCTGGAGAGTGGTGAGAACTTGGGGTCCAATCCAGCAAAGTTGTTAAGCCTATGCTTAACTATAAACAGGTGAGTAGTCCTACTGAAGTCAGTGAGAATGAAGTTAAGCATGTTGCCTAAGTGCTTCACTGGATCAGATGCAGAGCGCTCAGTACCCTGCTGGATCAAGCCCTTCTTAATTTACTTAATTATTGCTTCCTAATTTGCATCCTTCACCTGCTTGTTGTCTGTTTAGATTAGAGGCTTCTTGGGGCAGGTCCTTTGTCTTCAGAAAGAGTTGGCCAGAGGACAACAATTCCATTTCATTAAGGATTTTTATATTTGCCTTCACTTCAAATCAGAACAAAAACTGAAACTTTTGAAATTCTCCAAAGGACTATTACAAGGAAATTCCAAAAAAAAAATTATTTTAATTTCCAAAAAAAAAGTTTCATTTTAATCCAGACTCAGTTTATTTTATAATACAAAATCATTAAACAGCCAAAATGAAAAGTCATTTCAAAACAAAAAATCGAAGCTTGTCATTCAAAAAAAATGTCAAAATGGGATGTGTCAACACTGGAACATTTTTTCCTGTTTTTGTCCCCCTGTCCCAACTAAATTTTGGCTGAATCAACACCGTTTTGCAAAACATTCTGATTGTGACGAAACTGCATTTTCAAATAGAAAACGTTTCTGTCTACGTTTGCAAACAAGTATAAAGACAGAGTTGGTTGGAAAAAGTGCCTAGCATCTTTTTTATGATACAATCCATCATTCTTATAATATATAGTAAACTTACTTTATTGCTAGTTTGCCATGGCTGGGCCTGCAATAACCTTGGGCAAAAAGCCTAGTCCACCTGTAGCAGAGTGTAGGTTGTTCATTATTTGCCAGCCCACCAGAGCTGGCAAATGGCAATCCTGTGATTGCTTCACTACCCTCTTTCCTCCTCATTAGAATCTCCAATGCTGCCTGCCACTAAAAACTACTATGCTGGGGCATTCTGTTCAAAAATACTCTTGCTGGATCAACCTTTCTAATAGCCAATGTAGAATAAATAGCACAAATCCTCCCTCACTGTCCCAACATCTATAGTATTGCCAACTCTTGCAATTTTTTTCAAGAGTCTTGCGATAGTTGCTGTTTTTTCCTTAAAACTTCAGTTGCTCAAGTCATGTGATTATGTGAGAATCTCATTCTTTGTTTAAAAAAAGAGTAAGTTTCTAGCCATCATGGTTTCAGAGAAGCTTGAAAACATGAGCCCTAAAGACTCAAAAATCCAAAAGGCAAATGAAAAGACCCCAACATTTGTCTTTAAAATCATGAGATTTGAAAAGAATTTCATTACATGCAGGGGCTGACTCATTAATTTTGAAGGTGTTGGGGTGGCAATACCACATCTACCATGTCAAAATCCAGTCTAGCAACCTTCCTGAAATGATTTGATCTAACATAATTTCCTAAGCATGTCTGTATACAATGTTAGCCAGCTACCACATCTCTCCTTCAAAATGTAGGAGGTCTAAGGAAATGTTGTTCTCTCCACATCTCCTGTCTGAATCAACCCTCATCATTTTGGGTTTTATGGAATTTAGCCATGGGATATTTGAAGACCACAAGTGGTTAGGACATTGGCTTTATGTCTCATCTGAAAGACAGTCCCTTCAGCAGCACACAGTCTGCTTACACCCTGACAGCGCACTTTCTTAGTGATGGCCAGAGGGGAAAGTGCTATCTTCTGACTCACCAACCCCACTTCCCCAACCATCTTGAGTTTTGCTTGAATGTCTCGCACCCAGATAGCAACCAGGACCAGCACTAGATGAAGTCACAGTCTAAAGCAGTACACATGAAAGTCATGTAAAGCTAATTCTAGTTTTCAAAATGTGCTTAACTGAAATTTTCAGTTGAGATTTTCAGGCCAGAAAGGGTTAAACAACAGTCCCTGTCTATGCTGTATTCTGATAGTTCAGAGATCAAAAGAACATCCTAGCATTTAAATGAATTGTAAACACAGGATATCTCAGTATTAATCTTTCTTTGAAATGTACTATGAATGGTGGAGGAACAAGCAAATGGCCTTATGTTAATCCACATAGCTAAATACCGGTGATGGACCTCCTTCAAAGTCATCCTAATTACTTTTTGTTCCCTGGGGAATTCCAACGTGTCAAAATACATGAAATTGTATAAAAGATCCTTGGGTCCCAATTCTGTCATCTCAGATCTGCTTAGGCTTCATCGGGGAAGTTTGAGTTGCAAGACTGAGGTCCCAGTTATGTTGGTACACCCTGAATATGACATTTGGACATTGGACTATGAACTATTTCTGAAAGAACTCTTTGCAACAACAAAGCTCACCATCTCTGCTTTGAATCTGAACCTCAGTTAATCAAAATCCTGTCTGTATGTATATTGATCTTTTAACCAGACTCTCTCTCTCTTTTGTTTTTTAATAATGTTTAGTTTAGTTAATAAGAATTGGCTGTAGTGTATAATTGGGTAAGATCTAGAATATTCAACAAGCTGGGAGGTAATGTATCCAATCCTTTGGGATTGGTAGAATCTTTTCTTTTATATGATTAAATAAGATTTACAGAAATTTTCATCATATTTGACTTAGGTACCTGGATGGAGGCCTGAGGCTGGATCACTTTAAGGGAACTGTGTTGTTTGGATTTCTGAGGAACCAGTAAGGTAATAAAGATGTAAGGTAATAAAGATGTAAGGTAATAAAGATTTATGCTGGCTTGATAAATCTAAGTATTGGAATATCCACTAACTTTCTGGGGACTGTCTGCCCCATTCTTTGCAGTTCGCCCTAATTGAGTGACCACAGCTGGCTCCCCACTGGGACCACAGTCACAATCTCACGCCCTAATAGCAACCAGGACCAGCACTAGATGAAGTCACAGTCTAAAGCAGTACATATGCAGGTCATACAAAGCTAATTCTAGTTTTTAAAATGTGCTTAAGTGACATTTTCAGTTAAGATTTTCAGAGTTGTCTGGGAGATTTAGGCACCCCGTGTCTCAATCCCCTACACAGCTTTGAAAATTTCTACCATGGTTGCTACCTCGCTTCTAAGCAGACACGCAGTAAAATAAACAGACATTACAGAATAAAATAGATATAACCCTTCTGTCAGGTGTTGTCAACAGCAACAAGGGCTGGGTTCAGATATTTAGGGGTGTCCTGTACAATTAACACCACCAGCTCAAGAGGCCACCCCAGATTTGTAGGACTACTGAATACCTTCCCTGGGTACTTTTAGTATGTGGTACTTCCCCACTCACAAACACTGCATCTGTGTACAAAACATGGAAACCTTTACTACAGGGAAAGGGAATGTGGCATCACTTGTGAAAATGCAGCAATGCTATATCTAAATGAATGAGAGGTAAAAACACCCACCACCATGGTAACTTTGGCAATAGCCCTTAACTCAGTTCCCCCCCAGTTGTGGGAACGTCCAATGACCCAATATCCCTTTAATACATCACTTTCCTCCTCCCGATTCATAGTTTGGTGTCAATGGGTAGCAGAGTCCTGAGGTCACTTAGGCAGCCCTGTCTCCAGTCCCATGGGAAGTGCAGCTGGATCCTGTCCTGAGACTTCTGCACCTAACCCAGCTACAGTGATTTCAGCTTTATTTAGTGGTTGGATAGGAGAGGCCACATAGGAGTTCACTCAGCTGTGCTGCTGTTCTGTACAGCTTCAGTGAAGTTATACAGAACCTTTGAGGAGCTGCAATGCTATGAAAACCTCAGTCTGCATAATCTCTTGGCACAGAGCACAGTATTTCTCAGGGGAGAACAACCAGTGGCATACAGGATCCTTAAACAGCCTTTGTTACTAAAGACATACTCCCTACCTCAAGATAGGAACCATTTCTCCTCTCTTGCAGGTCAGTTCCACTACCCAACCCATTCTGAGTTTGTGTGCAGTTATGGTGGCTCTAGAACTGTTGCTGGAGGAATTTTGGGTAGAAAGCTTATGCAAATAAAACTATTTGTAGATGTACTTCCCCCTGTTCATTAATAGTTGGGGGTAGAGAGCTCCATACCCTCTAGAACTTCAGGTCACAGGGCTTACATAGGCAAACAGGAAAAACAATACAGGTGCTGTCTTTCCATTAGGTAGTCTACCCATCAAGACTATCAATAGCCAGCTGGCCTATTAATACCCACCCCCTACACCTATATCTCCTTCATGCATGTACCTCTCCTCAAAAGCCTAGGATACCAGATGGGTCTTACAGCATGTCGTGAAAGTCAAGAGATTCAGGGTATCTCTACATTGCATTGTAAGTCCAGTCTGTGGGACCTGGGCTTGTGGACTTGATGTTTCCAATCTCATGCTTGAATGTCCACTCTGCACTGTAAACCTGGGTTGCTGGACCCAGGTCCCACAGCTGTGCTAATACATCCATACTGCACTGTGCAGGCCTTCTGACTCTTGACTGCAGCTTGAGCTGTGTTCACACCAGAAAATGACAAGGTGTGGACCCACGTCACATCGAGACTTGGGCTCTGACCCCCATCCCAGCAGCATCTTAGGACCTGGATCCTGAGTGCTTGCTGACCTGAGTCAGACTGACTTGTGTATGGACAGAAGAGAGGCTTGGGCTCAAACCTGAGTCAGAGCCCAGGCTGCGTGTGCTGTGTAAGACATACCTCGGACTTCATGGGAAGAGAGAAGGAAGCAAACTACATTGGCCTATGCCAGGGGCATGAAACATACAGTGGGCTGGATCTGGCTCTTCTGATTGGACTATCCACTTCAAAGTGATCCCTCGGTGTCAACAGGAATGTAATCACTGACCACTTTAGTAGATGGAATGGAAGTAAAGTTTTGCACACTGCCTTGGGGACTGGGAGTTGCTACTGGGAAGGAAATGCAGAGAAAAGAACAGAGGGATTCACAAAGACAGTGAAAGCAGAGAGAAAGAGAAGAAACAAAAGGCAGGAACAGTGGTAGCGTATAGGGGAGCAGATTATGCAATTGAATGATGAATGCGGCAATAAAGCACTGAACAAATAATAGTAAATATGTAGTTACTATATAAAGGCTGTATTCTTCCCTTGATCTTTGTGCAACCACTCTACTGCCATCAGAGGACCATTCCATTGTGCAAGAATATATTATCCTGAATTTATACTCTGGCCTACAGACCATAGTTAAGCTTGAAATTCATCCCTCTCCACTCATAGCCTCAGAGACTTTAAGGCCAGAAAGGACCATTGTGATCATCTAGTCTGACCTCCTGCACATTGCAGGCAACAGAATCTCCCCCCCAACTCCTGTAATAGACCCCTAACCTCTTGTTGAGTTACTGAAGGCTTCAAATCATGTTTTAAAGACTTCACGTTATGGAGAATACACCCTTTCCTCTACTTTAAACCTGCAAGTGACCCGTGGTGCTCTGACTGAGTTTGATATCCTGAACTATGCTGTGTCAAGTTCCAAAAAGGAGGTGAGATCAGCTAGAACAATGGCAGATAAAAGCGTATAAATGGGCACATAACACAAGGATCTGACTATGGGTCGAACATGAATTATGTTTGCCAGAAACATGAATGTGGAAACTGCGCTCCCGGCCAGATTCATGCATCAGTGCAGGATACTGAGTAAGGTGTGCTGCCTTTGGAGTACCTAGGGGTACACCCAAGCTTTGGAGGTGCTCAATCTATTAAAAAAATCAGACTGGCACACTGTGCATGCTGGAATTGTTCAGATCTCCTCTGTTGGCCCCTCACCCACAAGGAAACACTCTCATAAACTTTAAACCCAGGCTATATGCAAGATCCTTCCCTTAGGTATCAGTTCCCTGACACTACCTGCCATGCAGCTGTGCTGCCAGAGGATAGTGGGGGATCATGCTTTTTGCAGTTGCAGCTCTCAGCCCATGTCACCCTCTCACCCTGCACATCCACCTCAGCCTGTCCCTCTCTAGGCTTTTGAAAAAAATCGGCAGATACTGGCTTTTCAGGTGGCTTTAATCATGGTTGCCTCTGATATAGAAAACCTTCCCCACCACCCCCTTTTTAGCCACATGATTTAGATCTGTATCTGCTTTTCTATTGTCGATTATGGTGTTTGAAATTGTATTGTACTGAAGAGTGCTCAGCATATCACAGGAGGTGTGTAGTAACCTACAGGATTGTTCAGAGCCAATTAGAATACCTTTCATTCTCCACTGCCTTGCACTAGTCAATGTTAAAGTTCATCTGCCACTCTGGTGCCCGTCCATTCATTTTTATTTTATTATAACTCAGTAGGGCAGTAACCTCTTATTTTACATATTTGCGTCTCCCAATAAAGTTTTATAAATCATAATTACACTAACCAAGATAACTGATCTATGATTACTCCCTCGATCCCCCCAATGCACTTCTTTTTGTTTCAGCCTTACCAAAGAATATTTGGATGACTATCAGTTCCCTTTGATTCAATGTTCCCTTGCCTCAGATCTTTGTCTTGCAAAAATTCCTGCCAGAATTCTTAACTCCTCATCATGTCAACTGACATGATACAATATCACTGGGCAAGTACCATGCTGCAGCCTGTCAAAATATGATGGAAGATGGCCCTGAAGCCCTCCTCAACTTAAACTGCAGCTGTCACATTCTCTCAGCGCCCACTGTTGTGGATTAGCTCCTGTTGGCAGGGCACCCTGTGCAGAGCCTAAGCTGCACTTTTTTCTGCATGCCTCCACTTTTCACAGAGTTGGCCAAAGATATTTTGTTGCTAAGACCCTCACCCATTTGATATACTCCTGTTTGTCCAGCTTTGCTTCTCTGATTCTCCTCCTGTCTTTACCTAAGCTCACTCCCCACTCTTTGGTTTTGTTGATCTGTGAATTCTTGCTTGCTTTCACCGTGTTATTCCTCAGTGTTAAGCCAGACCCACATAGCACTCGTCATAGTACCAAAGAATTTAGGACAACTCCAGCCTTCTCATATACTTTCATCAATATGATTATTATTTGTACTGCAGCAGGGCCCAGGGCCCCTGTGCAAACACGTAACAAAGATGGGGCCTGCCCCCAGTGATTTTACAATCTAATCATAAATTAGACAACAGGTGGATACAGACAGACTGGGGAACAAGGGGGCAAGGAAACAATGAGATTATACCAGTTGGCATGATAGGCAGAGGTCCACACACAGCACACCAGATGCCTAATCGTGGTCAAGGCTTTTTTAATAGGCATCATGGCAAACAAGAATTTTAAGGAGGGATTTAAAGGACAATGTAGGTACATTTTTACTAAGAGCTCATCTCATGTGGCCTGGGAGAAAGCATAAAGGCACTTGTTGGAAAACTTTACAATTGGGCAATCAAGACTGGCTTTGCACCAACGCCATTTATTATCTCTTCTGGTTAACTACATGAGGTCAAATCCTGCCTTTATTTCCAGTGATGTAAATCTGGAATGACTCCATCAAAGGCAATGATTGTCTGGATTTGTGAACACGTATATGAGAGTTAATTTAGCTCCTACATTGCCTACGGAGAAGCACCTGTTCAGTCCACTGCAATATAAATGTCTCTCAAGCCTGACTCTTCCTTACAAATATATACCGTACTCTATATACTCTATATAAACAGAGAAATGCACCCTATCAGTGTAATACATGACAAAGGTTGGATTCAGTGTTTTAGTCTGTTGAAACCATATTAAATATGTACTTCACTCTTCTATCTGTATGGACACCTTTAGTTATTTTTTATTTAAATGCCATACAGTCTTTAATATATTTATCCCCACAATGGTCTATTGGGGTCGTACAGATGGGGAATTCAGGCAGGGAAGTTAAGCAACTTGCCCAAGGTCATACAAGGCATCTATGGCAGAGTAAGGATTTGGACCCAGGCTTCCAAACCAGTGGCCTAGCCACTAGACTAACCTTCCTTTCTATACCACCTGTTGTATGTTGATCCCAACACACTTTGCAAAATGTAATTAGACCTGACAGCGTCCCTGAGAGGTAGATAAATATGATCATATCCGTTTTGCAAGTGGATAAACTGAGGCACAGGGAGGCTAAGTGATTTGCACAAGGCCAAATGACAGGACAGTGTCAGAGCTAGGAACAGAACCCAGGAGTCCTAGCTCTGTCACATATGCTCTACCTGTTCAAAATCACTGACTCCTGTTATCAATATTTGGTCAAGTTAAATGACAGAAAGAAAAGCAAGCAACAGGCTATCAGACAATATTCCTCTTGCAGATACATGAAAGAATGTCCCCTGCCAAGCCTATAGAGAGAAACTTGGAGGCTCACAGATAAAATACATTGAGTTATGAAGTTTCTTTGCTTTGAAAGAGTAAAAGTACAAGGATTTTTATTGTCTGCAATGTTGGTAACATTGCATCATCCAAAAGACCTTGTTCATTTATCAACATTTCTTAAAAATCTTTTGTTCACAAACTTGTGTGTGAGCAAAGAAAAAAATTCAGCTCTATCTAATATCAGCTTGCAGCTGTTCGGTGACAGAAGGACTCAAAAGCTATGGATATGAACATGGGAAAATCCACCGAAAGCAGAATGAAGACACAGCACACAACAGCTGCATGACAAGAATATGCTGTTTCTGGAGTGTGAGAAAAAAATAGCTACAGTTACAATAAGCATCAGAAAGTTGTCAGTAAAAATTATACCGTGATTAAATGTGGAAAAGAAGCAGCATTTCTGCAGGTATTTCATGCTCTTCAGAGCAGATGCCATAATCCCCAGCAGGGGCAGAAAAGTATGAGCCAGGTGCAAAGTTCTTTGCACTAACTTCTAAAGGCCAGAGTCAGCAAATCTCAATCGGTCTCTGACTCCCATGGAAAATGGAAAAGGGGTGGAGACCTGTTGAGCCCCAGCTACCCTATGTATCCTTGATGACTACATAATTTTACTCTTCACACACTGCTGTTAATGGAATTATGGTCTTGTTGATACGGCATTATAGCAAGACTCAGAATATCGGGGTTCTGTTTTAAGGTCTATTTCGGTATTCCTATGTGACATTAAATACTTTGTTTCATATCTCAGTCCCTCAATTTCCTACCTGTAAAATGCAGATAATGCTTCTCCAGCTTCCAAAGTGTTGTGAGTCTAAACTTACTAAAGCTTCTGAGGTGTGCAGATACTGCAGTGAGTGCTATCAAAAAGTCTGTGAATAAAAAGGAAAATGTGCGAAAGAACTCTTTCATACACAGGGGAGGCTCTACCTTTTTGGCCGCCCCAAGCAGTCATGCGCAGGAGGCGCCCCGGAGCCGCGGGAGCAGCGGACCTCCCGCGGGCATGACTGCGGAGGGTCCGCTGGTCGCGCGGCTCGGCTGGACCTCCCGCAGCTGCGGACGGTTCGCAGGTCCGGTGGCTCCGCTTGAGCTGCCGCAGGCATGCCTGCGGGAGGTCCACTGGAGCCGCGGGACGAGTGCCCCCTCCGCAGTCATGCCTGCGGCAGGTCCGGTCGTCCCGGGGCTCCGGTGGACCTCCCGCAGGCATGACTGCGGCAGGTCCGCCGGCCCAGCCTGCCGCCCCCCCGGGAAAGGGCCGCCCCACGCGTGTGCTTGCTGCACTGGGGTCTGGAGCCGGCCCTGTTCATACAGTACATTTTCTACTGCTTTTCCCAGTCCACTTTTAAATTATTCAGATGGTATGGTTTCCATCACCTCCTCTGAGATGCAGAAGCCAGATGGATTTCCCCCGCTTTGAATCTCAGTGTTAAATTATTAGTAGTGTTATGAAAGGACCCATAGACTCCAGTTGGGATCAGGACTCCATTGTGCTAGGCACTGTACAAACACATAGAAAGACACAGCCTCTAGCTTGAAGAGCCTACAGTCTAAAAAGCCTTAGTGAAGGGAGTTGCAATAGTCAAGGCAAGAGGAGGTGAAAGCCTGCATGAGGGTTCAGCAGAGGTAGAGATGAGACAAGGTAAACAACACAGATAATCTTATGCCAGTGATGGCAGGAAGATTAACAGACACAGGAGATGTGAGAGGAGGACAGTTCAGAGTAAAGGAACATAAGAACATAAGAAAGGCCGTACCAGGTCAGACCAAAGGTCCATCTAGCCCAGTATCTGTCTACCGACAGTGGCCAATGCCAGGTGCCCCAGAGGAAGTGAACCTAACAGGCAATAATCAAGTGATCTCTCTCCTGCCATCCATCTCCATCCTCTGACGAACAGAGGCTAGGGACACCATTCTTACCCATCCTGGCTAATAGCCATTTATGGACTTAGCCACCATGAATTTATCCAGTCCCCTTTTAAACATCGTTATAGTCCTAGCCTTCACAACCTCCTCAGGTAAGGAGTTCCACAAGTTGACTGTGCGCTGCGTGAAGAACTTCCTTTTATTTGTTTTAAACCTGCTGCCTATTAATTTCATTTGGTGACCCCTAGTTCTTGTATTATGGGAATAAGTAAATAACTTTTCCTTATCCACTTTCTCAACATCACTCATGATTTTATATACCTCTATCATGTCCCCCCTTAGTCTTCTCTTTTCCAAGCTGAAGAGTCCTAGCCTCTTTAATCTTTCCTCATATGGGACCCTCTCTAAACCCCTAATCATTTTAATTGCCCTTTTCTGAACCTTTTCTAGTGCTAGAATATCTTTTTTGAGGTGAGGAGACCACATCTGTACACAGTATTCGAGATGTGGGCGTACCATGGATTTATATAAGGGCAATAATATATTCTCAGTCTTATTCTCTATCCCCTTTTTAATGATTCCTAACATCCTGTTTGCTTTTTTGACCACCTCTGCACACTGCGTGGACATCTTCAGAGAACTATCCACGATGACGCCAAGATCTTTTTCCTGACTCTTTGTAGCTAAATTAGCCCCCATCATGTTGTATGTATAGTTGGGGTTATTTTTTCCAATGTGCATTACTTTACATTTATCCACATTAAATTTCATTTGCCATTTTGTTGCCCAATCACTTAGTTTTGTGAGATCTTTTTGAAGTTCTTCACAATCTGCTTTGGTCTTAACTATCTTGAGTAGTTTAGTATCATCTGCAAACTTTGCCACCTCACTGTTTACCCCTTTCTCCAGATCATTTATGAATAAATTGAATAGGATTGGTCCGAGGACTGACCCTTGGGGAACACCACTAGTTACCCCTCTCCATTCTGAGAATTTACCATTAATTCCTACTCTTTGTTCCCTGTCCTTTAACCAGTTCTCAATCCATAAAAGGACCTTCCCTTTTATCCCATGACAGCTTAATTTACGTAAGAGCCTTTGGTGAGGGACCTTGTCAAAGGCTTTCTGGAAATCTAAGTACACTACGTCCACCGGATCCCCCTTGTCCACATGTTTGTTGACCCCTTCAAAGAACTCTGATAGATTAGTAAGACACGATTTCCCTTTACAGAAACCATGTTGACTATTGCTCAAGAGTTTATGTTTTTCTATGTGTCTGACAATTTTATTCTTTACTATTGTTTCAACTAATTTGCCCAGTACCGACGTTAGACTTACCGGTCTGTAATTGCTGGGATCACCCCTAGAGCCCTTTTTAAATATTGGCGTTACATTAGCTAACTTCCAGTCATTGGGTACCGAAGCCGATTTAAAGGACAGGTTACAAACCTTAGTTAATAGTTCTGCAACTTCACATTTGAGTTCTTTCAGAACTCTTGGGTGAATGCCATCTGGTCCCGGTGACTTGTTAATGTTGAGTTTATCAATTAATTCCAAAACCTCCTCTAGTGACACTTCAATCTGTGACAGTTCCTCAGATTTGTCACCTACAAAAGCCAGCTCAGGTTTGGGAATCTCCCTAACATCCTCAGCCGTGAAGACTGAAGTAAAGAATCCATTTAGTTTCTCCGCAATGACTTTATCGTCTTTAAGCGCTCCTTTTGTATTTTGATCATCAAGGGGCCCCACTGGTTGTTTAGCAGGCTTCCTGCTTCTGATGTACTTAAAAAACATTTTGTTATTACCTTTGGAGTTTTTGGCTAGCTGTTCTTCAAACTCCTCTTTGGCTTTTCTTATTACACTCTTGCACTTAAGTTGGCAGTGTTTGTGCTCCTTTCTAATTGCCTCACTAGGATTTGACTTCCACTTTTTAAAGGAAGTCTTTTTATCCCTCACTGCTTCTTTTACATGGTTGTTAAGCCACGGTGGCTCTTTTTTAGTTCTTTTACTGTTTTTCTTAATTTGGGGTATACATTGAAGTTGGGCCTCTATTATGGTGTCTTTAAAAAGGGCCCATGCAACGTGCAGGGATTTTACTTTAGTCACTGTACCTTTTAACCTTTGTCTAACTAACCCCCTCATTTTTGTATAGTTCCCCCTTTTGAAATTAAATGCCACAGTGTTGGGCAGTTGAGGTGTTCTTCCCACCACAGGGATGTTGAATGCTATTGTATTATGGTCACTATTTCCAAGCGGTCCTGCTATAGTTACCTCTTGGACCGGCTCCTGCACTCCACTCAGGATTAAATCTAGAGTTGCCTCTCCCCTTGTGGGTTCCCATACCAGCTGCTCCATGAAGCAGTCATTTAAAGTATCGAGAAATTTTATCTCTGCATTTCGTCCTGAAGTGAAATGTTCCCAGTCAATATGGGGATAATTGAAATCCCCCACTATTATTGTGTTCTTAATTTTGATAGCCTCTCTAATTTCCCTTAGCATTTCATCATCACTATTACTGTCCTGGTCAGGTGGTCGATAATAGATCCCTAATGTTATATTTTTACTAGAGCATGACATTTCTATCCATAGAGACTCTATGGAACATGTGGATTCGCTTAAGATTTTTACTTCATTTGAATCTACACTTTCTTTCACATATAGTGCCACTCCTCCCCCTGCACGACCTGTTCTGTCCTTCCGATATATTTTGTACCCCGGAATGATTGTGTCCCATTGATTGCTCTCAGTCCACCAGGTTTCTGTGATGCCTATTATATCTATATCCTCCTTTATCACAAGGCACTCTAGTTCACCCATCTTATTATTTAGACTTCTGGCATTTGTGTACAAGCACTTTAAAAACTTGGCCCCGTTTATTAGCCTGCCTTTTTCTGATGTGCCAGATTCTTTTTTATGTGACTGTTTATCATCTGATCCGGCCCTTACATTATACTTTTCAGTCCTCTGCTCCTGACTATAACCTGGAGATTCTCTATCATCAGACTCTCCCCTAAGAGAAGTCTGTGTCCGATCCACACGCTCCTCTGCAGCAGTCGGCTTTCCCCCATCTCCTAGTTTAAAAACTGCTCTACAACCTTTTTAATGTTTAGTGCCAGCAGACTGGTTCCACTTTGGTTTAGGTGGAGCCCATCTCTCCTGTATAGGCTCCTCCCATCCCAGAAGTTTCCCCAGTTCCTAATGAACGTGAACCCCTCCTCTCTACACCATTGTCTCATCCACGCATTGAGACTCTGAAGCTCTGCCTGCCTACCTGGCCCTGCGTGTGGAACTGGGAGCATTTCTGAGAATGCCACCATAGAGGTCCTGGATTTCAGTTTCTTCCCTAGCAGCCTAAATTTGGCTTCCAGGACATCTCTCCTACCCTTCCCTATGTCATTGGTACCTACATGTACCACGACCACCGGCTCCTCCCCAGCACTACACATAAGTCTATCTAGATGCCTCAAGAGGAAGAAACCAAGGTTGTAAATAGTGGAGATAAATGGAAGGTTTGATTAAAGAAGAGATGAGACTGGTTCACTGTTAATTGTGGTATTAGTAAAAAGCGCAATTCTACTCAGCTCCATTCACAATCCTACAGATCTTCTGTTCCATATTTAGAGCTGCTCATTTGTTAATTGCAAGATCAGTACTGTTCTTATGGAAAGATTGCTTTTCAAAGTAGTTGAACAACATTTAGCATTCAGAAGAATGATTTGAATACTTGCAGATGAACAGAGACAGAGCCAACTGGGAGGCAAGGGTCATTCTTGGCAAATCATGTATGCTGACAGCAGAATGGAGAGAACTGTACTGAAGGAGAAAGGTTTACAAGCCAAGAAGAAAAATCCTGGCTCCTCCAAATGAAGTGGTAGTGCTGCTGGGAGGTAGGGAGGAAAGGTGAGGTCTCTCTTCTAGGGAATGCACAGTGTGCCAATCACCATATTACAAAGGTGCTGTTCATATGAATGACTCCCATGCACCACAGCTCCCTATACTAGGTTGGGACCAGTCCTTTCCCATATTACATTGTCTCCCAGCAGGCTACAATCATTCCAAAAGGGCCCTGGTAGGGAAAAGACCATCTCCTCCACTTATCTGGGAACAATGGAGCAATCAGTAGGAATTCTTGATCCCCAGTTGGAGCTGTTCTTGGTCAGAAGCTCCGCCATCAGGACAAACAGGTAGGTGCTCCCTACAGAATTCAGCTGAGGGACTTCCTTCCTTCTGACTACTCCAGGACCACCAGTTTTTGACTAGGCCAATGGAGACAGAACTTTCCTATCCTCGTAGCCCTTATCAAATGTCATTTCTAACAGATGGGCATTCAGTCCATCAAGACAGAATCACTCTCCCAAGTAGGGTTATCAGATTCGGCGGGTCTTTACCATAACCTCTGGGAAAAGGGAATCTTAGAGAAACCCAATTCACAAAAATCATTGTTACCGCCATCATTGCTGAGGAGATCTTTCCCTTTTGGACAATGGAGCAGCCGATGTAACTCCCAAGATGTCTGCAGCAGTGGGTTTGGTTCTAATGAACGTTGTGGGGGATCTATTCTCACCTCAGCATAAGGGCTGTTATGGGCCTTAATTTCCTGCACACTGGGAAAAATCTTAGTCTTTACTCAATCCTTATTCAAGCAAAATTCTTACTGCTGTCAATGGGAGTAGAAAGGTATTTGGGATTTGGGCCACCACCCAGGAGAGAAAAGAGTGATCAGATCACAACACTAAAATATCAGGACACATTGGGGTGCCATCAGCCCCGCCCACAGTCCACCCCCACTCCTACCAGGCTCCGCTCCCACTCTTCCCTAGGTCCTGCTCTCTCCTCGTTCGCCCCTCCCCTCACCGTGACCTTCCTCATTCTCCAGCCCCCTGCTGGCTTGCTGTGTCCCTCCTCAGTCCCCCACCCACCACTCACCTTGCTCACACTCCTCTTCACACACGCACCCCCACCCGCCACTGACCCCTACTGCGCTGACTTCCCCTCTGCTGGGTGGGTGCTCTCCCACCCCTCGCCTCTTCCCACCCAAGCATCCACCCTTGCTCCACCCCCATTCTACCCCTTTCCTCCAAGTCTCCGCCCCTTCTCTGCCTCTTCTCCACCTACTCCCCTGAGCGTGCCACGTCCGCGCTCCTCCTCACTCCCTCCTGGAAAGTGCTAAGTGCTGCCAAACAGCTCTGGAAGGGGGGAGGAGTAGGGACACGGCACGCTGGAGGGAAGGGGGAAGAAGGAGGCGAGGAGTGGGGAGCTTGGCTGCAATTTTTCCCCGTGGGTGCTCCAACCCTGGAGCACCCACGGAGTCAGCACCTCCGTCCCGCTCGCCTCCTTACCTGAATATCAGGACAAATGGCGTCCCAGTCGTACATTGATCGGGATGCACAACAAAGGGTTAAATATCAGGACAGTCCCGATTTTATCAGGACATCTGGTCACCCTAGGAGAGAAAGCTGTACCTCTAAACATACATATGGTGCCACTCTTATTATCTGAAAAATACTTACATCAAAATGTTTTTTTCTTAACCCTAAGGATCAGAATCTAAAACCAGTGAGGGTTGTCTGGATGTAACAGAGAGCAGAGTTTAGAACTGAGGGAGGAATTCACTGCATTGATCAGGCGCTAAACACAGGGCCAAACACAGGTCTTTACTCAGTGTTTACTCAGGTAAACTTTCACCAAAATCAGTGAGGAAACAGACATCAGAATTGTGCCCTAAGAGCTTACAGAGTGCATAGGATCTCGTGAATGGGGTGGATTTCACCTTACATACATAGATTGATTACTTAGTCTATCAATTGCACACTGAAATGCCCAATGGGGCCAACTGCCAGCTAACTGAAATATCGGGCTGTAAACATCACCATCAAGAGTCATAGCGTTTTAAAATGCGTTTATTTTATAATTAACTTTAAAATTATATTCTTATTCTTACTTTGCATTACAGTAATGCGTAGAAGCCACAAGAATAAAACATTACATTACACATGAAAAATGAGTGAAGCAAACAATATTTTGTTAAATGTGACATTATTATTACATGCAACGTTATTCATTTACTTCACTCTACATTTTTGAAATTGGTTCATTTCCCAACAGCAAAGTATTTCAAATATTTAACTCTAATAAGAGCTGCTAATTCTGCAAACAGCAATGAATGGTTTAATTGTTCACATTGACACAGGTTATTTGTTTTTTAAATGTTTTATGTCCCTTGGTAATTTTTCATTTTTTGGTTAGACAATTAAACTTTGTTCATTTCATTTGATGTTTTATTGAGTTAATGAGATAAGGCCCACATTAAAAGAATCAGGGACGATTCCATGGTTCCAGGAATGCAAGGAGGAGTTCTATAGTATTGTCCCAATGGTCATGCAAACCAGAATATTTTATAAAACTAATATTTTCCAACAGATGGATTTTTTGTCAAGTTTGCAACAGAAATAATCCAAATGCCAGTGGACAAACAAACAAAAAGCCCTCTCCCCCTCAGAAAATCCATTTGTTTTCATGATTCATTTGCATGCTGTATATTCTTCTGTACAAAATAAAAAATGGGGGAAAGTCCAACTTGTCCCCAATATGTAGTACCATAGTGTCCCTAGAACACAATGATTCACATAGCAACACCAAAATACCTTGCATTTTTGTAGCACTTTTGAGCCTGGAGGATCGCAACACTCTTTATAAGATATCCTGCAACCTGTCTTTATGCAAGATGCCTCATTCATTTCAGTAGCAAATCCCACACAGGGCTCAGTGGCAGGAAAACCATGCAGAATAGTAGAATCACTCTACCTCCCTTTAAAATATAGTTGCTTCTGGGGATAAACATAACAACTGTTTAATAGCTCACAGCAATACTACACAACAATTTAGGGTAGTAAGTGAAAGAGATTAACGGGTCCCATTGAAATCCCAGAGAGAATTAGGGGGGCAGAATGTAATTATACCCATTGGGATATGGCTGGGACACTACAACTAACATTTCCATATCTGTGAACAGTTCCATTGAATGGTTTAATGGTAAGCAATGTGGTCTATTGGGTGAGGCACAGACTTGGGAATCTGGAACCCTTCAGTTTTAATCTAGGTCACTTAATATATCTGGACCAAATTCAGCTTGGATGTAAATAGGTACAACTCACACTGTTAGGAGTCACACCTTCTTATGCCAGTGATGACTTTGGTCCTCAGTATACAGCTTTCTCTTTTTGTAAAATAGGAATATTACTTATGGATGGAATTTTTCAAAAGCACTGGGTATCGATCCAATTCTGCTCCCATTGAAATAAAAGGGAATCTTCTTTTACTTCAATGAGAGTAGAGGTAGATCAATACTGAGGACCTGGAAAAATCCCACGCTACTTCTCTACCTCCCAGTGGTGTTGTGGCGATTAATTAGTTAATATTCAGAAGGCACTAAATATTGTTAAAAGAACAGGAATACTTGTGGCACCTTAGGGTACGTCTACACTACAAGAGTAGTTCGATTTAACTTAGGTCGAATTTGTGGATTCGACCATATGAAGTCGAATTTGTGTATCCACACTAAGGACACTAATTCGACTTTGTGAGTCCACATTAACGGGGCAAGCGTCGACATTGGAAGCGGTGCATTCTGGGCAGCTATCCCACAGTTCCCGCAGTCCCCGCTTCCCATTGGAATGCTGGGTAGAGCCCCCAATGCCTGCTGGGGGAAAAATGTGTCAAGGGTGGTTTTGGGTAACTGTCATCATTCAACCGTCACTCCCGCCCTCCCTCCCTGAAAGCGCCTGCGGGAAATCTGTTCGCGCACTTTTCTGGTCAGTGACAGCGCGGACGCCACAGCACTGCGAGCATGGAACCCGCTGCGATCATCGCTGCACTTATGGCCCTTGTCAACTCCTCGCACCTTATCGTCCACCTCTTCCACAGTCAGCTGCTGAGAAATCGAGCAAGGAGGCTCCGGCAGCGCGGTGAGGACATGAAGTGTCAGAGTGGCACAGACCTCTCACAAAGCACGGGATCCCACGCCGCGGAGATCATGGTGGCAATGGGTCACGTTCATGCTGTGGAACGGCGATTCTGGGCCCAGGAAACAAGCACGGACTGGTGCGTCTGGGATGAATCACAGTGGCTGCGAAACTTCAGGATGCGTAAGGGAACTTTCCTTGAACTCTGTGACTTGCTGTCCCCTGCCCTGAAGCGCCAGGACACCCGGATGCGAGCAGCCCTGACTGTGCAGAAGCGAGTGGCCATAGCCCTCTGGAAACTTGCAACGCCGGACAGCTACCGGTCAGTAGCGAACCACTTTGCCGTGGGCAAATCTACCGTGGGGGTTGCTGTGATGCAAGTAGCCCACGCAATCGTTGACCTACTGCTCTCAAAGGTAGTGACCCTGGGAAACGTCCAGGTCGTCATAGATGGCTTCGCCGCGATGGGATTCCCAAACTGCGGTGGGGCTATAGATGGGACTCTCATCCCTATCCTGGGACCAGCACACCAGGCCAGCCAGTATATTAACAGAAAGGGCTACTTTTCAATGGTGCTGCAAGCACTGGTGGACCATAGGGGACGTTTTACCAACATCTACGTCGGGTGGCCGGGCAAGGTTCATGACGCGCGTGTGTTCAGGAACTCTTGTCTGTTTAGACGCCTGCAGGAAGGTAGTTTCTTCCCAGACCACAAAATAACTGTTGGGGATGTGGAGATGCCTACAGTGATCCTCGGGGACCCAGCCTACCCGCTAATGCCCTGGCTCATGAAGCCCTATACAGGCGCCCTGGACAGTGACAAAGAACTCTTCAACTACCGGCTGAGCAAGTGCAGAATGGTGGTGGAGTGTGCTTTCGGACGTCTCAAGGGGAGATGGAGGAGCTTACTGACTCGCTCGGACCTCAGCGAAACCAATATCCCCATTGTTATTGCAGCTTCCTGTGTGCTCCACAATCTCTGTGAGAGCAAGGTGGAGACCTTTATGGCGGGATGGGAGGTTGAGGCAAATCGCCTGGCTGCTGATTACGCTCAGCCAGACACCCGTGCGATTAGAAGAGCCCAGCGGGAAGCGCTGTGCATCCGGGAGGCTTTGAAAGCTAGGTTCCTCAGAGAGCAGGGTAACCTATGACTGTCCAGTCTCTTTACAGAGAAGCTGAACCTGCCCCTGTTTCAGTTACTATTGACTTTTTTCAGCGGTTACATACCCCGTTCACCAGGTTTCCCCCCTTCCAACAGACGTTTAAAAATAAAGTTATTGGAACATTGTTAATTAACAAAGTTTTCTTTACTAACGAATTCGCGTTAAAGGGTTCAAACAGGGACGCAGACTGTGGTGGGTACGGTGTGCAGTGATGTACAGACCGCTTCTACACTCGAGGAATGACAGGCTCCTGCTCCTACAGCGGTCTCTGGGGGGAGGACGGTTACAGGAGGGTGTGCAGGAACGGGTGGGTTTGCAGGAAGGGGTGAGGGGTGTGTGGGAAGGGTGAGTAGGTGTAGGGGGATGATGGCTCTGGCTGGGGCTCAGGGCATCGGAGAGGCTCATGGCTAGGGTGGAAGGGCATGGTAAGGGCAGCCTGACCTTGCCATTTGTGGATGCCAGGCGCTAGGACCCTGGGGCAGCATACACCTCCCAGACTGACCTGGGGCAGCAGACACCTCCCAGAGTGACCCAGGTGCCTAGTGACTGCACTCTGTGTGTGACCTGCTGTTGATCCTGCCCCCGTGTCTGTACCCTGCTAATGGTGACTGTCCTATGCAATTAACAAACCCCTCCCCCCCTTCACACAAAGTCTTCTGCAAAGAAACATGACAGAAAAAGGAATTAACAGCAAACTATTTTTAATACTCAACTACACAGTTGGGGGATGAAACTGGGATTTGGGATTGGGTGAGCCAGGAAGGGAAGCAATTCTCAAACTTTAGGGAATGAGAGCTGTTTGGTACATGAGCGCTCTGCTGGGGTGAAGTGACAGTTTTCACGGCCCCTAGCACCCCTCCTTCTTGTTATTTTGGGTGAGGGGTGGACAGGACTTTGTGGCAGGGGAGGGCGGTTGCAGATACAGTGCAGGGGGGCTCTCTCCTCCTGCCTGCGGTCCTGCAGAACATCCACAAGGCGCCAGAGCGTGTCCGTTTGCTCCCTCATTAGGCCAAGCAGCGTTTGAGTCGACTGCTGGTCTTCCTGCCGCCACCTGTCCTCCCGTTCGCTGTGTGAGCGCTGGTACTGAGAGAGGGTCTCCCTCCACTGGCTCTGCTGGGCCGCCTCGGTTCTGGAGCAGGCCATCAGTTCAGCGAACATCTCGTCCCGAGTCTTTTTCTTTCGCCGCCTAATCTGCGCCAGCCTCTGTGAGGGGGATGCCGGGGCAGGTCGGGAAACAGCCGCAGCTGTGTGATGGGAAAAAGGAAGTGATTTCCTTGCAAAGATACATGTTTGCGAACACTGAACACAGTCTAGTCTGTCTCTGTGAACAAGACCATACACGGCACCTATCTCATGCGCTCTCAGGACAAGTTCGAATTTTCGGCATTCGCTTTCATTGCCTGGGGTCTTGCACTGGAGATCAGACAAGCGGGGCAGGACAGCAGAATCCGTGTAGCAGCCAGGCCTGGTAAGCCGTAAACTTTAGGCTGCTTAAAAGTTAATGTATAGCAGTGCCCTCCTGCAGCAGGCAATCCGGAAAGCATAAACTCTGACCCTGTTCCACCCCCTCGTGGCTGTCCCCGGGAAAGATCCCTGTATGCTTCCCCTCTGCAGCCTCCACCACGTGGCTGTTAAACGACGCTTAGTGTTATGCAAAGGAAAAGTGAAGCATTCCCAATAGTAACATTACACTAATTCCCCTAATTAGATGCAGCAGTCGCCGAGCGAGATCACCCTGAGGCGGGTCACTAAGACAGAGAGAGAGCGCATGCTGCGTGAAACCCTGCACAAACCAGGGCCCTATGCTGCCATGCTCGTGGAGGCAATGCTCCCACTGTACCTGAGGATAGCCTGGCGCGGAAGAGTGTGCTTCCACGGAGCACCCAATAAGGCACCTCTCCCCAGGAACCTCCTGCGGAGGCTTTTCGAGTACCTCTACGAGAGCTTCGTGGAACTCTCCCAAGAGGATTTCTGTTCTATCCCCATATGCATTGACCTTCTTTTCATATCGTTTTTATTCCTGTTTTTTGAAAAATGAATGTTTACATGTTTATAGCACTTACCGACTGATCCTTCCCCTGATTCAGAGTCCGGGTTAACGGCCGGGGAGGGTTGGTAGGGGATCTCTGTGAGGGTGATGAAGAGATCCTGGCTGTCGGGGAAATCAGTATTGTAAGCGCTGTCGCCTGCCTCGTCCTCCACAAACCCTTCCTCATCTTCCCCATCCGCGAACATCACCGAGAAACTGCCCGTCGACACTATCCCATCCTCAGAGTCCACGGTCACTGGTGGGGCAGTGGTGGCAGACCCACCGAGAATGGCATGCAGTGCCTCGTAGAAGCGGCATGTCTGGGGCTGGGCTCCGGAGCGTCCGTTTGCCGCTCTGACTTTTTGGTAGCCTTGTCTCAGGTCCTTGATTTTCACGCGGCACTGCGTTGCATCCCGGCTGTATCCTCTGAGTGCCATGGCTTTGGAGACCTTCTCGTAGGTCTTTGCATTCTGTTTTTTGGAGCGCAGCTCCGAAAGCACAAACTCATCGCCCCACACAGCAATCAGATCCAAGACTTCCCGGTCAGTCCATGCTGGGGCCCTCTTTCTACTCTGAGATTGCATGGACCCCTCTGCTGGAGAGCTCTGCATCGTTGCCGGTGCTGCTGAGCTCGCCCCGATGTCCAACCAGGAATTGAGATTCAAACTGGCCAGACAGGAAAAGGAATTCAAATTTTCCCGGGGCTTTTCCTGTATGGCTGGTCAGAACATCTGAGCTCGGACTGCTGTCCAGAGCGTCAACACAGTGGTGCACTGTGGGATAGCTCCCGGAGCTACTAAGGTCAATTTCCGTCCACACATAGGCTAACTCGACATAGCCATGTTGAATTTAGCGCTACTCCCCTCGTCGGGGTGGAGTACCGAATTCAAACTAAAGAGCCCTCTAGGTCGAACTATTTAGCTTCCTGGTGTGGACGGTTGCACGGTTAAATCGAATTAACGCTGCTAAATTCGACATAAACTCCTAGTGTAGACCAGGCCTTAGAGACTAACAAATTTATTTCAGCATGAGCTTTCGTGATAGCTCATCTCAATTGATTAGACTCTGCCTGTTGGTATGCATACTTCCACCTTTTCATGTTCTCTGTATGTATAAATATCCCCTGTCTGTGTGTTCCATTCTATGCATCCGAAGAAGTGAGCTGTAGCTCACGAAAGCTTATGCTCAAATAAATTTGTTAGTCTCTAAGGGGCCACAAGTACTCCTGTTCTTTTTGCGGATACAGACTAACACGGCTGCTACTCTGAAACCTAAATATTGTTAGAGTCCTGATTATCACAGATTATCTGATTAGCTAGTTGGGCCTTTTGTGATTATATCACAGTTATTTACCATCCAACTTGCATTTCTAGGATCTCATAACAGAAAGGAAAAGAAAAATCCACCCACCCATCATTTTGAATGCACACAAGTAATAAAACTGGGGGGAAAAGGATCTTTATAGTCTTCCAGCCACTCTTTCCCTCCCATTTAACGTACTAGATTTAGTGGGAGTGATCCCTTTTTAAACTGTTTTCTGTAACATTCCTTCTCAACCCATTACTTGAAAAATTTGTGTTCTTTGAACTTTGATTTATTTTATAGCTTTGCATTCAATCTTTCTTTCAATTTACATTTATAAAAATAAATGCTAATTGAAGCTTGGCTTGAATAGCATCAATACTTCATGCATTGGATATTGGATGATACACTATAAGGAAGAGACAATCCACCCCAATTGGAGGGATGTATGCAGCAAGGAGCTGCAAAGATTGATGATTACCCATGGGTTTGTTTTTGGGGTGTGTGTGTTTTATTCCCCCGCCCCCCATTAATGATCCGGGAAAAGGAAAAAAAAACCCACTTTGTTTTGGTTTTTGCAGAAGTCTCAAAAGTGAGAGATGTTGTACATGGCGGAGAGGACAGAGTAATCACACAACAGGACTTTGAGAAGTTAATAATAACCAAATAAGTTTAAACCTGAAAAATGCAAGCTAATTTGTCAGGACAGCAATGAATGGAAACTCAATCAGCGTGTGATCTAGTGAAACTGTCATTGCTTATTAATTGTTAAACATAAACTATATCTGCGTGCTGTACAAGGCATGTAAATACCACAGTCATCTCCTGCCCTGAAGAGCTTACAATCAGTACAAGATTCTAAAGGCCAGTAGAGGGGGAGGTGTTTGTGTTTGTTCAGTGCTTAGTATAATGGGGCCCAGACCTCACCTGGGATTTTTAGACTGCAAATAATAAGAGTGAAGTCAGTGAAACTTCACTGCTGTAAAATTGACAAAAGAGACGAAACAAGACTTTAGATTTTGATGACGCTAAACATCTTTAGACTCTCAAACTCTCTGCACCCAAGAATGTGAAAATAAAGGACAATTTACGGCTGATGTGGATTTAACTAAAATCTCCAATCTTCCAAAGTTCAGAAAATTGACTAAAAATAGTCAGTCTTTTTCCCTCTTGTCATGGTTTCACTATTCTTCATCATGCTGCTTTTTAGCAACTGCTACTAGAACATAATAGATAGGGACAAGCAAACACTTATAGAAAAATCATTTGGAATTTAATAGAAAGTAATGACTATTCTATAGAATTTAAAAAAAAATTATCTCTGACAGTTTAGAAGGGAGATAAACCATCATGCTGCATGGTGTAAACCAGCCTCCAAATGATGGAAGTTAAAAAGGAATTTTGTCTTTAGGGAGGTTATTCAATAATTGTCAGTGGCAGGGGTTTTTGCACTTTCCCCTGAAGTAGCTGCTATCGATCTCTCTCAGATACAGAATACTGAACTAAATGGACCACTGGTCTGATCCAATATAACAATTTCTGTGTAATAGAATTATTTTAAAAAGTCTATAATAAATCTCACTCTATTAAACTCTGTGGGGCAGAGCTTTAGCTGATGTTAACTGTCATAGTTCCACTGAAGTCAATGGAGTTCTGACAGTTTATAACAGCAGAAGACCTGCTCCTGTGGATGAAATCCTGACCCTGCTGAAGTCATTAGCAAAACTCCCATTGACTTCAATGTAGTACATTTGTGGGGGAGCAAAACTGAACCTGGGTCTCCCACAGTGCAGGCTACTGTGCTAACCATTGGACCTTCCTTCTTCTGTGATCACTAATATCAAAATCCATAATCAGTAAAAAATAAAGCACCAAAGCATCACTATGCTAAATGTAGTAGGCACAAAAGTATTTCAGTAAATTATTATTTATTAATTAATAATAATGACAAATATTATCAGTGACCCTCCATAATTACCCCTTCACACATGTACCTGCTCTGCTTTCAACTCTCTGCTGCAAAAATGAACTTTTCCACACACAAAGAAAGAAGAATGGAATTGTTCCCCCAAGTTTCCACACACCAACAGCCCAAAATCTGTAAGGTGCTGAGCACTCTCAGTTTCTGCTGATTTCACTGGGAGTTCAGGGAACCTACTGCTTGATCCTGCCTCCCTGATATTAATGGGAGCTTTTCCACTGACTTCAGTGGGTGAAAGATCAAGTCACTAATGCCTTCCTGTACACACATAACCCATTATGGTATCAAGCCATAAGACTGGTAAACTTCAGTAGAAACCAATACAATCAAAGATTTCATAGGTATCATATAGTGGTGGCAATCAACATGCAGCTCTTTAGCCCTCCTCCAGCAAAATGCTCATTGCCTTCAATGGGGTTTTTCATGAGTAAGGGTTGAGCCTTACATCTTCATCTACCTATGTTATTGGCAATTATAGATTCATAGATCTGTATATTTTTAAGGCCAGAAGGGGCCATTATGATAATCTAGTCTGACCTCCTGCATAACACAATGCATAGATCTTCACTCAGTAATTTATGCATCAAGCCCATAACTTTTGTTTAAGCTATATCTTATACTCTAAAACAGAGGTTATCAAACTGGGGGTCGGGACCCCTCAGGGGATCACAAGGCTATTACATGGGGGGGGCACAAGCTTTCAGCCTCCACCCCAAACTCCTCTTTGCATCCAGCATTTATAATGGTGTTAAATATATAAAAACATTTTTTTAATTTATAAGGAGTGTTATCTCAAAGGGGAGCCAAATAACTCTAATTGTGTAAGTGGGTGTAGGTAACAGAATATAAACAAGCCCCTTTTTCTCAGAAGAGCAGACTCGCCCTCTGCCATATCTGTCACTGGTGGACTGGTGCAGATCTCCCTCCCTCTTCCCTTGTGTGGAGCACGAATAATAAAGATTGACCAAAAATAAGGGTTAAAACAAACAGGTAAACTTCCAGATAAGGGAAGGGACAAATGTAGATGAGCAGTAACTGTATAACAAAAATGAACCAGTGACACAGCAGCTCTCCCTGTAAGCATGAAGCTCAGGCTGAAAATGAAACCGAACCCACCCTGGCATTCAAAAAAAATATAACCCCAATTAAGAAACCCTAATTATTTTGTCTCACTATATTACTAGCACTTCAGTGGAGGTGGTGAAGTCCAGGACCTCTACTCTGTGGGTAATTGGAACCCATTGGAGGAAGAGTGCTGGAGAGCTCCTTGATGACTGTTGGGACTGAAGAAGCAGACCGAGAACCCTCTGGATGTTGACGTTCCCAGGAGCAGGACCGGTAAGGTAGAATGCCTCTTCTTCTTTCTTCTCACCTTGGGAATGAATGGTATTCTTCAATGGTGCACTGGTGCCACGAAGATCAGAACAGCGTATGCACAGTCGCTGTGATGGACTGCTCCACCAGTCTGTGACTACAGTTCTTTTATAGAGGCTGTGGCAGGAAAACATGGTATGACTCTGGGAAAGGCGGGAAACAGTCTGAGGTGATGTGGCCTTGGGACTGCCCAGAGGCAGGAAAAACCAGTTCAGTCCAGTTACATCCAGGCCAGGCTGAGAGAGCACAGAGGGGTTACAAGATGGAGTCACAAGATGACAGTGCAGACTCCATCTTGGATTGCAGGAATATCCTTAAAAGCTGATTATTGGGTCTGATACACACATGTAACTCAATAAACTATGAACAATATAACAGTTCATACCCAGCATATCCCCTCCTTGGGGCCTTTTTACTTAACTAAGTACAAAGGTCCCAAACAACCTTGGTACAATGTAGAATTATAACAAAGGTAAGTTTCAACATAACAATGCACATATAAAAATTCACAGATAATATAACAGGCAAGTATCTAACTAAATAATTATACCTAGGTATTAAGAACAGAGATATCAAAGGGGATTTGCTTAGACCTTTTCTTAACCTTTCTGAGCTTGCACAGATAAACATTTAATATGACTACATAAATGATTAAAAGAAATTGTATGATTAAGAGTAGCATAATTGGATGGAGCATGATGATCCAAGCAGCATGAGCTTCACCTGCATTGGTGTTAAAAATACCTTCCCACTAATGTAGTGTTGTGGTTTCATCCTTTACTTTCTTGAGGATTCGTTTGATCTTATCCACCGAATGGTAGACCATGAGAAGAGTCTTAAGACCTTCCATTTTTAAGTTGTTGATATAATAGGTGAGCTGTTTATGGTGTAGTAACTTCTTGATAGGCTCTAAGTTAGCTCCAATATGTATAGGCTCTATGTAGTCATATAGTCAATATTCAGACTGAATGACTTCTGACTCCAGGCCATGCAGCGTCATATTTATATCACATCCCCTTAGACTAGATACTTGACACAAACAAATATTTGCAGTAAAATTGTTGATTATATGGTAAAACCTATTTACAGTAAACAATGGACACAGACTTCTTACACAGACACAATGTCTGTCTACCTGCACTATGGCCAACAAGGGACTGGTGTGCAGCTCGTAATACATGTTCCTGACAAAGAGTTTAGGCACACATGGGCCTCTTTCCATATGCCCAAGGTGTAAGTGTATCCCAGCCCTTTCTGCTCAGTAAAGGCTTGTACATTAATGGGTTTATATGCTTTTCCCTTAAGATGCAACCATTTACTTTCTTCTAGAGGCACCATTAGAGATTGGTTGGCAAAAATTCCCAGCGGAATGAGAAGATGGATGTTTTCCTCAACAGCTGACCTTAAAATGAGTACAAGGGCTATAATAGTCTCATTATGAGGATAGTATGTAAAATTAACGAGTCTCCACCATTCATGATGCCTTTTCTCAAATTCATTAGAGTTATTTCCAATTATTCTTTTTAACTCCAAAGGCATGTTTCGTTTAGGCCATCTCCTACAATTGCTTTTGCCACATTTAATAACCATTGCTGGGCTTCCATACAGATAAGTGCCTCAGATAGATTTGACTGAAGGATGCCAAGAGCTCCCAATATCTGGGAAGATATTTACAATATTGAATTTGGTGGTTCCTAATCCCATTAGTGCCGATGATAACGGCTCCAATAAGGTTGACATGTCATGACCTAGATCACCTCTTCTTTTGGCAAGGAAGTTTAGATCAATGGTATTAATTACCCCAAGTCCAGCTCCTACTCTTCTGAGCACCTATGCTATCACATCCCCTTTCTTCCTTTATTGTAAGGAGGATGGCAAGATTCCTTGTAGCCATGCTCTCCATCCCATTAATAAGGGCATTACAAAAGGTGCTAATGGAATGATAGAGATTTGAATAGGCATTATGATCTTCTTTAGGGTGAATTGAGGTTCAATCATCATAATTCTTGATACATCCTTTTTGACAACAAAAGGTCCCGTGTAACTAAGTTGTGGTGGTGGGGCAATGATCAATTAGAATGATGTTTCCAGTTCAAATGGGCCCTTAACAGTCTACTGCCCAGAGTGCAAAATACTAGTATGGACCATGAGAATTCCTTTGTAGGTGACATTGTGTCATTTTACTGAGTCATCCAATTTGCAAAACTTAGATAAAACATAGTTATTCAAAGTGAGAGAATGTTGATTTCTGCATATCTGCCAGGATAAATTCATGATTAAATGTTTGTTGGTATAAGGAGGATACACATCTAATTTAATTGAGGTAGATTGAAGATTATGGTGATGAAGACTAGAAGTGATATTTATAAAGCCTGGTATTGTGGTAGAAGGTGCACTGATTTTAAAATTGACACACTTGGATGAGTCCCAGTCCTTTATATCCAGTGAATAGCCTATGACAGGGGAAGCATCCAACATTCACACACATCCACTAGATAACTTTTTAATATATTTCAGTTGTCCAGTTGGATTTAGCATTGGGTCATGTGTTCGATTGTCATGTAGCGTGAATGACACGACATTGACATCTTTATTCTCCTTTATGGTTAAATAACAATATCCTTCCATTACATAGGAGTAAATGGTAGATACTCCATCATAACAGCCTCAAGAATGACCCAATACGCAGGAGTGAGAGGGATTTGAGTTGCTGGCAAATCTCATTTTCCCCATTTAAATCCAAAAGTGTGTATTTTAAATGGTACCTTAGACGGTGCTTCTGTCCTAATTTCCTCCGGAAAGGGTTTTGTTGGGGCTTTAGGTGGTGCCCTTGGCATCATTTGGTTTATAGCACCTTTGTTTTCCTTCCTGTAATCCTCCTCATAATCCTCCTCATATTCCTCATTTTCGAAGTCCTCTTGTGTATATACCTCCTTTTCTGAATCCTCTTCCTGGTTACACTAAAAAACAAGGACCTTCCACTTGTAGAGTAGACTCTCATTCACTTGGCAAAACCAATGCTCATTCTCTTGAACTATTAGACCTTGAAAATCCATATGCATAACCACACCATAACTGTAGACATCAGATATTCCCCAGGAGTATTCATGCTTTCTTCAGTACCCTAAAAGAGAAAACACAGAAATATTAATTTTACCTAAGGTGTGTCCGAGACAAACGCAGGTTCGAGTAAGTATTTAATTGAGAGAGGAAAATCAAAACGTGACAGATTGAAATTTCAAACCATGTGGCCGTTTATTAACAAGGGATAAGTTACAACTTGGGCCAGGGGGATGTAATTTATCAACTAGAAATACTATCAAGATAAACCACACACAATTTGAAAACAGTCTATTTGCATCTAACAACAAGAACTAAACGACCTATGATTAACCGCTTACTAAAATCCAAAATAGACAAGCAAACTGAGTAAACTGTGCACGCATTAACCGAATGTTGTGAAATACACCAACTAACCACAACAGTAATCAATACAACAATTTGATTCTCCTATACTGTATACACAACTTTGCACCAAATAAGGGAGAAAGAAAAGAAAAAAAAGGAAGAGGCTAAGCAAACAAAGTGTTTACAGAAATTAAAATGCACATACCACACTCCTGGCGCAGCTGACCAGCAGTACAGACACAGAGTGCATGACGAATTGAGGGGAAGTAATCCTAACACGACACGACACGAGCCGGCAAAATCCGGAGGAGACCCTGGCTGAAAGGGTGATCAGGCCTTCCAGCTAACACGCGGGCACTCCTGCCGTTTTTGGTGCGAGATACAGTTTTATTCGAAGACTCTTACTCGTGCCAGCGTCTAATTGGTCCCTAGCTCCTTCGCCCTCCAGGTTCCGAGCTGGAGCCCTCTACGTCAACAGGAGCTGCACCTGGCACACTACTCTTTTGCACACAACATGCTGGTATTGTAGCACACGGCACCAACTTGACCCACAATTGACCAGATAGAAGGTTCGGGAATAGGCACACAGCACTATAATGTTGCACACCGCACTACGGTGTTGCACACGGTACCAATGTGACCTTTTGACCGACAATTGGCCATACAGACGCCATGTTTGAGCATGAGTTTAGGGTTGCGACAAGGTGGTTTATGATTAATTTTTTTCTCCTTTTCCTTTACAGAGTTGTCAGAACAGATGTTTCCTTTCCACGCTCTGAGTTGTGTGCTTTGAAACCATCTGGTGACTCGTTTCTTCCCAGACTTCAGTTCCAGCTGGTAAGTAGTAGGACTTGCTTTGTTTATAATGTTAACATGACCGACCCATCTAGGACTGAGTGGATGTTTTTTTTTTTCTGAATAGTACTTGATCACCCATATTCCATTCAATGAATTTAAGGTTACTATTGAGCCTTGAGTCCATCTTTCTACAATTTGCTTTTAGGGTGACAGCTACTGCCCCTTGCACATCAGTGATGACCCTTAGCATGGATTTTATATATTGGTCAGTTATTGCTCTTGGTCGATATTTGTCAGGGGGTACCCTTCCTGGCACCCACCATTGCTCCAGCATTACCACAGGTCATCCGAATAACACCTCATGAGGAGTGAAACCGTGGGATCCTATGGTGGATCTCATTGCCATAAGAATTAATGGGAGGTATCGATCTCAGTTTTTCCCTGAGGAATTGATAACTTTCTGAAGTGCAGTCTTCAGAAATCCATTTGATCTTTCTACAAGATGCTTGAGGGTGGCCTGCTACATGGTATCTCTGATGCACCCCCAGGGCTATACACAGTTGTTTGCTTATTTCCAGGATGAAATGAGGACCCTGGTTAGAATCACTGACTCTTGGTACACCAAACCAACTGAATGTATTTTCCAGCAATAACTTGACTGTAGTTTGAGCTGTGCAATTATGTGCAGGATAAGCCTCGATCCACATTGAGAAGGGGTCGATGCACACTAAACAATTTTGGTTTCCCCTATTTGCTCAAGGTAGGGGGCCAATATAATCAATTTGCACCCTTAGCCATGGGCCATCAACTGGTTGATGGAGAAGAGGTCCCTTGACGATTTTGGTGTCTAGGTTGTTCTGAGCATATCCCAGGCAGTTGTTGATATAGTGCTCAGAATCTCTTGCAATCTCTGGCCACCAGGCCACAGTAGCCAATTTACATAGAGTTTTCTGGACTCCAAATGACCCTGTCTATGTGCCAATTTTATCAGTTCTTGTCAAAGCACATTTGGGATCACAAGCAATGGAATACCATCCTCTTCAGATTCCTGGTCTTTACTCTTATTTTTAGTTGCCATAATTAAACCGGACGAATGTTGTTGAATGGTATAGGATTTGTATTTGTCATCCTTTACTAGCTGCTTGATTTCTGGGTCTTGTGATTGTAACCTTATGATGTCTTGGTGATCAGTGGATTAAGACATTAATGGTTGCTTTTACCTTATTCCATCTGAACTCTGGTCCCAAGCTCACAGCTTGTTTCGCTAGCTGATCCACCTTACTGTTCAGGAGGGTGATTTGTGATTGATTCTTGCAGTGGGCCTTAACCTTAAACAAGAAAGCGTCACCCCTCCTAGATTCAGCTAAACACCATGCATATTGCAGATATCCAGCATAAACAACTGCTGGTTGTCTGCTGTTCTCATTTCTCTTGTTTTCCAAATAACCATCCAGTCCAACAATGCCCTCAGAATCTGTACAGATGGTAATAATTGTGGAAGATTCAACATTTTCCAAGGCTACAATGATTGCCACTATTTCTGCAGCCTGGGCTGAGTTGTGTATGATGGTTCCTTGGAATACTTTATCTGATGAAACATGTAAAACCGCAAACCCTGTGGCTGCTTTTCCATTGATATACATGCTGCTTCCATCCACAACCCATAGGTCTCAGTTATAAGTTTTAGCCTCTTCAAACACTGACTCTAATTTGAAAGGTGATACGATCTCAGGATTCTTACTCTTGGGGAAGAGGACACTTATGATTCATCAGGGATTCCTTTGGTGCAGGAACACAAAGTGCGAATGGTGCCAGGCTGGGATGTGCAACCTTTTCTACTTGTAGTTCTTTGTTGATCAAAGCTAGGGTCCAGTTAGCCAGACTAGGGTGGCTTACTTTTCTGGAGCTGGCTCTCCCAGTTAGTACAGACTTCACAGGAGCATGTGGGGTCTTTAACCCTATAAGAGCCATGTCCATTATATATACTCCCAATGAGCCAGTGCCCATACAAGAGCCAATACCTCTCGCTCACATTCAGTGAATTGCTGTTCCACTTCTGATAACACTCTAGACCCATATGCTATGGGCTTCAAGGAAGTTCCATGATGTTGCAGTAGGATAGCGCTGATTGCTGTATTAGTGGTTGCTAGTTGGAGGTGAAAGGGTTTATTTACCTGTGGGAATGCCAGTGCAGGTGTTTCCATTAAGGCTTGCTTCAGTTCTTGTACAGCTCTTTGCTTTTTCTCTCCCCACTTCCATAGTTGGCCTTTCCTAAGTAGCTAGTAAAGTGGCCTTGCCTTTTCACTGTAACCTTCAATGAAGTCCCCGGAAAAACCAACCAGGCCTAGGAAGCAGGGCCGCCCGGGGAGGGGGGGGTGGCAAGTGGGGCAATTTGCCCCAGGGCCCGGGCCCCACAGGGGCCCACATGAGAGTTTTTTGGGGAGTCCTTCACTCGCTCCAGGGACCCTGGAAAACTCTCGCGGGGCCCAGGACCCCGGAGCTCCTTCCGCTCTGGGTCTTCGGCGGTAATTCGGCGGCGGGTCCCAGAGCGGAAGGACCCCCCGCCACCGAAGTGCCAGGTCTTCGGTGGCAATTCGGTGGCAGGGGCTCCCCTGCCACCGAAAACCCCAGGCCGCCTGAATCCTCTGGGTGGCCCTGCTAGGAAGGACCTGAGTGTGCTAACATCTGTTGGAGCTGGCAATTTAGATATTAGCTCTATTCAACAGGTATCAGGTTTCCTCCCAGCAGGGCCCAGTTGCACCCCTAAGTAGACTACTTGTTGTTGAACTAGCTGAGCTCTGGTTGAGTTTACTAGGAACCCTGCTGTTTTTAGAGTTCCTAGTACGTCATCTAGAGCTTTGATGTTGTCCTGTTTGATTTTGGTAGCTATCAGTATCTCATCTACATAACTGACAATGTTGTCATTGTAGGAGGCGGTTTTCCATAATGCTGCTATGATGCGATGACATAAACTTGGAGCATTGCGATACCCTTAGGGAACTCTTGTAAAGGTGACTTCTTGTTCTTCATAGGAGAAGGCAAATTTATAGTAGCAGGAGGGATGGAATTGTATGGAGAAGAAGGCAGTAGAGATATCTAGGATGCTGTGTCAGCACGCACCTTCAATGATTAAATTCATCACGTCTGGAAATTTAGCAACAACAGGGGCCAACTAGGGTGTTACTTTGTTTAATCCCCTATCGTCCACAGTTAACCTCCAGGAGATTCCATCGGCCTTTCTGACTGGCCAAATAGGAAAGTTGCAGACACTTTGACAAAGTATTAGCACTTCTTGATTCAATAATGCCTCTATTGTGGGTCAAATTCCCTCCTTCGGCTCTGCAGAATACCGGTATTGATGTATAGGCTTTGGATCAGGACCTTCTATCTTTATCAAGGCTTGAACCTTTCCACAACTCAGTTTGTTAGGAGCAAACACCTCCTTATACTTGTTGGTAACTTGTTGGATTTCTGTCTCCCATACAGGAAGCTGCAATTCTTCTGGAGCCTTGACAGCACAGATGCGGTGTGTTGCAGGGATTAGAATACTTGCTTCTCCATGTTCTGCTCGAATTAACATTTTATTAGGTAAGTCAATAGTTATATTTAGCCATTGCAACAGATTTATTCCTAATATGCCTGTACCATCCAATTTTTGCAGTCCAAATGAGGCCTGTGTAGAAAGAAACCCAATATGGCAGTAACATCATAAGTAAAAGGAATGACATTTCTTTACCATTATACGAGACCAAAGATTTCAGTTCCCTTACTGGCAAGTTCTTAGCTGTAGGACTTCCCTGGAGACATAACAATCTAGTGGAGGCCTCTGTATCCACCAGCATTGGTTTTTCTATTTTTCCGAAGCTTCCCATGATTTTAATTTTTACTGTAGGCCTGCCCCACTCGTCGCTAACTACAGGGGCTACCATACCAGGGGCTCGGGAAGCTCGGCCTCCTCAGTAAGTACTGCTAGTGGAGACAGACTCTACAGGAGCGTCGGAACTTGGCCCTCCAGCTTTTTGCCCAGATTCATATTTAGCCAATTTTAGAAACATGTCCTCTGCTGACAGTCTTTGCTTATTTAGTTTGTCCGACACATGGCTCATACTGAGACAATCTTTTTAGCATAAGCTTTTTAAAAATCCTTATCTCATCCCCAGTTCCTCTGAACATAACGTTCTTGTTGTCCTGGCATTTAGTATTGGGAGAACTTTGTCCTGTGTTGCTGCTTTTACCATTTCTTGTCTCCTTGCTGTTATATGCAGCTACCTTCCTTTCTACTGATATTCCTTGATGGGCCCAATTGCTGTAGTTCAAAAATCTCCCATGCTCTTGCTTCTAATATAGGTAGCCGAGTGTTACGTATATCTATTGAACCCATAGCTAGGACCCGTATGCTAGGAGCTAAACCCTGCACATAAAGTTCTCTTAACTAGGGTGTATCGTAAGTGATTACCCCATTATGGTTCACCCTTAGTCTAGCCGGCCAGAATAACAATTTTTTCCTCAGAAAATATTTTTCTGGCCTTTCATCAACACTCTGCTTTTCTGAATATCCCTTGCCCATTACATTATCATGTGGATAAAGCAATCAAAATACACATGAATAGATAGTAGATGGTTCATTATTTGCATCCATTAATACATTATAAGGAAGAGCTGCAAAATCATCACTAGACATACATTCCCTTAGTATACATATCACATCATCTTGAGTCAAATGTGGTGTAACAGATAATTTTGCTAGCCAGTTAAGCACCGTATCTCGGTTACAAGGCACCATGTGCTTTCCCATGGCTCTAGACTGCTCTGGTGTGAGAACTTTACTTTCATGTTTTACCAAGGGGAGTTGCCCAGTGTTTTCAAATTGGGTAACTGTGGTCACCATAGGAGCCAACGGGCATCCTTTCTGTGCAGCTTCCACCTCCTCTAGCTTGGAGGTGCAGAGGGTAGCTGCTCTTTCCCATACCAATTTTCTGGTGGATGTTCCTCACACCAATCCATTGTTAAGGCAGCCAGCGGGGTTAGTATCAACTGCCTTCATTAACCCCTATGTTAGCTGCAATTGGTCTTGCAGTTGTTTGATGTGGCACTGACACTCCACATGGGAGGTGGGCCATTCCCGATTGTCAGCAGTCTCCTCAATTAGCTGTCTAACTGCTGCCTGAGATTCCAGCAGCTCTTGTATTTTAACTTCTGCTTTTCTCTCAGCGGCTGCAGTTTTAGTGCTAAGGTCTCTTAGCTGCTGTTCAAGCTGAGCCACCTGTAACGTTAGAGCAGGGATCGGCAATCTTTGGCACGCGGCTTGCCAAGGTAAGGACCCTGGCGGGCCAGGCCAGTTTGTTTATCTCCCGTGTCCGCAGGCTCGGCAGATCGCATCTCCTACTGGCCATGGTTTGCCGCTCCAGACCAATGGGGGCAGCGGGAAGCGGCGGCCAGCACAGCCCTCGACCCGCGCCACTTCCTGCAGCCCCCATTGGCCTGGGGCGGCGAACCATGGCCAGTGGGAGCCGCGATCGGCCGAACTTGCGGACACAGTCTTTACAGGGAAAGGCACTAATGGCACTGGACGGGGCAACCAGTAACTGCTACCTGTTTGGGGGGCTCGGGCATCCCTGCAACCCCTGGTCCACAATAACAGGATTTCAATGGGGTTAGGATAAAATCCCACCCTTTGTCAAAGGAGGGGGAAAGGAGTCAACAGGTTCACTTGCCCTTCGGCTAACACAATAATATCCCAGTAAGAACTCCCTCCCCAAATCTCAAGGACTGAAGCTGCTGCTGTGCACAAAATAAAAATAAAATAGCCTAACAGGACCCTAAGGAAATGGCTAATCCAGTCCCCAGAGCATCCTACCACGGGTCACCAGAAATGTTATCTCAAAGGGGAGCCAAGATAACTCTAATTGTGTAAGTGGGTGTAGGTAACAGAATATAAACAAGCCTCTTTTTCTCAGAAGAGCAGACTCGCCCTCTGCCGTATCTGTCACTGGTGGACTAGTGCAGATCTCCCTCCCTCTTCCCTTGTGTGGAGCATGAATAATAAAGATTGACCAAAAATAAGGGTTAAAACAAACAGGTAAGTGTATTAGGGGATAAACTTACAGATAAGGAAAGGGACAAATGTAGATGAGCAGTAACTGTATAACAAAAATGAACCAGTGACACTGCAGCTCTCCCTGTAAGCGTGAAGCTCAGGCTGAAAATGAAACCGAACCCACCCTGGCATTCAAAAAAAATATGACCCCAATTAAGAAACTCTAATTATTTTGTCTCACTATATTCCTAGCATTTCAGTGGAGGTGGTGAAGTCCAGGACCTCTACTCCGTGGGTAATTGGAACCCATTGGAGGAAGAGTGCTGGAGAGCCCCTCGATGACTGTTGGGACTGAAGAAGCAGACCGAGAACTCTCTGGATGTTGACATTCCCAGGAGCAGGACCAGTAAGGTAGAATGCCTCTTCTTCTTTCTTCTCACCTCGGGAATGAATGGTATTCTTCAATGGTGCAATGGTGCCACGAAGACCGGAACCGCGTATGCACAGTCGCTGTGATGGACTGCTCCACCAGTCTGTGACTGCAGTTCTTTTATAGAGGCTGTGGCGGGAAAACATGGTATGATCCTGGAAAAGGCAGAAAACACTCTGAGGTGGTGTGGCCTTGGGATCACCCAGAGGCAGTTAAAACCAGTTCAATCCAATTACATCCAGGCCAGGCTGACAGTGCACAGAGGGGTCACAAAATGGAGTCACAAGATGACAGTTCAAACTCCATCTTGGATTGCAGCAATATCCTTAAAAACTGATTATTGGGTCTGATACACGCATGTAACTCAATAAACCATGAACAATATAACAGTTTATACCAGACAGCAGGGTCGCACTCAGAGGCTTGCTATGTGAAAGGGGTCACCAGTAAAAAAGTTTGCGAACCACTGCTTTAGAAAGCTATCCAGTCTTTATTTAAAGACTTCAATTAATGGGTAATCTATCAAGTCCCTATGTGACATATTCCAATGGTTAATTATTCTCAGTGTAAAAAATGTGCACTTTATTTCTAGTCTGAATTGGTCTAGCTTCACTTTCCAACCTCTGAATCTCCTAATGCCTCTTCTGCTAGATTGTAGAGCCATCTACTCGATGAATCTCTTACCCATATAGATATTTGTATACCATGATGATTAAATGACATCTTAAGCTTTTCTTGGATAAACTAAATATAACGAGTTTCTTAAGTCTCCCACTATAAGGCATGTTTTCCAGATTTAGAAACAGCCTGGTAGCTCTTTAGCGAACCCGTTTTCAATCTAACTTTATCATTATGATACGGATTATGGCCCCAACGTGCTGGGCATTGTACAAACATAGTAAAAGAAAGTCCCTGCCCTGAAGAACTTCCACTAATTAAAGAGATTAACAGGTGAATTTTGCATAAAATGGAAAGGAAGAATTTCTTTAAAAATTCATTACAACACTCACCTTGGAATTCATCTGTTTATCAACTGTTCTGCCTGTATGAAAGCACCATCCAAGTGCAGACACTATTTTATTGGAGGGCAAATGTTGCTTGCTGCATGGGTGATTTTATGTAAGTATAATATCTCAAATGATATAGTCTCTTGCCCAAAGAATTAAGAGTCTAAAATTAGCAATACAATTTTTGTAGCTGTAAGGGTGGGGTGCACACAGTTCCTATGATTTCTAAATCCTAATTTTCACACACATAACCAAGAACGGGAGGGGTGGAAAGGTAAATTTTTACTATGCTGCCTACATTGAATTGACCTGTGGACACACAAAACACAACTTTGAAAAGTTGAAAATCACATTAACAAAAGGTGATCTCATAAATAACACTTGAGATTATTGAAACTGAAATATTTTAAAATCTATTTTACATGTTATGATTCATGCTGTTTGTTTACTTTCTGCATCTCTCTCAGCTCTCACGATGAAAAAAAACCCAAACCCATACAGTTATTTTAGGTCAGTGGTTCTCAAACTATTGTATTGGTGACCCCTTTCACATAGCAAGCCTCTGAATGCGACACCCCCTCCTTATAAATTAAAAACACTTTTTATATATTTAACACCACTATAAGTGTTGGAGGCAAAGCGGGGTTTGGGGTGGAGGCTGACAGCTCATGACCCCCCCCCCCCATGAAATAACCTCGCGACCCCCTGAGGGGTCCCAACTCCCAGTTTGAGAACCTCTGTTTCAGGTGGAGAAGAAGGAGATTGCTTTCAGTCAGTTTCGCTTTCAGATGCTAATACCCCAAGCATGCTCCTGTGTTCAAGTTACAAACACTGCAAGGGAATATTTATTTATTTATTTATTGAATTTAAATAACCCTCTCTCCATTGGGATTTTTTTTTAAAAGGTGCTGTTAGTCTTTGGCTTGGAGACAAAGTTTGATCGGACCGTGTGCCTGGAAATATCTTCAGGCTGCTTACTTCCCTTATTTTTTTCCCCCCAAAGGAGAAGCTGGAAAAAAAATTAATTAAATTACTGCTGGATAAACTCGGGGCTGTACAAGATACATAATGAAGACTCTCCCTGTCACCTAGCGCTTTCATATTAAAAAAAGAAGAAAGTATCGTTCATTATTACTAGTGTATTAATTATCATTATTAATATAAAGAAATATAGTAAATAGAGGAACGTCCCTAAAACGAATGGCAGTAGCTTTAGCTCGGATCACTGCCCTTTAAACCACTGCAATAAGGCTAACAGCAGCACAGCCACCCCCTCTAGCGCAGACCACACCGCTTCGAGAAGAGCATGACACTGAGCAGCGGCAGCAGAGGCGCCCGAGAAAAATGATTCCGACGTGTGTTGGCAGGATGACGTTAAATTTCCGCGAAAATCCAGCATGCGTGTGCGGGCTGCAGCTGCACCGAGGGGCATCACTGCAGGGAGCGATTTCCCCATGAGGCTGCACACAGAACCTTTCCAGAAACTGGGGTCATTTTTGCAAGGTGTTGGCATAAACATAATGCGTGTCTGTTTAAAACAAAAAAAAACCCCTAACAGTGTTTGGTTTAATCATTTATGCTCTTTAACTGCCAAAACAGCTCATCAGAAGAAGAGAGAGCGTATGTGAAAAGTTTTTTGGGGAAGGGGGTGGTAATTCAACATATGGCACTCGATTAATCTCTAAATTGAGACTGTTAAAACATCTGCTGTCTCCAAATGTTAAGCGGTATTTTTTAATAGCCTTATTAGGGAAGCGCCCCTGGGCATAAGGACAAAATTAAGAGACAACTTGTTTTTTGCTGCTTTATTCTGAAACTGCAAGATAACTCACAAAGCAGTCGGGAAATGACAGGATTTTTCATGCAACACATAACTGCATCTACAACCCTCATCGCCACATACAGTCAAAGCAAAAGCCTCTTTTATACCCTAATAGAGGAAAATGAGAACCTCGCCTGCTTTTTAACGGTAGCGTTTCAAAGAATAGAAGTCGGGAGTTGAAAACGGTTACTTAAAAGACTAGTGGCTTTTTAAGCGATTGTACTGGAATGAATTTGCACAACACCTCTGAAGGCAAAAGCCACATCTCTGGTGCACAATTTGCATGGTTTTTATTTTTTTTAAAAATGAACAAAATGTTTACACAATTTTGAAATGCTCCATCATCACGTATTATTTAAAAATAAAAGTTGAATTAGCATACCTGGACTATAAACTGTGAGAGATGTATCTACAATCGGGGAAATGATCACTTAGTTTATTCCCCTTGATGATTGGGGTCGTTGTAGGTGGAGGTTCCTGCATATTTATCTCTCTGTTACAAGAATCCTGCTTTCTGACAACATAGTATTAATTTATATCCAATCCAACTAGAAATCTATCAACTTTTAAAACTTAGAAACTTTTGTCAATTAGCTTGTGCCAATAGGATATTATATCACTCTCCCTTTTCCTTGAAAATAATAATAAATAATCACAATTACTGGGTTTGGAGCTTATAAATTCACTAAGATTGGGGGGGGGGGGAGTTCATTGACACAACGCACTCCCCATTTTACAGGAGCAGTCAGGCAATAGGAAGGGAAATGAATAGGGGAAGATAAAGTCTAAGAGCCTTTCATTGAGTAGCATAGATCTCAATTTATATGCATGGGTGAGGGATTCCCTCCTTCCTTTCCCCAAATGCCGTAATAAAATACAAAATTTGCAAAATAGATACGTTTCCAGTGCTTTCTATTGCGGACTTTTACTGATAAGCTCCCAGACAATGACGTGATAAGACGCTAAAAATGATTTACACCATAGTTCGTATGGCGCATGGATTTGAAATCACGTGTGGTTCTTTGCTTTTTGGGAGGCAGGAGGTAGATGCCTTTTGATGAAAGATAATAGGAATAGTGTATACCTCATTATGATGGCTCCACTCATTAGCAAGTATCAAAGGTGCTGTAAAAAGGTCCAGATTGTCTTTTTGATAGCTAAACAAACATTGCACATCACTGATTAAAATATCTACTCAGTTTGGGAAAGTTTTGTTTTTAAATGTGACTTTATTCCTCATGCAGCTAAACCAAGGCAGTTTCATCCTCAGTACATACTGTTTCGTTTTGAACTGCAATTTGAGGGTTGTGGGTGGGTGGGTTTTTTTGTTTGGTTTGTTTTCGGTTTTGGGGGTGATTGCTAATTTCCAATTAGCAATTTTGATCTTTGATCTTTGATTAATTTTTTTACAGTAGACCGGATACTGATTTTCCCCAGTTGATAAGGTCAGAAGGTTGTGTGTGTGTGTCTTCCCCACCCCCTTCCCCCTCCTGGGTTTCTTTTGATGTAGTGAGGAATGCTTCTTCCTTAAAATATAATCTGCCCAGTAACAATCAGCGCGCAGCAGCAAAAGCCCCAGAGCTATTGGCTATGCAAATAGAGGGAGGGGAAGCAGCTCCCCAAACTCTGAACTCACACTTTTAAAGTGATATTTTCTTTCCCTCCACTTCACCTTCATTTTACTGGGGGGACAGAAGGGGTGATTAGGAGGTATGCTAGCCACACACCCCTCTTTATTTTCTGCCTTGCCATCTTACTTTTCATGCAAACCCATCTTTAGGAGCATACGGTTCTTCTCTGGTTCCAGCAAGGCTGCAACAGAGACTTAACAAACTTGACACACTTCACAGAATGCTGCCTTGCATAGGCTGGGAGGCACAGAGGAGTGGCAATGAACTGAGGTGTGCTGTAAAAGGTTAAAAAAAAAGCCCCAGAATAAAAGTTAAACTCCATGGTTCAAATAATAGATGCAAAAAAAGCAAGAGCATGAATGATCCTCATAGCAAATCAAGCATGATGGAAATCACATTTATTGCCAAGTGCAATTTTAAAAAAAATATACAATATAAAGGGGAGCATTAAGAATAACTGATGCAGGAAAAAATGCAGTGCTGAAGGGTGAAAGTCACAGAGCAAGTGCGGGACAAATCCGCCCTCCTGCTCCCCCACCCCCATTATATTTCCTAGAAAGCTATATCAGTGTGACCATGCAGTGCTAACACAGTTCTGGCTGTTAGTCAGAAATGCATCGACATATTCGAGGAAGTTGCATTATGGCCACTGCTAGATCTCCCCAAACAGCAGCGTGAAAATACTGCAAAATATACAAGCATCAGCAAGCACACAGCCTTGGAATCTTCTTTTGTACGGTCTCTGTTTTGCCTTTAGTCTTTCGCTGGCAAGCAAAGTTTTCCTCCTGGTTGCAGGTCAGGAGGATTGGGGGCGGCGCGGGGGGGGGGGGGGGGAAGAGGGGGAGAGAATGTGTGTGTGGGGAAAGGGGTATCCGAAAGCTTCTGTTTAATCTGGAAGAAGCAGGAGGATCTCCAGTGAGCAAGGAAATATCATGGTTAACACACACAAAACTAGGCTCATATTCGGTGAGCCACTCGGTTCTGTTCTTGCAATAAGCAATTAAAAAACTAAGAGAAAAAAAAAAGGTATCTGGATCCAGATTGCCCGGTGCAGCAGAAAGTCTGGAACGATTTTGTTTGGTCGCTGTAACGAAGAAAAAGAGAAGCTGTCATTTTGTGTGTGCCCTATACAAGGGCCTCCTGGTTCCTTGTTAGCTTATAGAGGGGGAAAACAACGCGTTTGATGTTACATCTGACCAGCTGCTGTTCTCCATAATAACAAGCGAGAGAACCGCCTGCCCTAGTGAGTTGCGTCACTTTTGCTTCAACTTTAGGCTAGAAATCAAGAGCGCGAGAGAGAGGAGAGAGAACTTTCAAGGAAGCAGGAGGGAGCTGGAAAGCCCTGCAGACTGCCTCCCACCCACTCACCCCTCCTCCTTTGCCCCCTCCTCCTCCCCCCAAAAAACTTTTCCATCCGAGAAAGAGGGAGATCTCTTTGGAACCATGGAGCTGCTGTGCTGCGAGGTGGATCCCATGCGGAGAGCTCTGCCCGACCCGAACTTGCTCTATGATGACCGCGTTTTGCACAATTTGTTAACCATAGAAGAGAGGTATCTGCCCCAATGTTCCTATTTCAAATGCGTCCAGAAGGACATCCAGCCCTTTATGAGGAGGATGGTGGCGACCTGGATGTTGGAGGTTTGTATTAAATGGAGAGGCAGAGCCCCCCCCCCCGCCTCGGTCTGTCTCCCTTCTTTGCCCCTAGTTCGGGATTTTAGGGGGTTCCTTTGCACAGGGGTGGTGGCTGCAAGCTCTCCTGAGTTTGTTTTGTCCCTTCTTTTCTTGCAGCGTTTCCCCCCAGATCATGGTTTTTGCTAATTCATTCAGTGCTTTCCTTGTCGGGGTGGGGGGTGGGGGGCAGAAGGGGATGTGAAATGATTGTGTCTCGGTCGTTTGAGTGTGAACCTGTGAAGAAAACTGCCCTTCCGGGGCTGCTGCTTTGCAAAGAGGGGTGCAAAATGGGGGCGAAGGAAAGTTGCAAAAGTCATTTGCAAAACAAGGACAAGAAAACCCTCCTCTTCCCCCAGGCTACTGGATCTGCTGGAGGGACGCTTTTATGGCGAGGGGAGCTGCCCCAGATGCCGTGCAAAAAACAAGGGGTGACCGACCCCCTCCGATTTTTGCCCAACAAGTATTTCTGTGCCCACGTATGCAGTGCTCAGGACGTGCCATTTTTCGCCATGTTGCTTTGCATGCAACTCTGCTTAGAAGCGCTGAGCCACCCCCACCCCAAAAAGAAGGGATCTGAAATGCACCCCCTTCTCACCACGGCTGGCCCCCAGCTTGAGGGGAGGCTGCTGGGGAGCCCGGTGAGCCGGGGAATCCCTCCCGCTCCCCAATACTTCCCCTGCAAGGGCGGCTGTGGGCCCAGAGCCCTCCAGGCTTTGCAGCCTTGCGCTGGCCCCCATCATTTCCCCTTAAGATCTCGCTTTGGGGGGACCCCTCCCCGCCCATCCCCCCCAGGCTGGGAAGCCCAGACCCTCCTCTTGATTTTCATGTGAAATTTGCCCCTTTCCCCCCTGGGCTGGATTTTTGATCATTTTTTGAAACCATTCTCTGCTGCTGAGGATCCAGGCTCTTCCCACCCCACCTCCCCCCCTTGCCGACTCGCGGGCCCAGGGCTGGGAGAACACCCCCCTGGGGAATTTTTACAATTGTCGGGAATGGTAGGGGGGCGCCTGGGGATGCCATCGCTCCAAAAACAGGGGCCCACGGGGCGGTGTAGATATTTTTATTTATTTTTTGAAAATATGACGAAATCCAAAAAGGGCAAAAAAAAAAAAAAGAAGAAGAAGAAAAAATTGGGTCGCAAAGTCTGAGGCGGCGGCGGCTGCTGCTGCTGCTGCTGCTCGATGGGCTTTCGGCTCCCACACTGTGACTTAATTCATTTCTTAGTGAATGAACCAAAGGAATGTGAAAGCCGATTGACAGCCTTCCCAGCCGCTCCAGAGATCGCTCCCTCCCCCCAATCTAGCTCCCCGCAACAAAACAAAAACAAACAAAAATAATTTAGAACCATTGGTTAATTTCATGTGATCGCTCATTTTCTTGTCTCTCTCGCTTTCCTCCCCACCCCCACTCCTTGACTGCAGGTCTGTGAAGAGCAGAAGTGTGAAGAAGAGGTTTTCCCCCTAGCCATGAATTACTTGGACAGATTTTTAGCTGTGGTGCCCACCAGAAAGTGCCATCTGCAGCTGCTGGGGGCAGTTTGCATGTTCTTGGCCTCCAAGCTGAAAGAGACAATCCCCCTCACTGCAGAGAAACTTTGCATATATACGGACAATTCCATCAAACCCCAAGAGCTGCTGGTAAGCAGCCCCACTCTACCTCCAGTGTGCCCCTCTCCCCCTCCACCATCAGCTCTTGTGCTGACAACCTCCCCCCTCCTTCCAGAGCCCAGCAAATGATACATTTCCCTGCCCATTTATAATTTTTAAACAATATTTGAAAAGTTGAAGGTGTTAAAGATTTTCATGCACTGATAGAAAGTGATCAAGATAAGTTTCCTGTATGAAAATAGCATGATTGTTTGAGGGGGAGATCTCCCCATTCATTTTGAATGTACTGTATATAATTGCCTAATATTTAATATTCTTGTCCTTTTCCTATTTATTTAACACAATGGTTAGCAAATGCCTTCGGAGATCATCTGAAGGTTTTGGTTACTGTTTTTGTTTTTTAAGGGATTTATACATAGTTAGCAGAAGATCTCTTTTTGATAGCATGCACATACATATATGTACATGTGTTTAAATGGGCAAGAAACTTTCTGAGATGGGTTCTTTGTAAAGGTGCTTTCTTTCTGGTGCTCTGGTGCTGCACTGCCATCCAGTGTCAGACATGCACAATTGTAAATTACCTCATTTTTGAAGCATTGCCAGAATCTCTTCTGTTTGTAGTTTCTTTTCTGCTTTCAGTTTTAAAGGAGCTGTCTGCAATATGAGGGACTTTTAAAAAAAACCCATGTTATGTCACTTGGTTTTATTCAGGTTACTTACCAAATAAAATAAATATTCATGGAGGATTTTTATCACCCTTTGGAAAATTTGCTTTCAAACTTTTTTCACTATTGATGCAGTAAGTCTTGTTTCTAAATTTCTTTCATTTATGTTAAGTGTAATTGTAAATTAGGGTCTCCTCAGTGAGGAGTTCAGGATCAGATCCTAAGGTGAGAGAGCTGAAAAAAGTTATTTAAATGATTTCTGATGAAATAATATTTGCAAAGCACTTTTAAGATATAAAGTACTATGTAAGTGCTAAGTATTATTAGTTTATAAGAATGCATATTTCAATCAAATATTTCTGTCCTCGCAGATCCTAATTTATAGAATCTGGCCCTGAATTCATACAAGTGCTTCTTATGTGAAACACCCATTGAAGCCAGTGGAGTTCCATCTGTGGAAAGGTTGCAAAATCAATCTAAAAGGAAGGGCCTTGCCCCCCAAATGCTGCTGTGCTTAATACACTGTTAATAGTTCCACCAGTGGTACTACCTATGGCAATAAACACTGTGGCCTCACTTCAGGAAAGCGCTTAAGCACATGCTTAACATTTTTTTATTTCAGGGGGAGTTAAACATGTGCTTAAAGTTAAACACATGCTTAAGTGCTTTGCTGAATAAAGATACTTTCCTGAATTGGGGCTTGTGTCTGGTAGTGTTAGAAAGATCAGTCCGTAATGAATGTAATTGTCATTTTATTAAAATATTTTATGATTTTTCTTGAGAAATTTATGCAGGCCTGGTTTCAGGTCACCCTTATGGAAATATTTTAGTGAAGATTTCCAGCTTTTGAAGGGTTCTATATTATCCCAATAGCAATATTTCTGGTACAGCTGTTATCTATTAAAGTAGGGTTCTACTCTGAAAAGTGACTGTAAAAATGCCGTTGTGGGGTTCCATGTTTATTGTCTCTCACAGATGCCAGTTCAGATCTACTAAGTTCACAAGTAAAAAAGATGTTTTTTTTCCAATTGCCAGCCCTACAAACTCAAGCTGGGCTCTGAGAGTGCTGCTGGCTTTCTGCAGGCTCATGCATCCTTGAGATTAAAGAGTCTATAAATGGAATGTAGTTAATAATTCTGATGATGCATGAAGCGGAGTGGAATCCAGCTCCCTCTCTCTGACCTATGATGGCTCTGTAGGACTAATAGCAGTAAAATGTATGAAAAACTTATTTTAGAGACTAAAGGAAGGAAACATGGCTCTGAAGGCACCCAAGGAGCAGATCTGTTGCATGAAAAGGTGACATTTTTATATGTAACTGCTTTTTGAAGTATACCCACACTTTAAGGGCCTGAACCGTCATTCCTTGTGCACCCAAAAACTTCTTGTGACTTCTCGGGGAGTTTTGTGCGTGCAAAGAATGCAGGATTGGGGCCTATGTGGTACATTGTCAGATGTCTTACAGTCTTCTTCTTGGATGTGTCATATGCATTTCCCTTCTGCAAAACATGCTGTGGCATACGTGAAGTACAGTTTGAAGCAAAGGACATCTCTAAAACAGTTGTAGAGAAAGTTCTGTGGGGCTAATTTTCTCAGTGGAAAAAGAAAATGTACGTTTTACTTATTTGTGTGCCTAGTTATCCACTGGGCTTTAAATGGCTATAAATTAAGCACGCTAGCCATTTAAAATAAGTTACTAGGGAAGGACCACAGTGACCTGGCAATATCTAATTGCAGGCTAAACTTTCTGGGTGGGCATTCAACACTGGATACAAAAAAAGTAAAATCTTGGCAGGAGCTGCCAGGCCTCATTATTTTCAGTGTAGCTTGACATTTCCAGTGAAGGAAAAAAATGAAGGAAAAGCAAAGTCAACAACTTCAAAGCATCAGAGGCGTATTGAAAAAAGGGTTAAGCAAAACCAATTTAGCAGTGATATAATTACAATCAGTAAAATGAGTATAAGCTTTTTGTTCTTTTTCGTCAGGCTTGCCTATGATTTTTCTTTTTGTTTTCTTCCTTCAGGAGTGGGAGCTGGTGGTGCTGGGAAAGTTGAAGTGGAATCTTGCAGCAGTGACGCCACATGATTTCATTGAACACATTCTAAGAAAACTGCCTCTACCTACAGACAAGTTGCTTTTGATCCGGAAGCATGCACAAACATTTATTGCCCTTTGTGCCACAGGTAAGACAAGGTGTTTCGGGTCACTGCTTCCTGCTTTTAGTGGTCTTAGAAAGATAGATTGCAGCCTGTGGTGATACAAAGGGCCCTGTCCTACATCCCTAGCTCACATGGGAAGGCCCATTGAAGCCGATGGGACTATTCACATAAGGGTTGCAGGATAAGGCTTTGAGATTAATCATATGTTTGCTAATGCAGAATTCTTGCACTGGAGAACAGCAATAATGAGTTAAATCATTGTGGCCTGATGGTAGCCATCTCTCATTGAAGTCAATGGAAATTTTGCCATTAACTTCAGTAGATGCTGGATCAGAACCTTTGATTTTTCTGCTTTATCTGTTCATTTTTTAATGGGTCATAAAGGTGGTTTCTGAGGACAGATATGGTACATCCAAAAATATCAGAAGCTGCGATGGAATGTTGACAGATTCTTTATGAAGTCTCGTGTTATCTGAATGTTTTCATATATTATTATAGGCACTTCATTCTTTAGTATCATAAGGAAAAAGATGAGATGAGGAGAGCATTTTTTGTTTTAAATTGCCAAATATGTATGTTACAATGACACTGCCAAGATAAAATATTATATGTAAACATATGTCTTATTTGTGATACCACTAGATTATGGAAGGAGAAAGAATGGAAAAAACATCAAGTTTGCTTTGTGTCTGTGACACTTTTTTAAAAAAAACAAACACTTTTTTTACTTTACTCCAAAGTTAACCAAGAAACTCAGCAGTCATTTTCACTTTGTGTTTATGGACAGTTATATTTTCTGCTTCTCCTGTGTTTGGGTTTCCATACACTATGGAAATGTTTAAATAATTAAATCTAATTTAGTCTTTACATTTATTTATTTAATTTTTCAACGGATTTTAATTTATGTAAAAATCCTTCTTTAAAAAATAAAACCTAGCAATTGAGCCTTAAACTACTTAACAGCATCCCTATAAAATTCTGCATCATGCTGTTGTTGATTCAGATACAGTTGTTTACAATAGGTCTAATCATTAGTCCTCTGAGGAGGTGGCAGAATTACAGTTCACTGACAATCAATCATGTTACAGGCAGAAATGTATGGCGCTTTTTGGAACAGGGACTATTTCTACCTATGAACTTGTGCAGCATGTAGCAGAGTAGAGTCTAGACTGGGGGGCTGAGGTGCTACCATAATATAAATAGTTACTATTATTTAATGGTATTTGAGAGTTGATAACTGTCTTTTGCACAGTAGGCTAGTTTTCCTACTTGTACAGATTTTAATCATAGAATATCAGGGTTGGAAGGGACCTCAGGAGGTCATCTAGTCCAACCCCCTGTTCAAAGCAGGACCAATGCCCAGACAGATTTTTACCCCTTTTAATCTTTAAATACGAATTTTATGGACTATATATATTCTTTAAATTTGATTAACTTTTTAACCATTGAGATTAATACACACACATCTAACACACGCGCGCACACACACACACAGACGTGTCTATTCATATGTGACAGACCCATGGCTGACATTGTCAAATCTAGAGTTCAGCTTTCCTTATGCTGTGTCTACATTGTGGGGACTAGAGCAGCCTTGCTATATAGCAGTTATGCCGGTATATCCCCGTACTGTGAGTGCAGCCTACACTGGCAGAAGGGTTTTTCCATTGCTGTTGGAATGCCATCTCCCCAAGCGACAGTAGCTCGGGTGATGGAAGCATTCTTCCATTGATACCGGTGCATCTAAAGCGGGGTCCGGTTGGCATTTTTCACACCCCTGAGCACTGTAGCTATGTCAGCTTCAGTTTTAAGTGTTCACAAGACCTAAGTCTCAACTCACAACTACCCATCCCTTTTTTTTTTAAACACCTTTTTGACCTTCTTCCACAGCCATCAGACCCTTTTTTCGGGCAAGACTCCATTGAATTAAATGAGAGTATTGGTTTATGACTGCAGGATCACTCTTGGTAATTTATCAGCCAGTTTTGGCCTAATGAACCCTTTCCTTCAGGATTCATCAGTTGTTATGTATATACTGGCTTCACCTCTTCTAGTGTAAGCATTAGGGGGTTAATCCTAACATCTCTGACTTCTTTTTTCTTCTGGAAGTTCTTGGTGTTTCACAGGCTCTCCTACCCATTCATCCAGAAGTTACAACACCCTTGCTCTAGCTTTGGTCTTGCTGTCAGAGATCAATCCTTTGGCACTTCAGATTTTGTTCTTCTCAAACCAGCCTATTCCTGCCTTTGCTTTGGTGAACTCATCCACTAAAGCAGAGGTTCTCCAGCTTTTTCATTCATCAGGCCACTTTGTGACAGAGAAATGACCCACCTCCCCTTCCAGGCTTCAGTCTCCAATTCCCTATTTCTCAAAATTATTCATACTGCAGATCTTTGGAGGGCCATCAACTGTAGTTTGTGAACCAGTGTCCCAAAGCCTGGGTACCTCTCCATTCTCTCTCAATGATTTCTCTGTCTGTTGACTCCATTTCCCCCCAAGCAACTATCAATATATATAACTCTATCCTTTACTCAGCCAATGACCAGTTTGCACCTTCCTCCATCTTGTATCTCCTCCCACACTACCTGTGTTCTTTTGTACATGGATTCTGTTCATGAATTCAATTCCCTTGGCTTGAGCCTGAAGAGACAGCAGTTCAGAGCTCCTTGTCCATCAGAAGATATGGAAAGCCCAGTGTATTGTATATAATCTAAGAGTCCGTGGATTGTCACTGATGGGGCTGGCTGTGGACAATGGAATATCTTCTTTTCTTCCCATCCTGTTTGCCACAATTTGTTTTGAGGAAATGATTACATTCACTTTTCAGGAATCAAAAAGGTGTATATAACCTCACTGCAGTTTCAAGATTGGGGGCCTCATTCCCCCTTGATTTACTAGCAATCTGGCATTGCTGTGTAATTTATTATTTGTTTTACAGTAAATGCCACATTTTTGTTATAATTCCCCTTCTCCACTTCTCTCCTCAAAAGCATTATTGTTCTTGTCTGTGAAGAAAAGTCCCTTCTTGTTGGACTTCCTTCCAACTCCAGTCGTTGTCACCTTTTCTTTCCCTTTACTTCATAGCTATCATTAACCACTCCATCGTCACTTGATTTCTTTTCCCTTTCTCACACAAAACATCTTACTCAGTTCAGGTAAAATCTGCTCTTTTATATCGCCATTTGCCCTTTCTGAGCACGGTGGCCTCCTCCAAGCTATGACCATTTCTCCCAGTACAACTTCCCTAGCCACTTTTTGCCTGGCTTTTGACCTTTTCCCACTACCAAAATTGACCATCTGTGGGTGGTTAATGATCTTGCTATTGACCGTGGATCTTTTCACTTCCTGTTTGACCCCAGTGCAGTTTTCTTTACTATCAATCACTTTCTCCTCTTGAGTGTCTCATGTAAGAAACTGGTGTCTCCTGCACTTTCTTCCTCTAATTTGAATCCTAGCTCTCTAACTACTCCTTTTTCATTTCTGGTGGAACCTTTATATCAGAGGTTTTCAAGTTTTCCCCACCCGTGACCACCAAACGAGCTGTGATCTCTTGTCCTGTTCACAGTCCCATAATCCTTTGTGTCAGCAAAGGGATTGGAGTCACAGCAAGCAACCGTTGCTAGTTTTGGATGAGAGTGCTGGGTGGACACTGGTGGAGTGTTGGATTGTGATGGGTGATTAGGGGAATCACTTAGACATAATGGTCAGTGATGCAGCCCCATGCTCAGGGTGTCCCTAAGCCTCAGACTGCCAGATGCTGGGGTTGGATGACAGGGGATAGATCACTTGATAATTGCCCTGTTCTCTGCCTTCTAAAAGCATCTGGCATTGGCCACTCTCAGAAGACAGGATACTGTGCTAGATCGATGGACAGCTGACCTGACCTAGTATAGCCGTTCTTATGGAGAGGAACTCGGCCCCCTTTGCTATCTAACTTTTCCCTCCTAGGGTTAAATAGTAATATTATAGATGACACCCATTTCTGTATTTCCCCTTAACTCAGTCCTTCATTTTCTTGACTCCCATCTATTTGTCTGTCTTGACTCTGGGGCCAGTTTCTGAAACCAGTTGCATGGACGTAAATCCAGAGTGTCTCCATGAAGTCTGTGGCTTTATTCTTGATTTACATGAGTGCAGCAGACATAAGAACACATCCCTCCGGTTGCAGCTAGCTGCCCCTTAACATCCTGCTACTGAATGATTTGAAAAACCGGAGCTCATCTTGAGCATAAAAAGCTCTCTTTGTTCCTCCTCTCTGACTTAGGTCACACCCTCTGTAACCTAGACTTTAGCCTGAAAATTGAGATCAGAAATCTCAGGGTCATCCCTGACCCCAAACTTTCATTTCCCTTCCAAGTCTTTCTTGTCTTTAAATCTGCCTATCACCACCTCCTGAACACAGAGTTCATCCTTACCCTGCCTCTGCTTAAATCCTTTTCTGTCCCTTTATCACTTCCTGTCATGTCTATACTTTCCTTCTTCAGTGGTCCTTTACATTTTTATAGATGCCAGATTGCTGTGTCCAGACGCTCCCTCCACAGAGGGGAACCAGATCATTGCTTATCCTTTCACCTTTGCGGGCTCCCTAGTTCAGTTTGGAGTTGTTCTTTCACTTGCGTTGCCCTGCCTGCTTGGGGATACCGCACTGCAAGCCACAGAATGACTCCTTGAGGAGTAAGTAGATGCATTAGTTTTAGAGCTGTGCGCTGGACATCCCAGACTGCGGCTGGACAGAGGAACAGTCAGCATTTCGTTGACTTGAAATCTCCATTTGTTCCCCCTTCTTTCAGGTCTGTCAGAGTCCAGATTGCTGGCTCCCACCTTATGTTATGTTCACCTATCAGAGGCAGGACATAACATTTACTACAAGACTTCCAGGTAAACAGATATTTGGATGAAAGTGGAGGTGGCCAGACCAGGCTTTGGACATGCTGAGCGCTGAGTCATGAACCCCAGATCACAATGAAGAGAACTTGGCTTGGTGGTTCTATTGTGAGAGAGTAGTTTAAAGCTCGGAGGGCCACATCTGTGCCTTAGGACATGCCCTGGGCACCCCTGCTATGTTCAGTCTTCACCCATCCTTCCCTCTTTCTGCCTGTTTTGAGGGCCATTGTGCTCAACACTGTCCCTCCAAAAGAGAATACATGGTGCTATGCAGTAACTCTCAACAGCAGCCTGGATTTTCTAAAATCAGTGGAAAAAACAATGATACAATAAATGCTTTGCTGCAGGTATTAATCTTTTGAAAAAAGCATACAGGGTGAAGTGGCCATGGTTACATGATTATTTCTGGTATAATGGGGCCTGAAAGAGGCATAGCCATACAGCGCTGTTGGGACACAAAAGAAGGGTTTTTGATAATTCAGGTGAAGGTGACATATTGAGCAATATGTCAGGCTTCACAGCAAAACGAAGGCTCAATCCTGCTGCTGTAATGTTTTGCCACTGGCTTCATTGAGGCACAGGATCAGGCTCCAAATATGGTATAACTACATCTGAAGAATCAGATAAGAAGCAGCAGATAGAATATCACCACATATGGAATCCTTTCCCACTCCCCCCAACTGTAGCCAGCACTAACAGCGTTGCAGTTGATTAAGAGTATACAATAATGTTTTCATATCTTGGTCAATACAATTAATACAGAGGCATAGTGTGGCATTTAGGGGCAAATCCACTCCCTGCAGCTCCGAACCTGAGTTGCTGGACTTGTTACTGGGAAGATGCCTGGGGGGAAGTGAAGGACTGGATCCTTCTGCTGCATACCCTTTGTACCAGACCCTGCACTGGCGTAAACTGGCATAATTCTATTGACTTCAGTGAGTCTGCTCTGGCTTTCACCAATTACGGATCTGACTGTTAGATTTTTCATTTGTACGGAGTCTAACAGAAGGTGGGTCTCGATCCTTGATTGGGGTTCCTTACTGCTACCACAACACAATAAATAATATTAATCATCTGTATCACCTGGATCGATCAGTGTTCAGCTGTCATTAAGACTGCGCCGATCACAACACATCTGCCATTCTTCTCACATTAATAAGGAGAATAACTATCCACAAAACAGAGCTCATGGTCTGCTAAGCAGCATGTTCTATTAAGCTGCCATATAATACATGGTTACTTGGATCATGTTAAACATACTTTTCCCCATTTATTTTCTATGAAAGGTGGTGCTACTAACTCCAAACATTAGTATTCAGGGTGCTTGAATATTCTGTCAGACTTTCCTTGGGGAGCGCTGATCAGAGCCAATATAGGGTCATATCTAATTTGTCTTATTCATGTGATCAGTGACTGAAGTCACTGGGACTCTTCAAGGCAAATAGAATTTGGTCTCTGTCCATCTTATCGACACATAGTATTGAAGCACTTAAATCGGTGTCATGTTTGCTTAATAGCCTTTTGTTTGGCCGTACCTGGTTCTAGTATGTTATTTCTAAAAAATGCTAAAAAATGGGCTGGTTTTGCTGTTTAAAAACAAAGCAGTTAACATGGAAAAAATAACTGCTATGTCTAGTAGAAACAAGAAAGCAAGAAACGTACTGACGAACACAGTAGAGTTCACAACATGTATGCATAATAAATAAAGCAATATACATACTGTCCAACTGAAGTTGGATCAGAACCTGGAACAATTAAACATACTATTTAGACTCCTCCTCTCGTTTCCTCCAAAATTCCTTTTTAAAATATTGGGCCACGTATGTCTCTGGGGTTACAGTATTGGCTGGGCAGAGTTTCATGATGGATTCATTTAGCCCATTTATGTTTTGGGGAGTAAATACAATTTTCAAAGTATATAGATTGCTGACCTGATTCTGTAGTCCTGTTGTAGGTAAAACTTCCAGTGACTTCAGTGGGAATTCTACCTACATCAGGATAGGAACTGCAGTCTCTTCATTTGTAACACTGAGAAAAAATTCTTTACTATATCCTAGAAATGAACTCTAACTTATTAAAAAGCTGAAACCAGGACACTCACAAAAGGTAATTGTAAGTAGGTATGGTTCCCACGTTGCTCCTGACACAATGTGCACGTATGTACTGAATATTGTTCAGACTTGCAGGATCTTTCTGTTCCAGCCCCTAGTTCCCTGTTGCTTCAGAGAGACTTTCAACCTTTCATTTTCCTAGGTTGGTAATGAGGTCCAAGGGGCCTGGATGCCAGTTGAGTCAGCAGAATAGCTCTGCATCCTTGATTCTGCAATAGCGCGAGATGAGGTGATGACTTCAGACAATGGCGCCACAAGCCCCGTGGCTTGTGCTCTGATAGTTCCCACAAAAGTCAATAGCATCTTGCAGGATCAGACTCATAGTTTTTAAAGGACTTGTGGAATAAGATGCTATATACATTGATGATAGATAGAATAGGACTCCATGTAGGTTTTGCCTGGGTGGGAATAGAAAGTGAAACCATTTGTGGTTTCTTATAATCTGCTTCTTTTCTTTATACACCGCTACCTCGATATAACGCCACCCAATATAACACGAATTCAGATATAACACCGTAAAGCAGTGCTCCGGAGGGGGGAGAGGGGCTGCGCACTCGGGTGGATCAAAGCAAGTTCAAAATAACACAGTTTCACCTGTAACGTGGTAAGATTTTTTGGCTCCCAAGGACAGCGTTATATCAAGGTAGAGGTGTACTTTTTTGCTATTCAGACATATTGTAGCACTTCAAAATACTGCCCTTGCCATCATTAAACCTCTTTTGTACTTTGCTTTGCAATCACATAAATCATTATGAAGATTTAGGGCCAAATTCTTCCCTTGATGCATGTGCTAGATTCCCACTAGGTTCCATGAGAGCCACACCTACAGCTGACAGAAGAATTTGGCTCATAGCATTGACATGGGTATCACACAGGGAATGCTTTCATAGGATTCCCACTATATGGCTATCGTCAGCATCTCGACCAAGCAATTAAAACCTTCCTGTATATTCTTCAGGCCAAATGTTGAAGTCCTTACTCCTTTTATTTTACCTTTTTTCCCCCAAGGAAGTACTATTGACTTGACCCCAATGGGCGTTTTGCCTGGGTAAAAACTGAGTAAAGGATGTCAGGATTTGGCTCAGTATCATTTGTAGGAGGAGGAGGGAGGGGTGTAGTTGAAAATAACGTTGTACAAAAAGCTTGTTTTAAATCTCTTGACGGAATGTGAGGGGCTTGGAGAGCGGTCCTGCGTCCCTGCAGATATGGTGCTTAATATTTATGTTTTGGTTGCACCTTGACAAACATTTCACGTAGTTATTGCTTTGCTTGAATATGGAAATATGTTAATTACAGCCTTTATGCTGCTGTCTGCTCCTTTCCTCAGCCTTTTCTATTCAACCCTCTAGGTGGCCCAGCACAATGTGGCTTCTTTTCTTTGAATGAGCTATTTCCACACTAATAGGGTCCCGGGTGATGTGGAGAACCATGTGCACAAAATTGGTGCACCGCCCCCCATTCCTTTGTGGGCATGTCAGGTTAAATTCATATCAGCAGGAAGGTCACTGCCATGATTTTCAATAGCGCGAGATGAGGTGATGACTTCAGACAATGGCGCCACACTCTCCAGTTGGAGACACTTGCCTTACCAGTTGCAGTAGTTAATTAATATGCTAAAAATAGAAGCCAGTGATACAAATCGCTGCCTGTTGTACAACAAAGACTGGGCATGTGTAGCTTTGATAGCCAAGTTTATGGTGCTTGTTATGGAGGGAAGTTAGCGTAGAGCTAGAAGCAATGTAAGACTTTCTGGATGCTGAGCTTAGGCGCTCTGGGCCTCTGGCCATTTGCGAGCTGTCTCATTTGCATTATGAATGACATTAAGGGAACTAACAAGGTTATTGGGCATAGAAATGTTCTCATGTGACCACACGTGGAAGCAGACCTACAGCAGTGCTAGTTGGCAGGGGCACTGTGGCTCTTTATTCAGCTTCCTAGGAGGAGAGTTTCTGGGAGTACATAACTCATAGATATAAAATAAACCATGAGAAAAATTACATTCAAATAACGTGACGGGCCTGATGTAAATCCCTAGGAGGCAAGGAAATTCAGAGTGAAGACTGGGATTCCACCCTTCACTTAGCCCATTGTGCCTAAACATAGGGCACAGTATGTGTGATATCCCATGGTTGGAGGGCTCCTGCAATACCTACTATTGGCACTGCAGGGAGGGCGAGCGAAGGACAGAGTTTCATTCTTAATTCTGAATCTCTGCTTCTCTGGGTACAAGTCAGATGTCTAATGGTATTTGACTTGATTTTCAGGGAGAGGATTTGATTTCTTTGTTTATAGCACTATGGCTTCCTCAAAAAGGAGGAAGGGAGGGATACACTACATTATAGACATCAGCTGCCTGCTATTTGTATAGGTAGTAATGACATAATTTGGTAATTTAAAAGTTAGGGCTAGATTCTTATCCTAGATTACACCAATGTAAATCTAGGCTAACCCCACTGACTTCAGTGGAGTTACGCTGGATTTGCACTGATCTGCTTAATATCAGAATTTGTCCCGTGTTCTTTATCGTGTTTTAATATCCTCTTTAAGAGCCTGATTGGGCCTGATTCTTCTCTCATTTACACTGGAATAAATCAGGAGCATCTCCAATGTACTCAGTGGACTAGATCAGGGGTTGGCAACCTTCCAGAAGTGGTGTGCCGAGTCTTCATTTAGTCACTCTAATTTAAGGTTTCGTGTGCCGGTCATACATTTTAATGTTTTTTAGAAGGTCTCTCTCTACAAGTCTATATATTATATAACTAAACTAGTGTTGTATTGTTAAAAAAACAAGGTTTTCAAAATGTTTAAGAAGCTTCATTTAAAATTAAATTAAAATGTTGATCTTACGCCACCGACCCACTCAGCCCGCTGCTGGTCTGGGGTTCTGTTCACCTAGGCCGGCAGTGGGCTGAGTGGGGCCTGTGGCTGGGACCCCAGCTGGGAAGGGTCTGGCAGCCAGAACCCCAGACCAGCAGCAGGCTGTGTGGGGCTGGTGGCCGGGACCCCAGACCGGCAGTGGGCTGAGCACTGCCGCTCAGGGGTTCCATCCTCCAGCTCCTGCCAGCCAGGATCCCGGCTGCCGGACCCGCTCAGCCCAGTGCCGGTCTGGGGTCCCGGCCCTGCCCACATACAGTGGGTACCTACCTTCTCCCTGGTTCTGGCCCATTCTCTTCCTCTCTCTGCACTGAGCTGAGAGTTGGAGTGGACCGAGCACAGGGCTGAGGGTGAAGGGTCTGGCCAGGAGCTAGAATGAGGGAGGGGGCTCAGGGTTGGGGCAGGAGGTTTGGGAGTGGGGGCACTTACCTGGGCAGCTCCCATGTGGTGTGAGGGGTGCAGGTGGGAATGTGGGGGGTGGGGGTGCAGGGGCTCCCGTTTGGTGCTCAGGGTGGGGGTGGGGATGTGCGGGGTGCATAGGATGTGGGGGGGCTGGGGATGTGGGGGATGCCAGAGTCAGGGCAAAGGGCTGGGGGCATGTGAGGGGGGGTGCAGGTGTCAGGGTAGGGGGGCTGGGTATGTGTGGGGGTGCCAGTCAGGGCTGGGGTCATGGGGAGGGGTGAAGGAGTCAACAGAGGGCTGGGTGGTACAGGGCTCAGGGCAGGGGCCTGGGTGTGTGTGTGGGGGGGGGGGGGGTGTCAGGGCTCAGGGCAGAGGGCTGGGTGTGTGTGTGTGGGGGGGGGTCAGGGCTCAGGGCAGAGGGCTGGGTGACTGCCCCCACCCCCAGAACCCCCAATCCCCCCCACTCCTTGTCCCGACTACCCACTCCTGGGACCCCACCCCCTATATAAGCCTCCCTGCCCCTTATCCCCTGACTGCCCCCCTGGACTCTACCCCCTACCTGTCCCCTGACTGCCCTGACCCTTATCCACACCCCTGCACCCAGACAGACCCCCTGGACTCCCATGCCTATCTAACGCACCCCCCACTCCCTGCCTGCCCCTACCCCTCTCCACACCCCTACCTCCTGACAGTCCCCCCAGAACTCCCGACTCATCCAACGCCCCCAGCTCCTTGTCTCCTGACCACCCCGCCAGAGATCCCCCCACACTCTAACTGCTCCCCCAGGGCCCTCTTTGCTCTCTGTCCCCTGACTGCCCTGACCCCTATCCACCCCCATCCCCTAACAGACTCCGGGACTCCCATGCCCCATCCAACCCCCCCGATCCCTGACTGCCCCCTCCAGAGACCCCCGCCCCTAACCACCCCCCCAGTATACCACCCCCCCATCCAACCCACCCTGCTCCCTGTCCCTTGACTGCTCCCCCCCGGCCCCGGAGCCGGCCCCCTTACCATGAGGCTCCTCGCTCATCCGGAGCCCTGCCGCCCCCGCGCGCAAGCCCTGCTCCGCCCCGCCCCTCAGAGCGCTGTGCGTGCGGCAGCAGGGCGCCGGATGAGTGGGGAGCGTCTTTCCTTCCCCACAGAGCCAAACGCTGCCCCGCGGGAGCGCCTAGCCCCAGCCCCCAGAGCGCTGCGCGTGCGGCGGCAGGGCTCTAGGGGAAGGCGGGGGAGGGGGCAGCAGCTTGCTGCACTCGGCCCGGTGCTTCAGCCCGGGACCGCGGACCCCATGGCTTGCCGCATCAGCAGGATTTTTAATGGCACGCGGAGTCCCAGCAGGCAGCCGCGTGCCATTAAAAATTGGCTCGCGTGCCATCTTTGGCACGCGTGCCATAGGTTGCCGACCCCTGGACTAGATCCTCAGCTGCTGTAAATCAGATCCATTGACTTCTGTGTTACACCACTGTAAATCCAGATTAAACCACTGCAGTTAGTGGGCGTGCATCAGCTGGCCCCGTGGAGCTTGATCAGTGTAAAACCAGTACATAGGAAAGGAGAATCAGGCCCATTGAGCCAAAGTCTGCCTTCACCTTTGTAAATCTATTGAAGTCAATGGATGTACTGTAGATTTACACCTGTGTAAATGAGAGCAGACTTTGGGCACTAATTCTATCATGTAAATATGGTTTTGCACACTTTTTTTTTATTTTATAAACATTTGTTATGTGCTCCCTGAACTGGGAGTGGGGCCTGGACAGTCACTCATGCACATAAATATTTACAATTTTTTTAAAACATCTATTTACCTGATTTTTGGAGCCATTTCTGTTTTTAAATTGTATTTTGGGGCCCTGTAGCCCTTCTTTCACACACTTCTTCTTAGAAGATACCATATCTGCCCGTAGTACAGCTCTGTTATAGCATCAGTGGGCAAGTCCTGTGTTCTTGCAGTTGTGCCATCCATTTTTAAGCAGAACTCCCTGTTGAAGACAATAGGGAGTTCTGCTTGAAATTCAGTTGTATGTTACGGTCCTGAGGAAGGAGCTCAGGGTTAGGTCCATTATGAATATGTGCATTTACAGCCCTCATAAGGAAGTAGCATGCTAGACTCTGATCTCAGTTTCATTCGTATCATTCCATTTGCTTCTGTGGAGTCACTTCAGATATATGCTGGTACACCTAAGATATTGTGTCTAGCTCTGAAGACTTCAAGTCAGGAATCTGGTGCTATTCCTGATCTCCAGTTGACTTACTGCATAACTGTGGGCAAATAATTTTATTTCTCAGTGCTTTAGCTTTGCCATCTGTAAAATGGGATAAAACAATAGTTACTTGCCACACAGGAGTTTTGTGAGACATAGTTCTCTAATGTTTGTAAAGTGTAATGTGCACTGAGCTCCTAGAGGGAAAGTGTGGTGAGCTTTATAGAACATACTTTGTGTGAAGTGGCTGGCCTTCAGATGACAACTTCCCCTGCTCCGATGATTCTCTGTGTTCCAAATAGAGCCCTATGAGGAATCCATGTCATATCACCTCTTTTCCTCCTTCCTGAGGCCTGCCCTGTGTCACAGCCACCATCTTTCTGGCTGAGTATTCCAACCAGATTCCCAGTCCCTTCTGACCCAAGGGGTTGCTGGTGAGCAAATGATGCATTCCTCCCTGAGAAGAGCATGGTGTCACCACAGCTACTCCAGTCACAGCCAACTCAGTGTGTGAGGGACTGAGATAGGGAATCAAACCCAGACGGCCAAATCCTCAGCTGATGTAAATGAGCATAGCTTCACTGAAGTCAATGGGGCCACCCCCATTTACACAAGCTGAAGGTTTGGCCCAGAGCTCCACCATGGTATTTGCAGGGCCAGTCTATTTTTGTAAATAGGCTGACTATAGTGACAAGGATCTGTTTCACACTATGTACTAATTGGGTTTTGAGAGTACTCATAGTAAATAATAAAATAAAAGTTGATTGTAAACATGCAATACATTTCTCCCCCCACCCACTTGTTTAAAAACTCTCCTCCAATCGCTATGAATAAAAACCAGAAAAAAGAAGATTTTTGTTAAGTTACTGTTGAACTTGCAAACCAAGTTTCAGTTTGAGCGGCAGTTTGCAATCAAGATAAACTAGACCCAGGATTTTGTAAAGGCAATGTGGATATACCATTCACTCTATGAGTACTGAAAAAGCCTTAGAAAGGTAACTTATAAAGGACAAAACAAATTGGGATTGTGTTCGTTTCTTTCTGCTATATAAAGAATTCTAGAAAGGATTAAAAAAAATGTTCTGCTTGTTTGTTAAAAGTATCAGGAATGTCAGTCTGGTCTTCCCTGATTTTGTTAGATGGCTCATTGGAGGTCTCAAATATGCATTATGGGCTTTCTCATTCCTTAATTGTAAAGGTGTGGCAGACTGGAGGGCAGAGGGGGGAAGAGATATGATGAGTTTTAACAAAGACTTCTTTTCTCCAAAGAGTTTACCACATATTTGAGTTAAATATGTGTTAGTAGGGCTGTCGATTAATGGCAGTTAACTCACGTGATTAACTCAAAAAAATTAATCTCGATTTAAAAAATTAATTGCAATTAATTGCATTGTTAAACAATAGAATACCAATTGAAATGTATTAAATAGTTTGGATGTTTTTCTACATTTTCAATTATATCAATTTCAATTACAACACAGAATACAAGGTGATTAGTGCTCACTTTATATTATTTTTTATTACAAATATTTGCACCGTAAAAATGATAAACAAAAGAAATAGTATTTTTCAGTTCACCTCATACAAGTACTGTAGTGCAATCTCTTTATCATGAAAGTGCAACTTACAAATGTAGTTTTTTGTTACATAATTGTACTAAAAAACAAAACAATGTAAAACTTTAGAGCCTACAAGTCCAATCAGTCCTACTTCTTCTTCAGCCAATTGCCAAGAGAAACAAATTTGTTTACATTTACAGGAGCTAATGCTGCCCACTTCTTAATTACAGTGTCACCTGAAAGTGAGAACAGGCGTTCGCATGGCACTGTTGTAGCTGGTGTTGCAAGATATTTACGTGCCAGATGCACTAAAGATTCATATGCCTCTTCATGCTTTAGTCATCGTTCCAGAGGACATGTTTCCATGCTGATGACGCTTGTTAAAAAAATAATGTGTTAATTAAATTTGTGGCTGAACTCCTTGGGGGAGAATTGTATGTCTCCTGCTGTTTTACCCGCATTCTGCCATATATTTCATGTTATAGCAGTCTCGGATGAAGATCCATCACATGTTGTTCATTTTAAGAACACTTTCACTGCAAATCTGACAAAATGAAAAGAAGATTCCAATGTGAAATTTCTAAAGATAGCTCCAGCAGTTGACCCAAGGTTTAAGAATCTGAAGTGCCTTCCAAAATCTGAGAGGGATCAATTGTGGAGCATGCTTTCAGAAGTCTCAAAAAAACAACACTCTGATGTGGAACCTACAGAACCCAAACCACCAAAAAAGAAAATCAAGCTTTTGCTGGTGGCATCTGACTCAAATGATGAAAATGAACATGCATCGGGCCACACTGCTTTGGATCGTTATTGAGCAGAACCCGTCATCAACATGGACACATGTCCTCTGGAATGGTGGTTGAAGCATGAAGAGACATATGAATCTTTAGTGCATCTGGCACGTAAATGTTTTGGGACACCGACTACAACAGTGCCATGCAAATGCCTGTTCTCACTTTAGGATGACATTGTAAACAAGAAACAGGCAGCATTATTTTCCACAAATGTAAACAAACTTGTTTATCTGAGCGATTGGCTGAACAAGAAGTAGAACTGATTGGACTTGAAGGCGCTGAAGTTTTACTTTGTTTTATTTTTGAATGCAGTTGTTTTTTGTACATAATTCTACAAAATTAAGTTAAACTTTCATGATAAAGAGATTGCGCTACAGTACTTGTGTTAGGTGAATTGAAAAATACTATTTCTTTTTTTTTACAGTGCAAATATTTGTAATAAAAATAAATACAAAGTGATCACTGTACAATTCGTATTCTGTGTTGTAATTGAAATCAGTATGTTTGAAAATGTAGAAAACATCAAAAAATATTTAAATAAATGGTATTTTATTATTGTTTAGCAGCACGATTCATCGCAATTAATCACAATTAATATTTTTGACAGCCCTATGTGTTAAATAAAACAAGCACAAATAGTCTTCTCACTCAACTGCTGAGGTTTCAGTTCCTTTTGATTTCATATTCCAACTAGTTCTCCAGTTATACATAGAATTCCAGGGTAGACGAGACCTGAATTGTTAATGTAAAAACCAAGCAGAAATCTCCCATGCCGTCTTTTTTAAAAAAAGAGGGGAAGGAAGAACTATCTAGGCCTTCTTTTTCCATCATAAGTTCCTTTGGAAGATAGATTTTTTATTGGTAAATGTTGGCAAACGTCGATTTCACCCCCTGAAAAATATTTCCATTGATAATCAAAATTTACAAATATGTACAGTAAAAAAAATGCTGCTTGCAAACTTTGATTTAAGGATCTTTATTTTGTATATTTGACCTGTGAAGCTGACAGTTTGTGTTTTAATGGTTGTAAAGCTTGAACTTTGCATGTCTGTTGTCATTAAATAATTGTCTGACCTCCTCTCCCAAATAATTTCCTGCAACTGAAAATTTAAATAAATAGAAATTGGAGAAAAAAATGAATAAAACCCATAATTATGCACAATTGAAAATGTAACTTGATAAAAATAGAAGTGTTTAAAATACTGTTGAAATTATAAAAAAATAAAAATTGAATTCTGCCAAGCCTAATCACAAGGAAGGAAAAAAGGGCACAAATACAATTTCTTTTTCTTTTGCAGGTCACCTTTAAGCCTCATCTGTCTGCATCTAGCTTCTCTGGCTCAGTCAGAGCAGAAAGGACTTCAGTATTTCTGGCTGGTAGTGTCTGTGTCTTACAGCTTTGCTGGTCTGTGCTTGGAATAATTCTTGGGTCCGTTTCTGCAGATTTTAACTTCGCCATGAATCCACCATCAATGATAGCAACTGGAAGCGTGGGAGCAGCCATCTGTGGCCTTCAGCTTGATGATGGGGAAAGTTCACTCTCCGGTGACAGCCTAACAGAATTCCTGGCCAAGATCACAAACACAGATGTGGTAAGTGTCCTGAAAACATTGTTGGTTCTTTGCTGAGAAAGCTGTGGAAAATATGATCAACATAATTTGCTTGATCCTGCTAGCCCATGGGAGTTCCATAGGCAGAGGGCTTGCAGGACTGAGCTCATAGACACGGTTACAAAGCTTTGGAAATGGCCCCAAACTCTCAGGGTCTGTGTACGCTGCAGTTAAAAACCCTCAGCTGGCCCATGCCAGGTGACTCAGGCTAAGGGGCTGTTTAATTGTGGTGTTAGGGTCCTAGAGTTTAGGCTGCAGACCAAGCCCGAACATCTACATCTCAATTAAACGGCCCCTTAGCCCGATCATAGAATCATAGACTTTAAGGTCAGAAGGGACCATTATGATCATCTAGTCTGACCTCCTGCACAATGCAGGCCACAGAATCTCACCCACCCACTCCCGTATCAAACCTGTGTCTGAGCCATTGAAGTCCTCAAATCATGGTTTAAAGACTTCAAGGTGCAGAGAACCTTCCAGCAAGTGACCTGTGCCCCACGCTGCAGAGGAAGGCGAAAAACCTCCAGGGCCTCTGCCAATCTTCCCTGGAAGAAAATTCCTTCCTGACCCCAAATATGGCGATCAGCTAAACCCTGAGCATGTGGGCAAGACTCACCAGCCAGACACCCAGGAAAGAATTCTCTGTAGTAACTCACCCCATCTAACATCCCATCACAGGCCATAGGGCATATTTACCGCTAATAGTCAAAGACCAATTTATTGCCAAAATTAGGCTATCCCATCATACCATCCCCTCCATAAACTTACCAAGCTTAGTCTTGAAGCCAGATATGTCTTTTGCCCCCACTGCTCCCCTTGGAAGGCTGTTCCAGAACTTCTCTCCTCTGGTGGTTAGAAACCTTCGTCTAATTTCAAGTCTAAACTTCCTGATGGCCAGTTTATATCCACTTTTTCTTGTGTCCACGTTGGTACTGAACTGAAATAATTCCTTCCCCTCACTGATATTTATCCCTCTGATACATTTATAAAGAGCAATCATATCTCCCCTCAGCCTTCTTTTGGTTCAGCTAAACAAGCCCGAGTCATTTGGCATGGGCCAGCCACAGGTGTCTAACTGCAGTGTACACATACCCTAAGTCACACTCTACCTGGCTTTTCTGTGAATGCACAAGGGGTGTATTTGTTGGAGAGAGGAAGTGGGTGCAACAAGGGGGCATCTGGCAGTCCCTGCTAGTGTCTTTTGGAATGCGTTACCCCAAAGGGAGTAGGGGGAAGGCCTTGGACACGCCTCCCATCAACAATGGCCAGCAGAGCAGGCCTGTCACAGAGGGGAGTGCACCCTACGTCCTTATGAGGGGTGATGAAGTGAGCAGACAGAAGGCATTGGGTTTCCCTGAGATCCCCCCTGGAAATGAAGTTTTCCATCTTCGACACCAGGGACCAATGCAAGACTGGTTAAATCTGGGCCTGTATTTGCAGTCCTTGGATGATGCATCTGTTATTTTGACCCTTCATCGATGCACCTTTTTTAAAGGTCCTTGATTTAAAGTCTTCAGGCACTGTGTACAGTATATCCAGATAAAGAAATCAATTCTCTTTTTATTCCATTTACTATACATTCATTGAGGACACTTCTTAGGTTATGGGAAAGTTTTCTCAGAAATAACAGAGGGGAATCTGGCAGTTTTTTGATGGTCTATGTGAAATGAATTTGGTGGTATCAGGTCAGTTTCCAAAACCCGACACCCTTGTTGGCAGTCTCAGCAGAGAGTTCAAACACTGTGAAAGGATCACTGAGAATGACCTACCCTGTTGCCCCTAGAGGTGGGTCTCACAAGTTCTTGGTTGAGCTATGCTGGGGGGGAGTTTCATTGCTGCTGTCCAAGGTGCACCCCGTCTGTGGATAAACATGGGACTTCCACCTCTAGGACTGTTAATCAAGCGTGTTTCACCAGCACTCAAATGACAAGAAAATGGGTGCTGGCTTCTGACAAGACGATGCTCTTCTACCATAAGCCCATCTGTTTACTGCATGCCATCCTAACGTATTAACTATAATTGTTGTGTTTCTTTTATCTTGCAAAAATAATATTCTGTGCATTTATTATATTTTTGGATGCATTACTGTCTAAGCCCTGCTATTTTTTCACCAGCAAATCGAGGTCTTTGCATTTCATTTCTGATTTCCAAGAATGGTCCAGTTTTGCAAAAAAAAATTTGGCAGAATTTTTTACATTTTCCTCTGTGTCTCATTGTTTTTAATGTGACATTTTGAATTTTTTTTAGTTTCTTTGCATAGAAAAGAGGCAACATTTTGAATTTCACATGCTTTTAATGTGAAAGTGATCATGATTGTGGAAATTTCACACACAATTTCTGGGTCTAGTAATGAAATGAAATGAAATTATTTACAGAAAGTATTTGTTGCTTTTTGTACATCTCTACTATAGACATGTGTAGGGCAAGAGACTGTGAGTGATATATAGCAGTATGCAGCAGGATAATGCAGTAAGAGAAAATCACATGTTATTTAGGCTGCATGGCCTGGTAAAAGTGGAAATTAATTATTGTATAGTGCTCCTTTAGCAATGGGGGACACGTATAACCCTTATCATTTGGTGGAGGGACAAGGGGGGGATGAAGGGGCACACAGAGCCCTTGGCATGAGGGATGGGGTGCGGGAGTTGCAGGTGGTGGTCCCTGAGATAGAGGTGGATGGGAGGGTAGCACACAGGGAGCTTGTGGGGGGCGATGGAGGAACACAAGAAACCCCTGATATGTGCAGTGAGCTCAGCTTACACAAGCTGCAACATGTGTACTGCTCTGGTAATAGTGCTGAAAAAAATAGTATCAGAAGGAAAATAAAACATCACGTTACCACAAACTAACTAATCGGGATTAGGATGACGCCTTCATGGGGGATACATTATCCCATATCTACCTACTGTGAGGCTTTTTGTGGCTTCCCTCAAAGCATCTGGTAATGTTAGAGACAGGATATTGGACCATGGATCTGATCCCTGTTGCAATTCCTCCTATGCTCTCTAAAGGGATTACAGTAATACTTTTCTACTTCTCCCAACTTTATTTGTAGTTGTATGCAGGGAGCATTTTTTAGGATTGGGATTAGGTCCTGTCTGTTTACATTTCCTGTCATGTCTTTGCTTATCTTTGCCATGGAGAAAGAAACATTTAAAAAGTTTAGGGGGAACTTTTCTAAGGAAGGCATTGGCTCCCATTGACATTCAGTGGAAGTTTGAGCACTTCACTGCTCTTTGTGCCTTTAAAAATTCCCCCATCGTATTTTTGAAGTATTTTCTCTGGGAATAGAAACAAGTGCAGCTTAGTAGCCACCAAGCCCTATATTTTAGAACTGGAGTCTCCATCAGAGTTCAGAGCTTTTTCCCTGGTGACAGTCAGTGGAAGAGAGGCGTCAGGCTGCTGCCTAAGCTGTCACAGGACTACATTTTCAGTATCACTGAACTCCATCTAGGCTCTGGATATTGTTTCCATAGTAATGAGCGTTCGTCAGAGAGGGGAAAGAGTCCCAGATATACTGCTGATTTGTGTCTGCAGGCCCTGGTAACGTTAGATGGGTTTGTTTTTGAGTGGCTCTGTTCTTTCTTCTCAATGAGTCCTGTGTTGGGCAGTTGCTCATCTGCTGTAAGGTTTCTCTAGCGCAGGATGCCATGGAAATCTTTTCCATCATTCCTCTTGTTTAGCATGGATGGGAGGTTTGGGTTGCAGTGGAATCAGTATGCTGACAATATTCAGCTGTGTGTCTCCTTTTCATCTGTCCCAGACATTGCAGACCTAGCGTCTAGCCAAGATTGTGGCTTGGAGGATTGCTAGTTGGCTAAAGCTCATTCTGGATAGGACAGAAATGACACTAATAGAATGGGAGAAATGTTGGTAGGAGAGTATAGAGGGGATATCTAGTCCGTAGATGAAGGGGCAATACTCACCATATAGGGGTTAGCAAGGTTTGCAGTTGTAGGGGTGCTGCAGAACCTTTAGCTGCTCCTGGATTCCTAGGTATTAGGAAAGAGCATGTTTTTCATTGTTGCAAGCAAAGAGATAGTGACCATTCCTCTTTGATGTAGCCCTTGCTACAGTAATCTATTCCTAGTCACCTCCAGATTGGTTATTGCAGTTCACTCTACCCTTGAAAAACAATCAGAGACCCCAACTAGTGCAGGCTACACTGTTGTATTATTTTTTATTTATTTCCAGATGCAATTCAAAGTATTGACATTTCACCTAGAAAGCCCTGCTTGACTTGGGATCCTGGCTGCCTTAGAGAATGAATCTCCCCATGTGCTGTTTTGCTGGCTGGAGAAAGGGCACAGTGAATTGTCTTTTTCTGTGGAGTTTCCTTTCCCCTTGTTCACACAGAGCCCAAATTAATTGATTTTCAGGGCATGTTGCAGGGTGTACCCAAGACCAAGCCTGAGAGGGAGGGGAAGGCTTCGCTTTCTCTGGTGGCTTAGGGAGGTTCTATGCATCTTTTTCAGTTGACATTGTCAACGTATGTTTTACAATGTGGTTCCTACTGTAGGTGGGGCTGGTAGGGCCACCTATTATTAAAGTTGCCTGACATTTCCTGTTATAAGACCCTATTTTTAGTTGCTTGTAAAATTGCCAAACTTCAGCTATTTGGGCTGAAATTTTCCATGCTCTGGACTGCTGCAGGCCAGGCCGGGTCCAAGTCCTGGCACCCAAACTGACAGCAGGGAGCTGTCTCTCCTGTGCTCTCAATGACCACCCCCACTCCCCATTCTGGGCCCAGGCAGCGTTGTTGAAGAAACTGCCTGATTCAAATGCAGAAGGGACAATAACCAGATTTGCAGAGGGTAGAGGAGTTTATTGGGACAAGGAGCCTGGTGGGGAAATTGGGACTGACTGGGACTGGGAGCTGGGGGTGGACACCAAGATTGGATGGGGATGGGGGACTGGAGGTCAGGGTTAGGGAGAGAGGATGAGGAGCCGGCAAGGAGGGAGCAGGGACTGATTGAGCAAGGAGACTGGGAACAAGAGGCTGGGAGATTGGTGGGTGGAACTGGGAATGGTTGTGATGGGAGACTGGGGGTGAGGGACAGACTTGGACTGAGAATCTGGAGGAGTGAGACTGGGACTTGGATGAGAAGCTCAAAGAGTGTCCAAGAGTGGAGAGTGGGAGTGGCGAGGTGAGGAGAATGGGACTGGGATGAGAATCCATGGGTGAGGAAGAGATAGGATTGGGGCATGTTGGAGGGGATGGGGCAAAAGGAATCACACTTGCCTCTCCCCTGTCCGTGAGGCCACTGACCCTGTCAAAGAAGGAAATTAGGTTGGTTTGGCATGATTTGTTCTTGACAAATCCATGCTGACTATTCCTTATATAACCCTGTTATCCCCTAGGTGTGTACAGATTGATTGATTGTTTAATAATTTCTTCTAATATCTTTTCAGGTATCAAACTTAGGCTGACTGATCTATAGTTTCCCGGGTCCTCTTTATTCCCCTTTTTAAGATAGGTACTATGTTTGCCCCTTCCCAGTCCTCTGGACTTCACCCATCCTCCATGTGTTCTCAAAGATAATTGCTAATGGTTCAGAGATTGCTTCAGCTAGTTCCTTAAGGACCCTAGAATGAATTTCATCAGGCTCTGACAATTTTGAGTATATTTAACTTATCTGTTCCTCTTAACCCCTTCTTTCCTTATTCAGGCTTGCTTTCCTTCCCCCTTGATTTTAATATTTATTGTGTTAAATAACTGGTCACCATTAAACTTTTTAGTGACCACTGAAGCAAAATAGGCATTAAACACTTCAGCCTTCCTGATGTCATCAGTCAGTAGCTTTCCTTCCTCACTAAGTAGAGGACCTACCATTTCCTTTATCTTTCTCTTGCTGCTAATGTAGTTAAAGAACCTCTTATTATTGCCTTCTATATCCCTTGCTAGGAGTAACTCATTTTGTGCCTTAGCCTTTCTGATTTTTCCCCTATATGCTTGTTGCTATTCTTTTGTACTCCTCCTTAGCAATTGATCCATGTTTCCACTTATTGTTGGATGCCTTTTTGATTTTCAGGTAAGTAAAGAGCTTCTAATGCAGCCATGTTGGCTTCTTCCTATTCCTGTTTTTCCATTGCATTGGAATAATTGATGGTTGTGTCTTTAATAGTCTCTTTGAGAAACTTCTAACTTTCCTGAACTCCTTTATCCTTTAGATTTACTTCACATGGATCTTACCTACCAGTTCTCTGAGTTTTTCTGCTTTTTTGAAGTCCATTGTTCTTATTCTGCTTCTCCCACTTCTTCTTTTCCTTATAATCACGAAACTTATCATTTCATGATCACTTTCACCCAAATTGCTTTCCACCTTCAGATTTGCAACTAATTCCTCCCATTTTGTCAGAATCAAGTCCAAAATGACTGTCTCTTTGGTTACTTCCTCCACTTTCTGAAACAAAAAGTTGTCCCCATACATTTCAGTAACTTGCTGGAAATTTTGTGTTTTGCTGTATTACTTTTCCCGCAGATGTCTGATTGTTAAAGTCCCCCATTACTACCAGGTCTTGTGTTTTGGATATTTCTGTTATTTGTTATAGAAATGCCTCATCCATCTCTTCCTCTTTTGGTGATCTGTAGTACACCCCTACCAGGACGTCATGCCTGTTTTTTCCCCTTTTATCTTTACTAAGAGACTTTCAGCTGGTCTGTCTCTCACCTCCTTCTGGACCTCAGAACAAGTGTATATACTCTTGATGTATAATGCAATACTTTCTTTCTTTTTCCCAGGTGGGTATATTATGCAATATGATGGAATTTCTGGTGGTTTGTTTTTTTTCAATTTGCTTTTTTAAAAACCCAGCAACCTTAATTTGCGTCCCTTATGCATATGCATTATAATATAGACTTCAGTTACCAGTCCCAGCCTCTCCACCTTCCCTGGCTCCTTTTCCCACTCTGCCCTTTCTCCCACCCACACTGCATGTGAATGTCAACTTCCTTCTGTGCACTGCCTGGACCCAGCAGGGGGCTCAGTAAATGCATAGGACAGACAGGCTCACTGCTTTCACTTTAGATGAGGGGACCCAGACCCGGCACAGTTGCAGCAGCCCAGAGGTGCAGCTGCAGGGAAGGTCCTGTTCAGCCCCTGGCTGGAGCATGCTCAGTGTGGATGGACTCTTTGGGGAATTTAGCTGCTAAAAATCTAAGAAGTCTCTACTGAGCATGTGCAAATGGTGATTTTTTTTTTACAAAAGGTTATAAATTGGCCTAATTTGGGTGGTCACACTCCTGACACAGAAGCCATCCTCTTACCAAATTGCCAGTCCCTGTTCCAAAGCATCTGGTTGCTAAAGCTCTTCAAAGAAAACGTCCCTAGAGTTTTTGAACATGGGCAAAATGATGTATTTTTCCCTACTCTTATTCTTAGAAGTGCCTGAACTGTTTTGCCAGTAATTTTCCATACACCTAGTATGTCAATTTCAGACCAAACCATTAATGTCTGGCAAAGTTATAAGCAACTGAAAACAGAGTTTTATAGTGGGAAGTGTCAGGCAACCGTAATAGGTGATTCTACCAGTTCTGCCTATAATGCATATCTGTTACTGTAGAAAAAATATACTATCTTTGCATTGTTTAAGGGTTAGTATCAGACTGCATTAGTAAAGGGTAAAGACTACTGTAATGTCCTGCAATGGGGCAGAGTTAAAGTTGTATATACAACCATAGTGTGCTCTCCGTTCCAGATTTGTGATCACTTAAACCTGTAACTGTACTGTTACAATAACTTCAGCTTTTCTATGTGAACTGGCCTGTTTTTCAAAGTGGGGGTGGGGAGGGGAGGGAAGAATTTAGGACTGTTAGGCTCCAGGAGCATCATAGTATGGTAAAAGATCCTTCTTATATTGCAAGTTCTTTGGGGCAGAGATGGTCTTCCTGTTCTGTGTTTGTACAGCACCTAGCACAACGGGGTCCCGGTCCATGACTATGGCTCCTAGGCACTACAATAATTTAAATAGATAATAATAATTATTAATATCCTAGAGAGGTTACAGGCTCTGCAAATGAAAAGCTTCTCCCCCTGCCAACCCAAGCAACAACCTTAAGAACCCTGAAGAGTACCTGAGGAGAGGAGAAGGAGGGAGCTGGCAGCAGAATTAGCACTAATCCCATTCATGTCCCCTGGGCAGCAGCTGCTGGGTTATGTTACCCTCTGAAAAGATTAACATGGGTCTTGTCCTGCTGCAGTTAGCATCATAGCTGTAATGGCTAGTAAAATTGACTGTCTAATCCTCACTGAGGACTAGCAACCCTGAACATTTCAGACTTTAAAGTGCAGCTGTTTCTGAGTTATGCATGAGCAGAGAAGCATCTTACAACTTTCTTAACAGGAAAAAAAGCATATTTTTTAACCCCTGCATAACTCAGAAATTGCCGAAGGGATTTTGCTTTAGCTTTAAAAAAAAAAAGCACCATCTGAGATAAAGCATGAAGAATTTCAGCTCCAGAGTTAGGAGTATGTGAAAATAGAAGGTTATAATGAGAGGCTGATGTAGCTTTAACTATAACGAACTCTCCTAGGCTTCTGCTGAAGTATATGAGGATACTTCCTGTTTACAAGGTAATAACTGTACCAGAGCTGCATAAACTCAAATTCCAAAATCAGTGGTCTTTACAATAACATAACTAAGAGCAGAATTTGGCATGTAGTGCTCTAATATTTTTTAATAGATGCTTCATTATGAATTAGGCCAAAATATGTTAATTAATAAAGAGAATTTAGTTTAGACTCCTTCCATTTAAATAAATAAACCTTTCCTATGTGACTGTTTCTTTCTAAAACAGAGAGCCAGGTACTGGTGTACTGTGTGCTGTAAATCTGGAGTAACTCCGTGGACTTCATGAGAGTTACTCTGGATTTTCACTGGCATAAGTGAGATCAGAACCTTGCCCAATAGCTGTTAAGTTACATAGTGGTATATTATGCCAATATCATTCGATAACGATTATTTGCTAAATAGTGGCTGTACAACATTTGGCAAAAAATAAAATGTAGTGTGAAGGAACTGTGACCTTCACACTCTATGAGGGAATAATTGAGCTGTGTGAGAGCTGGGCTTTATTGCTCCTTCTGGCTACCAAAATAAATATCAGGACCTTATACTAATGAGGTTTTGGCCTGACAGTTTTATGGGTAGTGAAATTACCTTTGTGTGGTACATTTTAAGTGCTTTTTCCAAACAGAAGATAGTAGCTAGTACAGAGTGCTTTCACACAGCTGTATGCGATATTGTAAGGTTGTGGGCATCTACTGTGATCTCATTTTCTTCAACAGAGTAGGAATGTGTCTTCTGTTATTTGCTAAAGAGGTAACTGGTTGGGGAAAAGTTTAAAACCGCCCACATCTATCCACATGAAGTTCACTGAGTGGTCTCTCCATCTCTCAATTGATCACTGCAGTGGAAGAATAAACAACTTGAAAAGATAACGTTGCCAACTTTCCAATTTCTCAAAACCAGACACCACAGTAGGAGTTGCAGGAACTTCTCCTCATTCTCTGTTCCTCCTCTTCCCCTGAGGCTCCACCCCTTGCGCCGCCTCATTCCCCAAGGCTCTGCCCCCACTCACTCCTTTCTCCCTTCTGCCCCGTCTCTTGCTGCTCTCCCCTCTCCCTCATCACTCGATCCTCTTCCCCACCCTCTCCATCCCTGAGCAGGGCTCCCTCTGCCCGTAAGGGGACTACTCACCTGCCGCTTGTGGAGCCAGGGCTGGGAGCTGCAAGCCTGATGTGGAGCCTGCCTGATTGCCCACAAGATGCAGGTAGAAGATGGCCCCAGCTGAGCAGGGGCTGGCGCGGGTTAATGACCTGGTGCTTTCCCCCTCCCTGCCCAGCTGCTCACCCTTAAAGCAGGTAATAAGTGGGAGGGCCATGGCCCTCTGGTCCCCCATGTCTGGTGAACCCTGCATTACAATTATGGTCAGAATTGCCTGGACCACTCAGCTCCCCTCAGGGATCCTTCCCCCGCCCAGCGGTCAGCAAGGGGCCAGGCCCCACTCTCTTACCCCGGCAGCAGTTCCTCCAGGCCGACGGCAGCTGCTGAGCCAGCCCCACTCGGAGGCCAGGGCAAAGTGGAACCAAATGCGCCTCCAGCCGAGGGGCAAGTCAGCCCCTCCCCATATTCCCTGCTCCTGCCTGGCAGGTATTGCTCCGCCCTGGGCTCTGGCTCATCCCACCGGGCCTGATCCTACTGGGGGTTGGGGAATTGACGCTGCTGGGCCCGATCTTGTGGCACCCATATTTGCACCCCTCCACCCCACTAGCTCCGTGCTGCCTCTCTCTCCCTGCCTTAGTTATGGCCTTGGAAAATTGCGGTAACAGGAGTTTTGGTGTCTGGTGAATACTTCTGATCAGAGACTGTACAAGTCCCCTTAAAACCAGACTTTCTAGCTGAAAACCAGACACCTGGCAACCCTATGAAAAGATAGGAATTTTCATAGTGGACCAGACCAACATTCCACCTACTGCAGCTTCTTGTCTCCAGCAGTACCAGATGCATCAGAGGAAGGGGCAAGAAACCCTATTGTGAACAGTTATGAACTATGAGAAAGGATGGCCCAGTGGTTAGGATGCTATACCTGGGATTCCCGAGTTCATTTCTTTGTTTCTATGTGACGTTGGGCAAATCACTTAGGGTGGGATTTATGAAGGGACTTAGGTGTTGCAATGAGTCTAGAAAATCACAGGAACAATGCTGCGATCCCCAAAGCTGAGTTAAGCACCTCAGCTTCCAGTACAATGAATGGGGAGAGAACTACAAAAGCCAGTATGCTACGTGGGGACTCACCTAAACTAGCCAATGCGAGATGTCAACCAGAAGGGGGGGTGTCAAGCCCCACCCCCTTGAATATAGGGCCTATGTCTGGGCTGCAAGGAGTTGCTAGCTTTGCTTAGCAATACTCAAATGGCAACCCCTGTCTTGGAGTCAGGTGGCTTAAGCAACTAAACTGAGTTTCTTGTTGGAATGAGTTAGGTGCTTGCCTTGCTCCACACAAAATGGCTGCCAGAGGAAGTAGTGCCCACCTTACAACTTTTAGCCTAATGGTTAGAGCACTCCACTGGGATGTGGGAGACCCAGATTCAATTCTCCTCTCTCTGCTAGAGCGGGAGAAAGTATTTGAACAGAGGTCTGCCGTTGCTCAGGCAAGTGCTCTGATCACTGAGCTATGGGATACTTTGGTATGGGGTTTTCTTCTGTCTGTCCTGTTGAAGCTGTTCCATTGTGGCTAAATAACAAAAGAGTGATGGGAGGAGCGGGACTGGACCCAGGTTCTCTCACCTCCCAGTTGGGTACTCTAACCACTAGATTTCAGAATCATTCTCCCTTTCTGGTCCAATGACTTTTCCACAGTGGATAAATATTAAATAGCCATTAGGTGAGAGAGAGTGCATGAGAGAATGACTCTGTGGTCCAGTGGTTAGGGCACCCTCGTGAGAGGCGTGGGTCCAGTCCCCCTGATCTAATCACTCTTTCATTATTTATGCCCAATTGAAAAGCTTCCATCAGGAGAGATTGAGGGAGCCTCATATCAGAATATCCCATAGCTCAGTGGTTACAGCACTTTCCTGAGAGATGGGACACCCCAGTACAAATCATTTTTTCTCCCCCTCTGGTAGTGAGGGGGGAATTGAATGTGAGCTAAAGATTATAAGGTGAGCATCTCTTCTTCTGGCCAGATTTTTGACTGGGACTTGATCTGGTATGCAGCCTCTGAGCATGCCTACAGGATCAGGCTCCACATGTGATGTAGGCAGACAAACACCTATCTTCACCTGGTTTGTGAAGCACTCTGGGGCTTAGGTGGGGAGATGGGCATCTGGACTCTCAGAAGGCGTCAGCAGTGTACATGCCCGAAGCTGAAACATAAGTGCTGAGGGAGCTTTACCCTGAAACGTAGTCACCCAGTGAGTTTAGGTGACTACAGGGTTTGGTGGGAGTTTTGTGGATAGCAGTGTAGCCAAAACTGGGACTTGGACACCTAAAACTCAGATTTAGGTGCCTAGGTACCTTTGTGGATCCCACCCTTACTATCTCTGTGCCTCAGTACCACCTATTGGGCAACCAGATTGTGGCCCCATTGTGGTTGGCTCTGTACAGATATATAGGGCCAAATTTTCCATAGAGCTCAGCACTCAAAATTGGGCACTAGAATAAATGGACAGGTTTTCAGGAGCAATCAGCCTGTTGGGCGTAGGGTGGGTGCTGAGGACTTTTGAAAATCTGTCTATGAAGTGTCACCGTGGTAGTTGCTGGAAGCTGAGGACTTCTGAAACTCTGGCCTGATTGGTGGGCTCTGAGCCCTTCAAAATGTGGCTTTGATCTGTTTTGAAAATCTGGCCCGTAGTAAATGACAACCTCTGCTGCAAATATCATAAATACTCTCTTCTTGCCCTTCCTAAAACATCCTACATTAAATCTGCTATCTATATTACTTTTCAGCCAAAGAAATAATTCTGATATTATCTTCACACAGATCCTTCCAAATCTCTAGATCTAACTGAAGTTCAGAGTTGCCACATTCTAGAATTAAGTTTTTGTTGAACCACATTATAAAATCATGGACTATCCATTGGCAGTCTGTCTAGAATGGATAGCATTTGAGCACTGTTCCTAAGGCACACACGTCATTTATTCCCTCTTTTGTAGGGTTTAGGGCCTGTGGTTTTGGAACCATGTAACAGGGCTTGCTGTGTCCTATCCTGCCTTATTTGTTGCAGGCTGCATTTTGTATGCAAGGAAACAACAGACAAAATAGCCTCAAAAGAAAGGAAGAATGAGATAGTTTCCTAAGTTGTCTTTGCCTGAGTTGGCAGCTGCTCTAGCTCATTCAGCTTTTTGTTCTCCAGTGAGTGCTGTGCGTGTGTAGTAACAATGGGGTGATGCAGTTACACTGTAGGCTAATAGTGGAGTTCCGTCAAGTCCATTCATAAATACAGAGAAGGGTGCAGTGCTGTGAAAGCGAGCCAGCTTGCAGAGGAAGTAAGACCTCCAAGTAATGAGCTCTCCATCACAAACATAGCTGTCAGATCTCATGGACTGGTGATAGACTGTGATCATCTGGTTGGAGGCTTGCCCCGACCTGCACCACTGCAGATGTGTGACCTGTTCAAGCTGACAGAAGACACAGATAATGAGTAGCAAAGATTCCTCATTATATACACACATAGCCCTAGTTTAGCTTTGTCTAATGCAACACAAATATTGTAGGTTTTCTAGGAATCCCAATTTTTATAAACTCTGACATTATTATTGATATTGTTCTTGTTATTTAATATGCACTTCTGTCATCTGAAGATCTCAAAGTATTTTACTACCATTAAAGGACCACTGTCAACTTGAAATCTCAATTCAGCTTTAAAAATGACTTAATTTGAGGTGTGATAAATGCCCCTGAATTCCTCCTGCCAGTTTTTTTGGCTTTACATTTATGTTTTCCTAAAAAAAAATTTTCCCCTCGGTTGTGAAAGACCTCCCAAACAACAGGAGAAACTGCCTATCCTGATATCAAGGGGTAGCCGTGTTAGTCTGTATCCACAAAAACAACAAGGAATCCGGTGGCACCTTAAAGACTAACAATGCCTATCCTGGGGAAACAGTGGAACTAAATGTAAACACAGTGTTGTCAAATGAACTAAGAAAACTGAAAAATTAGAGGGAGAAAAAACTTGTTTTCCCTGATCCCTTTCAGTTATAGTCATCTTAGGCAGTCCTGGTAACACAGTAAGTAAACAAATTCTGGCAGAAATGTGATTTTATTTACCCTACTTAAGTATGATGGTGTCTCTTAAATTAATTTACCTACACAACACCCCTGCGGGAGAGCAACATATTATTTTCCCTGTTTAGAGATGGGTAAACTGGGCTATACAAGCAAACTTTGTAGCCATAATTCATAACCAGTGAGAACAACAAAAGAAGCATTTTTCTATTTGTAAACTGAATCAATTTGATCTGGAATCAATAAGACACCAACAACATGAGACATGGGATGGCATTTTCACATTGTCACTTTTCAGCCCTTGGTCCGTATAGACAGGAGTGTCGCAGAGTTAGGGGCCAGTGTACTGCAAATCAAGTCCCCGATTCAGGAAAGCATCCCTATGCTGATAGCACATGCACAAATTCCATGCAGTTAATCATGTGCTTAAGTGCTTTCAGGAATTGGGGACCAAGTGGGAATCCAGTGTCTTTTGTCCTTAACAGTGTGGATCACAGGTTCTGTGCTGGAATTTATGCAAATCCTTATTCCTAAATGCATGAGTAGTTGCATTCCTGTGCTCTCAAAGCAAAATGTAAATAACAGGAGACCAGCACTGTTACAGCACTCACCCACTGCACCCCCTTACATTTGTTACATATCTCCTCTTTCTTGAAAGAAGTACTTCTCCTGTTTTCCTCCTCTGGTTTTTCTTTAAGTTTTTAAAAGGGTCCTTTTCAGGAATGTTGCTTAAGAGAACCAGAGACGTTTGAATAGTCTCTTCTTTAAGTACCAGTAAACACTTAGGAAAAATCCACCTTTTTTTTGCACAGAGATGTCCTGGAATTTTTCAGTGTTTTCGGACTGCTGAATTTTATCACTCAGCAAAGCATCCAGACTTTGGATTTAAGCTTTTGAGCTTTGGCAGCAACTGTGAAGTAGTGGTGTAAACAAAAACGTGTGTAATTGTAGCTCAGTGGTGTCTTTTAGATCATTTAATTAAAAAAACCAAATAAATAAATAAAACCCCACTCTAATATGTTGTTCTTCAGCTAGTTATCGTACAGGGCAAAAATTGTGGTTTGCTTGCAGATGTTTGATTTGCAAGCAGTTCAAAAATAACATGGTTCATTTAATGCTAATGTAGATTGGCTGCAAGCATCTTTGTTACCAGATTGTCTAAACCTGCTCTAAGCACTAGATAAATTGTTTTATATTAGATTTCCAAAATATAGTGACACCTCTCTTAAGTGATCTCTCATAGTCCAAAATTATTTGCTTAGAAGAGGTTAAGTGGAGCAGAATTGTGTTCAAAGCATTTGCGGATATTTTATGATGGTTTCTTGATGAAGCATGTTGCCTGGTGAGGATGGTGTTTAATAGGCTTTCAGTGTACCCAGATGAGTGTAAATAAAATGAGACTTTGTTACATCAGTAGACCTACAGTTTCTGGATTGTTTCTTAGACAGTGTTCCATAGCATGTCATCTACTTCCATTGAGCCTCTTTCATATTCCCAGATGTATTTACTCCCTGACTATTTGATGGGCAAACCTAAAAGTTTCTGAGTTTCAGATCAGTTTCCCTAAGTTCAGATTCTTTTCTAAACCTCATCTTTGGTTAAAAAACCCCCCAAAAAACTGGCTAGAAATCTTGTTGGACAAATGGCACAGAGGGGTTGGAAACAAACTGTAGATACTTTCATCAAGAGCTCAGTCCTGCAAAGTACTGAGACCCTCAATTTGAAGTTAGTGGGCCCTAACGGCAGTAGGCATCTCCCAGAAGGTGCTTAGGACCTGGCAGAATTGGGTCCTAAGCTGCCAATAGAGATCCACGCTGGTTCAGTAGTGACTGAAAGTTCTTCTTCAAGTGCTTGCTTATGTCCATTCCATTGTAGGTGTGTGTGCTTGCCACATGCACTGGTGCCGGAAGTTTTTCCTTCAGTGGTATCCATAGGGGACTGGCTCAGGTGCCCTCTGGAGTGGTGCACATATGTGCCGGTATAAGGGGCACTGCCATCTCCCCCTTCCCTCAGTTCCTTCTTACCACCAGTGACGGTGCTGGAACATCTCCTTGCTTCGGCAAGCTTTTCTATCTCTACTGTGTCTAGTAGTGAACTTGTTATATGTAGTTGTTTAAAGTTGTATAGTTAATAGTTCCCTTAGTGTTAAGTTAGAAATAATTAGTTAGTCTCGTATGGGACTTTGCCTAGGGATGGGGCATGCCCTGGTCCCCGGGCTTCAAACCTTGTGACTGTTGCAAAAAACCTATGCCAGTCAGTGATCCCCATAGAAGCTTCCTGAAGTGTTTAGGAGAAACCCACATGAGCAACAAATGTCACATTTGCATGAGCTTCAGGCCTCAGACCAAGAAGGAGCAGGACATTCGTCTCCGAGAGCTCCTTTTGGAGTCAGCCCTCCCTCTGGCCTCGGATCTGATGAGATCAGACTCTGCTCCAATGCACCATGGCCTCTGACCGGCGCCGATCCCCATCCGCAATACTGGCTAAAAAGCAAAGAAAGGCCGGGAAGGGGCATTATCCTACGTCCTATAAAGGGAAGGAGAGAGATGGAGGAGAGCTAAGACCCACGTGGGGCAGGTCTTCCCCTCCAGACGGTGGCCAGGACCTGACTCCCGTTGAACCGTCAAGCCCACTTCAAGACCTGCCTGCTACGTGGGTAGCAGCAGAGGCACTCAGCACCTGGCATTTCTGTCCACACATGCATCCAACCTCGGTTGGGGAGCGTATCTCGATATACTGCAGACTTAGGGGTTATGGTCTCAAAAGGAGCTTGTATTAGGGTACATCCAGACTACCCGCCGAATCGGCGGGTAGCGATCGATTTTGCGGGGATCGATATATCGTGTCTCATCTAGATGCGATATATCGATCCCCGAACGCGCTCCCGTCGACTCCAGAACTCCACTGGAGCAAGTGGCAGTAGCGGAGTCGACGGGGGAGCCGCGGACGTCGATCCCGAGCAGTGAGGACGGGAGGTAAGTCGGGATAAGATACTTCGACTTCAGCTACGGTATTCCCGTAGCTGAAGTTGCGTATCTTACCTCGACACTGCCCCCCAGTGTGGACCAGGCCTTACAGATAAACACCAGAGAGCTCAGAGCCATCTGTCTGGCTTCCGTGTCTTCCTTCCCCAATTGTCTGGTCGGGTGGTGCAGGTGTTGATGGACAACACGGCCTCCATGTTCTATGTGAGCAGGCAGGGGCAGCTCGATCGTCGGCTCTGTGCCAGAAGGCCTCCATCTGTGAGACTTCTGCATTCAGCATGCAGTCCACCTGGAAGCCTCACACCTCCCCAGCGTATGGAACACACTGGCAGATCGCCTCAGCAGGTCCTTCTTCTCTCACCACGAATGGTCCCTTCACTCTGAAGTTGTCAGAATGCTCCTCCAGAAGTGGGGAGCTCCTCGAGTCGACCTGTTTGCCACCAGAAAGAATAGGAAGTGCCATCAGTTCTGCTCGCTCCAAGGCCTTGGCAGACGCTCTCTATCCGTTGCCTTTCTCCTGTCTTGGTCAGGGGACCTGATTTACGCCTTCCCGCCAGTTCCGCTCATCAGCAGAGTCCTCTCAAAAATCAAGAGGGACAAGGCATGGGTCATTATGATCACCCCAGCATGGCCTCACCAGTATTGGTTTGGCATGCTCATGAACCTGGACATGGCAGCCCCGTGGCCACTTGCCAGCCACCCAACCCTACTCTCGCAGGATCATGGTCAGCTCCTGCACCCGAACCTTATCTCTCTCCACCTCAGCTTGGATGCTGCGTGACTGAATCCAGAGGAACAAACCTGCTCTAGTCAGATACAGCAGGTTTTCTTGGATAGCAGAAAGCCCTTCACCAGTGCAACTTACCTGGCAAAGTGGAAGCGTTTCTCTTGCTGGGCATCAAAGCGGGATATCTCCCCGACCCAGTCATCTCTGCAGTCCATCCAGGATTACCTGCTTCACTTAAAGCACCAGGGCCTCGCCTTCTCTTTGATCAAGGTGCACCTGGTAGCCATATTGGCCTTCCATCCTTGCATCCAGGATAGATCGGTGTTCTCGCATGAGATATCTATCAGGTTCCTGAAAGGCCTTGAAAGACTCTTTCCACTGGTCTGGGACCCAGTTCCCCAATGGGACCTCAACGTGGTCCTCTCCAGGCTCACGGGTCCACCCTTTGAGCCTATGGCTTCTGGTTCCCTTTCCCACTTGTCGTGGGTGGTTGCATTCCATGTAGCTATTACCTCGGCGACATGTGTCTCCGAGATTAAAGCCCTCACTTTGGAGCCCCCGTACATGGTATTCTACAAGGACACGGTCCAGCTGAGGTCCCATCCAGTCTTCCTGCCAAAGGTGGTGTCGCACTTCCATATCAACCAAGATATCTTCCTCCCAGTGTTCTGTCCAAAGCCTCACATGACCAATGATGAGAGGTGGCTGCACACTCTAGATGTCAGGCGCGCCCTGGCTTTCTACCTGGAGAGCACAAAGCCCTTCCACAGATCGACCCAGCTCTTTATCATGACAGCTGACAAGCTGAAGGGCCTTCCGATGTCCTCTCAGAGGATTTCAAATTGGATCACCACCTGCATCTGTACTTGTTACGAGTTGATGCAGGCTGTGCCTTCATTGATTAGGGCTCAGGCGTCTTTGGCTGCCTTCCTGGCGCATGTCCCTATCCAGGACATGTGCAGGGTCGCGACATGGACTTCAGTACACATGTTTACGATGCATTACACTATCACCCAGCAAGCTAGAGGTGATGCTGGATTTGGAAGAGCTGTGTTGCAATCGGCATGTCCATGAACTTCTACCCGCCTCTGGTGGTGCTGCTTGGGAGTCACCTACAATAGAATGGACATGAGCAAGCACTCGAAGAAGAAAAGACGGTTGTGAGGGTTTGGATCACAGAAACCCCCTTGCGGCTGCCAACTGATGTGCCAAGACTACTTCTGCCCCTGCTTTTCCTGCCAGCCTGGGACTCCAGCACCCTGTCTTGTTGAGCCAGACACACCAGTCTGCTCCAACATAGACCCAGGGTCTGAACCATATGCCCCAAAGCTGCAGACTTAACTGAAAGCAGCTTACAGAAGTGTTCCTGTCTTTAACACTCAGATACCCAACTCCCAAAGGGGTCCAAACCCCAAACAAATCCGTTTTACCCTTTATAAAGTTTATACAGGGTAAACTCATAAATTGTTCGCCCTCTATAACACTGATAGAGATGTATGCACAGCTGTTTGCCCCCCTCAGGTATTAATACATACTCTGGGTTAATTAATAAGTAAAAAGTGATTTTATTAAATACAGAAAGTAGGATTTAAGTGGTTCTAAATAGTAACAGACAGAACAAAGTGAATTACCAAGTAAAATAAAATAAAACACGCAAATCTAAGTCTAATACAGTACTAAAATTGAATATAGATAAACTCTCACCCTCAGAGATGTTTCAATAAGTTTCTTTCACAGACTGGACACCTTCCTACTCTGGGCACAATCCTTTCCCCTGGTACAACCCTTGTTCTAGCTCAGGTGGTAGCTAGGAGATTTCTCATGGTTGCTGCCCCCTTTTCTCTGTTCCACCCACTTATATATCTTTGGCATAAGGCAGAAATCCTTTGTCCCACCCCCCCTTTCTCAGTGGAAAAGCACCAGGTTAAAGATGGATTCCAGTTCAGGTGACATGATCACATGTCACTGTAAGACTTCATTACCCACCTCCCAGCACACATGTATATAGGAAGATTCACAACCATCTATAGACAATTGTCCTGGTTAATGGGAGCCATCAAGATTCCAAGCCACCATTAATGGCCCACACTTTGCATAATTACAATAGGCCTTCAGAGTTATATTTTATATTTCTAGTTTCAGATACAAGAGTGATACATTTATACAAATAAGATGACCACACTCGTAGATTATAAGCTTTGTAATGATACCTTACAAGAGACCTAACTCTATAGTGTAGACCAGGCCTCAGATGTAATTGTTACCCAGGAACCTCTTGATGCCAACTGGTAGAGGGCATAACAGGTGCATATGGGTTACAGGGATCCCAGAGTCTGGTATTTTTAGTTCACCCAAGAGTGTCATGTGAGGACTCAAAGCCTGTGTCACCCTGGTCATCAGTATCACTGCAAAATGCACGTACAGAGGTTGTATAGGGAGTTACGTATATACAGTGAAAATTATTTCTTAAGGTCTGCATTAAGGGAGCGGTCACCAGCAACAGTGAAAAGCAGGTTTTCTTTCAGACAAGGACCGTTTATCTGTCTGGCTGTTTACCTGTAAATTAAGTATTGTATGGTTCACAATAGGCCTCTACTCAAAAGTCTGAGCTGCGTGCTAATGAAGGATTGTGAAATCTTCAGAGAGGAAATTAACAAGAAGAGGGAAACAGCAGAAGTCAGCTTGTTTAGGGGTAATACAATGAACTTTTGAAACTGTACCCAAGGTACAGATGAACCCCTAGATATTTGTTCAGTCTATAAGGACAAGCTGTCAGCGGGCATGATTTTATGAGAAGGGATCTCTGCCAAACTGGTTGAAAATACTGGGGAAAGAACTTGGGGTATGCTTTCTTGCAGAAGATAGACATTCCTTGCTAGTTAAGTTTAGTTTTCAAAAAGTGTGTTATGATTTTGTTTTATATGTAACCATTTGTTTCCAGTATTCTTACTCACTATCACTTGAATCTCTGTCCTTTGATAATAAACTTATTCTTGTTTTCACTATAAAAACATCTAAATGCTGTGTGTTCAGCAGAGCTGTTTTCTAAGGTGTAACTAGTGAGCTGGGGTGTACAGTTCCTTTGGGAACGGTGAGTCTGGTAATTCTGGGAGAGTTCAGTGGATAAGGGGCTGGACACTACAGGGAATGCTCGGAGAACTTGGGGTTGGTGTGTGCCTATTGCTAACCTGTACAGAGAGAGCAAGGCCTGTGGAGGCCTGGAGGGCAGTACTTCTGCTACCAGAAACTGGTGGTTACAGGGAGCTGATACACCGCAGGCACAGACAAAATTTCCTCACGCTAAGGGCAGGGTGTGGTGAGGTGCGTCACAGCCCTGGGAAGTGTCATTTTAGGGCTCTGCATAAATTAAATGGATCATTATTTGTTTTTGCTATGAATTATTAAAAGTTGTATAATATTATAAGAGAGTTCTGAAACTGACTTAACTGGGTGAGGATTTTCAGGATTTATGTTAGATGCAAAACCCTGCAGTTCTGTAGAGAATTGGGTTGTAAAGCACTGAGATTGGTACGTGGCTGTGCAAATGCCTGGTTTGTTTTAGAAAGACATTCTGGTTTGCAGTTTTGACCCTTAATGTTTTAAAAGCATACTGAGATCGTTGTATGAAACGTGCTTTATAAATGCAAAGTTTCATGATATTCTGCAAATGGATATCCGCACTCTTCCAGTTTTTTATTTCTGAGCCTGATCTGCACCATTTTGCCATCAACTTCAATGGGAGCAGTGTCAGGCCCTGTTTGAAGGAAGGTTAGCATGGCTGGAAACTTTTATTTGGTGATAGGGAGATGTATACACTCAATGAAATCCTTCTGATGTGGGGGGTTCATCTGTGCTGGTAAACTCCTGTGTGACCTTGGGGCTCATCCCTTGATTACCTTGCACTTCTGTCAATCTAGCTGCAAAAACTGTTTGAAAACGAGATATTGTGTCTGATGATAGATTATATGCATTTGCTTAGGTCTTCTCCAGTGAACACAAGCACATCAGCAGCAGTTTATGGGAAAGGAAAACAGACCACAAACAGAAAACCAATTATGTTGCAACAAGCAGTTGCCAGAATATGCTATAATGGACTCACTGGACATTTTAACATAAGCCCAGTCATTTTACTAAACCGTGGAACATGATATTACAGTTACTACTTCTTAAATATGTGAATGTTGGTAATGGACCTAGAATGCACATGTGTTCTTGAGCATGGGATTTATTTGAATTTTTGAGGGTTTTTGGCAGCAATATATTTGGGACGAGAGGCCCAGTCCTCACCATTAAATGTTCAATTCCCTGACTATAGAAAGCGTCCAACCATTTCCCAGCAAGATGAATAAAAGCAAAAGTTCTCACCTTAAAATAACTAGACAGATTTGTCATCACCAGCAGGACCATTAAAAACAAAACAATCAGTCCCCCTACACACCTCTTGCAAAAAAACCCAACAGAAATACCCCAACATCTAATGGCTGCAGCACTGTAAAAATCCAGATTTTTTGCTTCACCTCCCATCACCAATAAATCCAGGGTATTTAGTTACTTTTTCTCAGTGACATGTACGGTACTCCTTCACTTCAATCTTCCTGCTCCATGCTTAGCAAGCTGGGTATTAAAACTTCACATCTCTCCAAGAGCAGGAATCCAGTAGGTTTCGGTCCCTTGCTTTCTGATATGAATGTAGCATGTATGCAGAGTATAAGGAGGGATAGACAGCACAATGCACCTCATACCAAAGAAGTTGGTAGGAGGTCTAATTTTAGGCCTGGCATAAGGTCACCAATTTCGGTTGGACGTATTCCTGAAAGTTTCATCACATGACACAATCTTTAATGATTAATCTTTAATTCCTGAAGACTCCAGGACAATCCTGGAGGGTTGGCAACCCTAGCCTTTCATCCTCAACAGGACTCCTTTTACAATAAGGCAGCAAAGTCTTTTGTAGATTCATGAAAACCAGAGAAAACGTGGTTTTGGTAATTAAGTGTCTTAATATGAATAACTCCTGCTGGCATAGTTGCTACATGAGTTCTTAATACAGGATTATGGGCAAGCCTTCTTGCTCTGGTATGGTGCACAGACAGTGTGCACAAATACCTGTTGTTGGAATGCAGTTAGCATTTTGAAACATGTCCATTCAATGACTGATCCAGTGTGCTGACAGTACATGTAGTCCAGTGGATAGGATACTAGACCATGAGTCAAGAGATCAGCATTCTGTTCCTGGCATTGCCACTGACTCACTCTGTGGCCTAGTGCAAGTCATATAGGCCAGCATTTTTAGACATGACCTCCCACTTTAGGCACTGCATTTTGGGAGCGGGAGGGGGTGTCCAACTTGAGACACTATCTTGAGTTTCTAAGGTGCTGAGCATCCCCTGCTTCCATTGACTTAACTGCAGTTGTGGTTGCTCAGTGCACCTGTGTATTCGCTTAAATTGTTACTCATTGTTTGTGCCCACAGTATACCTCTAATCTCCAGAGGACAACAGGTCTATACACAGAGTGTGGGTATGAATGCAGAGAGACAGAAATAAGGGTGTTTCATGAAAAGCGCAGATGAAGACTTACATTCTGGTTAGTTGTTCTAAGAAAAACGGACCCCAGGAAATTAAAAGAGTATGCTGTGGAATGAATACATGATGTACACTCTCCTTCTTCTGAAGCTAAGGTACATCTTAGAGGGCTGTCTCATAATCAGCACAGTACAGAGTGAATATATCTGTCATTAGGGGCACATTACTATTTCAGACAGATTGCCATAAACTAGAGCAGCCTCTGGGATTCCTCTAATTTATGATAAGGGCTACACCAGGGGTAGGCAACCTATGGCACACAAGATGATTTTAGGTGGCACTCACACTGCCTGGGTCCTGGCCACCGGTTCGGGGGGCTCTGCATTTTAATGTAATTTTAAATGAAGCTTCTTAACATTTTAAAAACCTTATTTACTTTACATACAACAATAGTTTAGTTATATATTATAGACTTATAGAAAGAGACCTTCTAAAAATGTTCAAATGTATTACTGGCACGTGAAACCTTAAATTAGAGTGAATAAATGAAGACTCGGCACAGCACTTCTGAAAGGTTACTGACCCTTGGGCTACACTGATGCCAAAGAGCAGGCCAGATTCTGCATAGTGCAAAGGTGACTTAAAAGACATCGTTGTCCCCGCTGCACTTCATGCGACGTACAGCCTAGAATCTGGTCCCTGAATTCTGTGCTAAGCTTTTCCAAAGTGACCTTGTGTAAACTCTTAGTTCCTCTTCTGTAAAATGGGGAGAATGGTAGTTGCCTGCCTCCTTAAGGTAGGGGTATGAAGCCTTGCTCAGTAATGACTGTGAAGTGCACAGGCTTATTAACACAAACAAGTGAAAGAGATGACACTAGAACTCATGGTTTCTCCCTTATGCCCAGCACACCTTCCCCCCAGTGGAGCAAGTATATTGAAACAGGAGGAAGAGTGTTGGCACCTCAAGCCAAGGAGAATGTCATTTCCCCTCACTTTAATCTCTGCCTTCTCCTAGGTTAAGGGCCTGCAGCAGCTGCTACTCCATCTGTTACATCTATAGTACGTCCAGAGCTCTAGCTCTGTTCCTGAGGCATGTTTCAGTGTAGTTGGTATGTTAGGGGCTCTGTGGGGCTTTTAGCAGCAAGGCTCTTATGGGCTGTACTGAGCATGTACAAATGACAATTTTCAGAGGCTTATAACTTGGTTAGCCTGGGTGTATGTTCATGGGGAGAGCATACGACACCTGACCCCACACTTCTCCTAATCCAAATTGGAAGGTCCTACTCCAAATCCTGAAGGTGCTAGAGCTCTTCAGAAAAACCGCTGGGATTTTTTTAAATTAACTTTTGTCAAACTACCTGCTTTCCCTAGCCTCATTCTTGGAAATGGCTGAGCTGGTTTTGATTAAATTTTCCCAGATCAGGTCAGCCTGAGACAGAGAGTAAGCATGGAAAATTTCAGCCCAAGGGATAGAAATTTGGCAAAGTTACAAGCAACTGAAAGCAGTGGCTTATAATGGAAAGTATTAGGCAACTTGAACTATGGGAATTGCCACTTTCTTCACCTATAGTTAAGTGTTTAATATCAGTCTCATCAATCTTTGTTGGGGCTTCCATCTCTGGAGCACAGAGCCATGTGTTAAAGAGGCACATAGCTATGCCAAACACAGAGAGGTAACAATCCACCCACTGCACATCACACGGGCATGACACTGCAGCACAGTTTTCAAGTATTGCCTTGCTCTCTGCTAGTGATCTGACAATGGTATTGATCAACGTTATTCTCGATAAGGGAAGAAACAGTTGATTCTGACGGTTAAGCTGGAAAATACGACACCATCCTGGTCCAGTTATGCCTAGGCAATAGTGATGAACTAGCCTCTTGTTACTGATGCTCTAATGATACCGCCATGATCTGTACCTAGCTGACTGATGTTAGAACTGAGTAGTGGCCTCCACATCCTTGGTAAGTTTCTTGTTCATGATAGGACCAATGTCTCATCCAGTCCACTCTTCCTTGTATCTGATCAGCATAACAAACCATCCCCTTGTACTCTTTTGCCGGTATATCTACATGTACAAATAATGTTTGGGAATGGTGCTCCACCATATAGGCATGGTAGTTTCTTTGCAGAGAGAGGGTGTGACTTTACTGCTAGCACTGAGTCTCCAGGGTCCAACACAAAGTGGTATTCCTGGCAGAGCATGAATTTTATCACGTGGAATAATCACACCAGCACAAATTGTATCAAGCACATAAATGTCACCAGTGGAGTGGACATGCCCAGACATGACTTATGCTTTCCCAGTCAGGCTGGGACAACAGATGTACATTGCAGGCCTGGAACGAAGCATACCTGTGTGCAGACTTCAAACTCCACTGGTTGCCACTGTGTGGGTGAGGGGGCTTGCCAGATAGGCCCCTGGTTTGATCTGTTGTACTGCAGTACTTTGTTCTGTTCCCGACTCGACCACTGACTCCACGTGTGACCTGATACAAATCACTTCACCTCTGTACCTCAGTTTCCAAGTCTGTGAAATGGGAATAATGATACTTATCTAATCCTCGGTATAAAGTGCTTTGAAGTCTACAGCAGAAGTAGTTTTCTGATAATACTACAGTAGAACCTCAGAGTTACAAACACTTTGGGGATGGAGGTTCGTAACTCTGAAATGCTCAAATGAACAAAATGTTATGGTTGTTCTTTCAAAAGTTTACAACTGAACATTGTCTTAAGACAGCTTTGAAAATTTACTGTGCAGTAGAAAAATGCTGCTTTTAACCATCTTAATTTAAATGAAAAGCACAGAAACAGTTTCCTTGCTTTTTAAAATCTTTTTTTTAAACGTTCCCTTTATTTTTTAGTAGTTTACGTTTAACACAATACTGTACTGTATTTGTTTATTATGGGGATGGTGGTGGTGGTGTTTTTGTTTTTGTCCCTGCTGCTGCCTGATTGTGTACTTCTACTTCCAAACGAGATGTGTGGTTGACTCGTCAGTTTGTAACTCTGATGTTCATAACTCTGAGGTTCTACTGTATTGTTAATTATTGCTATTTTAATTTTGCCTGCACCCTGAATGCCTGTGCCATTTTCAGTGAGACATAAGTGTCCTAGCTTTGGCCTGCTCTTTCCCCTGTTGTTGGAATAATTTTGCTTGTTTGAATTTGAATTTGCTCCATGGGTGGAAGATGATCCTTGCAAACTGCTGACAATGGTCTTGGTGCTCTGTGTCTTGGATTGTCTGGCGGGTTGCTTCCCAGCTGTGTTTGTACTGTTTCTACCAGGGTTGTCTTTCATGAGGCCCAACTGTCAAGCAGTGTTTGGAGACAGGATTACATTTTTGGGAGTCTGGGTACAGATTCTCTGAGCTTAGGGGCATCTCCTTTTTACCTCTTCGTTGCTGACCCTTCTAAAGAAAATACTTCAGTGTTCTATAGTAACAGCCCACTTCATGGCAGTGCTGTAAGATGTAGTACTTTGGACAATTACAAAAACCTTGATTTTATTAAAGGCATGTTTCTTCTTGCACAGAGGGAATGCAGCAGCTACTACATAGCTACTACATAGCTAGGTATAGTCCTGCCTTTGGATTTATATCTGTCCTGCAGGAGATTGCCAATGAATATCATTGAGTTCCCGTTCCAAAAGGCACTACTTTCTTGCAGGAAAGTTAGAATTTTAAGTTGCCAAGATTGTAACAAATGTGGTATTTGCTTTACTCCACCCAAAGGGCTGCATACGTGGGCTGCTTCTAGTGACATGCAGCCTGTTTCTCTTCATAGCCCAATTCTAGGGTGAATGCATGATTTCCATTCACGTAGCCTCTGACCATCTTGGTTTGCCTCATTTCTCCTTGTCTTGACGCTTTGATTGGCACAGTAGGAAAAGATTGACTAACAGATCACTTTGCTTCCTGTTCTCTAGGACTGCCTTAAAGCCTGCCAAGAACAGATAGAGTCGGTGCTAGTAAGCAACCTTAGGCAAGTCCAGCAGCAGCAACAGCAAAGAAACCCTTCTAAGATGGTGGATGAACTGGACCAGGCCAGCACTCCCACAGATGTGAGAGACATCAACCTGTGAGGACGTCAGCCCAGACAGTCATGCTTGCTCCCTCTGCTCCCCCCCCCTTTTTTTTTAGAATGAAATCTTTTTTTTTTAATCTGCTCCCACATAGAACGTATTTAAAGCTCTTTTAGATACAAAACAAAAACAAAAAAAGAAGTAATTTAAAAAAGCATTTGGTGCCTGTGATGTTCTATAGAAGGGAATCCCACGATATATTTGATACTTGCTGTTTGATTATGTATCGGTGATATTAAGTGCTTATAAAAGCATAAAAAGTAGCTAGATAAATGTAAGCCTGCATTTGTGGGAACAAAGTAGAATATACTTTTTTGTGCGTGCATTATGACCTAGTGCATACACACCCTTTTTTAAACGTAAGAAAGGAATTGTGTGTGTGATGTTATGGCTTGACTAGATTGCAAAGCAATAGAATTAAGGGGTTAGGGCAAAGTGGGAAAAGATCCCTGAAGTGATTGAACCATTTTGGATGCAGAAGAGATTTGCTGATCTATCACCTCTGTTATTAGTCAGAACAGTTTGTTGGATCTCTGTATGTTAGTTTTGTTTACTCTTGCTGTCTGTGGTAGCTGCTACCTAAGAAAGAAGATGCTTTATTTTGCCAGCCGGAAGAGCAGGTGTTTCTTTCCCCCCCCCCCACCACCACCACTGCTTCCTACTTTTTCTCCAGAAATGGTTCATTCTAAACACAGCAGCATCTTTGGCATAAAGCTGATCCTGCTCTCCAGCAGTGGTCCAAGCCAAAGTATAGAATGCTTGCATTAGATGGCAGAAATATACAGATTAAAAATGACCTGTCAACAAATCAGACCACCTCCGAACTTTGGATTCCTAGATGCAGTGGATCATCTGTGAAAAAGCATTATATTCATTCACAATGCTAATGCTACACATCAATGTTAACTTTTGGCAGCTCTTTAGTTTGGTGTAAAGGCAATTAAATGATGCTCTGCCCATCTTCCTTTTTAACATCCTCACTGTGTTAAAGAAGATGTGATTTCCTTTGATCCCCCCTCTCCCTCCAAAAAATACATTTTCCAGATGTTTATAACTTTACTGGTCCACAGTTAGCATTATTATAAACCATTTCATTCGAAAAGCACTTTGAAAATTGTTCCTAAGGGATAAATGAAATGGTTTATGACAATTGTGCTGAGCAAAAAAAAAAAAAAAAAAGCAACAATGCATATAGCTTTTAATAGTCAATATTTTCCAATATCTGATGTACTTCGCTAGTTCTGGTGTTGCTGGAAATTCCAACACCTGCTTCGGATGACATTCCTGTCACAACATTCCGGATGAAAGTCTGACAATTCTGTGTATTGTTCAGTGTCAGAAGGATCTTAACACCACCTGCATGCTTATCTATGGACAATGAAAGAAAATTGCTGGTGCAAAAGACACAAATGGTAAACATCAAGGTGCGTGACTTTGATTTTTATTACAAAGGTGTATTCAGTGTACTTGAATTTATTTTTCCTGCTCCATCTGTAAAGAAGAGGCATTTAGATGGCAAAGGAGATGGGGCGATTTTTTTTTTTTTTGCACAATTGTATTAACAGATTGCAAATATACAGTTTGAAGCTGTTGGATGAAATGTTAATGTTTGCATTTTTTTAAAGCTAAAAATCCAGAAAGAACATGCTACTTTGAAGAATATTTTATGAATGGACTCTGCCATATTTGGCTAGATGAGGGTAGAAAATGGAGTAAGAAACTAAGGGGTTTATTTTTTTTTTATTTTTTTTTTTGCGCTGCTAAGAAGCTATGATTTGTTTCATTCTTATTCACATTAACAGTACTTAGCTGTATTGTTTCACTGAGTGTGCTGCTATTTTATAAACATTTTTATAATATATTATTTTACTGCTTAAATTTCAAATCCTGAAGTAGACGGTTAAGTGGAGATGAGTTCTTAGATTTACTGGAAATGCCCTGTACAGTTGTTTTCTAATAGCGTACTCATGATTTTTTTTTATTTTATTTTATTTTATTTTTCTGATCACATCCTGCAAAGACAGTATATTTACCTCAGGTTTACTGGACAAAAAAGGTTCCCATTTTCACAATACCTCACAACTTTACAGTTCTTTCCGCTGGGAGCCTCATGGATGGTCAATGCAAAAGGCAGCCAAAGCCTGTGTTTTGGTGAGCAAAGCACAGTTGCTTCAGTTGTGTAGGGGAACAGTTGTAGATTGCAGGGACATTGGGCTCCCGTTTGGTCTTAGGTATCCGTTTCATAGTGGAAAAAATACATTAACACGAGGATCCGTTCAGCAAAGATTTCTGCACATATAGGTCTCGATCCTAGAAGCACTTAAGACCTGATTCTCCACTGTATGTCACCTTATGCAGTCATTTGTATTTGTGCAAAATGAGTGTCTTGTGGATATTAAAATGTTACCTCCAACATAAGTAGAAAATTCTGGTTTGGGATCATTTTACACGTACTTTGCCCCGATGCAAATGATTACTTGAGGTGCTGGACAGTGAGCATTGTACCTTTGCTACCTAGTGTAATGCTTTACTACCATAAGTAATCCCATAGGGCTAGATCGTGACTTCGTGGTTGTCTGCATTGTTACGCTGCCCCTAGAGCAGTCCAGAAAACAGATTATGACCCCAGGAGTCACAGTCCCCTCCTGGTCTCCTCTCTACTTCAAAAAGGGAATAAACTGCACCAGGTCTATACTCAGTGCAGCGTATGCATCACAGTGCACCAGTGCAGCCACATGGCTGGCCACACTGAGGGTGGGGGAGCCAGGGCTCTACCCCTTTCCACCAACCTGCGTAGGGAGGGGGCTGTCCAGCAGTGTGGTGCCTGCTTCCTTGCCCACGATGCTGCCTGTCATACTGCTAGTTAGCCATGCCATGATTTGGCATAGAGAAATCAATGGGCCTACTTGTGGTAGCAAGCACTCTGCTCAGTAGTGTTAGTAGAATCAGGCCCTTAATTTGCAGTGGATTTAGAAATAATCAGCCCATTACTTTTGTAATCCTCAAAGGGAGTTTTCCCTGAGTATGGACTACAGGATTAGGCCCAACAGTCTTCTCTCAGTGGCTGGGTATCAAAAGACAAAACAAATGGTCTTAAAGTAATACTGCCAGGCTTTTTGAGCCCCAGATTTTACATGCTTTTAACACTGCATATTATAACAAAAAACACCTTTTTGTTAAGGCTATGTTAAGTATTCTCAATGAGACCCGAAAACATAGGTCCAGTTCCCACAAATTCCTTTGGATGGCACTCCATGCAGTTTCAGCTGTCTCTGTCCATGCAAAGGTGTTTGCAGCATCAGGCCCTGAGATACAGTAGTTGAGATTTTGTATTTTGTTTCAATTTTCTGAAATCAGTCCAATTTTGCAAAACAGCCAAAGTCCTGCAAAATGTTAGGTATTTTTCTTAAAAAGATAGAGCAAGTGAAAACAGTAAAATTTTCACTCTAAAATGGCCATATAATTAAACGGAAACCTTGACATTTTCCAAATTGTGGAATTTTGTTCTTACAAAAATAAACATTTTCACATTAAAAACATGAAATTTAGCAGGTTCTGGTACAAAAAACTCGTATTATGAAAAAAACATGGAAAGTGAGATTATGGAGCCACAAAATAACTTCTTTTTTGTGGCAAAATTATGCCCCCCAAAACTCTGCACAGCCCTCCTCCTTATAAGATCTTACTGTGACATATAGTACCTTTCATATAGGTGTATACCAAAGTGATTTATGGACTGGACCAAATTCTGTGCTAACTTGTGCCCCTTAAAACACTCTTTAGTGGAGCTGTACATGTGTAAGTCGGCGTAGTATTTGGCCACTGTGTTTATGGAGATCACTTGACCTACTTCTGGTATGGAACACAGCAGTCATGTGCCATCAGCACTAAACAACTGTTTGTAGAATTGAAACTGCAAGGAGAATGTAGGCCAGGAGAATGGAACGTAATTACCCACATTGGAATTTGGCCAGGACAGCAGGGTTAAGAATTGTGAAAAATACCATAGCACTTTTAACAACCACAATGGTCAGGACTTTGATTTTCATTTCATTCAAAAAATAGCACTTTCCCAAGCACAGTTCCTTCTACCACCATGCTAGGCATTGACTCGCTATGGACTCAGAAGAAAGAGTGTGCTGTCTGCTGAATCACTAGCACCATTTCCTGCAGTACATACATTTTCCTTGGAAAGTTCATCATTAAGGTCTCTCTCCTGCAATCAGATCTGTGCAGGCAGTCTCTTGCACCCATGTGGAGCCCTATAGACTTCTGTGGAACTCAGTGCAGGTATAGTGAAATTCACTATGTTATGAAGGGCTAACTGCCATTCTGTACCCCTGTGTACTGCAGAGGGGGGGTCTTCACATCATCTTGAAACAGGCCAGCTTGGAGAGAGTTCTGGGGATGGGAAAGTGAATACACAGATTTGTTTCCAAAAAGGGATGTGGAGAAGCTACATAGGAGCTTTTGACCTGTTAGTAGATCAGAGATTAATTTAATTCCCCTCACTCCATGTGTGCGCCCTGCATATAGCACGATTACTCAGGCATTATGCAGTAATGGGTGAATTTCACCCTAAAGAACCTGGTAGATTATAACTCAGAGCCTTATCCTGCAAACACCTATGCATGTGAGAACTTCACCCGTATGAGTACTCCCATTGACAAAGGGACTACTATAAAATTAGTCAGGTGTATATGTGTTTGTTGAATCAAGTCCTCGTATTACCACGTAAGGTTTGTTTTTTGTTTGTACCTTAGTATACCTTTTAAAACTGCCTCTGAGCATGATATAGTTAAATAATGTAGTTCTTTATTTTGTATAAAGCCGATACATAAAAAGTACAGTTGGAGCCCGCATGCACAATTTATTTCATAGGACCTACACTGTGTGCAGTCATTTTTAACAAATACATTTGATGCTGCAGTGGTGTAGTAAAAAATAAACAATTACTATGTGGTTAGAATCAAGAGGGCATTTACTATTATAATACACAGCACTCAAAAGTATGTAAAATCTGGGTCCTAACAACTTGACAATATCACTTAAAATGAAAACTATTGTATGTTTTGCACAATTTTCATTTCAAACTGAGGACAAGAAAGACAAAATTGTTTTTTGTTTTTGTTTTTTTGGTTTTTTTTGGTCTGGCATCAATAAGTGCTATCTCAAAGCACCAGTGTGTGATTTTTTTCAAATACCATAATCCAGCCTTCTTCTCTACAACCCACTTTGAAAAAAGTGCCTTGCAGATTGTACCTTCCCAGATCTTTGATATAGTATGGCAAATATTTGTCATTTTTAGTGGAATATTTGGTTTATCTATCTATCTTCTATATTAGGTACTTATATGGTCCCCATCACTATAGTATCTGAGTGCCTCACAATCTTTAATGTATACATGCTCCTAATATCCCGGTGAGGTAGGGAAGTGCTATTATCCCAACCTAATGCTGCTGGTCTTTGCTTGAATAATTGGACAGCTCAAAAGGTCCCAGCAACTCACCCGGCCACTGGATTTTTTCCACTATGTGTATTACCATGTTATCATGTACCTCAGAAATCACTCTCAGTTGCACAGTATCTGTTCTCAAACTTTTTTTTTTTTTGCTTTAATGAGTGTGATGCCATATCAAGTCAAAGTTATCCTCTCACAATGTGCCCTTTAAGAGGTGTGGATGTTTATATGGTCAGGGGATGCTAGAGAGTGCGGTAGTAGACATGATCAGTGTAAACAAAAAGTATTTAGAAAGTATGTGAGATTGTTTTTTGATGGATAAGATTCTGATAAAGTGTAGTCTCGATTACCTTTTAAAAGGTCGTCTCTGTTCAGTGTTAAGTCATTTTTATTAATAACCTGCTGTTTTGACTAGTTTAAAGATGGTTTTAAGAAATGTGTTTTGACGGGATTAGGTATGCTGTATGGACAATAAACTCACCTTGACCTGAACTGCCTGTCCTGTTTTTAGTCATTCAGCATGAAAATCCTGTAAAAAGAGGTGCATTTCTAGAGCCCAGTACTCTTTTCATAAATTGTTCTCCACAGCAAAGCAACTTATGTAGGTAAGCTGTATATGTAAAATGCCTCCCCATATTTAACTGAGTGTCATGGTAAAATAGACGTACTTTAAAAGTTAGCTTGTTGGTTAAGACTTACAGCCACACTCTGGTATGTTTCTTTCATGGAAAGCTCCTGTAGTATTTGATAGAGGTAAAACCAGTAACAAAAAAGTGGGTTTTAAGAATTCTTTGGGGTCTACAGAAATGTGTCTAAAAATGTATGTAATTTATTGGAGAAAGAAATCCTTTCTGTATGTTTTCCAAACCAGCCTATAGAATTCTATCTATGGCAGTTTATTTAATTCTCTATTCATTTCTATAGGGTGTTTTTAAAAAAAAACAAAAAACCTACAGAAAAATTAAGTTCTATTCAACTTTTCCATAAGTGTTGTGCAAAACTTGGAAGAAGAAAAAAAAAGGCTTTGTGTTGGACAAAGACATGGAGAATTTGAGGAGAAATGGGCTTCCATGCAACAAATCTATTTCAGACTTCGGGCAGGAGAAGCGATCACAACCTTCTGAGGTTCCACCACCTCCTTCACACACATGCAGGGTTTTAAGCTCATGGATGCATACTGTAAGCTGACCATTCCTTCCCATTCACTTGTGTGGCGTGACCACAGTGCCCCTTCTCCATCACTCCACAGTGCCGTATAAAGAGACACTGCAAAGACTTCATGATCTCCGTGTTGCCTTTACACTGCCTGTTCAGTAAAAACAGCAGGCCAAATTATCTGCTGGCATACCTTCATTGACTTCACTAGAGTTACACCTGCTAATAGCAGGAGTGAATTCGGCTCAGCATTTCAGGTCTTGTGTGCCCATAAGGAGGACCAAGATTCACTACTAAATGAGGAACCACTTGTGATGGGATCCCTGGGGTACAGCCTGGAACTGTGGGCCCCCTTAACTCTCCAACTTGGGCTGTCTCTTTGCCAGTGACAAGCAGCAAACCCTTCCAGGTGCTGTTATCACTCAGCCACCAGCATGCAGAGGCATGCCCAGCTAAACTGCACGAATGCTCTCCAAGCCACTCATGAACTATGCACAGGGAAACAAATCTCCCAAGCACTCAGCCTTGCACCCCAGAAATATACCATCTTACACTGCTCAAGACTGTTTCTTGAACAGTGCAAGCTCATTAATTAGCTTGCGACTTTGTCTAAGGAAAGTGGACATGCACCAGCCTTTGTAATCTGAGCAGATTCCCCAAGCACTTTAGACAAACTCACTGGTAAAGATAAAACATTAAATTAATTTTGTTAACTACAGAAAGATAGATTTTAAGTGATTATAAGTGGTAGGCAGGTCAGAGGTAGTTATCGTAGGAAAATAAAAAGTAAACCATGCATTCTAAATCCTAACCTTTTAGACTAAGCAAGAGTTGAATCAAACAGCTTTTTTCACCCCACTGGATGTTGCAGGTAGGTTACAGTTCTTAATACACAGGCAGAATTTCCTTCTCAGCCTGGGACCCGTCTCTGTTCAAAGTCTTTGTCTTCCCAGTGTTCTTGTTGCCTTCAGCATAGGTGTGGGAGGAGAAAGATGATCTCATGATGTCACTGCACCTTATTTTATACTCTCAATCCATGTCCCTGGAAAGATCCATGTCCTGGTGGGCCTTGCTGAGTCACAGAGTGGAGCAATCCTCATTGTGTAGTGCACAACTGTTGCTTAGGCCTTGTCTACACTACAAAGATTTGTCTGCAAAAGTTATGCCACTTTAATTAAAGCAATTTAATTAAAACTGCTCTTGCATGTCCACACTATGCTCCTCATGTTGGTGGAGTGCATCCACACTAACAGCTCTTGCATCAACACAGAGCAGTGCACTGTGGGTAACTATTCCACTATGCAAATGGCCTCAGGGTGCTTTGGGAAGGGTTTGCAATGCCTCATGGGGAATGTATAGTGTCACATGATGCAGGTTTCTCGAGAGTGGTGGTGGGGGATGAGACACCAGGCTGACCGACCTATCCTGAGACATCAGCCCCTGGCTCTGCTCTGCACAACAGTCTCTCCCCCAATCCTGACAGAAGCAATCCACTCTACCTGCCTGCCTGGGTTTTGCCACCAAAAGTAGCTTTGTAGTGTGTACACCTAGACTGTTTTGTCAGCAAAAGGCATCTTTTGCTGACAAAACTTTTTAGTATAGAGAAGGCCTTACTGAATTATAGATCTCTTGTTTACAATTCCCCTGCTGGTCATGGATTTTTTAACACCTGCCTGGGTGTGGGTCACCTCCTTTGTTATCACCAGAGAACTAGCAATGGGGGACTTCCAAACACAACATATTTCCACAACCATATAGCAATATCTCATATAACTTCATATTACACAAATGATATACACATTTTGACAGAACAATGAGTTTTAGCAGATCATGACCTTTCATATGGTATCTTACGCCCATCTATAGGGAGTTGGTAAGTCCATAGTCTTCTCCCTTACCCCCCACGTCCCCAGTGAGTTTTCTCTGCATTCTTCCACTCCGTGTGGAAATACTAATGCAGAGAAAAAGTGAAGTGTGGCTCATAAACAGTGTGGATACTCAAAGATCTATCTTTATCTCTGATCCCATTCCTTCGCAGAATTGCCCTACCGGCTTTAACACTTCCAGGGGCTTCCTTGGCTGTGTCTGCTCCAAGGACCTCACTTAAAGGACTGCATGGAGGGGGACTGCAGAAGTGTGACAGGAGCCTCTGGCTGTATCACATTTCTAGGGGACTCTGCTGGGCGTGGAAGGATTGGGGAAGAAAGGACATGCATTCACTTGTCTTGCTCCCTAATCCTCCAACTCTTCTCTTGCTTGTTCCATTCCTTTCTTGGAGTGCCCACTGCCTTCCTCAATCCACAGCATGGATACTGAGGGGAAGGGATAATCAGAGGCAGCTGAACCACCACTTCCATGCTGGAAGTGGGAGGTCCACACAGATCAGAGACAATCTGGTCCTTACAGTTGTGAAGAAAACCTCCCAAGAATGAGCCAATTTTAAGCTGATGTATTGATATCTTAGAAATAATAGCTCTGAGACAAGTGTGAATTCCCCCATTCTTCTTGGTAGGATGTTAAACCTACAGCATAACAATGACAGATAAAGCCCTTCTTTATATTTATTCGTATTATAATAGTGCCTAGAGGTGCCAACCAAAATCAGGGCCTCACTGTGCTGGACATTGTATAAACACATAGTAAGCAACAGCCCTCAGAGAGCTCCCCAGTTGAATGCATCAATTGTGCAAAGATTTACGCACATGCTTAACTTTACATATGTGAGTAATCCCACTCTGTCAGTGGGACTTCTCACATGTAAAGCACTTGTGTAAATCACCGCAGGATTGGAGCCTAAATAGACAACACAGACAGAAGGGGGAAAAGGAAGTATTTTTAGTTCCCCTGCTGTTAAATGGGGATGAGACATGGAGAGATTTAGGCCCCGACCATGCAGTTGACAGCATGGAGGGACACTTCTGCACCCATGTGAAGTCACCTGCAGGACTGCTCCTTAAATCATTAACTGGAGCACATTGGTACTACAGCTGTACAAGGTTATACCATTGTTTGCTCTGCTCTGTTTCACAAACCAAAGCAGGCCGCCTGGCATCAAGGAAGTGGGGAAATAGGCTATGCTCCAATTCCCTAGCCCCAGAGTACAGAAGCTACTGAACCAGTTCCCCTAGTTAAGAGAAACTAACTCAAGGATTTGGGTGTCCCTTGAGACCTAGAAAAGCCTGGATGTATTGTATTTACCTTATATCGCCATAATATGTTTCTAAAAATGATTCCCTCACTTTTCTTTACATCATATTGAGTTTATGGAGGGGCAGATGAGGGTTCTTCAAATATAGCTCACATTTTAGCTGTATGTAGCTCAAGGCACTCGGAATCACAGAAATGTAGGACTGGAAGGGACCACAGTAGGACATCTAGTCCAGACTCCTGCACTCAAATAGGACTAAATATTATCTAGACCATCCCTGACAGATGTTTGTCTAACATGTTCTTAAAAACCTTAAACAACAGAAATTCCACAACCTCCCTATGTAATTTGTTCTAGTGCTCACCTACCCTCACAAATAGGAAATTTTTCGTAATGTTTAACCTAAATTTCCCTTGCTGCAATTTAAGCCCATTATCACCCTCCTTTTTATAACAATCTTGTACTTACTTGAAGACTGTTATCATGTCCCCCTCAGTCTTCTCTTTTATAGACTAAACAAACTGAATGTTTTCAATCTTTCCTCGTAGGTCACGTTTTCTAGACCTATACTCATTTTTGTTGTTCTCCTGTAGACCATCTCCAATTTGTCCACATCTTTCCTAAACTGTGGTGCCCAGAAATGGACACAGTACTCCACTTGAGGTCTTATCAGTGCAGAGTAGAGTGGAAGAATTACTTCTCATGTCTAGTGTACAACACTCCTGCTAATACAACCCAGAATGATGTTTGCTTTTTTTTTTGCAAGTGTTATATTGTTGACTCATATTTAGTTTGTGATCCACTGTAACCCCCAGATCCTTTTCTACAGTACTTCTTCCTAGACAGTCATTTCCCATTTTGTATTTGTGCAATTGGTTATTCCTTCCTAAGTTTAGTACTTTGCATTTGTCTTGTTGAATTTCATCCTTTTTATTTCAGACCATTTCTCCAGTTTGTCAAGATCATTTGAATTCTCATTCTGTCCTTGAAAGCACAGCAACCCCTCCCAGCTTGGCGTCATCTGCAAACTTTATAAGTGTACTCTCTATGTCATTATCCAAATCATTTATGAAGATATTGAGTAGAATTGGACCCAGGACAGATCCCTGAGGGACCCTACTCCATATGCCCTTCCATCTTGACTGAAGCATTGATAACTATTCTCTGAGTATGGTTTTCCAACTAGTTGGATCCACTTTACAATGTGTTGGTCTAGGCTACATTTCCATAGTTTGCTTAATAAAGGCATGATATAGCACATCTACTGCTCCCCCCATCCACAAGCTTGTTACCCTATCAAAGGATATTAGGTTGGTTCTTGACAAATCCATGTTAACTGTTACTTATAACCTTATTTTCTTCCAGGTGTTTACAGACTTGATTGATTATTTGCTTCATTCTTTCCAGGTACCAAAGTTAAGCTGACTGGTCTATGATTCCTTGAGTTGTCCTTATTCCCCTTTTTCTAGCTAGCTACTATATTTGCCCCTTTTCCAGTCCTCTGGGATCTCTCCTGTCCTCCACAAGTTCTCAAAGATAATAGCTAAGAGCTCAGAGATCTCTTCAGCAAGTTCCTTATGTATTCTAGGATGTATTTTGTGAGGCCCTGCCGACTTGAACACATCTAACTTGTCTAAGGCCTTGTCTACACTGCCACTTTACAGCGCTGAAACTTTCTCACTCAGGGGTGTGAAAAAACACACCCCTGAGCGATGCAAGTTTCAGTGCTCTAAAGTGGCAGTGTAGACAGTGCACCAGCTCTGGGAACCGCAATCCCAGCACTGGTAGCTACTCCCCTCATGGGGGTGGCTTTTTTACAGTGCTAGGAGACCTCGCTTTCTCCATCTTCTGTAATAAAAAGTGGTCTCCAATGGATTCCAAGAACTTGCTGGATAATCTGTGCTCTGCTGTATTAATTTCCTGGTAGTTGAAGTCCCCTATCACCACCAAGTCCTGTGCTTTGGATGATTTTGTTAGTTATTTAAAAAAAGTTTCATCCACCTTTCTGGTTAGGCGGTCGATAGTAGAACTGTACCATGACATCACCCTTGTTTTTTAACCCTTTTATCCTTACCCAGAAAACGACAAAGAGTCCTGTGGCACCTTATAGACTAACAGATGTATTGGAGCATAAGCTTTCGTGGGTGAATACCCACTTCGTCAGACGCATGCAGACTAACACGGCTACCCCTCTGATCCTTATCCAGAGACTTTCAACTGGTCTCCCTCCCACTTCTATCTTGACATCAGTGCAAGTGTATATATCTTGATATGCTAGAAAACACTGCTTCCTTTCCCCACTGCCTGTTCTTCCTCAAGAAGTTGTATACTTCTATACCAGCATTCCAGTCATGTGAATTATCCCACCAAATCTCTGTGATGCCAGTTTTATCATAATTGTGATTATTCATTAGTATATCCAGTTCTTCCTGTTTGTTCCCCAGACTGCTGGCATTAGTATACAAACATCTAAGATGTTCATTAGATTTAGCCTCCATATTCCCTCTTGTCTCTTTTTGTCCATGATGCGGTTGCCTATGTCCCCCCCAGATTCTGATCCTTCATCCAGATCTCCATGTTCTGGACTTATCCGTGGGCTTTTGTCTCCTTCCCCATCCAGCCTATTTTAAAACCCACCTCACTAGGTTAGCCAGTCTCTATCTGAAGATATTCTTTCCCTTCTTTCAGAGGTGGACCTCATCTCTGTTCAGCAGGCCTTCTCAGAACAGCATCCCATGGTCGATGGTATTTTTCTAAACAGAATAGAATTGTAATTCATATTGGTTAGTTTTAACACTGGTGGCTTTTTACAGGGAACAGAAAACAATAACCCTCCAGTGTCATACAGATGATAGACTGAAGTTGAAAAAACATACGTTTTCATGGGCTAAAACCCACTTCATCAGATTTTAGCCCACAAAAGTGTATGCCCAAATACATGTATTAGTCTATAAGGTGCCACAAGTACTCCTCATTGTTTGTGCTGATACAGACTGACACGGCAACCATTCTGAAACCTGAAGTTGAAAAGATTCTGTGCATATTTCATTGTAAGCCACTAGGTGGTAGTAGTTGACTCAGTCACAGCTACTACCAAATTCAGATTGTGAAGAAGAGAAAAGAGAAAAAACCTAAATCCACTGTAATAGTAAATATTGTAATTATAATGTGTGGAAAAGTGACACACCAAGTTGTGACGCTTTGGGGTTTAACCCAGACCAGCAAGGGGCTGTGTCACTCCCTGCCCTGCAACTCTGGGTGCCTTCACTGCTATGCTGCTCTGGCTCACAGCCTGGACACCAACAGCCAGCCTTACAAGCATGCAGGTATCATCACCCTGACTTCCACTGCCCAGTTACTTTTTACAGAGAGACTCCAACACACTCCCAGTCCTGAATTTCCCCAGAAATTTCTGCCAGTGTGACAATCTGCTGGGGTTCCCAGAACTGTGAATTACTTTGTTCTTCCTTGCAACCTCAGCAAGCAATTGTTTTTGCTACTGCTAAACTGTGTGACAACTCCCTGACACACCAGCTTGTCTGCCTTGCCAGCCAACTCTTCAGGGCTCTACCAGTCCAAACCTTGCTTTGCAGGTAACAAATAGTGAACCCAAACTCACAAGTTCCCAAGAGGCACCCCTGCAGTGCCCAGCCCTCTCCAGCAGCACTCACAGAAGTTAGTAATTTCATTGCTCCTGTAATTTCATTGCAAATTGACAAACTCTTATTTCAATCACAGCATTGAATTAGTTTGTAGTAAAAGTAAAACAAGTTTATTAAACAAAAAGTCATAGTTTTAAGTGATAACAGGCATAGGGAATAAAGACGGAAAGGGTTACAAGCCAAAAAAAAAAGTAAAAATACACTTCTAAAACTAAAGCCTAATTTTAGCAAGCTACAATCTTTGCCTAGGCAGGTTTCTCACCTATATTCAGTTCCAAGAGATTTCTACCCCCTTAGTTGAAGAACCATTCTGTGATTTAAAGCGCTCTGATCCCTTGAATCCTTCAAATGATAGACAACTGTGGGGTTCTCTTCCACTCTTTTAATAGTCCAGCAAACCTCTGAAATGTATTCCTTGAAAAGTATGCCCAGACAAAGCATCTCTCTCCTGCTGGAGTGGAGACCCCATGATGTCTTCTCCACTGCTGGTTAGCTTGAAATCTTTGTTTATCTTATATGTAAATTTACTTTCATTGTCTCCGTCTAATGTCAGACAAGCAAATACACTTTCCTTTGTCTAGGGCAGACTGGGCTTATGCTTTGCTTGCCAAACACATTTTAAGAACATAATTCAAGCAAATACTTATCACTCTTTGTACACACCCTGTACATAAATCTCACAAGAATATTACTGATCAGTGAGTAGTTAGTTTTCCAATAATCCAGGCCAGCTTTTGGGTGTATCATGATAACAATGTTAGGTGTAGTGATTTTGTCAGGCCCGACAAGAGTTGCTGACACAGGGTAGCAAAATACCAATGGGTTTCTGTGTCACACAAGCTAATAAGGAAAGTTGTTGAGTTTTTTTAACATAAGATACTAAATCAAACTAATTAAAAAATTAGGAGGTGTCCCTCGTTCACTTAGAATATTTTTTCAAGCTCTTAATATGTAGATGGCCTTTGTTCCCACACTTTCATAAAATCCTTGGGGAAATACTGCCCTTCGCTTCTAAGCATAAACCGTTCCCAGCTGAATAAAGAATAAGAAAAAAGAATAATTTCCATTACTAAATGAATCACAGACATTATAAAAGACTTACAAAGTCTCATGATCCAGCCATTAAGGAAAATGAAGGACTGTTCCCTATCATAGTTTCCAATGCTCTGTCCAGTTACCAGTGGTTTTAAATAGCAATAGGGTTTCAACTACATTCCTACATGTCTAATAGATTTCACATTTACAAAATGTTTCAGATATTTGTCTTAAATATTATTTTCTCAGTTTCATCCCATTATTCCTAATTAAAGCTCCATGGAGCACCTTCATTACCCTAAACAATTTCCCCCTCTTCCTTGCTTTATACACCCTTCAGATACATATCAGCTGTTATCATATTCTACCCCATAGTTATCATTTGGCTAAAATCCCATATTTAGTTTACTCAAAAGTCAATTATTGCAGCCCCTTCGTAATTTTTGTTGGCAGAGCTTTCTCTTTGCTGAGATTAATGTTTTATGCTCTAGGAATTATTTTGGGGAAGTCCTATAGTCTGTGCAATACAGGTCAAACTAGATGATCACAATGTTCCCTTTTGGCCTTAGAATCTATGAATCTATACATGCAATCAGCATTTATTTTGTCTCTTTGCTTTGCGTTGGTTTTTTTGCAGTTCATTAATAAAAGATGATGCCCTGACAATATTGGAGAAAAAATCCCTCTGTTTATCCACAGAACAGGTTCAGCATAAGCAACAACAGTGCAAGCTTCAACGTACGCTGTCCTCCCACTTATCTGCCTCAACTGGGACCCAAAGAGACAACCTCTAGGCAAGAAAATAGAGTTTGCGGTTTATTTAGCTCTTCTCCTTGGCTGCTAGTTTGTTTGTCATCTTTACTACAAATAAATGACCTGGCCCTGCAACCTTCAGTGCATGGAGCATCAACAGACATTCATGGGAACTGTGCAGATAGAGCTATGCACCCTTTGTTTCATCTGATGGTCATTTTGCCTTCTATGCCCCACTCCTCCTGTTTCACAAAAATGATAATAGTTATTGAGCAAAGGTGGCCCAAAGAGTTCTACAAATTGGCCAGTAACCTACCTCACCTTCAGTACAGAGAAGACAGCAGGGCCGCCCAGAGGATTCAGGGGGCCTGGGGTCTTCGGCGGTGGGGGGTCCCCGCTTCGGCGGTAATTCGGGTAATCCTTCCACTCTGGGACCCGCCGCCGAAGTGCCCTGAAGACCTGCGGTGGGAGCCCCCCGCCGCCGAATTACTGCCGAAGACCAGGCACTTCGGCGGCGGGTCCTGCTTCGGCGGTAATTCGGCGGCGGGGGGTCCTTCCGCCCCCCAGCCGCTGAAGACCCGGAGAGGAAGAAGCTCTGGGGGCCTGGGCCCGGGCCCTACAAAGAGTTTTCCGGGGCCCCTGGAGCGAGTGAAGGACCCCGCTCCTGGAGCCCCAAAAAAACTCTCATGGGGGCCCCTGCGGGGCCTGGGGCAAATTGCCCCACTTCCTCCCCCTCTCCCCCGCCCGGGTGGCCCTGGAAGACAGCTCCCAAAGGCAATGGATGCTGAAACATAATATCCCATCTAGATCCAAGCAGCCAAGCTGCACTGAATAATAACATCTATATTCTCCAAAGGCCTATTGAAGTGGAGAGTGGCAACAATCTGCCCCATTCTTCTTCGAGTGATTGCTCCTATGCATTCCATGTAGGTGTGCGCGTCGCGCGTGCACGGCTCTTCGGAACATTTTTAGCCTAGCAACACCGGCGGGCCGGCTGGGCGCCCCCTGGAGTGGCGCCGCTATAGCGCTAGTTATATACCCCAGCCGGCCCGTCCGCTCCTCAGTTCCTTCTTCCCGCCCGTGACGGCCAGTTGGAACTGTGGAGTGCTTGTCGTCCTCCACTTACCTAGCTCACCTTGGTTCTAGTTTTGTGTTTATTGTATATAGTTAGTTGTTAAAATTAGTTAGTTGAGTAGTTATTAGATAGATTAGGGGGAATTAGGGGGGCTTAGCCCCTCTTTTCCCGTCCGGTGCGGGCGTATGCCCAAGACACCGGGATTCAAGCCCTGTGCGGCTTGCCAGCGGCACATGCCCCGTTGGGGACCCTCACGAAGCCTGTCTTTGTTGTCTCGGTGAGGGCCATCGACCAGACAAGTGCCTCATTTGCAGGTCGTTCAAGCCGCGAACGAAAAAGGAGCGGGACATTAGATTACGGCAGCTCCTCATGGAGTCGGCGCTTACCCGTGCGGTGCTGACTCCTCCGGCTCCGCCGTCGTCCTCGGTGCGGAGCGCTCCAGCGGTCCCCGGCCGGTCCGGTACCAAGACTCTTAAGAAGCAGCCGGCACCGAAGCCCCGGCACCGTTCCCAGTCACCATCTGGGAAACGGAAGCCGAAGCCCAAGACTGTGGAGGCTGCTACATCGAGAACACTGGTGCAGCAGCCAGTAGCGGCGCCTTCGGCACCGACTTCGACAGCGCACGGACCGTGCGCAGTACCGTTGACTCCGGCACCGGCTGGGCCGTCGAGACCGGTACCCCCGCGCTCCCCGGTGCAAACCGCGGTCGAGCTGCCTCTCCCGTCCACGCCCGAGATGTTCTCGATGGCGAGGGAGCTCATAGAGCTAACAGAGGCACCGAGCCTCCGGCCCCCGGCACCGCCGGTGCGGGCTGTTCCGTCAGTGGGCAAACCGGCCATGGTACGACCTGCCACCCCTGACGAACGGGATAGAAGGCGATCCAGGTCCCGCTCCCGGTCCCGATCCCGGAGACGGGCACCTTCCCGCCGTTCAAGGTCACGGCACCGGTCTCCATCCCGGTACCGCTCTCCTTCTCGGCGCCGGTCGCAGTCCCGGTACCGCTCCTCATCGCGGTACCGGTCGTACTCCCGGAGGCGTTCCAGGTCCCGGTCCCGCTCTCCGGACCGTCGGCACCGAGGAAGGTCCGGATCCCGGCACCGCTCCCGACGCCGTTCTCGAAGCCGCTCCCGTCGACGACGGTCGAGATCGCGGTCGACCTCCCGCTACTCTCGCGGTCGAAGGTCCCGCTCGCGCTCCCAGCACCGAGACATTCGGCACCGGTACCCGGCACCGTCCACGGACAGACTGGTGGCATCGACGGCGCAGTCTGTGAGCGCCTCTGCCCCCTCGTGGCCTTCCCGCCAACCGTCGGTCGCTTCACACGACGGCAGCGGTGCAGATTACCGCGCGGACCCACAAGGACAAGACCTGGGTCCTCAGCAATGGGGTTTCTGGACCACCTGGGCTGGTCACGAGGCTCAGGGCGCCCCCTTCCTCCCGCGACAGGGGCCTTCTGAACATGGGGTGCCGGAAGCCACCGTCAGCAGCCCCCCTCCATCGCCTCCGGTTGAGGTTCCACCGCCGCCGGTGCAGACGGAACATCCCGTGGAGACGGTGGCCTCGCACCCCATGGACGAACCTCAGCCTCTTCCTATTGGTCAGGCCCAGTCCTCGTCTTCCTCGCCCAACGAGGCGGTGGCGGGATCCTCGTCATCCGATCCCCCGTCGATTGACTTACGTGCCCATCAGGACCTCCTTCGTCGGGTGGCACAAGCTGTTAACCTCCCGGTAGCGGAGGTCATCGAGGACGAGGACCCGATCACTAATGTGGTCGGAACAGAGGCCCCCATGCGAGTGGCCCTGCCTTTTGTTCGGACGATCCAGAGAAATGCCACCACGCTCTGGCAGTCCCCTGCGTCCATCCCTCCCACTGCCCGCGGAGTGGAGCGGAAGTACTCGGTACCCCCGACTGGGTACGAGTACCTGTACACCCACCCGGCCCCGGACTCCCTAGTGGTACAGTCGGTGAATGACCGGGAACGAAATGGGCAACCTGCGCCTGCACCTAAGTCCAAAGACGCGCGCAGGATGGACCTGTTGGGCCGGAAGGTGTATTCGGCTGGCGGCCTCCAATTACGCATAGCCAATCAGTTGGTTCTCCTGGCCCGCTATGCCTACGATAATTTCGTGGCCCTCTCTAAATTTACGGAGTTGGTTCCATCATCCTCCAGGCAGGAGTTCTCAGCTTTGCTGGAGGAGGGCAAGAAAGCTACCAGGTCCTCTATTCAGGGCTCACTGGACTCTGCAGACTCCGGAGCCAGGACCTTGGCATCGGGAGTGACAATGAGACGGATCTCCTGGCTGCAATCGTCCACCTTGCCGCCAGAGGTTCAGTATACTTTGCAGGACTTGCCCTTCGATACCAAGGGCTTATTCTCGGAGAAAACGGACTCCAGGATACAGACCCTTAAGGATGGGCGCATTGCCATCCGTACACTGGGCATGCATACGCCTGCGACACAGAGGAGGCCCTTCAGGCAGCAGCCCTTTCGCCCGTTCAATCAGTCCAGGTCACGGCCTGATAATACACGCAGGGGCAGACTGAACCGCCGTAGACCATCGGGCAATCGGCGTACCCAGTCCCAGGCGCCTTCCAAGGCCCCCCAAGGGCCGAAGCAGGCGTTTTGATGGGACGCCCGAGGACGGCCCATCAGTCTCTCCTCTGGATCCTTCCCCGTTATTTTTCAATCGTCTTTCCCATTTCCTCCCGGCGTGGTCCCAAATTACATCGGACAACTGGGTGCTACACACGGTAGAGTCTGGTTACCATCTTCAGTTTGTTTCGCCCCCACCCTCTCACCCACCCCGTCCCTCTTCAGGGACCCCTCTCACAAGCAAGTCCTCCTACAAGAGGTCGAGTCTCTGCTGAGCTTGGGTGCTATAGAGGAGGTGCCAAGCGATCTGCGAGGCAGGGGATTTTATTCCCGATATTTCTTAATCCCCAAGGCGAAGGGAGGCCTACGACCCATACTCGACCTCCGAGAGCTCAACAAATACCTTGTCAAGCTCAAGTTTCGCATGGTAACCCTGGGGACTATCATTCCCTCCCTGGATCCGGGAGACTGGTTTGCCGCCCTCGACATGAAGGACGCGTATTTTCATGTCGCCATTTACCCTCCTCATCGGCGCTACCTGCGTTTCGTTGTCAACAATACGCACTACCAATTCACAGTGCTGCCCTTCGGCCTCTCTACAGCGCCGAGGGTATTCACCAAGTGCATGGCAGTGGTGGCCGCGGCCATCCGCCGTCGTCGGATACATGTCTACCCCTATCTCGACGACTGGCTGGTCCGAGGACCATCCCGCCAACTGGTGGCGTCCCACATGGCCACGGTCCTAGCCCTGTTTCAGCGTCTAGGGCTTATGATAAATGCCGAGAAGTCGATGCTGACCCCTTCGCAAAGAGTGGAGTTCATCGGTGCGGTCCTGGATTCCAATGTGGCCAGGGCCTGCCTGCCCCAACCTCGGCATCAGTCTCTGGTCTCTCTAGTTCGAGACCTACAAGCTTTCCCACGGACAACAGTGCGTTCCTGCCTCCGCCTTCTAGGCCACATGGCTTCGTGTACGTTCGTCACTCAGTACGCGAGGTTGCACCTTCGCCCGTTTCAAATTTGGCTCGCGTCAGTGTACCGGCCCCACCGCGACTCCATCGATATGGTGGTCACGCCCACGAAGCCAGCCATTGCTTCGCTCACTTGGTGGCTGGACCCAGCAGTCGTGTGTGCCGGAGTCTCTTTCCGCCCTCCTCAACCATCCGCCACTCTGACCACGGATGCGTCAGAGCTGGGGTGGGGGGTGCACCTAGCCGACCTGCACACCCAAGGCCTCTGGTCGCCCCGAGAGCTCTCCCTCCATATCAATGTCAGAGAGCTCCGGGCGATTCGCCTCGCCTGTCAAGCCTTTTGCCTCAGTCTCCAAGGGCGTTGTATCGCGGTGTTGACGGACAACACAACGGCGATGTTTTATGTCAACAAGCAGGGTGGAGCCCGATCTTCCCCGCTGTGCACGGAGGCGATGCTACTGTGGGACTTCTGCATAGCCCACTCCATTCACCTGGTGGCGTCCTATCTTCCAGGGGTGCAGAACACGCTGGCCGACCATCTCAGCAGGTCGTTCCTGTCCCACGAGTGGTCCCTCCGCCCAGATGTGGTACACACGATTTTCCGGAGGTGGGGGTTTCCCCGGATAGACCTGTTCGCCTCCAGAGAGAACAGGAAGTGCCACGAGTTCTGCTCGTTCCAGGGTCGTGCCCCGGGCTCCCTGTCAGACGCATTCCTCTACCCCTGGACGGGTCACCTGCTGTATGCCTTCCCTCCGTTCCCGCTCGTACATCGGGTGCTTCTCAAGCTTCGGAGGGACAGAGCCCGCCTCATACTCGTCGCTCCGGCCTGGCCGAGACAGCACTGGTACACTCTGCTGCTCGAGCTATCGGTACGAGATCCCATCCCTCTGCCCTTATGGCCGGACCTGATAACGCAGGACTTCGGCAGGCTCCGCCACCCGGACCTGCAGTCCCTCCATCTGACAGCCTGGTGCCTGAGTGGTTGACCCACGCTGAGCGGGCCTGTTCGGCGGCAGTCCAGCGGGTCCTGCTGGAGAGCAGAAAGCCCTCCACTCGCTCGACCTACCTCTCTAAATGGAAGCGATTCACCATATGGTGCGACCAGAGAGATCTGAATCCATTCGTCGTACCTATCCCAACGATCCTGGACTACCTCTGGTCACTTAAAGAGCAGGGTCTTGTGGTCTCATCGTTGAAGGTGCACCTGGCGGCGATATCTGCCTTCAGGCCACCCGTCGGTCACCGATCCATCTTCTCCGATCCTACGGTTTCCCGCTTCCTCAAGGGTCTTGAGCGTTTGTTCCCACCAGTGCGGCCTCCGACTCTGCCCTGGGACCTGAATCTGGTCTTGGGCAGGCTCATGGGAACCCCCTTTGAGCCCTTGGCTACGTGTTCACTACTCCACCTGTCGTGGAAAACAGCCTTTCTCGTCACCATAACCTCGGCGAGGCGAGTTTCTGAGCTCCAGGCCCTGACGGCCGGTCCTCCGTACACCATCTTTCATGCGGACAAGGTCCAGCTTCGGCCTCACCCGGCCTTCCTCCCTAAGGTGGTGTCAGCCTTCCATGTAAATCAGGACATTTTCCTTCCCGTTTTTTTCCCGAAGCCTCATGTCTCGAGTCGGGATCAACAGCTACACACCCTGGATGTCCGCAGGGCGCTTGCTTTCTACATACATCGAACAAAATACTTCCGGCGTTCGCCACAACTGTTCATAGCAGTTGCAGAACGTATGAAAGGCAAGCCGGTCTCCTCTCAGAGGATTTCCTCATGGGTCACCACATGCATCAGAACTTGCTACGAGCTGGCTGGGGTGCCAGCTAACCGTCTTACCGCTCACTCTACGAGAGCGCACGCCTCGTCTGCCGCCTTCCTGGCCCATGTCCCCATTCAGGACATCTGTAGAGCGGCCACCTGGTCTTCTGTCCACACCTTCGCCTCCCACTACGCGTTGGTGCAGCAATCCAGAGACGATGCAACCTTCGGCTCCGCAGTCTTGCACTCTGCCACGTCTCACTCCGACCCCACCGCCTAGGTAAGGCTTGGGAGTCACCTACATGGAATGCATAGGAGCAATCACTCGAAGAAGAAAAGACGGTTACTCACCGTTGTAACTGTTGTTCTTCGAGATGTGTTGCTCCTATCCATTCCAGACCCGCCCTCCTTCCCCACTGTCGGAGTAGCCGGCAAGAAGGAACTGAGGAGCGGACGGGCCGGCTGGGGTATATAACTAGCGCTATAGCGGCGCCACTCCAGGGGGCGCCCAGCCGGCCCGCCGGTGTTGCTAGGCTAAAAATGTTCCGAAGAGCCGTGCACGCGCGGCGCGCACACCTACATGGAATGGATAGGAGCAACACATCTCGAAGAACAACAGTTACAATGGTGAGTAACCGTCTTTTTTATGGATAATAGGCACAGCCTTTGGGTTTCAGTCACACAATGCTAATGAGACACCATGGTTAGTTCTTTGTAATTTCTGTTAACTTTCACTTGAATACAATTTGTCTATCACAGCTATTGCCCTGGCCAAACTCCCCACCCAATCAATGATGGTGCGATGGCCTGTGATGCAGCTGTGGTCAATTTCAGACTATGTCACATATCCTTGACGAGTGCCCACTGACTTATTTCAATGGCAGGCTACCGGCTCTCCACCTGACTGATGATGCCATCAAATGGCTGAGCACTCTGTGCATACGCTAATATAGGGGTAGGCAACTTATGGCACGCATGCTGATTCTCAGTGGCACTCACACTGCCTGGGTCCTGGCCACCGGTTCGGGGGGCTCTGCATTTTAATGTAATTTTAAATGAAGCTTCTTAAACATTTTAAAAACCTTATTTACTTTACATACAACAATAGTTTAGTTATATATTATAGACTTATAGAAAGAGCCCTTCTAAAAACGTTAAAATGTATTACTGGCACACAAAACCTTCAGTTAGAGTGAATAAATGAAGACTCGGCACACCACTTCTGAAAGGTTGCCGACCCCTGGGCTAATATATACACCTGAGAAATGGTCACTTGGGAAAGCCGTGTGTGCAACTGTTGCCAGCCCAAAGGGCCCGAGGAGGAGTAACAGCGGGGTTCGTTGCCCGGTGTGCGTCGCACTAATTAACACACCAGGGTGGAGAAGCAAACCAAGTTTATTTGAGCTCAAATAAGGTGCCAGGGAGAAAAAGCATGCTCAAATCCTGCACACCCGCACGCAGGCGGGGTCCCAGCATTTATACCCCCCTTGTTTTTCCCCCTTTTTCCCTCCCCCTTGCAACAGTTACACTTAACACTATAATGTAGCTTGTTAGAACTGTTCTCATTCGCATATTTATCTATGGCCTTCACAGCACAGACACATGCAGACTTTCCTCCCCCTTCTCACTGCCGGTTTTTGCTGTTTTAAGCTGTCCTACAGCTGCAAGCTAAGAAAGCTGACAGTTACACATTTTGCTTGCTGTTTATTAGCATCTTAGGCTGGTTAAAGTTCACAGCATGGAAGAACTTTGATTCACTTAGGCCTAGGGACACCAACACAACTGTGCTCCTAGGCACCTGCTTGTGACTGTTTTGAGTTTTCGCACATGCAACAATTCGTTGTCCAATGAGTGTTCATGCACCAACAGGTGTTTATGCACATTCAAATGAGTTTTGCACATAGCTGTTTTGCATTAAGCATACACGAGTTGGGGTGGTTCAGTTGCATACGAAAGCTAAACGTGTTTCCATGGGCAAATGGGTTTCCACAAATATTAGTGAGCTCGTTTCCCACGGGGTAAATGAGTAGTTTTTCTTAGCGTGTAGCTGGGTGGTTTTTTCATACACCAAGGAGCGCTTGCTCCACACAGGGTCGTTTTGACAGTTGGCACAGGTGTGTGATCCCTGAGACTAGGCTCGGGCCTGCTGCCTTTGATAACTACCGAGCCCTCAGGCGTGACATACACCAGCAGCAGGGGCGGTTTGACCCCGCCCCCACCCCGCCTCCTCGGCGGCGAACGACAGTTTTCAGGCTCACAGGCACCGTTTACTGCGGCAGCGGCGCCAACCTCCGCCTGCGCGCGCGCGCGCACGCGCCCCCCCATGCATGCGCGCGCGCACCCTCTCCTCCTCCTCCTCCTGGGGGCTCTGCGCCTGCGCGGGATCTCATCAAACCGGCGCGCGAGCGGCACGGAGAAGGAGACGTTTTATTGGTGGAGCCGCTTAAAGGGAACTGTGACGTCAGGCAGCATGATTGCCAATAGGCGAGCGAGGGGTGGGCGTCGCAGTGTAAGGAGGCGGGGGCAAGAAGCCGGTTGGAGGGAGCGCGCGGAGGCTGTTTCCTCACCGCATCATGGTCCGGTTCGCTTTGACCATCGTTCGGCAGTGAGTGGAGGGGGGCGGGGCGCGAGCCCGGACCCCAACCGCCCCCCCACCCGGCGGTGCGAGGCAGGTCCCAGGGCTCCGGCTCGGACCCTGGAGGCGCCGCGCCACCGTCCCCATGGCAGGGCGGCTGCTCGGCTCACCCCCCCCCGCGCGCTGGGGCCCCGGGGGACACGCTGCGGTGCGGGCGCGGGCTGTGGGGGGAGAAGGGGCCCGGGCCCGTAGCGGGGGTTGGGGGCCTCAGGCCCCGAGTCTGGCCATGAACCGCCCCCGCCCCTCGCCGCTGCGTCCCGCTGGCCGGCGTCTGGCGGGGCTCCTGGCTGGGCTGCCTGCAGCGCCCTGCCAGAAGGGAGCTTCCGGCCTCTCCCTCCGTCCCTCGCCAACGCCGCGCTGCGGCCTCCCGGCAGGAGGCGACGGAGCGTTTGAGTCGGCAGAGCAGGGCTGGGAGTCACAGGGTGTGTGACTGGCTGTGGGGATGGAAACGGAGGCTTGTTCAGCACCTAATACGTCGCTCCCGCTGCATCTCTCGGCAGGGCTGTGAAAGACCTTTAGGGTGACCAGACAGCAAGTGTGAAAACTCGGGATGGGGCTGGGGGTAATAGGAGCCTATATAAGAAAAAGCCCCCAAAATCGGGACTGTCCCTATAAAATCGGGACAACCGGACCCCTGGTATAGGTGCAGCTAGGTCAATGGAAGAATTTGTCTGTTAACCTACCTACAGAAAACCCCCTTCCCACACTCCTGGGGGAATTCTGTGCTGAAAAATTTAAGAATTCTGTGCAGAATATTTTGAAATTTTGCAAATTTTGTCAAAATAACACTATATAATCACATGGGTTTAAATTATTTTGGTAATTTATTTCAAAATACCTGTCAGCAAGTATGTCTGCAACAATACAGACACACACAAAGTTTCCCCTGGGAGTAAAGAGTTGAAGAAACCCTTATGATAACCCAGTTCCTGTTTCTCAGTCCTCTCCCTACAGAGCCCAACCCTGGGGCCTTCCCTGGCCCAGACTCTCCCCAGCCGTGGCCCCTCCCAGCCCAGATACTCTCACTCCCTACTCCCCAGGTGCCAGCTGTGCCCTCCCCCCAAGACATTCACACATCCTCCTCTACAGAGCCCAAATATCCAGAGGAAGAAACTGCCTGATGCTGGGTCCCAGGCTTGCACTGGGTTTCCTGTGCACCGCTGCCTCCTTTCTTCAGGGTGTGCTGGGAACCCTCCAGGCTCACCCCCCCCCCTTGTTTTCTATTTGTGTGCTGGGCTCTGCCAGGTATAGGGAGGGACATCTGGCATCTCTGCAGCCCATTTTTTTTTTTTTTGGGTGGAGGGGAAGAGGAAATTCTGCATGCACAACCTTAATTTCTGCAAAATTATGTAGTGGTGCAGAATTCCCCCAGGAATTCCCACCTGTGCCACTCTAGCACTTGTAGTGTAGATGTATCCTGAGTCGCACCTTGTTTAGGTGTTAGCTTTGCCTCACTAGTGTGAGTGGATGTTCCCTCATCCATTAGTTTCTGCAGTAGTAGTTGTTAGCATCGTAGTTACCCGTTACAAAGATTCCCAGACATAATAGCTTTGGATGCATGCACACTGTTTAAGATACCATTGGATTTACCCATTCTTTCCCCCTTCCCCCCCCTTTATTTACAGGAAATAAACATTTGATAATGTTCAATGACAATTTTGTACCATCTCAGTGGACTCCTGGAAAGTGCCGGAAACACAAAGTCCATGCTTCTGTGCCCTAAGGGTGCCTGACCCTGAATCTGGCAATCTGCTCATTTCTTTACATTTCAGCTAATGTCCAAACACTTTGCCCCTTTCTTTCTCCACCACTCTCTGAGGAGGGAATTCAAAATGGTTGATTTCTTCAGAGGAGACTATACAGAATTTCTTTTCTGGCTGGGGATCAAGATAACTTTGAAGTCTCCTTTTGTACTATAAAGTGGTACTTTTATTTAATTTCTGTCCTCAAATGATTTCTCTATATTTAATAAACACTGATTGGAGCTTCTTCTTTTGTGGATAAGCAAAATTTTGGAATCTTGATTCTTGCTGTTTCTGTAGTGTCACATCCATTATTCAATGGAATGCTCCCAAGAACATGTTACTACTTTCAGTAACTTTGTGCTGAAGGGTGGGCAGAAGATCCTTCATGCTGACCTAAATGTGAGCGAGCTAGTAACGATGTTAGGCCAACTACCCCTGCCTATCAAAAATTAAAACTCGTTAGTTAATTATTTTAGGGACTTTTTGAATCACTTGATATTCTTATCTTAATATTTTTTGGAGGCAATTTCTATTTCTGACCTTAACAGTTACAGTGCTGCTTCTGTCTTTGGTAGGGACAACTATTAAGGAATTGAAAGTGTGGTATTTCTTGTACTGTTGCTTGTTACACTTTGTGCAAAGCTCAAATATGGGCACGTGCAATACTGAGGTATTTGGGTGGATTCTTACCTTCCCACTGTTAGAGGTGGGATGTGAAAAATTACTTTACAGCTTCTGGTAGTTGTCATACAGTTATTAGGAAGCTTTTTACATCCTACTCACCAGTGAACTGAAGGGAATGTTTTCAAATAGGAATTAATTCAGGGAAGTCCTTTGGCCTTGTTATACAGGAGGTGAGGCTTGATGATCACAGTGATCCCTTCTGGCCTTATAATCTCTGACTTTGAAGATAATGACGTTTCATCTGTTCATGAGATATAACTATTAATCCCCATAAAGTCTAAACATGTTTGAGTGCTAGGGAAGTTTCCAGCTGTCTTGTGCTTCAGGGGTAGGATTCTAAGTAAACTATATCTTCAGAGAAGCATATAGGTAATTCCCTTCTCCATGTTTTTTCCTTTCTAAATACCTGGGAAAGTGCATTATTTAAGAAATGTGAAGCTTACACTGAGAGGCACTTAAATCAGATAATGACAAAATGAACATTTTTCAAACCCCAATAGAGAGCTTTTATTCTCCAACTATAAGGTAACAATATAGCGACATAGCAGTGAAATGATTATCATTGGGTCTCTCTCTCTTACACTGTATTCTGAGAGACACCTTTTATCTCCTAATTGAGACTTTTTTGTTCTTAAAATTAATTTATGGCTAGAGCACCTGTGCCCAAACTTTGCCCAGTTGAAGATGGCATTGGCGACTTGCTGGGGTCTGAGTATGTCTAATTACCATAAAATTGAACATATTGTATATATGTCTCTAACTCCTTCATTAAGTCTTGAACTTTAACAAATATAGTAGGCATTTAAAATGTAATAAGTCTATAATAATCCTTCCATCTACGCAAACTTAGGTGCGGTTATTAGCTAACCCCTAAACTCCAGGCCAAAAGTAAGAAAAAATACATGCATTAAGGACAGAATGCCTGTTTAAAGATGTTATCTTCTCTAGCACTTTGCTAAAGTTTGCATAAGTTTTAGCAATTTTGACATCCTTTTTGGGGGGGGGCGGGGAGGGGAGGGGGTTCTTTCCTTTACAAACTACTCTGATTGAATCAAATGTACATTATTTTATAATTCTAAAGAGTTATGTTTTTGAGCTTTTCCTGATAACTTCTGTTTTATTCAGGACTTAAAACTTAACAAAAGTTGCTTCAGAAGGGACTGAAATGCAGATGTCTGCCTTTCTGTATTTACAGCATATCAAGAATAAAATGTTGTGATACAGAAAGATGACATGCAGTGGTTTCATATAGCATTCACATAACTGTTTTGGAATTAAACCTAACATAATTCTTTGTTATAATACATTTTGTGACACCTCTGTGGTAACATTCTGGGAAATACTTTAATAATTTTGCATCTGATAAATATTCTGTTAGAACTAAACATTTGAAATTATTCTTCTGTGTTTTGGTAACCCATTAAGATAAAGACTGATTATATCAATGATTTTTGATGTTGCATAATGGGCACTGTTGCACGTGAGGCTAGTTAAGGCTATTTATAGACCAGCTTGGTTGGTCATAAGACCTACCTCTTGCCAAAAATACTCTGACTTGGCAGTGGTGGAGAGTTCATTTAGTAATAAGATAGTACTGTGGAATGTTAAAACAAGCACTGACATCATTGACTTCTTCAGAACATATAGCGCTAGCTTTTTCTTTCAGTCACAGTGGATCTCTGTGAACAGACTTCTGTATAATATGAATAGTGTACTGTCTTGTGTGGGCATGTGTGTGTGGAGAAATCAAAATCAAATTTCACCTCCATACCCCTGATTCAGATGTTAAAAGGCTATTGTCAAACAAAATATTTGTAAATACTGGGGGGAAAGTAATTTTTGTTTACTTTGCATAATATGCTTGCACAATGCAACCCAAATGTGGATTTTAATTATTTTCCTCTGGTTTGAATTATTCCTGTTTTTCCTTTAAAAATGTAAATCCACTGATTTGGTGATCCAGCTGCAGTCTTCCCTTTTTGGTCAGTAGGAAAATACACCAGATTGAAACCACTGTTCTCTTTAGAAAATCTGAAATATTATGGTGGAATTTTCAAAAGTACTCTGCATTGGTCTGACTTTGCTCCCATGGACTTCAATGGGAACAGATTTAGGTTGATTTTGAGCATGTTTGAAAATCCCATCCTCGCTGTCTACTTGGCAGTCTTATTGTATGTGCTGTTGTGGGGGGTTCTCACTGTCTTGTAGTATTGACTATATTTTATTAGAATGATTGTCTTGTGAATCAGATGCCCTCCTTTTTAGAATCGCATACACTCTGTGGCAATTTCAGCAGTTTTTTTTTTATGTGGAAAGTATTTATGTGCAATTTATTGAGGAGAAATAGCCAGCCTTATGTGACCAACCATCTGTCCAGATCATTTTGAGAACCTGTTATAGCATTGACAATAGTTCTTTGTTTGGAAAGTCAGCATTTTCTTTGGCTTTAATCCTACAAATGATGAGGCATGTGTCATTTTACTCATGTGATGGGTCCATTGAAGTCAATATGCTTAAGTGGTGGTGTCTGGAGGGGAGGGCTTTATTTGTACCCATCTCTTTATTTTAAAAAACATCCAGTGATCTAAGTAAAAATATAGAATTAAGAGAATGGAAAGACTTAATCTGTCCCTCTGCCAAAACAAGATTACCCATAAAATACTCAAAAGCATTTTCTAGTATATATTTAAGTGATCAAAGCAGGATTCCTTCTGCTCCACTATCAGGAAAGTGTTGTTGATGATATTTTAGGACTTGGAATAAGAGCATCCACACACTTGCTTCAGATTCACAACCTACCTTATTCTGGATTAATTTTCATGTGTAGACAAGTCCTTTTATTTTCCTTTCTTTAATCCTATTTCTGTCCCTCCACTTTTTGTACCCCTACATTATTTTCCTTCTTTGGTTTTCATACTTTTAATTTTATTATTTTTTGTGTAGGCTCATTTTCAAAATATAGGCATCTGATTGGAAAAAAAATGCAGTGGTGTGCATTTTCCATAAAATCGCTATTTTAGGATGGAGATAGGAGGAAACTAAAATGTAGATAATGTTTTAATAGATAACTAAATAGTGCTGAGTTAACTATGAAATTAAGCAACTACATTTACCTTGATTCCAAAGAAGCTTATTCTTAATGAACACTGAAGGAGTAATTGGAACTAATTATTTTAAAAAGTTTCTGAAGTGCTACTGTGAGAGTTTTAAGCACATCTTACTGAAAAGGATATTGTGCTTTACAGCAATGTGGTCCCCTTATTATAGTACTGAGCTGATGCGGTGTTTACATCTACTATCCAAATGTTTTTAAATTTTGACTAACACTATTTTTAGACAAGGTTGTTCTTCTTTGTCTGAAATATTTCTATCTTTCAGTGGAGAAACAAGATACAACAAAGACAAGATACTTCAAGGTTAGTGTCAATCCTGCTATGACCATTAGATGGTTAGAGATTAAATAATTACATATACCTCTGCAAGAGGGCAGCCTATGGTTAACTGAAATCTTATCAATATCAGGATGGATAAAAACGGATACTTAAAAAAATTAAATATTTAAATTAAGTACATGTTTCTTTTTAAAAATAAGCCTATTTGAAATTATGACAATATTATGACAAGGCCTAAGCGTAATTTAAACAATTTTAATATATACTAAATTTAAAAAAAATACAAGCAGTATATGTTTGAAGCCCAAGTTTTAATGGAAGTCAAACCACTGAACTAGTGGAAGTAACTGTTTAAGCATCTGTAACAGTAGTAGTCTCTGTTGCAGGTGCAGTGAGAATATTTTCTTATTTTATTTCAGTTCAATTACTTATTGGTTCTTTCAAAGCTGAGAAACTTTTGGGGGGTTTGAAAAAAGCAGAAAAGCTTGTTTTTCTCTCCCAGTCTATGAATAAAAATGAGGTGTGAGAGGATGAGCTCTCCTTGTTCTAGAGTTTTAAAGGGCATCCTGATCAGAAACAATCAGTTCAATTCACTAACTATAGATAATAAGTCCTTTGTTTAATAAAATCATTTAGTTTCAAATGCAAAACATGTTTTGATCAACTTATTATATATGTATCCAGTGGTTTAACTAAAACAAAAACCTGTTTTAATGCATTTTTAATTGAATTCTAATTTGCACCCAAATGCAGGTTGAGGCAAATCAGGTGTTAAAAAAGAATGAATCATCTAGTAAATGTCATTCACTATTTTCCAGCATAATAAAATGAATGTAAAAATTAAATTTATTTTAAGCCATGTAATTACAATGTATCTATATACATTTATTTAAGTATCCTCCTGGTTGGCAAAAAGTACTAAAATTAGTATAAAGACTATACTGAGTTGCAAATCAACATGTTCTAATGGTTGCTAATCAGTGAGAATCAACCTTAGGAAAATAAACTACAAATGCAAAACAAGATTAAAATCCTTGATTTAAGTCAAGGTTTTGTGCTCGTTTTAAATCATGAATAAACTCAGATTTAAATTAGTGATTTAAATCAGTCAAACCTGATCACTACATCCAAGTTAACTTATCAGTTTGTTTGTTTATACCAAATAATGTGTATGGTAAGAGACCTATCTTTTGGGTTAGGATTGTGTATGGTAAGGGACCTATCTTTTGGGTTGGGATTGTGCCTTGATAACTTATACCAACTTTGAACTATCAGAGTTCAATAGAGTTCATATACCTCCAAAATGTCTGTTTAAGACTGTAATAGAGATGGTAACTTCCAGGACATTAGGTAATGTGTTCATTTCTTTTTAATTGAGTCATGAAGAGACTACATTGGGTTTTTTTTCTACTTAAACATTCTGCTTTAGAATAATAGTAATGTGATTATAGGCAGAGCTGGTAGCAAGGGTATCTAAGGATGCCCAGCGCTTCCCATCATAAGAGTTGCTTGTAACTCAGTTGCTTATAACTTTGCCAGACTTCAGCCATTCATGCTGAAATTTTCCATGCTAGGTGTCTGTCTCAGGCTAATTTGTTTTAAGAGTTTCTGGAGATATGACTATACCGTTCATCAGAAAATTGAGGAGGGGAAAGCATTGTTTTGCTTATATTAAAAATTCTTATGACTGTTTGCTGAGAAGCTCTCTTACCTCCATGCTTTGGTGCAAGGGGCTTGAAATTTGGTAAGAAAATCGAATTTTGCCAGGGATGTGCCTATTTGCCAAAGTTAGGAGGGTTTTTTTGCCCCATGGCAGCACCAAGTTATGAGCTTTTGTGAAAAAATCAGTTTGCGCGTGCTCAGAGACTTGTTAGCTTGGCAGCTACTGTCTTTGAATATTCTAACTGTACTGAGCATACTGCAGCCCAAGGCTGCATGGGCTGAGCAAGACTCCCTGTAGTTGCTGCTTCTGACTGCTTTGGTGCCAGGCACTCAGAGCAGGAAAACTCTTGTGCTGGGTGCTTCACCCGTAGGCATTCAGGCACAGTGAAGGAGGAAGTAGCCTGATTGGAAAGCGGAAACAGCTAGATCCAGACAGTGCAAGGGATGTATTGGTGGAGAGAGTAGATTGAGGTAAGAAGCCTGGGAGGGGGGAAATGACTGACATTCCGAGATGAGATTTGGGGGGAGAGGCAGTTAGGAAGACTGGGATTACTGAGCGAGGAGAGAGACTCGGATGAGAAGGGTGGTGAGAAATGGGAGCTGGGCTGGAGAAGACTGAGACTAGGATTTGGAGCTTAGAGGGAGAGACTGGGACTAGGATGAGGAGCCCAGAGGGGTGAATACTGGGACTGGCTAGGCAAGGAACTATAGGGTCGGGGATGTTGAATAAAGGTTGTGTAGTGAGGGAGGCTGTTTGTTGCACAAGATGGAAGGTGTATAGTGAATGAGGAGGGCAATTGCAGAAAGAGAGAGGATGGTTTTACGGCTAAGGCAGTTGCATGCTATCCTGGAGAAGGGGATCCTGTCTCTGGTCAGAGTTCTTACGTGATGCTAGATAAGTCACCTAAACCAAACTTTTCAGCAGTGGCCACTAACTTTGTGCATTCAGATAGTCAGAAACACAACCTGAGACCCTGAGGTCTGATTTTTAGAAGTGTTGAGCACTCACAGTTGCAACTGAATTCAATGGAAGTTGCACTTTGAGCGCACAAAGAACTATATAATGGTGGTAACTCTGAAAAACCAGGCCCTAGGCATCTTATATTGGACACCCAAAATTAGTGGATACTTTTGATCTTAATCTCTGTGCTTTGGCTCCACATCTGTAAAATGGGGATATAATACCCTGTTGCCTCACAGGAGTGTTGTGAAAATAAACTGTTTGTGAAACACTTAAAAATGAGAAATGATAATTGTAGACAAACCCATGAGGAAATGAATAATTTTATATTCAGAGAAGGGTTTGAATAGTGTAGAGTAAATTTCGCATAGAACTATATGTTGACCAATGAGTATAAAACAAGCTATTCTACAGCTGCTTAGTAAGTGAGCACTGTTCATTCTGTGCACTCGGAGGAAGGGGTTGGTGGAAAAAATAGAGTAAGTTCACGATCACATACTATAATAATGCATGCATATAAGGGGAGCTGAATTAGGCTTGTGCTGGCAACCTTAATTCTAGCATTTCTTTATTTCTGAATGTTTTACTTTGCAACTGTGAAGTTCCTGTAACATATCTTGTGGTATATAATATAAATATAATTGTGACTGTTCTTCAGATTCATATTCTTAGTAAGAACTTTATCTTAAGTTGCTCACAAAAATTTGCTGATAAGATGACTTTCATAGATACACCTCTACCCCGATATAACGCGACCCGATATAACACCAATTCGGATATAACGCAGTAAAGCAGTGCTCCGGGGGGCGGGGCTGCGTGCTCCGGTGGTTCAAAGCAAGTTCGATATAACGTGGTAAGATTTTTTTGGCTCCTGAGGACAGCGTTATATCGGGGTAGAGGTGTATTTGATGGAAAAGAAACAGCATACCAGCTGAGGCACTATCTAATAGCACATTGATTGTCTCCAGCCACATCTGGATGTTGCTGTTTAGACTACCTCTTTTTACTGTTCACTAGTTTTTAAATTGGATACTGGATATTACCACTTTGTTATTTGGTCCCCTTCCCACATGCAACTAAAGAGAATCTTCTAATATTTAAAACCTACAGCTGTGGCCATAACTAGGCTTTGCAAGGTTCACTTTAAATAGATGGAGGTTGGTAAACATCCGTTTTAGCTGACACTGAAATTGATGGGGAAAAATTCCATTGGCAGTAGTTGGGGCACATATCTTGTGCCTGCAGGAATCTGGTGTTACTGGCCCTGCTGCAGTGCAGGGAGCCCACTGCAGCCCTGCTGTCACAGGAGCAAGAGAGCGGGATCGTGACAGCAGGATTGCAGAGGGCTCCCTGTGCTGTGGCAGGGCCAGTGACACTGATCCCTGCAGGCACAAGGTGTGAGGAAGGCTATGGTCCTGGCGGGGCAGAGCAGAGACCCCTAGCCAGGGCTGTGAGGAGGAGGAAGAGCTCTTGGCTGCGGGGAAGGCCACCCCGCTGCTGAATGGCTCCTGCCCAAGGACTGAGCCATTCAGTAGTGTTGTGGTCTCCCCCTCATGCCCCTGGCTGGGGGTGTGTCTGCTCCACCAGGCAAGGACCACAGCCTCCACCTGCCCCTTGCACCTGTAGGGATCTGGTGTCACCGGCCATGTGGAGAGCCCTTTGCAGCTCCACTGTCATGGCCCCACTCACTCACCAGCCAGGAGTGCAGGAGCTGTCCCTGGACAGGAACCGTTCAGCAGTTAGGTGGTCTCTCCTTCAGCCAGGGTCTTGTCCTACTCCTTGCAGCCCTGGTTGGGGGTGGGGTGAGGGTCTGCTCTGTTGTGTGGAGGAGACTGCAGTCTTGGCACCTTACACCTTGATGTCTGAGCCCCTTGGCTGCACAGAGAGCCCCCTGCAGCCCCGCTGTCAGCACCATCCTGTCCCCATCCTACTCCCACTTAACTTACTACAACTTTAAAAATTAAAATAAAAATTGATAATTATCAAAATTGCAAAAAAAAATGAAAATCATAAGCTCTCACTTGGCCAAATACAGGCATACAGATATTTAGAAACCAAATTGCAATCTCTTGTGGTCCTATTGTCTGTGTTGCCACTGAAGGCGTAGAGGATGCAATCTTGGTGGATTTCTTTTGTGCGAGAACCACCTCTGCAGCATTGTTTTCCACTTATTCTGATCTGACAGAAAAGACACATACCCTGGCCTCTGGACCCCAAATGCCATTTTCAGGTAAGAGTGTGGACCGGGGAGAAGGAGATGAGGCTTGGGGTTGTTGGAAATGCCACTCCCCATCGCATCATAAATTCCCCCCTTAGATCATTCTGGTCATCTTAACACACCTATTGGCTACCTTCCTCAGATATGGAAACTCTTCTTACTTCTGCTCTTCCTCAAGAGGGATTTCTGGTGTCAGAAGAGTGGGAGACAGCAGGGAAAGTATAATGTATTTACAGAATACACACAGGAAAACAGAATTTTGAATAATCTTTTTTTAATGGTGTGTGTCGGGGGGGGAATCAAATCAAACTATCTTGGCTTTGTCTTGAGAACATTCTGGCCTAAACTTTTTAAAATAGCTACCGATTATGGATGCCAAGGGACTCAAATTCGCTAGTCACTCTTGAAAAATCAAGCTTCTGCATATATGTTTTTTACTTTGATATATGTACGCTAACTTTTTTGTTTTGTAATTTAAATACTGTACCAATAATCATTCAGTGTGTTCCTAGAGTTATTACTATTGTTCTTTCCCATTTAGTTTGCATGATGATTGAATTCTGAGTTTCACAGTAAAGGGAAATGGGACAGGGATTGTATTCATGTTTGCATGGCACTCCGATCCTGAATGGATTCGCTGAATGCTACTGCATTACATATAATTAATAATAAATTAATTAAAATTCAAATGTTAAATTGGGAAAATTTTATTTTTCAGGACAAGGTGTGGATGAGCCCCTTTCTGCAACTGGTTTCAGACAAGCAGATGCTGCTGGTATATTTCTCAGTAATGTAAAGTTTACTCATGTCTTCTCAAGTGACCTCCTTCGAGCGAAGCAGGCAAGTACTTTTTTAGGCAATTGAAAGTAAATCTAAATCTCAGTATTTTGGGGTGCTGAGGCAAAATAATGCAGTGGCAATTTTGAAGGAGGGGGTAAGTTTGGAACTAAAATCTTTTATGTAGAAGATGAGCTCTTCTCCATAGAATGAATGAAGCTTAAAAGAATCTACTGAGTTAACATACATCAGCCATGACTTGCATCTTCCGTGCATGTTGTACATTAGGGGCCTAGTGTATTTTTTTCAATATACATAACCATGGAATGCTGCTACATAAGTTCCTCTCAGATAGTGGTGATAAGAACTCAAGAGAATCTGGTTGTGATGATGGTGGATGTTTAAGGAAAATTTCTTTATAAGACGACCAACAGTTGACATTGCCAATAGTAACTCATTATGTTTTTAATTAACTGAGAGACACCATAAGCAAAAAGTCCAGGGGCAACAACTGTCACTATGTAGGAACTTCTAAGATCTTTTTTTCCTAATTCTGAAAAATACTCTAAGAAGTGGCTTACATTTAAAAACTACATCAGTTTTTTAGCTTAATAGTGACACTTCCATCTTTACTATATATTATTGATAAAGGATATTCAACCCAGTAACAAAATGGTGAAAGAGGAGACGTTAGAAGCAGAAAAGAGAAGGTTACAAAATATACAGTACCTAGATAATTTGAAGGTATTAAGACAGTAGGACACAACAAGATTCAATTTTTCACTCTCTAATGGATTTATTAGAGATAGTATCTATAGCTCCCTGGACAGATACAAAATTTATATCCACAGATATAAGTCAGTATTCACGGAGCTGCAGGGCTGTACCAGGAATCTCAGCAGCAAAAGCAGCAGCACATCGGGCCGCTGCTTCCAGGAGCCAGCACCCCGCGTTGGCAGCTGTCCATGGTCATGCTAATGTGTGCAAATGGCTCGCACACTCCCAGATAGGAGACTCAGACCTCTGCATGGAAGGGACTCCTGTCTGGGAGCATGCGAGCTGCTTGCACACACTAGCATAAGTAGGGACAGCTGTCAGTGAGCCTGGTGCCTGCCCCAGTGGGCAGGGCTGAGGGGTGGTACAGTCACACTGGAGGAGCTGCCAACACAGGGTGCTGGCTCCTGGGAGCGGTGGCCTGACATGCTGCTGCTGCTTTTACCACTGTGGTTCCCGGTAAAGCCCATAGAGCTCTGTGGATACCGATTTATATCCATGGATATCTGCATCTGTGGATATAAATTTTTTGTCTGTGCAGGGCTCTAAGTATCCAAACCACTGCCAGGTATCTTTGAGAATTGTGGAGAATGGATTGAATTCCCAAGTGACTGGTAATAGACTAATATACATTAGTACCTATTTGAGAAGGAACAGAAGGGGGGACCTTTTTAGTCTAACAAGCTTAACTTTAATACCTGGTTGCTTCACAAGTCTGGGACAAATATTTTTTTTTGTCTGTGTGTGTGTGTGTGTGTGTGTGTGTCGGGGGATTCTGATGACCTCTTTGTGGAGCTCTAGCACTCCTATCCTTTGAAATTTAGCAGGAGGTGGCCTTTATGTCAGGGTGAACCTATGGCCATCCTAGTGAAAATCTGCCCAAATTTGGCCAAGTTATAAGCCTGTGACAGATGCACATGTGCCATCTCTATGCAGTAATGAACATGCTCCAGCCTTAGGGCTACAGGGGCAAAGCTGGACTTTCCCTGCAATGACTGCTCTGAGCTGTGGCAGGCCATGGTGGGGCCAGACACAGGAAGTGAAAGCAGGGAACCTGTTTTCAGTGCCCTCTCTCCCAACTTGCTGGCACCCAGGCAGCATGGAGGAGGAAGCAGTCTGATTTAAATGCGAAGAAGACAAAAGCCAGCTCATCGAGGAGGGAAAAAGTAGATTGGGACAAGAAGTCTTGTAAGACTGGAATTGAAGGGGGGCCAGAGAGAGAAATTTGGGACTATGAAGGAGGGGGAGGCAAGGATTGAGCCAGTGGGGAAGAGGAGGGACAGACTGGAAGAGGAACTGGAAATGGAAGGTTAGGACTGAAAGCTGGTTGATGGATGGGAGTAAAACTGGATGGGCTGAGGCTGGGATTAGGAACTAGTCAATGGGGAGGGGGAGGAACATGTGCAGGGAGATGGGAGACATCTGACAAAGGACCTGGGTACAAGGGAAGAACTGGGCCAGGCTGGGAGTGGTGGGGGAAAGATTGAGAATTGGAAAGTGAGCCCGGAAGTGGAGGAGGGGATTAGGACAAGGAGACAGGGATGAGAAAGAGGCAGGTATGAATTGGAGGCAACAGGCAGAAGTCTGTGTCCACTAGAGCACATTACCTATCTGAATCTGAAATTAAACCCAACATTCTTGAGTCTCTCCATTTCTCTGCTGCCAACAGTTATCTGTGAAACACACTGACAGTGTGTCTTATACCCCCTAGGGCCGGTCCACACAGTGGATGACAACGTACTACTGTCAGTTACACAGTTAGCTCAGGTGGCAGCAGTCTGTGTGGTGGGTCTTAAGGTTCCAACCCTGCTGATGAATAATGTAGATGTCAGTATGCCACATGATGGAATTTTTTTTTTCCGTTTGTTTGTTTTTAAAAACCTAGGAAACTAATGTTAAATATTCTTTTATACTCATAGTGCTAAAGTCAAACACTCAAAAAATTAGGAAATGCCAGAATTAAGGCTTCCTTTGCAACCCTAATCTGTCTCCCTTGTGCATGTGCATTATGATACAGTCTTTAATTACATAATCACATACTGTGTATTCCACAGAACCCCACCTCATTTGGTGCACGATGCAGGATAGCCTGATTAGAAGGTGTGTCCTGAATGAGGCATGGGATTTCTGGAAGAGAAGAGTGTCTCATGATCCTAGTAGTTGAATACTGTCCTAGAGAATTGGATTTCATCTCTACTTCTGCCACAAAGTACCTATGTGATGCTAATCAAATCATTTAAGACAAACTTTTTGTTGGTGATTGCTAATTGCGTATTCCTCGTCTCCTGAATTGAGGGTCTTGGATCTGATTTTCTGGAGTACTGATCACTCTCAGCTGCAACTGAATTCAGTGGTAAAAATGGGGATAAAACTACCCCCTCATCTTGCAGGTTTTGTTAAAATAAATGTTTGTGAAGTATTCAAGTACTGTAGAGATGAGTGCCATGGAAAAGCCCATGAGGAAATTAATAATTCTGTCTTCAGACCAGAGCATGAATAATGTGCAGTAAATAAGGCATGGGCCACATATTGAACACTAATAAGCAACTGTTCAATATTGTTTTATCATTGAACACTGTCCATATTATGCACTGAATGAAGAGGGGGTCCCATGGGAAAAAATGCAATAATGTAATTAAAGACTATATCATAATGCAGATGCAGAGGCAGCCTTAATTCAGGCATTTTTTTAACTTCTGAGTGCTTAAGTTTGCAATCTTAATATATTGGTTAGGTCATGTATAATGTTTGCTTTGCTTGGTACATCACAACTTTGGGTACGTCCACACTACCCACCAGATCGACGGTTAGCAATCGATCTATCGGGGATCGATTTATCGCATCTCGTCTAGACGCAATAAATCGATCCGAGAAAGCGCTCCCGTCGACTCTGGAACTCCACCAGGGCGAGAGGCGGAAGCAGAGTCGACGGGAGAGCCGCGGCCGTTGATCCCTGCACCGTGAGGACAGGAGGTAAGTCACGTCAACTTCAGCTATAAGTTGCGTATCTTACATCGACCCCTCCCCGCCAGTGTAGACCAGCCCTTAGTATTATAAGCATCTACTGCTGTATGGCGGAACCTGTCTAAATCACTTAACCACCTCCTTCCTGACAATTAATTGCCCTTCCCCCCCCCCCCGAGGAACATTTTAACATCCAAAAATGGTGGTTTTATATGATGTTGTACATTGATTTTTTTCAGACTGCATCCACAATTATAGGAAAGAATAAGTTTTGCAAAGATATTGTAATACAGTATGATGCAAGACTTCGAGAGAGGGTAAGTGCCAAGTTACTAGTTCCTGTCTTTAAATTGAATAATTTGTAAATGTAGCTTACTACTTACGATACAAATATTTTAAATTTCTCATTGATCTGAATGCTTAGATAGCTTGGTAATTCATCCTTTATAGTTATGAAAGTTGTATTTCTGTCATTAGGTATACTAAGGCTTTCATTTGCTTCAGTGCTTTCTGCAGTCATACTAGGCAGAATTTGACTTTAAGTCTAACTTTTATAATCACCTGCAGACTCTTTTACTTACCTGATTAATCTTTATTATTTTTGTCCACACAAATGCATAATTGTACCTCTTGTATGAGTTTAACTATAACTTGAACTGAATAAACTGAGTCTGGGGCATGTTTTAATCTAGGTTATGGCTGTTAGTGTTAACAGGAAGTGTACTCAAGTTGTCATAGTACTGGTATTTTGAGCTTAATTTTAAATGAAAGGAGACACTACCAAAAAAAAAAATAAGATAGGAAACGGCCAAACGTAACCATATTAAAAGAAGGAAAAAGCTGTAGCATTTCCTCACTTCCTCCTCCCTTTCTTCTTCCTTGAAGAATCAGGAAGGCTTTTGTTCCCTAAATGGCTGCAATGTAGTCGTATTCCGGAGGCTGCATTCTTCAAATACACAGTACACATACCAGTTGTTCTGGTGATAAACCCTACTGGAGGGAAGGGATCAGAGGAAGGAGGAAAATTTAAAGGATTTTTTTTAAGGACTTTGTAAAATGTCTTTCTGTTCAGAAGTTTCAGAGCCCTGATTGCTTTGCTTTTGTGAATTCTTTCATGGACAATTTTGAGCCTTTCTGCTTCAGCTGAAGGGAGTAAGATATTGAGGTACCTTTAGTTGCTAGCAAACAACGTCAATTCTGAGTACGGGAATTAATTAGAGAAGAGCTGTTATAGTAAGTAATGGAGACTTGCTTGTTCACTGCAGTGATATTGAAATCACTGTAGTGATTATGTACGTAGAGTGCAGGGATTTGTATAACTGAGGGAAGGATTATACCCTTGTGCATTCTTTCAAAATTTGTAGCGTCCCCTGCCTGTTTTCTCAAAATAGTAAGCAGTACTACAGCAATTTCACCATCATAGTGCCTAGTAACAGAGAACTAACCTGTCTTTCATTTGAATACATTATCTGTTCTCACTTACTGTGATATAGTGTGGGGATGTGGTGGTGTTGCATTCCACCTTAGGGGTGGATGAATTGGTTCCTGTATTGTTTGTAAAGACCTTCAGGATGAAAGATGCTCTATAAATATAAGGCGTATAATACAATGTGTATTATAAACTGAATGTCTGTATGTAACATCCACTAAAAATTATAAAGATTACTTTTACAATGTGATGTTTGGTCTGTTTCACTGTGAAACCAGGGGGTATGTGCTTGGGATTCTATCGGCATTTCCTGCTGTGAATTTAGCATTTGAGACTTATAACCTCCAGCCAAATCATTATAATTAACACATGGTTATTCTTAGGGTCAGAGAACTAAAAATATATATATATATTACAGTACTTATTTTTCCCATCTTAAAAAAACACCTCACCGAAACTAACCTGTCCATATCTGTGAAATATAGCCTTTTTTGATGTTCCAAGAGTATTTTTAACAGCTAAAGTGCTCATATTTAGAAAAATCCCAATAACCAGTTTTCCAATTTGATTTTTATTCTGTGAATTATGGGAGAGATTTCAGAGGCACAGCGGATAGTTGGGTGACCATTTCCCATTTGTACTTTTGAAAATATCCCTGTATGTTGAGTATCACTTAGCTACAGCAGAATCCCAATGCTTTCTGTTTGGACTTTGAAGGTTTACATTACAAACAGGTCATTATATAGGTCATTATAACATTACATAGGTCATTGTAACCTTTACTGGGATTTTTTTGTACCAAGAATGGTAGAAAAATTCTGGCACATAGATCAAGAACAGCCCAAGATAAATATCAGATAGCTGCTAATGTTTGAAACATTCACTCTTTCATTAAATTGGAAATGCAAGATTACTTTAAAATGACTTATTTGGAGAAACTAACAGTAAATGAAATAGCACAAATACAGACCGCTTCAGACATTTGGTGTGGAATGAGAGTGCTGTTCATCCTGTTGCCTATGTTAAAAGGAAAACAGAAACCGAATCTTTAAATGAAGTTCGAGTTTGAATTTGTATGACTGAATTTTTCTTGATATTAAGTAAATCCTTTTCTATAAATGGTCTTTTCTAGAAATATGGGATTGCTGAAGGAAGGCCATTGAGTGACCTAAAGGCAATGGCAAAGGCTGCTGGAGAGCAATGTCCTTTGTTTACACCATCTGGAGGAGAAACACTAGATGAGGTATGGTATTACCACTTGTTTGTTCAGGCCCCATTTTCTATGTTACCTTTCACATTTCCTTTATACTAGTGAAGACACCTCTGTATTGTTAATGAAAGAATGCAATTCTTACTCCTGGGGGAATTCTGTGCCACTGCGCATGTGCAGAATTTATGTCCCCTGCTGATTTCTTTGCTTCCCTGCAGAAAAATGGCTTTCTGACAGGGAAGCCACAAGAGTAGTCATGCAACCCTCCCCAGCAATATGTTTTGGGTGCCCAGGGCAGCCAGCAGAAAGGTAAATCACTGTGGGGCAGGAGGTGGGACTGGGGAAGACCCTACTGGTGGTTCCTACCCTGCGCCGAGCTCAGCTGCTGGGCTGGGCTGGGCTGGGGAGGATGGGACTTCCTCTTCCCCTGCATCGCATCCAGGGCCGAGTCAGACCCACCTTCAGATTTCTTCCCTGGCTGCAGGAAGCTCCACAAACTTCCTGCACCCATCGCTCCTCAGCTGCAGGGGGAGGGATCCCTGAACGGGGAGCTGCTCCCCCATCTGCCCTACTCCCATGCGCCCAGATCCCTTGATGCCCAGACCCTCCTGCTGAGCCTCACTGCCTTCACTGAGACCCCCCCCAACAAGCCACAGGCACCCAGATCCCCACCCCACTGAGCCCCACTCCCCTAGCATCTGGATCCCTCCCCCCGGGTCCCCCTGCTGAGCCCCAACCACTTTCACCCCCTGCAGAGTCCCATTACCATTGCACCCAGAACCCCTCCCCAACAAGCCCCTGTGCATCCAGATCCCCCACACACCCAGATCCCCCACTGAGCCACCCACACCCAGATTGCCCCATACAGAACCCTCTCAACCCTTACCTGAATCACCCCACATTAAGCCCCTCTATATTTGGATCCTGCCTTGCTGAGCCTTCCTCCCATACCTGGTATGGAGGGGCAGGGCCCTGGGGTGTTTCTGGGGCAGGCCTGGTGCTTGTGCTATATCAGGGTTGGATGCAGCCTCACTGCTGAGTCTGTGTCCCAGGGAGGGCAGTGGGGAGTTACACAGTGATCTCCCACCTCTGTGCAGCCAGTGGCCTGTGCTCCCCAATGCCATGCTGGAGCCTCCACATTTATTTGATAAATGAAATTTGCAGGATTTTAAAAGATTGTGCACAAATTTTAATTCTTTTGGCGCAGAATGCCTTCAGGAGTAAATTATTCTATTGCAGGCTTAGCTCAACCAGAGGTGTCTTTTGTCAATTCCATTCTGCAGTGTTCCCTTTTAATAGAATGGATTTAAATACTGCCCTTCTGTTCTCCTTTACTCTTGATATGTTTATTTGGAATCATAATGCTGATAGCTGTCAGTTGGCTATATGTGAATTTAAAAAGCTTTGTGTCCCAAGTGATAAGCACGGAAACCTGTTGAGCTCAAAGTTGACTTTGGGTTTGGTACCTTTAGTGTGTACGCACTGTGGTTGGGTTTGTGGTTTTTTATTTTTTTTAATCCTGTTTTCTATCCTATTTGGGGGGTTACATCATCCTGAAACAACTAGACCTGATGGCAGTGGCAACTGATTTGGGATTTTTTCCCCCTAAATCTAAAATTAGCCCATGGATAGCTTTATGATAAATCAGTTTATTATCCTAATGAAAATGAGAAATTACCTTCACTGTCAGCCTCCTTGGATTTAGAGGGCTGAGAACTAATAATTGTCTCCATGTTTATTACTTTGACCTGTTACTGTAATTGCCATGTGGAAGCTCGTTTACCTTTCTCTGATACAGCTACTTACATTTTCTAGTCAGTCTTTGTGGGTTATGTTATTTACTGTCAATTGTTCTACAGGGGGGAGAGAGAGCTCAGTGATTTGAGCATTGGCCTGCTAAACCCAGGGTTGTGAGTTCAATCCTTGAGGGGGCCACTTAGGGATCTGGGGCAAAATCAGTAATTGGTCTTGCTAGTGAAGGCAGGGGGCTGGACTTGATGACCTTTCAAGATCCCTTCCAGTTCTAGGAGATAGGATATCTCCATTAATTTATTTTATTATTTATTTAACACATATGAAATTATAAAGCCAATAAAAAGCAAACAGTAAATTCACTGGACAGAGTTATTGCAGTCATCACAAATGTATTCTTTTTTCCTAACACTTTAGGTAAGGGCACGTGCAAAGAATTTCTTTGAATTTCTGTGCCAACTTTCTATTGAAGAAGAGTGTCAGAAAGAACAAGCTGTTCTGGGTATGGCAGGCAATGGCTTGGAAACATTAGAAGGAAAACCAGTTTTCCCTTTGAGAAACCACTGCTGTGGACTTGAACTTAATTCTGATACTGACAAAGATACAAAAATGTTAAATCCCAATATATTGGTGGTGAGTCATGGGGCATACATGAGAAACTGGTTTGGTTATTTTGTTTTGGATCTAAAATGCACTTTACCATCAGTTTTAAAAAAGTCTCAGTTATCTTCTGAGAGTCCTAATACTGGAGTGAGTCACTTCATTATAAACCTTGGAAATGGAGATGTGATTAAACCTGAAATCAGTTGTATTTGTCTTAATCGAGACGATCATTTAGCAGATGTGAATACTGAAAATGTGTAGCTCAAATAATTAAAATGTTAGCAATATTAAATGTATTATATAGCATTTTTAGTCTTAAGTTATTTAAGCATGAGAAATAATTATTTTTAAAAATACCTTTAATTAGCAAATAAGTCTTGACTAAGTTCATGTTCTATTTGGAAAATTGATCTTAATAGTTAGTTGGGTTGACTTGAATTCAGTTATTTGGCACTATACTGTAAGATTCTGAACAAGTGTAATAATCTGTTTTACAATAATATACACAATATAGATGACCTTAGTGCTGGATAGTAATTCAGTATTGTAAAAAAATATACTAAAATATATTCTTTATGAACAGGAACTTAAAGATATTACTGTTCAGGTCTCCTGGATACTTGTTGCTGTAGTGTTTTTTTTTTTTTTTTTTTTTAATTTAATATCTTTTTACCATTCTACCAAAAATGTTATGGATATCAGCTGTTTTTCAAAAAGTATTACATGGCAAAAAGTTTAGAAATACTGTAACTAAGGAAGTTAATTTTTTCTCCAACCTACTGTGCTGTAACTTTATATATTTAAGTTGTTTTTTATAAATGTAAATGTCTTCCTATTTTAATGTAATAGTATAACCTTAGTAGAGGGAGTATTGTCTAGTGGGGAGAGCATGGAACAGTAGGTGTTTGGGGAAGACCTGGCTCTGTCACTGACTAGCTGTGAGACCCTGGGCAAGTCTCTTAATCTCGCCATGCCTCAGTTTTCCCATCTGCAAAAATGGGGACGATGAAACTTACCTCACAGGTGTGTTGTGAGGATTCAGGTTATTTAACATTTTTGAGATCCTCTGCTGTAAATCCTTGTACAAATGCAGAGTGTTGATTGTTTAAAACTGTTAATAGGGTGTGGAGCGCTAACTTGCGCATTGCCAAAATGATGACCTCTGTCCTGATAAGGAATTCTTGCACATGGAACATTGTGTCCAGCTAGAGTCCCAGTGATTTAAATGGGACTCTCATGAGTGGTTACATTTGCAGGGTCTAGGCTTCTGTAAGCACTCAGTGAGTGCTTATGGTTACTGATAATACTGTATTTTCTTCCACCTTTTGGGGTGTCTTTAGTATTTGCATGTATGAGCGCACATGTAATGACCTCTATATATGTCGTAGTAAAACTATTCTTGCAATTTGCATATCTTAAAAGATTGTAAATAAAATCATTAAAGCCCTATGTGTAGAATTTCTTGGATTTTCAGCATGCTATGTGTCATCCCCAAGGTTTATTTTTGATTCTTATTCTACAAGACTAAGTACAAATCCTGTATCTTCTTGTATTGGAACTATTAGAGGGTGTTCTCTCGGATTGACTGTATAACTTCAAAATGGAGCTACTTTCTAACATGTTAGTCAGTTGTCTTTTAAAGGGGCCTGTATATGTCAAAGTTCTTTACCAATTAACACCTAGGCATTACCATAGAATTTTATTTAATGTTGCAATACTTAAAATTGAAGCCGCTTACAACTTTAACTTTTTGGGCTGAAACTTTCAAAGGTGGGGGTCTGGCTCGGTCTAATCTTTTTCGAAGTTTCATCTAAACTAGATGCAGCCATTTCAACAAATGAAATTAAAGGAAAATACATTGTTTTGCCTGTATCTTTTCTAATTCTTACAACTGCATCATTGAAGTTCTCATGCACCCTTGCTTTGAAGCAGAGACTTGAACCTTTATGGGTGGAGGAGGTTACCCTGGTGTCAGGGGTGTCTCTTGCTGTCCCTATGAAAATCCTCCCAAATTTGAGTAAGTTATAACTTTGCAGCGGGGGGGGGGAGGAGAAATAGCGATTTGCACATGCTAAGTAATTTTGTTAGAGGCTGGCAGCTAAATTCTCCAAAGATTCTGTGTGCACTGCATGTGTTTCATCCCCACAGAGCTCCACTGGGCAGACCACACAGCCATGTGTCATCCCCACAGAGTGACTGAGTATTCTCCATCCCAGGGATGCCAGGGATGAGCGGGGCTCTCTGCTTTAGCTTCTACTGGCTGTTAAGGGCTGCTGTGGTAATGAGCATGGAGATGGTCTCTTCTGTGCTTTCAGTGGTGCTCCTTGTGGTACCCAGGTTGCATTGAGAAAGAAGTAGCCTGACTGGAAGAAGGAGGTTGGGATAGAACCAAGTGGAGTGGAAGACTCAGACTAAAGGGGATAAGGGTGGAATGGGACATGAGCAGAAAGGTCTGTAACCACAAGAGTGCAATCTCTTCCAGAACCTGGAACTGAACCCAGGATTCTTGAGTGTGAACATTCCTTTGCTGTCTAGCAAATAGCTGTGAAACCTATTGACAAAAATTTCTTCCCAGGCTAGTGTTGATCTGCATAGAGGATATAATGGCTACATTACTCAGCTGGTAGAAATCTGTGCTTTGGGCTAGAACCTTGCAGATTACCCAGCTGGGGTGTCAGTATGATTCCACATGATGGAAAAAAATTGTTTACTTTATTAAAAACTTAAGATGGATTTTTTTTAAAATGTAATTTAAAAGCACATTAATACAAAGACAGTTACTCAAAAATAGGTAATGCCAGTTTCAAACTTGTCTGTGCTATCAGTTACCCCCCTCGATTTCATGCTAGCATAATGCATATGCAATCAAAGACTATCTTTCCACAGGTGCTTGTCTCATTCATTGCATGGGATGAATGGTGCTTAGGGAATGAATTAGAATAATAGAATATCAGGGTTGGAAGGGACCTCAGGAGGTCATCTAGTCCAACCCCTTGCTCAAAGCAGGACCAATCCCCAGACAGATTTTTTTACCCCAGTTCCCTAAACGGCCCCCTTAAGGATTGAACTCACCACCCTGGGTTTAGCAGGCCAATGCTCCAACCACTGAGCTATCCTTCCCCCCCAATTAGGATTGTATAGTGAATGAAGCTGTTTTCTGTAGGACTTCTGCCTTATGTGGAGGGTATAACATAAAAGAGGCAGGTAGCATAAGGATGAGGAAGGATGGGCATTTGAATGCTACACTGGAGTATTGGATTCTGTCTCTGCCACAGAATTTGTGTAATACTGGGCAAGTCACTTAAACCAAAGCTTTTCACAGGTGGCCACTGTGGGATCCTTTTATAAGTGCCCATATTGACACCTGGAGCTGGGTGTATAACTGATTCTTCTTGTTCTGAGTACTTGTTCTCATTGATTCCACATTAGGTGTGTGTGCCATGTGCACTGTTGCCAGAGATTTTTCCCTCAGTGGTATCCATCAGGCCAGCTCTAGTGCCCTCTGGTGCCACACACTCATGCACTAGCATAAGGCGTGCTGCTGGCAATGCACCCTTTCAGGCCTGGTCTACACTGGAGGAGAAGGGAAATCGATCTAAATCAACACCCACTGGATTGAACACTGCCCGTCGATCCTGCGGGTAATGTAGACAAGCCCTCAGTTCCTTCTTACCACCCGTGACAGTTGGTGGAACTACCCCTCTTCGGCCAGGCTTCTTCTCAGTGGTTTTTGGACTCTGATTCATAGTTTAATTTAAGTATAGTTTTAGTGTAAGTGTAAACAGTCCCTATCGTTAAAGGACTCTTTGCCCCAGGGGCCAGGCATGTGTTGGGCTTCAATCCTTGTGCCTCCTGTGGCAAACCTATCCCTGGGCATCCCGCACTCCAGCTGCTTGAAGTGCTTGGGAGAAATTCATGTGAGGGACAAGTGCCAGATTTGTGAGGACTTTAGACCCTGCACAAAAAAGGATAGAGAAATAAGACTATCCTACTGTAAGCTGCTCTCTGACCAACTTCAGAGCCACGCCGCTCCGATTCTGTACTGAGCACTTCAGCCTCAATGCAAAGCGCTCCTTCAGCGCCGCGCTCTTCCCAGTGTCATTCACTAGCTCCAGTGCCAAGGAAGAAGTACAAGAAGCTTCACACTGACAGAGGGTGCTCACCGATGCAGAAGGACAAGTATGGGGAAGGCAGTGGAGAGCTACCACTGATCAAGTTGGCAAGAGCAAATGGGACACATGCCCATTTTTGCCAAAAATGTCGGGAGGGTAAAGACAGGGGACTGTCCCAAACGGGACATATGGTTACCCTATCTCAGTTCCTTCTTGCTGGTTAACTCTGACAGAGGGGTAGGAGGGTGGGTCGTGGCATGGATATGAACAACATATCTCAAACAACAACAGTTACGGAAGAATAGTAACTTTTTTTCATTGTGCTAGCAGTTCTAGGGGGAAAAAAAGCTTGAATCAAAAGTGAATTTTGGAGGGATTTTTCTAGTGAAAGAAAAAAAATTGTTTGGAGAAGTCATATTTTTAACAAAATCAAAGTAAGTAAAGGGCTACATTCGCAACATACAGCTGCTGGGGAGCAAGAGGAGGTGCTGATGGGTGCCACTGCCATCTTTACAATCTTTAGTGCAGTGGTTAGTGCACTCACCTAAGATGTGAGAGCCCCTAGTTTGTATCTCCTGCTGAAGCTGTTCCTCTTTTTATAAAAACAGCTGAATAGTCATTGGGCCAGAGAGAGAGAGACTCTAGTGTAGTGGTTTGGACCTCCATGAGTACTTGCCTCAGTTCACCCTGCTCTACCCAGAACCTGATACCTGTTCATCAGCAATGATAACCTCCCCATCTTCCTAGGGATATCAATTAAGCACTTAAATTTGTCTTAACTCTTTTTAATCTACATCTTCCTTTTGCACCATGTATGAGCCAATTCTTCACAAGCTAATTTACACTGTATTCCCCTGGAGGCTGGATTAATGTATTAACCATTTATTGATAACTACAAAACCAGTCAGTAACATGGTGACTGTTGTATTAAAATGTAGATTGACATGCTGTCTATATACAATATTTCATACAAAAATTCGTGAATTTTTTTTTGAGGGGAAAACTAGTGTAGAAGAGAGAGAGGGAAGTTCTGTATGAAGTCCAAAACAGGTGACTATAATATACTGTTTCAAAGAGTTTCTGAACACTAGATTGGTGTTAGTTGCTAGGGAAAGCAGAAATGTTTAGCACCAGGGAGAGTTTACTCTTGTTTTAAGTGGTGGTCATCTTTACTGGTTGCCATATATCAAGAGAATTTCCTTCTTGTTGGTGCTTTAAATAGGTTGAGCTTTCCATGTCCTATATTTTGTCAGCCACCAGCTGACAATAGGTCTATTTTTTTTCTTCCAGCATGTTGTGTTAATATGTTTCAATGCCACAAGTAATTGAGTTATCAGTTTGCCAATTCTTACAGGTAAGGTTTTATCAAATAGAAGCCCCAAGTAGAAACCAGCTGTATTCTACAGAAGTCATTGTAACCTTTGTTAAACATATTTCCAAACACTGTGGACTCTTGTACATTCCTCCCAAATATAAAAGGATCCTCATTCCCCACAATCTGGCCAGTAGCTACCAGATGCAGTTGCAGAAATTGGATGGTTTATGGGGTCATTTGCTTCACAGCAATTTTCTGAAATAATCTAAGAACAGATTAAAGAACTAGCTCTTTGCCAAATATCTTACTGCTTTATTTGGTAAATCCCTTTCCATAAGCATCTGACTTTTCTTCTTTGTCAATATACTTTATCCTCCCTTAAATATCTATGGAACTGCTATCTAAATACCTACAGTGTCTGGCTGAATGTTTACAGTTGGAGAATTTTTCCTACTGTTTTTGTCTGTTAGTGGATTGGGAGAGTAGGCTATACTCAGTATTGGATTGTGAGAAAATGAAGGGGGGGGGGGAATTATGGTATTAAATCTCATACTCAACACCCGTTAGGTGATCTAATTGCCTTATGTTCCTTGGTGTTGGCACAATATCCTGTAGTAAGATCTCAACTGCCATTGCCTCTTTTCTGTCCAAACCTAAGCTTTCCCAATAGTACAGCTGAAACGCTATTAAGAATATTAGTTGAGATACCAAATAAAATTTCACGAGACTCAAGAATGCCAAGGGTTCTTGAGTATTTCTACTTAGTCTATGTGGCTATTGTCACAAATGAATTTATTTATCAAAATGTACCAACTAAGTGTCTGATCCTACTACTTATTCCCAAGAGAATTCTTACACAGGTGGTCTCTGACTAATCTCATGCCAGTGAGAATAAGAATTGCTTATGGGAGTAAGGGTTACAGGATCAAGCTCTAGTTTAGCAAAAACAGTGCTCATCTGATGGGAGGCAGCTATACATACATTTTCTGGACTGATTTTTATCTGGCTAGTCCATGTACATATAAATGGTATATTAAATGTCAAGTTTATGCTTACAAATTTGTTTACTCAAACAGGAGCTATATTGTTTTAGCTGATCAGGTATTGCTGCAAAGTTGTGTCCACTCACTCTACAAGTTGCTACACTTCTGCTTTCCTCCACTAGAGACGCAGCTACAGCTGAGTGCTGGTTGGTGCCCTCTATCCTTACTCTCAGCTGCCCTCTTCTTCCTCCCTCCACTTCAGACTACAGTGGCAGTAGCTCCATGGACAAGAAGATGATCAGAGCTGGCTGACAAATACTGCAGGTGCTTACAAGATATGTTCCTGGGATGCACAGTGAATTTTTGCATTGTATAAGGAGACAGGTGATCAGTATTGCATGGAGAAGTGACAGCAGGACTGGCATATGATGGGACGAGTAGGAAGTAGTGGAGATTAGCAAATCTTGGCCCTGCAATGTTTTCAGTCGCTACAGTCCAGATCTCCATGAGTTAAAAAGTTGGACAAATCCAACCCAGATTGTAGAAAGGAGTGGGAGAGTGAGGGAGGAGATATGCTAAGTGTGGGAGGGAAGGCAGGCAGGGTTGCAGATGACATCTAATTCAACTGTAGTCCAAGTATGGCTGCAGGAGTAAAGGAATATGAGCATTTTATTGTCTATGAAGGGACAGGCCATAGCTTCCCAGGTGACTATCTTTCATACTAGGGCCCTTATCCTGCAAACAGCCACACATGCAGATAGCTTTACTTATGTGACTAGTCCCTTTGTCTTCATTGGGATTACTCATGTGCAGAAAGTTGAGCATGTTTATATGTATTTGCTGAATCAGGTCCAAGGAAAAGAAAGCAACCACTGGATACAGCTTCAGCTGGTAGTAATGCCTATTAATAAGGTTGCCTGAAACTTCCTATTATAAGACCTTGTTTTCAGTTGATTATAACTTTGCCAAACTTTACCTGTTCACGTAGAAATTTCCCATGCTGGGTGTCTGCCTCAGGCTGATTTTTTTTTTCAGCAGAAACAGTTCTTCAGCAGTTTCTGAGAACAAGAGTAGGGAAAAATATGTTGTCTTGCCCAGGTTTATAAAAAAAAATCTTTTTGAGATGCTTTAGTGCCACCATGCTTTGGAATGGGGACTTGAAATTTGGCAGTGAGGGTAGGGGCACTGTCTGGGATGTGCCTTTTGCCATCTGCCCAAATTTGGCTAAGTTATTAGTCTTTGAAAAATTGTGGTGCACACGTGCTCAGTGGAGACTTGCTAGAGCTTCACAACTACATTCCCAGGAGATTGTGTGCATTGGGCATGCTCCAGCCAGAAGCTGCAGGTGCCTGAGCAGGATTTTCCTTTCAGCTGCAGCTCTGGGCTGCCATGAGCCAGGCTTGGGCACCAGAACTGAGTGCAGGTACCCTGTTTCACCTGTGCTTTGAATGCCCACCCCTGCTGGTGCCTGGGTAGTCTGGAGAAGGAATCCGCCTGATTAAAAGCAGGGAAGACAAGAACCCACCTGGATGAGGGAGGTGGAGGAAGTTGTTAGAAAAGGTGTTTTATCCATGGTAGCATGAAGGCTTCCATGATAGACCCCAAACTGTGGCCTTGCAGAGAGCAGAATTGGTGACAGTTTCTGTTGTGCCGGGTTGAAAATAGGTCTATCTGGGGAGTCCCCCCCATTGCTGGAAAACATTTCTCGCCACATCCGGGTGAAGAGACCACTCATGACTAGAAGAACTTGCTGAGGCAATCTGCTAGTTCCTTTTGTGCTCCCAGAAGGTACCAGGCCTCGAGACTGAGTGAGTGGGCTATGCAAAATTCCCACAGTTGAATCACTTCCTACAAAGGCGGGAAGAGCAAGCTCCTCCCTCCCTGTTGAGATAAAACATGGTAGCAATGTTGTCCATGAAAACAAATGTCTGCCCGTAATGTGCAGCAGGAAGGCCTGACAAGCCAGGAGAATTGCTCTGAGATCTCTGACATTGATGTGGAGAGAGTTCCTCTGAAGACCAAAGTCTTGAGTTTTGAGGGGCCTTAGGTGGGCTCCCCACCCTAGCGATGACACGTCTGAGATCAGAGTTATTGATGGTAGAGGCCGTATGAAGGGAAATGGGTCCATCTACCAATTGATGGAGACCAGGACCCGAGAAGGCACTGTGAGTACAGAGTCCAGATGGTATCAATTTGGTGAGCAGACTGAAGGGCCCTGAGGCACAGCCTTGCTTGCTGCACTACATATGTGCATGAGGCCATGTGTCTAAAAGCCTCAGACAAGTTCTGACTGTTGTTGATGGATGGCCCTTGAGGTGTGTTATTAGGGACATGATTATCTGAAACTGACCCTTTTGTAGGTAGGCTCTGGCTTGAGTGGAGTTGAATACCACTCCAATAAACTCTATCCTCTGCTTTGGAGTGAGGGTAGGTTTTTGTTTTTTTTTCCAGCATCTATCAGGTGCCCTAGGGCCGTGAATGTTGACTGGATGAGCCGAATTCTACCCAAGCCCTGGATTGGCCCTTGATTAGCCAGTGGCTAGATAAGGGTAGACCTGTAACCCTAGTCTTCTCAGAAAGGCCACTACAGCCATACGTTTTGTAAACACCTGCAGGGCTGCAGACAGGCCAGTTGGTAGTGTGCGTGGTCCATGACGAATCTGAGGAACCTTCTCTGATGTTGGAATATTGATATGTGGAAATAAGCGTCTCTTAAATTGAGGGCGGCGTATCAGTCCCCAGGATCTAGGGAAGGGATAATGGATGCCAGGGTGACTATATGAAAATTTACTTTCTTGAGGATAGCTGTTGAGGTGGTGTAGGTCTAGAATTGGTCTGAGACCTCTCTTGGCTTTTGGGATTAGGAAATAACGGGAGTAGAACCCCTTCCCTCTTAAATTCTGTGGAACCTCTTCCACAGTCCCACCCAAAGGAGAAATTGAACCTTCTGGGCCAAAAGTTCTTCATAAAAGGGGTCCCTGAAGAGGAACGGGGAGGGAGAGTGTGAAGGAGGTTGTACCTCACTTCCACTGTACCCAATGTTCCATAGTGACACGAGGCCATGTACTAAGTGGGAGAGGCAAATATGAAAACAAGGGGGAAACGGGCTGGCATCATGGGAACTAGTATGACTTTCTCAACCAGCCCATCAAAAGGTCTGCTTAGAGCCCCTTGGCTGTCTGGGTGGGGCAGACATTGACGCTGAAGTAGAAGGAGGGTGGTGGTCTATGCCTAAACCCCTTGTCTCTTTTCTCTGCAGATCCCGATGGACAGGCAGGGCAGAGAACCGAATGTGCTGTTGGGGTCTGTAATGCTTCCTTGAAGTTGCTGTTGTGTAAACCAAGGGACTTAGGGATCACCCTAGAGTCCTTTAACCCATGAAGCTTTGCATCAGTCTGCTCTCAGAAGAGCGAAGCTCCTTCAAAGGGTATGTCCTGAATGGTTTGCTGGACCTCCTGCAAGAGTCCCAAGGACTGCAACCATGAATTCCTATGCGTGGCTACTGCCAAATCAGCCACATCCAATGCAGCTTACAGCGAGGCCCTCACTACTGACTTGCAATTCTGAGCTGTAACCCCCAGTAGAATACACTTTTCTAGCAAATAAGTTCAACATCTTGGAGTCCTTTGCTGTTGGCATTGCACCCTGATAACCCTGCCTTTCTCTTTCATTGGCCGCGGATACCACCAAGGATTTGGGGGGAGAGGGGATGAATTTGTACAATAACTCATAACCCTGGGCAGGAACAAAGTACTTCACTCAGCCATTTTTGATATGGGGGAGGGGGGAAGAGAAGAGGGGGGGTCTGTCATCAGGCTTTAACAGGGTCCATAATGGCCTCATTAAGAGGCAGGGCTACTTTTGCAGGTCCTGCAGCAGCTAAAATATCAACCAAGATGTGGGAGGACTCTCTTACTACCTCCATCTGTATGCCCAGATTTAAGGCCACCCTTTTCAGCAGTTCTTAGAGTGCCTTATAGTCAACCAGGGGAGGCGACACATCCGCTCCTGAAACAGCCTCGTAAGGGGAGGAGGAAGAGACCAGCACCAGCTGTGGACATTCTTCGTGTTGGGCTGGCTCTTGAAGTTCTGTGCTGGGCTTAGTACCAGAGTCCAGATCAGCTGCTGCCAGATGGGACATTGGTGCTCTGTGTCGTGAGGCCACTAAATAGAAGCACCTAGAGTAAGCTCCTGAAACGGGGGAAATCCCCAGAGGTTCCAAAAGGGCCACTGAGAAGACATAGGTCCCCAGTGGCAACTTGACCATGCACTCAATGGAATCCCTGTGCCTCGGTCCATGTAAGGGTAGGAGTGTCCTGGGGAGTGGCAGGAACAATTCCTCGGGTGAGAGGAATAAGACCCAACCTCTGACTCAGAGGATGAAGAGGCTCTGTCCGGTGACCACGGAGGTGCGGTTCCCACCGGTACCAGAGACCAGTGCTGTGGTGAAGATACCTGTACCGTGGCCATCATAGCTGGTTTTCCTTTTGATGGTACCGAAGGGCCGAGTGCCAACGATGGCCTGAAGCAACAGGCTCCATCCTGCCCAACGGCACCAATAGCACCAATTCTTGTACTGACGGAGATACCAGTACCGACTGCGCTAGAAGGTCTCTGGCCACAGCGAACGCCTCCGGCATGGTTGGCGCCAAGATAGCATCGGTACTGTGCTATAACACAGATGGTTCATCCAATACTGGATTCAACAGTGCCTGCGTAGGTACTAACTTCTGCAGTACTGAAGCAAAGGAGTGGCCTGACTTAGGTTGCACTCTACTCTGGTCCCCATGCCTGGCCATCTTTGGTGCCGGGGATCAACTCCTCTCGGCCAGTTGTTTCATGTGCCTTTTCCTAGGTATTGAGGATGGTGAAGGGTGCCGGGACTCTAGTACAGTAGAAAGAGCATTCCTTGCTGACACCGAGGCACTCTGGGCCACGTGAGACTGGCCTGGCCCACAGGGAGATCTTAGTGCCAGCTCCATGAACAAAAACTTCAGCCTGGCCTCTAAGTCCTTTTTTGTGCGAGGCTTAAAGTCCCTGCAGATCCGACCATGGTCCCCCAACATGAGCTTCTCCCAGGCACTTTAGGCAATTTCAGTGTGGGTCATTCAGGGGCATAACCTTATTGCAGGAGGCACAGGGCTTGAAGCCCGGTGACTGAGGCATGCTTCGGCACTGGATAATGAATGAAAACTCTGCTAACTCTCTAAGTTTAAAACTTTCCCTAAAACTGAGTAAACATACTAAAAATATGTACAGATCTGTAACCGTGAAAACCAATAGAGAGAGCTTGCCGAAGCAAGAATAGCAGTTCCAGTGACCATCAAGGGCAGTAAGAAGGAACTGAGGGGGCATGGGGTTGGCTGGGGCCTTTCTACCGACACTATGAGCATGGCGCTCAAGCCACCCCAACAGGTACCACTGAGAGAAAAATGTCTGGCAGCTATGTTAAGTGCATGCATGTACCGAGAGTGGAATGCACATGTGCAATCCTGTAAAGAAGAACCTCCATTTCCAGGCTCTGAACCTATCTCCCCAGTACCTACAGGGTCAGCTCCCCCAGTCAGAAGAGGCAGACACTCATTGGACTCCAAAATTGGTGCTTATGTGTCACAGCTCAGAGACACTCAGCAGCCCCAGTGAAATGTTCATCTACCATGGTACCAGCTGCAGTCTAAGCATAGCCCATGTCAGAAGGATGCATGGCCCAGACTTAGTTGGGGTCCAGTGCCATATCAGTGACCTTTCTGGAACCCTTGAGCTTTCCCTCCTTATTCTAGGTCATCCCCACACATGTCACATACCACTTCTTTAGCGGCACTTTGCGAGCACCAAAGTCAACCCACCCTCGGTTCCAGGCCTAGTTGCATGCGTGAAGCTGTTAGCTTTCAGGAGTCACCCCTGGAGGAATTGGAAGAGATTCAGCCTCACTAACCCTTGGCTTCCTCTTCTCCATTCCCCACTGAGGTGGTGATAGAGGCTGTGGCTCCACTTTCTTGATGATTACAAAGCCCATCAAGAATTGTTGAAGGGGTTGACTGTGGCTCTGGCTATCCAACCAGAGAAGTAGCAGGTAGTCTTGGGATTGAGTGCACAATTTTTTTACACTTAGGAAAAGTGTAAGTAATTCTTGTCTCTAGGCTGTGCCTCCCGGGGGATGTTACTCACCTTAAGGGTTCAGCAGAAGCTCCTCAGTGGGGGTGAAATTCACTTCTGTGCAGAGAGTCAGCACAAGTCCTGTGCCCCCCTTAAATCTTCAAAATAGGGCTTAAGTGGGACTGCATAGACCTTTTGGCTAGACCTGAGCACAGGGTCATTTCACCCTGAGCAATGAATCCAGAAAGATGAAAAAACTGAGGCCTAAATACAACTAATATTTTTACAATTTCTTGTTGTGTAAAAATAGCTCTACGCTCTTCCAAAACCAATCACTTCTTACCTAGCTTTGCCCAGCCCAGTCCCAGACTCTTGTTTGGAAGACAAGGCAAGGTGGAATAGTTCATAGGACTCAGGAAGAATCCTTCTCAGAGGGCCATAACTGCTGGCCACAGGGTTTTTTGTACCATCCTCTGAATCATCTGATTCTGGCCACTGTCAGAGACAAGATACTGGATTAGATGAGGACTACTGGTCTGATTCAATATGGCAATTCCTATCTTCCTGTATTGTGAGTACACCAATTAACACAAGCCAGTACATTTAGCACTCTCTATGCTATCTAATGCTACAGCCCATCTGTGCCTTTAGAATGCTCCCAGTCTCTGAGTGCTATGGTTGACATTCCAGCCTGGTCTCATGCTTCACAGGCAAATGCACCAGACTTGTAAAAATAAAGCTTCATTCATCCGTGTGGGAATCATGAGAATTTAAGTGAAACAGGTGCAGAAGATACTTTGTCTTGCTGTTTCAGCATAAATCATCCATATCGGCCCCTTCCCTCCTCACATAAGCAGGGACTTTCCATGAGGGCCCATTATCTCCAAAAAAGGATGCAATCAGGCCGAAAATATATATTTTTTTTAAGTTCTCTGATGTGCAAGATATGGGACTCTATGAAGGAAGAACTGGATGGGGCAGCTGGCTGCAAACAACATTGATGGAGAGGGCAGAACAGACGAAAGGGTTGTTGCTTGGACCAGCACAATGTTTGGTAACTGTTTAGCAGATGTGTAGGTGTCTGGGTGTTAGGTAGGGACAGGGGGGGCTGCCGATTTCTCACTGTGCCTAAGGCAGTGAAGAGCCAATGCTACCAAATAGCAGCCAATTTTCTAACAACCTCCAGAGCATCCCTCCTCAGGAAAAATCTGTGGTGAGGGATTGGGGCGGAATTCAATGAAGTTCACTTTGCAGAAATCCACTGGCTCTGAGTTTCATGTATGCACTATCACTACTGTTAGGTATTGCTGTACATGGCAGAGTGAAGGATGAGCTAGGTCTGGCTTGTTGATTTAAGGACCTGATGCTGCAAGGCCTCCTTCACCTATTGAAGTCAAAGGGAGTTCTATGCACGGGTGGCTTGCAGAATCATGACCCGAGTGATGCAGACAATGAAGTGGCTTGCATTTGGCGTGGGACAAAGTCCAACAACAAACAGAAGAATGCCTATTCCCTGAAGTTGCCTCCTTAGGCTGTGACTTTATGGCAGTGATAAAAATGTGATGATGCTGAAGAAGACAGTGTCACTGGAAGGGCAGATGCTCAATGAGGTGGAAAGATAAACTGAGGAGTCATACATCTGTGATTTCAAAACCCAGTGAAGGTGACAGAAGCAGCCCGGTATATTTCACTGCATTGCAAATGTCTGACATATTTATTAGTTGCAAAACTGCAGTTTTGATCCTGTCCTCCTTACTCAGGCAAAACTGTCACTCACATCTCAGCTCAAAATACCAACTTTCCCCTATTCATTTTCCCAAGACTTGCATCTTGTTTCAATACAAAACTGAAAGTTGGCCCAGGTTCCTTCCCATACTTGCTATCTACCTAAGAATTTACACTACGGTAGCTCAGCAGTTAGGCCTAGGATCACACACTAGTATTTTCACTTAAATATTGGTCACTAGTCTTCAGAGAAGCCAGGGCATGAACTGGAGCCTGAGTGGTGACAGAAGCTCTTCCCATCGGTTCCCTATATCAAAGGCCCTTCCATCAGCCCCAGCAAGAGCCTATACGGCCTTCCACTCTTGTGTCTTCATTCTGCCCTCTATGCCCTATGTGTCGTCATGCCTGGCTTGTGCCCTCCTGCTTCTTCCCTTCACCTTTTTCTCTTCTTCCATTTTCCTTCCAGTTGCTTGCACCCTTCCCTTACCACCTCCTCCTCCTTGCTCCCGTCCTGCCCAAACCTCTCTTTGTATCATGTGCACCTATCCCCGTTTTCTATCATACAAATGCAACTTAAAATACCATTAAACCTTTAATGAAAAATCCCCCACAGCCAGAAAACACAACCTTCCGCAGAACCTCAAGCCATCAAATTATCTTCTCTTTGTGTCTCTCATCCCTTCCACGCCCTTCCACCCTCCCTGGGTTTTGCCTTCCTTTGTCCTGATTTATATGGTAGAGACTGGAGCCATCCATTCCAGGGACTCTCCCCTGCTTCGCCCCTTGTGTCGCCATTTACACCTGTGTAATGTGCATGTAAAATGCTAGCAAATCCGAATTCTCCAATCTTCCACACTGGAGTCATTATTTACACTTGCTTTACTCAGGCATGAATGATGACCCAAAGTGCAAGGCAGGGGAAAATTAGGCCCTACTTGCCTTGGAAGCACCTAATGTACTTTTGTGTGTGTAGCAGGGTGAAGTGCCCTGTGGGCTGCAGAGTCTGGAGCTACGCTAACCTGATTGCACAATGAGCGCCACCTGAGGGGAATCAGGAACATTCCCCATAAAGAGCCAAAAGTGGCTCTAATGATTAGAATGAGAGGCAGGTTTGAGTGGTGATAAAGCCCAGCTGGTGAAAGGGCTGGAGAGAGACCCTGGCAAAAGGAGGGAAAGCTCAGAGCGTAAGGAAAGCTCTTCAGGCAGGAAGGCCTGGGAGAGAACCTGATTAAACAGGGAAGAGACAGAGACCCAGAGGAGAATTTAAGAGGCTGGGCAGGTAGTGGCCTAGGGATAATTGTGTCACAGGGAAAAGAGCAGACCTAGCTGTTGAGTACAGGGCCCTGTGCCAAAATCCAGCGTAGGGGTTATTAACCCTAGCAAGGGAGCTTCAGGCTGAGCTGAAGACAGGCTGAAGAAGAGCCTCAGAGCAGAGGCAGGATTTTTTAGTTTGTATTTAAAAACATTTTGGGGACTTTCAGGTTAGGCAATTGACTCCGGAAGGGGTGGACTTAAGATGGTGACCCGACCAAAGGACTGAGGCTCTGTACGAACTGTAGGAGCAACCGTCAGTAGGGGGCACTAGCCTAGCGAGAGAGCTGCTACTCCATGCCTGGCCGTGAGGAGGTGCTTAGTGGTGAGTGATCTCATTTACAGGGTGCTATGGAATAACAAGGAACAATATAGGAAGTAGGGTTGCCAACTTTCTAATAGCATAAAACTGAACACCCCTGCCCTGCCCCGCACCTTCCCCAAGGCCCTGCCTTTTCTCTGAGGCCCCACCCCTGCTTGCTCCATCCCCCATCCCTTTTTGGCAGTATCATTGCCAAACATAAGCGACAGAATATCTTTGCATGCTGGCAGAACAAGCTTCTCACCTATCATATGTGGGTTCTTGGCATGAATGATTCACTCTCCCCCACCCTCACTCTCCCCCACCCTCACTTTCATGGGGCTGGGGCAGAGGGTTGGGGTGCGGGGGGAGCAGGGAATGGGCTCTGGTTGGGGGTGAGGGCTCTGCGGTGGGCCCAGGGATGAGGGTTTTGGGGTGCAGGAGAGAGCTCCAGGCTGGGGCAGGGGGTTGGGGTGCATGGGGGGCTGAGGGATCCATCTGGGGGTGTGGGCTCTGGAGTGGGGCTGGGGACAAGGGGTTTGGGGTATAGGAGGGGGCTCTGGGCTGGGGCACAGGGCTTGGGTGGTGCGGGAGGGAACTCCAGGCTGGGGCATGGGGTTGAGGTGTGGGAGAGGGTTTGGGGTGCAGGGTCCCAGTGGCACTTACCACATCTCCCTGGAAGCGGGTGCCAGGCCCCTGCAACCTCTAGACACATGGGCGGCCAGGAGGCTCTGTGCGCTGCACCCGCCCCAAGGGCCAGCTCTGCAGCTCCCATTGGCCGGGAACTGTGACCAATGAGAGCTGTGGAAGCGGGCAGGGAGGCTCCACATGCTGCCCTCGTGCCTGCAGGCGCCACAGCACAGCCAATGGGAGCTGTGGAGCCAGTCCTTGGGGCAGGGACAGCACATGGAGCCTCCCTGGCTGCCCATGTGTTTAGGGGCTGCAGGGACCTGCCGCCCACTTCCAGGAGTCGCACAGCGGGGGCTCGGCGCTAAGGCAGGTTCCCTGACAAGACCAGATATTCTGGTCGAAAACCGTACGCCTGGCAACCCTAAGAAGGAACCTGTGAACGAACCTGGGCTATTTCAAGCTTGTAATGAGAACCCAGACCAGATGAGTTTGACCTGATTTGTGCCTACAGAACAAAAATGTATGTAAGCCATACATGTAAGACACAGGCTGGTGGTGGGGTTGAGTTGGTAACTTCAGGTATATGCACTCTATGTGTAATGTATACATGCCATATAATTAGCACGTAGCTACTCATGTACAGCTAACATGAAAATGGCCCCTTTCACATATCAGAGCTCACTTGTATAAGCTATGTCTTAGGGGTGTGATGTACATGAAAGTCAAAAGAAACATTATTCAGAAGCATTAAACAAACTGGGCCTGATTTTCCTCTCCCATTATTCTCTCCTTTGAAGTCATAGTCATGCATGAAAAGAAAATCTGTAAAATCAAACTCACATAGCAATGTTGTAACAAATGTTGTTGTTATGGGATCTCAGGAAGCAACAGTGAACAGTCTGAACAATTCCATGTAGGAGGGTGTCAGAGACTTAGATGATAGCTGTGCTAAGTTTTTCTATGAGCAACTTCACAGCTGGGCTTTGCTGTGAGCTGGAATGGCTAGTGGAAAGCAAGTGCACAGAATACAGAATCAACAATTGGTTCTATGAAGGAGGACTAATGAATGTAACACTGAGAGCATGAGGCCAAAGGGAAATTTGAGATCCTTTTGTGTGATTAGTTTTGGGAGGGGAATATGGACAGAGAGATAATAGAGGAAAAGAACTTTACAGACCCAGCTGTGGAGGGAATCACATGAAAAGTTGACAGGCAGATTGTAATGTGCTGGCTGATGTTTATGTGCAACCCTGCCCTCTGCTGGACAGACTCAATCTTGTGAAGTATTTGTGGTTCTAGTCCCATTAGAGGCTATGCAGTAGGGCAGTGGTTCTCAAACTTTCTGTACTGGTGACCTCGTTCACACAGCAAGCCTCTGAGTGTGACCCTCCCCTGCCCCGATAAATTACAAACACACTTTTTTATCTTTAACACTATTTTAAATGCTAAATTTATATCTCTGTTGTTTAAAATTAATTTCCTTTTTCTCACCGCTTTTAAATTAAGACTACAACACATTTTAATCAAATTATTGTTAAAAATAACTTTTTTCTGCTTATCAATAGTTACTGTTAAGTAGAATTTTATTTTAATACTTGACAGTAATTAATCATTGCAGCCAAAAAAAATCAGTGAGATGGATGATGCTGTTCATTTGGCACAAGAAGTTTTTTTTTCTTGGCCTTGTGTTAGAAAGGGCGCATCTGATGTTGTCCTTCACATCAAGCTGGTTTCGGGATTTCATCTTTATTGTGGGAAGGCTGAAGAACCCACTCTTGCATTTATGGGTAGTGGGAAATAGCAGAAGGACTTTCAGGGCCATTTCAGACACCAGTGGGTATTCACTTACAACTCAACACCGGAACTAGTTTGGAGGCAGCTGTGTGAGTTTTGCTTTTGCTCCATCATCACTGATCATGTCGACAGACTGTTCCTGTATGTGAATATCTTCAGCAGGTAACTGCTCAGTGAAAGGGTTCTCCACCGGAGAATGAAGTGTTTCTGGTAGCACTGGGAAATAGTGGGAGAGCTCTTAATGAAGGGCTCTCTGATGTTCACTGATAGCTGACTTGAGAGCACTATCAATGTTGACTTCCTCCTCTCCGCTGAATGAGGAAAGTGTCGGAAACATGCCATATCTGGGTCCAACTGCACCACAGATCCAACTTCAATTGGAAGGTTCTGATTTTATTAGGACTATCAATGCTGAATATTTTCCCTGAAGTGACAGGTTGAGGTCATTAAGCCTATCAAAGATCTCAAGCAGAGAAGCCATTTTCTTGTCACTGAACTTTTTGTTAAGCTCTTGTTTCTTTTTTTGCAGGAAAAACTCTATCTCTTCACGAAGTATAAAAACGCACTTTAATGCACGTCCCCTAGAAAGCCATCAGACTTGAGTGTGGAAAAGCAGAACTTTGTATTCACCACCCATGTCGTTGCAGAGCACTCGAAAGAGACGACTATTCATAACATATGCCTTAATGAAGTTCACTGCTCACTACATCATTAAGATACATTGACAATGTACTTTACAGCTAGGACTTGATGATGGATTCCACAATGAGCGACAATCACATTAGGTGACATGCACTTTACCTTCTTCTGAAAGCCAGACTGTGCACCCATCAAAGCTGGAGCACCATCAGTACATATACCACAAACATTTTTCCAGTTAATGCCATTGCTTTTGAAAAAGGCATTCATCTTATTGAAAATATCCTGTGCTGTTATGGTTGTTTTTAAGTTGTTCACAGAATAAGAATTCATCATTAACATCCCCTGCATTAACATACTGTATGAACTATCAATTGTACGCAATTAGTAACATCAGTAGTTTCATCAAGTTGCTGGCTGAACATACTAAAAGCAGAATGTTTAATTTCATGCACAGCTTGTTCTTTGATATCTTCAGACATCTCACATATCCTGCATTTCACAGTATCATTCATATAGAAAACATATTAAGCTTTTTGGCAGTATCATTGCCAAACATAAGCGACACAATATCTTTGCATGCTGGCAGAACAAGCTTCTCACCTATCATATGTGGGTTCTTGGCATGAATGATTCGTAGAGACACAACATAAGAGGCTTCCACAGCTGAGGACATTTGCTGTCAGAAACTTCCACCTGCATGAAGCCTGGCTTTCTTGGCCACTTCTTCTCTACGTTTGAAAAAATCCATGTTTTGATGTTTATGCTCAGGATGTCTAGTTTCAAGATGTTGCTGCAGTTTGCATGGTTTCATTGATTCAGCAGACAAAACTTCGCAGCAAATGATGCATTGTGGATTTTCAATAACTGAGGTAATGATGCTGGTAAAACCAGGTTTAATGTAAGACTCAAGGTACTTTAGCTTTTTAGCAGTAGAGGTGACCATTATTTTCAGGAGAAAATATGCACCCGTGTGTCTGACTGTTACATTATAAATTACTTTCTCTCCCCCTGATCTCAGTGTTCTGATTAGTTGCGTTTAATGTATCTCTTCAGATGCTGAACAATCAAGCCCTCTTATATTGTCTCAATCCCAGGGTCGGCCTTAGGGAAAATGGCACTCTGGGGGAACTTCTATTTTGGTGTCCTTTGGAGGCAGAGCAGGGCTGGTGTGGAGTTGGGCTGGCTGTACTGGGGCTGACAGCATGCAACCCCCATGTAACCATCTTGCAACCCCCTGAGGGGTCACGACCCCCAGTTTTAAAACCTCTGCAGTAGTGTAAACCCTTTGCCACTGAGAACTAATGGAATTTCTCCTGGTAGCTCAAGTGATGGAGGTTTGTCTGTTTTGGAGAGAGAGGTCCTTAGTTCTCCATACTATTTTATGTATGTGTGTGCACGCTTTGGCTGTTTGACTATCATGCCTTGCCAGAACACTTATTACTGCACAAATACGCCCACAAACAGTTACTGGCTCAGAAAGCAGTGGCTTCTCATCTGAATCATTTACCGTGCAATTCTCATCAGAGCCTCAAAAGGAGGGATATATTGCAGATTCACAATCTTGGTGACAGAATGCTCTCTCTGCACAATACTCAGTGGTTGGAAGGCAGATAAGTTTTCCCTTCTCTTGCCAAGCCAAACCTACTGAAAAATGTGTCTGGCACTATTAGGTATATGAGATAGCTGTAGAGGGCTGAGGAGCATTTAACTATCTGTCAGCAGTGTAGGCCTAATCATTTTGTTGCCATAGGTAAGCTGCTGTAGGGATGTGTGGAATATTGTGTCTCCGCTTCCTATATTTGCCAATTGATAGAGTTAGTTTAATGCCAAGATATTTAAAATCTATTAAGTGGTGTGTTTAATAAAAAACATTTAATACAATATATTCCCTGTCTTCCTTCCTTTTTTTTTTCTCTCCTTTGCTCTATTCTCTTCTCCTCTTGGATCTTGCCTGCTTTCTCTCTCACCTTCACCATTGATGACTCTCGTTATTCCCATCCCTGTCACTTATGCCATCTGCACTCTTTGCGCTCCGTAACAAACTTGCTCTTCTACTCTGTTCCATTCTCTTCTGCTTAGTGCTCCATCTCGCCTACTCACTCCCATTGAACAGTGCAACAGAGCTGGGTGAGGTGATTCAGAATCACTGGCATCCCCGGGTCTATGTAACTGGTGTTGTCCAGGAATCTCTCTTAACCCATCAATTCCAGTAGAAGGGTGAAGGATTCTCCTCTGCACAAACCAGGGGAAGTGGGAAGTGGCTGGGTGTCAGCAGGGGAATAGCAGTGAATTTCTAGGTCTCTATAGTTTGTTCTAAACCTATGTGAAGAAATTTGTCAGATGTTTCCCCAAGTAAACTGGGGGCTCTGGGTAGCTGCCAGACAGTTGTGTTCACATTCTGATGGATTTAAATTAATTTTTTAAGTAGAAAAAGGCAGGGGAAAATAACCTTAAAACTGCAGAATGTTCAGAAAACCCTCCATCTCATCCCAGGGCCTCAGCTTAGCTGGAAAATTGCCCATGGAAGTGTTATCCTTTGTCCCCATGGCTCCTTCTTATGGCCCCTCACCCATATGGCTGCTTCCTTCCTTATTACCCCTCTACTTCCTCCCCATCTCTCCTCCCTCCCCTCCATGGCTGCTTCCCCTTCTGCCTCATTTCCCCTCCCCACCCCATGGCTCCTTCTCTCTCCACTCCTGGCTTCTTCACTTTTCTGCCTCTGCTTTTGAGTGCCTCCAGTTTTTGGATGCTTGGCCTGAGACACCAAGGGCCAGACTTTCTGAGGGGCTGAGCACTGCGGCTCTCATTGTCGTCTGTTGGAGCTGTGGGCACTCTGTGCATTCAGAAAGAAAAAGAAGCTGTTCACCAAGGCAACACTATTTAATCAACCAAAGTATCCAGAGTTTACTGCCAACAATATGAATTTAAGTAGACCACATTTAAGAAGAGGGTTGGGGGGAAGACAAATGCCAGCAAACTAGTGAAGTCTTCCCTTTGCCCTTCTAGAATCCTTCCTAGGTGATTGTTGCTAGTATTCTTGGAGACCTGAGTCTCTCTTGCCCTGCACCTTGTACACTCACTTACACCAGTGCAGAGTGGGTGGATAGCGGTCATTCTGACTTGGTAACATTTTACAGCCACTTTGCATTGGTATAAATGCCTATGCAAGGTACAGGGCAATGGAGAACCAGGAGGAATAAGCTGTTCGTCTCCAAGCTGACTGCTGGCAAACTGACACCCATCTCTCCTGCTTTTCTGCTCCCTCCAATTTAGCAAGACGCTGGTTAATCTCATCAAGGAACTTGGGAAAGTGAACACAAGAACTTTAATTTCTCCTTTTAATTTTTCCATTCAATAATGCAAGGTGGCAAGAAGCCAGCACCAGGGGCAGATGGAAAGGATGCCCTAGTGGCTGGGGAGCTAGCCTGAGACCCAAGTTCAATATCCAGCTATGCTGTACGCTTCCTGTGTGACCCTGGATATGTCACTTTGTCTCTGTGCCTCAGTTCCTCATCTGTAAAATGGGGATAATAGCACTGCTCTGCCTCACTGCAGTGTTGCAAGGATACAAACATTTCAGATTGTGAGGCACTCAGATACTGTGCTAATGAGGACCCAATAAGATCTAAAATAAATAGTTTCCCCTGTTGATTGTATCACAAACGAGTGTAGAAGTGTGTGCCTCACAGCTAGACTCTGACTTTTTTACCCTTTCCCACGTTCCTTTCAGTAGGACATGAGCCCTGTGCTAACCGTTCAGCTCAAGCTATTTTATTGGCAGATGTTACCCATAAATGTCATGGGCCTGATACTGTCATTTGTTGCTCCAATTTGCACACCATCTCCACACCTAATAGAGTTAAATGTCCTCTTCATTTCATAAAGAACAAAGTAGGCCCAGCTCTACCCCATCTTGCTATTTGAATACTATACATAACTCTTAAAATTCCATTCTGTAACTAGTCGTTTACAAACAGACACATGTAGGACAAAATAGCTGCATGGTCTTAAACTACATTTCCCAGAATACCTCTGGTCTAGGGTCAGGGGTCACACCCCCTTCTCAGGGATAAAGGCTTCAGTCTAACATGTGCATTACTTTATAGGGGATGCCTGTTGCAAGGAGAGCACCTGAGCCAGCAACATAGTTCCAGCTCTCGTTGATCATTCTATGGCATAATCAGACATACAGTCCCCTTCGACAACATCATGCTAAAGTAGCTCTTTGATGATCTGCCCATAGTTTAGGTTACTCCATAGAAATAACTCCTTTGATAACACCTCACCAATCCATAAAAGTACAGGCTTTTCAAGTCTCTCTCCATGTTCAGTGTATTCCCGGCCTCAGATTAAGATCTATAAGTTTCACATCACACCAAAACAACAGAGAGAAATTGCTGACCAGGGAAAGGAAAAAAATAAAACCACACCTGTCCATTTCTCTGTCCTTCTCTTGGGCTCTCACTCCAGCCACCTCTTCCAGGCTTTAGTTCCCTAACCTGTGAGAGACTCTCTTTTTAATCAGGGGATGAGTGGCAGGAGCAGTTACATAAGTGCTGCAACCCTGCAGCACTAACAGTTTTCTCTCCTGTCCATGCGCTGTACCTATCACTTGGTGTACAGAGTGTAAGCTGGGGATGTGGGGGTGGGCAGGAGTGGCACTGGCACTGCAGGGAAGGTGTACTTTAGGTCCAAAGACTGCCTGCCTTTTTGGAGCTCCCTGCTAACTCTTGGCTGGGTTGCTTGGGGCAGGGCCAAGGAGACTGAGACAGTCACAGCTTTTGGGGTGGGGTGCTTTAAAGCACTCTGAACCCTAAGAATGGCCTCAGATGGCTTATGGACAATCTGGCCCTGGGGTCATCTCAGAGGAGGGTGTGTGGGTTGTTGAACCTCCATGAGCTATTATCAATACTTGGCCATTCTGTCAAGAATTACAACGGGTCTTATGATGTGGATACATATCCCATGGGAACTGGGCTGGGAACTCCCAACTCATCTCATGTAGGCCAGTGGTAGCAAGAGTGAGACCTGAGATCAGGGGGGCTGGAACAATTTGTATAGGGGGGATGCTGAGAGCCATTGAACCAAACTGTAAACCCTGTACGTGATGGAAACCACTTCAAGCCAGGGGGTGCAGCAGCACCCCTAGTTCTCGCACCTATGCCTGAGGTGTTTGGATCCATAGCTCTTGCATGTATGGCAGCTGCTACGTATAGATTTGTTTATCCCTTGGGAAACATACCTCTGATTCTTATGAAAGCAGAAGTCTGAAGAAAAGGCAATAGCTGTCATTTGAGAAAAAAGGTTTATTGGAATTTTTATAAAAGGAAACCGTTTTTGAATACATTATAAATATTTTGCCACGTGTGTAACCGTTCAAATAAATAAATAAATACTGCAATATAAACAAGTAGTTTCTTCTTAAAAGCTGATGATGGCCAGCACCTCCTTCAAACAACGAACTCTCAAATCCCTCTTCAGTTCTGTATGGTTGAATATATGCTTTGATGTAAAAGCCATTCTACGTTTCATGACCATTGGTGGAGAATAATTTATTAAAACAACCCCTTTTTTCTCCATACCAAATAACACCCCACCATTTCTTGTGTGTATGGTTGTAGTGTAGCATTACACAAGGGTGGAGTCCTGCAGCCCTTACTTACATGAGTCCTTACACTCATTAACTCAAGTCCTGGAGACTCCCTTGTAGTCACTGGAGCTAAGATAATTTACACAACTAAACATCTGCCCCATTAAGTTCAGCAGGATCACTCATGTGACTATGGGCTGCAGTATCTGCCTTTAATTTAGATTATGGACTCATTCTCTCCTCATGTATCCTGGTGTAATCAGGAGTAACTCCACTAAAGCAAATGGAATTACATTGGTATAAGAGGAGAACTGGGCCCTATGAGAATATACATTTATTCTTAATGCTCAGCTTTAAATCCAGCATAATTCACTAAGGGAGAATGATTTTTTCCTTTTGGATATTGCAAGTGTTTATTCCACTTAAAGGTTCTGGAAAAGCACCAATGTGCATGTAGTCTTTGTCTCATAACTACTATTGCAGTCCAGAGTTCTCTGGGAGCAAAGTCCAATCAGAAAGGTACAGGAATCAAGTGGAATTATTAAAAAGATAATATATAAATAGTCATGCCTGACCATTGTACAGACAGCATGGGAGAGAGTCCTGCTAAAACGTAGATGGTAAGAACCTCTCCAACATCCTTTTAGACTTGAGTTTACCTTTTAAAGCTAAATTATATTTGTTGTGGATTTAAAGAATTTTCCTAGTCTTGGTACACTGGACCTGATTCTGCTCTCATGTCACTGGTCTAAATCAGGAGTAATTCCACTGAAATCAGTGGACTTACACAGAGGTAAAACTATTGAGAGAACAGAAACAGGCCCAATGTCTGTTCCAGCTCAAACTTTGATGGTAAAGGCATGTAAGAAAGAGAAAGCTAATTTAAAAGACAGCAGCAGGACAGATCCTGCGCTCATTTGTAAATCCAGAGCAATTCCACTGAAAGCAGTGGTCCTTATTCTGATACCACTTGAGTGGTGTAACTCCATTGCTTCAGTGGAGTTAACTTCTGATTCTCACAGTTGTGAGATCAGAATCAGGCCTGCTATATCTTATAGATGTCGCTAGAGTCTAGACTATTATACAGTTATTAGGATGTCAAAGGGCTATTAAATGCACTTAATAAATATAGTATGCAGATAAATCTGCATCTGGAGGAGAAAATGCACAAATAAAAACACATTAAACATCCATTACATTAGACTCTTCTGCAGAGCACTTTGGGCCTGATTCTGATCTCTCTCTGGTGTAAATCAAGAGTAATTCCAATGCAGTCACATGGACTTAAAACCCATGTAAGTGAGATCAGAATCAGGTCCAGTAAGAATGACGAGATGGGAAAATAGCTATATGTAGACACTCGGCCAGATCCTCACTGGTGCAAACTGGTTTAGCTCTGTTGAAGTCAGTGGAGCTATACCAAAGATCTGACCTTTAATCTATAATGAAAAGCGCTGCACTGCAGTTCCTCTCATGTAAAGGCCCTTCCAAAGCCAGAAAACAAGCTTCTGATGATGAGCACTAGCAAGGCTGTTGATCTTGTGATGACTCCATGCTGGTTTCCTTATGCCTCATTTCTTAAGTGTTCATTGTGGCTGGAGTAGCAACAGGAAAGCAAAGCGAGGCTTAGAGTCAATGCTCTTATCTCACGGATTCCTTTAAGTTTAAAGATGCAGGGTCAGATTCATCCCTGCTATAAGAGTCAGTTTATTTATATCATGGATTAATCCGGCCTGAGAAACTTCCTGAAACATTCCTGTATTTTAGCAGGTAATGCTATGGTTTGTTCCACATCTGTCTGCTAGCGACTTGATTCTGCCCGATGGAAGACACTTAAAAGCAGGATCAGTCCGTCATTCCCTCATCTGCATAGGTAGCCATTTGAGTTAGGAAAGAGAACGCTGCCTGCTGCAGTTGAGTCCTTTCCTACCGCATGTCTAGGCAGGCTTCCCCATGTTAGAATTCTGATAAAATAAGAACTGTCTTGAACCATCATCCATACCCAGAACCCAGCCTTTTTGGAGGCTTGAATACTTGTTTCAATTTTTTTCTTCCATATATTCATTCTTCTGCTCTTGATTCTTTCAGGGCACACAGCTGAACTTCCACATTAATTTTAGAGCTTTTCTGCTTTAACCAGACTCGGGGAGTACCAGACAATCTCATCATGAAAGATGAGTTTTCCAGCCCGGAAGGCCCAAGACGATTATGATAAAATTCAGACAGCCCATCCAGACTTTACCTAGACCTAATCAACCCCCTGATCCTTTTGAGGTGTGTTCATCTTGAATTTACTAGCTACAGATTTTGGTGCATCCACATCTTAACTAAAGATGAGTAAAACTCAAGGTGGGTGGATGTGCAAGTCCAATGAGCAAGCATATCCATAATGTATACTGACCCCTCTGGTCTAGAATTAGGCTGGCTTTTGTTCTTAGTACTTGGAGCGCTTAAGAGGAATGTATAAAGAAACACAGGGCTATGTAGGGACTTCACTGCTATCACTCTAGAGCACCTCATGATCACTCAGAATATCATGGAGACAGCAGAGATAGAACTCAGGTCCGTCCTATTCCTAAAACACCCACCCTGACAATTCCAGCTAGAGGAGAATCTCCATTAGCTATTAGCATTTTGGGGCCTATGACACACAGGTGGGCAGCTGTGATTCTTTCTAACAGAAGTCTTTGGGGTGCTAAGCTGTCCAACGCAGTATTATCACAATTTGTTATTTCTGGTATTTCCGATTTCTTTCTGGGTTGGAAATTCTAAGAATATAACTCTTCTCTCTGTATTTGTGCACTTCTGTTCTGGCACCTGGTTGTATAGTATAGAGGGAGCTATGAACAAAATCTCAAAGTAATTTCAGTTTGGGTTTAGTTTGAGCCAGTTCTTATTGTATCCCTACTAGTATGACAGTTAAGACCAAATTCTCCTATCATTTACTGTACTTTTACACCGGTGTAACTCCTTTAACAGAGTTACTCCTGATTCTCACTGGTATGAGAGGAGACTCAGGCTCTAATCTTGTACATAATAACGTTTTCTGTACAATACACAATCACTAATTAAAACGGCTGTGCTTGTGCAGCCTCCTGACCTAAAGTTTGAAGAGTAGGTCAGAAGCAAACTTCCCTGCCTACATTAGAGTTCTAAACATTCTAGGACCCAATTCTCCTGTCAGCCGCGTCAGTAGCATAACGTCAATGACTCAGCCTTTGGTGGAATAACGCTAATGTAAGCTAGAGGAGAGTCAAGACCCTAAAATGTTTGGTTGGTGTTAATACCTTGCAAATGTAGCTTATTTCAAGTAAAATAAAGCTCCACCTGTAAAATAACATACAATTCCATGTTCCTGCAACGTCATCTACAAGAACAAAGCTTGAGTTCAAATGTTTTCAATGCTTTTCAGATTTCTAACAGGCCTTGTGAAAGTTAGATATTGAATATAAAAGATTTTAGGGCTCTATCCAGTTCTCTCTAACATATTCACCTGTGTCTCCTCTCTGCAGAGGCATGGCCCTGGCTATCTTGTAATGTAAAAGCGCGGACTTCCATTCCTTCTGACATCCATCATGGCGAGTGGATCATCTGGATTGACCACATCATTTGGATTGATTCTCATGGGTTCTCTAGGCAGGTGAGCAAAGTGAGTCTGCAACCTCTGAGGTCCTGTGTCAAAGGCCTCTCCCTGCGGGATCAAAATCTGGAGGGGATCAATGTCAGCATTTCTAGTGTGCCTGTGGGGTTCAGGTGTGTTGAATCGGATCAGAGGGATTTCATTTCTCCTGGGCAAAAACTGGGAGTACGGTGGTGGATTCATACCAGGGAAGAAAGCTTGTTTAGCCCTGCCCAGGCTGACCAGAAAGTTGTACTTGGGAGATTGGTACACATCATATCCATTTTCTAGTGTTCTTTGTTTAAATATGCAGTCCTCTTGACTGAAGTAATGCTTGGGAAACAAAAATAGAACAATTGTTATTAGAAGGATTTAATTGTTAATAAGTGTCAATACAAAATGCAAAGGTGATGGGCCAGATCCTGCAGCCATTAGTCATGGGAGTAGTCCCACTGGCTTGAACCGGCCATTTTGTGAGAGAAAGGAGTACAGGATTGGACTTTTCAGTTTTGACAAGGGCCTTAGGGAGAGCTGTACAAATACAGACATCCCCGGGTTACGCAAATCCAACTTACGCAAATCCGCAGTTATGGAAAAAGTTCCATAAGCTAGAAATAGTTGTGGTGTTTTTTTTGTAATGGTCAGGTGTACATTTCTAACTTACGCAAAATTTGAGTTACGCAAGGCGTTCCAGAACGGAACGCTTGCGTAAGTCGGGGAGCATCTGTAACTGACTTTTCAGTTTGATGGCTGAATTAAAAAGTGAGAGAAAATATGATATGGGGTCAACCAAAACCCATTTTTTCCCCAAGTGAACTGAAAAGTTTTTAAAAATTGTTTTTGTGTTTTTAACCTTTAAAAAAAAAAGTAAAATTCAAAATGAAAAGGGTGCTTCAAATTTAAACATTTAATTTAGAAAATGTCAAAATCAAACATTTTGATTTAAAAAATAATTCCCTCCCCTCCACTTCTAATAAAACCCCAAAAAACAATTTGACCTGAATTCATAAAACATTTGGGTCAATTGAATCTGCACCTTTTCATTAAAAAAAAAATATATATATATATATATATGCCTAGCGCTATTCTTAAGGCCCTGTCCTGCAAGATGCGGAAGGCCACCTGTAAAGTTTTAAACGGCTCTCATTGACTCTCGTGGGAGCTGAGGTGCTTAGTTCCTTCTAGGATGTACTCAGGATCTGACCCTTATCTCTCACCAGTCTCTGATTGAGACTAGGTAACAATTTAGTTTTATCTGAATAAAGATCTTTGCTGAAAACCTCTCAGGAACTCTGAGATACAAGAGGAATGTCAGATACATATTTTACTATCCTTATGAAGGCTCTCCTGTCGAAGCCACTTCCCAGCCTTGACGGCAGACAGCAAAAATTCTGGCCGATCACTATTGACTTAACTCTGACCTTGCTTACTCCACTGTCACACCCGTGGCTTTTGTGGAGATTTCACTTGCACCAGTGTGGTAGAATGAAGCTCAATATAACTGACTAAAAGGAGCAAGTTTAACCTAAACCAAGGGCCAGGTCCTTAACTGCTGTACATCTGCATAGTTCCATTGACTTGAGATATGCAACTTTATACCAGCTAAGGAGCTGGCCCTGTAATAATAAGAGACCTGCTCTGCATTGCACTTCAGTCTTAGAAAGTTAGGAGCACTCACCGATCCAAAGATATTTCCTTTAACATCCATACATAGGTAGCGCCCGCTCTTTACACCTGTTATCACCACATAGCCAGCATCCTCAGATTTGATCATTAGGGCACCTGTTTAGAAAAATGTAGATGTCTTAAATGGGGCATAGGTGATCCTTTTAGTATTAATTGATCTGACTGTTTCTTTGAATCCACTTCTTGTGTTTGGAGTTTAACTACAGTTTTGCAAAGTATTCTCTTATTCTTTAAAAATGTAAGCTCAATACACAGAGCATTTTCCATATTTTTGTTTTGGCTTTACCTTTGTTAATATTTCTTGAACCCTTTTTCTGAGCATATTCCACTGTACATCTGGATTTCAGCTGTTCAGTATTTACCCTTAGTGGGAGATCCTTGCTTAAGCCACTCTTTCTTTCTCTCTAGAGCATGCAGCATACTTTTATGCCATGATAACAAGGAAAGTGTAGTTGCAATGGGATTCATTGGCTGAATGCACACAACACAGGTGCAAAGTTAATTTGTACATCTTGCACTTCACCCCAGGGGAGATCGTGATATCTTAGCGATACTGCAGCACCCTGAATATTTACTGTCACTTTCCATCCTGCTCACCTCATTGCTACAGGTGAATTTTGTTATCAAAAGATTAACAAAGTGTGTAATCTTATTGAGGCTTATTCTCCACTTGGTCGCACAAGTATTATGGCCAGGTAACTAACTGAAGTATATGGAATAATATCAATGTAAAACTGGCATAACAGAGAGGAGATGCACGCCCTTTTGTATCTGCTTTAATCAACAAGTCCAAACTGAGTTAATCACATACAATCATTCTGCTTCCTGGTTTGATCAAAACAGTCATAATTTATCACTCAGTACTTTTTATATAAACAGAAAACAAATTTTTCTCTTTCTTATACATTCCCCCTGACCCTCCCTGTCCATAGGAAGATTTTCATTCTTGATGAGTAGAATTGCAATGGGTTAATAATATGTTAAACAATCTTCAATATTCCTAGAAGATCAGAGTTTGTTTTGAAATGGGCAGAGCCCCTTTAAAATAGCATTAAGGACTCCTGAATAAAGTACTTTGGCTTTCACAAGCTATGGTGTTAGGGCTAACCTTTCAACAACCAAAGTGTAGCTCCATTGTGCAAGAAAAATAGATCTCCTTGGGCCAAATTATGAACCTTTTAGTCCCACCGGAGAGTAGGGTGACCAGACAGCAAATGTGAAGAATCGGGACGGGGGTGGCGGGTAAGAGCCGCCTATATAAGAAAAAGCCCTGAATATCAGGACTGTCCCTATAAAATTGGGACATCTGGTCACCCTACTGGAGAGCAGGTATTTGCACGAGTAATACCATTGAACTCAATAAGGCAAACTCAAATGACTTAACTACTCACCAATCACCATCTGGCCATTTTCAAGTTCCCATTATTTAATTTGCAGTTGCATGTGCAACTACCCATTTTATATGTAAAAGTGTGCTTTATACACACACACACACACACACACACACACATTAGATGCCCACTTCTAAAACTTGTCTCTTGAGCAAATTTTCAGCGAAAGAACCATAGATGTCCTTGCAAATAAGCAGTTAGGAAGGCAGTTGCATAGATGCAATTCTCCTTCTGTGTCCACCAGTGCAGGTTTTGTGGGCACAACCAGTTTGCATCCATTTACTCAATGTGCTTTTCTTTGAAAAATATGGTCCTTAGAGGCATAAGTGGCTTCACTGAACATGCCACCATCTGACTTAAATTTGGACCCCTGCAGAGTAAATTAATGATATATTTTGGAGAGAGGATGCTGCTGATGGTTTTTGACTGCAGAGCACTACAGGTACTAGGATCTGTAGTACATTATTACTATTAAATGATCACATAGTTTACATTTTTTAAACCACTTTAACTTTTTTTAAACAAAAATATTTTAACTACATTCTATTTGTCACTTGGGGGCAATGCAACCATTTCATTAATCCTTGCTATCATTGTCTGAATACATCTCCAGCATATGGTCTTAATATTAGCTCAGTGTACTTTCAGTCTCCTGCTGATAGTCATCTGTTTCCCCGTCTAACCTGAGTTTGGATTTTTTCCATAGACCTTGCACAATAAAAAGTCTTGAGCTCTTTCCCCTGTTTGGGAGGCGGCTGTGTGACTAGTACACTACTTACTGTAAATGGATTGGTGAGGTGTGCCATCAACATAACCATCGGGGTTGATTTGCAGATGGAAGCTGTTCTTCTCAGTAGATGTGTACAGGTGCATCAGGCTGTCTGTGTTTCCCCAGCTGGGATTCAGCAGTGGAGAGAAGTTAGGAAAGGCAGCAATAGCCTTGAAGCTGCATAGCACAAACAGCATGAAGTCCAGGCAGCTGCACTGACTGGGCTGTGACATGGTGCTCCTTCCTTAGTGGCTAGTGCAGTTATCTGAAACTTGATACTTTCTCACTCCTGTGTGTGTCTCTCTTTGCCTTCTCTGCGTATATTTGGAGTATGAATCCTCAGATGGGTCCCCTACTTTTTTGCAGCGGCTTATAAAGGACAGCTGAATGACATCACACAGGAAAAACTTGTCCACATCCTTGGTTTTGTCAAAGCAACATTTTTAGGAGTGTCCTGAGACCTCAAAGACCCAGGGAAAAGGAATGCACGTAGGATATCTGGAGGGAATGTAAGGTTTCTAAAGACAGCTCTCAAAAACTAATCATGCCTTCAAATAATGTCATCTGCAAAACTCTGACATCTGAAAGCTTTCCACTCCCCCACCAATAAATTAATAATAATAATAATAATAATAATAATAATAAAAACAGCCCATTGTACTGTACAGAAATTGTTTTGGGAAAAATTCATTACATTTTAAATTGAAATTTTTAATTTTTTCCTCCAGATTTATTTTTCCAGTGTTTCTGAATTAGGGCCTGATCCTATAAAAATGCAGAGTACCTCCCTAGAGGGGCTAAGTGCCTTCAACTCCCATTCAAGTCAAAGGAAGTCAAGAGCACTCTGCACTTCTGTAAGATCAGAATTTGTGTCCAAATCCATTAAAAGCCTATTTTGCAAATGCATTGGGCCTGATTTTCCTTTCATGTTGGTGTAACTCCATTAAAGTCACACTGATGTAACTGCACTAAGTCGGGGGCAAATCAAGCCCGGTGACATCAGCTCTCCTTTTATTTCTTCCTGTTTGAGTTCTTCACTTGGAGTCACTTAAATGATTTGCTTTTAAAGTGGTGAAGTAGCTGGAAACTTCTTATAAAACTATTGGAGAGAGACTCTGGTAGTCCATTCCTGCTCTGTGCAGCTAGGTAGCACTCACTTCACAGATTCTAGGTCTACTAACCGGAATAGCCTTTGTGAATCTGAAATAGTTAACCTGTGAGCATTTTGTAGTACTGGAAATATAGCAAGCATGTTCTAAAAGACATGTAAAGGAAGCTGTCAAGGTAAAACCTAGTATATGGGAAAAGAAATAAAAGTAGAGCTGGGAGAAATTTTTTGGTTGAAATGTTTTTCGGTAAAAAATGCAGTCAGTGACAAACATATGGCAAATTCATGTGATTATTTTGCCACATAGTTTCAAAACCAAACAATTTCAGAATAATTGAAATATTATTTTGACATTTTGAAACAAAATGTTTCAATGTATTTGTTTGAAATTACTTTTCATTTCCAAATTTCCTTTAATTTTTTGTTAAAATTTTAAAAAAATGTTTGAAATAAAAATAGAATGTTTGTTTTGTAGAAATGGTCCATTCAACCCAAAATAACAATTGTGTTTGACTTTTCAAAATTACCAACAAACCTAAAAAATCCATTATTCACCCGGCTCTAATTAAATAATAGTTTCAGATGTGCAAAATGCTGCTCAGCTGTCCTGCCAATTTTTGTGGTTTTAGGCAAAATTTCCTATTTAAAAAGAAACAAAACATTTTTCTGTCATCTTTTGCTGTTTGAAAATCCCACACAAACAGGGTGGGAGAAACTGACCGTGAATCTCTGAAACTGGACTATGCAAAAGTTGCTTCCAAATACACAAAATAATCTGAAGAATTAATGAAAAATAGATTAATTTATTTCACTTACAGAAATCAGAGGTTTTACTTTTAACAATAGTAGGCACAATATTTTCAGAAAAAAAACGTATTAAATTGGCAGTATACCTTTAAACGTGATGCACCAAATTCTTAATTTTCTTAAGGAAATCTGGAGTCTTGCCATCAAAGTAAGGAGATTAATCCTAGATTTATACCAGTGTAACTAACAACAGAATCTGACCTGTTCTTTTTCTGTTCAATAATTGTTTGAATTAGCACAACTCTGCCAAATTCTGCTCTGTTACACCTGTGTAAATCTAGATTGCCAACACTATATACACACCTGTGTAAATGAGAGCAAAATGTGGCCTAAAGGGCAAGAACCTAAATTGGTGTAAGCCAGCAACACTTCAGTGCCATCAGTGGAGCTGGACTGGTTTATACCACGTGAAGATCTAGCTCATAGTACTCATACATACTAGAAAGTGGTATGGTATAATGACTGTAAGGATTTATATTCTCTCTCTCGAGCTACATTTTTAACTAAATCATTTTAATTAAAGCTATATTAAAGGGATTTATCCATTTTTAGAGCTGTACAGTGAGGAAAAAAAATCTCAACTCCCTTATTTTAGTCAGATATTTGGAACATAAAAATTATCATACATGATCCAACCCATGTTATATCTAGCCCAGACCACTATTTGGGGGAGGATATAGCACCAGAAGCTTCAGAGGAAAGTGCAAGAAACCCTGTAATAAGCAAATGTGGGATAGACTATGCCCTGGAAAATTTTCTCCTAACCTCTACTAGTCAGAGATTGATTCATATCCCAAAGCATGAAAATTTATAACCTTCATAAAACTTTTTTCAGTATTTACTATATATTCTTGGTATCCACCTAAACATCGTCTCTCTTGGTATATTAGCTTTAATTCAAATTAAACTACATTTTTAAAGAGAGACTGTCCATGCTCCACCTCAGTGAATATCATCAGCTATCCCATTCTCTCTGTGCTCCGTGCTTAACCCTTGCCATTTTAGCAAGGTTTCCATAGTGCCAGCTGGTCCCTGATTTTGCTTAGCTGTGCTTGTTTAAGCTCCAAGGCTAAAGCAAATTTGTTTAAAGTCTCTTCTGTCATATTGTTAGTGTGGATTTTGCTTTTTAAGATTTTTGCTTTTTAAAACAATATTTTTTGTTTTAAAAAATTGGAGTGTAAGTTTGGAGGGGTTTTTATTTATTTATTTATTTATTTATTTATTAAAACAGTTTATTCCCTTTTTTTTGTTTCTTCCAGCTTTGAATCATTTGTTACTTTGTATGTTGGTAATTTACTTGCTTCTCCAACACATTGAACTTTTGTATGTCAGTTTCTATGACTATTTGAGCTCTCTAGGGTAGTTTTGGTGTGTTTGACAGAGGCGAGAAAGAAAGAGAGAAATGAATCACCACAGTATATAAAGACTGAGCTATAGAGTCTTGGAAAGGGAAAGGGATGGATCATAATGGTTTTTTGGGAAGAAAAAAAATTAACTGAGTTTGAGAACAGAAAATTCCAACAGCTTCTGAATTTCAGTATTGTTGTTATATTTATCTGGATTAAGGTAGCATTTAGGGGCCCCAGCTGAGATGTAGGCCCCATTGTGCTAGGCACTGTGTGCAGACACAGTAAGGAATAGTCCCTTCCTTGAAGAGTTTACAGTCTAAATAGACAAGAAAGACTAAAGTATTATTACCACTGTTTTGCAGATGGGGAGCTAAAGCACAAAGAGATTAAGTGACTTGCCCAAGGTCACCCAGGAAGTCTGTAACAAAAAGTGGAATTGAAACAAAATCCTCTGAGACCCAGGCTAATGTCTTAAGCATAGGATCATGTTTCCTCTATTGTTTTGTGATTAGTCCAATAAGAGGGCTGGCCTAATATATTGCTAGTTAATTTAAATATTTACTGGAATAACAAAATTACTACTTTAAAAAAAAATCTTTTTCCTATTTCCTTATCTTTTCTTTTTTCCCAGTTTTCATGTGAGTACCCAGAAGGCTCTGGAAGCTTTCAGTAAGAAGAGGGGTATTTAAGGTTGTGGTTCTCCTTTGATTTGATAGAAACAATTTTATAGGTTGGTTGGTTTTTGCAATCTGTCTTTGTTCCTCTCCTGACTTTCATTTCTATTTTTTCTTGGATTTAAACTGCTGGCTTAGTTCAGAGAGAAAAGAAAAACAGTAACACAAAATATAGGCAAGAATTGAGGTTAGACTTGAATGGCTATTTCCTTGTTTGCTTCACCTACCTGATGGGGTAGAATGTACTAAAGTGCTGCTTTCCTTAAAAATCACAGTAATGTGGCATACAGGAGTTCCTGGCTATCCTATGATGCAAGGATGTACTTTTATCAAGGGTTGTCCTCCTTCATTGTTTTGCTAAAGGCTGGGACCAACCTGGAAACTTCTTGTTGAGGCCCTCTTAGAATGACTTGAGGGCCTATGTCTATTTAATATCTCCTCTCCTTGAAGCCTCAAGGCAAAGTAACTTCTAATCCTTCCAAGTTATCTAGGATAGGCCAGTAGCCAATGCTCCTTCTTGTACTTAACTTCAAGGGCCAGTAACTCCATTAAGTGATTGGTGGAGTCACCAAAATGAGTACAGAAGGTGTTCTTGGTAATAAAGATGTCGTCTACTCAAAGGTACTCAAGAGACGGGGATGGTTTGAAGAAGATGCCTCTAAGAGCAAGCTGGGGGTCCCCAAAAGAGAACCATGATGATACAGCTAAAGAAGAAAAGGATTCAAGAGAGGAATGATGGCTTTCAAATTCACAGACAGAAGGTGGCTGAAGAAAATGACACTGAGGACAATATGCAGGGGTGAAAGTAACTGAGAGGACTTACCAGTACTCCAGAGTCCTTGAGGGCGGGCGGGGCCTCAACAGCAAGAGGCATAGCCTCTACCAGAAGAGGCGGGCTTTTAAATCCCCGGGTGCTTTAAATCAGGATTTAAAGGGCCCGGGGCTCCGCTGCAGTAGCGGCAGCTGGGAGCCCTGGGCCCTTTAAATCACCCCCGGAGCTACCAGCTGCAGAGGTGGCTGGGAGCCCCAGGGGTGATTTAAAGGGCTCGGGGCTCCAGCTGCTGCTACTGCAGCGGGGCCCCGGGCCCTTTAAATCACCATTGGAGGGGGGCCCGGCCTCTGGCAGAGCTTTAAAGGCAGGGGCGGCTCTAGGTATTTTGCACAGCAGGCAGGCTGCCTTTGGCGGCTTGCCTGCGGGAGGTCCCTGGTCCCGAGGATTCGGCGGCAGCCTGCGGACCCTCCGCAGGCATGCCGCCGAAGGCAGCCTGCCTGCCGCCCTCGCGGCGACCGGCAGAGCACCCCCAGTGGCTTGTTGCCCCAGGCACGCGCTTGGAGTGCTGGTGCCTGGAGCTGCCCCTGTTTAAAGGGCCCGGGGCTCCGCTGCAGTAGTGGCAGCCGGGAGCCCCTGGCCCTTTAAATCACCTCCAGAGCCCCGCCACTGCTACCCCAGGGATCCAGCAGCAGGGCTCATGTGGCGATTTAACGGGCCCTGGAGGGTAGCAGCAGTGGGAGCCCCGAGCTCTTTACATCACCACCCGAGCCACGCTGCTGGAGCTCTGGGGTAGCAGCGGCAGCTGGGGTCTCGGGCAGTGATTTATAGGGCTTGGGGCTCCGGCTGCCACTACTGCCCTGGACCCTTTAAACTGACTTTGTTTGTAGCAATGACAATTATATAAAGTTGAATAAAAGCTACTCTGTGCTGCCACTCACTGCTGCCTGTGCTACCCTAGCTACCCTACTATGTTTAGCATGCTAGCTCGATGACTCACAGCCCCAGCTCCAAGTGTAGACATACTCTAAGTGTTCTGAGAAACGCCATTCTTGTGGTGTTTACAAACTAACAGGAGGCAGAGCCTGTTACTCTGGAGCCTGTTACACTTCAATATTGCAGATGAAAGAGGCAAAGAATAAACATTCAAATATAGGGGGGAAAACCCTTTATTGAAACTTTACTTACACTATACATCTAAAATGTCCTACTCATTATTAGGCTGCTTGTTACAAAAATACATTATGTAGAATTGTTAGGATGAAGAGACCGATCAGCTCTACAAACTCCATTCTACTGTTGGGAGATGAACATGTCTCCATCAGGAATACTTTTTATATCACCTTACTTTAGCCAGCTGTTCTATATCTCAGTCACTTTCTGGGAGAAGAAACCCATCTTGATATCCACTCTAACCTTTGCGTGCTTCCTCAAGTGGCACATGTGATGGTGCTTTTCTCTCTGAAAGATGACCAGATCTTCTCCTACATTGCTGAGTGACCTTTACTTTAATTGCGTGATCAGATTGCTGCATCACTTTCCCTTTCTCTGATATTTTCCATCCATGTTTGTGCGTCTTTGTATTTTTTCTTTAGCTTTTGCTAGTATTTGCAACCATCTTAAGGTAGATCATCTGCAAATGTCATACTGTGCCATTTACTCCGTCTTGTAACTCATTAATGAAGTTCTTAAATAAGAATGGACCCAATTCTGATTCTGGACATCTTCCTCCTAACTAAGCACAAACCCCTAACAGTCTCTTGCCCATCATTTGCTGTCTTTCAGCCAAGTAACAGTACATAGGGCAGGGCCCCTCTAAGCCATTAAATTAAAAATTTCAAGTAAGATTTTGCGAGCAACAGTATTTTTCTTAAGTGTTTATAAAGGGGGTAGAGTTGAGGGACGGAATGGTCAGAGATGGGATTATTATTGTTCTTATGGCAGGCTGCTATTACAGCTGTATTGTTAAGGTCAGCTTTTTATTATTTAACATTCATGTTGTGATAGTAGCTAGAAGCCAACCAAGATAGTATTCTATTGTGCTAGGTGCTGTCCAAACTTTTAATTTTTTTTAATGTAGAGTGTCTAAAGTTAATGTTTGATTACTTCAAATGCAAATCAACAAATCAGTATTATAGTCTGAGGTGGTAGTGCTACATAAACATAAGGTTCTCCGAGAGTTCCCATTATAAGCCCCTGTTTTCAGTTGCTTATAACTTTGCCAAACTTTAACTGTTCAGACTGAAACCACCCATGCCAGGTATCTGCCATGGGTTGAATATTTATGAAAAGTTTCTGCACGATGAGAATGAAATAGGGTTGTGTAGTGAAGAAGACTGTCTATGGGACTGCTGCTTTATTTGTTGCAGAAGCTGGAAGGTGTCTCAGGAATGAGATGGGATTGCAGGAAGAGAAAAGATGGCTGCATGGTTAAGTCAGTTGAATGCTACCCTGGAGAATCATATTCTATCCTTGTCATTGCCACAGAGTTCCTATGTAATGCTGGGAAAGTCACTTAAACCAAACTTTTCACAGGAAGTCACTAGTTGTATGTTCCTCATTTTTTCAGTGTCCACTCTGAGACCCTGATATTTGATTTGCAGAAGTGCTGAGCACTTGCAACTGAAGTCAATGGGAGCTGTGCTTTGAACACAAGAGCTATATATTGCTAACTATTCTGAAAACCAGCGCCTAGATATTTCAAATTGGGCCTCCCAAATTAATGAACACTTTCTAGCTTAATCTTTCTGTGCCTCCATTCCCCAGCTGTAAAATGGGGATAACACCCAGTCATCTCAGTGAAGATAATTGTTTGTGAAACACTTAGATACTATAGTAATGAGCATGGCAGAGAAGCCCACAAGCAAACTAATAATTCTATATTCTAAGGAGGGTTTAAACAGTGTGCCGTAAATAAGGCCTATGGCCACACATTGAGCAACAAGGAGAAAACAAAATATTGAATAGCTGCTCAGTAAGTGAGCACCAGCATCCTGTGCACTGAATGAGGCAGGGGTCCTGGGGAGAAAACAATGTCGTCATGTAAAATTAAAGACTGTATCATAGTGCGCATACACAAGGGTGATTTAAGATTGCCCAGGCATCTTTAATCTGGCATTTCTTTAACTTTTGAATGTTTGGATTTGCAATCTTAATATTCTTTTAAGGTAGTTTTTTGGATGCAGTATATAGTTTAAAATTACTTGTTACCTGCCAGAACCTCAGTTTGTGGTTTCTCCTTGATGTGATTGCTGCCACCACTAGTGCAAGCAGCTCCCTTCTGTCATTGTTAGTAACTTCAATCAACTTTGTCAAGATCAACCCTGAACTCAGGTCTTGGAAGATTAAAAGGTCTCTTATGCTTTTTAACAGACAACTATAAGAAGCTGCAATTTGTCCTGTCTGCCTGGGTTTGTGCACATAACAGACTGATTAAAGTGAGCATAAGAAGATCTCTTTAGGGTATATAATGAGATCATCTTCCAGAAATCTATCTGTAAGTAAAAATATACTTGCAAATCCAGGTAATGTTGACTACCTTTGAAAGTTTAGAAGCACCTGCACTGTTGTTGTTTAATGAGAAACAAAGGCCATAGTGCAAAGCAGCATGTGGCACTCCTGGGCCGTGTGGTGAGTGTGCTGAGCTATATCTGTAAAATGGGTGTAGTATTTGCTCTCCCAAGTGCCTTCCTAGCTGGGAGGCAGAAGGATGGAGCCACGGGCATTGCATCAGTGGCGGTGCTAGTTAAGTTTTTGCTGGTGCCCTTGTGTTCTGGGAACAGCATTATCTGCATCCCCTTGGTGGAGAAGGGGCACCCTCTTCATATATATGCTCTTCAAGCTCTTATATATGAGACGTAGCCACAGGAGAGCCCATGCTCTGTTGCTGATTTGGGATCATCTCAGAAAAGTGTGCGCTTAAAAGTCCCTTTTAATAATCCCCACTGCACTGTGTGTCTTCCAAGAGTTCAGAGACTCCAGCCTTTTTTTTTAATCTTCCTCCCTCCCCTTCCTATAGAATGTTTATAATAGCTGCTTCTGGGGAGATCATGTGTTAGATGGTGGAAATAGAAGGGTTAGGTGTTTCTATAGCAGTTATTCCAGGAATAATGACATGCCAACTCAACAATATTGTGTGTGTACACGCGTACTCTCTTGCCACAGATTTTAGCCAAAGTGTTGTTAAACACATCCTGTACTGACCTTATTTGGATGACCCATCTTTGTCACACAGCCCACGACTAAAGCAAACATCCTGGCTAGGCTCACCTACGTGAAGCAAATCAAGTAAGCACAGCCCACTAGACTTAGGACTGCAGCATGTACCAGTAATTTCTGTGATGTGGGTGCCAAAGGCATTATCTTGAATCTTAGTTCCCCCTTTTCCCCTCGACCATGGACTTGTAACAACAGTGAAAGTCTTGGAATGCAATTTTTAGCTTCAAAAATTGTAAATCAGCTGGGTGAGCCAGGTCAGACAGACAGTACGCTTTGCTGGGAAAAGGCAGTTTGACACGTTTTGCCTGCACAATGCAGGATGTGTGGGCTTCCTGAGCATTATTCGTCTTTTCTTTTAATGTCAAGGGGTCAGTGTCAGCGGGAGCGGTTGCATGAACTTTCTGTTCTGCTTGGTTGTTTCAAAGGCAAAACTTTTCACCAGCGGTTTTAAAACCCATGGACTTTCAAAATCCCACGAAAAAAAGGAACACCACCAGCCATGTACTGGATGAGAGGGGAAATAGATAACAAATCAACCAGCCCTTACGGTAAATCCCTCAATCACATATTTGTGATGCAGTGGTGTGTTGTGCTGACCAGTTGTCAGGAAGCGCCTTGGTCCTGCTCCTGCTGGAGTCATTAACAAAACTCCCATGTGATTTCAGTGGGAGCTGGATCAGATCCTAAAACAATAATGCCAAAAGTGTTCAGACTGGAGGGGGCCGATATTTGGATGCCTAACTTTAAGTAGCCTGAATTTTCACACGTGCTGAGCTATCTGTAGCTCCCATTGTCTTGAGACTCAGTATCTTCTGCCAGTGAGTTTCATGGCTAAATGATATATCTTGTTTTTTATCCCCACCCCTCCTTTAAGTTCTAAACATGTTGCTGTTTAATTTCATTGGGTGTCCTCTTGTTCTTGCTGGGAAGGTAAATAGTGTCATGACTGACCTTCTCTATCTCATTAACTATTTTTCTATAAATCTATTAGGTCTCCTTTTAATTTTTCTCCTCTCTAAACTAAACAGTTCCAATCAATTCAATTTCTTATACAGAAATCTCTCCATGTTGCTAATAATTTTCATTGCACTTCTCTGGACCGCTCCTATTTCTGCTAAGATGAAGGTATGGATGCCCCCTAGCTTTTTGCTTCATTGCAGCCCTGATTTGTACTTAGAGTGACCTGATTGAAAGTGTGAAATATCAGGACAGATATATATAAGAAAAAGAAAAAATATTGGGATTGTCCCTACAGAATTGGGACATCTGGTCACCCTATTTGTACTACACAGAAGTAGAAACATTAAAATGAAAGGCTATAAAGAACTAGAGAATGAGGCCATCCCTCATCTCATTGTAGAACATGATTCATCCTTCTGCCTCCCAGATCTCCATTTTGTTCCTACATTCACTTATACTGCACTAGTAGCTTCGACTCTCTTGTGTGGTTGATGATTCCTAATGCCAGTCATTGAACTGAGCTAGCTGAATAAATGGAAAGTAAGAAAATATTCCCTCTACACTTGCAGAAGGTGCTACTGCTGTCAAAAGCTGGCTTATCACTTCAACAAAGTGCTCAGCTTGACTTTCATCAGTTCAGTGGTCATTCTCTAAAACTTGGCAGCAAACATACTGCTTAATAATTTTTGTTTTTAATTTACATGATTGTAACCTATTAAAATTTACCTTAACATGGTGTCAGTTTCAAATATAATTTTAAATAGTTTCATTTTTAAAAATAAACCTGTATTTAATGTAAAAAAATCAGATTTTTTTAATTTTTTGAAAACATCAATTTTTATCCACTCTGACTGTAGGAGACAGAGGAATTTATAGGATACATACATGTATTTAGGGCTGTCAAGCGATTAAAAGAATTATTCACGATTAATCACATGACTAAAAAAATTAATCATGATCGCATGATTAATTGCACTGTTAAACAATAATAGAATACCATTTATTTAAATATTTTGGATGTTTTCTACATTTTCAAATATATTGATTTCAATTACAACACAGAATACAAAGTGTACAGTACTCATTTTATCATTACAAACATTTGCACTGTAAAAAAACAAAAGAAATTTTATTTTTCAATTCACCTAATACAAGTACTGTAGTGCAATCTCTTTATCATGAAAGCTGAACTTACAAATGTAGAATTATGTACAAAAAACAACTGCATCCAAAAATAAAACAATGTCAAATTTTAAAGTCTACAAGTCCACTCAGTCTTATTTCTTGTTCAGCCAATCACTTAGAAAAACAAGTTTGTTTACTTTTGCAGGAGATAATGCTGACAGCTTCTTGTTCACAATGTCACCTGAAAGTGAGAATAGGTGTTCGCATGGCACTATTGTAGCTGGCGTCACAAGATATTTACTTGTCAGATTCGCTAAAGATTCATATGTCCCTTCATGCTTCAACCACCATTCCAGGGGACATGCGTCCAGGGCCAGCGCTAGGCACCAGCAAAGCAAGCAGGTGCTTGGGGTGGCACATTTGCAGGGGCGGCAGGGATCCAGCATGGGAGCTGTAGTTCCTTGGTTAGCTCCCTGCCTATAGAGCCAGCCCTGGAGCAGGGAAAGAACATTTCCCAGCATTCCCTTGGCAGCGATCAACAGGAAAGGGAGAGGGGAGGAAGTGAGGTAGCTGAGACCTCATGCTGCAGCTTGCTATGAATGGAGAGCTCACTGCTAGAATGGGGTGGCACTGTGAATGGGGGAACAAGTATGCCCAAGGAGTAGAAGGCTTTGGCCCAGATATCTCCTTGAGAAGACAAGGGATACTGGTGTGACATCACCTTGCAGCCCCAAAGAAAGAATTGGGTGGACTAAATGGACAGTGCACCTCTCTATCTGAAGCCTAGCAAGGGAGGTACATGGATCCCACTAGAATTTAAAATGAAAAGTGAGGGAGGGGAGGCTCTGCTAGAGGACCTGGGCAGCTTTAGATACAGTACCAGGCACGTAGGATTTCCACTTCTGAGCCATGGAAGCAGAAATTGACCTTTCCTTTCCAGATTTAGCTAATATTCAGAAAGGGAATCTAGCACCTGCCTTCCAGATTTGAACACCCTCAAAATTCAGGAGTGCTCAAGCTCAATTTGGGCAGCTGTTACTTCATTTCTCCCAAATCAAATATACTGATCCAGTGTAACTTACTGCAGAAAAAGTAGGATAAAATTGAGCAAGAAATGCTTCCCAATGGTTATTAGGACTGGAATTGCTATTTTCAACAGCCATTGCCTTTTAAGTTTTATTTGTTTAAAAGGAAGACAGTGATATTGCATTGGTAAATTCCACATAGAAACAAAGAGTGGAACAAAAGAATAATAAAGGCACCTCAACTTTTCCTCATTTATGTAGGACAGTCTTATAATATGCATCCAGATATCCTTCAGTCACACAAGCTGAAAATTGTTCCACTTTACTGCAGTTCTGTAACCATATGGGAACCAATCCTGTCTGTGTTCTGTGCACATCCAAAATCCCTGTTGAATGACTTGCCTTGGGAGCGAGTTACCAGTGACCCAGGGCTGGGGCGGCAGGAGGGTGCAGTTGTGGGGGGAGAGCCCAGGGCTGGGGCGGCGGGGCGGTGCGGGTGGGGGGGCCAAGAGCTGGGGCAGCAGGATGTGTGTGTGTGTGTGCGGGGGTGGGCAGGGCTGGGGCAGCAGGGAGGTGCGGGGGAGAGCCCAAGACTGGGGTAGGGGGCAGCAAAATTTTTTTTTGCTTGAGGCGGCAAAAAACCTAGAGCCGTCCCTGCATGTGTTGGTTCTGCTCAATAATGATCCTAAGCAGTGCAGACCGACACATGTTCATTTTCATCATCTGAGTCTGATGCCAACAGCAGAAGTTTGATTTTCTTTTTTGGTGGTTCAGGTGCTGTAGTTTCCACATCAGAGTGTTGCTCGTTTAAGACTTCCGAAAGCATGCTCCACACCTCATCCCTCTCAGATTTTGGAAGGCACTTCAGATTCTTAAACTTTGGGTCGAGTGCTGTAGCTATCTTTAGAAATCTCACATTGGTACCTTCTTTGCATTTTGTCAGATCTGCATTGAAAGTGTACTTAAAACGAACAACATGTGCTGGTCATCATCCGAGACTGCTATAACAGGAAATATATGGCAAAATGCGGGTAAAACACAGAGCAGGAGACATACAATTCTCCCCCCAGGAGTTCAGTCACAAATTTAAATAAATTTTTTTAACGAGTGTCATCAGCATGGAAGCATGTCCTCTGGAATGGTGGCTGAAGCATGAAGGGACATACAAATGTTTAGCATATCTGGCATGTAAATACCTTGCAATGCCAGCTACAAAAGTCCCATGTGAATGCCTGTTTTCACTTTATGGTGATATTATAAATAAGAAGTGGGCAACATTATCTCCTGTAAATGTAAATAAACTTGTTTGTCTTAGAGATTGGCTGAACAAGAAGTAGGACTGAGTGGACTTAAAGGCTCTAATGTTTTGTATTGTATTGTTTTTGAGTACAGTTTTGAGTACAGAAAATAATAATTCTACATTTGTAAGTTTCACTTCCATGATAAAGAACTTGCAATACAGTACTTGTATGAGGTGAATTGAAAAATACTATTTCTTTTGTTTATCATTTTTACAGTGCAAATATTTGTTCTTATATATATAAGTGAGCACTGTACACTTTGTATTCTCTGTAATTGAAATCAATATATTTGAAAATGTAGAAAAACATCCAAAAATATTTAATACATTTCAGTTGGCATTCTATTGTTTAACAGTGGGATTAAAACTGCAATTAATCTTGATTAATTTTTTAAATCGTGATTAATGTTTTTTAGTTAATCGTGTGAGTTAACTGCAATTAATCGACAGCCCTAGTTTGTATTTTTAAGGCACCTAACAATCGTAAATAAGTGCTGATACGATGAGCTGCCATTCTTCTTTTTACAGTTAAGATATTTATAATATTCTCTATATCATGTATAGGGAATGCTGCAAGTACCGTAAATACCTTTCATAATGATAAAAAGGTAAAATGGCAACTTTAAGGGCGCCTACTGTATAAGATACACATAATGTCACTTAATTTCTCTTACTGCATTTCAGAGCATGATTAGACCCCTAAAGCTTAGCCTCTCGGCTCTGCCAGATCCTTTCATTTCCTAGTAATCCCTCAAAGAAATCCAATATAAATAGGTCCTCCACTTTGCCTTCTCCTATACTGGCTGATGCTCAGGCTTGGAAATAGTTGTATTTAGCCTGAGCGAGTTATTCAGGCTTAAAGGAAACTTTTGTTGTTTAATGGTCTTATCACCTTGTTTAATGTTTTACCAAGGCCACTGAACTGAGTTCAGACTCCCAGATAGAACCAATAATGAAGCAGCAGAGTTGGTAGTTTTTGGGAGAACCTTGTCTCATGCACTTCACCACCTGTGAAGTACGGAAATTGGCTGCATGATATTAGAAATATTTTGCTTTCTCAACTTTTATTATTCATTTCAGTGAAGATTGGCTTTTAGGTCTTCAAACCACAATTTGAGGACTTCAATAACTCAGACATAGGTTAGGGGTTTGTTATAGAAGTGGATGGGTGAGATTCTGTGGCCTGCGTTGTGCAGGAGGTCAGACTAGATGATCATAATGGTCCCTTCTGACCTTAAAGTCTATGAGTCTATGAGATATAGAATTTTTCACACCACTGCTACAGACTTTTCTGCTCCTACACATCCTACTATGTGCTGTGCTGGCTCTGTTACGCTGGACAGTGGCAGACTTTAGAAATGAAGTGAGTTTAGAACTGAAGCGACAGAGGGAGGACGAGTTAGCATGGCAGGACCAAATGTTGGAAGAGAGAGGGTCAAGAGAGGTGTCCATTTTTATGGGACTGGGTCCAAGTCAACAAGGCACAGAATGGGCAAGGGATGGCAAATGAAAAGGAGAAAGTAGGCATGGGATGTGATGGGGGAAAGTGTTGTGGAGAAGATACTGTTGTGAATTAGGATCATCTTAGGGTGAAATAGGAAAGCAAAGGTTTCACACCTAGCTAGGAAAAGACAGGAAGGAGACGCCAAGATCGGTGGATGGAGAAGGGTATGGAAGAGGAGCTTTGCAAAAGAGGAAAAAGTAGGAATTAGACATTGGATTGCAGAGGGAGTCTCTATAAAATATCTGAAGAGGCGAATGGTGGCAAATATGGAAATGGGACATGTTTTTACTGTTTCACAAAAGACACTAATTTGTGCACTTTAGGAGCCATAACTGGTCTGTATAACAAGAGGAATGGTATATATTTTAATTGGAGAAACTTACTTAAAGGCAGTGGGCAAAAGAGCACTGTAGGTGTCAGCATAAGGGGCGGTGGAGGAAGGACCAGCAAATCAAAGACTGAGAGAACAAATCAGTCTGGGGATCCAGCTGGCTGAAGGAGCAAAAATATAGTAACTTTGTCCACTGAGTTATTCTTAGAAGGTGTTGAGGGAGCATGGCTGGTTTAGGCGTGAGCAGGAAAGGAGAGGGAGTGGGTTCTGTTCAGCTCAAGATCTTAGCCATGGATTCATATTGGAGTATGGCTGAAGCAATGAAAGGAGAGGCAGGAAGTCATCAACCATTTAGTGGTTGGAAGCAGGGGTGAGCTGGAGCCGATTCGCACCAGTTCGCACGAACCGGTTAAATTTAGAAGCGGTTTTAGAACCGCTTGTTAACTGGCTTCCCTGCAAGGGAAGCTTTGATGGGCTCTGGCCAAGAAGCCTGTAATTCCTCCTCCAGGCTGCCGGGGGGCGCTGCGCTGCAGGAGCCATATGGTCTGCCTCCTGGCCCTGTTGCTGCTGCTCCTTGGACCTCTGGCCCTGGGGCTCCTGCTGTTGCCTGGTGAGTCGCCGGCTGCCACCTGCTGCTCAGGCTGCTCACAGCCGCTACCCCCGTGTGAGTACCGCCCCCCCCCCAGCCAGCCCCTGCCTGCAGCCCCTGCCCACAGCCACCCCCTGCCTGCAGCCAGCCCCTGCCCACCCCCTGCCTACAGCCACCCGCAGCCAGCCCCTGTCTGCACCACCTGCCCACAGCCAGCCCCTGTCTGCATCACCTGCCCACAGCCAGCCCGTTGCAGCCAGCCCATGTCACACTCCCTGCCTCCAGCTAGCCCTGCCCCACGCCCCTGTCTGCAGCCAGCCCCATGTCCACTGGTGCCCTGCAGTTCTCAGGGCACTAACCCTGCACACCTGTTTCAATGAGGGAGGGCAGGGAGCAGCTGGGACCCACACGTGCACTCTCTAGGGTGACCAGACAGCAAGTGTGAAAAATCAGGATGGGGTGAGGGGTAATAGGAGCCTATATAAAAAAAAGACCCCAAAATTGAGACTGTCCCTATATAATTGGGACATCTGGTCACCCTAGAACACCCCAAGGGAGTGGCAGGGACCCACACATGTGAAAAGGAGCTCATTTCTAGTTCAGGCCCATCTTTTTTAAAAAGAACTTTAGGTAGGGTTAACATACATCTGTATTTTCCTGGATATGTCAGCAGGGGCGGCTCTAGAAATTCCACCGCCCCAAGCAGGGCGGCGCGCTGCGCCGCCCTTCCCCGGTCCCGCGGCCGGAGCAGAAGTGCCTGCGGACCGTCTCGTGGTCCCGCGGCTCCGGTGGAGCATCCGCAGGCATGCCTGCGGGAGCTCCGTCCGAGCCACAGGACCAGCACACCCGCCGCAGTCATGCCTGCGGGAGCTCAAGCGGATTCGCGGGAAGAGGGGACCCTCCGCAGTCATGCCTGCGGCAGGTCCGCTCATCCCGGGGCTCCGGTGGACCTCCCGCAGGCATGACTGTGGAAGGTCCGCCGGAGCCAAATGCCGCCCTGCCAGGACAATGCCGCCCCACGTGCCTGCTTGGCGCGCTGGGGTCTGGAGCCGGCCCTGTATGTCAGGCTTTTCAGTTCTTAAATCGCTTTTCAGTTCTTAAAAATTCCTCCCAGGAAAATATGGACGTATGGTAACCCTATTGGTACAAAAAATACATGCTGTGGCACATCCCTTAAATCAGAACTTTTTATAGGGAACCGGTTGTTAAGATTTTAGCAGCTCATCACTGGTTGGAAGGATGAACTGCACTCAGTGAGGGGGTGATGAAACACCACAGAGAGCTTGAGATTGCAGAGGTGTAGAGTGAGCTATTCAGATTAAGGGGTGGGTGGGAAGATAAAATGTGAATTCAGTCTTGGCTGTGGTTGTTAGTGACATCACCTCCTCAGCCCAAACAAGGGGACTGATCAGGTCAGAGGTGCCCTGGGGAGGTAGCTTCCATAAGTGAGGGGACCATGGGAGAGTGCCAGATGTCACTGAGGCAGGAGGTGTCAGTGGCAGTGTCTGTGATAATGTCATGGGCAAAGTAGGATTTGCCACTGAGTAGATGATGAATCATGCCAGTTTGACAGGAGCTGAATGTGATGGGATGGTGGGTGATTCAGCAGCCATGGAGAGGAGATTGGAAAATGTCTGAAGGTGCAGGGGATCCACTCTGGTGGAAGACAACAAGGAGGGCGGAAAGGGTGATGAGGTTTAGTTTGAGGTAGCAGCAGATATGAGGATTGGACAAGAGATGGGGCGGTGGGAGAAATGGAGGGTAAGACAGGAGTGGAAGCAACAAAATGAGGGATAAAGGAGAATAGGATGGTGGGTGAAGCAGGGAGGCATGGAGAGAATGAAGAATTGGGTGGGGAAGGGGAGTAGGAGTAATAGCTGAAGAGGAGGCTGAGGTGGGAAGAGGAAACAAAGGGAGAGACAGAGTGGGAAGGGGTAACAGAAGTCTGGATGGAGTGTGGAACACTGCAGCAGGCAGCATGAAGAATTCAAAGGCTCTTCCAAAGAGAAGTGACTTTGGGTCAAGAGAGGCTACTGCTCATGGAGTCTGAGCCTTGGGTAGGGAAGGCTAGGTTCCTGGGACAGGAGGGAGGTGAGGGTCTGAGACTACAGAGGAAGGTGGTGGGCCACTTCCGGGGCACAGTGGGAAGGAGGAAGGACAGAAATGAACAACCTTACAAAATTATAGGGAGTTCTCTCTCAACATGCAGTGGCAGTCAGAAAAAGCTAACAATGTTAGGAACCCTTAGGAAAGGGATAAGTCAGAATATCATAATTCTGCTATAGGAATCAATGAGTATGCCCATCACACCTTGAATACAGCTTTCCATTCTGGTCACCCGATCTCAAAAACGATATATTGGAATGAGACAAGGTACAGAGAAGGTCAACAAAAATGACTAGGAGTAAGGATCGGCTTCCATATGAGGAGAGATTAAAAAGACTGGGACTGTTCAGTTTGGAAGAGAGTCATCTAAGGGGGGATCTGATAGAGGTCAATAAAATTGTGAATAGTGTGGGGAAAGTGTTATTTATCCCTTCACTTAACACAAAAACCAGGGATCACCCAGTGAAATCAATAGGCAGCAAGTTTTAAACAAATATAAGGACGTATTTCTTCATACAACGCACAGTCAACCTGTGGAACTCGTTGTCAGGGGATGTTGTGAGGGACAAAAGTATAACTGGGTTAAAAAAAGAAGTAGGTAAGTTCATGGAGGATAGATCCATCAATGGCTATTAGCCAAGATGGTCAGGGACACAGCCCCATGCTCTGGGCAACCCTAAACCTCCAACTGCAAGAAACATCTGGCACTGGCCACTGTCAGAGGCAGGATACTGGGCTAGATGGACCATTGGTCTGACTCTGTATGGCTGTTATGATAAAATGAAAAGGCTAAAAAAGGAACTCTGCAAAACAACACACACTGTAGAGGTGGAGAGAAGCTTGACAGATCTTTCACTTTATGAGCTCCCCATTGTCTCCTGTCTGGCTAAAAGAAAAAAGTTTCCCAAACAATCTTCTCATTTCCCTCCACTGCTGCTTCTCACTGCTGTTCCTAATTTGGTTCATGTGAGACTCTAAGGGATAAATGCTGGGAGTACTGAATAAGAGAAAGCTCAAAGATGAACCAGATCTCATGTTTCTTCATGACAAAGATGATAAAAGGACAAGAGAGACAATTTACCGCACAAGAATGGAACCAGTGAAGTTTTACCCAGACCTGAAGCAGTTCATTTTTCAGAAATTTCTTCTTTTCAGAGAGAACCATTTGGCTTAAGAACTTTCCAGGTACAAATATCCAAATCTAAAGAGATGAGAGTTTTTTCCCCCTTTCAACACAAAGGTTTGCTAGTGCAGAGCATGTCAGGAATGTACCTTCCATTCTTGAGCTTGCCTCTGAGAGAGAGGCAGCCTCAGCTAGAGAAAGGACTAGCGTGACTCCCTTACATGGTCACGCCATCTGTCACTGGGTTAATTAGCTGTGATAACAAAACAACACCTAAAATGAACAGCACCACAGTATTGTCAAGCAGTACCGGTCCCCTTTCAAGGAAAAACAAAACTCCTAGCTCCCCTTGAATCTCTAGCCAACATGTTTTCGCAATACAGATATAATTGCCAGCAGCACCTGCCAGGGTTTCGGGCAAGATGACCATCAGCTGAGATGCATTAACATATTGGGCCTCAATTTCCATGGATTTCACTTGGAGCTGTGGATGCTCAGCACCACACAGAATCAGGTCCTTGAGTTGCAAAAAGGCCTGCTTTACTCACTCAGGTCTCATTACAAGCCTGCTCCTGTTCCCATTGAAGTGAATGGGAGTTTTTACCACTGACTCCAACAGAAGCAAGATTGAGTGCATGTAATGTCATTAAGATTCCATCTGAATGAAACCCCTTTTTTCGTCTGAAGGGTCCCCCATTGCCATATATCTTTGCAGTTTAGAAAGGGAGGCATCTATTGTACATATCTACATCCCACTAAAGCTGCTTAAAGGCTGCAAAGGGCTGAGTATCTCTTGTGCGGGGTGGAGCACCCCTGTCTTTCGTTAAAGTCAATAGGAGTTGTGGGCATTCAGTAGTAACTTATAGCATCAGCTCCTAAACTATTTGCCAGGACTGCACTGCAGAGAACAAAGCTGGTGGGTTGTAATGGAGATTTAAGTCCTCTGCTGCAGCATAGCACCTCTCTGAAGCAGTGTTAGCGGTGACTATTCATGCAATGCATGACCTTACAAGGGAATAATGATGAGCACTTCCAGGTAGGAACTGTCTCATTTTGCTTAGCACCCAGTGCTTAGCAAATAATAAACAATAATTAAAAAAGAGCTGCCCTGTAGGTGGAAGCACAAGCTGTAAAATCAAGAGGTCTTTAAAAAGTTTTATTTTGAAACCTTCATTTGTTTGCAGTGAAAACCTTAGTCCATAATTAGCATCACATATTAGCATGCCACATTCCAGCCGTGACGTTTGATCAAGTGATTGTTGGAAAGGGATGCTTGAAACTCTTCCTAATCTCACAAACTTGCCCCCCTGGAGCGTTATATGTTCCACCTGAGTCAGCTGATGAAGAATTTTCTGTATCTTTTCTGACAGGTAGATGACTCTTCAAAATGGACAATTTAAGCTCCAAATTTGGCTTTAAAAAAAAACAAGGCCAAAAGTATTCTTGTTATGTATCTACACATATAATAGACTTAATTTCAACTGAGATTGTTTTAAAAAAAGAAATGATGAAAGGTGTCCTGGGAATATTTGCAACCCAAGCTTTAGGCTAATGTATGGGAACCTGAAAATGAAGTAGACTAGAGGGAAAAAAAATGAAATGGACTCTTCTCTTTTCCTTGCCTAAAATGAAAGAAATGCACAAAGTAAGCAGCATGAACAATCAAAAGTAAGTTAAATTTTTAAAAATTGTTTCAATATATAAAGTGGTGGTGAGCATTTGTTTGTCTGTAACAAATAAATCCATAAACAAAAACTACATTAAGATGGAGTTAAGGTGGAGAGCATGTATCTGTAAGGTAAAATACATTATGCAGAGGCTGTAATTATCCCCCAATCAAGTGTTATGAACCCAGGAAATTCAGAGTTAGGACTAAACTTAAAAGATACCTCAACATGGTGAAGTCTGGAAATGCACAGTTAGGGCACCCAAACAACCCTACATTTGCCCTATGTTCATAGAATCAAAGAATATCAGGGTTGGAAGGGACCTCAGGAGATCATCTAGTCCAACCCCCTGCTCAAAGCAGGACTAATTCCCAACTAAATCATCCCAAGCCTGACCTTAAAAACCTCTAAAGAAGAAGATTCCACCACCTCCCTAGGTAACCCATTCCACTGCTTCACAGCCCTCCTAGTGAAAACGTTTTTCCTAATATCCAACATAAACCTCCCGCACTGCAACTTGAGACCATTCCTCCTTGTTCTGTCATCTGGTACCACTGAGAACAGTCTAGATCCATCCTCTTTGAAACCCCCTTTCAGGTAGTTGAAAGCAGCTATCAAATCCCCCCTCATTCTTCTCTTTTGCAGACTAAAACAATCCAGTTCTCTCAGCCTCTCCTCATAAGTCATGTGCTCCAGCCCCCTAATCATTTTTGTTGCCCTCCACTGGACTCTTTCCAATTTTTCCACGTCCTTCTTGTGGTGTGGGGCCCAAAACTGGACACAGTACTCCAGATGAGGCCTCACCAATGTCGAATAGAGAGGAATGATCACGTCCCTTGATCTGCTGGCAATGCCCCTACTTATACAGACCAAAATGCCGTTAGCCTTGTTGTTATTGCCATGCAATGACCATGGTGATTGTAATTAAGGCATTTTAGTGTTTGTGGTTCCAAATTAGATTCTACTAATTTTTAAATAGACATCCCTCGCACCCCCGGTGTCACTACAAGGCATACGAGCAGGCTGGGGAACAGTTGGGTCTATTCAGACTACTCATTCTCACTCCCCTTAGTGTGCTGGTCTAGCCTGAAAAGTCTCTGTAGCAATGGCACTGTGCGAGGTTCCATATTTATTTACTCTCAATGATGTGAAACTTGGGCTATTTATCCAAACATTCTTTCTTGGTCCGGAGATCTCCCGAAAATGCAGTTTGAACTAGTATATGTGAGTGAGCCTTTTCAGGTGCTGGTACCACTCTGATGGTGTTAAAATTGGAGTGAATTTGCCTAACACCTACCCCTTCCACTCTTCTTGGTTCCTGGTGGAGCTGTGGTTACCCTCCCTCATGGAATTACATATGATCCCTGGCCCACAGTGATACATAAACTTAACACAGTAAGATATTGTAGGAAATTACCATCTCTGCCACAGCCATATCTGAACAATCCCAAAATTTCAGGGTCAGAACCCTAATAATTTTGGGGGAAAATTGGGAAAATGACGAGGCAGGGGAGGAGAATAAGGGACACGTGGAGCCCCTGCCATCTGTTTAGCACAGCCATAGTTTCAAGCACCTCAGCAATCGTCTATAGACCAAACAATGGGTTGATGACACTCATAATTAATGCCTTCCAAAACAGCAATAACCCTGCTCATCCTCCCAAAATAATTTAATGTGTTACATCCTAACTCCCTGAATGATTTATCTCCCCAACAAATAGGGTGTAAAGGGGTCATGCACACAACCCCAGACATGGAGTGTGGGGGGAGAATGGGAGACCCTGGTATGTGGGATGCAGAACATAGAAAACCTCTGGGCAGGAGACTGGGTGGGAAGAAGGGAATGAAGGCACAAGCAAAGTCACTGACATGGGGATGGAGGATAGCAGACCCTGGAATGGGGGCCCACAAGACCTCTGAGGGAGGAAGAATTTGGGAGACCCTGCTATGGGGGGGGGCACAGAGCCCCTGGCATTGGGGGGAAGAGTGGAATGGAAGGCCTGGGTGGAAGTGGGAATAGGGTGCGTACACAGCTGCTGGAAGAGGGAAGAGAGGGGTCTGTGGTGTGGGAGGAGGAAGGAGTGAGAAGCACACAGAACCCCTACCAGGAGTGAGATGGGGGAGTTGTGGAGAGTCCCTGAAAGATGGGGATGGGTGGGAAGGTGGCACACAGGGAGCTTGGGCACGAGGAGGAGCAGGAGGGGAGGGAAATGGAAGAACACCAGGAGCCCCTGGCATGTGCAATGTGAGCTCAGTCCACAGACGCTACAAAGGACATGACCCCTAGTTTCTAACTGCTAGCCCTACAAACACAGTTTAGCACCCAGAGACAAACTGGATTCTTTCCTTCTTGTGCATTGTCGCCAGGATTAAAGTTTCTTTTGCCCAAGTTCTCCCCTCAGTGGCTCTTGTTTAGCTCTATGCCCTAATTGTGACCTCAGCAACACCTGTGCAATCCCAGGGAAAACCAATGGAGATTGCACACGTGTTAGAGAGCTTAATTTGAAGGCAAACGGGTGCACTGGTGTAATTGTTTTCTCATTCTGCCTTCAATGAGGCCACCATTTCTTTGCTGCTATCTTTATTTTCCTTTCCTCTTCTCCTTCCAGGTCAGTTTTAAATATTCCACCTCAACATTTTATGAGTGTAGCACAGACAGCTTTGGGACACTGTCCCATGTCTGACTCGAAGCACATTCCTTTTAACGTAATCTTCAAAAGTGCCAGATGCCAGTGTGTGGCAATGCGCACAGTGTTATTTATTAACAGGGGCAAATACTACAATCTTGGACAATTTGTCTAGTGTGGGCCCAGGTGGGAGGAGACCGTGGATTTGTTTTACCTAATTTTAAACTTACTCCAACTTCATGGGCTTCACGTGAACTTTATTCAGCTTCCGCCCTGCAGGGGAGAAAAAGTGAGAAAAAGGAGCAGAGAAGAATAACTTCAGTGACAAAATAAGCTTTTAAAAAATTGTGTGACAAATAAAGGGGGGGAGAGAAGGTGAGAGAATTTCTAATGACAAAATAAACACTCATCCAGACAGACACCCTTCTTCCCAATCTATCTAGAGACTGATCTGGGACCCATCACTCTGGGTGTGGTAGAGACAGAATGACTAGTACCTGAATGTAGTGTATGGTTATGTCTACACTGCAATTAGACAGCTGCGGCTGGCCCGAACCAGCTGACTTGGGCACATGGGGCTCAGGCTAAGTGGCTCCAGGGTCCCAGGGTCCAGCCTGAATGTCTACACTGCAATTAAACAGCCCCTTAGTCTGAGCCCAGCATGCGCAGGTCAGCTGGCTCAGGCCAGCCGCAGTTGTTTAATTGCAGTGTAGACATATGCTTAGGGTTTTTTCTATCCAGTGTACATAATACATGCTCCCCTTTAGCTATGCCCTGTATTTATATTTGAATGAGATCTCTTGGGAATAAAACTGATGGGTTTAAATGACAGGGGAAATGGTTCTCAAACTAGTTGTGTGATCTCCAAAACACAGCTAGTAGTTTAAGATGTTTGTAAATCCTTGAAGTCCATGACATTCCCCCACATCTCACATGTGCAGAATTGCAAAAAACAAACAAACACAAAGCAATTTTCAACAGAAGCTGCAGTGACACTCAAAGTGAATTCTAGTCTCCTTAATGGACCTATAAACTGACATGGGGACAGATGGACAATATTCTACCCAAAACCATATGCCAACTCAATTTTGCTCAAAAGCTGGAACGTTTGTGCCTAGATAACTCTGTGATGGAAGCACTAGGAATGCACTGAGATTGGTTGATTAGATAGAAACTTGGCAAAGGTTGCTTAAAACTCAATCTAGGTTCACTCTAAACTTGGCTGAGGTTTGCTGAAAAAGTTCACAGACCTTTCAGTGAACCTTAACCCAGTTTCAGGTTTTTCTTTATAGAAATGGATTTCTATACAGATTTACAAAGTTTTAGCAGCAATAATAGTTCCCATACTGCCTTCTCCATCATTACCGTGCTGCAAATAGCTTACTTGACTAGTGAGGGTTACATACAGTAACTCAGACATGCAAGCTCATTGGAGTTAGATAAGCATGTTGACCATGGGCACACTGATTCAGCACCTGGTTCTAAAGGTCTTGTGTAACAACCTCAGCAGGTGTAAATTCGCGTGGTTTCGAGCTGATTGGGACATGTATTTCATTTCAAAGAAAACAAACGTTTCATTTTCCTTGAAATGTTTTGGGGTTTTCATCAAACTGAAAACCACCAATTTTTCAGTTTAAAAACATTTTTTAAAAGTTTTTGAAAACCAAAGGGTTTTTTCTACATTTTTTTTTGGTTCTTTTTTTGGATGGCAAAACAAAAGTTGGTTTTGTTAAAAGAGATTTGTCATTCAAAAAACCTTACTTCGGTTTAAATAAATTTTAAAAAATCCAACCATCTTCTATGTAGCTCTATTGACAGAAGTGCGCTGCCTCACACCAGCTGGGGGAGGGGGCAGGAGCAGGGTTTGGGGGCAGGGGGAAAACCACCCCCCAGCACTAGCCGCTGGGGCGGAGCGGGTTGGGGCTGGGTCGCTCCACTTCCTGCCGCCCGGTGAGTGCAGGGCAGGCCCGACCCTGCACTCACCGGGCGGTGGGAAGTGGAGTGACCTGGCCCCAGCCTGCTCTACTTTGCTCCCCTGGCTCCCAGCCTTGGGACTTGGGGGGAAGGTTGGAATCGCCCCCCCAGCATTCACCGGTGGTGCAGCTGGGAGCTGGCGGAGCAGAGCAGGTTGGGACCAGGTCACTCTACTTCCCGCCACCCAGTGAGTGCAGGGTATGCCCAACCCCTGCTGCAGTCCCCTGGGAAGTAGCTCAGGGGAAGGGGTGGAGCAGAGGTGAGGCTGGGGTGAGCAGGGGTGGGAAGAGGTGGGGCGGAGCAGGGGTGGGGGCTTTGGGGAAGACGTGGAGCAGGAGCGGGGGCAGCTTTGCTGGCTGGCTGAGCCGGCCATGGGATTGGGCTGACCCCTGGAGTAGCACGCAGCTGCGTAGGGCACCAGGAAATTTGGGGCAATTTGGTGCCCCAAATTTCCTGTGCCCTATGCAGCTGTGTAGTTTGCGTATGGGTAAGGATGGCCCTGTAAATGTCCTTATTTCTCAACAGCCTTTCCAGTCTAGTAGAGAGATGTCTGCAGATGTGGTGTATTTGATCAAGGGGCAAAGGCATGCGCATGGTTATCTTAAAATGGCAGTTTTGCTCTGAAAAGTGACAATGGCATTTGAAGTTCCGCATTTGTGTTGCCAGATCAAATGAGCTAGGTTTGACTCAAAATAGGTTTGCTTATCCTACCTGCCAGCCTTGTCAACTCAGTCTGGGATCTGAGAGTCAAGTTTGGGTTCTTTCCTTCTTGTTTACCAGTACTAGTAATACAGGTTCTACAGGAACATTATGCCTTGAATGATACTTGTAAGCCTTAATGGGCCAAATTCACTGTGGTGTAACCCTAGTGACTTGAGTGGAGGTACACCAATGATGAATTTGTCCCATAGTCTTCAAATTATGCCATGTGCAACCCCATAACGGACTGGCACTTAGAACACAATTCTGTCATTGATGTTGACAAGAAGGGATAGATTCAAGCTTCTTTTCTGTGAGCTGTGTTGGCTCTGCCCTGGGAACAAGAGTCCCACAAAGTAAAAACACACATTTTTGTCCCTAAAACTTGCACGCATGGCTCTGACTACACGCAAGAACATAGCTATTGAGTAAGAAGCTGCTATTTTTAAACCGTGGCTTTTCAGAGTCGAACTGCACGTTAGCCTGCCTGTCATTGCATTTGAATACAAAACTTTAAACTGTGAAAACTACAGGCCTGACTTTTCTATCACATCAGTTTTATACCAGTTTCATTTCCTTAACTCCAGTTCAGCTGCACCAGCATGGGTGACAGGAGAATCAGGACCCATTTTTAAAAAAAAAAAGCTGATTCTGGCTAATTGTTCACTTTCAAAGCATAAAACACAGATTTATTATAAAAGTTTTGTTTCATATTCTTTATAGGGTCTGATTCTCCATGGCCCAGGTCCATGTACAATTACTTACACCAATGCAGAGTAGGTGTAAAAGGCTGCCTGATCAAAATGTTCCATAAATTAAATTTAGAGGAAAGCTGCTTGTACTTGATAGATAAAATTTTCTACATATAATAAATATGCCTATATAGATAAATTAGGATGCTTAAATTATAAGAAAAGCCTCTCTGAATGACACAAGAAACATGGAGGCCAATGATTTAAGGTCAGATCTGATGCCCATTGAAGTCAATGGAAAGACTTCTATTGGTTTTAGTGAGCACTGGATCAAACCCTTAGCCTCTGATCCTGCAAACATTTGTGCAGCCAGATAACTTTATGCATGTGAGTAAAAGGTGTTGGGTCTAGAGGTTGACTTTGGGAGTCAGGACATCTGGTTCTTCTATTTGCACACTTAGGAATCTGGGGCAAAATCAGTACTTGGTCCTGCTAGTGAAGGCAGGGGGCTGGACCCAATGACCTTTCATGGTCCCTTCCAGTTCTATGAGATAGATATAGCTCGACGTCACTTTATCTCTCAATTCCTCAGCTTACTGAGCCAAACACTCTGTGTAATATGTTTGTATCTTACAGGGGTTTTGAGACACTTAGCTAATGTTTGTAAAGTATTTTGAGCTCTCAGTGCTTTCACTGCAATATGATGGTGGTTTCCTTACTAGTTATATGGGGAGTTACATGAACCTGTAGGACACATGCTAATTTGTGAGTGCTGACAGTGTTCCCATTTTATAAAAGCTAATTTCAATGCCATCTACATATGCAATAACATATTAATTCTTAATCTTGCCCATGGTAATACATAGGATATCAAATGGTTTGGGGCTTCAGTGCATTGCTATTATTCAAAATCATATTTTACAAAAAGCAATCAAAAGTGTCCAACTGAGAGAGACAGAGAGGGTGGTGGGTGGGTGGGAAACCCTGAGCAAGTGGTGGGGATTTGATTCTTATCCCACTAGGTTGATTCTGATCTTGCGCCAGTGGTAAGTCAGGATAACTCCATTTAAAACAATGTTTTACTCTGGTGTAACTCCAGCGGTTTCAGTGGGGTTACTCCTGATTTAGACTAGTATGAAATCAGAATTAGGCCTAATGCCTTTCATGGAATTACACCTGCTTTTACATCACTGAAAGTGAGATCAGAGTGAGACCCATTGTCTGATCATTCACGTAACCTGCTTCACTGAATTCAAGTTATTAAGCGTAGTCTTTGATTGTGGAGGGCCAAGGGCCTCCTATGATGTACGGAGCTCCTTTGACAGCTGTTGAATGCCTTTCACTTTCACTACACTCAGTATTTTACAACAGATTTTCCTGTGTCCAACAGCCAATGCTATTCCCACCCAGAGCACCTCTAATAAATACCAGACTCCGATCACCCAGAGGTGTCAAACACAGATAGGCTTAACAGAGGCCTGAGTGTTCATAAAATAGAATAGTTTAAAGTTTTAAAATATTTATTTCAGACAGTCCTTGAATAAATATAACTGGCAAAATCTTCATTTAGCAGGTTCATAGGTTACTCCTAATAAAACAGCATTGGGCCAGATCCTCAACTGGTGTGTAACTTCATGCAGCTGCATGGACTTCAGTAGAACTATTTTGATGTGCACCAGCTGAGGGTCTGGCCCATTAAATCCTAAACATGTAACAAAACTAGGAATTGTAAGGAGTCACGCCAGAGGGCAGGAATTTGGTCCTGATCAGGACTTTTGTATGCTGCCACAACACAAATAATAAACAATGAGATCTAGATTTGCAATAAAATGTTGGATAAAAGATTCAGGTGTCATCATCATCCAAGGACACATGTGGGTGTACTGAGCCTTTGGTCTATGTCTAAAACCTTTTCAACAGACCATGACTTCCAAAACAAATATTTTTTCCTGTTGAGCTGGATACAGAATTTGGTTGGATAGAAGAAGTTTTGGCTCATGATTGAATACTTGGTTTTTTTTCCAATGACAAATATTTCATCAGCCAGACTGGGTCACTGGACTTACCGATACATCCGATTCCAGTCTGTATCAAACCTAGGGATGCCCATGCTGTCTTACTTAATCAGTCTCACCATTAACAATCCAAATACCTGGAAAAGATTCATATGGATCTGCTCACTCTTTAACTGTTTCCTAACAAGGATACTCACTGCCCTTTTCACCTATATTGGGTCATTTGCTGCCTGTAACTTCAGGATCTCAGGGACAAGTGCTCCATAGTTTCATGCTGCCAGATGAATAGCATTTTCTCTATAGAGTTCGGACCTAATTCTGTTCTCAGTTACACTGGTGTGAATCAGGAATAATTTCATTAAATCCAATACGTGTGAGATAAGAATTAGGCTCTTTATTTTCTTTTAGTAGAGCACCTCTTATATTTTATGTGACCAATATCAGCTAGTTCTCTTTCCATCAAGATGTCTATGGGCATTGTTCTGCAAGGTGCTCAGAGCTTCTGAGCTGAGTACCCTCAGCTCTCCATAAAGTCAATGAGAATTGTGGCTGCTTGCCACCCTAGAACTGGACCCCACAAGAGCATTTTCATATTTAATTTTTTGCAAATTACACCTCTACCCCCGATATAACGCGACCCGATATAACACAAATTTGGATATAACGTGGTAAAGCAGTGCTCTGGGGGGACGGGGCTGCGCACTCAGGTGGATCAAAGCAAGTTCGATATAACGCGGTTTCACCTGTAACACGGTAAGATTTTTTGGCTCCCGAAGTCAGCGTTATATCGAGGTAGAGGTGTATTGTATTAATCGTTGGAAAAATTATTTTAAAAAAATTAAAAAGCAAGAAGTTACACCTGCTTTCTACTGACATGGGCGAGAGGAGAATCAGATCCACTGAGCCAGATCTTGGCCCATGATCTGGCCTGTTTGCTTCACTCTGGCATAAAGCTGCCATAAATGAACAGCTGGGCATTCCTCTGCTGTGGGGGAATCCCCAGTTTATGTAGAACTGGCTATACCACTGCTAGAGACAAGGTGGGTGAGGTAATCTGTCTAATATCCTAGGACTAATACTGCTACAGCAACCCTTTATACCACCTATACTCCATCTTCTTCTAGTTCCTTAGTGTAAGCAAGGCAGTAAAGCCCAAGCTTTCAAAAAATCATGTCAGGCCCCCCAAAACTGTGATAGGCCTTCAAAGCATGAGACTCCAGTAAAACAAACCGCATGTGAGGGGAAGTTTTTCTTTGCCTTCGGGTCTCTGAGCTTTTCAGGTCCACTTGGCTCACATTGACCTCAGTGGGCTTATCTGCATGAGGGGCTAGAAACTTTAGAGGAGAATCAGAGCTTTCTTTTTTTATTAATCACATGGTTCCAGCAGCTGGGACTTTAAGGAAGTTACCAGATATATTGTGACTCAAGATAATATTGTGAGACTTGGCAACACTGCATAAGGGGTGTGTCAGGATGTGGCTGGAGCATACTGCACTTAAACAATCCCCATATGGCAGAATGGTCCCTAGGGCACTGTTAAAATATAGCATAATTGTAAGCACTCCTGAGGCTGCCATGAGTTATGCTGTGGACTTAACCAGCTGACTCCAGGAGAAAGGGCTTATTACGTTTTCTCCCTGTTCCCACTTGCACTGAGCAGAGTTCAGGTGCAGTTGTAAATTCAGTCCACTGACTTGAATGAGAGTAGAGGATGCTCTGTGCTTCACAGGACTGGACCCTCCAAATCCAGGCATAAAGTTCTTAACTGTCTTCAAAATGAAAACCAAAGGGGGAGACAGAGGGATACAGTAATTTAAAAAATGGGTAATCTCTAAAGAACTTGGGTCTGCATTTCTTTCCAAGGCATGTCATTAGAGTTCTCCTCATTCAGCTCTCCTCAATTGATATTATTGGAATGGAAAAAAAAATACACCAGGGAATTTTCCTGAAATGCAAGTCCCTATCTGACAATGTAAGGTACTTATCCTGCTCCCTGTTACTGTCGTATCTGAGCACCACTGTTTTTAATGTGTATCTTCACAACACCCCTGTCAGGTAGGCAATAATGTAATCTCCATTTTACGAATAAGGCTGTGAGAAATCAAATCACCTGCATAAGGTCTCACAGGAAGTCTATGGCAGAGTAGAGAATTGAAGCTAGATCTCCTGAGGCACAAACTAGTGCATTAACCAGTGAATCATCCTTCTCCAAAGATTATACATAAAGATTTAATCTTGATGGTGGAGGCTATACCAGAGAGATTCTTTTTCTCATATTCCAGAAACAGCAGCCAGAATGTATTGAAGTGTGAGGAATTATTTCCTTGGCTGTCTAATAACTTCTCTCTCACTAAAGCTATATTCCATAGAAGCATGTAGTTCTTTCTCTAGGTACTCCTACTGTCATAATAAGCATCTCAATCCAACACATCAGCTTTAGGCTGAAATGGTTTGGGGGATCAGGGAAGTATCTGTTTACCCCACTGGATAGTTTGCCAAATGCATTTATGGTGGGGATTAAGTAAGGAAGGGGGAAGTTACTTTTCTCAGCACTAGGTGCCACCTGCTGTACAAGGCAGGATATCAGAGTTAATGGACCAATGCACATTTCTTCCTTCTATGGTTTTCACTCTCTGGTTAGGACTCATTTTGCAAAATCAGTTTCTGCTTTAAGTGACTGTGCCACTGCATGAGATGGGAACTCTCCCTCTAATTCACACAATCACTCAAGGGAGAAGCACTCTCAGTACCTGTGCAGTACAAGACTGATACCATCCACACATTATCGGACGTTCCTTTCATGTCCAGTCACTATGACAGGAGGAAAGAGCCTCATGCGTCCTCCATCACCTTTATGCATCAAGTCAATCCTGCATGCAGGCCAGAAAACTGACGCAGTGAGGACAGTGCAGCAGCATGGTGGCTAAACCAAGAGAATTAGCTGGCTGAGCCCTTCTCAGATTACCCATGTTCTGCACATCTCCATATCTGGTCAATTTGCTGAGCAGGCTTTGAAAATCCACACCTTGCAATTGTGCTGCAAGGTAAATGGGAAATGCCCCTAGAGAGAGAACCTTACTCTGCTTTTCTTTTTAAAGTGACATGTTCACTTTGCACGTGAGTGATGGTTTTTTATATCCATCAGGGTTGGAAAAGTACCTGCCTGGCACTTTCATCATCTGTTTATGTTCAGGTGCCAGTATCGTATATTCTTTTTCTGGAGAACATGATTTATTTTTCTGGGACATATCCCCATACATCTCAAAAAGGAAAAATTCTATCACTGCACTGTTTGTGTTATTTCTTACCCTGGTTTTGCCCTAGGGAAGCAGTGGGCTTATCTGCACCACCGTAAGTGAGATCAGAATCAGGCCATGGATTGCGAGTTTGGTTGATAAAGGTAATTGTTAACATATCCTAAGACTTTGGTAAGGCATTGACTGAATCTTGCTGATTTACACCAGCATACATGAGATTACAGATAGCTTTACACTAATCATATAACCAGGGAAGTTGCTAACGGGACACAGAGCCTTTCTTCTCTAGGTCACCAGTGCATATCAAAACTATTTGTTCACAATACAAACCTATTACTGTCTGGCTGCTGTTTGGCCCATGAGAAATGAGGGCCAGCTTAGTGCCAGATGAGGATCTGGCCTGGTGTTGGCTTGATAGATTTGAGCAAAATCCCCTTGGCTGTTTTTTTGAGTTAGGAGTTGTAGGGAGGACAAACTTTTTTCCTATTTTAAGAAAATTATATTTTTCCCCCAAGGGTACACCAGAAATGGTGGAAATTTGAAAACTGACTTGTTGGGCTGGAACATTATTTGGTTGTGAGACCTTCAACATCTACATGAGGCAACAAGTTTTGCTGGTCATTCAGCTCCCTATTCAGCAAAGCACATAAGCAAATGCTTAATTTCAAGCATGTGAGCAGTCCCATGTGCTTTGCTGAATGAGGGTCTCCTTAAGTGTCACCCCTCCCCCCACCCCCGAGGAAGAGCTTGAAAGCTTGTGGCTCTCACCAACAGAAGTTGGTCCAATAAAAGATATTACCTCACCTACCTTCAAGGCCGTCCCTAGGGGGGTTTCTCATCTGCTGGGGGTGCTCCCCCTGGCTCTTCCCAGGCCCTGCCCCCACTCCACCCCTTCCCCCAAGGCCCCACCCCTGCCCTGCTTCATCCCACCCTGCTCTGCCCCCACCCCGCCTCTTACCTGCCCAGTCCCGCCTCCTCCTCTGAGCGCACTGCACCCTCGCTCCTCTCCTCTCCCTTCCCCCCCCCCGGCGCCTCCTGACACCGCGGGAGAAACATCTGATCTGTGGTAGACGCTGAGAGGGAGGGGAGGCGCTGACCGGCAGGGCCTGCCAGGGGGCAGGAGGTGCTGGGGGGAGGTTCTGGTAGGGGGGCTCCTCATCCCCCCACCCGCCTGCCACTCGCCTCCCCATTCGCCTCCTCACCCCATTCACCCTCCCACCTCACCTCCCCATCCACCTCCTGTGGGGGCCCCCAAAGCATGGGGCCCCAGTTCGCCATACCCTAGGGACGGCTCTGTCCACCTTGACATGCTCCTCGGTCAGTCTAGACTCAGTGCCCTAGCAAGCTGTTTGAGGGGTCACTGTAGCGCTGAAGATATGACCTTCAGGAGAGACTTATCACTTGTAAGAATAAGGTGAGATGTGATAACAGGCCAAATTCCAAACTGAGCTATTTTCTGCCTATTTTATAAATTCCCAACTGCAAGTTCAGTTGGAAAAAGCTATTTCACTTGCCTTACTGCACAGTTGTATAATGTTGCTGTGTGCTGTTAAATAGTTCCTGCATTTCATGCCAAAAGTAGACACTAGTACTCTTCAGTGGTGGGTGAAGTAATCCTTCTTTATAGGTTGTATATCATTTTGTGGCCTGGATCCTTCAAGCTCTAGACACACAATTAGTCACATTTACTTCGGTGGACAGGATCAGGGGTTATGTATGCAAAGTCCTTTGTAATTCTTCAGGATGAAAGATGTTATGTAAATGCAAAGCCATTTTTACTATCAGTTTATCTAGAGTTTTATAAGGTCACTCATCACAATGGTGTCTGAATGCCAAATACTGTATCCTATGAGTTCCAGGTCTATGCACAATGTATGCTAATGTGTTGAAAGGCTGATTTCACTTACTTCAGAACAAATTAAAAATAACTCCCCTGAAGTCGCTGGAGTGAGTCAGTCAGGACCTTTATTCATAGAAATCTAGGGCTGGAAGGGACCTCAAGAGGTCATCACCCTCGCTGAGGCAAGATTAAGTATATCCAGACCATCCCTGACAGGAGTTTTATCTAACCTGTTCTTAGAAATCTCCAGTGATGGGGATTCTACAACTTTGCTAGGTAACTTGTTCCAGAGCTTAACTACCCAGGCCATTTAGGGATTGGTCCTGCTTTGAGCAGGGGGTTGGACTGGATGACCTCCTGAGGTCCCTTCCAACCCTGATATTCTATGATTCTTATAGTTAGAAAGATTTTCTTAACATCCAATCTAAATCTCTCTTGCTGCAAATGAAGCCAAATTCTTCTCATTCTACTCTGTGGACATGGAGAACAATTGATCACCATCCTCTTTATAACAACCTCTTACATATTTGAAGAAATATGTCATCCCCCACACTTATCCTCGCTCATCCATCACTTTTCAAGTTTAGACAGTTTTTTCAATCTTTCCTCCTAAGTCATCTTTTCTAAACCTTACTTTTGTTGCTGTCCTCTGTACTCTCGCCAAATTGTTCACATCTTTCCTAAAGTGTGGTGCCCAAAACTGGACATCCTACTCCAGTTGAGATCTCACTATGCTGAGTAGACAGAACAATTACCTCCCATGTCTTGGGGTATGTCTACACAGCAAAAAAAGAACCCTGTGGCAGAGAGTCTGAGTCTGGGTCAACTGACTCGGCCTCAAGCTAAGGGTCTAAAAATAGCAGTGTAGACGTTCCTGCCCAAGTTCTGAAACCTGGTGAGTGGGGAAGGTCTTAGAGTTTAGGCTCCAACCAGAGGAGGAATGTCTATATTGCTATTTTTACCACAAGCCTGAGTCAGCTGACTTGTGCACTGAGACTTGCTGCAATGGGTTTTTGGATTTTTGCGGCATAGATGTATCTTTCATACAACACCTCTTCTACTAATACACCCCAGAATTACGTTTCCCTTTTTCAAACAGCATCACATTGTTGACTCATGTTCAATTTGTGATCCATTATAATCCCTGATCCTTTTCTGCAGTATTACTGCCTCCCCAGTTATTCACCATTTTGTAGTTGTGCATTTGATTTTTTTTCCTTCCAAAGTGTAGTACTTTGCACTTCTCTAATGAATTTCATCTTGTTGATTTCAGACCAATTCTCCAATTCACTACAGTCATTTTGAATTCTAATCCTATCCTCCAAAGTGCTTGCAACCCCTCCCGGCTTGGTTCCATCCGCAAATTTTATAAGTGTATTCTCTACTCCATCATCCAAGTCATTTATGAAAATATTGAACAGTGTCAGAGCCAGGACAGACCTCTGTGGAATCCCCACTTGATATGTCCGCCCAATGCGACAGCTAACCATTGATAACTATTCTCAGAGTATGTCTTTTTTTAAAACCAGTTTTGCACTCCTCTTATGGTCATTTTAACTAGACCACGTTTCCCTAGTTTGTTTACGAGACTGTCATGTGGAATGGTGTCAAAAGCCATACTAAAGCCAAGATATATCATGTCTACAGCTTCCCTGCTGTCCATTAAGCTGATTTGGGGCCTCATTTAGGGAGGGGGGGGCATCTGCCACACTCTGACCCGAGTTTCATACTGGAGCTCTGCTGGTGGCACATGTCCTAGTCCCAGGTGGGGCTCTTAACTGAAGTATAGCCCGAGTGTGGAACGTGAGTTCTGCATAGGAGAGGTGCTGCTCCTGGCTTGCATCCCAGGGAAGGGAGTCAGTATTTTTTGTTTATAAACAAAGGCAGGATGATTAAGATAAGAAAGGGCTGGCAATTAATTTAATTTAAATTAAGGATCTGGACGAGCCTGAAAGATCTGTAAAACAGGAATCCCGCTGCATGCAGGAGTTGGAGAGACCTGAGGGGATGAGAAGTGATATCAGCATAGAAAAAATACAGCCAAGGTTACATTCAGAAAAGAGGGAGATGGGGGCGGGGTTAGGTGAAAAGAAGGGGCCAAAACCAGGGCAAGGGATAGCAGTGGTATAGAGAAGTTCCCACTCTACCTGTGGTACTTATGTGGCCCCATCACCATAGTATCTGAGCACCTGGCAATGTCTAACCTATTTCTCCTCACAGTCCCTTGGTGAGGTAGAGCAGTGCTGTTATCCCCATTGTACAGATGGGGCACTGAGGCACAGAGAAACAAAAGGCCAGATTTTCAAAGGTATTTAGGCACCTAGTGGGATTTTCAAAAGCACCTAGCTGCATCTTTGGGTGGCTAAAATCCTTTGAAACTCTGTCCCTAAGGCACTGGCCTGAGATCATACAGGAAGTCCAGGGGGAAAGTAGGGAAATTAACCCAGGGGTCTAAGGTCTCGCTCCCTATCCACTGAATCAACATTTCTCTCTGCTGCATGCTGCAAAATAGAGGGCTCTGATAGATGGGAGCGAAACCAAGAAGCCCGCTCTCTGAGACTCTAGCAGAGTCCGAGGTGATTGGGAAGGATGTCATGGTTGACAGCATGAAAAGCAGCACAGAGGTCAGGAAGGATAAAGAAAGAAAGAAAGAGAAAGAATGAGAGTTAGATGAAAAGAGATCACTTAACCCCCATGGGGCGGAAGGTTCTGCCCCCTGCTGGGTTGTAGAGCAATGACTGCTGTGCAATTTTACATTTTAACTGAAACCCTTTTTGTTTTCTCATTTTTTGTTCTGAGTTCGAGAAAATGAAGGAATGAGAAAGTGTCATATAAGTATCAGATGCGTTTATGACTCATTCTTAGGGTTTTAGCTGTATTAAAGCCAATTCAAGAGCAAAGAACAGAAATTGCATCCACCGAGTCCATAAAGTTGATGATTATTGTCGTGATTTGTATTATTCACTGGGCACCATCTGTGTGCTCAACACTGCTCAGAATATGACAGAAAATGTAGTCCCTGAGCCAATGTGTATAAGAAGTGTAGCCCTGGATAAGATGGCTCAAATGTTTGAGTATGACGTGTATAATTACTGAGCACATGTTAATATCTATGAGTGGAGGTTCCGATGGCAATAAACGTTTTCTGGATTAAGGACTGGAAGATTTGACCCTCCAACATTTTTTCAAGAGGAAGAGCTGCCCAGAGTTCCTGTACCTGTTTATTTTCCTTTCCTTTCCTGCCTGCAGTGGCTCTGCTATACCTCAGAAGACTCCATTTTTTTTCTCAGCTTTAAAATGTGGAATTTTCTTGGTGTTTGGTTTTAAATATTCTCCTGTGAGAACTGCAACCAAATCACTGTAGTGTTGTGTTTTAAGAGCCTTCTGGAAAATAACTAGCCTTTAAACAGAAGTGAAAAGTGACAGTTTCACTCCTGTTTAAAGTCAGTTTCTAGTCTATTATTTATTATTATTTTATTTTATTATTTGTACTAGAGTAACACCACTAGAGCTGCAGGCAGCTGCAATATAAACTCACAGGCCCTTGCCCTAGTAGGATGTTTCCAACAGTTGAATGATCTATTCCAAGCTTGGTGAACTGCAAAAATTAAGTAGCCTAAATGATAGAAAGTAATCTAGATTTTTCTACAATTGTTGTATTCAAGAGTTAGTAAAAGAGTAAGAATATAAATTACATTTTTTTAACCAGTGTCCCTTAAGTATCTTGCCGCAAGATGTCAGAACATGTTAGCGTTAGGGCTGAGGGGGTCTAATATTTCTTTCTTTATATAGGAATTAGATACAGTGCTCCTGTCAGCTAATTTCTAAGTTATCTGCAAACAAAACAAAACACCCTACAGTTTTCAGGTGCCTAAGTGCCCCTGGAATCACAGTTAAAGTTGACCCCTCCTCCCCCTACCAAAATCTGAAATGGTGCTCCTGGGCTGTCAAAGAAGAAAACTAGATTGATTGACATGATTGGTTCTTGGGGGGAAAAAATCCATGTTGACTGTTACTCATCACCTTACTATCCTCTAGGTTTGAACAAACTGACTGTTTAATGTGTTCCAGTATTTTTCTAGGTAGCGAAGTTAAACTGACTGGTTTATCATTTTCCAGGCCCTCCCTTTTCTCTCTGAGTGGAATATATTATTTCTTTGTATATATTTTGATGTGAATTTATAATTCTCAAAGATAATCACTAATGGGTTGGAGATTGCTTCAGCTATCTTTACTGTAAAACAGAGTCCCTTTCTGTACAAGGTCAAAACACTTCCTATAATCATCTCCCCTCTGACATTATCTCCTTAGACATCCTGTCCTTCCCAGCCCTTCCCCGTAGCTTCCTTTTCCCTTTCTTTCCAAGTCAATAACACTGAAGACATTTTAAATCTAACATCTAGTTGTTAAATAACAAATAACCACCAGAGGGCAATGATAATAGCAATAAAGTGAGCACAGTAATTAGCCTTGCTCTGTACAGAAATTCTAGCTATAATAAAAATAACAATTATGAATGCTGATGTGTTATACTGAAAATAGGCTGTCTAAACCCCACACCTTACAATCCAATGGATGGAAAAGGTATATAAAATAATAGTTGTATGTAATTGCAATAATAATGTGCATATTATATCTTTCAATGTTTTCTTTTGAAAATCAAGTCATTTACCTAGATGCCTAAGTAGACTTGGTAGCCCAACTTTCTGGAATCAAATTTTTAAAAACCTTGGTCATTCTAGTATCATAGGACCTGATCCTACAAAGACTTACACATGTGCTTAACATTATGCACATGAGCTGTCTCACTGAGTTCAGTGGGATTGCTCATGTGTATAATTTTATGCACATGCATAAGATTATGTGGAATTGGGGCCTAAATCTTTCTTACTGGCCTTACCTACATTAGGATTATTTGTCCAGAAATGTTTCATTCTTGTCTCTGGCTAAGTTTCACCCATGATGGGAGTATTGGTGAAGACAAGATGCCAGTGGTTGCCAACCTTTTAACCACCATGTCAGGGAGACCTGCTGTGAAATGGGGTTAGTCTATATGGTGCTCAGACCTAGAACTAGTGTAGAAAATGGAGTTTTCTTCAGCAGAAAATTTCAAGTTTTCAGCAAGAAGGTGAAAACCAAAACCTTTTGGCTAAGAAGGAAAATATTTCAAATCAGAAATACCATCATGTTACCTCATGGGAGCTGTAGGTTGGGTGCCTTATGTCCATTCTTCTCCCTTGGCTGGGTGGACTACATTGCCTATGATGCACCACTGTCTCCCCTCTCGGTGAGAGGAGGTGGTGCATCATGGTAGTCACATGGCTGCAATGCATCAAGAAGTTGAATTCCAATATGGAGCCTGGCTCACAGAGGAGACTGGGAGCATGAGGTATCAGGACTACAACACCCATGAGCCCTGCAGCAACACTTCCAAAACAAAACCTTTCAGTTTGCAGCTGAGTTATTTAGGTTCTCAGCCAAAACCTTTTAGTTTAGTTTTTGATTGAAAAATTGAAATTTTCCATGTGAAGCGTGCTCTTTAAAAAAAATATAGTTTAGTTGAAAATCCCATTTTCTGAAGAAAACCAGCTTTGACGGGAAAATTTTTGACCAGCTGTATTCAAAATACCACAGATCTGCCCTGGTGGTAGGAATGGTGGGATGTTTTGGCAAAATAATCTTCACATAGACACAGTTTCTCTCATTTCTATGTAACTTTATGTGGAGGGCATATCTGCTTTGAGAGTACAGTATGGAACAACAGATCAGCCACTGTATGTAAACATTTCAAATTGCTACTCTATTTGCAGCACGCTATGGGGGCCTACCAGTTTCTTGTAGGGTTACATGATCAAACACTGGTTTGTCAGGGTAGTTTGTGAGCTGCTGGACTGATGCTGCCTTTTTAAAAAATGCAAACTTACCTGCATTTCCCACCCCCATCAGATTCTGCTAAAACAATGATCAGAGTCTGAGAGAGAAAAGTAATATTCATAAAATTCAGTGTAAATCCTCACACAATGTCAGGAACTTCAGGCCAAATTCTGCAACCCTTACTCACCTGGGTACACCATGGACACACCTGGGATGCTCTGCATAGGTAAGGAATTACTCAGGTGAAGGAGGGTTGAAAGCTTGATTTCTGGCTCCTTCTTGGAGTGTGAAGCAACAGGTGAAAAGGGATTAAAAAGTGGCCTGATGCTGAGAATCCCCAACTCTTATGTGGGAGTTAGTGGTTCTCAGGATTGGGTTTGGAGCGTCCACCTCATCTCTCTCAACCTAACAGGACCCGAAAGTGGGATGCATACTGAAGAGAGAAAGGTATAAGATGAGGGAGATATCATGAACTAAAGAGGGGAGCTTGACACTCCCTTAATTAATTTCTTTAATTAATTTATTTAACATTAAGACACCCTCCCTTTGAACCCATGTGGTATTTCAACTTTGTCTGGCAAGTTTATCACTGGCATTGGACCTAAGAATGTGCATAACTTTAAGCACAGTTGAGTGCTTTTCTGAATCACGACTGTAGCTATGAAAAGCATGACTTTTTCTCTATTGGTTCCGGTCCTTTTGCATTTATCTGAGTATTAGAAAGGGGGCTGGGAGCCAGGATTCCTGGGCTTTATTTCTGACTCTGCCACTTAGTCCGTTTTGTGGCTGGGGGCAAGTCATTTTACTTTTCTGTGCCTCAGTTTCCCCATTTGTGAAATGTGTATGATAATATCTACATTGCAGGGGTATTGTGATGCTTCCCATGGGTACCCAGCATTGGGAGGCACCTCGCTACCACCTGCCTTTAGCATGAGGGAGCCTTGTCCGTATCTGCCAGGAGTCAGTTCCTTGACACCGCCAGCCATGGGGCAACACAAGTCCTTCCCCCTCAGCCCTTGCAGGCTGTGCTGTCCCTCATGCAGCATAGCAACAGGCATGCTCCAACCCCCAAGTCCTCTGAGCATCCTCCTGTGGTGCCCAGCCCCTTTTCAATGTTACCAGGCCCACTGTTCCCAAAGGAATAGTTTACCGCAGCGTATCTAGTTCTGCTTTAGAATGCAGCTCCACTTAACACATGGCACTTACATATACCTAGAGAAAGTACCGGTAAGTATACATCTATTTAACCATAAAATAAAATAAAGTCCTTCTTACAGCATTTTTCAACCAGAATGGCTGAGCCCCTTCTTTCACAAGCCCACGCCCCGTGGCAGCTCACCTCTCCTGATGAAGGATACCAGGGCATCTTTCTGCATCCCTGGATATACCAGCCTAGTCCTTTGTTCTTCACTTCTAAATCAGCGTCTCCTCCCTGCCCCCAAGCTGTTCCTCTCTTCCTGTTAATTTTCCTTCTGGAGTCCTCACAATCTCCTCAGTAGAATCTGACTCAGTGTGCAGATGGACACAGTGGTCAACCAGAGAGATAAGTGTCTCCCATCTCTTGTCAGGCTAAGGCACGCTACCTCTGGGTGACCTGCCTTTAACCACAAGGTCTTAGGAACATTATTTCCTGTACCTAGATATCTGTATAGTTACATCTCCTTCCCTATTATCCACACCTACATTTCACAAGGATTATGATGACCAGCGTGACACAGGCTTTCAGTAGACACGTCACATGACGCTCTTTGATGAACTAAAATATAAATACCAGACCCAGGGATCTCTGTAACCCTTATGCCCCTCTGCCAGTTGGAATCAGAGGGCCCTTGGATAGTGTGAAGCTTACCTAATTAATCATAATGTGCTTTGATCTCCTGGGATGAAAGATGATATATATTTATGCAAAGTGTTTTATTAAAAATGTTTCTATGCAGAGTAAGAGTAGACCTCAGTGACCTTGTAGCTAGGATCTACCCAAGTGTCTATTGGACATTCTGTACCTTTTCAATATGAGACTCGGAGGTTGAGGGGGCGGAAACAGGGTGTTTCACTCCAGTGCATCAGCTGCCTGTATCCTTTTCCCTTTAACAGTTTCTAGACACCAGCAACGTGTTCAGACAGTCGTCATTCAATCTTTCTACAATAGCAACAGGCAGTGGAGGAAGTTTCTCTGACATTACCAGCTTCCTTAGTGATTCTGAGAGTGATATTTCAAATTCTTATTGTCACTGCAGAAGAGAATGAGTTTTTTAAAAAAAGGATTCATGAGAGAGACTTGATAGTTAAGGTTTTAAGAGTTTCCATTATAAACCCAATTTTGGAAACATCCACGCCCTAACTTTTTGAAGGAAAAAGTTGTTTCTTTCCATAGACGTTTTCTCCTCAGCCCCTGCCCAGAGAACACTCTTTGAAGTTCCTGTTAATTGGACAGGTAATTTTTGAATTATGAGACTTAGACATGGTGACAGGAAAGTTTTCAAAAGAGTAAAAAACCAACGCGTCACTGCACAAATGTTTTAGCTGTGGGGGGAGGGGGACACTGGCAACTTGCCAAAAGCCTAAGCCTTTCCTCTGATCTTCGTATAAACTTAGAGAGGATTTTAATCAGAGAAGTTATTTTACAGATAGACTAAAGGGATTTCTCCAAGACCAGATAGTGAGTCAGTTGTGAACTCAGAAATCCTAGCTCCCAGTCCGCGGTGCCAAACATTGTTCACCTCTTCTGCTCTTTCTAACTGTACAGCCAAGTCAGAAACACGTGAATGTCAGTCCAAAAATCCAGCCTAAGGCCTTTTTGGACACTGTCCGTATTTCACAGAAACACTGCCTGTCACACTGATCAGTAGTGTCTCATTGTTTCCTTGTACGCCCCCGTCCACCTGTTGTCTCTTGTCTTATGCTTAGATTCGAAGCTCTTTGGGGCAGGGACTGTCTTTTTGTTCTATTTATACAGCACCTAGCACAATGGGGTCCTGGTCCAGGACTGGGGCTCCCAGGCCTTTCTGCAACTAGTCCCTTTGCTAATGCAGGCTTGTTTCCTATTGCATATTCATCAGTGCTGTGCCCAGTCTAGTTGCAAACATCTTCAGCAGTGTGAGAGAATTACTCCATTTTTAAATGATTTCTCTATGCGGTGAGAGAAGTGATATGGCTTCCTAATATTCAGCAAGAACAGCATATACTGTACATGGCCACATATCACTGCGCATGTGGTTAGCTTAACCAGCTGTATAGGTATGTAGATTTTATACAGATACACAGTGAGATTGTTCTTGTTTTGACCCTACAAAGGGGCCTTGTGCATCTTAACAATTACTTGATGTTCAGTGTGGCGTTCTTCTCCAGTCTGTATCAGCACATCATTGGCTTGGTTCTATTGTCTGAGCCAGAGGTCCCGCAGCTACTGGTATTAAAGATCTTTGTGAGTGGGACTTCAGGCTCCCAATGCCACCATTATGAGTCTCTGTTCGTGGGTCCATGTGTACCACCTCTACCTCCTTCCCAGGCAGTTGTGTGCACTATAACCTGCCATAGAGCCATAGGCGCCAACTCTCCCCAGCGCTGGTGGGGGCTCGCACCCCCCCGCCCGCCCTGACTCCACCCTTTCCCTGCCCCTGCCTCGCCCCCATTCCAACCCCTTCCCGAAAGTCCCTGTTCCAACTCCGCCCCCTCTCTGCCCCATTGGACCGCTTCCCCAAATCCCCGCCCTGGCCCCGCCTGTTCTCTGAGCATGCTGCATTCCCCCTCCTCCCTCCCAGCCGTGCGAAACAGCTGTTTCGCGGCGCAAGCGCTGGGAGCGAGGGGGGAAAAGTGGGACATGGTATGCTCAGGGGAGGAGGCGGAGGTGAGCTGGGGCAAGGGGGCAGGCAGGGAGCTGCCGGTGGTTCCAGAGCACCCACCAATTTTTCCCCATGGGTGCTCCAGCCCCAGCGCACCCACTGAGTCGGTGCCTATGCATAGAGCTTGGACCGGACCCCAGCTTCGCCATCATGAAAGCAGCCCAAATTCTGAGGGCTAGAGTATGCTCAGTCAGAGGAGAGGTGGTGAGCACTGGATGGCACAGTCCTGGGGTCAGTGTGATGCATTGGTACAAGTCTCTAAAAATGCCAGGGACTACTGGTTTACGTTTAAAAGGAATAAAAAGGGAAACTGTCAGTCTTATTTGCAGATCCTGCTTCCATCAACTGGTCATGGGGTACTCTCCAGATCTTCATTTTGTGTGCCAAGAGAAGGAAAATCCAATTGTATGCCCCAAAGATGAAATCTGATGTATAGAAGGTCCATGAACGTAGCCAATTGCTACATGGTGCAGAAATCCCAAAGGAGAACCCTATGTATAAGCCAGGCGCTAAAAGTGGAGGCTCATCATGTAATTCAGTAGCATCATGGGACATGTGGGAACTCTAAAATAAATAGCTAATGAGAATGCCACCTGCTGCCTCATAAGGATGGCAGATATCAAATAAGCCAGAGACTGAGTAATGGATGGATTATGGGTCTCTGCCACAGAATGCCAAGGGCAGCATGGCAGAGGTGGGGAAGGCAGAAAAGACTTACCTGGGATACTTGGCTCCGGGTGGGGGCAGGGGAACTTTTAAAGGAGGAACTTCAATAAAGAAAAAAGGCTGGTAATTAAAGAAGGCAAGCAGGAGAGAGATACGGCAAGAGGGAGAGAATGAGTGAAGGAAACCAGGAACAGTACAGTTTTTAGGCTATATGATTTTATTTTTTAATTCAATTTTACTTGTCAATTCTACTGGGCATGTGAACATCTCCCCTTCCCCAGCACATTTTCCACAGCTTTGCAGGGCTGGGAAAGAACCAAGGGAGGTGAGCAGAAGAGCATTTCTGAGGCAAGAACTTGAGTCAAATTGCTGAGGCTGCTGGCGGGGGGTATATAGGGTTACCGGGGTGCAGGAACTTGTGGAAATTGAAATGTCGTCTTGTTTCAAACTGGTATTTGGAGGAGAATGAGGACTCTACACTGAGCAGATGCAAAGTTCAGCTAAGATTTTTCCCTGCCTGTGACAACAATCTGGTGTTTATTTAGCACCTTTCATCCCCAAGGATCCTTTCAGGCTCTTCTTCCCACTGAGTGCTCAACGGCAGGGCACGGGGAGCGCTGCAACAATCCATGCTCCAGGGTGGGGGGGTCACAGGGCGGAGTTTCCTCCCCTGGATTCCTTGCTGTAAACAGCCCTCATGTACACTAGTGGCAAGTTCACCACCACGTGCGTTATTTACAATGTGTTTTACAAGTGTTTGTTCACCACAGCATAAGGCTTTACCCCAAGCCTCTACCTGCTACCAAGGCACAGTGGGGAGCAGGGAAAAGAGTTCTCACCTTTCCAAGATCTGGGGCTGCTTTGCCCTTCCTGCCAGCCTTTCCCCTGCCTCTCTCTTAAGCATCCTCAGCTGACAAGTGGAATCTCCTTCTTGATTGGATAATTACCTCAGCCCTTTGGCTCAAGTGGAGACTCCTACCAAGCGCCGAGAGCAGTAAGTCAGCTTTAGGTTACTCACGCTCTGTCACAGGGGTGTCTCGGCAGGTCTGGCCCTGGCTATGTTCCCACTGGTAGCAGCTTGCATCAGGGAGCGCCAGCTGCACCTTTTCCAAGGTACAGCAAGGGCTGGTGGCGAGCACACTTTCCCCAGCATGTCAGTTCCTGGCCTCCACAGGGATAATGGATGAAATCCTCAGAAGATGTAAATTCTTGGATTTCCCATTGACTTCAAGTTGATTTACAGCTGTTGGGAATCTGGCCCAGTGTTTCCAGCCACCAAGAGTGGGGCTGTGTCCCTCCACCCATCCCACCATTACCTGGCCTAACTAGCTCTTAGCACTATACATGAACTCTTTGCAGCATATAGAAGAACCACTTCATCCACCAAAGAAGGGGAGTCAGCTCTAGGGTGGAACGTGGCATCTCCACACAGCCCCAATACAGGATGTTTTAGGATCAGAAATGAAGAGTCCCCAGCCAGAACTGCAGCGGAAATTTAGCTAGGCAGAATGTAATTGCACAGTTTGGCATCTGGCCAGGACAATGGGATTAACACTTCTCCTCTTGAATAACCACAAGTAGTCAGTCTTGGATTAACATTGGCTCTGAAATACCACCCTGGATTTTAGAGTTCAATAGAGTCATTGGACAGAAAAGAGTGACTGTTCCCGTCCCACCAACCTTTTTTTAATGCATTTTTTTACGTTATTTCCACAATTGGCAGGAGTTTGAAACTGGAGGGAGAGTTGTCTGACCCACCTAATTTAAGGACTGGTTCAGTACTGATTCAGGAAAATAGGCATCGCCTACCAAATAGAGAGGGGGAGGGGTTTTCAAAAGCGCCTGTAAGAGTTAGGCATCCAAAGCCCCCAAACTCCAGCCACCGTGGCCTGTTGCACACTTGGAGGTCTCCTATGCCAATGCTCACCTGGAGTAACTGTTTATTTGTAAGGACTGATGAGGTGGGAGCTAGACTTAGCTAAAGTCTGCAGCTCAAAATCTTTAGAAGTGACCATTTTAAAAAATGCCTTCCCAATTAACTTAATTGTGTGTAAAGTAGCTGTGGGGTTTGGGCCATTCCTAGTCAGCAATAAACTAATGCTTGTTTGAAATTATAAGTTTAAGAACATTAATGACAGAAGAATCATACTAGAATTTCCCCAGATAAAGAGCCCCGAACCCAAAGATTTCAAGGGATCTACTTTACCAGACTCCATCTTTTGCTTTTTCAGTTCAGACTCTTACTGTTCCCCCAAACCTGCCAATTTCTCAGCTGCTAAGTAGAATTTGCTCTTGGCTCCCCAGAGAGGACACATGAACCATACAGAAGCCCACAGCTCTGCCTTAACTCTGCTGACAGGGCCTCTGACTGCAGCCATGAATAAAAACCAGCAGTAGACATCATTTCTTCTGAATACAGCACTTCTGAAATAAGCACAAAGCAGTTTAATAGGGAGTCAAAACACAAGAAATGTATCAAAAGAATTTATTTTACGAATACATTAAACAGTTGTGCACAGCACTTATGTATAAAAATAGAAGCAATTACATTTTATAAACGATTGGACAGGTTTTTTTTGTGTTTCCTAGAAATTTACAATCTTATTTGTAAGTTCATACTGAGTCAGAAGATGAGGTATATCTTGGTGGCAAGAAAACAATGCTAGAACTTTGGCACCATTTTATTGTGCAAAATAGAATATTGGAATTGAAATAGTTAATGAGGTATACAAAGATGACTCTGCTTTCCTGGCGTGTGAGTGGGGCAGCTTATTTACATAAGTAAGATCCTGATCTAGCTCCAAGAGCGAGACCCTGACATGTGTGGGAGTTGGATCAGATCCTAAGTTGTTATGGGGTTTGCCTATGAAAAAAACAATCCTTGTAATAAGCAACAAAGAGTCCTGTAGCACCTTAATGACTCTTTGTTGCTTTTTACAGATCCAGACTAACACGGCTACCCCTCTAATACTTGAATCCTTGTAATGGGATTTGTTACCTATGTTGAAGAAAGAGCTATGTAGGCCAATAATCAGCATGCATGCTGTATTTTTGACATGCCAACACATGTAATGTGTTTCAGAATAACTTGCTAAAGGGCACTGATGAGTGAATATGCTCTGATAATGACAAAGGGGTTCCATATTTTGCCCCATACTGCAAAAACCTCCATTCCCCTAAGTTTTTTACTCAGGGGAGTAGCTCACCTCAATAAAGACTTGCTCATGCGAGTCCAGGTTTGTAAGATTGTACCCAAATTCTCTCAGTAACTTCTATGTAAAGCGTATATAAATGAAAGGTGTTTTTTCTAATTGTCAGCTCTGCAATCTCACCCTGAGATCTGCAAAGTAAGCTGTACTTTCTGACTCCTTATTACTCATGGTGAAGTAGGAGGAGTCTGCTGTTGGAATTCAGCTGACAATTTGCAAGCAATGCATGAGGCAGAACAAAATCAGGGCCACTCTCCCGCAGCTGTTTTGCTTCTACAGGCCTAACAACAGTGAAACTTGGCTTTGGCTGTAATGTAAAGCGCCGTGAGTTGAAGACACAGGTGGAGCAGATGTGGAGTAAGCATGTGCCATTTGACATTCACTTTTATGAACATAACCACACGTTAGAGAGAGATCACAGTCAAAGCATCTCTCCAAATGCCTGCTTATCCAAATGCCTTATACAATCCCACCATGCTGCGGCATCACCTGCAGAAGGCAGCACTTCTGAGAGTGATATAATCCGTCACACACACTAATCAATGCTTCCTACTCTGCACTATCTTTGCTACAAGTTCTGCTTTCACTGGCACTGACTCTACAAAAGATGTGGGGAAATATGGCAGTGTTCAGACTAATTCAGTAGAGTTAGTTGCCTGGATAGCCAAATACCCAGCCAAACTGCACCTGCAGGGGGCCTGCATTTATACAGACCAGGTCAGCCCATCAGTAACTTTTGGGTATTACACTGAACAACTGACTCCATCACCTAGTGTGTACTGTAATGTCACTGGTGACATATAGAGTTAACGGGGCTGATTCTGATCTTGTATGCCAGTTGTACAGGTGTGTAACTCCATTCACTTCAGTGGTGTTACTCCTGATTTAAACCAGTGTAACTGAGAACAGAATTTGCTCCCAGTGTATCAACATTTGAGCTGAAGTGTAATCAAATACAGCTGCTGTATCAACATTCAAAACATTATTTCTTTTTCCATTGACTGTGCTACCCCTCTTTAAATGTCCTTTCAAGACAACTAGGGATAAAATAGACCAGCTCCTCCACTGGCGTCTCAGCGTAGATCCACTGGCTTCACCGGAGCTCTGCCTATTTATGCCAGCTGGGGATCTAACTGCTTTTCTCAAAGCATTGCTCTGACCCTCCTTCGAACATCCTGCTTCTCCTCTTAAAAATGCAAAGCTTTCCAAAGCAAATAGCTTCAAACATGGCAGACATTTCCAGTATGCCAACCTTGCTTCTCTTTCCATGCAACCGTACTCAACAACTCAATCATTTTTTTCTTTGCCTTATCAAAAATGTCCAACTCACATGTCCTTCCTTTTCTCTTTGTTTACACAGCGATCACAAGATATCTGAGCAATTCAGAAAGGCGACATTTTGAGCAAAATAAATTCAAGTATAAATCACACAAAAGCAACTGGAAAATGGTTTCTTGTTAATAAACTTGGTTTCACAATAACTTGAAAAGTGTGCGTGTACATAGGCATACACAGACCCACTTTGGACCAAATCCTCGGGTGTAAATTGGTGTAACTGATGTCAATGGAGTGATGCTGATTTACACCAGCTGATGACTTGGCCCTTACAGTGTATGTCATAGGGCAAAAGGCCCACATTCATTACAAATATACACCCACTGCAAATAGAATGGCATGTGAAGGCTGGTGATATTCAGCATTTTGGTTGCACATGGGAGATTATCTTGCACTCGGACATACGCTTCTGCAGCAACATGATGGGTTCTATGCAGAAAATTCTCATGCTCTGATGCTGCATTGAGTCTAGTTTCAAATTTAGGAGCACCCCATCAATGCAGGCATCTCAAGGCTTCTGGTAACTGACATTTATAGCAACTATTGACTTAAGGCCTCTTAAAATACTCCTTAAAGACACAGAGAATGTGGCATGACTGGTATTCTGCAAAAAGGTTATCTAAACAGTTGGGTAGGGTTGTATGTCCTTCGTGTGTATTTTTAGGAGAGGTTTGGGGGGGCAACACATGAAATTTGCAAACAGCCCTTGCAAGTAAATAAGTGTTTATCTTTACCAGTTGGAATTATGACATAATTTCCTCCACCGCAGCCCCCAGAGAGAATGTTTTGGACAACATGGAAGCTGCTGTATTTGACTGAGATAAGGGAAAGAAGAATAAGGCAATAGGACATGCCTGAACTATCAAACAAAAAAGCATTCATCTGGGTCTAAGAAGGACTCTCCAGTATGACAGCCAGTCTGTGTTTTAAACAAAGATGTTCTCTAACGTATCCCTTCGTGGGAAGCTCCCATGAATGCCATATGCTTTACAAGTTAAATACTGCAGCCTAATTCCAGCACTCAGAGATCACTGTAGTGAAAGTGAAATAAAATAGATGGGCTTTTAAATATTTACCTCCCTGTGTGTATGTATGTGTGGGCACCTTGGCACCTGGATATGGTGACTGGCGCATTAAAAATACATAGCTACAGCGATGGGGTATGTGTGTGTGTGTGTATAAAATAAACTAGATATGGCCACAAATGTGGATATACGAGATGAGCCTGAACAGTCTTGAAGGGTTCAAAATCTTGAACTCAAGACACACATTTTGCAGCTCAGGCCCATCTCTAATATAGAGGGGCCAGATCCTGAGGTCCTTGCTCAGTCCTTACTCAGGGCATGTCTACACCACAGGTGCTACAGTGACACAGACGCAGCTATGTTGCTGTAGCGCCATAGTATAGACTCTTCCTATGTTGCTAGAAGGAGGTTTTCTGTCGCTGTGGGTAATCCACCTCTCCGAGTGGCAGTAGCTAAGGTGAGGGAAGAATTCTTCCATCAACCTAGCCACATCTTCAGCAGGGGTTAGGCTGGGATAACTATGGCGCTCAGGGGGTGTGAATTTTTCAAACCCCCCCACCCTCCGAGCAATATAACTACGTCAATCTAAATTTTAAGGGTAGAGCAGGGCTCAGGCAAACTGACTTCCTTCCTGATCCCGCAGAGACATCCACATGGGTGGAGCCTTAGGCCCTTGTGGAGTCACCACTGACTTCAGTGGGATTTTGTCGGCACACAAGTTTGCTCACATGGAACCATATGTGAGCCCTAGTGAGTAAAACCGAGTGAGGACTTTGGGTTAGCATTTATATGGGGGGCAGGGGAGATCCTCAGATGGTGTAAACTGGTGTAGCTCCATTGATGTCCATCCCGCTGAGGATTTGGCCCATTATATGTATTAATAAAAACTCTCAATCAAAAGGCTACTATATGAGGTAATTAAAATCAAACAATAACAACAAAAAGTATCTGTGGCTGCTTCACAAGTTCCAGATACTTGTTGCCCTTCAGTCAGGGTTGCATTTTTTTTTCTGTACAGCACCAGTTCAGGTGGGTGCACCCAGATAGAATTTGTGCACACTGAGTACAAGAGAAGCAGCATATACTGTGTAACAGATCGAATACAAACTTCTCTATCCAAATATACATATATCCACTAACAGCATAAATACTTTACCTGGGAGATTATTCACATGTGCAAAATGAAATAGATATTTTTTCCTGTGGTTTAATATGTTGTATTTGTTTTCATATTCTGGGCAAAAAATGTGTCACTGTCATCGCAGGAGAGACTTTGTTTCCTTTTTTCACTCTCCCGTGTTTGCTGAGTGCTATGTAAGCCCCTTGGTAAGCACTTGATTCATATGCATTGTAGTTATTGGGCAGCAGGGTTTCTCTGAATTTGCATTCATCTTGAAAAATTGCCTGGAGGAAAAACAAAAGGAACAAAGCAGTTGCCATAAATACTTTTAAAAGAACCAAGTGATTTTTCTTATTATTATTTGTACAGCAGAAGAACCTGTTATGGTATGCAACAGGTGGTGCCGTAGAGTCTGTGTCCAACAATAAAACTCCTTCAGCACTATTCAGTGTCAGAGGCACGCTGATGCCACCTGTTCAGATAATGGACTATGTACTTCTTGTCACCCATTAACAAGTTAATTCATACTAAATCAGGGATTTCTTAATTTTCTCTGCAAAGAATCATTTACATCATTGTCATGCTAATTTGTTGTACACATGACATGGATTTATTCCCCCTCCCTTAAAAAAAATGATTTGTCATTTATAGAGGAATAATGTTACCTGCCAGAAATCCTACAACCCTTTTTCACATGAACGGTCCTGCTGAGTGAGAACTATGTGCTTTAATAAGGGTTCTGCAGGATCAGATCCCAAATTGGTTCTAAACCTTTTTTTTTTTTAAATCTGATTTAAATTTTACAGGATCAAACACACCATCAAAGAGCTCTCAGGCATGAGAGTGTTTGCACGTTTTGCATGCTGGGTCACTTAAATCTGAGGAATTGGCTTCCATATATTTGCATGGGGAACTATTTATTACTTCACATACTGTAATAAGTGCACATGTAAACTGGCATATAAATGTTCAGTTGGCAAAAGGGGCTGCATTATTGTGTGACAGGACAAACGAAAATGATTCCATGAGATCAAATGTCCTGCATATGTAATGCCACTAACACTGATGCTGTAATGCTTTCAGTTCATGCTCTTCTGATCAGATATTTCTGGAACAAATCCATTCAAAGTCCCACAGGTTTTAACCAAGGATGGTACATTTTGCAATGGAAAATACACAACTATTATTGTTTTCTAAAATGTCTTTTAAAAGTTTTTTTAGTGGGGGTGAACTGAAACAGTTAAAAAAGGCAGGGGGCAAGGAGGCAGGACTCCTGGGGCAGGCCTGATCCAGCAGTCCCTAAACAGGGCTCAGTCCAGCACATGGTACTATTTGCATGCTTTAAAATATGCGTATATGTACATTGCTGCTTTGTGGCCTTGAGTTGTCCTATTGGGATTATTTGCATGAATAAGAATCATTCATGTCAGTAAAAGTTCCAGGATCTGGCCATCGTTTAATGTTTTATTAAAGAACCAAAAAGTTTTCTTGAAGTCACAAATTTTTCCAAGGAAACAACTCAGTTGTTTGCACAAAAGAAATTTTCAGCAAACTCTATTCTTTATTTGTAGATAGGCCATTCATTAGAGCTAGATGGGGAACAGGTTTTCCTGTCTCCCCCAATTTTCCAGATATCAGACCAGTTTTCCCTCCTGGATCAGAACAAGGAGTTGAAATTTGAAAAATATTCACAAACTGAAAAAACAAACAAACAAACCCCCTTTTTGTTTGGGTAGGGTGAAATACTTTGTTTCCAGTTTGATCACTTTTTTTTACTATCTTAAATTTCAAAACAAAAAGTGGTTTCAGACTGGAAAACTGGAATCACAAGTGTCTAAACAAAACATTTTAGACAACCTTGAAACTTTTTTCAAAAGAAAAATTGAGTTGAAAAATTTCACAGAAGTTACCCTTTTGCGCACAAAAATGTAGGTTTTGCTGAATCAGCATTTTCCAATTAAAAAGGGTTTAACTGAAAAATCCCCAACCAGCTCTACTATTTGTGCTTCTTGCAGGACCCAGCCACTTTAAAGTGGGTATCTCTGGAGGTGCTGCTTCTGTTTAGTGTTGAAACTGAAAGAAGTATTGTGGGGAGGTAAGGGGACCAGATGTCCCTATTTTATAGCGACAGTCACGATTTTGGGGGCTTTTTCTTATATAGGCACCTATTACTCCCCACCCCTGTCCTGATTTTTCACACTTGCCCTCTAGTCACCCTGTCCAGACGTGAAAGTTAAACTGCATTCAGCATTCACTAATCCCTTTCACAACTCTTGGGCTGTTCAGCCAATTGTTTTGTATAATGATGATGAACAATGTTATTAGTGGCAATGAGTATTTTTTTCTTCTTTGAGCCTGATGCTACAAAGCAGGCTTCTGGGAGGCTTCCTGATGTCCATATGGCCCTCAGTATTTGTAGATTCTGGGGACCAAACTTCCTCCTTATCCTGTGAGTCCACCCAGGTTTTCCCGATGTAAAAAAATTTGAAAGCAACTCCAGTAGAGGAATCTCATGGGGTTTTTCTTACCCACCAGTGGTCCCCACTCTCCGCAATGGGATTTTTGCCCAGGAAAAGGTGTGTCCTCTCTCCTACCCCTAACAGAACTCTTGACAGAACAAGGCTTACCTGTGCTAGAAAGGGTTTGCAAGACATGTAGACAGAAAAGCCATTTATTGATCATTTTCCCTTTGTGACATGTTCATATTTCTGAGGTGCCCCCTGTACAATCATGCTGGAATGCTTTATGGGAACAATACACTGACATCATGCCAGTTGCTGCACTGACTGTCTCGGATGACAGTGTGCCCAAAAGGCTCTCTGTAATAATTGAAAGACTGTTTTCTCCACCTGTGATCTCAGTTTTTAAATGGAGGGGAAAAAATTCCCAAGGCTTCTTAATCAGAGTTTTGTGCCCAATGTTTAAGACTTGAAAAATAAAGTTGCACTTGTACTCACCGTTCCATATAACCTCCCTTTGTTGTTCATTGCTACAAAGAGAGCACTTTTCACCCCAAACAGGCTAACAACACCTCGCTCCACAGTTGATATTTCTAAAAGACCTAAATAAACAGAAAGAAGTTTACTCTTATAATGCTCAAAGGAAATTAACAACATCATTATTAAAACCCTTATGAGAATGTCCTTCAGAACTTAAAATCTTCCTATTATCCCTACTATGGAATTCCAAAAATACACAGGGTATCACATTCTTTATTAAATTCTGTAGGTTTTTAGAATAACATTTATAAAATACTATTCACTTGCTATAGAATCCTGTTGGTTTCATCCCTGTTAAACTAGAAAGTCCTATAGAATTTGGGAATAATTCCTAATTAGTAAATCATAGCCATTGACTGTTCAATACTGTCATTCTTGCCACAAGAAATGTGGGCTTTGTGCCATGAAACTTGCCATAACCTTTTAGTTGCAGATGGTTTTATAAATTGCACTTTACAAGAAATTCAAATAAATAGTTAAGAATACATTTCTTTTAATCTTGCAGATTAAAAACAATGGCAATGCTAATAAACGTGGATTAGTTGTGCCCTTTCAAATCCTTCACATCCTTAAGCTGCTAGCAAACTGCTATTCAAAAGTCATGCTAATATGCTGAGTGAATTGAAACCCTCAAGATTCAAATATCGAACAAAAATGCATGAGTGAAAAAATGCATCAGAAAAAAAGTTTGCAAACTGGTTAGTCTTTTCTACCCTGTAAAGTAAAGCAGAGTAAAAATAAGTTGGTATCTAATTTTGTCCAAGCATTCATGACATGTTTCAGCCTGGAGGTTTCTAGTGCTGATTGATCCTGGAGACTTTTAAAAGGCAACAGATGTAGTTTAGACTAATAATATCAAGCAGTAACATTTGTGTCCTACGCAGGGTAATTGCTAGAGATCACTGCAATTAAGTGACATCTATTCTATTTCATTTTTGGATGCAACTCACTGTATTGGTTTTCATTATGAACACCGCTTATCCTTCCATCTGGGAGGATTTGAAGGTGAAACCCGATGCCCACATTGCAGTAAAGCCTCCGCTGCCTCTTGATTCCTAGCAAATAGTCACTCTCCCAGTTCACATCTGATTTCTCTCCTGACATCCCAGCAATGGACCTGGACAACAGAGACTCCCATCCTCTCTCCAGCAATGTGCCATTAGTTCTGCTTACAACTGGATACGATGAAACAATCCCAGCCAGAAAACCCAAGAGAACAAAAGCAGGCAACGTCCAGTGAACGCTGGCTTCACAGGACATAGTGATGAGAAGTCTTTGTGCAATGGCCATCCGGTTCACCTCTCGGGCACGTGGTCAGAATTAATAGCCCTAAAAATACCGCCCTTCTTGTTTTTCTCCCTTCCGCATGGTGGCAGAGGCTTATTTTTGGAAGGCGGATGAAGATTGCTGACATGAAACTAAAGCCTGAGAGCAGTTGGGTTGGGAACAGAGACAGGCCAGCAGAACTCTCACTGGTGGGGACCATGTTTTGTAGCTCCTGCTGTCTGGTGGGCAGCCTCAATATACTGGATTGACCTATCTTTATAGTTCAGAGGCTGTCCCACCCTGCAGCATCACTGTGACATCAACAGCTCGCTAAAGGTAAACTCGCCATGGCTGTAACACTAACCTGCTCTCTTCTCCCGGGCTGGCTGAGGTTGGACGAATGCTGTCATCCAATATATGAGGCAGGAATTAAGTTTTGTTGGATGGTCGGCAGGGGTTGCTGAATGTAAAGGGGACAAATTGGTTGGGTAGTCAGATATCTTGCAGGCTTCCTTATTTAGAAAAGAAGGTGCAACAACAGTTGTGGACCAGGAGTAATAGAAACCTTGCCAGCCACTTCCTCCGCAGGATATTCACTGCATTTACAATAGGCTAGCTCAGGCAGATCAAGGCAATATTTGGGGAGGACAGGTAATAAATGCCTGCGTTGATATTTCTTTAAGCACCCAACAAACCCAAGGCACCTCACCCTGAATCATCTGAGTGCAAATAGCAGAACTGGGTTTGTAAGGCAACTTCCATTTGTGGGGTGGATTTACTGCGACTCCCAGGCACGTCACGGAACGTCTCTGAGCCTCTGTTTTCTTGTCTCTAAAATGCAGAGGCTATTTCTTTACCAAGCTCCATGTGCCCGTGGGATCTTAAAGTTTGATTTGGATTTTGCTCATGGTTGTTATTGCCCCTATTTTATACAGGGGTAAAAATACAGAGGCTGAGGGCCAAATCCTCAGGTGTTGCAGAGCAGCACTCAGTGCGCTTGTTGTAGAGGGGGATGAGACACAGGTGGCTTGTCACCACCTGTCTGTCCCCTGCCCCTAGTTCTGATGCTCTGTGGCTGAACATGCCCCTGCAACAAGCTAGAGAGCCATCAGCTTGCACTGGCAGATAACTCCCAAAGAGTCACTCTGCTGGCAGGATCACGGGCGTGCATTGTGCTCCAGCCCGCGCGCCCTCGCCCACCCTGGGAGGCTCCCTGCCCAAGGCAAGAGGCTGGGCCAGGAGCAGATCGCATAGGACTAGTAATGCCATCTGAGGATTCCCCTTCACTGGGGGAATCCTGAGGTGCTCCCTTGAAAGCAGCTTTTAGTCCAGTTTAAGCTTACGAGGGGCTGAAGATCTTATTCAGATGGGCTAGGTTACTTGCCTGAGTAAAAGTGTCCTGCAGGTAACTTCCCCCCGCCTCTCCTCCCACACTGAGTTGAGGGATGAAACTTGCATGTACCCCAGCTGGTGGGCAAGGCCTACTGCCTCTCAGCACCCCCACTGCAGCTGAAGCAGGAATAGAAGTGTAGGCCCTGAACAACTCCTCTATAGGGGTGTGTGGCCACTGGATTGTGCAGATTTCCTGGCATTAGTAAATAGTCTAGAAAATTATAGCACCTCAGAAAAGTATGAGATTACAGCCTGACTGAACTTGTATAGAAAGGTAAACAGTGGGACTGGTCAGGAAAATGCCAAGCAGTAGCTAAAGCAGCTAAATACTTTGTCTTCTGTAGAGGGTACCTTTGACTCTGCTTTACAACTAATCTTGCCTTGTGATGTCTCCCTTACTGGGGAAGGGGCTGTGATTTCGTGTAGTTTTCTAGACAGCAGTGAGAAGTTGAGTCATGTACCCTGAGAAATTGGAGCGGAATTACACTCCTGCTGGGAGAGAAGCCACACTTAAATCCTACAGATACCAATCTGGTGGAAAATTGACCTGAATCAGCCTTTACTTCCTTGAGATCTTAAGGCCAAAGACCAGTTGCCTCTCTCCAGCAATGGTCTTAGATGACAGTATTTCAGTACAATATTGGAAAATAAAGCATCTTTGGAACACAGCAATACAGATCCATTTTCAAGGTTGTCTAGGGAATTCGAGCAGCGGAGTGTAGTACTCTGATGCAGCATAAAGTATTTTCAGAAGCATTTCATGGACTTAGGTTCCTAAATCCCATTTTTAAAAGTGATTTAGGAGTCTGTTTCATTGAAAGTCCCTTGCTATTGTGGGGCTTGGATGGAGCAAACTCCCAGTCACTCCCATAGGCAGAAAGCAACACAGAAGCAGAGGCTGCGAAACTGAAATTGCTTGCCCAGGGCATGTGTGAAACCCAGATTGGTAGTAAAGACTGGGACAGAGAAGAAGAGGAGAAGTTACTGGACTGGGTGCCTGAATGATATGCCAGGGCAACCAACTGCAATCCCAGGATAGCCTGCATGCAGCTGGAACTGCCCAGAGAGGCAGCATTTGGGATAGGGAAGTTGGCTACAGTGGGTTGGCTTCCAGCAGCAGGTGGAGATACGGCCTCTGCCTGCTCAGTGAGGGAAGGAAGAGAAGGCACAAAGAGAACCCAGCAACCACCGATCCCAAAGGAAGCCAGTGAGGAAAGAGGAGTAAGTGGACTCTACTACTTCAGGAGGGGACTACACACACTTCAAAAATTGTTTTGTGTTTGTCTGTGCTGACTTGAGACAGTGTAAGTGTCAAACACAACAGCTTCCACACCAACAGCAGTGTTAGGAAACCTTTTGCTCCTTGTAGGCTGCCACAAAAGCTTGGTTCATATTTGTGAAACACAGTTTACCTCTGTATTCCCATGCAACTATTAACCTCCAGGTTATGGGCCAAAATCCTGCTCTCGGTTACATTGGTATTGCCTTCACTGGAGTTACAGTGGATTTACACAGAGGAAAGAGAGAGCAGAATTTAGCTCTGATATTTTATAGTTGCTGGGCAAGACTCAGCCCAGGTTTATACCAATTTAAACCCTGGCACAGGAACCTGGTGGTGGGAATTCCTCTAGGAGAGAAAGTTGCTGTGGTGCAAGGCATCTACAGCCTGGGGGCTGGGAGGCAAAGGCAGCCAATGCTGCCTGGGAAGGGGGCATAGCCAATGCTGCCTGACTCAGTGCTTCCTCTCACCGGTAACGGAGCTTGAATGACACCCAAAGGAGGATAGCAGTGGAAATACTGAAGGGTGAATCTGCCTGCCAATGCAAGGTTCTCAAAGGGAGGTGCATTTTACACTGGCCTGTTGCATCTTTAGTGCATCTGGTCTGCTAACACACAACTCACTCACTCTCTCTCTCACATATACTTAGTACATCTCATCTGAGCACCTCAGAGCTCTTTCCAAAGATAGCACAGCTATTCTTTTCTTTCCCGTACAGAGACACATGGAGTCGAAATTTTTTGTCCAGGGTAATGCAGTAGGTCAGTGGCACAACCCAAATCTCCTGACTCCGCGGCTACTGCCCTGCTCACTAAACCACACTGCCTCTCTACTACTACTTTTTGTCTCTTAGATTTGCTCATGATGAAAGGATTTGCACAGTATGAGAATGAAACATTTAATGGTCCTCATTTCCCCCCACCCCCCAAAAAAAATGAGACCGCAGCCAGCACCTGTGTAAGCACCCATCTAGCCAATGCTACCAAGGAGACAGGAGCTACTGAGTGACATGAAATAAGCTTAACTTGGGATTGTTTTTAAGTAATGTAATAATTGGAGATATACCAATCTCCTAGAACTGGAAGGGACCTTGAAAGGTCATCAAGTCTAGCCCCCTGCCTTCACTAGCAGGACCAATTTTTCCCCCAGATCCCTAAGTGGCCCTCTTAAGGATTGAGCTCACAACCCTGAGTGTAGCAGGTTAATGCTCAAACCACTGAGCTATCCCTCCCCTAATGTGTCTCCATTTTCCAATCACAGCAGGAACAATGGTGCTACTGGGAGACTCGTTCATAGAAAAAGCATGAATCTAATGTCTTTGCCTAAAAAATGTGGGCGCTCAGTTCCAGAAACCAATCTCTAAAATTGGGAGCCAAGCTTTTTAGATAGTCACTCCCCTATCGGTGCTTAAGGAATGTCAGTGTTTGATACCAAGAGCATCTCATACGATGGCTATCCACACATGAGTGTTGGTCACTCCTCTTTTTTGCAATATGACTGAGGGCATCTTGCAAAACTTTTTGTCAGTTACGTGGGTAAGTAAGTATTTTTGGCAGGTCAGGGCATTTTTGAATAATAGGGTTTTAAAAATTCTTTCCCCCCTCCATTATCATCAGTCTTCATGAAAAAGAGCAGGTAACTGATTTTTGAGCCACAGCTGGCACATTTTCATGGCAGTTTTGTAAGGCTCTGCTAGGCCATTACCAAGAGATCTGTGATTCATTTACCTTCCTCTTTCCTTTCAAAGGACCATGACAGGGACCCAGGACAGTTGGTGGGAAATCAGATCTTCAGTGTAGAAGATGGCAAGATTTTGAAAGTTCAGTGGTGATTGGACATTCCCATCACATCTGAAGAAGAAAGCCAGTCCCCTCACAGCTATGCCAGCACCTGTCAGGCTAGTGTGCCATACATTTGTCACAGTCATATTGGTGTCATGCACCATTAGTACATTATCTTGTAATGGACCGCTCTCGGATACGAGTACATGTAATTTGGCTCTTTGCCTCATGTCTCTCCATTACTTGTTTGAATTGTTTCCTAACAACTTATCCTGTAGGTCCGTGTCTTTTGCTCCTATCATTTAGTAGAGGATTGTGAATCCCAGAGAGATTGTCCTTTTCGCTACCAACTGGGATTTACCAAGTATTTGTAAAGTCTCACTACCTGGTGCTGTTTTTTCTGTCTCATTCTTTGCCAAAAGAACAGTACCAAAGGCCAGAAGCTCAGAGAGATACTATGGGGGTTCCATAAAGATGATCCCCTCATTTTAGTCTTGCCCTTTCCTACTTCTCCAACCCGTCTGCTATGCTTGTGAAATGCCTTTGTGTATTTAATAGGGGCTAAAGGGGAAGGGAATGTAGCGGGATGCCAGACTGTGGATCCTCTATCCCAGATACCTTATTGGTGAGTGGGAGTGAAACTCCTTATATCTCTGGTATTTAGGGAGCGGGAGTTGATCTTTAAGGAGAATGTTAGAGTGCAGTCTTGTTCTATTTGAACCCAAGTTTGGGGGGTTTTCAGCATAGCATTAGATTGCTACTTTCAACTGAGCCACCCCGTATTAATCTTGGATATGAAGAAAAGCAAACCCACCTCACACTTTGGGTTTACCTAATCTGGCTGGGAATTTCAAAGGCACCTAAGGCTGTTCAACTCTCATTCATATTCAATAGGAGCTGGAAGCCAAATTCCCTTAGCCACCTTTGAAAACCCCAGCCTATCACGCCATTTGCCCACACAGATGGGGATGTATCATTCTGTGTGAAACTGAGTAGTCTCTGAGTCACAGCGGGGTTCTGGCCTTCAGTCTTCAACATGCTTTGCCTCTCCACATGAAAAGAGAGAAGGCAACAGCTTTGGAAGTGCAGAAGTAAATGGGCTATATGTAAAGATTCAGATAAAGCAGATGCTAGTCAGTTACTTTGAAAATTCTGATGTGGGTCAACAGTGTCAAAAGGAGCTGTGCCTGGCTTGGACACTCTCTAATCTGTCCAGTAATGACATCCGTGAATATGTAAATGTTTTTTCTGAACAAAATTCTAAGAATGCACCAGATCCACTTTCTGCAAGGGTGAACCGTACATTGCAAGACTAAGCCTTATTCCTCTTCTATATGGTTGAGTAGGCATGTGCTTTACTCTCTTCTGCTGTGCTAGAGTGGGGAAATTGCCAGTTGCCAAAGGCCCTAAATTTGTATGTTTGCTTTTGTTTTGTGCTGGCAGTGTTGGTTAGTGGAGTGGGTGGCAAATTTAAAAGTGCAGGAGGATTGCAGACTAGCTCAAGTGACCTACACAAAGGTTTCTTAAACATTGGGCTTCTTGTTATGGCTAAATACATTTCTATGTTAAAAGCCCCAAATGAATTTTACCAGTGTAAGGGTACCTATGGAGCGAAGATTTAACACCTTACATAAAATCTGTCACAGTCTCAAGGGCATGTATCCAAAGTGCTGGAGAACTAGAACAGAATTAGGAATGTAATGAGGAACAGGAAAAATAAGACTCCCCCAACCTTTCCCATTTCCGATGGCTTCTAACAAATATGAATAAGTCTCTGTTCCGGTTAGGTTCCACCTGCTGGCCAAAAGTGTCAGCTTCCCAATTTCTTTTCCTTACAGCAACTGTGAAACTTCCACGTCCTTCTGATATGACTCAGCAGTGCACAGATCAGACTCATCCAGGTGCTTACACTGTCTGGATAACATCATGGCTCTTCCTTGGGTGCCTTTTTTTATTCTCCGTCCACACACACACAGTTTACACAGTGTGTTTATGCGTGAAAACAGTAACTCAACCCACCCCCTTAAAGAGAGCCTGAATAAACAGAGAGTCTGTTAAATATGTCCCAATGTTCAATATACATGGGGGAAGCAAATTCCAGACTGAAGGGACCACCAGTGAACATGCCCTGCTCCTAACCCCTAAAGATACAAATCTAGGGAGTGTCAGTCTGAGCCTCCAGCTGATCCAAAATGTCAGATTAGCCCAAAGGTGGCGGCTGCCTTTGTTCTTTTACTTCATTCTTTGTGTAAATCTCCTTATAATACTTACTGATCAAATGGAATTTGAGCATGGTTAAGTAATTTACTGAATCTGGACCTACATGAGTAAGTGATGACTTCTGAGTCCCTTCTCAACAAGTATATACATTATAATAGTCTCTCATTACCAGACAACTCGTAAACTCCAGGATATGATCTCAGACAGTTGTCTGTAAAAATGGCCAAAGACCATTTTCTTCCACCACCAGAATTACATCCAGTTAAACAGAAAAGGCATCAGCTGAGTGACAACATGGGGCTGCTTCAAAAGAGATCTATGTTTTTGTCAGCTCTGTGAGCTAAAACAAATAGCATGAGCTTTCAGAGGTGACAGCAGCCATTCAGCTGTTATACTGGTTTCTCCTCTTCCTTTTGTGAGCAAGAGAACAGGGATAGTATATGATTCCTGGGCACCAGGACAAGACATGTAACGAGCAGGGTAGAGGTGATCCTGAGGAATGCCGGGGGAGTTCAGGATTATAGACCTCCCATGGGAACCAGGGACATACATGTGAGAGATTGGATAGAACCCCAATGTTGATTTCAGTGACCTGAGGAAATAAGTACAGCTCAGACTGCTGCACGTGGCCTTACCTAGGGTGTTTTAAGTGCCAAGCATGAGTGAAGGAAGAGGAAGACTGATGCTAGAGATCAGCTCCTGGATAGGGCTGAGAGCACAGAGAAAAGCGGTTTGGATTGGCACAGCATGGGGATGCATTCTGTGGTGAGAAGGCAACAGTTTGGATCAGATGGAACAAGTAGGTTATCATCCCTTGGGTTCAAAGGAGGCAGTTTGTTAATTGAAAGCTTCAAATTCACCTAACTCCCACTGCTCTATATAGTCTATCAGACTATAACAGGGTTCAAAAAAGAACTAGATAAGTTTGAGGAGGATAGGTCCATCAATGGCTATTAGCCAGGATGGGCAGGGATAGCGTCCCTAGCCTCTGTTTGCCAGATGCCTCGAGAGATCTGCAGTCTTTGCCTGCCTGGTGCAAAGGTTGTGGATCTCTTGAGGCATCTGGCTAGACTTATGGGTAGTGCTGGGGAGGAGCTGGTGGTCGTGGTACATGTAGGTACCAATGACATAGGGAAGGGTAGGAGAGACATCCTGGAGGCCAAATTTAGGCTGCTAGGGAAGAGACTGAAATCCAGGACCTCTATGGTGGCATTCTCAGAAATGCTCCCAGTTCTACACGCAGGGCCAGGTAGACAGGCAGAGCTTCAGAGTCTCAATGTGTGGATGAGACGATGGTGTAGAGAGAAGGAGGTTTAGATTCATTAGGAACCGGAGAAACTTTTGGGATGGGAGGAGCCTATACAGGAGAGATGGGCTTCTCCTAAACCAAAGTGGAACCAGACTGCTGGCACTTAACATTAAAAAGGTTGCAGAGCAGTTTTTAAACTAGGAGATGGGAGAGAGCCGACTGCTGCAGAGGAGCACGTGGATCGGACAGAGACTTCTCTTAGAAGAGAGTCTATTGATAGAGATCCTCTAGGTTATAGTCAGGAGCAGAGGATGGAAGAGGATAATGTAAGGGCCAGATCAGCTGAGAAATATTCACTTAAAGAATCGGACACATCAGAAAAGGGCAGACAAATAAACAGTGACGTGTTTTTAAAGTGCTTGTACACAAATGCTAGAAGGCTAAATAATAAGATGGGTGAACTAGAGTGCCTCATGATAAAGGAGGATATTGATATAATAGGCATCACAGAAACCTGGTGGACTGAGGACAATCAATGGGACACAATCATTCCAGGGTACAAAATATATCAGAAGGACAGAACAGGTCGTGCGGGGGGAGAGTGGTACTATATGTGAATGAAAATGTAGAATCAAATGAAGTAAAAATCTTAAGTGAATCCACATGTTCCATAGAATCTCTGTGGATAGTAATTTCATGCTCTAATAAGAATATAACATTAGGGATCTATTATTGACCACCTGACCAGGACAGTGATAGCGATGATGAAATGCTAAGGGAAATTAGAGAGGCTATCAAAATTAAGAACTCAATAATAGCAGGGGATTTCAATTATCCCCATATTGACTGGGAACATGTCACATCAGGATGAAATGCAGAGACAAAATTTCTCGATACTTTAAATGACTGCTTCTTGGAGCAGCTGGTACAGGAACCCACAAGGGGAGAGGCAATTCTCAATTTCTCCTAGAACTGGAATGGACCTTAAAAGGTCATTGAGTCCAGCCCCCTGCCTTCAGTGCAGACCAAGTACTGATTTTTGCCCCAGACCCCTCAGTGGATCCCTCAAGGATTGAACTCACAATCCTAGGCTTAGCAGGCCAATGTGCAAACCACTGAGCTATCTCTCCCCATCCAATCTATTAGTGTTCTTTGAAGGGATCAACAAACATGTGGACAAGCGGGATCCAGTGGACATAGTATATTTAGATTTCCAGAAAGCCTTTGACAAGGTCCCTCACCAAAGGCTTTTATGTAAATTAAGTTGTCATGGGATAAAAGGGAAGGTCCTTTCATGGATTGAGAACTGGTTAAAAGACAGGGAACAAAGGGTAGGAATTGTAGCGGGGTGCTTACCCTGCTCCTGTCCTGAAGAGCTTAAAACAGCCCAGGAGAGGGCTGTGGCTGGGGCAAGAAGCCTGGGTTGATTGGGGAAAGTAGTTTCAGCTGTGGCCATGCCCCAGTCAGGCCCAGCTGGCCCCTATAAGAGGCTGTGAGCCAGAAGCCCACACAGTCTCTCTCTGTTTGTAGAGGGAGCTAGGCCTGGCTGCAGGGAACTAGAGACCTTACCTGAGTGGCACAGGGCTGGGGAAAGACAGAGGAGCTGGGGAGCTCCAGCCTGGAAAGCCCCAGGCTGTGGCCTAGCATTGGGCTAATAGGTACTGGGGGTTGCAGAGGGCAGCCCAGGGGTAGGCCAATGCAGCAGGTCCAAACCCTCCTTGCCAGTGATGAGTAGGCTGATACTGCAGTCTGCCCCAGGGCATGGGGGCTAGAGAATGACTGGCAGTAACTGTAAACTGAGGTGAGGTGGGGACAGTGGGTGGGGGTTCCCTGGGGAGGGGAGACCCTAAGACTGAGGGGCTACTGCTAGGGGGCAGTGCCCCAGATAACAGGGCACTGGGTCCTGGGAGGGACACAGGGGCTAGCAGTAAAGTGGATCACCAGCCTGCAGGGGGTGCTCCAGGATGCTGGAAGAGCTAATTCCCATGGATGACCAGCAGGAGGCACTGCAGGGGTGAGTCCACTCCCTTACAGGAATAAATGATAAATTCTCAGAATGGAGAGGGGTAACTAGTGGTGTTCCCCAAGGATCAGTCCTAGGGCTAATCCTATGCAACTTATTCATAAATGATCTGGAGAAAGGGGTAAAAAGTGAGGTGGCAAAGTTTGCAGATGATACTAAACTGCTCAAGATAGTTAAGACCAAAGCGGACTATGAAGAACTTCAAAAAGATCTCACAAAACTAAGTGATTGGGCAAGAAAATGGCAAATGAAATTCAATGGATAAATGTAAACTAATGCACATTGGGAAAAATAACCCTAACTATACATATAAGATGCTGGGCTACAGCGAATCAGGAAAAAGATCTTGGAGTCATCATGGATAATTCTCTGAAGATGTCCATGCAGTGTGCAGAGGCAGTCAAAAAAGCAAACAGGATGTTAGGATTAATTAAAAAGGGGATAGACAATAAGATAGAGAATATATTATTGCCCTTATATAAATCGATGGTATGCCCACGACTTGAATACTGCATACAGATGTGGTCTCCTCAATCTCCTCAAAAAAGAATATACTGGCATTAGAAAAGGTTCAGAGGAGGACAACTAAAATTATTAGGGGTTTGGAATGGGTCCCATATGAGGAGAAATTAAAGAGGCTAGGACTCTCATAAAATCATGAGTGATGTGGAGAAAGTAAATAAGGAAAAGTTATTTACTTATTCCCATAATATAAGAGCTAGGAGCCACCAAATGAAATTAATGGTCAGCAGGTTTAAAACAAATAAAAGGAAGTTCTTCTTGACACAGCACACAGTCAACCTGTGGCACTCCTTGCATGAGGAGGTTGTGAAGGCTAGGACTATAACAGGGTTTAAAAGAGAACTGGATAAATTCATGGAGGTTAAGTCCATTAACGGCTATTAGCCAGGATGGGTAAGGAATGGTGTACCTAGCCTCTGTTTGTCAGATGGTGGAGATTGATGGCAGGGGAGAGATCACTTGATCATTGCCTGTTAGGTTCACTCCCTCTGGGGCACCTGGCATTGGCCACTGTCAGTAGACAGGATACTGGGCTAGATGGACCTTTGGTCTGACACACACTTCCCAGAATGATAAGATAGAAGGTGGAGAGGTAGTGTAGCTGATGTCTAGAGAGTATAACTGAGACCAGCAGCAGCGATTCACATATGACATATCAGTATTGACAGTTAGTTAAGTGCCATGCATAAGAAGGGGGAAAGAGGTACTGGGGCACTATGTCACAAAATATTTGTAGCCACTGAGCTACAATCTGATACTGAAGACAGTAAAGTTAAACACTTTGGGTTAGGATACAATAACAAAGGAGGAACAGTCATAAGTATTTGGTACAGATCTCTCTACCCCGAGCACTGAAGAAAAGTTAGAATGAAAATATCCATGACTTATTATCAAGTTGCTAGAAATTGCAGGATTATTTCTCCTAGGGATCTTTCCTGATATCTGTGGGTAATAAAGGTAATAAATCTTTGAGGATAAAGGGGTTCTTTGTTTAATCACAGGACAACTTTGACACAGAAAGTAAAGACTCTACCCAGAGGAGAAATTATGTTTGCATCTACATCTTATCAAAAGCTATCAGCAAATTAACTGAGACCTCAAAAGACGAATAGGTAAGGTGGGTGCATGTACCCACAGGCTATTCAATTCAGTATCCTAAAGACGGGGTCCCTAGACTGCAGCAGCAGTGGGCTACTGCATCTTGAGAAAGCAGATCTGTGGGCATTAAGAAACCATGATCCTGTTGTAATAAGAGGAAGTATTAAATTCCATGAACCTGGAAGGAGCTGGGAATGGGAGATTCCACTGATAAAGAAAACTGCAAACCAGAAGTGGCTAGTGCAGTTTCATAAGGGATTGGCTCAAAGATCAGAGAATAAGAAAAACCCTGTAGGGGAAATGGAGAAATAGGGCAGGAATAAAGCAAAAATGTACGGTCATTTAAGGTTACAAGAGAAAGGGCAGGTCAAAAGCAGAATGAGCTAACAATAGCCATAGGGGGTGGGGGGAAGGATTTTTTTCAAATATGCTAGGGAGAGAATAATTGATCCTGGACATAAGGTGAGAACTAAATAGGTCTACAAAATGATGCAGAGGAAAGATCAGAGCAGGTAGAAGGTAAAACTCTCACAAATCATAATAGGTGACTTAAAAAATAAAGGTTGCAGATCAAAGATACGTTCAAGGTAGTACAATAGCTAAGGCCCCAGTTCAGCAAGGTGTTTAAGCATGTGATGAGTTCCCCTGAACTCACCTAATGCTTTGTAATCCTTTTTTATTATTATTTATTTATTTATTTATTTTGCACATGGGAAGTAACACTGTGTCATAGTTCAGGGCAACTGCATCTGTATTCCCCCGCATAGTCCAGCAAGGGCACCCACGCTCCCTTGGCTGTGACCTCTCTTAGCTGGAGACTTGTGTTTCCCTGCCTCCTGACCAGGCATTTCCAGGCTGCACAACTCCCTGATTCTACTGTGAATTCACCAGCACAGTCTGCTTGCCTTTCTCCTTAGAGACAGCTAACGGTGCAGTTGCCACTGTTGTAAACCAAAAACACTTTCTGCCCAAGCATATTTATTCTTGGGGTTTAAGCATTAGAGAGAAAACATTAAAACCAATAAAAGGATCGACACGCCTACTAATAAGCTTACCAGGGACACCACCCCCCCCCCCCCGCCCAACTGGCTCCAGCCTGGGCTCTAGCACAAACAGTTGCAAGTTCAGAACAGCCTCAGTTCTGAACTAACGCAGTCAGGAAAAGTTTAGTCCCTCCTTTATACAGTGTAGAGGTCTTTGATCTGGAGTTTCCAGGCGGAGATAATCAGCAGACAATGGGTTTTTTCCATAAGGCATAACTTCAAAAGGCCTCCTAAGTACCTCCTAGGAAACACACTTCACATGTATTGTCCCAAACAGCTCTTTGAAATTCCTAACATTTCTCCCCATGTTTACATTAGTGAGCCGCCTAGAAAAGAAACATACAATCTTACAATAACCCACAAACAACTCCATTTTAATACAGTGGACCCCAAAGGCATTAAACTAATTCAACAAGTATGCAGGTGAAACCAGACAATCACTATGCTCTTGATTGAATTCACATGGAAAAATGATAAAAGACAAAAAACCTTGTCACCAGTGGGCAGACACTTTTCACAAAAATATCACTCGGTATCTGATCTCTGATTTCTCGTGCCTTTAGGAAGCCTGCACAACACTTTCAAAAGACGAGCCTTAGAACTTAAATTCTTAACTCTGCTGGATGCTAAAAACTATGGATTTAATGGCACCTTAGAGACTAACAAATTTATTTCAGCATGAGCTTTCGTGAGCTACAGCTCACTTCTTCAGATCTGAAGAAGTGAGCTGTAGCTCACGAAAGCTCATGCTGAAATAAATTTGTTAGTCTCTAAGGTGCCACAAGTACTCCTGTTCTTTTTACGGATACAGACTAACACGGCTGCTACTCTGAAACCTATGGATTTAATGGCTCATGACAATTTGCAACTCCCTGCCTGCTAACCCTTAATTGTTCACTTCAAGTTAAGTAGTCTCCTGCAGTGTGTGTGAAACCCTCATGCTTAGCAGTCTGTTCCACCTTATATATAGCTCAGACATTCTGGATGCTTTCTCCAGACTTGAGGAAGAGCCCTCTGAAGCTCAAAAGCTTCTCTATTCCACCAACAGAAGTTGGTCCAATATTCACCTATCTTGTGTTTCTCTCATCCTGGGACCAACATAGCTACAACAACATTACAAACAGTATATATGTGAACAGCCAGAACTAGAAGATAGATATTCATGAGTCCTAAGACAACTAGCAGAATTTTCTCAGCCACTAGCAAACTCTTTTTGAAAGCCAGGGTGAACCGGAAGAATACCAAAGCAATATTGGAGGATACTGGAGCAGAAGTGATATGACAACAGCCTTTGAAACTGGAAAAGAGAGCCTGTTACTCTGACTAATGGAGAGAAAAAAGATGGCCTTCTGGGTATACCACAGGAGGACTGAATTCTTCCTTCCTGGCTCTGCCACAGACTGCCTGTGAGAACTTGGGCAAGTTAATAAAGCTCCGTGCCTCCATTTCCCCATATGTGTGGGAAAAATTATATTTCCTTATCTCTTAGGGTGTTTGGGGGATAAATGTGTTAATGTTTGTGAGTGATGGGGTGGATCCTTAGGGAAAAACCTATAAACAAATAGTATGAGGAAGTCTGTAAGTGCTTAACCGGGAACAGCTTAGGGAGAAATAAAAGATAAATCTTGCAGCACCTTCTGACGCACTTTATCTTAAGTCAGTGGGGCTGTGTGTGGGAGCAGGGTTCTGCCCCTGCTTAACAAATTGGGACCTTAGGGAATGAAGGAAATGTACCAAGGAGTATGGGCTGGATGAATGGACTATAAGGTGGATAGAAAGCTGGCTAGGTCATCGGGCTCAATGGGTAGTGATCAACGGCTCCATGTCTAGTTGGCAGCCAGTTTCAAGCGGAGTGCCCCAAGGGTCGGTCCTGGGGCCGGTTTTGTTCAATATCTTCATTAATGATCTGGAGGGTGATGTGGACTGCACTCTCAGCAAGTTTGCAGATGATGCTAAACTGGGAGGAGTGGTAGATACGCTGGAGGGTAGGGATAGGATACAGAGGGACCTAGACAAATTAGAGGATTGGGCCAAAAGAAACCTGATGAGGTTCAACAAGGACAAGTGCAGAGTCCTGCACTTAGGACGGAAGAATCCCATGCACTGCTACAGACTAGGGACTGAATGGCTAGGCAGCAGTTCTGCAGAAAAAGACCTAGGGGTTACAGTGGACGAGAAGCTGGATATGAGTCAACAGTGTGCCCTTGTTGCCAAGAAGGCTAATGGCATTTTGGGCTGTATAAGTAGGAGCATTGCCAGCAGATCGAGGGACGTGATCATTCCCCTCTATTCGACATTGGTGAGGCCTCATCTGGAGTACTGTGTCCAGTTTTGGGCCCCCCACTACAAGAAGGATGAGGAAAAATTAGAAAGAGTCCAGTGGAGGGCAACAAAAATGATTAGGGGGCTGGAGCACATGACTTATGAGGGAACTGGGATTGTTTAGTCTGCAGAAGAGAAGAATGAGGGGGGATTTGATAGCTGCTTTCAACTACCTGAAAGGGGGTTCCAAAGAGGATGGATCTAGACTGTTCTAAGTGGTACCAGATGACAGAACAAGGAGTAATGGTCTCAAGTTGCAGTGGGGGAGGTTTAGGTTGGATATTAGGTAAAACTTTTTCACTGGGAGGGCAGTGAAGTACTGGAATGAGTTACCTAGGGAGGTGGTGGAATCTCCTTTCTTAGAGGTTTTTAAGGTCAGGCTTGACAAAGCCCTGGCTGGGATGATTTAGTTGGGGATTGGTCCTGCTTTGAGCAGGGGGTTGGACTAGATGACCTCCTGAGGTCCCTTACAACCCTGATAGTCTATGATTCCATACCAGGTATGTCCTTTCTCTTCTTCAGTCAAGCTTTTCACATGGTGCTGCATGAGAACTTGCTAGAGTAATGAGAATGGATGTGTTTATCTAAATGCCTGTGGAAGTATGGAAGGGGGACTGAGAGGCTAGTAAAAAAAAAAAAAGGTCATTCCTGCAAGGTGCTGAGCACGTCTCTAATTAGCTTTGGCCCTGATTCAGCAAAGCACATAAGCATTGACTTTAATGGGATTTAACCATGAGCTTAAAGTTAAATCTGATCTCAAATACTTTGCTAAATTGGAGCCTTTAATGGGAACTAAGGGAATTTGGCATGTCACCAGATAATGCTCCAGAATAGTAATGTTTTACATTTGCAGTTTCTTTAGCATCACAGTGTGCATCACAAACTCTACACATATCTGTCCAAAATAGTAGGGTTACAGAGCCTTTGCTCAAGTGACAACTCAAGTGTCAGGAAATGCCAAAGTTAAAGGTTTCAGAAGGGTAGTCGTGTTATTCTGTATCAGTAAAAACAACGAGGAGTCCTTGTGGCACCTTAGGTCTGGTCTACACTGTGGGGGAATTAATCTAAGTTATGCAACTTCAGCTACATGAATAACGTAGCCGACGTCGATGTACTTAGAACTACTCACCACTGTGTCTTCACTGTGATGAGTTGACTGCTGACGCTCCCCCATCGACTCCGCCTGTGCCTCTTGCTCCAGTGGAGTACTGCAGTCAATGGGAGAGCGCTTGGTGGTTGATTTATCGTGTCTAGACTTGACGTGATAAATTGACCCCCGCTGGATCAATTGCTGCCCGTCGATTCTGTAGACAAGCCCTTAAAGACTAACAAATGTATTTGGGCATAAGCTTTCGTGGGCTATAACCCACTGCATCAGATGCATGGAGTGGAAAATACAGTAGGCAGGTATAAATATACAGCACATGGAAAAATGGGCGTTGTCTTACCAAGTGGGGGGTCAATGCTAACGAGGCCAATTCACTCAGGGTGGGTGTATTAAAGCCACTTGTGCACTCATATTGGCCAATAAAACTACTAGACCAAGATGTTGCAGGATTGGCTCTAAGGCTGCAGCAAAATAAAGGTATGGTATTAGATTTGGAAAGCATGCGATTAGGTTATTAGGGCTGTATTGTAGCACAAACACACAAATGGACAGATTTCAAGTTGCAAGTTTAATTGGAGCATTTGCTGACTTTAATTATTAATGATTTGTGTTACCGTAGTGCCTAGGCGCCCTAGTCAGTGACCAGGAGCCCATTGCGATAGCTGCCGTACACACACAGAACGCAAAGAGAGTCTTTGCCCCAAAGGAGTAAGTACATACAATCTACATAAGACAAGCAATAACCGATGGCTACAGACAGGCTGGGAAGTACAAGGATGCAGTGAGAGAATATTGGCCAGAACAATAGGCAGTGATCTCAGCCTAGCCGTTGTTGTGATTTTGCAGGCATCCTGGCAAAGGTCTTGAGGACAGTTTTAAATGTGGATAATGAGTTAGTTTTTCAGAGCTCACCCCTGCAACCTTAACATTCTGCTATTTTTCATCCTTCTCACGTCAGGAAAGTGGAATCAGCAAGTAAAATTGAGTCTTGCCAGCAGGCCCCTATTGCACACATCTGTGTGAAGCGCAAAAGGTGCTCAGTAATGGCCGGATCCGGCCCCATGATAACTGGCTAGAAGCATATAGGAAGAGGGGAGGAATTGGTTATACAAAGGAGTCATAGGATGAAATTGTGTAAAGGGAAATTTAGGCTGAACATCAAACAAGACAATTAGATTGTGGAGATTACTCCAGTTTTGAAGCTTTGCTACTGGGTTTATTGAAAATTAGACTAGGTAACACTGAATTGGGCATATAAAACAGAGACCAATATCACAGTGGTGGGAGGATATACAGTAACACAACAATTCAATATGTCCATTCCATCCCAAATATCCACTATTTATAGCATCACATTATTGCCACTATGCAAATTATTATTAATTGTGATTCTGTAATATTTGGTTATCCCACCTGGTATAAATAGCAAGGAAACAAACACGTTACACTAATGCCGAGCAATGCATTCATATGGAACAAAAGCTAAATAGAAAGACACAAAGAACTGTTGATTTTAACCTATTGGTATAAACTTATTGACCTGAACCGATGCATGATTCTGTGTCACTACCATTGTACAGCTATATTATACAACTAAACTCTCTGCTAATTACTCCCAAAGCAGCCCAAAAGCAAGGAGAGGTGACTGAACCCAGAGCAGCTAATCTTGTCAACTAGATCAACTTCAATGGATAGAGGGTAAAATTTTCAAAAGCACCTTGGTGACTTAGGAGCCTATGTCCCATTTTCAGAAGTGACTTAGGTACTTGAGAGTCTAAATATTATTGACTTTCAATTAAATGTAGGCACACATTCTGAAAATGGGACATGGGCTTCTAAATCACTTAGGGGCTTTTGAAAGTTTTACCCTGAAAAATCAGAATAATTGTTCCTCAGTTCAAATGAAGAGCCAGCTGAGCAAGTCTAGGTGGTGCATGACTGCCTCCCTGCTCCTACTTGCAATGAAATCACTGTTTCAGATGCTTATACTGACATGACAGCAACAAATCTAAAAGGAAAAGAAACATCATGCTAACGGCTACAGCCACTTTCCTCCCCAGCAGCCACAGCATAAGACATTTGTTGTGATGGCTTTTAGCATATGCAAGATCAAGATCAGATTCCTAAAATATTCTGAAAACTAGTAATAGCCTCAACACTGACTGTGGTTAAATATAAAACTTAAGTAATTCATTCTATTAAAAAGTCAGTGTCTTATTTTTATCAAGTGATGTTATGAGGGCATGTTCTAAATCAGCTGAAAGCTCTTGAAGCCAGAGGAACTCCTCTTCTGTAATTTTGAAAGGCCTAATTGAGTTAACAACGGGTGCAGCTTTTTCGCTTATTTTATTAGCACAGAATTCTCCTTCTGACACTGAACGCTTCTGACCATGTCTAGGAGATTACGCGTGTAAAGAAGTAACAGAAAATAATATTTCTAAGGGCTACATAATATTACATTCCTTTCCTTGTGCAATCAATATCCAGATTCAGGCAGGGCTACATTATGGCAGACCTGTATGAGTGCGCAAAGGAAGAGTGCAAAGATGCCCTTTGCACCCTGTACACAGGGCGGCCTCTGTCTGAGTAGAGAGTGCAAGGTATGCTGCAAAATGATGACAGAGCTCCAGCCCTGATGTGTGCTCTGCTATAACTCCTAGAGACATTCTGGCTGAGCGCTGCTGCTACCCTCTCTTTGATCTTTCCAAAGTACCCTCAGTGTGATCTAGGGGATAGGGCATGGCACAGGGGCCCTGGGTGTTCTATTCCTGGCTCTGCTGCTAACTAGCAATGTGACCTTAACCTCTCTGGGTCTCAGTTTCCCTATCTCTAAAAGAAGGTCAGTGATACTGCCCTATCTTGCATTGTAGAGAACTTTGAGATCTACGGGTGGAATTTGCTGTATAAGGGCTAAGAAATATTATCACCTCTCTATTTTATGCATTTATAAGGTACCTACCATCTTGGTATCTGTCATCCCTACTCTCTGGGTGTGGTTTACTTACTGTGGTGTCCATTGCACACTCCTCCATATAGACAGGCCCAGTTCATGGCTGCTGCACTAATGACGAAATGCAGTTATTCCAAGTATCTTCTAGACAGAATGCATATTCCATGTGGGATTAAAGAATAGTTTGTGTGATGCACGTAAGACGGGTGGTATGGAGCAGGGTCAAGGTAAGCATGCGGCAGAGCACTGAAACTCCCTTTTTGATCAGCTACGTAGTGACCATATGTTCACAGCCGGAATGTGCACTGAACTTTCTTCAGTAGGGTCTCAACACTGACCTTCTGCCGCATTCCCCTACAGCAGTAAAATGGTTACACATAAGTAAACTGACATATACCATATGCAACCCCAGCTGTCCTTCCCAGTCTGCCATTTTCCTTTCTTTGCAAAATGCAATGGAAGGGAAACATGCTACAATTAATAATTTTTCATAAGCGTTAATAAAAATAAAGGTATGAAAAATGATCATGCTTCTGGCAGAATAAGTCTATACTGATGACCAGCTGGACATACAAATGCATGTTGATGGAGCCTGAAAGCAATTTCTGACCATCTGTTGCTATTTTCTGTACTGTGTTTCTCTTTGTGCTGTGACATACAAATATTTAACTCTCTCCTGTGTGGTTCTTGCTGGGGTTCGTGAATTACTTCATCCCTAGTTTTCATAGTTTGCTTTGCACTTTTTATATTGTCTTTGCTTTTGCTCTGTTTTTATTTTTCTGTGTGGTTGGCTAGTCTGGTTTGTATGTGAGTCCACTATCAAAATATGATGGTTATGCAATATGCAATTATTCTCTTTCAATCTTGCAAGCCCTTATTTCCGGGCACAGTGTTTACTACAGAGAGTAGTTCCATTACAGGTCAACTCATGGGACTACTTGTGAAAGCAAGCACTCCAACTGGTGGTAAGCACTACATGTGGTAATAATAGCAGAGCTGTGGCCTTATATTCTTACATTACACAGTGGAGGCCAAGATTTTCAAATGACTAGTGATTTGGGGTGTCCCACTTCAGACCCATTAAAAATGGGCCTGATTTTCAGAAAGTGCTTAGTATCCATTATCTGAAAACCAAGCTGCTCAAGGTGGGTATTCAAAAATCACCAGTCCCTTTTGGAAATCTTGGCCACAGAAGTATAGAGTTTTCATTTAGATATTCAGACTGAGATTTCTGGAGCCACGAGGGGAGACTGACACCCAGTCCCCATTCATTTCAATGGGAATTAGGCAGCCCAAACTCTTAGGCTGCTTTGAAAATCTGATCCATAGCACATCGGTGTTAACATTCTATATTGTGCTGCAAATATTTTTTCCTCTTTAAAAATGCAACAAATATGTAATTGCTGTGCATTCCTGCATCTGCTGTACTTCCAGCTGACCTCTGTCAAAACACTGCTGTCTTTTGGATGTCATGCAAAACCAAGGTCCTGAGCACGAGTAGTCTCATGGTATTTTGCAGAAGAATTAGAGGGATTAGCCCCAGCGTTTTGGCCAAATTAAAACTACCAATTGCATTCTACCTCATTCAATTCCCTTACCAACTTCTATTGCTTGTGATATTATGCACTGATGGTATGTCGTCTTCACTGCAGAGTGAACTCAACTGATTGACACATGGGTTAGCCTCGCTCAGGTGGTGAGCAGCCATGGTGAAAACCCATACCCGAGTTACTGTGCCCTCACTGGCAAGGCCACCCAGAGGATTCAGGGGGCCTGGGGCAAAGCGGGGGAGCTGGAGCACTTGTACTCACAGAGCGGCGGTCTGGGTCTTCAGCGGCATTTCGGCGGGGGGGGCCTTCAGTCGCTTCACATCTTTGGCAGCACTGAAAGGCCCCCCGCTGCCGAAATGCCGCCGAAGACCTGGACCGCTGCCGGGCCAGGGTTTGCAGGGCCCTTCAGGGCCCAGGGCAAATTGCCCCACTTGCCCCCCCCCCCGCTGCCCCCGGGTGGCCCTGCTCACTGGTGCTGCATGCAGCTGTGTGTCTCGCTAGGACTTCTAGGGGCACGTTCCCGGGGTTTTTGTGCTGCACTAAGATGAGCTGTCTTTTATGATTCTTTCCTGGTGAACTGTGGGAGAACTTTTCTGTTCACCTGGGCACACAGGGAATTGTGGGAAGGCACGGGAGGACCATAAGCAGCCCTCAAGTGATTTAACCTGTATCCTCACTGTGAAATGGGTTGGTTACCAGCCCAAGTGATAGCCTTACCCAGGCTTTACCCTATAGCCCCAGCAAGGCCAGCTAGCTCTGACTGAAGCACCAGCAAACCCAGGTGAGATGATTTTATGTGTGGTCAGGAGCTGGGTTAAAGGCAACTCCCAAGTAAGAGCATGGGTCAACTCTGCAATGAACACAAGCCCTGATTGTTTGCAGGCCTGATTTAAGAACGTGCCTAGCTTTAATCTTAGGACTACTCGTGTGCTTACAGTTAGGTATATCCTTAAGTACTTTCCTAAAGTGGGGCCCTAAACAGTTTTGTGGTGTTGCTGTAAGCAATCAACTCTCTTGTTCCACCCCAGAGCTGGATGCATTTCAATGCTGGCTGAAGTGATTTCTGTATACAATTGGTCAGATTTATTAGTGGTAAGACAGAAGTATAAGTTATCTAAGGTGACCAGATGTCCCAATTTTATAGGGACAGTCCCGATATTTGGGGCTTTTTTTTATATGAGCTCCTATTACCCCCATCCCCTGTTCCAATTTTTCACATTTGTTGTCTGGTCACTCTAAAGTTATCGCTCATCGTGATAAAGTGTCTGATCTCTTTTGAGACCCTTAGATGAAAGGTGGCATAGGAATGCAAAGTATTATTTTATTTTTTGTAAAATAGGGAGAGGACAGATCAGAGAATGTTTTTGCTGGTTTAAACAAAAACAATCACGTACTACTTTTACCAACTCTCTTTTCAGAATAGAACCAGGCTTCAAATCTGGGATGATTGTTCTAAATATTCCAGTATATTTTTTAATTGAATTTTAGTTTTAAATCCTGTTGCAGTTGTCAAAAACTTGTTGACAGCTCCCTTGTTCAAATAAATGTTATTTTATATACCATTTGATAATTTTATGTTAGGTATACACTTTCTATTTAACATCCTACCCAGTGTGTGAAATCTATCAGGTCTTCAATTGATGTAAATCATATAGTTTAACCAAATTAAATGGAGCTACATCAATTTATAGCAGCTGAGGATCTGGCCCACTCTGGCTATTCCTCCCACATTGACAGAATTACGTTATCTTAAAATCAAAGGTAACCTGTTTTCTAAAAAAACCCAGCTGTTTTGCCATCTCTCACAATTTTATTACCAGACTTGCAATATTTGGTGTCTTTCTTAAAGCCTCGGCTCATAGAGGCATGCCATTACTTGAGAATCTCTCCTGTCATGTCAAAAAGAAAGTACATTTCTAGCCCTCAGGCTTGTGGAGAAAAGCTTGAAATCATGAATTTTAAAGTCTGAAAAAACAGAAGGCAAATAAAAAGAACCCAAATATATTATTTTTAAAATCTCGTGCTTTTAAAGTCAATCTCATTATATTTGGAGTCTGACTCATGATTTTTGAACGCTTGGAGTTGAACAATTCTGAGACAGAATTGTTATCATATTGGGAACAATTTAAAGAGCCACATTCAGGTCACATTTGCCTAAAAAAATAGGTTTTGTGCAACAAACTTTCATAATTAAAAAAAAATCCAAATGGAACAGTATTCTAGATAAACAAACATTCCCCCGGTAGTGTTTGCAAACCAAATATTGATGCATGAAAATCTGAAAGTGAAATGGACTAGAAACTCACTATTAAAAGTAAAACCTATTTTCATTGTCCAAGCTGTGGGAGGGAGGAGAATGAAAAAGGTAAACAAACAGCATCAGTGATGCTTAATTTTACTTGCTTTTCCCATTAATAACCTTAATGAGTTCTTTAGAATATAAAGAATTTTTCTTTTTTTTTTTTAAAACTGACTTCTAAACATACTGTATTCCTTTAATTATGGACGTGAGAGAGAGCGAGAGAAAGATCTAACCTTAGGCACGATTGTTATTACTGTACCTCTAAGAATAATACTCCAACTAGGGCACTCCAGCTGCTGCACTAGAGAGAATCTGATTCAGTTTAGTTTGATTTTTTTTTTAACGGCACCTTATTTATCCACTTCAGAGCTTTCCCATCTTTCTATTTAGGCTCAAATCTTGTAAAAACTTAAGCAACTGAGTAACTTTATCAATGTGAGTAGTCCCATAGAAAGCTACTCACATACACCTTTGCAGGATTGGGGCTTTTGGGAATATATACTTTGCCAGGGATGGGGTGTGATTGATAAAATCTTTGGAAATCCATCTTCCCAATGCTAATATAAACCCATGGTGTAAATAGTAATGCTGGGCACATATATAGCACTTTTCAGCCAGTGATCTTGAAGCATTTTGCAAACATGACTATCATTACCCTTATTTTGCAAATGAGGAAGCAGATGTGCAGAGAGATGATTTTTCCCAAGCTCACATAGAGACAGTGACAGCATCAGGAATTAAACCCAGACCTTCTGACTCCCCTAGGCACTGAACCATGCTGCTAAATGCATTGTGTTCAGGGGGGAGTTGCAGAGATTTGATAATCCCTACACATTTTACACACACTTATTTTCTTATTTAAACTTCACATATTCCCAAGATAAACACCGAGAGTGAAATCCTGGCTCTACTGCAGTCAATGGCAAAGCTCCCATTGACTTCAACAGGGCCAGAATTACACCCTACATCTGTTTAAAACACACAGCTCTGAGCTTGGCTGAGCTGTGTAACTGAGGGCAGGAGTCCGACTGTGAAGTGAAGTCATCCCGCAGAAAGGCATTGTGTGAGAGGGTTTGTGCCTGGGTTTTTCAGGCTCTCCACTCTAGGAGGAAACAGACAGCAGGCTGCCCAGTGATACTCTTTATAGGGCAAACTGGGGGGAATGCTAAAATATGCGGACTCCCTAGAAACAGTCTGAAAAGGTACCACTCAGTGCTCATTTTCATTTCATGTTAAGTAAAAGTTACTCAAAAAAATTGCTCTTGATACTTGTTTAAATCATTCTCTTGAACAGAATGTTTCATTACTATTTGAATCGCTCACTAAAACAGAGGATGATTTTCTTTTTTTCCTCACCTGTATCTAGTTTGGAGAAAAAGATCTGTTAGTTACATTTAGCTGGATTTTATACTAGTGAACATGACAGAGAACCTGAGGTCGTTTTAGAGTCCTGTAGCTCAAGTAGTGGCAGATTCAAGAAGATTCTAGGTTCAAACCACGATGTTGATGCATGGTGTGGGGGAGGGGATTGTTACAGTTGCACAGAATGGAATTTATTTAATGGTCTGTTTGATGGCCTCGCAGTTGGGCTCCTTCTTAGTGTCGGAGACGTCATGGGCAAATCCCAGATCAACCCTGGCTCTGGGAGTGAAAATTATGGGACCTTTAATTTTGATCTTTTTAGCCTTAAAAATCTGTGGAAAAACAGAGTTCTTACTGAAAACACCAGCTTTCTTGTATGCGCTGTTGTATTTATGTATTTGGCAGTAGTACCCAAGCGTGCTATAATAATGACAATCATCATTCATTATTGTGGTAGAAACTCGAAGCCACAATTAGGGACTGGGGGCTCAGTTGTGAAACGTGCTGTACAATCTATAATCAAAAGACAGATCTTCCCCCGAAGAATTTACAATCTCCAAAGTGGGGAGGCTGACAAAGGTTGGGAGATAGCACACAGGTGAAGTCTGATGGTCGGAACACATCTTGTCAGTATTGGGGTTTTTTTATTGTATGATAAATATAGGCTATTTCCAACTGCCTTTTACCTAGCTGTATTAAGTTCCTTTTATATATATATTTTTAAATACTCTTTACTGTATATCTGCAGTAGACACACACAAATGTGGATTAAAAGCTCACTGCACATCAAAATACAGCTGGAAGCATCATACCCACATTGATGAAGGCTGAGAGTGAAGAATGGCCAGACTGGGTAAGTATTTAAATGGGAGCCCTTCAAGAAAGATGTAGGTGCCTCAGGAAATAGTCTTGGTTCAGTAGGTGGCACTTTCCCCTCCAAGGCCATATGTATGCTGGCAAAAATGGGACGTACTATTCATCACCAGTGGTAGCAACACTAGTAGCTCAAGTACTGGCAGGGCTGATCCAAGAGATCCTGACCACATGTGAGTATTAATGTTTCCGTGGTACTCTTCGCAACTGTGTCGGTGTTATGGGGAAATTCTAGGCTGGGTCATTGCTGACTTGAAATCTTCTCCTGATGTGGACTGGGTACAGTATTCTTCTCCTGGGGCCTGATCCAAAGCCCACGGCGGTCAGTGGGAGTTTTTCATTTCCATTAACTTCACTGGATACTGAATCTGGCTCTTGGCAGCCTAAGCTGGTGGAATGAGTCGCTGAGTGCGCTGGCTGCATCTAATGATCACATTCCAAATGCTCTAGAGAGGTGAGGAAATTAAAGGGGAGTGTGGGCGAGCGGGTTGTGGGAGGTGGTGAGTATGTGTCTGACTGCAGTGAAATCAGTGAGGGTTTCACAGCATGCTTCTACGGACTCAGAGGACAGAGCTGAAAGTGACACTATTAGCCCACCCAGCCCATCACCCTGGGCAGGACTATTCCCTTCAATGCATTTTTCCTGTGCTTTGTCCAGTCCACAGGCAAAAGGATTATCACCTCCTGGGGAGGCTATTCTACAGCCTAATACTTCTCCCACTCCGAAAGGTCGGTTTGATATACAGCCTATTTTCCCTCTTCCTTAATGTCATCCACCAGCAACTAGAATGCCATATATAAATTGCACAACTGAAGACTTTAAAACTAAATATCCCTAAAACTTATTGCATTCCTTATATGTGGGGGCTGATCCTGCAATACAACCCATTGAAGTCAATGGGGTTCTGTACAGATCCAAGTGCAGAATCAAGGCCTAGGTAGATATTGTGATTTTTGTGATTACTAAATGAATGTTTGCAAACTTAGCAGAACATTTAGTTCTCATTACATGCTCTCAATGTGCAGCATTTGACCACCTAAATCTCAACCATTTTAAAGTTGTCTTAGCACACATGAAAAAATGTGTAAAGGAATCTTCCCCGTCAGACTCAGAACCACATTTTGTTTAGATACCAAAGAGAATTTAACTTTGGACTGAGACCTGACCACGGTGGGACGACAAGAAGGAAATAGTTTCCTGCCTATTGTTTTTCCTTTCAATATTCTAGTTGTTATTAATTTGGAAATGTAAGCTCTGGTACAGTGACTGTCATTTACTACGTGTTTACACAGTCCAGCACCTCCAGGTGCTACCACTAGATAAATGTTAAGTAGTAATAATAATCAACATAATGATTGGTGAAATGAAAATTAATCATTCTTTTCTTTTTTACACTGCCTCTTAATATGAGGAAAAATAATTGCTTGATGAAATGAATGGTAGATAAATGCAGGACAAATACTAAACGTCAATGCTTCTTTAAGCAGCGTTTGTCAACCTGAGGAATTCGATGCTTCAGGAGGTATTAGAGTCAAATATTGTGACAGGAGTTTTAAAAGGGCTGGAGAACTTTATGACTAGAGGAGTTAGGTGCATAGCTCTCAATGAAAGACAATGAGTGTTAGGTGCCTAACTCTCCTTTGTGTCTTGGAAAATCTCTCTGCATACCGCCATGCCTAAATAGGGGCAATCAATGTTCATGCTTCAGGGCATCAATTGGTGGCTGCAGTGATCAGGAAGGAAAGATTCCCTGGTGTACAGTAGTATGTAATTGACCAGGTACACTATGACAAAGTGGATAGGACACTGGAGTGGGAGACAGGAGTTCTTTGACCATTTGTGCTGTGTGTCCTTGGACATGTCACTTAAATCTATCTGTGCCTCAGTTTCCCCCTGGGGGATAATGATAATAGCCATTCTTTGTGAGGTGCTTTGGGATCTACAGACGAAAAGTACCATACATGTGCCAAGTAATAGGGGACATTTTTCACTTTCCTGCAAAGTATCAGATACTGTCCACTCCTGGAAGCAGAAATAAAGGATCTATAGTCCAATCTGCATGGCCAATACCATCTTCCAGAATATATTTAAAAAGTAAAAGTCAAAAAAGGTGTTGCCCTTGGGATAAACAAAATACCCTTCACCTTTGTGCAACATCAATGTTTCTGTAACTTGTGTTTAAGGTTTTTAAATCCAACAAAATTGGCACATAAACAAACTTAAGAAAAAAGATATAGCAATTTCCAAAAGTATATTTTTATCTGCAGCTCAAATCACTTACAGGAAGGATTCATAAATAGAGCTTAGCAAGGTTAGTTATCAACATGACAGTGGAGTGTGCTGTTTTGCATGTAGTAACATCAGGTTTAAAGACATGTCCATAATTAAGGCACTGCTTGAAAGGAAGAACCATTTCCAAGGGCAGGGAGAATGGCCCGAAACGGATAAAAACACATCCAAGATAAAAACTGGTGGTCAGACAGTGGTTTCACCACAACTAGTCTACAGTAGCTATCCACATCCTTTTGTGAGGCTGGTCAAGCTTGAGGGAAAACACGTGCCAGTGACCCACTGCAATTTTCACTTCTCAGTCTGTGGGGAGTGCCAAAAGATTCATGCCTCAAAAAAGGAGATTTAGCCTGCTTGTACTGGTAGAATTTCCGCTTCAGAAATAACCTGAATCTTCCTGGCTTGTAAGCGCAATAAGTGTGAGAAGGAAGCAAGCCCTCTTCTTTGTTGAGCGATACTATTTCTGCTTGGCTTTAAAAGTCATCTTCGGAACAAGCTCAAAATGATCCCTATAAATGACTTGTTGTGAGTGAATACAGAGCACGTTGGAGGATTATAATTTATGCCAGGCAGAAGCCATTATGGTTCAATTCAAGCCACTTAAAATAAGATATTTGGGAGACAACCAAACCCGCTTCAGTCTGCTAACTTTCCAGTTCATGGCACTCTTAAATTTATACTTACAGGGTCCATTCCTGCAAAGGTGCCAGGTACCCTGAACTCCAAGTCCATAGTTCCATTTTAGAGTGTCTGGTGAGACTCTTCTCAGTAGGGAAGAGACAACCACTTCATTTAAAAGAAACCGCCTGCAGCTCTTATGCAGAAAGAGAGAGCCTTGCTCCAAACTTGAATAAATAAGTTCAGTTAAAGGCCCCATGCCTCCCTCCCAGCGGAGGGGCATTTCCTGCAGGAATGCAGAGCAAGTGTTTGTACGCACATGGTGCTCATCAAGGAGTTGATTTGAAAACGGCAGAGCAAGTGGGACCTGGCAGAGGAGCTACTGGTCCCAGTGCATCAGAGAAGGGTGGGGAAGCAGTGTGGCCCGCTGCATAGGGCACTGAACTGTGAGGTGAGTTCAATTCCTGGCTCTGTCACTCCAAGTCATGTGCCTCAATTTCCCCTTTGGTAAAAGTGAGGCCCATGATACTGAACTCCTTTGTAAAGTGCTTTGAGGTCTAGGCATAAAAAGCCCAACATAAGAGTTAGGTATTATTAATTAGTATTGTTATGTAGAGCTGAATGGATTAGTCTGATTCCAGACCAGGGCAGCAGGCTGTTCCCGGAAAATCAAAGAAATGGGTGCTCAGCACTTTCTGAAAGTCAGGACCCTTTAAGATATCAAGTTGGGCACCAAAATCATTGAGACACCCAAAATTGTGTCAGCTGAGACATCTGAGTAAAATGCTAGGTTGTTCTGAAGCCCCGAGATGTGTTGTTTCTTTCACCAGCCACCAGTTTTGATTTTTATGGGTGGGGGCAAATACATCGCTGTTCTTCTACCCAGTTAGAGCTCTGACAGCACCCTTATTCCTGGACATCCAGTTGCAGACATTTGGATGAAGTACAGAATGTACTGCGGTGATTAGTATAAATTACATGGGAATAGCAGCCATAAAACTGTAATAAGAATCAGGGTAGTGAGCTGAAGCCAAATCAGAAAATGAGCAATGCTGTTAGTATCTAGCTGACCCACGGCGTCTCACATGCACAAAACCACCAAGTTAGAATGAGAACAGTTCAGTTCTGTAAAGATGGTATATCCATAAAAACAGCCACTACCAGAAAAAGGGTTTTATTCCATGGTCAAGTCAATTTATTATAAAGTTAAGCTAAGACAAAGCCACTTCTGGTCTTGATTCACATAACATTTTGTTGATAGCTCCCATGTGTTGGCCTTATGAACACTAGGAGATGGAATTGTTAACTTGAGTTGAACACAGCAGAAAGACAAAAATAGGTCACATCTTGTCATCTCCTAGCGAGATTAGGATTGGTCCCTAGTGCATAGTCTTGACTGCTTTTTTTCCTGTTTGTTTGTAGATTATATAATAGATATCACGTCATTTGGGATATTGTTCCATACGCTTCACTGTTAAGATATTTTCCCCTAATTCATCATACATTTTCCTACGTCCAGTTTAACCATCTTACTGTCAGTTATTTAACACCACTTGGAGCAGCCTACATAAACCTTCCTCCTCCTTGATGTTTACGCACGGCCAGGATTTCCAGATGGTTTTGATATTCCTCTTCGGCTGTCATTTAGCCACTGTTACTCTGTATCCCTTCATACCTCGCACCTAAAAAATGGTACATAAGTCCGAATTCTGACCTCAGTTACAGCTGAGTAATTCTGGAGCAACTCCGTGAACTTCAGACTTTGACTTCAGTAGATTTCCTTTGGATTTACACTGGAGTAACAGAGCAAAAATTGACTCTTTTTAAAATAAAGGCTAGAACTAGTGGGAAGGTCTGAAATAACATCACAATCCTCTTGCTTTTGATTGTGTAAGATTGTTACATAAAACCAAGCTCAAATTTTCCCCTGTATTTATTAGCATAAATTGCCCACATTTGTTTTTAATCACAGAAGAATATTTGGGACCAGGTGCTTCATATTTACCTAAATATAAGGATCATCAGTACTTCTAGTCCTAACAATAGAAACTGTTTTCTGCTCTGTGATTTCATTAATTTTCCCATTGAGTATTGGTGGTTGTCCCTGAGATAAGAAATTTCTGTCTCTTCCCAGCCCAAGACGTAACAGACAAGTCAGAAGCTGTGCCCTATATTCACTTTGTTTGTTGACCCTTCTGAAAGGAGAAATATTACTCTAGGAGCCAAGAAGAGATTTCAGGCTCTGAGTTGCTCTGCATATATATTTTCCAAAAGAAACTCTACTGCATGCTGGGGAAGATGACCATGAGGCGCACATATATCTTCTTGCCAAAGTTCAGCTGCATTTGACATCCAAGTCTTCATATAATCCTTCACTGCCAGCTTAGGGTTGCTTCCTTTTTTTCACCGTTCTGCTATATCCCATTGAGAGTATAGCTGCAACTCACAGTATGCAATATTAAATTCCATTTGCTGCTTTCTCTTCCATATCGCCTTGCTCTGTCTAGTCCATTCTGTGGTTCTAGGTTATCCCTGTATCTTGCTACTCTTCTCACTATTGCAATGGTATCAGTGAATTTGAATAGCATAGATTTTGTTCTGATTTCAAAGGCAGTAAGGGAAGTATCAAAAAGAATTGGCCCCAGCACCAATAAAAACTTTTCTGTCATCCTGTTTCTATTTCTTCCCCATCCCCTGCATTCTTCCACCCAGCAAAAAATTTCCCCCTGTCATCACTCTGGCCATATTTGTGGTTTTGCATTTGAACATTCTGCTGCTACAAGGTGCTGAGTGCCCTCGGCTCTCATTTAACTTCATGAACATTATCGCCTGTTGCTTTGGGATCCAACTTCAGTAGGAGGTGAAGTTACTCAGCAATGCTGCTCGGGAGGCAGCCAAAACTTTCAGAATTGAGGCCTAACATCTCATGCAAAATGTTTATCAAAAGCCTCCCTGTGCCCAGAGCACATTATGTTCACCACTTCACCGTCCAGCTTCCTCACAGAATTCTCTGGGTGAAATGGGAGCTGCTCCTTGTAATCCCATCCCAGCCATTGTCTCGCTTACCGTTTGTGTCTCAGAAGCTCATCAGTTCATCCCTTTCCAAAGGGCACTAAAACATTCTTGCCACAGTCGGTCGTACTACGGGCTCAGTAAAAAGTCCCACCAGTGACCGTGCTGGTAGAAATCTCATTTGGTCCTGGAGATTTGTTTATGCCCATCTTTTCCACCAAGTCAGCTTTTGACAAAAGCAGTGGAAACAGCCACTTGTGCGCACATACACTCTGGTCTCACTGATTTAGCAATTCATGAGCCAACCCTTTCTCCCCACTCCTAGCCTTGGAGAAGGCTGGGTTTGAGTAATTTGGAGTGTTAGGTACAACACTTATTCACCAAAGGACTCTGCCATCTCCCTGTGGCCCCATCCCCACTTGGACACAGGGGCAGGGACACATCTCCCCTGCCAGAGAGACAGGGCTTACGGCCTAGGGCCCCCTTCTTCCTGAAAGCAGCAGCAGGATTCCCCTTTCTCCCTCAAAGAGGCAGAAATGGAAGCAAAACCCCATCTACCCCAGTAATTACCTCAGCAGCCAGGGTGCATCTGCTTGGGTGGGTGGACCAGTCCTGCTGCACTCTTCTCCTGCCACACACAGCTCTCTGCTAGGGTGGTGCTGGCAAGGCCCCTCTGAGAATTTGCCTTGGAGTTAATGCTCTGGTGAGCGGCCTAGGGAAATTCACACCTCTCTCAGTGATTGTTTTGCGCTGTTTGCAGGCTCAGCCAGACATTGCTACATCGGTTATACTCAGTTCATGTTTTCTTTTCAACCATAAGGACTAGAAACTTGGATATTTTGTTAAATAAAAGCTCAGGTTCCAAGAGCTAGGGCCTAACACATGGACCTATAATGACTATACTTTAATCTGGCCCTGAGTCTCCATGGGAAACTGGAGGAAGAGGAAACTCAGCCTGTTCACCCCATCTGGCGGTAGGACTGAAGGAGACAGCTCATGGCTTGATTTCCCTTCTTTCTAGAACTTTGTGATGTGCATGCTCCAGCCACTCAGAGCTCCCTAACATGCCAACTGCACTGAGCATGCTGCAGCCCCACAGTGCTTTTCCCATGGCAAGAGCTCTGTATGAGGTGGGTGGCAGGAAGGGACCATGAGTTTGAATCTGAGTTCTTCCACTGACTGGTGTTAACAAATCTGTGCACTTCATAGCCTTCATTACTGAGTAAGGACTCCTATCTTAGGAGGCCAACAAGTATCATGCCCCACATTACAGATGAGAAACAGAGTAAAGTCACATCTCTCACAGGTGGGAAGTAAAGTCGTTGTTGTGTCTCCTTCTAAAGGATAACGGTTTACTAGTGCTACCAGCCACTCCTTTATCTCAAGCGCAGAGGTCTGTGCTGTGAATTTAAAGGTCCAGGATTCCAACCGCTGATGACCTATGTGGGTGGTCAATATCATTTCCAATAATGGAATTTCTGCTTTGTTCAGTTTGCTGCTAAAGAACATGGGAAATTACATTAAAAGAACGTTACGGTTGTAAAGTCAAGCTCTCAGAAAAGGCCAGGATTAAGATTACACATGCATATGCATTGTGGAATGTGTTTTAATTACATAATCCCATATTATGGAAGACACATGACCCCTGCCTCATTCAGTGCATAAGATGGACAGTGAATGAGGTGCAGAGTTTTGCAAGAGGAGACGGGATGTTCTCATGTTTAAAGCACTAGACTGAAACCCTGGAGAAGTGGGTTGTATTCCTGGCTCTGTCATAGACAGGAAACAATAGTAATCCTGAGTATTTTACATAATCGAAATGCTGTACAAACATTAGCTAATATCCCCATGGTGTAAAGGAAAAAGGTGAGGGACAGAGCTTAAGTAACTTGCCCACTGTTACACAAGAGTTAATGGCACAACCATATTAGAACTCAGGGCATCTTAATTCTCAACCCCAGTTCCTTCATTTAGGCTATGCTGCCTCTCCACAGCTTTCCTTTAGATTGGCTCTGCTAACCTGTCATGTAAAGGGCAAGGTAATAAGTCACATGAAAAATATTGTGACTCCAGTCCATGCTTCACCAACCATATTCTGTTACCAAAAGAAAACTATTGCAGAAAAAAAAAATCCTTAGGCTTGATTCTTCTCCTGGTGGTGTAAATCAAGAGTGACTCTAGTGAAATCATTGGAACTAACCCAGTGTAAAACAGGTCTGGGAGCAGAGGGAGGTCCCATATTTGAATACTGTGGCTCAAATTCCAACCTAGTGTGAGCCGCTGGTATTCTATTTGGTCTTTTGTTCTTTCTGCAGGTTCTCCTATTAGGGACCAGAAAGCAGCTGTATGTCTCGATTGTTTGCATGATTCTTCTCTTCCTGTGTGTCAGTCGACATCCACACAAAGTGCCACAGATCATATAATGTGAGACAATAGAGTATTGGCCTTCTCCTGCTGGAGGTTTGCCAGTTACGTCCAGAATAAACAGAGACTCTCTTTAATTAACTTTATTTAATGACCTGAATTCTGTTCCTATAAAACCACCTGTAATTTAAATTAACTATGGTGAGTAGGTCAGTATACTAGTAATCAATGGCAGTGTCACATTCCTTGCTTGTTTCTCTTATTAGTAATTATTCAGTAGGAGCCCAGCCCACCTGCTGCCAACACACAATTTAAAAAAGTATTTTTAAGGCAGTAAAGACAGTGAACAGCACTGTCATCCTTCCAAGGAATGTTGCATTGCACATACAAATAGCAATCGTCATGCCTAGTAAGTCATTTTCCTCTTATTCTCAGATAGCTTCCCTTGACCCATACAGGATCTCTCAAATGGCAATTCATCTTTAGGCTGCTGTTTGGTCTATTGCTGATTCTCTTGTAATTAAATACATGCAATGTCAAGTGGGGACCAACCAGGGTGACCCAAATAGCATTTTCTGGCTCTACACTATATATGCAATATGAAAAAGTGGCAGCAAAAATGTTGATCAACATGGCTCTCTTCTCAGCTGTATGGTAGGAAAAGCAGCAGGAAAAATAGCAATATGTTGTGTCAAAAGCATCTGACAAATGTACAGGTTCAGTGGACAAAAACAATGCAGTGTATTTTGTTTACAATATTAAGACTTTAGGGAGGCTTCCAATACAGGTTCCATTAGAAATAGTAATTGTCCCATAAATTACTGCCTCTTAAGTTTTAGTAAGCCACGAGTTATACTGGTATTGAAGACCAGTTAGTATGCCAGTTAATTATACCCAAAAGTTTCTAGAGGAGTTCAGTTCTTCAGGCTTTACTCAGGCAGCATTCCTGTTGAAGGCAATGGGATTTGTAAAATCAAGTGGGAGGGGAGCCCAGGATTAAAAGGAAGGTCACCCTCTCCTCTCAGTTACACCAATATAGGTTCTCTGAGCAACTACTAACATCAGTAGTGTTATTCTGGGTGTACACCACAGTAACCGAGCAGTATTTGGGCATAAATTTTATAGCATTATAGGCAGCCCACAGGGATAATCCAGACTGTCTAAATGCCCAAGGATTTTCGCTGTGCTCATTTCTAGTTAATGGATATACTGGCTGCAAAAACTGGCAAAGTACACAGTGTACAGACCCTTTACAACTCCTAAGGGGAATACTTATGCTACTGCATCTTTATTAAATGGGATAGCGGTTAGAGCACTTGCTTTTCTGGGACCCGGGTTTGATTTTGGCTCAGGCCAGCAGTGTAAAATGAGCTCTAGCAGGATTATTCCAGTTTCTTATGGCTGCATTTACATCCCACCTCTTTTCTTGCACATTGAATTAAGGTGCAATACTTACAATTGTCTTAGAAGCTGCTAGCATGGAACAAATGGCACTCAGCACCTCAGCGGGAGATGTCCACTGGCTCCATTGTGCAGGGTGTGTAGCAGCTCTCAGAGGACGACAGTGTTATGCAAATCTATTTGTTGGTTCACGTTTTTCTGTTACATAGGACTTGTATTTAGCTCTTCAGTAAAATGCCTTATAAAATTATTAGGAAATGCTTCCAGCCAAAAGACTATTAGTGAGGCCTGGTGCACAAAAGGAGTCAGGTGCCAGTTCTCAGTTTTAGGCTCCACTGTGATTGACAAACCTTCAGGTGAATTCACACAAAACGGCTGAGAGAGGAAGAGGCCCATCTCCCTCATAGCTTTTAGCCCAGTGATTAGGGCTGTGGGAGACTGCTGGTTCAAGTTGCCCCTCCATGTGAGGGAGAAAAGGGATTGGGCACCTCTTAGGACAGTGCACGGAGCCAGAGGACTATGGGATATTCTGCTGTGGGGACTCCCTCAGTCACATCTGTTGCAAGCTGGACAGTCAATCACTGGTGCAGGGGGACTGGATGCACACATCCTGGGGGAGTGCTGTAACCATCAGGCTATAGTGTCACTCTCATGCTTGTGCTCTCTCTCTCTCTGGCCCAATAATTCTTTCATTCTCTTTCCAGAGTTCAACAACTTCCACAAGTGCTTGCGGGACCATCAGAAAAGCCCATGGGCCAATGGTTAGAGCACTCACCTGCAGTGACAGAGCCTTGTTCAAATCCCTTCTCCTCAGGAGAAGGGGGGACTTGAACTGGGGGTCTCTCACATCCAAAGTGAGTACCCTAATGCCTGGGCTAGAAGTTTTATGAGGGAGTTATTCTTCTTCTGCACCCCCTACTTCCGGGTGTCACGTAAAAATAGCATACTAGGAACCCAACTCCCAGACTGTCTATGCTACAAGCTGGGGCTGTAATTCCCTGGCTCATGCAAATACAAGTACATTAGCCCTCATTGTGTTAGCATAAGTATAAATAGCAGTGTAGCTGCAGTAGCAGCAGGGGAGACCCGCAGAGAACAACCCTGCCTGAAACCCACTGGTATGTACTCAGCCCGGCTCAGCTATGCCTCCACCACCTCTCCCCTTGCTAGCATTTATGCTACCGCTATTTATGCTACCGCTAGCTCCATGAAAGTTAGTTCATGTGCACACAAGCAGAGGACTCACATCCCAAGCTCATAGTGTAGCTGTAGCCCAAGAGAGGCTACAGAATCACAAGCAGAGAGAGGCGCCTCACTGTAGCCTGGACTTGCACATCTCTCTTGTCCACGTCACTCATTGTCTAAATTAGGCGGCTCCCTGCCCGCATTCTGACTTCTGTGAATCATATAAGATGTCTCTTTCTCCTATTCATTGTATTGGGAGCTTAGGCTTCCTCCTCAGGCCTTGTGAATTACATTGATTTTGTAGGCACTTAAAAATCAGGTACTGTGATGTCAACATCACAATGCCTAGCTCCTTTTGTGCATCCAGGCTTGACTTCCCCAAAAACGAGACCTTTATGTTCTTCACATTTATCAGGCAAAGCCAAACCTCTTTGAAGTTAACAAGATCTGTAGAATCAATATACCAAGCTGCAATAGACAGCAATGGGTTTCAATTTTTGTGATATTAATTTTTTGCCTTCAAAGATGGCCCTTAGCAAAATATTTTTTGTACTTTTGTGATCCATGTCAGATCCCAGATATCTTCTACTCTGAATATAAAGATTCAAACTTAATATTAAATTAATCCTGCCTACTTTTCTGTACAATGCACAAAAATAGCTCTGATACTATTACTGAATTGCCTATGTGGAAGTCCCACCAATGCCAAATCTTCTTACTAAACAAGAGATGCTACACTAAAAATACCAGGACATGAAAAAGAAAAAACCCATTGTGAAAATGGAAATTACTATACTCTGTTTTTTAACAAAACTTGAAACCCATAATCACTGTCACAAGAGTATATTATCTACTGAATGATTTGCACAATACAAGAAGTAAGAGGTTATTTTTCATTTTATTTTATCTTTCATTTTGTAACTGTTATGGGAGGAGGTGTCAATTTTATTCTCATGGTCAGGGTGACCTTATTTACAGTTGCTTTTACAATGTTTCCAGATTATTTAAGTTATTCTAAGAAGGCTTGCCTGACATAATTCATGCTCTTCTAAATCGCACTGGGCAAATTCAGAAAACAAGAATGTTTCCACAAATGTATAGATATCTATTCCTGCTACTGTAAATGCTTAGGTTTGAAAATTACTATGTTTCTATAGATAACATTTAAATACACACATTTTAGGTCACGCAAACATTTACAGTACGTGATATGCGTAAAAAGGTGAAATTTCACATTATTATCTTGCTGAAAGACTGACTGTATTTGATTTTTTTGGCAAATACATCAAGACAGAACACTGATTTTATGAACTTTTAAATGGATATACATTATTTTGTTTGCAACTTGCAATAAAATTTAACTTCCAAATAAACAGTCAATTTTGGGAAAAATACAGAGGAGAAATTCTAGTATTTAAACCAATACTCTCATCTCTTCCAGTGAAGGGTTAGTGCTTAGATGTCAGAGTCAGCGTAGAGGACACTCGAAAGATCTGGGGGAGCATATTACTCAGCTGATAAAACATTTCCTCAGATATAGTCTGTAAAAATGAAGACAACAAAAAGCATTGATTTGTTTGCTATAATTTGGATGAGTCAAACCATTATCTCTATATTCTCTGCTCTCCTCCAGTGCTTTACTCGGTACTGGAGTCTTATAGCAGCACATCTACCACCCAGATGAGGTTTCCAGCCACTCATGCTATGACTAGGGCCCTACTTGAATCATGGGATGATCTTCAAATAAATGCACCTGAGTTGCGCACAAGAGATGGAAAATCGCAGAAAATAATAATGGACTTTTATTAATAGCAGTAATTTGGAAAAGCTAGAGTAGACCTATTTGCTTAAGAAAAAATTGCTGGAATAATATAAACACAAGTATTATGTTATGCCTGCTAATTTTTTTGTAACCAGACTTTTTGCTGCAACTATATTACATTTTTACTTTTTTTTTTTTAAGTGACCAATACAGCATAAAATTCAGGAAATTAAGTCTTAACACAATGGCAATAGAAATCAAGACCAGTCACATTAGCCTTTTACATTTTCCAGGTATTGAACGTTAGTGCAGAACTAATTGCATGCTCAAAATGCATGCAAAATTGTGATCTGTGCACAATAAGCTAATTAACAACAAAATTGTGGTGGAAGCATAATATTGCAGTATCTGTAATTTCCACAATATTGTGAATGAAATATGGTCTTAGCTATAACCTAATTCTAGTCATTAATAGGACAAAACCTACTTGCGAATATTACCCTGTATTTACATTAGCAAAATTATCTATTTAGAGAGGATTTCTTCCTCCAGTCACTAACTTTCTCTTAAGTAGACCTAGCATAGTCCTTTTCATGATTTCAGATTGGTGTCTCAATCTCTGAATTTCAAACTTAGATCTGATTTTGCGAGTAGTCTACTCTTGTTTCTCACTGCCTAGAGGCTCATAACTTTGTGTTGACAAGTAATTTTTTAAACTTATGAATATGCTTCCAAATAATACTTCCTTCCAGTTAACTTTGAAATGTATATAACTCTAAGGACCAGAGCAAATGAATAAAACTTAGCACTGATCACAACTTTTGGATGACTTCCTGCTTCTGAAGATCATCCAGAATTCAAACAATTTGGTAGTTATTAACAAACAACTTTGTAGTTCTAGTGCATGTGTTTTGGGGCCTGATCCTGTGCCTCTGAAGTGAATGGAAGTTGTGCCACTGATTCAGTGGGAGCATGATTGGGCTCTTGCCACACTTTCAAAGATGCTGGAGAAGACCAACTGAAAGCTTAAAATAAAGTCATTTAAGCTTACACTCCATACTTTCCAAACAAACTAGCAGTAAAGTCATATCTTTATATTAATGATAAATATATATCCTCTAAAACACTGTGAATTCTGACTCCAGTTATCTGATGTGTCTGTTATTAAATAGAGATAATAATGATACATCCTATAATGCCTTCTATCTGTAGCTGGCAAAAAGTGGTTCAAATGTTAAGTGTCACAATACCTCTAAAGCATGTATTATTCCCAATTTATAGATGAGAGAACTGAAGCACACAGAGGGTTAACTGATTTTTTTTTTTTTTTTTAAAGATTATATAGAAAGGCTAAGGCATAGCAGGGAACAGAACCCAGATTTATCAGCACCCAGAGCCCTGTTCTATTTTTGTCTCCTAGGCCATACCAAGAGTTAATTTCTCAATTTAACCTACCTGCGGTACCAGAAATTGTACGGTCCGAGAAATTCCTCCATCCCATGAAGCCATTTCCATCATGAAGCCTAAAAGACAACATTCACATATTTACATACTATATGCATTAGGTTTTCCTTTTAATGACACTTATCAGAGTGTGGTATACATTTACATATATAATTATGATTTCAGCAACCTGGTGGAGCTGCATAAACCAGATCAGCACCTCTGGCCCCATAGTCTTCACTAGCCTGGCCAACCTGCTGGTTCAAATCTCTGGTCAGCCTGGAGATCCTGATGATCCACTATGAAGAACACCACTCTAGTCTTGAAGGGTGTGATGTTCCAGCACTTGAGCAAACTGCACAATCTGGTGCTGGTCAACATGGAGCTGCAGTAGGCATTCAGAAGATACTTTCTGGATCTGTATTATTTTGACAGCTTGCTTTCAACAACTAGCTATGCTGTCTATATAACTCTGGTGTCAGCAGATATTGAATTCAGTTCTGGGCACTCTAATACCAGAAATATATTGACAGACTGGATGCAGTTTGGAGAAGGGCAATAGAAATTATCACAAGGAACTGATTTGTGAAGAAAGAGCAAAACATGTAGATTGGCTAGCTGCTGATGTGGTGTTTATAGGACAGGGGTTCCCAAAATATGGACCATGGACCAGTATAAGTCCACAATACCATACTGCTGACAAAAATACATTAAACACTTTCCTAATCGTATTTTTCTACATTGCTGACATAGGGATGTAGTATAATTGTGAATGAGCATATGGCCCCCACTTACTGGCCCCCACTAAGAAGAAACTGGCTAACTTCTAGTGTAGGGGGTATAACATTCAACTAATATTTGAAGGATTTGAACAGCAAAGATGGAGAGGAATTATTTAAACGTAGGGCACAGGAGTACAACCAGTAGTAATAGACAATAATAGATACATTTAAAAAGGGAAAAAACTGAGGCTAAATATCAGGAAAATTCCTGCTCATTCACCTCTGAAATAATCACCAAAAAAAAAATTAGTAGAAGCTCCATTGTGTGGTCATTTAAAACGTCAACTGAATGAGATATTGGAAAATATACTGTGAAGGAACAATTCTGCACTGTCAGATAAAGGTCTTGATGATGTAATGTGTCTTTTTTCATCTTTGTCTTCTAGACTTAGTCCTTGTCTACACTTACCGGGGGTTCGACGCATGACTATTGATGCATCGGTGGTCGATTTAGCAGGTCAGATTGCTCTCCCGTCGACTTCTGTACTCCACCTGAACGAGAAGTCGACGAGAGAGCATCTCCAGTTGACATCGCGTAGTGTGGAACCCGTGGTAAGTAGATTCTAAGTCCGTTGACTTCAGCTACGTTATTCACATAGCTCAAGTTGCGTAACTTAGATCAATCTTCCCCTTGTAGTGTAGACAAGGCCTTAGACCTGGTCTACACTAGGAATTTACAGGCATATAGCTACATCTCTCAGGGGTATGAAAAATCCACACCTTTGAGAGATGGATCTATACCAACCTAACCCTCTGTGTAGATAGCTCTAGGTGGACAGAAGAATTCTCCTGTCCATCTTGATACCACTCCTTGGGGAAGGTGGATTACTGATGCCAACGGGAGAATCCCTCCCGTCGGCATAGATAGTGTCTACACCGAAGCGTTTACAGTGGTGCAGCTGTAGTGCTAGAGTATAGACAAGTCATCACATGACAAGGGTGTGTTAATATTACTTTCTTCCCTCTGTTCTAACATACTATCATATGTTCATCACTTTTTAAAGAGGAAAGAATATAGAAAACATACACATAATGGAAAAGTTGTACCAACAGATACAAAATTACTTCTGACGCTCTATTTTGAATTCCTCACACTTTTCATCTCTTCTGCGACATGTACTTTTAAGTGATTTCTGCTGAGAGTGAATGTGACACAGAATAATAGGTGAAGAATGCACTAACCTTTGACACATTTAAACACAAGCTCTGCCCTCTTTAAGCACCATGGTATAGTCATTTCCTTAACAAAGAAAGAAAATCTAATTAAAAATTGTTTTAAGTTAATAAAATATAAGAAAAGCATCAACAAGTGGCTCAAGACAATAGTGTTGCAAGACAATGTTTTTCTATCAGGTCTTTAATATTTTGGTGTTTATCTTATTCCAATGTCTTTATTACTCCCATATTGTCTTTACAATCTCTAGTGTTATGAGCTTCCACACCTGCTCATTTGCTGAACACAATTTTCTCTACCAGAAAGTAGAAAGTTCTCTTCTTAAGCGGAGGTCTCTCTCGAATATCTCAGGCCATAGACCACATTTGCTAATGTTGTTTATTGATCTACTTCATTCTTTTCAAAGAAGATCATAGACAAAGAACATTTAGTTTTCCAATGCATTCTGGAAATGTTTATTGTTATGGATTACCACAAAAACTCAGCTACTGAGTTATTTACAGTGCTGAGACAGGCTATTGTGTGAACAGTGCAATATGCATTTTTAAGCTGAGATTTTCAAAGGGGGATATTGATGCACAGCTCCCATTTGTCTCAAGAACATTCACATGCACTATTACCATAAGCGGCTTTGAAAATCTCAGCTTTCAGATATTAGGTACAATTAAATTGCTTATATGGTCAGATCCATACTTTGGATTGCTAGAGTAAGGATGTGTTCAACAGCCTAATTGCAGTCACTGAATTTGTTGGTATTCCTTTTGAGGACCTCTAGCTATGACCCTCATACTATGGCCACTGGCATACTAAAAATGCCTTGGGCAGACAGATCTTGTGTTGGGGTTGGATTTATATCACAAAATAAATTCAATAATTCAAGTGATACAGATACAAGAAGAAATGGGGAGGGAATTTGGAGCTTCCATTAAATACCAAGATTAGGTATGGTACTCTGCGCCTATAAAGTTTTTCAAGAGGCATGGCTAATAGGGACTTGTCAAAAAAATTTGAGATCTAGATAAAAGTTTAAACACTGGGGAACATTACAGACGCTCCCCAACTTACGCAAGCGTTCCATTCCGGAATGCCTTGTGTAACTTGAATTTTGCGTAAGTCGGGAACATATACCTGACACTTATGCAAAAAAACAAAAACAAAAACAACTGTTTCTAGCTTACGGAACTTTTCCCGTAAGTGCGGATTTGCGTAAGTCAGGTTTATGTAACCCGAGGGGCGTCTCTACATGAATTTCGGACATTCCTTGGAATCTAAGCCAAGAAATGGAAAATACTATTTTTATCTCACTTGTAATCCATCAGTGGCAGATATATAAATGTCAATTTTATTAACATTATTTAAAAAGAATCATTCCTATGATTCATACTCTGGAACTTCAAAATATAAGCACCTCCCAGTATGAACAGAACTATGCATATAAACATGGACTCGCCACTCTACATACCCTTCCAAATTTCCAGTTTAAGCACTTTTGTATTCCATAAAACCAGCAAATGGTTCTAAATCTGCACAGTGTAAATGACAGATTGTCAAACACCACACAAAGAGCATCTCTACAGCAGGAAAAAAAAAATCAGCCTTATTTAAGAAGTATCAAACTTCTGATCATTTGGTAACACAAATACAGTTCACCCTATACGTTGCCTCAGAGGGTTGCTGTAAGCCGCAGTTCCCACCTACACTAGATACAGTGGATCATTATATATTATTTAAAAAAAAAAAATCTAGAGTGGCGGTAGAACCAACATTGTAAAATGGTAACATTTAAAAACAATTTTCTCATGATGCAAATCCTTAGCATCTGTTTGCTTTGCCCTTAGATTACGCAACAAATGAATCAGATAGCACAATCCTGGACAACAAAATATATATTTTTTCAAGCTTTCCGGAAGAAATACTGGGTCTTCATTGTAATTTATCTGCCTACACAGGCTGTCTGTCACATGTAAGGTAGGCGTTTGTTGGTGGTTTTGATCCCTGTTTTGGCCTAGTTTAAAAACCAGTGTCTAAAAAGAAAGGTCCTGTTGCCCTAAAGGCAAATTAGCAGTAGTTTTGCAGTCAGTAAGGTCAAAAAACATTTGATACCTTAAAAGGACCTACCAAAGAAGCAGGATATGACACCAGTTCTTGGACAGTGTCAGAGGAGTACAGATGTTAAGTGTTGGGGGCACTCACAGAAATAACAGATTGAACACAGAACGTCAATGAATTAAACCCACAAAAACTCAAATATGAATTAGAACCTGAATCATTACTGTGTCATCTTTAAAAGTGATATACTCATGATTTCACTATGCTATCAGGTTATTTTTTACATGCAGAGTATTCCACTAAGGTTCATAAGGCTACTCAGACCAGATAAGCAGGGTCCTATGTGCCAGTGTATGGGGTAAAAAAGATAATAATCAAAAGTCAACCCAGAATGATACTATCATTCTAGTGAGGTACAAGAAGTGTTCAGGGAGCTATGGTCTGCAGTCAGTAACCATGATCTCATCCCTGTCTTGCCCTCTAAAATCTATCAAAAAAAGAGCTTGATTTGTTAGTAGGACGGCCATTGTCTAGGACAGAGGAGGGCAAACTACGGCCCGCGGGACCTTCCTGCCCAGCCCCTGAGCTCCTGGCTCGGGAGGCTACCCCCGGCCCCTTCCCTGCTGTTCCCCCTTCCCTGCAGCCTCAGCTCACTCTGCCGCCGGCACAATGCTCTGGGCGGCAGGGCTGCGAGCTTCTGGGGCAGCGCAGCTGCGGAGCCCGGCCTGACCCGGTGCTCTGTGCGGTGGCGACACCATGGCTGAATGGGGGAATCCTGTCTGAAAGGAGTTCAGCCAGTAACACCAATAAAGCACATGGTGAGAGAAATCTTTACTTCGAATTCACTTTGCTTGATAAGTTAGGTATTAGTTTGTGTTTTACCTTTTATTTCTTTGTAACCAATTCTAACTTTAATACCTTATTACTTGTAATCACTTTATCTATCTTTCTGTAGTGAACAAACCTGCTTTATTATTTTGTTTCGTTTAAACCTGTGTGTGTTTCGACTGAAGTGTTTGGGAAGCTTCATATGAGATAATAGAAAATAACATGCATAAACCTTAACAAAATGACAGACTTTCTGTGAGCTTGTGTTGTCCAGAAGGGTATTGGGCTGTACACCACACACATTTCTGGGGGCATGTCTGGGCCTGGGAGTTTGCTGGTGTTACTCTGACATATAATTCAGGAGTGGCTGGCTAAGAGCACTCATAACTCAGCTGGGAGTAATTTACATGCTAGAGAGGCTGTGTGTGAACAAGGCCAGGAGTGGTTGCTCTCAGAGTAAAGCAGTGTAAAAGGCACCTCAGGTTGGAGAACTGAGGGGACACAGCTGTCCATCAGTTCAGATTGTACCCTGGGGAGTGTCACACAGGTGCTTAAGTTTTTACAGCATCAGTCCCTACGAGGGCTAAAAATAGAGAGTCAAGTCCTGAAGTCTCTAAACAGTTCTCAGTCAGGGAAAAGTCCAATTAATTTCAATACATTTGCCTTAGTAAGGATACCAGGCTACAACAGGTATACTTTGACTAAATGCCAATTTGGTAGCTGTCTCATATAATATATATAGCTGATGGAAATGAGGAGTGCAATTATTTATGGTGGTACAAGGGCACATACCCAAAATAATCTGCAAAAACTATACAAACAGCCAGTTTATGCTACAGATTGTAAAATCTCCATTTCTACTTTTTGGACTTTTCAGAAAATGTTCTGCATCACTGTAATAGTCACAAAAGGTGCCTGACTGCCACCCCTGAGAAATTTTCTGCTTTTCTATAGAACAGTAATACAGGCAACAGAGGCCACAAAATATTCCTCCTCTCTCTATCCATGGCAACCCCAACACCTGAGGAACAGAGCAACAGTTCTGAACTGGGGGGGGGCGAGGGGGGAATCCTGTCTGAAAGGAGTTCAGTCCATCTGTTCAGACTACCATACAAAAGGTGCCATTTGTGGTGTTTTCAGTGATGAAATGTAAACACCTGTCAGTTAGGAAATAGTATGAAGTTATCTCAGTTTATACAGAATGCAGAACACGTATGGTTTGCATGCATTGAAGTCTACAGAGTGTACTTTTTAAAAAAAACAGCAGTATTATTATTACAATTATTTGCATTGCCATTTCACCAAGGGGCCCCAGTTATGGACCATTAGGCACAAGTGAAACAGTAAAAGCAATTTTTTTTGGTGACATTCACTTTATATGAAGTCCCAATATCAGTAAAAAAGAAGTCACTCTTCATTCAGTTTAATAAACTCCATGCCGTTGCTAAATTATAAAAATCCATCTATAAAAGGGCTGCCTTTTTTTTTTTTTTTTTTGCAGAACAACAAAGAAAGTTCCTGATGAATGCCTGTCACAATGAAACATCTCAACATCTCTGCAGCTGTGCTCCTGGTTAACCACTTTACAAAAAAAATTTTTTACGTAGGTGGTAAACACAACTTTAGAAAACAAAGTTTCCAAAGGCACCAAATTCAGATTAGTTTTCAGAAATCTGATATCGTTCACTTTTCCCTGTACAATGTATTACAAAAGTTGCATGTTTTAAATTAGGTCAGCCAGCTGCAGTAAATTGTTTGTTACCAACAGTTCCAATTCAATTCACAAAGTATATCAAGGACGAATATATAGTTTTGCCTAAATCTACACATACTATGCTGGTCATAATGTTTATTCTGCAAATGCTTAAACCAGAAAACCAATACAAAAAGGGAGATAAAAGTAATTAGCATTTAAGACTCTAAAGAGCTTGGTGTTCATTCTATCCTTCAGTTTCACACATTAGTTCATGTCTTTTAACTAGGATCCCATCAGAAAACGAGGAGCAAGTCTACACTACAGTGCTACATTGGCACAGCTGCACCGATGCAGATGCACTGCTGTAGCGCATCTGGTGAAGACATGCTATGCCAACGGGAGAGCGATCTCCCATCAGCATAATTACTCCACCTCGGCGAGAAGCAGAAGCTATGTTGGTGGGAGAGTGTCTCCCGCTGACATAGCGCCAGTGTGAACAGTGAAAACTTGCGTTGCTTGGGGTGCGTGTGTGTGATTTTTCACACCTCCTGAGTGACGTAAGTTACAGATGCTCCCTGACTTACGCAAGTGTCGAATTTTGTGTAAGATAGGAACGTTTACCCGACAATTACGCAAGGAAAAAAAAAAGCTTATGGAATGTAGGGAACTTCTTCCATAAGTGCGGATTTGCATAAATCGGGTTTGCGTAACCCGGGGAGTGTCTGTATATCGACTTGGGCTATAGCGTAGAACTGGCTTTATAGTACAAGGACAGGGATTTTTTTTTTTTTTTTTTTTTAAGATTATGCAACTGAAAATAAAATTGAACTAAAGGTTGAAGAAATTCCACAAAATATATCACAGGAATCAACTGATGTTCTCCCTCCCTAATTAAAATCTAAGACTCAAGTTCTGATAACCAATCTACATGAATCTACTCAGGTTTGCAGCCTGAAAAAAGGTTTATATCAGAGATAAGATTTCATTTTTAAGAGAGTTAATTATCTAGTTCTAAACTTTTAGGTTGAAGTATATAATTATGCACAACATTAACTGAGTTTCCTAACTTTTGCACAATTACATCTTTTATAATAATAGATCTTGATCCTACAAAATAATCTGTGCCGCATGCCATTTAAGTCAGGATCCCTACTGGTGATTCCTTTGCAGGACTAGGGTCAGATTGATTAGTTTCTGAAGAAGAAATATGCAGTGCTAAAAGTGGCATTTTAAGTTAGGCTGCTTTTTCCTCACTCTCACCCTCTTTTTTTATATAAAGACTGAGACCATCCTGTACTATCTACAAATAATAAATAGAACACAGAGCTAAACAGTGCTAGTATGCTCTAAATTTCTCATCTCCACTGTTTTTCAACCAGCATCAATGAAAACTGGGCGTATGAGAAAGCTCTACAGTAGCTGTTCCAATGAGACCAGCAGATGTAGGAATGTGCTACTTTTCTGAGTGCAAATATAGAGGTTAGATTACTCGGTGGTTTTGTTGGGTTTTTTTGTTTGTTTGCTTTTACTTACCTCTGACATATCATGTACCAGTAGAAGAGGGATGCTAATTGTAGTAATATCGTGTGTACAACAAACTTTGAGAATATTTCTGAGGCCCATGATTGCAGGATCCCGAGCAGTAATGTTACCAGACTTTACATTATCATCCACACACAGATGAAAAGCAACATGAATTTCAGAAAGATTTGAATGGCGTGTGATGTAAAATTCTCCTGCAAAATAATGAAAGAGACAATGTAATCTCTATCATGCTAGTAATCTATACTAAATACAAACATATATAATAAACATCAAAGCATACTGGGAATGACAAGTTTTAATACCAATGGTCTGAATCCAATGTGGTGTGTAATGCTCCTTTATCAAATCAAATCAATTGCTGTACTTTCTTACTGTTATTTTAAAGACACACGGCAAAATTTGCCCGTCAAACCTAGATCAGTAGCTATAAATAAGAAGAAAAGACACTAACAGATGTAAAAAACTGCAGAACAGTGACACCCATCCCCTGTTCACATTGACCCAAGACTTATTTCCATGCTTTTCCACTGTATTTAGTTGACATCAGAGATCTGGTGTAATAAGGCACGACAGTGCCAATATAGACAGATATGATCTATATGTGGTAGAAGACGTCAGTAGAGAAAAAAATAAAGAGGAGGTGTAACAGTGAAAACATATACGCAAGCAGTGAACTACAGACAGATGTGGGAGGCGGAAATACCCAAAATGGATGGGTTAAAATAAAGGCTACAAAAAGCCTGTGGGAAAGGATAGTGGGTTATCTAACAGGAATGTACAGGAAGATGAGGCAAGTTATCAGAGAGCATCAAAATTAAAAAGAAGGCTTAGTAATGGGGGTTTGTTTAAAAAGTGCCTAAAAACTATTTGTCAAAAGGTATTTTTAGACTTGGTGGAACACAGTTTTAATCCCCGAAGTGGAGGAAGAAATGAAGGGCAATGGAGTCTTGGATCTGATATTAGCCCAAAGTAACAGAGATAAAGGCGTGAGGAAATTTTGGGGACAGCCACCACAAATTAAGATGCCAATCCAACAAACAGATCTACTTGGGTCTAGCCCTATTGAAGTTAAGAGGGAAATCTTGGGGGTGAGGGTCATCTGCGTGAATCTCATTGCAGGATTGGGACCTAATTATAAAGATGGAATATAGAAACAGCATCAGTAGGATGCGGATTTTCATAAACAAAATATTTTTGAAATGAAGGATATTGTAGGCAGTGTAAAAGCAGCTATCACGCCAGCTGGAAATTGGAGAGAGAAAAGAGGAGAGAACTTAACACTACTCTTCTACCACCAGTCAAACAAAATACAAAGATTTTTAGAAGTGGCTGAAGGAAAGGTATGTGAATGAACTGGAATACAAGAGAATTATAAAGGTAAAAGGGTCAATAGAAAGGAAAGGAGGTGTGTGCAGCAAAAAAAAATGCAGACAAAGTAAAGGAGGCAAAAGGAAAGAATACTTGTGATGGGAGGTGACAAGGGAAACAAAGTTCTGAGTTGGGCCCTTTCATTCTGGTAGGCTAATGTCAACACTGCTTACACAAAACAAGGGAGAAATGTTATTCTCCCTATAGGGCTGGTCTACATGCAGTCTGTACATTCATTTAACTGCCCTGGTTTAGAAACAGCTTTAGTGAAATCAGTGCAACCACCACACCCCCAGCGTGGACACTTTCACATCAGTTTGAATGTCTTTTAGCTTAAGTTGGCTTGTAATTAAACTAAACTAATTTAATCGAGTGATTTAAAAAAAGTGTCCACATTAGGGATTACCCTGATTTAGCTAAAGCTGTTTCTAAATAGTGCACAAATTGTGTGTAGATGTTCAAATCATTTCTACATAAACTTTTCTTACTAATGGGACAACACATACAGAGAAGCAATTAGAGATATTTCCTCCTAAAGTCCCTGGTTAAATAAAGCATTTAAGAATATGCTTAATTTTAAGTGTATGAGTAGTCCCACTGACTTTAGTGGGACTACTCATTTGCTTAAAGTTAAGCACATGCTTAAGTGCTTTGCTGGATCACAACAATAGTGACTAGAATCAACTATTTTAAAAGACAATTGTTTTCTGAAAATATTTCAATACTCCTTCAAATATTGTAAGGTGGGTTGTTTTTTATTAGCAAAATGAATCTTAGGCACAGACTGGTTAAGTGACTTTCCCAAAGTCACATGGAAGTCAGTGGCAAAGCTGGGAATAGAAACCAGATGTCCTGACATCCAGACACGTGCCTTAGCCACAAGAACACCCCTCCTCTCTTATTCAGGGCAAGTTGTGTTTAGTTTCAAGTTTGTGCTCTGAATTTAGAACTAGAAAAATATGTATCTATAAAGCACAGTCTGCTTTAAAAAAACAAAACAAATACAAATCCTCATAATAGTACTCACCCGGCAAAATATTTGATTGGTTTCGTTCAATATTCTTGGACTTCTCTTCATTTCCACCATTTCTATTTACTGAATCTGTGTGTAATGTAACCATTAAATATATTGTATATAAGCTATTTATTATATTAGCCTTGGTAAACAGACCTTAAATATTTTCACTCATCACATTTTAAGAATTTAGGAGCTGATCCAAAGCCCTCTGAAATTACTGCAAATCTTTTTATGGACTTTAGTAGGCTTTGGATCAGGTCCTAATTGCTAAATCCTCTCTTTGACTTCGCTTTCACACAGCAGTCCTTTATTGAGGGATGCTCTGAAAACCAAATGCACTCAAAATATAATAGAAACAGAATGCTATGAACAGACTTGGAAGAAAGAAAGATTGTTATTTCACTGTACTTGCAAGGCACTCAGATACTATCATGTTGGGGACACATAAATGTATAGTCACTCTAGGCCAGTGGTTCTCAACCCACAGCCCACCTACGGCCTAATCAGCACACAGCTGGGGCCCATGTAACATCCTCAGGACCATACAGGTAGTATGCATACTGTGTGGATATGGCCCACATAACACACATAGCTGCATATGTGGCCCAATATGGTAAATAGGTTGAGAACCACTGCTTTTCTCTCTTAAAGCTGCACTCTCCCCCCTTTGTCTCCTAATTCTCATTTATTTTTGTGGTCTTAATTCTCTAAAGCAGGGATCAGCAACCTGTGGCACGTGGCACACCAGGGTAAGCTGGTTTGTTTACCTGCCACATCCACAGGTTCAGCTGATCGCGGCTCCCACTGGCCGCGGTTCACCGCTCCAGGCCAATGGGGGTGGCGGGAAGCGGCGGCCAGCCACATCCCTTGGCCTGCACAGCTTCCCGCAGCCCCCATTGGCCTGGAGCGGTGAGCCGTGGCCAGTGGGAGCTGCAATTGGCAGAACCTGGGGTAACACGGCAGGTAAACAAACCAGCCCGGCCTGCCAGGGGACTTATCCTGGTGGGCCATGTGCCAAAGGTTGCCGATCCCTGCTCTAAAGTCACATTAGAGTCTTACAGATAAGAGGAGAGCAGTAACTTGATTTTTTTTCATTTGCAAACAGGAACATAAACGTTTATGGAAGCCCATTAACATATAACCAACAATTTGCCATTCATTTTATACAAAAAGAATTTAAAGGGAGTGTAAAAATAAGAAAACGACAATGATTTACTACATGAAATGAATTACCGGTACTACTTTGTATCAAGGAAAATTATGGAGATGTAAAGAAGTAAAGAAAATACTGAAAACTATTTTCATAAGACTGTCTTCTACAACATGCTGATTCCTAAAGGAAAATAGTTTCTCTATATACTTTTGTGAGCCTACTCACGTTACTGACTCACTTAAACCACATAAGTACTTCTTTGCATGAAAACAAAAGTATGAGTACTGCCTCAACAGCATGTGGTTGAAGACTTCCTGTCATTTTGTGCAATCTCTTAGCCGCTTGTAAATACAAGGTAGAGTGGTGAATGATGCACTTCCCCTCTGGTCCTCATGTTAGTTAGGATATTCTCTTCTTTACTACCCAATGGTTGTGAAGGAAAAAATCGTAACTTCCTCCAATTATTGAAATTTCTAAATCTTTAGACAGAAAATAAAAAAAATAGATCAGACTAAAATTTGTCCATTGCTATAGGCAGGCTTAAATTGGAGAGAGGGAGAAGGTACGGCATGTCAGAACCTTTCCCAAGCTGCCACTTTGTGCACAAGAATCTCAAGATTTTTTTTTAATTAAGTCTTTTCTGTTAACTGATGCCACATTGTGTGCCCAAGTTTACAGACAGACTGGAACAATAGCTCTAAGAGGGGTGAATTTCCCCATTCATCACACAGGGCATTAACTCAGTTGCTGCTGTATTTCAAATATAACTAACATCTCATTTTGGCCTCATGAATGTGGAGATATTGCCACTTGATTGGAGGGGAGAAAAATAAGGTGGAGTCAAGGCATCCAGGAGAACCTATCGGTATATTTCAACACCACTCAGAGTTAAACAAGCCTAGAGGACATGTACAATCATATTATCTGCTCAATCTATCATGAGTGGCCTCTCAAGCAGACAGCTTCTTTTGTGGGAGGACACTGGAAGAGTACCTCTATCTTTTTTCTTTTAAAAATTTGACTCCGGCTATACAGAGTTTGTGAAAATGTCATAACAATTAGCTTTTCTTATAGCATTTTCATTTAGGGCTTGAGCCTACCTTTTGACAGGACATACAAAGATGTTACAATCATTACAGGATACACATGCATGAGTGTAGAAGCTTAGGATATATGGCAATGTGCACTATATTAAAGTGCATATTTGAATCCTTGATCTCTGCTCATCAGTAGCTTGGAAAGAGATAATACTAATGTTGCTCCAGGCATTAACAGAGGGACTGGTAAAAGTTATAAAATTGTGCCAGATAGCTTTCTCCACACCAGGACCAATGCGTCTAAAACTAATTCAGTGCAAGATAGAGTAAACAATATCAAAGACAACAATTACCCTTTGCCTACTACATAACAGATATTGGATCCTGTCTTTCGGAGCTCTCTAAAGATTTAAGTGTCAAGAAGAGAAAAGATCTAACAGATTAATGTTTTTCTGCCTACATATGAACCTTTAAAAAAACAAAATTAAAAAGAGAACTGGCTGAATTACTGCTACGAAGCAAAGTAAAAGTAACTTATATTGGAAACCACAGAAATCCTTAATGTTTCTGTCTTCTCTGAGCTCAATAGCTTACTTTTTTATTGCAAATTTTGTACGTTAGTTTCAGACAATCATAGTTTGGCAGATTATTTATGCTTCAAGAGACAGAAGCGATCTAATAAACTATTGTGTATTTATACATCAGTATCTGCCCTCTGCCCCCCAATCCTAAGGTGCTTTATGGAGGTACATCCCCATTCTACCTATAGGGAAACTGAGGTACAGAGAGGTTAAGTAACTTGCCCGTACAGACACACACAAAGCATTTAGTCACAGGGATGTTCTATTTCAAGAAAAATAATTCTGATTGACACTGACCATGCTGTCTTTTTGACTTACTGCTGCGTTGTGCTCTAGCATAAAGTACAACCTGCTGCACAATTTCAAGCTGCTCTTGAATCCCAGGAAAATGGAAATCTGTGCATTCTTGGCAAACTGTTGCAAAATCTAAAAGAAAGTAAGTTTAAAACACAAGTTGCAGCTTTTGTCTGCGAATATTATATAATTTTGTGCTAGTACTCTAGCAAGCTAGTGAGAACAGCAAACGTATCTACTGTGCACCACTTTAAATTCAAACAATTTACAAGAGAGTTAAAACATTTTTTAAATAAATGGATTATTTAAAAAGGAAAATCTTCAAAGACTGATATTACATACCAAGTAACCTAAAAGACCATGCCTGAACCAAACAAATAAATACTGTGGGCATAAATTAGTTTTTTTTCTTATTTTGTAAGACATATACATTTGAATGCTGTAACCTCTTTTGTTGGTACCTACCATAAATATTTTAGTGAAATGTGTCAGAGTGTTAGTTACCAACAACTGGTATGACTGCTAGTGTAAAAAGTTATGTGCTGCAGACAAAATGAAATAATAGATAAATTTCTCACACAATGTATCTAGGAAGCCAGAATCAGTCTTTCAACACCAAAAACACAGACCTTACAACTACAGAAGAGTGCCCCAGCTGGTAGCAGATTCCTTATCCTCTCTGTGAACAACAACATGCATCTCCTTAGATCAAAGTTCAATTTTGGTTCAAAATTAATTACTATTAGTATTTCAGATATGCATAAAGGCTCCAACCAAGATCAAGGCCCCATTTTGCTAGGTTCTATATATATATATTTAATACACACACACACACACACACATACACATATACATACACATATACATACACACTTTCTGAGTAAGTGACTGATCCCACCAAGGCTTCTGTCTTTCAAAACCACTCACACATCTTTAACTTTACTCACACAAGTAGTTCCACTTGGTTCAATGGGACTACTCACCTGAGCAAGGATAAGGATTTAGAAATCTTTGCAGGGCATAATAATATACACATGCTTCACATGGATAGTTCTAAAATATCTGCAACACTGGGGCTAAATAAGCAAGGCTATCAAAGTATGTTATAAGACTTTCTTTCTTCTACTGTACTGAGCACACTGTCAGCCCTGAACAAATAACATGGCCCTGATCCCACAATGCTTACTGCATGGGCAGACCGCTGTGCACCTATGGAGCCCCATTATCTTCATTGTGGCTCTACAGTCCACTTGTAGGTTTATGTTGCAGGATCAGGGCCTAAGAATTTTCCTCCAGTCCCTCTCTAAATAAAAGTCACCAGGTTCAAGTTTGTATTTGTTATTAAAAACAAAATGAATGGGAAAATATCTTCAAAATGTGTAGAGCGCACACAGTGCTTTTATCAGAGGGGTAGCCGTGTTAGTCTGGATCTGTAAAAGCAGCAAAGAATCCTGTGGCACCTTATAGACTAACAGACATTTTGCAGCATGAGCTTTCCGGGGTGAACACCCACTTCGTCGGATGCATGTGCTTTTGCTATTATTTGCTAAATAAGGAAGCTAATGATTGAAAGGTTAGGTAGTAAGCATTTTTATATACCTTGTTGACCTCCATGGTATGTGACCTGGTTAATCTTAAAAGGGCTTTTGGGAAACAGAAGGCAGAAGACATTTCCCCACCTTAGCTCTAAGGTCTAATTAGTTGTTGCTATATATGATAGAACAGGGGTCGGCAACCTTTCAGCAGTGGTGGGCCAATTTTCATGTATTCACTCTAATTTAAGGTTTCACTTGCCAGTAATACATTTTAACGTTTTTAGAAGGTCTCTTTCTATAAGTCTATAATATATAACTAAACTATTGTTGTATGTAAAGTAAATAAGGTTTTTAAAATGTTTAAGAAGATTCATTTAAAATTAAATTAAAATGCAGAGCCCCCTGGACTGGTGGTCAGGACCTAGGCAGTGTGAGTGCCACTGAAAATCAGCTTGCGTGCCGTCTTCGGCACCCGTGCCATAGATTGCCTACCCCGTGATAGAAGTTGCTGCCTTTTTTAATCTTTGTTTATTATGACTTTTAAATAATTGTCAAGGACATCTAGGGATTAGGACAAGCAGTGTTTTGTCTGTTTTGATAAACTGAAATAAGTAAAAAAATAAAAATAATTATTGTGAGTATGAAACATACTTTTAGGATCGGAAGCAGCCTAGAAATAGTAGTAATGGCAATTATATCATGCTGCAGTTTCTTCTGCTACTCTGTTTTTATTCTCTTGGAATACTTTGCTTCTCACTGGAAGTATTTTTTAAGGAAAGGATACAACAGGATGTCAAGGACAGGACACCCAACCAGTAACAGTGGCTCTGGCCAAAACAAACATTTGAAATGTAAACATTTTTGTACTGAATTTCAGGAGGAAGCTGGGAGAGGTCTGTAATGTGGTTCAGAGAAAGCCGATGTGGCCAAGATTGGAACTGGGGCAAATAAAATTTCAGTTGCCTTGCCCACAGTGGCTAACCATTTATACAAGTCTAGCTATTTAAAAGGAGTGCTCTCACAACTGCTACCAGTTCTGTTTTCTGGAGTAGAAAACACATATAACTTTCATTGACTTCCATTCAAAAATTTGCAGTGCTCAACACTTCTGAAACGCAGGCCTATTTATTTTAGATGCCTAAATATGGATTTTAAAGCCTAGCTTTAGGCACCCAGTTGTGAAAACCTTTATCTTTGTAAAAGGTATAGGCAGTACAACACACTCTGGAAATACTATTAATTATTATTAAGCAAGTTCCAGAATGGGAAAGTGAGAGAGAACCAGACATTTAAGACTATTTTAGTAGTTTGTTGGAGGACAGAGATAAGCTGAAGCAAATTCAGCTACAAGATTTGAGATCTGTCAGATAGAGAGAGAAATGGAGGACTTGTGGTAAAATCAAGTTTTATAGGAATTGCTTCTTTTTGAGAAGGGATAGGGAGCAAGAGTACATTCTGCAAGGGTAACTTTGGTGTTCGCTTCAACAGTGCACTGAATTAGACGACGTACCTCTTTTGATGCCACTGTATGAACTGATTCGGTTGTCTACCAATAAAACCAGGCCACAAAGAGAAGTTGAATAAAGTGACAATGCAGTTTGAAGTCTGTGAAGCTTTACTCCACTTCGGTGATTGCGTTTGTGTTTACAGAAGTCCAGTATATCAGCTCTCAATAATCTCAAATTATGCATAGTTTTCAACTGGGCTCCTGTGTAGAAAGCAAACCCAAAGAGCGCTGAATCCAAACAACTTCAGATATATTACTAAATAACAAACTAGAGTTTTCATTGCTATCAACCCTTTAATGCTCAAATATGCATTGTGTATGTGTGTGACCAAAACTTAGAATGGAGATACACAACAAATAATCAAATGAGGGTAATGAGTGAGGTTCTTTTCTTTAGCATCTATAAAGGTGTCAAGATTTTATACTACCGATAGTAGCAATTTACAAGACTAAAAGGTCTGATAAGACAAAGTGTATGTGATAGAGGAAGGTAAATCTAGGCCTCTAAACAAGTCCCATCCTCCACCATGGGACAGAGGATGAAATATGTAGGTTGTCAGCACATGTCAAATATTAAAAACATACAATTGCATAAACAAATTAAAACTTCATTTTAAATATTTAATTTTTGGAAATTCTTTTTTTGGAGTTTAATCCAACTCTTAACTTTTGTCATTGACTTCAACAGAAGCTGAATCAGACTCTATGTAAAAAAACAACAACATTTGATCTGTATCCTGAAATTTTCCCTAGAAAGAGTTTTTCAGTTAGCTATTTGCAAGGCTATTGTTTAAATACAACAGATCAAGATGCCTTATTCTAGGTATTATTTTAATACTTTGTCACTTATTCTAAGCTCTAAGTATGAACAACACATTATTCTATATAATTATACTTCATCTTAATGGCTTATTGAGAATTCAGTGCTCAATTATCTATGGGATCATGTTACTATACTTACCCAAATGAATAGTAAAACTTTCTTCTAACTGTCTCTGCTCTTCATAAATTCTTCCATTTCCTTCTACAGATTCTCTCAGCTGACTGGGTTGAACCTTAATTTCCTCACTGAAATCCAATAAAATACATTTAAAAGCTCTAGAAGGTTTATCATTAATGCTCTTCTTTTCCAAGGCAGAAATTTGTTTTGTTTTGTTTTGTGTTAGGGACATACAAATTTTTCCCAACTGATCCGTGGAAGCCAAAAATCTGCATATAATTTGCATGAAACAGAGCAGATTGCTGCAGCCTTATAATTACAATACAGCGGTATGACCCAGAGAGATTACAAATCCCAGCTCTATCCTAAACTGAGCAGAAGTCACAGATTCCACTATAAGGAGGGGAGATTTAAGATTAAAAAAAAAAATATTGGATTTCCCCTCTTAACCTAGCTGTTGAGAGCATCCAGTAAATAATTTTGCACTTGCTGGATTTTATAAAAATCCATTTGTGGATGTTTTAAAATGGGATATCAAAGGAATGTCAGCTTCAAATTAGACCTACTTTTAAATCGTTACAATCTGGTAGGAAAGCCTTTGAACAGTCCTTTAAAAAAGAAAAAAATCCACCACTGTTTGCTCATAATGAATGATATGAAAGTCTCCATTTCTTTTGTGGTACATTAAGAACACAAGCTCCCCTTTCTGAATTCCCCGGCAGAAGACAAACAGTGTTTTCAGAAAACACTGTTGTCAACATGCTTAGTGCAGCTCATGCACAAATAAATAAAGCATGTTTGTTTCTGCAACATTAGAAGAAGACTAAGACATAAATGTCACAAAAAAGGAAAAATAAAAAAGTAACGAGCATCGAATTGAATAACTGTATTATTTTTAAAAACTGAGACTTTTATTCTCTCCATTGTGTAAATAGCATCTTCCAAATCAATTAAAGTTAATCATTAAACACTTTTCAGTCTCCTCTCAGAACTGGGTGCAGCTGAAACAGTAAGAGATGGCATGCTGTATTAGCACTTCCAAGGTGCCCCATCTGTTTCTGCACAATTAAAGCTTTAATTAAAAAATTAAGACTCCAACTTTTGTAACTGTTAGTAAAGTTCTCAATCCTGTGAACTCTTGTGAGTAGTCCTATTAAAAACTCAACAGGACTACTCCATCCACCAGCATTTGCATAACTGGGGCCTAAGTTCGTGTAGCTCCGTTTTTGGGAACCACCTGACTTGAGACCTTGTGCATGATTTTCAGATGTGCTAAGGACCTACAGCCCGTGCTACTCTGAAAATCAGAAACAAGGGTCAGAAACTCAACTAGTATATACTGACAACTCTGGAGTTACACCAGCTTACACCCAATAAAAAACCATCCATAAATGACTTCAGAATGCATTCTGGAACATTCTATTAGAAATATACATTTTAAATAGTAAGGTAAAGTAGGAAGACACAACTTAAAGACATAATTTAAGCCCATGCAAAGAGTTATACATTTTCTCTCTTCTATAAAAGAACACGTGATGGTTCTATTTTCAGTGGCTCTTAGCCTTTCAATATATATTTTCAATTTAAATCACTATTAGAGAACAGTTACTAAAAAGCGAGTTCTGTACATTACTGTAGTTGAACAGAAAGAATATTTAAAGAGAACTTTACAGCAGAGCTAAATACCTGATTGAGATGTTGTTGGGATTTTTTAGATCTTGATGAAGTTTTATCACCCATTCCTGATACTCCTGTTTTTGGATGGCAGTGGACTGTTTTAGTTCACTGGTCCATTTATTCTCCAAAACCTAAAAGTAGACATCATTCCAACCAAATCATTTTTCTTTCTTAAGACAATTCTTTGCATGATTTACTCCAATTCACTGAACTTAATTTACCTGTTGGGATTCAAAATGCTGAGCAGCCAATGCATTTACATCTTGATCTGTTAGCGACTTTCCTAGTTCTTGCATCACCTTATCCATTTCTGCTCCTTGTCTAAATCAGAAGCCAATCATTTAGACCAATGCATAGTTACATTAAGCAAACTTTCTGGATGTCTCTGCCAATGTTGAAAGCTTAGCTACTTATAAATGTCAATTACATCATCAACATTTTCATTCTCAAGGTAGGTTTAAATATAAAATTAAGCTTGAAGGCAAAAAAAAATCAGAAATCCAGAGCCAAACCCACCCAATTTATCCACATAAGTAGTACAAGGGACTTCACTGGGAATATCTGTGTAAAGCAAGCAAATTTTTATGCAACTTTTTATCCAGTGCTAACAAACCATGTATAGGATGATTTGTTAGCATCAGATAAATGCTACTGGTTGACTCCTTTTAAAAGTGAACTTTTTACACACGGTTTGAGGATCAATAACACCAACCATTTTTTAAAAAGTCAATTTTCACATGTGCAGTAGCAACTTTTCAAATCTCAGCATATCAGAAGGCTGTCATTGTTTTGTTTGTTGAAAATAGTTTAAATACAGTTTATTTTAATCCTTTTCCCTTTAAAAAATTAAAGCAGGTGAAGTGTGTTAAATTAAGCAACCTGGATACTAAAATCCTTTTTACAGAAACAGAACAGGACAAGCTTCTCCCAATTCTTAGCTGGAGGGAGTATCTGTTGTGTTGAAAGGATAGTTTAACTTCCGAACCCATTCAGTCCTGTGAGACTATCAACTGGTAGTGTTTCTGTGATGTGGATACCTAACCACCAGAAACTGGACTGAAACTACAAAATCATTTTATATTGAACAACTTCAAGTGTGAGCTACGTTCAAAGTAAGAAAGATTCAGTATCACATAACCACCAATCATCTGAGCCAGCTCAGCTAAAAACTCTCCTTTGTCACTTGCTTCATCATTTCTTTTGCAGGCACACTTTTCTCCAAGCAAAGATCAGCTCAACATAGCACAGAACTGGCAGCAATACCTGGCACTAAACATCTATTTAAAACCTAGGGACAGGGTTTTCGAATCAGGTCATGTGTAAATAGACTATATAATGCCTACAATCAATTGGTGTAACTTCAATAGTCCCTTACATATGAAGATTCATGGTCATGCAAAGTACATCACTGCCCCAATATAACGCAGTCGTGGAGAGCCAAAATCCCTACCATGTTATAAGTGAAATGCTGTTATATTGGGGTAGCGGTGGCAGGGCTGCAGCGGTGATTTAAAGAGCTCTGGGCTCCGGCCGCTGCGGGGAGCCCGGGCCCTTTAAATCGCCAGCCCAGACCCACTGACGCAGCCCCTGGTTAGTGGCAGCAGGACTCCAGCAGTGATTTAAAGGGCCCTGGGCTCCCTGCAGCAGGTGGAACCCAGGACTCTTTAAAGCGCCGCCGGAGCCCCGCTGCTACCGCGCTATATGCAAACCCGTGTTATCTCGGGTCGTGTTACAGCAGGGTAGCGGTGTATATGAAAATAAATTCCACTGAAGTCAATACACAGTTATGCCATAGCAAAGCTCTGCAAGACAGAATGTGGAGCTATTTCCATGTGCTCTTTTTTCTGCTTATACATACAGGTGATTCACTGAGAAAATAATTCACTAGTAGTCAAAACCTCACACTATACCCATATTGTAGCAATTTAATGTCTCCATAACTGTCATGAATAAAGTAACTTCATACTAGGAGAAAAAACTAAATATGTGTGCATGCACTGTATAATGTGGGCATAATATCAGAAGGTTGATGTTTTGAGACTTTTACCTTCATTTGCTACTCAACAAGCTATGTAATTGGGACATTTTGGTGTTAATACAATGAAGCCTGTCCCTTTTAAACTAATATTTTATATTGTTATATATTTTTCTGTATAATAATGTTTCAGCTTAAGCTTTTATTTCTGCTCTAAAGAGGAAAGCATTGCATATACTTTCCCTAGTGGATAAAGAGGCTTTTGCAGCTTTTCAACAGTCTACCCGTTATCTAGAATCCAATGTTCCAATAATATGTATTATAAGCTATAATCATTGGCTTGAGTGGAGGTCTTTTCTCCCTCTTTTGATGTGAGGAAGTTGATGGTTTGCATTACTTAAGGCACATTAAAAGGTACTGGAGCTTTTGTATAGGGGCCTTTTTGCGTTTTCTAGACTCTAAATAAATAAATGTTGCATTGTCTATATACTACATTCCTTTTTAAAATACAACAGGAACGTAAGGATGGCCATATTGGGTCAGACCAATGGTCCATCTAGCCCAGTATCCCATCTTCTGACAGTAGTCAGTGCCAGACACTTCAGAGGGAATGAACAGAACAGAGAACTCTTCTCAGTCTGCTTTGGACTTAACTATCCTGAATAATTTTGTATTGTCTGCAAACTTTGCCACCTCCCTGTTTATCCCTTTTTCCAGTTCATTTATAAATATGTTGAACAGCACTGGTCTCAATACAGATCCCTGGGGGACACCACTACTATTTACCCCTCTCCACTGTGAAAACTGACCATTTGTTCCTACTCTTTCTTTTCCGTCTTTTAACCAGTTACTGCTCCATGAGAGGACCTTCCCTCTTATCCCATGACTGCTTACTTTGCTTAAGAGGGTGAGGGACCTTGTCAAAGGCTTTCTTAAAGTCCAAATATACTATATCCACTGGATCACCCTTGCCCACTTTTGCTGAGCCCCTCAAAGAATTCTAATACATTGGTGAAGCAAGATTACCCTTTACAAAAGCCATGCTGACTCTTCCCCAACATATCACGTTCATCTGTCTGATAATTCTGTTCTTTACTATATTTTACTTTCGACTAATTTCCCTGGTACTGTAGACTTATGGTCTGTAATTACCAGGATCACCTTTGGAGTCTTTTTAAAAAATTGGCGTCACATCAGCTATCCTCCAGTCATCTGGTAAAGAAGCTGATTTGACAATAGGTTACATACCAGTTAGTAGTTCTGCAATTTCATATTTGAATTCCTTCAGATCTCTTGGATTAATACAATCTAGTCCCGGTGACTGACTACTGTTTAATTTATCAATCTGTCCCAAAACCTCCTCTAGTGACACCTCAATCTTGGACAGTTCCTCAGATTTGTCACCTAAAAAGAATGGCTCAGGTGTGGGAATCTCCCTCACATCCTCTGCAGTGAAGACCAATACAAAGAATTCAGTTAGCTTTTCTGCAATAGCCTTGTCTTTCTTGAGTGATCCTTTAGCATCCGGTGGCCCCACTGATTGTTTGGCAGGCTTCCTAATTCGTATGTACTTAAAAAAATTATATATTCCACAATGTATGTGGAACTTGGACATATTAATGTGATTCAGATTATCTTAGCTTTTACATTTTCTAGCTTTTGATTAGACTCAAAGTTGAAACAGTTATTACATGGAGTTACATTTTTGTATTTTAACTGACCAGTATTCTTTTTAAAGAAGGAAAAAGCTAAAATAAGCCTTATATTGCTAACTGTTCATTTACAGAACTTGTAACAGAGTAATATAGAAAACATCAAGTTTAATGAGACATTTTAAAAATACCTTTCTCGTAATTTTTTCAGTTCCACGTCTCTTTCACTTATTAATTCTGAGATACTAACAAAATAATTGTGTTCCAGGTTTAACAGAGTTTCAGAAGCTGGAGAGTGTATCAGATCATGGTACACATCTGCAAAATCTTCATCCCAGCTGGGTTCTTCAGGTCTTGCATGTTCTAATGTTGTCTAGAAAGTAATAAAGTCAAATATTTTAAAGAATGCTATGCAAATTTTTAAACAAGCATACAGAACCAAAATCACTTAAAATGACAGAGTTAATTTTTGTGCCAATGTACACCGTTCAAAATTTAAAATTTTCCTTTTCTAGTTTGGCTTCTCTCCCCCATCTACTTTTTTCTCTTCCATTTCTCCATTCCATCTTCTGTTTTCCCTTAATTTCTATCACAACCATTCTCTCCTCCAGCACATTAGGGTGGAAATAATAGAACAGGGGCTGCTCAACCTCCAAATGTGGATGAGCTGATAACCCTACATAACATTCTCTATCTGAAACTGAGTTTGAATAAAAATGATTTATCATCTCCTACCTGTGTAAATATTTAAAAAAAAAATCAGTTAAATCGTTTCCAATTGGATCTCTTCAACAAAAATTCCTACTGATCTGTGTTCAAAAGGGGCCAACACATCAGTATCAATAGGAAAAATCTTAGGCAAAGGATAAACTCTGCCCCCCATTTACATTTGTTCAACCCCATAAACTTCAATGGGAGTTGCTGACCTTTAATAAAGGGCAGCATTTGACCATGAGGGCTCATTTCTGCAAACTCTTACTGAGTAGTCCTTTCAATGGATAGTTCCACAGACATGATTAAGAACTTGCAGAATGAGCCCTCAGATTTTATCTGAATAGCCAAATTATCACCACACGGGGTGATCAGTAAAACTGAATTTCAGTGTAATTTCTAATGCTGCCTACATACATTTTGAAAGACTACACACGTAGCAAACCTCTGGAAATTCATATTTCTGACTTTGCCCTGGTCTACACTATGAGTTTAGGTTGAATTTAGCAGTGTTAGATCGATTTAACCCTGCACCCGTCCACATGACGAAGCAGTTATTTTCGATTTAAAGGGCTGTTAAAAATCGATTTCGGTACTCCTCCCCCGACGAGGGGATTAGCACTGAAATCGACCTTGCCGGGTCCAATTTGGGGTAGTGTGGTCGCAATTCGACGGTATTGGCCTCCGGGAGCTATCCCAGAGTGCTCCATTGTGACCGCTCTGGACAGCGCTCTCAACTCGGATGCACTGGCCAGGTAGACAGGAAAAGGCCCATGAACTTTTGAATCTCATTTCCTGTTTGGCCAGCGTGGCAAGCTGATCAGCACAGGTGACCATGCAGAGCTCATCAGCAGAGGTGACCATGGAGTCCCAGAATCGCAAAAGAGCTCCAGCATGGACCAAATGGGAGGTACTGGATCTGATCGCAGTATGGAGAGATGAATCCGTGCTATCAGAACTCCATTCCAAAAGATGAAATGTCCAAACATTTGAAAAGATCTCAAAGGGCATGAAGGACAGAGGCTATAACAGGGACCCACAGCAGTGCCGCGTGAAACTTAAGGAGCTGAGGCAAGCCTACCAAAAAACCAGAGAGACAAATGGCCACTCCGGGTCACAGCCCCAGACATGCCACTTCCATGATGAGGTGCACGCCATTCTAGGTGGTGCAGCCACCACTACCCCACCCCAGTGCTTTGACTCCGTCAATGGAGTGGCACGCAACAGGGATGCGGGTTTTGGGGACAAGGAAGATGAGGAGGAGGAGGTTGAAGATGGCTCACAGCAAGGAAGTGGAGAAACCATTTTCCCCGACAGCCAGGAACTGTTTCTCACCCTGGACCTAGAGTCAGTACCCCCCGAACCCACCCAAGGCTGCCTCTCGGACCCGCCAGGCGAAGGGATCTCTGATGAGTGTACCTTTGTAAATATTATACATGATTTAAAAGCAAGCATTCGCGGCCAGTACAGCTATTGGAAAAGTCTGTTAACGTGTCTGGGGATGGAGCGGAAATCCTCCAGGGACATCTCCATAAAAGCTCTCCTGGATGTATTCCCAAAGCCTTTGCAAAAGGTTTCTGGGGAGGGCAGCCTTATTCCATCCTCCATGGTAGGACACTTTACCACACCAGGCCACTAACACGTAGTCTGGAATCATTGCATAAGAAGGCAAGGCAGCATATGGTCCTGGTGCTTGCTGGCATTCAAACAGCATCCGTTCTTTATCTCTGTGTTATCCTCAGGAGAGTGATATCATTCCTGGACACCTGGTTGAAATAGGGTGATTTTATTAAGGGAACATTCAGAGGTGCCCGTTCCTGCTGGGCTGTTTGCCTGTGGCTGAACAGAAATGTTCCCCACTGTTAGCCACACAGTGCGGGGAGGGATGAAGCGATCATCCCAGAGAATTGGGTATGTGTGTGGGGGGCAGGGGATGGGGGGGGGGTTAGTTGGGTTTGTGCTGCATGTTAACCCGAAAACTGCAGCCCCTCCTCCTTTTAAATGGCCAACCTATTTTAAATGGCCAACCCAACAGCTGCTTGGTATGGGAAATGAGGGTGCTGCTGTTTGAAACCATTCCCACATGTTATGAAGGTTAAAGAAGCCAAAAGACTGTGTCTTACCATGGCTGCCTGCAAGCCAAATTCTGTTGCCCGGCCCTGCATGAAAGATCTCTCACACCAAACCGGCATACCCTCAGTAAGAGGCAAAATGTGACCTTGTACCGAAAGCACATGTGCTATGTAATGTTAACAGCAAGTTTTACTGTGAAAGAGTCTACCCATTGTTCTCCCTTTTTTTCCCCTCCACCAGCTGCAAATGTTTCAATGCTCACACTATCTTCTCCTTCCCAGGGCAAGCAAAGATTAGAAGGGGGGAAAAAATGCACTCGCGATGAAATGTTCTCTGAGCTCATGCAGTCCTCCCATACTGAAAGAGCCCAGCAGAATGCATGGAGGCAGACAATGTCAGAGTCCAGGAAAGCACAATATGAACGCGAGGACAGGTGGTGAGCTGAAGATAGGTGGCGGGCTGAAGATATGTGGTGTCAGCTTGGTGACAGAAAGCAAGAAGCAATGCTGAGGCTACTGGAGGAACAAACTGATATGCTCCGGCGTATGGGTGAGTTTCAGGAAAGGCAGCATGAGCACAGACCACCGCTACAGCCCCTGTGTAAACAACTGCCCTCCTCCCCAAGTTCCATAGCCTCCTCACCCAGATGCCCAAGAACACGGTGGGGGGGTCCTCCAGGCAGCCAACCACTCCACCCCAGAGGACTGCCCAAGCAACAGAAAGCTGGCATTCAATAAGTTTTAAAGTGCAGTGTGGCCTTGCCCTTCCCTCCTTCCCCACTCCACCTGGTGCTTCCCTCCTCTCCCACCCCTCCTTGGCAGTTATCTCCCTATTTGTGTGATGAATTAATGAAGAATGCATGAATGTTAAGCAACAATGACTTTATTGCCTCTGCAAGCGGTGATCGAGGGGGGAGGGGAAGGTGGTTAGCTTACAGGGAAGTAGAGTGAATCAAGGGTGGTGAGGGGGTTCATCAAGGAGAAACAAACAGAACTTTCACACCATAGACTGGCCAGTCATGAAACTGGTTTTCAAAGCTTCTCTGATGCGCACCACGCCCTCCTGTACTCTGTTAACCGCTCTGGTGTCTGGCTGCAAGTAATCAACGGCCAGTCGATTTGCCTCAACCTCCCACCCGCCACAAACGTCTCCCCCTTACTCTCACAGAGATTGTGGAGTGCACAGCAAGCGGTAATAACAATGGGAATATTGGTTTCGCTGAGGTCTGTCCGAGTCAGTAAACTGCACCAGTGTGCTTTTAAACCTCCAAATGCACATTCTACCACCATTCAGCACTTGCTCAGCCTATAGTTGAACAGCTCCTGACTACTGTCCAGGCTGCCTGTGTACGGCTTCATGAGCCATGGCATTAAGGGATAAGCTGGGTCCTCAAGGATAACTATCGGCATTTCAACATCCCCAACTGTTTCTTCCCAGACCAGAAAGTAAGTCCCTTCCTGAAGCTTTTGAAACAGATCAGAGTTCCTGAAGATGCGAGCATCGTGTACCTTTTCCGGCTATCCCAAGTTGATGTTGGTGAAACGTCCCTTGTGATCCACCCGTGCACTGAAAAGTACACCTTTCAGTTTATGTACTCGCTGGCTTGGTGCTCCAGTGCCAAGATAGGGATATGGGTTCCATCTATCGCCCCACCACAGGTAGGGAATCCCATTGCAGCAAAGCCATCCGCTATGACCTGCACGTTTCCCAGAGTCATTTCCCTCAATAGCAGCAGCTCTTTGATTGCGTTGGCTACTTGGATCACAGCAGCCCCCACAGTAGATTTGCCCACTCCAAATTGATGCCCAACTGACTGGTAGCTGTCTGGCATTGCAAGCTTCCGCAGGGCTATCGCCACTCGCTTCTCAACTGTGAGGACTGCTCTCATCTTGGTATTCTTGCGCTTCAGGGCAGGGGAAAGCAAGTCACAAAGTTCCATGAAAGTGCCCTTACGCATGCAAAAGTTTCGCAGCCACTGGGAATCATCCCAGACATGTAACACTATGCGGTCCCACCAGTCTGTGCTTGTTTCCCGGGCCCAGAATCAGCATTCCATGGCATAAACCTGCCCCATTAACAGCATGATGTCCACATTGCCAGGGCCCATACTTTGTGAGAAGTCTGTGTCCATGTCCTCATCACTCATCACCGCGCTGCCGTCGCCTCCTTGCTTGGTTTTGCTTTTGCAGGTTCTGGTTCTGCATATACTGCAGGATAACACGCGTGGTGTTTACAGTGCTCATAATTGCAGCAGTGATCTGACTGGACTCCATGCTTGCCGTGCTAAGGCATCTGTGCTGAAAAAAGGTGCAAAACGATTGTCTGCTGTTGCTCTGACGGAGGGAGGGGTGACTGATGACATGGCTTACAGGGATGTCACACAGAATGGCCCCCTCAAGGACTGAACTCAAAACCCTGGGTTTAGCAGGCCAATGCTCAAACCACTGAGCTATCCCTCCCCCCACTATTCATGGAGGGAGGGAGGGAGGGAGAGAGGGATGGAGGGAGCAAATGAATACAGATTTGTTTTGTATTCATTTGGTCTCTTTATTGTTTTGATCCATTCCATCTCTCTTATACATCTTAGGTTGGCAGCAGATGATGCAGTACGATTGCTAGCCATCGTGGTCTCCTGGCTGCTTGCCAGAAGACAGTGCAGTACGACTGCTGGCCATCGTTGTCTCCCATTTATGTCCAGGTGTCCCCGGCCAACCTCACCGAGGTCAGCTAAAAGAGCAACCAGGAGATGACGATGATGGCTACCAATCGTAATGCACCGTCTGCTGCCAAAAGGCAATGAGCTGCTGCTGTGTAGCAATGCAGTACCACGTCTGGCAGCACTCAGGAGACATACGATAACAGCGAGTTGAGTGGGCTCCATGCTTGCCGTGGTATGTCGTCTGCACGGGTAACCCAGGAAAAAAAGGCGAGAAACGATTTATTACCATTGCTTTCACGGGGGGAAAAGGGGGCTGATGACATTTACCCAGAACCACCAGCGGCAATGTTTTTTCCCCATCAGGCATTGGGAGCTCAACCCAGAATTCCAATGGGCGGCGGGAACTGTGGGATAGCTACCCACAGTGCAATGCTCTGGAAGTCGACGCTAGCCTCAGTACTGTGGACGCACCCCATCGAGTTAATGGTTTTAATGGTCTTAAGTGGGGACCCACACAATCGACTGTATAAAATCGATTTCTAAAAACTCGACTTCTATAAATTCGACCTAATTTCGTAGTGTAGACATACCCTCAGTCTCACCTCTGTATAAGCTTTAGCCCAAGCATTTGCCAGCTGGTGCATGTCCCCTTCTCCTGATTTCACAGCTTCCAGGGCCGCCTCTGCTTCTTTATCATAATCTTTTATGGATTCTCCTTCAATGAATTGACTAAGAGATTGCTTTAAGTCTATTGTAATAAGAAAAGAATGCATCATTAACCAGAGTTTACTTAGAAATTTCCTTTTATTTTAATTGTTCAAACTGTATGAACATGTACTTAAAACTAAGTTTACTTGACCACACTCCTTCCTCATATAGTAATATGCAGTCAAACCATAAAAACAGCTAAATATTAAAAATTCCTTTAAAATCTCTTAGAAATAATATCATTTTGCTTAGTCTGTCACAGCACATTAATACATATGATACTGATCATTTACAAACCCAATTCTCACCATTTTCTATGAAGCATGGTAAATTGTGCAGGAGCATTAGACGTCCATGCAAGTGACTGGCATTCTCTTGCCCAGGAAATTTGAGAGGCACTGTAAGCACTAAGCGCTGGTTTCCAGCATTGAATTTATACAAAAACTCTCTCTCTCTAGTGCAGGTTTTTCCTTTATTGGCCTTCATCTTCTTTTGTTGATTTTCTGCATAATAAGCAAAACAGCATATTGTATCTTTTATATATATATAGTCACATATTTCAACTGTTAACAAAAAGAAACACAAAACGTGATTTGGCAATAATTAAAATATTCAAGGAAGGGCACATAATAGCCAACATTTAAAAAAAAATGGGTGCCTACATTTAGGGCAGGTCTACACTATAGCTTAAGCTGATATAACTTGCATTGCTCAGGAGCGTGAAAAAGTCCCCTGCTGAGCGACGCAGCTTTTGCTTCTCGCCAAGGTGGAGTAATTATGACAACTGGAGAGTGCTCTCCCGTCGGTATAGTGTGTCTTCACTGGATGTGCTACAGCCGATGTAGCGCCATAGTGTACACTTGCCCTGAGACTGCTAAAATCACATTTAGGTACTTAAATAAGTTGCTTGATTTTCAGAAGTGCTGAGCACCTGGAAGCTTCCACTGATTTTAGTGACTCAATATGGATTTAGCACCCATTTCTGAAAAATGTGGTTTAGGCCCCCAAATTCAAACATGCTATTGGCATAGTGCAAATTACCATCAGTAGCCTTGCTGAAGTCAAATGCTGTGTCCAATAGCATGCATTTGTATGTTCAGACCCAAAGAGACCATATATGTTAATTAGGATTTCACTTCCTCTTAATGCAGATATATTAAAACAGGGAGGGAATATTTTGGGTTAAGTGTACATTTTAGAATAAAAATTGTTTTGAGGGGTTTATACAAATGTAATAGAACAATTTTAACAAGACCTAAGTTACAAAACCTAACATGAATATCTTTTCATGAATTAAAAAACACCACAAATTAGAATACGAAGTGAGTATTCACCCACGAAAGCTTATGCTCCAATACGTCTGTCAGTCTATAGAGTGCCACAGGAACTCTTCGTCACTTTTTACAGCTCCAGACTAACAGGGCTACCCCTCTGATACTTGACAAATTAGAAGTTTGTTTGTATTTAACAGTCCCTTGCAAGGTTTGCAAGTCAAACCTTACAGCATTGTACTAGTCCAAGAGAACAGAAAGTGAAACTGGCTAGTTTATTGTCATATCCAAACTTAGTGCAGTGCAAAAAGTAACCAATAATTCTTTCCCTTTTTACAACCACATACATTAATGAAACAAGGAGGAGGGAGGGCCATGTCCCCTGTGCTTATGTGAGCAGAGGGGACCTGATGCAGCCAGAAAAGAGGTTTGTCGCCTGCAGGACACCATCCTACTATCAGTGGGAAGCTGCCCCCTGGGATTCCTGAGGGTGGGGGAAGATGGGGTGGAGAAAAGCTCTATTGCACCATTGCACAAATGAAGGAGAGAGTTAATGATGTCGGAGATTTTACCCCCCCTCTGACACACCGTCCCCTGTGGCCTGGGTTAAATCAGACTAAATGAGCATAACGACCCTTTCCCGACCTGCGGCGCTAGGAAGGCTGAACGAGAGCCCGGGCGTCTGTCCACGCTGGCCAGCCCGACACGCGCCTTAGCGCCCGGGCGCTGCCCACGCTGGGGAGCGGATCGCGCGGCACCGGGCTTCGTTCCGGGATGACGCAGCCCCGGCTGCGGACAGAACATCCGCGCGCGCTCAGGCGCAGAAACACCCAACGGTCCCGCCCTCTCACCCCGCCCGAGGCCCGAGGGGGGTCGCGAGCCTGGCCCCGAGCGACGGGGGGAGGGGGCGGCCCCGCCCTCACCTGAGCCCCAGCGGGCGGGGGGAGCTGCTGGTCCGGGCTATTGGCCAGTGGGGCGGCGATGCTGCTCCCAGCGGTTCCTTCGGATCCGGCGCCGCAGATTCGCCTTCTCCTCCCCGCTCGGGCCCCGCCTCCTTTTTTGTGCCGGTGACGAATGTGCCGGGCCGGCGCGAGCGGGGAGAGGAGCAGCCCGCCCGGCGGTGGGGGAGCCAGCGCCGCGCCCCCCCGCGATGGAGCGGCCGGTCAGGAGGTGGGTCCCCTCCCCCCTGCCCCGAGCGCACGCGGCCCGGCGGCGCGGACCGTTACACGGCTGGGAGGGGGCGGGGCAGCGCGGGAGCAGCCCCGCGGCCTCCAGCTGCTGCGGGGGCGGGGGTCGCTTGTGACACCGCCCCCGCCCCCTGCAGAGCCCCGGCCCGGCGGCTGCGGTCGGGCCAGCCCGAGCCAGGCCGCAGCCCGATTCTCCCTCCCCCCTGGTGGCGGGCGGCTCGGTCTGCCGGGGGCAGTTCAGCGCCGAGGCCGGGGCCCCCGGGGGCAACGGCCCGGTGGCTCCCCCTCTGCAGCGTAGCCCGTGGCCCGCTCGTGGCGGCCTGGTCACCGTCAGCGCCTGTGGCCGGGGGGCACCGCTGGGGGCGGGAGGGGGGTTGAGAGTCTGACGCTCTGACTAGCTCCCTGGTGTCAGCCTGGCCCCGCCGCTGCTACTACATCGTGTGTGTGTCTGCGCGGTGCGGGGCCTCGCTAGGAGCCCGGGGTGGGTTGTGCTTCCTGCCTGGGGACTGCGGGGTGGCTCCTGAAGGCGAGTAACAGTTGGTGTAAGCGAGGCCGTGTCTTCGCTGATGTTACATCGACTGTGACTCTGCGCCACTTCGGGAAATGGTGTTACTAAGGCCATGGTTACACTAGGGAGTTAAGCTGATGTCAGTTATGTTGATGATCATAAGCCGCGTTAATTACATCAGTTGTGCACGTCCGTACAACGCTCTTTGTGTTGTCAGATCATGTTCACAGTCGGATCTTTTGCATGGACAGAGAGTGTTGCATTGTAGCTATCTCACTGTGCAATTTGCCACTTTCTGCCGCTGGCAGATCTGGGAATGGATCACAGTGCGTGATGGGTAAGGTTATGATTAGGTGACAGAGGTCATGGAATGTGAAACTTCCAGAGACTTCTGTGACTTTTTCCACTTGAGCCTCAGGGAAGCGGGGCTGGAGCTGGAGCTGAAGCTGTCAGTCCCTGTCCCTGCCCCCTCTCCCTCTGAAGCTCCCAGCCACCCTAGGTGGTGGGGAGACCCCAGAGCCCAGCAGCTGTAGGTGTTGGACCATCCTCTCCCTCCCTATTTGTTAAGGGATATTTTTAGTAAAAGTCAGGGACAGGCCACAGGCTTCTGTGAATTTTTGTTTATTGCCCATGACCGATCCCTGACTTTTACCAAAAATATCTGTGACAAAATTTTAGCATTAATCATGGGGTTGTGCTCAGCATCCTATGATGTCGTTCTTTCCGTCCGATCATTCAATGGGCTTTCAACTTCATTTTGCACCATTTTCTAATAGTCCCTGTAAACTGCACTTGCCATCTCTGCCTGAAACCATTCTGAACTGCTGAACAGTCTGGTAATGAGCATTATGAACCCAAAGTAGCTGGTCCTGCAGTATTTCATGAGCTGGGAAACAAGGTGAATCTGTGGTGCCTGCCCTGCTGTGTGCAGTGGAAAAAAACAATTCAAGATTGTTGCTGGCAGTTATGGAGTAGCTGCACACTATTGACTGATGGTACTGACCTCGGGTAACAAGCACTGAGTCATGAGATCGCATTGTGATGTATGTCTGAGCTGACAAGCAGTGGCTGCAGAACTTTTGGATGTGCAAAGCCACTGTCCTGGAACTGTGTACAGAGTTTGCCCCTGCCCTGTAGTGCAAGGACACCAGAATGAGAGCTGCATTCACAGTGGAAAAGCGAGTGGAGATTGGTAGCAGTCTGGAGTTGCCTGCTTCCACACAGCAGTCAGTTGCAAATCAGTTTGGAGTTGGAAAGTCCATCCTGAGGGTTGTGATGATGTAAGTGTGCAGGGCTTGCAGGGCCATCAATCGCCTCCTGCGATGAAGGACTGTGACTCTGGGTAATGTGCAGGAAATACTTGATGGCTTTGCAGCAATGGGATTCCTTAACTGCAGTGGGGTGATAGATGGCATGCACATCCCAAGTTTGGCCCCTGACCAGCTTGCAACAGAGTATATCAACTGAAAGGGCTACTTCTCCAGGGTCTTGCATACTTCTCCAGGGTCTTGTAGGTGATGGTGGAACACCAGGGTCGTTTCACTGACATTAATGTGGGTTGGTCAGGGAAGGTTCATGATGCGCGCATCTTTAGGATCACTGGACTGTATAGAAAGCTGCACGCTGGGAATTTCTTTCCCAACCAGAAGATTCCAATGGAGGATGTGCAAATGCCCATAGTGATCCTGGGAGACCCTACCTACCTCTTGTCCCCATCTAGGTTACACCGGGAACCTAGACAACAGCAAGGAACTTTTCAACAACAGGCTCAGCAAGGGACAAATGACCATCGAATGTGCCTTTGGCACAGTAGAGCTCAATGAGGACAATATTCCGATGGTCATAGCAGCCTGCTGTGTTCTGCAGAACATTTGTGAAGCAAAGGGAAAATATTTATCCAGGGATGGAGCGCTAAGATAGATCAGCTGGCTGCTGATTTTGATTAGCCAGATACCAGGTCAATTAGAGGGCAGGGAGCTATTCATATCAGGGAGGCTTTGAAGGAGCATTTTGACAATGAGCTCCAGTAATGTGTCTTTATGTGATGCATTCGGCCAGGGAGTGTTTACTTGCTTCCTTGAATGACTCCTGTAATGCTTGCTTCCTGAGCTTTAAATTGTAGTGAGTAAATGTTCCTCTACTTATAGCCAGTGTATTTGAATTTTCACAGAAACTATTGTGTGCATGACACAAAGACTCATTTTGTTTCAAAGACTATACTTTAATTAAAGGATAAAACATTTTTTTTGCACACAGAGGACATGGCAATGAGGAACAGTCTCTCCATTAAAGCTCTCAGAGCTGTGTGTAACTCAAGTTTTCATCATGAAACTAGTCTCTAGGGGTGGAGTGCAAGGGGTACTGCGACAGAATGGGAACATCTGAGGAATGTGTTGGTGGAGTTTGGGGGAGGGAAAGGACAGCATTCTGTATTCGCTGTAGGGGGAGTCATGCATGGATGTGCTCAGACTGCAGCACTATGAGGGACTTGGGCATCTCTCTCTGACTCTCTAGTAGCTTTATCATCTACTCATGTCCATCTATCATCTGCTCCTGCCCCAGTCTCCTTTCCAGGCTGTCCAGCCTGAGTTTTCCCTCCATGCTCTTGTTTTGCTATCTGCTGTATGTGTTGACTGCAGCACTTGCAAAACATATTCTCCTTACTCCTCCTGGTTCGCTTCCTTATCTGATGAAGGTGCTCTGCCGGGGTGTAGGAGTTGATCCTCAAGGGAACATCTGCAGAAGCCAAGGAATCAAAGAACAGAGACAGTATTGTGAGTGCACTGACAGCTGTGAATCACAAAAGTTGCATATACCTCTTTCTTACTGTCCTTTGGCTAGCACACAGCTTGACAAGAGTCCCAAATAGGGTGAGTTCGACAGAGGTGGATCGGGGGGAGAGGGGAAGATGTTAGGAAGAGGGAATGGGCAAGAAGGGACAACAATTCTGGGTAGTTTGCAAAGAGGGTCACTATATGTACCTAGAGAGACTATTCTGAATATTGGCACCCTTTTCCACAGGCTGGGGTAATCAAATCCGATTACCTCACTCCTGAAGGTAATCCGGGATTCAACGGTGCATCTCCTGCATGCATGCGGCTTCAGGTCGGGTCCGTATGCTGCTTGCCTATGTGCCACTTTGGTCCCTGCAGAAATAATTGCCTGTTGGTGCGGCGAAGTTTCCTACAGCGGGGGAGAAACAAGGTAGCTCTGCCAAGGAATCGTTGGCAGAGGATTGCAGAGTACCTACATGAAAGCTTCCTAGAGATCTGTATGGAGGATTCTCGGGACATTAACAAACTTTTCTGCCAGGCCCCCACTACTTAGCTGCATAGACTCTGTCGGTAATTTCTATCCCTTATCCTTCTACCATATAACAAAGTAAATGAGACCTCAATCTCGCATCACTGTGCAGTATCAAAGGAAAATGTGTGTTTACCAGAGCATGCATCTACTGCTTCCTGGGCACCAGTGCTGGGACTGGCTAAACCCCTCTGGAGTCAAAAATAGGTCCTGACTTGCAGTGCCACCAGTCAACTTTGTCACATGTCCCACATCCTTCCGCAACACCACTTCCTCGTCTACCACTTTGTCCTTGGGGTTAACTCTGCTGGCTGCTGCCTCCAGCCCCCCAAAGTATCCATTGAGTTCTTGGCAGTAGAGGTAGGGTCGCTGCTGAGGATGGCATCCAGCTCCTGGTAGAAGTGGCTTATCTTTGGTGCTACACCAGAGCGATGGTTTGCCTCCCTTGCCTTCTGCTATGCCCACCTTAGCGCCTTGATCTTAGCATGGCACTGCTGCTTGTCCCTTCTGCAGGCCATGAGCAATCTGTCCATAGATATCAAAGTTCCTACAACTTGAGCTAAGCTGTGACTGCTCAGCCTCCTCTCTCAACAGATCAAGCAGATCCAACAGCTCTGGTGTACTCCAGGCAGGAGCGCCTCTGTTGCAGAAAGCCGTCATGGTCAGCTGGAAAGATGCTGTATGAACAGTCCATGCTGAGCAAAGAGAAAGAGGAATCTCAAAAATTCCTAGGTCTTCAATCAGTTGAAGGATACATGCCTGTGTTCCTGCAGGGCAGCAGAGATAAAACTGTTGACCAGTGCGGTCATGATGGGCATTGTGGGACACCTCTTGGAGGCCAATTCGGACAACATAAGCAGGTTCGGTGTCTGCACTGACATTGAGTCACTCTAACTACATTGCAAAACGCTCTATGCCTCTCGTCGAAGTGGTTTTATTTTGTCAGAGTAGGGGAGTTACATTGGTGGGAAGAACATTTCAGTGTGTATACCCGGCACTGTTTTGCTGACGAAAGCTGACTTTTATCAACAAAACTGTATAGTGTACTATACAAGGCTTAATTTGGCATAGTGGGGCAGTTACATCCGTGGGAGTGAAATGTAAGTGTACACTCTTCCACAGTTAGGTTGATGTAACCTGTCTTGCGTCAACCTGCGTAGTGTAGACCAGGCCTGAGAAGCCCTCCTAAAAGCTTGATGTTAGGCAAGTATGCATCTAAGGTATGTACAGTTTTCCACCTACTTTGGTGATAGGTGCCATATGGTTGCAAGTAACTGCTTATGTATGTGCAAAAGATAAGGTGAGTGAGGTAATATCTTTTATTGGACCAACTTCTGTCGCTGAGAGAGATGAGCTTATCTCTGATATCTGATAACACAGCTACAACAACACTACATATAATCATACATTTATCCAAACTTGCTTGCTGTTACTTATTTCCCTATCTTGGATGGGGAAGGACTTATAAGACGTGCAATACTCTAGCATCTGCACCTGTTCCCAAACAGCTTTCAGTCTCTGTTGAGAAAATGAACATAAAGACCCCATTTTTGACAATGGCTTTTTCTTCTAAGCTATAATCTCACAATGAGCTCTGCGTGGGCAGATCCGTGTACCTGCGCAGAAGTCATTGTAGGATCAGTGTTTCCCTTTCATTGAATATCTGTGTTTCTGATTTTTTTTTTCCAGATGCATTATCTTGTACTGTTATTTTTTGTCTATATTTCTCACATTGCTCTCCTAAATACCTATTATTTCTTTGTCCTCACTTATAATGAAGTTGAATGTGCTCAGCAGGTTTGAGTCACTAGTGAATAAATATACCGTGGATCAGATCTTAGGCCCCAATCCTGCTATGAGCTCTGTGCAGGCAGGCAGATCCCTGTGCTGATCAGAAATCCTATTGAAGTCAAGAGATCTCCATGTGGGCTTGGGTTGGCTGGTATGTAACTCATTGCAGTATCAAGGGCCTAAGTAATGTGTTGAAAGTTTTGATGATGCAGTCTTTACATATAGTAATACTGGCTGGGAAAGCATTATCTAAATTGTATCTGATCTTACAATTTAGTCTAGGAAACAAAATCTAAAAGTACCATGGAAAACACATCTCAAATGACTGTACGAGACAATAATGTGATTTATAAGATTTTTTTTTTAGAAGGAAATAATTATCACGAGAATTTGTGTGCATAGAAGAAATAAATCAACTTGGCAACAAAAAGCCATTTACTGCCAAAACACTTGAGTAGCTGGACACTAACGCATGTTGAATTGAGCTTACAATTTATATGATAGCAATGACTGACTATATATATGAATAGAGACTGATTTGAAAAGGGGAATTAGTGTAATGCTGAGAAACTAAAATTAACAAACAATGGTTCTTGTGTTGAATGACTAATAATGTGTGTTGTTTTGTCACAGGAATAAGAAAATTGTTGATTATTCACAGTTTGGGGACTTTGAAAATGATGGTAAGTGGTCCACTATTATCCACACCAAAAAGAGTTAAGGTCTGCAATAGCTTTGTTTAAAATGTTGGTAGAATATGGGCCCTATCCTTCTGTTGAATTCAGTGAAAAGACTCTTATTGGCTTCAGTGGAATCAAATTCAGGCCCTGTTAGAGTACAATCCATGTTATAAGGATATTACACAATAGCGGTGATATTTACACTGCTGACCTGTTCATAATATTGGGTTGGTTCAACCCCTCTTGCAGAAAAAAAAAATTGTAAGAGGAGGCTTGGGGCAGGAGAGCTCTGCTAGGTTTTTCTCGCAGAGATTTCTCTGACATTTTTCCAGAGGGATGGTGGTCTATTCCATGTCCTTCCATGGAACAGGCCACAGAGTTTTCTGTAAATCACAGTGATCTGCAGGAATCTAGGACCATCTGTGCAGAGGTCTCATGCCTCTCTCACCTCCATCCCATTCAAACTTGATATTATCACTTATTTTTATTGCAGTTTTTTTGCATCGTAGTTATACAAAAAAAATTGTGCTAAAGACAAAATTTTAAAATTCTTGGACTGCTTTTAGTCTGATATCCCTGATTTTCAGTCTTTGTTCCCAGTTTGGGCCTTGGAGGACTAAAGAAGTATACTTTGTAAAGAAGCAGTGTAATGAAAGGAGAGAGCTCTTTTAAGAATGGGAATCATTAAAAGGAAAAGGTTCCAAAAGACCAAGGACTGTAAGAATGATGTATATTGAATGGTATTCAATTACCAGAAGAACTTAAATCTCAAGTGAATGTGAACTCTGAGAATACATTTGAGATTGAAACTTTATCCCCATATTGATAATAATTAATTAACTTGAATATTTACATCTTGAAAATTGTTAGAAATAGTAAGAACATAAGAACGGCCATACTGGGTCAGACCAAAGGTCCATCTAGCCCGGTATCTGTCTACCGACAGTGGCCAATGCCAGGTGCCCCTGAGGGAGTGAACCTAACAGGCAATGATCAAGTGATCTCTCTCCTGCCATCCATCTCCATCCTCTGACAAACAGAGGCTAGGGACACCATTCCTTACCCATCCTGGCTAATAGCCATTTATGGACTTCACCACTATGAAGCTGCTGCAAAAGGGGGAGTATGATCAGGTCTCACTATGATTATGATCTACGTTTAGCTAGTACCTTTTGTTCAAAAATATTTCAAAGCTCATTACAGCTACATCTATTTGTTGTCCAATTATGAGACTGAAAATTGGTTTAATAGTTTCAGATGAGAGCCATAAGAACATAAATGTTTTAGAATATTTTATATTTGTGATTAAATATATTTTCTGAGGAGACAGACTTTTTCGTGGTTGTTGGAGAAACTTGCACTCTATGGGCTAAACTATTTCTAACTTGCACATGTTTTCATAAACAGATGAAGACTTTGCCTGTGTACCTGCACCTTTAAAAAAAAAATCTAGAGTAGTACCTACAGAGACAAATAGAGAGAAAAAGGAGAAGCAGAAAAGGCCACACAGAGAGGTGACTACAGTGCCGAAGAAAACACCCAGTAAAAGGTGAGAGGTAATGAAGTGTAGTTAGTTGTGTGCAATAGAAAAGCTTCATCTCAACAACACTTCAATTTCTTAATTTTCCTCAAGTTTTACACTTTCCCAGCGTATAGTTTAAATAACTACAAATAAAGGTCTAGCGTATTAGTCTAAGATTGATTATCAAATTCTTTTGCTTAATAATGAGTGAAGGATAATCTAATAATGTCTAATGACAAGAGTGCCTGCACCACAATCGACTAGGTGGACCCTTTTGCCTACATGAAGCACTGTGGATTTCAACAGGGCTCTACACTGGTGCAGAGATCTGCCGACATAGGCCCAATGCAGGTTTGTGGTCTAAATTATGTAAATTTGTGACTAACCTAATCTAGGTAGTTCTAGGGAACCCATCAGTATAGTACATGAAAACACTGTATGGTCTATAGGCTTAGTATACAAAAGTGAACAGGAGACACTTGACATGGTTTTAATCAGGCCACAACTTCATTATTAGATGCCTGGGACTACCTGGCAGATAAGTGTACAGTGCAGGTAGCTCATGTTCATTCAATATCTACCAGGGGGGTTTCCAACTGCCCCCCACTTTTTCCATCCAGGTCCCCTAGACAACCCGTTGCTGGGACTTTACCATCCTCCTTCCCCACCCACTCTGAACGAGGGTTAAGTTGGGCTATGAGAAAAGAGGGTTTGCTCTCTGCCGTACCAGTCATAGGAGCCCCAAACACCCCTCATCACCCATTCTGCTCCTTTAAACAACAGCTCCTTTTTAAGTCCTTTATCAAACCATTCTGTACCATACAGTGTCTGTCCCTGTATCCCTTCCCTATGGAGTACCTGCACTCGACATCCGCCCCACATTTACATAATGAGTTGTGACATAATAGTCTAACACCTTTCCTTACTCACCATAACAAAACCCTCCCTGACCCTGCTATGGGGGAAGGTGGGGAAAAAAAACCACTCCACCTAGGCCAATCTGGTTGTGAAGGGAAGGCAAAACAAAATCCCCACTCCATCTAAGTCAATTGGGTGGTGAGGGAAAAATTCCTTCCCAGCCCTCCTAGAAAGGAGTGGCTAGCTGATGCCCACAGCAGGTTCTGACCAAAACTGGTATTTTGCCACCTCAGAGGAGGGAGGGCAGGTGCTGCTCCATCTGGTCCAGGGAAAAGGGGCTTTCTGCGCTGGGCTTGCCCCTTTTGAATTCCCCAGCCCTTCCAGCCCCTGGGGATGAATCAGCCAGTTGCCTCGCTGGCTCACTCCCCTTTTTGCAGCAGCTTCTGAGCCTCACCCCACTCCATCCCCCAGTGCTATTCCCTCTCTCCAGCAAGCTCCTCCCTCCGCTTAAAGGTGCGGTACAGTAAAAGGTTCAAACAAACAAACTTTGGGCTTCAACAAAAGTTCAGCTCGTATTTGACAGAAATTCAGAAGTCAAATAAAACTTAATTATAATTATTTTAAACAACTTTTTTGGTAGAAAATATTTTATGTAGAATTCCATACCAGTAGGATATTTTCTACAAATGAAATATATTTTTTCAGTCGGTTACTGATAATTAATGTATGCACATCACTTTGAAGACATAAAGCATTCTATATTGGTAAGTACAAAGTACTTCTGTTATATCAAGTGAATTTCACAAACCTCTGCTCATTTGTTATGCAGTAAATTACAGATTATGTATTGTAACATTTTTTATTATTTCCTGCATAAGTACTGATTTATAATTATATTAATGAGTAGCTACTCAGAAGTAGCTTTGCATTGCTTCAGTTCGTGAAAATAATATTCTCTAGATTTACTGGAAACATTTTTCCTATGATGTTTTTTACTTGTTTCAGGATAGCCTTAGATGACAAACTTTACCAGCGAGATTTAGAAGTTGCGTTGGCCTTATCAGTGAAAGAACCATCTGCAGACATCCTTGAAGTGCAAGATTCACAAGAACAAGGTTCTCTTTACTGTTAAAATGCATTTCAACTTTTCCCATTTTAAGCTATTCCTTGATTGTATTTGGCATCCTTTGTAGTTGCTTTATAACTGTGCTGGTATTGTATCCTTTCTTTTAATAAATTAATTGAGAAGACTTGAACATTTCTTTTTATTCGTTGATGGGAGGAGGTTTATCGTACCAAATTGTGCTAATGCTAAGTAGTGCTGTGCAATTTTGAAAAAAACCTACCAGAATCACTTGTTTATTATACAGATTAAGTTTCAGTCTTTGACTATCCTAAATATAAAGCTCTTGGGTTGATTAAACTTTCCAAGAACAATATTAGCTTTCTCTCATAGGATCTGATGCAACTCACCAGTGATGTCAGTGATAAAATTTCCATTAACTTCAATGAGAGTTGAATTGGGCCCATGAAGTCTCGCAGTCTTCAAAATCTGCAGATTTAGACTTTGGAAGAATGTGGGGCAGAAGCTGTTTTAATGGTGCATGTACACTACTGAGAACACTGTCCATCCCTAACAAAAGATGATGATCTTTGCAAGCAGATGTATTAGAGACTTAATTTTACAATTGCAAATTTAGTCTTTGGAGTGTACAGTAAAATCTGTATCAATACTCAAAATTTGTGGATTTTCCACAATAATGGCTTCTTTTTGTCCCAGCTTTTACTGGAATGTAGATCTGTAATTACAGAGAAGTATTACTAAACATTAAATGCATTTTCTCTGTTTCCAAAATGTGTAGCAGGAGAAAAACATAGTTAAAATAAAAAAAAAAAAAGTGTGATAAAATGTTTTAATTGCATTTATACTCCATATTAATCTCTTCCTCTTAACACTGTACTATACTGTCTGCACATTGTTTCCTTATAGTGAACATGGATATAATGCAATTCAATTTATTTTAAAGAAGAGAGAAAATCACAAATTATTTCAGCCCATCACAGTGTGGCAGCTGTAATTCTGGTCAAAGTTAATATATTACATTGCAGCTTTTCTGTGATGAAAAATAATGACATCATTATCTACTAAAAAGAGTTTTATCTGGAATCTGCTAGAGTTTAACTTGTTTTTGGCTAAATTATTTTCATTTCTTGATATCCTGAGTCTTTATAGTGCTAATTTTCAAACATATTTTATGCATTTTTTTCAAATATAGGCATCAAAAAATGTACAGCTATTGAATTAGAAAATGTAGACAACAGTTCCCTCCTCTCCGACTGCAGTGCAGATAGTGGTCTCTTAGGTAAGTTATTTTTGCGTCTGTCTTTATATGTAAATATATATATATTATGTGTAAGCAGCTTTTCTGAAACATTTCTTTTCAGGAAAGTGAAGGTAAAAACTGTTGGAGAAAAAAGAGTAAAAACGATTTTTATTTTAAGTTGTGTAGATATGCTTTAGTCTGAAAGGTATATTCAATCTGTTTGGATCTAAATTTGGCTCCTATCTTAAAATGGGTAGGAATTGAGTTCCAAATGATCTTTTTGAACTATCAATTTATCATCAAGAAGTGAACACTGAACAAACCACATGCATGCACGTGCACACACAAATATTTTAAGGTACGGCTTATCTCCTTGGAAGATCTAAGTACTCTCAATTCCCTGACTTTTCACTCTTAACACCTTTATTCCAGAATAGCGTTGCCAACTTTTACCTGCAAAAAGGACTCATCAGAGCAATTTTTAAAAAGATAAAATAAAATGAGAATTACAGACATTTGAAGAAGCTCAGATACTGTGCAATTGGATGATGATCTCCAGAAATATATATACTCGTTCATAAGCCAAATTTTTTTAGCAAAAAAGGGAAGCACCGGAGAAGGGGGTCGGCTTATGAATGGCTATAGAGAGGGAGAGGTGGGACACAGCTCCTCCCCACAACAGAGGGAGCAAGGAGAGGCAGCAGAGCCAGAAGAGAAGAGGCGGGTCAGCCAGAGTCTCTCCACTTCTGGCCATGCTGCTCTCCCCCCAGCCTCCAAAGCAGCTGCAGGTCCGGGGCTGGCAGGCTGCAGCCGGGCTGCTCAGCCCCGCTCCCCAGAGCAGCCTGTGGCCACGCTGCCAGAGCACGGTGCGTCCGTGCCACCCGGCCCAGCCCGCTGGAACATGCTGCAGCCGCACCGCCTGGTCTGGCCCACCGGAGCAGGCTGTGGCCGTGCTGCCCTGCCGGAGCAGCTCCAGCCAGGTCAGACATCCTCCCGTGGCCCTCCCCAGATAAGGTGGGAAGAGATGGGATGGGGAGAGTGTGGGGGTCCTGGGCTAGGGGTGCGATCATGTGGGGGGTGGTCACAGGGGTTACTCCCCTGACTCCCAGCTTCTCTCCCCCCCAAAAATTTCCCCACCAGTTGCTGTCCCGACCCATCAGGGTAAGCCGCTGGCGCACCGGGACACTTTGTTTACTTAGGTTTACCTCCGTGCCTGCGGACGCTCGAGGTAAACAAACCATCTCGGCCCACCAGTGGCTTACCCTGGTGGCCCGGGAGCCAAAGTTTGCTGACCCCTGAATTATAGGGTTGGCTTATGAACGGGTTATAAAAAATTTCCGGCTTATGATCGAGTATATACGGTACTCAGAATCAGTAGTGGAAACTAAGGCTCCAGTCCAGCAAAACACTTAGTACTTACTTACTATTAAGCATGCAACCAGTCCCTTCATTAACTTGTGTTAATAAGACCAATGTTTATCCTGCAGGCCCCGATCAGGTCACAGTTGACAGTGACATCCCCACAGATGGTCATAGGCAAAGAAGAGCAGCATCTAAAGCTGTGTCACAGCAGAAGTTACTGATAGATGACAGTAATGAGGGAGACCATGCTCATAACTATGAGCCAGAGTGTGTGTCTGGTAAGTTCTCTACTATTAAATATTTCCTATTGGATATGTTTTGAATATGTCTAATTATTCTGAGAGAAAAATATTTTCAGTGAAATGTACTGTTTTCAGCCTTATACCTTTGTTCCTCTTTGAAATACAGCAATTTGTTGTTAGTTATGTGTCCTGAATGCATTTCAAGAGACTAAAGCTAAAGGCTAGGTTTTTGACATGATCAGTTGAGCTTATTCATCCATATTTGATCTTCAATGTATTTTAGCCTAGGACTCCAAACATGGTTTCCTTTTGTTCAGAATATGCTTAGAAAACCAGGTGGCAACAATAAATTGCACTCCTAGAAAAGAGATGTCAAACCTCATATATTTTTTTCTTCTGTTTTAGATGAGGAATCAGAGGGTGGTTCAGATTTCAGTGAGGAAGATGATGAAGACTTTGCTGCAAAAAAGAAGAAAACTAAAAAAAATAAAAGGAAAGAAATTAAGTTAAAGGTCCAAACAGAAAAAGAAAAGAACCCCCCCAAATCCAGAATTAATGCTACAAGTAAGCTTGATGTAATCAGCAAAAAATACAAGGCTTGTCTAGACAAACAGTTAGTGAATATGCAGCCAGAGTGTGAATCTACAACAGGGGGTCAGCAGCTTTTCAGAAGTGGTGTGCCAAGTCTTCATTTATTCACTCTAATTTAAGGTTTCACGTGCCACTAATACTTTTTAATGTTTTTAGAAGGTCTCTCTCTATAAGTCTATAATATATAACTAAACTATTGTTGTATGTAAAGTAAATAAGGTTTTTAAAATGTTTAAGAAGCTTCATTTAAAATTAAATTAAAATGCAGAGCCCCCAGACCGGTGGCCAGGACCTGGGCAGTGTGAGTGCCACTGAAAATCAGCTCGCGTGCCGCCTTCGGCACTCGTGCCATAGGTTGCCTACCCCGATCTACAACATTCAATTGTGCCGCATACTAACTGTCCCTCTGAACCCTGCTACCATGTACTAAAAGTTCCCGAGTGCACACTGACCTGTTCGCATTTCAAAGCAGAGTCATTTTCAAAAAGTGAGTGAAAAGAAGTTTCGGGTACTCTCTGTCCTTGAATCATGCTGATTTTTGTGGTTTTACAATCATTTTTTCCTATTTTAAAAAAATAATCTATCCTCTACTGTGTGAAATACTTGCAGAAATAGGGGAAATTGACAAACTGACTATCTGGGGTAATAATGAAACTGTACACAAACTGCTGTCAAATGGACAACATACAAAATGAGAAATAATTAGGGCTGTCAAGCAATTAAAAAAATTAATCACAATTAATCATGCTGTTAATAATAGAATACCATTTATTTAAATATTTTTGGATGTTTTCCACTTTTTCAAGTGTATTGATTTCAGTTTCAACATAGAATACAAAGTGTACAGTGCTCACTTTATATTTATTTTATTATAAACATTTGCACTGTAAAAATAAGAGTATTTTTCAGTTCACTTAATACAAGTACTGTAGTGCAATCTCTTTATCAAGAAAATTGAAATTACAAATGTATTATGCACAAAAAATACCTGCACTCAAAAACAAAACAATATCAAACTTTAGCGCCTACAGGTCCACTCAGTCCTACTTCTTATTCAGCCAATCGCTCAGACAAACAAGTTTGTTTACATGTGTGGGAGACAATGCTGCCCGCTTCTTGTTTACAGTTTCACCTGAAAGTGAGAACAGGTGTTCGCATTGAACTATTGTAGTTGGTGTCACAAGATATTTACGTGCCAGAAGTGCTAAAGATTCATATATCCCTTCATGCTTCAACCACCATTCCGAGAACTTGTGTCCATGCTGATAGTGGGTCCTGCTCAGTAACGATCTAAAGCAGTGCAGACCTACGCATGTTCATCATCTGAGTCAGATGCCACCAGTAGAAGGTTGATTTTCTTTTTTGGTGGTTTGGGTTCTTTAGTTTCTGCATCAGAGTGTTGCTCTTTTAAGACTTCTGAAAGCATGTTCCACACTTCGTCCTTCTCAGATTTTGGAAGGCACTTCAGATTCTTAAACTTTGGGTCGAGTGCTGTAGCTATCTTTAGAAATCACACATTAGTACCTTCTTTGCATTTTGTCAGATCGGCAGTGAAAGTGTTCTTAAAATGAACAGCATGATCTGGGTCCTCATCTGAGACTGCCATAACATGAAATATATGGCAGTATGCTGGTAAAACACAGAGCAGGAGACATACAATTCTCCCCCAAAGAGTTCAGTCACAAATTTAATTAACACATTTTTTTAACAAGCATCATCGGCATGGAAGCATGTCCTCCAGAGTGGTGGCCAAAGCATGAAGGGGCATACAAATGTTTAGCATATGTGGCACGTAAATACCTTGCAATGCCGGCTACAAAAGTGCCATGCGAACGCCTGTTCTCACTTCCAGGTGACATTGTAAATAAGAAGCAGGCAACATTATCTCCCATAAATGTAAACAAACTCATTCATCTTAGCAATTGGCTGAACAAGGAGTAGAACCGAGTGGACTTGTAGGCGCTAAAGTTTGACATTGTTTTGATTTTGAGTGCAGTTATGTAAAAAAATAAATCTACATTTGTAAGTTGCACTTTCACAATAAAGAGATTGCACTACAGTACTTGTATGAGATCAGTTGAAAAATACTATTTCATTTATCATTTTTACCGTGCAAATATTTGTAATAAATATAATATAAAGTGATCACTGTACACTTTGTATTCTGTGTTGTAATTGAAATCAACATATTTGAAAATGTAGAAAAAAATCCACATTTCAGTTGGTATTCTATTGTTTAACAGGTTTCAGAGTAGCAGCCGTGTTAGTCTGTATCTGCAAAAAGAGCAAGAGTACTTGATATATGCCATCATGTGCCAGCAATGCTCCTCTGCAATGTACATTGGCCATACCGGACAGTCTCTACGCAAAAGAATAAATGGACACAAATCTGACATCAGGAATCATAACATTCAAAAACCAGTGGGAGAACACTTCAACCTCTCTAACCACTCAGTGACAGACTTGAAGGTGGCACTTTTGCAACAAAAAAACTTAAAAAACAGACTCCAAAGAGAGACTGCTGAACTCGAATTAATATGCAAATTAGATACAATTAACTCAGGCTTAAACAGAGACTGGGAATGGTTGGGTCATTACACTAATTGAATCTATTTCCCTATGTTAAGTTTTCCTCACACCTTCTATGGGTCATCTTAATTATCACTTCAAAAGTGTTTTTTCTCCTGCTGATGATAGCTCATCTCAATTGATTAGACTCTTCCTGTTGGTATGCATACTTCCACCTTTTCATGTTCTCTGTATGTATAAACATCTCCTGTCTGTGTGTTCCATTCTATGCATCCGAGGAAGTGAGCTGTAGCTCACGAAAGCTTATGCTGAAATAAATTTGTAAAAGCAGCAAAGAATCCTGTGGCACCTTATAGACTAACAGACGTTTTGCAGCATGAGCTTTCGTTGATTGAACTAACCTCGTTATCTCTAGCTTGCTTCTTGCTTGCATATATATACCTGCCCCTGGAAATTTCCACTACTTGCATCCGACAAAGTGGGTATTCACCCACGAAAGCTCATGCTGCAAAACGTCTGTTAGTCTATAAGGTGCCACAGGATTCTTTGCTGCTTTTACAGATCCGGACTAACACGGCTACCCCTCTGATACTTGAAATAAATTTGTTAGTCTCTAAGGTGCCACAAGTACTCCTGTTCTTATTGTTTAACAGTGTGATTAAAACGGCGAATAATCGCGATTCTTTTTTTTTGTTAATCACGTGAGTTAACTGCGATTAATCGACAGCCCTAGAAATAATTATTTAATCTTTAAGTTAGAGTAATTATCAGTTTTAGGTGTAACGAGTAAAATAAAAATGAACAGACAGAGGCATGATTTTTTTTTCAATTGACTGTATCCCTTTAATAAAAGAACCCCAAAACATAACCATGATTAATTTAGGTTTTATACATTATTTTACATTTAGGTCCTTATCGTATGAGCACATCTGGCTTGGTGGATCCCTGAACCCACATGGATTGCTTACAGGGAATCAAGGCCTTAATGATCTTCAGTGTTATTAATAGCATAGTTAGAGATATTTATTTACCACACTTGAGTTACAGGGTCACTGTGTCTCTTTAACACAATATGTATCAGCACAACAACCTTTTAAAAAACTATTTCTTACATATGTGTTAAACAACTATGCATCAGACCTGCTATTGTGATTTACTTTCAAACAATGTTTCAGCTAAATCATATATTACAGAACCAGTTTAATTGTGGTGTGGAAATGTTTTTTCTTGTAGTTTATGGCAGATTTGTGTTAGCTTGTCCTTTCATGCAGTTCTACATTACATCGTGCGCCAGTAACGAGATAAGTGCCTACTTCCAAACCAGGAAATAAATATGAGGCTATAACTTGTTCAAGTAAATGAACCTGCTTTGATTGGAAGGCATGATTCTCAAGACATATCCACCTGTATTTCTTTGAATTGAATGATCCTCACTTGCACAGTAATTTTGTGCAGTGTGATTTCTTTAATAAAGAGCAATTTTTCTAAAGCTTTTTTTGTTTTCTAGCCAAAGTGACTCCAGTAGTTTCTTCTCCACGGGTAATCCTAGCAAAATCTCAGTTAACATTGAAGGAGACATCAAGTTCTCCAGAACCTATTGGAGAACCTTTATACGCATCAAGTCCCTCAACAGACAAGAAGAAGCCCAAATGGATACCACCAGGTATATGCAATATGGTAGCTGCAGACAAATATACTTATTTACATGTGTTTAAAAAGGTGTTCTCTAAAGTATTTATATTTCTGAATGAGTACCTCCTCATCAAAACATGAGCTACTCCACTCATCTCTGTGTCCTACAGTCACTTTTCCCACACAAAATTAACATGCCCACTTCCCAGCTGCTTCAATAACTTTTTTCTTGAAAGGACAAGGGTGCTAAAGCTTTTCCCAATAGCGTGGCCCAAATCTCAATATAGGGATTGTCTTGTGGACATTTCCTCTTTTAAGAGTTGTCCAGCATCCCTGTTGCATTGCACTATTTGCTTCCTTACAGAAATAATAGTGGGCAAGTATTGGTGTATTTGTAGCTGCCTTTAGTATGATAAGTGTTTGGTCTATTTTGGAAAACTTAGATCACACTGCTACTGCCTCTTGCTTTTTCACCTTTCCCATCTGTTTTGTTCTTCTGCATGTGGATCCTTTATGCTTGGTCCTCTTTCCTTGCACATGACTTCATACTCTCAGGTCCGCCTTTTCTACTACACATGCTGCTAAATGCCTAGTTCCATGCTCATCCTCTAGTCCATACGTCCTGCCCCTGCTGGTGGCTCTGAGTGGTAACTCACAGTTTCAGGCAGAGCAGACCCTGTGGGGGGAGACTCATAGTTTCTCTCCTATGTAGCAGCAGCCTCTAGTGTAAACTGCTAGGCTATGGGCTCTTTGTTCTCTCTTGTTTTTTACATATACCCTGCCTCTTCATGGCAATAAAGACAGGATATCTATAAAAGCAGTTGATTTAAAAAGGTGAAGGAATATAGTACCATGAGACCTGCTAATGCTCTGAAGAGCACCAGCAAGTGTACAGCAGACCATATTTTGAGAAATGCTGTATTATGGTAGCAGAGTGAAATGTGTTGGTGTCACTCTGAGGTTACGTGTAGAGGGAGCCTTAAAAGTGTCTCCTACAGGTTTTATATCTTTCTGCTGTAGCTATCAAGTATGTTCCCACTGGCAATGTACCTGATTTTTATGTGCTTTCCTGCAATATTGTTCAGGCCCCTCTTCAGTTTCCGTAAGAGGCTACTTAATTAGCTCTTCTGTAATATCTTCTTTGTAAGTTAGTGATGACAATTTTTCTGTTAATTTGTGACATTTGTTTTGTTTTAAAATGCTTTCAGCTGCCTCAGGATGCAGTAGTAACCCACTGGGAGGAATTTCAGTTAAATCACCTACTCAAGGTCTCAGACTTGGCCTGTCCAGATTAGCACGAGTGAAACCGCTGCACCCAACTGCTGCCAGCAGTTGAATGGTCTATGAAAGTGTTTCTCACTTGAAGGACTACTGTTCGGAAAGAATTGTGTGGTAGGGTTCTGTTGTTTTTAAACAGGGTTGAAAACAATTGAGCAGAAAACTATTCATTAAACTGTTCATTCAGAGGGAGGAAATGCTGTCGATGTTGCTTGTCTGTTCCTAATAAAGAGCCTTCATCCTTCAAGGTGCAGTGTACCACCAGTGACGTGCTGGGCACCTTCAGCTGCTGAATAATACTACTTAATCAGCTAGAACTCAGGTTGCTCAGCACCTTGATGGATCAGGCCCAAAGAAAGGGATTGTGGATTTGAGATTGTATCCTTCTGATGTCTAGCCTCTTTTGGGGGAAAAAAAAATAGGCATTACATTTTTAAATTGCATAAAAACAGAATCTAAAAAGCAGTGTATCAATTATGGATCTAAATATATAGAATGGATTCTTAATGTAACCTTAAAATTGCAGTTTTGAATTCCAAATTTTTAGTATTCATTCTGTTCATAGTCCAATTAAAGCATCCCTTTAGTAAAGTGAAATCATTGTTCCTCTCAGTCCAGAAAAGTTGATTCTCAAATCTTTGTTAAAACTTACTGATAGTTGTATTTGTGTGGATTTTATTGCTAAGAATGTATAATGTCTTGCTTAGAAAACTGTATTTTAAAAAATAAAATAAAATAAAATATATTTTGTAAACAGCTAGTTTGTAATAGTAGCTGCCTTTAGGCATTTTGAAAATTTCACAAACTTTGGCCCTAGTCCTGCAAATATGTGAGCATTACCTTATGTATGTGATTAGTCCCTTAAAGTCAGTGGAACTAGTTATGAGACAAATCCAAAACCCATTGAAGTTAAGCACATGTTTAAATTTTTGCAGAATCAAGGGGTTTATGATTATTTATTGCACAATAAATAGATTTTCATAGTTTTGGAATGGTAGTTACTGAACCACCAGGACCTGACCTTAAGTTAGAAATTATGAGTCAATGGACCAAAAGCAGTTCTTGTCTAAGCAGGTGCACTCCCACAAAAGTCAGTTGTGCCAACTTACACAAGGGATGAATTTGACCTCATAACAATTAAAAGGATTGGGTAATGAATCAGTGAATCATTTGCAAATAGATTATAGTTTTTAACTTCTTAATTCCCTTCAGTATGGGATATGGGCAAAGGCATTAAAGGGATAAATAGCCCAATTGTTCAGAATAACATTTGAATATAATTTTGTGAAGTATGATGCTGTTTGAAGTAAAATATAACTTAACTGTAATTAATCCTTTTATATAATTATACTTTTGCAGTACAAATGTGATTATAAAAATAAAACAAGATACTAAAAGATTTATTGTGGATTTAAGAAACTGAGGAGGTTAATGGTTTCCTGGGAATAACTAAGAGGAATTCTTGGTTCTAAGTAATGGATTCAATTTTTTAGGCAAGTCACCTGACCTCTGGGTGCCTCAATCGTCCCACTGGCAATGTTAAGTAAAAGCTGGAACGTCAATGAAAGACACATAATTCCTGTCAGTAGTTATGCAGTTTATTTGAGCTCTAAATGCATTCACAACAGATGTTCACTACATGCCATGATTTGATTTCTGTCATAAATATTTGTATAATTCTGTCATAAATAATGGTATAGTTTGGCTCAGTTTGCTATAGTTTGACAACCCTATCAAAATTATTTAAAACAGAACAAAAAAACCTCTGATCACTGACCCTAATCCTAACAGAGAGACAAGATGAGGTAATCTCTTTTATTGGCCCAACGTCTGTTGGTAAGAGTGACAATCTTTCAAGCTTACAAAGTCCTGAAGAAGAGCTCTGTATAAGCTCGAAAGCTTGTCTCTCTCACGAAGAGAAGTTGGTCCAATAAAAGGTATTACCTCACTCACTTTGTCTCTCTAATGTCCTGGGACTGACACAGCTTGAAGATTGAAGTCCATGACCTCCATGATAACATTCTCTGAAATGCTTCCAGTTCCATGCGTAAGGCCAGTTAAACAGGCAGAGCTGCAGGGTCTCAGTGTGTGAATGAGACAATGGCATAGGGAGGAGGACTTTGGGTTATTAGGAGCTGAGGAGCCTTTTGGGAAAGGAGGAGCCTATACAGGAAGGATGGGCTCCACCTAAACCAAAACAAAATCAGATTGCTGGCAGATAAAATTAAAAAGTTTGTAGAGGAGTTTTTAAACTAAAGGATGGGGGAAAGCCAACAGATGCGGAGGAGCATATGGTTCAGAGAGAGACATTCCTTATGGGAGGATATATTAACGAGGATTCTCTACATCCTAGTAAAAATGGAAGAATAGAAGTTGATCAAGTACAGGTGGGAACTGAAGAGAAACAGTCAAATGAAAAAGAATCCCATTAAATTACATCACAATGGCAGATAGCTAAAAAGTGACTAATTTTATAAGTACTTGCATACAAATGCTAGAATTCGAAATAATAAGATGGGTGACCTTGAGTGCCTGGTATTAAATGAGGGTATTGATATAATAGACGTCATAGAAACCTGGTGGAATGATGATAATCAATGGTACATGTTAATACTAGGGTTCAAAATATATAGGAATGACAGAGTAAGTTGTGCTGGGGGTGGGGAGTGTCTCTGAATATGAAAATTAAATATAGTAATCAAACTGTATAATAGAATCTCTAGGGATAGAAATTCCATCTTGAATAATAAGAATATAGCAGTAGGAATATACTACCAGCCACCTGAGCAGGATGACGATGGTGATTGTGAAATGCTCCAAGAGATTAGAGAGACTATACAGAACTGCGTGCAGTGCCATGCCCTCCACTTCCCAAACTCCCCACACACATTCCTTGCATTTTCCCAGCCCATTGCAGTACCCCTTTCACTCCACCGCTTCAAACAGGTTGCCTAATGACAGCTGGACCTACAAATTGCTATGAGAGCCTTCTTAAGAGAGTGCTCCTCAGTGTCATTTCCCTTGCAATACATCGAATTCTGTGTATTGGTTATTGCTGTTTAATAAAAATGTACTCATAGAAAATGAATCTCTCCTACACACACTGGTTGGTGCTGGAATTCATACACAGAGGCAATTGGCATATTTGCAGACAACTAATCACGCTCAAGAAGCAGTCATTACAAGGGTCATTCCAGGCGGCAAGTAAACAAAGCCTTGCTGAATGCATTATAGAAAGACACATTACTGGGGCTCATTGTCAAAATGCTACTTCAAAGCCTCCCTGATTCAAATAGTCCCCTGTTGAGTCCCTTTAATATCCTAGTATCTGGCTACTTAAAGTCAGCCGCCAGGCGAGCCACTTCACCGCTCCACTCCTGGGGGAACTTTTCCCCCTTAGCTTCACAAATGTTAGGCCGAGCACTGCAGGCTGCTATGACCAAACTATTTTCCTCATTGAGGTCTAACCTGCCAAAAAGGCATCGCCAATGAGCCTTTAATCTGTCAAAGGCACATTCAATGGTCATTCTGCACCTGCTGAGCCTTTTGTTGAAGCGCTTCTTGCTGCTATCAAGGTTTCTGGTGTACGGCTTCTTGAGCCATGGGAGTAAGAGGTAGGTTGGGTCTCCCAGACTCACTATGGGCATTTCACCACCCCCATTTGAATCTTCTGGTCTGGAAAGAAAGTCCCTGCTTGCAGCTTGCTATACATTCCAGTGTTCCTGAAGATACATGCGTCATGTGCCGTCCCTGACCACCCCAAATTGATAGCAGTGAAACGACCCCAGTGATCTACCAGTGCCTGCAATACCATAGAGAAGTAGCTCTTTCTATTGATGTACTCTGTCACAAGATGGTCTGGGGCCAGAAATGGGATATGCATGCCATCTGTCACTCTGCCACAGTTAGAGAATCCCATTGCCGCAAATCCATTAACTATTTCACGCACATTTCCCAGAGTCACAGTCCTTCTTGGCAGGATGTGATTAATGGTCATGCACACTTGTGTGAATGCAACTTCCACAGTGGACTTCTCAACTCCAAACTGATTCATGACTGACTGGGAGCAGTCTGGAGTTGCCAGCTTCCATACAGTGATTCCCATGCGCTTCTCCCCCGAGAGAGCATCTCTCATTCTTCTTCGAGTGATTGCTCATATCCATTCCAGTTAGGTGTGCGCGCGCCGCGTACACGTTCGTCGGAAGATTTTTACCCTAGCAACCCCAGTGGGTCGGCTGAGTGCCCCCTGGAGTGGCGCCATAACGGCACCGCATATATACCTCAGCCGACCCACCCAACCCTCAGTTCCTTCTTACCGCCCGTGTCGGTCGTTGGAACAGTGGAGTGTAGCTTGCCTGACCTCTGCTTCCCTAGCTTCCTCATAGTTCTTCTCTGTAAAAATTGTACATAACCTAAGACTAAGATATCAGCTTTCTTGTTTTTAGTAGTTTTTCATCAGTCTAGTGTTTGATAGCGGGTTCGGGGATTAGCCCCCACCTGCACCCGGGACCGGAGCGCATGCCCGGCTCCCCGGGTTTCAAGCCGTGTTCGGCCTGCCGCAGGCCTATGCCTACAGGGGATCCACATAGCTCCTGTTTAAAGTGCCTGGGAGAGTCGCACTTGTCTTCTAAGTGCCCAATTTGCAAGGCTTTCAAGCCTCGCACGAAGAGGGAGAGAGACATTAGGCTCAAACAACTCCTCATGGAGGCAGCCTTAACCCCTCTGGCTGCGGCACCGCCCGCCGTCCCTCCAGATTCTCGCAGTGCCGCCACGGCGCCGGGCCACTCTTCCGTGCAGCAACCAAGAGCACCATCGGCACTGAAATCCGCCCAGGGACGCGCTCTCTCGCCAAAGGCGAAGAAAGGGAAGGCCGCTGCCTCTTCGGCACCGCCTGCTCCGAGGCATCAGAGTGCGCCCCGCCCGGACCGCCCGGCACCGAAACCTGCCGCGGCACCGGCTGCTCCGGCACAGACGCTTCTGCCGGCACCGTCGAGTCCGGCCCCTCAGAGGCCTTCGAGTCCGGCACCTGTGGCCTCCCCGGCTCCGGCCGCGGTAGAGATCCCATTGCCGTCGACTCCGGAGACCTTCGCAGTGGCGTGGGACCTTATTGCTTTGACGGACCCGGCTGTGACTCCACCGGTGCGGGCGCCCCGTTCCATGAGCAAGCCGTCAATGCTCAAACCACCTGCCGGCACCGAGTCCGACCGGCACCGCTCCCGGTCTCACGAGCGCTCACGGTCCCGACGCCGATCTCACTCCAGACGCCGATCGCAACGCCAATCGCAGTCCCGGCACCGCTCGACTACGCGGCACCGGTCAGACTCGCGGCACCGGTCATTCTCCCGCTCTCCGACTCGTCGCTCCCGGCACCGTTCCGGATCGCGGTACCGCTACGGCCGCCAATACTCACGAAGCCGCTCTCGGCACTGAGCGTGGCGGTCCCGGTCGACCTCCCAGCACCGCGCCGGTCGGCGGTCCCGTTCTCGCTCCCGCTCTCGCTGTTGGGATGCCTCCCGGCACTGGTCGCCACAAAGGCGGGAAACGCGATCAGTTGGCACTTCGGCACAGGGTTTATCCGCTCCTCCCTGGCCCTCCAGGCACGCGTCGGCCTCTTCACATGCCGACAGTTATTACGTCGACGAACATGACCCTCAGGTCCCTTCGGGAGTCTTCCAGCAGTCCCACTATGCGGACCAGGACCCTCATCACTGGGGTTATTGGACCTCTTGGGCCTACCATCTAGCCCAAGGTGCTCCTGTGCCTACCACGCTCACCGTACCACATGAGCCACGCATCCCAGAGGCTACGATAAGCCGCCCCCCAGTTGACACTGAGGTACCATCATTCGTAGAGGAAGGTAATCAACCTGCTCACGAACCTCTGGAACAGGAACTTTCCCAGGTCCCAGGCACTGAGCGGAATACCATCATTCCCGGGGTCTCTTCTTCTTCCTCCTCCCCGGATGAGGCGGTGGCGGGATCGTCGTCTGCAGGTCCCCCTCCAATTGACTTACGGGCAAACCAGGAGCTTCTTCGCAGGGTGGCCTTGCGTATGGACCTACAGGCTGAGGAGGTATCGGAAGTGGACGATCCGATAGTGACCATTTTGTCAGCAGACGCCCCAACCCACATAGCCCTCCCTTTCATTAAGACTATCCAGGCGACTGCTGATAGCTTATGGCAGACTCCATCCTCTATTGCGCCCACAGCCAGGGGGGTGGAACGCAAGTATATGGTCCCTTCCAAGGGATATGAGTATTTGTATGTCCACCCTATCCCCTCGTCATTGGTGGTCCAATCTGTCAACAATAAAGAGCGCCACGGCCAGCAAGGCCCGACTCCTAAATCGAAGGAAGCCAGGCGAATGGACTTGCTTGGTCGCAAGGTCTACTCTGCTGGTGCCCTGCAGATCCGAATGGCTAACCAGCAGGCCTTGTTGAGCCGTTACGGACATGACACATGGGCTGAGGTAGAAAAGTACAAAGAACTCCTACCTCAGGACTCACGACAGGAGTTCGCAGCCTTCGTAGAGGAAGGTAAAAAGGTAGCGCGCACTTCGTTACAAGCCTCCTTCGATGCAGCTGACTCAGGGGCGCGTACTATAGCCTCGGGCGTTACCATGCGCCGGATCTCTTGGCTCCAGAGTTCCACGCTTCCCCCTGAAGTACAGTACACCATTCAGGACTTTCCTTTTGACTCCAAGGCTCTGTTCTCCGACAAGACGGACTCCAGAACCTAAAGGACAATAGGGTCATTATCCGTACTTTGGGGATGCATACCCCTGCGACCCAGAGGCGTCCGTTCCGGCCCCAGCTTAACCGGCCTTACTATATGCCTCACTACAGGCAGGACTCTGGTCGGCGATGGGGTCGAGGGGGACGTAGACGGCAACCTGGCCACCAACCGTCCCAAGGGCAGGCCCCTTCCAAACCAGCGGGGCCTAAACCGTCCTTTTGAAGATGCGCCCGGGGACGGCATACCAGATCTTTCTCCAGATCCCTCCCTGTCTTTTTCCAACCGTCTTTCCCATTTCCTCCCGGCGTGGGCCCAGCTGACCACCGATGCCTGGGTCCTACGCACTGTGGAACATGGTTACCAACTCCAATTTGTTTCACCCCCACCTTCCCACCCTCCTTCCCGGTCCCTCCTCAGGGACCGCTCTCACGAGCAACTCCTCTTGCAAGAGGTGCACTTGCTCCTCGCTATCGGAGCAATAGAGAAGGTTCTGGAGAAGGAAAGGGGCAAAGGGTTTTATTCCCGTTATTTTTTGATCCCCAAGTCCAAAGGGGGCCTCCGGCCCATCCTCGACCTGCGAGAACTCAACAAATACATGCTGAAATTGAAGTTCCGCATGGTATCCCTGGGGACCATTATTCCTACATTGGATCTGGGAGACTGGTATGCCGCCCTCGATATGAAGGACGCTTATTTTCATATCACCATCTTTCCACCACACAGACGTTTCCTCCGATTTACAATCACTCACCTTCACTTCCAGTTTGCGGTCCTCCCCTTCGGCCTCTCAACGGCCCCAAGGGTGTTTACAAAGTGCATGGCCGTTGTCGCCGCCCACCTCCATCGGCGCGGCATCTGCGTTTTTCCCTACCTAGACGACTGGCTCATCAGGGGGGACTCGCAGGCCACAGTCCAGCAACATGTGGCAGTGATCAAAGATTTATTCACGCGTCTGGGCCTGGTTCTCAACGTAGAGAAGTCCGCCTTAGTACCCCCTCAGAGGTTGGACTTTATTGGCGCGACCCTGGACTCTTCTCTAGCCAGAGCCTACCTTCCTCAGCTACGATTCCAGGCCCTTACACAGCTAATTCGCGCCCTTCAGACCTCTCGTATGACCTCGGCCCGCACTTGTCTCCGCCTCCTCGGTCACATGGCGGCTTGCACGCACGTAACTCCGTATGCCAGGCTCCGCCTCCGCCCCCTCCAGTTGTGGCTCAACTCGCTATACCGTCCGCACAGGGACCCTCTGGATACCCTGCTCACCATTCCAACGAGTGTCCTTCAATCCCTGGACTGGTGGCTGACCCCATCACACGTATGTGCAGGGGTCCCATTCCATCCTCCTCAACCTTCCCTTTCCCTGACGACGGACGCCTCGTCCCTTGGATGGGGAGCTCATCTCGACGATCTTCGTACTCAGGGCCTTTGGTCGGTGCAGGAGTTGAACCTGCACATCAACGTCAGGGAGCTACGTGCAGTGCGCCTGGCATGCCAGACGTTCCAAACTCGCCTCCGCGGCCATTGTGTCTCAGTCTTTACGGACAACACAACGGCCATGTACTATATCAACAAGCAAGGCGGGACCCGCTCTTCCCCCCTCTGCCACGAGGCGATGCTACTGTGGGAATTCTGCATAGCCCACTTGATACATCTGGTGGCGTTGTTCCTTCCCAGCATCAAGAACACCGTCGCGGATCGCCTGAGCAGATCCTTTCTCTGCCACGAGTGGTCGCTGAGAGCGGACATCGCTCATGCCATTTTCCAACAGTGGGGATTTCCCCAGATAGACCTGTTTGCATCCCGATCAAACCGCAAATGCCAAGAGTTTTGCTCCTTTCAAGGCCTGTCACCGGGCTCTCTGTCAGACGCATTTCTCCTTCCATGGACTCGTCATCTGCTCTACGCCTTTCCCCCATTCCCCCTCATCCACAGAGTCCTGCTGAAGCTCCGACGGGACAAAGCACGTCTCATTTTAATCGCGCCAGCGTGGCCCAGGCAACACTGGTTCACCACGCTGCTCTGTCTGTCGGTGGCCAGCCCAATTCCTCTGCCGCTTCACCCGGATCTTATAACCCAAGATCACGGCACTCTCCATCACCCAGACCTGACGGCCCTCCACCTCACGGCGTGGCTCCTGCGTGGCTAGACCAGTTGGAATTGCGCTGCTCTGCTCCCGTGCAGCATGTTTTATTGAGCAGCAGAAAGCCTTAACTCGCTCTACCTACCTGGCCAAGTGGAAGTGCTTCGCTTGCTGGGCTCAAGCGCGCAACGCTATTCCTTCGGAGCTTCCGCTCCCAATGGTCCTTGACTATCTCTGGTCACTGAAACAGCAAGGCTTTGCACTGTCCTCTCTAAAGGTGCACTTAGCGGCCATCTCCGCTTTCCACCCCGGTGAGGGAGGATATACGCTTTTCTCTCATCCGTTGACTACCCGATTCAGAAAGGGCCTTGACCGTCTCTACCCCCAGGTGCATCAGACGACTCCTACCTGGGACCTCAATCTGGTCCTCAACAGGCTCATGTCCCCACCCTTTGAGCCGTTGGCCACCTGCTCCTTGCTGTACCTGTCCTGGAAGACGGTCTTTCTGGTAGCTATCACGTCAGCCAGACGGGTCTCTGAGCTCCGAGCGCTCACGGTGGACCCACTGTACACCGTTTTTCATAAGGACAAGGTGCAGCTACGTCCACATCCAGCGTTCCTCCCGAAGGTAGTGTCCGCGTTCCACAATAACCAAGACATCTTCCTTCCGGTCTTCTTTCCAAAACCTCACGCATCCTCGCGGGAGCAACGACTTCACTCCCTTGATGTTCGTAGGGCGTTGGCTTTCTATGTTGATCGGACAAGACCATTCCGTAAATCCTCTCAACTGTTTGTGGCAATTGCTGACCGGATGCGAGGTCTTCCTGTCTCGTCGCAGCGAATCTCCTCATGGCTCACAGAGTGCATACGCACCTGTTATAACTTGGCTAATGTCCCTTTGGGCCATCTCACCGCCCACTCTACCAGGGCCCAGGCGTCCTCCGCTGCCTTCCTGGCACACGTGCCGATACAAGAAATATGCCGAGCGGCGACCTGGTCGTCGGTTCATACTTTCGCCTCTCACTATGCTCTGGTCCAACAGTCGAGAGATGACGCAGCCTTTGGCTCTGCGGTCCTGCATTCCGCCACGTCTCACTCCGACCCCTCTGCCTAGGTAAGGCTTGGGAATCACCTAACTGGAATGGATATGAGCAATCACTCGAAGAAGAAAAAACGGTTACTTACCTTTGTAACTGTTGTTCTTCGAGATGTGTTGCTCATATCCATTCCACACCCACCCTCCTTCCCCACTGTCGGAGTAGCCGGCAAGAAGGAACTGAGGGTCGGGTGGGTCGGCTGAGGTATATATGCGGTGCCGTTATGGCGCCACTCCAGGGGGCGCTCAGCCGACCCACTGGGGTTGCTAGGGTAAAAATCTTCCGATGAACGTGCACGCAGCGCGCGCACACCTAACTGGAATGGATATGAGCAACACATCTCGAAGAACAACAGTTACAAAGGTAAGTAACCGTTTTTTTTGGTGTACTCGTGCTGTGGGGCAGGGGTGAGCTCCACACACAGTTCCATGAAAGTGGCTTTGTGCATCCGAAAGTTCTGCTGCTACCACTCAGTGCTTGTTTCCCGAGCCCAATAGTGACTGTCCACCATGTGCAGCTGTTCCATGAATGCCAAAAGTAGTCTGGATTTGTTTCTTTCCATGGCACACAGCAGGGTCGGCACCATGGATTCCTGTTCAGATTTGCAGGTCATGAAATACTGCATGATCAGTCGTGTTGTGTTCATAACACTTATCACAAGACTAGAGAGCAGTGCAGGATCCATGCTTTCAGGCAGAGATGGCAGTCACACAGTTTACAGGTGCTGTTGAAAAATGGCACGAAATGTAGTTGGAATGTAGTCAGAATGATGGAATAGAAAAAAACTGCATCATGGGATGGTGAGTCTGCACCCATGATGCACTGTAATCCATTCCCCATTCCCACAGCTCCTAGCAGCTTCTACACAGGGATAGCTACCCACAGTGCACTGCTCTCTCTCTCTCTCTCGATACTAGAGCACCAACTGTGGACATGCTCCAACAACACAAGGAGTGTTGTGTGAACATGCATAAGCAGTGGGATTATAGCGGTTTATGATCGGCAGCGTAATTTGTGTCGACTTAATTCTGTAGTTTACACATAGCCTGAGTCTCTGTCCTTGAGAGGTGAATAGACAATATTTCTGGCTGGATGTGTCAGGGCTGCCTCACATTCCAACTGAAGACAGAAGTCTTGCTGGTATGTCTGGTAGGTAGGGTCATTGCTATGAAGGGTTTTGCTTCCTTTGTGCCCCAACTTATAAAGGGACACAGAAGTAGCCAAAAAAGACTGGATAGTGCATAAAATGGAGACCCTGACCATTTGAAATCCCATAGTCTTTTGTCAAGCATAGGCTGATTCTATTATCCTGGCCATTTTCCATCTCAGGAAATCACTTTCTATGTAAATCCCTCCTCCAATTTCAGTTATATATAATATTCTTCTTCCCTTTCTGCTCTAAATTATTTTGTAGTGTTGCTGTGCACTGTTAAACTTTTTCTGTGTTTCACTCCACTGGCTGATTGTTCATTAAGTGAGACATTAAGTGGTTTTTTTATACATTTTGCTTTTAGTTTGTAAGGTACCTTGAGATCCTTCAGAAGGAAAGGTGCTTTGTGAATATAAGGTGGAGCAGCATTAGACAACATAGTAGTAAACGTGGCCAGTGCCTTATCTACACTAGTGCTCTCTCCTTTGCTACCATTGGTGGAACTGCACTGGTGATATGGCAACAGTGAGTTTAAGAAAAGGGTTATGGCAGACAAGGTCTCTGGCTGTAGCTCCTGGTCCACTACCTTGCTTCCAACTCCTCTAAAAATCTGATTGAGCTTGGTAACACTCAGCCTGGCTGAAGCAAAAGAATGATTGTCACTCCAGAGTAACAAGGAATTTTATTCAGAGCTATATACAATCTGGCTACCATCTCCTACAGATGAAATCAAAAACAATATAATTGCAAGCTCACGTGCAAATTTACAAACTATTTGCATGACTTTTGAGGGTAGTTTGGTCACTATGACCACAAGAATGCCAGTTTGTCATATAGAATATTAATACATCATAGATACAATCTGCAGAATTCCACTGCCACAAACACCATGCATCTGCTCTGGCCCTAACACTAGCCTTGGTCCCAGGCATGCTTATAAAAACTAGATTCAAAATGGCAAAATCTTGGGGACAGTGCAGGACGGTGGTGCTGTGAATGTGCATGCAGCAGGTTTCCTTACCTGCAGGCATTCTTCTGTGTCATCGGCTTGTGCATTTCTCACTTCAAACTCTCTTTGAGTGTAGTGATAATGCCACAGAAAAAGAGAAAATCGCCAGATGAGAACAATCGGCAGAGGCCTACTGAACACAATTTGAGGTTAAGTACTGGTGATTGGTGGGATGGAGCTGCATGTTCGGGTACACCCAGTGCAACTCCCTATTCTCCTTCACGCCAGGCAAGTCCCAGGGACCCCATTTTTGAAAATGGTGATTCTCTGGGGATCTCATGGAAGACGTTTCTTTCTGCATTAAGATCCATGGAGGAAAGGTTGGAGATTAAGATTGATGCCTTGGCTCCACAGTTGTTAAAAACTGAAACTTCTATTGATTCATGGTGGGAAACTTTACAGACACTAATTGTTTATTAATAATGACTTATAATTATATTGCAAGGTCTATGACATTTGGAAATGGAGGTTGAAAGACTTAATAATGTGAACAGTGTATTAATTAAAGAAAATATATTATTTTAAAAAATTGATAGATTGAAGGGCAGTAGAATCATAGGACTAGAAGGGACCTTGAGAGGTTATCTAGTCCAATCCCCTGCACTCATGGCAGGACTAAGTATTATCTAGCAGTGTTGGGTCTTCATAAAATGTGCAGAAAGTATCAGGAGGCATGGGAGAGACTGGTAGCATCCAAATACTTCTGGAAACAATCTTTGATACTAGAGTTAAGACCTTCCCATTGGATCTACTTCTTATCCACATTCCTTAACTCTTGATTATGCTGCAGAACTTGGTTGCATAGTCTGTGTTCATACCCCACAGATAACTCCCATTGACTTTAGTGGGAGTTTTGCTCACTGATCAGATGCAAAATATGCAAAAGGGATCTGCAGTGAGCATCTGAGAACAGGAATATGTGCTAAATTCGATTTCATCAATATGTGAAAAGTGCATTTTGTATTCAAATGCTTAGGGTTCATTCAAGAGAGAAAACACTGTTGCAAGTTTATTGTTTCTAAGGTGCTGAAACACTGCAACGATGGGTGTGGTAGAAGAACCTAGGCAGATAGTTAAAGCAATTATGACTTACAATAACAATTGGGGTTTCCTTAAAATGAAGTGAGAATTAAGATTTATCAATATTTTATGAGCACTGCTATGATTTTTGTACTCATCCTATTTTCTAGTTTTCTTCAGAACTGAATAAATTATTAGCATAAACAAACAATTGGTAACACAATGAAATAAATAATAAATAAAAGAAATACAAATAAACCAATACATAATTTTGTCAATACACAATTACATTATTACAGATAAAGCTGAATGATGATATAAACTGCTGCAGTGATAGGTGCATTATAAGCAATTAAAATAAGCTATATATATACTTACATAGTAGTAAAAGCCATTGTTTAATATTACATTGAGATTTACATTATAAAACTTTGTTTCCCCTTGCTCATAACTTTATGAAAAATGATCCATTTAGCTTACATTTTTTATGCATTACCTCAGCCCTGGGTAAATTGTCTTGTTTGTGAAATGTCAGCAAAAATCTATCCCTGACTCCTGAGCAGACAGAAATAATTTGTAACATTTTTCCCCTCAGCTTTGATGAGATAGGATCTTGGAGTATTTCATTTATCCTGTTTCATTTATCCACTATTTCTAACCAACTGTTTTAGCTCCAGAGTTTGTCTGGTAAGGGCCTAGTAGAATTTCTTTTGTCATAAAACATTTTACATGAATCCTTCTGTTTTATATAACACAGTATCCTTTTCAGAATTTGGCCAATAAGGCTCTCGTTTCGGGAAAATGATGGTATATTTATGTGAATTTGATTTTCTAATAACAACGGGTGGACTATTTATCACTGTTTAAACAGCTCAGGAAGGCTGGAATGGCTCATTCTGCCTCAGGATACTTTTGACACTCTGGACTTCTCTCTCTGCATTGCCATTCCCTTGAGGGTAATATGGACTAGAGGTAGCATACTTGAATTTTGCAGATGAAAAATGATTGGAAATTAACTGATTATAGATTACATAGAGACCAAACAAACACTTTCATCTATAACTATCTTGCCGAATGTAGTTCACATGAGTAATATCTCTATGAAACATGAAAAATAGTTAATAACCACTAAATATGATTGGCCATTATAGTCAATGGCCATGATCTGCCATGATCCATCAGGCAGAGGAGTTAAAATGTTCTTTGTGCTGGGAGCCTGTTGTCACTGCCGTTGCAAGATATTACTTTGTTTTTAATGGCTATAGTCATTTCTAGGTACCAGATGGCTTGTGTGCTTGTTCTCAACATATGCTTAATCCCATGTGAGCTTCAAATATCTAGATCACTCCCTCACCTTTCAGTATTTCTGGGAAGACTGTGAATTTATTCTCGGTTCAGAGGCTCTTGGTTTGTCAGTGCGGTGATGCTCAATTCATTAAGTAATGCAAAGAAGTCTGAGCTTCAGCCCTCATTAGTAGTATGTTTGGCCACTCTGTTTAAGATACTGCATTATTGTTACAAGCTCTCTCTTTGCATTGGTGAGATAAGTAGTGAAGGCATAATTTACTTTTATTTCAGTGTTGCTGTCAACACAAATCCTTATCATTTTATTTGTTTTCAAAAACAGGAACAATAAGGTCATGCCACTCATGCTTCATGAATCTGCACAATAATTCCATTACTCTCCCTCATTCAAACTCCACTTGCACTTTTGGCAGCAGTGAAACAGACAATCTCACCTGGGCTTTGCAGTAGGTATCAGGCCATGCTTTATAGGATATCCCTTAATGAGACCAGTATCTCCTAGCACATCAATATTTATCTGGTTTACATGTTTGATTAATTCTCATCTTTGTGGACTTTGGCCCAACATACTAACAACCTTGTCACTGTAGACCCCAAACATATAGAAACTAGATGGCATGCCACTTAATTCTGTGATTCTCTATGCAGCAAACTGTCTGTTGCATTTGACCACAATCTGTCCAGAAATTCCAAAGTAGCTTTGGTGGGCTGCAGCTGGTGTGTGGCAGCATTGTGTCATAAATCAATGCAATGAAAAATAAAATCCTATTTGAATCAAGTCGACCTCTGATGTGCTACATCTTTGCCTTCCTCACACACAATATTAAGCAAGTTTCTAGAAGTTTCTAATAACCTCATTATCAAGGTATGTTGAAAGAAGGACAGGAGATACTGGATGTGGTTTAATTAGGCTGCAATTTTATTCTTAACTGTCTGGAAGTGTACAGTGCAGGTAATTAATCATTTCAATATATACCAAGGAGACTTCCGTCAGCCTTCGCCCTTACCCATCTTGCTCCCCAGCCAACCTGCTGGGTGGGAGGGATTATGAAGGACTGGGGTTGGCTCCTTGCTGTATCAGTCATAAAAGCCTTGAGCCTCTCCTGTTTCCACTCCTCTAAAGAATACCTCCTTTAAATCTTTTACCAATCCATTTTATCTGATCACTGTGTCCCTTCCCTACAGAGTACCTGTACTGGACATCCGCTCTACATTGACATAATGAGCTGCAACATCATAGTCTAATTCCTGTTTCATGTTCACCCCAACTAAGCCCCTCTCCCCTGAAACGTATTGAATTAGCAGTTAATACCAGTAAGGTACACTGTATTAAAAATACAATTGTGTATTGAGTGTTTTCAGGGCCAGATTAATGCATAGGCTAATAAGGCTATAGCCTTAGGCCCTTCTATTTTTAGGCCCTACTGCAGGCTCTCCATTCCGTATTGAAGTAACAGCTGAGTGATGGTAGCGAGACCAGCGGCATTTTCTTGTCTCATTAGATATTGCTTTGTACAAATTAATCCATCAAGATTGTGAATTCAATTTATGGTGGTTATGATTTTGTCTTTGTGGACTAAGTAAGTGTTTGTGGGCCCAAGCAATATTGAACTTTGTACACAGAAGGCCTACACTGGACTATAGAAACCATGTCGAAGAAAGGAGGATAGCAGAAATTGAAGGAGGCCAAAGAAAGACGGCAAAGACCAGATGTAGTGCTGAAAGGTACTCCTTTCATCCTAACGTTTTTTCCTTCTACTAAGTCTGGTGGTGAGGAAGTCCAGGCGAATACCAGCCCAAGTGAACCTGCTGCTCCTGCACCTGATGAAAAGGAGCCGCCTCCTGTGACATCTCTAGCTGCAGTCTCACCCCACTCCTCTGAAGACTTTCCCAGTGATAGTAATACAAAAATATCCTTCTCCAGTGATCCAGGCAAGTGGGACATGACTTCTCAAGATCTCATTGCATATTGGACTGAGAAGGGCCCACAGAAATGCCAGATTCTAGATGCTGATTTTTCATTGACAAAGCAAGAGTACACCAATCAGAATCGTTATCTGACCAAATCAATGTTTGAATATGTGAAGCCTAACAAACAGATTGGCAAGCAAAAATGGCTCATCTATTAGCCTTCTAAGAAGAAAGTGTACCATTTTTATTGTCATCTGTTTTCCGGTAGCAAAAAGTGGGGAATGTTCTGTGAAGGCTTCAATAATTGGAAGAATACTGCATACGTTACCAATCATGCAATGAGTAAGCAGCATCATTGTCAGTTAGCAGGTACCATGCCCGAAAGAAAGTTAGTGGCAGAATTGATACTCAAATGGAAAACCAGTTTTTGGAAGCTTGTGCTTATTGGAAGAACGTTCTCAGATGCGTACCTGAAACCACAGTTTTTCTTGCTGAGCATGGGTCTGCCATTCCATGGCTCAGATATGACTGTTGGATCAAAACACAATGGCAATTATCTTGGCGTTCTAGAGCTGGTCGCTAAGTTTGACCCTTTCTTAGCTCAGCACATCAATGAACACGCAAATCATGGAAAAGGCCATACATCATATCAAAGACTATTTGTGATTAATTCATTCCACTGCTGGCAAAGAAGACTCTATCAGCCATTGCAGATGAGATCAAAGATGTGGGATATTTTTTAGTGTCCGTTGACTCAACACCCGAGGTGTCACATGTAGATCAGCTGACTGTCATCTTTGAGATTTGTCAGGATGGTGATGGTTTGCTTCCTTACCTGTGGACAGTGGCACACTTAAAAACCCGAGGTTTTGCTTTCTGCAGCTTCCTCCCTTGTCCACCACCTGTTTTTTTCCACTGCCACTACAAAGCAAAAAGACAACAAATAATCTTAATATTGTTCCAATCAGGAAAGAGATAAAAATCCCCAACTTTAAGTGAATTTGGACAAGGAGGATCAAAAATCAATAGTAGTCTCTCTTCCTCTCTCTTTTTTTTTTACAAGACCCCCTGCCCCAGTCTATTACTTCCATCTATTCTTATCTCTGTGTGTCTACTTTATGTGTGACATACCCATCTCTCTGATATCCACGCTCCTCTATTTTATCTGTAGGCACCCATTACTAGAGGGGTGCGCCACTCTGAGCAAGCTGGGGTTACATATCCAATTTCACTTTCACAGTTTTTGTGCTTGTGGCCCAGGAATCCAGTGCTGTGCTGCCAAAACTCCTCAGAATAGAAAGCCCGAGAAAGCTCCAAAAAATCAGAGGTTGGACAGTTTTATGTTTTCCTTCTTGAACAAATGAGGTAGCTTACAAGGGCATCTCTTGCTTTTTCAGTTTTGGTATCTATCTTAAATCTGGAAAATTTGTTCATTCTGGTCGTGTTACAGCACTAATTTAATTGAACGACAGTGGAGAGTAGCAATCAGACATTTCTTTCAAAAATATGTTCTAAGGTTTGTTCCCTGACTAGTACTGAAACAAAACTGGATGTTGTTTTGTCTGGCATTGGACAAGAGATGCCATTTTGAAGAGCTTGCCACCCCAACCCTATCACTGTGGCCTCCAGGGGAAAAAAATTAGGCTGTGGAATAGTTTTCCAAAGAAAATGTTGGAAGCTCTATTTTTTTGGCACATAGATTAGCCAAAGCTCTAGATCAGTGGTCCCCAACGTGGTGCCCGTGGGCACCATGGCACCCACCGGGGCATTTATGTGCACCCGCCTAGTGCCCAGCAGGGGAGAGAAGCCACGGCCCCACGCCTGACGAGGACAGAGAACTCAGGCTGCGGGTGCGGTGTTCTCTGTTCCCAGCAGGCACAGGGCCCGCCTAGTGCCCAGCACGGTAGAGAAGCCCTTTGCCTGCGCCTGCCGGGGACAGAGAACTCCGGGGCTGCAGGCTGCGGACGCCGGTGTTCTCGGTCCCAGGCAGGCATGGGGCCCACCTAGTGCCCAGCAGGGGAGAGGAGCCAGGGCCCCATGCCTGCTGGGGACAGAGTACTCCAGGGCTGCGGGCGCCGGTGTTCTCTGTCCTCGTGGCTTCTCTCCGGCTTCTCTCTTCTCTCTGGATTCATATATTATGTAATATTAAATATGATGTTTTTCTTATTATTTAATGTACAAATACAAAATAAGCCTTGAAAAATTATTGGCGCCCGCCACACTTTTCTGAAAACATGAATGTGCTACTGGCTGCAAAAAGGTTGGGGACCACTGGTGTAAGATGTAGAAACATATTGAAAGGAAATAGAAAACATCAGCCTGGCTAGATGGTTTGTTAGAACATTTAGATCCAAAAATAGGTGTTTAGGACCAAAGTCTGATATCCTAACTCATCCTTAATAGCACTTTGCTCCATAAATAATTTCATTGACTTTGTTGGCGCTATTCATGGAGTCAGTTAGTATTCAACATAAGTAAGGGTATCAGAATCTGGTCCGTGGCAAAGGAGGGTTTCCCTGACTTCCTCCTTACAAATAAATTGCTGAAGAACATTGATAGCAACATATTACTAAAAATCTCCAGCCCATGCATCTTCACTCAATTTTCTTTAATGCAATTTTGTTCCCTAAAGGAAAAATTCTTTTTAATCATTCCAAGAGTGGATACTTACTAGCCAGCACACTATTCATCTTATTTTTCATCCAAAAAAGAACAAAATTATACTCTTATATTATATTCCAGTGAATTTATATGTGAATAGATACTGCTTGCAATATTTCAGTGAATTGAGTAGCTTCATTACAGAACATTTTTTTTCAGGATGGTCAGAATAGTTTTCCCATAAGCACAGACATAATATAAAATGTGTTTAGTTGTGTGGTCCCACTGATTAATTTTCTTTGTCATCACTTGATAGGAAGAAAATTGCTTCCAAGCCTGAAAAACTAAGAATAGGCAGATCTAGCGTCCTCCCTGTCATCATTAAATCAGGGAAAAAACAACAATTAACACAGGCAAAGGTAAGAGCACTTGATTTTCAGTCCTTTGCAGATCTCAGGGAGGTAGGTGTAACTTCCTGTTAAATCAGAATATGATGGTACTTTCCTGTGCCAGAAGTAGGAATCAATGAGCAGCTAAAACCAAGAGCCAGACCGAATGCAGAGTTGGAGGACACAAGAAGCTTTGTTAGTCTTCTGTGCACCTCCCACACAAGGGCCAGTCATAATCACAGACCCTGCGCTTGATGGAATTCAGGGATTTCTCAGTCCACATGTCCTGGGGTACACATTCCCCTAAACAGAGACAAGAGGGGCCATGGTCCCTCCCATTCCAATCCACAGAACAGGCCATGGGCGTCAGTGGAGCAGGCAGTACTATCTTAGCCTGCTTAATCCCCCTCTGTGTTGGCCACTCAGACCTGAATGCACAAAAGGAGTTAGGCACCTAAGTCTCAATTTTTGGACTGCTGCAATGCTCAAAAATCCAGCTGAACCCTGCAGGTGCCTAAGCTCACTTAGCACCTAAATTTTGCAGAATAAAAGTTGCCTACGTGCAGGGGTGACAGAGTCTTCCTAAAAGAGGGGCGGGGAGGAATTAGGCACCACTCTCTTCGTGGCCCCATACCTGTCCCTCCTCTTACCTATGAGGCTCCACCCCACCCCACCAAGTTGGAGCTGGGCCGGGGAGCCTGGGCCCCTACACCTGCCGGGAGAGGCGGGGGCAAGAGCTTCCCCCAGCCTGTGTCCCTACCCCCACCCTCCCAGCATCTCTTACCCTGACCCAGCTCTGGCTTCTGGCCTGGCCTGGGGGCGGGGCTGCAGCCAGGCCATGGTAAGAGCCACCCAGGCAGCTGTGGGGAGCCACAGACGCTCCATCTGCCCTGGGTAGGGGATGGGGACACAGGCCAGGATCTGTTCTCAGACCCTCTCACCCCGGTCAGGTGAAGGCTCCCCACAGCTTCCCAGGCTCCCATGGCTGCTCTTACCCAGGCCCGGTTCCAGCTTCCGGCCCCCAAGGCCCCGCCATAGGCGCCAACTCCATGGGTGCTCTGGGGCTGGAGCACCCATGGGGAAAAATTGGTGGGTGCTCAGCACCCACCGGCAGCTCCCCACCCCCCTGCCCAGCTTACCTCCGCCTCCTCCACTGAGCGCGCCGCATACCTGCATTTTCCCCCTAGCTCCCAGTGCTTGTGCCATGAAACAGCTGTTTCACGTGGCTGGGAGGGAGGGGGAACGCAGCATGCTCGGGGAAGAAGTGGGGCCAGAGCGGGGATTTGGGGAAGGGGTCCAATAGGGGCAGGGAGGGGGCGGAGCTGGGGCAGGGACTTTGGGGAAGGGGTTGTAATGGGGGCAGGGCAGGTGTGGGGAAAGGGTGGAGTCGGGGCCGGGGGGGCACGAGCAGCCACTGGCACCGGGGAAAGTTGATGCCTATGGGCCCCACCCCCAGGTCAGGCCAGAAGCCGGCGCTCAAAAGTGGGAGGGCCACGGCTGCTTAACACCCCCTCCCCCATTCCGGTGCCCCTGCCTAGGTGCCAATGTTACTGCCTCTGTGTGTGTGCACTGCCGCCTCCCTCTATGCATCCACATGCCTAGCTCCGCCTCCAAGAGTGATTCACAAACCAGGCGAAGATAAGCGTCATGTGATGTGCTGTGCAGGTCCCAATCTGGTAAGCGTGCTCAGTGGGCACCTGCCAGATTGCCGTCCCTCCCCCCCGCCCCCCGGTGAGTTCACACAATAACAGGTGGGGGAAGAGAGGGAAGGAGGACTTCCCTCAAAACTTTTAGCCTAGTGGTTAGGGAACTCACCTGGGAGGTGGGAAACTCTCATTCAAGTTCCACCTCTGCTCGAGAGGGAGAAGGGATTTGAACAGGGCTCTTCTGCCTCTTAGGATCTGTCTACACTGCAATTAAACACCCGTGGCTGGCCCACACCAGCGGACTCAAGCTTGTGGGGCTCGGGCTGTGGGGCTGTTTAACTGCAGTGAAGATGTTCTGGCATGGGTTGCAGCCTGCGCTTTGGGACACCTCCCACCCAAACCTCGCAAGGTCCTAGAGCCCAGGCTCCAGCACAAGCCCAGACATCTGTACTGCAATTAAACAGCCCCACAGCCTGATCACCCTGCAAGCCTGAGTCATTTGGCACAGGCCAGCTACAGGTTTTCAACTGCAGTGTAGACATACCCTTCGATGAGTGCTCTAATTACTGAGCTATGGGATAGTCCAATGTGGGGCTGGCTCAGTCTCTCTTGTTGAAACTACTGCACTCTGGATAAGTAATGAGAGAGTCATTGGACTGGATCCTGGGTGTTCCACTTCCTGGGCAAGTGCCCTAACCACTGGGCTAAAGAGTCATTCTCATGCACATACACAGGTGCTCACTCTCTCTCTCTCTCATTCCCTCTCTCGCCCCCCAACCGACTCTTTAGCAGTGTAGGTGCTTAGTGCAAGAGAGGGTTTGCAGCTGAGATAGGCACCACCCTGCCACCCAGCGGTAGGAGCTCATCTCTGAGATAGGGGCAAGGTTTAGCATGTACCCCTATTGTAGGCATTTCCCTACCTATCCTGCTGGCTTTTGTTAACTGCATTCTAAGGCGCCTACCTCTCCCTGTTCATTGTATAGGAGCTTAGGTGCCTAACTCAGGATTTGTGAAGTTAGGTGTTGTGAGGCGGCGCATCACCATGCATAACTCCTTTTGTGCATTCAGGCCTCAGCGCTTCCCTCCTGGCTCTGTGCCACTGGAGGACCCCACCTCTGCAGGATGTGCTTTACAGAACCAGGTACAGCAGCTGTACTACCATAATCTAGTGACAGTGCAACACAAAGGGGTAGGGTCACTTGGAGATATCTGGCCCACTGTGTTGAAGATCACACGGTGCACATTGATATGTCTATAATGCAGGACAATGGTTATACTTTGAATTGGGGTTAGCAGGCCAGTTAATACTCAAACAAAAAGGGGGATTTGGGGATTAATAGTAATGCAAAAGCAATTGAGGCCTATTCCTGTTCCCACTGAGCCCAGTTTTGCCATTGGTGTCAATTAGAGCAGAAGCAGGGCATCCGTGAAGCAGTCACTTGTCTTGTGACATTTTTTCTTAGCTTTGTAATACTGAAAACCTAGACCTAGAAATGCTGTGGTTGCATTGACTAGTGATTGTGGATCTATAGTAAACTGCCAATATTCGCATAAAAGAAGGACTGTGTTATTAACAGGTTTTGTAGTTATTACATGTATGTTTTCCTTTGGGTTGGATTAGCCACTAATCATTTCAAGCAATGCATTTAGTTTCATTCTGCTCTTTACTTAGTAATTCACTGCTTGCCTGTCTTTCTGTGCTTCAAGTACTGCTGCCTTTTTTGTCCAGTACTTATCTGAAACTGTGGAGCCTTGTGTTTATCAGCAGTACACTGCATGTATTAACTCTATAACCTCTGTTCTGAAGCCCACTTTTCCAGCTTCCATTTCCATGATCAGGATCCATCAAGGCATTGTCTTTTGCTGGTGACAATGAGATTCTCTGTATGACTTATTTATTCTGATACAGTGCAGTGTTTTTCATAAATCATGGGTGTGTGGCAGAGTTCACGTTTTCTTACTCTCTCACCATGCTTACAGCATATCCCTGCCATCCTCCCATGCTACATGTCAGTGTAATATGCTGTGAACAAAACTGTATAGTGAAAATTTAAAGGTGGTCCCAGCTCCCTCTCCCCATCTTCTTGCTATGATACTTATATGGTCCACATCACCATAGTATCTGAGTACCTCACAATCTTTAATGTATTTATCCTCACAACGTCCCCGTGAGGGAGGGAAGTGCTATCAGCCCCATTTTGCAGATGGGAAATTGAGGCACAAAAAAGCAAAGTGACATGCCCAAGGTCATCTTGAGTTTCACTGTCAAAGGAGCCTTGGGGAGAACATCCACAATCTCTCTAAAACGGGTTCTCAAACTGGGGGTCGGGAGCCCTCAGGGGGTCACAAGGTTATTATGAGGGGGTCACGAGCTGTCAGCCTCCACCCCAAACCCTGCTTTGCCTCCAGCATTTATAATGGTGTTCAATATATAAAAAAGTGTTTTTAATTTATAAGGGGGGGAATCACATTCAGAGGCTTGCTATGTGAAAGGGGTCACCAGTACAAAAGTTTGAGAACCAATGCTCTAAAAGATGCTATTTGTTTTCTTTCCTTGTGGAAACAAAAGTGATAATATTAAAGTAAGGGCTTGGCTACACTTGCAAGTTGCAGCGCTGGTAGAGGCTTTCCAGTGCTGCAATTAGTAACCGTCCACACCTGCAAGGCACATCCAGCGCTGCAACTCCCTGGCTGCAGCGCTGGCTGTACACCTGGCCAGGTTGGGGTGTAGCGATTGCAGCGCTGGTGATCCAGTGCTGCTCATCAAGTGTGGACACACACCAGCACTTTTATTGGCCTCCAGGGAATAAGGAGATATCCCAGAATGCTTTTAACTAAATTACTTCCTTTGTTTTGTTATGCAGCCTCTCTTTGTTTTGTTGTGAACTCCGATCGGAGCTCCGTTGAACTGCTTATCTAAAAACCAAACACTGATCACAGCAAACAGGAGCTATCTGTACCTGGCTGTGAACGATCAAATGAGAGGCAAGCAGTTTGCTTGACAGAGAAACAGCGTTGGATGCAGGCTGTTTGCAATTAAGACTAAGGGTTCACGAACATTTTGTGATTTTTCAATACAGGAAAGCTAACACACAGTGTTGGCTCCAAAAATCCACTCTCTCTATCTTCCCCGCTCCCTGTCACAGTACACCACAGGGAGTGAGTGAAACAGCGGGGAGTCCATGTTGGAGGCAGGCTGTTTGCAATTAAGAGTTAAGGGCTTGGCTACACTTACAAATTTGCAGCGCTGTAGCAGGGTGTGAAAACACACCCTCTCCAGCGCTGCAAATTGCGGCGCTGCAAAGCGCCAGTGTGGTCAAAGCCACAGTGCGGCTCCCAGCGCTGTCCGTTATTCCCCACAGGGAGGTGGAGTACGGACAGCGCTGGGAGAGCTCTCTCCCAGCGCTGGCGCTTTGACTACACTTAGCGCTTCAAAGCGCTGCCGCGGCAGCGCTTTGAAGTGTAAGTGTAGCCAAAGCCTAAGACTAAGGGCTCGCGAACATTTTGTGATTTTTAAATCCAGGGAAGCTAACACACAGTGTTGGCTCCAAAAATCCACTGTCTCTATCTTCCCCGCTCCCTGTCACAGTACACCACCCTCCACCCCCCTCTTTTGAAAAGCATGTTGTTGCCACTTGAATGCTGGGATAGCTGCCCATAATGCAGCACTCCCAACAGCGCTGTAAATGCTGCAAATGTGGCCACACACCAGCGCTGGTAGCTGTGAGTGTGGCCACACACCAGCGCTGGCCCTGCACAGCTGCACGACCAGCGCTGTAACTCCCAGTGCTGCAACTTTCAAGTGTAGCCAAGCCCTAAGATATTTTTTAACGCCCCCACCCACAAATAGTCATCTTTTTCCTTTTGGAACTGATTTCCTAGCCTAGTGATGAATAGAAAAAAATATCTCTGAAAATAAATTAGAGTTGTCAATCTACATGGTCACTTACACACATTTTTAACGTATTGTGATGGCTGTTAGCCAGGCTATGGTGCACGTTTTACTGCTATTGATTATTACTGTAATGTATTTTGCCTAAGGCTCTGTGGAAGGGTTCAATGAATTTCCTTGGGCAAGCTGGGGAAAATGGTAATGTGGTGATGAAACTGGGGAGAGTGAGCGGATGAAAGATTTGCAGAGGTGAGAGTGGAACACCAGAGAGTGCTGAAATTCCAAATGAAATCTTATCTGTGTTAACAATCGATTCCAATTGCATCTGACAGGTTCAATACCCTATTACTTCTGCTGGTGTCTAGGCCACTGAAACTATGTAGAATTTAATGGAGCAGATTGCATAGCTTTCTTGCTCTTCTTTGAACTTTCTTGAGTGATCAGGGAACATCTGCTCTTACTGGTAGTCACCTTTCCCCCCATAATAACATATTGTTGATCTCCATTCTCTGAGTTCCCAGTGGACTCTATGATAGCAATCCTCAGGTGACTTGGTTGTCTCTTGTCACTGTTGGTGTTTATGATTTTCACTTTCATCAGTTTTGTCCAAATTCTGCTTGTACATACACAGTGAAATTGATTGTGGCTTGTCACTGCAGTTGCCGTCAGGGTCCCGGTATTGGCCTTGGTCCAAATGTCTGATCAATCATTCGTACCCATGGCTAGCAGGAGGAATCAGTGGTCCAACAGAACAGAAGAGAATGCTCGAAATAAGATGTGCACTTTGGCTACTTGCATAGCTATTAATGCTGGAATGGGGCTTGCTGATTATACAGCCAGCATTGGCCTGTACGGAAGGTACTGAAAATGGCACACAGAGTGTAAAGGCTAGAACTGTGCCTGCTATATAGTTTGTTGTATTTTGAGATTACCATTTCCAAGCAAATATGTGAGTTAGAACTGGCAGAATTAACTTGGCTAGCACAAGCTGGATTTCACAGCCACACTGGGGAGAAAAGCCTGTATTTACTTTCCTCCACCTACAATTATAAAAGATTCAACAATATTTCAATATACAGTTAATACTGGGTACATAAGGGTCGGTTTTTGGATGTTACAGACAAATTTCAAAAATGATTGAGCCAAAGGCAACCACAGTTTAAAAGTAATAAAAATTAAGTAGTAAAGAGGAAACAAAATTATTGGATAAGAATTGTGCACATCCTGTTATATTTGTTACCTCTTTTTTCTTGCCCTAACCTGCTTGTTTGTCTAGCTGGTATTTTCTTGTCTTTTAGGCTGTAAGCTTTTGGGGGCAGGGCCTGAAATTGACCACATGTTTGTACAGCACCTAGCTGATTGAGACCTTCTAGGCACTACCATAACTGTTAAATAATAGTTATGTTAATAAAACATAATAGAGACTCTTTCTGCAACCTGCAGTTTGACACCCACTTCAAACCCACCTCCAGACCCATGAGGGTGACTCGCCCTCATCCTGAGGTTCTCAATCTCTCCATCCTCTCCTCAGTCCTGAGAGGAGGGGTGGAACAGGAGGTTTATGCCACTTCTGTGATAAGGTGGGTGGTAGGGGAGCCCAAGCTCTCCCACTCAACTCTCTGTTTTGCACTAATTAAACTTCACTGAAGTTATGATATACACTGGTGCGAGATAAGAATTAGGCCCATATGCTCTACTGAAATGAGTGTATTTTGAGGAAAGTGTGTGTGTGTGTCTCCTCTGAGGCCTACTCACATTTCTCCTTTTTAATACCTTTATTTTTGACCCATCCTTCCAGCCAAAGAGGTTTGAAAGTCATCTCCTCGCAGAGCTCTTCAATGCCACTCCTGGATTAGTTGGAGAGAGTGTCATTAAGGTAATGGCAGGTGCTCAAAAAACCCTGGGTTTATATTAACGATTATGCAAAGGCAGAGCCAACGGGTCACACTTCCCTGGCCGGCCAGTGGGCTGCGGAACACCAGGGAAGGAGGGACCTATCCTTGTGTACACTCCTTCTTTCATTCTAAACCTGTCCGCACCTTGCAGATACAGTCAAGCCTTCCATCCATTAAACCACTGGGTGGCAGTGAGAGGTGTGCCTGGTACCCAAATTCAGACCTATATCATCAGTAATCCGACATACCTGGCATACCTTTGAATGACTTCTGTGTACATTTCTGATTTTGTCTGTGCATTTCCCTCTGCCAGAAGATAATTTCTGATCAGATTTCCTACAGCTTAAATGTAGTATTATTTCTTGTTGTTCTAATGACATTATTACCTTGTGCACTGTCACTGAATTTATCTCACTCGTGGCATCCCTTCACGCAGGAAAAGGAAGCAAGTGCTGTTGTTCACAATATGAAACAAGACTGTGAAAAAACCAGTACCAACTTGGGTCAGATTAATTCCTGTGCATATGGTAAGCAATGAAATTATAACCATCTTTCCTAATATTTAAATGAGAAAATAGCCTCACTAAAATTTCTTATCCATATAAAAATTCATGAGAGAGTCTTATTACTATATTTCCCTCGAGTCATAAAAAAAACCATTTATAAAAGATCTGTTTCTGTAGAAATAGCAACACTAGAGCATAACTTCTAACACAAACCTCCCTCCCCAGAAGGGGAGAGATTTTTCATTTGGAGCTAAATGAAGCAAAATTTACATATGTACTCTTTTATTTAAATTAATATAAATTTCTTACATGAGTGAGGCTTTGCAGCATCAAACTATTGATTAAAAACATTTTCTTTCTTTCTTTCTTAACACTTATTTACAGAGCCCTGCGTGGACATAAAATTTGTATCTGCATCTGATACATAATCTGCAAACATGGTCCATGGATATCTAAGGATATAAAGTGGATATCCACAGATTTGCAGGGCTCTACTTATTTAGCTCCCTCTTGGCCAAATCCTGCTTGCCTTAATGTGAGAAGTCCCACTGGTTTCAATCAAGTGCCTAACACCTTTCCATGCTGATATAAACTCTTTGGAGATGTTGAGATATAAATTTGGTAAAGCAAAACTTTTCCTTGTGCTAATTCAAAATGGTCTTAGACCCTTCCTCCTCAAAAGCAAAGTTAATTTATTTAATATTTTTATTAGTTATCATTAGTCAATGAAATATACATGTGCATATGCAACATACTGTAAACTGAGACTGCACTAATGCCTTAATTTAGCACAGCACACAAACACTTGCATAACTTTAAGCACGAGTAATCCTATTGGGATTATTCACATGCTTAAGGTTAAGCAGTGCTTAAGTGCTTTGCTCCCACTGAGATGTTGCCTCTTAATGGATTTTGTGCCTGATATATATTCATTCAAGTCACATTTGAATACTCAGTTTGATAACAGCACTTGCAACACAGACTATGGTCTAAGGCCTGGTCTGCGCTTAAAAATTAGATTGATTTAGCTATCTTGCTCAGGGCTTGATACATTTTGCACCCTTAGTGTGGTAGTTAGGTCAACCTAACTCTCATTGTAGATGCACCTAGGCCAATGGAAAAATTCTTCCACTGATCTAGCTACTGCATCTCGGAAAGATGGATTAGCCACATTGATGAGAAAACTCCTTCCATTGCTGTAGGAAGTGTCTAAACTATGGTGCTACAGCAGCACATACCCTAAGACCCATTGACTTTCAGTGAGACTTAAGCTCATAAAGACCAGATTTTAAAAGGTATTTGGGTACCTAAAGTTGCAGACAGACCCCTAGAGGAATTTTCAAATGTGTCTAGGTATCTAACTCCCATTTGGGGAATCAAGGCACGTTTGAAAATCCCATTAGGCGCCTAGATACTGAAATAACTTTAAAATTTGGCCCTAAGGCCCAGGTCCTCAAAGGTATTTAGATCCACTTGAAATCAGTGGAAATTAGGAGCCTAAATATCTTCAAGGTTTTGGGTCTATGTGCTTATGTCACTTTTGAAAATCGGATTTAGGCTCCTAAATGATTAAAAAACAAACTACAAATGTCTTAAATATATTTACCAAAAAAAAAATTAGGAAGCTGCCATCTTGACAATTTGACACTGTCATTTGAGACAAAGGCATTGCAGATCAAAATCTGCATGAATGGGAGCCTTTCAGAATTTCAACAAGCTAAGTTGTATTGCTTTGGAAAATGGCTAAATGAATGGGGGTTAAAATGGTCTTTTTTTGGATAATAGCCTTTGCCTTGTAACAACCTTGAAAGTCTTATGTATTTCATGCATTAAGATGGGAACCGTATTCTCTAAAACATATTCTACGCCATTAGTTTATCTCAGTGGTCCCCAAACTGTGGGCGTGACCCCTAAAGGGGCGGGGAAGAACATTTGGGGTGGGGCGTGGCAGAGCCCAGACCAGCCCCCACAGGAGGCCTGGAGGGAGCACCACCCAGCCCTGCTCTGCCCCCAGCTCCACTCTGGCTCCACCCCCAGCTGCGGCCCTCAGCCCTGACTATGGCTCCGCTCCCGGTTCTGGCCTCAGCCCCCAGCTCCTGTCCCCAGCCACGGCCCCTGGCTCCCAGTCGCAGCCTGGCCCCGCTCCTGGCCCAGGCCTCGGCTCCAGCTGCATCTGCGGCTTCAGCTTTGGCCTGTACCACAGCCCCACTTCTGGCCCTGGCTCCCGACCCCTGGCTCCCAACCACGGGGGCATGGGCAGATTATATTAGGGGTCGGGAGGGCATGATGTAAAACATTTGGGGACCACTGGTCTACTCTAGAGCTTCTATTAGGAAATATAAATACAATAGATAGATCCAATATTCTTGATATTTTCCATACCAAAAAGCTAAAGGAAAAGATATATTACTATTTTTAAAAGAATGTGTTTGTACCTCATAAAGCTACAGAAAAGGGCTCACTCAAAGCAGATGTAATGGTACTGCATGCCTCAAGGAAGTGGTAATCAGATATGGATCCTCTTAGCTGTAGGTAACTGGTTTAAAATTGCCCCAGATATGTAATAACTCAAAGTTGTTTCCTACTGATGGCTGTTTTGTGGCCAATGAATGTGTGACATGAATTAGTGGTCTCAGTTCAGTTCCTATAGCTGGCCTGACTGGTGGCAATCTCAGAAGTGAGTATAAGAAATGAAGCTATGGAGACTGATGTATCCTCGCATCCTTATAAGTGGTTCTTTCCAATCAGGACTAATACACACTTCCCTACCAATGTAAATGATCTGATCAGTGTAAATGAGATTAGAAACTTTTTACTTCTGCTACCTGTTCTGTAGCTTAGCTCTTCACATGCTTTGTCGATAACAAAAATAAAATGTAAGTTTAAAAACAATACAATGTCCTACTTAAAAGTGACTGACTGCTGTGCTGAATGTGCTGTCCTTCAGGTTTGTGTCTCCATTCATTCAGTTTGCTGTAGCCTTCCTTGTCAATTTTGAGCCAATGTCAATTTACCAAGAGTTTCCACATAGCTCTTCATCCTCTTTGGTGTGGGTGGTGGGAGGGGGAGAAAAGACAGCCAGGATTAATTGTCTGTTCTCTTGCTTCTATCATTGAGTTTTTCTCTCAATTCATATCTGTCAAGGCTTATAGGAACAAAAATTAATCTTTTTTATTATCTTATATTTCTTTGCAAAGTCCATTTTGTGTGAAGTTCTACTTTTTCCCCATTTCAAATGCCTCGATATATTTTTAATTTTAAGAAAAAAAACTAATCAGTAGGTCTCACCATAGTGTGGGAGAACCTAACAAAAATTATCACCACAATACAAAGGCCCACATGCAGTCATTTACTTCTTTCTTCCCCTGAGGCAGCCTAGTGAATCTTCTTCTTTAGTTGGTAAAACATGTTTTATGTTTTGTTCTGCAAGTGGTGAGATCTGTGGTATTTCTAATCTCTGCAAGTGAGTTCCATAGTGAGCCAGTTACTGAGAAAATTCTATCCCTTGCTTTCTTAAGTTTTCCTCTCAAGGTAAGCAGTTTCATAGTGACTGGGGAATATAACTCTCTGTGGAAAAGTGTACTTTACTGTAAACATGTTCTTCTAGACACAGAAGAGTTAGGAACATAGAATTTGCCATATCAGATTACTAATCTATCTGCTCTGCTTTCTACCCTTGGCAGTGGTTAATAAATTACACTTCCAAGGAAAGTGACCAATTCCCCCCATGACACGCTTGGCAAATTGTGCAGTCCTGGAAGTGTGGGAGCTTCCCTTTGCTTAACTTTTAGCTTATATTGCCACAAAATTTGGTCACAAAATTATCCAGCTCTTTAAAACCAAGTCAAAGTATTTGACTATGTCACCATACTGTCACTTGGTGATTTCCAAGGCAGGAAAAAAAGGAAATGAGGGAGAAGTCAAATTACTTTTTTATTTTTACATCTGTGGGTGCAGCCTAACCTCCATCATACATTTCCATTGCATGGCTCATTTTTGTGATTTTTTTTCTTTGCATAGTCAGAATAAGAAACCTTGATGGGCACTTACTGGAACGTCACTGTAATTGGGTCTACAAACCCCATATTGAACATAGAGTGGGGAGGAGAGTCTGTCCTGTTTACAAGCAAGCAGCTTGATCAAACCTCCATGTAGGTAGAGCTGCCAAGCATGGATAGAGGTTATAAAGGCAAGAGTACAGAGAGGGAAAGGGAGTCAGAAGGGCCTGGGACAGCAGGGTGGCTACAGCCGAGCACTGGGCTGCCTCCAAGAAAACAGTCAGGAGACTGAAAGAGACTGCAAGCCCAAAAAGTGAAGGACTGACAGGCTTAATTGAAGGTGGGGGTCCAGGAACTGACCTGACTGAGAGCAAACTAAGGATGGTCTGTCAGGAGAAGCTGAGGCTCCTCAAGAGACCACTCCAAGAGGCAGAGACAGTCACCCTACCCCAGTCCATGCTAACCTACTCCTTGAACAAGAGAAGGCAGTATAATAGTCAGAGTGCACATCCATCCACCCGTGGAAAAGATCCACAATAAAGAAAAGGCCCTAAGTACAGATAGTAATTTTATGACACAGAATATTTATTCTGGTACTTTTGACGCAGTTGAAGCTTTCTGTTTGATTTTTAATTATGTTGTCTCTTAACTAAGCAATATTCCTTTAAAGGGAGTGGCCCATGAGGAAATGCATTGATCCTGAATGGGCACAGAACATAACATTATTAAGGATCACTGCTATTCATTGTTTGCAGTAATGTTGTAGCTGTGTTGGTTCCAGGATATTGGAGCAACAAGATGGGTAAGGTAATATCTATTACTGGACTAAATTCTGTTGGTGAAAGAGACAACTTTTCAAGCTACATAGAGCTACTCCCTAACTCCCCCTCCTTTTTTTTTGTCCTATGATTGTAGAGGTGTTAACAGACCGCTTCGCCGTGAATGATCCCTTAGAACACGTGTTAACTGTTTATGCTAAACAATCTGTTCCACTGTGTATTTAGCTCTGACATTCTCAGCCTGGCCTACACTAGGAAATTAGGTTGGTTTAACTATGTCAGTCAGGGGTGTAAAAAATCCACAGTCCTGAGTGGCATACTTACTTAAGCCAAACAAAATCCCCATGTAGACAGCACTAGGTCGATGGAACATTTCTTTGGTCGACTTAGCTACCATCTCTTCGGGAGATGGATTACCTACGCTGACTGGAGAAACCCCCCACCCATAAGAACATAAGAATGGCCGTACCGGGTCAGACCAAAGGTCCATCTAGCCCAGTATCTGTCTACCGACAGTGGCCAATGCCAGGTGCCCCAGAGGGAGTGAACCTAACAGGCAATGATCAAGTGATCTCTCTCCTGCCATCCATCTCCATCCTCTGACGAACAGAGGCTAGGGACACCATTCTTACCCATCCTAGCTAATAGCCATTTATGGACTTAGCCACCATGAATTTATCCAGTCCCCTTTTAAACATTGTTATAGTCCTAGCCTTCACAACCTCCTCAGGTAAGGAGTTCCACAAGTTGATTGTGCGCTGCGTGAAGAAGAACTTCCTTTTATTTGTTTTAAACCTGCTGCCTATTTAGCGTAGGTAGTGTCTACACTGAAGCACTACAGTGGTGCAGTTTGTCTCTCTCACCAACAGAAGTTGGTCCAATAAACTATATCACCTCACCCATCTTGTCTCTCTATTGCTATTCATTGTCATTTAGCTTGGAGCTGACAGTGGCTTCAGCCCAAGATCAGAAGTATTAGATACAGAGGCTTTGGATGAAGCTGAAGCTGAAAGTGCTAGATTCAAAAGTCACGGGAAAGCTGGATCTGCGATCAGCCAGTGCTTTTAAAATAATTTTAATGCATTATAGGGAATATTTTAAAAAACTAAATATAGGCGAAAATATCTCAAATTATTTTTCCTTTGTTTCCTCCACCCCTTTCCTTAGCTGTTTAAATTACTGAAAGAGTCCATAATTGCTAAGTTCTCTTGGGCCTCTCTGTGTTGTTCTACATTTGTTTATATCGAACTTGCATTATATAAGTATGTTACTTCCCCCATTGAACTTAGTTTTAGATATAAACAAAAAACATATGGGTATAGCTATCTTTATTTTTCTTTACATATACATTTCCTAATAATAATTAGACAGTCCAACTGCATATTCAAATCTGAATATTGTATCTGTCCATTAATTTTAACTACATTTGCCATATATCTTGCACCTCATATGGCCATGCCAGCCATGATACAATTACCAAGAAATGATTTGTTTTGTTGTTGAACCTTGATTTCCTCCAGTTCTGGAGTTTTACTAGGATATGAAGGATTAACATTTTCAGGTTTTTGCATGTGCACTTTGCAGTTTCCTGTTGTTCACTATGAATTGGTGCTTAATTATCTACTTTGCTCAAGCTTTACATTTGTAGCTTAGCTGGACTATTGTTAAATCTGACTATTCAATAACTTTCTGAAAATGCTTCTTGCTACAAAACCCTACCAATCAACCATGGCTATGCATGTGGTAAGATGTGATTGCGTCTTCCTGTGTAAAACGTAATTGTTTCATTATTACCTCTTCATCCTCTCCATCCCACCCTTCTGTTTGCCTCATCCTTACATTTGTACGTGAGATTGTAAATTTTCTGGAGCAGGGACTTTTCTATTTGCTTAATGTCAATATAGCACCTAGCAAAAGTGCCACTGTAATTCAGATAATACATAATAGCACCAATCAATCAAAATAAGGGAAATTATATAAAAACTCAAGAAACTTGGACAGCAAATCAAATGCAATATAGGCCATAATACACTGAATGTATCTGAATTACTTGTGTGTGCATTCCTTATTCCACCATGTGTTTTTACGAACCCTACCACTATTACTTTGTTAATTATAATTATTTTATTAATTGTTTTTGCATCACCCAAAAGTGTGCTAGGTGTTTTACAGTATAAATAAAAAGGTGCAGTCTCTGCCCTGAAGCACTTACAACCTCATTTGAGACATGACTTGACAAGAGGGACTAGCAGACAGTAGTCAGGAAATGGGTTGAGGAAGAACAGTTATATAGTAATAAAATTCTCTGGTTACTGCTTTTAGACATGAGTACATATAGCTGCCCACCTACCAGAGAAATGAGTTTGATATAATTCCCTGTGTAACTTGAGTGCACTATTATTTCACGTTGTTCTAATGAATTTAGTGCCCTCTGTATTGATATTCCATCCAACAGGAAGGACTCCTAGGGGAGATGTGTGTCATTCAGTATGCAAAGGAAAAACAGATCAAAACCCATCAAGTGAGACAGACTGTATTCAAGTATCCTTGGTAAGCAATGAAATTATAACAGCTATACACAATAATTCACTGGATACATGACCAACCATAAGAGCCTTACTTCTGTCGCTTATCCATACAGAAGAAGCACATTCCCTCAAAAGTAAAACAACATGTTTTGTTCATTTAATAACTTTGAAATATATGCATAGAGATACAGATACAAAATAGTGTGATCTGTTCTCATTACAGTCTCTACTAGACCAGACACCTGCAGTCCAAAGACAGAATCAGATAAAGTCTTATATCAATGAAGACAATTACCCGATATACAAAATCAAAAAAGGAATCTTGCTGCAGACAAATCAGAAGTACCTACTTGAGAAGGTTAGAGAAAATGGGAGCTCAGTGGGCCAATTCTACTCTCAGTTACATTGGTTTAAATACAGAGTAACTCGTTTGGCTTTAGTGAAGATATTGTGGATTTACACAGGTGTGATTTAGAGCAGAATTTGGTTCTCTGAGATTATACATAGCTTAAAAGGACATAATCAACTGAAATTTGTCCCAAATTTTAAATTGTCTAAACACAATTTTTTTTATAAAACCAAAGACCAATAGAAAATGTATGTCATTTTTTAATCTAATGAAAACTTGTATTTTAAACAAATAAGCTCTCCTCTGCAGTATTTGAAACCCAAACATTGCAGTACTGAGGGCCTGATCCAAATCAATTGACGTCAGTGGGAGTTCTTCCATTGATTTCAGTGGGTTTTAGACTGGACCTTAACAATGTGCAAGTGAAAATGACCAGAAACAAATATGACATTGACTTAATTTCTTTTTATTTTCCACCTTGGGGTAAATGCAAAAAGAAACAGAGAATAAGCAGTGATATGTAAATTGAATTTTTAAAATATTTCATTTTTAATAAACTAAGGTGATAATATAATAATAGAAATATGTTTGTTTAAAGTATATACAATTTAAATTGAGAGCACCCCTTTAAAACTTTCCATATTTTGGCTGGGCATAAGGTAGATACTCTAGTTTGAAAGCAGTCCATTAGAGTTCCTGGGATCCGCAGTAGAGCCACAGTTTCTCAGCCCTACTAAGGCATGGTTTGTCCTACCAACATTTGGTTACAGAGTGACAAAAGCGGCATAGATTTCCTGAAGGGGTGGCTCAGCTTTCAAAAGTTTGGAAAATATTGGCCTTAGGGATGGAGTTGACTGGGAGTCAGGAGCTCTGGATTCTGTTCCCAACTCTGGCTCTAATTTGCTGTGTGACCATGGGCAAGTCACACTGAGTTAGATTTTCAAAACATGTCAGTTCCCATTTAGGCAATGAAGTGGTAGGATTTTCAGAAGTGTTCACCACCCAGCAGCTCCCATTATTTTCCTATTGGGAATGATTTCAGTTACAGCAAAATATGATGTTATGTCATTGTCATATGATAGAGTTTCTGGTATTGTACAAACAAGTCCATATGGACTCTTTGACTTACCCACCCCTCCCTCAAATCTATTTAACTATTTTGATCAATAGTGTGAAACTATAGATTAATTCCATCTGGGTTCATTTGACAGATGTTACAACCTATCATGAGGTAGTCAAAGGTACACCAGAGTTTCGGCAGCATCTTGTTGTCAGATTCATAAGGAATTTGACACTTTTAAAACATCCCACTAAGAAATGTTTTGTGTCATGGAAAATTAACGTGAACCTACTCAGACTGTCAAAAGCTCCTTTTGAACCACCTAGTAGGTGTGAGATTTCAGATTTCTTTCATGGAAGGTTAATCTCCTGGTGTTAGTGAATTAAGTTCATAGTGTCAGGGCCAATCAGAGCGGGGGGGGCGGGGCAGGAGGGCCATTTGGCCTGGGCCTCAAGCTCAAAGGGAGTCTCAAATTTAGACACTTGTTAATTTTTTGGCATTTGATAAGTTTCGCAATTTATTTTTATGCGCATCCGTATGGGACCAAAATGTGACACACCCTCTCAGCTTAGAGCTGCAAATTTAAGCAAATAAGAGATGCGATTTGGTAAAAGACATAATTTTTTGTTAACTGGTATAGATATTGTCATATTAAAGAGTTTAAAATGTTCATAAATATTAATAAAAATATATTGGTTCTGATGGCACAATGTGTCGTCATTTGTTATTTTTATTATGGCTAGGAGCCTCAAAAGCTGGAAGTGGCCCGGGCCTCTCTGGAGCTCTGAGAGGGCCTGCATAGAGTCAGTTTGCTTCAAGCCCTATTGATTGATCCACCTTATACTAAATTTGGTGTTACACTCTCATCCAAGATTCTTCTCCAAGACAGATAGAATTCCACTTTAGTGAGTCTATTGTCCTGCCAACATTCTTACCACCACTATGTGCACATCCCAGAGGTTTTTCTTTACTATACTCAGCTCTGGAGAATCCTCATGGTTCTATCTGGAGTTGGCTAAAGAGGACTTTAAACAGATAGCCAAACAGTTATCTTCATCATTGTCCTGTGTGAGAGGATCATATCACAGCTCATTCTGGCAGAGGCAGAGCAGCTTCCTCTGTCAAGTTCTGATGATAAATAGGCAACAAGAAACTTTGTGTTCTTCTGTTCTGCTTTTGGAAGTCTTAGTTTCTTTCATCTGAAGGCTTCTGGATTATTGCCTCTTAGACACAGATGTCATTAGCTCAGACCTCCTAGACAACAGCTTTCCTTAACTGAGGCCTCCTGGCTGTCTCAACATTTTCTGGGTCAGCTACAGGCTCCAAATGTTCTCAAACTCAAGGCTGTCTCAAGCTTGAGACAATCTCAAAAGCAAAAATTCTATCAAACTGCCTGTCAACTCAAATACTTATTTCAATTGTGTCTTTACAATGAAATACTTAGATCCTTATTGGGACAGGCGTTATATCTTTTTGGATCATTCATTTTTCCCCCATTTTTCCCAGCTGTTTTCCTGACCTCTTCCAAACCCCAAATACTACTTTTTGTGGCACAGAGCACCCACTGACTTCAACTGGAGCAACATGTGCATTGATAGGTGAAATCTAGTCTTTATTTTGGACCTTATAGCTTACGTCATTGCATTTGTTATTTTTCATTAGTAACTTTTCAGTAATGTAAAGTAACTAGATTTCTAATCCTCTAAAATGTTTTACATGGTTTGAGATTCCACCTGTCAAAAAAATTCTAAATTTGTTTTATGGAAAAAATGTTGAAAAAATAATTTTCTTGGAATACTTCAATTTTTTATAATAGTAAATAGTAATTTTTTGGTTTTCAGATTTTGGATTTTCCCTCCTTTCTCTCCCTATTCTCACCATTTTTCTTTTTTCCCTTCCCCACTCCCCTTTCTTTGATTTTTTCCATTGCAAAAGGGGGAAGGAAGAAGGAGAAAGACAAGGGGGGAAAACAAAACAAACAATTTTCTTGTTTTGGGGGGTTCATTTTTTCATCAAAAGAGCAGAACATTTTGTAAAAAATATTCTATGAAAACTTTCATTTTTGACAAAAGGCCATTTTCTGTTGAAAAAAATAAAGTTTTGAATGGAATATTTTGACAGCTCCAATTTCAACATTTCACAAAGACTGTCAATGTGACTTGGATATTTTGTTTTTCATCTAACCTAGAAATGAGCTCAGAGTCACATTATTTGTGTTGCTGTTACCCTTTTTTTGTTTTTTTAAAATACCTTGTCCATGCATCGTCGCCTTATAAAATTTGCTATTATCGTCTTCAGAAGGAAAATACAGGGACAAGATGAACTGAGACTGATAGTTATTCCCTGCTGGATCCTGCTGAGAATATAAAAATAGATCTCAGAGATTTGCTAGAAGTACTGAATAAAAGATCACTGAAGTCTGTTTCCTTAGTATTCCAGACCTAAGCTGCTCGCTCTCTGCAAGCATTTGTTTTGCTAATGGAAAGCCTAAAAGGCTGTCAAGGCTGGTGGAAGATTAAACCATAAGCAGAAGCGTGACTACTGAAAAGCAGTCATTTCAATTTTCTGTTTTAAGGGCAAGCGGGAAGTGATAGATGGGATGCTGGAGGGGGGTGATAAATTATTTGAAACTATGAATCAAGGAGTTTTTGTTTACAGCAATAGAGCCAAAGCTAAGGATGCTTTCTTAAAAAAAATGGAAAGAAAATGATGCACCTTGCATCTCGAGGGACAGTTTTGCAATCATGCTGAGCCTAATTGATGAGCATGTTGTGTTGGCACTAAATCCTCAAAGGCTTCCTAGCACCTCAGCAAATATGCTAATGTTCACAGTTTTGTTGGATGTTTGGTACATGGCACTGCTGAGGAACTGTAGTAAAGGAATATATAATTGCTACCAAAGAACTCTGCTGTAAAAGTGGTCAAATTATTAGTTGTAGAGATGGGCCTGCTTGACAGATTTGGATTAGGCAAACGATGGTATGGGATTTAAATGTTAAAAGTGAAAAATGTCACAGAGACAGGTTTAAAACATGGAGAATTGCCAGTATGGGGGGAGAAGGGAGTGGCAAAAACTGTTGTGATCTCAGCTTCTTCAATGAGTGTTGTTTACAAATGAGAAGAAACAGAAGAATCCAGCCTAAGGTAACAGCAGTGGCATTTGTTTATCTTTTATTCTACAGTACATGTGTTTGCACTATGTTTTGATATAGCTATTGTATGGAATAGACAATAAATGACAGAAGAGGGGAAGAAGACAGTTTTATCATTTGTACTGTATACAGTCAGTTCTGTATGTCTTTTTTAATGGGTTAATTGTTACACATATTTCATATAGATTGAGGAAAGGGGAAATTGAGAAGAGGCAAATATTTAAGAAAAGTATTCACACTCTTAATGTTGGAAGCTCAGGCAAGGTTTGCATCTTTAAATAAAGATTATTTCAAAGGGGTTCTGCTTAAGCTGTAGATAAATTATTGATTTTTCAGGTTCCCAATCAGTCCAGGGTCCTGCAAGATGATTTCAGATTGTTCCTGTGGCTTTCACAAAGAGTTTGTGGCTAAGAAAATGTTTTGACAGCTTCATCTAATATTGTATTGGAGGGAGAAGGAAAGGGGAAGTATAGAAATCCCAATGTGTGAAAGCAGTCTGAAATCAAATGTTCTGCCTTTAAAAATGATATCTTAAGTGTTTAACTTTTAAATATAACTTTTTATAGTTGTATTGACTTTCTGGCTGTCTAGAAGGAAACTAATGTGGGGCCTCATTCACCAGTGCCAGCTCAAGTTTTATGCCAGTGTGTACCTCCACTGAAGTAATTCAGTGGTCAGTCAGGCCTGTTGTCATTAACTCTGCACATCAGAGCATTTTAGGAAGTCATCTAGGCATACAGAAGCAGCTGACTGGCTGAGGTTGGCAGAGTCTGTGATGGCTCTATGTAAGGATATGGTGGAAGGATGGTGAATACAATGGCGAACCTGACTGGGACAGAGAGGATTTGGCTTCACTGGGTCGGCTCTCTAGCTCCCGCTTCAACTCATTACAAAGGTGATATTTGGCTTCAAGGGTAACTGTGCCTCTGTATGACCTTGTGCCTCAGTGAGGGGAAGGAAGTTCTTTTAAGGCTCGTAGATCTTGTTAGGAGGGTGAAGGGTGCCTTTTCCTTTTGGCTTCTCTTGCCTGCCATCTCTTTCCCCTGCATTCCCATATCTCCACAGCATAGTCAGATGCTGCACTGCAGCCCCTACTCTCCATTCTACTCAAACCAACTCCTCCCAGTCCCTTTTCACCGCCTGTATCTCACTGGACATTCCTTTAACTTCTGCCTCCTGGCACACTCCTGCCTCAGGAACTACTAATTTTTGAGGGCCTGGAACAGTTCTTGAGAATACCTTGATGCTTTTGAGAATGCTGTTTGTGCACTGTTTCTCCAGACCAGGCCCTTCACCCATTTTTGGAATGATCAAGGTGCTGGGCTCTCAAAAATACTGGAACGGCCATATTCCAGTTTGGAAAATCCACTAGTTACCAGCTCCCATTTGAGCCCCTTGCTGGGCACCCAGATGGTTAGAGGTACCTACCCAAGCTTTTGAAAATTGTGGCCTTTCTGAGTCTCAGTTTCTTCATATGTAAAATGGGAATAATGATACTTATCCGCCTTAATAAAGTTCTTCAGGCTTGACAGATGAAAAATGTTCTTGAATTGATAAATATTATTAATTTATTACTGTTGTTCAGTAGGAGTAGAAGCGACTTCTAGTAGTAGCAGGCATTGTGAGTAAGTTCTATAGGAACGGGTTGTTGGCAAATAGTTTAAGTTTTACAAACTTTGCTTTTATTTTGTCATATCCAACCCATCTGCAGGCACCCTACAACATAGCTGGGCAAGTATTCTGAAATCTAGTGGCTGGCAATTCTTTTTCAAAGTAGCTAGGATTTGTTTACAGCGGGTTTTTTTAGATTTTGTTTTTTGTTTTTGTTGAGGTAAATCTTAGAATTCATGGCTCCCCTTCAAAAGCCCTAAATTACCGTTTATTTATATTTTTGCATGGGCTAAGAAGTGGATTTAGCATTCTTGTTCACATATTCTATTACAGCTAATAGGACAGCAGTAGTTTTAAAAGCATTGCCTGTATTCTCTAGCAGCTAGGCTCATGACACTCTATGGGGAGTGTTGTTTTTAACCTTCTCTGCTTCACACTGTGGTCTGAGTATAATGGCAGTGGCAGCATTACAATACAGCAGTGATCACGTCCATCTCTCAGCTTGCTGTGGTCCCGTTGGTGGCTGCCGGTGGGCCTAATTCATTGCTACTCAACACCTCATGCAATCATTTACACACTGCAAAAGAAGTGCAAAGTGGGTGTAAAATGCTTTCAAATCAGAATGGAAGCATTTCATATCCACTCTGCACTGGAGTTAATGACTGCGCAAGGGGCAGAACCGTGATCAACTGGGCTCAAAATTTCAGAGAATGACACAAAATGAGTGACATAAAGACTTACATTACCTCTAGGTGGTCCCTACCTGGAGGCTGAATCTCATATTCCAGGCTCTGTACAATCTTCCCTTTGAGTCTAAGATGGAAGTCCTATTTGCATTTTTAACCTATAGATCACTTTTTTGGTTGTAATTGTTTCTACTCTCTGGGTTTCTGAACTATGGGCAAATATAGTGCCCATATTTTAAAAAGGGAAAAAAGAAAACCCTGGGAACTGCAGACTGGTCAGCCTCACTTCAGTCCCTGGCAAAATCATGGAGCAGGTCCTCAAGGAAACCATTTTGAAGCACTTGGAGGAGAGGAAGGTGATCAGGAACAGTCAACATGGATTCACCAAGGGCAAGGTCTAGGTTAGATATTAGGAAACACTATTTCACTAGGAGGGTGGTGAAGCACTGGAATGGGTTACCTAGGGAGGTGGTGGAATCTCCATCCTTAGAGTTTTTTAAGGTCTGGCTTGACAAAGCCCTGGCTGGGATGATTTAATTGGTGTTGGCCCTGCTTTGAGCAGGGGATTAGGCTAGATGACCTCTGGACATCTTCCAACCCTGATATTCTGTGATTCTATGAACTAACAGCCCTTGCTTACAAGCCCCGTTTTACTTTTCAGTAAGCACAATGCTGTCCTATCTTCAGTATCATCTTTTGTTCACACATACCCCACTGAATCCCATTAGAATCAAGAGCTTGTCCTTCCCGACAACCCTTTATCTCCAATGAGGCTGATGGATATCTTCACAATTTGGATATAAGAAGGGATAATAAATTAGATCTGAATAAAACATAAGATTTCCAAGTGTCTGAAAGTTGTCCAGAGAAATATCAGATGTAAGGCCCACACAAACTGTGCTACTGTTAGGTTTTTACATGTGCTCTGAGCTTGAAGGAAGGTCATAAATATACTCTATAAGGAGCACATGAATCCGCTGGGTTGAGAGGGAAAGTACTTCACAAGAAAAGATTTTCATTGTTTCCATTTGGTCCTTCACAAACACTTCTACTAAATGTGAATGAATAGAGAAGTGCCTCTACAGATGCACTGTTAGGCAAGACTGCTATAGCTTCTAGTTTTGAAAAGTAATGCTACACTGTTGGTTAGTTTGTAATAATCATCTATCTATCTATCTATCTATCTATCTATCTATCTATCTATCTATCTATCTATCTATCTATCTATCTATCTATCTATCTAATTCTAGCTCAAAAGTTTGTCTCTCTCACCCACAGAAGTTGGTCCAATAAAAGATATTAACTCACCTGCTATGTCACTCTAATATCCTGGGACCAATGCAGCTACAGCAACACTGCAAACATCTAATAGAGGCTGACCTTGTCCACTTGGAGGACAGGCAATTATTTGTACCTGTACGTAGCATTTCTCTAATGGCAGATGGCAGTTTCTTACATGTTCCACTTATGTTCTGTACTGTGTTACTGTCATTGCATCAGTAATGTTGTTTTCTTACTATTGTCCCGTTTCTGACAGGTATCTTTTGAGGACAATTTCAGGGGATGAAGGATGAGCTTGTGGTTAAGGCACAGTTCAAGGAATCAGGAAACATGGCTTTATTTTTGTTATTTCATAGACTCCTTATGTGATCTGGGCAAGAGATATAACTTCTCTGTGCCTCAGTTTCTTCATTAGTAAATGGGGAATAATAACACTACACAAGAATAGGTGCTCCGAAACTGCAGTGGTGAATCTCATTGAAGTATCAGTAAAACATTTATTTAAAAATCTGTTGGTAGTTTATAGTTTGCTCTTTCTGGAAACTACTTTTTACTTTAATGAATCTTGTGTGAGAATCAGTTTTATTTCAAGCAGGTGCCTGTCACCTGCTATCTTCTAAGTATAGCTCTTCATGGTAAGTGTCATGACATTCGCTACTGAGGAAGGGAAGAGCAGTCTTGACAGGACCCATTTGGTGGTCAAAAAATCTGCTGTACATTTGGTCACTTTTGTCTTTTCAAGTTTGATTGAAGAACCTATCTAGGGAATGACTTTGTCCACTGGAGAAATACCACATATACATCAGAAAATTGTGTGTCCTGTCAAGAATAATGTAAAATAATAAAATGTGAAAAACAAGAGGGTGTATGTGGTAAATCAAGATAATACCACAGGAGACATCCCTTATAATGAGAGACAGTTGAAAGGCATGTCCAGATCCTTTATTGTTCACTTCTTCCTAAACAGCCCCTTGAGAGTCCTGTCAAAGTATGGACATGTTAAGGGTCAAAATTTGGGAGGGGAAGGTAAGGCTTTTGATGCTGTGGAGACCTGTAGAGATGTATTATAAATCATTCTAATGACACTAACTAATGTGCTCCAAACAAACTGGGAGGAAATCAACATGTGATATTTTTTGATCACTTGCCCTGCCTGATGTGCCTGGTACTGTAGGTCACAAACAGAATGGTGGCTTATAAAAAAATGTTCTTGCAAATAACAGCTGTGAGGGGGGATAAATAGTATTTACCCTAATGTTAAAAATACATTACATGTATACAGACCTTTTTCTCTGAGGCTCACAACCTATTTGACATCAGGAGGGGCACTGCACAGGTGCCAGCCAGTATCAGAACTGTATTTTTCACTATTAAAATAAATGCTGAATTTGTTTATTACTAGCTAATTTCTTTACTGAGTAGCCTTAATGGAAGTTACTCATATAAATCCTTGGTACACCGGGGAGAGATGAGATTTGGAGTCTAAATACTCAATGTGTTAATGTACACATAAGCATGCTTGTTTGTGTGCACACATTTGTGTGTGCAGGTTTTAAGTTAGACCCACCTGTTGTGTCTTTTTACCATTTTCTTTGAAGCCTGCTATTTGGATTCTCTGTGTATTCTCACTGGTGTTGAAATTGGATTACTATAATGACAGCACATGTTCTAATTGGAGTGTAAATTAGGGAGATGTGTCCCCTTTGAATGAGGATTTTATATCGGTGGGGATTTTGTTGACAGGAGAGATGGAAGAAACTAGGAAACAGAAGAGAGGTATGCCTATAGCTTAGTGTGAGAGCTTTGTTCCTAGGGGGCACCTGATGGAGCTGTGTATACAACAGTGAACATCAGGGATAGTACCAGCCTTGGGAATTGCTTAGACCTCTGAGAATATGGAAAGACATGTGCTTGTTCTCTGACTGTGTTGTCAGAAAATAATTTGGGGCGGATTGGTAAAGATGATAGCTGTTCAGAAGAGTAGCTGTTGTGGAGGACTGCGTATTTTAAGTTTGAAAGACCAGCCCCTAATATTAGCACAGGTGATACCTGACTGTTCCTGTGGTCTTTAGGACTGATGCTATGTGTTATGTCCTCTAAATAAAGAGTAATGGGCTGAGGTGGAATTTGTGCATACATAAAAAACGGCATCATTATTTGCTAAAGAGTAAAGGAAGGATGCAGGGCCAGCTCTAGGTTTTTTGCCACCCCAAGCAAAAAATTTTTTGGCTGCCCCCCACCCAGTCCTGGGCTCTCACCCCCCACCCCCACCAGTGCCCTCCCCCACCCACACCCCCTGCCGCCCCAATACTGGGCTCTCCCTCCCCACCCGCACCCCCTGCCGCCCCAGCCCTGGGCTCCCCCTCACCACTGCTGACTTTGCCCACTCCCCACTTGCCTCCAGCCAGTCCAGCACTGGCAGGCTCGGGGTAAGCAGTGGGCCTCCCGGGCCATGCCTCAGCCCAGGGTCCCTCCAGCCGGGGCTCCGGCCTCCAGAACCAGCTGGGACCCGGGAGGGCAGAGCCAGGGGACAGGCCCAGCAGGAGGCTGCGGAGCCGGGGCAGAGCAGCCCCAGAGGGAGCGGAGCCCCAGAGAGCAGGACACAGGCCCTGCCCGGCAACGCCCCACCCTCTATGACCCCGCTGCTACTGCTGCTGATTCTGGGTGGCTGGGGCCGCTTCGCCCAGCCCTGGCTGCAACGCTGGGGGGCAGCCACCCTGCGGCACTTGCAAGTGGCTCTGTGTGCCCCGCGGGGCAGCCCCAGCCCGAGTGTCCCCCGCTTGGAGCCTGCCTGGCCCAGCCACAAGGTGCAGGTGCTGCTTCCCCGTGGTGCGAACCGCAGTGGCCCCAGGGCACTCCCCCCCCCCATGCATGATGTGCTGCTGCTGCCTGGGCCGGCTCTAGGCTTTTGCCACCCGAAGCACTAAAAAAAAAAAAAATTGCTGGAATGCCACCCCTGAAAATGTGCCGCCCTGAGCACATGCTTAGTTTGCTGGTGCCTAGAGCCGGCCCTGGAAGGATGGCTAGTTTTGATACAAGAAGTGCTGTTCTTCTTTAATTATTCATGGCCTTTTAGTTCTGTAAGGTACTTCTTTAGCTCCCAGGAATCCAGGTGCCCAGGGGACAATGGCAACAACCTTGACATGGAAAAGGAGTATTATTCTTCATTATTTTTATTATATAGCACTATAAATATGCACAGCACTTTACAGAAAGAAGAACAAAAAGAGAACACAACCCAAGGGACAGATGTAACTCCCATAGAAGTCAATGAGAATTGAATTGGGCCCTAAATTTAACAAGAGTCAAAATAGGGTGCAGAGAAAGAAGGGGTGAGTTTTTAAACAACTGAAGATAATATATGATCTCACATATGCAGCGTATAGTTTTGCAATGGATTATTAGATGCAAAAAGCTGGAGTTTAATATTTTGAAAATTCTCAATTGGTGTTAGTAGAGATGGGTCCCCATTAGCTAAACAATTGAAATGGTGGCGTGTGTAGGGCAGGAATTGTTAACTGTACTCACTGCGAATGAGAGATTGGGTTTTATGTACGTTGATTTAGTCATTGATTTCTAAGCAAAAGCCAGTTCATTCTATTTTGTTTACAGAATCAGAGTCATACTGGGAAAGGCCATTACTTGGGAGTGTTGCGGGAGGGGGAGTGTACAAGGATCCTTCCCCATTTCACAGTGCATACAAGAGACACTCACAATTACAACCTCTTCTCTGGGGGGAGTGCAGAAACTCCTCCCTCAGCGAACCCACAAGGTTTCATGTCACCCCAAGGGGGCAGACAGGAGATTGGACCATGGTCTATCCTCTTCCCGTCTTGCACTGGAAGAAGCAGGCTGCACCATTCCCAACTTGGACCATTAATTAAATGCCACAATTTGGTCCTCGGTAAACAAAGTACAATGCCGAATTGGAAAGACCATTCTGAATGTACTAATGGACAATCATCATCCAGGCAGGCAATCTTGGTGAAGAAAGCTCTCTGTGACTGAAAATTTTACAAATAAATGACTCAGGTACAACCCCTTTTCAGTGTCACAGGCTCTAGATGATTATTCAGTGAAGAACAAAGTTGGAAAGCAAATATAACAGTTAATTCTGTTCTATTTGCCTTTCCTGTTACTGTTTCCTTGCCATAATTAATATGGAGAATTATGTTTGGTCTAGTGGGAGGTGGGGAAATGGAATAGGTGGCCCCTGAAAGAATTCTGCAGCAGCTAATAGTCACTGTTGGCACATTTTAGAAAGAAAATTTAAATCTGAAGCCAAGCAGAAGGCTTATCCGTTTCAGATCAGGTGTGGTATGTAGATGAAACTGATCTTTACATGCCCTGATGAGATGAAGGTGGACTTTCTAAAATCCTTTTTGAAATGGAATGAAGAATCTGTCAGGCAATTAGCAGCTCTAACAGTTTTGCTGCCACAAATAACTGACAAGGTAGGAGACATTTTTGTATTCCTGCTACATTTTGAGTGAATGAGTGGTAGTGCATTTGTTCCTACTTTTAAATGCATTGCTGGATTTGATATTTTCTGTATTATGTTGGCTCTGTGTATTCTTACAGTTTTCATTCGGCTTTGATAGAGGCCTTAGTGGATAAAACACCCATTTAAAAAAGGAGAAAATGGATTCTGTATTTGGTGCAGCTGTATATTTTATATGAGCTGTATAATTCTAGTATGTTCAGGGTTTTTTGTACTAGAATTGACTTGCATTTTAATTATTGTGCTTGCAGAAATTTCATTATTCTGCTTAAAACAGTACTAAATTATATGAGCTAATGGGAATAAGCTTGTCTTTTAGACTATGTACAATTATGTTGCAATTGCTGTTAATTTTTTATCAAAGGAGCGAGTAATCAGTACATGAGTCTGTGTTATTGTAGCAGATGGTGGACAGCACCATGACCCTCTTTAGGTAACTGAATGTGGCTAGATGAAAATCAATAAGATTTTATTTGAAAGGGCTGGAATAGCAGGAGGGGTATGGGTTGGGACTGAAGTTCAATAATAGAGCTGAATTGTGGCTTAGTACTAAAATAGCAGAGTAGTACTGAAGTGAAGCCAAGGGAGTAGGAATGGGAGTAATGGAAGCTAAGAACTGTTGAGTAGAGCTAAGAACTTGATGACATCTGGAAGGCTGAGGTGTTTAATGCCTATTTTACTTCATAGAATCATAGGGTTGGAAGGGACCTCAGGAGGTCATCTAGTCTAACCCCCTGCTCAAAGCAGGACAAATCCTCAGAAATTTTGCCCCAGTTCCCCAAATGGTCCTCTTAAGGACTGAGCTCACAACCCTGGGTTTAGCAGGCTAATGCTCAAACCAGTGAGCTATACCTCCCCTCCCAGTCTTCACTAACAAGGTTAAAGGTAACTAGATACTAAACACAATTAATATTATATACAAGGGGGGAGGAACACAAGCCAAAATAGTGAAAGAACAGGTTAAAGAATATTTAGATAAGTTAGAAGCATTGAAGTCGGCAAAGTCTAAGGAAATTCATCTTAGGGTGCTTAATGAACTACCTGATGTGGTCTTGGAACTGTTAGCAATTATCTTTGAGAACTCCTGGAGGATATGTGTGTCCCAGAGGACTGGAGAAAGGCAAACACAGTACCTATATTTAAAAAAGGGGAATAAAGAGGACCCAGGGAATTTATAGATGAGTGTACCTAACTTCGATACCTGAAAAGATACTAAAACAAATTATTAAACAATCAATTTGTAAGCACCTAGTGGATAATGGTTATAAGGAATAGCCAGCATAGATTTGTCAAAAACAAAATCACCCCAAACCAACCTAATTTCCTTCTTTGACAGAGTTACTGCACTAGTAGATGGGGGGAAGCAGTAGACATGGTATATCTTGATTTTATTAGGGTTTTTGACACAGTCCCATGTGACATTGTCATAAGCAAACTAGGGAAATGCTGTCTAAATAAAATTATTATAAGGTGAGCACACAATTGGTTGAAAGACAGTATTAAAAGAGTAGTTATCCATGGTTTGCTGTCAAGCTGGGACGGCATATCTAATGGGGTCCTGCAGGGATCAGTCCTGGGTCTGGGAATATTTAATATTTCCATTAATGACTTGGATAATGGAGTGGAGACTATGCGTATAAAATTTGAAGATGAAACCAAGTTGGGAGGGGTTGCAACCTCTTTAAAGGACAAGATTAGACTTCAAAACAACCGTGACAAATTGGAGAATTGGTCTGAATTCAGCATAGTGACATTCAAGAAAGATAAATGGAAAGTACTACATTTAGGAAGGAAAAGTCAAATGCACAACTAAAAAATGGGAAATAGCTGGCTAGGTGGTTGTCTTGGGGAACAGGATTTCGGGGTTATAGTGGATCACACATTGAATATGAGTCAACAGTGTAATGCAGTTGTGAAAAAGGCTAATGTAATTCTGGGGTGACTGTCACATGTAAGGCAGGGGAAGGAGTTAATCATCCAGCTCCGCTTGGCATCGGTGAGGCCTCAGCTCCAGTGGTGTCCAGTTCTGGGTGCCGCACTTTAGGAAAGATGTGGACAAACTGGAGCGAGTCCAGAGGAGAGCAACAAAAATTATAAAAGCTTTAAAATCCTGACTTATGAGGAAAGATTGAAAAAACTTGGCATGTTTAGTTTTGAGAAAAGGTGACTGAGGAGTGGACCTGATAACAGCATTCAGATATGTTAAGGGCTGTTTCAAAGAGGACAGAGATCAATTGCTCTCCATGTCCACAGAAGGTAGAACAAGAAGTAGTGGGCTTAATCTGCAGCAAGGAAAATTTCTGTTAGATATTAGGCAAAGTTTTCTAACTATAAGGGAGGTTACGCTCTGGAATAGGCTTCCAAAGGAGGTTGTAGAATCTCCGTCAGTGGGAGGTTCTAAGAACAGGTTGGACAAACACCTCTCAGAGTTGTTCTGGGTTTACTTGGTCCTGCCGCAGCGCAGGAGGCTGGACTTGATGACTTATCAAGGTCCATTTCAGCCCTATATTTCTATGATTCTATGTATAATAGCGGTTGCTGCATGTTGGCTTTAAAGTGCATGTGCCAGCACTAAACCAATTGTTGTTGCACTTACTATCTTACTTTCATTAACTCCAAATTCAAATTCTGGCTCTTCCAGTCAAATTGCTTGTTCATTTATTTTTGATAGTTCTTGTTTTGATTTAATTATGTATGAGAATATTTCATAATGTGTTAGTAAATGTGTCACGGTGTATTTGTAAAACCAAAGAAGATTCGGTGATATGAGACTTCACTACACACCCTGCTATTAAATCTTCACTAAAAACTAGGAAAAATGCCATTTTTGTGCAGCTTGAATAGATCTGTGGTGGACATCACTGAAAGGGCTGTCTGCTTTCTTTATAGGGCTCAGCTGCTTGTGTGGCAGGAATGGCATTGGATTAGCCAATATCAAACAAGCCAGCCATACCTCAATGGCAGGCCATTGTGGCCCTGTTGGGTTACTGGGGTCTGCCCTCACACGCCTCTAGGAGCCATTTGATAGTGCATTCAAGGAAGAGGGGGAGATTACTCTCTCCACCAGCTTCTCTGACCAGACTGCCTATGCCAGACTAGCAGGAAGAGCTACATCTTGAGGCAGAATAACAACGTCATAGAATCATAGAACTGGAAGGAACCTCAAGAGGTCATCAAGTCCAGTCCCCTGCACTCATGGCAGGACTTAGTATTATCTAGACCATCTCTGACAGGTGTTTGTCTAACCTGCTCTTAAAAATCTCCAATGATGGAGATTCCACAACCTTCCTAGGCAATTTATTCCAGTGCTTAACCACTCTGGCAGTTAGGAAGTTTTTCCTAATGTCCAACCTAAAGCTCCCTTGCTGCAATTTAAGCCCATTTGCTTCTTGTCCTATCCCCAGAGGTTAAGAAGAACAATTTTTCTCCCTCCTCCTTGTAACAACCTTTTATGTACTTGGAACCTGTTTTCATGTGCCCTCTGAGTCTTCTCTTCTCCAGACTAAACAAACCCAATTTTTTCAGTGCTCCCTCATAAGTCATGTTTTCTAGACCTTTAATCATTTTTGTTGCTCTTCTCTGGACTTTCTCCAATTTGTCTACATCTTTCCTGAAATGTGGCGCCCAGAACTGTACACAATACTTCAGTTGAGGCCTAATCAGAATGGAGTAGAGCAGAAGAATTACTTCTCATGTCTTGCTTACAACACTCCTGCTAATCCACCCCAGAATGATGTTTGCTTTTTTTGTAACAGTGTTACAGTGTTGACTCATGGTCTTGGTCAGCTTATGGTCCACTACGACCCCCAGATCCCTTTCCACAGTACTCCTTCCTAGGAAGTCATTTCCCATTTTGTATGTGTGCAGCTGATTGTTCCTTCCTAAATGGAGTACTTTGCATTTGTCCTTATTGAATTTCATCTTATATACTTCAGACCACTTCTCCAGTTTGTCCAGATCATTTTGAATTTTAATCCTATCCTCCAAAGCACTTGCAACCCCTCCCAGCTTTGTATTGTCTGCGAACTTTATAAGTGTACGCTCTATATCATTATCTAAATCATTGATGAAGATATTGAACAGAACTGGACCCAGAACAGATCCCTGTGGGGCCCCACTCGTTTTGCCCTTCCAGCATGACTGTGAACCACTAAAAGCAGCAAAGAATCCTGTGGCACCTTATAGACTAACAGACGTTTTAGAGCATGAGCTTTCGTGGGTGAATACCCACTTCGTCAGATGCAAGTAGTGGAAATTTCCAGGGGCAGGTATATATATGCAAGCAAGAAGCAAGCTAGAGATAACGAGGTTAGTTCAATCAGGGAGGATGAGGCCCTGTTCTAGCAGTTGAAGTGTGAAAACCAAGGGAGGAGAAACTGGTTTTGTAGTTGGCAAGCCATTCACAGTCTTTGTTTAATCCTGAGCTGATGGTGTCAAATTTGCAGATGAACTGAAGCTCAGCAGTTTCTCTCTGAAGTCTGGTCCTGAAGTTTTTTTGCTGCAGGATGGCCACCTTAAGATCTGCTATTGTGTGACCAGGGAAGTTGAAGTGTTCTCCTACAGGTTTTTGTATATTGCCATTCCTAATATCTGATTTGTGTCCATTTATCCTTTTCCTTAGAGACTGTCCAGTTTGGCCGATGTATTTAGCAGAGGGGCATTGCTGGCATATGATGGCGTATATTACATTGGTGGACGTGCAGGTGAATGAACCGGTGATGGTATGGCTGATCTGGTTAGGTCCTGTGATGGTGTCGCTGGTGTAGATATGTGGGCAGAGTTGGCATCGAGGTTTGTTGCATGGGTTGGTTCCTGAGCTAGAGTTACTATGGTGCGGTGTGCAGTTACTGGTGAGAATATGCTTCAGGTTGGCAGGTTGTCTGTGGGCGAGGACTGGCCTGCCACCCAAGGCCTGTGAAAGTGTGGGGTCATTGTCCAGAATGGGTTGTAGATCCCTGATGATGCGTTGGAGGGGTTTTAGCTGGGGACTGTATGTGATGGCCAGTGGAGTCCTGTTGGTTTCTTTCTTGGGTTTGTCTTGCAGTAGGAGGCTTCTGGTACACGTCTGGCTCTGTTGATCTGTTTCCTTATTTCTTCGTGCGGGTACTGTAGTTTTGAGAATGCTTGGTGGAGATTTTGTAGGTGTTGGTCTCTGTCTGCGGGGTTAGAGCAGATGCGGTTGTACCTCAGTGCTTGGCTGTAGAAAATGGATCTTGTGGTGTGTCCGGGATGGAAGCTGGAGGCATGAAGGTAGGCATAGCGGTCGGTAGGTTTTCGGTATAGGGTGGTGGTAATGTGACCATCACTTATTTGCACCGTGGTGTCTAGGAAGTGGACCTCCCGTGTAGATTGGTCCAGGCTGAGGTTGATGGTGGGGTGGAAGCTGTTGAAATCGTGGTGGAATTTTTCCAGAGTCTCCTTCCCATGGGTCCAGATGATGAAGATGTCATCAATGTAGCGTAGGTAGAGAAGGGGTGTGACTGGACAAGAGCTGAGGAAGCGTTGTTCCAGGTCGGCCATAAAAATATTGGCATATTGTGGGGCCATGCGGGTGCCCATAGCGGTGCCACTGATCTGGAGATATATATTGTCATCAAATTTGAAATAGTTGTGTGTGAGGATAAAGGCACAGAGCTCAGCAACCAGTTGTGCTGTGGCATCATCAGGGATACTGTTCTTGACAGCTTGTATTCCATCTGTGTGTGGGATGTTTGTGTACCACTGGTAACTACTCTCTGGGAATGGTTTTTCTCCCACCTTATAGTAGCTCCACTGAGGTTGCATTTCCCTAGTTTGTTTATGAGAAGGTCATGGGAGAAAATATCAAAAGCTTTACTAAAGTCAAGATATACCACGTCTACCACTTCCCCCCATCCACAAGGCTTATTACCCTGTCAAAGAAAGCTATCAGGTTGATTTAACAAAATTTGTTCTTGACAAATCCATGCTGACTATTACTTATCACCTTATGATCTTCTAGATGTTTGCAAATTGATTGTGTAATTATTTGCTCCATTATCTTTCCGGGTACAGAAGTTAAACTGACTGGTCTGTACTTCCCCGGGTTGTCCTTATTTCCCTTTGTATAGATTGGCACTATATTTGCCCTTTTCCAGTCTTCTAGAATCTCTCCCATCTTCCATGACTTTTAAAAGATAATTGCTAATGGCTCATATATCTCCTCAGTCAGCTCCTTGAGTATTCTAGGACGAATTTCATCTGGTCCTGGTGACTTGAAGACATCTAACTTGTCTAAGTAATTTTTAACTTGTTCTTTCCCTATTTTAGCCTCTGATCCTACCTCATTTTCACTGACATTCACTATGTTAGACGTCCAATCACCACCAACCTTCTTGGTGAAAACCAAAACAAAGAAGTCATTAAGCATCTCTGCCATTTCCACATTTTCTGTTATTATTCCACTCCCTGTCATTGAGTAATGGACCTATCCTGTCCTTTGTCTTCCTCTTGCTTCTAATGTATTTGTAGAATGTTTTCTTGTTCCCTTTTATGTCTCTAGCTAGTTTGATCTCGTTTTGTGCCTTTCTAATTTTTTTCCTACATACTTGTGTTATTTGTTTATATTCATCCTTTGTAATTTGACCTAATTTCCACTTTTTATAGGACTCTTGTTTTATTTTTAGATCATTGAAGAGCTCCTGGTTAAGCCAGGGTTGTCTCTTGCCATACTTCCTATCTCTTCCTATGCAGTGGGATAGTTTGCTCTTGTGCTCTTAATAATGTCTCTTTGAAAAACTGCCAGCTGACTTCAATTGTTTTTCCCCTTAGACTTGTTTCCCATGGAATCATACCTACTAACTTCCTGAGTTTGCTAAAGTCTGCCTTCTTGAAATTGTCTTTATTTTGCTGTTCTTCCTCCTACCATTCCTTAGAATCATGAACTCTACCATTTCATGATCACTTGCACCCAAGCTGCCTTCCACTTTCAGATTCTCAACCAGATTCCTCCCTATTCGTCAAAATCAAATCTAGACCAGCCTCTCCCCTAGTAGCTTTCTCCTCTTTCTGAAATAAAAAATGTTTCACCACCAAAGGCCTGTCATCTTTGTCGCCCAATGAGGCGGTGTACTCAGCACTGATATCAGCATGAGGTTATTTTGAGGCATTCCAAGAGCTGTTTAAAAGAATTGCTGAGACTTTGGAACTAGAAACATGGGTCATATCAGAGAAATCTCATAAGTTGTTTGACATCCTGACAATCAGAATCACCCTCCCTATAAATGAGGCGCTGTTTGACGTAGCTAAGGGCCTGTGACAGATGCTGGCCATGATAACACCAAGTGCAGAATGGGTAGAGAACAATACCAGGTCCCTCAGTCTGGGTTAAAGTACTTCTATGCCCACCACAACATAGGCTCTTTAGTCATTTCAGTGATACAGGAGAAACCTAAATCAAACAAGAGTACCCCTAAGGAGAAGGACACAAAAAGGGTCAACCTACTTGGGAGAAAATCTTACTCCTCTGTCTCATTACAACTCACTGTGGCAAATTGCCAGGCCTTCCTGGACAAATGGAACTTTTTAACCTAGTATAGAGTGATGCCCTTTCTCTGGAAATTCCCACATGACAAAGGGGGTGGGAGGACTCAGGAGAACAATCAAGGAAGGCCAGTTGGAGGCCAGGATGGCTACACAGGTGGCAATGGGCACCTCCAACGCTGAGGGCAGATCTATGGCATGGCAGTGACTATATATTGAGTATCCTGGCTCCAATCATCAGGCATCCCTAGGGAGGTACATGTAGTGATCAAGGACCTGTCCTCTGAGGGCAGTGAATTATTTAGCAAGTGAGCTGACAGCACTCTCTAAAAGACTGAAAGGCCACCTTGCACTCTTTGGGGATTTACACACCAGCCCTATATCTCAAGCCATGCTGTCCTCAACCCAGTCATGATAACAGGTGCCATGTTATCACTCCATGTAACCTGAGTACCATGCCAAGAAGATGATGTACAAGAGGAGTCTCCAGGCTTCTTCCTCCTCAGTGATGCATCCTACTCTTATGGCACAGCAACTAATTTGACAGGACTCTTTGGAGCCACACCAAATCCAGCCCAGAAAGCACCACCTTTGAAAGCTGCCTTACCCAATTCCAGCATTGGATGGATGCGTGTTGGAGATCTTCATCCATGGCTATCTCATTCAGTTCCACCCTTTAACCCTACTGTTTACCTACCACCCTTCAGGGACCCTTCTCACAAGCAGGGCTTTAGAGCTGTGCTCTGGCTCTGCTCCGGCTCCAAGTAAAAACCTGCAGCTCCTCTGCTCTGGAGCTGCTCCGTGCTCCAGCTCTGGGCTCCGCTCCAAAGCCCTGCTCACAAAAGCCTGTTACAAGCAGAAGTCGCCTCACTGGGGAGCCATAGAGAAGGTGCCACCACAATTCAGGGGGAAAAGGTTTCTACTCCCTGTATTTTCTGATTTTGAAGATGAAAGAGGGTCTTCATCCTATCCTAGACCTAAGAAGATTCATCTGATCCATACATCATCTCAGGTTCAGGATGGTAACACTTGCCTCCATCATTCCATCTCTTCAGACTCAGGACTGGTTCATGGCTCGGACCTTGCAGGATGTGTACTTCCAAATAACCCACAGGAACATTCTAAGATTCACAGGGGGGCCCAACCATTACTAACCCAGGGGCCTGCCTTTTGGACTCCCCCTGGCAAGAGTATTTGTAAAATGCCAGGCAGTGGTGGATGCACACTTAAAGAGAAAGGGAATTCACATCTACTTATGCCTGGATGGTTGGCTGATCAGGGGCAAACCCCAGAGGAGACCACAAAGGTCCTGCACTATGTCTTCTAACTGTTCTCCAGACTGGGACTCCTTGTGCACTATGAGAAGGCACTTAGATACTCCTGTTGTGATTATTGGACCTGCTAAGTTACTCTAAGCTAAACTATAAAAAGTATGTAAAAGTTCATAAAATGTTACAATAAATGTGAAAAATAGGTCAAGCTGTTTACAATGATGAATGTGCAAGAAAACCAGACTGAGAAATTGTATTAGTCCAAACAATGTGGCCAACTAATATAAGTCAAGGACTGTGTTGAGATCATACTTGGTAAACAGAAAAAATTTACTTATGTCAACTTTGGCCTTACGGAAACAGATTTAATTGGTGGACAAAATAATGAGGACAAAATCTGCCCTACTTTTACCCCTTTTTGGTGTCCTTAAAAAGACACTGAAAAAAAGAATCATCTTCCCCCAGCTCATGTCCTGACTTACCAGCAGTTGGTAACTCAATTCATCTTGATATATCTAAAGAACGTTCTTCCTAAGAGGGAGGTTGGCTGGGCTTGCTCTTTTTTAAGGAATTTTGTTTTCACTTGTGAGTGCTGGAAGTTATCCCGCTATCGTGACATCCAGTCCTCAGCCCAGCAGTGAGGATATCTAATTGCCAGCACGACAAAGGCATGTAAGATCCTGTATAGTAATCCCTTCCCTTGTTGTGTGACTTTCTGCCTTCCGTTTCTTTCCTCCTATCCTGTCTCGCTCTCTTGAATTTTCGAATCCTGAAGTCAGATATACTGCACTCATCCAAACCTGCCTTGTCTAAAGAGAAAGGATCCAACCAGATGATGGCCCTCACCAGATTGTAACTAATCAAGGTCCAAGCAGCAAGTGTCTTGGTAAACTTTCGAGCCAAAGCATCCACTTGTAACTGACTAGCAGTCCCGTGTTCCAAAAACATCAACAAAAGCCATGTTTCACCCATCTTTTCTCTCCTGTCTCTCCTTACCTTGTGTCTGTGAATGCCCTGCACATCAGGACTAAGAATAAAATTAACCATTTCCTTTTCATCAATGAAAAGTTGTTCTTAAGCTAAGAGACTCTGATACTTTAAATCCAAAAGGAAAGAGACTTTAATAAAATCTGAAATTTGTTTTGCATAATCACTCAATCACAGTGTCAGTATAAATGCTTGTTTTAATTTCCTGTGGGTTTCTGTGGGTGTATTTAATCAATAAACTTTCAATATAAATAGATGCTTTTAGGTGTTTGCTAAGCAATCGGGTAAAACCAAGGTCTCTATTTAATATTAGCCCTGAATCCTCTATCTATCACTGTTTCATCGTAAACAGTGAAAGTGTTTATAAACGCCTTTAACTTTTTAGGCTTTTGAAATTTATATCGATATAGCACTCCCTCCTTTCACTTCATTATTTATATGGCAAGTTAATCCCATGTGATGTTCATTCTCTTATCCTCTCCTCAGGGAGAGAAGTGTGTGCAGTGGCATTTCTTGTTTTGGTAGGGTTTTTGTTTTGTTTTGTTTTAATATATATGTTGCTCTGTATTTATGTTAGAAAGGGGCAAGATCAAAGAAATGCACCTTGTACTTGGAGCAGAAGGTGGTGAGGTTTGTGATGGTTCTTAGTTCCTGGGGGAATTCATTGAACTGACCCTGGAGAAAGTTTTATCTCCTGCACAGTAGTTGTTGACCACTGTCTTCATCCTGGAGTTGAAGATCTAAAATCCATAAATCATAGAATCATAGAATCTCAGGGTTGGAAGGGACCTCAGGAGGTCATCTAGTCCAACCCCCTACTCAAAGCAGGACCAAACCCAACTAAATCATCCCAGCCAGGGCTTTGTCAAGCCTGACCTTAAAAACCTCTAAGGAAGGAGATTCCACTACCTCCCTAGGTAACCCATTCCAGTTCTTCACCACCCTACTAGTGAAAAAGTTTTTCCTAATATCCAGCCTAAACCTCCCCCTCTGCAACTTGAGACCATTACTCCTTGTTCTGTCATCTTCTACCACTGAGAACAGTCTAGATCCATCCTCTTTGGAAGCCCCTTTCAGGTAGTTGAAAGCAGCTATCAAATCCCCCCTCATTCTTCTCTTCTGCAGACTAAACAATCCCAGTTCCCTCAGCCTCTCCTCATGAGTCATGTGCTCCAGCCCCCTAATCATTTTTGTTGCCCTCCGCTGGACTCTCTCCAATTTATCCACATCCTTCTTGTAGTGTGGGGCCCAAAACTGGACACAGTACTCCAAATGAGGCCTCACCAGTGCTGAGTAGAGGGGAATGATCACATCCCTCGATCTGCTGGAAATGCCCCTACTTATACAACCCAAAATGCCATTAGCCTTCTTGGCAACAAGGGCACACTGTTGACTCATATTCAGCTTTTCGTCCACCGTAACCCCTAGGTCCTTTTCTGCAGAACTGCTGCCCAGCCATTCGGTCCCTAGTCTGTAGCAGTGCATGGGATTCTTCCGTCCTAAGTGCAGGACTCTGCACTTGTCCTTGTTGAACCTCATCATATTTCTTTTGGCCCAATCCTCTAATTTGTCTAGGTCCCTATGTATCCTAGCCCTACCCTCCAGCATATCAACCACTCCTCCCAGTTTAGTGTCATCTGCAAACTTGCTAAGGGTGCAGTCCACACCATCCTCCAGATCGTTAATGAAGATATTGAATAAAACCGGCCCCAGCACCGACCCTTGGGGCACTCCACTTGATACCGGCTGCCAACTAGACATGGAACCATTGATCACTACCCGTTGAGCCCGACCATCTAGCCAGCTTTCTATCCACCTTACCGTCCATTCATCCAGCCCATACTTCTTTAACTTGCTGGCAAGAATACTGTGGGAAACTGTAACAAAAGCTTTGCTAAAGTCCAGAAATAGTACATCCACTGCTTTCCCCTCATCCACAGAGCCGGTTATCTCGTCATAGAAGGCAATTAGGTTAGTCAGGCATGACTTGCCCTTAGTGAATCCATGCTGACTGTTCCTGATCACTTTCCCCTCCTTTAAGTGGTTCAGGATTGATTCCTTGAGGACCTGTTCCATGATTTTTCCAGGGACTGAGGTGAGACTGACTGGCCTGTAGTTCCCTGGATCTTCTTTCTTCCCTTTTTTAAAGCAGCAACATAAAGCAATCCATTGACTTTTGTCAAGCATTATGCCCTTGATATGGCAGCTGGGCCTGATGCCAAATTCCAATGAGCAATACTTCAATCACTTTTTGACTAATACAGCTGGCAGTCCTCATTCCCAGTATCCAGAGGGGATACTGCTTACTAGTCACAGTGGGATCCACACTGACACAGTGTGGAAGAAGAAAGAATGGTTACATACGCTTCAGTAACTGTGCTTCTTTGAGATGTTGTACTCTGCGTGGGCCCCACTACCTGCTCTCCATCCCTGCTCTTCAACGTCCACAGCAACATGAGCTTTGAATTGTGAAAGAAATGAGAGAGGGTCAGCCATGCCTTTATGCCCTCATATGGGAGCACACGGAGGCACATAGTGCATGCATAGCCCCGACAGACACTGCTATTCAAAATAATCCAATCTAACACACAAGGCACACCTGACCCTATAGTCGGAGCCACATTGACTACAACATTTTGAAGAACCACAGTTGCTGTAGGATATGTGGCCATTCTCTCCATGTTATAACATTGTGTTTTTTTTATGGGAGAAGTTCACCCAGTAACATAGAAGCTCTAGAAAGCCTCCTGCGGCAGAAAACTTGTGCTCATCTCCTGCTGAGTGAGCACTGTGTTGTGTGATCATGTGGGAAAACTAGACTCTGATCCCAGCAAGGAGAGTGAGCTGGTGCAACAATGGGGCTATGGCTGATAAGTCTGCTGTTGTACAAATCCAGTGGGGGAAAAATCCTTTGTTGGGGGGCGAGGGCTGCATAGATCCCAGTCCCTATTCCAGCCCATCTGGATTGTTGAGTGAATTCCATTCCTCCCTGAGCCTATGTTGCTCCATCACACAAAGGTCATTTACTTGGGCTTTTTGTTGAATTTCACCCGGTTTGCAGCTCTCCGAGTATTTTGTGTGGAGCATTAGGGAAGATTGTACCCATTTGTTGGTCACACGAATGAAAAATAGTGCATTAAGAAAGTGCCTTTGTGCAGCTGAGCACAAGTAGTTATTGGAGGTTCAGCCTAACAACATATATTTAGACCCCCTGTTCCACTTCCATCAAATGGGATCAACTTGCCATTAAATATGGTGAAGTGAAAGGAAGGAGAAAGTTTTAAAGAGAGAGGAGACAAAAGGAGATGGTATAAGAACAATTATTTGGCTGCCTCTACCCCATATATCAACCACTCAAGGGGAAATAAGCTGCACCCCACTGCTGAATCCAGTAACAGGCATGTTGTCGCTGCATTTCCAGTGCTGGGAGGCATTGCGCCACAGGGAGGTGACAGGCTAGAATCTTGTCTCATTTACACCAGAAACTCCACTGATGTCAAAAGAATGACTCCTACTTTACATCAGTGTAACTGAGACCAGAATCTGGCCTCATAACCTACACTTTTAAATCTGTTGTTAAACAGATGTTTACAACAAAAGTATTTAATGTTATTTTGATAAAACGACAGCTAAAAGTCCCATCAGAAAATGAAAAACTATTCGCTACTTAGCACCTTGCAGGCTGTTTTTTTCAAAATGCAGTGACTGGTAATTTAAATAGCTGTGCTATTTTCTGAATGACTAATGGATGGTATTTTATACATCTGAATAAATGGAGCAGTACATGCCCTCATTACATTTTTACTATAGATAAAATTATTTTAAGCAATTTAGTACTAATAGTGCTGATGACACTAAAAACATTGTAATGTAACCTTTCTGAATCACTTTATTGAACAAAATGTCAAACCATCTTTTTCAGTCTTCCCAAGTAGATTCATTTTCTCAGTCTCAACTACCAGCTCAAGAGAGCAATCATCTGGGATCCAGCAAAGTCTTCCGTCAGGTACGTGAATCTTCCATCAATGTTAAAGAATCTCCTGCTGCTTGTTTTCCAGGAGAGCACCTCACATATAATAAACCTAAGTAGATGGTTTCCCACAATGGGGGGGGAGACAAATAGTCCTTTTCTTCCTCACCTTCCCTTCCCATGCAGCTGTGAAATTTTGTGTCTAGCACCTGTGAGCAGTCTGTGGTTCCACTAGTCATTCAGTAGTATTTTGAGCTATGTCTGCTGCACACTGGGGGACAAACATCCTCTCCCTGCTCCGTATGTTCTCATGGGAAACTCTATGAGTTTCAACTCTAAGAATTTCCAATCCCTTCCATAGTATTTTCTGTGAAAGGGACAACTTATTCATCTCAGAAGCTTGGTTTGGGTTTTTAAGAAAATACAAGAAAAAGCCCTTGTCATTATAAGCGCCATAGGAACCAGACTCCCTCCTTCTTCAGAGCTTTGACATTCTACAGGAGTATAATCTTTGAATACAGAATCTATGGTCCTGATCCTGCTATTCATAGCACACAGGCAATCTCTTTCAGGATCTGAACCTATTTTTACACTCAAATCTGTCTACAAGAGGAAGGTTTCTTCACTGAAAACATTCTTTGCAGATATCAGATGGGATGCAAACCACTTGGATACCAAATATGGTAGCTCCCACCAGTCACAAAAGGTGGTAATAACTGAGTTTAAAGCACTTGTGATGCAGCAGTGTTTTGCAAATAACAAAAGGATCTAGACCTGGACACACAAAAGGCATTAGGCACCTAAGTCCCTTTTTAGGCACCTAAGTCCCAGTGCGATACACAACTCTTATGGAACCGCGTAGGCACCTAAACTCACTCGGTGCCTATATTTTGGCCCCTGGGCATTTGCACTGTTGCCTCCTTCTAGGTTTCAAGACACCTAGCCCCCACCTAAACGTCACAGCAGATCACAAACCAGGGGAAGATAGGCATTCGGCTGCTTAAGTCACTTATGGGGTCCAATCCTGTAGGCATTCTCAGAGACTGCCTACTGGATCGGGCCCCTCAGGTGAGTTCACACAAAACTGGGGAGGAAGGACCTCAGCCTCCCTCATAGCTTTTAGCCCAGTGATTTAGGTACTTACCTGGGATGTGGGAGACCCAGGTTCAAGTTCCCCCTCCACTTGGAGGGGGAGAAGGGATTTGAACAGGAATCTGCCACATCTTAGGTGGATGCTCTAGCTCAGTGGTTCTCAAACTTTTGTACTGGTGACCCTTTTCACATAGCAAGCCTCTGAGTGCGAACTCCTTTATAAATTAAAAACACTTTTAAATATGTTTAACACCATTATTAATGCTGGAGGCCAAGCAGGGTTTAGAGTGGAGGCTGAGAGCTTGCAACTCCCCACGTAATAACCTCGTGACTCCCTGAGGGGTCATGACCCCCAGTTTGAGAACCCCTGCTCTAGCCACTGGGCTAGTCAGATGTGGGGCTCCCGCGCTCTCTCCTTTTGAAGGTATTGCACTCTGGATAAATAATGGGAGAGTCATTAGAGTGGGGAGATTGGATCCTCCCGCCTCCCAGGTGAGTGCTCTAACCACCAGGCTAGAAAGCCATTCTGATGTCATTGGCGGTGACGGGGGAGGGAGGGAGGATGGAGAGCGAGAGTGAGCACAAGCATAAGAATGACTCTATAGTCTGGTGGTTAGAGCCAGGATTTTTTTTCTACACTTAACTGAGAAATTGCTGACTGAATTTTGCTCAGGTCTTCCAGAAAAAAATATAACATTTTGGCTGAAAATATTTAGCAAAATTTCAATTCAGAAGGTGAAATTTAAAAAAAAAGTTACAAGAAACTAAAATTAGGTAGTTCTAAAGAAACTCATGCCATGAATTTATAGTGGAAGCTAGTGCTGCTGTTTTAATGTATCTGTTCATCTATTAATAATTGTGGTCATGTACATTTTTATATGTTTTTGACAAATCAATTTTAAAAGCTTAGAAAAGCTATAGAGGTCACTCCTTCAAACTAAGATTTAAAAAAAAAATCTTTACCAGCTTGCCATGTAATTTTTATTTATTTGACTGCAGAAATTCAATAGCAGTGTTAGTTCACTCCCTCATCTGGAAGGCCAAACGAAGCACAATTTAATTGTAAATGCCGCCAGACCTCATCCACAAGACAGCAACCTTCCTCACATAACAAAGAACCTGCAGAATGTGAACCTATTGCTTCAGGTGAATTACAGGACATTTTTATATGGAGTATAGTTGTAGACATGTCTGTCCCAGGATAGCAGAGAGACAAGGTGGGTGAGGCAATATCTTTTATTTGACCAATTTCTGTTGGAGAGAGAGACCAGCTTTTGAGCCACATAGAGCTCTTCTTCAGGCCCTGAAGATATTATCTCATTCACCTTGTCTATCTGATTGTTAGACACTTTTGTTTCATGTTAACCAATGTGTTTCTAATGGAGCTAATTGAATTTTAGCAAATCTGATTAGTGACCTATCTGGATGTTTGTATATGTGGAGATAGATATAATTTACTGAAGATTTTTTTTCGGTTTCTATTTTCACTAGCACAGCTCCAGTTTAAGAAAAAAAAAGAATTAGTGATGGGTGAATACCTAAAAGGTGTGGCAGCTAATTTGGGATATCCGCATAAGTTTTGATGATTATCCAAAGTTACTTCAGCCTTTTGAAGTCATCTTCAATGTTGGCATTTAAAAATCCAACCAGTTCCTTCTCTCTTCCTCATTCTTCCCAACTGCTCTGTCCTTCTCTGATCCCTGCTCTCTAAATTCCTGTCTTTTTTTCTTCAATAAATCAGATCTCTGATCTAAAGAGGTGACTCACATTCTTTATGTCTACCATGTTAATCCTTTTTTCCTTCCTATCTGCGATGTTACTGTAACAAATCTATGGTGGACTAACAAATTTATTTTAGCATGAGCTTTCGTGAGCTGCATCCGAAGAAGTGAGCTGCAGCTCACAAAAGCTCATGCTAAAATAAATTTGTTAGTCTTTAAGGTGCCACAAGTACTCCTGTTCTTTTTGCGGATACAGACTAACACGGCTGCTACTCTGAAATCTATGGTGGAGTCTCAGCAGATTTGGCAGGTTCAGATCTATCTTCAGATCTATCTTCAGATCTTATGGGCTAGAAGTATTTCTGGACATAGGCGCTGACTTCCTGAAAAAAAAATTAGTGGGTGCTTAGCAGCCAACTCTGCCCCTCCCCCCAACTCCTCCGTGCCGCCAGCAGCCCCACTGATCAACTTCTCCCCATCCCTCCCAGCTGTTCTGCAGCATGAAGGAGGTGCTGGGAGGGAAGGGGAGGAGCAGGGATGGGGCGTGTTCAGAGGAGGGGGTAGAAAGAGGTGGGGAATAGGCAGGGCAGGGGCAGGAAGAGGCAGGGTGGGGGTGGCTTTGGGGGAAGGAGTCAAGTGGGGGTGAGGCTGCGGCGGAGTGAGGATGGGAAGAGGTGGGATGGGGGTGGGGACTTGGGGGAAGATGTGGAGTGGGGGCAGGGCCTGGGGCAGAGGGAGAGTCAAGCATCTCCCACCCAGGTAGAGAGGAAGTTGGTGCCTATGTTTCTGGATCAGAATTACCCCAGAATGCATTTTGCCTCAGATGCCATGGAATGCCTGGAGAATGCAAGCTTTATAAACAGCAGCTTGTTAGGTCGAGGTTTACTGAGACACTGCCATGGGTTGTATAACCTGTTTAGAAATGTTTGCATAAGGGCTGAGTGGAGCTCTAGGGCTCACAACAGCATACAGAATCGGGTAGAGAGGCTGCTTACCTAAAATGATTCGAACTATCAAAAATGTTAAATTTCGTGGCCTGATGCAGCCAAACATTCCCGCACAGACAAGTGCTCAAGTCCATTGCAGTCAGTTCTTACATTTCAACTCTAAGAATTTCCGGTCTCTTCCCTAGCATCTTCTGTGAACATGTTCATTTACTAATCTAAGGGTTTGGGGAGATTGTCTTGTGTTTTAAGAAAACACTTAAAAGCTATTGTTATAAGAAGATACATAGAGGCCAGACTCCTTCCTAAAGCAAGGCTTAGAAATTCCACAGGAGCCTAAAACTTCCAATATACAAATAACATTTAAATGCTTTGGTAAATCAGGGCCCCTGTTAGGATGGAGGTTTGAGCCAGTGTTCTTTTGTTTTGTTTTTTTCTAAACCCGTTTGCTCAAGCTTAGAAGTAAAGAGGCACACTTTGACTCCTGGAATCACAGAAGTCAGAAACAGAAAACATCTCTTAGATCATCTTGTCAACCTCCTCAGCAGAAAGACCAGGGCCAGATCCTCAACTTGTGTAAATTGTCATAGCTTAATTGAAGTCACTGGAGCTATGACAGTTCACACCAGCTGATAATTGAGCCCCAAGTATTGAATAGACATGGAAACTGAATTCCCCCTTTTCCCTTAAAGGTGTCTTTCTCCAAGTCAGAATGAAGGCACATTGTAAGGGTAGTTTCCACTGTTGTTGCCCAAGCTGTACCTGTTCTGTGGGTAAATGGAGGACTATAGTCTCCAAGGCTTCCAGGCCTTTTTTCAGCCCTAAATTAACTTTAAAACATAAGAACAGCCATACTGGGTCAAACCAAAGGTCCATCTTGCCCAGTATCCTGTCTTCCAACAGTGGCCAATGCCAGGTGCCCCAGAGGGAATGAACAGAACAGGCAATCATCAAGTGATCCATGCCCTGTCACCCAATCTCAGCTTCTGGCAAACAGAGGCTAGGGACACCTGCCCTGCCTGTCCTAGCTAATAGCCATTGGTGGACCTAACCTCCCTACATTTATTTAGTTCTCTTTTGAGCCCTGTTATAGTCTTGGCCTTCACAACATCCTCTGGCAAAAAGTTCCACAAGTTGACTTTAAACTTTAAAATCCCTAATCCAAAGCCTCCAGAGCTTACTTCTGAGTGGGCTACAGGCAGCAGTTTTTCTGTAACGATAGGGATGAGCTGAAAACGAGTGAAAATACAAGAAAGCAAAATGAAAAATCTTTGTTGTTTGGCAGGAAAACAGATCTCGAGGCCAGCCACATGTTTCCCGATTTAACCTTGCAGAAAACCTGCCTGAAGGTGCTACCAGAGTCCAGCTCAATAGGCCGGAAATAGAAGGAACCAACACCAGTCTCAAGTTGCCTCTGACAGCTCCAGGTACAATATGAGCAGAAACAATGCATGCTAGAGAGAATGATGTAACAAAGAGCACTCACTGAGAAGGTGAATTGCTGTAAGAGTTCACTGAAATGCCTTTCTTGGGGAGGGGATGGAGGAAGGGATTAGAGGATTTTTAAATATAATTTAACTGTTGATATTAAACAAAATGTGGAACAAATAGACTAGTGCAAATACATAAGTGACAAGAGGATCATAGAATCAATCATAGAACCATAACACTGCAAGGGACCTTGAGACGTCATCTAGTCCAGTCCCTGCAAAGAAACCATGGCATGTGTGACCTTGTTGTGTGAAGGCAAGTCACTAAGGGTCTCTCTACACTTGGAGCTGGGGGTGTGATTCCCACCTTCAGAAGACATACTTATTTGCACTGCTCTCATTGAGCCAGCACACTAAAAAAAGAATTGGCAGTGTGAGCTGCAGCACGGTCTAGCCTCCCTGAGTATGTGCCCACGGTCTCTTTTTTTCAGGTATTTGTTATCCTTTACGATTATTTTTAACAGGTTTCTAAGTGAAATGTCACTTTGAAATGAAAAGTCAAAATGTTTCATTGTGAAAATATCAAAAGAAACAAGTTTCAATTTTTTCAAAAAAAATCTATTTTTACATTTTTTATTTGGCTAAAATTATTCACTGAATTCCACCCCAATTTGTGAATAATTCCATTTGAGTGACAAATGCATTTTTTGGCAAATAAACTATTTACCAAACCCCCCCCCCAAATTACTTGGCTGTAGCTGCTAGTTTAATCTCTTTACAAAAATATTTCCCCTAACAAGGGAGTAGCAGAAGGACAATATTCTTCTGGAAATCAATCAGCAGTGACTAAATAAAAATAAGGGCATGGTAGAGCAAATACATCCCCACGTTGAACTGAACTCACTGCTGAACCTTTGTTATATAAACAGTGCCTAGATATTACTAGACAATAATTATAGCCTGGTGATAGATCCATTAAAATATACAAACAGATAGTCATAAGCAAAACTGACTGTCCAGTATACGATGACTAACAGTAAACTCTCCCTTCTGATCAGAATGGCAGATCTCAGCTCTGACATTCTGATTTCCTCAGGTTCAGGAAGCCTGTCATATATGGCACACCATAAACATACAAGACATGGGAACTGAAATTGCCCTGTTCTTTCAAGGAGAATCTCACCCTCCTTACAGTAAAATTCCATGTGCAGTTGTCAACAGAAAAATATGAACCCGTCTTCCCTTTTATTCAAAGGCACTGGTACCAGTGATTTTGAATGAATAGGGTAGGTAAGCTATAGTCTTCAACCTTCTGCTTTCCCTAAGTTTGGACTTACTGAACTAAACTTTCTAAACAAATTGACTTGACACAAGGACACAGCGTGACACGCTGGTGACAGGAACAATTCTAGGCTCTTCAGTTGCTGAGAATTTTACTTAAACTAATAAAGCTGGCTTCAGACCAATATGCAGGCAAAATTAAGACAGCTAAAACAGCTCATTGGTTTGACAGTTCAACAGAGATCCTCTGTAGCACTAGAGCAGCAGTCTCCAAAGTGGGGTGCATGCACCCCAAGGGGTGCACAAGAGGATCCTTCGGGGTGCACGGCAGGAGGAGCGCCGCCGGAGGAGCGCCGCTTTTTATTTTCTTCCCTTTCGGCAGTTCGGATGGGAGTCCGAGCGGCTTTTTCCCCCTCCACCCTCCCTCGGCAGTTCGGCTACATTTGGACTACATTTCTGCAGTGCTGACAATTTATTGCCACATCATGCAGTATATTTAGATTCAAACCCCATAAAGCAAATACCTGAGAAAGGAACACAGCTTCTAAGGATACTATTCTACTTGCTAGTACAAAATGGTGAATTTCAGAAGTAAACTATTCATCATACATCTGTTCTGTTGTCCTTTTGTTAATGATATGGTTAAAACAAAAGCTACCATGTCCAAATTTTGACACCCTAGCTCATGTTGCTTATCACCTTACTCTAAGAACAGTCCCATTGCAATCAATGATGCTACAAAACGTAAGAGCTGAGGAAGGGGATCAGTATCTAATCCTCAATAAACATCAGTATGACATTTTTTTATTCAATTTTGATTAAAATTAGATAAATTTAAGAAATTACAAAAAGCCACCATAAATTCTTAAGATTTTTCTGTTTTTTTTTTAAACGAAACAAGAGGATCCTTCGGGGGTGCATGGCAGGAGGAGAGCCGCCAGAGCAGTGCCACTTATTTTTTTCCCCTCCCTCAGCAGTTTGGCTGGGAGTCCGAGTGGGGTTTTTTGTTTTGTTTTTTTGTTGCTTCGACAGTTCAGCCGGGAGCAGGGGGGGCGTGCTCAAAAATTTTTCACTGAGGGGATGTGCGATCAAAAAAGTTTGAAGACAACTGCACTAGAGGACTGATGCTAGGTTTAACCATTATAAGGACTAAATCCATTTGTTTTCTGAGGCCTTTGCCTGAGGGATGGAAGACTGTTGGACTATGCATTTAGCTATTTTTAGGAGGTGAAAGCATCTGACTTTAGTCAATGTGCTATTGTAAATATGCCTAGGAACAACTCTGAAAGATGCTTTTTTTAGAAATTCAGGCTGGGATCTTCAAAAGTGCTCAGCTTTGGCTGAGCTTTGCTTACGCTGAAGTCAATGTAAATTATACCATTGAGCTCCATGGGAGTAGAGTTAGGCCAGTGCTGAGCGGATTTGAAATTTCCACCATTAATAAAGAAACTAAAGCATAACACAAAGCAGTATTACAGTACCATCTTACAACATAACAGATCGCTGGGCTTCTGTTTTTCAGGGTTTATTAATTTTGTTTGGGAGAAGGGAGTTGTTGTTACCAATTTTTGAGTTTTATGTAGATGACTTTTGGGACTTTCTTTTTGTATATACTGTAATCAGTAATGTATATTATTTACATTACTCATTATAGTAGTATATACTGCAATAAGTAATATCTTTATAATGCTCCCTAATGCACTTTAACAGAGCACTGTTTCTAATGGTACTTCATTAAAGTGCCCTTAGTGTGTACCAGCAGGATCTACACCGACTAATTAGTGCTCAACACATTTGTGCACTTCAAAAATCCACACCCCCGTAGTCCGCATTACTGCTTTGGTGTTTTTCCAGGGTTTATTGGATAAACATCAATTTCATTTATATTACATTATATTATTTATGTATTTATTTGTATTGGGGGTGTTTTATTGCTATTTATGAGCTAAAACCAAAAAATCAAAGCCCTAGAGATAGAATAAGGAGTGTGCAAATGAAGACAAACTTCCAAAGACCAGCCACTCTGTGAACACAAATTGGTCACCCACATTTTCCACCCACAGGTGCATTCCAGACACTGAATGTACCCACGGTTCAAAAATGGGAACCAATCACACTAACCAAACTTCTGCCTACTTTATTGTGGGCGCAGATTAAGTAGTTAAGGCCAAAGAGGAAGATCAGGCAGCAGTGGCAGCTGTGGCTCTCTTCCTTCCTTGGCCACCCAAGAAGAAGCATTAGCAGGTCTCCCAGATACTTCCCAGAGCACCTGGGCTAAATCCATAGAGCCCTTCTGTGGAGCACACTGCCTCATCATGCTCCAGGCCAGGCAGACTAATCCTCCAGCTGCAAATGATGTCAGTGACCTCACAATGTGACATCCGAATGGGGGCCCTAGTGCGTAATCGAGAAATTTGCTTAGAAGTCAGAGGATAGGGCTGACTTCTTTCCTCAACTCATGCACAACTTCTTTCTAATTAATACATCTAGCAGTTTGCACTTAACATCATATTTTCAAGGAGCAACAAATACTTTGCAAACTTTACTTAGCTGAACCTCACTCATGGGAAGTACATAAAGCCATTTTACAGGTAGGCAAACCAAGGCATTAAGGGCCCAATTTTTAAAGGAGCTATTTAGGTGCATAAAGAATCGGATAAGCACCTACTGGGATTTTCAAAAGCATCTAGGCTCTTACATCCCATTGAGATCAATGGGAGTTAGGCACGTAGGTGCTTTTGACAATTCTACCAGGAACCTAAATGTCTTTAGAAGTCTGGTTCTAAGAGAATAAATGATTTGCAAAGGGTTACACAGCAAGGCAGAGTCAAGAAAAGAACACAGCTGATAGGGAAGAATAAAAATAACAATTAATCACTTTACATTTAAAGAAAACTTTTACTGTAAGAATCACAATTGAATTGCGTGATCAAGGTATGCCACATTTTCACTGTTGATTTTTTTTTTCAATGTAGAAGCCTTGAAATATTTTAGAAACCAGTTAACAGTTTATGAGCAAGAAGAAATTCTCAACTATGCAGAGCTGTGGTTTCTTGGGCTGGAAGCTAAAAAGATTGAAGGGTTACCTGAAACACAGAATAATAATTGTTATGATGACGAACATGGCACTTACATAAAGGTAAGAAGGAAAATCATGGTACTGGTATTCTGGGCAACAATATTTGCAGTGACTATTTGTCCACTGCTAGTTGGTCTATATGAGATAAATGAAGGTCTAAGATGACTTGCTAGCAGTTAAATGTCCACATTGCAAACCCATCACTATTGACAACCTGTTGGAATTTCAAAAGAGAAGCTCTGAATGGAGACCCACCTTCCCTTGACACAAGGTGCATTAGTTGAGGGCTTGTGCCACTTCTGCAAGTGCACTTCTGTGGCCTCTCTCAACTTGTCCTGTGGGCAAAAGACTTCAGGTTTTTCCAGTCCAGCCCCTTTCATGAGCAGGGAATTCACAGACATATACACCACTCTAGAATATAAATCTTGAATTTGTGCCGGCACCAGAACCTTGCATTTTGTTTCCTTGTCTACTGCAGGTCCTACATGACCATATCGCATACCGCTACGAAGTGCTAGAGGTCATTGGGAAAGGGTCGTTTGGACAAGTAGCAAAATGTTTGGATCATAAAACCAATGAACTAGTGGCAGTGAAAATAATAAGGAACAAGAAAAGGTATAGCATGGCACGACTTCAAGAGGTTAAAGAAGTGTTTGATAGGCTGTTACTTTTCTATTCATGAGAATAATCATCCCCTGCTTTATTAGGGATAATTTACAAGTAATGATCTGTGTATGCTGTAAGAAAAAGGATGCTTGCTTATTCCATTTTTATAAATGCTTTTAAAAACTTTGCATGTGTTTGTTGGCAATAAAATTGGAAGGATGCTACATCTTGGCAGAGTCAGGCATGAGGTGGGCGGGAGTGGTGCAAGCTCCCTGCATGTAGCTCGGCCAATGCACCTCGTTTCTGACCGACTGCATCCCCCACAATTCCAGTTATATTCCCCCCACTTCATAACTCTGCCAATTCACTTCTATCCTGACTTGCAAAACTGCATTTTATTCCAATATTGGGCTTCCCAAATAGCTTTGTTAATGTGTTATCCAATGCTTAGGGCTTGTTTACATGGGGAAGTTAGTGTGAAAGGGTTAGGATGTGAATTTAAAGCACAATAGCTATTCCGTACCACCTCCCCATGTGGGCATTCTTATTCTGCACTAAGAATGCCTTTTTGCAGTTTATCTTAATCCACTTCAAAGTGGATTAACCTAAACCACACAAAGGCACTTTAGTGTGGAATAAGAATGTCCACACAAGGAACTAGTGCAGAATAGCTGTTCCATACTAACTATTCTAGGCTTTTTCCCCCCGGTACACAAACCCTTAAACCAGGACTACACTACAAAGTTTTGTTGGCATAGCTATGTCAGTCAGTGGTGTTAAAAAAACACATCTCTGACTGATTTAGCTATGCTGGCAAACCCTCCCTGCCACCAGTGTAGATTTAGCTCTACCAGCAAAAGAGTCCTTTGGCCAGTATAGTTTATGCGTGTGGGTAGGGGGTTTAACTATACCAACAAAAGAACTCCTTTTGCCAGTATAAGCTGAGTTCCACTTGGGGGCTCTGCCAGGATAGCTATACTGGTATAGCTGTATTGGCAAAGCCTTTGTAGTGTAGATTAGCCCTTTTACTCTGGAAAAATCCAGAAGTGCAGAAAAGACAGTAAAAGGCATAGGAATGGCAGGCTTATTTGTAAAAGAGATTAAAAATCTTAGAACTATTTAGTTTGGAAAGGAGAAGAATAAGAAGAGGAAAATGTAATAAAAGGAACGATATGCGGAAAACTGGGATGGTGCTTTTATTCATTCCTCCTCGTAGCATAAGAACAAGAGAGCACAATCAAAAGGTAGCAAGTTTAAAACTGACAAAAAGGGAGCACTTTATTTTCCCAGCGTAGAGTCAGTTTGGTGAAATAAGAGCCACAGGAAATTATCCAGGCAAACAGCATAGCGTGATTTTAGAGAGTTTAGCTGTTGATACAGAAATGTATAAAATGTACAGGGAATATCCATGCCTATGTGAGGGCAAAGCAGAGCATCTTCAGAAGCTGAGAAATTCCCCCCTCTTCCAACATGATATAATGTTGCATAGTTAGAAAATAGGGTGGGGGACATCACCTTCCTATGAAGCATCCAGCAATGTCCCATTGCTGGAGACGGCATACAGCTTTAGGAGGACCAATAGCTGGCTCTGGCATAGGAAATTTTACAGTATAGTCCTACAATTTTTCTTCCCCTCTAACTAATGACCAGGCTTGTTCTACTAAGCAGTGTTGTTGGATCAGGCCTAGAGAAATTTTACTACTAAAATTCTTTGGGCCTGATCCAGCAGCATTGGAGTCAGTGGGAGTTGTGCTATTATCTTAAGCAGGAGATTAATTAGGCCCTTTCATTGCATGCTTTCTTCTTGCTTCAGTGAGCCTCTTGTACAGATACTATAGAAAACTGAAGACCTTGCTATTCTTGGGGTGAAATCTTGGCTCTGTTGAAGTAAATGGAAAGAATCATAGAATATCAGGGTTGGAAGGGACCTCAGGAGATCATCTAGTCCAACCCCCTGCTCAAAGCAGGACCAATCTCCAGAAAGATTTTTACCCCAGTTCCCTAAATGGCCCCCTCAAGGATTGAACTCACAACCCTGGGTTTAGCAGGCCAATGCTCAAAAAGACTCTCATTGACTTCATTGGGGCCAGGATTAAACCCTAGATGCTCAAACATGTATTGTTTGAAACATTTTTTCATTCAATTATTTTGCCAGCCAGGTTCAAAATAGCATTATGAAGTCAGCATTTGCCAATAATTACCACACAGTATTTCTCTCTACTTAGACTAGGAAATAACTCTTGTAGTTCAGATTCCACTGTGTGGTAATTACCAGTCACTACTGATTCTTGAATGACAGCCATTTGCTTTGTATCTGTAGCAAGATCATGTTGGTTGTAGTATTCCATTTACAATTAGATTAAATTAATCAGGTCCTCGCCATATCATGTGACTTTGTCCTGTGCATGTAGATTTCACAATCAGGCTTTGGTAGAAGTGAAGATTCTCGATGCTCTTCGGAAGAAGGACAAAGACAATTCTCACAATGTTGTCCATATGAAGGAATGCTTTTACTTTCGCAATCACTTCTGCATTTCTTTTGAACTGCTAGGGTAAGGCATATATATATTCTTCTACATATATCATGGCCAAATTATATAGGATCGCAGACCCATACATGTTATGAAGATAACTTGGCTGTTATTTTCTTTCTTTTTAGTGTTTTGAGTAGGGTTGCCAACCCTCCAGGATTGTCCTGGAGTCCCCAGGAATTAAAGATTAATCTTTAATTAAAGATTATGTCATATGATGAAATCTCCAAGAGTACATCCAACCAAAATTGGCAGCCCCATTTTTTAGTTGGTTGGTCGGGTTTTTTCTGGTTCACACCATGTAGTGTTTAGTTTACAGACATCTGTGTTAATTTGCACATAATTTAATTTGCACAGAATGTAGAAAGGACACAGCTGATCTGTTTACTTATAGGGCCAGATTGTGGTATTTAGCCACAGCCCTGAGAGGGATACTTCCTTGTCCCAAGAGGCACAATCCTTCCCCTAGCTTCCCAAAGCACAGAGGGAGCATACCTGATGCACCATCCAATAAGATGTGCTGAGGCCCCTCCCCACCCTTTTGGGGGGTAATTTGCATCCCTGAGTGGTGCAAAGAAGAAGAAATCTCTCAGCACAGAGCCTGGGATTGACCTTAGATCTTGGTGCTCACGGGCAGATTGGAAAAGGCTCCTTATTAGAGTTCCCCCACCACACACATGCACACACACCATGTGCACCATTATTAGAACCAGGAACAATCTGGTGCATAATTTTTGTTCTGTGCATGTTACATTTCTTTAGCTGATGGAATGAAATGGAAAAAAATTAAAGTGAATGTAGGGGTTGGTGAACTTTAGAGTTTGTTATGCTGATCTGCCCTCTTTTGTTTCCCTTGGAAACTCCTGATAATATATAGAGATATACCTATCTCATAAAACTGGAAGGGGCTCTGAAAAGTCATCAAGTCCAGCCCCCTGCCTTCACTAGGCAGGACCAAGTACTGATTTTGCCCCAGATCCCTAAGTAGCCCCCTTAAGGATTGAACTCACAACCCTGGGTTTAGCAGGCCAATGCTCAAGCTACTGAGCTATTGCTATTCCTTCCCCCTCCCTAAGAACGTATAGTTTAGGTTTGTCCTAATATTTAGTCTAATGTTATATAAATAGTGCACAGTATTGCAATTGTTAGCAAAGGAAAACAAGCCGTGACAGACTCCCATAGGATACTGAGCTGAAAAAACCCCATGGTTCCCTCAGTAGTAACCAGGTGGAGATGACAGAAGAATACAGGAACCAGCAAGTGAACTTGACCTTTAAAATTGCATCTATTGTCTGACAAACATGATAACCAATATCAGGAATGCGAGGTGTGTTTTAAAATGATTATTCCATTATTTCAGCTGTTTATAAAGATACTGTACATCAGAAGTTAAAAATACAACAATTGTTATTGTTTTGTGAATGTACTTTATAGGAGGAAGTTTGGAGAAATCATGGACATTTTTATTTTTCACATTTCTTGTAATCAAATGTCAAATGGGAGTTCAAGCAATTGCTTAGTTTTCTGTTTTCTAAAAAAATATCTCCCCCAATTGTGTATAGATGTAGCAGGCTTTTCTTCCCATTCATTCATCTTCAGCATCCTGAAGATCCAGCAAATTATTAGAAGATTTGATCCCTGACTCTGACCTACACTCAATGTCACATCCAGCTCATACTGAAACATGTGAAAATGTGAACTCTGACACGTGTGCTGATTAACATGATGTAATCAAAGGCCTCTTGGGTCCAGTAAAGGCAGAAGCCTGGGATCTCAGAAAGTCACTGTGGGAAACTGAGAGGAAAACGGCTTCTGGCTATCCAGCACATTCACCCCCCTTAAAAGAGACCTGGAACCTCTGTCCATAACATGAAAGCATATTTTTGCCTTATTGGTCCAATGGTAATTTAAATTATTAGTAAAACAATAACTTGATTGATGAATGTTGTTTCCTACAGAATGAAAACATCCTGTACTAGCTAGTTTGTTTTCTAATGGCCAGACCCTGCCCATGCCTTGCGTGGACGTGCAAGAGAGGGAGGTGAAAATTTCTTCCCCCTACATACACAGTCTTGCACCTATCCTCAGTAACTGGTCAGAATTCCATTGGGGAACATAGCCTCATCTCCCTGCTAGTGCCTGTATAGGTCCCAGCTGTCTGAAAGCAAGCTGGGTGAGGGCAGGGCAATAGCTGTGTCCCTGGCACAGCTGGTCAGATGCATAGCCAGAACCATGCTCCACCGTCTCCAAGAGTGATGGAGCTACTACTGTGGCCCACAACCCCTGAGGAGAAATCTGCCTAACTCAGCCAGAATTATTTCTGGGATTCCAGTGGCAACACAGCCCCATCCACACACGCCACATCAATGTGTCTCCGGCATACAGGGAAGAATCTAAACCTAAGATCTATCAGTTGTTCTGAAAATTGTGTCTCAACGTTCTACAAAATTCACATGCTGTTGGTAAACCTTTGACACCTACTAGCAAGGTTGCCATTTTAGTTCACTGCCAGGCCCTTCTCCTACTCCTATGCCTCAGTTTCCCAAACTGTGAAATAGTAATTATAATCATAGTTACCTGCCTCAGAAGAGTGTTGCTTTATCATTGGTAGTCAGGGGTCCTCGACTGAAAGGCACGTCTATAGGAAAGAGGGGTAATCCAGTGGTTAGTGCACTAGTGTGGGACTTAGGACATCTGGGTTTAATTTTCTGTTCTGCTACAGACTTCCTCTGTGACCTTGGGCAAGTCACTTTGCATCTCAGTACCTGAATTCCCATTTGTAAAATGGAGATAATAGCACTTCCCTTGGCGGTGTTGTGGGGGTAAATTTGAGATTGTGAGGTGCTCAGATACTATGATAATGGGGGCCATCATTGTAGATATCTAGAAATGAAGACAGTGCAAAACTACAACCAGGTAAAACAAATTTCACTGCAAACCTGAAAGCTGGCCCAAATTCATGGGCAATTTTTTGAGTAAACCTGATTTGAGCTTCCAGCAACACTGGAGCAGTTTGTGATTTCAGGAGGAAATGGAGAATTTGGTGTTTTGTCCCAAAAGCAAACCATGGCATTTTGGGGTAAGGGCTGCTTTGAGTTTTATGAACCCATAACTCAAAGTGAAACTCACACAAGTACAAACCTGTGCAAAGTGAAATGGGAGAAAGGTTTACCCGCCTGACCCGATGTACATTGACATTGCTGAGCTTTTCAGTGCTCTAGTGAACAGCATCATCCTAATTCTTATTATCAGCCCCACTGCAGCAGTACCATTGCACTTCCCACCTTCGTTCTGGTCATGGCATTGCCTGGTGGTGACCTTGCCTTGCTGAGGAAAGTTGAAGGAAACAGCTAGTAAGGGAAGCCTCGTTTTCTGTCTTATGTTTTTGCCCTTCCCGCTCCCATCAAACCACACATGGCAGAAGTTAGTCATGTCACTTAATACACCATTGAAAGGTGCTCATACTATAGTGATGAGGACAGTATAAGAGCAATAGAATCTATACAGGTATTTTATGAAGGATGATTTCCCTTGAGCGTCTGACCACAGACACTGAGATACAAAGGAATTTATGGAAGGTGCCAAGTCAAAGGTCAATTAAAAAGAATGGGAACTGGACCAAACCTTTCTCTCTCTTATTCCCCCAATGAGAATGCTATTCTGCATGGTGAAAAGCAATGGATTTGTGACAACTGGTTCAATAAATTAATGTGTCCCACTGGCATTACTTACCCATTAGATCTGGAGGATCAATGAGATATTTATGCTTATTATATGCAATATAACATTCCCAAGAAGGAAAACATACATGTTTTATTATGGGTGATTCCTTTCTCTCATACAGGAAAAAAACCAAGAGGCTTTCTAATGTGCTTTAAACTATTCACACCATAAACCCAAAGTGCCCTGTCTCTCATCCCACAGAATAAATTTGTATCAGCTGATCAAAAAGAACAAGTTCCAAGGTTTTAGTTTGTCTTTGATTCGACGATTCACTCAGTGTGTGCTGAGATGTTTACAAATGCTCTACCGGGAAAAAATTATCCACTGTGACTTGAAACCTGTGAGTACTGTCATCTCATTATAAGCCACGTTGTACAGTTCTTGTAAGGTGCATCTTATCTTTCATGGATACAGAACTTCTGAAAGGATCTTTAAAATTCAACAGTGATAGGTAGAACCTATGATTCCTCTAAGGATACTTGTAGCTGGGGGGTGTTATTCTCAGTTCAAGTAGACATACTCATGCTAGCTTGCTAAAAATTGTAGTGTAGCAGTGGCGAGTACATACTCACAGAGTCTGGGTAGGTTTGTACTCAGGGCGGCTGGCCCAGGATCCCTTCTCTGCAGCAGGGATCGTGAAAGCCCTGAGAGCCTTGGCTTGAGACAGGGTTCTCAGGGCTTTCAGGCTCCTGTTGTGGATCCAGGAGCCAAGCCCCAGTTAGAGAAGGGGTTTCTGGGACTTTGGGACTCCCAGCTTCATGGCAGAGAAGCTGGAAGCCCTGAAATGGTGGTGCTGCCCCAGAGCTGCAGACCCTAGAAGCATAGGGGCCCTGGCCCCAAGGGGGTCCCTATTTCCTCCTCTTACTCTGTCTCTCTCATAACTTTCATTTGGAGTTTTGCTTTATTTCAAATAATTGGGCGTGATTGCCCTCCTGTATTAGTAAAGTGTATGAACAGGCAAGATAAAGTGATTTATATAACTATTACAGAGTTAAGCATAACCTCATCATATTATATGTTACTTTTACCAAAGAGTTTACTAACCTACTGGGGTGTTATTGTCTTTCCTCCTTTTTATTTTTCCTCTTTAGGAGAACATATTGCTATATCACAAAGGTCAAAATTCAGTTAAAGTTATTGACTTTGGATCAAGCTGCTATGAACACCAAAGAGGTTTGCAGAAAAGTCAAGTTGATGTAATTTTCTTAATTAGATTTCTTAATTTTTAAAAACTGGAAAAAATGTTTATTTCATTGAGCTAATACAATGACACATGCCCATCATTTGCATCTATTGAATTAGTAAGCCAATGAGGTTCTCCTTGTGTCACCTACCAGCACTTTCCCCCACACTGCTGAGACTGATCTACCACCTTTGATAATGATGATTGATGATGATATAGAAATTGTTCTTAGCAGGTGTAGGGAGTTGAAATGGATCCAAGTGAATAGACCCACTGACTTCAATAAAACTAACTCTCTTCAGTGGGGGTTGACAGGATAAGGCCCTGAGATCTTTTTTTATTAGTAAGTTAAGTTACAGTTCATGCATTTTTTAACCAAAAAGTATCCTTTCCCTGAGTTGCGATGGAATGAAAACATCTCAGGGCACTGGAAATTATACAGCCATTTTAAAGAGATTTTTAAAATATTTTTTCTTGATAAGGTTTAAACAATGTACAGCGAATAAACCAAACAAAACCAACAAACAAGAAATTAAACATAAAATGTGTCTTATAGCTGAATTGATGAAGAAGAACTCACAACACTAAGAATAAACATGTCATTCAAGAGTGATATAAATGTGAGGAAGGCTGTAGCACTTGTTAAATGGGAGAAATCTATACAACATTTTCACTAAGCATGGAAAAAACAAATCATGTTCTATGTTCTTCTCTTTCTCCCATTAAACATGTTTCTCCACTCAGACAATATATATGAATTCAGCCAAGCACCCTGCTCTAGATTTTGGAATTTCTCTAGATTTCACACAATGCACAGTCAACCTGTGGAACTCCTTGCCAGAGGATGTTGTGAAGGCCAAGACCATAACAGGGTTCAAAAAAGAACGAGATAAATTCACCATTCCTTTCCCTCCTGGCTATTAGCCTCTGTTTGGTGTCCCTAGCCTCTGTTTGCCAGAAGCTGGGAATGAGCGACAGCCGATGGATCACTTGATGATTACCTGTTCTGTTCATTCCCTCTGGGGCACCTGGCACTGGCCACTGTTGGAAGACAGGATATTGGGCTAGATGGACCTTTGGTCTGACCCAGTAGGGCTGTTCTATGTTCTTATGTTGAGTTTTAATCAATTAGATTTATACAATCTGCTTTTGAAAGAGAGATTAATCATTTTAGGCTTTCTGATGTTTGGGTACAAGATAATAAGAGATTCACCCTGGAATGTAGCTGGAGAAGAATAATTTGAAACATAGAAATTCAGTGGAAGAAATGTGGAGCATGATTCGTCTCCTGTTAGCTTAAATAAGAGGCTTTTTTAGACGCCTGGGAAGCAGTAACTGAAAGATACCTAAGGGCAGGTAGTAGAAGACAAAGTTAGATATTAGTTCGTAGTATGATATGGCACAACAACAACAAAACCCCAACAGTGTGATATTGGCCAAGCATACAAAGAAACATGCCATGTGTCGTCCCTTCCCATGCACTTCTGGAGAAACTGCACCTAGAATACTGCTTATGTTGCTGAGCACCTTGCTACCAGAAAGGTGTTGAACTGGAAGGAGTTAAAAGAGCAAGCGAATAAATAAGAGGGTCCAACAGGCTAGTGGAATGGATGTAGGAGGGAGAAGTGACAGAGGTAATGTACCAGCATTATATTTGGTTTGGCTGAATACCAATTAAAAGGGGTTAGTTTACTCACTATGGTCCCAATCCTGGAATGTGACCTGCTGGCACAGGTCCCTGCACATGTGTAGAGTCCCAATTAAGACACTGGATGAAATTCTGACCCTATTGACGTCAATGCGAGTTTTGCCATTGACTTCAGTGAGGCCAGAATTTTGCCGAATAGGTCTCTGAAGGTGTGGAGTGCTTTGTGCTGGAAAATCCTATTGCAGGACTGGGGCCTATAGAGGGGGAAGAATTGTTCGGGCTGGTTCAAGTGGTATAATTGCATGTAAGGGAATGAACTAAGGATATTTGGCTGAATAATATCAGGAAACATTTCCTAAGAGCAAGATCTATTGCTCTGTGAAATAGTTCCCAAAAGATGTGGGGAAAGACCCATCACATGCAATTCAATATGGAACTGGATGAAGTATTAGAAACATGTACTAGGGAACAATCCCTCTCTGGCTTATCAGGGAAATAATATGTATTTGTCTTTTCTAATGTCTGTGGTTCTCTAATGTGAATTGCTGCCCTGACAACACTATGTTCCTTAGTGTCCGATTTTCTTTCCTAATGCAGTGTATACGTATGTTCAGAGCCGATTTTATCGCTCCCCCGAAGTGATTCTTGGTCACCCGTATGCTACTCCTATTGATATGTGGAGCCTGGGATGCATCATGGCTGAACTTTACACAGGCTATCCCCTTTTTCCAGGAGAGAATGAAGTAGAGCAACTTGCCTGCATCATGGAGGTAGCTTCTAGGATTTTTTTAGTCATGACATCAAGGTGCAGTTTCCTCCATCCCTTACACGCATGTCTTGGAAACAAAGCATTTTGTAATTTGATGAATTGTTTGAGCAGTTCCTTCCCCAGGGGTTCATTGACATGAGTTTTCGAATGACAGCTTAGCTGCAGTTTGCTAAACTGCACTCCCAGCAACAGAATGACACATGAAGAGACTCAAACATTTTTTGAAGCTGGGCGGCCTGTGAGAGGGAAGCTTATCACAGCCAGGGGGCCCAGTGAGAAGGAAGAGGCAGAATGTGAAGCTGCTGCCTCCTCTTTGTGTGGCAAACCAGCTCCCTGTGGTGAAGGTTGTTGGTTTGTTCAGTCGCTGCGCTGTTTCTGTCTTTATGGGGAGCACATTGTATTCTGATCAGAATTGTACAGTTCTGACCAAAGAAGTATGTTTGAGTCTAAGGGAGAAGCAAAGCAAAATAGAATATTTTAATTTTTCTCCTTCTAATACGTTTGTTGTTTTTGTTTGCACTGCCATGTAATGTGCCTGGGCCCAACTGTGAACATGAGGCAAAAGTTAGGTCAGGTACAGCGTGTTGCAATCAGTCTTCTAGGCAAGTCTGACTAATGAGAGCATATCACTTTGCTGCCCAGCATCGTATGCTAGCTCCCTGTCTGATTTCCAACCCAGGGCAAGCCCTGAATTAGCAGGGGCAAAGCTGCAGTACTGTCCCTCTCTGCAGTCTTCCACAGCATCTACGTCGATCCACAGGAGTGCTGTTCTTCAGAGTCCCCGTGGGAAACTTCCAGGCTGGGGAAAGAGCTGTCTCAACAGAGGGCCATAGGTGTTGTAGATGCTATTAGTCAGATCAGAATGAACCCAACTGTGAAAACAAATCTGTTTAAGTAAGACCTTCATTAATAACAGAGTAAGCTAGCCTGGCAGCATTGTTTATGGAAGACGACAACCACCAAAATTTATCTCCTGTGAGAAGACAGCTTAAAATAGAGAGTGTGAAGTCCATTTTCAACCAATTATAATGGATCCCTTGGTTCTGTATATGGACCTTAGAGATTCTGTATTACAGTCAGAGGCACATTAAAAATGAGGGTGGGTTAGAGAGAGTTGTAGACATTTCACTCCATGCATCTGAAGAAGTGGGTTTTTTACCCACAAAAGCTCATGCCCAAATAAATCTGTTAGTCTTTAAGGTGCCACCAGACTCCTCATTGTTTTTGTGGATACAGAGTATCACGGCTACCCCTCTGAGACATTTTACTGTAAATTGCCTCATGTAAATAGGAGGAGGAACAGCACATCCATCTTTAGCCAAGGCTGCTAGAGATGTTGAAGAAATAGTGAATAACTCCTCATATTAATTTTCTGTCTTGAAGATATTGGGTCTTCCACCAGCTGATTTTATTCAGACTGCATCAAGAAGACGAACATTCTTTGGTAAGCGCCTGTAATTATCTTTCTTTATTGTATCACTTCCACAGCTGTTTGTCAGGTGGTTGGGAAACACTGGGAGATAGGCAGAGGAGTGGGGACGTGGCATGCTCAGGGGAGGGGCGGGGGTGAGGGGAGCTTTGCTGCCGGTGGGTGCAGAGCACCCACTAATTTTTTCCCATGGGTGCTCCAGCACCGGAGCATCCACTGAGTCGGCGCCTATGCATGGCTTGCCCTGCTGTGTGCATAATCCCTCTATCTGAAGTTATACCGATTGAATGCTGCGCTGTGTTATCCATTTACTCTGCATATTTTTCAGGACAAAAGTATAATCAGTTCTAGTAAAGTGCATTTAATACAGATTTGTTTCCTAAGTGGTGTTGCCTCCTTTTGTGGTTTTAGCAATGAGAAAACAGCGAGCTCCGGGACGTGTGGGGGAGTAACGGGAATGTGGCGCACTCAGGGGAGGAGGCAGGGAAGAGGCAGGGCCGGGTGGGGATTCGGGGAAGGGGTTGGAATGGAGTTGGGGCGGGGACTTTGGGGAAAGGTTGGGATGGAAGGGGTGGAGTGGGAGTGGGGTTTGGTGCTGGGGGGCGGGGGGGTTGAGCACCCAGGGGAAAGCAGGGAAGTCGGCGCCTATGAAGCCATGTACTGATGGGATGGATGTAATATGGGAAAACTCATTTCATTCCTCTCATAAGACCCTGTTTAGGACTTCTTATTCACACCTTTCTCCCACTGATTTCAATAAAGATTTTACCCTAAATAAGGAGTCAGAGTTTAAGGCCAGAAGAGACCACCAGATCATCTAGTGTGGCCTCCTGTGTATCACAGGTCACCAGTGCCACCCAGCACCTGCACGCTAAATCAAACAACCAAAATAAGACCAAAGAATTACAGCTCTCAGGAGAATAGACTGTTATGTGCCATAGGCAGAGACTAGGAGGGACCAAGGTCCGTGCAATGAGAAGGAAATTATTAAGGGAGATATACCAAGATAATCTTGGCAACTGACCTGTACCTGCATGCTGCAGAGGAAGCAGAAAACCCCCAGGGTCCCTGCCAATCTGACCTGCAAGAAAATTCCTTCCCATCCCCACCTATTGTGCTCAGACCCTGAGCATATGAAGAAGAACCAACCAGCCAAGCACCTGAAAAGAGAGAATTCTCACTGCCACCTCACAGGCCTGGCCCTGAGTAGGGCTCATTGTGTTCTAGCTAAATACTAACTGGGTAATTATGTTCAACCTACCTGCGATTCAACAAGCTTCAATGGGACATGGAATTCTTCACTTCCTGTCCTAAACATCTGTGTAGTGCATTTCTGTGTTGTTAAACAGTTGTCATGTTTCACCTGAGGCAGATGCAGGTCAGTGGTAGGTAAAGGTATTTCTTGTGTGTAAGTTTGTGAAGAACTTTGGGGTCCTTTTGGATGAAAGTCGTTATGTAAATGTAAATCATTTTCCTTATGGATTTAAATCTCCTTGTAGGACTCTATAAAGTTCACACTACTGAAGGGCAACATCATGACTATGGCTAAATCGTTACTGTGCAAAATATTTACATGACATAAAAGCATATTTTGTTTTTAAAGATTCCAGAGGTTTTCCTAGAACTATAACAAACAGCAGGGGGAAAAAAAGACACCCAGACTCCAAGGATCTAAGTACGGTATTAAAAACCCATGATGCTGCTTTCCTGGATTTTCTTAGAGGCTGCCTAATGTAAGTTACTTTTTACTTCTTTATTTTCTGCAGACTTGCTTGACTTTAAGTCCCTGCATTATTTCTCTTAGGGCTTTAAAGATTTTTGTATCTCTTTTTTTTCCACCAATGTTTATTTTATAGACCTATCCTTGTAGCATTTGAGTGCCTCACAAACATTAATGAACTTTAGTCTTACAACAAGAAAGTATTATTCACAGCTTACAGAAGGGGAAACAGACACACACAGAGATTTAAGTGATTTCCTCAAAGTCACACAGGAAGTCTGTGGCAGAGCCAGAAATAAAACCCAGATCTCCTTCTTCTGAATCCAGTACAAACCCAAAAGCATCCTTCCTCATTTACCCAGTAATTAACCATCTCAATCTGATTTAAGGTGAAGTTAAATATAGGTAACATGGGTGGTGTCAGAGTGGAATCACACTGTACACCTCCCTAGATCAACGCTCAGTTTTGTATTCAACAACTACTGTAACAATCGAAGTTCCATTGCAGCAGATGGGAGTCTTTCCATTCACTTCAATGGGAGTGAATTTGGGCATTGATTTGTGGTTCTGGACTACCACATCTATGGTGTGCCCTGGAAGAGGCCAGCAGAGAATGTGTCCTGTAAAATACTTGGTTCTTCTTTGAGTATTTGTCCACATAGATCCCACTCTTGTTGGGCATGAGCTTTATGTCTGCAAAACTTTATTCTTTTGGCCAGCAGTGCCTGTTGGGGACAAGCCTGCACACTAAATGTCCTTGCACCTCTCCCACTCTATAAAGGCATAAAGGATGGAATAGTCCCAACCCAACCATTCTTCAGTTCCTTCTTACCATCAGTGAAAGTGAGTTGGAACCCCTGCAGTGTCCTCCTGCTTCTCTGTGACTCTGTTGCCATTAGTGTTAGTGGTTGGTTAGATAGTGTTAGGTAGTTAGTTAACTTTTACTTTGCCCCTTGGCTTTTCAAGAAACTTTTTAGGAATTTTTCATAGATAGTGGGCTCTGAGACTGAGTCTATGCTTCTCTCCCCCAACTACCAGAACTTCAACTGTTATGATGGAAACTCAATCTCCGGGGTTTAAGACATGCTCCTCCTGTGGTCATTAAGTGCTTTTTTTTTTTCCGTTAGGCAAATACAAAGGCATATCTTTGACCAGTGCTCCACCTGCTGCTCTTTTTCCAAGTGGACTGAGAAGGCTAGGGATGCACCGTGCACGCCTAAAGCTATTTCATCTGGAGGTCTCCGTGAAAGCCCTGTCAGATACAGAGAAAGTTGTAACTAAGGCTCAGTCCCTCTCAGCTAGTGCCCCAATGAACTGTGATTCATCTCAAGCTCCAGGGCAGAAATGTCTAAGAGACCTCAAAAACAACAAAGAGACCAGTGGCACCTTAAAGACTAACAGATTTTTTTGGGCATAAACTTTCATGGGTAAAAAACCGCACTTCTTCAGTGTTTGCACCTGAAGAAGTGGTTTTTTACTGATGAAAGCTTATGCCCAAATAAATCTGTTAGTTTTTAAAGTGCCACTGGTCTCCTTGTTGTTTTTGTGGATACTGTTAGAAGAAGGAGCAGGTTAACCCAGAGGTAGATATGAGTACAGGATTCTTTATTGTGATACTTGTTCCCCTGGACCCAGTTATCCAGTAAGCACCGAATTAGTTACAGCACATTCTTTTTGTTTAAGTTAGTATGTACATGCCTACATCCATTACAACACCCCAAAAACCCTTATTAAGTAATAAAAACACCCATTCTGTTAGTAAACCCACCTCTATCTATTGTGCACAGCATTATGCATATCACACTGGCATTTTTACCTTGAAAATACATTTCTTTGCAACAATCTGTTGCCACAAATCTCCTGGTTAGCAATTCTTAGGGGAGGGAGGAAGGGGCCTTGAGCAAGGGCTCATTTGTGTAGCTGGGAATGGAAGGGAGGGAGAAATAATACTGCTTTACACAAAAAGTATCTTTAGATCCCCACATTCCTTATGCAGCTGTGAGCTTATCTATCCCCAACAAGCTGAAGGGGAGGGCAAGGGATGACACTTATTTATCAAGCAAAAAAATGGTGCCTGCCTGTGACTTTACTCCCTAATACCATACCATCACACCAGCAGCTCCCAGGTCTCTACTTAACCCTTACAGATCCCAACAAATACAGACTAACATGGCTACCCCCGATAAGAGACCTCAGTAGTCAGCTTCAGTCCACATGCTGACTTCTTCACAAAGGGGTAGGAAGAAGCATAAGTCTCCCTCTCTGGGACCCTCAGAACTGAGACCCAAGTTGACATGTATTAGTCTTGTCTCTAGCTCTACAGCAGGATAGCAGCCTACAGCGGATATCTCTGCCACCTTAGTACCAGCTATAAAAAGACTGCTTGCACTACAGGCTAAATCCTTCCTCCATCAGTGGCTCCTCAGCAATCTCTGTACCCAGCACATTGGCACCCAGCCCTTTGGTCCTGTCCCTTTTGGCTCCTATGGCCTATTTGTCACTGAGTGCCCTGTCTGTGGGCCAGGTATCGGAATCCCTCTTGTTGGCTTGTACAGCATCAGCAGTGCTAACTAGTCTTTTGGTCACCCAGATCACAGTACAGCATTCAGCTGTTGATACATCTGTGCCATCTACTTCCCCTACCCATTTACAGAGGATGCAGGAGCACCCTAACACACCCAAAAGTGGGGAATCCACCCCCCACTTAAGGAGGTGTATTCCTTTTCATCTTCTCCATTGGGACATAGTAGAGACTCATCTCCTGCTCATCCCTCCTCCCTCCCCTGTCAGATGCCTTTCTTATTCCCTGGGCACTGAGACTGATGTATGCCTTCCTGCTGATCTGCATGATCCCGAGGGTCCAGAGGAAGGGGAGGCAATATCCAGAATGGATGATGATTACAGCCCCAGCATGGGCCAGGCACTTCTGGTATTTGGATCTGGGGAACATCTCATTGCAGCTCCCAGTCACCTTACCTGCTCTGTCTGACAATGCTGACAATACCTCCGTCAGAACAATGCTCAAATCCTACTCCTGGACCCAGTGTCATTATACCTGACAGCCTGGGTGCTGGTTGGTTGATGTCCACCAAAAGACGCTATTCAACAGAAGCTCAGAACATTCTGCTCCAAAACAGAAAAGCCTCAACCACAATAACTTATAAAGCTGATTGAAAGAGATTTTCTGTTTGGGCATCTCAGCACCAGCTGTCTCTCTGGACAACACCCTTGACAACTTACTAACCCTGGAACCATCTGGACTTTCTTTTAGTTCCATAAGGGTCTGTCTAACAGTGAAATCTGCACATTATTCTCTTATCCAGGGCCACACTTTTTTCTCACCCTGCAATGGGAAGATTCTTTAAGGGCCTAACTCATGTTTTCCTCCTCCCTCTTGGGACCTCAGTATAGTATTAACAGGGTTAATAGGACCCCTTTTTGAGACCTTAACAACCTGTTCCCTATACCAGGTGTCAATGAAGACTGCCTTTTTAGTAGTCATTACCTCAGCTTGAACGGTAGGGGAGATGCAGGCCCTCATGGTGAATCCCTTATATCATGTTTCATAAGGACAGGGTTACACTCAGGCCTCATCCCAAATTTCTGCCCAGAGTTGTTTCAGAGTTCCATACAAACCAATTCATTCAGCTGCCAGTCTTTTTCCTTCCCAGGTCTCACTTAACCCCGAGGGAAGCGAAACTTCAAACACTTGATGTACTACAAGTATTATCTCATTATCTTATACGACAACGCACCTCTTTCATCACATCAGGGCTGTGTTTCTCCCTCTGGCTTTGAGGGGGCCTGTGGTAAATCAGCTCCACTATAGAGGCTGAATACTTCATGTTGGTTTATTTACAATATTTACAGGGTTGGCCTGAGGGCTTCTTTACACACGTGCACGCACACACGCATGCACACACAAAGTACATTTCCTAACTCTAGGTGGAGTACTGCCTCTTCTTATGTGGGCTACCGATCAGCAGCTACCCTCTCTAAACCACTGTGGGCCCACCTATGCTGGGAACCAAAGCCCTCTCCCCAACCAGAAATAACCACAAGATTTCCCCTTATAGGAAAAAGCAGCTCTTTACCTAAGAAAAGCCTTTTCCCCTCACTGTGCCCAGCCCTTCTGCAGCTTGCCTCTCATCCTTCTTCCCTTTTCCTGCTCACTAGAAGAGGTTTTTAAAGGCCACAGGCTGCCTTTAATTAGACTCAAGTGTCCATAATTAATCTGAGGTAATCTCTTTCAGTTTGGTGCAAAAAGGGCTTTTTAACCATTCTAAGACTGATATACCTGCCTTCAACCACCCTCCAGAACTGTCAGGTCTGATTTTGTCACACTTAGCAGGACAAAATCATTCAGAAATACATCTAGACCAGGAGTGGGCAAACAATGGCCCGGGGCCGCATCCAGCCCTTCAGATGTTTTAATCTGGCCCTCAAGCTCCTGCTGGGGAGCGGGGTCGGGGGCTTGCTCTGCATGGCTCCTGGAAGCAGTGGCATGTCCCCCCTCTGGCTCCTACGCATAGGGGCAGCCAGGAGGCTCTGCACCCTCCTGCACCCCACCAGAGCCTGTACCCCCAGCCGGAGCCCTCACACCCCACCCGCACCCCTGCCTGAGCCCGGAGGCCCCTCCTGCACCCTGAACTCCTCATTTCTGGCCCCACCCCAGAACCCACACCCTCAGCCAGAGCCCTCACCCCCACCCCCAATTTTGTGAGCATTCATGGCCCACCATACAATTTCCATACCCGAATGTGGCCCTCGGGCCAAAAAGTTTGCCCATTCCTCTTCTAGACTGTTAGTGTCCTTTGCTGATAGGTTTAAGAATCAGACAGTATCCTCATAAGGTTATCTATGTGGGTCTCCAAGTGCATAAGGCTATATTATGAGTTAACCAGAGTAGATCCACCTAGCCATGTTTGAGATCATTCCGCTAGAACTCAGGCAGCCTGAGCTGCCTGTTTGAGGAATGTCCCTATTTCCAAAATGTGTAGGGTAGCTACATGGAGCTCAGCCCATGTTTATACAAGATGCTATTTTTTGGTAGAGGCTTCCAGATTGGATTTCCACTTTGGTAGGGCTGACCTATAATCCTTGTTCCAGTAGGACTCCTAGCACCCATCTCTGAGCAAACAATCAATTACTTGTTAGACACCAAGACTGGGATCCATGTGGACAAAAACCGACAAAGAAAGAATATTTACTTTATGGTAACTGTGGTTCCTCAAGGTGCTTCGTATACATGGATCCCACAACCTGCCCTCCATCTCTGCTACTACAGAGTCCTTATTCCTCTGGAATTCTGTACTGACAAAGGAACTAAGGGCCTGCTCTCTGCCCTTTATGTCCTCAGGTGGGGAGGGGTGCAAGGACTTCTAGAGTGAAGGCACACCCCCAGCAGATACTGCTGGCCAAATGACTCCAATCTTGCATGTGTTGGACGCATGAATACCAAAAGTGGAAACCATGTGGACAAAACATCTTGAAGCTGTTAGGAAAGTAATTGTTCTTTTTTGGAGCAAATTTAAGATTCGCTACCTTCATGCTAAAGTACCCTGGGAGCATTGCAGAGGTAATCTGATTTGCTGTGGGGAGTGAGTCAGGTCCTGATTTTGCAAGGTGTTAAGCACTACCTATGAGGTGCTAAGTACTTTAAACTCATGTTAACTTCACTGCATCTCACAGGCTGCACTCAGCACCTTACAGGATCAAGTCTTGGGTGAGCACTGCACATCATTATGGGCACAGAATTGCTTGCGATAAAGTAGCTGCACTGGCAGCAAGGAGAACAGAGATCTTTAATGGGGAAAAATATGAATCCCAAATGAAGATATTAGAGGAATTCCTAATTGAACGTGCACTGATCTGTACTTCTTGAGAAGCCTGATTCAGTGCAAGACAAAATGATGAATACTGCCTCACCTGGTGAGGACCAAAATTCTCACACTTGAATGCCCAAAGTTAGGAACCAAAATCCATATTTAAATAAGTAGCTTGGTTTTCAGATGTGCAGAGTACTTACAGCTTCCTTGGGACATCAGTGGAACTTCCTGGAAGCTCTGGTTTCCGAGCAGCTCCTGTAAATCAGACCCCTTATTAAAATTTGGTACACAATTCTGGGCACCCAAAATAAACAACATAGAATTTGTCACAGTGAATAACGCGTTGATCCACCAGTTCCAATACCCTATCTGCAACAATGGCCACTAGTTGAAGTTGCAGAGGAAGTTTAAAATCACCCATAATGAACTGTGGCAATTGTACAGGGCTGTACGGGAGGAAGAAAATTCTTTTCTGAGCCCTTTGGCAATCAGCTGTTGTCCCAGAGCATGAGCATCAATTTTCATAGTGTAAATAACTGCTCATTTATTTATTATCCAGTTCATTAAACCCACTTCATTAAACAACTTCAGTCTTTGACTCTGTGAACTTCTGTGGTAGAGAATGGTGCAAACTGAGTACATGTTGTGAAAAGTGCTTGCTTTTAACTGTATTCAGAATACATACCAATTCATTTCACTGAGTGACTCCTTGTTCTCATATTATAAGAGGAACCGATCAGTTATTACTCTGTGCTTCGAAGCTTCAATACCACAGTCAAATCCCCTCTGGCTTTTGCATTTTCAAAATTCACTCCACTTCTATACTCTTTCATATCTACGTCCTTCTGTTACGTCTCACGATCTTTCTGGCCCTTCCCTGAACATTTTCAGTCTTAGCTATCTGTGTCTCAAAGTGTAGTCCCGCTAGTACAGCACTCCTCTGGACAGAAATATGGTGGGGTGCAATAATAATGTTAATGAATGTGGGAATAATAAGTCTGTCCTGTTGAAAACTTGCCATTCTCTTCTCCCCATATGCAGGGTATGCAGCTATTCTAGCCGTCTACCCATTCCTATCATGGACACTGCAGAGTGGGGGCTAGGGACACACATGGCTAGGGACAGATCAAACCAGGAGTCAGAAGCTCCTAAGTTCTTTTTTCTTTTAAACACTCTATTGTATTTAGTATGAAGTACAGTACAGATTGGGCAAGACACATAACTAAAGGTCTGCTAAATTCGTAGCCATAAAAATTTGTCATGGACTGAGAAATCTGGTCTTTTGTGTACTTTTACACTATACGGTAGGGTAAGAGTATACAAAAGTACACAGCGTTTCTCAAACTGGGGGTCCTGACCCAAAAGGGGATTGCAAGCCTATTGTAGGGGGCATCGCAATATTGTCCACCCTTACTTCTGCGCTGCCTTCAGACCTGGGCGGCCGGAAAGAGGCAGCTGCTAGCCAGAAGCCCCGCTCTGAAGCCAGCGCTGCCGCTAGCAGCAATGTATAAGTAAGGGTGGCATGGAATATACTATATGAATGCATCTCAAAATTTGCTACTTATTCTGTGATCAACCCGCAAAAAATGTGCGATTTCTCCACGGTGCAAGTAGGCCCCGGCACAAAATCTCTCTGCACATTAGTTTTCCTGTCTTTAAATTGGAAATACTAATACTGACTTTCTTAACTCATTGAGATGATGAAAGAATTAATTAGTAAACGTTTATAAAGCTCTACATCCTGTGTCTGTCTTCTCTGTTTAGATTGTAAGCTCTTTGGGGCAGGGACCATCTACTATTCTGTATGCTGAGCACAATGGGGTCCCATTCTTCGTTGGTCCTTAGGCACTGTTGTAAGAAACATGTTAAATAATAATAGTAAATCAGCCTGGCCTGTATCCCACTTCTGGGGCAACCACCTATTAACCTCTCTTTGTTATGAAAATCAGTCATTTAATACAACTCTTGTTCCTAACAATTTTTTAATCCCTGACAAGTCTTTGCCTTTTGCCCCGGGGGTATTTTTTTTCTTTTTACTACTTCTATTTATGAAAAAATGAAACATTGTTCTGGGCCATTGTAGATGGGAAGGTTTCAAAAATTATTCAATAGCATTTTTTTCATGCCAGTTATTCGACTAGATTCCTATCGACCAGGGGCAGGGCCGGCTCTAAGCTTTTTGCTGCCCCAAGCAAAAAATTTTTGGCTGCCCCCCACCCCAGCCTTGTGCTCCCCCCTGCCCCAGCCCTGGGCTCTCCCCCCCACACACCCCCTGCTGCCCCAGCTCTTGCCCCCCTTTACACCCACACTCTCCTGCCGCCCCAGCCCCGGGTCACTGGTAACTCACTCCCAGGGCAGGTCATTCAGCAGGAATTTTGGATGTGCACAGAACACAGACAGGATTGGTTCCCATATGGTTACAGAGCTGCAGTAAAGTGGAACAATTTTCAGCTTGTGTGATTGGAGGATATCTGGATGCATATTTTATAAGACTGTCCTCCATAAATGAGGAAAAGTTGAGGTGCCTTTATTATTCTTTTGTTCCATTCTTTGTTTCTATGGGGAATTTGCCAATGCAATATCACTGTCTTCCTTTTAAACAAATAAAACTTTTTTTAAAAAAAGGCAATGGCTGTTGAAAATAGCAATTCCAGTCCCAATAACCACTGGGAAGCATTTCTTGCTCAATTTTATCCTACTTTTTCTACAGCAAGTTACAGTGGATCAGTATATTTGATTTGGGAGAAATGAAGTAACAGCTGCCCAAATTGAGCTTGAGCACTCCTGAATTTTGAGGTGTTCAAATCTGGAAGGCAGATGCTAGATTCCCTTTCTGAATATTAGCTAAATCTGGAAAGGAAAAGTCAATTTCTGCTTCCATGGCTCAGAAGTGGAAATCCTCCTACCTGCCTGGTACTGTATCTAAAGCTGCCCTGGTCCTCCAGTAGAGCCTCCCCTCCCTTACTTTTCATTTTAAATTCTAGTGGGATCCATGTACCTCCATTGCTAGGCTTCAGATAGAGAGAGGCACTGTCCATTTAGTCCACCCAATTCTTTCTTTGGGGGCTGCAAGGTGAGGTCACACCAGTATCCCTAATCCAATCTGGGGATGTCTTCTGAAGGGGAGATCTGGGCCAAAGCCTTCTACTCCTTGGGCACACTTGTTCCCCCATTCACAGGGCCACCCCGCTCTAGCAGTGAGCTCTCCATTCACAGCAAGCTGCAGCATGAGGTCTCAGCTACCTCACTCCCTCCCCCTCCCTTTCCCATTGATGGCTGCAAAGGGAATGCTGGGAAATGTAGTTCTTTCCCTGCTCCAGGGCCGGCTCTATAGGCAGGGAGCTAACCAAGGAACTACAGCTCCCAGGGCCCCCTGTTGGTTCCCTGCCGCCCCTGCAAATGTGCCGCCCCAAGCACCTGCTTGCTTTGCTGGTGCCTAGAGCCAGTCCTGCCTCTAGGTTCCCCTGGTCCAGGTTGCTCTCTTAACTGACACTGATCAGCTGCAAGTTTTTCATTGCTGGTGAATGCAAATAGCCAACAATTTCTGTTAATCTTCAAGGAAGATACAACTTTGGTAGGTTATCTAGGTCATAAACCCTTTGAGGACAGGTTTCAGAGGGGTAGCTGTGTTAATCTGTATCAGCAAAAACAACAAGGAGTCCTTGTGGCACCTTAGAGACTAACAAATTTATTTGGGCATAAGCTTTCATGGGCTAAAACCCAGTTTTAGCCCACAAAAGCTTATGCCCAAATAAATTTGTTAGTCTCTAAGGTGCCACAAGGTCTCCTTTGAGGATAGAAACCTTCTCTTCATGCCTGACAGTAATTGTCTTGCACACTGTGGGTGCCATGCAAATGATAAATAAGAACCAGCAAATATCATGGCTATCTTCAGTTCTTTTATCTGAAAAAAAAAACCAGCAAGAACCCTGTACGTTCATTTGCAAATGAAGTGCAGCACTTGACTTTCCAGCATGGTGCCAGTGTGTCCCTGTTATCACAAAGTAAAGGTGACCTGTTATGAATCAAACTGAGGTGGAAGAAGCAAAACTCTTGGGAGTTGAGAGTGCTGAGCACTTCCCCGGATTGCACCTCACAAACATGCTGGTGTGTGGTGTGATCTTTTACCTAGAAAAATAGAAGTGGTGGAGACTAACAAAACACGCTAGGGAGGTGGATTTAGTAGTGTCCTGTTGCAAAACTGTTATGAAGATTTACCAGCCTACACACAAAATACTAATCTGCTTTTTACCAGAATAATGAATGTTCATAATCACGCTAACAATGTTTTATTCCCAGCCAAAATAAAAAACTTGAACCAGCAAAGGATTGAATTTTGAAAACAATGAACCAGATTTTGCTCTCACTTACATTGATGTAACTTGGCTCCAGAGGAGTTACTCCTGATTTTCGCCTGTTTTACTGTTATCTATGCACTGTCAGGTTGGAATTCTGGACCATGTTCAGCACTTTCTGTGCAGGATACTTGTTACCAGTTATTATTACTTTCCTGAAGAAACCCTCAAAAACAGCTTCAGGATTTACTACTCTGTTTGTAGGGTTGCTCTTCTGTAAATCTCAATTTGCAGTTATGTTGTTTTAAACGGTGATCTAGTTACAAGAAAAATCTTTCCCTTAACAAGGAACATCCCTTTAACATTCCAGTGTAATGGCCCAGTATCTTTCTTACAATGGCTCTGTGAAGTTCTAATTAACACCATGGACAGTTTTGACATTAGACTAGTCAGAAGAATGGAAGCTGACACAGTTTGTATGAGGTACAACTAATTGAGGAAATACCTATCTGCTAGTGGATTGCAACTGCTGCTCAATTCTAACACCTTTTCTTGGAGCTAATGTCATTTTAGGATTTTAAGGCTCTTGGGCACATATACAAAATGAATCCTCTGATAATATGGTGATCTGCATGTGAGGATCTGTGATAAGAATTTGGCTGTTTGATACTGCACAGAATTTGATTAGTAACTCAGGCAAATTTGCAGAAAGCAGAAAGAGGGTTTTGGCAAATGGGATTATGGATAAAGTCAAACAGGTTTTTTTTACTTTTTGTGAATTTGAAAAATGTCTTAGTGGCTCAATACTCCTGAAGACAATGAAAGTATTTTCTGGCCTAACCTAAGTTTAATGTATTTTTCAATTTTAGTATTATAAAAAAACTGTTCAATAATTATTTATCGTTTTTATATTTTAAGGTGGGAACCTGCCCTTCGCATGACTCCAGATGAAGCAATGCAGCACGCATGGATCCAGGAACCAAGAATACATAAATCAAAACAAAATCCCCACTCTGCAAGTGAAAGCTCCTTCTTCACACTAGAGAAGAAGCAGAATGTACATAAACACACACTGCCTGGACAAGGAGGTGCAGTAGTCTGAATATTTGAAATTCTTAATAATGTTCATCTCTTGTATGTGTTGGCAGTTATGATTTCTAGAGGCCTTCATGTTTGAGCAAATAGCTTTGTTAAAAAGAAAGGATGAAGTAATGTAAAATGATGGAATGCTCCATAGAAGCATTGGCCATACCCACAGCCACAGCATCCTCCATTGGCCACACTACCTCTTTCCTGGTTACCCTGTGGGTCATGTGGTTTATCTACAGCCCGACCAGGTAAATATAACAATTAAAGTCCCATAGGTTCATGCAGAAAGAGCCTTCATACAGTTATATTGGTAGAAAAATAATCAGAGACAGCATCTACAATCCATCCACAATGCACTTTAGTTCTTAGGGCAGAAAAAATGCATGGGGGTTGGGTGGTTCTGCTCGTCTGAAATGCTGAGGAAATAATTGATTGGCGCTTTGCAAATTTAATGTGGGCCTGCGGACACATTACAGTTTCACATTGTCATTTTATTTTATTTTATTTTATTTTATTTCGTACAGAAGAAAACACCTGTCAAGATATGGTTGATAAAGTAAAATGTGAAATGACTGAAAATCCTACTGCTGCAAGTGAAAGACTAACTCTCAATGCATCTTCCTCAGACACAATGGAAAATAAAGTGCAGAACACAACCAAACAGGTTATTCCAGAGGAAGATCTGGAAAACCCAGTGGAAAAAGCTATCAAAAGAGACAAAGCAGGACACAGCAGTGAAACAGCTCTTCACAAAAATTCAATGTTCTTACCACCAATTAAGTAACATTCTGCACAGGCAGCTACTGGTCTGGTTTCTATACCTGCCTAGTATGTTTTGTAGGTAACCATTTAACTGTACAATATTCAAGAACATCATTTTAAATAATAACTCTCCACACATGGGTTGTGCACATTTGTAGACATTTTTAACCTAGATTAGTCCAGGTAACCAAAGCAGAATGTGCGTTGAACGTTCCTGAATGTTACCAACATTCTTGTTGTGATCAGAGATTCTTCACAACCCACAGCAATATTTTTAATAAAAAGGAGACTCTAGAGGTGGATAGAGACTTATTCTTGATATTATACTGGGCACTTGCATTTAAGGACTCCTGGTTCTGGGGAGTTAAAAGCCTAGAAGAACCACAGAGATCATAGGCTCTGAATCTCATCCCATTTAAACCAAAATAAATCAGAAATAATTCTACAGAGGTTAGTGGATTTATACCAATGTAAATGAGAGGAGAATCAAACTCATAGTGTCTCCCGCTCTGAGAAGGGAGAGTCAGATATGGGTCATTGACAGCACCTCTGAACAGAATTGGAAACCCAAGTTAAGTTCTATAGTGAGTATCAGAGGGGTAGCCGTGTTAGTCTGGATCTGTAAAAGCAACAAAGAATCCTGTGGCACCTTATAGACTAACAGACGTTTTGCAGCATGAGCTTTCGTGGGTGAATACCCACTTCTTCAGATGCAGTCTGCACCTCACTTCTATAGTGAGGTGCAGACTGCAGACCAGGTATTTATAAAAGGCAACAGGAGAGAAGGCTAACAAGCCATGGTGTGCATTACACCCTTTTACAGGGACTTCATTCCCTTTTTATATCAAACCAGAAGGGTGGATGAAAGAGAGAGTCAATGTCCTGGTTAATGAGCCCTCAAAGGGAGGCTGACTTAATTCATTACAAAATCAGATTTATATGACTGCCAGCCCCAGTCGTTAGCCTATCTTTTGACATGTCTGTATAGCACCCAGCACAATGGGGATCTTATCCCTGACTGAGGTTATAGGTGTTACAAATAAGAATAATAAGGGAGTTGTCCTGCAGGATACAGGGAATACCATCTCAGTGATCGCACAGTGTTTCCAGAGCAAAAGAGCAATTGGGTGGGTTACTGGAGTCACAGTATCACACATAGGTTCTACAGGCAGGGAAAAAGTCCTGCAGGACATAGGAATGATCACATCAATGACCTCACAAAAGACCAAGCCAGGCAAACTGTCCTGTAGGATACAGGGTGACTGTATCAGTGACTTCCCAGAGGCCCCATACCAGGTGAGATGTTCTACAGAATAGAGGGTTGATTGTATCAATGACCTCACAGAAGTGTTAAATAAATAATAATTGGAGATATACCTATCTCCTAGAACTGGAAGGGACCCTGAAAGGTCATTGAGTCCAGCCCCCTGCCTTCACTAGGCAGGACCAAGTACTGATTTTTGCACTAGATCCCTAAGCGGACCCCTCAAGGACTGAGTTTACAACCCTGGATTTAGCAGGCTAATGCACAAACCACTGAGCTACGTATCCCTCTTCCAGGTAAACTGGACTGGAAGATACAGTATGCCTATATCATGTATCTTAGACGCTGTTTGTGCTAAGGGCAAGGGTGCAAGGAACTGCTAAGAGTCAGCAAAGGCATGAAGGCAAGAGTATAAATTGGATGTCAGAGATAGAGAGAGCACAGAGTTCAGCAACTGGAACTGTTTGAGGTACTATCTACATACCATCAGGTTCCTGCTTGACACTGGAAACTATGGGAACCCCATGAGTATCCAACTGAAATGCTGATTACCTGTCGGACGCTCCTGATAGTTCTCACAACATTACTACCTGAAACATCCATCCAATCAAACATTGAAAAACAGACTATCACCACCTTCAGAATTGTACTTGAATGGCAGAGGGGGAATTCAGGCTGTTTGAATTTGATTATTATTCATTCTCCCTAGCTATTGTGCTTAGTGAGTTAGATGCTTAGATTACTCTCATCTAAAATATCTGTTCTCCTCTCAGAGTTACGCACTTGTGTATTTGTCTGCTCCAATTTGCATCAAATTGGGACTGCAGCCATTCTTGACTGCACTGGAGTTCCCAGAATGAAACTAGGGACACAGTTTGGCTCATTGTGTCATTACTGCAATTGCATTCTCTAGATGATCTGATTTGCAGAGAACATCTTTCAGTAGCTTTATTATATTCTCTGGCACGTAGACTAGTATCTCCCAACTTCTCAGTAAACCTGCTGTTGAATATCTCAAGAGCGTTCTCAGTGCTGAGAGTGATGTGACATAGAAAATCATCTGACACTGGAATTCAGTCTAACCATCCTCTCACTGATCAGAGGCAGAGTCTATGTTGATGGTATTTGAGTATAGTTGCATGGCTCCATATTTGTTTCTTATTTTCCCTTCCTTGTTTCCACATTTTTCATGTTAAGTTATCAGCCTCCACATCCATCTTAATCATGGTCAGCTCCTTCACTCTCACCAGACAGTGTCTCCTTTAGTTAAGGGTCAGATTCATGCTCAGAGACCACAGTGATGAACATTGGGTATAAATCCCTAGAGAGGCAGTCGGTCAGCTCTTCCCTTCAGGTGCCTCCACTGCCCTCAAGTTCTTCTGCTGAACAGAAAAGAGTGGGTGTGGCCTATCATGTACATGTAGCCCTCCTGTTCTTCATGCAGTAAAAGGAGTCTCCAAAATACAGAGCACGCCTGTGGTCAGTGCTCTGCTCATTCAAGCTAAGAACAGGCAAAGTGACAAATTGTTGCAAGCCAAAAGAACACCTGAAGGACCCACAGTTTGAGAAGCCCAATTTACAGACCTTTATCCCTATAGGATTAAATGTACATTATCTTTCCTTTTTTATAGTTCTTTCTTTAAAAATGCATTATGGAACCTGTCATCTGTAAATAATACACTGTGCCCTTTTGTAGCACCTCGTACTCAAGAACTAAAGGCATTTTGCAGATATAAATTAAGCGCCACAACAGCCCCCATTAGGCTGCATAAGTATTATTATTAGGGCTGTCGATTAATCACAGTTAATTCACGTGATTAACTAAAAAAATTAATCGCGATTAAAAAAATGAATCACTATTAATCGCAGTTTTAATCGCAATGTTAAATGATAGAATACCAATTGAAATGTATTAAATATTTTTGGATGTTTTTCTACATTTTCAAATATATTGATTTCAGATACAACACAGAATACAAAGTGTACAGTACTCACTTTATATTATTATTTTTATTACAAATATTTGCACTGTAAAATGATAAACATAAGAAATACACCTCATACAATTACTGTAGTGCAATCTCTTTATTGTGAAAGTGCAACTTACCAATGTAGGGTTTTTTTGTTACATAACTGCACTCAAAAACAAAACAATGCAAAACTTTACAGCCTACAAGTTCCATTCAGTCCTACTTCTCATTCAGCCCATCACTAAGACAAACAAGTTTGTTTACATTTACAGGACATAATGCTGCCCACTTCTTATTTACAATGTCACCAGAAACTGAGAACAGGCATTCGCATGGCACTTTTGTAGCTGGCATTGCAAAGTATTTATGTGCCAGATACGCTAAACATTCATATGCCCCTTCATGCTTCGGGTATCATTCCAAAAGACATGCTTCCATTCTGATGAAGCTTGTTAAAAAAATAATGCATTAATTAAATTTGTGACCGATCTCCTTGAGGAAGAATTGTATGTCTCTGGCTCTATTTTACCTGCATTCTGCCATATATTTCATGTTATAGCAGTCTTGGATGATGACTCAGCACATGTTGTTCATTTTAAGAACACTTTCACTGCAGATCTGACAAAACGCAAAGAAGGTACCACTGTGAGATTTCTGAAGCTAGCTACAGCACTCAACCCAAGATTTTAGAATCTGAAGTGCCTTCCAAAATCTGAGAGGGATGAGGTGTGGTGCATGCTTTCAGAAGTCTTAAAAGTCTTAAAAGAGCAACACTCCAATGCAAAAACTACAGAACCCGAACCACCAAAAAAGAAAATCAACCTTCTGCTGGTAGCATCTGACTCAGATGATGAAAATGAAGATGCATTGGTCTGCACTGCTTTGGATTTCTATCGAACAGAAGCAGTCATCAGCATGGACGCATGTCCTCTGGAATGGTGGTTGAAGCATGAAAGGACATATGAATCTTTAGTGTGTCTGGCATGTAAATATCTTGTGACGCCAGCTACAACAGTGCTATGAGAACAACTGTTCTCACTTTCAGGTGACATTTTGAACAAGATGCGGGCAGCATTATCTTCTGCAAATGCAAACAAACTTGTTTGTCTGAGCGATTGGCTGAACAAGAAGTAGGACTGAGTGGACTTGTAGACTCTAAAGTTTGACATTGTTTTATTCTTGGATGCAGTTATTTTTTGTACATGATTCTACATTTGTAAGTTCAACTTTCATGATCAAGAGATTGCACTACAGTACTTGTATTAGGTGAACTGAAAAATACTATTTCTTTTCTTTTTACAGTGCAAATATTTGTAATAAAAATAAATATAACATGACCACTGTACACTTTGTATTCTGTGTTGTAATTGAAATCAATATATTTGAAAATGTAGAAAACATCCAAAAATGTTTAAATAAATGATATTCTATTATTGTTTAACAATGCAATTAATCACGCGATTAATCGCAATTAATTTTTTAAATTGCTTGACAGCCCTAATTATTATCCAAAGTCACACAGCAAGTCAATGTCAGAGCCAAGAATAGAACCTAGTAATTCTGACTCTGACTCCCTGTTCTCTCTCCTACTTGATCTTAAATTAAATTGTGTATAATTTACTTAATGTTGCTAAATATATTGTCATGTTACTCATGTAATATTCTTAAAACACTACATTCTTAAAACAACAAAAGAAGCAGTCATTTATGCCTTAGCACCCTGGTTGTTAGATCCTCATTTAATACTCTGAGAAACGGGTGCCAGATTTGTATAATTTTTGGTGGTGCCCAGAATCAGGGGCGGCTCCAGGCACCAGCACAGCAAGCGCGTGCCTAGGGCGGCAAGCTGCGGGGGGCGGCATGCCGGTCGCCATGAGTGCGGGAGTTAGCCATTTCTGCAGGATGTCTGCTGGTCCCACGGCTTCGGTGGCAATTTGGCGGAGAGTGCCGAAGGCACGGGACCATCAGATCACCCACAGAAACACAGCTGAAGACCGCCTGACTGCTGTGCTTGGGGCAGCAAAAAACATAGAGCTGCCCCTGCCCAGAATGGGTCCAAGCAGAGCCATCCTGTCCATAGGACAGACCGGGGCAACCGCCTCGGGCCCTGCACTTTGGGGGGCCCTGCGCTTCAGGGGGATGCGGGGTCCAGGGCAGCCTGCAGGGATTAGCGGTGGGCCTGGCGCCAGCAGCAGCGAGCAGCCCGGCCCCAGCCCTCCCGGCTCTGCTCTGCCCCGCCCCGCTGGCTCCCAGTGTCACTTGGAATAGGGGGCAAAAGCTGGAAAGTGGGGGCAGATCAGGGGCGGGGCAGAGCGGGGCGGGCTGGGGCCTGATCCCTTGCTGCTGTTGGCGCCAGGCCCCCCCACTAACCCCACAGTCCGTCCTGGACCCCGTGTCCTCTGGAAGTGCGGGGGCACCCCAAAGCACAGGGCCCCCAAAGGGCGGAGCCTGGGGAAGTTGCCCCAGTCTGTCCTATAGACAGGACGGCTCTGAAAATATAAGCCCAACATTGCTTGGAGCTGGGCCCACGTTCCTGAATATTGGTGGAGCACAGGCACCACAGGCCCATATAACTCACTGCCTATGCTCTGAGGCCATCTAGTGTTGGAAGTGGTTTCACATTTGAATTTTGAGGGGTGTATTATTTACTGCAATTCTTCAGATTCTTTGTTTAACAATATTATACCAGTTGCTCCCCCTAAAATATTATTCTAGCCAGCTTAGTAGTCTGAGCACAATGCAACATTGGGAAGGTCTCTGTTTGTATCTAGAATCTGGTACTTCACAAGCTAGCAGCGGCAGGGTGTGATGCATAAGCAGCATGCGTAGCCCTGAATTAGAAAATGTTCCCTTTGCTGTTTTAGGAGCAAAGTTCACCACTGGCAGGAAGAGAACCCAGGAGTCCTGAAACCCAGCCTCCCACTAAACTTCAACCCCCTCCCAGGCCTGCCTTTACTGCTGTCTCCTCCCTGAAGGCAAGGCCCAGGTGGCTGGGGAGAGGTGTGGGGTGGCTGAGCTCCTCTGGGGGAGCAGAGCTGTGGATACCTGAGGTCGCAGCTCATCCAGCCAGGCAGGTGGGTGGGAATGTGCTGCAGGGGAAAAATGTGACTCAGGGTTGATTTTGCAATGCTCGGGGCTGTGAAATCTCCCATCTGCACCATGGGGCAGACTTGGGTGACCTCTCCAGGGCAGGTATTTGCCAACCTGCCTGCCATACCCACAGCCAGCTATTTCATCACTGCTCTGTTCACGGCAGCAAACACCTGGGCACCATGTGAGTACCCCTGGCCCTCTGCCTGCTGTCTGCTCTCCTGGCCACAGGTGAGTCCATCCATCTCTGGACACAAGAAGCCAGGCACTGGAGGGGGCAGGAATTCACCTGGGGAGCATGCCTCTTTCAATGGCAGATTCTCGGATCAGGATGGAATTTGTGGCTAAAACCAGCGAGAGGAAAACCTAGGGCAACGTCTCCCCCGGCTGACTTGGGGAGCAGGGGTTTGACCCTGGGACTTCCACATCCCACACGAGGGCCCTGGCCAGTGGGCTGTGGGTCACATTGGATGATGGAGTCGGGATGTGAGTCCATCTGTCCTTCTAGTTCCTCCTCCAAGTGTGACAAGGAGCCGGAAAAGTTTGGAAATCACGTAAAATTCTCAGGTGCCAGGAAAATCGTCTCCCACCCCTCTCCACCTGTAATCCTGCTTGGAAATGTTAGCCTGCCCATCCAGCGCTGAGATACCTGCCAGGACTCCTGGGTTCTATCCCCAGGTCGGGGAGGGGAGGGTGGTCTAGTGTATTAGAATGGGCTGGGAACAGGGCCGGCTCCAGACCCCAGCGCGCCAAGCAGGCGCGTGGGGCGGCATTGTCGGGGCAGGGCGGCATTTGGCTCTGGCGGACCTTCCGCAGTCATGCCTGCGGATGCTCCACCGGAGCCGCGGGACCAGCGCACCCGCCACAGACACTTCTGCCCCGGCCGCGGGACTGGGGAAGCCATATATGGAAATGGTTAACGATCATAAATCAGATTCCGAAGAAGAGAATTGACACAATCACAGACGAAAAGTGGGCCAGGAACTCGCTCATGGCTGAGCTAATGTTACTCTGGGAGGCAGAGTCCCCAAACAGCAAGTCAGAAAGGGGGGCAGGTGAAAGGTTCACCCAAAAGCCAGGCAGAAACCCCTCTCTAAAGAAGCATAATTCTGTTTTGCTTTTTATACAGTCATGTGGTGGTTGTTTGCACACACGAGTTATAGCCAGCTCTGCAGTTGAAAATTTACTCTAGCCACAGACAGGCAGCAAACAAATGTGTCTGTGGCTTTGAAGAAGATACAAATAATCAGCTAGCAAGATGCCTTTCCCCATACATTGAGTTGAATGGAATTGGACAGAATAGCTGCAAAAACATAGAATTTCTCCAATATCTACCTGCCCACACGTTCAGTGAGGAGGCATTAGTGGTAGGAATTACCACATTGCCACCACTTGGTTCCTGGTGGTATTTATCCCTTGGGCACTGCTTGGGGTGGGGTGAGGAGCTGGGGTTTGCATTGAGAAGGGATTTTTCCAATTCCCAGGGAGCACCCTGTTATGTGAGGTGCGTGAATCCAAAGAGGAATTGTGCTCTGGCCCCCTGCAGCTCTGTGCCCACTTGGGGGGGTTCAACAAGATTCCTATTAAGTGTAGATGAAATTGTCCTCCCGGATGCAGGGACAGAACCCAGGAGTCCTGGTGCCTAGCCCCCTGCTCTAGCCACTAGACCCCACTCTCCCCCGGAGCTGGTCTACTCAGTCTGGGAAGATAATGTAATAGATGGGGGATGGGATGAGCAGGGGGAATTGCAGTGGGTGGCTGGGGTACTGGATAGGATAGAAGAGAGGATTCTGTCAGGGGGGTGGTAGATGCAATTAGATGGGGGTGGGATAGGTAGATACAAAGGGGGTGGATGGAGAAGCTGTGGGAATACTGGGGAGCTAAGAGGTGATTCTCCATTTCCCTTCGCGGCTAAGTCGTGCCTGTCACCCGAGAGCTATGAGCCTGGCCCCTTTACAGTGCCTTTCCTCTCAATATCACCGTGTGGGTGAACATCGCCTACTGTGACACCGATGGCTGCAACACTGGGGCCATCCCAGGTGTGTGTCTGCTGCAAACCTAGACCCCCCTAATCTGCCAACACCTGCATGGAGAGAAGTCAGGAGTCCTGGCTCCCAGCCCTCCCACTCTAACCACTAGACCCCACTCTCAGCGCTGGGATCGAGCCCAGCATCTGGTGACTCCCCATGTCTGGCTGACTATGTGTCTCTGGCTGTTCTCAGTGCCAACTGTGAGCCTTGTCCCCAATGGCCGGCAGTGCCCATCATGCTACGTCGCGGGGGCAGATCGCTGCAAGGACATGGAGCCCTTACCCTGCACTGGTGCCGAGGATCATTGTGTTGAGATCACTGGGACATTAACAATGGACAATTCTGCCAGATCTGGGAGGGGTCTGGAGCACAGAGCCTCAAGCAGGTAGATACCCAGCATCATGGCTCCCAGCCCCACCCTCCTCTGACCCACTAGACCCTCCCTGAGCCAGGAACAGAACCCAGGAATCTAGGCCCCTAACCACTGAATAAAACATGTGATGGGCCAAAGAGGTGGCCTCTCTTCTGTGCACAAGAAATACTGGCAGGAAGAGAATCCCGAAGTCCTGAAACCCAGCCTCCATGCTCTAATCCCACTCTTCTCCTAGAGCTGGAGATAGAACCCAGGAGTCCTAGCTCCCAGCCTCCTCTGCTCTAACCCATTAAACCTCAACCCCCTCCCAGGGGTGCCTCTACTGCCTCTCCAAAGGCAAGGCCCAGGTGGCTGGGGAAAGGCGCGGGCTGACTTAGCTGCCTCTGGGGAAGGAGGGCTGTGGGCACATGAGGCCGTGGCTTACCCAGCCATGCCAGCGAGCGGGAACTTGGCAGAGGAGAGAAATGCGCCTCCGGGTTAATTTCACAATGCTTAGGGCTGTGAAATCTCCCATCTCCATCATGGGCAGCCTCAGGTGACCTCTCCGGGGCAGGTATTTGCCAAAGTGCCTGCCATACCCACAGCCAGCTGCTTCATTGCTGCTCTGTTCATGGCAGCAAATGCCCAGGCACCATGTGGGCGCTCCTGCCCTTCTGCCTGCTATCCGCTCTGCTGGCCACAGCTGAGTCCATCCATCCCTGGGCACAGGGAGCCAGGCCCTGGAGTTTAGGACTGACAGGCATCCGGTTTTCGACCAGAACACGTGGTCGAAAAGGGACATTGGTGGTTCCAGGCTGACCAGGCCGTTAAAAGTCCAGTTGGCGGGGCTAAGGCAGTCTCCCAACCTGCCCTGGCTCCGCACAGCTCCCGGAAGCAGCTGGCACATCCAGCCTCTAGGCACAGGGGCAATCAGGGAAGCACCGTGTGCTGCCCCTGCCCCCAGCGCTGCTGTGGATGCAGCACCTGCAGGTGCAGAGCCACCTGGCCACCCCTGCACCTAGGAGCTGGACCTGCCAGCCACTTCTGGGAGCCACGCGGAGTCAGGGCAGGCAGGGAGTCTGCCTTAGCCCCGCTGTGCCACCAACCAGGAGCTGCCTGAGGTAAGCACCAATCGGCTAGAGCCTGCTCCCTAAACCCTAACTCCCTCCCAGACCCTGCACCTCCACCCGCACCCCAACCCCCTGCCCCAGGTCGGAACCTCCTCCCACATCCTAACTCCCCAGGGCCAGCAGCAAGCTGTGAGCCCCGGCCTGGTATCCTCCCCTTGTGCTGCTCGGTGTGGGAGGGACGGCTACGGTTCATCTCCCGTGGGCAGCCGCTGGTGCTGCTTCTCTTTGGGGAGGGGGGTGTTGTGGTTTCCTTTTGTGCATTGCATGACTGAATAAAGCATGTAGTGGGGCAAAGAACCACCTTTTTTTCTGTTCACAAGAGATTATTCCTGAGGGAATACTGTGCCAAAAAATTAAAAATTCTGTGCACAATATTTTAAAACTGCAAAATTCTGCAAATTTTTGTCAATAAATAAATGTGGAGGCTCCAGTGTGACAACGGGGAGCACAGATCACTGGCTGCATGGAGGTGGGAGATCACCCGGCAGCCTCCCCTTCCCACCAGGATATGGACTTGGCGGTGAGGCTGCACCCGACCTGACACAGTACAAGGGTCAGGCCTGCCCCAGAAACACCTCCAGAAAAACCAGGTGTGGGCAGGCAGGCTCAGCCCAGCAAGATCCAAGTGTGAGGGGCCTCAGTGTGGTGTGATCCAGTGTGGGGTGAGAAGGTTCCGTGTGGGGCAATCTGAGTGTGGGTAGCTTAAAGTGGGGTCAGGTGTGGGTGAGGATCTGTATGCACAGGGGTTCATTGGGGGGTTCTGGGTGCAGGGGCAATGGACTCTGCAGGAGGGTCCAGGTGAATGTGGTTAGGGCTCAGCAGGAAGTCTGGGTGTGGTGGGCTCAGCGGGGGGGAGGATCTGGGTGCTGGGGGAGTGGGGCTTGGTGGGGTGAGGGTCCAGGGGCAGCTGGTTGGGGCTGAACAGGGTGGGGGTCTGGGTGGTTCATCAGGCTGCTTCAGGGTTATTTTAGCATATTCTGAAGTCCCGTCTATCCCCCTCCTGCTCGCTGCATCCCAGCCAAGGCTAGTAGCTGAGCCTGGCACAGGGTAGGAGCCACTGGCCAGTGTGTTCTAGCCCCCTCTCTGCCAGTTGTTCTGAGCACCTGAAACAATGCCCCCACACTGCTGGGGAGGGACATGTGACTGCTTTCCAGTCAGAAAATCATTTTTCTATGGGGAAGCAAAGAAATCTGCAGGGAACATGAATTCTGCATGCATGCAGTGGCGCAGACTACCCCCAGGAGTAACCAGTGTTAGGTGCCCTTTCCCCATATCAGGAAGAAAGGCTGAGGCTAGTTATTGCTCCTCTAGGACGAAGGAGATGAGAAGCTCTCACAACAAAGCTGAGGAAAGAGCATTCTTATCATGCATTCTTCTTGTGTTGTCATTTCTCCTTTTACTGTGATTCTTCAGAGAATAAAACTGTGAACTCTGTCTGGAAAAGCATGAGTGTAACATTTGCCACAGGCATCAGTGGATACTGACCTCTGTCATGCAATAGGGGTGATAAGCATTTGTAACACTAATGCTAATGCCAGGAAATAAAGACCAGTCTCTTAACAATAGTACGGTGTGTCAAGCATTTATTATATGGGGTCAGAAGAAAATAGAATCTTTGGCAAAAATGGACCTAATGAAGCCACTTGAATACTAGAGACTGGCACAGAACAGACAAGGAAGGTGGTAGTACTGTTTCCATATTTTCCTTGCAGAAATATCAGAATGAAATCCCCCATACTGCTACAGGTGGCAGACACAGAGACACTGAAGATTTACAGCATTTTCCAGGGAGAGAATGTAGGAATGCCTAACTGCTAGACAAAGTCATTCTACAATTTCAATACTGTGATCCATGCAAGAATGTCACGTGTGTTGTGGGAATTAATTATTTAATGTTTAAGTGCATTGAATGTGTAAAGTGCTAAGCATTATTATTCATGATAAAGACACTTCAGTCCTGACTTGTACTTTGTTAGGGCAGTAATTACTGTGGTGATTCATGTCCACACTCAGGGCTGCCCAGAGGATTCAGGGGGCCTGGGGTCTTCGGTGACGGGGGGCCCCTGCTTCGGCGGTAATTCGGCGGCGGGGGGTCCTTCCGCTCCGGGACCCGCCGCTGTGGTGCCCCGAAGACCCGTGGCGGGGCCCCCCCGCCGCCGAATTACCACCAAAGACCCGGCACTTCGGCGGCGGGTCCCACTTCGCAGCGGGTAATTCGCGATGGGTCCCAGGAGCGGAAGACCCGGAGCAGAAGAAGCTCCGCGGGTCCCGGCCCCGTGAGAGTTTTCTGGGGCCCCCGGAGCGAGTGAAGGACCCTGCTCCAGGGGCCCTGAAAAACTCTCGTGGGGGCCCCTGCGGGGCCCGGGGCAAATTGCCCCACTTGCCCCCTCCCCGGGTGGCCCTGTCCACACTACTCTTCTTCTATCGGTGGGAAACAGGGAGCTGGGAGCCTGCCTGGCTCCCTGCAGGAAGCCAGAAGCCCAGGCCTTAGAGGAACTGTGTGTTAATATTTTGTGCCTTATTTGCCCTGCTACTATATATATTGTATCTACTACCAAAAACAATTTTGTGCAGGAAAACTCGAGTAACATCCTTCATGTAGTAAATAACAAAAGAAGATCTGAGTCTTGAAGCAAAAAACAGCTGCATCAATTAGATCACTTTGAGCTTTGTTGAAACACACAGATTAAGATCTACCACATAGAATATTAAAGGATAGTGCTGCTTTGAAAAGTGATTCTAAAAAGTGATATAAAACTGTTCCAGGTTTATTGTGTCTCCATGACTCTAGAGCAAATCTGCTGAATTTATAAGCACAGAGATGGATTGTCTAGCTGCTGTCCTTCCAGATTCATATGGGAAATGTGAGTCAAGATGGGTTTTTCTTCCTGGCTCAAGCATCCCCAACAATAAAGATTCTGCAGTTAACACAAGGCAGTGGTCAATGCATGAGGCAGAATGAATCCAGCTCCTTTTTTCCAAGCTGCAGTGGCTCTACAGGGGAAACAGGAGTAAGAAGTAGCAAGATCTTATTTGGCCATGTCTATACTACCACTTATGTTGGCAAAATTTATGTCACTCAGGGGTATGAAAAAAACACACAGCTGTGTGACATAAGGTATGCTGGCAGAAGTGGTAGTGCGCACAGCGCTGTGTCAGCAGGAGAGCTTCTCTCACCAACACAGCTACTACCTCTTGTTGGGGGTGGTTTAATTATGTTGACGGGAGATAGAGCAGCTGCATGAGAGATCTTAATGCAGTGCAGCTGCATCGGTAGAGCTGTGCTGCTATAAACTCTCTAGTGTAGACATAGCCTAGTCAACAAACTCAGCAGATTTGACTCAGAACACACACAGGGAGGAGATCTGCCAAGTAAGCGCCCATTGTCACAGTCACTTTTCACCATTTACCCACATTAACACTTTTGATCCGGGAGGCAGTAGGTAAAGATAAAAAGCCTTCTTTTATGTGGCAACTCCATCCTGCAGATAAATGTTTTCCCACAATTGTGTGGTAAGACAATCCCATGCAACTGTCCATTGGCACATCTCCAGCAAAGCAATCGAAGGGCTCCACTAGCACCAGAAATTTGTCAGATGAGACACACATAGGAACCCCTTCAGGCACCAGGCCCAGGGTAAGGGGGATGCAGGGGGGTCGTGGGGCAGGGGTGACAGGCCTCTGGGTCAGAGGGATGGGGAGTCGTGGGGCGGAGCGACGGGCCCCAGGGTGAGAGGCATGGGGGGGTCGTGGGGCAGAGGCGACGGGGTGAGGAATGATGGGGGGGTCATGTGGCAGGGGCGACAGACCCTAGGATGAGAGGGATGGGTGGGGGTTGTGGGGCAGGCAAGACGGGCCCCAGGGTGAGAGGGATGGGGGGGTCCTGGGACAGGGGCAACAGGCCCCAGGGTGAGAGGGATGGGGGGTCATAGGGCAGGGGCGACGGGCCCTAGGGTGAGAGGGATGGGGGGGTTGTGGGGCAGGGGCGACGGGCACCAGGGTGAGAGGGATGGGGGGGTTGTGGGGCGATGGGTCCCAGGGTGAGAGGGATGGGGGGATTGTGGGGCAGGGGTGACGGGCCCCAGGGTGAGAGGGATGGGGGGGTTGTGGGGCAGGGATGACGGGGTGAGAGGGATGGGGGGGGTTGTGGGGCGATGGGTCCCGGGGTGAGAGGGATGGGGGGGTCCTGGGGCGGGGGCGACGGGGTGAGGAAGATGGAGGGGTTGTGGGGCGATGGTTGACGGGGTGAGAGGGATGGGGGGGTCGTGGGGCAGGGGTGACGGGGTTAGGGGGATGGGGGGGTCGTGGGGCGGGGGCGACGGGGTGAGGAGGATGGGGGGGTCGTGGGGCGGGGTGACGGGGTGAGAGGGATGGGGGGGTCGTGGGGCGGGGGCGACGGGATGAGAGGGATGGGGGGGTCCTGGGGCGGGGGCGACGGGGTGAGAGGGATGGGGGGGTCGTGGGGCGGGGGCGACGGGGTGAGGAAGATGGAGGGGTTGTGGGGCAATGGGCGACGGGGTGAGAGGGATGGGGGGGTCGTGGGGCAGGGGCGACAGGGTGAGAGGGATGGGGGGGTCGTGGGGTGGGGGCGATGGGGTGAGAGGGATGGGGGGGTCCTGGGGCGGGGGTGATGGGGTGAGAGGGATGGGGGGGTCGTGGGGCGGGGGCGACGGGGTGAGAGGGATGGGGGGGTCGTGGGGCGGGGGCGACGGGGTGAGAGGGATGGGGGGGTCGTGGGGCGGGGGTGATGGGGTGAGGGGGATGGGGGGGTCGTGGGGCGGGGGTGACGGGGTGAGGGGGATGGGGGGGTCGTGGGGCGATGGGTGACGGGGTGAGAGGGATGGGGGGGTCGTGGGGAGGGGGTGACGGGGTGAGAGGGATGGGGGGGTGGTGGGGAGATGGGTGATGGGGTGAGAGGGATGGGGGGGTCGTGGGGCGATGGGTGATGGGGTGAGGGGGATGGGGGGGTCGTGGGGCGATGGGTGATGGGGTGAGGGGGATGGGGGGGTCGTGGGGCGATGGGTGACGCGGTGAGGGGGATGGGGGGGTCGTGGGGCGATGGGTGATGGGGTGAGGGGCGGGGGGGCGGGGGGGTCAGTCAGGTTCTTTGTTAGGCAGGCGGGTGGGGGTGTGGCCTTTCCCACAAAGCCCCGCCCATCACGACTGGAATTTGCATATGACCCGCCCCTTACTGTGACCCCGCCCCTCTCCCTCTAGCCTCTGTGGCTGTAGCCCCGCCCCCACCGCTGTTGACGTTGGCGGAAGGAAGCGCCCCGCTTGGGGCAGTGACGTCGTGGAGCGGCGGGGCCCGGCCCCGGCCCGAGGCCGGCAGCATGTGGGGGGCGGCCGATGCGGTGAGTTCGAAGGGGGCGGCGCTTCCCGCCCGGCCCGCGCTAGGGACTCGCTCGCGCGCGGCCCAGCGACAGCAGCCACCGCCCCTCCCCCCCCGCGTCCGGGGAGAAACGCCCCGGCCACCGAGCCCCGCGCTCCCCCCCTCCCCGCGGTGCGGGGCAGCCCCGTGTCGGGCTGTGGGGCGGGCGCTGTGGGGTGGGGGGGGGAAGGGGTGTCTGTTTTTCTGCCTGCGGGGAGGGGTTTTAATTTATGCAGGATTTACACCCCCCCCCCCCCAGTCAGCGCTGCCAGGCCAGCAAAGGGCAGGAAGTGATGCTCCCAGCACGCAGGGGGAGCTGCAAGGGGGGACATGAGAACTGGGTCAGACCAATGGTCCCTCTAGCCCAGTGTCCTGTCTTCCCACAGTGACTAATGCCAATGGGCAATTATGGCGTGAGCCAGCTCTTGTCCTCCACTCCCTGTTCTTTTTTGAACCTTGTTATATATTTGGCCTCCACAACATCCCCTGACAACAAGTTCCACAGGTTGTGCTTTGCGTGAAGAAATACTTCCTTTTGTTTGTTTTAAATCTGCTGCCCATTAATGTCATTGGGTGACCTCTGGTTCTTGTGTTCTGTGAAGGGGTAAATAGCGCTTCCTTATTTACTTTCTCCACATTCATGATTTTATAGATTTATCATATTCCCCCCTTAGTTCAGACTGAACAGTCCCAGTCTTTTTAATCTTGCCACATATGGAAGATGTTCCATACCCTTAATCCTTTTTGTTGTCCTTCTCTGTATCTTTTCCAATACTAATATAGCTTTTTTGAAACGGAGTGACAAGAACTGCATATGATAGTCAAGGTGTGGACATACCATGGATTTATTTAGTGGCATTATGATATTTTCTGTCTTATCTATCCCTTTCCTAATGATTCCCAACAAGCTGTTCACTTTTTGACTCCGCTGTGAATTCAGAGGATGTTTTTGGATAGCTACCCACACTGACTCCAAGATCTCTTTCTTGAGTAGTAATAGCTAATTTAGAGCCCATCATGTTGTATGTATAGTTAGGATTATATTTTTCAATGTCCATTACTTTGCATTTATCAACACTGAATTTAATCAGCCATACTGTTTTTGCCCAGTCACTCAGTCTTGTGAGATCCCTTTGTAGCTCTTTGAAGTCTGTTTTGTACTTAACTAGCCTGAGTTACTTAGTATCGTCCACAAATTTTGCCACCTCACTGTTTACCCCTTTTCCCAGATTAATTATAAATATGTTGAACAACACTGGTCCTACTACAGGTCCCTAGGAGATGCCACTATTTACCTCTCTCCATCTTGAAAACTGACCATTTATTCCTACCCTTTGTTTCCTATCTTTTAACCAGTTACTGATCCTTGAGAGGACCTTCCCTGTTATCCCATGACTGCTTGCTGAAGAGTTTTTGGTGAGGGACCTTGTCAAAGGCTTTCTCAAAGTCCAAGTACACTATATCCACTGAATCACCCATCAAAGAATTCTAATTAGATTGGCGAGGCATGATTTCTCTTTACACAAGCCGTGTTGACTCTTTCGAAACAAATCGCATTCATCTATGTGTCTGATCATTTTGTTCTTTACTTTAGTTTCAACCAGTTTGCCTGGTACTGAAGTTGGGCTTACGAGCCTGTAATTTCCAGAATCGCCTCTGGAGCCTTTTAAAAAAATTGGTGTCACGTAGCTATCCTCCAGTCATCTGGTACAGAAGCTATCAGTGATAGATTACATACCACAATCCTGCTATTTCATATTTGAGTTCCTTCAGAACTCTTGGGTGAATACCATCTAGTCCTGGTGACTTCTTATTGTTTAATTTATCTATTTGCTCCAAAACTTCCTCTATTGACACCTCATTCTGGGACAGTTCCTTGGATTTGTCACCTAAAAAGAATGGCTCAGGTGTAGCGATCTCCTTCACATCCTCTGCAGTGATGACCAGTGCAAAGAATTCATTGTGTCTCCGTGATGGCTTTATCCTTGAGTGCCCTGGTAGCACCTCTTTCTTTCAGTGTCCCCCCTGATTGTTTGGCAGACTTCCTGCTTCTGGTGTAGTTAAAAAAAATTTTGCTGTTAGTTTTTGAGTCTTTTGCTTGTTTTATTTATTTATTTTTCGAGTCTTCCTAGGGATTTTTTTATATCTTCTGACTTTAGCTCATATGCCTTATGCATCCCCAGTGCACTGACCAAAAAACCCCACCTCAATTCAAAATTGCTTCTACAGATCTTTTGAGAAACCCTCCCTCGTACTACGCTCTCCCATTCTTCTTTCAAAATAGGATTCTTCCCATGTAACGCATCCCCATAGTCAGACTGCTATTATTATTATCTATTTGTATTGCGGTAGCTGTCAGGAGCCCCAGATATGGACCCCATTGTGCTTGGTGCTATGCAAACAAAGAACAAAAAGACAGTCCCTATCCCATGATGACCGGAGACAACAGCTGGGTTATTGATTTGGTTATTTAACTAGTTTTGGTAGGAAAGCTTTCGCAAAGAGGCAGATCTAGGTGGTTAAGCTCCAGGTTAGTCTGAATTCCTCTTGGAGATCTTTCTATAACTCTCAGATGAGAGAGCTATATTTCTGCAATTCATCTTGTGAGCTGCATTGTCCCAGAGGTGTGCAGCTGTCTTGATGGGGCATGGATGGAGATGTGATCACAACTGTAGCTGGTTTCTAGTCCACTAATGACCTTTAAGACCAGTGCCAAGGCCTTGAACCAGCACTGGAAATGTGCTGGGAGGACAGTGGTGATGTACGTAAGGTTGTCCATCCCAGTGAGGAGGTGAGCAGCTGCATTGTAAAGAATTTGGGGAAGGCATTCTTTTCATGTTAGCTCCCAGATAAAGTGGATTACAGTAATCCAGTCTGTAAGTAACAAATACATATCACTGTGACCAAATCTTTATCAGGGACCAAGGAGCGAACGGAAAGAGAAGACTTGCTTTTACCACCAATGTTACTTGGTGATTTAGCATCAATGATGAATCATACAGGACCCAGTGATGAGCTGCCAAAATATTAATAACAGGTTCCCTCCTCCTCACCCCATGAGGGAGTCGTGGCCACCTCCCCCACGGGACTCTTGCCCCATCCAACCCCCCACGTTCCTTGATGCCCCCCCGGGACCTCTGCCCCATCCACCCCCCTTCCCTGTCCCCTGACTACCCCCTGCCACCGCATCCAACCCCTCCTTTCATTCCTGATTGCCCCCCGGGGCCCCTGCCCCATCCAACCACCCCTTGTCCCTGTCCCCTGACTGCCCCTGGAATCTCTGCCCCTAACTGCCCCCCGCCACCCCATCCAACCCCCCCTCCTTCCTGACTGCCCCCCCAGGCCCCTTGCCCCCATTCAATCCCCCTGTTCCCTGCCCTCTGACCGCCCCAGCCCTATCCACCCCCCCACAACCCCCCAAAATCCCCTGCCCTCTTCCAACACCCCCTCCCTGCTCTCTGCTCCCTTACCGCGCTGCCCGGAGATCTGCCGGGACCAGCACCGGCGCCTGCGGGACTGGAGCCGCAACCGCTGGGCCGGCGCCGCGAGGCCAGGACTGGGGCCGCGGGGCCGGGACCGGCACCAGCGCTGTGGGCCTGGAGCCGCAACTGCGGGCCGGGACCAGCACCGATGCTACGGAGCCGGAGCCGCGGGGGCCGGGCCGGGACTGGAGCCGGAGCCGCGGGGGCCGGGGCGGGGCCAGGCTGGGCTGGAGCTGCGGGGGCCGGGCCGGAGCTGCGGGGCCGAAGCTGGGGGCGCTTGGCTGGGGCCGGGACAAGACGGGGCTAGGGGCGCTCGGCCGGACCAGGCTGGGGCTGCTCGGCCGGGACCAGGAGCCGGGCCAGAGGGAGCCACGAGGCCAGAGCCAGGGGCACTCGGCTAGGGCTGGGACCGGGCTGGGGCCAGGGGCGCTCAACCGGGGTGCCAGGCTGGAGGGAGCCACTGAGCCGGCCGCACCTCCCCTCCCCCCGTGCCCCAGCTTACCTTCCTGCCTGCTGCTTGTTTCAAGCTTCCCGCGAACATCTGATTCCTTATTGAACCGGTTGTCCCGGAACAACCGGTTCTAAAAGGCCTTCTAAATTGAACAACCGGTTCCTGCGAACCGGCTCCAGCTCACTACTGACGGGACCCTGAGACTTCATACCATGTTGACAAATGAGGGGGCTGTGGAGATGCCCTCTGTGGACATGTCTACATTGCAATGTAAACCCAGGATTAGTGGGACTCGAGTCAGGCTTGAGTGTCTACATTGTATTTTAACCCTAGGTTAAGAATTTTCTGACCCAGGTTTGAACTTAGGTGCTCTGGTGTCCACACTGCAGTGCACAGACCTGAGTCAAAGTAACCATATCCCATAATCCCTAGTGCCACACAACTGAAATGTGGCTATTCTAGCCATAGGACTGAGGTGCACTGTGGGAATACATTACTGCCTGCCCTGTACCTTACCAAGAAGCAGCTCGCTTTGCAAAAGGCTTGATCGGTTCACTCTCCGTTGCAAACTAAGGAGGCTCTCTGATAGTGTGCTTGCAGATCGTTGATCAGAACAGAGTGGATTAACGCTGACCTGAACTGCTGCAGTTTTCAATAGATTGGATTGCAGATTGTTGGGATAGAGAGGACTAAGGAAGTTGTCCCATGGAATAGTGGAATACTGTCAGATGACTCCCAAGACTTGAGTCAAGCAGGGCTGCATCTATACTGCAAAGCAGTAGGGCTCGGACCCTGGCTCCAGCCCTGCAGGGTCCTGGGACCATAGGTCTGAGCCTTGGGTTAGCACAATTATAGTGCAGATGCAGGGGGGATTAGCCTTGAGCCCAAGCTCAAGCACGAGCTTATATTGTAATGTAGATTTACCCTGTGGGTATGTCTACACTACGAAATTAGGTCGAATTTATAGTAGTCGATTTTTTAGGAAGCGATTTTATACAGTCGACTGTGTGTGTCCCCACTAAGCGCATTAAATCGGTGGAGTGAGTCCACAGTACCAAGGCTAGTGTCGACTTTCAGAGCGTTGCACTGTGGGTAGCTATCCCACAGTTCCCGCAGTCTCCGCTGCCCATTGGAATTCTGGGTTGAGCTCCCAATGCCTGATGGGACAAAAACATTGTTGCGGGTGCTCTCCTGCTGACCCCACACCACGGCAGGCATGGAGCCTGCTCAGATCGCCGCGGCAGTTATGAGCATTGTAAACACCTCACACATTATCCTGCAGTATGTTCAGAACCTGCAAAAGCAGATGAGGAGGCGACGGCAGCGCGTTGATGAGAGTGATGAGAACATGGACACAGACTTCTCTCAAAGTACGGGCCCCGGCAATTTGGACATCCTGGTGGCAGTGGGGCAGGCTCATGCCGTGGAACGCCGATTCCAGGCCTGGGAAACAAGCACAGACTGGTGGGACCGCATAGTGTTGCAGATCTGGGATGATTCCCAGTGGCTGCGAAACTTTCGCATGCGTAAGGGCACTTTCATGGAACTTTGTGAATTGCTTTCCCCTGCCCTGAAGTGCAAGAATACCAAGATGAGAGCAGCCCTCACAGTTGAGAAGGGAGTGATGATAGCCCTCTGGAAGCTTGCAATGCCAAACAGCTGCTGGTCAGTGGGGAATCAGTTTGGAGTGGGCAAATCTACTGTGGGGGCTGCTGTCATCCAAGTAGCCAACGCAATCACTGAGCTGCTGCTATCAAGGGTATTGATTCTGGGAAATGTGCAGGTCATAGGGAATCCCATTGCAGCAAAGCCAACCACTAACTGTGGTGGGGCGATAGACAGAATGCGTATCCCTATCTTGGAACCGGACCACCTTGGCAGCCAGTACATAAACCACAAGGGGTGCTGCAAGCACTGGTGGGTCACAAGGGACGTTTCACCGACATCAACGTGGGATGGCTGGGAAAGGTGCATGACGCTCGCATCTTCAGGAACTCTGGTCTGTTTGAACAGCTGCAGGAAGGGACTTACTTCCCAGACCAGAAAATAACTGTTGGGGATGTTGAAATAGCCTGTTATCCTTGGGGACCCAGCCTACCCCTTAATGCCATGGCTCATGAAGCCATACACAGGCACCCTGGACAGTAGTAAGGAGGAGTTAAACTATAGGCTGAGCAAGTGCAGAATGGTGGTAGAATGTGCATTTGGCACAGTTTACTGACTCGGTTAGAGCACAGTGAAACCAATATTCCCATTATTGCTGCTTGCTGTGCGCTCCACAATATCTGTGAGAGTAAGGGGGAGATGTTTATGGCAGGGTGGGAGGTTGAGGCAAATCGCCTGGCTGCTGATTACAAGCAGCCAGACACCAGGGCAGTTAGAAGAGCACAGCAGGGTACGCTGCGCATCAGAGAGGCTTTGAAAAACAGTTTCATGGCTGACCAGGCTACGGTGTGAGGGTTCTGATTGTTTCTCCTTGATGAAAACCCGCCCCCTTGGTTCACTCTATTTCCCTGTAAGCCAACCACCCTCCCCCCCCCCTTCGATCACAGCTTGCAGAGGCAATAAAGTCATTTTTGTTTCAAAATCATGCCTTCTTTATTAATTAGTCACACAAATAGGGGGATAACTGCCAAGATAGCCTGGGAGGGGTGGGATGGTGGAGGAGGGAAGGCCACACTGCACCTCAAAACTTATTGAATGCCAGCCTTCTGTTGCTTGGGCCGTCCTCTGGGGTGGAGTGGTTGGGTGCCCGGACCCCCCCCCCCCCGCGTTCTTGGGCGTCTGGATGAGGAGGCTATGGAACTTGGGGAGGAGGGCAGGCAGAGCAGTCTGTGCTCCTGCTGCCTTTCCTGCAGCTCAATCATATGCTGGAGCATATCAGTTTGATCCTCCAGTAGCCTGAGCATTGCATCCTGCCACCTCTCCTCTTGCTCCCGTCACCTTTCCTCTTGCTTGTCCCTCCTGTCCTCGTGTTCATTTTCTGCTTTCCTGGACTCTGCCATTGTTTGCCTCCATGCATTCTGCTGAGCTCTTTCAGTGTGGGAGGACTGCATGAGCTCAGAGAACATTTCATTGCGAGTGCGTTTTGGTTTTTTATTTTTATTTTTTTTGTGTGTGCCTTATCTGCACTAGCCTCTGGGATGGAGATGATAGGGGGAGCGTTGAAACATTTGCAGCTGCAGGAGGAAAAAAAGGGGGAGAATTCTTTAAAAAGACACATTTTAGAGAACAAAGGGTAGACTCTTTCACGGTGAACCAAGCTGTTAACGTTACATAGCACATGTGCTTTCGGTACAAGGTCGTATTTTGCCTCTTATATTGAGGGCCTGCCGGTTTTCGGGTTAACGTGGAGCACAAACCCAACTGACCCTCCCTACACCCCCTCCCCAAATTCTCTGGGATGATCGCTTCACCCCTCCCCCCACCACGTGGCTAACAGCGAGGATGATTTCTTTTCAGCCACAGGCACATAGCCCAGCAGGAATGGCCACCTCTGAATGTCCCCTTAATAAAATTCCCCTATTTCAACCAGGTGACCATGAATGATATCACTCTCCTGAGGATAACACAGAGAGATAAAGAACGGATGTTGCTTGAATACATTCTAGTAGCTGTACTGGCCATGAATGCATCCCAAGTCTTCAGTGCAAATTAATCATTAAACATGCTGGCTTTTAAACCATGTATTATATTTACAAAGGTACACTTACCAGAGGTGCCGTCTCTGCCTTCATGGTCCGGGAGCCCGCCTTGGGAGGGTATTGGTTCCAGGGTGATAAACAGTTCCTGGCTGTTAGGGAGAACTGTTTCTCCGTTTGCCTGCTGTGCACTACCCTCCTCCTCCTCATCATCTTCCTGGTCTCCAAAATCCTCATCCCTGTTGCGTTAAAGCCCCCCCTTGCAGGAGTCCATGAACAGAGGTGGGGTAGTGGCGGGGGCACCCCCTAGAATTGCATGCAGCTCATCATAGAAGCGGCATGTCTGGGGGTCTGACCCAGAGCAGCCGTTTGCCTCAGCTCCTACAGTTTCACGCGGCACTGCTGCGGGTCCCTATTATAGCCTCTGTCCTTCATGTGCTTGGAGATTTTTTTCAAATATTTTGGCATTTCGTCTTTTGGAACGGAGTTCCGATAGCATGGATTCATCTCCCCATACAGCGATCAGATCCAGTACCTCCTGTTTGGTCCATGCTGGAGCTCTTTTGCGATTCTGGGACTCCATGGTCACCTCTGCTGATGAGCTCTGCACGGTTACCTATGCTGATCAGCTTGCCGTGCTGGCCAAACAAGAAATGAAATTCAGAAGTTCGCGGGCCTTTTTCTGTCTACCTGGCCAATGCATCTGAGTTGAGAGTGCTGTCCAAAGCAGTCACAATGGAGCACTCTGAGATAGCTCCCGGAGGCCAATACCATCGAATTGCGTCCACACTACCCCAAATTCAACCCGGCGATGTCGATTTCAGCGCTAAATCCCCTCATCGGGGAGGAGTACAGAAATCGATTTTAAGAGCCCTTTAAGTCGACAAAAATGGCTTTGTCGTGTGGATGGGTGCTGGGTTAAATCGATCTAAATTTGACCTAAACTTGTAATGTAGACCAGGGTTGTGAAACAGGATGACAGCAAGTTCCTCAGAGGATATTCCCTTTTCAACCAGTATTTCTTGATTTTGCTCTGATTTAATCTGAGTCAGCTATACTTCATCTTGCAAGCATTGTGACATCCTGGTTATATCTTAGAAAATGAGATACACAACTGGGGTTTCAACTGTGTTGAAAGTTAATGAGTCTTTATTGAGTTGTAGCCTTCATCCATTGCAATGTAAAAGTTTGGGGTTTTTTAAACCACCACTAAGGATTTTATCTCTGTGCTGTGACCTCAGAGTTGATTGTGAGGCATCCAAGATGTTAACCATGGCCATGTGATTTTGAAGTTTGGTTGGCACTAGTATTTAAATATTTTTGTATAGAAATAGGAGTTTGGGAAGGTCATCTGAAACACTGGATGGGCTATTGCATTTTTCAGGGAGGATGGCATGTTCTCTTCTTTGAAGGATGCATTTATTATTTATAAATTTTACAGTTACTTTTCACTAGCTTTCGCAAGCCAAGAAGGGGTATATATCACTTTTGCATGCAGTGGGTTAAATTTTTTAAGGGCTTCCAAGCATGTCATTGTGTGTGAAGGATTCTGTTAGGGGAGGGTGTGACAGTTAATGTTGTGTGGTTCAGTTCCAGATTTTCAGCCTTCGCAAGTCCTCTCGTTGATGATTTCTGCAAAGTAGGATGAATGCTCTGCCAGTGGTTGGTGCTTGAGTACAATGTTTGGATTAATGGTAAAACAGATTCTTTCAATCTTATTCCACGTCATCAAATTAAGTTGTCAATTCCTGTGACTGTTTGTTCTTTTTTATGCTACCAAGACTTTTAAAGTCTCTTACTGACATCTCTCTGTAACTACGCTTAATGATTAGAATAACACTTCTGTTATGTTGGAGACAAAACACTGATTCTGTTGCAGTGAAAGAAATTAGGACTGTATGTTCTTGTCCCCAGATTCCCTAACAGATATTGTAAGTACTGTTGTTTGGAGACTTACAAATTTTACTGGCATATCTAGCAGACTAAGATGTCTTTCAAATTGTTTACAAATAAAACAGAAAAGTTCATATATGTACAAAAATGTTAACTGTAAATATACCTAAATTCAAGAGTACTGAATTAGTTTTCTTTCAACTTATCTAATGACATCTGTGGTACAAACCAGTCCAGATTTGACATGTCTAGCCTCATCCATTTTAGAGTTACCCAAGCACAACATTTCTGATAGATCTGTATGGAGAAAATGTGTTCTGTTCTCCCTCTCCTCCTTCCTTAATACCACCCCCAAATAAAAAAATAGCTTGTGTTGTGTTTGCCCCATCCTCCTTCCTTCAGGTTCCCCCCACCCCTTCCTCCCCGTATATATTTTTAAAAATAGTTTAACAGATTAGGTTCAACTGAAAAAGAGGTTGTTAAAATTAAAGCTGGAATTCAACCTTAACTTCAGACAAGACCAAGGAGATGCCTGTTGGCTGATTAAAAACAGTTGGAACAATAATCTGATGATTACATGTCCCTCAGTAGGAAAGTTCACTGTTTGTGATAACGTGTTCACAGTCTGAGGGTATTGATAGAACCCCATATACTTTTGGGTGTCCAAGTAGCAGCTGTGACCAGAAGCAGTAGTTCTTTGTGTGTGCTTGGCTTGAAGGTTGTAACTTTTTCTTTGGACTCTGCTGCTGCTATCTGTGCCTCAAGATTAGATTACTTTAACCAGCCTCTTGGTGGAACTAAATTTTGGAGACTATTCAAAATCTTCACCTTGCTTGTCGGTGTGGATTGATTTAAATCAGAAGGACGGAAATCTTGATTTAAATAATCAATTTTAATCTTGATTTGTGTTTATACTTTTTAGTTATTTTCCTGAAGAAAGGTTGATTCGCATTGGTTGGTAACTACTGCCACTAAATACAGCCTTTACAACAAATGTGGAACTGTTTTTTGCTAACTGGAAGGATATATTGTATCTATACACATTTAAGCAATTTATATAGCTTAATTGACATTTATTCAGATTCTTAATTTTTATATTTATATTATGTTAGAAAATGGTGAATGATACATTTCTTATTTACTAGTTAATTTACTTTTAATTTGCATCAAGCTCTATTTGAATGGAAATTGAGTCAATTAAAATGCACAAAAACAGCATTTTAAAATTATTTATGAGTTAAATAAAACTACCTTAATGTGCTGGATAGATAAGGGGGAAAAAAGTTTATCAAAGCATGTTTTGCATCTAAAACTAAAACAAAGGCAGTATTGTATGTAGTTAGTGGGTTGATCAGATTGTTTCTGGTCACCATGTCCTTTAGGGTTTTAGAAGTAGTAGATCTCATCCTCTCACACTTAACTTTTATTCACAGAGTGGGAGAAAAAAAACAAGCTTTCCTGATTTGTCAACTGCCATTGGCTCCTTAACTGTGAATGAACTAGTCATTGAACTGAATTAGTTGAATAAATTGAAAGTAAGAAAATATTTTCTCTGTACCTGCGAAAGAGGCTACTGCTGTCAAAAGCTAATTTAGCACTTCAACAAACTCTGGTTCCAGGTGCTTAGTCAGTGAGTTCTGCTAGTTTAGTAGTATGACATTCTTTGAAACTTGGCAGCTAACATACTGCTTAATATATTTTATTTAATTTAAATTATTATAGTTATATTTTGGTAAGTTTAAACTTTATGCCTTAACATAGGTTGTCATAATTGCAGATTTAAATAGGTTTATTTATTTTTTAAAATCTCTATTTAATTTACATAAAAATTATAGATTGAAGTCTTGAAAAATTATTTATATATATATATATATACATATATATATATATATATATTTTAAATCTTGGGTGCTTATTCATCCAGCAGTGCTTCTTAGAGGGAATATATTACACCTGTCCTGTATGGTTTGGATTTGATTCTGTCTGTTGCCCAATGAAATTTAAGAGCTTGGTTTTAATCAAAAGGTTCTAACTGGTTTGGGTCCTAGTTTCTGAAGAAAGTTTCCCTCCCCTTGTCTGGTAGTGTAACAGGTGAGATCTGTGGAGGTGCTTGAGCTAGCAGTACCCAGGTATAACTGGAATGGGGTTGCTGGTAGGGCTTTCAACTCTGGAACTCACTCACTATCTTTCCTTGGTTGGGCACAGCCTGAGTCTTTTGTCCTTGTGGGCATTCTGAAGGCCTGTATGTTTTTTTCAGGCATTTGAGAAAGGCCTGAATGGGAAGGGTTTAAGCCAGTTTATGGGGTACTATTTATTAAACTAGACAAAAGAGTGAGGAAGTGTCTAAGGGAGCCTGATCTCCAGGGTATTGTACCTGCCTTTCTTGTCCCATATAGTAACTTTTTAAAAGTTAGCTTTTTTTTTTTCAAATAAGAGTTGTATATTAATTTAAAAAAAAATCAAGACAAACTAGTGTTTCTGAAATAACAGATTTCTATAAATAATGGATTTTCACAGAAGATATTTTTTGTGACTATTTCAGGAAATGCTTCAAAGAGCATCAGAAGAATTCTCTCCAAAGATGGAGATTCCTGAGGAGGAGATGGATACAACTGATACCCAATGGGGCTGGTTTTACTTGGCTGAATGTGGCAAATGGCATATGTTTCAGGTATCTAAACATGGGATTATGTTATCTATGATAACTTCCACACTGTCAAATGTACTGTATTTAAACTTGTCCTTTCTGGTTTGTGTTGAAGACTGATTCAAACACTCAGTGTTCAGTTAGCAGTGAAGACATTGAAAGGAGCTTCAAAATGAACCCAGAAGGCTCTGTTTCTTTTACTACTGCAAAATTTAACTACAAGTTAGACTTTTCAGGTATGTCTTTCTCTAACAATGAAGTATTTATATATTTGTAGGTTTCTCATGACAAGAGTTGACCGGTACATTTTACATGCTGTTGGCCTCAACTATCTCTTTTATTGTAGTGCAAAAAAGCACAATTGGGAAGGCCTTCTTCGTAAAATGTCAAATGTACATTCATATAGAGACAGTTACGTGGTTCAGCCTTCTAGCTTTGTTACTGTAAGTAGTATACCCTGTTCAGTAACACTGGTGTTTGTCCTGTCTCCTCTCACTTGAGATATAAGTGGTGCTGTACTGTATACTCAGAGAAATGAGAACACCAAAAGTTTGTTTTCTTCTAAATATTCAAGCAGCAAGCATTGTAGAAAATGATTTTCTGTCTTCACAAACTCTATATAAGTAATGCTGATAAAGTGACAATATAATTCAGCTGACAGATACTTCAGCAATCCAACTCTGATATGTTCATCAGAGCATCAGATATCATTTTCTAGAAAATGATTTTATGTAAAGATCTCATATATTCATATTGTATGGACTCTTTATCACAGGTTACTGATGGTTACCAGTGTAGTTACTATGTAGTTAATTTTAAATACATTTTACTTATGTAGAAAGTTGCGATGTAATAGTGTCTCATTCTGAATATTTCAAATATTGCACTTATAGTTTCATTTGTGTTTTCATATTAAACTGACCAAAGACCTGTCATGCTCATGTGATGTGGGTGTTCCGTTTTGTGGATAGCAGTCTCTGTATTCTGATCTTAGTCTACAGTTGTAGGGTAATACAGTGGTGGACTGTATGAAAATATGTACATTCATGCAGAATTTTATATTTTGTTAAATACTTTTTCAAATAGCTTCTTTAGAGTTTACTCTTAAAAATGGATTTTGTAAACTATATTTAAACCTTGAATCTTTGCTTAAAAATGCTAAGGGCAGCTGTTAAGCATAACATAATTTTCACCATACTGTTAACTTTGTGGTACAAAGATGTTAGCTTCTGCACTGCATTAAAATTAGCATTTAGATGCAGAAGTTTACAGTGTAATCCTGGCCTTATTAAAATCAATGTGAGTTTTGTCATTGGCTTAAATATGCCAGGATTTCACCACTAGTGAGTATGCACTATCTGTCTTAAGTATGGTACTTATTTAGTACTAATTACCATGGTATGTGGGAGCTCTGCTTGTGTTTGTGCATTCTAGTAGTAGTAGTGTTGGAGAATAATATTTTAAAATGCTTCTCTCAACACTTGAGACAATAATTCCTATTTGGCAACTCTAAAAATATCATTTTCTGGGTACTATGCTATGTCCAAACACTTTACATTTCTGTAGATTGAATGTTTCTGGTACTCACTTAATTTTCATTTTATATACAGTGATGAAACAAACCAATCTGACTACTGGAAAACAGCGTCCAATAAAGCGAGCTCCCTTTTCTATCAGTGCTTTCAGGTAAGAACTAAAGGTGGTTCATTGTTGGTTTAATTCATCATTCCTCTAGTAAGATGAACTAGAAACATTTTAAAATTTCTTCATTATTTTTTACCCTCCTCAAATTAAATCTTGGGACACAGATTGGAGCGGGAAAGCGAAGGAGGAGGAAATCTCTCCTTGCCCGTTAAAAATAACTACCCACAGCCTGAATCCCCGTTCAGGACCCAAGCAGTGTGTCAAGTTATAGATTAGTAGGAATCCTATTGGGGGAAAAGAAAAGCGTCAACTCTTGGTGTGATTGTTTTAACTTATATTTTTGTGTTTGAAGTTATATCTGTGAAAATGAGGCTATCCCAATGCCTTCACACTGGGAGAATGTAAATACAGAGGAACCATATCAGGTAAGAACTATTATGACATGGAACATACATATGATGAAAGAACAATGGACTTCAGTGAAACTATACTAACCTCTCTTTTTCCAGCTTATTCCTTTGCAAAAACAAACAAATGAATATAATGAAGTTTCTAGTCTCTTTGGGAAAACAATGGATAGCAACCGAATTAAAAGAATTCAGAGAATTCAAAATCTAGACTTGTGGGAGTTTTTTTGCAGGTGAGATTATTTCTAAAACAAACACTGTACTAGGTCTGCTAATGGAATACATCTCTTTTAAAGGCATGCAGCAGAAATAGTTAAATGCATCTAATTATAAAACTGTCGGAATACTTATTGTGTGTCTGCACCCTTTCTGCATCTGGTCTCTTTCCTCTTTTCCCTAATTGGTCCTGCTCTTGTGTTTATAGTCACATATCAGCATTCCTATTAAAGATCCTGATTTTTTTATGGATTTGGAATTTAATGATACTTCTGTAACAACCATAAGCTAAAGATCACAAACTACTTAAAACTTGAAAAGCAATGAGAAAATTGAAAAGCACTGTTGCAATAAAAGTTTCTTTTGGGCTGAAATTTGATATGCAATTTCAAAGGTTTTATGTTTAAATTTAAACTAAAGAAGAATTTTTTTTAAAGGCATATAAAACAATCTTTGTTTCAAAGATCAAATTTTTATTTTGGTCACTAAGGTTAGCAGGTACAACTCAGTATGCACATGCAGCAGATTTTTGGGGTAAGAAGGTACCATTTTTACAAAATCCCTTTTCAGACTAGAACTGCATTTTAAATTGATTAAGCAGTGTTTTAATTTCCTGATTTACCAGTTGTGAAAAATACACTGTCTTTGATGTAGAGAAAAAAGCACAACCGCACGAATTGTAGATTGGCATTCACAGCCTTGCCGTTTACTGTTTAGTCTTAACATTCCCTTAATGTATCTGTTTTTTCTAGAGATGGGTCCAAATGCCTTTGAACTTTTGAAGAAGTTCACATCCAAATCTGAATTTAACTTTGCAGTTATTTTTCAATTATTTAAAAAACAAAAATTTTTTTGAAAGGCTTTATCAAAAGTTGTATTTGTCTGAAACAGAGAAACTGTGTCTCTGCAGTTGTTAGTCTCTTGGAGAAATTGACATTGAAAAATGTTTCTAATTTTGAATGGTTGTATGAATGGTTTGATGTGAATTCCTCCGTGGTTATTAAAGGGGTTGAATAGCTGAATGTCCCTAGCCCATGTTGCTAGAAACATAATTTTTCCCGATGGACAATAAGGTACCAGTCTTGACCATAGTTTCATGGTCATTTTTAATATATCAAATCTTTGAACAGTAAATAATCATCCAACTGGTAAAGAATGTGTGGCAACTTCAGCGAGCTCCCTCATCAACATATGGAAAGGAAGACCACAAGCATAGCTACTTTGTCATGAAGGTTGACATTGGGCTCTCTTCTAATCCTCTCTATGTGAGCTGGCTGGTAGAGGTGACTACAGTCATTGTTCTCAGAAATTATATGTGGTGGGCCTCAAGATATTGTTATGATGGAGTGAACGGGTCACAACAGACTCCTTGTAAAATGAGCCTTCACAGGGTTGTATTCGTTGCATGTCTAGTGACTCAAAACAAATACTCCCCATTTGTCAAGTTTCTCACCTTACCATCTTCTCTTTATGAATTTTAGTGTAGGGTGAAGTGTCTGTGTTGGATCCAGCTCTATGCAGCAAATCTAAGTTTAGTCTGTCAGTACTGCAGAAGCCATTGCTGGCTTGAGTGTTCCTGCTTTCTTTCCCACTAAATATTGTATGGGGCAGGGTGAGTTAGGAGTTCTTGAGTTTTATTCCCACCTCTTCTCTGCTCAGTCTTTATTTAATATTTGCACTTCAGAAACATTATGTATCACGCGGTTGCCCTTGGAAATGTCAATACGTACCTTTCTAGAAAGGGAACTTTATAAAAAGTCAGCATGAAGATATATTGGACCATTATGACAATAAAATCAATAAGTAAAAAATGAAAAAAATATTAAGGTGTTACATGGGCTTAAAAGGTGCTATGCTGTAGATGAAATTGTATGGTATATTGTATTTGAGAAATACCTTGTGATCATGTAATTGCACTCTTATAGTGAATATTTACAGAGAGAGGTGTCTTAAGATTGCATATTGAGTCTTAATTTTCTCATTTCCTGGCTTATGAGTGATTAATTTTTGCAACTTTAGCTTTCTCTTAATGTATTGGTATGGAATGTATTTAAGTATATAAATACATTATACAATTAAAAAGTTTATTTGCTTTGATTGGTGCTTTTGTACCAATCTTGCTACTTTGAAGCTTGTATCTCTAACAGTGTCCCTGTTGTAACAATTTATTGCTTTAAAGTAGATTTCTATAGCAGTATCTCTGAAGTTTTTCAATTTGTGGCATACTTCTATGAATAATGATACTAGATCCCCACTGACTTCTGAGTTCGCAGTGCAGATTTGTGTTCTCTTTGATTTTCTACCTTTTGCTGAAAAAAGGAATTGGTGGGCAGCAGGTACCACTGCACAACTAAGTGTGTGCTTTAAGAACTCCAAAGCTATGGAGTTCCCACTACCCCATTTTTGGAAACATGAACTCAGAAATGGGAATCTGTAATAATCATACTGCACGCAATAACAGTATTGCAATATTACTGTGTGTGTTAATTGCAAAGTAATATACAGTATTAAAATTCCATGCTCAATGGAGTATAAAGGCATGAGGAGAATCTTCTTAGTCCAGAAACTGCTTGCCCTTATTTTTCCACAGGGAGGGAAACCTAAAGATTTGTATCAAAGTCACAAGGATGGCTGGCAATGGTCTCAGAGGCTCAGCTGCTTTCTGGGGTGAAATAATGTATTTGTGTGTCTGACCCAGTCATTTGGAGCAGATGAACCTCATCACTAAGGTGCTGATTTTGTCATGGATATTTTTAGTAAAAGTCATGGAGAGGTCATGGGCAATAAACAAAAAGTCACGGAAGCCATGACCTGTCTCTGACTTTTTACTAAAATCATCCCTGACAAAAATGGGGAGGGAGGAGAGTCCAGTACCCTGCTCTCCCCCCCCCCCACCCTGAAGCAGCTGGAAGCTGCAGGGACTTCATTGTCCAGTGGCTAGGAGGGGTCCCCCGCTGCCCTGCAGGGCTGAGAGCTGCGGTGGGGGGTTCCCCGCCTCATGTAGTGGCAGGGGAGCTGGGGGGGGGGGGGGGGGCTGTTGAGGCTGATTTCCCCACTCTGACACTTTGAGTACAGAAGGTGGGGCCCGCAAGGATTCTAAAAATTAATACTGGCCACCCCAGGCTTGTATTAAACTCCCAAGGTTACAGCTTTTCTCTGATCTTGGATGGGTAGATGCTGCCACCACCCACGTGCAAAACACCTTTCAGAACCCAGGAAGATGCACTTGGGAATTCCTTTCTGTGGGGTACCCTCAAGCCCTTTCATCCCACTACCAGGGAAAAGCTGAGAAAGAAAAACAGAGGAAATCAGCTGTTGCCACCAGCTAATTAAATAACATGCACAAACCTCTTAGGAACCAAAAATCCAATTCTGTTCTTTAAAAAAGGTAAATTTTATTAAAAAACAAAATGAAGAAAATACATCTGGAAACTTAGGCTATTGCTAGATTTAAAAAGAGCAACTACCTTCAGGAATAGTTTCTTGAGGTCCAGCTTAAAGGTTACAAGCAAAACAAAAGCATCTGGGGTTAGCACAGAGGAGTCCACGAAGCCATAAAGAAATAGAGAGATAAACCTAGTTGCATCTTCCTAGACATTTCCTGATCTACTTACATATCTGGGGTTTCAAATGAGTAGTTTCTAAGTATGATACCAATGATTTTTCATATAGGGTGACCAGATATCCCGATTTTATAGGGACAGTCGTGATATTTGGGACTTTTTTTTATATGGGCTCCTGTTACCCGCTACCCCTGTCCAGATTTTCACACTTGCTATCCGGTCACCCTATTTTCATACCTGGCCCCAAGCTTCTTACAGGATAGTTTCTGCCCTGTTTGCCTCTCCCCGGGAGAACAACCACAGACAGACAAATGGCAGTCTTGTTTCAATTTTAAAAAGTTCTAGCCTTCCCATTGGCTCTTTTGGCCAGGTGCCCTCCTATTTCCTTTTACCTATGCATAGCAGTGAGACTTTTTAACCCTTTACAGGTAGAGCAATTAGAGAACAGCCACTAAGAGGGATTTTATAGCTACTGGCTGTCTGGCTACTTAGATGGTAGAACTTTGAGCTGTATTTGAGGAGCAGAATCAACTTTCGTCACTTCTCTCAAATTCAGCTGTTGCAGTATCATTTCTCCTCTCAGTTTCTGTGCAATTCCAGATTGATTACAAAAGCTTTTGTAATGCTATGCTTTTTTTGTAGGAAAAAAGCTCAGCTAAAGAAGAGAAGAGGTGTCCCTACCATTAATGAACAAATGTTATTTCATGGTACCAGCAATGAATTTGTAGAAGCAATATGCATTCATAACTTTGACTGGAGAATAAATGGTATGCATGCTGCTGTGTATGGAAAAGGTAAGCAGTAATGACTCCTTTAATACTACTCCATGTAATTTTTGAGTAATACATTTATTTTGCTCTTCCCTCTCTAAACATATAATGGTGTCCCACAATTGCACTTACCATACTGTGGTCTGTAGGGCATTTGCTGGTGGTCTGTGGAGAATTGTTTAATCTGTCTCTCTTCTTCCTGCTAAATGTGATAAAAAGACAGCTAAAATAAATTTAGTAAGCAGTTCCTGTAGTTGCCACAGTTGGATGTTATGCAGTGGGGTGGTGGAAAATGATAGTCCAGTGGCAGAAGGGTAAGCCGGTCATGGGACAATCTCCCTACTACGACGTGGCTCACACTGAAAAAGCTTGAGAAGCACAGCACTAGTATAATTTTGCTGGGTTGATTATGAATATAAAACTGAGATATATGGCCTAATTCAGATCTTACACCATTTTGATTTCATAATGAAACTGTTGTCATCAGGTATAATTTTTGCTGTTTGTTTTTTAAGGGACCTATTTTGCAAGAGATGCATCGTACTCCAGTCGTTTCTGCAAAGATGATATGAAGCATGGAGACACTTTTCAAATCCATGGTGTCAGTCTGCAACATCATGTGTTCAGAACGTATAAAGTTATGTTTCTTGCTCGTGTTTTAACTGGAGACTATGTCATTGGAGATTCCAAATACATGAGACCTCCTTCAAAAGATGGGAGCTTTGTGAACTTATTCGACAGCTGCGTGGATAGTACTTGGAATCCAAAGATCTTTGTTATCTTTGATACCAATCAAATCTACCCTGAATATTTAATAGAGTTCTGTTAAGTTTTGCAAGGAGCCAAACTGAATATTAGGTTGGTTGTGATGGATGGGCAGTATGTCTTTGCGAAGGAAATATAACTTACAATTTTTTTTAAATTCGTGGTGATGAACAGAGATGGAGATGTGAAGGAAAATCTGGCTTACATCTGTAAAATCCTTTTGGCTTAAGGTTGGTTGTCCATCTGTTGGTCCTGTAAATAAACATTGATGCTTTTCACATTTAGGGTTTATAAAAATTTTTAATGTGGCTTAGCTGAGCCTTAATTAAATTGGACATTTAATGTCTTCAAAGAATTCTTACTGCTATACATTTTAAAAAATAATACATATGTATTATCCATGTGTAAAATATATATTTATGCATATGATACAGTATGTGTACAGATGAATAATCTTTTATAAAGATTTTATTTATAATTTTACAGAATGTGGGGGGCTTAATAGTTATTGGTATATTGCAGCATGTATTACTTGTAGATTGGAGTTTAAATCTACAGAACAATCCATCTAGGGAAAGCAAAGGTCTGGAATCATAGAGTATCAGGGTTGGAAGGGACTTCAGGAGGTCATCTAGTCCAACCCACTGCTCAAAGCAGGACCAATTCCCAGACAGGTTTTTGCTCCAGATCCCTAAATGGCCCCCTCAAGGATTGAACTCACAACCCTGGGTTTAGCAGGCCAATGCCCAAACCACTGAGCTATCAACCTCTCCCCCCATTAATCTGAACCTGTTGCTAGGACTAAATCTAGGTCTGATACTGCTTCAAGCAACCTTGCAATAATGCTGTGCAACCTATAAATTGAAGTCTGGTTGTGACAGAATAATATACCTGACAGCAGTTGTGGTCAGTAATTAGGTAGGTATTTAGCCCTAGAGTCCTGTGCTAGGATCTCTTATGTGATGTAGAGAATTGTTATTTAATAGTAAAGTGTGTTTTTTGTCATCTCCTCCCCCCCCCCCCCCAAAACATGTGTGTATATAGCCGGCTTCTGTTTGAATGCTGCTGTCTTTCTATAGCTTGGCTGGAATTTTAAGATGCACTCAGTGTTGACATGACTCTACTTCCATTGAAGTTGATGGTAATACTCTATTGAATTCAATGGAAACAAGTATTAAACCAAAATGAAGGGCTTCTAAAAATTCCATCCCTTAATTTTCCCCTATGTTTCATGACTGGTTTTAGTAAAACGTGTGTTCTGATTTTATGTAAACCAAGTTTTCTTTCCATTTGCATAGATGCAGAGTATGGACTGTTTTTACCAGGTAGAATCTGATTGGGGAGGAGAAGAGGGACCAGAAGAAAGATCAGAGAGACCTAAACTCCTGAAGAAGGGGAAGTGAGGTGTTAAATGAGTAAAAACACATTGGCTCTCCCTCATGAGACTGCCTCTTTGGATCCCTGCTCTTGGATTCTTGCCCTGTCACACAGACCTTAGATATACTCAAAGTTGTGTTAGTTTTCTGGCATGGGAGGGAGCATACTACTGCACGTGCACAGCCTGGCATTATGACCCAGCTAATAGAGGCATGTATCCCCTCCTCCCTAAGTCCTTTATCTGTATCTGTTCATGGACTGTTGCAGTCACACCACGTGTTGGTTGTTTGTGTTCTTTGAAATTTCTTGGAAACTTTTCCTCGACTTATCTTCTTCAGCTGCTCAGGGCAGGGACTGTGGCTTCCTTTGTGCTTGTACAGTACCTAGCACAATGGTTCTCCTGAGTGAGATTTCTGGGTGTTATTGCAATGATAACCAGTGATACAGAACGGTAAACCTTCACTGATCCACAAGACTTGTAATACACACATGCACACACAATAAGGCGACATCTACACTGTGAGCAGGGGACTCACACCCTCATATACGCATACTTAAGCTAGCATGAGTATAAATAGTTTAGCTGTGATAGCATGGGTAGCAGCCATGGAGGAATGGCTACACCATCCCAGTATGAGTATGTGTACACAAGCAGAGGGAATCGCCCCTAGGTTGTAGTGAACCCTCCCGACTTCTCATCAGAGATTTACTAGCAAATGCGGTAGGGTGTCCTCAGACTAAGTCCTCTTTATTTTTATAAAATATTCTACAATACATGTACTTGGACATTATGAAATTATAAGAAGTCAAAATAAAATAAAAAGTTGTACCCCTTTTGTTTGTTCACTCACTAATTTCCAAAATCCAGTAACTATTTTCCTCAAGTCTTACTGGGCTGTTGTGGCTAAAAGTAACCAACAAATCTGTTTTTTAAAAGGTGTGTATGTTTGGCATGCATACAGTATCTTCAAAAGATCAATATGATTTATGTTTACCCTGCTTGTGTTTACTTACGCCTTTATAGCTTATCCACTCTGTGCCTTATTTTCTATTTAGACTCAAGGGAATTGAAAAACCTTAATCTCACCAGTCCAGAGTGCCATGGAGGGTGGTTTCAGCTTTTCTTCTAGTGTCCACTCTATCAGCTTTTCTGGTACAATCGTCTTCATCTGTATTGATAACTCTTGATACTGAAGCTGTTTACACCATGTAGACAGCTACTATGCAACGTCTCGGGCTTTAAAAAAGTTGAATGGTAGTTCTTAGTTCTAAATCAGGTAAATTACAAGGAGGAAGTTGGTGTATTTTTCATTTGATTGGAATAACTGTAGCCACTGAGAGATTCTATTTTGTGGTTTTTCATAGTGTGTCCTTCAGATCCAGACTTACCAAGTCCAGTTTCAGCCATCAGTGTTCAGAGGTGACATCTAGAGATTTATACTGTATCTCCTCTGGCAAGGCCCTCCTGTACCTAGACTCTTTCCTTGACAACCAACACTATGGCATTGAGGCAACTGGTTCAGCATGTCCCCAATACTGGTTGTCACATGCCTGGCTGAGTGGGCATTTCTGTTTCTTTTGGGTTCTTCTCACTTATAAGAGGTGAGGAAACGATCAACTACTGTGGATAACTCCTTGCATCCAACCTGTATTGAGGATGGTGGGGCTTGCTGCCAGATGAAATAAAAATGGCAACTATGTTCATAGCATTCAGAGCTATGATGTAAACCCCGCACCTCTTTTCCCAAGCTTTTACAGAACATCAACCTTGCTCATGCCAACACTCCCTCTATTCAAATTCAGTAATAATGACGTTTTAAACAAACAACAACCTGCTAAACTTACCCCTTTCTGGCAAAATAAAGAAGGGGAGAAGAGGGAGAGAAAGATCATTGATGTTGTTATTCTTAGGAGGCACTCAGCTACTATGGAGAAAGCAACCAGTATTAGAACCCAGTTGGATAGAGAAAGGAGATTATAGTGTCAGTTGGTCTAGAGAGAAAAACAAACAAGAGGGTATTCAGTCTCTCTCTAGTGGGGACTCCACCATTTGTTGATTCTCCACCATGTGCCTTTCCAATCTCTTGTATTGTAACTAGATAGTCAATTTTTGATTTATCAGGAGAGATCCTACAAGCTGTTTAATATCTCAGTTGCGGAGCAAAGCAGAGAAGCTTTTATAAGTGATGGTTTGAAGGACTCAGCCAGAGATTTTAAGGTCTTTTTTGGATATTCTTGCCCCAAGTATCTGACTTTATCATGATCCTTTCCATCTTGCTGCTGGCTTGCTTCTCCAGATATCAGACCCTCCTATAGCAGCCATTTTGCAAGACAGTGCTATGTGCTCCATTACCTAGATAGATCTCAGCCTTTCTAAAAGGCACCAATATTGTGTATGGGAGAAAAATTCTCCCTTGGACCTATCTCATTCCGGAGGTGTTCTGTACAAATTGACGTTTGTTTTCAGACTTGTTGCTTGCAAGCAAGCATTCTGGTAGATAAAGGCCTTAAAGCCCATGTTGTAGGGGCCATGGCAGTTTCTACAGCTTGACAGAATGTGTCTGGGTGAGACATTTACTGAGTGCTTATTGGAACTAGATATTTTAAATCCAGCATTACACTTCACAGCAAGGCCAGGACAGATTCCATTTTGGGGGAAGTTGGCTTGCAGTCCCTTTTTAACAGATACCAGTAAACCACATGCCAGGAGGTGGGCTGAAGTGTGCTTAATCAGTCTCCATGAATGGTGGTCTTCATGTAATTGGCCATCTGGGTACCTCTCTTAATGTGCATGTGGCCAAGATTAGGTTATTTTAGGGAGTGGTGTCTAATGGGGCTGCAACTGCATCCTAGATGTCCTCGTGTCATTCCACCTGAGGGCACAAAGGGTGGAGCAGACCCAAGTCTCCCTCAGTCCCCTTTTACCACCCATGGCAGTGAGATGGAGCCCTGCAGTATCCACCAGCTTCTCTGAGACTGTTGTTGCTAGTGCTAGTCATTAGTTAATACAGTTGTTAGGTAGTTGGCTTTAAAAAACTTTTTTGCCTTTTTTAAGCCTTATCTGTGTCGTCCTCTCCACCCACTGGTTTTCTGGGACTTGAGTTGTTATTGAGTGTAATTTAGACTGTGTGCGCGCACGAAGTTATGGCAACCTAACCCTGGCTGCCCAGGGACACCAGTGCCGCCCAGAAGCTACACAAAACACTAAAGGTTCAAGATTTAAGACCTGATCCCCCTGTGATACGTCTATGCCACTCAAGGATGTGCATTCAAAGTGCCATTTCTGTTTAGGCAAAAGATATGTCTCTGACCAATGATCCATCTGCTCTTCTTTTTCTAAGTGGACTCAGAAGACATGGGATGTCTGCCTAATGAGAGTTTTTTTTTTTCTTGAATTCTCTATGAAAACTTCCTCCGATAAGGAGAAGGATGTAGCTAAGACTCAATCCTCCTGCCACCTCTCCTCAGTTCATGCCCCGGTGAGCTGTGATTCCACCCCAAGCTCCAGGGCTGAGATGGCTGAAACCCCTGTGGTGTACTTCTTCAGGAAGGGGTAGGAAGGATACCAGATGAGACATAGGTCTCCATCTAAACAGAGACACAAGTTCACATTTATTAGACTCATCTCAAGCTCTTCAGCTGGTGAGGCTAAGATAGGTTCCTCTGGCACCTTGATACTGTCTATAAAGAATGCCTGTGGTACCAGTTAAATCTGCTCGCTCCCTTTCCTCTGGCTGTGACACCTCAGCAATCTTTGTACCAAGCACCTTGGTACTGTCCCTTTCAGTGGCTTTGCCCTATTTGACACCAAGTGACCTATCTGAGCCCAGTACCAGAGTCTCCCTGACTAGCTCATATGTCAGCAGTACGAGCTAGGCCTTCGGTCACTGAAATCACAGTACCACATAAAGCTGTTGAGACATCTGTGCCCTCTACTTCCCCTATACAAGTAGAAAGGGTGCAGGAATGCTACAGTACACCCAGAAGGGTAGCTGTACTCCTGGAGGAAGTGGATTTCTTTTAATCTTCTCCATTGGAATATAGTTAAAGATACATCTGTTCATCCTTCTTTCCTTCCAGAGGCACCACCTTGGAAGTCAGGGAGGGATTCCAGGGCTATTCTTTGAGCAGCAAAAATAAGAATTAAGTTCTTGGCATCCTGATTTTTCTTAGGTTACAGCAGAGAGTAAATTCCACTCACTTCACATGCCATTTATAGGACTTGGCTACTCTTCATCTAAAAGACAAAGTAAAAAGGCCTGCGTTTTTAAGTACAGGCTGTAGCAGTGGTCAGATGGTTCAGCAAATATAAGTTGAACAATGAGATTCAAAATGCCAGATGGTCTTGCTGGCTAATACACGTCTTAAATGCATGTAATGATTGTGAGGAGCACCTTGTATCTCTATCAACAATACTGTCACCAGACAAACAACTCTTTTGGACTAATTTTCTATTGATTTTTTTATTTTAAAAAGATTATAGAGTTTAAACAAGTTAAACGAGCCAGAATAAATAGAGAATGAAGTTTGGCTCTGTAGAGAGACCTGGACTTGAACTAAGAGACAGGGCTTAGTTCCAGTACCTGCCACTGATGTGATATGTAACCTTGGACAAGTCACTTCACTTCTATGTCGGTTTCCCTCCATCTTTTGTGTCTCTTGTCTGTTAGTTTATAAGCTCTTTGGAGCAAGGATTGTCTAATGTGTAGTTCCTAGCACCCACACACCATTGTACAAAACAAAAATACAGGTACCGACTGCATTATTGTGAGAAGGGTATTTAGGTCTTCAGGTGATCTTGGCAATAATTGAACAGCTGGCAAATTGTTCAGAAATCATCTAATTTTGATTATCAACTAGGAATAGTCTCAGGAAGTACTCTTAAGACCCCAACAGAGTTTTGAGACTCAACTAGACATGTCCCAGAAAGAGAACATGTGGTATGTTTTATGTCAAGGTCAATACTTATTAACCATCGAGAGTGACTTTTAAAAAGCTTTGTCATGTAATGTGGCTGCCTTAAATTTTTATAAATGCAAAAAACAAAGTTATCAGTGTTTGTATTAATACTTAACCCTCTGAAGATCTAAAATGCTGTCTGCATGTCAACGTAATTACTTTTTTTCCCTTTAAGCAGTGGCTCCAGACTGAGTTTTGACATGGAAGAAAGTTTAGTGAAAGAAATGTGACCCAAAGCAACACGTGTGGGGTAAAGACTGAGGGGAAGACTAAGTGGAGAAGAAAAACTGAAGAAACAAAGCTTTGAATGGTGGATGTGAAAGTAAATTAAAGATAGGGGTGGGGAGTGTAAAGAAAAAAAGTGACTCCAAACCCACCTTCTGTGCAGACTTCCTGAATGCTCAGCTTCTACCCAGTATGCTCTGCTGGAGACGGAGCGCTGCACTGAGAGCCAGGAAGCCTGAAGTGGGTCACACTCCCTCTCTGACCCCTCTGTGTCAGCTAAAGGGCTCAGAGTAGTGTAAAGAGACTCTAAAAGCCTTTGATCTGACTGGCAGAGAGTTCTCCCAGGGCAGGAACTGAGGAAGACAGTGATAGACCTCCTTGCAAGCCCTCATGTAAGAGGTGTGTTGGGGGCAGGGCCAAAACACACAACGTTGTATAGCTTCTGGGCGGCACTGGTGTCCCTGGGCAGCCAGGGTTAGGTTGCCATAACTTCATGCGCACACACAGTCTAAATTACACTGGTTGCCTGTTGGGCCCCTGCAGCAGCCCAAAACTGGGAACACTTAAAGCGATCTTATCCCCACTCACCCTGGGGTGTGAGTTCTGAGCTGGGCAACATGCCTATGCCGATTACAATACCCATGTTATCACCTTGTCATAATTGACCAGTCAACGCTGCTGAGAAAAGTTCTGTTTTATGTTCGGGAAGTCAGAGCAATCAGGATAATATTGTTCCAAATATTTCTGCTTTCAGAAAGGCCAGTTTTACTCACCTATGCATGACACTGGTTGGAGAAAATAGTGTTCAGAGCTTAAATATTTAGCTTCTGTGGTTGTACAGTGCAATGAACTAGGTTGGTCCTTAGGCACACATGTAATAAACATGATTAATAACAGACCCCAATATAATGAACTTCCTCCTGCTGTTTTGAAAAAGTCTCTTACCAAACAAGTTGGTAAGATTGTCAGTTTCCCTCTGACCCATAAGCTCTTTAACAAATACACTGCATTGTAGAGACAGTATCTCCCTGAAATATCTTATAGCACCTTTCATTTAAAGGTCTCAAACCACTTTACAAACATTGACTGACAACCTTACTAAAGGTTCTATAAGGTAGGTAAGTACTAGAGAGAGATGGTGTGAGACATGAATAAGAAAATTTACATAATTTTTTTTCAGCTCCCAGTGGGAGTCTTTTCATTAACTTCAGAGGGAGTCTGTTTGGGCCCGAAGAGAAGGGGATCAGAGCAGCATGGAAGAAATGACTAACAAACTAAGCGACGTACAAAGAGGGAACATTCAGCTTTTTTTAGCATTAAGAGGGGGGAATAAATAAGCCACAGTAGATCAGATGGTTAATGTCATTTTGCTTTGAAAAACTCAAGTGGGAGCAAGCAGTGTTTTTGAGCACCCAGAAGCGTAAATGTGCGTTGAGGAACAGCTTTGGGGTACTGAGCATTAGATGGTGTGAGACAAAAGGCCATAGCTTCAGAAAGGGACACAAGATAAAGCAGACTTTAACAGTCCTGATTTTTAAGCTGTTGATTTGCACCGACTTACACTGTATGATAATCCATGCTCTTTATGATTCTGAAAAGAAGTGCCAGTTTATGCAATAGTCCTAATTAACTGCACAATCTTGTGCCAGTTTTGACTAATTACAATACAAGGTTTTTTAAAAAGAACAAAACACTTTCTAATCCAAATCAGTGTATTGAATCTTTTTCATGGTTATTTATTTTTTGTACATTAAAGACTGATTGATTTTAAGAGTGTTTCTGGTATTATTTAATAGTTTCAGTGCAACCTAGTTAAACATAGATACCCCAAAAATCTCCCAAATCACAACTTGGAAAAAAACAAACCTTATCAAGGCAAAGTTACAATAAAATATGAACATTGAATATTACTTATATTCAGGATCAAATTAATATTCAAAGAACCTGGCTAACGATTCTGCCTTGCTGGCTATACCATAATTCCATAGAAGTCAAAAAAATTTCCAATAGGCAATATAAAGTACAGCTGCTAACAAAAAAATTAATTTATCTGGTTTAAAATAAGGGCTGTCAATCGCAGTTAACTCAGGCAATTAACTCAAAAAAATTAATTGTGGTTAAAAAAAATTGATTGCAGTTTTAATTGCACTGTTAATAGAATACCAATTGAAATTTATTAAATATTTTGGATGTTCTTTCTACATCTTCATATATATTGTATTCTGTGTTATACTTGAAATCAAAGTGTATATTATTTTTATTACAAATATTTGCACTGTAAAAATGATAAAAGAAATAGTAGTTTTCAATTCACCTCATACAAGTACTGTAGTGCGATCTCTTTGTTGTGAAAGTGCAACTTACAAATTCATATGTTTTGTTCCATAACTGCACTCAAAACCAAAACAATGTAAAACTTTAGAGCCTACAAGTCCACTCAGTCCTCCTACTTGTTCAGCCAATCACTAAGACAAACAAATTTGTTTACATTTATGGGTGATGTTGCTGCAGTCTTCTTATTTACAATGTCACCAGAAAGTGAAAACAGGCATTTGCATGGCACTTTTGTAGCTGGGATTGCAAAGTTTTTATGTGCCCCTTCATGCTTCAGCCACCATTCAGGAGGACATGTTTCTATGCTGATGTTGCTCATTAAAAAAAGTGTTAATTAAATTTGTGACTGAAGTCCTGGGGGAGAATTGTATGTCCTCTTCTCTGTTTTACCCACATTCTGCCATATATTTCATGTTATAGCTGCCTTGGATGATGACCCAGTAAATGTTCATTTTAAGAACACTTTCACTGCATATTTGACAAAATGCAAAGAAGGTCCCAATGTGAGATTTCTAAAGATAGCTACAACGCTCGACCCAAGGTTTAAGAATCTGAAGTGCCTTCCAAAATCTGAGAGGGATGAGGTGTGGAGCATGTTTCAGAAGTCTTAAAAGAGCAATACTCCGATGCAGAAACTACAGAACCCGAACCACCAAAAAAGAAAATCAACCTGCTGGTGCCATCTGGCTCAGATGATGAAAATGAACATGCGTCAGTCTGCACTGCCTTGGATTGTTATCAAGCAGAACCCATCATCAGCATGGACGCATATCCTCTGGAATGGTGCTTGAAGCATGAAGGGACATATGAATCTTTAGCGCATCTGGAACGTAAATATCTTGCGATGCCGGCTACAACAGTGCCATGAGAATGCCTGTTCTCACTTTCAGGTGACATTGTAAACCAGAAGCAGGCAGCATTATCGCCTGCAAATGTAAACAAACTTGTTTGTCTTAGCGATTGGCTGAACAAGAAGTAGGACTGAGTAGACTTGTAGGCTGTAAAGTTTTACATTGTTTTATGTTTGAATGCAGTTTTTATTGTACATAATTATACATTTGTAAGTTCAACTTTCACGATGAGATTGCACTACAGTACTTGTATGAGGTGAATTGAAAAATACTATTGTTATTTTGAAGTGCAAATATTTGTAATAAAAATAAATATAAAATAAGCACTGTACACTTCGTATCTATGTTGTAATTGAAATCAATATATTTGAAAATGTAAAAAACATCCAAAAATATTTAAATAAATGGTATTCTATTATTGTTTAACGGTGCGATTAATCATGGCTGATTTTTTACATTGGTTTTAATTAGCCCTTTTTAAAATGTAGATCCTTTACTGGAGCATTAAGTAAGCCGGTCAGAGGATCTCTAGGAAGGAGGCATTTTGTGATAAGATTAATCTCTTTAATAATTTTCTCTCAAACAGTCTAATGCTTGGACACAACCACCACGTGTGCAAGTATGTTCCCCTCTCCCTGCAATCCCTCCAACAAAGGGACTCCCGTGTAGCAAAAATATGATAGCTCTTAATGAGTCAAATGCCATCTGTACAGCAACTTATAAAAGTTTTCTTTATGAGCTATACAAATTGAAGATGTATATCCCCTTTCCCATATGTAGACCCATTCATTCAGATCAACTTCTTTGTCCAAATCCCTCTCCCATCTTTTCATCTGGGTTGTTTTCTCATCAGCAGCTTTTTCAATCAAAATTGTACATATCTTAGAAATTAAACCGTTTGTTCCAGCTTGCTCCGTAGCAACTTCTCAAATGTGGTTAAAAGTGTTTGGTCCCCAGAGTGTAGCCACTTTGCTGCAGGGTGACTGCCCCCTTTTCCTTCCATTTTTGCCAGTATCTATTCAGATGTTAAGCAAACTGCAGTTGTTCTGTGTAATTGATTACATGAACTTAAACACTAGGTGGCATGATCTCACTGGAGAATATCTTGTTTGTACAAAACACTGAAAACTATGGGCCAAATTCTCAGGTGAGGCTAGAGGGAATCTAATTTGATGTACACATTGCAGGGACAGAAAGGACCAGTGTGTTGTGCCTGCTTAGGCTACTTCAGACTTACTACTGTGGACTCTCACACTGTTACCAATAGGTAACTTATATGAGGATGAGTGTATCATCTCCAGATTTGGCCGTTTAAGTTCTGGTTCACCACTTGTGATCATATCCTATAGATCATTCTAAATCCTACTGCTACCATTTTCAGTAGCACTGAAACATTGATGTATCTGACCCCATTTCCAGAAGTTCTGAGCACTCTAGTTAGTTGATGGGAACTGGTAGCACTCACTATTTCTGAAAAACAGCCCTAGCTTGTTTAACTTCTGAGTAATCTAAAGCAAAAATGCTAATGGATATAATAGGAATACTATTCACCTGAACATGAGCAACAAGAGGGTGTTCTCTACTCTGTTTATATATAAGCATCATGACACATTCAGGAATTTGACCTGTTCTTTTTGTACTGCACGTACTGAGTTTAATCAAAAGCAAGTGGAAGATGTTGGCCAAGATTTAAAAAAGTAACTAGTGATTTTTGGGTGCCTCAACTTTGGTGTGTCCAAACGGAGCAATCCTAAAGGGGCCTGATTTTCAGAAGGTGGGTGCTCAGCACTAGCCACTTTTGGAAAACCTTGGCCAGTATAAGTATTTGCCAGTCCTGATAATCTCCGTTACCTACCCAACAAATAGAAATGGATTATGGGAGGGTTTTGATTTTGGACAGGGGTGATCAATGAATATTCATCACCAAACGGATTGTTCATATTACATGTTGGACAGCATAAGGGGACACTGTCATTATAGAACTCCATATATTGAATTCCTTCAATGTTACTAATAACACTGACCCTGCAAGTCCCTCTGTACCAACTGGCAGAGGGCACACCATTTTGTAACGCACATCAGGCCTGATATAGTTATTGCCCCAACACACTGTTGTCAGGATAGTCATTTAAAAGGTGTCACATCTTTTGAAAACTAAACACCACACTGGTCATTACTGCCACTGTGAAAGGTATGTAACAACACTGTTATGTGAAATTATGGCTACTTTCTGTTTACAGACCCCAAACAGAATGTCAGACAAAGGAGGTAAAACAGGTTTGTTCTTAGACAAAGGAATGTGTATTTACTTGTCTGACCAGGTTGATCACAGGCAGAGAACAATGAAAGTATATGTACATATAAGGTAAACAAGGAGCCATCGAGCTAACAGGCAGGCCAGAGCGCTTAACAGTTGTGATGGGGGACAGAATCTGCACACCTGGAAGCCTTTTTGGTCCTTGAGACAGAGACAATGAACTTTGGGGATTGGGTAGAAAAGCAAAAGGCCATGTGGGTTATCTATCACCTGGGAGAACAAAGAAGCCAGTGTTTTGTCTCTGTGAAAGATGGTTCTCCTGCTAAACTAGTCAGAGAATGCTGACAACTTGGTGTAAGAAATTGTATTAGGTAAAGCTAACAAGCTGTGGTGTGTACTGGCTCTTTGGAGGCAGCAGACTCATGCTGTGAGTGTCCAGTAAGAGAGACTGGCCACAGCAGGGGAGATAGTTTTTGGGGAGACTTGGGACCAGAAGAGTTGTTGGGGTCACTCTGCAAGGAGTGACTGGGCTGGTGGAAGCCAGGGTGAGGCCACTGTCCTGTGAACACGCTGCTGGTGTCAGGGCTCTGATCCAAAGCTGCACAGCATAGAACAGGGGTCGGCAACCTTTCAGAAGTGCTGTGCCAAGTCTTCATTTATTCACTCTAATTTAAGGTTTTGCGTGCCAGTAACACATTTTAATGTTTTAGAAGGTCTCTTTCTATAAGTCTATATTATATAACTAAACTATGGTATGTAAAGTAAACAAGGTTTTCAAAATGTTTAAGAAGCGTCATTTAAAATTAAAATGCTGATCTTACGCCGCCAGCCTGCTCAGCTCGCTGCCAGCCTGGGGTTCTGTTCACCTAGGCCGGCAGCGGGCTGAGCAGGGCCTGTGGCCGGGACCCCAGACCTGGGGGGGGGAGGGTTCAGGGGTCAGGGCAGAGGGCTGGGGGAGGGGGTTCAGGGCAGAAGGCTGTGTGTGTGGGGGGGGGGGGTCAGGGCAGAGGGCTGGGGTGCTCCCAGCCCCCTGCCCTGAGCGGCTCAGGGCAGGGGGCTGGAAGGGATGTGCCCTGTTCCACCCCCTTCCCCCAGGCTCAGTCCCTACCTCTCTCTGCGTCCTCTACGGAGCTGTGTTCAGGCTGCCGCTCTTCCCCCTCCCCCTCGCAAGGGCCATCAGCTGATTGGTGCAGGGAAGGAGAGGGGGGGGCAGGAAAGCACCATGCGGGGGGAAGAAACGGGGGAGGGGGAAGCTTGGCTGCGGCAGAACCAACCTTCTGACTCCTGCCCCCTCAGGGGAGAGCGGTGGGCCGGGGGGGGGGGGGAGTTAGGCTGGGGACTGGGACCGCGGCAGGCAGCTGCGTGCCGCTCAAAATCGGCCTGCGTGCCGTGTTTGGCATGCGTGCCATAGGTTGCTGACCCCTCGCATAGAGGCACCCAAGGCTACAGGGCAGGTGGTGATAGACCCCCTCAAAGTGTCACAAATACCTTTGACTATTAACCCATAGGACTGAGCGTCCTTTGGAATGCCACTGAGGATAAGGAGTTATTCTCAGTACTTTCCTGTCCCTCCCTTTGCACCTGCGCTGTGTGTGTTCTCCAGCTCACTTCTAGCTGTACTGCCAGATATCCAGACCTTCCCAGGGCCTCCCTGTTATAGACATTTAAAGATTCCCTTCTGACTGGGCCTCAGCCCTTAGTCTTCCAGAAGCCCCGTTCCTTGGCTACACATAGCCTTCCCCTCCTGCTTCAGGCTTGTCTAAACAGCTGTGTTAGTTTGCCGTAAGCGAGGGTATGAATTTATAGTGCACTAGCTTCTCTGCACCAGCTCCCCCTGTGGACGCTCTTACTGCACACTAAGTATGTTTTCTGGTGGTGTAGCTTAATGCAGTGCCCGTGCGCACTAAGCCGTTGCACACAAAGGCACTCTTAAAGTATGTCTACACTTCAAAAGAAAAAAAGAATGGCAGCAAGTTTCAGAGCCTGGGTCAACTGACTTGGGCTCAGGGGGGCATGCGCTTTACGGCTAAAAATAGCAGTGTTAAGCATTGCTGCTCTGAAACCTGGTGAGGAGGGTGGGTCTCAGAGCCTGAGCTCCAGCCCAAGCAGGAAGCTCTAACACTGCTATTTTTAGCCACAATACACAAGCCCAAGTCAGTTGACCCAGGCTCTGAGGCTTGCTGCCGCTTGGTTTCTTTTTTGCTATGTGGACGTACCTGTTTGCACAGTCAGTGTGTCTACATGAGCAGTTAGTGTGGAGCAGATAGTGTACATGAACTACTGTGGGCTTTTCCCATGTAAAAAAACACCTTCCTAGGATAACATTTTCAAGGAGGTAGCACACAATTCCCATTGAATTTCACTAGGTTCTGAACATCTTGCTCTCTCAGGATCTTTTACAAATCCCCTAGCCCAATGACAGGATTGTAATAACTGCAAGGGAATATCTAAATTCAAGCAAAACAAAGCCATAAATCATAGACAAATCTGTAAAAAAATCCAACCCACCTTTATTAATATTTAAACTTTGACTTTACAAAAATCTAACTACTGCACCACGTGGCAAGCCTAAACAGCTTTCCCTGTTTGCTAATGCACTTGGAACAATATGGTTCGGCTGATCATTTTTCCTTTGCTTTTAAAATAAATGTAAATGTTTTCTTTAGGCATTATATTGAAACAGTTCCTAGCTGGTGGCTCTTAGACATGGAATTACCCTTAGTGAATGCAGGTAAGCCTTGGCAACTGCCTTTGCCCCATAAATATACATTGTAGGTTATTACTCCTTCTGGAAACTATTGAACAATTCTGAACTGTTATAGGAGCGTGAGGGAGAGAGCAATTGCAAACATCAGTAGAGAAGGTATGTTAAGTGGCAGTATAGCCTAGTGGCGTAGTCCCTAAACTAGGATTTAGGAGACTTGGGTTGGCTTCCTAGCTCCTTTATGAGTTTGCTGGGTGCCCTTAGGCAAGTCACGTCTCCCCGTGCTTTCGTTTCCTCACCTATAAAACGGGGATAATGATACTGGCACATTGATATCGCAATGATGAAAAGTGCTAAATTTTTATTATCAGATGTTTTGTTATTTGCTGTGAAATTAATTGACTGTTGTAAGTAAGGGCATAATGAATGACAAAAAAGTGATTAACTGAAACAGTAAAATAAGAAACCTAATGCTAAAAATACTTCTCTGACTTCCCCGTGTTAACTAATAAGATAGATCTCTATTAATATCCAACTCAAAACTGATAGGATCTTATGCTTCCTTAATAAGGTCATAATTAAAATTAAAATATTAAAACCACATTTTCAGGCATAATTTGTTCTAGATAGAGATGGAGGAAATGAGGTGAGGCCAAGCCTCACTTTTGCAATCAGGATTGTAAACACATCCTTTAGAGCTGTGATGTTCTAGGGCAGTGGTTCTCAACCAGGAGTACACATACCCCTGGGGATACGCAGAGGTCTTCCAGAGGTTACATCAACTCATCTAGATATTTGCCTAGTTTTACAACAGGCGACATAAAAAGCACTAGCGAAGTCAGTACAAACTAAAATTTCATACAGACAATGACTTGTTTATATTGTTCTATATTCAATACACTGAAATGAAAGTATAATATTTATATTCATATTCCAATTGATGTATTTTATAATTATGTGGTAAAAATGAGAAAGGAAGTAATTTTTCAGTAATTGTGTGAAGTGACATGTTTGTATTTTTATGTCTGATTTTGTAAGCAAGTAGTTTTTAAGTGAGGTGAAACTTAGGGATACAGAAGACAAATCCTGAAAAGGGTACAGTAGTCTGGAAAGGTTGAGAGCCACTGTACTAGTGGGTACTCTTGTGGGGGGACCTCTGTTAAAATGTTGCTAGTGCATTGAGGGGAAGGCTTCAGCATAATTTATCTGCTTGTGATGGAGGAGTTTGCCTCCTGTCTGGATACTGTTACATCACACCCACCAGATTACTTTTCATGTGGGTTCCTACAAATACTTCTCAGGAGCCAATCTTTTGCCTTTGGAATGAACCATATTGCACCAAATGGCATTCTGTCTGTCTCTCTCAAATATTGCAATGGATGAGGAGCACCTTCAAAAATATTCCCTACAAAGTCTTCATCCCTCCCATCTCCATTTCCAGGCACACCCCTAGGGCATTGGGCTGAACATAGTTTTCAGCATAGTTTTCATAAACGATTGCAGGAAACATTTGTTTTCCCAGGAGTGTTGCCTCCCTACGTGGTTATTTTTATGCAAACAAAACCATTTTCTCAGTCACACCCCCGGCTCTCTGTAACCTTATGCATGACTGCATAAATTGCAGGCTAAGTTGAGGAAGTTTTTCAGGAGTCCCTTATTACATTTTTTTTAATAGCTCTTCCCTCTTTTTGAGATTGGGGAGGGACTAGGGCATGATTCAAACCCACTGGAGTAAATGCAAAGACACCTATTGCATTCAAGGAGCTTTGGATTAGGTGCTTAATAAAGAGAGGGAGTCATTTGTATTTGGATCTGGATTGCAGGTGAATAAACCTGTCCCAAAGTCCAATGAGGATGCGAAGACCCTGGGTCTTGTATTGTGCTCCTCCCTAGCTTGTAATTAAAGAAACAAAACAAAGTTCTATTTGTCCAGAGCAGGCTTCAGAGTGATAAGATATCAATGTTTATAATGGTGTGAAAGGAATTATCATGGTAATCCAAGACTTGGTCTTGCTGTCCCATTCCCCGGGCTTTCATAGGCAATTAAAAGAGGTGCATCAGCATGGAAAGCAAAAGCAGATGGCTTACTTAACAACCTAGTGCTTAAAGAAAAAGCTGCACTCTTGCAGCCCAGCCGTATGATGGTTCTCAAGATTAAGATAAGCAGCTGTCACAATGAATAAACTGTGAATGTGGTGAGTCTTTATTTAAGGAATTTTTTTTATTGCACTTGGCATTCTTGAGCGGAGTGCTGCAGGTCGCTCTCTCCTGAAACCTGCTACTGTTTGTGGCTCTGGCATTGTCATTACCCAGTGGAAGAGACAGTCAGCCAGCTTCCAACTTGCATTAATATTAGTGCATTAAGAAGAAAGCTCCACTGTTTAGGCAATAGGTTCAGCTTTTCAGGGTGGGATTTTCAAAAAACCTCAGCATTGGCCTAGGGTGACTCTGGTAGAAGACAATGGAGTTTTTACCCATGACTTCACTGGGAGCAGAGTTAGGCCAATACAGAGCGCTTTCGAAAATCCCACCCTTTGTGTTTAATATTAAAATGTGAGACTATTTTCAACAGTGCTTATGTAAAAATGGCCCCTTCTCATTCAGCAGACCCCTTCCTTCTTTTTGCAGTTAGATTCATAGCCTCTGACTTCACCGATTAAGATAAATTTTTACAGCTACTCATTCTTGTTAGCCAGTACAGCTAGGGGAAAGGGAGTTGGGCTCTCTTTTGGCTTGTGTGTCATTAACAGACACACTCTTTTGTCATTGTGTGTCAGAGTTGTGACTGCAGAATCTTTAATGTCAAATTCTTCCTGGCTTGGGCATCACCAACTTGACTCTCAGATCTCAAAGAGTTTACAGGCTTGGTAGTTAGTTTTTCTTGAAAAATGAGCACACCTCAGGAGCCATCGATAAGGAGTGGCTGAGAGAATAAATACTGAGCCTCTTGATGCCCATTAAGGATTCACTTTTCAGAGCAGGACCATTTTTTAAACATTAAACTCTTTATTCAGTCTTTTAGGCTGGGATATTCAAAGGAGGTGAAGGAAGTTAAATGCTCCACTCCCACTGAATTTCAATGGGATTTGGATGTCTGACTCCCATAGCTTCCTTTAAAAATCCCAGCCTTAATATATATATGAAAGGGGGGTGGAAATTGCTTTTTTCAGCGACTTCCCTCTGTGTCTCCCTTGGGGTCTGCTGTGCCTTGACCCTGGCAGCTAGCTACAAACAGATCTCATGGCGGGAGGATACTGTTTCTGGTTCCTCTGTGTCTTCCTCTCTGTGAATACTGTAAGGACATGGAAGTTGTTGTCACTGACTTTCCAGTAACTGCAGGAGCAGGAAGCACAAGGCTCTCGGTCCAGAGTAGGATGTATCCCAGCTGTTCAGATAGTGCCCTGTTCTTTCTGCTGGCTTAAGTACGGTCAGTGGCCCCAGTTGACTGCTCTTAGAGTCCACCAATAGGATGTCAGAGGGCAGCCTCAAACTGGGGCTGGGCTTCCTGGGTCATCAGTTGTTAGCAGACTGCCAAGCAGAGGGTTGAAATATGGCTCTTCCTCTGGACCTGGGTTCAAGGCCTGTGGATAATGACACCCACTCATCAAAAAAGCAAACTTTCCTTTGCCTCCATTTTACTTACATATCCTAACATCCAAGTGTGTTAACACTGTGTCTCAGACAGTGCATTCAAAATCTTTTTAGGATCTGATGTCCTTTTGTCCCTTGCAAGTTTGCATGGCATTTCTTTCCTCCTCCAAGATCATTTCTCTTTGAACTGCATGGATATTCCAGATGTTTCAGCCTGTGAAGCAGCAGCTCCCTTACATATAACAAACCCAGAAGACTAATCCCAATAAAGCGTTTAGAAGAGCATCAACTTAACCACAAGCTGTTTGAATGTCAAGATGCGGAGTCTGCGATTTTTTGCTTACGTTAATTTTTGATAAGATTGTATACCACATCTCAGTCAAAACAAGGGGAAAAAAGAAAAACTCTGAAATGTTTGTTTGCCAAGTTATCAGCTTTCAACTTAGGCAGTGGCAGAAGATTGTGTGATGCCTTAAATCTCACTTAAAGCATCAAAAACACGTTCACCCTGATTTCGTAGTGGATAGATTGTCTCTGCCCTTGCTGATCATCTTTTTGTGCTTTGGCATTTTAATTTATGCTGATTTGCTTCAACACATCCCACCAACAAGTGGAAGTGGAAAACAGGGTATACGATCTCTGAACAATTCAAAAGAATAGAACAACTTGGGGAACAACCATTGCAGCAGTTTCTCCAACAAGATTTAGTGAGTGGGCAGCACATGGGATGACAGGTGCATGCTAATTCACCTGCTGAATATGATTTTGAATACCTTTGTATGCAGCAGCCATGTTAGCTCTGTTGTCATAGCTTTGTCCCTTGCAATCAGGCATATCTAACCTGTCCTTTTTCAGCTTCTCTAAAATAGCTTCCATAATTCCCTGCCCTGGTTTGGTATGGATATCAATGAACTCCTCTACAAAGCGCTCAACAACCTTTGCACCATCTGTGATGCTGGCAGAGCCAGATGCCAGCTCATGTTGAAGTCCCTATGTCGCAACTGAACACTGACAAATACAGAGCTGGAATCGGTCTGGCCTACCTGTGTGTTAGTATTATTAAAACAGGTATTAGAATTATAAGAATGTGTTTAGAGCTTGCTGAATGCTTGTGTGTTACTGCATATATTAATCTCACATGTAACATCTATGTCCTATAGTGTAAAGTAATATTTAAGCAGTTGTCTTGTGAGCTGCTGTGACTATGTAAAACACCAGATAGGAAAGAGACATTAATTAGCGTGAAATGCTGATCTGTAACAGAAGGTGTTATGTCATCCCCAACAGGAAAGGTCCACTGACATTAGATGGACTATTGTGGGACATTAAAAAGGACAAAAGATGTTTGTTGTTCTTCACTGGAGAGACAGGGGAGAGCAGATGAGCCATGCAAGTGGATTCCTCTGGTCAGCTGAACTTGCAGCTCAGAGCACCTGGCAACATGGGGATAACACCCTCTCTTCCCCAAAAAAGGAACTGGGGATCACTATGCAACTTGGATTCTGGAGGGCAAGGTTTCTAGGCATAAGCAAGAGGTCCCCAGATGCTTAGCCTGAGTTAGCCCTAAAGGATATATACAGCTTGCTGAATATAGAAGCTTCTACCTTTTGAAAATTAAAATTATAAGTCATCTGTTTACCTGTTTTAACCTTGTAAATAACTTTATTTCTTTTTCCTATTTAATACATTTTCATGTAGTTTATTATAGGCTTGGCCACAAACATAGTCTTTGGGCTGAGATCTAAGGTGCAATTGACTTGGGGTAAATGACTGATCTTTTGGGACTGGGAGTAACCTGAATATTGCTGTGATTCTCGGTGTATGGGATGATCTATCACAATGGTACACTCACCTGGGTGGTGAGATATATTGCAGCACTGAAGGGGACTTTCTGTGACTCCATGGTTAGGCTGTTATATAGAGCCTGAGGAGTTTGCACTAGATACTTAGTTGATGAAATCTTAATATAGAACTCACAAGCAATTTGTGGTTTATGTCCTGCTTCTTAACAATCTGCTCTGAGGTTGGTACTCTCACTCCTGAGCCACTGCAGGTATCATTACACTGGCGTAGGTGTCAGGATTCACATACTACCGGTCAATTAAATGTATACATCATAACCCCAGTGCTGTTAAAGTTTAATCTTGATATTGAGTGTTTTAAAGGCTAAAAATAGACACAGTGAGGAAATCACAGTCATGTGACAGTCTTGAGAGAAAAAAACCCTTGAACATTTGTGTTTGCAGAAGGGATTATCCATTAAAAGGAAAGCCCAAGATCAAAAGCTGAGAGCTTTCCTCATAAGCTTGGAGCAGGTACCAAGGAAAGGAGAAGAGCTAGAGCCTGTGTAACGAAGCGGCCTATGGCGGGACACTACTGAGAGGATCAATTCAGGACAAATTGCTTAGAGCAGGGCAGTCACAGCTCAAGGGTGGGGTTCCTTCACAAATGCCATCACCCAACTTGATCCTTACCCATCACCCCAGATAGAGGACCTACCGGAACTATTAGAGGGGTGCAACGTTCATAAGTACTCTGGATTTGACTTGAGGGTATTGGCAAATTTCTTTATATGATGATGCGGAGGAAAAGTCAGCTTTCTAGTGGAATCTAGCCTATATGAGTTTAAGGTTATGCTTGTATTCCATAGTGTAAGGTAATATTTGAGCAGTTATATTGTGAGCCTCTGTGACTATGTAAATCACCAGACAGGAGAGAGACATTAACTAGCATTAAGTGCTGATCTGCGACAGATGTTGTTATGACCTGCCTGAATAAAAGGTCGATCGACCCCAGATGAACCATTGTGGGACATTAAAGAGGACAAAAGATATCTGGTATTCTGATCTCCCTGCCCCGCCCCATGAAGATGAGCCAGGCTAGTGGATTTCTCCCATCATCTGAGCTTGCAGCTCAGAGAACTTGGCAGAAGGGGGATAAAAACCCCAAAGAAAAAGAACTAAGGGTCTCTACGCAGCTTGGGCTCTGGAAGGAGAGATTTCTAGGTATAAGCAAAAGATTCCCCAGTTGCTTAACTTGAGTTAGCCCTAAAGGACATATAGAACTTGCTGAATGTAGACTCTTCTATTACCTCTTGAAAATTAAGATTGTAACTCATTTGTGTATCTGTGTTTACCTGCTTTAAACTTGTAAATAACTCTCTTATTTCCTTTTCCTGTTTAATGAATCTTCATGTATTGTATTATCAGACTGGCTACAAATGCTGTCTTTGGTGTGAGATCTAAGGTGCAATTGACCTGGCGTAAGTGACTGATTTTTGGGACTGGGAGTGACCGGAATATTGCTGTGGTTCTTGGTGTAAGGGACCATCTATTACAAAGGTATGCTCACCTGGGTGGTGAGATAGGAGTACCCAAGGGGACAGTCTGTGACTCTGTTGTTAAGTTATTTTAGTGCCTGAGGAGTTTACACTTGATACTTGGTTGGTGAAATCTAAGTATAGAACTTACAAGCAGTGTGGGGTTTGTGCCCTGCTTCGTAGCAGTCTGCCCTGCGGTTGGTACGCAGGCTCTGGAGTCACTGCAGGCAGTGTTACACTGTCTTTCAAAACCTCAACATACCTTAACACCTGAGTCATTTGTCCCACTTGTTAGAGGTCTGGAGTGCAATCAAACATAATAGAGAAGTATTTAGCTTTCATACTTTTACAAAAATAATCTGCTGTACTTTTATTATGATCTTACTGATAAATTCATTTTAAATTCGGTTTGATAAGTAGCTTTGTGGTTCTGGCCTTAATAGTTTCCACATGATATCATGGCACACTATCATACCTGGCAAGCAAGTCAAGTGAGCCCCAACATTTATTATTACAAGGGCTATCTAATTTCTTGTCTGAACCTCTCAAAGCTAAACACCTCTCATCTAAGTACAGCAAAATAGCCTCGATGACACAAAATATTATGCCACATGTCCTTCTGCATCTGATAGCAGGTTTGCATACCTTTGTCCATTGTGCAACTCTTTTTCAATCATTTGACAAGTTCCATCCACCAAGTGATTGCCTCCCTGTGTTCCTTTGAATGTTTGTATTGGTATATTCATGTGCTAAAGAACATAACCTTCGTGAACTTCAGTTTTACGCTTCGCAAAGGAAGATGAGGCATTTGACTGAAAAGGAAAAGAAACGAAACAGAACAAGGAAGCAAAAATCAAAGTGTACATCAACCAAGATCACTGGTATAATCCCCCATTAGGAGTTTGGACAAAGAACTGCGATTTAATACTTGCCTTCCTTTGCATTCATTAGGTGAAACATCTTGTTTTATATTAACAATTGGACCATATTCCATCCACAAACAGTCAACACAATCCGGCTCTTGTGGCCTAGTAGCTGGATCAGTTTTGTCATAGTCAAAATTCTTCCCCACGCTTTCAATAACTGAACCGCTTTTAGCATACATGTCCATAGCAATTGCACTAGCAACCAACAGGCAATCTTCTGTCCTAGATTCAGAGATTCCGCCACCAAGCAATTCAACACCAAGCTGAGCTCTGTGCCAGAATCATACTCTGGCACGCAACAAACCTGACAAACCCAAATCAATGTCCTTGCCAGCTAAGGAAGGCTCAGAAGTGTGAATAACAGAATCATCCATGGATTGTGCAACAGGAACATAGTCGAACTTTGCACGTTTCAAGAAACTTTGTAGACCACTTTCACTTTTCTGATCTTCTTTTTTCATGGGCCTGCTACAGCGTGTGCTTTTGAGCATCACTCTTGTGCTTGAAGATTGTCATGGCAGAAATCATGGTTGATCATAAGAATTCACCCACTAAGCTCTTCATGAATGAATTGCTAGATTTGGAATGACAGCTGTAGTGGGTGAAAGTGCTAACTAATATCTCTGTGAAACTGAGAAATCAGATGAAAGGTCATAATATCTCTGTGAAACTCAGAGCTATAGCCAGTGGTCAAAGTGTATGTGGGGGGATGTGTCACAGACCCTCCCTTCCAATTATTTTTGAAGATCAAAAAGGATTTGCACAGAGCTTCTTACAGAACTGCTGCTTCAAACTGCTCCCAGGGCTCCTGCTGCTTCCTCATACAGCTTCCCAGGGTCCACTCTATTCTCCCATGGGCAAGCACTGTTCACTCATAGACCTGCCCATCAGTGTACAGGGAGTGGGTGGTGCCTGTGTCCATGGAGGAGTGGAGCAGATCCCAGGACTGAAAGATGCAGCAGCAGCCCAGGGAGTGGCAGATGTAGCAGCTGCGGGGGAGGGAGAACACAGCCTAGAAGCTAGGGAGGGGCCAGGAGAAGCCACAGGGAGCATGGTCCCTCCTCCACTGGCCACCCAGCACTTTGTAGAGACAGGCTTAGAGCTGAGCAAGCAGGGAGCAGCAGGGGCAGAGGCAGCAGCCCTGGCATGGGTCCCAGAGACTCAGAAAACCATCCCCATGGTCACTGCTCTCCCAGCTCCAAAGAGACCCTCTCCTCTTTGGTTTGGATATCAATGATGTAAGCAGGGTTTGAATGAATTCTTCCCTGACAGCTAGCTGGGTGGGGAGGAGACTTCAGGGAGCAAACTGTATTTACATGAACACACCTACTCTGCTTAGATAGACTGCAGATAGAGTGGTGTGTTGCTCAAAATAATCAACTTTGGCTGGTGTTGGGTTACAAATCACTGTAGTACTGAATGCAGGGGTAGTGAAATACTGTTACCAATGTTGTCATTATTGTATGAATACAGGGAAACAGCAGCAGGACTGTGCTTAACCTGTCCCAAACGAGGGGGTCACCCTCAGCTGAAAGCCAGGGGCTTGAATGCCAGAGCTCTGTGACAGTAAGGGAGGAGAGAGGTGTTCTAGCCAGGAGGTGTGATCTCTCTCTCTCTCTCTCTCTCTCTCTCTCTCTGGGTCCTACCCAGTCTGGTTTAACCTGTTCTTCCCCACTGTTCAAAGAAAGAGCTCAATAGGCTTCATTAAGAGCCTCTTTGTTTAAGAGCCTCTTTGTTATGTTAAAATACTCAAATGAGAGCTGAAATCACTTGAGATGGGGCAGTGTTTCTGCCCAGCCTGCAAAGACCTGAAGATTACTAAGGCCCTGTCTACGCTGGCATGTTTCTGTGCAGTAAAGCAGCTTTCTACATTGTAATTGCCAAGGTGTACACACTGCCAAGCCACTTAGTGCGCAGAAACTGCACAGTTGCAGCGCTGTAAAAAAAACCAACCAAACAAACAAACAAAAAACCCCACCCCAACGAGAGGTGTACAGCTTTCTGCACTGGGGGTACAGCACCGCGGTGCCAGTGTAGACACCCTGGTCGATTACAGTGCTGCGATTGGCCTCTGGGAGGTGTCCCACAATGTCTGTTCTCACCTCTCTGGTCATTGTTTGAACTCTACTACCCTGCCTACAGGTGACCAACCATCATCCCCACCCCGTAAATTCCTTTGGAATTTTGAAAGTCCCCTTCCTGTTTGCTCAGTGATGTGTGCAGTGGTCTCAGTACATTTTTACAGGTGGTCATGCCTGCTCAACACACCAGGCAATTCCCTGCTTGGCGCAATGCCGAGCTTCTGGACCTCATCAGCATTGGGGGAGAGGAGGCTGTCCCGTCCCAGCTGTGCTCCAGCCATAGGAATTGTGATACCTATGGACAGATTTCACGATGCGTGACAGAACGGGGGCCAAGCCATTCTGTACCCACGAGCTGCCGGTTCTACAAAGAGCTGGACATGATACTCAGTATCCACTATGGATACTTTGGTGGCTCGCATGCCAGTCGAGAGTGGACCAAGCCAGAAGGAGGAGGAAATCTTGAATGAGGATGTGAAGGGGGAGGCGGACCCAGAGGCAGAGGATGACTCAGAGGTCATCCAGGAGCCTTTTTCTACCCCGGAGGAGGCTAGCCAGTCACAGCTGTTGGATATTGCAAAGCGCGAACAAGAGAGGAGGCCCCTGGTAAGTGGATTTGATTTTGGGAATCGCTGAAGCAAGTTGTTACAGGCAGGAGGTTGCAGAAAGCAGGCTTGTGTCCCACCACATGCCTAATCTGAGCAGTAGAACAGGGTGTTGATTGACTCACTCACTTCACAGGAATATGCCTCAGATCTCCAGGAAACTGTCATGGAGATACTGGGCAATCCACGCCGCAGGTTCTTTGGCAGAGCTGCTTTGTTTCTTGCCTCATTAACGGTAACTTTCCCACACCACTGTGCCATCACCGGAGGCAGAGCCGGCTCTAGACCCCAGCGCGGCAAGCACGCGCGTGGGGCGGCCCTTTCCCGGGGGGGCGGCAGGCTGGGCCGGCGGACCTGCCGCAGTCATGCCTGCGGGAGGTCCACCGGAGCCCCGGGACGACCGGACCTGCCGCAGGCATGACTGCGGAGGGGGCGCTCGTCCAGCGGCTCCAGTGGACCTCCCGCAGGCATGACTGCGGACGGTTCGCTGGTCCCGCGGCTCGGCTGGACCTGCCGCAGGCATGCCTGCGGCAGCTCAACCAGAGCCACCGGATCAGCCAACCGTCCGCAGCTGCGGGAGGTCCAGCCGAGCCGCGCAACCAGCGGACCCTCCGCAGTCATGCCCACGGGAGGTCCGCTGCTCCCGCGGCTCCGGGGCGCCTCCCGGGCATGACTGCTTGGGGCGGCCAAAAACGTAGAGCCGCCCCTGACCGGAGGGAGGTGGGAGGGGAACGGCCGGATGGACCATTGCTGCACACAGGAGAGCCGCATAAGGGCCAGGGCAGAAACTGCAGTCTTGGAGAAGACCCTCCCTTGATAACCTGCTCACCCTCAGCAGCGAGTTATCTTCCATAATGAACACAGCCTGTGGAAAATGTAGGACAGGAATGATTATCAGGACCCCCCCTACAGTACTGGCTCTCCCCAAGAGCCATGTGCCCAATGTACAGCAGGGTCTGGGAAGAGTGATTTCCCCTGCCCCTGTGGCTACTCACCATTTTGGGGGTCTTGTGACTCATGTGTGCTTGCCTGGGGTCAGCCAGTTAGTGACAGGTGTGTGAGTACTGGCTGTGCTTTAAATCACTGAATCAGTGTTCTGTGTGTTGCAAACAATATTGTTTCTGTAAAATATTGTGTTTAAACTTCACAGAGATGATCTTGGGAGCCCAGCCTCCCTCTTTGTTATTGGCGGCTGAATGGCTATGCAGAATTAGAAAGCAGCCAAGAAGAACTAAGGAGGACTTTCTGCGTGATGTTATGATGCGCTCTGCGGCCAAGAAACAGGAATTGAAAGAGTGGCAGGACAGCGAGAAGAGGGACCGAAAGCCAAGCAGACATGCTCCAGGTGATACTAGCACTGCAAACGGAGCAGTTCCGTGCCCACCCTCCCCTGCAGCTGCGGTCGCTAAACTCTTTCCCATGCTCGCCCCAGACACCAGCAACACACTCTTATCAACCTCCTGGCTCCAGTCTGTAGCCGTGGCATTCCACTCCTCCCCCGTCACAGTCCAGCACTGCAGACTCCCAGTACCCACTGCCATAGGTGCCGACTTCCCCTCTGCCCAGTGGGTGCTCAATCCTCCACCCCTGGCCCCGCCTCTTCCCGACCCTGCATCGCCCTCACCCCACCCCTATTCCACCCTTTCCCCAAAGTCCCCACCCCTGCCCTGCCTCTTCTCCGCCTCCTCCCCTAGCGCACTGCATCCCTGCTCCTCCCCCTCCTTCCTAGAAAGTCCTAAGTACCGCCAAACAGCTGCTAGGCGGTGGGGGGCAGGAAGCGCTGGGAGGGAGGGGGAGGAGCAGGGATGCAGCGTGCTTGGGGGGTGAGAAGGAGGTGAGGAGGGGGGAGCTTAGCTGCTGGTGGGTGCGGAGCACCCACTAATTTTTCCCTGGGGGTGCTCCAGCCCCAGAGCACCCACGGAGTCGGCACCTATGCCCACTGCACTCAACACCCGTCCCTCTGAAGTACAGTACCCGCTGCACTGTACTCCAAAGGAGAAGGTTGGATATGATCCCTGGACATACACAAATCTTTAGCCGGCCTGGGACCCACCTCCTCCTGAGACCTTCCCTTCCCCTATCCCCCTCACTGCTGATATTTTTTTTTGTTTGACTCTCTCCTCCAGTTGTTGTTTTTAATAAAAGAATTGTGTGGGTTTGAAAGCAATCTTTATTTTATTAATTGAAAGCAAACAGAGCCCCGAAAAGCAACAGACAATTATGTTAAACCTTCATATTGCATCGTCTGCACCAATCACAATCACCTCCTAGCATTACAAGCACTGCACTCCCGAGCATAGCAACAAATACTAGTGGCTTTCAGCTTCAAATTGCTGCCTCAAGGCATCCCTGATCCTTATGGTGCCACGCTGTGCCCCTCTAATAGCCTTGGTCTCTGGCTGTTCAAACTCAGCCTCCAGATGCTGAGCATCTGCAGTCCAGTCCTGAGTGAAGCTTTCACCCTTCCCTTCACAAATATTATGGAGCATACAGCATGTGGATATAAGCATAGGAATATTGTCATCGGCCAGGTCCAGCTTCCCATAGAGGCAGCAGCAGCAGGCCTTTAAATGGCCAAAAGCACTCTCAACAGTCATTCTGCACTTGCTCAGCCTGTTGTTGAACCGCTCCTCGCTGCTGTCAAGTTGCCCTGTATATGGCTTCATAAGCCATGGCATTAAGGGGTAGGCAGGGTCTCTCAGGATCACAATGGGCATTTTGACTTCTCCTATAGTGATCTTCTGTTCCAGGAAGAAAGTCCCTGCTTGCAGCTTCCTGAACAGGCCAGTGTTCTGAAAGATGCGTGCGTCATGCACCTTTCCAGACCAGTCTGTGAAATGCCCACAGTGATCCACAAGAGCTTGGAGAACCATAGAGAAATACCCCTTGCAATTAATGTACTCAGTGGCTAGCTGGTCTGGTGCCAGAATTGCAATGTGTGTACCATCTATTGTTCCGCCGCAGTTAGGGAAGCCCATTTGTGCAAAGCCATTCACAATGTCATTCACGTTGCCCAGAGTCATGGTCTTTCGGAGTAGGACAGGGCGGCCCAGAGGATTCAGGGGGCCTGGGGCAGGGCCGGGTCTTTGGCAGCAATTCAGCGTCGGGTCCCTCTCAGAGGGAAGGACCCACCGCCAAATTGCCACTGAAGAATGAAGCGGCGGCAGTAGAGCTGCCCCTCGATTGCAGCTTTTTTCTTTTTTTTTCTTTTTCCGCCACTTGCGGCGGCGCTTGTACTCACTGGGCGGCGCTCCGAGGCTTCGGCAGCACTTCAGTGGCGGGTCCTTCACTCGCTCCAAGTCTTCCGTTGCACTGAAGGACCCACCACCGAAGACCCGGAGCGAGTGAAGGGCCCGCCACTGAAGTGCTGCCGAAAACCCGGAGTGGCTCACGGGGCCCCTGCGGGGCCCAGGACCTGGGGCAAATTGCCCCACTTTCCCCCCCACCCCCCGGGCAGCCCTGGAGCAGGATGCGATTAATGGCCCTGCACATTTCCGTCAACCCTAATCCAACGGTTGTCTTTCTCACACCGAACTGGTTAGTGACCGATCAGTATCAGTCTGGCGTAGCCAGCTTTCACAGTGCAATCGCCACGCACTTCTCCAACGGGAGGACAACTCTCATTCTTGTGTCCTTGTGCTGCAGGGCTGGGGCGAGCTCATCACACAGTCCCATGAATGTGGGTTTCCTCATCCAAAAGTTCTGCAGCCACTGCTCATCATCCCAGACGGTGCATCATGATGTGATCCCACCACTCAGTGCTTGTTTCTCGAGACCAAAAGTGGCATTCCACTGTGGTCAGCACCTCCGTGAATGCCACATGTTGTAGCTACTACACGTAGCAAGATCAATGTTACACTCCTCTTGCCTTTGTAGTTTAAGGAATAACTCCACTGCCACTTATGATGTGTTAATTGGAGTGAGCAGCGTACTGGTCAATAGTTCGGGATCCATTCCTGCAGACCGAAGAGGCAGCGTGCGCAGTACACAAACTGTTGAAAGATGGTGCCAAATGTGGACAGAAGCACAGGGATTGCTGGGATGCAAAGCAATGCATCACGGGGCATTGGGACAGGACTCAGGATGCCCCACGACTCCCTCCACCTTCCCACAAGTCTTAGCAGCAAAAGAGAAAGAGGTGCTCTGTGGGATAGCTGCTCAGAATGCACCGCTCTGAATAGCGCTGCAAGTGCTGCAAGTGTGAACACGCTATTGCACAGGCAGCTGACAGTGTGAACACACAACAGCGGTTTTCCTTCTGCGCTCTCTGAGCAGTGCTGTAACTGCTGGTGCTGTAACTCTGCCAGTGTAGACATGGAGACTGATGTGCAGAGGTCGCAGCAGAGAGGCAGGTGGCAGCAGAAGGTGACTGACAGTCAGTCGGAGAGGCTAGTGAGGCGATGTGCAGAACGAGTGGCTTGTGAGGCAGTGAGGAACCGTGGCTGGTGGGGCGGCCAGCAGAGAGGAGCAGTGGCTGGCAGGGTGGCTAGTTGGTGAGGAACAGCAGCTGGCAGGGCAGCCAGCCAGAGCAAGCGTAAGCAAGGTGCCTTCTTCCCCAGGTGGGAAGTGAAATCACACAGATGCACCTCTGAACCCTGGGTCCCCACTGACCAAGGACAATCACTGTGAGTGGGAGATAGTGAGGGAGCAGAGAGGGGCACAGAAAAGGAACCTTTGGCTGGTTGTAGAACTCAAGAACGTGAGGTGGAAGGCACTGCCCCATGCACGCTGGGGTGGGTGTCCTGCTCATTTATGATTATGAATGCCACTTGTGACATTTTCCCTAATTAGTGGCGGGTGACTTCCCTCTGTTCATTAAAAGTTTCTTTTCTACACTAATACTGTGCTTGTGAGTGGGGAAGTTGCCTCTCAGAGGCGCCCAGGGGTGGTGTGTAATTTTCCCAGGTTACTGGGTTGGGGCTCGAGCCGGTTCCGTGTTGTATTGTTGAAAAGGAACCCCTAGGTATTGAACCCAGCCCTGGTTGCTACTGGCTCCACCAGGCAGAAGGGTTACAACGACATCCACAAAGCAGTAAGCAGGGTCCTGAATACACCCTTCAGCACTAAGCAGGCCACTAAATAGTACAGTTGGGGCACTAAAGGGGCCCCTGCATACACCTTTGGGAGAACTAAATGGGGCCCTGAATCGTCCATTTGCGACCCTAAACAGGGCACCAAATAGAACATTTGGGGCACTAAACAGCCCAGAGCTAAAAATACCTGAAGGGAATCCCCTCAAGAAAGGGTTTGAGAGGGAAGGCAATGAATATAGGCTTGAGGGTTTCTTTCAGTGGCTCCCCCTTAGGACGGGGGATTTTGCTCCCTCCTTCAAGCTGTCAGGGCTTGACAGAGCTGTCTCACGCTGGAGCGCTGAAGAGCAGCACATAAAATGAAACCAACCCTGCTGCAAAACCACACACGCATGCTAAAGGGAGGGGTGGGTGTGGGTGCTGTGGGGAAGAGGAGGTAGAACGAGTTAGACTTGCTCCAGTCCCGCCCCCAGACTTCACTGCAGCCTCCTTTCCACCTGATTATGCCACAGATGCCTCAGCCAAGTCTGAGATGTGTTGAGCTGTCCGCTCTCTTCCTCTCTCTTCAGCCACAGCTGGCTGGGAAAGGCCATTTGGGACCTGCACTGCCCCTTTGCATGGACCTCTGTGGACAGAGAAGTAACAGCGGCCCAGCAGCTGGGTGAAAGTAGCCAGGGGGACTGCAGAGGAAACATCCCCTGGAACAAAGTTGTTTGCAGAAATAAATACCAGGTAACAACTTAAACAAGTGTTGAAGGAAGGGTGCAGTGTCTCAATCAGTAGCTCCTCTTCCTCTCTTCTCAGTGTGTTGCAATGCAGCAGCCAGCATGCTTCCGGTGGTGACTGAATTCTGTGGGGAAAGGCTTTTTAGACAGCAGTGTTGTTTAGGTACTGCCCTGGTAAGGATGGCACTACTGTGGTGGGGCCTGGCAGCTGGCTGGCCTGGCATCAAGAGATTCTGCTAGGGGCTAAGGATGAGAGAGTGAGTGACAGCCATTTCCTATCCTAATCTGCTGTGTGGTTTGTCTGCGGGCTGTTAAACAGGGTCTGTGTGTCACCCAGGAGACTACTATATTGGAGAACTGTGTATGTGTGTGCGTGCATGCACACATGTATAAAACACATGCTCGGGGTTTAAACTGTGTGTGTGTAGTCTGTGTGTTGCGGGGGGAAGGGAGGGTGCTAAAAGCAGAGGAAGAGTTTCCTGTTCACCTGTTCAGGGGATGGGGGGATGTTTCTCCCAAACTCCCTGTTTCTTGGCTGTTGTGATGATAGTTCGGCATGCTGTTTCAAACTACTTAACCACTGTATGTGTGTGTGTGTGTGTGTGTGTGTGTGTTTTGTATGTGCATACACATATATTTCCTAGTCAGGACTCTAATCACTAGACAATGCTGTCTGACTTTCATATTATGAGGCAATACTATCTAGTGTTTAGAGGAGGACTGGCAGACTTCATTCTGTTCTTGGCTTTGCCTCTGATTCACCATAAAACTGTAGGCAACTCATTTAACCTGTCTGTGCCCCACCTTTCCCAGCTGTTAAACAGTAATACTAATACTGTTGAAAAGTTATGTGAGATACTTGGATGATGCTTTTTGGTGCTTTCTGGATAAAGGATATTTTATAAGTGTCTGTAGCAACAACACTGTAACTAATATTGTTATTTAATTGGTTTTATTTATGAGCCAAATGTTTCTGTCATGCTAAGATCCAGATAAATATGGTCATAGTGAAATCACTATTCTGTGCCGATTTAGTTTTAGGATTCAGCGTGGTAGCAGTATTAGTCTGTATCAGCAAAAAGAACGAGGAGTACTTGTGGCACCTTAGAGACTAACCAATTTATTTGGGCATAAGCTTTCGTGGGCTAAAGCCCACTTCATCAGATGCATGCAGTGGAAAATGCATCTGATGAAGTGGGTTTTAGGATTGTGTAGCTATTTTTCTCAGTGCACCTTCTACTAATGGAAGAGACATTAACTTAGATTACAGGCTATTTATTGTGTTCAGTATAGTGGCTGACCAGCAGAGTACCCAATGAAACCAACAGCAATGCTAACACTGATGCTTACAAAAAGGTATTTGTCTAGTCCCCTTAACATTTTGGTGCCAGAGTTGCACTCCTGTATCACTGGTATGGCACTGTCCTAAAGTAAGCTTTCCTTCTGATTGCCTCAGTCTTTTGAATGGAGCAGATAGGAATTTTGAAAGTTTTTGTGACTGTACAGTCAAGATATAGGAAGACACCATTTACCATCAAAATATGAGACGCTTCTCACTGCAACATCAATAGGTCAGATTTTGGCTGTTTAAAATGAAGTTCAAATAATTTCTCAGTCCAGTCAATGATCTGACCCCTCTGTAACTGTCCTTGTCAGTATTTTTAATCTCCAATGGGTCTTTCATCTAAAGACACACTTTCAGCTTTTTTATTAGTTTAACATCGTTTTTTGTGGTTAACAATGTTATCATCTATTTCAGTAGACTGTGAGTTACTTTCACTTTAGTAACAGAGCTTGTCCCATTTGAAGTAGATTAAATTATTCTGTTCTACAATACAGGTAAACTCCAGCTATTCAGAGGTCTCAGGAGATGTCCAAAACCCTCAGATAATGGGAGGTTGGGTTATTGGGGACTTGCCCTGTAGCCCTCAGCAGTGTAATTGCTATTTTTTAACTGCAGTCTATTTAAAGGGTGTAAATTAAAGGTTTATCTTCCAAAAACAGCTTAGGATCAAAGCAAAAAACTAAGCAAATAAAAAAAAATCACCCTTCCATCAATATTTCAAGAGCAAGGCCTCATACATAGCAGCCCTGCCTGCAAGAGCTTACAGTCTTGGTAATGATATATGCAAATTGCTGGCAACTGAATAGGTGTTGATGTTCGTTGGTGGTGGTAATAATGGTCATTCACGAGTCTTTCATCTCTGGATGTCTGAGTTCACTACTGTCTTTAGTCACCAATGAAAGAAGTGTACTGGTCTTGGGCAGAGGCCACTCCTTTTGTGGCTCTGGGGTGGAGAATGATAGGAAACAGCAGGACTTAATGCATCAAGAAGCACTATCTGTAGACTTTTCTTGTGGCTTATTTTCAGTTTGCAAGGTGAGCAAGCAACTTGCTGAGGCTTTTCTCTGGCTTTTCACCTCCCACTCTGGCCCCACTGACATTTTCTCTTACATTTTGCTGAGTGGAGGAATGGTAGCTACATGGAGAAGTGAAGAATATGCTGCTTAGCTAGTCTTCCCCTTCATGTGGTCCCAGTGTAGCTTTTTCCCTGGTACTGCACAGTGTTTGGGGACTTCTGACCTTTTTTAAAATTTTGTTTTGATTGTAAAAACAGCCTAGTTAAACCTGAATAACAGACATAACCAAGGAGATCACATTTCATAATACTGATAATAGGCTAAACTCTTAGGTCTTGTTTTCAGGAAGAATCCATCTAATAATGCTTTGGAAAGATAAGCAGAGAACGCCATGTGGCTGCTTCATGAACTGAAATATATCAGAGGCTGGATCCAGAATCTCAAGAACTTAATGTGCCCTCCAATTTGCAGGCCTGCCAGGTGGTTGCAGTGGAGCAGGCGGTCAGGCAAGGTTCTGTTGGAAACAACACAACCTAGTGTGTTGGTGTGAAAAGGGGACAAGATATGGGTGTACTTCTTAAAGGCTTTAGTCAATTCCTTGCAAAGCCCTAGGGACCTTTTTACATCATGTTAATGGAGAAGGACCTCATCAGGATTGGCATGTAGGTGTAGCAAAAAAAAAGTTGGCAGGATGAATGAATGCAGAATTTTTCTCAAAGGGCCGTTCACCACCTTAAGAAGAAGGGTGCATAAGTCACTAGGGAAACTGACACCCTGCCCTGCCCTCAGAGGCTGCTAATGGTTTCATCCAACAACAGGCCCAGTGCCACACTGCTTGATTTAACCAGCTATGAAGGGCATGGGTCCCACTCACAGGTAGCAACTGGAAAGTCCCTCAGTCTGGTTGAAACTCAGCTAGAGATGATGAGGCTGTCTCTAGACACAGATCTGCCCCCTTGGAAACAGCCATTCCAGGACAAATCTGATTAATTTTATCCACAAAGATACAAAACTCATCACAGTGATTAATATTTGACTGTGTTTCCAGGCAACAGCAGCCAATCCTGGCCAGATTGTACATCACCCAGAACAATCCCCTTGGATGACATTTTGCAAACACTACTCGTGCTCATGCCGATTCCAATTACTTTCTCTCCATTACTCTCTTCCCTCATTGCAACTCCATCCATCCTCTCTTCCCCACCTGGAAGCCATTAACCGCCACTTTTCTGATTCCTCTTCATCCACCTTCCTTTCTGGTTTTGACACCTGGCTGCCCCTGTTCCTCTACTCAAAACCGCTCTCCATCATTTTCAGTGCGGCCTTAGAGGCCACATCGCAATCTTGCCTAATCTCTCAGCCTCCCATCTCCTCGCTGTCACTGCCTTGTTTGAGATTCAGCCCCAGATCAATTCTCCCACTTGCTAAAATGGCCTCTCACTTGTCCTCTTTTTCATTAAACACTGCTTCCTCTCTGATCTCTGGAGAAAATCCCATGTCTTCACAGAGTTTCTCCACTGTATAATCATTCTTTCTTCCTTCATTTTTGCCATCCTCCTGGTCAGGCAACTTCACTTCTCCACTCTAACTGAATCCCACACCTGCAATCCCAGATACTTATTCAAGGTATATGACACCTTCATAAGCCCATCCTCCCATCCCCACCCCAAGGATATTGTGAATTTTTTCAAAAACAAGATTGAGAACATCCAATGTGATCTCGCCTCCTCTTCCACCCCACCTACCTATTTTGCTCAGGTCCATTCACAAGGTTCCTGCTAAAATAGACTTCTGTTTCTATTTTTTCCCCATGTCACTTGCCCCTCACTTCGAGTCTCTCCACAGGCTTCCAGTTCTCAACCACATAAAATACAAATTCTGTTTTTTTTCCTTTTTAAGACCCTTCCGAACTTTGTTCCTCTATATTTGTCTGCTAGGGAATATTATCAAATTGCCCTGACCCTGTTGCTCCACAAACTATGCCAGCTTTGATTGTTCATTTGTCTGCTTCTCCCACAAGAAACTTTACATGTTTTCATGCAATACCATATTGACCAGAGCACTCTCCTCACACAAATCCATAAGATACCCTGTCCTTCAAATCCTTCCTCCAGGCCCATTCTGACCTGGATACCTTCAGAAAACTGCCAGCTGCAGGCCTACATAACACTTGTTCTGCTAACAGTTTTCTTTATCCTCCCTGCCTTGATTCTACAAATCATTTTTTACACCCAGTTGTTACATCTTGTCATCTTTAGATTGTAAAATCTGCGGGGTTACATTTGTACAATGGGACTCTGATCTTGGTTGGACTTCTGGATGCTACTGTCTGCCTAGTAATAATATGTGACAATCAGTTGTTCTCAATGCAGTGATCAGTATTCCAGCCACATGTGTTTCATTTGTTATAGGGCCTCTGTATGTGCAGGTGACCTGTGAGGATGTTTAGGAGACATTATGGATAGCTAAGGACAGGCCATCATTCCAGCAGTCCACTGACTGTACAGTACTGACCCTTGGAGACAACTAAAAATGACTCACATTTATCAGTCTTCATGGGTAGACAATAAAACAGGTCCTCCAAGGTCAGGCAAAGGTGTGTTCTGACTTCAAAGTCAAGGAGGTGAAAGTCAGGCCATCACAAAGGTGTAGTCTTCACCTAGACTTTCTCAATCCCAATCCAAAACCAAGTGGAGAAGTGTGCCCACCTATCTACTTTGAGCCTGAAACCAGCTAGATAGTTTACACCAAATACACACTCTGGCCCAAATTCTCCACTGGTATAATTCCCTGGATGTCAATGGAGTTACATCAGCAGAGTGTTTGGCCCACTAGCTGAAATCCTCATTTAGAATCTTTCTTCAATTCACTATGTTTGATAAAGAAGTAAATGATTTGCCCTCCTCTGTGTATCTGATGGCACAGGGATACGTGTGGTGCAACTTCCCCATTCAAGTAACTAGTCAGTTAAATTCATGTTTTCTATTCTCACTGTAAGGTATTTTTCCAGGTGTGAATAATTTTTCATCTTCTGCCTGTCTCCAGTGTCAGTTTTTAATAAAAAATTGGGACCAAATTCTTTCATGATATTTAAACACTCAAACAAGGCAATGTTGATAAACAAGATCAGAGACAGAGGCCTGAAAATGAAGTGAAGAATTATATACAATAGGCAAGATTTTTTGATGTTTTTTAGAAACGTCTTGATCATTAGCACTTCCTCAGGGAAAGATGTGAAAATGCATGCACTGCTGAACTCTGACACTTGGGAGCACCTCTATTGATCATCTTCCGGAATAAAGCTTTAACCGTCTTTAATGAACTCGAGCGCCAAGAAGTGCTGAGCTGCTAGAAATGTATTACAGACTTCTGTATCAGACAAGAAAATGCAAACTATATCTTAGATAAAGTTAAAAGATACCGAGTGATGGGGCCTGGGTATTTTAGGAACTAGTGCTAGGATATGCAGCCTTTCACCACAAGATTGTTCATTTGAATGTGGTCCAGATGGGTAGTGAATTAATATTGTTACCATCTGATAGATGTTGTTGCCCCTTGGGCAGTTTGGGGGGCCTTGCTGGGTTGTTTCCATTATGAGGGGAAACTGATAATGAGTCAAGTCTTTCTTGGGTTCAAACCCGCTTACTTACAAAGATGTCCAAAAAAGTCCTGTTTCCCCTAAGCATAATAGAAACAAACAGGAGGTGGTTTCTTTGTTTCAAAGTCATTCCAGCCTTTCTTGTGCCCCCAAAGAAGCTCTTTCTTTTGGCTTCCACCCAGGGCTACAGTCATCAGTACTTCTCTGTCTTTCTGGTCACTTCCTGTTTCTGACACTGACACACACACACACACACACACACACACACACACACACACACACACACACACACACACACACACACACACACACACACACACACACACACACACACACACACCCACCAATCAATGCCCCAGTCCCTGCATGTGCAATCAGTCTCAGGGAAACTGCTCATTCTCCCTGAACTAGTTCTTGCTCGGGCCTTCCCAAATGACCCAGTGCCTTGGTGGCTTCTGTTACTTCAGCTATTTTATTCCATAAAGGAGCTTAATTGCTTCTTCCATTTAGCCTGAAAGGCAGATAGCATGCTCGACAACAAGATCTGTGATTGTCCATTGATCAAAAGACATGTTTGCTAGTGTCAGGGACTCTAACCCCGACAGCGAAGTTAGTTGTCTGATCACAGAGAGACAGGCAACACCAGTAAGGTCCGATCAAAAGCTCTTTATTGACAAGTGCACGCATCAACAAAGAGCAGCTCGTCTCCAGAGAGGACCAGCCCCTCTTTACAGCTTAGTATTAGCCTATATAGACAGTTTTATTACGTCATACATCATTCACTTGAGCAACCCACCCCCTTTGTCTAACAACTTGAAACTAGACACTTTTAATATACACACATGCCTAGACTTTATGTCTACAACTACAGATTATTTAATAATATCTTAACAAGCACCAAAAGTTAGGAATACAGGGGAGTTTTAAACAAACCTATAACTCAACCAGGGAGTTAGAATCTGAACTGTGGGATGCTAAAGTTTCTTATCAGTTCTTCAAACACTGTTCTTAACACTGCACTGCTGATACTATGCCAGGAATGCAACCCCTGGTTTATCTCACTTTTTCCAGGGCTTTGTGAGACAATGCTGCTTCTCAGTATTTTTCCACTCTGGGATTACCCAGAAACCTCTGTTAGCCTGACTTCAGTCAGGTTGGTATACCTGTTTTGTCTGCTATATCTTCATTCAGGCCTAACACTAGCAGCCACCTACACTGTGCAGCACAATATTCAGTGGCCGCTGTAATATGAATTAGGATTTAGATTGGGTGATTGAGTGTTTCTGAACTATTTACAGCTAGCAGTCCCAGTGCATTTCCTAGTGATCAGGAGTCAACACCACACAAGAAAGCCACCACCCCGTGATAGTAACCCTGTTACCAGCCTCTTCAGAGGCAAGGGTCCAGGTTTTCAGAATTGGTCGGCCCCCATTAAGCCACTGAGTTTAAGTCATCAACTTTTCAAAAGTGCATGGCAACAAATTCATTGTTCTCAGTAGGAGCTGAGCACGTTTAAATAGCTGGCCAATTCAGCTTGGGACCTAAATGGGCACTGAGCTCTTGTGAAAATCTGGATATAAGGCTTTAATGGTCTGTTGTGACCAAACTCCCTTTTCAGTCCTACAGAAGGTCTCTCCAGGTCAGGGATGAATCACATTAGGGAAGAGGACATGTTAATCCTGTTGTTGCACTTGTTCCTTTGACAAACAGAAGCAGTTAGTCTCTTGAGCTGTCAGTCTGACACCTTCTTTAGGACCAAATTCACTTTATTCTCTCTCTCTTGTTTTTTTTTTTTAACAAAGCTCAGGTAAAAATAAGTTAGATCTTAATTATGATAGCTTCAATAGACCTAACAGAGTGTAAAACAGAATATGACAAAAGCTCTGCTAAGAGTTAATTTTAGTGGTTGTCTTGACTTGTCTGACCAAAAGGTGGAGTGATATTTACTTGTCAGTTCTATGAGTAACATCATATGCTTACATGCCTGATAAGCGTGTCAGATAGTCATGGAGAAGGAAGTAACTTTTATTTTTGCAAAATTATGACTGTCAATAATCCTGCACTAAGTGGAGGGAGATGGACCAAAAGACTTAGGGCTTGGCTACACTGGAGAGTTGCAGCGCTCGTGGTGGGTTTACAGCGCTGCAACTTAGTAACTGTCCACACCTGCAAGGCACATCCAGCGCTGCATCTCCCTGGCTGCAGCGCTGGCCGTACACCTGATCTGCCTCAGGTATAACGAGTGCAGCGCTGGGGAGCAAGTGTAAACAGTGATTAATCTTACTACGCTGTAACTGACCTCCGGAATCTTCCTAAAATGCTTTAAGTACCAGATAACATTCTTTGTTTTGTTGTGATGCCTCTCTTTGTTTTGTTGTGAACTCTGGGCTCCCGGAGCTGCTTATCTAAAAAACAAACACAGCTCCTGTTTGCTGGAGCAGAGGCAGGCAGGGGAATTCCTTTGGAATGTGCACAGCTAGTGTTTGCTAGTGTTTGCTTGAGGAGAGAGATAATTTGCTTGAGGAGAGAAGTGGGGGGAAGGGGGTCTATTTTAAAACAGGTGCTTATGTGGTCTGAAGGCTATTTGCATTTAGTGAATAAGAGAGGGGTGGGGGAAGGGGTCGAAAGTTTTAAAATGATTGAAGGTTGATGCTGTGTATCTTCCAGTCCTTAGAACTTGCAAGGCAGGGAGCTCACAAAAATCAGCTCCAAAAATCCACTCTCTCTGTCTCCCCCACGCTCCCTGTCACACTCCACCCCGCCCCCCTCTTTTGAAAAGCACATTGCAACCACTTGAACGCTGGGATAGCTGCCCATAATGCACCACTCCCAGCAGCGCTGCAAATGCTGCAAATGTGGCCACACTGCAGCGCTGGTAGCTGTCAGTGTGGCCACACTCCAACGCTTTCCCTACACAGCTGTACAAAGACAGCTGTAACTCCCAGCGCTGCACAAGTGTAGCCATGGCCTTAAGGTATTTTCCACCTTGTCACATCTATGACGGTATATCAGACTGAAATCCTGGCTCCACTGAAGTCAATAGGACTTTGATGGGGATGGGGGGAAAGGATTCTGCCCCATGTATTCAAAGGAAACAGAGAATGGCAAAAAGTACTGTTATAAAATGTATTAATATTAAGCCTGATTCTACTGTTGCTTGCACTAATGAAAATAAGGAGTAACTGCAGTGAAGTCAATGGAATTACACAGGTATAAAACTAATATTAAAGGAAAATCAAACTACTTTATGGAATTGCATTAAAAAAGGAACATTCAGCAGAGCTGTATCTAGATACTATCCTTATATTTCAGTCTTTCCCCTACCAGCACTTTAAAAAAAAAACCTTATATATTGGTTTTTAAACTCATTTTCTACTGTCTTTCAGTTTTGCAAACACTGAAATCATTTAGCAAGAGACCCCACACTGTGGTTAGGCTGAAATTAGCGTTATGTGTTTCCCGCACATTAGTGGCTTGTTCAGAGTCTTTCCAGGCACGGGGAGTAAATATGCAGTCACCACTAAAGAGTGGGCATGTGTTTTATTTCATTACATAGGCCCGGGTTATTCCATCAAGCCACCACATTGGGTCAAAGCTGGTGTGGGGCTGCATCGCTGAAGTGGGTCTTACCCCAGTGTAGCACACTGCAGAAGGGTCAGCTAGTCCTGAGACCAACTCTATCTAACCCCGGGTGAGAATGGATAAGCTCTAGGCAGGGACTGGCTGGGTTATAAGCCAATACACTTTAATACATGCGCAGGCCAGAGGACATGTGCCTCTTCCCTAGAGCATGTAAATAATCCCCCTCCTCCTTTCCCCGCTCCTCACTTCCCAGGACAGGGAGATGTATTAAATTTTGGTCCCCGGAAGTAACAGTGAGGTGAACTGCTCCTTGTTCAGTTCTCCTCATTCACAGGCACAGGTCAGCCTGCTACGGAACCTGTGGAGAACTAGTTTTTATGACCTTTGACTATCTCATAGAAAGGGAATTTAGGATTATATTTCCACTTGCAAATAGTGATGAATTAAACGCCCATTCAGAAACCATAGCAATACATTCCTAGTTCCTTGTGATACCAGGATATGTTTCTGCAGGGCTGACCAGGAACCAGAAGCACACACACCACCTGCTAATCAAATACAGATAACTGGATCTGCGTGTATGCATTTCCCAGGCCTTGTTTGGAATAGCCAAGCCACACAGAACAAACGGCGTTGAGGTCTTTTTTTATACCTCATGTTCCTGTGTGAAGATGACAGTAAAGATACACGGTGTATTGTATAAAAGGAGAAAACAACTGTAACAAACAGAGGGTATAATCTACCCTAGGGCTGCCAATTTTGGTTGGTCGAATTCCTGGAGGTTTCATCACATGACATAATCTTTAATTCCTGGAGACTCCAGGACGATCCTGGCGGTTGGCAGCCTTAATCTACACTGCAGCTGGGATCATGCTTCCCAGGTTAAGCAGACACACTTAAAAGTAGCAGCATAGCTGGTGGGTAGCAAGGGTGGCGGCTCAGACTGGCCACCTGAGTACAAACCCATCTGGACCACAGGTAAGTACTCAGGCCCAGTACCTGTGCTACAGCTTGTGCTACCCCCAGCTACAATGCTGTTTTTAGCATAGTGGCTTGAGCAACGCTAGCATTGTCTATCTGTCTTTCTGTGCTGGGAACTGCACTCCCAGCGGCATTGTAGACATATCCTAGTGCAGTGTTTCCCAAACTTGGGACGCTGCTTGTGCAGGGAAAGCCCCTGGCGGGCCAGGCCGGTGTGTTTACCTGCCGCATCTGCAGGTCCAGCTGATCGCAGCTCCCACTGGCCACAGTTCACTGCTCCACACCAATGGGAGCTGCTGGAAGCAGTGGCCAGTACGTCCCTCAGCCCGCGCCACTTCCAGCAGCTCCCATTGGCCGGAGCAGCAAACGGCGGCCAGTGGGAGCCACGATTGGCCAGACTTGCGGACGTGGCCGGTAAACAAACCAGCCCAGCTCGCCAGGGGCTTTCCCTACACAAGCGGCGTCCCAAGTTTGGGAACCACTGTCCTAGGGTATGTCTACACTGCAACATAAACCCAGGGTTAAAACTCCGGCTTTATCCTAACCCCTCTTCTCTTTAGACATGAGTTGCTCTAACCCAGGGCTTGGACCCAGGGTCCCAGGACCTCACAGGGTTAGAGGGTCCGAGCCTGAGTCAAGCTGGGGACCCAAGGTTTCAAGCCCTATTACTGTGCAGTGTAGACAAAGCCCTACCACACTTATGCTCTGGGAGTCTGCCAAAAGTATTCCACAGCCCCATGGGTGGACTTTCTTTGTCCTCTGGACAGTCAAGTTCGGTGGACAGTCAAGTTTTCCCACACTGCACCACAAACAAAGAGCTAGCACAGTCACAGTTTGGGAGGGTGCTAGGAAGTCTCAGTTATGGGGGTGTGGGGGGGTGTTGACCTGAGTCAGTCTAATGCAGTATAGATGCTGGAGCCCCAGATTGGGACACGGGTTTCAAAAATTCCTAACCTGGGATTATATATGAGTGTAGACATTCAAGACCTAGGTTAACAAACCCAGGGTTTGATACCTCAAGTTCCACTAACCCTGGGCTTACATTTCATTGTAGACATACCCTTAGAGGTCTAACCATCACCCATGTAGTCCTTTCTCATATAATCTGTTCCATTTACTTCAGTGGGGTGACTTGCATGAGAAAGATCACTTCCAAGAGCAAAAGTATGGAGAATCAGGCTCTTAATTGCAGCAACTCTAAACATAAGAAAACTGAAGTGTGAAGTATTTTTTGAATGAACAGTACCTACAGCTGAAGTACCAAATAATCTGAGAAATGCTTATAACAGATCACAGACTGACACAATTAATGTGCATGGATCAGCTCCACAGATGTAGTTAATTGGTGCAGCTCCACTGAAGGCTATGATAAGGCTGGCAGATATATTTCATTGAAAATTTTTATTATTAAAATGAATTTTTAACCAAAATGAAAAATTTAATTTTCATGAAAACTTTCCTTTAAGTTACATTTTTTTCAATGAAAAAATAGAAACCAAAAACATTTTGCATTTCAAAAAACTGAAACATCGGTTTTTGAGTTTCAAACACCAAAAATTTGTTGGTTCCTGGATTTTGTTAAAAGCTTCAAAAAATCCGTGGAAACCTTTGCAAAAAAACCCACGTTTTCAAAATTTTCCTTGAAAAATAATTGGCATTTCATTCATCTAGGCCTAGTCAATGGAGCTATGCCAATTTTCATCAGCTGAAGATCACTCAATGTATCAAATCATTCTGATATCAGTATGGAAATAATTGAAAAGGTTTTGGGTTTTTTTTGAAAGTCGTCTACTTTATCTAAACCTTTGCCAAAAACTGTTTAAATCAGAGATAATCTATTACTAAAGCTAAGTTTCAGTAACATACAGTACTGATCAATATGATCCAATCTATTCCAGTCAGGGCATAAACTGAATGTTATATCTTTCACTAATGTGACATCACATTCTGAGGATTCACATTTGCCTTCACAGTTTGGCACAGTGAAACATAAACACATTCTGACATTAAATTCAGACAGCTGGAGGTTGCTTCACTTTGCTTGGAAGTCTACTCTTCTGCTGTCTTGATCTTCTGCAGGGGCGGCTCCAAGCCCCAGGACGCCAAGCGCGTGCTTGGGGCGGCATGCCACGGGGGGGCGCTCTGCCGGTCGCCAGGAGGGTGACAGGCGGCTCCGGTAGACCTCCCGCAGGCGTGCCTGCGGAGGGTCCGCTGGTCCCGCGGCTCCGGTGGATCTCCCACAGGTGTGCAGAACCAGTGGACCCTCCGCAGGCACGCCTGCCTTCCCGGCGACCGGCTGTGCTTGGGGCGGCGAAATGTCTAGAGCCGCCCCTGATCTTCTGGCCCTATTTACATAGTATTCCTTGTGATCACTGGTTTTTGAAAGAACATTTTCTGTTTTGAAAAGATGTTAATGAAAGGAATAATGCTGTACCTGATAATGTCACTACTGTTAATGCACCAGCATTTATAAAAACAAACGTAGTTGCAAGTAGTGGCTGACAGTCATTTCCATCTGATGGCTCTTTGGCGGCATGTTTGAAATGAGTTGGGTGGCTCTTGGTTGTGCTCCCTGTGGGCATATAATCACAAACCATAAACTACCACCACAGCTAGCACATTTGTTAGTTCTCTCAATGGAAAAGCATTAAAGCATTAAAAGGGCCATGGAGACTGAACTACCCTTTCATTCCTATACTCCTGTACAAACCGCCCAGGGTATTTACTCATGGGTGCTGACGTAGGCATTGCCACAACTGCTGTGCTACTGCACTCTGGCTATCTCGGGTACATCTACTTGAGCGTCAATCACACCCTGTGATTTCAATACACACATAGCCCTAGAGATGCTTATTCTCCATGCCAGGGATGAGGCATTTTGGTGGGCAGTGTCAGAGAAGCTAGCACTGATGCTGCCCATGCCATACATATCCCGTGCATAAACAAGATATTGGTCTCCTACTCTGCTGATCTGGCATATTCAACACTTTATATGTTATGATATAAGAGGGATATGTTGCTTAATCTCTGTAATAGAGGCATAGTATTCAGAGGGGAGAAATAAAGAAAAAAAATCTTGGGTTTTTTTGCTATTCAGGTTATTTTCTAAGCAAATCCTTTAGATCAGTGATATTCAGACAGGCTCACAGAAGTGGCTCTTCAATGTGTCTCCTGAGGTTCGTTGCAGCACATGGCATTAAAACACTGTGTGGTTTAATTATTAACCAATCAGCATGTTTTACTATGTTATTAGCCAATTGTAACTGATAAAATAATAATTCTTGGTCACTCATTTTGCTGTGAGACTAATATATATACACTAAATATTTCTCCTGTCATACTGTTTAAATATGAATATACAGTACTGTAGTAAATGAAACGAAGAAGTCATACTACTGTGGCTCTTTTTGGGTAATGATCACCAATTTGGTTCCTGAACCACTGAGGTTCTTTAGAGTTCCTGGGCTTATTTTTTCAGATACTGTGCACCCACAACTCCCATGAATTTCAGTTAGATCAGTGAAAATTAAGATTGGATATTGTTCTAAAAGATACACTCAAACTCAAACAGGAGTTATCAGCTTGTTACGTGAATGAAGGCAGCGTTGCCAGCTCTTACCATTTTATCACAAGTCTTGCGATAGTGGGAAGTTTTTTTTAAAGCACCACCTGCTGTAATGAAGAAATTACACTTTAATTTTTTTTAAAAAGTGGGGTTCAGCCCTCATGGTTTCAGAGAAAAAACTTGAAAATATGACCTGTGTGAACCATAAAGACTCAGAAACCAGAAGGCAAATAAATAAAAAGAACTCCTCATTTATTATTTTTAAAAATCCCATTATTTTTGAGGCGGTCTCGTGATTTTGAATACCGGTACTTAGACTTAAGAATACTGTGAAATTCTTGGGCCTGCGTTATGCATGAGGTCAGACTAAATGATCACAATGACCCCTTCTGGCCTTAAACACTAAGGATTTCAGCTCTGAGTGTTCAGCACTTCTGAAAACTAGTCCCTAAATGTCTCAGGATTCAGCAGCTTGTGAGAAACCTCAACCGTGTAGTTCCATTGCATTCAATGGAGCTAAGCCAGCTGATGATATTTACACCAGTTGATGCTGTGTAGCTCAACGCTTGCTGCAGGGTTGGAGTGGAAAGTCAGGTCTGTGCTGATCTATTGAAGTCAGGGAGGGAGACAACCTAAATTTGTAAGCAGACAATTAGTTTTCTTTAATGGATGGATGCTTGGATGGATCCATTTTATTATTTAGAAGTGACCTTGGACTAATTAAATTAGCCATCCAATGATATGCAACAAACTACAATTTTTCATCTCAGCTATTATCAGTGTTTGCAAGGTATCAGCACACTATAGGAATTAAGATGAACAGGCCTAGATGTGAAGGCAGCTGTGTATATCAAGGGATTTAATGCAGCCTCTAATTTCATTTTCTGCTGGCTGGCTTGGAGAAGCCATGTGACTTTTGCTTGCTACATAGCTAGTGTACATGATAGTTATGGAAGGTGGGTCTCCAGTGATGCAAATCATTTTGTTTCATGGTGCAGGCATATTTTGAAAGTAAGGTGGAGTGGTTTTAAATCATCAGTTCTCCTATGCCAAAAGGTAAATATTATTATCAAACAATGAATGGCATCTTTTTATTGCAGCAGTGCTTTATCTGTTCCCATATTTCTATTGCTTCATATACCATTGACTATTAAGCTTTATTATTCTCCTTTTAGAGTGAGTCTAAAGAACGTTATAAAAAACACAGGAATTGAAGCTTTTTGCTGTGGTGCTCAGCTTGGACTATTTCTGCAATTGTGGCTCTTTGAGAAATCATTACGGTTCATAGTAAAGGACAGTTTGATTAAATCTATATCCCATGGGCCAGATTGGGATCTCATTTAGACCAGTTTTACACAGGTGTAGCTCTAGTTACTTTTGTGGAGTTACATCCAATCTGCATCAAGGTTATTGAGAGCACAATCTGAACCCAGCCAACCTAATTTTGATCTCCCTTACACTGGCATAAATCCAGAGGGGTAGCCGTGTTAGTCTGGATCTGTAAAAGCAGCAAAGAATCCTGTGGCACCTTATTGGTGTCACCTAATTTGACACCATCAGCTCAGGATTAAACAAAGACTGTGAATGGCTTGCCAACTACAGAACCAGTTTCTCCTCTCTTGGTTTTCACTCAACTGCTAGAACAGGGCCTCATCCTCCCTGATTGAACTAACCTCGCTATCTCTAGCTTGCTTCTTGCTTGCATATATAAACCTGCCCCTGGAAATTTCCACCACTTGCATCCGAAGAAGTGGGTATTCACTCACGAAAGCTCATGCTGCAAAACGTCTGTTAGTCTATAAGGTGCCACAGGATTCTTTGCTGCTTTTATAAATCCAGAATAGCTCCATTATAGCCCATGGAGTTTCAGCAGTGTGAGAGGCCAATCCAGCCCAGATTCTATACATGATATACTATTAAATTGTCATTTCTTGGCTATTGTAGCTCCCTTCACTATCACCTCTCCAAATCCTACATCTTCAGGCTTCAGCATGGGCAAAATTCTGCTGCCTTCCTTCTCACAGAAGGACACAGCACCGCATCACTCCTCCAACTCTGCCAGTTCATTTCAGGATCCAGTTAAAAAAAACAACCTCCATGGACTTCTACAATATACCCTATGAGCTTTGGTTTTCTCTACTCCCCTGCCCACTCCCTCTGATCATTTATCAGTGGCTTCCCTCTGTCCCTTTGTGTAATCTTGCCTCTCAGTAGTATTATCATTTATCATTTGTATTATCATAATGCCAAAAGTGGCAATGTAGTGCCGGTATTAGTGTAGTGCCTGTATTACTGTAATGCCCAGTCATGGATTAGGGCCCCATTGTGCTAGGCCAGTGGTTCTCAAACTTTTGTACTGGCGACCCCTTCCGCAAGCCTCTGAGTGTGACCCCCCTTATAAATTAAAAACACTTATTTAATATATTTAACACCATTATTAATGCTGGAGGCAAAGCGGGGTTTGGGGTGGAGGCTGACAGCTCGTGACCCCCCCATGTAATAACCTTGTGACCCCACTGAGGGGTCCCGACCCCAAGTTTGAGAACCCCCATGCTTTTTGTTCTATGAACATAGAACAAAAAGACCAAAGACCTTATTGGTGCAAGATCCCTGTCTTCTGAGGCGTTTACCTTTCTGTGTTGTGTTGCTGTGTATTCTGCTTTTTAAAGAAACAACACACAGGCACAATGGAGTCCAAATATACACGTTTACTAACCAAATACAATAGGTTTGACTTAGTAACTTACACACAGTGCTGCTTTGGCAGGGTTCTGGTTACAGTAGAACCTCAGAGATAAGTACACCTTGGGGATGGAGGTTGTTTGTAACGCTGAAAAGTTCATAACTCTGAACAAAGGGTTATGACTGTTCTTTCAAAAGTTTACAACTGAACATTGATTTAATACAGCTTTGAAACTTTACTATGCAGAAAAAAAATGCTGCTTTTAAAAATGAAACAAGCACAGAAACAGCTTTCTTACCTAGTCAAATCTTTTTTTTAAACTTTCCCTTCATTTTTTTTAGTAGTTTATGTTTAACACAGTACTGTACTGTATCTGCTTTTTTATGCTGCCTGATGGCATACTTCCGGTTCCAAACAAGGTGAGTGGTTGTCTGGTCAGTTCGTAACTCTGGTGTTTGTAACTCTGAGGTTCTACTGCACTTCAGAAACACAGAAGACAGTTAGCACTGCTAGAGGGCTCACAAACTACTGAAAGGAATACTACCTCGTTCTTACAGGCTATATTGGGGGAGGGCAAACTACAGCCCACGGGCCGGATCCGGCCTCTCAGGGCTTTCAATCCGGCCCATGGGATTGCCAGCCCCGTGGTGCAGCGGGGTTAAGGCAGGCTTCCTGCCTGCCCTGGCCCCACACCACTCCCGGAAGCAGCCGGCACCATGACTCTGCAGCCTCTTGGGGAGTGGGGGGAGGGGGCAGAGGGCTCCATGCACTGCCCTCACCTGCAGGCACCACCCCCTGCAGCTCCCATTGGCCTGGAACGGGGAACTACGGCTAATGGGAGCTTCGGAGGTGGTACCCACAAGTGAGGGCAGCATGTGTTGGAGCCGCCTGCCCCACCCCAACCCCAGGAGCCACTGCTGGACATGCTGGCCACTTCCGGGAGCAGCGCAGGGCCAGGGCAGGCAGGGAGCCTGCCTTAGCCCCGCTGCACACTGCTGCCACTCTGGAGCTCCTCGAGGAAAGCAGCACCAGGCCAGAACCCCCACCCTGAACCCCTCCTGCACCCCACACCCCAACCCCTTGCCCTGAGCCCCTAACCCTCTGCCACAGCCCTCCTGCACTCCAACTCCCTGCCCTGAGCCCTTTCCCACACTCCGCACCCCCTCTTGCACCCAACCCCCTGCCCTGAGCCCCCTGCCGCACTCCACTCTCCTGCACCCCAACCCCTTGCCCTGAGCCCCTTCCTGAACACCACACCCACTCCCACACCCCGGACTCCCTCCCGCACCCCAACCCCCTGCCCCAGCCCTACATTCATGGCCCTGCATACAATTTTCCCACCCAGATGTGGCTCTCGGGCCAAAAAGTTTGCCCACCCTTGGGCTATATGCATTCTCAGGAATCGATCTCTGCATTTGTAAAGCTCCTATTACTGTAATATCTAGGCTTTGTTACATTATTAGGACTCAAAATGAGCTCTGTTATGATAAATAGTTTCCCAATAGGGGGCATTATCGTGTGATTACATCTAGAAAATTAGAAAGCTCTGCTCTCAGGAAGTGCTTGGTGGGAGAGGCCAGTCCCTGTGGAGAGAGGACACAGCCGGGATATTACACTGTCTCACCTCTCTCTCTTTTTATGCTTGAACACTGAACGAGTTCTCTCCAAAGTGAAACCAAACTCTTCCTCTCAGACCCTGTTTTAGCCACCAGTTACTGTCTTGCAGAAGAACCCCGCTGGGTCTTCTTCCACTCTGTCCCTTGGGGACTGTCTCAGGAAAAAGTTTAGTTTTGGGGCGTGCCCTGAATGTGGTATAACTCCGGCTCATTCTGTCTCTCTTGGTAGGGCGGGTTGTAGCCTGGAGCCTTATGTGAAGCAAACATTGATTTTGGCTGCTGAGAATTTGAGCCAGGCTTCTGTCAGCTCTAATGTCCTGCAGGGATTGAAGCTGCCCCAGCAGGTAACAGAGAAGTTGTTGCCAAGATTGTGCCAGCCTAGGCCATTAAGCGCCTTAGAAACTAGATTTTCAAGGCTACTCAAGTGCCTACATTTTTTTAAAAGCACCTGAATATCTTAGGCACTTAAATCCTAGTCCAGATTGAAATCAATATGAGTTAGGCACTCAATCTGCTTAGACATGTTTGAAAATCCCATTAGGCACCTATCTGCAACTTTAGGTGCCTAAATATCTTTGTAAATCTGGCCCTTAGTGATCAGGACAAATACTCAGAACCAGAACTGGAACTAAATGGGAAGCCAGTGCAGGCTAACAAGCATATATGTTACATGCTCTCTTTGACCTGTTCCACTAAGTCTATGTCTACACTACACAGCTTTTAGCAGCACGGCTGTGTCACCACAGCTGTGCTGCTAAAAGTCGCTGTTTGTCGGGTCTCCTGCCGACAAAAAACCTCCACCCCCAACAAGCAGTGTTTGCTGCCAACAAAGCGCTGTTCACACTGGCGCCTGTCGTCAGCAAAACGTTTGTCTTTCAGGGGAGAGCGGGGTTAACACCTCTGAAAGACAAAGCTTTTGTCGTTCAATTGCCAGTGTAGACATAGCCTTGGGAGGCAAGCACAGTGGAATGGACAAGCTGCAGGTTTTTTTGGATTTCACTTTCAATCCCAAGTACAGTCCACTGTTATACTTCACTATAATAGAAAAAGGGGACTGATCCCCTCTTATCCACGCTAGTTTTACATTGGAGTAATTGCACTAAGTTCAATGAAGTTACTCCTGATTTATACCAGTGTGTGATCAGACCTGTTCTCTTTAACAGACCAAAATATGGAAAGAAACTTCACATGAAGGAAATCAAACTATGTCTGAGCCGTAGGCATAACGTTTTAAAAAAAATCTGATCTTTTGCAAATCCTCTTCTCTTTGCACTGATGCTCTGTGAAGCATAATTTAAATTGGTTTAGATAGAAAAAGGAAAACAAAATCCAATATTGTTTATATCAGAACACTCAGAATAAATTAAGATAAAAACCATACATCTCCAAACTTTTGATGAAGAATATTTTCTTATAGGTAGCATAAGATATATTTTTCCAAACACTGCTGGGAAAAGGGTTTGGGTACTATTCAAAATATCAACTCAAACATGCCAAGAAAATGGACTGTATAATTGTTCTTACTGTTCCAGTGAATATTCAAAAACACATGCTGTAAGGGGCAGCCTAAATATACATTTCAAAATTTCATATGTACTTTTTCTTGTTCTCTCTCAGCTCCATTTATTTCCTTTAAAAATAACTGGTTCATCGACTTGCATCAGTCTTCATTACTTTGCATAAGAATATGCCATATTCCAAAAGCTTAAGGGACTGCACGCAAAGTATGAGTCTTGACAGTAGATAATTAAGCAGAAAGAATGCCAAGTGAGTACTTGTAGTGAGTATAAATTGTTCTTTTCCTTTTTTTAAATTTGCCCATACTTTGCGTTTTCTTGTTCTTCACATTAATTAGTTGTCTACATTGCTCATTAAACAGGCTGATTTTCTGTTGAGATTCCTTTCAGTCATAGATCTTTTTCCCTTCCTCGTTCACCGTCCCATTTTCCGTGTGCTCTAGTGCGGTTTATTAATGGAATAGATCATGGTAGGCATTTTCAAAAAGCTTTTTTCTTCTCCTAGGCTTCAGTGGCTAATTAAAGAGGTCGTTGCTAAGAGATGATGGAAAGCATCATTGAGAGGCTCTGATGTGCTCTCTTTCTTACCTTCGGCATACAGGTTTTGGACCAGAGTTTGGGAGTAAATGGGATGGCAGCGTCCCAAAATACTTCTGTGACCAGACCTGTGACAACGGACAGAATAAAAGGGGACAGTGCCAGTCCTGGGCCACTAGGAGATACAGAGTCGAGCAGGACAGAACGGGACCCAGGGCAACAACTAGCCATGTTGGGGTTCTTTCAGATCTGTGATGTGGAGGGCAAAGGCTTCATCATTCGGCGTGATATGCAGGTAAAGCAAAATTGGTGAAATGATGCAATACAATAGTTTTACCATATACAAACCCACATGTAAAATGGAAGTTCAAAGGAAATGTAAAATTTATAAAACTCAGAGCAATTGATTTCACTTTTCACTTAACCTGGTGTAACTCTACCGACTTCACTGGGGTTACTCTTGATTTACAGCAGAATCAGAAATGTGTTTACTTCATCGATTTTCTCTTACAGATTTTGTCAACAAATGCCATTCCAGGCCATTCACTCTGCTTTCCCCAACCAATAAAATGGTACAAAACCTCAGTCAGAATGTATTTCTAAATATACTTATGCAAACAAAAGAGTATTCTATGTTATTTTGGTATGTTCACATGGTGCTTATTAAATCAATGTTTTTTGGAAATAATTTTAAAAGTTAAGGGGCCTAATTCTGAGCCCATTGAAATCAATAGGCAAAATGCCATTGACTCTGCCAAGAACAGGATCAGGCCCATGCTGTGGAAATGTTCAGAGAGAGATTCTATCAGGTGTGTTGTGGAAAACAACAACAACCCACTCTGCAGCTATTCATGTTGTACATTCAGAGCACTCGTTGGGTGTATTCATTAATTTTTTACTTCAGTGCTAATGAATTAAATAGAATTTTTTGGAGGATTTAACACCTTCACATACAAAGCTGTTTAGTGTAATAGTAAAAAGTGCCCAACACACAGAGAATTACCCATTCTGAAAAAACCAAACAAATCAATGCTCAGGTTATTGCCAGTTGCAGGTTTTCTGCTGTGTGTGTTTATGGATTTTTTTTCCTTCAAATTACTTGTTTTACTGACTGCAAAGTTTAAAAAAAATGTTAGAGTAAACATTTACTGTTGGTTGTAGTGCTTACTACACTGTGTAGTCCCACTGAAGTCATTGAAATCACAGTAGTAAGTGTGTTATTCCTGGTAGTAAATGTTTGAACGTTTGGACCATTAGGCATCTTTCTAGATCACCATATTGTTTGATTTATGTATATGGATTAAAATGGTAAAAAGAAAATAGGATTTAATTTTTAATACAAGGGAACCCTCACATATTTTTGAACTTTGTCTGTTGCTACAAGAAGGGTAAAAGATATTTATTCCCATTCAGGTCTGAGTTCTACACATACAGAGGAAATGTAACTCTATTTGCTGCGAGCATCTGAGAAGGGTGATAGAGAACTTGTTTGAGTTGCAAAGAGAAGAATGTAATTTTGTCTTTGATTTCACAACATGAAACAGCTCTTTCAGGAGCTGTTTAGCATGCGTGATGAGCTTTATATATGAGTAAATCTCCAATTCATTAAAAATAGATATAAAGAGCACTGGGACTAGTGACATGAAACCACTTGAAGTGGCATTGCATTATGCTTATTTTTGTTTCTAGCTGAGCGGATTAAAGGTGAAACTACAAAAACATCCTTTTTGAAAACACCGGGCCTGATTCTCCTCTCACTAAACCACTATGTAAATCAGGAGTAATGTCACTGAAATCAATGCAGTTTCACTGGTGTAAAATTGAGGTGGGATCAAGTCTCTCTCTTTGACTTTATATTCTACCTGAGATCAAAAGTTGAGAATTAAAAAAATACAGAGGCCAGCAAATTGGAAAGTTACAGTTAGTGTTAGCTCAGATACTCGGAGCCTGCTTGTCACAGAGTGGCTGGCCCCTTTAAATGAGGCAGGTCCAGTTCCCCTGTGGTAGAACAAGTGCTCCCAGCTTGGCCAGTTAGGAGGGAGGGGTAGCACATGGATCTGGGGGAAAAGGGTCTCCAGGGAGAAAGCCCAGACAGCTGGTGCTCAATTAAAAGAGTACAGGAGAATCCTGCAGTTGGCTCTGAAGCAGGAAGGACTGAGAGAGGCAAAGGGAAAATCCCCTGGGAGCTGTAGCCCAGGGTGGGCTGAGGAATTGTTTTCATGGGTTGGGGTTTTTAAACCTATGTTTGTAAAATAAAACTGCATGGAAAGAGACTCTGGATATGGCAGTGGGTCCTTTGTGGGCTGAGGACAAACCAGAGCCTTATATTGCTCCACTGAAGTCAATGGGAATCTCCTCAATATCCCATCCAAATATACAGAGCAGAGCTAGCCTTGTTTATCCTTTAGAGCTGGGTAACCACCACACCCATTCAGATGAGGAGAGTCCTGCTCTTGCTAGTTCTTTAATTACAACTTCTTTTTTGACTCCCATAATCTATTCATCCCTGAACACAACTCTACGTCTGTGATATCAGACTCTTGCAGTAACATGTATTAAAGATTAATTTATATCTCATTATGTCACTCTTATTTTGAAATGACTTTAATATTGTTCTGATCCATTTTTGTCTCACTGATTCCATATCAAATTTGCTCAATTTCCAAGTAAAAGAGGAGGCACCTTGAAAAAGAAACTGTAATATAAAATACTTTTTGTTTATGATAATAAAAATTAAATTACCCTAGAAAATAATGTACAAATATAATATATATAAATAAATTTCAATAATAAAATAAAAATAACATTTGAAATGATAAAATAGAGAAGTAAAATAAATTAATAAAATAAATAAAATAAAATAGTAACATAAAATGAATAAAATTGTCAACACTGATATGTTTTATTTAGAAAAAACTGAAATGTTTCATTTCAAACATTTCAAAATGGATATTTGGGGGGGCGGGGCGAGAGGAATTTCCATTTTGCAGGAAATTTAGAGTTCTGTAATTCTAAATTACTGATGTTCTTGTCTTGCTCTTTAGATTCTTCTCTTCCACTAACCACTTTTATAATAAATAGTGTAATGGAGGCATGGCTTGTCATTTCAGAGACTTCATGGTGAGCTACCTCTTAGCCTGGAGGAGCTGGAGAAAGTATTTGATACTCTGGATGCAGATGGCAACGGTTCACTTACACCTGAGGAATTCACGACAGGATTAAGTGAGTTTTGGAATGCAAATCTGTGTATATCTCCATCCATGTTCAGTACTTCATAGACAGGTAAGGAGACATGGTTCCTTAAGGAACCTGCAGTGTAGTCCTGATGCTTGCAGTGAACCCTGCACAAAAGGCCACCCTGACATACCTGAGCACAGTTCTGGTCCACCTTTATTAGAAGACCTCCTCCATTATGCAATTCATTTTTGTCAGTCTCTTGATTAGTTGCTTCAGAGAGGTTTCATGTTACCAGAAAGGAGTTCTAGGGGACGCCTTGTCAGTAGGTCTGGTCAAAAAATTTCCATCTAAACTGGTTTTCAAGAGAAAATTAGGTTTTCCACTAAACAACATTTTTCACAAGTGTCTGCTTTCCATGGAAAATTTTGATTTTTCACCAAAAAAAAAAGAATGGCCAAAACCCAAAATATTTTGATTTGGGAAGTTTGCCAAAGTGCTTCAAGGGAACTGTAGTTTGGATGCCTCATGTTCCCATTCTCCTCTATGGCCTGCGCTCCGTGGCTGGATTGCATCTCTAATGATGCACCATGGCCAAAAACTCCCATGGAACCACTGCCTCCCCCTCCAAGAAGGTGTATCCTGATATCATCATAGCATATCCTAGGAAATATAGTATGACCAGGGAGCCTGGCCTGTAGTGGATAATGGGAGCATGAGGAACCTGTATTACAAAGTCCCTTGAGATACAACGACAACATTTCTGAATCAAAATATTTTGGTTTTTGTATTTCCAGGGGGAAAAAAAAATCAAAATTTTCAGCAGAAAACATCCCCATTTTTCAACCAACTCTACTTTTAGGAGATGAGTGCTGAAATACTTTGGGGGAAGAAGTGTGTTTACAGGACAGGCCTGAGGCGTGCTCAGGCTCCCATTGAAATCAATGGAAAAACACCATTGAAGGCAAGAGGGAGGGTGACTGATTTGTGAGAAGGAGGGTAGGGTTCCAAGCACTCAGGGTTGGCATGGAAAAAGACATGAAGCCAAGAGTGGGAGAAATACACAAAAAAGGGCTGGTAGGAGGGAGGTTTGGGAAGAGTGCAGGGAGTCAGAGGGCCAGTCAGAGTAAGAGAGAGTGAAGGGGCAGAGTTCTGAAGGGCCGTGAAGATGAAGATGAGAAGTTTAACATGATGTCAAATGGAAGAGGAAGCTGCTGAGATTGATTTGAAGAGTGAGGTGCTATCAGAAGAGCAGCCAAAGAGAAGAAAGATCTTCAGGGCAGTGGTTTGGATAGACTGGAGGGAGAGACAAAGGAAGCTATCCAGTTCTGTGATGAAAATACTGTAGATACTATGTATTTTGAAGACAGTTTCAGGGTCAAATTTTCTTCTCAGATGTACATGGCTCCCATATATTCAAATGTGCCTGAATCCAAGGCCAGAATGTGGCCTGCTGTTTGTAAACACCTGCACTGGACCAGATTCGTAGCTGGCATAAACCAGCATCAACTTACAGCTAACAATCTGATCCACTGTGAATATTTCGATAATCGTTTGGCTATCATGATGCTCCAATTATGCTGTGTTTCTGTACCAGCAACAGGCAAGAGATTCTAGAAATGTATGTAACTCAAGACAGATACAGAAAAGTCCTGAGTAGGTAGAAGTTGACAGATTTTTGCAAATATGTAAAGTTGAATGGGGAAAAAGCAGCTCAAGGAACATCTAATTTTGATTAACAAGTACATTAGGGGCTCAGCTGGGGATCCATTGTAGGCCAAGATCTGATAACCTGCTGAAAAAGCAAAATATTAAAATATCAGATAAATTTATTATTATTAATACCTATTATTTATTAATTTTATTATGCCAGATCCTTCCATTTTTATTCAGTCCTTAGACAAACTCACATTGAAGTCAAAGGGAATTGAGGATGCTCAGTGCCTCTGGAAGTCAGAACACTTATTTATTAGTTTGAGTGCCTAAATTTAGGCCTGTAAATTTGAAATTTTTGGCCTGTGTGCTTTATCCAGGGTTAAATGGTGAATAAGGGGTCAACCCAGGAGTAAAACCCAGGAGCCCTGACTCCAGATCTCTTTCTCTAGTTGATAGGCCACATTCCCTTTTCAAAATGAGAAAACTAGCATTTTCCTTCCTACCAAGCTCTGTTTATTGTGAAGTTCAATCTTGGGGAATGTCTACAATTGGAGGTGGGGGTGTGATTGCCAGCTCATGTAGACGTACTTGCGCTAACTCCAGTGCTTGATTTGTAATGAAAGAGGTCCCTGGCTCAAGCAATTTTTTTACTTTCATAACTGACACGGCAAGCCCAGAAGTGCCGGGGCTATGAACTGCCAGGCAGAGCTGGGGCTCAGCTCTGGCAAGTCCCGGCACAAATTAAGCACTGGCTAGCTCTCATTGAGCTGGCATTAATGTAGCAGTGACAAGAGGTGGTATGTGCTAGCCATACAGAGAACAAACCTGCCTGAACCCGGTGGGTACATACTTGGTGCTGCTAACCCATGCAGCACCTTGCCGCTACTAGGGTTACCAAATAGCAACTGTGAAAAAACAGGACAGGGGGTGGGGGGTAATAGGTACCTGTATAAGAAAAAGTCCCAAAAAACAGGACTGTCACTTTAAAAATGGGACATCTGGTCACCCTAGCCACTACCCCTGCTATTCCAGCTACATGACTATTTTTAGTGCTCTAGTTCAATGACAGCTAGCGTCAGTACGTCTACATGAGCTGGAAATCACACCCCCAACTCTGAGTGTAGAGACAGCCTGGGAGAGACTGCTAATAAGAGTCACTCATTCTTGTAAAGACTTCTAATTACTCTATAAACAGATTTTTTAAATGATGTACATCTTTAAATTTTAGGTCAGTTTTTGTATGGGCAGATGAATGAAAGGCATGAGTCTGACAATGAAAATGTCTATCAGTCTAAGTGGGAAGAGAGCTATGCTAAAGCTGACGATGATGAAGATGAGGACCGGCAGTTCTCAGATCTGATGGACCGGCTTGGAACGAACAAGATCTTAGAAGAGTAAGTCATACAAGCTGCAGTATCGACAATGTAAAATTCATAATCTTTTATGATTGAGCTCTACACTTGTTAGAAAACCCTGGGCCTGATTCTCCTCCCATTTACACCCACTGTGCAGTGGTGTGTCACCACTGACTTCAGTGGAGATGCTTTTGACTAACTGCAGTGAGAGATCAGAATTAGGGCCCCTTGTGATGTAGCGATCTCATATTCATTTCCGTGGCTGCTGCAAGTGATGAAATTAAAAAAAAACCCTGAGCGCCCCACGTTTGTGCCCCATGAGGACAACACAGTTAAACTCTCATAGTCACATGCATTTGTGCCATGTGAGAGCAACACAAATGAAGCACTGATGTGGCACACGTTCTGAAAATATGTACGGTAATATTGATATGCTATCTGTGTATCCAAAAATGACATTATTTGCAAATAAAGAATCCTTAGAGAGCATTCCTTTGGCAAAGTATTCTTAAATTGCCTTTGTATCAATTAAGAATAACAAATCACTAGTTCCCTTTCATAATCGTGTAGTTATTAACGATTAATCATTAATAATTTACATTGCGGTAGTGCCTACAAGCTCCAGCGAGGGACCAGGCCCCCTGTGTGCTAGGTGTTCTACAAACACAGAACAAAGGGGCTTTCAATCTATGTTTGTGTGACATTTGTCAATGAAATAAAATGACTGCTCTAAAATACCAAGTTGTCAGAATGCTGAATGCTGGGATTTTTTTTTTCTTCTTTTTACATCTAATATCATTTGAATCTGATCTCTCCAAACTATTTTGAATTAGTATGTTTGTTTTACCTGGCATTATCCAGTAAACATCAGATACATTCTGTACAGTAAGGCTATTTCAGGGACATGCTGGTTGTTAAAATAGCCGTCAGGTCTTATATGTTCCTGTGGGACATTTCAAACACAAACTGTGAGTTTAGTGATTCTCTGAAAGCTCCCATCTGTGGGGGAAACAAGATGTAAAGAAATTGTGCAGAGGGCAAGAAAACGGACCTTAGCTTTGACTTGTTTATTCACTGAAAGACCAGTTTTCTGTCCGAGCTTACACAAATAGGCTGCGCCTTGCTTTCGTTTGTTAAGAGTTAGAATAATTGTGAAGTGTTTTGTGTTTCATACTGCCCGGTTCTGTGCTGCATATAATTGAGACAAGGTCATCTACAAGATATATTTATAAGCTAATGGAATGATGTGCAGAAAATTGACTGAAACAATATGCTGGACATGCAAGAGCCTCCCTAGTTATGATCAGTGAGCAGCGTGGCGTGTGGGCCAAAGTCCACTAAAGTCAGTAATGGGAGGCTTTCTGTTGAGTTCAGTGGGCTTTGGCTCAGTCCCTAGATACTTGATTCTAAGGTAAAGTTCAGAATATTAATTTACAATGTGGTCGTCTCTGCTCCTCTAGGGCTTTGATCCTTTCCTGGTGTGCAGAAGTGGTAAACAAGCTTATATTCTAGTTCAAGTGGGAATGGAGGTTATGCAAGTGCACATGTATGGTTGAGCACTTCACTGTAATGTAATTAATTACACGTAGAGCAACAAAAGCTCTCTGCATGCTCGTGGTCTGATTTGCATGAGCACAGGAGAAAGGAGACAGGGTGTGGGTGGAGAATGGGCAAGTCTCACAGGATGTGGCCTTAAGTGATCCTCTTCATACTACAGAGGTTCTTAGCTATCCCCTCTAAATCCTGCTCCCTGTCATAGGCAGGAGTAGGTTGGCAGCTGTGCAGCAGGGCTTTCATTACTGCAGGATCAGATTCCCCTGCGTTTCCTGTCATTCTCATCACTTTTTACCTTGAATTTATACAAGCAACGCTCCCCACCTGCACTGTCCAGGATGGAGCCTTTAATGTGCATGCAAAATAGAGCAGGTCAGAAAAACAGAATAAGAAATTCACATGAATTTTGGCAAATCTTCGATCCTGTTGTGTTTTGCAATGATCCAATGTTTCATTTTTGGCAGAATTGTTTTTAAATAAAACATATTTTAGTTTTAAAACGGGAGATTTCTGAAAATGAAATGCTTCAATTCTGAAACAGTCTCACCCTGGAACTAAGCTGATCAAACATAATTGGTGAAGCAGAAGACCAAGGATAAAATTTTCAAGTGCCTAAGTGACTTAGGAGCTCAAATTGGCACTTCAGAGCTTACGTCTCATTGACTTTCAACGAAAAAGGCTTCAAATGAGTTTGCCCCCTGTCCAACTCCCATTGGAAGAAGTGGGAGTCTCTCCACTGATTGCGATCAGAGCTGGATCAGGTCCTGCATTAGTAGTAATAAAACATATATCTCTTCTCTAGCCTAATGATAACTCTTCTGCAACCACTAATTAGATATAGTTTCTGTGGTGTCCATTACAAAAGGAAGCTCTGACCCTTCCTTGTGTAAACAGTCTAAGAGGTTTTATATCACAGTCTAGGGATTCCAGTAATGCTCTGAATGACGCATGCATTTAGAGAAGACCTAATAACTAAGATTAGGAACGAGGAGGGTCAGAAGATATAGGAGCCAGAGCTTGTTAACGTTTGTAGCTATGAAAAGTAAGATAATAGGGATGACAGAGCATGGTCCCCTGGGACATGAGCCTGGAACTTGGGATTCCTTGCTCTGCCACAGACATCCTGTGTGACCCGGGCAAATCCCTTTGAGCTAGAGTCACAAAAGGACATAGGTTTCTAACTACCATTTTAAGCACCTGCATCCCAGAATCAGGCCCCACTGGGATTCACAAAACTGCCGCTCAGCTGCCCCAAACACTGTAGGCACCTAAACTCACTCAAGGCATACGCTTTTTCAGTAAAAGTTTCATCTGTGCCTGTGTTCCTGCCCCTGCACATGCACACTGCAGCTGCACACCAGGTGTCTGGATGCCTAAGCCCCAGAGTGATGCATGAACAGGGGGAAGATAGGTGTTCCTCTGTCTAACTTGCCTGTGCGACCCCGATCTGGTAAGTGCACTCAGACCTTGCCCACCGGGATGGGCCCCTATAGGTGGGCTTACACAAAATGACTGGAATCGGGGGGCAGGTCCTCCCTCATGACTTTTAGCCCAGTGGTTAGCGTACTCAACTGGGATGTGAGAGAATATGGGTTCAAGTCCCCCTGCCACCTGAAGGGGAAGGGATTTGAACTGGGATTTGCTATTTCTCAGGCCACATGAGTGTTGTAACCACTGACTGTAGGGTATTCTGATGTGGACCTTGCTCAGTCTCTCCAGTTGAAGCTGTTCCACTGAGTATAAACAATTTAAAAGTGTCACTGATGCAGGGGCAGTGGATCTTCCACCTCTCAGGTGAATGCTCTGACCACTGGGCTACTGATTCATTCTCATACCTGCTCGCGCTCTCTCTTCTGGCCAATGAGTCTCATCATTTATCCACAGTGGAACAGCTTCAACAGGAGAGACCAAGGGAGAACTCATAGCCTGATGGTTGGAGAACTCATCTGAGAAGTGGCGGGTCTCTGTTCAAATCCATTCTCCCCCTCAGATCGCAGGGAATCAGCTGCAAATGTTACCATCTCACTGTTTACCCTTTTTTTCCAAGCTCATTTATGAATATGTTGAACAGGACTGGTCCCAGTACAGACCCCGGGGGGGATGGGGGACACCACTATTTACCTCCCTCCATTCTGAAAACTGCCCATATATTCCTACCCTTTGTTTCCTATCTTTTAACCAGTTACTGATCCATGAGAGGACCTTCCTGCTTATCCCATGACATCTTACTTTGCTTAAGAGCCTTTGGTGAGGGATCTTGTCCAAGGCTTTCTGAAAATCTAAGTATACTATATCCACTGGATCCCCCTTGTTCACATGCTTGTTGACCTCCTCAAAGAATTCTAGTGGAAAACAAAAAACATGTTCACTCTTTCCCAACAAATTATGCTGATCTATGTGTCTGACAATTTTGTTCTTTACTATAGTTTCGACCAGTTTGCCCAGTACTGAAGTCAGGCTTACCAGCCTGTAATTGCTGGGATCACCTCTGGAGCCCTTTTTAAAAATTGGCATCACATTAGGTATCCTCCAGTCATCTGATAAAGAAGCTGATTTAAATGATAAGTTACAAGCCACAGTTAGTAGTTCTGCAATTTCACATTTGAGTTCCTTCAGAACTCTTGGGTGAATACCATCTGATCCCAGTGACTTATTACTGTTTAGTTTATCAATTTGATAAGCAGGGCTTAGCTAAGAAGGGCTTAGCACACACCCCTCAGCTTGCCATCTGCCATTAGCTATTTTAGGCAAGGAGCCACCAACCATGCATTAGTAGGAGCATTGCCAGTAGATCAAGGGAAGTGATTACTCCCCTCTATTTGGCAATCGTGAGGTCATATCTGGAGTATTGCATCCAGTTTGGGACCCCCCACCCCACTACAGAAAGGATATTGACAAATTGGAGAGAGTCCAGCAGAGGGCAATGAAAATGATCAGGGAGCTGGGTCACATGACTTATGAGGAGAGGCTGAGGGAACTGGTCTTATTTAGTCTGCAGAAGAGAAGAGTGAGGGGGGATTTGATAGCAGCCTTCAACTACCCAAAGAGGGGTTCCAAAGAGGATGGAGCTAGGCTGTTCTCAGTGGTGGCAGATGACAGAACAAGGAGCAATGATCTCAAGTTGAAGTGGGGGAGGTCTAGGTTGGATATTGGGAAACACTATTTCACTAGGAGGGGGGTGAAGTACTGGAATGGGTTACCTAGGGAGGTGGTGGAATCTCCATCCTTAGAGTTTTTTAAGGCCCGGTTTAACAAAGCCCTGGGTGGGATGATTTAGTTGGTGTTGGTCCTGCTTTGAGCAGGGGATTGGACTAGATGACCTCCTAAGGTCTCTTCCAACCCTAATCTTCTATGATTCTATGCTGACTTCCGTGAATCCCATTCTGAGGCGTCTATCTCTTCCCATTCATTGTGTAGAGAGCCAAGGCACCTAACTGAGGCTTTGTGAATCTCAGTGATTTTCTAGGCACCTAGATAGAATCATAGAATATTAGGGTTGGAAGGGACCTCAGGAGGTCATCTAGTTCAACCCCCTGCTCAAAGCAGGACCAATCCCCAGATTTTTACCCCAATTCCCCAAATGGCCCCCTCAAGGATTAAACTCACAACCCTGGGTTTAGCAGGCCAATGCTCAAACCACTGAGGTAGCTAGCTATCTCTCTCTCCCCCCTCCCCCCACCCCGATGTTAGGCAATGCTCAGCATAACCAGGCCTAAGATTCTTGTGCCTCTAGCCCTTAGTTTTTCAGTGCCTCCAGGGAATAATAGGATTTCCCCACTTCAAAGAGGTGTTGTGAGGATTAATATATTCAATGTTCGTGAGGTGTTCAGATGCTATGGTAATAGTGGTCATATAAGCAGCACCACAGAGAAATAATCTAATTCCATTCTTCATGATGATAATTTATAGGGGCAGGAGATATTTTCTTCCCATTTGCCCTGCAGGTTTTTCACTTTCCTTTGAAGCACCAGGTGTTGTCCTCAGCTAGAAAGAGAATCCCAGACTAGATGGAACAAAGATCTGATCTAGTATGGCAAATCTTATGATGTGAGGCTGCACAGGAGAGATTCCAGATTCTTACAATGCTACTTACCTGCACTTAATAAATGATATGAAAAATTGGTCAGAAGCCAAACTTTCACAGAGTAGGATTCAGGGAAATTACTTCAGATTTACACTAGTCCATCTGAGATCAGAATCTGGCCCAATGTCTTTGGTTTGTACTAAGTTAGGGTAAGATATTTCTAATTGAATGGGGAAAGCTAATTAGGTCTAGTTTGACTCCATATGTTCTTCAGGTGGACTAAGTATATCACTGAGTATAAATGAAATCTGTCTTTATCAGAGATTAAAGGAAGCAATTTTGGCCTAATAATTTGCTATTTTGGACTGTATAATATAGGGAACCTTATGGCAAAATCCTATTTTAGCTCTCCAGACTAAATTGGTAGGATTATATGTTTCTTCAGTGAATACCTTGAGTTCAAACTGAGCTTCAGGACTTCAGGGGCCTGATTCTCCCAGAGGGTAAACATCTCTCTTAAGGTGCTAAATGGTCTCAACTCCCACTGTAGCTGGAGATGCTCAGCCCCTCAAAGGATCAGGCCCTAGGTGTGCATTTGTGTGATTCTGCTTACAAACGGTGGCTGGATGTAGAAGTGAATGTTCTTCACGATTCATTCAGAACTGTAATCTGGCTCGGTGTTCTGATCTCAGGAGGATGTTTAAAATGAGCCGTGGTCCATATTGACATGTAGGCTCAATTTTGATCCCTGGGCATTTTAGTACAGGTTTTCAGTAGGGATCCAATACTTTTTATGGGCTGGCTCCCATTTCTCAAGTTTGAACTAACTCATTCCACAAAAGTCTCCAAATTATTCCATGGAAACAAATGTGTGTCTTTTAATTATAAATATAATACACTCTACCCTAGTAGTTTTTCATGTGTAACTGTTAGTTGCTTGTTACTCCTTTCCAATGTAATCCTCTATAGATAGATATTCTGTACTGTCTCTCTTCCTTGTTGCCTTTACAGTTTGCCTAATCCACTTAAATTGTCGGATTAGATGCCTATGTGCTTCTTTAGATACATAGATAGCTTTGGAAATTAAGCCTAATGAGTAAAACACATAATTCCCATCTGCATGACTTTTATTTCAGAATAAGGTAAGCAGAGAACAAAGAAGGAATAAATGCAACTCTCCATGAACATGTGAGGGAGAAGGCTTGATGCTCCACTGCCCTGCACTATGCAAAGTGGGTGTAAAATGCTACCAAATCACAGTGGTGGTGTTTTACCCCCATTTATATTCCCTTTATGCAGGTGTAAATGAGTACAGCAGATACCAGGCAGCTGAGTATCGGGCCTAGATAATGCAAAGTGTGTTACTCTGTAACAGACATCTGGAAATTGCTCAGACACACTATTCCACAATGGGCAGACAGAATCTTCTTGCACTAAAAGGGCCCTGCATGGAAAACAGGATTTTAATATCTACCCTACCCCACATTCTTGACAGTCATTGTCCCTTTGTTATAACTGAAAAGAACTAAATATTGTTCCGTGTGTTCATTAAAGAAGTCACATGTATTGAGAGTCCATACTTTAAGTGTGGCATTTTGTTTATTTACGTATATGGTGCTCAGAGACTAGTAGTGATGGGGGAAAGGGGCAGATAGATAGATGACACAGTCCATCCCCCGCCTCCCAAGCTTCCCGGTGAACTGGGGAATGCACAGGTGGCGAAGTCCTCTCCTCTAAGAACCCCAGTTTGCTCTGTAGGCCTATGCAGAGAATAAAGACTTATGGCCCCCACCTTCTCCATTTCCTGCCCCCTGTAGGATGAGATGTGCCCTGGGGTGCATGGAGCTCCCCCATGCACAGGGATGGAAATTGCAATAAGCCCCTTTGCCAAGACAAGTGATGGAAAGAATCCATCTGCATCTGCCTCCAACCATCCCATCCTGGGCACCTGCACAAGGGCCAGTCACAATCAGGACCTGTATAAATAGCCCATGCAGATGACAAGCCTCACATTCTGACCAATGAGGTGCTGAATTTTCTTTGTGTTACTAGGCTGCTGCAAACATTTACTCCAGCCTGAAAAATCTTATCTCCTAACATACTTTATTATCTTTTCTTTTCATCCCTCAGCGAGAGCAATATAAGACAACTTTGGTCGCAGCTGAGAAAAGATGAACCTCATTTACTTTCCAATTTTGAAGAGTTCCTGGTCAGAGTTTTCTCCCAGCTCCAAGAAGCCGATAATGAAAAGAATGAATTGGAGTGTGCCCTGAAAAAGTTGGTACATCTGTTTGTTGTGTTCTTTCTGTAGTGCTTCGGATGTATTACGTGCTACTTGCCATCAGAATCCAACAGGGGTTTCATCAACCAATCAGCTTGCTGGGGAATTGAAGATTATCTACTGATCAGAGATATTTTAAAGCAAACATTAGCCAGTCACCACTAGAGCTGGTCAAATTATTTGTAACACAGAACTAATTGGCTGAATTTAGCTCTTCCTTTCCTATTCACTAATTGTCTTGTCTGAAATTTTTTCACAAATGTCTATTATTTCGTTCTGGTTTTAACAAACTACAGCTACAATTATGGTGGCCATTCCCAGACAGCCAACATAAAAAAGTATGATTACAAGAACATAATGTATCAGATTCACCGGTACACTCTGGCTGCTTTGCAGCACGCCATGCAAAACAGCTGTAAACCCAGTTTAACTTGCTGGTTACATTGGATTTACAGCTGCTTTATGATGATGGAGCAGCACAAAGCAATCAAAAAGTTCCAGTGAATCTGGCCCAGTATGATGAAAACACAGACCAGCCTTTTATACTCAATTAAAATTCTGGAAGAGTAAAGTCATACATAAAACAAGTGGAGCGCATAGTGATGCTTATAGTTAAAGTTCCACATATGTTTTCATTATAAAATGTAATTTTCAGATGCTTATAACTTTGGCAAGCTTTTACCTTTCAGTCTGAAATTTAACAAATTTATTCCCAGCCTAGGAGTGTGTTTTCCTGGAAAGTTTGAGCAGAAATGATGTAGTCATTTTTGAGAACAAAGAGAGTGAAATAAGAGACAGCCCTCGTGCCTTAGTGGAATGTGGTGTGTGATGGGATGTTCCACTCACGGCTAGGATGGCACCTTCTCCTGGGCACGCTGGGGAATAGCTAGCCAGGTCAATGCCCCTTCCCACAGTTGCACTCCATCTCTCTGCCTCTCTCTCTGGGTCAGTGGCCCCTCTCTCGCTGCACGTGATGCTGCTGCCTCTTCATGACTTAGCCCTCCAGCCAGGTCACTCTGTGTGCTTCCCCCTTCCAGGATACCAAAGTCTTTCAAAGTGTCTCTCCACATCAGCAGTCTCAAGCAGTCTTCTCCTTCACTGCCCTATGGTGCCATTCCCTCAGTGGCTAGCAGGGGAACCCAGGCCCACCATCCACTTCATGTTCTGGCTCAGGGACCCTCTAGCCAGCAGTAAAGGTTCCCTCCTGGACCTTACTGGCTTTCCCTGAGCCCTTTCCTACCCTCTGGCACTCCATCCTCTCTGGGTTTGCCAGCCTCCTTACTCCCCTCTCCCAGGGAACAACTACAGGCTACCTGTCCCTGTAGCCTCCAAACACTCCTTCCTTCTTCCAAAGAGTGACTGCAACCTTTCCCAGCAGCCCCCTTCTGCTTCCAATTTCCTGTCTTTATAGTCCCAGCCCAGCTCCTTCCTTCTCAGCTGGGCTCCCTCACTCAGTCAGGGGATTCCATGGCCACCTGATTCCCCTGAGCTGTGACTTGTTGGGCTAATTATTCCCCCTTCTCACTCTGCATTAACCCTTTCCAGGCAAGTGTATGTGTGGGGGGAGAACACCCCATCCCATGGCGTGAGCCTGAAATTTGACAGGCATGTATTCCCCACTTCCAGGAGTGTCTTTGTGTATGCTGGTGAAAACCAGTTGCCCTTTGGTCAAAAGATAAAGAGCATATTGCAAGCATGCACACTGGTGTCAATGAACTGCCATGTACATTCCATTGACACTATGCCTGCATGGTATGTAACCTGAATGGAAATTTCCATTGAGTAGGTAATCTTTTAACAGTGTTTTGGAATTGTGAATACGTAAGTAAGTTGAGTGGAATATCATTTTTTATATGAAGGTGTACCTGGATCAAGGGCACCACAAGGTGTGCAGGCAGGGGACCCAGGCCCACTCCCTGCCCCTTGGCCACTGATGGGAACTGGAAATTTGGCCCAGATGCCCCTCTGTCATGATAGAGGGGAGGCCAGGCCAAATTTGAATGGCACTGCAACTTCATGCACAAGGTCACAACGCCACTTATTCAAATTTGGCCCAGCCACCCCCACATCAGGATGGCGGGGATGCCATGTCAAATTTGAGTGGTGTTACAATCCCATGTGCTGGGTCACAATGCTACATACTGAAATTTGGCGCATTACACCCCCCCCCCCAGGACAGAGGGGCAACAGGTCCAAATATAAGTGGCACTGTGACCCCATACACCTGCTTGGACCCCCATCTTTGCAGTCCTTCCAGCAGCCATGGCGCCAGACACTCCAAAAAAAGCAGAGCAGGGGCACCCTAGTCTGCAGGAGGGTGAGAGGATTGGATCCAGCTTTTGGTGCTTCCAGGGGAAATGGAGACACAGGAGGAGGGATGGGATCTGGAGCTCCCAGAACTGCCTGACCCATGATGGGGATGATGCTCTTCAGCCTGATCACCTCTCTGGGAAAGAGCTTGGGGCTGGGTGTGGGGTGGGAAGAGCTCAGAGCTAGGTAGCGGGAGCAGAGTTTGAAGCTGGGTGCAAAGCAATGTGGGTGGAAGAGTGTGGGGTTGGGTGTGGGTAGCAGTAGTGGAGTGTCTGAGGCTGGGTGCAGTGGGAGAGGTTTGATAGAGGCAGGGGAGGGAGAGCTGTGGGCCCCCTACTTAGAACAATTCTGGCCAAGTCCCTGCTGTGGATTATGATCTGTGATGGTGTGTAAAGAAGGACACTGAGTTCCAAAAGAGCCCTGCTTCATTTCATGTGATATCTAAAAATGTATATAGTGTATAGGACTGAACAGATCATTCTGCTGCTGTCTCATAGACTATCAGGGTTGGAAGGGACCTCAGGAGGTCATCTAGTCCAACCCCCTGCTCAAAGTAGGACCCATCCCCAGGCATATTTTTACCCCAGTTCCCTATATGGCCCCCTCAAGGATTGAACTCACAACACTGGGTTTAGCAGGCCAAGGCTCAAACCACTGAGCTATCCCTCCCCCGAAATAGTTGTGCACGATGGAAATTCTTTGTTTTATTTTCTCTTAAAAACCAACTCCCAGGAAATTCCATAAATATATATATATTAAAATAACCTTAAGGTTGCAAAACAAAGCACTCAAAATTCAGGAAATGTCCAAGTACCCCATAAAACCTTTACTCCAACAGATCCTTCGCCCTACTCTGGGTGTGAATACATTAGGATACAGTCTTTTTAATTACACAATATACACTTTTTAATCTGGGAGACTTGCCTCATTCAGGCCTGGTCTACACTGTGGGGGGATCGATCTAAGATACGCAACTTCAGCTACAAGAAGAGCGTAGCTGAAGTCAATGTATCTTAGATGGACTTAGAATTACTTACTTCGCATCCTCACAGTGTGGGATCAATGGCCACGGCTCCCCTGTCGACTTTGCTTTCGCCTCTCGCCGAGCTGGAGTTCAGCAGTCAACGGGAGAGCGATCGGAGATCGATTTATCGCATCTACCCTACACATGATAAATCGATCCCTGATAGATAGATCACTACCCACTGATCTCCTTAGTGCTGGTGCTGGATGGTTTGCAGAGTATGAGGCATGAGGCCACACTCTGGATAATAAAGATAAATTTAACTTTTGAACATTTGACTCATTTCTAAGCACCATCCCATCTATGCACTGAATGGGGCAGGGATCCTGAGGCAAAAATACTGGGTGGTCATGTAGTTAAAGACTGTATCATTCTGTATATGTACCAAGGGGCAGAGTTAAGGATGAACAGGCAATGTTAACTTTAGCATTCCCTGACTTTTCCAACTTATCTTTTTTAATGTAGTTTTTTGTATGTGATTTTTATATTCACTTAGTGTAATGACCCCATATTGGCACAAATTCTACATGTGCACCTGTGTAACCTCATTGATTTCACTGAGAACTGCGTTCATCCATATGGCTTGTGTTTAGATGCATGTGAATATTTATTGGCCCAAAAGTAGATCTGATCTAATCATGAATTTCTTATACATAGCATGTTTAAAAAAAAAAAACCCTCTAACCCTTTAAAGAGTAAACAAAGTTTGTGGTCCTGGGGGGGAAAAAACCTATTACTGATCTCTGAGGAGCAAATTAATAAGAAGACATTTGCATATGTGAGTTGATTGGCTAATATTGACATAGTTCCAGATCTTAGTATTGATGTCCTCTGAAGAAATGAACCATAGAAACATACAGATTTATCACGTCTGTTTTTCAACCATTCATGCCAAATATAACCAGAATGAGAGATTTTGCTCCACTAAATGTCTATAGTTTCATCTAAATTGAACCTTTCTGTATTTGCTAGCTGTTGGTTTTAGATAAATGATAATGGTTTGCCTCAATATTTTTCTGTCATCACTTCTAGATCATTACTGGAGCACAAACTCACATTCTATTAGGGTTATCGCTTAATCAGACAATTCCATGAAAGGTTTCTGAACAGAAAGTAAACGGTTTTGGACTGAATTTTCAGATGAGCACACACAGAGCAAGTCCGGTTAGTCTTTCCAAACTAAATACCATCACAGTTTGAAGACAGATGGCTTGCTTTTCCTGGCTGCTCTAGGAAAACTGAATTACCGTAAAGAAAATAAATCAGATTGGTAGCATTGTAACCCAAAATGTTTTTTTCATTGGAGTTTCTCCCTAATGAATGTGTGATATGCATTTCATAGATTTCAAGACCAGAGGAGACATTATAATCATCTAGTTTGACCTCCTGCTCTTTATGTAATTTTTTTTATTTATACAATACTAGAAAAGATTTACCCTACAAGACTATATTAAACCAAATATTATATGTATGTCTTCTCTAGTCAAAGAGATAGCTGGGCTGGTAGCCACACACCTGGGATAGCCACCTGTAGTAATAGCCAAACACATGAAACAAGCCGGTTAAATCCAAAACTCATGCTTTTGGCATTTACACAGTATTTTATATTCTATATTCCCAGTGTTTGTTAACTCACTTACTTTCCAACATTTTTCTTTTAAATGTTATCTTAATTTAGAATTTCTGGCTTCTGAATACTTGGTGGGAATTATTTTTAAATCATACAGTGATGTTTTGGACAATACAGTGATGTTTTGAGGGGGTTTATCCCTTTAGCTATTGATGTACTTATATCTTGCTGGTTTGAAAGGACAAAATATATTTGTGTTATTAAATGCCACATAGGTCCTTGAAGAGTTCATAATCTCTATGGAATTTTTGGTGCCTTTTATAATCTCTTCAGGAGTTCCTTCGGGGTTTATAAACTTGACTGGAGTCCAGGCTTTCACAGCCTCCATAGTGTTGTGCACAAAGTTGGTACTGTGCTTTAATGCAAATATCAACATTTTATATTATTTATTTGTATTACAGTAGCACCTAGATTGAGCAGGAGCACCTCAGCTGAGACTGGTCCCTCCATTGTGCTTGTGAATGTGTACAAACACATAATGTTTGGACCATTCTCTGTTCCAAAGAGCTTACAGTCTAGAGACAGACAAGACAGACAGACAAAGGGTGGGAGGAGAAACATGAGCATTCAGGGTAGGATTCACAGAGGAGATTTAGGTGCTCTGCTGCTTATAGGGTGACCAGATGTCCCGATTTTATAGGGACAGTCCACCCCCGTCCTGATTTTTCACGTTTGCTGTCTGGTCACCCTAGCTGCTTAGTGGAATTCACAACCCCGAGTTAGCTGCCCAGAGCATTAGGTAACTAAAAGAGAGGTTCAGAAAAGCTAGCATGCTGAGCTGCCTAATGCCTATGCTAGCCAACAGAAATGCTGAGTACAGGGAAGTGGCCTCGATCTCACCCCCACAAAAGGAGTTAGGCATCTAATCATAGATGCTGGAACTCGGGGTGGTGGGGGTGCTACAGCACCCCCTGGCTTGAAATGGTTTCCATCATATACAGGGTTTACAGTTTAGTTCAATGGCTCTCAGCACCCCCACTATACAAATTGTTCCAGCTCCCCTGCATCTAACTTCAGGCCGGAAGGAGGCACCTCCCTTCACTTGGGATTCACAGCTGTGAACTCTCTCCTAGAGTTAAGTGTCTAAGGGCTTGTCTACACTACCCACCAGATCAGCGGGCAGCGATCGATCCAGCAGGGGTCGATTTATTGCATCTAGTATAGATGCGATAGATCGACCGCTGAGCACTCCCTGTTGACTCCGATACTCCACCAGAACGAGAAGTGCAAGCAGAGTCGATGGGAGAGCATCAGCTGTTGACTTACTGCAGTGAAGACACCACAGTAAGTAGATCTAAGTACTTCGATTTCAGCTATGCTATTCATGTAGCTGAAGTTGCGTATCTTAGATCGACCCCGCACGGTAGTGTAGACAAGCCCTGAATCAAGTCAGCAATTGTTCAAGGAAAAACAGAGGAGGAGGTAGAAGAAGGTGTAGTCCTGCCTTCCCCACATTATAACCTTTAATCCAGTGGTTAGGGTTCAGTGTGGGAGACCCAGGTTCAGTTCCACCATGTGCCTGTTGTGAAGCTGGGATTGCTGATCTTGGATTTCTCACATCCCATGAGAGTGCCCTACTCACTGAGCTAGAGAGTCATTCTCACTCTTTCTCTGGCCCAAGGAATATCTAATTATTTATACATAGCAGCACCACTTCAACAGGAGACATTAAGACAGACCTTCCCCAGAACACCCTATAGCCCATATCTGGGGAGATGGTGTTAGGATATAGGCACACCCCTCTACTTAGGATTGTGCACATGCCCAACTGCTGAAATTTAAGCATCTTGGGGGACTTTACATTTGGAAATGTGGGCACCTACCAGGTTAGGTGGCAGATGAATGGGGGTTTTGCAAATGGCAATGGTTCCTAAATGTTGGATATAGTCATTTTATGAATGCCACCCAGAGAGGTGAAGTGGTTTTTCCCAAGGTTACAAAAGCAAGTCAGTAGCAGAGCCAGACTTCAAAGAAGGCTGAGGACATTTGGAACCTTCTAGGATCAGCCCATAAAGTACCCAGCACACTAACCAATTTTCATTTGAAGTATCGGCTGTTCTGACCAAATGTCTGTGTGAACAATGGTGGACAAAATTCAAATACTGCATCTAAAACAACAGGCAGACATGAAACCATCCCATGTATGAATTAACCTCACTACCAGAACATAATAACCGGAACATGTCACTTTAGCTATCCTAACCAGAGTTATGGTCTAGTTTGGTAAATTTGTTATAACAAAAAAACAAAACAAAAACATTTACCCACGGGATTATTGTAAAGACAAAGAAGCACTACAGCACTAGTGTTGGAATTATATAACAGTTAAAGCTGGTCAAATTATTCAGGGTGAAAAGGGGGTTTTGTTGTTGTTGTTTGTTTGATGATGAATTTTGGCTTTTTTTTTACTAAATAAATCACTTCATTATAATTTCTTTCCATTATTCTACCACCTCTGCAGATGGTTGACAAATATCTAGCAAATAATTTATCTGATGAATTTTTCCCACTACTTGTGGGATAAATTATTCATGATTATGTTATGCTTCAAATAATGATGATAAATTATCTTCTTATTATTATTTGAGCAGCTTTAAGAATGGAGACTAAACCAATAATTAAAACTTTGGGTGTGTTTAGCCTGCAGATGTCATCCCCCTGGTAGTATGCTAAAGCAGACAACAAACAAACATGATATTAAAATGTCTCTCAAATGTCATGTTCAGATTATAGCCCTGTTCTGCCCTTGCAAACACAAGTTAGAGAAAATCCAGTGCTAAAAACAATAGTGTATGAATTCAATATTCAAGTTGTTCCTTTTAACCTGAACAAGCAAGAAAATTCAGTTATGGTTCTCATGGCAACATTGACTACTGTGTTCTTTATATACACCATAATAGGGTCTTTCATTATATAACCAGCCTAACCCTGCTCAATGTGACATATTATTGGGCAAATACAGAGTTTACAGATGTGATCTTGGCATTCATGTGCTATCTTGTTAAATGATTATCAAGTCTTGTATGGTTTCATGGAATTCCACCCTTCAAGGATTTGCTCTATGGATTATTGTTTTCTTAGAATAGAGTGCCTTAGATATTTTGGGCCAGAATGTAAATCTGACCATGCACCTATGAAGGGGAGTAAGGAAGCATAAAATGTCCCTTTATTTTCCTCACTCTTTACTTGCATCATGGGGAAGGGTGGGGATTAGCAGCCTCCATAGGGGGTCTGCATTTCACACACAGCTTGAACTCATTTTGCATAGATGTAAATGACCATGTAAAGTGCAAGGCAGTGGAGAATCAGCCCTAAGGAATTTTGTTTTCTTGTGTCAATATAGCACAACATTCATTTGTCACTAGAGTCAATTCTGAGACTACACACTGACCTTTCTAGTTGGGGATGAAAAATGCAAGTTATAAATGACAGGCATTGTGAACATTTGGAGGGGAAAAAATGACCTGATTCTTATATCAGTTAGCTTGACTGGAGTTGTTCCTGATTTGCTATGGTGTAACTCAGAGGAGAATTTGCAGAATATAGGAAAACTCACAGGGGAATTCCCAAATCATACAGTGATTTTTTTCTGTTCCCCCTATTTTTCCTTCTGTTCCTGATTTGAAGACTTTTGAGGATTTCTGGGACAGTTACACTCTGCAAATTGCCTGAGTAACAACCCGTATCCATTCTCGCCAGACCATGTGGGGAGAATGTTCAGCGATGTCACAGAGACTCTACTAAAAATCCTCTGAATGTGCTGAGAAATGACTTTTCAATTGCTGATCATTTCAAAAAATATATTTTTTATTCCCGCCTCACCCAGCCAAAAGCTAGCGAAGTCTCTCTAATTCTCCATGCAAGCTCTGTTCAGGCCAGGTGCCAAACTGCAGCTGTTTCAGTATCAATCCTGTTAAATGCCTAATCCAGCTGTTTCAATCTCAATCCAAAAAGAGTGGGCTTGGTTATTCAATCCCTTGTTCTTTGTGTAGTTGTGTGCACTTGTGCAAAGTGCTCTTAATCTGCTCCCTGACTGGATGACTAGAACTTTAAACAAGTGTGAAACAAGTGTCAAAATAGAGAACGACACATAAAGACACAGTAGCATATGAACTTTCAGACAAGTCATTCTTTGTGCTGAAACTTGTGGGATGCATTAATGGTTTCAGAAATAAATCATCAGTTGTAAGAATACTCATGAATAATGCAGTCTCATAAATAACAGTAGAGCAAAGCTGCAACTTGAAAATACTCACAAATCACTTTCATTCCTACTTGACCAGCTCTAATTTAGAAATGTTGTTTCCAGTATTTTCATTGTTGTTATTAGTGTCACGTCTAGGATCTCCCTTCCTTAGGCTTTAGGTTCCACAGTTATTAAGAGTGCCTGATAAACAGCCACCATATATTGTGCTGGCAATTTTAAAACATCAAATAAACAGCCTTATTAGCTTTAGTGCAGTTACTGCTCTCCCCCATGGGAAACAATTTGGTTTTTATCTGTGACCCTGCTGTACGTAAATACTTTTTTTCTGCTCTTAGGATCATTCCCTTGAGTCTTGTGCTAAAACAGAAATGCGATGCTAAGCTGGCAAATTGTGAGCCTTTTACTTGAAATAGTGCTACAAAGACCCACTCCGTGTGCTTTTATCTCTTATTAGGAAAATTGCTGCTTATGATGAAGAAATTCGACATCTCTATGAGGAAATGGAGCAGCAAATCAAAAATGAGAAAGAGCAGTTTCTCTTGAAGGTGACTGTGTCTCTTTATTATACATATGGAAGGCCTAATTCTGCTCTCCCACTAGTTTTTACACCAGTGTAACTCCATTGATTTCAGCCAGTGTGAAAGCAAAAGAAAGCCCCCAAAATGACAGTCTACAGAGAAGTATAAAATAAAGCGTAATTTCACTTACTACCTCACCCAGTGATCTCATCAGATTGCGGGCTCAGGCTGGCTGACTACCTGGATGGGAGACCAAGGCGCACCCACAAACTGCACTAAGTGGTGTTGGTGTTATTCAGGAGGTGGTGTTATTCCTTCGGACAGGGCCAGCTCCAGCTTTTTTGCCGCCACAAGTGGCAAAGGAAAAAAAAAAAAGATAAAGCCATGATTGGCAGCACTTCGGTGGCAGCTCTACCGCCGCTGCTTCATTCATTGGCAGCAATTGGGCAGCCAATCCTTCCCTCCGAGAGGGACTGAGGGACCCACCGCTGAATTCCCGCCAAAGACCCGGACATGCCGCCCTTTTCCATAGGCCGCCCCAAGCACCTGCTTCCTGTGCTGGTGCCTGGAGCCAGCCCTACCTTCGGAATAACTACCGAACCAATAGCCCACTTTGCTGGTGGAGGTGCCATCTTTTACATGGGTTTTAAAATCAAGGTCCTGACCACTTGTGATCATAAAAGATCCCTTGGAACTTTTCACAGCAGCACTAGTCTCAATGTCCTGGCCAAATTCCTTCTTGAACAATTTCTGTGGTGTCATTCTTACAGAGTACCTCTGCCCCCTTCCTGGTCTCTCTGAGTGAACCTCTTCAGGTGACAGGTCTCAGGACTTTACCTATCCTGGGGTGGAATGCCACCATTCTCGCACTCTTAGACTGAGTCCTACAGTGCCCTGTGTATCTACTGTGCTCACCCAGCAAGTCCAACTGGGTTCATTACCTGCTGACCTTCCGTTTGGGAATCTGTGACCAGAGGTGAATAGAGTGACCAGACAGACATCTGAAACCAAAGTATTTACCCCAATAGGAACAAAGCATAAGAGAAAAAGGATTTTAAAGCAACAAAAAGTCTACACACACATCTATCGTACCTAGAGGCTCACCATCCCTGATGATAATCTATGCAGGCCTAGTTTCTTCAGACACCCCAGTGGGTGCTGCTGTCACAGCCTGGTTCCTCCCTGAAGAGCTCCTCAACAACTATTAAACAGCACCCCACTCCCACCCTTGCAGAGAGAGTCTCTTTTTAAACTGCCATAGTCCCTCTGATGTTCTGGTGTCCAGGCTTTTTCTATCCAGCATTGTCTCCTAACCCCTAGCATTTTATCTTGAGCGATTGTTTCACTTCCTGCTTTTTTTTCCCCATACAGATCCCTATTGGATTAAACCAATACAGTAAACATCCCAATAATCTGGCGAACACAGTATTCAGAAATACAGAGCAATGCCATGTATGTCACACATTGTCTAAAAGTTGCCCTGTAGTTTCAACTGGATACATTTTTCTTTACTTCCTGCCCTAAACTGTTGTTTAGTGTGTATTTTGCACAGTTAGGTCCCACTATCAACAGTGGGAATCTTTCCACTGACTTCATTGGGTATTGGATTAGATCCTTACACAGCAGCTGTGTTCCACTCCAGAGCTGGGTGAATCTCAATGTTGGGTCAAATGATCTCCTTATATAGAGTTGTGTAGCATTTGAAAAGTTGTAAAATGCATTGTCTTTTACAATGAAGGTTGATATGCAAAAGATTGGTTTGTATGCTCCAATAAAAAGATTGCCACTATTTAAATTATACTGTAGATCCAAAAATAAGATGTAAAGATTCTAACCTATAAGAAACTATATTACCAGTAACTGGTAATTAACGTTATCATTAAGGTAGCATAATCAATTCCATTATTAATCCCTATCACAGGCCTTTGTAGGTTGCCAGGTAAACCTCAGTTTAGCTCTTTAAAAGTTAGTCAGCAGTCACAGCCACTCAAGAAGTGTTATTTCTTCGTGTGACTAATTTATTTTTTGGTGTTTGGAGTTTTAAGTTCTTTCCCTAAAGCAAAAGTTCACAAAGGCCCTACAGAATGCAGAGACGTACGGGTGCCATATGAAAAAGAAAATGATTGCCTGTCTCGGGAGGAGCATAGCGTTTGAAAAATACATAAAAAGAAATGGTTAAGAAGGCAAATAAGTACAAACTGTTGCTATTTAAGACATTTGGTACCCTGCTGATTAAGGACTGTGTTAGAGGAATGGTTATTATGTCTTACCCATTTGGATATGTATTTTCTGAATAAGAAGCCAGTTAATGTATATTAAATTGCCTCATTAAATGTATTGTTAGGAGTGAGAGGAGTAGTGGGGGAACATTTCAGTGTTCCTGCACCCACCCCCTTGAGGGAGGTTTGATCGCTCTTTAAAGGAATTTTCCTGAAGAACTAAGGGAGCAGATTCTCAGCCACTGGAGCTCTGACAATTTACACCCAGTGGTGGATTAGCCGCTGGGCCAATGGGGCTTGTGCCCAGGGGCCCTGGCCAATTGGGGGGCCCCCGAAAAATGGGTACCCCCACACCCAGACCTGCTCCACCCACCCATCCAGTGTTCTTGCCAAGGAACAGGGTCAGGGCACAGGGGCTTGCCCCACTCCCCCCACCCACCCAGCGCTCCTGCCGGAACAGGGGAAGTCCCCATGCCCCGACCCCACTCCCTGCAGGAGTGCTGAGGGCAGCGGGCAGTGGCGGATATGGGGTTTGTTGGGCCCTGGGCCAAAGCAAGCTTGTAGGTCCCCCCACATCCTCTTCATCCCTCCCCAGCACTACTGTGGAGAGCGGGGTCAGGGTGTGGGGGCTTCCACCACTCCTCAGCAGGAGCACTGGGTGGAGCAGGTCTGGGCACGGGGGCACCCATTTTCAGGGACCCCCCAGGGGCCCTGGCCTGTTGGCCCAGTGATTAATCCGCCACTAGCGGGGGGAGGATTGCAGGTGGAAGGGGTGGGGAGGGGTCCCCAATTCCTTTGGCCCAGGGCACCACAAACCCCTAATCTGCCTCTGTTTACACCATCTGAGAATCTGTCCCAAGGAGTAATTCCTAATGAGAGAAGGAGGGGTTCTCATTTATTCAAATGCTGTTATAGAATATTTGGGTAACCACCTGTTTGTGGGGCCACTGCAGTAACTGAGAGATTTGTAAACACCCGGGGCCTAACTCTCTTCTCACTTACATCAATTTTACACCACTTCTGTTAACTTCTGCAGAGCTGCTCCTGATTGCAAGTGATAGATTTTAAAGCTAGAAGGCACCATTTGTGATAACCTGCATAAGAAAGGCCATAGAATTTCACCCAGTAATACCTGTACTGAGCTCAGTAACTTGTGGCTGAACTACAGGAAATCCTTTAGAAAGACATCCAGGGTAAACTTTTCAAACACATGGAAGCAATTTAGCAGTTTTAGACCCATTTTCAAAAGTGACATAGACTCCTAAGTCTCACAGATATAGGCTCAGATGTGCCTAAATCACTTTTGAAAATGGGGCTTAACATGTGTCCCTTAAGCACTTCTGAAAATTTTACCTCCTGTGTGGGTCAGAAACTGTGCTGGTGTAACTCAGCATAGATGCACTAACTTCAGTCATTGAGGTCAATGGAGCTATGCCAATTTACACCAGCTGAGGATCTGGCCTCCTAAGTGATGGAGAATTCACCACATCCTTAGGTAACCTGTTCCATTGGTTAGTAACCCTCACTGTTATCTACCCCTTATTTCCAAATCTGACTCCTAGTCCCATGCCCTGTACTCTGGACCATGCTGCCCTGATGATGAAGACCCTGCCTTTTTGCTTAATGTTCATGTCTTTTGATTTTGCAGGATACAGAGAGGTTTCAGTCCCGCAGTCAAGCGCTGGAACATAAACTCATTTCAAAAGAACAGGAGCTGGAACAACTGGTTCAAAAACAGAAAAGGGTATTTAACAGCATTATACAGAGAGAACTGTAGATAATTTTGATTTGCCCCTATGATTTTCCTTCATAGTTTCTCTTCTTTCCTTCATATATTTAGCAATATTTCAACTCAGAGAATTTTTTTAAAATAAAAGCCATTTGAAGTGATTGGTCACCATGAAAGCTGCAGTTCCACACTGAAGTCCTTTATAAATTCATAGAGGCTCATAGATTCCAAGGCCACAAGGCACCATTGAGATAAACTAATCTGACTTCCTGTATAACACAGGTTGTAGAACTTCCCCAAAGTAATTCCTAGAGCGTATATTTTAGAAAGACATCCGGTCTTGATGTAAAAATTGGCAGTGATGCAGAATCCACCACGACCTTGGTAAATTGTTCCAATGGTTAATTATGCTCACTGTTAGCAATTTACACCTTATTTCCAATCTGAAGTTGTCTAGCTTCAATTTCCAACCATTGGATCATGTCATAATTTATATATTCTCTTTATTGATTTTTTTATGGAACAGCACTTACATCTCCTTATAAAGAGATAATACAATATTAATATTTGCTATGTTATATAAACATACAGGGTAAAACTTTCAAAAGCATCCATCTCTCAATTTCAAAAGTGACCTAGGCAGATAAGCATTTAGTAGAATTTTCAAAAACGCCACCTATCTGTCTAAACGCCTTTTAAAATCTGTCCCTTAGCAGCCTAAGTGTCATGGAGGTAGGCCCCTAAATCACTTTTGAAAATAGGATTTAGGCTCCCAGATCACTTACGTACGTGCTTTTGAAAATTTTACCCATTGTCCTCTGCTTTCTAAAATAAGTGATTTCTCTCATAAGGCATCATAAAAACAATGGGCCTGATTTTCCACTATGTTAGATGGGTGCTGTGCAGATGTAACAGATTCCTGCTGCTTTAATTTATGCCAGGGATTACCCTAGTGCCTGGATGGCATGCAATCTGGAGACTACTATGATATCTTAAAGCTATCGGTGCACACCTCCACTCCAGATTGCTCCAAGTGCTCCTGGACTGTACTGGAGAATCAGTGCCATAAACTTTAAATAGTCTCTTCTAAACCCAGTGGACCTGATTCTTTTCAGTCACATGTCAGTTTTATGGCAGCGTATCTCCACTGGAGATCCCCGATTTACACGCACATAGGTGAGAATGCAATGATGCTCACAGTTCTCATCAGCCTGTCATGTTTCCATATCAGTGCCTGCTGTAATTTGTTCCATAGTGTGGGGAAGCACAGTACTTTTATTCTGTAAAATTGCCATAAATCCCTGCAAGCTATATCCAGGGGGGCGGATTTAATACAATTTAAAAAGTGAATTCACTGCTGGTGAAAGGCCTGAGACTGACAGCTCTGGAGATAAATCTCCTCTATTTAACTACAGAGTAAATATAACCATCTCTCTCTGGCAGTGCTGACCTGAAGGTCCATTCTAGAGAGGAGCGAGAGAAGTTCAGTCTCCACTGGTTATGCAGTGTTTGGATTCTCCTCTAAGGAGTCGATCCAACTTCCATTGAAGTCAATGGGAGTTGCACCTGGGTACCAGAGATATAACTGGGTTTTTAGTTTGCTAGTTGTGATAGTGCATTTTTATGTGTGATGTGGAGACCTGCCCCCTAGGGAACTGAACTAAGACAATCATTTTATTTCATATGTCACCAAACAGCCAACTGATGGTAATTACCTTTGGATAAGTCTACCCTGCAAAGAAAAACCTTCAACACGGAGTCTCAGAGCCTGGGTCAATTGACTCTCATGGGACTTGGGCTGCAGCATTATAAACAGGAGTGTAGATATTCCCACTCAGGTTGGAGCCCAGGATCCAAAACCAAGCTTGGAATGTCTACACTGCTATTTTTAGCCCCGCAGCCCCGAGTCAATTGATCTGGGCTTTGAGACTTGCTGCCACAGGTTTTTCTTTGCAATGTAAACATACCCTATTACTACAAATTGTAATATTTTTCTCCATTGCCTGTTGCAGCCTGTTGTGCAGTGCTGCATGCTAAATATCTGCCACATTCCACCCAAGAGGTAATTGTATTTCAGCAGTGGATTAAATGAACTGTTTCTGTCTCTGTGTGTGTGTAGGCTTATAAAGCATTTTGGGTTCTTTCAGGATGCAACTGACTATATATGTAAGCTATTATTACTCATCATTTTATAATGGTTTTATTTTAATCTTTGCTATCTTTTGCTTTTCAAGCAGATTTAGACATCTATTATCAATGAGTTACACAAAGGTTGTTCTTCGAAAGCCTTTAGCTGTGTCTTCGTCTATATATTTGTCTTCTAAACTGTTTGGTGTAAGAGCCTGGGCAAACTTGAAATCTTTATACTTGGATTTTAATCCTTGCTTACTGAGACAAAATTTACAGTGACTTCAGTGGAAGTTTTGTCTGAGTAAGGACGTCATGATTTTGACCCCAACAACTAACTGAGGAACCTGAAATGACAGTTTAATACACACACATACCAGTCCAAGAACCAGGCTGTCGAAGGATAGGATTTATTCACTACTATAAAATCCAAATGCCCCTTTTATTTTTATGGGCATGCTGTTGAAAAGAAGCCAGCCCTGGATAGACAGGATTTTCTTCTTTTATTTTTATTGTCACTGAAAGGTATATTTAGTCCGATAATAAACTGCACTTGAAACCTTTGTCATTTTAACAGCTGAGTGGTGCCCTTTGCCAGCCTAAATTATAATATGTGACTGCTCTCCAGTTGAGTAGTCTACTCAGATTTTTCCACCCAACAGCATAATTCAGTGCAGTCAGTACAGAGCTTAATGTTCACATTTATCTCTTTCCTCATGTCCAGCATTTGGGGCCCAACTCTCCTTCTTCCTTACACCTGTTTTTATAATGCTATAACATCCATGATTTTGTCAAGTTTCTCCTGATTTACATCGGCATTGGTGTAATTCAAATCAAGCCCTCAGTGTTTAATTTGTGCCTTAGTCAAATTCCTTCTCTCTTCCTCTTAAATTGAAATGGACTTTTTTGCCAATTACATTTATTTTTTGAATGAGTGATGGTAACTTTGGGTATGTCTACACTACGGGATTATTCCGATTTTACAGAAACCGTTTTTTTAAAACAGATTGTATAAAGTCGAGTGCACGCGGCCACACTAAGCACATTAATTCAGCGGTGTGCGTCCATGTACCGAGGCTAGCGTCGATTTCCAGAGCGTTGCACTGTGGGTAGCTATCCCATAGTTCCCGCAGTCTCCTCCGCCCATTGGAATTCTGGGTTGAGATCCCAATGCATGATGGGGCAAAAACAGTGTCGCAGGTGATTCTGGGTAAATGTCGTCACTCAATCCTTCCTCCGTGAAAGCAACGGCAGACAATCATTTAGCGCCCTTTTTCTCTGGATTGCCCTGGCAGACGTCATAGCATGGCAACCATGGAGCCTGTTTAGCCTTTTGTCACTGTCACCGTATGTGTACTGGATGCTGCTGACAGACGCAGTACTGCACTGCTACACAGCAGCATTCATTTGCCTTTGCAAGGTAGCAGAGACGGTTACCAGCCCTATTGCACCGTCTGCTGCTTTAGAAATTGGCAATGACGGTTACCAGTCCTTTTGTACCGTCTGCTGCTGTCATGGGTGCTCCTGGCTGGCCTCACTGAGGTCGGCCGGGGGCACATGGACAAAAATGGGAATGACTCCCCAGGTCATTCCCTTCTTTATGTTTTGTCTAAAAATAGAGTCAGTCCTGCCTAGAATATGGGGCAAGTCTACTAGAGAACCAGAGAGCACAGCCGCTCCGTGTCAGAGCCCCAGACATCCTGCAGAAATGATGAGCTGCATGCCATTCTAGGGGGTCCCCTACAACAACCCCACCCGTTGCTTCCCTCCTCCCACACCCCTCCTGGGCTACCGTGGCAGTGTCCCCCCATTTGTGTGATGAAGTAATAAAGAATGCAGGAATAAGAAACACTGACTTTTTAATGAGATAAAATGAGGGGGAGGCAGCCTCCAGCTGCTATGATAGTCCAGGCAGTACAGAATCTCCATTAGACATGAAAGGGGATTGAGGGAGGAGCTCAGCCTCCAGCTGCTATGATGAGGATGGTTACCAAGCCTTTTGCACCGTCTGCCTCTCCAGGAGAAGCTTAAAGAAGGGAATGACCGGGAGTCATTCCCATTTTTGCCCAGGCGCCCCTGGTTGACCTCACCGAGGCCAGCCAGGAGCACTCACGGGATGATGAGGACGGTTTTCAACCATTTTGTACCGTATTCCATCAGGAAAGGAAGGGGAGGGGATGCTGCTGTTCAGCGCCGCAGCACTGTGTCTACCAGCAGCATGCAGTAGACATACGGTGACACTGAAAAAAGGCGAGAAACAATTTTTTTCCTTTTTCTTTCACAGGAGGGGAGGAGGGTAAATTGACGACATATACCCTGAACCACCCGGGACAATGTTTTTGACCCTTCAGGCATTGGGAGCTCAGCCAAGAATGCAAATGCTTTTCGGAGACTGCGGGGACTGTGGGATAGCTGGAGTCCTCAGTCCCCCCTCCCTCCCTCCATGAGCGTCCATTTGATTCTTTGGCTTGCTGTTACGCTTGTCACGCAGCACTGTGTTGAGTCCCTGCTGTGGCCTCTGTCTGGAGATTTTTTCAAATGCTTTGGCATTTCGTCTTCTGGAACGGAGCTCTGATAGAACAGATTTGTCTCCCCATAAAGCGATCAGATCCAGTATCTCCCGTACAGTCCATGCTGATCAGCGCTCCATGCTGTGCAAACAGGAAATGAAATTCAAAAGTTCCTGTCTACCTGGCCAGTGCATCCAAGTTCAGATTGCTATCTACCTGGCCAGTGCATCCGAGTTCAGATTGCTGTCCAGAGCGGTCACAATGGTGCACTGTGGGATAGCGGCCCGGAGGCCAATACCGTCGAATTGCAGACACACTAACCCTAATCCGACATGGCAATACCGATTTCAGCGCTACTCTCGTCGGAGAGTACAGATATCGGTATTAAGAGCCCTTTATATCGAAACAAAGGGCTTCGTTGTGTGGACAGGTGCAGGGTTAATTCGGTTTAACGCTGCTAAATTCGGTATAAACGCGTAGTGTAGACCAGGCCTTTATTTAATTACAACATCCTTGCTGGATTATGAAAGAACCTCTTGAGAATAATACAAATTCCCTTTTCCAAACTGTATTAATTAGGTGAAGTTGTTCTTACATTTTTTTTCCCTGTAGTGTGAGGGATTGTAAAATATGTGAAAAGAAACTGCCAGCCAAGAAATGCTCAGGGCTGCTCCTACTGACTCAGCTAGATGGAGGCTCCCTTAGGGATCACTTGTCAGAGCTGCTGTCTATGGACAAGGGTGGATTAAATGCTGATCCAAACTTGTGCTGACAGGGAACCCAGAAGCCAACAGAGTGTGGCTCTGTAGATACAGAGGGGCCTATCTCCTTGCAAATGTAGGTCCAAGATCATGCTTCATGGACAGTGAGCCACTGCAAGCCAATAGATTCTTTGGCTCAGTCCCTTCTGCCAGCTGCCACCTTCTTGAATTGTCAGCATGCTCCCATCCTGCATAATTCAGGGGTGTTATCTGTAATACCCCCAAATCCATAGCAGGCTGGCATTTCAAAAAATAGGCAGCAGGGGCTCAACACAGAGACTGCTGGGCCTGCCTGGCTAATGTGTGTTTATAGGGGGGAGACAGCACAGTACTGTACTATGGCCCAGCAGAAGTCTTGCACTGGGAGAAGAAGGTAGCTGGGATCGGTGCTTGGGATAAAGGGTAGCTGAGTTTCTGCCCTGTGGGGGGTGGGGGTTGGATGGAGGGTTAGGTGGAGGTCTAGGCTGGGAAGGGGAAGGCATGTATGGATCTGATTAGGTCAGGGGTAGGTAACCTATGGCATGCGTGCCGAAGGCAGCACGTGAGCTGATTTTCAGTGGCACTCACACTGCCCGGGTCCTCGCCACCGGTCCGGGGGCTCTGCATTTTAATTTAATTAAACATCTTAAACATTTTAAAAACCTTATTCACTTTACATACAACAATAGTTTAGTTATATATTATAGACTTATAGAAAGACACCTTCTAAAAACATTAAAAAGAATTACTGGCACGCGAAACCTTAAATTAGAGTAAATAAATGAAGACTCGGCACACACTTTGGAAAGGTTGCCTACCCCTGGTTTAGGTATACAGGAGGGTAAGTTGGGGCTGGATAAGGAATAAGAGGGGGTTGTGATTAGGGAGGAAGAAGGAAATGAAGGGGATTCTGAGTTCAGAAGGAGGGAAATGTCAGCCGCTGTGTGTGTTTGAGAGGCAATTATAGGAGAACTGTTTGTGGGGCAGGGTTCCAACATTTGCTGAAGCTAGGTCTCATTTTGCCTTGAGGATACCTTCCAGTTAAGTCTTAGCTGGAGTAACAGCAGGATTTATGGTGGACCAGATTCTCAGCTCCAGTGAACCCTGACTTCATTGGACCTACACTGATTTACAACAGCTGAGACTCTGACCCAAAAATTCCTTCCACCAACTGGAAAACTTGCCTAATTAGAAGTTTCTAGTCCAATGTCTGGCCAACACTTTGCCAGGGTCATGTAAATAATTTGTGTTACTGTCAAGTATCGGAGGGGTAGCTGTGTTAGTATGGATCTGTAAAAGAAGCAAAGAGTCCTGTGGCACCTTATAGACTAACAGACGTACTGGAGCATGAGCTTTCATGGGTGAATACCCACTTTGTTGGATGAATGCATGCTCCAATACGTCTGTTAGTCTATAAGGTGCCACAGGACTCTTTGCTGCTTGTTTTACTGTGTTAGCATAAAGCTACACATTTCTGTGACATACTCACTTCTCAGTCTGATCATGTCCGATTGACCCATTTACTACCATGCAAAATTTGAACTGAATCACTCTATACTCATAGTTGTGCCATGCCCGCTAGTAATCATGTCCAAGATTAGTACCTGTGTTACTACACTATTATAGTGGGTGCTCCATAGTACCTGCTATAATTAAGTTTCCAAACCAATTACCATTGTAAACTTTTGTTTTCAGATGGTCATAACTTCCTCACATATTCACCTTTTGGCACTGAGATTCTCTATGCTTGAGCTCTGCTTGAAGCTTTTGCTATTCTCAAGCTTTTGGTATGGAGACAATTTGCATGAAAAAAAGTGTCTTATTAAAACACAGAATCATAAAAGCGTAGGGCTGGAAGGAACCTCAAGAGCTCAGGTAGACGAGCCCCTTGCACTGAGGCAGGAACAAGTAAACCTAGACCATCCCTGACAGGTGTTTGCCTAACCTGTTCTTGAAAATCTCCTGTGATGGGGATTCCACAACCTCCCTTGGAAGCCTATTCCAGGGCTTAACTACCCTTATAGTTATAACGTTTTTCCTAATATCAAACCTAACTCTAACCTTTTGCTGCAGATTAAGTCCATTACTTCTTGTCCTACCTTCAGCAGATGTGGAGAACAACTGATCACTATCCTCTTTATAACAGCCTTTAATATATGCAAAGACTATCAGCTCCCCCTCAGTCTTCCTTTCTCAAAACTAAACATACCCATTTTTAACCTTCCCTCACAGATCAGGTTTTCTAAACCCTTTATCATTTTTGTCACTCTCCTTTGCACTCTCTCCAGTTTGTCCACATCCTCCCCAAAGTGTGGTGCTCAGAAATGGACACAGGCCTCTCCGATCTGAGTAGAGAGGGACTGTAAGCTCCTGTGTCTTACATATGACACTCTTGTTAATACACCCCAGAATGATATTAGCCTTTTTCTGAACTGCATCACATTGTTGACTGTGTGTGATCCGCTATAACACCCCCACCCCGTCACAGCTCCTTTTCAGCTGTACTGTTGCCTAACCAGTTATTTCCCATATTGTAGCTGTGCTTTTGATGTTTACTATCTAAATATAGTACTTTGCATTTGTCTTTATTGAATTTATCTTGCTGAAATCAGATCAATTCTCTAATTTGTCAAGGTGATTTTGAATTATAATTCTGTCCTCCACAATGCTAGCAACCCTTCCCATCTTTTATAAGCATACTCTACATTCCATTATCCAAGTCATTAATGAAAATATCAAATAGTACGGGAGCCAGGACTGACCTCTGCAGGATCCCACTAGATACATCTTCCAAGTTTGACAGGGAACCATTGACAACTGCTGTTTGAGTTCAGTCTTTCAACCACTAGTTTGCTTATGAGACTGTCATGTGGAACTGTGTCAAAAGCCTTACTACAATCAAGATATATCATGTCTACAGCTTCCCACCCCCATCCACTAGACCAATAACACTGTCAAAGAAGGAAATTAGGTTGGTTTGGCATGATTTATTCATGACAAATTCATGTTGGCTATTACATATTATCTGTTATCCTCTAGGTGGTTACAGCTTGATTGTTTAATAATTTGTTCCAGTATCATTTCAGGTATTGAAGTTAGGCAGACAGGTTCATAATTCCCCAGGTCCTCTTTGTTCCCCTTTTTAAAGACGGTACTATGTTTGCCCTTCTTCAGTCCTCTGGGACTCACAAGTCCTCCATGAGTTCTCAAAAATCATTGCTAACTGTTCCAAGATGCTTCAGCTAGTTCCTTAGGTGTCCTAGGGTATAAGTCATCGGGCCCTACTGACTTGAATACATCTAACTCATCTGAATATTCTTTAACCTGTTCTTTCCCTGTTTTGGCTTGCGTTCCTGTCCTTTTGTTGTTCCTTCTTCCTTGTCTGGTCACAATGTAAAGACTGAAGCAAAACAGGCATTAAACACCACACCTCAGCCTTATTTATGTTGTCTCCTGAAAGAAAGAAAAAATGCCTTAACATCGAGGATGGGAGACCACCGCTGGTGTGTGTGTTGGGGGGGACCTTGGACGCCACAATTTTGGAGTCTTTCAGCAGTTTTTTCCACATTCTTCAATATTCTGCAAATTTTAACGTTTCATTTTAAAAAAAGTAAGTTTCTAGGCCAGATTCACGGATGAATTCTGGCTCCTTTTTGCTGCTCTGATAATGCAAAGCAGTCAAAGCCCCAGTTTAACCAGCCAGTTATAGTGGGTTTACCACTGTTTTGCATCTCTGAAATGGTGCAAAGCAGTTTGTGAGATGTGTTTTTCACACAATGCATAACTAAACCGTGGAACTCATTGCCTTATGAGGGCCAAAAGTATACCTGGCTTCGAAAAAGGACTGGATAAGTTCATGGAGGATAGAATTAGCCAAGATGGTTAATGATGTAGCCCTGTTTGGGGTGACTCCAAACCTCTGACCACCAGAAGCAGGGAGTGGAAGATGGGTGGATCACTCCATAATTGGCCTGTTCTGTATGCTGTCCCTGAAGCTCCAGTACAGGCCACTGTTAGAGACAGGACACTGGGTAAAGTGGACCATGGTCAGACCCAGTATGGTAGCTCTTATATACTTAGAGTCAGGAGCAGCGGAAGCTTCCTAAAAGTGTAGGGGGCTACCGGAGCCTGAACTGGGGCCCCTTCCCCCATGCCACTCCTTCCCCTAAAGACACTGCCCCCACACTGCCCCTTCCCCATACTTCCCACCCCCACACCACTCCTTCTCCCCGAGCCCCCGCCCTCATGCTGCCCCTTCTCCCTGAGGTCCCTTCCTCACACGGCCCCTTCTCCCTGAGGCCCCACCCTCATGCCGCCCATTCTCCTTAGCCCCCACCCTCGCAATGCCCCTTCCCCGAGGCCCCCCTCCTGCACCACCTCTTTCCCACAAGGCCCCCCCCACTCACCCCTCTCTGCCCCCCCCCATCGCTCACCCTTATGGCCAGTTAAAAGTGGGAGGGCCATGGACCTCTGGCCCCGCCTGTTCCAGCACCCCCACTTAGAGTATTCCAGGCCCTCTGTGTTTTCTCATTCCAGAAATACAGCACAGTCAATATAACAATAAGCTCCATTACATTCATCTCAATGGGGTGTGAATGTTCAAGCTCAATTTTGAACATCCAAATGCTCAAACTGTTAACTACAGGAAAAATGTTCTCCCTCTCTTTATTTGCGTAAAACATGAATTTACATTAAAAACCCCCAACCAAACCCCAAACAAAACCAAGCCCTTACTTTAGTGCAGTGTTATGATTGTATAATTAAAATCACAAAATGTTAGGAAATGCAAAAGTTAAAGGTCCACCAGTAATCTTAACTGATATTTGTTCCATATTTAAGTTTGGCAAAATTATAAGCAACTGAAAACAGGGTCTTATAAAAGAAAGTTTTGAGCTACCTGTGCTACCTGTAACACTGGCATTCAGTATTATCTATTCCTGCTTCCTAGTTGTTATATCACCATTGTTATATTATAAAATGTAAAAAAGTATGCAAGATGCTCAGTGCAGCCAAATTAATGTTAGCAATGTGAGTTATCATTGCTGTTGTAATCTCACTTTTTTGCAATCTTGATTTTCCATGATTACATTTTTGCCTGTAATCCAGCAATGTCATTTTTAATCAAAACCAATTCTACCCACCAAGTTAATACACATCTTTCTATCATGTTGTGGTGTTTGGTGGGAGGCACAGTGATTAATGCCGCAGCCCAGTGGTTCTCAACCCACAGTCTGTGAGCGGCTCATGACCCAATCAGCACACAGCTGCAGCCCATGTAAGATCCTCAGGGTCATACAGGTAGTATATATATTGTGTGTATGCAGCCCACATAACACATAGAGAGCTGCATATGCAGCCCACACTGGTGAATAGGTTGAGAACCACTGTGTGTAGGCTTTCCTCTACTGAGACAAGAGCCAGTTCTGATTGCGATTCAATTCACAAGCAGAGCTGAGTGAATATGGCAAAACATTATCCGTGAGTATTCACGCGAATGTGCCAGTGAGTTTGCTTGGGCTGTGCTTGTGTTTCTTTCCTGTTTGCTCTTTGGGTGAAATTCACCCCAGTCCCACTTTCATGGGATTTCAGTCAGGGACAGATGTAACCTCCCAGTTCAATGGGTGCACTCTACTGGAGTCAAGCAGAGCACTGATCACTCTGAGCAGCACCATTTGCCCTGGCACTGGATCCCTAATCCTGGCCCAGTGTGGCAGGAATGCTGGGACGGGGAGGAAGAGGGGCTAGAGAGTGAGCTTTCTCCCCACCCCCTGCCTGCTCCACTTTCACTCCACAGCAGTGGCTCCTGTCTCGCAGGGCTGGGCCCAGCTCCCCACTCCAGGTTTTGAGACCTGGCGCATGGGGTCACAGCGCCACTCAGGTTTGGCCTCTGGGTTTCATCATTTCTGTGGGTGCAATTGAATCCATGTACCCTTGGTAAAGCCACCCCTGATTGACGTGTTGAATAGGCCTTGTGCTTGCCCTCCGTGCAGGGATGTGAACAGTCACACAGTCTTGCTTTACTGGCAAGAATCTCATGGAAAGCAAATCTGAAACTTGCTCTCTTGTGCATGTGCAAGGGGGGGATAGCTCAGTAGTTTGAGCATTGGCCTGCTAAACCCAGAGTTGTGAGCTCAATCCTTGAGGGGGCCATTTAGACAACTGGGGTAAAAATCAGTCTGGGGATTGGTCCTACTTTGAGCAGGGGGTTGGACTAGATGACCTCCTGAGGTCCCTCCCCACCCTGATAGTCTATGTGCACTGGAAATGTTACATTTTACATGGGACAGGACACTGCTGTGGGCCAGGCTACCCAAAACCATATGCCAAAACCCTAACTATTCTATTTATATATCTGCCCAGCCTTGTAATACCTGAGCACCTGGTAGAGAGCCAATAATACAAGCAGACACTCCACAGCCAGGACTGCATGCTCAGAGGCAAATGCAATTACTTTATTACTGACCGCAACGATGACAGTGCAAAGATACCCTGTTCTGTATCCCTAACAGGAAAAGACAGACCAGCAAATGAAATGTATTTGGTCCTGATTTTTCACAGTAGCTGAGTTGCCATTGACTTCAGTGGGAGCTGTGAGTGCTCAGTAATTCTGAAAATCCAGGCTCTTAATGCATTTTGAATGGGACAGGGCACTATGCACCATAGAAAGGGAATGGTGTTCCTTTAACTTCTCACCAGAGCTCTGGTACAGAAGCAATTAATTAAGGCAAGGATCTGACTGCACCATCTACAAATAGGACCACATGTGCAATTACTTGGTGGGAATATGAAGGAGAGGAAATAAATTTCAGCTGTTCACCCAGACAATACCTTTTACACAAGCCTAATTTTTCTAGGTGGAAATGGACCTGTGTCAGGAAAGAAACGGTATGAGCATTTCTAAAATTCCTTTATCATGCTATTCTGCTAACTCTGCCAAAACTGCTCCTCTCCCTGAGAGAACATAAGAACACAAGTCTGGCCATACTTGGTCAGACCAATGGTCCATCTAGCCCAGTATTGTCTTCCAACAGTTGCTAGTGCCAGATGCTTCAGAGGGAATGAACAGAACAGTGCAAGAGGTTTAGGGGTACTCAGAGCATGTGGTTGCATCTCTGACCATCTTGACTAATATCCATTGATGGACCTATCCTCCAGGAACTTATCTAATTTTTTTGTGAACCCTGTTATATTTTTGGCCTTCACAACATCCCTTGGCAATAAGTTTCACAGCTGACTGTGTGTTGTGTGAAGATGTACTTGCTGCTGTTTGTTTTAAATCTGCTGCCTATTAATTGCTATCTCTAAGTAAAACTTTTGATACTGTCTCACATGACCTTCCCATAAACAAATTAGAGAAATATAGCCTTGATGAACCTACTATAAAGTGGGTTCATTACTGGCTGGAAACAAGTACTCAGAGAGCAGTTATCAATGGTTCACAATTGCCTCAAAGAGCATATCAAGTGGGTTCCTGTAGGGATCTGTCCTGGGTCTTATTAATATCATCATCAATTATTTAAATGACACAGAGAGTACTCTTACAACATTTTCAGACTATATCAAGCTGGGAGGGGTTACTAGCACATTGGAAGGCAGAATTAGAATTCCAAATGATCTTAACAAACTGGAGACATGGTGTGAAATAAATAGGATGAAATTCAATAAGACAAATGCAAACTACTACACTTAGGAAGAAATTATCAATTGCATAAATACAAAATGGGAAATGACTGTTTAGGAAGGAGTACTGCAGAAAGGGATCTGGAAGTTATAGTGGATCACAAACTAAATATGGGTCATCAATGTAATACTGTTGCAAAAAAAAGTGAACATTTTTCTGGGATGTATAATTGGGAGTGTTGTAAGCAAGACACAAGAAGTAATTCTTTTGCTTTACTCAGCACTGATAAGGCATTAACTGGAGTAGTGTGTCCACTTCTGGGCACCACATTTTGGAAAAGATGGACAAATTGGAGAAAGTACGGAGAGCAACAAAAGTGATTAAAGGTGTAGAACACATAAACTGCCAGGAAAGATTTAAAAAAATGGGTTTGTTTAGTTTGAACCAGAGAAGACAGAGGTGGGACATAATAACTGTCTTCAAGTATGTAAAAGTTTGTTATAAAGAGGAGGGTGATAAATTGTTCTCCTTAACAACTGAGGGCAGGACAAGAAGTAATGGGCATAAACTGTAGGAAGGGAGATTTAAGTTAGATTTAGGAAACACTTTCTAACTATCAGGGTAGTTAAGCTCTTGAACAAATTACCTAGGGAGGATGTGGACTCTCCATCACTGAAGGTTTTTAATAAGAAGTTAGACAAACACCTGTCAGAGATGGTCTAGGTCAGAGGTGGGCAAACTTTTTGGTCTGAGAGCCACATCTGGGTGGGGAAATTGCATTCAGGGCCATGAATGTAGTTCTGGGGCAGGGGGTGGGATGCAGGAGGGAGTGTAGGGTGTATGAGGGGGTGCAGGGTGTACGAGGGGCAAGGGGTTGGGGCAGAGGAGGGGTGCGGGGTGTATGAGGGGGCTCAGGTAAAGGGGTTGGGGTACGGAGTGTGGGAGGGGCTCAGGGCAGGGGTGCAGGGAGGACTGTGGGAGAGGGCTCAGGGCAGGAGGTTAGGGTGCAGGCACGGTGCGGCAGGGGGCTCAGGGCAGGGAGTCGGGGTGTGGGGTGCAGGTGGCATTTGGGCTGTGGGATCTGGCAGGTCCGGGATGGCAGCGGCGTGCACTGGGGCCAGGGCAGGCTCCCTGCCTGCCTGCTCTGGCCCTGCGCCGCTCCCGGAAGCAGCCGGAACCACGTCCCTGTGGCCCCTGGAGGAGGGGGAGCAGAGGGCTCCACTCACTACCCTCGCCTGTGGGTACCTCCCCCGAAGCTCCCATTGGTCACAGTTCCCCATTCCCGACCAATGGGAGCTGCAGGGGGCGGTGCCTGCAGGCGAGGGCAGCATGCAGAGCCCTCTGCCCCCAGGGGCCGCAAGGACATGGTGCCAGCCACTTTTGGGAGAGGCACAGGGCCTGCGGTGCCACAGGGATGGCAATCCCATGAGCCAAATCCAAAGCCCTGATTGGCTGGATCCGGTCCACGGGCCATAGTTTGCCCGCCCCTGGTCTAGATAATACTTAGTCCTGTCCTAGATTTCTATCATTCATTAGGTGACCCTTGGTTCTTGTGTTATATGAAGGAGTAAATAACACGTCTCTATTCACTTTCTCCATACCAGGCATTATTTTATAAACCTCTGTCATAACTCCCTTAGTCATCTCTTTTCTAAGCTCAGTAGTCCAAGTCTTTTTAATCTCTCCTCACATGGAAGCCATTCCATACCCCTAATAATTTTTGTTGCCTTTTCCAATTCTAATATACCCTTTTTGAGGTGGGGTGACAAGAACTGCAAGCAATAATCAAAGTGTGGGCATACCTTGGATTTATGTAGTGCCATTATGATATTTTCTGTTTTATTATATACTTCTTTACTCATGGTTCCTAACATTCTATTAGCTATTTCTCACTGGCGCTGCATAATCAGCAGATGTTTTCAGAGAACTATCCACAATGATTCCAAGATCTCTTTCCTGAGTGGTAACAGCTAATTTAGAACTCATTGTTTGGTATGTATATTTGGGATTATTTTTTTCCAATGTGCATTATTTTGCACTTATTAACACTGAATATCATCTGCCATTTTGTTTCTCACTCAGTTTAGTGAAATCCCCTTGTAACTCTTCACAGTCAGCTTTAGGCTTAGCTATTTTGAATAATTTAGCATTGTCTGCAAACTTTGCCATCTCACTATTTACCCCTCTTTTCAGATCCTTTATGAATATATTGAACAGCACTAGTCCCAGTAAAGATTCTTGGGGTACCCCACTATTTATCTCTTTCCATTGTGAAACTGTCATTTATCCCTACCCTTTGTTCCTATCTTTTAACCAGTTACTGATCCATGAGAGGACCTTCCCTCTTATCCTATGACTGCTTACTTTGCTTAAGAGCCTTTGATGAGGGACCTTGTCCAAGGCTTTCTGAAAATCTAAGTAAACTGCATCAACCGGATCACTCTTGTCCACATACTTGTTGACCTCTCTGAGAATTCTAATAGATTGGTGAGGCATATTTTCCCTTACAGAAGCTGTGCTGGCTCTTCCCCAACATATCGTTTTCATCTATGTGTCAGATAATTCTGTTCATTACTATAGATTCAACTGGTACTGAAGTTAGTCTTACCGGTCTGTAATTGCCAGGAGAGCATCTGGAGCCTTTTGTAAAAAATCAACATTATATAAGCTATCCTCCAGTCATCTGGTGCGCAGGCTAATTTAAGTGATACGTTACATACTACAATTAGTAGTTCTGCAGTTTCATATTTGAGTTCCTTCAGAACTCTTGGGTGAATACCATCTGGTCCTGGTGACTTAGTACTGTTTAATTTGTCAATTTATTCCAAAACTACTTCTATTAATACCTCAATCTGGGACAGTTCCTCAGATTTGTCACCTAAAAAAATAGTGTGAGAATCTCCTTCACATACTCTGTGTGAAGACCGATGCAAATAATTCATTTAGCTTTTCTGCCATAGGCTTGTCTTCCTTCAGTGCTTCTTTAACACCTTAGTTGTTCAGTGGCCCCACTGATTGTTTCCTGCTTCTGATGTACTTCAAAAATTTTTGCTCTTTAGTTTTTGTGGCTTTTGCTAGTTGTTCTTCAAATTCTTTTTTGGCCTGCCTAATTATACTTTTACACTTGACTTTGCCAGAGTTTATGCTCCTTTCTATTTTCCTCAGTAGGATATGACATCTACTTTTTAAAGGAGGCCTTTTTATCTCTAACCTCCTCTTTTACTCTGTTTAGCCACAGGGGCATTTTTTTTGGTCTTCTTACTTGGGGGGCGGACTGTCATATATTTAGTTTGAGCCCTTATTATGATGTTTAAAAATAGTGTCCATGCAGGCTGCAGGCATTTCACTCTTGTGACTATTCCTTTTAATTTCCATTTAACTACTTTCCTCACTTTGTGTAGTTCCCATTTTTGAAGTTAAATGCTCATGTGATGAATTTCTCTGACATTTCTCCCCACCGAGAATGTTAAATTTAATGATATTATAGCTGCTATTACTAAGCAGTTCAGCAATATTCAGCTTTTGGACTAGATCCTTTGCACCATTTAGGACTAAATCAAGACTTGCCTCTCCCCTGGGGAGTTCCAAGTTAGCTGCTCCAAGAAGCAGTTATTAATGGCATCTAGAAATTTATCTCTGCATCCTGTCCTGAGATAACATGTACCCAGTCAATCTGTGGGTAGCTGAAATCCCCCATTATTACTGGGTTTTCTGTTTTAGTAGCCACTCTAATCTCCCTGAGCATTTCACAATCACCATTCTGGTCAAGTGGTCAGTAGTTTATTCCTACTGCTATACTTTTTTTATCTAAGCATGGAACTCCTATCCATAGAGATTCTATGGTACAGTTTGGTTCATTTAAGATTTTTACTATATTTGACTATATTATTTCTTTCACATATAGTGACACTCCCCCACCAGTGCAACCTACTCTGTCGTTCTTATATATTGTGTACCCATGTGACAGGGTCAGGCCAGATGGCTACAAGAGAGTGGTCGAAGGTAGATACATTAGCTCCAGGTTAAGCAGGTCCCTTTTCCTTGGGTAAGATAACAGGGACTATTCCAGAACCCTCAGGAACTTTCTAGAACTAATTAAGGCAGGCAGGCTAATTAGGATACCAGTAGCCAATTGGGAAGTTACTAGAATTAATTAAAGCTAATCAGGATACCTGGTATAAAAAGGCTCTCACTCCAGTTAGTGAGGTATGCGTAAGGAGCTGGGAGTGAGAGGATGTGCTGCTGGAGGACTGAGGAGTACAAGTGTTAACAGACATCAGGAGGAAGGTCCTGTGGTGAGGACAAAGAAGGTGTTTGGAGGAGGCCATGAGGAAGTAGCCTTGGGAATTGTAGCTGTCATGTAGCTGTTCCAGAAGGCACTCTAGACAGCTGCAGTCCACAGGGCCCTGGTAGAGGGTGGGCCCAAGTTCCCCCAAAACCTCCCAACTCTTGATCCAACACAGGAAGATCTCTGAGGCTAGCAAAATCTACCAATAAGTGCAGGACCCACCAAGGCAGAGGAAGAACTTTATCACACTTGGTATTACCATGTCCCACTGCTTATCAGCATTCCACCAAGTTTCTGTAATGCCTATTATATCAAAATCCTCATTTAACACCAGGCACTCAAGTTCACACATCTTAGTATTTAAACTTTTAGCATATGTATACAAGCATTTAGAAAATATGTCACTATTTACTGTACCAATGTATCAAAAGCTTCAAGCCTTTGCTTAATTATGAAAGTTTCCCTCATTCACCCAGGGAAAGAAAGCAATGCCTTGTAACTTGTGTGATCAAAACTAAACAATGTAGCTCAACTTTCAATGGTCAGGTAATAGATACTCCTGGTGAACTGTTTGTGAGCCATCTGAAGAAACCCTGGCGTAGTTGTTTACACTCAGCAGGGACCCATGGTTGGAACAATAGAAGTGTTCAAGGCTGAGGTACAAGTTGGTAGAGGAACTAGGCAAAATTTTCTGGACAAATAGTCTTAGGTCAACTAAAACTATTCTTAAATTTGAGTCAAATTCAGCAGATTTCAGCCAGGAAAAGAAAAATCCAGAAAGCGAAATTGTTTCATTCTATAGAAACAAATGTTTCTGGATTTTTTTTGGTTTAGCCACTGAACTGGAAAATCAATTATTCATTTAGCTCTAATTGGCAGAGCTGTGTAGGTAAAGCTGCCCACTCTGTCCCAGGAGCTGTCGGTCTCTGCCTTCCATGAGCACAAAAATTCAGAGACATACAGAATTTGTGTTCCAGTCCTTTCGTTCTCTGTGTGTCTGTCTCAAAGATTGATCTAATGTCACTTTAAAGCTTGCAATGCACTTGACGTCCTTTAAAAAACTTGTTTGTTAACAACACAACACAAGAAGAGCTTTTATGTATTTCTAGATGGCATTTGCTGTCTATAATTTTAGTTCATCATCCCTTTTCCCCCACATCTTTCTCCTCCCCTGCTGTCACAGTTAGATGCTCTACCACACTAGGGGCCTTTTGTACCACTGGACCAGCACAAAGGGGCTGTAAACTGACCAGATCAACCCAGATGGGAATTCTCCTGGTGTGAGGGAGTCCCCAGTGGTGAAGAGCTGGTGTAGTCAGCTGTAATTCTAACCCCCCAAGCCCTAGTGTAGGGGGTGAGCACCTCTGAGGTGGTTGTAAAAACTAAGGCAGGGCCGAGGTCAGCATAGAACTAGTCCCGCAATCACCCTCTTCAAACCCTCCCCAACTCCATCAGCTGCAGCCAGAGCTTACTGAGCACACCGACAATCTAGCCCTCAATATTGCTAAGTAGATATTACATGTATTAACAGGTCCCATCTCCTAACATAAAATAAATACACGCTGCATTCAAAAAACCATGGACCAAACAAAGTTGCTACCCTGGCTCTCTGAACCTACTTTACCATTGCTGTTTCATCCAGGCAGTAGCAGGTTGAACCAGTGTGCTACTCTTTTATACACACTAGGAGCTACTGTTACCTTCTTATCAAATTTTGTGCATTCTTTTCTTGCCTCCACTTTGGAGAATGAGTATAATTTTAAATGGGTTCATTTAGGTTTTAAAATTTAAAAGCCTTCTTAACGCCAAGCTAAAATATCTCAGTGAATCAGAGGCATTTTTTCTTTTCCTTTTCTTCCCCTCCCACTACCTCTAGCTGGAGGGTCAGTGTAAGGAACTCCACAATGACAAACAGGAGACCAAAGTGGAGAACACCAAGCTGAAGCTAACAAACCAAGAGCTGCTGCAGGAACTGGAGCGAACGTCCCAGGAGTTAATAGTCGCCCAGCAACAATTACAGATGCTCCAGGAAGAGGCTTCAAGACTACACGAAGAAAAAGAAATGTAAGTGACAGCTGCCTGTGGCACCAGTATGCTTGCTTGAAGTGACAGCAAGCCTGATTCTCCACGTGCACAGCACCTTGTGGAGGGACTTTAACACCTGTCCAAAATGCATGTGATGCTGATGGAGTAATATGTGAGGTCGGACCAATGCAAGAACTACAAACTTGGTTACATAAGATTGTCCATAGCCATAGCAGGCTCTTGTATCCCTGCTTTACCCTGTTTACATTTTTCACATAAGGTGTTAATGTACCTTGCTTCAAAGTGGTTAATGACAACTCTGCAGCCACCTTGCAGTGCTGTGGGCTGTTGCTTCCCAGTTGCTGGGTATTGACCTGACATACTGTCAAGTTTGACTTCAGTGTGTTTTTATATCATTTGTATTAGTCATCTTAAGAACGAGATTGACTTTAGCTAACCATACAATATGGTCTTGGATATTCTCAAGTTGACCATACGTATGAGATGCTCAGACCAATTCAGTTGAGCTTCTATGAGAATGCTTTGAATGCCAGACATCCAACAGTGACTGAGAATTGTAAAAGCACTACCGAAACAACAAAAGTTTTACACCTGTTTTGAACTCACTCTTTTCACCAGCTACATATAGTGACTACAAAAGGTGGTAGAGAATCATTTCCACTTTTTGTACCATGTTTATTTAAATATTACCTGTATTTTGCTTTAAGGAAGCAAATTCTTAGTGCTTTGTACTAAAATAAACAACATTAATAGTATTGCACACCACAACATCGTGAACCAGATCCTGAGCTGTGCCAGCTGCACAAGAAGAGGTGGGCAAAACTGTCATTTGTTTCTTGATTTTCTTGATTCCAGAGGAGCAGAACGAGGCCTGTGCAACACTTAAGTCCATTTAAAGGAATATTTATTAGAGCTGGTGAAAAAATTTCCACTGAAACTATTTTTCAACAGAAAATTGGCTTTTTCAATTAAGCAGAATTATCATGAAAAGTACCTGCTTTCTGAAGAAAAGTTCAATCTTTCATTAAAACAAACCAGAAGACCTGAAAGCCAAAAAGTATTTTTTTGGCTGATAACCAAAATATCCCTGCTTAAATTGAATTGAGAAATGCCTTTGGTTCCCCATGGGAATTGTAGTTTGTCTGCCTCAGGAGACCATTCTCCTCTAGTGGTTGGATTTTTTGTTCATACTACATTTCCCATGATTCATCATGGCTATGGGACTACCATGATGCACCACCTTCCCTAATCAAGAGAGGAGACCATGGTGGAACATGCAAAATTTAGTCCAACCAGCAAGCTCAGCCTATAGAGGAAAATGAAAGCATGAGGCACTGGAACTGCAGTTCCCACGAGATATTGTGGCAGTATTTCAGAATTTCTCTTTTCAGCTGAAATATTTTGGATTTCAATTTTTTGCATAAAACTCAAAATTTTCTGTGGGGAAAAACGTTTTCCAGCCAGGCCTAATATTTAGGGGATGGAAATTGGACTGAAGTGAAACACAAGTCTTGTGTTGTCCCTCTGCAGTGGAGTAATTATACCTTAATGCTGGAATTTTCAGAAGGGTTCAGATTTTTACCATTAGGGCCAGATTTTCAAGAGTTTAGCTTCCATACGGGTACCTAAAACCACCCTAAGTGTCACAGTAGGAGCAGCTGGGTGCTGAGTACTTTTTTGAAAGTCTGGTCCCAACTGCAGATCCTGAGCACTTGAAAATCTGGCCCTAAATGAAGGCCAGCTACAGGCCTCAAATTCTCTTTCCATGAGCATTTATTCCTAATGAGTCTTACCTCTCACTAATATTCATGAAAAACAATCAGAGAAAGTGTGCACATTGCTAACCTGAATTGGATTCAGAATTAGCAAAAGTTTCATGACTATTTCTCCCCGAAATCCAATCATTTCAGCTGCAGATATGTAACTCGGTGCCAGGAACTGGAGAACTCAGCACCTCTCAGGGAGGGGCATCATCTTGGACTAAATAATGTTTCCTCTCTTCAGAAGGCCATTGGCCCAAACTCTACATAGCTATTGCTAATTTAATCTGTTTTGAACATATGAGGAATATTCCTTTGACTATAGCCACCCAGAGCCAAGCCCATTTCAAACACATGACTTTTGTCAGCTGAGGGCCTAGCTCTGAGTTTTGCATGCTGCCTCGTTTGTACATTTGTATGTTTCATTTATAGTTTTGAAGTGAACAATGGCAGTATTTCTTCCCTTGCTCCCTCCCTCTCCCCCCCCCCCCGTACCCCAGACCATTTCCTCCCTGAAGGGCCTCACTTGTGAGCTACAGAGCAAAGGCAGTGTTGCAATCAGTTGCAGGCTGATTCCAAAGGAAGTGAGGAAACCAGCAGGAAATTGGTCGGTGGTATCTCAGCTGCTCTCCATTCTTGTGGTCAAACTACTGAACGATGATGATCATTTTACATTTGTAAAGTACTTTTTATTCCAAAATACTTGATGGAATTAGCAGTCGATCATGCCCAGCTCTCCCTGCAATGGTGTGGCTCAGCACTGCCTCCAGGGCAGGCCAGAGACTATAAGGCACAACTGAGCTGTTAAAAACTGATCTACTGTTCAGACCACCCACAGGTAGCACTTCACACACCATTAAAAAGCAGAGAACAACATGGACCAAGCCCTCAACTGGTGTAAATCCATGTAGCCCCATTGAAATCAGTGGGGTTATACTGATTTACATCATCTGAGGATATGACTCCATGTGTTTAATGCTGCACAACAGTTTAGGTCAAGAAATGGAGAGGAATAATATATCCAATAAGGGAAAACTGGGTTAGCCAAATGTCATTACCTGTATTGAAACTTGGCCAGCATAGGAAGGCTAACCCCTCTAGCCTTGTGAAAAGCTTCATGGGATCTTTAATGATCACAAGCAATTAGGGCCTTAATTTTAAGTCTTATCTGAAAGACGCTAGCTCCAGCATCACTGTGTAGTCAATTGACTGGATGAAAATCTTAAAAAGGCAAATCTCCTTCTAACTCCTTGGTTGTTAGTTACTACTGGTAGAATCCAACCTAACAAAAAAAAAAGTTAGACTAACCTGATCATGCAGTCCTTACTGTGGCTGAGCTCCGTTGACATTAGTGACAGTTTAGCCGGAGTAAGGACTTCAAAACTGAGCGTAAAGTGGCATTCTCTAAGGGTTGTAGGAAGCAGCCTATAACTACTATGTTAAAATGTCCATGACAGATATTTCTTTGTTTCCCTCTGTTATAGGGAGGTATACAGGGTGACAGAAACTTTACAGCGAGAGAAGTCAGGACTCCTTAAGCAGCTGGATTTCTTAAGGTAACACACACAATCATTTGCAGGATTTCTTGCATTATCATTATAAAACTGTCTTTATTTTAAAGCTCGTAAACTCTGACCCCAAACCAACAGAAATGCCATTTTGGGATTAATCCCAGCATATAGAAATTCCTCAGTGTCCTAGAGAGAGTGGAATATCCTTACAGCATCTGTCCTGTCAGAGCTCCCTGCCCCCCACTGTAGGGGGCCTGTCAAGGAAAGACAGGGGTTTTGTCAGGACATGCTGCACTGTGGCTATTCTGTGCTGTGGAATAATATCTAGGAGGCTGTTTCAGCCAAGGGCAGGTCAAAACAGCTGTGAGGCTGCCCTGACTTTGTAGTGGGCCAGGCCTTGGATACATGAGATTCAAAGGCAGCTTAAAGCTCCTTTTGCCTTTCATTGCTGCACCAAGTGTAGTTCATTCAGAATAGAGACTGTTAGTTTAAATATATATATAATATATATGGCTGATTTTCTGCCTAACATTTTTATATTAGTATAATGCCAGCATTTGAAGCTAGTTTGGAGCACTGTTTAATGTCCTTTGTAATGTGAAATAGTATCTAATATAAATATTATCACCTCGTTTTTGTTACTAGATTATTCAATTTATATGAGCTAATTATATGTGCATTTGAGCAACAGTCTTTCATCCAATGTGCATTTAAAAATATTTCAGATGGACTCATGTACAATTACATCAGAAGCTCCCAAATTGTAGCCTGAGACCCGCTGTTGGTTTGCAGTGCATTTGCCAATGTACAGCAGCACTCTGTCCCCCTCCATTGGTGACTGGGTCACAGATAGAGGTTGATGAGCCTGCTGGAGCTTTGGCTAGCTGACCTGGGTCTTTCTGTGAGCCAAGGCAATAGTAGAGCCATTAACGTCTTTGTGTGACCCAGCCACCATGAGAAAGTGACAGAGTACCATCCAGAGTGGGTGTGGCTTAGATCTGCAGAGAGCTGGCTTATCACATGGAGTGCCTCTTCTCCATTATTTCCGGCAGCTAAATCGCATTAAGAGAAGCCGAACACATTTGTTATTTTCTTAAAGCTGCTCTTCTACATGAGCAATCATGGTAGTTGTCACAGGGATGTTACATGGTCGCGACAGGTCTATCCAGCTGTGGCTGGGAAGGTGTGCCTCAAACAAGCTCTCTATTAAGATCTGAACTATGGAAAAGTTTGAAACCCCTTGATTCAGAGTAAATGAAGAAATATTGTTCATGGTTTTTTTTTTCCACGTTAGAAGCTTTTGCTTTGACATTTGTAGATTGAGAACCAGATGGTCTAAATTAGTGTAATCCCCACTGAATTACACCAGCTGGGGATCTGGCCTTATGATAATATAGATGAGTTAAAGTCAAAGATGAAAACAGCAGAATAAAGATAATGCACTTCAAGAAGGCAGATTTGATCAGACGCAGAGACTTGGTAGGTAAGAGCTAGTGGGAAGCAAGTCTAAGGGAAAAAAGAATTCAGGAGAGGGGAGGTTGTGGAATCTCCAGCATTAGAGGTTTTTAAGAACAGGTTAGACAAACAGGGATGGTCTAGACAACACTTAATCCTGCCTGAGTGCAGAGGACCAGACTAGTTGACTTATCATTTCTATGATTCTTTGGAGAAATATCAATGTAAAAATATATTAAAGACATTAAAGTAAAGATCCAAAGATCTGGGTTTGATGCTAAATTTCTACCATAGTTTGCTGGTTCTTTTACTTGTTTCCTTTCCTTACAGAGAAAGGAACAAACATCTCAGAGACGAACGAGACATATTTTTACAGGTACACAAATACCATTTTATAACTCAATAGTTATCAAATAGAGATCAGAATGGTCTAAAATATGGGGACCAGAATGTCGTAGGGGGGGGAAGAGATTCTTGTGTCATTCCTCTTCCCTCCCGCACTCGCCACCTTCCCAGTTAAAAAGCAAGATTTATAGCAACAAAAGGTATTTATTAAATAAAACTAAAAGCCACTGGAAGCCAAATATTTAGGTTACTAAAACTCAAGCTATTTTAGGGGAAGGGAATGAATACTAATGAACCTAGTTTATAAAAAGCTAAGGAGACAATCAAGAGGGAATGAGATAATCTTCAAATGGAACAATTAAAATTCAAGTGTTTATCTATCCAATCAATAGTAATCTCTTTAAACATTTATACATCAGTGCAGTATCTGAGTACTGAACAAAGATAATTGCATTCTAAGAGTCCTATCCTCCTGCCAATGGATACAAGTCAATCCCATTGACTTTGTATCCTGCAGCAGGAGACTAGGTCCCCAGGACCTGAGAGATATCATGGCTTCCTTTTCTCTACTAAAGGTAATTCAGAATTATGATGTCTAATCATTTGCAGAGGTGGTCTGTGTTTCCTTTCTCTACAAGAAGGAGTGACGCTGGGTCAGATTGTCAGCTGGTATAATCAGCATAGCTCTGTTGGTTTCATTTATTTCAGTGGCACTCTGCTGATTTACACTGGCTTATGGTCTGGCCCACTGGGTCTATAAGGAAGATTAATTATTGTAGAATCTGGATTTTCCATGTTTTTATTTATCACTCAAAATTTTGAAACATTTGCCTCTCTGCTAATCCATCAATTACTTTCTGTCGCTCCCATCACTGTATTATCTAAACACTAGCAACAAATAGACTTTTATTAACCATAACGAACAGTAAGAGTAAATTAATAAAATAAATAATATATTTCTCCAGAAAAGTAAAACAAATGCTCCAAAAGCCAGCTGGAAACAAAGATCAGGATCTATCATTGGCAAATATGTAGAAGGAAAGGCATCACTTAAGAGGTAAGGACTTAATTTTGCTATTTGGCATATGTTTGACAGTTATAGAGAAAGTGCACAAAAGATGTGCTTATGGGATGCTTAGAATGCTTATTTCACCATGACTGTTCTTGAAACCACTACAGCTTGGAATTGTAAGTGTAATATTGATATTGCATCGATCTCTAAGGTGCCGATTAGTATGTTGTCTGAGTATCTGTGATGGGGGCAGATAAGTCCCACACTGGCAACACGCAGCTTAATGAGGCAGATAGACTACACGCTGGCTACAAAAGGGTTAAGGAGAGCCTGTGATCCAGCTGACCCTACCCTTCTATGCCTGTGGCCAATGTCAGGTGTGGAGAGGGGAGTTAAAAGGAGGACATCTAGTCCAGTTGAGGGCTGACCAGGAAGGAGAACAGAGCTCTGCAACTTCTCTCAACAAGGCAAGTCTGGCTGTAGTCAAGAGCATAAGGCAGCTTGCTAAGTGGATAAACCATGTGGGGGATAGGATGAGTAGGCCCAGGAAGATGGACATGAAGGGACTAGGGACATGCAACGACAAGCCTGGAGCAGAAGGGTAGCGTCCCTGCCAACAAATCTTCAGATGCACCTGATTTTTAGTTCACTGTTTTTTGTCACTTTTTGTTTTGTCATCTAACACACTGGAAGTGCTAGGACTCCAGTGTGCCTTAGCTGGGGTGGTGAAGGCACCATGGCACCAGATCTGAGAGGGGTGACACAATCATCAGGGACCTGCGGTAGCAGAGTCATCCCCTGACAGGCCGCCTAGACAACCCAGTTACAGAGCTCTTTTTAAAAAATTAGAAATCTAGGGTCAGATCTTCAGCTACAGCTAATACACTGACCATGCTGCTTGGGCATGGGTCGATTGTGGGAAAAGCAGAAGCCAGTCCAGTACCTGGTGTTACTTGGATCAGCATTAATGTGGCATGATATTTTCAGGAAATTCTGCTGGAGGAGTGCACCTCCACAGCGCCCCTTACTGCAGATAGTAGCCGACTACCTGGGATGCATAAGAACATGGGATAGATAGAAGACATAAAACCATGCAGAATTTAAATCTGAATTATGTGAACATAAATACGAAATAAATGGGAACATGATTAAGGCCTCCATGTCATATTAACAAGCTTCTTTTGGGCAAAGAAAAAACCTGGGAAGAGCAGTAGAATGTCACCTTGGGGATAGGGACCACAGCAAGAGTCTGAAAGAATACGGATATGCAGCTAGTATAAACGGGCATAGCTCCTTAGGTTTCAGTGCTGATTTATAGCAGTTGAGGATCTGGCCTGTACTGTTCAAGCCAGAATTAGGTCGCAGATAGAAAATTTTTTGTTCATTCTACTCTCACCATTTTAGGATGAGCCTAAATCCATTGTTATTCATCTCTGAATTTTCAGTCAAAATATTAATATTTGTTATATTACCTTCTGTATGGGTTACATATGTATTATACTAATTTTATACAAACACTCTTATATAATAGATGTTTAACTTACTTTTCAAAAGTCAATTGATTGTACAGTCTAACTCTGCTCTACATAATAGATAGTGTAATGGACCTGATTGTGCATCCTGTTACATTAATTTAAGTCAGGAGTAACTCCACTGGATGGAATTACACCAATGTAAATGAGATAAGAATTAGGCCTACTGTTATTTTGTAACCTACTTATATCTGATCTTTATCTAGCCAATCCTCCGAAGAAGATGACGTTTTCAATAACTTAACGAGGAGGAGGAATTCTGTTGGTTTGAATGGATATCTTTCTTCAGAATCTGACCATGGTACTAATGGGGGCATGACTCAAACAAAACAACTGCAGAGAATAATCTCCATTGAAGAAGATCCCTTACCCCAGCTTCTTGAGATGCCAGCTGAGAAGCAGTACAGCAAGTGGACAGAAGAAAATGGCAACGTCTCCCCGGAAAAGGAAATGGATGAGAAGCAAATTGTGACATCTTTAGACCACACACCATTGTCTCTCAGGGAGCAGCCAGTAGGGAAAGAAACACAATCAAATGTAAGGGGACAACTTACCTTAAATAGAGGTGGAGGGTATCATGTAATAAATTACTGTCCAAGCCAAAATCATTTGGCTTCCCTTTTGTAGACACAAGTTCCACCCATACAATTTAGATGCACATTTTGATACCTCTAATTGATTTTGTTCATGCAAATCTGATTACTTAGCCCTCTGGCTACTTGACTGCATAAGGTACCTAAATGCAGATTTGTGCCTAAAATTCATTTTGAAGGTGTAAAACAGGGAAGCCAGGCATCAGCTGAAAATATACCCAAGAATTACGATAGCGAGGAACTGAACAATTGTGTGAATTAAATTATACGTTTTGTATAATTGCATGAGGCCATTTCTTACATCTTTATGAGATCACAATCAGGTCAGCACCAAATCAAGGTACTAGAGTTGATTATGGAAAAATCTCACTGGACATGTTCAAAGTGGAGACGAGACAGCCAAATATAAGGGACTGTTTAGGAACATTGAAATCAGACCTAATAATGATACTGGGAAATGGGACTAGAGGATCCACTAACGGGTAGAGATGGATAAAAAAGAGGAAGCTTTTTGTGACCATGTACCTGGAAAATTTGTCCTTTTTTGGTCAACATTTTAAATTTTGATTAAATTTGGAACAAGTTTTTATAGCTGATGGGGATTTTTTTTTTTTGTGTGCAAAACTTTATGCGAAAAAATGTCCCCTGCTTTTTTGGGACAAAATGCGAACAATTTTTTTCACTGAAAAATCAAAATTCAGAAAATTTCTTCTAGCTCTACTCTCACATTAATGTTCCTATCAGAAAACTGAATTGTGTGCGCAGTCCAGACTTTATAAAATAATATCCAGGAAAGGGCAACTCTGCAGTCAAAAACCTTATTCCCATTCTTACTCCCTTTAGCTTACTAGATAATTTTAGTATAGCTAGTAAGTGTCATCCATTGCTTGATTCCTGAAGTATATATTAAAAAGATTAAGGTATGGAAAAATAGGTATACTCAGTCTTAATTACATAGCTTGCTCTTCTAAAAGAAACAGGTACTATGCACATCTTTAAAACGATCATAAAATGATGCCATGATTACATAATAACTGTTATAATTGGTGCACTTTGTTACAAAGTATAATCTAGATAGAGAAATACCTTTCCATTAAAAAAAAGGAAAGCTGATCAAAACTATTTAGATCATTAATGTGATATAGTCACAAGGTACTTTGTACTGTTCTCAAAAGAGAAGAATCCTAATTACTGGGTATTACTTAGTCTGGACAGCTGGACCTTTTCTCCACTTATGATCAAGTGGACCCTTCTCAGAAGAAAGTTACTGAACTCACTAGCTACTTAATTAACAGTAAAATATCCTAGGACTAGTTAGCTGTCATAAAGTGCATACACCTCTACCCCGATATAACGCAGTCGTGGGGAGCCAAAAATCCCTACCGCGTTATAGGTGAAACGCCGTTATATCGGGGTAGCGGTAGCAGGGCTGCAGCGGTGATTTAAAGAGCCCAGGGCTCCAGCCACAGGGAGCCCCAGACCCTTTAAATCGCCAGTGGAGCCCCGCTGCAGCAGTGGCAGGGCTCCAGCAGTGATTTAAAGGGTCCGGGGCTCCCCGCAGCAGCCGGAACCCGGACCCTTTAAAGCGCCACCAGAGCCCCACTGCTACCACACTATATGCGAACCCATGTTATATCGGGTCACGTTATAGCGGGGTAGAGACGTTATAAAGACTTAAATCAGAGAATTAGCTTATTAGTGACATTAAATGACAATTGGAAAATCTATTAGCTGGTTTCTTAAACAAATTGATACTAGGAAATTAAAATATTGAGATTGCTCAGGATTTCTCTTAAGTCCTTTTTATTTTAGAAGAGAGAGGCAGTAATTTTACTCAAGAAGTAGCACAGTCTAGCAGCTCAGCCATATGGGTAGGACTCAGAGGGTCGTGGTTCTATTTCCAGCTGTGTGACTGACCTGCTGGGTGATTCTAGGGCAGTGATTCCCAACTATTTACCATTGTGGCCCACAATGTGTTATGTGGGCCGCATCTAACTACCTGTATGGCCCTGAGGATGGGCTGTAGCTGTGTGCTGATTGGGCTGCCAGTGGCCCACAGGCCACGGAATGAGAACCACTGCTCTAGGGCAAGTCACTTCCCCTCTTTGTGATTCTGTTTTCCCTCCCGCGGCTTTGTCGGTCCTGTCTATTTAGAGCGTAAGATCTTTGGGGCAGGCACTGCCTCATGCTGAGTGTTTGTTCTGTGCCTAGCCCAATGGGACCCCAACCTCAGCTGGGGGTTCTAGGATCTAGAATGAATATCTGTGCCACAATTTTTTACCCTCACATGGGTACATTGGCATCCACTAATATCAATAACAGCTATTGATGTGCACCCCGGAGATGAATTTTGCTCCACTGGTGCTTTTTATATACTAGCCCAGCTCACTTCCAGTAAAGGACTGTCCCATTATAGCCCTACAACCCCATTACTGGAGGTCACGCAGAGTCTCCTCCCCTCAGCAGGCTCCCTGGGAAGCATGGTTCAGGGCAGGGCGCATGCCCTCTGCTATATCTCATAAGAGGCTGCAACACGTGTTTTGCTGTATAGTCAAACAAGCCCACTGACAAGTTTGGAGTGTGGGGGCCCAGGAAACTGTCTTCTTCCAGCTCCCTCTGAGGTGATTCCCACCCCAAGCAGGGTGCTAGCAGTGAGCAGTCCCTGTACTGAGTGGAGCCTAGAGGTTACGAGTGTGACCAGTGCCGGCCTGTGAAGCACAAGGTGTGTGTGGGGAGGGAGAGGGGAGGGGGTTAGATGATCTTAGTGCTTCCCCTGTCCCTTTGCACACCCACTCAGAGCAGCCACAATCTGTCCCTGAAGTTTGTTTTTCTAGTTTAGCTTTACATTTCCCAAGCAATGGAACTTACCATTCTTCCCTGGGGAGATCTCTCCATAGCCTCAGAGATGGCACAGTCAAAGCATTTAAACTGCAGCGGCCAGCCACTCTGAGCTCATGCTATCCACTGCTAGGACTCTACCTCCTTTTCCCTTCTGGCTTTTCCCACTGGCAGCAGGGCTGGGGGCATTGCTGTTCCATCAGTGAGGGCCCCTTCAGCCTGCTGTCTGTGCATACAGATGCCCTCTGGAATTGCTCCTGCCAGGGCCGGCTCTAGGCACCAGCGGGCCAAGCACCCGCTTGGGGCGGCATCCTGGGGAGGGCGGCAGAGGGCCCCGGTGGACCTCCCGCAGGCATGCCTGCGGGAGGTCCACCGGAGCCGCTGACCCGCAACCGCCAGAGCGCCGCCCCGCCCCAGCAAATCCTAGCCGCGGCTGGGAGTTAAAAGGCTCTGGGCTGGCCGCCGAGGCGGGCAGCCCGGAGCCCTCTGATTCCCGGCCGCGGCTGGGAGTTAAAAGGTTCTGGGCTCCCCGCCGCCGCAGGCAGCCCGGAGCCTTCTGATTCCCGGCTGCGGCTGGGATTTAAAAGGCTCTGGGCTCCCCGCCGCGGCGGGCAGCCCGGAGCCCTCTGATTCCCGGCCGCGGCTGGGATTTAAAAGGCTCTGGGCTCCCTGCCGAGGCGGGCAGCCCGGAGCCCTCCGATTCCCAGCCGCAGCTGGGAGTTAAAAGGCTCTGGGCTGCCCGCCGAGGCGGGCAGCCCGGAGCCCTCTGATTCCCAGCCGCGGCTGGGATTTAAAAGGCTCTGGGCTCCCCGCCGCGGCGGGCAGCCCGGAGCCCTCTGATTCCCGGCCGCGGCTGGGATTTAAAAGGCTCTGGGCTCCCCGCAGGGGGAGCCCAGAGCCCTTTAGACACGCCTGCCGCCCTAAGGGCGCACGGACTGCCCCCCCCCAGCCCAGGGCGGCAATTCAGTGCGCTGCTTGGGGCGGCAAAAACTCTAGAGCCGGCCCTGGCTCCTGCCACTGCATTGTAAGTTGCAAGGAGTCCCCTGGGGGATGCGCCCTGAAGAGTGGTTGTCCCCCTCCTTCTCCAGTCGATTTCATCCCATATTATGCTATACAGTGAATCTTCGGTGTAAATGCCATGCACGGTCTAGAGGTGACTATGTTATGGGGGCAGAATTATACCATGTAGTCATATAGCCCTCCCCTAAGGCCACCCCTGCCCTGTTCAACAGTGAAACCCTTCTGTTCTCCACTCTGCCTTGGGGAGGGGAGCATCGAGACCTAGGTGTTTTTAATTCCCTAGCGTTTGCTCTCCTGAAGTCTAACTCCCTTATGGCGATACGTTCTGTGGTCCCAGCCCTTTCCACATTGAGTACAAGGAGCTCCAGGTCGCTGGTAGTAAGTTTCCCTAGTCACCTGACATTCTAAATCAATGCTGAGAGCCCCTTATCAGAAGGGCGGTAGAGCTTGTGTAAATCAGTTCTCTTCTGGAAATGAATGAGTCTTTTTTCATTCCCAGGTTATCATGTCCCGAGCACAGATGGAAAGTTTCTCGGAGAGGGCACTGATGCAGTGCAACGTGCCAGCAACCTCCGCGTTGCTGAAGGGCCCATAGCTGGTCAGCCCATCTTCAAAGCGGGTGGCACTGGCTGGGATGTTGTAACTAAGGTGCCCAAGGACGTGCTGAGGCAACCTTTTGTGGGGACCCAGTTAGAGATTAAAACTATGCTCCCAATCCAAAGCCCATCGTCTGCACTCCTTCTGGTGAATCATCTAAGGAGCTGCAAGCCAGGCAGGCACAGTTAGGGACAATTCTTCCCTCTCTGCTCCAACAAGATGGAATCAGGTCCATTGAGTATATGCCTTCTGCCCCACACATTTCTATTAAATCTGCCCAAAACTGACACACGTGACTTTGGTTGTGTGCTGTGTGTAGGAAGGTCATTAATAGCACATGACATCAAGATAAAAATCTGAGACCATATTGTAGACCTAAGAGAAATTTATATTCCAATAGCATATGGCAAAGTACCTTTCCAATTCAAGATCTAATAATCTGGGGAGAGTTTGTAACTTGTTTCTGCAGATCATAGGTTTCCAAGCAGTGGCTGATTCCCACGTTGGGATGGGGGGAAGATATTTTGCCCACAGGACAGGTTGGTCAGTCCTTTCAGGGCATAGAGTTAGACTTCGGGTGCATCCAGCAGGGAGTCATCTGAAGCCAAGAGCTCAACAAAAAATAGCTTGAGGCATTAGCAGCTGCATCTCCTTTGCAGCTTGCATGGCTGGAATCACTAGCAATAGCTGTTGGATGACTTAGTCCTGTCATAAGTATTCAGCCGGGGATGAAGAGGCCCATCTTTATGCTCGGTTTAGACGTGGCATTGGAGCCATATGTTTGATTGCAAAGGTAGGTTTCCCTCATGAGTGGGCCGGATGCATCTCATAGGGAAATGGCTGACTGGGCAATCAGTGGGTTGAGCCAAGACCCAGTGGTGCTCTCAGGCTGTTAACCCTGCCAGTTTGTGTGTGTCCACTGAGGACAAGATTTTTGATGCTGGCTAACTGCTAACTGAGCTATTGTTATGACCTAATAGAGTTGCAGTTCAGGGCCTTCCAGTCCAAGCTGGGGTGGGCGGCTGTCTGTGTGAGAATGTTATTTCCCAGCACTCAGATTACACACACACACACCATGATGCTTGCTATTGGAAATAGGATAGAGGCTCAGGGTGATTTTCAGCAGATTTGAGAAATTGCCTTACATATATAGAAGCGTGCATATTGCTAAAAGCCTAAAGGTGCAATGCAGTTTGAGTTTTTAATCTGAAAGGATAAGGGAGCGATGTGATAAGAGATCTCAGTACAGTTATAACAATGGCTGTTACTCTAACACATTGCTCCAAATGTTGACCCTGGTGGATGGATTTCTTACAGTTAAGGGACACAGTGGAGGGCTTTTTCTCTAGTACAAATACAACTATTTTTTCCTAGGATAATTCAGTATTTTCTTCATAGCAGTACAGAATATTGGGTGGGCTGGATTTCTCCCTTGCATTGAAGGGAACACCAGGCAGGCTACCTGCTGGAAGATCTGGGCCAGCCCCCAGCACCCTTGTGCATATGTTGGAGTGCTCACTTTGCATTATAGGGGGATTCACCCTGCCACTTTTTCTACAGAATTAGTATTGTGCTTCCCATCTTGCCTTCCCCCTTCAGCCTCTCTATCCTAGAGCAGCAGGATGGTTCTGGCCCCCCATTGCAAACTCACTGGTGCTGCTCCATTTTTCCCTAAACCACTGCAGCTGAAAATACAAGGGAAGGGCTTTTGGAATAATGAGGTACACCTCTACCCCGATATAACGCTGTCCTCGGGAGCCAAAAAATGTTACTGCGTTATAACGCAGTTTCACCTATATCGAACTTGCTTTGATCCAGTGGAGTGCGCAGCCCCGCCCCCCGGAGCGCTGCTTTACCGTGTTATATCTGAATTCGTGTTATATCGGGTTGTGTTATATCGGGGTAGAGGTGTACCTAAAATAGAGCAGAAATAGTCTTCTCCAGCATCCCCACTCAGTTTAATCTACAAAACATGGACAATTCCCTCATACTTGAGAAGCTAAAGGTTATCACCTTCACCTTGCCAAAGATTAACTGGGCCTGATTCTCCTCTCATACCAATTGTACACTGGTGTAAATCAGGAAGCTCCTGGATCTACACCAATAGCAACTGAGAGCACAATCAGGTAATAGAAAGTATAAAACAGCTTATAAATTTGCTTGTGTTCTCGAGGTAAAGACACAGTCTGTGATATGCATAAAGTTTAGTGTGGGGAGGCTCTGGACAGAGCTGTGCAGAGCTTGTTGGATTGGACTTGCAGAGGTAAATTCAAACCTTTTTGTTTCAGCTCACATGGGGCTTGCACCCCAAAATTTGGCTGGGAATCAGATTTGCTAAGGCCATGGGGTTACAAAATCAGCAGGAGAGCTGTATTTTTTTCTGTTTTGGACTAAAAAGAAAATGACATTGACTCAAAAAATTGAGCTCAAAGATGCTAGAAATTCTTTGGGGAAAAAATACAACTTTGATAAAAATTCAATATTTCACCCTTTCTGTTATGTGACAAAAAGGCTCACAATTCACAGCTAAGACCTCTACAGAGTCTTCCACTAAAACCAAAGGAGGCCAGACTGGACATTCCTAATATCATTGAGGTAAAAAACAAACAAAACTCTTTAAAAAAAAATCAACCAGACAAAAAACTCTTAAGGTTATTTCATAAGTCACCAAGAAGGAAGGATACAGCCTCAATTTTTTCCTCTTTGCAGGTCATCTTTAAGTCTTTACAAATTGGAAAGGGCAACAGAGTTCAGAGTTAGAGTTTAAATTGTCAACTAACTTTTGTGCTTGTTTGAAGGAGGAGAGAATATACTCTGCCCCTGATCGCTTATTCAAGATTGTTTTTGTGGGCAATTCAAGTGTGGGAAAGACTTCATTTTTGAGGCGATTCTGTGAAGGCCATTTTTCCCCAGACACATCTGCTACCGTAGGTAAGTTTAAGAAACATTAAGATGATGATTACAGTAGTACCTAGAGGTTCCAACCAAGACTGTGGCCCTGTTGTGCTAGGTACTGTACAAATACATAGTGAGAGAAAGTCCTTGTCCCAAAGAGGAGAAGCAAAGGGACAGAAGTGATGTGTTCCCTGAGGTCACAGAGCAGATTAGTGGCAGAACTGAAATTAGAACCCAGTGATGAAATCCTTGGCTCATTGAAGTCATTGGCAAAACTCCCATTGATTTCAGTGGAGCCAGGATTTTTCCTCAGGTCTCCTAGCTTCTCATCTAGTAACCGAGGCACTAGATCACAATGCATCACAAAAGATTAATAAGATTTGGCAAACGTCAAATGCCCTTGTGACCATCACTGAAATCATAATTGCCTAATTTTCCAGGGAAAAAAGCTTTGTACGGCACAAAAGAGAAAAATGTTAGCAATAAATTTACAAAGCTGGGTGCTTAACTGGTGCCAAGATAGCTTATGCTCGTAACCGTTGCACTTACAAGTCAGACCTTCAGACTATATGCATAATTTCCTGGGGCTTCCAGAAGGAAGGCACCGATGTTGGGAGCTGCAGCTTAGATGGCAAGTTTTTAAATGTAACCTCTAACGCGCAACAGTAACTCATTATCTGTGTGTGTCACACCAGGAAGTGGGTTATTTGGCTGGCCTGCAAATACAGATAAGCCAAAAGTAACATTATAAAAATAAGAACTGCTGATAAGACTGATAGAGCAGACCGTGCAGAACAGCTGGTCATTCAAAACCTTGACAAACCCAGATGCAACTCAAACCCACTTCCATGAAACTAGAAGGCATTAGGACCAGATCCATTAAACTCAGTAGCAACACTCCCATTTACATCAGTCTAGCAGGAGCAAATCTTAGAAGCATGTTGCAGAAGAGGGCAGTTTAACTTAATGGTTAGAGCAAGTATCATTATAAATATCCAAGAAGTGTATAAACCAAAGCTAGAGAGCACTTATTTAAGAATACTAGGCAACATTTTCAAAAGTGCCTATATGGCTTAGCAGCCTAAGTCACCTTGACTGTCAATGGGACTTAGGATCCTAAATCACTTGGGCTCTTTTGAAAATTTTACTCATCCTGACTTTTTGTGAATTAAATTAATTTGTTAACACATTTACATTTAATATGTTTGTTATTGCTTTAAAACTATGGCAAATAAAAGCTTCTTCCTGTTCTTATTATCAGCCTGTTGTTAAGGGTCAGAATCTATTGCATGCCTTCTGAACCAATGAACACAGGTTAGAAATATTTGTGGCTTGTTTGAACATGACACTATTATCTTAAACTACCATGAACCTGATCAGACCATCAGAATGAACCTGAGACAACTTGTGCTGTGTTTATAGGTATAGATTACAGTGTGAAAACAGTGACAGTGGATAACAGCCAGGTAGCCCTGCAACTCTGGGACACTGCTGGGCAGGAACGGTGAGAAAATGTCTTAACTTTCTACTCTCCTACTCTGTGCATTTAGAAAAGAGCAGCCTTGGGCTCAATCCTGCTCCCCAGAAGTGGGGAGAAATGGGCGTATTCTCATTTAGTTCAGTGAAAGTGAGAGCAGGCCTTTGATCCTTTCCCAGAAGGATCAATATTGGCTAACAGGGTGTGGGGTGTTTCAGGCAAACCCTGCCAGCCTGTTGTAGAGACTCTTAAAGAAATAGTCCCATTAGCTACTATTAAGGACTGGAGCTGGTTGAAAATGTTCTGTCAGAAAGGCTTTTTCAACAGAAAATTACTTTTTAACAAAATGGAAATATTCACACACAAAATACCTGTTTCCATTTAAGTGTTTCATGTTTTCATTGAAAGACAAAAAAAAATGAAAAACATTAACTTTGTCTGGAAAAAAATATCGCAGTTTTCAGTTGCTGAAAATTGAAAAGTTTATTTTTTTTTTCAATTGAAGCCTGAATAATTTTTCACATAGAGGAGTGAGGAATTCCTGAAATGACACACAAGGTGAGGTTTGGAGGACGCGAGGCAGGGGTCAGAGCATACGTGCGACCATCAGTAGTACAAGAACAGAAAGACAAGGGAAAGGATCAGCAGCAGGATTTTTCAAAACACTTACAGCACATTTTTGTTTACTTGATCTTTTAGTCACTGACACTGAGTTCCATACATGGGATTGCCACTAAAGGAGAAAAAGAATGAACTATATAGGAGTAGATAAAAAGGGGACTGCTAAATCCAGAAAGCACTGCATTTGTTCCCTCGCCGTATTTCACTGTATAGCTCAATTTTCCCTTCAGATCTACACTGCACTCTGTTGCAAATTTTGCACTCATCTAGTGCATGGGATTGTCAGCGATAACAATGGAGGTTTCATGTGTAAAATAAGTAGGAAGAAAATCCACTCTGCTCGTCAGAGAGCAGAAATGTGTCCCCTGAATGTAAATTCATATGTAAGGGTATGTCTACACTACCCGCCAGATCGGCGGGTAGCGATCGGTTTATCGGGGATCGATATATCGCGTCTCATCTTGACGCGATATATCGATCCCCGAACGTGCTCCTGTCGACTCTGGAACTCCACCAGGGCGAGCGGCGGTATCGGAGTCAACAGGGGGAGCCGCGGCCATCGATCCCGCGCCCTGAGGACGGGAGGTAAGTCGAAATAAGATACTTTGACTTCAGCTACGCTATTCTCGTAGTTGAAGTTGCGTATTTTACATCCATCCCACACCGTAGTGTAGACCAGGCCTAAGCTAAGTAAATGAAGCTTTGGTCCTCCAGCTCTTACTCATGTGAATAAACCTTAGTATGGCAACATAGTGAGCTATTTTTCCCATCTCTGCCATTGACTTGCCACTTAAACCTTTCTATGCCTCTGTTTACTGTGCATCTGTAAATGAGTGTAATAAGCTTAACCACCTTTGTAAATTTCTGTAAGATCTAGAGATGAAAAGAGCTATCGATGTACTGTTGTTACAGCTCATGTGTGTAATCCCATTGACTTCAATAGGACTACTTGAGTGAGTAGGGATTACACATGTGAATAAGGGATGCAGAACTGGGCCCTGATTTAAGAAGATATTTGGCTCCACGTGCCCATATATCTGTGGCCCAAACTGAGCTTAAAAGAATACAAATGTTCTATATAGATCCCTGTGTATAAATCTTCAATGCTGCAGGACTGAAGGGCTGGTGTACAGCTTCTGACTACTATACTGTAATCATATTGTACTACTGCTCTATGGCAAAGGGCTATACACAGATTCTTGTTTGCAGGTACCGCAGTATTACCAAGCAGTTCTTCAGAAAAGCCGATGGTGTCATTGTGATGTATGATATAACAGCAAAAGACACATTCACAGCTGTCAAACAATGGTTGGTAAGCATTGAGGTAAGAGGACGTAGCTTTCAATCTAAACTACTCTGGCCTCATGCTCTAACTTCTTGAGGTGCTCCCTCCAGGTGGGGGTTACGGGCAGGTCAAAAAGGAGGAAGTAAGGTCCTACCACTTCTTGTGCTGTGGCAATTACTCTGTTATATATAGGACTTCAGTTCACAGAGCTGCCAAACCAGCTTTTTACAGAAGACCTACTTCCATTTTATAGGAAAACAATAGTCATTCTAAAATTTCAAGGAGTATCTCTCTTCAGTGGCCACCATTGATTGGATGTATGTCCATCTTTCCTGGTACCTGGCTTAATCTGAGGGAAAGAATTCCCAGCATGCACTCCTCTGCTTCCCGTATCAGTACACATTGATCGTTGTCACCAGAGTTGAAAGATGCTTCAGTGCAGTGATGTAATTCATAAAGAAACAGTTTTGCAGCGGCTACATCTTTAAGTTAGGAGATTTTAAATAGGTTGCTCATGTAAATCAACGGTATCCACAGTACGTGCTGTAAAACTGGTTTATTTTATAGGATTCAGCTTCCTGAAAAAAATTCTGCGGAACATCTTGTTTTTCTCCCCCTGCCCACACCCAGTCATAGCCCCTGCCCCAGTGAGCTTTTTGCGACTTAAAAATGCTATTTTCTATTCAGATCTTCTGGCAATAAGCACAGTATGCTAACATGTGAAACACTGTATCTGTACTTTGGAGTTAGGCCCCAGGGCCAGATTAACTCTCCTGTGGGCCCAGGGCTATTAGATTTTGTGGGCCCCTGTATACACGTCTTTTTCCTAATTTAAAACAAAATGATCACAATTATGGCATCGAGGCTATTGACGCTATACTAAACTTGCCTTTTAATTAACATAAAGCCGCTCTGTGGTTACATTTCAGTCTTAAAACATGTAGAATACAGTTAAGTTAATTCAAAATAGCCTGTTTCTTACCTTAGAACAGCTGTTATATGAGTTTCTTCTGGGAGGGAGTTTGGGTGCAGGAGGGGGCTTCAGGCTGGGGCAGTGTTGGGGTGCAGGAGGGGGTGTGGGCTCTGGGAGTGAGTTTGGTGCAGGAGGGGATTCTGACCTGAGGCAGGGGATTGGGGTGCAGGAGAGGGCGCAAGGTGCAGGCTCGGGCAAGGATGCGCTTACCACAGGCAGCTCCCAGCCAGTGGCACAGCAGGGCTCAGGCAGGCTGCTGGTCTGCCTGTGATAGCCCTATGCCGCTCCCAGAAGTGGCCGGCTGTTGGCAGGTCTCTGTGTCTCCTGGGAGAAGAGGGACAGATGTTTCCGTGTGCTGCCCGCGCTTGCAATTGCCGCCCCTGCAGCTCCCATTGGCTGGTTCCTGGCCAATGGGAGCTGCAGGCATGGTGCTGGGGGCAGGGGCAGCACGCGGAGCCTCTTTCCCCTCCCACCAGGGGCCATAGAGACATGCCAGCAGCCAGCCACTTCCGGGAGCAGCGTGGGGCCATGGCATGCAGGCTGCCTGCCTGAGCCCTGCTGCGCCACTGGACTTTTAGTGGCCCGGAGATTGCAATTGACTGGAAGAGGCTCCAGGATCGACAACTGATTGGTGACCACTGAATTGTATATAAATAGGGATTTATTTTTGCGGGGCCCCCCTTAGCCCGAGGGCCTACACTGCAGCCCTAAAGCCCCTGCATTAATCTGTCCTTGTTAGGCCCCAATTGTTCAAATACTTACCACTGTCAGTAGCCCTGACCACTGTCGGTAGCTACATTGAAGTAAACCCAGTATTAAGTATTTGCAAGATCAGGCCCTTATTTAACATGTTTTCTGAACAATTCAACATTTATAACAATTCACCACTTTAAAAAATAGCTTTAGAAGAAAATTTTAGTTTTGATAAGGAAACATGGTTTTCTTTTCAATTTCAATATTTTACATATTTGATTCATCTTGACTGACTAATTTTGGGAGATGTTAACTAGCACTGAGTTCAAGACATATGGCCAGATCCATTGTCTTTAACTCAGGTAATGTGCATACTTAATCCCTGGTGTACTTTTGGTAATATACTCATTCTGATAGTGTTTCACTTGGTAACATATATTACCACTTTTCAGAATTACATTTGATCAAATATATTATCTCCATTTACATTATGTATTTTGATTGGTATGATTGGATCCAAATGCAGTGGTTTTCATGCCTATCTAATTGGAAGAGTAGAGTCAGATACCTGTGGTTTTATGTAGCACAGTATTTTTCTCTCTTTCTTTTTCTCTTTTTTTTTAATTTGTTTATGTCTGAATGATTTCTGAGCTGTTCTGTTATTCAAGGAATGTCAAAGATGTTAATGCATTTCTAGCACAGAATGTCTCCTTTATTCCTTTTGTCCAATTCTGATGCCTGATATAGTTCTTCATAAAATAACACTTTACTTGCCTGATTCGTATTTAGGATTTTCATTTTCATATTGGCACCTGGTGGGTCTCGGCTCTGCTTCATCTTTAATCATTTTTTTAAATATTTTAATGATGTTGACATATTGTGTGCAGTATGGTGTTGTGTTCTTTGCTCTGCAGGAGGCAACTGGAGAGAATATACCTGTCCTTTTGTTGGGTAATAAAACCGACAATGAAAAAGAACGAGAAGTCCCTCGTGGACTAGGAGAACATCTAGCCAAGGTACAGTATGGAGAAGGGAATCGGTAATAAAACTAAAAGATGAAAGTGTTTAATGGATGTTAGATTCTATCTAGAAACTCAGAAATACAAGTTATTATTTTTAAGAGGTCAATTGCTTTTAGAAGGGGAAAAAAACCTTAATGCTTATTAGTCGATCTTGGTGAATCGTTTCTAGTGAGTAATTATTTGATTAATTTTGTCTCTTAGTGAACTACCTGAAAAATGTCCTGCATTTGTTATTATTTGTAATTGTTTGTTAAATTATTTATCAGAACAACTTATAGCCTGTGGTTTTCCTGTGAATTGTAACTACTGATAATTATTAATGTGTGGTTGGTCACCTAAATCACATGGTGGTGTTTCTGATCCATGACTGGATGATTAACTTTTAAACAGGAGAATAATGAATGATGAACACTGAAGAGTGAATGATGGTATATCTCCTTAGGGATTCTCTTTTTTCCCCCCTCATTGCGTAGACAATTTCTTAATACATTGTTTTGTGGACACCTCCCTCCATTTACAATCCCATAACATCCCTGTGACACCTACAGCAGTTACTTCCATGGAAAGTCATGACAGAAAATTACATATTTTTAGCTTTTTACTGTGATTTAGTAGCTGGAAACAACAACAAGAAGCAGCTCTCTGGAGTACCCACAAGTGTTCTTCAAACCACCCGTGATCCATGAGCCGTAGTTTGAGAACCAGTGGATTTAGGGTGACCAGATGTCCCAATTTTATAGGGGCAGTCCCAATATTCAGGGCTTTTTCTTGTAGAGGCACCTATTGCCTCCCATCCCCGTCCCGATTTTTCACACTACCTATCTGGGCACACTAAATGGACTAGCATATAACAAAAGCACTTGCTTACACACACATTATTTTTGCATTCAGATGCGTAGCGAATATGAATTCATATGAATAACACCTCCAAAAGATTCATCTACATAGAAATCAGCTGTCCAAATCTTCATGAGAAAATGAACTAAAAGGGGCAGAAATATGACTGAATCAAATCAGATATCGGATTCCACGAATGTGTCTGTAAATACATTTTCCCATTATTCATTACTTATTGGTAATGGATTTACTAGTTTGTCCAAAATGCAATGAAGTCAATGGAATTATTCTGTATTTGCACCAATATAACAGAGCAATACTTGCACCTGTAAATATAATTTAAAGAGTTGGGGCTATATGCTACTTTTGACCTATACACAGACTGATGATAATACATTGCCATATATAGGTCTTGTGTTGTTATATGGCTTTTATTTTGTGTTTATAAAATGAAGAAAGGTGCTTTCTTATTTAGGGCCTGATCTTACTCCCATTGTAGTGAGTTACAAAATTCCCATTGACTTCAGTTCCCATATTATCAGCCCCTTACTCAGTACCTAAAAGTTTCTGTATTTAGCAAATCGGTTTGGTTTTTATGTAAGGATCCGAATGCAGGTATAATTTCAGGCGCTGCAGGTTACTTTCTAGGAAAAACTCCAAGGTATTATTACTGTAGCCTTATGCAAAAAGCAAGTGACACACGAAAGGTAAGTGGAGGGAGTGGGTGGCTATTTGTCATTTAGCTCTTTTTAAAAATGGGCAACGAGTAAAGTGAAGATGAATCACGTTGAGATGCAGAACTTGCAGCCCACCAGGTCATTAGCTGTAACATGGCATGTAAGGAAATAAAATGCTTTACAAAAGTAACGTAGAACAATGTCAAATGAAAAATGATAACATTCAAATGAATGAATACTCATTAGAATACATTGCTTGATGGAGCAAAAGTAAGGAGTGATCAGTGACAATTTGTCACCTGAAAAGCTGCAGAGATTTAATTCAATTACAGCAATTTGCCTGTTGAGCTTATAATAATTTATTTCAATGGATATTAATTACTGTTAAATGGCAATGTAATTCCTAGGAAACCACGTATGACATCTCCATTAACGAATCCACTTGAGTAGCTTACTTACATGAATTACTCCTTGGGCACTCAGACTGCACTGGGTCAGATCCTCATCTGGTGTAAATCTGCCCAGCTTCATTAACGTCAAAGGAGCTAAGCCTATTTATACCAGCAGAGGATCTGGCTCATTGTCAGTAGGTTTTCAAGAATGTTGGTGGATCGCATTTAAAGTATTGTGGGTCACATAGTGCAGCTCTCATTGCTTCATGAAACTTTGGTAGTTAGCAGCCTGGAGTCTCTAGCTAGATAATGTGGTGTAGAAATCAGCCAGAAGTCTTCCTGGAGATTTCTGCTGTAGGGCAGCCTTTCTGCAACTCCTCTAGCATGCCTAAGGATGCCTAACATTGCAATGTTGGCACACTAAAGAAAGTCCTATCAAATCCTCATCACTTGAAAGGATTGGAGGATGCAGTACGATACCTCAGGGTATGGCTAAAGGGAGATAGGCACATCCAACAAGGATAGGGAAGGCCCTGGTGGGAATGATGGGGGGGCAGCTAGACCGTGAGAAAGCTTAGTCAGCAACATGAAAGAACAAGCACCCCAACATTAATCAACACTGTCTGGTATGCAGACTTGGCATTGCGGAATGGGAGCAATAGCCTCAAAGCAAAAGTACTCATGTTTAATATAAATCTGACAGTGTCCAAAATGTGCTCTCTAAGAAGGCAGTAGAGTTACTGTCCCAGATCAGAGCAACTGCACCTGTATTCCTCCTCCATGGGCTCCCACGCTCAGGCTTCCAGCCATCCTCTCTCTTGGCCAGAGATAAGTCTCACTAACTCCTGGCTGGGGTTTTTCCAGACTGCATAGTTACCTGTCTACACTGAGATATGCCCAGCAAGCCAGACTGCTTAAAAGGCCACTGTCTGCACTTTGCTTTCTCTTGAGAGGCTATGAAGAGTCGTAATTGCTGCCAGTTACAAGTCACCACACAGCTTTTTCTAAGCAAGCACTTTTATTCATAAGGTGAACACATTAAAAACATAAGAACAGCCATACTGTGTGAGATCAGTGATGCTTCTAGCCCAGCATCCTGTCTCTGACAGAAGCAGATACCACAGCTTCAGTGGGATGCACAGATCAGGGCAATTTGGAGAGATCCACCCCTGGTTTCCCCTCCTGACTTCTAGTAGTCAGAGGTTTAGGGTCACCCCAAGCATGGGGATACATCCCTGACCATCTTGTCCAATAGTCATGGATAGACTTAACCTCCATGAACTTCTCCAATCCTTTTTTGAAACCAGTTATACTTTTGGCCATTACAACATCCTGTGGCAATGAGTTCCACAGGTTGACTATCTGTTGTGTGGAAAAAGTAATTCCTCTTGTTTGCATTAAACCTGCTGCCTATTAATTTCATGAGGTGGCCCTGGGTTTTAGTATTGTGGGAAAGGGTAAAGAACACTTCTCTATTAACTGTTTTCCACACCATTCATGATTTTATTGACCTCTATTATATCCACCCTTGATCATTTCTTTTCTAAGATGAACAGCCCTAATGTTTTTAGTCTCTCCTCATATGGAAGCCATAACTTTAATAATGTCTGTTGCCCTTCTCTGAACCTTTTCCAGTCAGGCTTCCAGCTCCCAGCCATCACCTATCGTGATGACAAAAAACATATTAAAAATAATAGAAGAACCTACCTGTACATTAATAAGCTTACCAGAGATCTCCCAACTCCAACAAGAACTCTGTCAGGAGTCAGTCCTTCAAACCCCAGTGAACGTTTTTTCTGTGGTTACAAGTTCATAACAGCCTTGGCTCAGAACAAGCCCACCCATGAATCAGTTAGTCTTTCCTTTATACAGGTTAGGCCTTTGATCTTCAGCCTCCCGGAGCAAGTAATCAGCAGGCAAAGGTCTTTTCCTCAGGATGTTGCTTCAAAAGGCAGGATTGGTTTTGTTCTTTTTTTTGTTGTTCTTTTCGCATAACCAGAGGCAAAGGGGGTGGGGAATTGCATTCACCTTCCCCTAGATATTTCCCTGGAAATCCATTTCACAGGTATCGTCCCATAAATCCATTCTTGTCTGACACATTGTTCAATATAGGCCTTTAACCATCCCAGCCCACAAGAAACTTAAATCTTTCCTTTAATACAATGGACCCCAAACATATGTTAACTCAATTCAGTAGGGTCTCCCAAGGACATTGCAGGAAATTGCCATATCTGTCACCACTACTATCAGCAAAATAGAGAAAAGACAAGTCCATTTACCTTTTCTAGTAGATTTACAAAGAAATTTCCATTCAGTGAGTTTCACTGTAGCATGATTGCCTAATCAGTAAACAGTTCAGCCAAACAAAGCTTTTCTGCCTTCGTTACTTCAGGAGGCTATTCCACAACTAGACTTACAGGACAGTAACCACCAAGATCACTCCTCTTCTCTCCTTGTTTGTTGATTTGTTTTTTCCCCATTCTTTAGGTGCCTCCTCATTTGTCCATGATTTTTCAAACATAATTGTCAGTGGCACGATACGTTCATTAGCCAATTCCCTTGATAGTGTAGGATGCGTCTCAGATGGTTAATTAGACATAACTTACTTTCTGCTACTGAGGGTTTCCACTGTACATTCTGTCAGTGAATTTTCCCTTCAAAGTTCAAAGGCATGGCTCCTTCTGCTGCAGGACTGACCGTGTCATCAAGAGCAGGATCTGTTTGTCAAAGTGATGAAGATGAATGATTAGCATCAGTTAGGTGTAACTCATTATCTCACATTAAGGATTTGCTCTGCCACATGGCATTTGCTGAGAAATCAGTTCTGATTCATGCCAGTATCACATGTGTGATTTCTCCTCATACAAGATGCTGATGTGCTGTAGGAGAGCAAGGGAAAGCCAGTGCCACTCAACAGTCAGGCTCATGTGCATCATCCACATGCTGACTAGATTTTCTTTTACAGGTCTAACTGCATTCTTATATAGAAGAACAAAGGGTGTTGCCCTGAGCTTATAATAGATGTCAAATTTGTATTTGTGTGACTGTTAAGCTATTTAACCAGGACATTTCAACGCCTCAGTGTGTGTGTGTGTGTGTGTGGTCATCATAACAATTATTCAGCACGTTAATAGTCCAAACTTTTACATGCTTTTCGGCTATCAAAAATACAAATTTAAACTAATATTACTAATCCATCTATCTTTCTTTCTTATCAGGCCTCTCTAGGTGCAGTATAATAAATTAAAATCATGACATTCATCAAAATGTAGAAAATAAAACAGTGAAAAAACACACCTCTAAAATAGACGGGCTCAAAGAAAACCACTGCGTAAACTGCAAAGGACTCCATGTCTGACAAGAAATGGATGTTGGTTGTGTTATTGTTCTGGTGACATCTTTATTTATTGTCTAAGATTTACCTCAGAACATAGGTTCCCAATTTTTCCCATAATCAGAGAGACCCAAATGACCAATGTGTATTCCTTTTTCCCTTTTATCTCCCAATGTTTCCATGGTGCCTTGTAAAGCTAGATTGGCGCATTATGCAAAGTTGACTGAAATTATCTCTGTCTGATCTAGGATTACAATTTAACTTTCTACGAATGCAGTGCCTGTTCCGGTCATAATACTCAGGAGTCAGTGCTTCACTTAGCTAGGTAAGGAAAACAGCTTTTGCTTTTTTAAAACATGGACTATTGCAGGGGTAAAAAAATCAAACTAGGTGAAATGAAGGCCACAAAGGGCACAAAAAGAAGAAAAATCAATGCAAGAAGATTTGAAAGTGAACTTAATTGATCCCTATCACTGACAACTGAATGGATTCTATTTGCTAAATTAATTGTCTCTGATAGGAACCAACCTTTTGCTGTCTGAATACTGCCTTGTGCCTTTTACGTTATAGTCAATAGTGCTGATCCTGCAAGAAGCTCCAAGTGGACAGAAGTGCCCACATGGAGCTCCACTGGAGTCAGTGAGGCTCTGCACAGGCAAGAGGCTCTGTCTGTGCAGAGTCAGTTGCAAAACAAGGGCTTCTGAGAGGAGGAATGTGGGTAGAGGTGCAACACCAGTGATGGCTCCCAAAGGCAGACTATGGGAGTGCTGGGGAAATGCACACAGCCATGGACATTGCTGTGCTCTTCAATGGGGTACAGGGTGTGCTTCTCCCCCCATGCCAGTTCAGTTCTTCTACCTGGTTGAAAGACTGAGGAGGATATTTTCAAAAGTACCTAAGGGATTCAGGAGCACAAATCCCACTGAAATTAAATGTGACATGCTCCTAAATCCTATTGGCATTTTTGTAAAGCTCCCCCAATACACTTTGAACAGGAGAGAAACTAATAATGAATGGCAGATATTAGAGGCTGTACTTCCTGGCAGGAACCTTCAAGTGAAACTTTGGGGATTTTTTGAACTTTGTGACCAATACCCAGTGGCTGCAAACAATGAATAACACAAACTCCCCAAATAACAGCAATGGACTCTTATATAGAGATATACCTCTCTCAGAGCTGGAAGGGACCCTGAAAGGTCATTGAGTCCATCCCCCTGCCTTCACTAGCAGGACCAAGTACTGATTTTACCCCACATCCCTCTAAGCGCCCCCCCTCTCAAGGATTGAGCTCATAATCCTGGGTTTAGCAGGCCAATGCTCAAACCACTGAGCTATCCCTCCCGCTCAGCTTATTGCTTGCTGCTTTGATTCACAAAAATATTCACAAGTTGCCGATGATCAGCTCTAACTGCAGTTTTCCAAATAAATGAACAAAATAGATTTTGCAATACAACAGCCTTGATTTTTGTTTTATAAACTGTGCTCACTTGCTCATTAACTCACAAAATTCTGTTGTTTTCAATTAATCTCCCAGTCATCAGTGCAAATTAGCCATGTCCGACTGTGATGGAGTGTGTTTTTTTCTTGTAGGTATTATTGCCTTTTTCTGAGAGTAGTTTTTTTGCTTCTTTCCTAGGATTTTAAAGGAACAAGAAGATAAAGCGAAAGAAAAGACTGTTCAGCTGCTGCAAGACTCAAAGAAAAAGTCTTGTTGTATCAGACTGTAGAAGACTAGGGTACATTTAGACAACAATCATACATCTTATGTCACACTACAGTGCATCAACACATCTGCCTCATGTTCAAAATACGTCTTATGCTACGTTGTGAATGTAACAGCAGAAAACCTTTAAGAACCTCGTGCACACTCACTTCTCACTCTTTGCAAAGATGGAGGCCTTAGGATTACTTAGACTGTAAAGACTTCAAGGCAGGGGCCATCTTTTTGTGATGTGTTTCTATATCACTTAGTACCATGGGGTCCTAATCCATGACTATGCTCCTAGATGCTACCGCAATACCAATAAGAAATAGGAATAAGAAATCTACTTAGAACAGGAAGCTAATTCTCATAGGTCCTGATCATAGACACCCTTACTTGAGTAGCCCTTACCTTTTGCGTAGTCCAGCTGGCTTCAGTGGGATCGCTCATATAAGGTTAGAGTTTGCGGGACTGGATCCCTAATCTTGTAGCCTCAAATCTTGGTTCCATGTTGATCTTCTCTAGTTGTGTCTGGTTTGGGGGGGTTTAAATTATTATTATTTAAATTTTAAGCACAAACAACGAAATGTAAAACTCAGTGTTAAGGTTCTGAATGTCAATATACAAGAGTGAAGGAAAGAAATAGTCAGGATTCTCAGAGTAACATTAACTGATCCACACTACACATCTCTAGTATGTTTATTACTAGTGACACTGTTTGCACATAGAGCCTCATTGTGGGCCCATAACTCATGCTGGGGTGCCGTTACATGACTCAGTGATTCCTGTGGTTTCCACCAATGCCAGTGCGGGTTTTACAAATGGCCTTTACAGCAAGCCATGTTCTTAGATGTCACTGACAGATGGCTGTTGTATCAGACTTATGGCTGACACAACTCCTCCCTCTCACAAGGCTCCATCACAGAAGATTTAGCATACGAGAGTTCAGGGCCAAAATTTTTGAAGCTGTCTGCCTAAAGTTAAACCAATGTTTTTGGAGAAATTTTCAAAAAGCATCTCAGGGACTTAGGAGCACAGATCTCACTAAAATCCAAGAGCATTTATGTTCCAAAATTCCTTAGGTGCTTTTACAAAAATCCTCACTATGCACCTAAATAAATGCCCTGATTTTCAAAAGTGCTGAGCAGTCAGCAGCTCCCTTTGACTTTAATCAGAGCTGCAGGGGTCACAACACTTGAAGAATCACATCCTTTATGTAGGTGCAGGCCCGCCAACAGCAAGTCCGGGGCTCCAGGAAGAACAGTCAATGGGCCCCCCCCACACAAGCTATGCCTGCACAGACACAGTCTGCCTGACATTTGGGCGGTGCTGTGCTTGCACTGGCTGGTGGCCAGCGAGCTGCCAGCTGTGCTGCTGGGTGTGCTCTTCCGGCACAGCCCCCAGGGCTTTCACATGCCCAACTGGTAGGTTGCCAACTGTCTAATCGCGCAAACCCAAAGACTCTTGCCCCGCCACCTACCCTGCCCTTTCCCTGAGGCCATGCCCCTGTCCTGCCCCTTCTCCAAGGCCCTTACCCCTGCTCACTCCATCCCCCCATCCCTCTGTCTCTCACTCTCCCCCACCCTCACTCACTTTCACCAGGCTGAAGCAGGGGGTTGTTGTGCAGGAGTGGGTGTGGGATGCAGGTTCTGGCAGGAAGTTTGGGTGTAGGAGGCAGTGAGGGGTCAGGCTGTGGGAGGGAGTTTTGGTGCTGGAGGGGAGGAGGGACCAGCTCTGGGAGGGAGTTTGGGTGTGGAGTGCAGGCTCTGGGCAGGGGCAAGGGGTTCAGGTGCAGGAGGCAGTGCAGAGTGCAGTCTCTGGGAGATAGTTTGAGTTTGGGCTCTAAGTTGGGGCAGGGGGGCAGGTTCTGGGAGGGAGTTTGGGTGCGGGCTCTAGGCTGGGGCAGGGGGTTGGGGTGCAGGAGTGTGGCAGGGGATCGGTGCTTACCTGGGGGTGGTTCCTGAAAACAACTGGCACACCCCTCTGGCAGTGGCTCCTAGGCAGGGGAGCTAGAGGGTCTCTGTGCACCGCTGCCCACAGGCACCGCCCCCGCAGCTCCCATTGGCCACAGATCCCCGCCAGTGGGATCTGCGGAGTCGGTGCTCAGGGCGGGGGCAGCAGCATGCAGGGACCCCCTCCCCCAGGGGCTGCAGGGACGTGCCAGCCACTTCCGGGAGCAGCACAGAACGAGGGCGGGCAGGCAGCCTGCCTTAGCCCTGCAGCGCTGCCAGCGGCAGTGGCAGCCACTGGGAGTCCCCAGGCTCTTTTAAATCACCTGGGCCACTGGGCAATTTGCCCCTTTGCCCCCCACATTGGCAGGCCTGAGTAGGTGCCTAACTTTAGGGACCCATCTTAAAATCTTGGCCTAGAACAACACACTGAATTCATTTTTCCCTTTGGACACCCTGGCGGAATATGAATGAAATGAGCAACTTCAGAGCTGGCCTTCCAGCAAGAATCTGAATAATTCCTGAGGGTATTCTTCTGTGTTGCACACAGTGGTACTTCTGTGCTTTCAAGAATTGATGTAAATATGGATGAGCTTGCACAGAAGAAAGAGAACCTGTCTCAGTTTATTTTATCAATAGAACAGAAGAAAACTGAAGATTGGTTGCCATAAAAAAGAAAGATGATTTATATATTATATTTTCAATCCATTTTCTAACTTTCCAAAGTTTGGGTTATTTTAAACTTGAATAATAAATAGATTTGAAACCAATTCAATTAAAAATAAGAGACTGTGCTTTTCTAAAAGACCAAAAGGCTAAACACTAGTTGTATATGTAGCTACTTTATTTTATTTTTTGAATAAAACCTTTAAAGTAATTCAGTATGCTGTTGGAACATCTGTCTCTCCAAAATAGTCATCTAGATGCCAGTCACTGTAGAACAGGAGTTTGCAAACTTTTCCTTAGAGCAACCCCTTTCTCCATACAGCGAACTCACTTTGATACCCTCCCAAATAGCTCAGGTCTAGCCAGGACCTCTCCTTCCATCAAGATGGGACCTAATTCCTATTTAGCACTGCCAGATGGGCACTATTGTCCATAACCATCTAACACCTGCTTGCAAACCTTTCCCTCTCCGGTGGGTTATGACGCCCAGGTTGAGAATCCCCACTGCAGTGTTTAACAACTGAAATGCAGTGAAGAAGAGCAACACAACATTCCAAATGAGGGCAGGCTATTCGCTTGGCTTCTCAGGGTTGTGTCTTTATACATGGAACCATTTTCTGGACGTCAGCTACTGTGGGGAGGGGACACATTACCATTGCACTGGGTTCTAAAGGTTGTTCCCACTAGGGATTTGCCATAATGACAGCCATCAGTGCCCAGCTCTGGAAAGGAAAGCTGCTCCTTCCTCCAGCTTGAAACTGGGGTAAGTGTCACCAGGTCAAGGAGAGGCTTTGCCTTTCAACTACACTAGGGATAAATCTCCAGTGCAGCAACACCTCAGACTCAAGCACATTCTGCTCTCCTCTGGTTCAGAGTCCCATAGCCCAGCACGCCGATGTCAGAAATCAGCCAGCTGCAGAGCCAGTCTCTGGGCAACCAAATGAGCGCAGCTGGTCGGTAGTAGCCTGCCTGATTGGTGAGAAGAGGCAGCAGGCCAGCTCTTAAGCCCAGCAGCAGCAGCCACAGCAGTTTTGTGGCTGCTCAAAGAATTTGCCTATGTCTGTGATAGCTCCTGTGCCTGCCTTGCCTTACTCGAGGTAACCTGACCCTTGACTCTGATTTCTGACCTCGGCTCTGGCATCTGTGACCCTAGGCTCCTATTCCTGGCAGCTGATTCTTGTTCCAATCTCTGGGCATGGCCACCCACATCCCGCTTTCTGTAACCAGAACTTAATATCATTTAGCCAGTTTCTATTGTCTCGGCAGGGTGATTTTAGGTCCCAACTCTGATCTCACCAACACTGGCTTTCCCCTTATGTAGCTCCAGAATCAGGCCCCTAATTTCTGGTTCCATGAAGAACAGAGTTGTCTCAGAGGATCATAGATGGGGGTGGCCTCTAAGGTAACCTGCTGCTATTCCTCTAATGCTTTAAAGGCTAAGACAATATTCTGGTTCTGGAGCAGGAAACAGTAGGGGGGCAGAGCATAGGTGTAATGGGGCCTCTGCATCTACTTCTATTCAGGAGGCCAACTTGTTTGGGGTAATAACAGTATCATGTGATGTGAATGAATTGCTGATTCAAAGTCCTTGACTCCAGACCTCTGCAACACTGCAGAACACTTCTGCTACTGGATTTTGTTAAGTACTATTTATTTTGTCTTCCATCAGACATTTACTACTAGTCATCATGCCAGATTCATCCCTGGTGTAACTATTGATTTTAATGGAGATCCTCCAGGGATGAATATCAGCTTGTGTTCCCTGGATCTGAATGATGCTGGAACCTCATGACTGAGATACTCCACTGAAGAAGTATTTGTTACATTCAGTGACTGATTATCACTTCTGCTGGTGTAAATCCATTGCATCAGTGGAGCTATTCCTGATTTACATAAATGCACAGTAAGCAAGACCCAACTCAACTTGTATCACTTCCCAGTGACACTGTGGTTAACTGACAGGAGACAGTGTGACTGACAGGCAAAATGAAAAGTAGAGTGAATCATTTCAATCTGTATGAAAGCACTTGATATTGATTGAGCCTCTTCATTTACAATATACATTATCAAGAGCACTTTAACTGCAGTGACAATAATTATGTAAGTGATGTTTTTATATGCCCAATCCTATGTCAGGAGAATATTACTCATCATTAAGGAAGAGTTCCACTTCAGCGTCAGCACAAGTGGGAACCTGCTTTACAAAGTAGATATATGCAAATGCAGCTGATTAGCAGCACCTTCCTAAACTCATCTCAGACAAAATGGAAAGATGCCCTTTTGATCTTTAAAATGACAAAACTTACAGAAATGAGTACTTGCAGTTTTGAAAACTTTAAAAGCTAGTACTTCAGCTAGTTAAAGCTAAAACATGGTAAGCTCTGTTAATTTGAAAGGGGTAAACCTGTGGAGCTTTCGCTTTGAGCCAACTCTAGTTTATGTTTTGTTCATTTAGGAAACTTTTTATCTTTATTGTTCTAGTAACCATTTCTGACTTTAATGACGCATTACTTGTACTCACTTAAAATCCTCCCTGCTTTTGTTAAATAAGGTTGTTTTATTCTTTAATCAATCCAATGGTGCAAACTGTGTGGGTAACACCAGTTAAGGTGTCAAGTTGTTTTATATTGTTCCCTGACAGGGACAATGGACCTTTGTTATCTAAACTGTCCAGGAGAGGGCTGGACAGTGTAGTTGTGACAAGATGGCCAATGTTAGTATGGTGGGTCCTGTGCTTTTCTTGGCAGTGGGGCTAAGATACTATCCCTTGCCCCTGCTCTTGGAGCACCAAGGGCCCCACTAGTGGCCCAGGAAGGTGGTAAAGGAGGGAAGCAGAGGAGGGGTCTAGGTTTGCTCCTCACTCTGAGCCCCAGCCCCAGCCCCTCTCAACCCCTGTGGGTTCTTCCCCCTTGGGTGGGGTACCTTCAGTCCTTAGATGCTGTGGAAGGGTTTTTCTTACTTTGGTTTTCTGGTCTGTCAAATCTCAAAACACACCTCCAAGCCCCAGTCCTCTCTCCTTCCTTCTCCTGCCTGAAGCAGGGGGGTTTTATTAGGTTCCTGACAGGGCCTTAATTGACTGCAGGTGCTCCAATTAACCTGTAGCCACCATCCCTAGTCTACAGAGAACCACCAATGTGTGTGTGTGTGTGTATATATATGGTGGTGGTGGTGGTGTTACTTCTTGGTACTTCCTGCAATGCACATATATTCTCTGTAATTTTATTCCTTCAAAGTGCTGTTTGACTGGTCTCTGCATTTCATAATTTTATTTCTCTCTTATGCTTAAATTTAATTCTTTGACTAATGAGTTCTAAAATGCCTAACCTGTCCTGGCTGGAGTAATTATCCCTATGGCAACTTTTAAAATATATATATTATATCTAGGGTTTTTATTTCTACTGGTGACGCACATCCCCACATACCTCGATATTGGTGCACATAACAAAATTAATTCCACACACAAATGGAAAAAATTAGAGAGCACATTGGCCTGGCACATCGCAGGAATGCTATTTGAGGGTAAGGGGGTATCAGTGCCCCCGGCAGTATTTTGTAAGGAGTTTGCCTCTCAGCACACCTACTGGATTGGGCCCTGCAGGCGAGATAGGTGGGGGAATGATTACTTTGAGGATCCTTCCAGGGCTTAGGCATAAGTTAAGTGCTGAGCTGCTCAGTGATGTCAGGACTTTAGGCAGCTGGCAGAAATATAGGTGCTTAGGGGACTTTACCAGTGACAATGTTGGCACCTGCAAGGTTAGGTGAGCAGTGGTTTTGTGAACATCAGTGGTGCCAAAATGTTGGACTTAAGAGTCTAAAGTGTCAGTTAGGTGCTTAAATCCCCCTTGTGAGTCTAGCCCTTAGGGTATAACACTGGGAAAACAGAAACTCAAATGATTTCCTAGCTGTAACAATCTTCCCCCTCACCAACTCCCCTTTTCTCTTAGACAAGGGGACTGGAATACAATGTTGCTTCTGCACCTACACCATCTCCAGCTGTGATGATGCTAGATGCTACAGTAAAGCATCATCTTTCCTCTGAAGGCAGACTGCTACAGGAAAATCTATGTGGTGCAGCAAGTGGTAAAGATGGGAGCACGTTACTTCCTAAAGACCAGGTTCTTCTCTCCCATTTACACCAAAGTAATCTGGGGTAACATCTTAACTCATTGAAGTTACTCTCAATTCGCAACACAGCACCACGCATGAGTGGAATCTGGCCTTATGTATTAAAGCAGTCCCCTAGCATAAGTGCTAGGAGGTGCTGTATTTTGAAAGAGAGATTAAACCAAGGGCCAGCTGACCATTTGTGGTCATTAAAGATCACTTGTCACTTTGCCCAAAAGTACGATTGTAAACTCTGGTGTCCTGGTGTAATGCCATTCTGCAGCCTGGTCTATATACAACATTGCACTGTTTAACTACAATCACTTTTTAAATTGATTTACGTTAAACCAGTGCAAAGCCCATTGTGGACATTTAAATCGGTTTATGTCATCTTAGCTTAAATTGGTTAATAACCAAATTAACCTAAACTGATATAAATTAGGTTGAAATCAGTTTAAGAGAATCCACTCAAGGCTTAAAAACATGCATTTAATTCATGTAGTGCAACTTTGCGTGTAGACAGAGCCTAAAGTCCACCAGTCATTTTAGCCAGAGATGGATTCAGTCCTCCTAAACCAATGGAGTATTTTACCCCAGAAGGGGATCTGCTCTTCTGACTGTGCCTCTGTCTCTGCACTTACTATGACAGACTATTACTTGTCCCTAGTGCTGAACATGACCTTGTCTGTAGGAGACCTGTGAATTAAACCTAGTTGTCCACTTGTAGGTCTGTACTCTATCCATTGGGCCGTGCTCTATTACCTCACTAGACCACCTAAGTTCTGTATTGGGTTAGACTCCTTTCATACAGACAGTGCCATCAGGAGAAAGGCCTTAAAATCCCATAAGAGCCCTACATTTAGAAGCAACTGACTTTCCTGGGAGATTTAAAGATTTAGAGCAGAAACAAATATCACAGATAAATGCCATTGCATTTAGCTGGGTCTCTGTGACATTTTTCTCTGCCATGCAGTGTTGTATCACCTTGCCCTTGTTATACTATTTCTTGTTTCTTTATCCTCTTCGCTTTGGTTTGGATATTTTTCTCAGTATGTTTTCAGAGCATGATTTTCTATTCTTCCTTTACTGGAATTGTCCTGGTCCTCTCTGTTAATCCTCTCACCCCAGTCCTTGCTTTGTTTTCCTTCAAACAATAGTAATGGTTAATCAAAAAAACAACACCATCAACGTTTAAAATATCCTGCGTGATGGCTGAAGGACACCCAGCCAGGGTCAAGGGAATGTGTACAAAGGTGGCATAAAACTCATCTTTGCCCTCCCTGATCCTGGAATGGCTGGTCTAGGGTGTGACAGCTTGAATGGTGCTCCAAGTTACACCAGTTGCTAATGGCCTAAAGGGATCGAAACAGCTGCAGGGGATCACCAGGAATAGCTCAGTCAAAAGCCTTGTGTGTTGTGCAGAGCTGTGCCAAGCGAATGTGAAATGCCACCATTCTGATTTACTAGTGTTTTCCACTAGCGCTGTCCAGATCTAAAAGACTGCACTGTACAAGGTGCATGGCAGAAGAGAGACAGGCCCTTTGACTCAAAACTATTAACAATCAGCAACTGCCATAGCAACCCAGTATCACATGCCCACACATTTGGGATCTGCAATAATGCCAGCGCCCATCTCTTTGACACATGGCATAAATCACTAAAATAGCTCTTCTGTGACAGGGCTTCCTTCAGTGTGATCTGAATAAAGACCTTGGCTTGCATTTAGCCAGTTCTCTGATCACAGCAAGAGAGAGGATGCTGGGGTGGAACTGAGCTGGCCTCACAGCTCCCCTATTAGGCATTACTATTTATAACCTCACATTTGAGCCACTTTGCATAAGGGTGAAGGGCATCGATCTAATGATGAGCCCCTACGTTTGTTAAGCTCAGGTGGCAGGACTGGTGGTTTTGGATCACTGGGGCTTTGGGTAACGTCCCCAGACAGGCATACTCTACACAGTGACAGCCGTTCGGCACATAACCGGGGGGCAAGCTGATGCAGAGAGTACCAAACTAAGAAGAGACCTAGTGTGAATTCCTGGCCCCACTGAAGTTAGTGGGAATTTTGCCATTGACTTCAATGGGGTCAGGCTTTCAGTTCTGGATGTTATTCCCATTGGGCAAATCACTTGAACTCTAAGACTTAGTTTCCTCCTGTGTCAAACGGAGATAGTGGTACTTACCCTCCTTTGTAAGGCACTTTGAAATCTATGGCTAAACCAAGTTTAGTTTGGGGATATTGCCTTTTAGGTTTCAAATTCCATATCAGTCCTGCAACCCTGCCCTCTGGTAAAAGCAAGTGGCCTCTGATGATTTGCTAGAGCAGAGTGAATAGTGCAAAAAATACCCTGCAAATATTCACTCCGATTTTCAAATGTCTTAACTTCTGCCATGTTTGTGCCCCCTTTGGAGAGTGCTTCCCCTGAGCATTCAGGTGATTGAGTATTACTGGCACCATTACTAAGGGAAATGAAATTTCAAAGGCACGATTTAGTAGTAGTATTTGTTCAGCACCAACAACATGCTCAGTGCTGTACTGCACACACAGTAAAGACAGTCCCTGTTCTTTTTTGATACGTTTACAAGTTTGGTTGATAAATGTAATAGTGTTGATGTGATATATTTAGATTTCTGTAAGGCACTTGACTGGGTACTGCACGACACTGATTAAGAAACTAGAACAATACAAAATTAACATAGCCAGGATTAAAAACTGGCTAATTGACAAATCTCAGAACATAATTGTAAATGGAGAATTATCATCAAATGGGTTTTTTTCTAGCGGGAGGGCCCTTAACATTTTTATTAGTGACCTGGAAGAAAACATAAAATCATTACTGATAAAGTTTGCAGCTGACACAAAGTTTGCAGCTGGAGGAATGGTAAATAATAAAGAGGATAGGACACTGACAAAGAGCAATCTGGTAAATTGCTGTAAGCAAAGAATAGCCATTTTAATATGGCTGAATGTCATACATCTAGAATCAAAGAACATAGGCCATGCTTACGGGATAGCAGACTAATTTAGCTACAACTAATCAGGAAAGAGATCTTGGAGTCATCGTGGATAGTTCTCTGAAGACGTCCACGCAGTGTGCAGTGGCAGTCAAAAAAGCAAACAGGATGTTAGGAATCATTAAAAAAGGGATAGAAAATAAGATGGAGAATATCTTATTGCCCTTATATAAATCCATGGTATGCTCACATCCTGAATACTGCATACAGATGTGGTCTCCTCATCTCAAAAAAGATATATTGGCATTAGAAAAAGGTTCAGAGAAGGGCAACTAAAATGATTAGGGGGTTGGAATGAGTCCCATATGAGGAGAGATTAAAGAGCCTAGGACTTGTCACCTTGGAAAAGAGGAGACTAAGGGGGGCTTTGATAGAGGTATATAAAATCATGAGTGGTGTGGAGAAAGTGAATACAGAGAAATTATTTACTTGTTCCCATAATATAAGAACTAGGGGCCATCAAATGAAATTAATGGGCAGCAGGTTTAAAACAAACAAAAGGAAGTTCTTCTTCACACAGTGCACAGTCAACCTGTGGAACTCCTTGCCTGAGGAGGTTGTGAAGGCTAGGACTATAGCAGGGTTTAAAAGAGAACTAGATAAATTCATGAAGGTTAAGTCTATTAATGGCTATTAGCCAGGATGGGTAAGGAATGGTGTCCCTAGCCTCTGTTTGTCAGAGGGTGGAGATGGATGACAGGAGAGAGATCACTTGATCATTCCTGTTAGGTTCACTCCCTCTGGGGCACCTGGCATTGGCCACTGTCGGTAGACAGGATACTGGGCTGGATAGACCTTTGGTCTGACCCAGTATGGCCATTCTTATGTTCTTATGTTATGTTCTCTATCCTAGGAAGTGGTTATTCTGAAAAAGAGTTGGATGTCATGGTGGATAATCAGCTGAATATGAGCTCCCAAGGTGACACTGTGACCAAAAAGGCTAATGCAATCCTTGGATGCATAAACAGGGGAATCTTGAGTACAAGTAGAGAGGTTATTTTACCTGTGTATTTGGCACAAGTGCAACAGCTACCAAATATTGTGCCCAGACCTTGTGTCTACAATTCAAGAAGGATGTTGGTGAGTTGGAGCAGGTTCAGAGAAGAGCTACAAGAATAATTAAAGGATTGGAAAATATGATTTATAGTGACTGGCTACTTTTCTTTTTCTTTGAGTCTAAAAAAATTAATTTTACATTCACACATGTGAGCATTTATGTTGGAAATGCCTCTGCACTCATCCAATCAAAAAACAGAAGTAATACCATGTGACATATCTGACCAGTCACAGTTATCCAACACAGGTCACAGAAAATGTCAGACAGATGATTCATTACATCTTATTGGCCCAACTGGACTTACTGTCTGTGGGTAGCCAAACACATATGCCTGTCAAAGGATATGCTGAAGATACTTGAAGGGGAGCTCTGTGTAAGCTCGAAAGCTTCTCTCTCTCACCAACAGACGTCCAGTAAAAGATATTATCTCTCCCAACTTTTCTCTCTAAAACATATGCTGCATATTCTGAGAAGCTTTTCCGTCATGTTAGTGATCTTCTCATCCTGATTTGTGGAGGACACCAGTTGCACTTTCTGCCTCTCCCATGTACTAAATAAGAGACCTCATTTTACTACTTAAAACCCAGAGTCATGTTGCAAGTGCACATTGTTGGCCCAGAGTTGTATCAGTGCCACATGTCACATCACACTACCTCAGCATCGCACAATGCAAATGTCCATTTAAAAAAAAAAAAGTGATTTGTTTCCTCTCATTGAGATGCTGTGGTGGTGGTGTGATAACAGCAATTATGGGATAATCAGTTGAATATGGAAGTAAATAGCAGTTTGCTTTAATCAGGCCTCATTAGTTAATCACTGATCTGTCATGCCAATAAATGTGAAAAATGTGCTACTGTTTGACGTTAAAATATTTCTGCTCACTGATCAGCATGATAAATTATGGCTAATCTAATGAATTACATGTGTTTTTTCTGGACTGACATTTCATATTTCTGCAACAAATGATGAGTCAAGTATAGTTGGTGATTAAAGTACAGTGGAGAGGGTAATCCAAAGGGTTTGCTTCTGAGCTCATACCAGTTTTACACTGGAGTGACTTCTGATTCACACAGGTATAAGTGAAAGCGGAACCTGGGCCAGAGATGAAAGTACAGCACTGAATTGCCAAGACAGAACAGGGTGTAATGGCTGCTTTCCACAACACAACTGAAAAAAAGGTCATCAGTTCCTCAGCGTAAATTTTAATTAATTTTGTGCTCCAGAAAGGTGACAGACGGGCAATTCCAGACAGAATCATGGAGCTGTGACCCAAAATGAGGTGTTTTCTGAGAATTAAAGATTTCACAGCGAAGCGGACATAGTCATCTCATAATTACACTTGCAGCTATCTCTACATCATAAACCCTATTTTCATACACATCCACTACACCTCCAAACTTCCCCCAAAGAACTCTATCTTCACATTTTTCATGCCACTTCTCATTCCAGCGCGCAGTCTTTTTGGAAAATTAGGTAAAAATCAGACAAAGAGAAAGGACATGGCAGAGGGGCCCAAGGAGATAGGTGGTTAATATGGGGGCAGGGCTGTGTGCAGTGGACCTTAGGAGAAAAAGTGGGGACCGGGAAAAGCAGATGGAAGTTAGGAGTCATAATACCTTTGAGGATCTGGTTCTTAATTCCCATTCAAATCCATGGGTAGGGCCCTACCAATTTCATGACCATGAAAAACATGTCACGGACCATGAAATAAGCCTTTCCCCATGAAATCTGATCTCCCCCTTGCTGCTGGTAGTGCCCTAGCCAGGGGGCTCCTAGGTACAAGTCCCCGCCCAGCTGGGGAAGGACAGGACTTGTCCTTCCTTTGCATGGCAACTCTCGAGGGTCAGGAGGGGGGAGATCAGACCCACCTTCAAGTGCCACCCCCTGCTACAGGAAGCTCCAGTGCTGGGCAACAGCCCTAAGGTTCCTGCAGCTGGAGGAGGCTTGTGGATGTGGGTCCGATCTCCTCCTGCTGCTGGAAGTGCCCCAGCTGGGGGGCTCCTAGCTGTGAGTCCCTGCTGGGTGAAAAGAGACCCCCCCAGGGTTACAACACTGTGAAATTTCAGATGTAAACATCTGGAAACACAAAACTGACCAATTAAAAAACCCTCTGACTGTGAAATTGATCAAAATGGGCTGTGAATTTGGTAGGGCCCTATCAATGGGATAGGCACCTAAATTTTATTTTCGAGGATGTGGGTCAGAATGCTTAAAATTATTCATATAATTAAAATCTTCCTTTCCCTTCACCATCAGTACCTCCTTATTTGATCCAGGCATAACTCCCATCACCACACCCTCCCTATAGATCTGCTGACTTCTGGAGGAATGCAGCTCTGCTTCTGTGGCCTCCTATGCCATCTTTGTTCTTCCCACAGGACCAGGAGAAGAACTTGCTCAAGACTGTTAGAAGGCAGCGCACTTCAGCCTTGCCACTTGCGCCCCTGTGATGCTCTTTCCTCACCTTATGCAGAAATGCCTATGTCCTGGGGAACCCCCTAGTTGCCCTGTTGTGGCATCTTTATGTCTGTAACAGCACAGAAGGAACTTAGCAAATTAAATTGTTCTTATATGACAACTTAACTTAAAATGCTCACGTTTGGTTACAAAAAAAGAAATGGGAACATTCATAAACACAAACTTTGTTAAAATAGAGTTAAGGTTGAAAGTATGTTTGAGAGGGAACCAGATAACTAAGAAAAAATATTACAGAACAAAAAATATGCGTCTTTTAAAAAACTCAAATATTCCAAAGTCTGGAAATCATTAAGGGATCCATCCTATTCCTTCCTGCCTATCATCACATTACCTCATCCAGCTTACACCATTCCACCCATTATTGATTTTGTCCACTAAATTTGAAATAATACATGCAGAAGGGAAAAAACATAAAATCATACTTCTTGTGCAAAGGATCTAATATAGTATAACACTAATATGGATTTCACCTTACATATTAAAAGAAAATACCCAACACCTATATACAGCAGGTTAGTTATTGTATGATATAGTTAAATATACAAATTAGTAAACTACATACACTTGTACAAAACCTACACCAACTTATGAACAACACATTTCATATCCCAAACAGATTGATTACCCATAACAACTTTCTTCTACTCTACCAACACAATGTACTATGTGTGATAGACCCAGGCCAATAGGGTACAGCAGAAGGCAGATATACTGGCCACTGGATTAAGAGTTTTCTGTTCCCTGACTGACCAGAGCAGGGGCTGCTCCAAGTTAATGAGAACACCTGACTCTAATTAACCTGCAAAGAGTCAGGTGAGACCATTAAGCTAATGTGACCACCTGACTATAATTAAGGCCCTGCTGATACTATAAAAAGGGCTCACTACAGTCAGGCAGAGGAGAGCCAGGGGAGAGGAAGTGCAGCTGAAGGACTGGTTAATGAAGACACCCTCAAACCATCATTAAGGGAGCTTTAAGGTAAGGGTGAAGCAGGAGACCTGTGGGGAAGTGGCCCAGGGAAATGTAGCAACTCTGGGAGTGAAAGGTTGGCTGCCAACAGCTGCTACCATTAGGGTCCCTGGGCTGGCATCCAGAGTAGAGGGTGGGCCTGGGTTCCCCCCAACCCACCAATACAGGAACATCTCCTGGGAGGGGAAGTCAGGCCCCTGTCAGGACAGGAGGCTAAACTGTTCTGCAATAAGCCCCCAGGGACAACAGAGACTGTGGGAGGTCTCTCACCAACCTCCTTGCTGCCCTATGATGAAAAGGGCTCAGTAGACTGTAACCCTGGCCCTAGAGAGAGAAGGGCTATGTGGAGGGTCACAGTGAGCCACTGAGGCTAGCATAAACCGCCTAAAAGTGCAGGACCCATGGGGGCAAGGTCAGAGCTTTGCCACATATGAGAGTCCATAGAACTCTGCCTTAATTACTGAATCATGGGGTTATATTATTTGTATAATCTTTACTAAATGTTTGATATAAAGTAGGTAAGCCAAGGGTCTCAGTGAGCTCTCTGCTGCCATCTATTGAGGTTTATGAGGTCTTTTCCTTCTGCTCATCATTTGCAAAGGCAACATCCACTGTGCTGGGGTAATCATTTTTGGCCATTTGGGGTTAAAATTAACTTCAATCTTGGATATATGAGTAATGAAATGTTGCTATCCCTATTATGTGCCCAAAGAGAAGCTGAACTGTATGTAATGTGCCCTGATTGAGGGGTCTCCATAATGTATACCTTAACTTCGAAGCACTGGGTAATGAGCCCAAATCCAAGTGAAAGAAAGCAGGGACCGGTGCTTCTGTTTGTTGATGTGGATTTTAGTTAAGGGTTATACATGTTATTTAAACCCTCTCAATAGAATGTAAAGATACAGTTCAATAGGCTCATCTGAGAGTTCCTTTCTTGGCCCAGTGATCGTTACAGCTGAAATCACCAATAGCTGTTCCAGAGAGTAGAACCTTAGACCTGGTGTGTAGATAGTGTTGTGGTGAAATATAGCTTAGAAAACAAAGCAGAGAGGTTCCCTCCTACCCAGGGAAGTCCCTAGAACTGTAATCACTATGATGAAAGACGGCCCAAAGAGGTAGTGGTGAAAAGCAACCACTATCTAGCAATCTTACAGCTGTGATTTCTAATAGCTGAGGTAGGTGCTCATGCACTGTGAGACCAGAGTGGACAGGCAGAGTAAGAGTTGAGAGATGCCAAAAAGTAATGGTAGCAGTAGCAGCAGCAAGTGAACATAAGAATGGTCCATCTAGCCCAGTATCTTCACTTACGACAGTGGCCAATGCCAGGTGCTTCAGAGAGAATGAACAGAACAGGGGAATTATTGCATGATCCATTCCCTGTTGTCTACTCCCAGCTTCTGGCAATCAGAGGCTAGGGACACCCAGAGCTTGGGGTTACATTCCTGGCCAATAGCCATTGATGGACCTATCCTCCAGAAACGTATCTAGTTCTTTATTGAACCCTGTTATAATTTTGGCCTTCACAACATCCCCTGGCAAGAAGTTCCACAGGCTGACAGTGCACTGTGTGAAGAAGTACTTTCTTTTGTTTCTTTTAAACCTGTTGCCTATTAATTTCATTGGTTCTTGGGTTATGTGAAGGAGTAAATAACTCCTCCTTATTTACTTTCTCCAGACCATTAATGATTTTATAGACCTCTGATACCCACCCCTTAGTTGTCTCTTTTCCAAGCTGAAAAATCCCAGTCTTTTTAATCTCTCCTCTTAATCATCCTTGTTACCCTTTTCTGTACCTTTTCCTATTTTAATATATTTTTTTGAGATGGGGCAACCAGAAGTGCACACAGCATTCAAGATGTGGGTGTATCATGGATTTATAGTGGCATTATGATATTTTCCATTTTATTAGCTAGCCCTTTCCTAATGGTTCATAACTTAACATTTGACTGCCACTGCACATTGAGTGGATGTTTTCAGAGAGCTATTTACATCATTTTGTTTGTATAATTGGGATTATATTTTAAAATGTGCATTACTTTGCATTTATCAACATTGAATTTCATCTGCTTTTTTGTTGTCCAGTCACTTAGTTTTGTGAGATCTCACAGTCAGCTTTGGACTTAACTATCCTGAGTAATTTTGTATTGTCTGCAAACGTTGCCACCTCCCTGTTTACCCCTTTTTTCCAGATCAGTTATGAATATGTTGAACAGCACTGGTCCCAGTACAGATCCCTGTTTACCGCTCTCCATTCTGTAAACTGACCATTTATTCCTACCTTTTGTTTCCTATCTTTTAACCTGTTACTGATCCATAACAGGACGTTCCCTCTTATCCCATGACTGCATATTTTGCTTAAGAGCCTTTGGTGAGTGACCTTATCGAAGACTTTCTGAAAGTCCAAGTACACTAGATCTGCTGGATCACCCTTTCCCACATGTGTTGACCCCCTCAAAGAATTATAGTAGATTGGTGAGGCATGTTTTCACTTTACAAAAATGGTGTTGACTCTTCTCCAAAAAATCATGTTCATCTGTGTCTGACAATTCTGTTCTTTACTGTAGTTTCAGATGATTGCTGGGTACTGAAGTTAGGCTTTTTGGCCTGTAGTTGCCAGGATCGCCTCTGGCACCTTGTTTAAAAAATGGTGTCCCGTTAGCTATCCTCCAGTCATTTGGTACAGAAGCAAATTTAAATGGAAGGTTACATACCTCAGTTATAGTGCTGCAATTTCATATGAGTTCCTCCAGGTGGCATGATGAGAGGTGCCAGTGGTGTAATGAGAAAATGGCAGCAAAGCATCTCTTACCAGGAGCCAAGCACACTCATCCTCCTCCTGGAGAACTGGAGGTGAACCCACCTGACTCTGCTCACATCTGACAACAATCTGTGAGTGGGGTGCAGTGAAAGGAAGGATGTAGTAGCATATTAAAGGGATATTTGTCCGTTGGATTTCCACACCAAAAGGTGGGGAAACTGAAGCAAAGGACTACTGTCCAAGATATTGTGTGGTGGGGTTTGCATACTTTTGAGTCATTGGTGCTGTGTTTTCCTGAATTAATTTCTCCCCCTCATAAAAGACCCAGTGCTTGCAAGTGGGGAAGTTTTGACTATTAAGGGTGCTGAGGGGATATATTTAGTTTTAGCAGTTTTCTGGTGGGGACTTGAGACATTATTTTCATTGTACTCTTAAGAGGAACCACTAGATGTTGAACCAAACTTTTATTGCTGACAACACCTGGCAGAAGAGTTACAGATATATAAAATCAACAGTTTACATCCAGCAGCACATTTCCATTACAGAAGAAAACAAGGTAGCAAAATTAAGATCAGATTGATGGAATAAGGCAGGTGGGAGGATAGTGAATGATGAAAGATAATACAGCAGGGGAGAACTGCCAGAAACTTTTAAAGGTTAATTTCCAGAGTTTCCAACATGTAGTTTTTTTTAAAAGGTGTAGAGTATTTTGATAGTAAGCATAATATTGCGCTGTTTTGGTTGCTAGATCATCTCCATTGAAATATATGTTCATCCTTATTTCTGATCATGGGGAAAAAAATTCCAGTGCAAGTATAATCAATAAACACAAATATTGTCTATGTGACAAGGACTGATTCTCCTTTCGGGCACATTGGGTTTACACCAGTATAACTGCATTGGGCCTTGTTCTCATTTACCTTAACGCTGATTTACAATTGTAAAAGGTGCCTTAGTGTAAATCAGAATCAGGCCCTACTGACTTATCTTACACCAATGTAAGCAAGATTAGAATCAAACCTGTAGTACTAGTGAAACTACAATCCATGACATTTTCAGTAAGAATGTATAAACTATACTCTGATAATCTGCAATAACTGTGAAATCATTAAATGTACTTGTACTGAATGAAAATGTCAGCTTTGGCACAATAAACCCTTTAAAAATGATGCTATTGTGGAAGTGCTGATCGTGACTCTTTTGTTAAGGTGGAATTGAGCTTTATAGTTAAAATAAGGATTTGATTTCTTTATGTATGGAGAATATAATGTCCTCACCAATCTTAACACACACTGAGTGAAGAATTAATATTTTGAGCATTTACAAGTAAATCTAGAGTTGTAAATTGGACTAGAGTTCAAATTAATTTTGAAATGAGAAATATGGTACTTTGTGTAAGATCTTTTTTTGTACGGCGCAATCTTTACATAACTACCATTGTGAAGCTGTATGATTAAAGATGACCATTTGTATGATTGTTGTTAGCACTGCTATACAATTGCAACAAATCTTGTACAAAGTATGTCATGTAAGTTGTCAATGGTAAATTTATGATTTGCTAAGCATGCTTATCCTGTTTCTATGCATATATCATCTTTGTATCTGAAGTTATGAAAATTGACTACATACTTGTATCTTAAACCTGTCTGGTATTCCTGGGTAACACCCCTTCCCCCCCCAAGAGAATTTACATTAAGGTTAGGCAGCTATATGTTCTTAGCATATGTGTAACATGCCCCTGGTGGCATGTGACCAGAATTCATCATTGAATTTGGTCCGCTGGTTGGACCATTAGGTTCCCTGGCCTGGGCTGGGTACTGACAGGGAGGACAACATGAACACTGATCCATGTCCCCCAGCTATGTGTGGATGGCCTATCAAGGACACTCCACTCTCACAATGGGCCATTGAAGAAACTCATCCCACCCAGTAGGTCTTCCTGTGGATGCCTCAGACAGTGATTCAGCAAACCACATAAGGACATGTGATATGCTCATGTGACCCTGGACTCCATCTTTGGCCAGTAACTTTCCATTCACCGGGGCTGTGGGCTTTGTTTAGGACAGTAAATTTCCCCGCACGTGGCAGAAGATATAAAGGACACCTAAAACATCTCCATGTTGTCTCTTTCCTGCTCTGATTCTCTAGACTGCAGATTTACAACTAAAAGGAGCATCTTGGACTGAGGACCTGCCAGTCTTTTGGAAGTTACTAGAGAGACTTCACAAGCCAACAGTCCATTCCATCACTGCTTCAAATCTGATATCAGGACTTTGCAATTATTTGTATGGATGTGATCTATTAACCATTTATAACTCTATTTTCTTTTATTAATCTTTGCTCAGTTACTAAAGATTGGCTTACAGTATGATATTTTGGTAAGATCTGAGATTCATACTGACCCAGGGATATGCGTCTGATCCTTTGGGATTAGAAAGAACCTCCACAAATGGTGAAATGGGTTTTCAATAACCTGGATGGGGAGCCAAGGGCTGGAATGCTTAAAGGGGACTGTGTTTGGCTTCTGGTTAATCAGCGAGGTGCTGCAGAGGCTCTTTTTAGTTACTGGTTTGGTGAATCTAATTACAGAGTAAACTACCGGCTCTGGGGATTGCCTGCCCTATTTCTTGCAGTCTGCCCTGAGATTGGCATTATCGGTGTGGTCATCACAGGGATTCAGCCACAGCCATAATTACAACATAACAAAACAATTACATAATGCAGGCTGTTAAAACTTCCCCTATAGTGAGAGCTCATTGAAATCTTGGGTATGATCCCAATCCTCACTGGAGCCCATTTGCACCATCTTAAAAGGCCAGAATGGTATAAAAAGGCTCTAGAAAGAAACCCACAACGGCTGCCATAATGTAGACAGATCTCCAGTGCTGTCTAAATTACAACAGGGGACTCTCCAATCCTCAAAACTGCCCAGGATTGGGATGGTGCAATGATGGTTTAAAGCCACTACGACACCTTCCTCTCACCCTGGGCTGCAAGTTTTGTGCTGTGCCTCTTAAGGGCATGACAAAGAATCGCACTCCTGCATGTAGGCTACATATGAAGAAATTGTGTTATAATAATTAACAACGTATTAATTACATCTAATTGTAATGATCATGGAGGTATTAGACCTGGCCTCGATTTCAGAATGAGTTGAGCTGCTCTTGCTCCACTCTTATTTCATCAGTGTTAGCCAGATGGGATGAACTTTTGTTCAAATACTCTGCTCTACTTTCTTTTTTTCCTCTCCTAATTCTTGACCCTTATTTTTCTATGTATGAGACAAAATAGAGTACAAACGCTCTTGCTCTATCGTGGAATTTAATCTTGGATGTTCAAAACATTGGTGGCTTTGTGGATAGTGCTTAATGCACAGTTTTGGGAGGCGATATGCCTGGATCCTACTCTCTGCTCTATCATAAACATCCTTGTACTCGTTACTTGGGGCTTAGTTCTGACACCATCAGGAGTTCATGGTGTTTGCCATCTTGGTGGAAGTGCCTCGCATCTTGCAAGACCAGGCCCCTGATCCCTTTGTGTCTCAGTTTCTATTCTATTCTGTGTGTTCTGTCATCACCTTCATTGTCTGGTTTCTGAGCACATTCCAGGAGTGCATTAAGTGGCATGAGTAACATATTTCACGTGTGGTTTGTTCTTTCTCTCGTCCTCTCCCCAGGAAGAGAATTGCATGTGCAGTGGAATGTTCAGGTTGGTAGGGTTTTTATTTTTTGTTTAATAAGTACCTGCTATTATGTCACAGTCATAGTGTTTAAGGCCAGAAGAGGCCTCTAGATCATCTAGTCTGACCTCTTCAATATCACAGGCCAACACCACCACCCAGGACCCACACACTAAACCCAACAACCAAAATGTGGATTAAGTAAATGAGACCCACAGGAGACTAGAGAGTAGGAGGGACTCCTGAGGCCCCTGCAATGGCAGGGAAATGATTAAGTGAGATATAGCCAGATAATCCTGGCAAGTGACCTGCACCCACACACTGCAGAGGAAGTAAAAAAAAACAACTCCAGGATCACTGGCAATCTGATCTGGGGGAAAATTCCTTCCCAACCCCATATAGGGGGTTCGGTTAGACCCTGAGCATGTGAGCAAGACCCAGCCAGCCCAGCCCCTGAGAGAGCATGTTTGTTTGGTGCCACCTTAGAGCCCCTGGCTCAACCTGCCTGTGGCAGGACGACAACTCACCGGCCCTGCCCCTGCTGGTCATCCGGAGAATTAGCTCTTTCCAGCCCAGAGCAACCTCTGCGGGTCGGTGACTCGCCTGCCGCTGGCCCCGTGTCCTTCTCAGACCCTGGTGCCCTTTGCCCAGGGGTTCTTCCCTCTGTAGTACCCCCTCACTTTGGGTCTCCCCTCCCAGGGGAACCCCCAACTCCCTATCCCCACCTTGCCTTAGTGGCTACTGCCAGTCTCCATTTTGCCCCCGCTCACTGAGGCGGATGGCAGCCTGTAAACCAATCATCAGCAAGAGAGGTTGGACCAGCTGCCTCTGCCTATTCCTGGGTTGCCCCTCTGCAGCCCTAGTATGCTTTTTTGGGCCCTTAACTCAGCCTGCAGCCTGGGGCTTTGCTAGGCTGGAGCTCCCCAGCTCCCTCTGTCCTTCCCCAGCACTGCTCCACCCTAGGTACCCTGCTCAGCTCCCAAGCAGCCAGGTCCTTCTCTCTCTGAAGCTAGATAGTGTGTCTTTCTGTCTCTGGCCCTCAGCCCTCTTATAGGGCCAGCTGTGGCCTGTTTGGGGCATGGACTCACCTGTGGCTGCTTCCCCCAATCAGCCTGGCATTTCTCTGCCACAGCCCTCTCCAGGGCTGCTTTAACCCCCTTAGGACAGGAGCGGGAGACCACCCCACTACACTGCCTAGTGTCCCATCTCCAGGCCCAGGGCTGCTGAGCCCTGCCCCACACCATCATAAGCAATCCCATCATACAATAGCACTCATAAATTTGTCCAGCTGTCTCTAGCTGTTTGCCAGCACAACTCCTAATGGAAGGTTGTTCCAGAACTTCATCCCTGTGATGGAAAGAAACCGTCTTCTAATTTCTAGCCTGAATTTGTTCATGGCCAGTTTCTATCCATTTGTTCTTGTGCCAAGATTGTCCTTTAGTTTAAATAGCTCTTCACCCTCCCTGGTATTTACCTCCTACTGTATTTATACAGAGCAATCATATTCCCTCTCCGCCATCTTTTTACAATACTAAGACAAGCTCTTCCAGTCTGCACTCAGGATAGCCCCTCAATTCCTCTAATCCTCGTCACAGCTCTTCTCTGCACCTGTTCTAGTTTGAATTTAATCTTTCTTGAACATGGGTGACCAGAACTGTACACAGTACTCCAGGTGAGGTTTTACAGGGCCTTGTACAATGGCATTAATACTTCTCTATCTCTACTGGAAATGCCTTGCTTAAAAAAAATCTTAGGATTGCATTTGCCTTTTTCACAGCCGCATCACATTGGTGGTTCATAGTCATCCTGTGATGGATCCACTCACCCAGGTCTCTCTCTCCTCCTCTGTCACTTCCAATGGATGAGCCCCCAGCTTGTAGCATAAATTCTCATTATTAGGACTAAGTGCATGACCTGACACTTTGCACTATTGAATTTCGTCCCATTTCTGTTACTCTAATCATCAAGGTCATCTACATGTTCCTATATAATATTCCGATCCTCCTCTGTACTGATGATGCCTCCCATCTTTGTATCATCAGCAAATTTCATTAGCACACTCCTACTTTTTGTGGCAAGGTCATTAATCAAAACATTGAATAAAATTGGTCCCAAGACCGATCCTTGCAGAACTCTGCTAGTAACCTCTGTCCAGTCCAATAATCAATGTTTCAGCACAACCCATTGCCTTCTCCCCTTTAGCCAGTACCTTATCCTTCTTACAATGCTTCCCATCCACCCTGAATAGTGGTCCAACCTCATCCTTTTTTAATGCTTTTTATTAATATAACTGAAAAACCCTCTATTTCCCTACATTTCCTAACCGCCATGATGTAGCTTTCTTTGCTTTTTCTGTTTCCTATAGGCTCTCTCCTTGCTCCTAATTACCTTTTTTGATGTGGTCATTCATCCAGCTGGTCTGGAGCCTTTTCTTACAAGTTTTTTTTTCTTTCTTTCTATGCAAATGTCAGACAGATTTTGCATAGCTGATTTGAAGAAACTCCAAACCTCCTCCACATTGTCTTAAGCTTGTCAGTCCATCTGACAACTTTAACTAATTCCCTTAATTTCCCAAAGTCTGCCATTTTGAAATAAAAAAACATAGTTGATCACCTGGTTTTGGTTATCCTTCCATTTAATTTAAACTGAATCAAATCATGATCACTCAATCCAAAGTTATTTCCTCTGACCATCTCTTCTATGATGTCTTCACCACTGACTAAAACTGTATCACCTCTTGTTGGTTCAATGATTTGACAAAGAAAACTGTCATCTATCACATCCAGAAATAAGTGGGCCCTACCATTATCAGTAGTTTTTATGCTCCAATTTATGTCCGGGAAGTTAGTTTCCCATTATGACCCAATTCCCAAAAGTATTTCTCTCTCTAATAATATTAAGGAGATCTCTAGCACATCCAAGTCCAACCAGGACATCTATAGCAGACCCTTAATACGATCCCAACAGAACTTCTTTTCTAATCCTTCCCCAAAGTGATTTTGACCCAAACAGATTCTATTTTGTGCATACTATCACTCCTTTATTTCTTTACAGTTTATTGCTGCATTGATGTACAACACTGCACCATCACCTTTACTTTTATTTCTATTTCACTTAAAGGGCACATGCGCCTCAATACCTGTATTCCAGTCATGAGTGCTATTCCACCACTTTTCTATAATCCTTATAATATCTGGTGTGACCTCCAGTAGTTCCAATTCCTCCATTTTATTACCCAGATTCCTTGCATTCATGTACAAGAATTTCAGTTGCTTCCCTCAGACCTCAACCAGTTTTCTACCTTGTGGTATTCCATTATCCCTTACTGTATCTTCCTTTAGCTGATTTTCCTGAACCTGTGTATTGAAGCCAGGTGTGGAGATTTCACAAGTCTCTCCCAAACTACTCCCCTTATCTGCTAGTTTAAAGACCTTCTTATCAGTTGTGCCAACCTTTATCCCAGAAGGTTAATAACCCATAGACTCATAGACTTTAAGGTCAGAAGGGACCATTATGATCATCTAGTCTGACCTCCTGCACATGCAGGCCACAGAATCTCACCCATCCAATTCTATAACAAACGCTTAACCTATGTCTGAGTTATTGAAGTCACCAAATTGTGGTTTGAAGACCTCAAGCTGCAGAGGATCCTCCAGCAAGTGACTCGTGCCCCATGCTGCAGAGGAAGGCGAAAAACCTCCAGGGTCTCTGCCAATCTGCCCTGGAGGAAAATTCCTTCCCGACCCCAAATATGGCGATCAGTTAAACCCTGAGCATGTGGGCAAGACTCACCAGCCAGCACCCAGGAAAGAATTCTCTGTAGTAACTCAGATTCCAACCCATCTAACATCCCATCACAGACCACATACCTACCTGCTGATAATCAAAGATCAATTGCCAAATTAATTGCCAAAATTAGGCTATCCCATCATACCATCCCCTCCATAAACTTATCAAGCTTAGTCTTGAAGCCAGATATGTCTTTTGCCCCCACTACTCCCCTTGGAAGGCTGTTCCAGAACTTCACTCCTCTAATGGTTAGAAACCTTCATCTAATTTCGAGTCTAAACTTCCTAGTGTCCAGTTTATATCCATTTGTTCTTGTATCCACATTGGTACTGAGCTTAAATAATTCCTCTCCCTCCCTAATATTAATCCCTCTGATATATTTATAAAGAGCAATCATATCCCCCCTCAACCGTCTTTTGGTTAAGCTAAACAAGCCCAGCTCTTTGAGTCTCCTTTCATAAGACAGGTTTTTCATTCCTCTATCATCCTAGTAGCCCATCTCTGAACCTGTTCCAGTTTGAATTCATCCTTCTTAAACATGGGAGACCAGAACTGCACACACTATTCCAGATGAGGTCTCACCAATCCCTTATATAACGGTACCAACACCTCCTTATCTTTGCTGGAAATACCTCGCCTGATGCATCCTAAAACCACATTAGCTTTTTTAACAGCCATATCACATTGGCGGCTCATGGTTGATCACAGGATGACTAATACTCCGAGGTCCTTCTCCTCCTCCATTACTTCCAACTGATGTGTCCCTAATTTATAACTCAAATTCTTGTTATTAATCCCTAATAATAACCTTGCACTTTTCACTATTAAATTTCTTCCTATTACTATTACTCCAGTTTACAAGGTCATCCAGATCTTCCTGTATGATATCCAGGTCCTTCTCTTTGTTAGCAATACCTCCCAGCTTTGTGTCATCCGCAAACTTTATTAGCACATTCCCGCTTTTTGTACCAAAGTCAGTAATAAAAAGGTTAAATAAGATTGGTCCAAAAACTGATCCCTGAGAAACTCCACTAGTAACCTCCTTCCAGCCTGACAGTTCACCTTTCAGTACAACCCATTGTAGTCTCCCCTTTAACCAGTTCCTTATCCACCTTTCAATTTTCATATTGATCCCCATCTTTTCCAATTTAACTAATAATTCCCCATGCGGAACCGTGTCAAATGCCTTACTGAAATCGAGGTAAATTAGATCCACTGCATTTCCTTTCTCTAAAAAATCTGTTACCTTCTCAACGAAGGAGATCAGGTTGGCTTGGCATGATCTACCTTTTGTGAAACCATGTTGTATTTTGTCCCAATTACCATTGACCTTAATGTCCTTAACTACTTTCTCCTTCAAAACTTTTTCCAAGACCTTACATACTACAGATGTCAAACTAATAGGCCTATAGTTACTCGGATCACTTTTTTCCCTTTCTTAAAAATAGGAACTGTTAGCAATTCTCCAGTCGTATGGTACAACCCCTGAGTTACCGATTCATTAAAAATTCTTGCTAATGGGCTTGCAATTTCATGTGCCAGTTCATTTAATATTCTTGGATGAAGATTATCTGGGCCCTCTGATTTTGTCCCATTAAGCTGTTCAAGTTTGGCTTCTTCCTCGGATGTGGTAATATCTACCTTCATAGCCTCATTCCCATTTGTCATCCTTCCATTATCCCTAAGCTCCTCATTAGCCTTATTAAAGACCGAGACAAAGTATTTATTTAGATATTGGGCCATGCCTAGATTATCTTTAACCTCCATTCCATCCTCAGTGGTTAGCAGTCCCACTTCTTCTTTCTTTGTTTTCTTCTTATTTATATGGCTATAGAACCTTTTTACTATTGGTTTTAATTCCCTTTGCAAGGTCCAACTCTACATGGCTTTTAGCCTTTCTCACTTTATCCCTACATGTTCTGACCTCAATAAGGTAGCTTTCCTTGCTAATCCCGCCCATCTTCCACTCCTTGTAGGCTTTCTGCTTTTTCTTAATCACCTCTCTGAGATGCTTGCTCATCCAGCTTGGTCTACAACTCCTGCCTATGATTTTTTTCCCCTTTCTTGGGATGCAGGCTTCTGATAGTTTCTGCAACTTTGACTAGAAGTAATTCCAGGTCTCCTCTGCCTTTAGATCCACAAGTTCTTTAGTCCAATCCACTTCCCTAACTAATTTCCTTAATTCTTTAAAGTTGGCCCTTTTGAAATCAAAAAACCTAGTCCCAGATCTATTTTTGTTTATCTTTCCATCTAGTTTGAACTGAATTAGCTCATGATCACTCGAAGCAAGGTTGTCCCTTACAACCATTTCTTCTATGAGGTCCTCAGTACTCACCAAAACCAAATCTAAAATGGCATTTCCCCCCGCTTGTTGATTCTTCAACTACTTGGTGAAGAAATCCATCAGATATCACATCCAGAAAAACCTGAGCCCTATTATTATTACTAGCACTTGTCCTCCAGTCTATATCTGGGAAGTTAGTCTCCGATGATCACACAATTCCCATTAGTGTTTACTTCATTAAAAACATTAAAGAGGTCTCTATCCATATCCAAATCAGATCCCGGCGGTCTGTAGCACACCCCAAGCACTCTCTCAGGGGAGGCTCTAGTAGCTTTCTTTCCCAATGTGATTTTTGCCCAGACAGACTGTCTTATCCATCCCATCACTTCTTATTTCTTTACAGTTAACTTCATCTTTGATATACAATGCTACTCCACCACCTTTGCCTTTTATTTCTGTCTTTCCTAAACAGCACATAGCCTTCAATACCTGTACTCCAGCCATGACTACTATTGCACCATGTTTCTGTTATCCCTATAATATCCGGTTTCACTTCCTGCACCAGTAGCAATAGTTCCTCCATTTTGTTACCTAGGCTCCTCGCATTAGTGTACAGACATCTTAATTTTTGCCGTTTTGGCTTCACTGACATTCTTTATCTGGTTAGGCACAGACATTCTGCCACCAGTATCATCTATTAGACTGGTATCTACACTACCCTTCCCCTTTATGTCCATTCTTCTGCCCACGGCTGTATCCTCTCTTACTTTGTTTTCTTCTCGGTGTTAAATTCCAGCGTGGAGATTACCTGGACATCTCCCAACCACCTCCCCCAATCTCCTAGTTTTAAAGGTCTCTTAATCAGTTGGGCGAGCCTCCATCCTAGAAGTCTATTTCCCTCCTTACTCAGGTGAAGTCCATCCCGAGAGAACAGTCCTCTGTCCATGAATGCTTCCCAGTGGCCATACATCCCAAAGCCCTCCTTATAGCACCACTGCCTGAGCCATCTGTTGATCGCCATAATCTTGTCACACCTTTGTTGCCCCTCTCTAGGAACAGGCAGAATCCCACTGAAGATCACCTGAGCCTCGATTTCCTTAAGTGTCTCTTCCCCAGCCTGGCATAGTATCCCTTGATACATTCCAGTGAGAATCTAGCCATATCATTTGTTCCCACATGAAGGACAATCAACAGATTCTTTCCTGCTCCCGTTAGGATCCTTTTCAGCCTCAGGTCCACATCCCGTATCTTAGCATCTGGCAGACAGCACACCCTTCTGTTCTCCGGATCAGCTCTTGTTACAGGCCTGTCTATTCTTCTCAGTAAGGAGTCCCCAATCACGTAGACCTGCCTTTTCCTGGTAACAGTGTGATTCTCCAGTCTATCCCCTGCTCCCACTGGCTGCAAGTCCTCTCGATTTCCTATTCACCCTTGCAATCCTCCGCAACCCTTCCCGTATCCTCCTGGGGCTCATATTTGGTGTTGTCTCCATTGACTCTTCCCCTCTTCCTGTAGGGCTAACTGCTCTTCTCCTCTTCCTTGCCCTCTCACCTTCAGCGACCACCTGCTGTGCCTCTTCTTCATTTTTCAACTCCGCAAACCTGTTCTTGAGCTCTATTTCTCCTTTACTGGCACGTCTTTTCCTCTGCCCGGTTCCCTTAGTCACATGCTTCCACCGTCCACTTTTCCCAGCAGTCTCCCCTCAGAATTCTTTGGTCCTGCTTCCATCTGCAAGTCTGAGATTATCCCTTCAGCCTCCTCATGTCTTTGCTCCATCTGCTCGAACCCCCTTCTAAACTCAACCAGAGTTTCCACCTGCATCTCCAGTCCTCGGATCTTTTCTTCCATCAGCTCTATCAGGCAGCACTTCATGCAGACGAAACTCTTTTCAGGTACCCCCTCCAGGATCATGTACATGCCACAGCTTCCACATCCAGTCATGCTCATTGTTTCTTTCACTGCTGCCTCTGTACTGGTCATAGCCTTCCCACCTAAAACCTGTTAGCCTAGGAAACACAAACCAAAACAAACCCCCAACAGGCACCAGAACACTGGCAGACCGTCACCCACTCCCTTCACTAGGCTGTCAGTTCCTCTGCCTAGGTCTCTAAGTCTCCCCCGCAAACTCCCCCTGTAAACTCCCAGTGAAACTTCCCTGTTTACAGCTCTGTCAAGTAGAGTAGATCAGTCAAGAAGAGTCTTATTTGCTTAAATGTCTCCCAGTGATCGTTCATCCCCAAACCTTCCTCATAGCACCAATCCTTGAACCAACTATTCATTTCCATTATCTTATTATGCCTTTGCCCAGCTTCTCTAGGCACTGGGCGTATTCTGCAGAAAATCATGTGAGCTTCCACTTCTTTAAGCATCTCACCTGAGCGTAGTCATCCTGGATCCATTCCAATGGGAATCCAGCAGAGCTGTCATTCATCCCAACATACAGCACAATCAGGGGATTTTTGCCCATCCCCATCAGGATCCTCTTTGGCCTCACATCCACATCTTGTGTCCTTGCTCCTGGCGGACAGCAGACTCTGCTGTTCTCTGGACCTGGTCTGGCAACAGGCCTGTTGATTCATTTGAATATGGAGAACCTGATCACCCAGACCTGTCTCTTCCTGACGTTGCTATAAATCTGTTTTTATGTTCTTTCTCGCAGTCCCATCCTCATTTTTTCCTTAGGCTCTGGTCCCTGGCTGTCTCCATTTCTTCCTCTCTCCTGCAGGGGACTGGCTTCTTCTTTTCTTCCTTGCCAACCCATCCTCTGCCTGTTTCTCTTTCTCATTCCCCAGTACAATAAATCTGATACTCAATTCAATTTTACCACTACTTGCTGGTCTCTTCCTCTGCTTTGTCCTTGTGGTCACATTCTTCCATATCTCTTTCCTCTTCTGGCAGTCCTCCCTCCAATCTGTTAGTCATATTCTTCTGTTTATATTAGAAATTTTGAATATAATTGGAATAACAATAATACTGACCTCATAGGACAGGTAAATTAACTGGTGTTTGTAGAGCACAATAAGACCCTCTGATGGAAGATGCCAGAGGCAAGACTCAGTCTTCCAAAGCGATGAGCACTACTTGCAAAGTGCTAGGTGCCCTCAACTTTCTTTTTATTCTTTGAGTTGAGAATGCTCAGCCCTTCCTGGGAGGTTCTCCGCATTCTGAAGAATTGGGCTATAAATGCATGGTACTCTTAATATGCCTTTTTGGGGAAAAGAGCACACCGGTAGCCCAGATCAGTTTAGTGGGATCCTGACCATCACCCTCTAGACATTTGCCATTACTAAATGATAAAATCATTTAAAGGCCTAATCTTGAGGTGTTGGAGTAAATGGGAATTTTGCCATCAACTTAAGCAGGAGCAGTAGCAAGCCTTCCTATCATAGCAATGCTTGAATAGCAACACATTTCACTGCTCTAGCTGAAGGTGTGCTGAAAGGGGAGCATACATCACTTTTTTTAAATTCCATTTTGAGCACTGGTTAATAGCGTGGCTATGATTAAGACTTCCCAGCTATTTCTGTTCCAGTATGTTCTGCCAAATGACAATGTCACATATTCAATGAACGCATAAATTTTTTATCTGTGGATTAAAATGTTGTTAGCAACACCAACAATGTGAATACTAGTCAATTTCAAAAAATGAATGATAAAATAGTTTCAGGTCCAATATCTGCTTGTGAACTCTCCTGTCAATTTTTGTGGTTTTCTTATTTTAAAAAAAGGTTTTGCTTTTGCTTTCTTCTGTTGCTGTCTGAAAACCCACCACAAACAGCATGCGCAAATGACTATACACATAGCCCCAAGTCCTCAAAGGTATTTAGGTGCCTAACTCCCATTGAAATCAAAGGGAGTTAGACCTCTAAACTCCTTTGAGGATCTGGGCCAAGGGGCTGTCAAATGCACAAAGTAAAACAATTTGAGCAAATATTTTCCTGGTCAATTGTAGTCAGCACAGTGGTTACTTGTGAAACAGTAGGTGTATCCCAATATACATTGGAGAAACAGGGACAGATTCTGATCTCTTTCCTCACGTTCAGAAGTACCTGACTCCATCAATAGTCCCACTTAAACAGATAGGACTCTCTGAGGAGTAAGGTTCCATATGCTGGTAGACTCGATAACCAACCTGGGAAAAATAATTGGCCATACCCACATCAGTTCATAGCCCTGGCCTCAGGGCTCTGTTTATTGTCCAACACAAAAAAAGGAAATGTGGAGTGAAAACAAAGTGACAGTCCTGTTGCCAACCCCCTAATCTCTGGAAGTTTAGTAGTCAAAGCCTCCACCCAGGCTACAGGCATTCACAGGGCCTCTCAGGCCCTCACAGTCCTCTGTGGCAGTTACAGGAAATGTTCTTCCAGCTCTGTCCTGGTCCCAAGCTCCCTCATGGGGCTGAAACCCACATCTATATCTCCTAGCTAGGATTCATCAAACCTAATCACCTGATGCTACCCGGATGATTTGGACTCCTCTCCAGAATCAGGCAGGTTGCTTCCCAAACCACTTGGTCCTAAAAGGAGCAGGCCACCCTGTTACAATACAATTCAGGGTGAGTAAAGACATTAGCATCTGGCTCAAAGAAAACAGTAAAAATAGCTTTAAAGGAATCATAATTAACTGCAGAGTGAACAATTTGTTTTACTGCCAAATTACAGTTTAATTTCATTCTACATAGATACCATGTACCATGATCCCAAGACCATAATCTTTAGACCATAAGAAAATGGAAGTACTGTACATTTCTCAGATGAAGTGAAAAACAATAGAAACATGTCTAAAAGGTTAAAAGCAGACAGTCGTTACACTGACAAAACAGGAACCTAAGAAAAGCTTACGGACAAGTTTACACCTTCAGCACTGTTGGCTTTTCACAACTTCTAGCCTGTTTCATTTGCAGCTGATAAAGAAATTCTCAGACAGAAAGCTAGTCAATTTTATCCAGTACATGACAAGAACACCTTTTTTTGTGCCTAATACCTTTGGTGGCTGGAAGACATACAGATGAAGACGATGAGGCAACAATTTAATAAATTACATGTGAGTAAATGCCCAATATTTATATATAATAAAAAAGATACATACATCTCAAGGAATATAAACAGTTAATATTTTAACTATAAGCTGAATATATTTAAAGTAAAATAATAAGTGGAAGGGGAAAAAAGCTACAGACATCTTCATAATACAGAAGCCACAGATTTTTTTAAAATAAACATTATCCCATTTCAGCAAAGGGAATCACTGCACTTTTGAGACTAATATCTGCACTTTAAAGTGTCCTGTCCAACACCACCAAAAAAGTAAACACCAACCCCCTGTTTATTCAGAACTAAAATGATTTTTTAGTAAGATGGTTGCTGAGAGGTAAACTGAGATGTGACGTGGCCAACAAAGCATAACTAATCTACCATTTTAAAAGTTTTGCACTCATCACATTCAAATACTGTATGCCAAATTTAAGAGGGTCTCATGCAAAATCCAGCAATAACAATTCATCACAAAATGTTCCCAAATGATGAAAAGTTAAATTTGTTTTCTAAATAACTGACAGATGTCAATCTGTGAATGGGATAGAAATCAATACTGAAAGTTAGAGATGTCAGTTTTCTAACTGATACTCTAAAATATAGCTGCTGATTTTCTGTTACCTTCTAGCTCACACTATCAATATGTAATATTCCCCAAAGCTACAGTGGAGGGCAATGAATGACAGCTGGAGCATCTGCCTAGCTAGATTAACATCAGAGCCAGTACAGCTAACTTTCTATTGTTGCTTAATGGGAAGAAAAAACTAATCACAAAACAAATTCCTATTATGAAGCAATAGAATCCTTCTGATGTACAACATAGTTTTAGATTTATAATATATTTTATACTGACTATGATCTCAGTAATGCTATCATGACGATGTGTCTCAGTGGTCTTCTGTTTTAAAGTAATCGTCCTAATTGCCTGTAGCATGCAAAGCTTGGAAGAACCAGAAATTCACAGTAAATAGTACAATTTGATTATGCATCTTCTGCCATCCTAAAATTAACCAGAGTATTGAAGACTGTTTGCTTATTTTGCCTATATAATTGACAAAAGTTATGGATCTGTATACTGTACATTCATAGCAGGATCCCATCTCCATGTGGCACCAACAGGAAGGATCAGGTTACCAACTTTCCACCAGAGTACACTTTCTAGGGTCTAATGTAATAGACCTGCAAACAATTGTTTCTAGCTTGAAGTGCAGTGGATCTAGATTTGATGCAATTCTTCTCTCTGTCTCTCAAGAGGTACTTTTGCTAGCGCATTTTGTAGTCATTAGATACAGATGTTTCACACAGCTGTCCTTTAAAATCCAAGTCTACTGTGAAATCCAGGTCACGCTGTAATGAAGATTTAGATGTAACATGTAAGTAAGACTATAAGTAGTTTTGTGTGCAAATTTGATTATTTTTATTCAAGATAAGAAAGAGTGCAGACTCAGATATGCACACAGTGTTCTTTTTACCAATGAAGTATGAGAATAAATGGCCCAACAGCATTCATTGGGTAATTTACAGCAGTGGAAGCTTTGTACATTCTTCTCAGAGGTTTCTTTATAGGCTTGTTGGGAATTTACCAAAATAGCTGTTCTGAAATAACTATTCTAGAACAGTTATAAACCACTATGTGGAGACACTTATTCTGGAATAGGAGTGTTTTCCCCCCAATTTAGCTTAATCCACTTCCAAATGAAATTCCAATTTTCCATCAAAAATAGTTTTGATGGAAAGTATTTTGGCCTGCCCTATCATGTAGTAGCCCAACACCCACTGAAGTCAATGGGAGTCTTTCCAGTCCCTTCACTCTTTTTTGGATTAGGCTATAAGGGTCACATTTTCAGAGTTCAGCATCCACATCTGGGGCCAGATTTTCAAACAAAGCTCAGCTCCCAGTTTAGCACCCAGCTGAGATGGGAGAATTATTAAAGTACTCAGCAGCCAGTAGTTGCCATTGAGACAATCGGAACCTATACACGAGCTGAGTGCATATGAAAATGTGTAACCCCTTACCTAGGTGCCCAACTGGGAGCTGCCATATGTCAGTTCTTTTGAAAATATGGCCCAAAATGTGTAACTGAAGTAATTATGCCTGATCATCCACCACTGAAAGCAATGGGAATTTTATCACTGATTTCAACAGCAGCAGAAACATGGCCTTCCCGCTTATGTTACAAAGTGAGAGCCATAAAACATACAAGATACACTGTACAACTGACTTAACACTGCATTTGGAACCTTTCTTTTTTTTTCCCAATCCTGATTTTTTTGCAATTTTAACAGTGCAACATTAGCATTGTATAAACATAGTTATTTGCATCCAGTTTCAGTGAGGTTGTGAACAGACTTCATAGATTCAAGGGCTGGAAGGGACCTCGCAAGGTCATTGAGTCCAGTCCTCTGCTTTCATGGTAGGACCAAATACTGTCTAGACCATCCCAGATAGACATTTATCTAACCTACTCTTAAATATTTCCAGAGATGGAGATTCCACAACCTCCCTAGGCAATTTATTCCAGTGTTTAACCACCCTGACAGTTAGGAGATTTTTTTTCCTAATGTCCAACCTAAACCTCCCTGGTTGCAGTTTAAGCCCATTGCTTCTTGTTCTATCCTTAGAGGCTAAGGTGAACACATTTTCTCCCTCCTCCTTATGACACCCTTTTAGATACCTGAAAACTGTTATGTCCCCTCTCAGTCTTCTCTTTTCCAAACTAAACAAACCCAGTTCTTTCAGCCTTCCTTCATAGGTCATGTTCTCAAGACCTTTAATCATTCTTGTTGGTCTTCTCTGGACCCTCTCCAATTTCTCCACATCTTTCTTGAAATGCGGTGCCCAGAACTGGACACAATACTTCAGTTGAAGCCTAACCAGCGCAGAGTAGAGCAGAAGAATGACTTCTCATGTCTTGCTCACAACACACCTGTTAATGCATCCCAGAATCATGTTTGCTTTTTTTGCAACAGCATCACACTGACTCATATTTAGCTTGTGGTCCACTATAAACCTTGATCCCTTTCTGCCATACTACTTCCTAGACAGTCTCTTCCCAATCTGTATGTGTGAAACTGATTGTTCCTAAGTGGAGCACTTTGCATTTGTCTTCGTTAAACTTCATCCTGTTTACCTCAGACCATTGAGCATTGGCCTGCTAAAGCCAAGATTGTGAGTTCAACCCTTGAGGGGGTCACTTAGGGATCCAGGGGAAAATCTATACTTGGTCCTACTAGTGAAGGCAGGGGGCTGGACTCAATAACCTTTTAGGGTCCCTTCCAGCTCTATGAGATAGGTAAGACCAAAACAAAAGTCATTAAGCATCTCTGCCAATTCCTGTTACTGTTTCTCCCTCCTCACTGAGCAGTGGGCCTACCATGTCCTTGGTCTTCCTCTTGCTTCTAGTGTATTCTTGTTTCCCTTTATTCCTGTAGCTAGTCTGAGCTCATTGACTTCCTGTGACTGATCATGAGTTCAGATCCTTTAACAGGCTCACTCTATTTACTCTTGTGTATGGTACATCTAGCATTACAGCCACAAGTTAGAACCAATGAAGCCAACCTACCACATTTTTTGCATTTGGTTTCATTGATATACTTCCATAGATTTCTTCACCTCTTCTCACAGTTAGGTAGTCCTCTAAGTAGAAGACAGTTTGCTTCCAGTGGGTATATGGAGCATCAGGGGCTACAAAACAGATGTTGGCATTTATATGAATTAGGCATTTGTGTCTGTTCTATGAATACATTAGACTTTGAAAATATTGGAAAAAATTCTCTTATGGCAGATTTCAACTCAGATAATATAACACTTGTATGGCTCCTACTTACCATAGTGTAATTTCATTGACTTCAATGGACTTACTCCAGATTTACATTGGTGTTAATCAGAAGTGAATTGGACCTCCCTTATAGTGCCTTTTACTTAAAGCTCTCAGAGCACTTACAAGAAAGATAAGTATCATTATACAATTTTCAAGGTGGATTAACTAAGGCATGCAGAGGCTAAGGGCGTATCTTCACTACTGCGCTACATTGGTGCAGCTGCAGTGCATCTGGTGAAAACGCGCTATGCTGATGGGACAACGCTCTCCTGTTGGCTTAATTAGTCCACCTCAACAAGAGGCGAGGGAGGGAGAGTCTGAAATTGTCAACATGTCCTATTTTGACATCTTCTAAATGAAAAATTTTGGTTTCCTGGTTTGAAAAAACTTTTAATTTGAAATTTAAGTTAATTATGTTTAAAAAAAATATGAAAAATGGTTGACCAAAACTTTTGAATTTTGCAACAAAATATTTAAATAGATTGAAACAAAACAAAAAAAATTTGGGTTGTTGCTTTGTGAACATTTTTGAGCTTTTTGACTTTGTCCCAATTTTGGATGGGGAAAAAATGGTCAAATCTTGAATATTTCCCCATGATTAGCAAACCATTTCCAACTAATCTTCAATAGTCTCTAAATTCTCCATGTTCCTAAAAACTATGATGTCTATAAGAATCTACCCAACTAATAATGGCAGGTTGAGGGGTAAAGTGGATAGACTATGAACCAAATTCTCTGCTGGCGTAACATCACTGAAATCAATGGCTCACAGTGTTTTTGGGAGATGTATAAGATACTGAATTGGCAAGAGAGAGCCAGTCACTACCTTAACCCCTTTGGGCCAATCCTCAGCTGGCATAAACTGAGATGGCTGCACTGAAGTCAATGTTGATTTACACCAGCTGAGGATCTAGCCCATTATCCTTTGGCTAGCTGTTCTTTTGCTTTTGCTTTCTCTGTTTTAGATTGAGTTCTTTGGAGCAGGGACGGTGTCTTCCTTTATATTAGTTCAGCAAACAGCATAGAGTGTGTGCTACCAGAAATGGGCAAACCAACAACAATAAACAAATAATTCTCCTTGAGAATCATTCCCTATAATTTCTTACTTGCAAAAGAAGTGAAGGCTCAACCCTGCAAAAGTATTTGAATTAACTGAATCTGGGGTTTCCTCTTCTTAGGATTTCAGATATTTAGCTGATCTTTTAAATGTGAAAGTATGCCCTGAATTTGTCTGCACTTCTCTATCAGTCTCAAGGCCTGAGCCTCTTCTAGGCTATAATTAGTTTACAGCCTGATATTTTTTTCAAAAGTCTCAGTACTGTTCATTGCATTTGGGAGTGGACTAAATAGGTTAGAAATCATCATGAAGACAGCAGCAGGATATAAAGCCGGATTTTGCTCTCACGCGTCCCACTTTAATGTTTAGCTTTTGTTCTAATTTTCTGAGCAAAATTCAATTTTTCAAAGCAAAAGAGAGCTATGATGGGGGTAATCCTGACTGGGGTAACCCTCTCTCCTGTTCCCAGAGGAGTTTACACTGAATGACTACATGCAGATATGTGATCCAAAGCTTATCTGTTACAGGGTATCCTTTAAGATGATTCAATATCTCAATCATTTTGATTTATTAATTTCACACACACATCCCTATACCGGAAACCCACTGACCACTATACTTACCTACATGCCTCCAGCTTCCACCCAGGACACACCACACGATCCATTGTCTACAGCCAAGCTCTAAGATACAACCGTATTTGCTCCCATCCCTCAGACAGAGATAAACACCTACAAGATCTCTATCAAGCATTCTTAAAACTACAATACCCACCTGCTGAAGTGAAAAACCAGATTGACAGAGCCAGAAGAGTACCCAGAAGCCACCTACTACAGGACAGGCCCAACAAAGAAAATAACAGAACGCCACTAGCCATCACCTACAGCCCACAACTAAAACCTCTCCAGCGCATCATCAAAGATCTACAACCTATCCTTAAAGATGATCCCTCACTCTCACAGATCTTGGGAGACAGGCCAGTCCTCGCTTATAGACAGCCTCCCAACCTGAAGCAAATACTCACCAGCAACCGCACACCATAAACACTAACCCAGGAACCTATCCTTGCAACAAAGCCCAATGCCAGCTTTGTCCACATCTATTCAAGTGACACCATCATAGGACCTAATCACATCAGCCACGCCATCAGGGGCTCGTTCACCTGCACATCTACCAATGTGATATATGCCATCATGTGCCAGCAATCATAGAATCATAGATCATTAGGGTTGGAAAGGTCCTCAGGAGATCATCTAGTCCAACCCCCTGCTCAAAGCAGGACCAATCCCCAAATGGCCCCCTCAAGGATTGAACTCACAACCCTGGGTTTAGCAGGCCAATGCTCAAACCACTGAGCTATCCCTCCCCCCTCTGCCATGTACATTGGCCAAACCGGACAGTCTCTACACAAAAGAATAAATGGACACAAATCTGACATCAGGAATCATAACATTCAAAAACCAGTGGGAGAACACTTCAACCTCTCTAACCACTCAGTGACAGACTTGAAGGTGGCAATTTTGCAACAAAAAAACTTCAAAAACAGACTCCAAAGAGAGACTGCTGAACTTGAATTAATATGCAAATTAGACACAATTAACTCAGGCCTAAACAGAGACTGGGAATGATTGGGTCATTACACTAATTGAATCTATTTCCCTATATTAAGTTCTCCTCACACCTTCTATGGGTCATCTTAATTATCACTTCAAAAGTTTTTTTTCTCCTGCTGATAGCTCATCTCCATTGATTAGACTCTTCCTGTTGGTATGCATACTTCCACCTTTTCATGTTCTCTGTATGTATAAACATCTCCTGTCTGTGTGTTCCATTCTATGCATCCGAAGAAGTGAGCTGTAGCTCACGAAAGCTCATGCTGAAATAAATTTGTTAGTCTCTAAGGTGCCACAAGTACTCCTATTCATAACTCTGATATCCTTGTACCACACAACTTGATGATTTCTATGAACACATTCCTTACTAGGACAACTATCTGGGTTCTTGGGCAAGTCACTTAACAGAGTCTCTGTGACTCAGTTTCCTATCTATAAACTTGGGGGATTAATACTTCCTTTTTCTCACTCTTTGTTTCTCTTGTCTATTTACATTGTCAAATTTTGCAGCAGAGACTTGTCTTTTACTCCCAATCACAGTAGTAACTACAGACCCCAGTAAGGCTGTGTCTACACTGCCCCACCGTTCAGACTACAGGGGTGTGAACAGCAGTGCACACCAAAGTGCTGCACTATAACTCCCCCCTCTGGACACTGCAGTTGCAAACTAAAAGGTTCCTACTTCGCATTACTGTAGTCCTCTTTGAAGAGGACTATATTAATGTGAACTAAGAACCTTTTAGTTCACACATGTAGTGTCCACATGGGAGTTACAGCGCTGCACTTTGGTGTGCACTGCTATTCACACCCTCATAGGCTGAACTGCAGGGCACTGTAGACAAGCCTTGAGATGTCTATATAACACCTAGTACACTGGGGCCCTGATCTCAAGTTGTGGCCCCTAGGCACTAAAATAACCGATTCCATGACTCTGTTCAGATATGGTACCATTTTAAGACCCATCTCTTCCTCCCAGTCATTAGCCTCATGGCTAATAAAATAATCAAATCTTATGTGAAAAACATTCTAACTTCCTCCATCATTATATCTATTTTAATCTCTCACTTCCATGGAACTAAAATACTGCTTCTTCCGATTAGCTCTCATGTCCCACGGATCTCTCTCTTCTCACATATTACAACGTAAATCCAGAGTAAATGAAGTCAATGGAGCTACACTGGTATGAGAGGAGAATCAGATCCAGAGAATAAATGACCAACCAAAGGATGGGAGCAAAGATCATGGATGAGGAGGAATGTAAGGTGAAAATCTACATTAACAAAAGGCTGGTATATGGCGCTAAATGCCCTTTTGCTGCTCCTTACTTTTCTTAGATTATCTACAGATGCTGCCTCTCTGAAATACTGTGCTTGTAAATGTGTTTTTTATGCATTGTAATCAAGAGGTCTGATTCTGCTGTCACACTGGTTTTACCTAGTATAATTCCATTGATTTCAATCCAATCACTCCTTATTTACCTCGGTATGAGAGGAGAAGGGCCAATGGCTCTGTGGAAGTGTGAAAGATGATCTTCCAAAGTAAATGAGTCATATAAACCATAGCAATATTTTTCACACGTATTTTTAACACAATAAAAAATCTTTTTAAGACTTGTATGTGATACTGTATTTAAGACACATACCCCAAAGCCATTCCACTGAAAGCTGAAAACACCAGAAAATGCCAGAAGGGCTATTTAGAAAAAGAAAACAGAATGTTTTTCTCTGGTAAATGAGTCTTCATGTTTATTGGCGAGCCTGGGTCAATAAGACCAGACAGAGAGATGAGAGACACTTAAGAATTCAGCAGTCTTTTTGCATGTCTATCAGTTGGTTCATAGCAGCCTGCTTCTCTCTTTCTGCTAAGAAGAGTCAATTTAAATTGCTGTCTGCTGGAGACAGTGATATGTGTTCAGTGTGCTCTTCATAGTAAAAATGCAACAGTCTGTGACAAGCCAAATTGAGTTTCTTCCAGTATTATTATCATGCATTCACTGAGATCACATTAACATAATCAAACTCATGAGATGATGAGAAAGATGCTGAGACCTGGTCTGCTCACAGATTTTGTACCAGTATCAAAATTTTGCTTAGGGGTGCGATTTTTTTTAATTATTATTATTTAGATGAACTGGTTATACCACCACAACCCCGAGGGTGGTTGTAATTATACCAGTAAAAATGTGCCTTATATCAGGAGAGCTTATTTCCCTTCTCTGATGGGAATATGCCACTATATGCACCTTTATACTTTTTGGCCCAAGAGCCTCATCTGGGAATAGAAATTGTATGGCGGGCCATGAATGCTCACAAAATCGGAGTTCAGGTGCAGGAGGGATGACCCAGGAGAGATGCACTGTGGGGAAAGAGTGCAGGGGGTTCAAATCATCCCTAATGTTCCTTAGAGAAGATTGACGTAATTTGACCGTCTGTTCTCCCTGAGCTGAAGAGAGTGGTGTGTCTGAATAGATGGAGGCATGTAGTCATTGATGTTCAGATCTATCAGGCAAATATCAGCCTATTCACCCATTTTAAAAAAGTATAATAATGATGTGCCAAATACCTAAATGAGGCTAATAGGTGTAATTCTGTTGACGTCCGTGGTTCTCTGCCAATGTACACCAATTGAGGGGCTGGACCAGTGTCTCTAATACAAATTTCACACACACACACACTCCATTATCATTGGGCCACATTTTAATTTGCACTAAGGTCCCTTTGTTCTGCTCTGGTTATAAATTACATTTATATTAGGGACGTTGAAAAAATTATGTCAACTATTTTTTGACAGAAAATTGGCTTTTTGACTAAACAATTTTTACAAGTGTCTGATTTTTTTATTGTAATTAAAAAAATAAATAACTAAAGAGCAAAAAAAAATTTCAGTTGAAAACTAAAATATTTTGATTTGGGTATGCCACTGAGGTGCCTCATGGGAGTCGTAGTTCAGTAGCTTCATGTAGCTATCCTCCACTATGGTTCAGGCTATGCAGCCAGACTTCATTTTCCTGGGATGCCACACCGTCTGTGTGAAACCCTGGTGCATCATGGGAGATGTAGTCAGACCTGAGAATTCACATTATAGAGGAGAATGGGTGCATGAGGCACTCAAACTACAACTCCCATGAGACACCACATTGGCATTTTGGAATCAAATTCAACTTTTCAACATATTTTGCTTTTTGATTTTTCACTGAAAAGTCAAAATTTTCTGGTGGGGTGGCATTTTCTGTCAAAATCTAAGTTACAGCCACTTTAAGGCCTGCCACAGCTGAATAATGGTGTTTCAGTGCAAATGACAATCTGGTCCAATGATATTTTGGTATCCTGTCCCTTTAAATACAGTCAGTCAATTATTTGTTTTTCTTTTTTAAAAACGAGTTATACTGGCTAGGGCAAGACTGTGAACGCCTTACTCACTTTGGCGAGTAGTTGTTCACAAGAATAGAGCTACTCCAGTAAGTATCTGTTCATCAATGTGAATAAAGGATTCACATTCTCGCCTTCAGGATTATCACACAATGGAGCTGTGGCAGTAGGGAGATAGTGTACCTGTTGAAAATCCCATTTTCTTGTGGCACTTTGTAAATTCGATATTAAAATAGGTGACCAAGGCATGAATGTAATCGTTGCGCTGAATTTGGAGGCAGAACGCAGATGTAAATGCCAGTTCTTCAGTCTTCACTGTATAAATATCCACTTCCTGCATTGAGGAAAAAGAATAAGCCATTTACATAACAGAAAACTGTATGTCTTGACTTGTCTTGACTAGCCTAGGTGAGCAGATCTGTTTTACATGTTGAGTGATGTATTTAAACATTTTATTTATTGCTTAGCAATGTAGGCTACTAGCAGCCCATTGCTCTGTAAGAAATCAGTGGCATGTTTGAGAAGAATAGCATCCATGAAATCAGCAAATGACCTGGAAGGGGGATCTTACAACCAGGCAGCCAGCCAATTAACTCACTAGCTCAGCAGAGAACAATGGAGAGGTCAACCAGTGAAAGGAAATTTGCCCTGGGGGGTTGCAGTAGTTAGAAACAAGGTAAGAAAATATGCTTTGAAATATAGAGGAAAAGTAGAAGAGGGAGCCTTTAGGGCCCAATTGTGAGACCCTTACTCTCATGTAATTATTACTCAGCATGAGGAAGGGTGGCAGAATTGGACCCTTAATAACCAGCAGAGGACAGTTAATATTACTGTAGGAGTGGGCATAAGCCTTAGGGGTTGGAAAGAAATCAGACTTTGGACTTTAAAAAAGGAGGCAGGGCCATGAAAGCTGGCAGCAGAGACAGCAAGAAAATTAAGCCATAACACATCTGTTTACCTGGGTCAGGCCTGAGAGGAGATGGAAGGAGTTTTCATCACTTGTAAGAACTGCACACAGATATATAGCTGAGTGAATAATGCAGAAAATATTCCATGAATATTCATTTGAATTTTTAAATTTATTTGCTTCAGCCATGTCTGGGCACATTGTAATGGACAACCCAGCATTGGCAGGGATGTGAGTAAGATGAGTAGACTTTGCTACCTCTAATTTCTACTTGGCAACATGGTTAAATTTGTTGATATCTAAGGCCTCTTCTGTGAATTTTGATTCGTAAGGGCATCTTTTTTCACTCTTGGATCCTCTTCACAGAAGGGAATATGCATTAGCTGTATGGAGCTAAATAAACAGAACCTGCAAAGTAGGTGACATGGGTCCACTTCCCCCGATCATGCTTTCTGACCTTGTATCAAAGAATGGATTCCAAATATTAGGCAGAGGACTTTTTTAGACCACAGAAGAAAATTATGTAAGTCTTAATATGGCTTGAATGTGGCATTCAACAATAAAGATACTGTCTCCAAGACAGTGTGCTTATGTTGATGCTCAAATCAGATCTCACGCTTCAGGGCATAAGCTGATTGCCTCAGGAATCGGGATGAATTCTCCCCACACATGTACAGCATTGCACAGTTGGTTGGGATGGTGTATTATGCATGTTCATTGTTTTCCTCAGAGGCATCAAATACTGGATACTGTGAGAGGCAGTATACAAGGCTTGGTATACCATTGTGGTCATATCTGATGGTATGGGATATCCTATATTTCAAATGGTGAATTTTAATTATATCCCTGTAAATACATCTGCCTTCACTTCCTCTTTTGTGGGTGGCCAGGCACAACTATTTGGTAATGAGTCCAATACACCATATATTATACTCTTCATATCAAAAGGAGGAAAATCAATTTCAACATTAAAATAAAGAAAAAGACAAACAGTTCATGCATTCTGAGACATAAAGTTTGCTCTACACTACTGAAGTCTGAAAAGGAAACATATGGGCTAGATTCTCTTCTCCATTACATCAGTGTAAACCTGGAGTAATTGGATTGACTGAAGCGGAATCACTCCAGATTTATATCAGTATAATGGAGATCAGAATCTTGCACATTTATATAGAATACAATTCTATATTTTGTCAAGAACCTGAAATAATATAGGAGAGGCACAGTAAGACAAACACAGACAGACTCAGCTATTAGTCAGAAATGGATTTCTTTGCATTGACCACACAATTCATAGGTTTTTCCAAGACGATGAAAACATAGGGTAAGATGGCCTGCATCTTTAACAACAGAGCTCTAGTTTTGGCTTAATATATTGGAGATATTGTTCAGGAACAGTTCAACCATATGAAAAATGTATTCTGCTTCCAAGGTCATTGAGTATCTGCCATGTGGAGACACTGACTTATCTGTCACATGTTTATAAGTGGTATAAATGAAAGCTGCCTGACTGCTTTAAAGTGCAGTACTTCTCTGAAAAGTGATTCTGCATAAAAGGCATTGCAGAGGTTCTGCGTTTATTGTCTCTTAATACCTTTCCAAATATGATTAATCTGCAAGTAAAAACATTTTTTTAACTGCCATCCTTGCAAACCCACCTGCAATGTCCTTCTCCCTCATTATCACCGGTATTGATGGCTTTCACCCAAAAAGAAGTAGCTATTCTGGATGCCTCCATTTTTGAGTGTCTGACCTGAGACATCTTTAAGGGTCTGATTTGCAAAGAGTGGTGAGCACCTGCTCTGTATAAATCAGACCCCTAAAAAGGGTCTCCAGTTGGCAACCCAAAAACTTAGGCACAAATTAGGCACCCAAAACAACTAATCACTTTTCAAAATCTTGGCCAAAGATTCTGCAAGTCAAATTGAGCCTTCAGTGACAACTGCAGTTCCATTGTCTTCAGTGGATTTGCACAGATGTAACTGACTGGAACTTAGCATACATTTTTTGTTATTGTTGAAAGACTAAAATCCAGCTCCCCCTCTCTGAGCTGCATTGGCTCTGCAGGGTGAAGCAGAATCAAAAGCAATAAAAAAAATTATTTTGTCAGCAAAGTTAGTAAAAATGTCTCTGGAAATCTATAGGAAACAAAAATACTGGTAAGAAGGTGCCATTTTTAGTCATTTTTCAGAGCAGAACCATACTTTAATTTGCCATGCAGAGTAGGAGATTAAAAACATTTTTGGTATTGATTAATTTGTACAATTTTATACTGACTCAATCCCTGTTCTTAACCTCCATTTAAGCTGCCACACATTCCTATACTAGATGTGTGTTCTGCTTCTCAGTCAAAATCCCAGGTGGCTGAATGCTAATTTTGCATAAAATTAGATGGAAAAGTCATGCTCCTCCACATTTCTCTCTAAATTATGCGAAAATTGGGCATAACTGAGCGCAGGGCTGGTCCAAATAGAGCCCTTAATTGTAATAAAGTGTTAAGTTGAGAAATAGTAAGACTGATAAACACAGCAGCTAACTACCTAGGACCAGATTGAGTCTGGGGGCCTGTGGAGAAGCACAGAGGGGAATATGGGCATAAGGAACCTCCCCTGCTATGTGTCCCACTCAGTTCTTGTAGTCAGGAGGGTGGAAGATTTGGTTTGTGCCACAAGTGGCACTAGTCACCTCAAGGGGGTGAGAATAATTAGAAGGGAAGGAGTGGGAATCACACTCCCCACTTTCAGCCCTTGACCGTTTGGGTGGCTGTGGAGAGGAAAGAAGAAGAGTCTGAGGGTGCTTTGTGCAGCTGCCTCAGTGCTCTGTTAACCCTGCCTCCATGCTGGCCTCCCAAATAAGCTCAATAACAGGAAGTGGCTGCAGTTGTAGTCTCATGCCAGCAGGGCCCTCAGCAGTGTCATCCTGCTGGGCAGGCAAGAGCCTGCAGCTATGGCTCCTTTCCTACCTGGGGCCCTCCCGCACCAGCTCTGCAGGAGAGAAAAGGCCTGGCCAGGGAAAGAGGGTGCAGCACTGGCTGGTAGCAGTTTCTCCTTTCACTTCTACCTCCCACTGCCAGTGCTTCTATGTCCTGGGAAATTTCCCAAAACCTGGGAATTTGTGAGTAAAATGTTTTGAGAAATTTCCCAGGATATAGAAGCACTGTAAAAATCTTTATTTGGGGATTTTTCACCAGTTTTGGGAAATTTTTAGCGCTAGGTTGGGAAAAGTTGGCATCATGATATAGAAGCACTGGCTAAACCCTGCTGAATGCATGATGCCTGCTGCTCAGAAGGCATGGTCCTCATGACAGATGCAAGTTGGTGGACTCTTTCAGAGGAAGATGTTATATAAGGAAGAAGCATTTGTAATGTTAGGTGAATGCAGAGTTTATTGCACTTTACATTTTGAAAATAAGCAGTTACATTTAAGACCACACTAGAAAAGTTCACAGAAGGGGTGTTCACTTTCTTTCTAAGGGCTTGTCTTCACTGCAGTGTTGACTCAATGTATAACTTAAGTGGTGCCCATAGCTCTACTCCTGTGCATGCACATAGATCTCTAGCTCAAACTAAGTGGTGCTTTAAACTCAAGCTAGTAGGCCTGTCTGGGGATGTAGGTTGAAGTCTGAGAGCTGCTGAAATCGAGTTAGTAATACAGTGGGGACTCACCTACCCTATGCTGCTAATCCAAACGCTCTGGGCAGCTAACTGGAGAGGCATTGACTGCAGTGTAGAAAATTCTAGCTAACATTGGTATGAAAAACCTTACAACAACAGGTTTGTTGCTACTTCTTACTCACTCCAGTACTAGCTTGCATAGCACAAACTTGAATAGGAGGAAATTTAAGACCAGGAACTCAGTCTGTCTTTCTATACCCTGTTGATTTCAATGAGTTTTTGTTAAAGGTTTTAGATTTGGGCCAACAAACACGCAGCTCTCACATTACGTGGTACCAGGGAAATCAAGCTATTCAACCACCTGTTCTTGTACTATGTACAGGGCCGGCTCTTGGCACTAGCAAAGCAAGCAGGTGCTTGGGGCGGCACATTTGCAGAGGCAGCAGGGATCCAGCATGGGAGCTGAGAACCAACAGGGGGCCCTGGGAGCTGTAGTTCCTTGGTTAGTTCCCTGCCTATAGAGCCAGCCCCGGAACAGGGAAAGAACTACATTTCCCAGCATTCCCTTGGCAGCGATCAACAGGAAAGGGAGGGGGAAGGAGTGAGGTACCTGAGACCTCATGCTGCAGCTTGCTGTGAATGGAGAGCTCACTGCTAGAGCGGGGTGGAACTGTGAACGAGGGAACAAGTGTGCCCAAGGAGTAGAAGGCTTTGGCCCAGATCTCCCCTTCAGAAGACAGCCCCAGACTGGATTAGGGATACTGGTGTGACCTCACCTTGCAGCCCCCAAAGAAAGAATTGGGTGGACTAAATGGACAGTGCCCCTCTATATCTGAAGCCTAGCAAGGAAGAAACGTGGATCCCACTAGAATTTAAAATGAAAAGTAAGGGAGGGGAGGCTCTACTAGAGGAGCTGGGCAGCTTTAGATACAGTACCAGGCAGGTAGGAGGATTTCCACTTCTGAGCCATGGAAGCAGAAACTGACTTTTCCTTTCCAGATTTAGCTAATATTCAGAAAGGGAATCTAGCACCTGCCTTCCAGATTTGAACACCTCAAAATTCAGGAGTGCTCAAGCTCAATTTGGGCAGCTGTTACTTCATTTCTCCCAAATCAAATATACTGATCCACTGTAACTTGATGTAGAAAAAGTAGGATAAAATTGAGCAAGAAATGCTTCCCAGTGGTTATTGGGACTGGAATTGCTATTTTCAACAGCCATTGCCTTTTTTAAAAAAAAGTTTTATTTGTTTAAAAGGAAGACAGTGATATTGCATTGGCAAATTCCCCATAGAAACAAAAAGTGGAACAAAAGAGTAATAAAGGCACCTCAACTTTTCCTCATTTACATAGGACAGTCTTATAATATGCATCCAGATATCCTCCAATCACACAAGCTGAAAATTGTTCCACTTTACTGCAGTTCTGTAACCATATGGGAACCAATCCTGTCTGTGTTCTGTGCACATCCAAAATTCCTGCTGAATGACCCGCCCTGGGAACGAGTTACCAGTGACCGAGGGCTGGGGCGGCAGGAGGGTGCGGGGGGGAGCCCAAGGCTGGGGTGGGGGGCAACTAACATTTTTTTTGCTTGGGGTGGCAAAAAACCTAAAGCCGGCCCTGACTATGTAGCCATCATTTGTTTAGTTCATTTAAAGTTCATTTTAGAGCTATATTCCATTTTAACTATCATGTGTGCAGTAGTCTATTTAGCTAACTGTTTCCCGTGTGCTATGATTTTAAATAACTAAGGCCTGTGCTCTCTACAAAGACAGACAGCTCTCTCATGTTCAACTGAGTGCAGATACAGCATGCACACGCTGTGTTCTCGCATAGAGCTTTTACTTTTGTTCTTTCCTGTTTTCATAATCTGAAATATTATTCAGTACTTTGCCTCTTGCCAGCCAGAGATACAGATAACAATAGGGAAAGTGAAATTGGCTCATGCAAACTGTTACTAACGCAAGCAGAATTTATTCATTCAAGTAACCCTATTGAACTCCCTGAGACTATTCAGGGGAATAAGGACTATAAGGATTAGCCCTAAAAGGGGGGAATTTGGGAACTTCTATGCCGTGTGTTATACAGAAGGTCTGACTATATGATCACAGAGGCCCTTTCTAGCCTAAGGGCATCTCTTCACTAGCAGCAGCGCTTTAATGTGGCTGTGTATTCTGTGGCACCAGTGCTGAGAGAGAGCTCTCCCAGCGCTATAAAAAAACCACCTCCATGAGGGGAATAGCTACCAGGGCTGGGAGCGCAGCGCTGGTGCACTGTCTATATGGCCACTTTACAGCACTGAAACTTGCAGCTCTCAGGGGGGTATTTTTTCACACCCCCGAGTGAGAAAGTTGCAGTGCTGTAAAGTGGCAGTGTAGACAAGGCCTTAGAATCTATGAACTACCGTGGATTCCCAACTTGGGGTTGTGAACAGTCATCAGGGGGTTGTGACCACCCTACCCTTCACATATTACTAAATAGGAGCTGAGTCACAGTTATATCCAAGCTAAACAGAAGAAGAGTGCTGGGAGGTTCCAGTATGAAAAAGAGTGAGAACTTGGCTACAGAAATCATGTTGACAATTTAAGGCCAAAAGTGGGTCTCATACACTGGGGTAAAACTGGAGTTATTCCAGTAGAGTTAATATCATCTGGTACCATAGTCTTTTTATTGTAACTAGAATCCATTTAACACCTCTCCCCAGTAGCTTTCCATCTCAAATTTGCAATATCTGTTCGCAGGGAAGAAGAATAATTAAAATACATATCGAAATATGTACAGTGTCTCCATTTGCCCAGTACTTGCACTGATTCCCCACCCCTCAAAAAAAAAAGATTTATTTTTAATTTGTGAGCATTTAAAGGTATGTTTGGAGATCCATTTATAGCAGCAGCCAGATGAGCACAAAATCCCACTCTCAGGTGACATCTTCCAATTTGGGTAGTACCATATGTGACCAAGGTATTAGTATTCATGTTTAGCTGAGCTGATGACACTCGACATGTGCAACATGCATATACTAGATATTATGAAAACTAAGATTATTTTCCCTCTTAATTTTATCACACTCCATACTGATGGTATCTGCAGCTTGTTAGTAGCCGCAAAAGACAGTGTTAAAGAAAAAATAATGCATCTCCAAAGAATGCCACAGTAAGTGTAAGCATTTAAGTACATTTGGAATTACCAGACCTTAATTAAACACGCATTGGTCACCACTTGCTTTGGATCTACTATGTCGACCAGGGGCTCCTTCATGGCAACATCTCTAATACAGGTCATGTCGAAGCCATACACATTCTCCCACCCTGTCAATGCAAATGGATGTGTCAAAGGTGAGAAGTAATATAAAATAAATAAATAAATATTTTGCACTTTGCTTAGCTGCTTCTGTTCCAGAATCTCAAAGCATTTCACAACCAATTAGTTAACTTTCACAGCACCCCTGTTGAATAGGTAAGTGGCAAAATCTCCATTTTGCAGAGAAGGCACAGGAAGATCAAGGCCCACAATTTTAAAAGTGGCCTCTTGTTTTGGGTTCCCCAATAACTAAGACACCCAAGATCAGTGGACACTTTTAAAAACGTAGGCATTTAAATGAGTTGCCAAAAATCACACAGCAAGTCAGCCAAATTGTTGTGAATAGAACTCAAAAACCCTGGATCCTTGTCCCTTGCTCTGTCTTCTAGATAACATTTAATCTCGGAGGCCCTGATCCTGCAGAAACATGAGTAGCCCCTATCGCAAGGGTGGCCAACCTGAGCCTGAGAAGGCGCCAGTATTTAACAATGTACATTGCCAAAGAGCCACAGTAATAAATCGGCAGCCCCCCATCAGGTCCCCCACTCTGGTCCCAGAGTCTCCCACCCACTAGCAGCCCCCCCAGTCAGCACCTTCCCTCTCCGCACCTCCCAATCAGCTGTTTCATGGCATGCAGGAGGCGCTGGGGGTAGGGGGGGGAGGGAGAGGAGTGAGGGCACTGCAGGCTTGGGGGAGGGTGAAGCAAGGGATGGAGTGGGGGCAGGGCCTGTGGCAGAGCCAGGGGTTGAGCAGTGAGCACCCCCGGGCATGCTGGAAAGTCAGTGACTATAGCTTCAGCGCTAGAGTCGGTGCCTATACAAGAAGCCACATATTAACTTCTGAAGAGCCGCATGTGGCTCTGGAGTCACAGGTTAGCCACCCCTGCCCTATCTTGTCAGTGGACTAGTCATGAGAGTAAAGTTATGCATATCTTTAAGTGTTTGGAGGATCAAGACCTTAATGCAAGTACATCATGACAGATTGCCTTCTAAAAAGCTTGCAAGCTGAGTTGAGCTCACTGGGTATTTGAACTGTTCTGATGACTGTACCAGTAAGTGCCTTTTATCTTGCTGAGTTTCTTTCTTTGAACAAATGATCCCCTAGGGGGAAAGTACATTGGCTCTGCTCTTATGGTTGACATTTCTTTGTGAAAAAATACAAAGAACTGTTACATTTTTGGATTTGTTTTTTAAAACCAAAATCATATTACACTCTCCTGAACCAGATGAGTCAAATTCCATTAAACCACACTGCCCTGTTAAAAGTCTAAACTGAAAGTTACAAAAGTCATGTGGGCTGCAGTGTGTGCTGAGTAGAAGAATGGCTGGAAAAGCACTTTGAGCATTTAAAAATATTATGCATGAGAACAAGCAAGGTAAATTGACAAACCATGGTAGGGAGCAGATTTGCAAAAGCTTCTCCTCTCAGAGCACAGCAGTTGAGTTCTTGGAATTCCCAGCAGGGTCAGAATTGGCAGCAACAGTAAAAGGTCAGTGAGTAGGATTCTAAATTGCAACATATTTGGCAAAGATACATTCTTTGGTAATGGTGTCTTTTGATGGGGTTGTCAACTTGCCCACATTTGGGAGGTGGAGTGACCAAGGGCGGCTCTAGACATTTCGCCGCCCCAAGCAGGGTGGCGTGCTGCGGGAGGTCCACCAGAGCCGCCTGCCGCCCTAACAGCGACTGGCAGAGCGCCCCCCGCGGCATGCCGCCCCAAGCACGTACTTGGCGTGCTGGGGCCTGGAGCCACCCCTGGGAGTGACTCCTGAAAATCTTTTTTTCTTTTTCCACCCTCTTGTTGCGATTTCTATCCTTACTCACCCAATATTGGTGTGTTTTCTGACAGCCCCAGCTCCTTGAGTCATGTTACTATAGGAGAATCTCAGCTTTCATTTTAAGTGCCAAGTTTATAGCCCTCATGGTTCCATAAAAAAAGCTGGAAAATATGAACCCTGAAGGATCACAGATCAGAAAGCAAATACCCCCACTCCCCCCAAAAATAATTATTTTTAAACCAATTTCGAGATTTGGGGCAGGGGAATGATTTCTGAGCACCTTCTGAAGCATCCATCACTGCATTTGGCATGTGAGAGACTCTGGTTCCCATCCCAAGAAGCACAAAGTAATGGGGAGAAACCAGGGACGGCTCTAGGATTTGCAGTGCCCCAAGCAGGGCGGCACACCACGGGGGGCACTCTGGCGGTCGCCGGTCCTGTGGCTCTGGTGGACCTCCTGCAGACGTGCCTGCGGAGGGTCCGCTGGTCCCGCAGTTCTAGTGGACCTCCCGCAGGCATGCCTGCGGATGCTCCACCGGAGCCGCGGGACCAGCGGACCCTCCGCAGGCATGCCTGCGGGAGGTCCACCGGAGCCACCTGCCGCCCTCTCGCGGGACGCCACCCCAAGCGCGCGCTTGACGCGCTGGGGTCTGGAGCCGACCCTGGGAGAAACAAAAGTGAAGCGAGACTAGGGAGGAGTTAGAAATGTAGAGGAGAGAGAATAATGCAGTGGGAGAAGAGATTTGGACAGAAAGGAGTAAAGAAGACAAAGAAAAAAATTGATAGTATAAATAGGGAAGAAAGGTGATATCAGAAAAGAAAGGAAGGAAGGAATATAGGCTGGGGGGGCGGGAGAACCAGACATATTTAAAAGGGATGAAAAATCTTACAGACCAATAAATCAGGGAAAAACAGGGATACTGGATATGCCTTAAGAAAAGATATCAAGATATAGAAGGGAAAGTAGGAAACAGGATGGAAAGAGGGGGCAAAAAAGTGAGAGAGTCCTTTTTTGGGTGACAGGAAGCAGGTTTTGTTATTTTACATGAAGTGTCCCATGATTTTATGGGATTTTGTCTGCTTCTGCAACCAAAAAAATCTGAAAATATTCCTGGCTTTGGACAAGGAGGAGATGACAATCCGCTTTGGATATTGTAGATCTGTATTTCTCAACCAGGGTTATGCATAGGGTGACCAGGTGTCCGGTTTCCGACCAGAACACCCAGTTGACAAGGGATCCTGGTGTCTCCGGTCAACACGGCTGACCGGGCTTTTGACTGTCCGGTTAGCAGCGCTGTGCAGTGGGGCTGACGGGCTCCCTGCTAGCCTCCGCGCCGCTCGGCTCCTGGAAAGCAGCCACCATGTCCGGCTCCTAGGCTTAGGGGTGGCCGGAGGGGTCTGTGTACTGCCTCGCCCGCAGGCGCAGCTCCCATTGGCTGGGGCAGGGCAGGGGCCGAACTAGCATGACTCAAGAACGCTCAGCAGGTGGCTGTTGAGAGGTCATGGTGCAGGCCTCTTCCACTGCTGCCAGCCCACTTCTCCTCCTTGCGCTCCTCCTGTGGCTGGGCTCGAGCTGCAGCATGTGCCCTGTCGCGAACCGTGGTCGGTCGCCCCATCGCCAGCACCCAGGAGATCGAGGTATGTATCCCCATCTCCAAGTGGTGGGAATGGGGCTGCACCTCTGCATCCCCCACACTGCATCTCTCTCCCCTGTCCCATCCCATCCTGCCCTGCCTCCCTCCCCTACCCATCCTAGCCCTGTACCCCTTACAACACTCTCCCACCCATCTCTCCACCTCCTAGAACCGCCCCCATGTCCCTCACCGCCCACAGCCCTGCACCTCATTCACCTCCATACACTGCTGCACTCCCATTATGTCTCTATACACTCCTGTGACCTCCACATCCTCCTGCACCTGTAACCTTCTGCCTCCCTCTGCATCATAATCAGAGAGAGAAAATAAAAAGGTAATAAAACCAGACAATAAAACTCAGACAGCAGCCCGGGGCCCAGGCAGAGCAGAGCCCCCTCAGTGCCAGGCGGCCAGCCTCTGGTCCCTTCGCTCTGGGGCTCAACCTTCACGCCGGGCACAGCAGCACTGCAGCCCCCTGGGCAAGGGGCCCGCGGGCATGGGAAGTCTCCTGCAGCTAGGGTGATCAAGTGACTGTGGGAGGGGCATGGAGTGAGCTGGAGGCGGGGCCTTGGGAACGGGCAGGGCAGGGAGTTGGGCAGGGGGCAGGGCAAGGGTGTTTGGTTTTCTGGAATTAGAAAGTTGGCAACCCTAGGTATGTGTACCCCTGAGGGTACATAGAGGTCTTCCAGGGAGTACATCAACTCATCTAGATATTTGCCTAATTGTAAAGCAGGCTACATAAAAAGCATTAGCAAAGTCAGTACAACGTTTCATACAGTGACTTGTTTATACTGCTCTATATGCTATACACTGAAATGTAAATACAATGTTTATATTCCAATTGATTTATTTTATAATTATGTGGTAAAAATGATAAAGTGAGCAATGTTTCAGTAGTAGAGTGCTGTGACACTTTTGTATTTCTATGTCTGATTTTGTAAGCAAGTAGTTTTTAAGTGAGGTGAAACTTGGGGTATGCAAAACAAATCAGACTCCAGAAAGGGGTACAGTAGTCTGGAAAGGTTGAGAGCCAGTGCTATAGATTAGTGGTTCTCAAAGCCAGTCCGCTGCTTGTTCAGGGAAAGCCCCTGGTGGGCCAGGCCAGTTTGTTTACCTGCCGTGTCCACATGTTCGGCTGATCGCAGCTACCACTGGCAGCGGGAAGCGGCACGTGCTGAGGGATGTGCTGGCCGCTGCTTCCCACAGTCCCCATTAGCCTGGAGCAGTGAACTGCGGCCAGTGGGAGCCGTGATCGGCCGAACCTGCAGATGCGGCAGGTAAACAAACCATTCCGGCCCACCAGGGGGTTTCCCTGAACAAGCGGTGGACCGGCTTTGAGAACCACTGCTATAGATGACCCTTGTAATGGGCCCAATCCTGAATCCAGTTTGTGGTGCTAATGAGTCCCATTGAGCTCAGTGGAAGAACAAGGCCCGCCCCAAGACTGCACTTCAGTCAGAAAAATCAAGACTTTTTTTTTTTTTTTTGAAAGCTGTCAGGTTGTAAGACTGGGATGAAGTCAATAAGGGGGAGTTGTGTGTGTGCATCTGACTGGTAATTGAGCCCACTAGTTCTTTTCCAAGCTCCTATATACCACATGGCCCAATAAGTAGAGCTGGTTGGAAATTTTCCCATGGAAACTTCTTTTTGCCAGAAAAGGTCTTTACAGCCAAAACAAAAATTTCTGTGAAAATTTTTTAGTAAATGTTCATGCAGTTTTTTTAAAACCTTATTAAAAACTTTTGTTTTGGTGGGGGGAAAAGTCAACTCACTCTTGCCTTTTTAATTCTCTACCCTATTTTTATTCCCCAGTGGTAATTTTTTTTAAGTAAAATTATGTTTTTCTCCATCAAAATGAAATGAAAAATTATGTTTAGAAACTTTTTTCATAAATAAATTCTCAGAAAATTTTGGACAAATTAAATACTTTTTTCAATAATGTGAAATATATATATTTTTACCAGCTCTATCAATAAGCTTTCACACATACAGTGGTTGCCACTTGTAAAAATGTTAAGTTCCTTTGCAAACTGTTAACGTTACAGTTGTACTTACTGTGCTGAGAATAGGGAAATATATTTGCTTTCCACAACGAACGCTCTGTATAACTTTTCATGAGTGATGTACTCAGATACTTGGATGCTAATATCTAAACTGCATTGTTAAATCTATTTACCTTAATTTGGGTTGTTGCTGATTATGCACTGTATGTATCTTCTGACTTTTAAAAACCAACTTTGTATTTGTGGATAATCTAAGCACTATACCCAGATGTACAGACACTCTTTTCTTAACCTGTGTATTTATTATATAATTTTTTAACATGAGCTTTAATAAAAATTATAAATTTCACCTGAGTGCTGCCTCTAGGCTACCACGACACTGCATACCTCTAGGCAGTCAAAAGTGTAGATTTTTATGGTAATTGCTCTAGATAGCACAATGGAGTGATGCAGTTTTAAAAAAAATCCCAGACTCTAAAATCCAGGAAGTTCATATTTAGGGAAGATTATGGGTGGTGGTTGTTTTTTTGGAGGAAGGGGGCAAAAATCAGACATTCAACTGACAATGTTCTATACATGCTTTTCCCCTCCCTCTTAATACAGTGTTCCATACTAATGAATGTTTCTTTGTGTTCATCTGGATATTGTATTTGTGATCTAGTGCCCACACTCCGTTAGCTTTCTCGGCAGCTTCTCTTATAGCAAGACTTTGCCAGAGGGGAGCTTGCAGCAGTGTGGCAGGATTGTTGTTCTCCGCAGGTGCAACTAAACACTGGATGATGTAAAACAAATACAGGACGAAGAATGACACCCCACCACCTTCCCCCTGCAAAAAATAGATTGAAATTCAAGGAGTTGAGAGCTATAGGCTTGATGGGATGTGACAATGAAATCAGGGGAGTGTTATATAAACACAAGGAGCTTGCTTCTCATCTCACTGACACAAGTCTAATTCAAGAGCAATTCAATTTAGTTCAATTGGCCTGATTCTGATCTCGCACCTGGTTTACACTGGTGTGATTCCATTGATTTCAGTGCAGTTTCTCTTGATCTATGTCAGTTTAAGGGAGACCAGAATCAGGCTACAATAAAGATGTGCTTATGCAAAATGCTAATATCAGCAGGGGCACTGTGCATCTTCACAGCCGCTAAGGCTGATAAAACACCTAGAGCAATAGCTTTAACTTCTGGCCATATGCTCAATTGGTGTAAATCAGTCTAACTCCATTTAATTTGATTTAGTTGGTGTTGGTCCTGCTTTAAGCAGGGAATTGGACTAGATGACCTCCTGAGTTCTCTTCCAACCCTGATATTCTATGATTCCACTGAAGTCAACAGAGCTATTTTGATTTACACATCTGAAGATCCAGCCTATTAAAACGAATAGTAATTCTTAAACTGCAGTGCATTTTCTCATTATTTCACACAGTTTGCAAATCACACACCAAGTGTAAGAAAGCCACCTGAGGGTTTTGTCTTATCTAACCTCACACTAGTGTAAATCGGGAGTAACTCCAGTGAAGTCACACTGATGTAAAATTAAGATAAGTGAAAGGAGAATCATGCCCAATGTATCTATTATGAAGAGTCCATAAGGCTACTCTATAACAATGTGAATGGGGGAATAAAAATATTTTCATGGAACTGATCACACAGGAGGAATGTATTAGACTTGTACTTACAGTGAATTTTGAAGTCCTTGTACTGTCTGTCTTCAATTGCTACCACGTACAAAGCGGCCCGGTCTGGAAACATAAGCCCTCCAGGTTTCTGTTGATGAATTGTGGGGAAATGGATCTCGTAATCTATTCACCTGACAAAGACATCACATTTTGAACTGCACATACAAAAACCAGACAAGCACCCCCCACCCCCGCATGCCTTCATTGTTCTCCTTCAGATTTTCACATCGGCTTTTAATATCTCAGCGATTCTTGCACCCTGCGGCAATGTTGTTAGATAAATAGCATCTATTGGAATTGTACCAGCTGTCACTCAAAAGCAAAGCTTACTTTTAAAATGAAAGGTTTCCCAGTTTACTGAGCTCCCCATGCTAATCTTTCTATTAAAGCCTAAGAAAGGGCACTTGAACATAACTGTGTCTTTTTGATGCTGGTGGTAGTAGAAGGGGAGGGCTTGCAACTGGAAAATAAACGACCAGACCTCCAGCAAGGAATATGACATGCAGAGCACCTACCAGCCACTTGTCTCGTGCAAAGATGACTGTGTTTAGCATTGACTCATAGAAAAGACAGTAACCCATCCATTCACTGATGATGATGTCTACTTTATCCTCAGGCAGTTCAACTTCTTCCACTTTACCTTTAAATATTGTGATGACTGAAAAAAGAATCCAAAAGAAATATGTTTCACATAATAAAAGCCTGACTAAAAGTACCTCACTGGTGAATGTCACTCTACCCTTGCTTTTCATTTTGATTTAAATATATAGACCTGATTCTCCTCTCTCTGCAGCGTAGATCAGGAGTGACTCCACTCAAGTTCATGAAGTTACACTAGTAAGGAAAAAAACAGTGTATGGGAGAAGGGGATCAGGCCCATGCAATATATAATACACAGAAAATCATTAGGGTATGTCTGTGGTGCACACTGCTTTCATCAGCATGTGGAGTACATACACGATGTCCTGTGTCTTCCACTCCCCCCACATCCCCAGCATGGGTATAATTACCATTACCAGTGTGGATGGTGTGAGGCTCGGCTTAGGCAAGTAGAGTAAAGACATGCCAGACCCTTATTGTATGCATCCTACATGGGGCTTTCTACATGCTCAAGTAGTGCCTTTCCCTGTTTTCAGCCACGTAGTGTCCTGCTGCTGGAGCCTGCTTTTCCCCACCACAGGCAGCTGCTGAAGCCTTTCCCTTCCACAGGGAGCTACACACCATAGTGTGGATACAGCCTGCTTTTCACTATGGCGTGTAGTCACACATTACGGTGTGCAGTGTAGATATACCCTTAGTAGCAATATAAAGGGACGTTGTCAAGATTAAACAACATATATTTAAAAAAACATTCCTTACCTGTTACAACATCTTCGATTACCAGCCCTTTGGAAGCTGGCATATGTCTAGGTCGTCAGTAGTGGGATGTAAAGAATTCATCCAAAACCCTGAATACACCCAACCCCAGGCTGTGCTTGGTTTCTAGTACTATTTGCCAACTCATCAGCCCAAGTCCTTGAACATTCATGGAGCTAGGAGCTGTCTGATCTCACACTGGTTTTACATGTGTTTTTCTTCCTTGACTTCAATGGAGTTACTCCTGATTTACATTGGTGCATGTAAATGAGATCTACATTGGGCATGTTGCAGTTTACACAGTTCTAAACCCACCCCCACTATCCTGCCCTCTCTCTCACAAACACATTCCCTTGTCCCAACCTCAGTCTCTCCCTAGCTATTTTTTCCAGACCTATTCCCAGCTCTGTCATAAGGGTTTATGGAAACACAAGATGTCTTCCACCCCCATCTTCCATCTTTGGAAACTCCCAAATTCACCAAGGTCTTCAAGCTAATAGGCAAGAAATGGTTCAAACCTCCATCTCTCTAAAGCAGCAGAAATGGGCAAACAGTCTCACTCCTGGTATAGCAATTGTTACACTAAACTCAGGATTAGAGACAGACACCTCAAACATCTTACTTCAATAGCTAGAGAACTGTCTTGGATTCCATGCAGCTATACGCTAGGGATTATGGAGCAATTCAGCTAGTATAAAAATGTTTGGAAATTCAAGCTATTTCATAAGATGTTTCCTCACTTCTCAACCCCAGGATTCTAAGGGTTAAACTGGAAAATATTTCTATGAGACAATTCTAATTTACTTTTTGCTTTTTATGTTGTTTTTAATGTCTTTGCTTGTCACCTGACCTTCAACAGTGAAATTTAGACTTGTTAGTTTCACTTCCTGGTCCTCATAAACAAGAACAACCTGGTGCATTTGGGTTTATAATGTTGCAGGAGAATGTTTAAATTTCAATTAAAGTATTTTAATTGAAAAAATGTTGTGATTTCAAATGAACCTTAGTCCATTTTATCCTGGGCTTGTGTAATTTTGAGCTATTTTCACAAACATCTGTCTTTCTATGTGCTGATGCATCATTGTGCATAGGGCAAAGTATAGAGAGCAAGGACAATATTCAGCCTTAAGTACAAAACAATGACTGAAGTTCAACAGCAATTTTAGGAACTGGAAATTCTTCAGATCACATCCAATCTGATTTCTTTATGAATGGTGTATACTTTTCCAGAATGGGTTGTTAGTCTATTTTGGACCCTTTTTCTCTGTCCTGACCTTGGTTTTCTTCTTTTACCTTCCCTAACAAATGTTTTTCATATTTCATGTTTCAGAAAATATAGGGGAAAAGACTTTTGTATTGAAGATTACTTAAAGTTTAGCTGGAATTAATTGAGCTGATTCTACTTCTTTAATGACATCTTTTCTGTCGCATCTCTAATTTCTGTTCTTTATGCCTGCAGAAATGAGTTCCGGGAAGAAAAGGATCTTTTTTTTGGTTTTTTTACACAAATTCTTTCTAATATCTAGCAACTTCCAAGAAGAACCTATTTGTGATTTCTGATGCCAACAAAAGAAATGATAAAAATCCATCTAGGTTTCAGTCACTGAAGTGTAATTTTATTTTTAAACACAGACTAGCAACCCCATTTCATTCTGGCCTTGTCCCCACTATGGTGAACAACCATAGTATGGGCATGGGTGTTACCCGCGGGTTTTTTATCCCAGAGCTCTTGGTAACTTTTACTCTGTGTGAGATGGTGTCAGGAAATAAATTAGGAGAGACATGGCCGTCCAACCGATAGATGGCTGGCACAAACAGGACAACACAAGAGTGCTTTCACTTAAAGCTAAACTTTACTTAGTCTCAAGCACTTATACACGTCTGTAACAGATTAGTAAAACACCCCCAACCCTTGATAATTACCAAAGCTGAGTGTGGCTTTTAAGTGACACAGTGGCAGGCTTCCGGTGCCCAAATTTTCCATCTGCTGGTGGGGACCGTAAGATGTATCCAGAGGGAGAGTCCAAAAAGAGTCCCCAAACGAGTCCAACTATCTCAAGCTTTTCCCCCTTATTTATACATTAGTAATAGAAGGACATGCTCCTTAAAGAAAACTTGTTAAGTAAGCAGTTTTAATGATCAAGCAAGAGGTTCCTTCTGATTATTGATTAACCCAGGTGTGGGTTTTTTCAGAGTTTGCAGCCTTGAGACCCCAATAGACATTCCTGGGGCACAACCTGCTCTTTTGAAATGCATGTATCAGCAACTTCAATACAATTCTTATCAGGAAGGACGCGGGGTCAAGTTGCCCTTTCTGTGGCACCCCAAACCCCCCTCCCTTCCTGCCTTGGTCAAGCTGAGACTGCTCAATGGCCAATTTACAGCTTGCTGACTAGGCTGCCTTTAACAATAAGCCATAGTGGTTTCAGGCACTTTACTGGTTTGCCAAAGTCTCCTCATACAGGGGGTTAAGTTGAACAATTTACAGGGAAAAAAGAGGTTCCACAAATGTGATGGGAATTAATCCTGACATCCTAATGACTCTCGTACTGAGACAACATATCTGATTTTTCTGTCATTCAACCCATGTTTCTGGAATAATAACTCTTTCAACTCTTCAGTCTGTGCAGCCATCCTTGACATAGGTACATTTTGTAGCTTCAATTCTTTTTGTAGCATGCATTGTTCCTCCCTGTCTATCCTTATATCCATGACTGGTGGACATTATTAGCTCTCACTTTCCTGGTAAGTTGAGAAGGGGTGTGAAGTATCAAGGAAGAAGATTTATTCATACATCTCATCTTCTTCATCATGTCCCTTCCATGGCTGGACTCTCCACAGGCTGAAAAGTGAGTCGTTGAGTCCATTGATAAAATGGAAAGCCCCAGGACAGAGAATTCTGTTTTCTTGAACTTTGATGTAATTTCTGGCTTTTTGTGTTTTTAATTCCCAACTCCAGGGGTCAGCACGAAGGGCTTTTCCCAAAGATTTTAATACCTCATCATTCCTATTAATGCCTCGGTTTTTAAAACAGGTTGTTTGAAGCATGGGTTGGAAAGCCGCAGCTGGGAGGCAGGTCAAGGAGGGTAGATGGTCAGGAAACTCTAGAAGGAAAGGCAAGCCTGACCCAAGGAAGGTGACAGAGCGCAGGTGTCCAGGGAGAGAGGAGGAGGAAACTGGCAGTGAGTGCGGGCTGAGATGAGCTTCAGAGAGTTGCAAGAGGTCAGGCAGCTGGGAAAGGATTGGGTCTCATGACAGTGGGAAAGCAAAGGATCAGCAGTCCTTTATTATATGATTATCTATTGTCATTTTGACACCCCCCAGCAAGTGCTGTTCCATAAAGTTCTTTTTAACAATTGCAGGTTTAACTTCTCTAACTACACAAGGTGGGAGCTCCTCTGCTTTGTTTATTTATGTCTGAGGGAAAAATTGCAAGTTACAAAACCAGCTTTGTTTCTTAAGCCTTGTCTTTGATGATGGAAATGTTAAGAATGTTACAGCAAAAAGTTCTCAGCTTACTTACAAAACTCTGAGGTTTGTTAACTCCCTTTCCCCCACCAAAGAGAAATACAGACAAACATGGATGAAAAAAGAAAACATGAAAAAGGAAAAGAGGATACTCCCTCTTCCGGTGAGGTAGCAGGTAGTTAAGAAAATATACTGTAAATGGTAAAGCAGGGTCACTTGAATTGGACTTAATTAGAATTGGTCAAAAATGTTCAAGCTAAAGTTTTTTTCATCTCCAAATGAGCTTTTTTGAAGAAAAAAAATCCTGTTGACTTTTTTGATTGATCTCACTTTTTGCAATATTTTTCATGTCATTTTAGTTGAAATTATTATTGAAAAAATTATAAAACATTGACATGATCATTAGAATATTTTTTTTACTCAGAACCTATTTTTCAGTAAATAAAATTTGTTCATAATTGTTTTGTTTTCTATAAAAGATTGATTAACAAAATCCAGGACAAGTTCCAGGACAAGTTTTTAAAAATTGATCAATTTATAACCCAGAAGAAAGAAAACAACTTCAACATTTGACTGGCCCCTTTGTGGTCAGGTTAGAAAGGCTTGATTGGCGTTCCAGTTCCATTGTTAGACAGTTTTCTATCCCAGAAAAATGAGCAGGCAAAATGAAATCTTGGATCTGCTAAGGTAGGTTGGTAAAATCCTGGCCCCATTGAAATGAACTGGAGTTTTGTCATTGACTTCAGTGGAGCCAGGATTTCACTCTTAATGTTCAGTAGGTTGGACACCCATAAGCTGGAGTGGAAAATAAAGAAAAGAACAGATACAAAACAAAAGCAAAGACAAGAAAAGCGTTTTCTCAGTTCATCTTGAGTTTTATAATTTTCCATTCTTGGAAAACTACTAGCCTGTTCACAGCCATCCTTTCAGAATTTTCCAATAGCTCTTAGTTCAAAATCAAGGAAACTTGAACAAACTCAAAACAAATCAGAGCCCAATTCTCAAAACAAAGTTCAGACAAGTTCCCAGCATTCAATGGGTAGTTCTTAGCATGACTCTGGTTAAATGATTTAACTGTTAAGGCAATAATTCATAGTGCATAGCCTTAAATCTGTTAAAATCTCTCTCTTGGAAGTAGGACCAGAGGTATTTGTTAAGGAGCAGGAAAGAGGAACTGAGAACATGCATCCTTAAGCTTAAATGACCAGATAAATACATCCCACCATCTCTTACAGACATACAGCCTGACTGTGATCTCACATCAGCTTTGCAGTGGTACAGCTCCTTTGGCTTCAGTGGATCCACTCCACATGTGCATTAGTGGGACTTTCAAAGTATTATTCCATCTTCACACTGAGAAGAATCAGGTCCATTTTCTTTAAAAATCCTGGACAGCTCACTCAGCAGAGAGAGGTAATTTTATCTCCATGGAACACAAACATAAAAGTCTGCACAAACACCTGCCCTGCTTTCCAAAATCATCTGCTTCTTGACAGACTCTTTCACAACACATTGGCACCTCACTCAGAAACTGCTAGCAGTTTTGGACTTGGCTGCCTTTCCCCAGCTATCTACAGTGGCTGTTTTGAAAAACAATTCCTGTCAGGTGTTTTGTCAGCAGCACATTAGTTTCAAGGAGCTGAGAAGGTTATTAAGTTTGGAGTGGCTGAAGACCTAACTTGCAGACTGCAGGGAGAGCACACAGTGAAGCTTGTTAAATTGCTGGCAAGTCACCAAAGGGGGAGGGGGGATTGAATCGCATCACCTGGATCAACAAAGAATAATAATAAGCAGTAAAACTCCGCAAAGGGAGGAAGAAATTCCATTCCGGGGATGAGGTAGATCCATCTGAACAAAGACCCAGACCCTATCCACACCAATGTGAATACAGAGTAGTATCAGTGAGATTCATTCATTTACATTAGTGGAAAACCAATGAGCTCAAAATGAGGGCCAACATTTATTAACAGAGCTTGATTCTTCTGCTTACACTGAGAGGGGAAGAAGAGTGGGTTGTAGCAAGGAAAGCAGTAAAGGAGTGTTTAAAATAAAGCAGAGCCCCGTCTTTATCTTACATTCTCTTCCTAATTGCTTTTCCTGTTACAACCCCACAACACACAGACTCACACACTTGTTCTACACCTTTAGAGTTGTTGTGCAAAATGGGTGCAACACTTCAAATGCAAAATCAATGCAAGTGACACTGCTTTGCCACTTACAGTGTATTTTCTTAACTACCTTTACAATGTGCAACTTACACCATATAAGTCATACCCCATAGCAGCTAAAGTGCAAGGATCATGTTTTGCTGATACAAGGCTTTTAAGATTCCGTTATTTGAGTTTTAATATAAAGAATGTACATGGATCATACCTAGTTAAGGGCACAGTTATATATTCACTGAATGATTCTGACATTGTGTATGTGTGGTCCCTCCACTTTCATCTGTATGGGCCAGTGCATTTGGCCCACACACTTCCCTGGGAACAGCACTCACATCAGCTCTGAATATGGCCCACTATTTGCAATTTATACTCATTTACTCTGGTAGCAAGTTCTCTGTGATTTTTTCTATAAGCACATAGAACTCTGAATCTTATGAAATAATTAGGCAACTCTTGTTTGAAAAGGGATCAAACAACCCTTGGCTCATGTTAGAAATGTTTCAAAAGTGTTTTGATTATGCAGAATACATATTAGGTGTATATTCTATTTGCCTTCATTTAAGTTACATCCCACCTAAGCTTTCAATTTAATATACCTGCCTCCAAGTACAGTGAGTTATACAAACCAGATTGGAACAACCTACGCATTCTTTCCCACTGACGTTTCTAATTCAAAGGTGTACTCCTTTCTAAATACTCGCTCGCTTTCTTTTTTAACCAAGAATGGAAATAGAGGGGGTGAGGTGAATCACAGAAGCTAATTGAATTCGCAGCACCATGTGGATTAAGTAACCCATTTGATTTGAATAAGCCTAACTTTACAGCAAAATCCAGCCTTGAGCTGTTTATTGTGTTATCATAATAGCAGGTATGCATAAAGTAATGTAAGTGCTTCGTTTTACTTCTGTGGAAGGTCACAAGTATGCTCTGATTCTCCTCTCACTTTCACAGGTGAAAACCAGGAGTAACTTATTAAAGTCAATGGAATTGCACCATGATAATATTGGTGTAAATGAGAGCATATATTTTACTTACAGTAATGCTAAAGGTGATCTAGATCTGGTTGCATTATTTGTTACAAATAATTATTTCCCTTTATAATTAGCAAATTATTCAGAAGTGTGTCCTGACTTTCTCCAGAAATATTCATTATTTGTAAGTTTTCTTCCAAATAGTTTGGACAAATAATTTTTCAAACAATGGGTTGTTTGCAAACTGTTCCCTTTGCTACAATACACCCTTCATGTTTTGTCATAGTTACTGAAGTGAGATGGCACTGGGTCTGTTCCCTGACTGGACAATTGAAATGTTTGACACAGGAGAATAAAAAAATGTAGTGATTAGAGATGAATGCACTTTCCAATATTAATTTTTAGACAAATCATTATCTGTGCTAAAATATGTTGAAACATTTAGGATTCACAGAAACTTTTCTGAACACCTAGCACTAGTACAAATACTTCTGCATACCAAATAATAGAAACCCATTAATCTTAGCAAACAGAACTCAATGTTTCTATTCACAAAAATAATCAGAAATCATGGGGGGTGGGAGATTACTGTTTGACCAGCATTAAGTTGAACTATGTGATACTAAAGCTGTGTGTTAGATGATCTGGAAAACTTGGCATTGGAAAACTAGATCCTGAAATATGAGTTTGCCTGAATTTTTTTATGTGGATGCATCATTTTGGGAAACAATGAAGCCAGTACAAGCTTAATGTCCCACTTAAACTCTATTTTAAAATTTAAATGAAGCACAGAGGTGAATTTTATCCTTCCAGAATATGATTGCTACAATCATCACTTTCGTCAATACTCAGGTATCCTACTTCTATCACATGTCAAAATGGTCCTGATGATTCCTTTGGGGTGAATTTTAGCACTGTTGACAGCTGCCAGAATGACAGGCCTGTAGACTGAAATTTTACACTCTCTCTCTCTCTCTCTCTCTCTGGGGGGAGGGGAAGGTTGCACTGCCACTAGCTGTGTTTTACCTAGTTTTTGGTAAACAGCTGTCAGTTCAGCTCCTTTCACTGGCTCTAGTCTAAATTAACTTTAAAGGATTTTTGTTTTTAATTTAAAGGTTCTATGAGTTTTAGAAGAGGAGAACTGGATCCTTGGAGTCAGGGCTTGCTCTCATTTATACCAGTGTACTGTGGAGATATTCCATTAATTTCATTGGAGTGACTCCAGATTTACACTGGTGCAACCGGGAGTAGAGTATGGCCCTTGGACTCTCTAGAGAATGGTGTGTCTTGGTAAACAAAGAAAGAGGTGTTTACTCTGGGTTTTACACTGGTGTGAACTAATTGATGTCAGTGGTGTTACTCTTGATTTCTACCTATGTTAGTGACAGCACAATGAGGCCAAAATTATTCATTATGGAGGATCATAGATTCAGAGAGGTTAGAGATGGATCTATCTGAAAAAAAAGGTAATTTGCCCAGTCATTGAACCCCATAGAGAAGGCTTGTAGGAGTCCCATTTCATTATCAGATTTCTGTACATAACACCAGAAATAGCTCTGGATCAATATCCCAGACCTCAGAGCTGAACACCTCCCAAGCATCGAATGTGTTTGAAATTGGAACCAAGTCCTAGATTAGAATATTTCAGATAGCCCCCATCTTTATATAAGAACATAAGAATGGCCATACTGGGTCAGACCAAAGGTCCATCTAGCCCAGTATCCCGTCTTCTGTCAGTGGCCAGTGCCAGGTGCCCCAGAGGGAATGAACAGAAGAGGTAATCATCAAGTGGTCCATCCCCTGTTGCCCATTCCCAGATTCTGGCAAACAGAGACTAGGGACACCATCCTGGCCCATCCTAGCTAATAGCCATTGATGGACCTATCCTCCATGAACTTATCTAATTCTTTTTTGAACCCTCTTATCATCTTGGCCTTCACAACATCCTCTGGCAAGGAGTTCCACAGGTTGACTGTGCATAGTGTGGAAAAATACTTCCTTTGGTTTGTTTTAAACCTGCTGTCTATTAATTTCTGCCCATTAATTTCATTTGGTGACCCCTTTAATAAGTTGAACAACATCCCCCCCACAGATCTAAACACCCAAGAACACATTGAAATCTATGTCCAAATTTTTGCACTTTGAGTCTTCATGCTAAAGACGAAACAGGACTCAGCTAGAATGAATATAAAGGGGATTCTTCACTGAGGCTACTGGACACAGACAGACCCTGTGGTTCTCTCTAGTTCGATAGCTCCCAGACTGTCCGGTTTAGTTTCACCACTCACAGCTCCCTAAATGTCAGTCTAGATTAAGCAGTCATGGAAGGTATTGCTGACTACATGGCAGAGACCACTGCAGCTGCTTTTAATATTTAAAAAAATAGCCTTGCAATCCTTTCTCTGGCAAAACTATAGTTCAAGTCAATGAGAGTTTTACTGGAGAGAAAACCGGTTGGCAGAGAAGAGAGTGCACTGCCAACAGGGAATTCTTCGGGTATGTCTTCACTGGAGAGTTAGCCCAGGATCTAACATGGGTGTTTAACCTAACCCCCTGCAGTCCACACAGAACCTCTTACTCATGCTTGAGGGTGCTTTAAACCCAGGTTAGCATATGCTGCTGGGCTTGAGCTTGTGTTTCTTCTCAGCCCAGGCTGGCGACCCATCTACATTGCAGTGAGGACACAGGCTAATCAAGTCCTCCACTGCATTCCCACAATTCCACCTCCGCCATATTTTCTTGCTCTCTACCTCCTCCCTTCTTCTGCACTGGAAGTCACCTACACTAGCTCGGCATTTAAACCCCAAGTTGCCTGTTACAGTTACAGTCCCCCCAGAGTGCTGTCTGCTGGCCAGAAGCTGACAGCAGCAGCTTAGCCCCTGCAGCTTAGCAGCAGCTGGCAACAGCACAGCTTAGTACAGGGCTAAGAGCCACAGGATGTCCTGCCAAAAGCCTACCCCAGCACAGGGGCACTTAGTACAGCACCAGTGTGGATTCAGCTACATGAGTCTGGCACAGGGTAGAGGTCCGCACTAGGGAACATGTGACAGGTTGGATCACAGAAACCCCTTGGTAGCTACCACCCAATGTGCCAAGACGACCTCTGCTCCTGCTTTCCCTGCCAGCTCAGGATTCCAGCACCCTGCCTTACTGAGCCAGACACTCCCGTCTGCTCCAACAAGACCCAGGGTCTGAATTACTTGTCCCAAAGCTGCAGGTTTACCTGAAAGCAGCTCACAGAAGTGAGCTTGTCTTTAACACTCAGATGCCCAACTCCCAATGGGGTCTAAACCCAAATAAATCCGTTTTACCCTGTATAAAGCTTATGCAGGGTAAACTCATAAATTGTTCGCCCTCTATAACACTAATAGAGAGATATGCACAGTTGTTTGCTCCCCTAGGTATTAATACATACTCTGAGTTAATTAATAAGTAAAAAGTGATGTTATTAAATACAGAAAGTAGGATTTAAGTGGTTCCAAGTAGTAACAGAACAAAGTAAGTCACCAAGCAAAATAAAATAAAACACGCAAATCTATGTCTAATCAAATTGAATACAGATAATCTCACCCTCAGAGATGCTTCAGTAAGTTTTTTCTCAGACTGGACACCTTCCAGGCCTGGGCACAGTTCTTTCCCCGGTACAGCTCTTGTTCCAGCTCAGGTGGTAGCTAGGGGATTCTTCATGATGGCTCCTCTCCTCCCTTTGTTCTCTTCCACCCCTTTATATATCTTTTGCTTAAGGCGGGAATCCTTTGTCTCTCTCTGGGTTTCCACCCCCCCTTACTGGAAAAGCACCAGGTTAAAGATGGATTCCAGTTCAGGTGACATGATCACATGTCACTGTAAGACCCCAAGCCTTCATTCCTCCCAGCCTGACTCACAGGAAGGTTTGCCTGCAAACAGAGCCATCCGGTCAATTGTCCTGGTTGATGGGAGCCATTAAGATTCCAAACCACCATTAATGGCCCACACTTTGCATAATTACAGTAGGCCCTCAGAGTCACATTTCATATTTCTAGTTTCAGATACAAGTGTTACATTTATACAACTAGGATGACCACACTCAGTAGATTATAAGCTTTGTAATGATACCTTACCAGAGACCTTCTGCATGAAGCATATTCCAGTTACATTATATTCACTCATTATCAATTTTGTATAAAACCGTACAGACTGCACAACAGCACACAACGTTCTACCAGGGCTGGGCTAGCCCTGACTCACCCTGCAATGAAGACACCTTCCATGAGAGACCCCTTGAGTCTTGAACTTGTCCCCAACCCCAGTTTGAAAAAGCCTCTGTAAAGGTCACCTATTTGCTGTGGATTGAGGGATCACTGAAGGTAGCATTTGGGGTCTATTTTGCTACATTGAATTACCAGCTAGTTAGGTTCATTTACTTTCATTGCACATAAGCATTGATGTGCTCCTGGGTGATTATTCCGGGGGGGATTGTGATTCTCAGTAATTGTCCAGGTGCCTAGAGCTGTAAATAGGGATTATTTTGTTTTCTATTTATATCTAAATAAAGAAATCATCAGCTGTATGTACCAAACCATCAATTACATGTAAACTATACAACAGAAATCAATCAGAGAGCGCAGGCCCCAGTCTGCCACCATTTTTCACAGAAACTATTCTTAGATGTCTTACTGTTGTCCAAGTGGTTCGCCTTGATAATTTTTTCTGAGTAGTCAGATATACTGGAGCATTCAATCTAAAGAAGAACAGGACAAAGGAGAGCTTTGTGTTAAAGACTTCAGACATACTGAACAGAAATAAAATCTATTGAACACAGCAGAATCTGTACGAAACATGCAACCATAGACTGCAGATAAATCAAAGCTTTATCTGCAGTCCCATCGTGGAGAGGGTGATATCTTAGCATGAAAACTGTGAAGTGTGTGTATTATATGTGAGATTTTCTCTAAACCCATGTGAAAATATGAAAGAAAGAGGTCATATGTAATAGACTGCATAGCATATATAATACCTTAATTTATCCCAATTACTTCAGAATCTGTTAGAAAATCTGTTACGTTCCTCCACCACCACCCAAAAAAAGTCAACCATTAAAAGAACTCAAGAGAAAGAATAGCATGTTGCAAAATTTCCAAACACAGTTGAAAAAATATGCTTCCAAACTGTTCAAGTTGTGTCTACATCCAAAAGCATTTCAGTACTTGTCTGTTTGGAAAAGCAATTATTCATCAGTTCCATCATTTACCTACTTTGATATGTACCATTGAAAGGGAATTCCAAAATTCACAGATACTAAATTATTGGTATATTTTATGTACTTTTAAAACAACCTTCAGAATTCTTATGCCTCCAGGACCTTCTTCTAGCGCTCTCTTGTGTCCTATATCAAATGCTGTGCTGCTTCCCACATCTATTTTGGAGACTCTCACAGTCAGATTCTGCTCTCACAGGGATTTTACATCCATCTGACTCCATTGGGCCTGATTATCCTCTCATTAACATCTGCATATTTCAGCATAAAACAGAGTCATGGGCTTCAGCAGAGTTACTTCTGTAATGTGAAAGAGGTCTAAACTAGTCCTTCAGTTATTCCTTCCTGGCTTGAAAAATGTACAGACTACATCTTCAATAGCACCTGATCTGTTCTGGACACACCTGAGGAGATATGGGGCATAAGTGGCTTTCCATCTTTTTTCTATTCTCCACAGTGGCTTTCCATCATCTCTCAACCCCATTTCCCAATCCTGGCAGCCAGGAGCCAGTTAGGCCCTTGGCACAAGTTACCACAACCACAGAGGTGGTTCCACTTATCTAGGATCAGTGGAGCACAGCACACTTTGGTCACGTCCCCTGCAGCCCACCAATATGCCCCTATGCTGTAAGAGTGGAGGGTGGCTTTAAACCACCCCAGCATTCGCCTATGCAAAGGGAATGCCCAGCTGTCCCCTTGTGCTACCTGATCAGAACAAAGAAGTTGGAAGTAGGAATTGGTTTTTACAAATCACACTGTCTTCCTTCCATATTGGAATGATGCTGAATCAGATCTAGGAGGCCAAGTAGAGCAGGTATTAAAAAAAAATCTGGCAGATGTGGGTAAGTGGAGTGCCTTGTTTAGTAGCTGCTCTCTATACTAACCTGGGAAATGTACCACAATTCTCAAATTCTGTCAACGAATGTTCACATATTGATATTCTACCAATAAATGTCCTTCCATATTTATGAAAATATCACGACCCACCTACACCCTCCGTCAGCTCTGTGCCCTGAGCTTGAAATGCAGACTGTCATAAGGCGGGATGTGTCTGGGACAAATTCTGAACTCTGCTTTGTACTGTAACCATCATTTTTGGATTAGGGCATCCATTTTGTAGTAGGGGCTGAATTCATGTCTAACCTTGCCCAAGGCAAGATTCCTATGATGAATTCTAGACAGCCACCCTGCCCAGGAAAGGTGCTTGTTCCCTAGTTGAATGACTATAACTGAGAAGCCATGACAGAGCTACCTAGGGTAGAGTTTCTCAAACTTTTTTGATCGGGCCCCCCTTCTTTGTGTCTGTTTACAGCCTCTTCCTCCCCCACAAGTACATAGACCACCACCTAGTTCTGAAGGCAGCTCTGCGCCAGCAGCAGCACAGAAGTAAGAGAGGCAATGTGAAAAGTGATATTTGTCAATATCCTAGTGCCCTATTGCCATACTTACTTTCTGTGCTGCTGCTATCCTGGGGTTGACCGCTGGAGCCCTGCTGTCTCCTGGTGAGGGATTGAGCGTGCGGGGATGGAGAAGAGAGTCTGGGAGGCATGGCTCTGTCCGTCCCATTTATCTCCTCCTCCCGGGTGTGCATGGCCCTTCTGCACGAGCCCCAGCCACCTGGGGCTGACAGCCAGAGCTCTTCAAAAACCCAAACCAAGCAAAAAAAAGCACATAGCTCGCACCTCCCTTGACACATTCCCGCGCCTCGTTGTTTGAGACCCGTTGATCTAGCACCATCATATTTCATTGTCTCTCAACTGCCAGCCAATCTCATGGAACAATGGTCTCTCTGCAGGGGGTGTTCCTTGTGTTCCTGTCCCAGTGTCCCCTAAGGAGTGAAACTAGAAGCCAGATTGCCCGCAGCTAGGTGGAACTCTGGGGGAGCATGTGTAAGCAACTGGGGGGCGTGGGAGATCAGTGGCACTGGTTTCAGGGATCAGGGAGGCTGGACTGCGGAGTCCCATGTCCCAAGGAAGGACTAAGACAAGAGGTCTGTGCATGAGAATGTGCCCTACAGACCCAGAGCTAAAAATAGCCACTAGAGTACCCAGGCTCAGGGGGCTTTGAAGCACATGGGACAAAGCTGCTGGATCCACTTACAACAGACTGGTGACCATCAATAGGGGGACTGGGCCAAGTTGTAACACAGATCATAACGGTTTTTTGATGTCATAAACACTTTAGCTTGCAAAGTTTGTAAGTGCTACAAGAGAGAGACTTTTTCCTGCAGAGTTTATACATTCTTCAGCTCACTCCTGTAGAGCTGTTAAGTTCTGCAAAAGAAAGACTGACGCCTTCCTCCAGCAGAGTTCAAAACTCTGCTGACACTTCCAGCCCCAGCACATTTATCTGAAACGGTTGGTTATCTAATTGAATTGATTATTTAAATAAATTGTAATGGCCCTTATTACTTGTAGATAATTAGCTAAGAAATAGTACAGTATAAAAATGAGAGAGTAAACTAATTAACCAAAATGCTATATTTGGAATAATAGATTCCTTTGGGTGGAAAGAACCTTGAACTAGGTCACCTAATCCATCCTCCAGCATTATTATGGGAGTATTAAAGTAATTATCCATTACCATCTCTCTAGGCAGCTTAATCTTCTGACGGAGCTATTCTGAGAGTTATAATAATTTTCCAGATATTTTACTTAATTTTCACATGCTGCAACTTCAAGGGACACTGCCAACTTAAAATTCACATTTGTGGCAGAAAAAGTATACCTACTGTTAGAATTAGCACCTAAGACAACTGTAACTGAAAGAGACCAATTTGTTTAGTGTGTCTATTTGAGAGCACTTTTTGATTATGGTTGGTTTAATAGCTTCCTTTGTATCATGAGTCATTTAGTCAGTTTCTCCTTCATTTATGTGGGTGTTTCACCCATAAAAAGGAGAAAGAAACATTTTCTTGAAATAGGAACTTGCATCCATAAAAGCACAAAAATTTACAGGGGGACTCAAGGGTCAGTATTGTACTTAAAATGACTTTTAACTTTTTTTGTTTTTAAACTGACTAGATTTAAAGTTGAAGGTGTCCTTGTTTTTTCCTCACTGGACTAATGGGAATTACTGATCCTTGTCTTCTTTTAAATTCTCCTTTCTCATGTTTATAGATAGATAACTTTCACCTCCAGCATATTTTCACCAGACTGCACATGCTCAGTTCTCTCCAGTTTTTCTCATAAATCTTACTTAAAGTCTTTTAATGGGCATGAAATGAGGGGTTAAGAGTCATGGCTTCTGTCCCCAGCTTGGCCATTAACTCTGCCTGACTCTGCATGTCATTTAACCTCTCTATGCCTCAGTTCCTTCACCTGGAAAATGGGGATCATGACAGTTATCCATGTTTGTAAAAGTGCTTTAATATCTGTAGAAAACTATATGTTTTTCCCTCTGAAGTCTACTAATTTGTGTCTCTTTTTTAAAATGTGGCACACAAAACTATGCAGTAAACTGATCGATCCCTAAGCATTGCTGGGAAGTGCACAATAATAACCTTGCTGGATTTATGCCATTCTTATTATTACAACCCAAGATAAACATATGCTTTTTTTGTAGTAGCATCAGATTGTTGACAAGAATTCAATTTATATCCCACTAGAGTTGCTTTAATCGCAGTACTGCTGCCTAGCCAATGTCCCTCCATTTAAAATGTGTGCATTTCATTATTTCTTCCTCCATGAACCACTTTACATTTGCCTTTATTGAATTGCCTTGATGGATTTTTCAGTCCATGTCACCAGCACACTTATGATTATTGTTATATTATATAGTGGTAGCACCTAAAAATTTTCCAGTTCCCGTAGCTAACTTGGCAATGTTACCTCAATATTTGGAGTAAATACTGAGGCACAAGTGGAAAGTTTTAAAGTGCAACCATTATACCTATCAAACTATCTGGGATTCTGTCCAAACTTTGTGTCATCTGCTAGTGTGATTAGTGCAATCTTTTCTTTTTCCTCCAAGTTGTAAATCCAAACACTGAGTAGTGCTGTACCTTGAACAAACCCCTTGGGAAACCACATGCTATATATCCTCCAAATTTGACATCAAAGCATCTGTAATGCTGTGTGTAATCCTCATTGCTCTAACTTTAGGAATGTCATATGGAAGTCTCTAAAATGCCCCGCTAGAGATACTATGTCCAATGAATTTCTTTTAATCACTAAAGGCTGAGTTATGGTTGGCCCTTTGAAATTGCATGGGGTAGGATGGAGGGACTGCACGGAGCCTCCCCTTTTTGTGTAGCCCACGTAAAGGCCAATCATAATTGCACTGTGTGCACTCGAGAACACTACGACTGCTCCCTGCGAGCACCCTTGTGCGCATAAACCACCCCAAAAGGAAGAGCTGGTAGAGTCATGGCCTTACCCCCATCTTTTGCCTTTGGTCCTGCAGCAGGACAGGCATGTAGAAGGGAATAATGAAGGGCTGTAACAACAGGCACACCTCAGAGATCCTAGGGAAGAATTCTGCTTCCTTGAGGTGGAATGTCTTTCCTAGCTTCATTAAGGCATGGCTTCCCTTGCTGTGGGTGGTTTGCACAGTCCAGCCCTGCCACGGTAATCTTAGCAAAGAAAGGGTCCAATTTCACCACCCTTACTTACATTTCTCTATGTCTTATGTTTTAATTAGACTTCTAATTCCTTGTGTTTATTCATGCTACCTCTTGAATTGGGTACAGAGACATCTACACATTTAGAGGTTGCTACCAGCCTTTCTAACCAGAGCTGTGCAGAGTTCCTTTTCATGAAGAACTTTGAGATTTTTTAAATTTAGGTTCATTTCAGCTAGGAATAAAAATCAAAAGATTCAAAATTCTTCACACTGTAAAGTTCTGGTGAAAAAATTGTTTTGGGTCAATCCAAATATTTTGTTTCAATTTCAACTTTTAAGAAATGGTATCATATTATAATATATAATGCAAAATAAAAACGTCTAAATAAAAAGTAATTCAAAACAAAAAACTGAAATGTTTCATTCCAGAAATATCAAAATGGAGCACTTTGACATTGTTGGAACTTTTCCCCCCAGATTTCTTCTAAAACAAAATTCCAGCCAAATCAACCCAATTTTCTAAGTATTTTGATTAGACATAATTTCAACTTCCGATGGAATATGGTCCCATTTAAGTTTCTCCAACCATTCTTAATTCTAACTCCATCTGTCTCTTCCCAGCTCTGCCTTTGATTTGCTTCTCAAATGTGAATTTGATCCCCTAAACCTCTATTCTTTTTACTATGGATTCTCCTGATACACTGATCATCAATTTGCATAGCCAGGTTTTAGCACCTCACTGTGTCCCTACCACTTCCTTTTTAAAGAGTCCCACTCTTGCTAGCCTAGAACACAGGAGACTATGTGCTTCGCTTGATGTTACAATGGAGCCTGTGTGATATCAATGGTTCCTGAACTTTACACACTTGATTTCAAATACCCTGGCAAGAAAACCAACAATTCTAACTAAACCATTGCACCCAGAAAACTGATACCTGGGTCATTTGTCCAAGAAGAGAGGTAGCATATACCCTCATGCTAAAGAGTTAGAAGCATTCATTATGTTAACTTGCTGTTGCCCTATAATGTTTTCCATATCATGTGTTTATCTCTAATTTAATTAATACCCAATTAAACTAATGTCAGCCATATGTCTTCATGTCCTAATGGATCAATTCATAATTGCCTTTGCTCCCTGGTTTGGCTAAAAACACCATAGAATGCGGATAGTTTTGCTGCAGAAGATGATTCACATTTTGCACACCTGCAAAACTGGAGCTGGTCTCAGGTTTCAAAGGCTAAGCAAGAACTTCAGCAGCTCATCACTAGCCCACTCCAGCTAGGAACAGGCCACACTCCTGCTCCCTTCCCTAGGTTCTTACACCAAGTCACCCAGTAAGCTCCTGCTCCACCTCTGTACTCGCTTCCCTGGTCACACTGACCCTCCTTCACTTGTTTGAAACTCATGGATACTACTAGAAGGTCACTAACGAAGAAGGCAGTGAGAAAGGAATACATTCAAGACCTTGAACTGGGAGACAAGAGGAGAACTAGATAAGTGAACTGGGACTTGGATGAGAGGAGAAGAGGATGAGAGAACAGTTAGAAATAAGAGAGTGTTGTTAGTGACTCTCTGGCTCATAAGTTAGGTGTGTACATGGTTAACATTAAAAAGTCAGCATTTACCAATAATTCCCACAGGGGCTATCTGAGGCACCACAGTTATTTCCTATTTTACATCTAGAGAAAAAAGCCCTGTGTGATAACTCTTTGAAAATGTTGGCTTTTTAACATGCACTCAGGCCCAGGGTGTTTGAGGCTCTTAACTACCACATAGGCAGCACCGAGTTCAGTTCTGTTCTGAAAAGTGGCCATAAAAACAGAATTGCCTGGTGCTCCATCTTTATTGTCACTGAGGCTTCAGGTCAAATGTGCTCAGTTTACAGGCAAAAATATGTGCTTGCCAACTGCCAGCCCTGCATATTCAGTCTAGGCTCTAAAGCTAACATTTTCAATAGTGGCTTCGAATTTGGCTGTATCCATTTTGCACACCCCAACCTGACACACCTGGTGCCTCAGATTAGGCACCCAAAAATTGTGGCATCCAAAATCTAGGGCCACTTTTGAAAATTTGGGCCTAAGAGTCAAGCTGAGTTCTTTGCATTTCATACTTCATCAGTAAGGCTACCTTTTAGTCACAGGTATTTTTAGTAAAGGTCATGGACAGGTGATGGGCAGTAAACAAAAATTCGCAGCCCGAGACCTGTCCATGACTTTTACTGTATCCCTGACTAAAACTTGGGGTGCGGCGGCTCAGAGGGGCAGCTCAGGGGGTGCCGTGGGTGCTGAGAGGATGTGGGCTGGGGGGCGCAGAAGGTACTTGGGGGAGGTGTGGCCTGGGTGGGGGCACCACGGGTGCTGGGGAGCGTGGTGGAGGGGCCATCGTGGATGTAGTGGGGGGGCACTGCGGGTGCTGGTGGGGGGAGGTTGGCAGGACCCGGGCAGGTTCCCTACCCAGCTCCCGGGAAGTGGCGACCTCCAGCTCCTACCTCCACATGCTGCCTCCACTCTGCCCCAAGCCCTGGTTCTGCAGCTCCCACTGGCTGAAAACTGTAGCCAGTGGGAGCTGTGGGCGGAGGCAGCACATGGAGCTAGGAGCTGAGGGAGGGGAGTTCCTGTTGCCCTTCCGGGGAAGCCCCACTCCAGGTAAGCACCGCCCCACACTCCAATCCCCAGCCCTGAGCCCCCCACCCACCCAAACTCCTGCTGCTTGGGGTTAGGGGGGCCTGAGCATGTCCCAGCAGCAGCCAGTACGACTGGCACAAGGGCTGCCCAAGCTGCTCAGGCGGTTCCTGAGCCAGGCAGGCAGGCCGCTACAGAAGTCACGGAGGTCACAGAAAGTCATGGAATCTGTGACCTCTGTGACAAACATAGAGCTTTATTCATCAGTAATAGTACAGATCCTTCACTTAGGCCCTGAATTAAATCTGTCTGGGCAACCCTTTTGTCTTCATTTCACAGCTGTAACTAATTGGAACTTAGAAAACAATTTTGTCAATGGAGGAATAAAAGAAGGAATAAAATCCAGCTCACTCTCTGAGCTGTTTTGACTCTGCAGGGCAAACAGGAGTGAAAAACAATAAGAACTTTCATCAATCACTTTGAAGTCACCAGAAATAGCTCTGAATACAGAAAGGGAGCAGACTTGTTGAGTAAGAAGATACAACTTTTACACAATCACTTCTCAGAGTAGAACTGCACTTTAGTGTTCCCTACGTACAGTACATTTAAAGTAATCATTCCCTGCCTTTTCTGAGAAGTGGAGTAATGGATATGGAAAGGTTACAGATGCTTTCTGTTTCAGCTCCTTTAGTTGTTATGCACAGGGAGGCTAGATTGGAGGAATTTGTTTTTGGTGCTTTGAAGGTCCCAAGAACATAAGAAAAATCAGAAAAAGCAGCACACTCCCTATCAACTTTTCCATGAGGAGCAAATGCCTTTAATGTTTGCAGGAAAAAGAGACTGCTTTTTTTTTTTACTAGGATCAGTGCAGGCCACACACACAACAATCACAAGGAAACACGAAACAGCTAAAAGAGGGATCCCTTCACTCTTTTGAAAGGATGTCATCGGCCAGATCCTTAGCTGGTGCAAATCGGCATAGCTCCACTGAATCAATGGAGCGGCACCCATTTATGCCAGCTGAGGATCTGGCCCACAATGTAAGGTTGTAGGTCAAAACAAGACATGGAAACACATGAAAAAATAAAAGAAAACCTACGTTTCCCCCTCTCTCCTTCTCCAAAATAAAGTTGTTAGGAAAAATTCTTCTTACCCCGTACACCTTCTTGGCTCCTGCCTTGGCAGCAAACATTGAGAGGATTCCTGTGCCACTTCCAACATCCAATACAATCTTATCCTTAAAAACATGTTTATTGTGATACATGGAGTTTCTATATGTTAATGTGCGCACCTCATCCTTTAACATTTCCTGTGTTGAAAGAAGGCATCACATGTTTACTCATGGGGTAGGATTCATTGCGTCATTAAAATTTAACATATTCACCAGCTGAAAAGTTTTTCAGGTTGTTTGGGACACAACCAGGATTCATTACAGATCAAGACAACTTTAAAATGCAAACCATGAAGAACTTGAAATAGTAAGAATCAGCATTGTCTCATTCATCTATTCTTATTTCCCTCAAATATTATTTTACTGTTAAAAATGGTGACCAGAAATTATAGTCAATCCACAGTACTGCTGTGAGCATAGGCAAAAATGGTGCAAACCTCCTCACTCTCCTCCCCTGTGGGCTTTCTGCTGAGACCACAACCAAGAATGAACATTGCAGTGGTTGTGGCAGTCTTTATAATACAGACACCTCCACAAGGAACTGGGCTTAGACTATCTCCAATAGGTTTCACATAGGTCACCAGACAGACTGTAAATAGTACGACTGTCACTACTCACCTGGATATGAATTGGTGAAATAAGATAATTTTTTTTCACATCATAGTGTGTTTCCCCAATAGGTGGGGTAGTTATTATTATTCCTCTTTTACAAGTTGGGGGTGAGGACTGGAGCGCAGAGAGATTGAGGACTAAATATTCTATTGTCCAATAATTATGGGAGCCCATCTTGAGATTCCTAGGTGTCTTTACTTGGGCACCCAAAAAACAGAGGAACTCAAGTTGAGTAGACACTTGTGAACATGTCAGCTCAACAGACTTGCCCAAAGTTTCACAGCTAATAGTTTCAGACCTAGGAATAGCACCCAAGGGTACGTCCACACTTCCCGCCGGATCGGTGGGTAACGATCGATCTATTGGGGATCGATTTATCACATATCGTCTAGACGCGCTAAATCGATCCCCGAACGCTCTGCTGTCGACTCCGGAACTCCACCAGGGCAAGAGGCGGAAGCGGAGTCGACAGGGGAGCTGTGGCTGTTGATCCCGCGCCGTGAGGATGAGAGGTAAGTTGATCTAAGATACGTCGACTTCAGCTACGCTATTCTCGTAGCTGAAGTTGCGTATCTTAGATCGATCGGGGGAAGGCAGGGGCAGTGTAGACCAGGCTCCAGTGTAGACGAGGCCCAAGTCTCCTGACTCACATTTTACTCTCCTATTCCCTGCAGCTCACTGCCTCACTACTAGAAGGATCTTAGTCCAGTTTCTAGTGGGTATGTGTGCAGTATCTAGAGGTTAACTCTTGATCGGTCCCTTTAGGCATTCACTTCCTTCTTCTGAAGTTGCCACTGTTAGGGGCCAATTCCTTTCTCACACCAATTGTACATAGGTGTAACTCTATTCACATCAGTGGAGTTAATCCTCATTTGCACTAGTGTGAGGAAAATCAAACAAAATGGGGAAATATTTTCAAAAACACAAGTGATTTAGGCACCTAAATTCCATTTTCAAAAGTGGCTTAGGCACTAAGGAGCCACTCAGGTGCTTGTGAAAATGTTATCTATTATGTCTAAAAGGCAATAACTTTGATTACTCCTGCTGTCCTCTGAATAATTTTAGGCAGTAGGATGAATGCGTGTTGAATGCCAAGATGTATGAAAGCCCCAATGCCTAGCAGATGGAAGCACTAGTGCACAAGATTACTATACATTGGTTGCTTGTCTGTCTGTCTGGGTGGGTTACTTTTAAGGAGACTGGTTATATCCATAACTGTTGACCTGTAAGGGGACGTTTTCTCATGGAGTGTGGCTTGATATAACATACTGAAAAGGGTAGAGCGGAAGTCTGATTCCACTTAGCATGAAGTAGGAGCTGCTGTGGCAGTATTAAGCCTGGTCCAATCCATGTTGCTTGTTTCTCACTACTGATCTGACACATTATGGCACCATTTAATGTTTCCTGAGCATGTGCTTTTATGGCCTGATTTTCAAAAACAAAATATATTTTATGAATGCAAAATTTGACCTTAGGGATGAGATTTTCAAAGCTGCCTAGGGGATTTGCAAGCCCAACTGTCATTAATTGGAATGGGAATACAATGTCTAAATCTGTTTAGTGGCTTTGAAAATCTCAGCCTAAGTATGGATTTAGCAGCTTAGCTTTAGGTACCCAGATTTGAAATATGTTCCTGTAACTCTTTATAGACAGAGAGGATGACACATCCTTTGCTCCAAGCTGCTTGCAAGCCAAGGCCCAGATCATTTCCTCCATATTTTTGCATGCAAAGGATGCTATTAAACTACCCAATAACTGTCAGAACAGGGAGGCAGTTGCACTGAAGTGGTAGCAACCTTCTCCCTCCCTTCCTGTGGAGAATCCCTTTTGTGTTAATTATGCATATTTGGGGTGAATTATGCATATTTGTAGATTTCAAAGGTGGAGAGGTTGTTAGGCAGGGAGGGGCTGCTGTCTCAGCGACCCTATACCAAACTTGTTCAATTTATTTACAAACATAAAAATATTTTTCTAACTACTACTCCTGAAACTCACCCTGGGATCTGAGAGACAAGCTGGGCTCTTTCTGTCTCATGCATCACCACTAGTATTAAAATTTCTGCTGTTCTAATATAATCCTTAGGTACAACTGTACAATTCCATTGTTCTCACATCATGTTATGCCTTCTTCAATACCTTTTTGGTCTCCTTCTCTCACAGCTGTCTCTGTGTCTTCTTCCATAATGCCCCTCGTGCGTTGAGTGCCCTTCCAAAATCTATTTGTCAAGCTTCCATCCTGACCTCATTCAAATCGCTATTAAAAGCTGCAGCATCTCCTATAAAATGCCTAAAACCCTCTGAACATGGCACAGAAAAAGATGTAACTAAGAACAGGAAAATTCCAAACAGCAACAAGATCCAGTAGCCAAACAAAATACACAAGTGGCGGAAAAAAACTCCCCCACAATGAAAAATCCCAACAAAACACAAATCAAAATAAAGGAAACAAATCCTAGTTAGCCACAGCTGAAAGGATGCCACAGACTTTGATGACCTCACTGTAATTACTGCATGGGCATTAAAGATTCCATGATGTGTCTTCTAAATGACAGATTTCTCTGGAGTCCTTACCAAATTTTCCCTTAGACAAATGCTTGTATCTCCCATTGAAATCAATAGGAGCTTGGCATGCATGTCTGAAGGGAGAATATGGCCCACTGTGTACTGTACGCAGCATCTGTGTTACTAAATTGGTATGTCCTTTCCATGAGGGTAGACCATTCTGCAAACCTTATAGTCATGCTAAGTACCACTTACTTTAAGGTGAAATTCCTCACTGTGCAGAGAGCCAGTACAAGTTCCATGCACCCTTGCCAGCTTCTTTTGAGAATTTAAATGATACATAGGCCTTGAAGTGGCCCTCTGCCCAGGGGTGGAGTTCATCATTAGCACTTAATCAGAGGAACCATTGCCATGAGTAAAGATTGCAGAATCAGGTCTTTAGCAAATTGGTGCATCCAGTAGGAGGGGGGTGGGAAATCAACCATGAAATCACTGAAAACATGTTGCCTTTCCATATTTTTACCAAGAAAAGAAAGCCTTACCTCGTGGATTCCAAAGTGAGCATAGGAATCAAAATAGTAATCCCTGGATGTCATTTCTTCTGGATTCAGGAGTTTTGCCATCTTGCCTCGGCCTGGGCAGCTCGGTTGCAAAGGTACATGAATGACTGATTGAACAGGCTTCGGAATGACAATAGGCTGAGGAGGCTGTGAAGGGCCACTACAGACCTAGAAAGATGTGAAATATTATTGCAATGGTCATTAGTCACAGAACATTCCTCTGCATGTTCATTGCTGTCTCTGTCTTACCAGCGATACTATTATTATTACAGTAAGTTAGCTACAACGCAGGGGTGGCATGGTCCAATGAATGGAATGTAAGGATGGGAGCCATGAACAGCTGCTTTTTAATCCTCTTTAATTTACTTGCTGTGTGGACCTTGGAAAAGTTCCTTGCCTGATTCTCCATTGCCCTGAACCTTGTGTAGTCATGTACAACAATGCAAAGAGGGTGAAAAGTGGGTATAAAATGCTAGCACTGGTATGAGTGGAGAACTTTGGTGCGTTCTTATGTTCACCACCTTTGCACTTATGTCAATGACTATACAAAGTGCAAGTCAATGGAGATTTGGGCCTTCTCTTTTAGCTTTTTCCTCTGTAAGACTGTGGCAATAATCTTTACCATCCTACCTCATAATATGTGAATTTTGGTAAACAAAAAGGGTCCCTGCACAGAAGAGCTCGTAGTCAAAGGACCATCCTACAAGATACTGAACACCTCCTGCAAGGAACTGAGAGTTCTCTCTTCATCTGAAAGTCCCTCAAGGTTCAAAGAAACAGCTGCTGGGGGCTGAGCAGGATATGTTACCCCTAACTTTTACTCTTCTGATGCTGATGGCATGCTCAGCATGGATATAAGACTCATGTATCTCCACTCCCCCACAATTTTCTGTGTAATTGCACCTCTTTCAGCACAATTTCAATAGGGACCTGAGGGCACACATCACTTCACAGGATCAGACTTGATAGCTACAATGAGTAGAAAGGATGTTTGAATACAATACAGAACACAGAATGTTGTATTAACATTATATCTGGAAAAAGTCATGGATGATGTGGGTTCTTAAATATATCTCCATCTTTAATTCTAGCATGAAGCAAAATTCTGAACAGCGAGAAAAATTACGAGAGGCATCAAAATCTCAGAGGAATGTGAAAGTTGCCCTACCGTTTACGGATCATCACCATTAATTTATTTGTACAGAAAGCCATGGAAATTCCTCCACCTAAAATATTCCATCCTTATTCTACTTGTTCTCGGGTTTAAAATTCACTAATTCCCCAGCCATGACTTCATTTGATGCAACTTCTGCTAGATATTTTTTCTGAGGTTTGAATTATCATTTGCAGTTTAGTGTTGCAAGAGATCAATCACTTGTACTGTCTCTGAATAGCACCAATTAGCCTAGTTTAACTTACTTTGATAAAAAAAATGGCTTTAACCTTTCTTTCCTGGCTCATGTATAATTTTAAACATGTCTTCTTTTGATGGTTTCTTTGGTCCATCTGTGTAAAATGAATAGTAATAACTTACATTCCTGCAATGCCTTTCATCCTGAAGGATCTAAAAACACGTTCATCATAGAAGCTGGAGATGGAAAAGACCTAGCTCACCCAGTCCATCTCCCAGCCACTGCAGGATTGTTCCCTATTATTGGTTTGTTTTAATAGTCCCATGCAATGGAGCTTCAGCTACTTCTCTAGGGAGACTATTCCACATCTCATTTCATTAAGACTTTTTCATAATAGTTATCTACATTTTTCTCCTCGTAATTTCATCCCATTACTTCTAATTATACCACCATGTAATACCCTAAACAATTCCTTTCCCTCCTTGGTGTTGCACCTATCAAATGTTTGCAGACTGTAATCATTTCCCTCTACCCCTTTTGCTTCCTAAATCAAGTTATCTAGACCCAAGTTCATTTTGTCGCTATTCTTTGCACTTTCTCCACTTCGTTACTGTCTTTGAGATAGTGAAATGCTCAATGCAATAGTCTATGGGCAGTTGCACAAGAGCCATATATGGTACAGGAGAGAGAATCTATCACCCTTTTGTTCAATGATGCCATGCCTATTGTATGTGAAACCTAAAGGGACACTGGCCTTTTTTATGGTCATAGTGTAAATTCATGTCTAATTTGCTGTCAACTGAAGATGCTTATCTATAAGGAGCCAATATGGCCTTATGGTTAAGGCACTTAGCATAGCTCTCAGGAGATCGAGATTCAATTCCTGAGTTTATCTCCAACTTCCCATGTGAGCTTGGGCAGGTCATTTAGGGTTTGTCTATATTAGGGTATGAGGTCAAGGTTTACTAACCACAAACTTTTTCCATAATGTAGACACAGAAAGGAGGGAACCTCCGTGTTCCTGGTTGGAGAGAGCTGGTCTTACACCAACTGGTTCCTCTCTTTACAAAGGAAATGACGGAGCACTGCCATTCTCTGCAATCTCTCACAGAGCAGCCACTATATTTTTCCTTTAGACGCTGCAGCTGGTTTTTGGCAAAGGCCTGTATATCCAGACAGTGCCAAGTTAATAACTGTTATCATACTATTAAGACTGCATTATTTCTGAAAAATTGCACTTTGCATTACTAGTACACTGGAGATTTTCCAAATGAAAGAGATATAAATATTGAAGCACCTGGAATAAGCACTGTAATCACTTCTGTAGATGATACTGTAGTACATGGCTATGGGTTGGAGAAGAATAGTCTTGTGACTGGAACTCAGGAGACATGTGTTCTGTTCCCAGGTCTGCCATAGACGCTGTGACTGATCTTAATCAAGTCAGCTAATTTTTCCGTGCCTCAGTTATCCATCTGTCAAATGGGGAGAGTAATAATTCCCTCCTCAGAGGATGCTGTGAAAACAAATTCATTGATGTATGTGAGGCACTCAGATACTATGACAATGAACACCATAGGAAAGCCAGCGAATGCTGCCAGAACACTGGAAAACAAGGAAGAGGAATATGTTGAAAGAATGTCTATTGTCTTGGAAACAATAAAGTCTGCAAGTCTGAAGCTCAGCGAAGAGAAGTGCTTGCTGAAGCAGAAACAGCTAGACTTCTTTGGACATGTTAGAAATGCTCCAGATGAAAGCCAAGCTCCAGAGAAAAGCCATTAAAGAAAGGCAGCTTCCTGAATCTATTCTAGAACTGAAAAGAAGCCTAGGTTTGATTTACTAGCTTAGCAGATGTATATCTGACCTGTCAGAAACAATACATCCTTTGAATAACTCCTGAGAAGGACGAGCACCTGGATTGGAGCCAGCACCAGAGCAGGCATTCTACAGAGTCTAACAGCTCCTTTCTGAAGCCCCAATACTTACTTCCTATGTTGCCAGTAAGCCCAACCATTATAGGTATGGATGCCACTGATTATGAATTAAGGGGACTATTACTGCAAGATCTTAATAGTCTACTGAAACCAGTCACATACTGCTCCAGAACACTGATTAATTCGGAGACCTATTGACATCCAAAATAATATGGTAAAAAGCTACCCAGTGAGTCATCCATCAACGCGCCCAGCAATTCTGCCCACCTGCAGAGGACACTGTTGTTTGGAGACACTTGACGATGACCTACAACCAGGCTTTCCAGTATTTGGGGTTTAAGTTTAGAAGAAAGGGTGAAACAAGTTGGTCCTGTCACTTCTTTGGCAACATTGTTAAAGAAAACACTAGGTAAGATATATTGAACCTAATACACATGCCCAGGGTCATATTGATCTCCAGATTTGGGGTTGGCAAGGAATTTCCCCCCAGGTCAGATTGGCAGTGACCTTTGGGGTTTCTTTTTCCTTCCCTCTGCAGCACTGGGTGTGGCTCTCCTGGTAGGATCATCTGTGTATATCTCACCTAATCAATTCCTTACCATTGCAAAGGCCTTGACCATTGGTGGCACCTTGGTCTCCCCTGTTCTCTGTCTGTGGCACGTAACAGTTAAATTTCCTGAGGATTAAAATGCTTTAGTCTAACTAAAGTCTTTGGGATCACTATAGAGTTGTGCTGGGATAAACAAACCCCATATGGGACAATATGGGGTTAATGAGCTAATGTGGGCTCAGGTGGCTCTGCTCCTTTGCACGTGTGAGAAATGTTAGTCTTGGAGTGAGGAGCTTAAGAGGAAGAGTCCCTGCTAGTTGACGGCACACCAGGAAGGAGAGCAGGCCCTCAGTGCTCATCTCCTGAAGAGAGGGCTGACCAAAGGCAGGAGCTCCCCACCCAACAGTATGCGCTCCTTCATGTGCCCTTCCTGAGGAAAGGGATGGCCGGATGCTGACACACCTTGAGAGGGAACCATTCCCCACTTTCACCTGTGAACTCAGTTTATTTATGTTAAGTCTCCTTGTTCTTGTTAGTTGACTACCCTGGAAGGAGCAAGACTGTAAAGTGACCTGGCTGGAGGGCCAAGTCACAGGAAGAGGCAGATGTCTGCAGGCCCAGAGCATTGGTTGGCAGGTGGTACCCGATCAGAAGAGAGCTGCTATGCCATGCCTGGCCATAAGGAGGTGCTAGCATTGAGTCAACCCTTTCACAGGGGTAACTGGGTGAAACTTAATGGCCTGTGATAAGCAGGAGGTCAGACTAGATGATCTATATGACCTTCTCATAAAAAAACTGGGGAAATACAACCTAGATGGAGCTACTATAAGGTGGGTGCATAACTGGTTGGAAAACCATTCCCTGAGAGTAATCAGTGGTTCACAGTCAAGCTTGAGAGCATAGCAAATGGGGTCCTACAGGGATCAGTTCTGGGTCAAGTTCTGTTCAATATCTTCATCAATGATTTAGATAATGGCATACTGAGTACTGTGACAAAGTTCCTCCTCTACCTTGGTGGGTCCTGCGCTTATTGGAGGATTTGCTCACCTCAGTGATCTTCCCCTCTGGTGGAACCCACAATCTGAGTCAACTCCTCCTGTGTCTGATCAGGTGTTGGGAGGTTTGGGGGGAACCCGGGCCCGCCCTCTACTCCGGGTTCCAGCCCAGGGCCCTGTGGATTGCAGCTGTCTATAGTGCCTCCTGTAACAGCTGCATGACAGCTACAACTCCCTGGGCTACTTCCCCATGGCCTCCTCCAAACACCTTCTTTATCCTCAGCACGGGACCTTCCTCCTGGTGTCTGATAATGCTTGTACTCCTCAATCCTCCAACAGTACTCTCTCTCTCTCTCTCTCTCTCTCTCTCTCTCTCTCTCTCAGCTCCTTGGGCCTCTTGCTCCCAGCTCCTCACACCCGAATCTCACTGACTAACTGGGAGGCTTTTAACTAGTTCCAGCCAGCCCTTGATTGGCTTCAGGTGGCCCAATCAAAGTAGCTATCTCCACTGCCTTCTAGAAAGATCTTAATTGGCCCCAAGTGTCTTGATTAACCTGGAGCAACTGCCATTTGGTTACCATGGTACTAGGGATTTGGTTAGCCTAGGGCTAACATACCTGTTCCTTACTACTTTACTGTAGCCATCTGGCCTTGCCCCATCACAGTACACATAAAGTTTGCGGACGATACCAGGCTGCGAGGGGTTGCAAGTTCTTTGGGGGATAGGTTTAAAATTCAAAATGATATGGACAACCTGGAGAAATGATCTGAAGTAAATAGGATGAAATTCAATAACGACAAATGCAATGTACTCCTCTTAGGAAGAAACAATCAATTGCACACATACAAAATGGGAAATGATTGCCTAGGAAGGAGTACTGCAGAAAGGGATCTGGGGGTCATAGTAGATCACAAGATAAATATGAGTCAACGGCATAACACTGTTACAAAAAAAGAAAACATCGTTCTGGGATGTATTAGCAGGGTGTTGTAAAAAAGACATGAAAAGTAATTCTTCCGCTCTACTCCGCACTGATTAGGCCTCAACTGGAGTTTTGTGTCCAGTTCTGGGTGCCACATTTCAGGAAAGATGTGGAAAAATTGGAGAAAGTCCAAAGAAGAGAAACAAAAATGATTAAAGGTCTAGAAAACATGACCAATGAGGGAAGATTGATAAAATAGGGTTTGTTAAGTCTGGAGAAGAGAAGACATGATAACAGTTTTCAAGTACATAAAAGGTTGTTACAAGAAGGAGGGAGAAAAACTGTTCTCGTTAACCTAGGACAAGAAACAATGGGCTTAAATTGCAATAAGGGTGGTTTAGGCTGGACATAGGAAAAGCTTCCTAAAAGTCAGGGTGGTTTAGCACTGGAATAAATTGCCCAGGGAAGTGGTGGAATCTTTGTCATTGGAGATTTTTAAGAGCAGGTTAGACAAACACCTGTGAGGGATGGTCTAGATAATACTTAGTCCTGCCATGAGTGCAGAGGACTGGACTAGACCTCTCGAGGTCTGTTCAGTTCTATGATTCTATAATTCTATCTATGGTCCTCTCTGGCCTTAAACTCTATGAAACTAACATGTCCTTTTCCTTCGTGGTCTCCAGTAGCATGGAGTCTTATGCCTGCAGAGTCCCTTTGAAGCCAGCAGGATTCCTCATGGGCCTAAGGCTCCATCTTAGATCTTGCTGCATAAGTGGGGCCTTACTGAGTATACAAAAGACTTTGGCTGAGATTTTGAAAGCCACCTATACGATGTGGATGCCCAATTCCCATTAATTTTCATACATTAATTTAAATGAGACTTGGGCATTCAAATACCCGAGGCAGCTTTGAAAATCTCAGCTTTTTTCATGCACCACCATCTGACTCTGCAGTGAGGCAAGAAGGAGTTGGGGGATGGGAAACATGCAAAACTCTTTTAATTACTTTCAATTTTTAGGAAACTGTGAAGAAAATTGAGGTGTGTCAAGAAAAGAAAATTAATTTCCAAGGTTACACAAGTCCTGCTCTTCCTTGACATTGCCATGGAGATAGGGTCTTGGAGACTAAGATTCAAATCTTGAAGAGAAGACTGATAAAACTGATGCTCAAACTGCAATTTTCTTTCCTGTCAAACTTATTTATGAATACAAGTAATATATTTCCATGGGTACTGAGCAGGCTAGTGATATTTTATATTCAAAAAATCCTACACCATCATTAAAAGAGATTCAAAATGCTAATAGAGTTTGATTTGTAAAAATTCAGATCATTCAAAATTCTGTGTCAAATATTTCTGTAGATTTTGAATTTCAATGAGCCAGATTCTCTCCTGTGTCAGGACCACTGGAACAAAGCAGCCCCAGACGGATCTCCCCAGCACAGTGGGGATTATCACTTGGTTTAGCACACAGTCACCATAGCAGATCCTGCAATGCAGCTCTCCCTGCAGTGGGGAAATGGCTCGTGACCAGGGGTGGATGGCAAAGCTGGGGCATCCTGGTGAACACTGGCTCCCATGATGGCCTCTTGGGGCCTCATTAGCAGATAGCACAAGTTATGGCAACCTTTAGCTTCTTTGATTTATGTACTGTGGGAACCAGACTGGTCCCAGGTTTAGGGGAGTGCAAACCCCTCCTGAGTTTTGTTGAGTGCTTATTGGCCTGAGCAGAGTACCTCAGCCATTGTCTATACACACTGAATTTTTTCTGTCAGGGATTTATTTCAGTATTTGAAGTGCCCCGGTACTACAGTAATGTGTGGTATGAAAATCTACATAGATTATAGATATGGAATCTAATCTAAACAGACAGACAATATTCCTTGGATGTGATTATTTAAATGTACCACCTATTTGGCAACGTTTGTTTGTTTTTTTCAAAAAACAGGGCCTTGAAAGTCTTGGCCCAAGTGTTTCTTGTCTTTTCTCTGTTGGATTCTTCTTATTGTGTTTAATTTGTAGCCTTGGTTTTTCTGTTCTCAAAACTAGGACTAAAGGGCCTGATCCTCAGCTGTAAATCCTCTAATTATTCCAGTTTACACCAGTTGGAGTTCTGGCCCCATACGTTTATGTAAGTTTTGTGAAAAATACAGATCTACGCAATGTTAACAATTTCTCAGGAGTCAAACCGACTCGGTAGAATAGTGGGGTATATAGCTGTGAATTACAGGTGCTTGGATGTAGCTTACTACTTTGCCGGACACTTAAGTCACACATTTACCTGACTTTTCTAGCTTGAGTGCCAAACTGTCTGGAGAGTATGTTTGCACAACATCAGATGAATTTGTTATGGACAATGATCCACAATTTGTCAAAAAGCAGTCATATCCTTTATGAACAACTGTAACTTTGACTGCATTGTAACCATTTCACATTATCCCCAAGCTAATGGTAAGCCTGAGAGAGCTATGCAAACTGTAAAGCATGCTCTGAAACAAGAGGATCAATTTTTAGCTTTCCTCAGTTATAGAACATAAATGCCACCAAGTATGGCCCAGGCCCAGCACAGCTGAATCTGGGCAGACAGCTGGGGACACCAAATTCCACCCTATGTGGCAAAATCTCAGACAAGCCAAAGCAAAAGATGCATATAAATTTCAATTTGATCAGGGCATGTCTGACATACTGGGATTTAAGGGGGACGGAAATTAGACTTTGAGAAGGGATGGGCAATGCCTACTATTGTGCAAGATTTGTAGGTTCTGCACTGTCAAGACATGCACATTCCACCTTTACTACACAGGAACTAGAGACAGGACTAGCGTACAAACTCCTTTGCAAAACTGTCCAGATCATCAAGAACAAATGAAGATTGATTCTTCCTCAAGTGTTATGATCAATACCTCCAGAAGAAGAGTGATCAGGAAACCTGAGCATTGTGGAGACCACAGGTCAGATTATGTCCACTGTCCAGCCCCTAACATTTGCACAAGGGATGGAGTGGATATAAAGAGCATCTCCCTGGAAATTAAACTTTCATTATTATTATGAGAGCATTCAGATGCACAGCTTAGAAGTGAACAGCTGGTGATTGTAAGGCTACGTACGAAATAACCAGTAGGAGGTGACTGCAAATGAGATGATGTAACATTATAGGCATGCAGCAATTCCCCATATTGTTGGAGTTACTGTATCCACCTTACACATAACCACATCATATACCATTTGAAAGTTTATTTTATGTAGGTTTAGAAAAAGTATGATGTGGAGCTGTCAAGTGGTGCTGTAAGCTTCTCAGTGGGGTGAAACAATGGTACCCAAAATGAGAGAGTGTTATATTTTTGCACAACTCCAGAAACACTACAACATGAGTATGCCTACAGTTCTTACCGTTAAGTTAATTTCACCACCTTAATGTGGGCAAAGCTACCAAACAACAATGTATTAAAAGATTTGTATTGGTTTTGTATGGGCAAGTATTTTTTTTCTCCCAGAAATGATGGAGCTATTTAGGACATGGCAAAAATGGCCAATTTTAACATTTTGCAAGATACTAACATGAACTGTTTCATATTGCATATTCTTAATTGTCAAATATCTCACAAGTGATTATAATAGTTTTCTATAATTTTAACTGAAATTTGCTGACCACATCAGTCTCACACCAAAGGGTGTGCACTAGTAGCAGTAGATTGCGTGTCCATAGTTTTTTACTGCATAGTGGGTAGATATTCCTAATGTAATGCTTCTCCATTTGTAAGTTTTTGTACATGCAATGTAGCATCTAGTCTGCCTGGTAGGAGGTTTTAATTTGTAATTGTGTAACCATGCAGTCCTAGCCTATGAAATATTCTAGAAACTAGCTTTTTAATTCAATCACACTTATGCATGGGTCAGTATTTGGTGTTAGAGATAACACTATTATGACTATGCAAAAGCTATGAGAGAAAGATGTGGCCTAGCAAGAAGTAGTGAAGACAGTTCACAAGCAAGTCCTTGCCTCTGCATTTTAGAGAGATGAAGAGCGTGTTACAGCTCTTACCAGCCATGTCATCAACAATACAACAAAGCCATCTGATCCTGAATCACATCATGAGATGCTTATCAACATATCTATTGGACTGCATGAAGCATCATATGTACAAGAGTCACTACTGAAAATAGTGAAGAACAAATGGAGAGATTTGTTAAAGAGGCACTTGATACTGATGTGACATAGCTTCTTCAGTCCAATCAAGAAATTTGGCATCAGAACATTTGATGACATGGCCAAGAAGACCAAATTTAAGTCTGGCAAGGGAGAGACAATCACAGAAGCTATAAGTCCAGAAATTGTTTTCTGCAGAGCCTGGTCCTTAGCAAAATGCAGAGATTATGTTTCAATGGCAACTATTCTTAGTCACCCAATAGGACAGTGCCTATGTCCCTCTTCCATACTGATGAAACAATGAGAAGAGGAGACAAAGCTGAATTAGGGCATCAGCTAGAAGCTCAGACTGAAAGAATCCATGAGCTAGACCAGTGCTTCTCAAAGTGGTGGTCCGTGGACCAGTGCCAGTCTGTGAGCCATCTGCTGCTGGTGCGTGGAGAGTTTCCTCATAAGAGCGTCGAATAGGATAATAATATGGCACCGGTCCCTGGCACATTGGGAAAAAAAATTGCCAGTCCCCCACATCAGATAGCTTGAGAAGCACTGAGCTAGACCATGCAACAAAGAAACCACAGTGTGCATCAGAGATGCCATGGCTGTTATACAAATGATGATTGGAGATAAATTCCACACATTCAGTGACTTGGCTGCTAAGTACTTGAGGCAGGTACTAAAAGGATTTGACAAAGCTAATTCTATAATCCAAGTCTTTGACAGCTACGACAACAGTAACTCTATGAAAACTGCAGAAGGACACATCAGACAGGATCTAAGGTTGGATGCAAGAAATACCAGGTGATTGGTGGATGCCCTGTGTCTCCATGGGAAAAAGTTTCTAAATGTGGCATCCATTTGTAAAATTCCTCTGTGAATTATGTGGTTCACAGTATACCTGAGAGTGTAGGAGCACACCCAACACAAACACTTTTTGCTGGAGGTGAAGTAGCAAAATCCATCACCAATAGACTTTTAATCATTTTTGTTGTTCTCCTCTGGACTTTCTCCAGTTTGTCCACATCTTTCATGAAATGTGGTGCCCAGAAATAGACATAGTACTCCAGTTGAGGTCTTATCAGTGCTATGTAGAGTGGAAGAATTACTTCTTGTGTCTTGTTTACAACACTCCAGATAATACATCCCAGAATGATTTTTGCTTTTTTTTGCAACGTATTACATTGTTAACTCTCATTTAGTTTGTGATCCACTATAACTCCCAGATCCTTTTCTGTGGTACTCCTTCCTAGGCAATCCTTTCCCATTTTGTATTTGTCCAATTGATTATTCTTTCCTAAGTGTAGTACTTTTGTATTTGTCCATATTGAATTTCATCCAATTTATTTCAGACTATTTCTCCAGTTTGTCAAGATCATTTTGAATTCTAATCCTTGTCTTCCAAAGTACTTGTAACCCCTCTCAGCGTGGTATCATCTGCAGACACTCTCTATGCCATTATCCAAAAGATTTATTAAGGTATTGAATAGAACTAGACTTGGGACAGATCCCTGTGGGACCCCATTCTATATGCCCTTCCAGCTTGACTGAAACCATTGATAACTACTCTCTGAATACAGTTTTCCAACCACTTGTGCACCCATCTTATAGTAGATTCATCTAGGTTATATTTCTTTAGTTTGTTTATGAAACGGTCACACGAGACAGTATCAGAAGCTGATATATATCACATTGACTGCCTCTCCGCTAGCCATGAGGTTTGTTACCCTGTCAAAGAAGGATATTAGTTTGGGTTGACATGATCTGTTATTGACAAATCCATGCAAATTTACATATCACCTTATCTTCTAGGTGCTTACAAATTGATAATGGAGCAAATAATCTTTCCAGGTACCAAAGATAAGCTGACTGGTCTGTAATCCCCTGTGTTGTCCTTATTCCCTTTCTTACAGCTAAGTATTATATTTGCCCTTTTCCAGTGCTCTGGATCTCTCTGATCCTCCATGAGTTCCCAAAGATAATTGCTTATGGCTCAGAGATCTCATCTGCCAGTTCCTTTAGTATTCTAGGATGTCAACTGTCAGTTGAAGACATCTAACTTGTCTAAGTAATTCTTAACTCTTAATTCTTTTAGACTCAGGTCCTGCCCCATTTAAACTGATGTTCACTATGTTAGTTGTCCAATCACTGCTAATCTTTTTGGTGACAGCTGAAACAAAAGAGGTGTTTAACACTTCAGCCATTGCTATATTTTCTGTTATTTTCTTTCCCTCCTCATTGACTGCTGGACCTACTCTGTCCTTGGTCTTCCTCTTGCTTCTATTGTATTTGTAAAATGTTTTCTTGTTACCCTTTATGTCCCTAGCTGGTTTAATCTCATTTGTGCCTTGGCCTTTCTAATTTTGTCCCAACATGCTGCTGTTGTGGGTTTTTTTTAATGTATTCATCCTTCTCATCATTTGACCTACTTTCCACCTTTTTAAAGACTCTTTTTTGAGCTTCGGGTCATTCAAGATCTCCTGATTAAGCCAAGGTGGTCTCTTGCCATACTTCCTATCTTTCCTATTCATTGGGATAGTTTGCTCTTGTGCCCTTAATAAGATCTCTCTTAAAAACTTCCAGCTCTCCTGAACTCTTTTTTTGTCTAAGACTTACTTCCTATCAAATATTACCTACCAATTTTCTGACTTTGCTAAAGTCTTCCTTCTTCAAGTCCATTGTCTTTATTTTGTTATTTTCCCTCCTGCCATTCCTGAGAATCATGAACCCTATCATTTCAGGATCACTTTCACACAAGCTGCTTTACACCTTCAAATTCTCAGCCAGTTCCTCCCTATTTGTCAGAATCAAATCTAGAAAGGCCTCTCCCCTAGTCACTTTCTCCATCTTCTGCAATAAAAAGTTTTCTCCAAGCATTCAAGAATTTGTTGGATAATCTGTGCCCTGCTGTACTACATCCTCAGCATCGTATCCACTCGTTATACTCCACACCTGAACATAGCCATCATATGAACAACATACCCTCCTATCTCAGTGTCTGTACGTTGACCCGTTAACCTTTTACCCCCAATCGGGGCTATTGCAGATTATGTATTCCTTACGCCACCTGATCTTAAACCAAACTTTGCACCTCTTCAATAATCTGTACGTTATTCCCTGATCACCAGAAACTTCTACATCTAAACTCTGTAAACTCTGTACCATACACTTTTTTTTTAAACATCATCTTAATAAAATGTTGACATTTTCTCTCCTCAAAACTCTCCTTTGCCATGATAACTACATGAAACTTGACAATGGCTAGGCTGATAGCCATGCATTGTCTCATTGTTTCCCTTCTACAGCCCCATCCATCTGTATCGATCTGATATCTCTTGTCTTATACTTAGATTGTTATCTCTTTGTGAAAGGGACTGTCTTTTTGTTCTGTGTTTGCACGGCACTTAGCACAACAGTGTCTTTCTCCATGACTAGGGTTACTAGGCACTGTGGTAATACAAATAAATAATAATAATGTCGATGCCGAACGCTTAATAGGTTTAAGGAAAATGTTAGACAGTTATATGAATAAAAACTCCACATGGGATAAAAATTATAAAGGATATAAAACTTGTGTTGCAGGGCATAATCAATCCTTAACTGTTTGGAATATAGAAGAAATTTCCCCTGTATAGCAGGCTATTCTATCACTATCCATTGTGGGATTTTTTTTAGTGCACCTTCCTCTGAAGCATCTGTTATTGGCCACAGTCAGAGATAGGATACTGGAATAGATGGATCATTCATCTGGAATGGCCATTTCTACCAAGGTAATCAGAGAGATTTCAAAATCCAGTATAAATATGTGCACAAATATATTTGTCTCCCTTTTGCTTTCAGTGAATGGTTTTCCAAATACAAACATCCTCACCTGAATGTTCATGAGTAAAAGGAGTTGGAAATACCAGCAAAGCAAATTGGTTATGTGACAGTGTGTATAAACCAGGGGTCAGCAACCTCTGGCATGCGGCTCACCAGGGTAAGCACCCTGGTGGTCCGGACCAGTTTGTTTACCTCCCGCGTCGGCAGGTTCGGCCGATCGCAGCTCCCACTGGCCGCGGTTCACCATCCCAAGCCAATGGGGGAGGTGGGAAGCCGTGGCCAGCACATCCTGCAGTGCTTCCCGCCGTCCCAGGCCAGTGGGAGCCGCGATCAACCGAACCTGCCGACGCGGGAGGTAAACAAACTGGCCCGGCCCGCCAGGGTGCTTATCCTGGCAAGCCGCATGCCAGAGGTTGCCAACCCCTGGTATAAACCATGCACTAGAACTGAAGGGGTCAAAGAGTAACTCTGGGCCCAGATGACCCCCACCAAGCCACACTCACAGAGCAGGTTCCAGATGGCGGTGGAGTTTAAAAGGGAAGCCAGGTAGCTCAAAAAGGGGCTGACAAGGCAGGGAGAAGGACCTGCCCTGGGAGCTTCTGAATAGGGATGCTGCAGAAGCTTATCTTGGAAAAGACCTTCTGGGCCCAGACAGACTGAACATAAAGTTAGTACCTTTATCTATTACCTTTATGCTACAGACTGCAAAACTTGGACAATGGAGTTGGTGGTAGGAAGGGGCCCAGGGATGGCAGCCTTAAGGTGCTGCTGAGTGCCAGACCTTCATTAACCTGCACTGGGCTAGAGCCTGGTGGAGTGGGAGGGCCCGGGATCCCTGATCAGCCCTTCTCCTTACTAAGAAGGAACTCACCTCCAACCACTATGCGATGCTTCCAACAAGCGCCAGCCATCACAGGTAGGTTGAATTCAACCCAATAGTCACAATTTTTTAGAATCATAGAATAGAATATCAGGGTTGGAAGGGACCTCAGGAGGTCATCTAGTCCAACCCCCTGCTCAAAGTAGGACCAATTCCCAACTAAATCATCCCAGCCAGGGCTTTGTCAAGCCTGACCTTAAAAACCTCTAAAGAAGGAGATTCCACCACCTCCCTAGGTAACCCATTCCAGTGCTTCACCACCCTACTAGTGAAAAAGTTTTTCCTAATATCCAACCTAAACCTCCCCCAGTGCAACTTGAGACCATTACTCCTTGTTCTGTCATCAGGTACCACTGAGAACAGTCTAGATCCATCCTCTTTGGAAACCCCTTTCAGGTAGTTGAAAGCAGCTATCAAAACCCCCCTCATTCTTCTCTTCTGCAGACTAAACAATCCCAGTTCCCTCAGCCTCTCCTCATAAGTCATGTGCTCCAGCCCCCTAATCATTTTTGTTGCCCTCCGCTGGACTCTTACCAATTTTTCCACATCCTTCCACATCAGATGAGGCCTTTTTTCTTGTATTCATCCAGTTCTAGCTTTGACTTCTAGCCTCTCTGACTACAATGTCTGTCTTGAGCTGCAGGAAGTAGATTAATTAGAAACTGATGCCAATCTGTTGGATTTGAAGCCCTGTGAACCTCATTGGGGATGAGCTTTGCCTGACAGTGGGGAGTACGTAATGTGCTGGTTAAGGTCCCTGTCCTGCTCCCATTGAGTTCATATGGCGTTTTTCCATTGTTCAGTTCAGTGGAAGCGGGCTATTTGACTATGTCGACCTCTAGTGGACAGTATGAAATCCTAAGTATGACTGGTAGCTAACAGAATTTATTCTTAAACTCAAATACGGAGGCCTGAGTTGTAGGAGTCAGTAGTCTGAAATTAATCTCTGACAACCACTGTGTGTGTGTGTGTGTGTGTGTGTATACACACACAATATGCAGCACACACATAATATGCAGCATATGGATTTATTACTTTCTGATGATCACATGATGCAGGGGTCTGAATACAGAGAGAAGGAGAATGAAATAAATGCACGTTATAAAAGTTGTGAAGGAGTCCAGTTACAGTTGTGTAGTGCTGGATACTATGATGCTTTGTTTCAATGCTCCAGTTTGCTCAGGAATGGATGCTATAGATATGCGGCAATCAGTGTACCTGGGCTTTCCTGATTTGGGAACACCACCCATCCCTCTTAGTAGCATGTAGCCTCCTGCCTATAAAAGAGTGAGTTGGGGTTGGTGGGGGACGGGGACGGGCGGGAGGTGGTAAATAGGTTTTGTACAGGCACAGTCATGGTAACAAACCAGAGAGCTGTAAATAAACTTGGCTTGCTAAGAAGTGGACAACGGAGAACTGGGGATATTTTGTAGATGGGAGCTAACTGCCGGGTTGCTCGACAGTCTTGCAATGAGCACATACATGGTCTCCAGTGCTAGAATATTCACCCGAAAGCAGGACTGGCATTTTCACTGTACCAAAACACAAAAGAGAACCATGTTGTGTTTTTTCTGGAGAAATGCATTGGGGCTAGAGGCGTATGGCTAGGGATGGCAACTTTTTAATCGCAGAAAACCAAACACCTTTGCCCTGCCCCGAGGCCTCAGCCCTGCCTGGCCCCTTCCCCGAGGCCCCATGCCCCACTCACTCCATTCCCCCTCCCTCTGTCGCTCGCTCTCTCCCACCCTCGCTCACTCGCTGATTTTCACCGGGCTGGGGCAGGGGGGTTGGGGTGCGGGAGTGGGGTGAGTGCTCCGCTGGGTGTGTGGGCTCTGGGGTGGGGCTGGGGATACAGGGTTTGGGGTGCAGGAGGGGACTCCGGGCTGGGGCAGGGGGTTGGGGTGTGGAAGGGGGTATGGGATCTGGGCTGGGGTTGCGGGCTCCTGAGTGAGATCTAAACTGAGGGGTTCAGGATGTGGGAGTGGGGGTGCGGGGTGAGGGCTCCAAAAGGAAGTTTGGGTGCAGAAAGGGGCTCAGGGCTGAGGCAGGAGAGTGGGGTACAGGAGCGGGTATGGGGTGCAGGCTCTGAGTGGCGCTTATCTCAGCGGGCTCCTGGAAGTGGCCGGTATGTCCCTGAGTCCCCTAGGCTCAGGGGTGGCCAGGTGGCTCTATGCACTGCCCCCACCAACAGATGCCACCCCTGCAGCTCCCATTGGCCACAGTTCCCAGCCAATGGGAGCTACAGAGCCGGCGCTCAGGGTGGAGGCAGCACACAGAGCCCCTGTGGCCATCCCTCTGCCTAGGAGCAGGAGGTGCTGGCCACTTCCGGGAGCCGTGCGGAGCCAGGCTGCCCAGGTAGTGAGCCTGCTAGCCCTGCTGCACCGGCAGCGCCGCCAACCAGACATTTAATGGCCCGGTCAGCAGTGGTGATTGGAGCCACTAGGGTCCCTTTTTGACTGGGTGTTCCAGTCAAAAACTGGACCCTGGCACCCCTATGTGTGGCAACTGAAGCGAACTACTGTCTGCCTTCATTAAAAAGAGAGGCCCAGGCAGCACTCTCCATATTTATACTAAGAAGCTATTAACATTAATTGCACAGCCACCGCCACTCCACATACATTTTCTGCAAGGTGGAAAAGCTGCGACAGGTTGTGCATCCTGGTCTCAGACAGGGTTATGGTGATGTGCAACATGACGATACAGCTCTTAGCTCCCTCTTCCATTCTAGCAGTACTGTCCCCTTCTTAAGGCTGCTCTAAAAGCAATCCTGCTGCAAAAAAAAAAAAAAAAAAAGAATGCAAAACAGAAACCTCCCACTTTTCGAGTTTCTCCTTCAGGCAAAGGAGGGCAGGATTTTGGTGCGATTGCCATTCTTTTTAATTAATTTGTGAGAAACTGAGCGATTACAGTGATGAGGGTCATATAAGTACCTAGATAAATTGATCAATCATCCAGGGAACAACTTCCAGTCTCCTTTGTTCCCTTCCCAAAAATGTGAGGAGGCTACAGTGAACCATCAGGCAAGCCACGCTGTGTGCATTTTACGTGACTAGACTTCCCACCCTGAAACACCTGGTGCTAAGGGGTTTTGACAGGGCCAGAAATCCCAGAATGGCCTGTTTTGTGGCATTTCATCCAGATCAGGTAGTAAAGAAGTAATCAAGGCAAAAATGCTAGAGGGCAAATGGCCTGGACCTCTGACAGGGTATTAGAGTTCATCTTGATTTGAGAGGAGAGGTTAGAGTTAGGTTGGGGTATTTTATTTATATATTTTTGCCTGTCCTTAGAAAGTGAGAAAGAAGGAAATGCGATAGCCCAGTTTTCCTCGTGAATCTAGGCTACAGCCTCTGGGAAATATAGAGCATCTCCAAGTTTAACATCATTTTAGTTCACATTTGTGTTTCAGAGACCAGCATAAGAGGAAGAATGTCTCTGCTTTATTAAAATGCATCAGGTGTTCCAGCTGATTTTTAAAATGTTGGTCACGGTCTCAGGGAGTCTAAAAATAAACCATATCAATTGCATTCCCAGGCATTCGCTGCAGAGTCACCTCTAAATCTGGTACAGACCATTGTTAGTGTTAAATATATATTACTGCACAGATATTGACTTTTTAATGTCCCATCTGGCCTGATTCCTGCTGATCTTTCAAGGGCAAGTGCTCGTATACCACCCAACAATTACACCATGTTATCCCATACTGTATAGGGACCAAACCCACCCCACTGCTCCAAACTCATGTAGCCAGGCATGGCACAGGGCTTGTGGAGGTGTGATACTCTCAGACCAGGGTGGAGTTTTGAACCATGGGAATTAATCTTCCCTCCCTCAGCCCATGGAGCATAGAATCATAGAACTGAAAGGGACCTTAAGAGGTCATCTAGTCCAGTCCTCTGCACTCGTGGCAGGACTAATTATCTAGACCATTCCTGACAGGTGTTTATCTAACCTGCTCTTAAAAATCTCCAATGATGGAGATTCCACAACCTCCCTAGGCAATTTATTCCAGTGCTTAACCACTCTGGCAGTTAGGAAGTTTTTCCTAATGTCCAATCTAAACATCCCTTGCTGCAATTTAAGCCCATTTCTTCTTGTCCTATCCTCAGAGGGTAAGAAAAACAATTTTTCTTCCTCCTTCTTATAACAACCTTTTACATACTTAAAAACTGCTATCATGTCCCCTCTCAGTCTTCTCTTTTCCAGACTAAACAAACCCAGTTTTTTCAATCTTCCCTCATAGGTCATGTTTTCTAGACCTTGAATCAATTTTGTTGCTTTTCTCTGGACTCTCTCCAATTTATCCACATCCTTCCTGAAATGTCGTGCCCAGAACTGGACACACACTCCAGTTGAGGCCTAATCAAAGAGGACTAGAGCAAAAGAGTTTGTAACCTGTCCTTTAACTTGGCTTTGGTACCCAATGACTGGAAGTTAGCTAATGTAACACCAATATTTTAAAAGGGCTCTAGAGGTGATCCCGGCAATTACAGACCGGTAAGTCTAACGTCGGTACCGGGCAAATTAGTTGAAACAATAGTTAAGAATAAAATTGTCAGACACATAGAAAAACATAAACTGTTGAGCAATAGTCAACATGGTTTCTGTAAAGGGAAATCGTGTCTTACTAATCTATTAGAGTTCTTTGAAGGGGTCAACAAACATGTGGACAAGGGGGATCCGGTGGACGTAGTGTACTTAGATTTCCAGAAAGCCTTTGACAAGGTCCCTCACCAAAGGCTCTTACGTAAATTAAGCTGTCATGGGATAAAAGGGAAGGTCCTTTCATGGATTGAGAACTGGTTAAAGGACAGGGAACAAAGGGTAGGAATTAATGGTAAATTCTCAGAATGGAGAGGGGTAACTAGCGGTGTTCCCCAAGGGTCAGTCCTAGGACCAATCCTATTCAATTTATTCATAAATGATCTGGAGAAAGGGGTAAACAGTGAGGCGGCAAAGTTTGCAGATGATACTAAACTACTCAAGATAGTTAAGACCAAAGCAGATTGTGAAGAACTTCAAAAAGATCTCACAAAACTAAGTGATTGGGCAACAAAATGGCAAATTAAATTTAATGTGGATAAATGTAAAGTAATGCACATTGGAAAAAATAACCCCAACTATACATACTACATGATGGGGGCTAATTTAGCTACAACGAGTCAGGAAAAAGATCTTGGCGTCATCGTGGATAGTTCTCTGAAAATGTCCACGCAGTGTGCAGAGGCGGTCAAAAAAGCAAACAGGATGTTAGGAATCATTAAAAAGGGGATAGAGAATAAGACTGAGAATATATTATTGCCCTTATATAAATCCATGGTATGCCCACATCTCGAATACTGTGTACAGATGTGGTCTCCTCACCTCAAAAAAGATATTCTAGCACTAGAAAAGGTTCAGAAAAGGGCAACTAAAATGATTAGGGGTTTAGAGAGGGTCCCATACGAGGAAAGATTAAAGAGGCTAGGACTCTTCAGCTTGGAAAAGAGAAAACTAAGGGGGGATATGATAGAGGTATATAAAATCATGAGTGATGTTGAGAAAGTGGATAAGGAAAAGTTATTTACTTATTCCCATAATACAAGAACTAGGGGTCACCAAATGAAATTAATAGGCAGCAGGTTTAAAACAAATAAAAGGAAGTTCTTCTTCACGCAGCGCACAGTCAACTTGTGGAACTCCTTACCTGAGGAGGTTGTGAAGGCTAGGACTATAACAATGTTTAAAAGGGGACTGGATAAATTCATGGTGGCTAAGTCCATAAATGGCTATTAGCTAGGATGGGTAAGAATGGTGTCCCTAGCCTCTGTTCGTCAGAGGATGGAGATGGATGGCAGGATAGAGATCACTTGATCATTGCCTGTTAGGTTCACTCCCTCTGGGGCACCTGGCATTGGCCACTGTCGGTAGACAGATACTGGGCTAGATGGACCTTTGGTCTGACCCGGTACGGCCGTTCTTATGTTCTTATGTTATGTAAGAATTACTTCTTGTGTCTTGCTTACAACACTCGTGCTAATACATCCCAGAATTATGTTCACTTTTTTTGCAACAGCATTACACTGTTGACTCAGATTTTAGCTCGTGGTCCACTATGACCCCCAGATCCCTTTCTGTAGTACTCCTTCCTAGGCAGTCATTTCCCATTTTATATGTGTGCAACTGATTTGTTCCTTCCTAAATGGAGTACTTTGCATTTGTCCTTATTGAATTTCATCTTATTTACTTCAGACCATTTCTCCAGTTTGTCCAGATCATTTTAAATTTTAATCCTATCCTCCAAAGAACTTGCAACCCTTTCCAGCTTGGTATCGTCCACAAACTTTATAAGTGTACTCAGTATGCCATTATCTAAATCATTGATGAAGATATTGAGAACTGGACCCAGAACTGATCTCTGAGGGACCCCACTTGTTATACCCTTCCAGCCTGACTGTGAACCACTGATAACTACTTTCAGGGAATGGTTTTCCAACCAGTTTTGCACCCACCTTATAGTAGCTCCATCTAGGTTGCATTTCCCTAGTTTGTTTACGAGAAGTCATGCAAGACAGTATCAAAAGCTTTACTAAAGTCAAAATATACCATGTCTACCGCTTCCCACATCCACAAGTCTTGTTACCCTGTCCAAGAAAGCTATCAGGCTGGGTTGACACAATTTGTTTTTGACAAATCCATGCTGACCATTACTTATCACGTTATTACCTTCTAGATGTTTGCAGACTGATTGCTTAATTATTTGCTCCATTATCTTTCCAGGTGCAGAAGTTAAGCTGACTGGTCTGTAATTTCCTAAGTTGTTCTTATTTCTCTTTTTATAGATGGGCACTATATTTGCCGTTTTCCAGTCTTCTGGAATCTCTCCTGTCTTTCATGACTTCTGAAAGATAATCACTAATGGCTCAGATATCTCCACAGTCAGCTCCTTGAATATTCTAGGATGCATTTCATCAGGCCTTGGTGACTTGAAGACATCTAACTTGTCTAATTAATTTTTAACTTATTCTTTCCCTATTTTAGCCTCTTCTGATCCTACCTCATTTTCACTGACATTCACTGTATTAGATGTCCAATCACCACCAACCTTCTGGGTGAAAACCGAAACAAAGAAGTCATTAAGCACCTCTGCCATTTCCACATTTTCTGTTATTATTTCCCCCCCCTCATTGAGTAATGTGTCTATCCTGTCCTTGGTCTTCCTCTTGCTTCTAATGTATTTGTAGAATGTTTTCTTGTTCCCCTTTATGTCTCTGGCTAGTTTGATCTCATTTTGTGCCTTGGCCTGTCTAATTTTGTCCCTACATACTTGTGTTATTTGTTTATATTCATCCTTTGTAATCTGACTTAGTTTCCACTTTTTGTAGGACTCTTTTTTGATTTTTAGATCATTGAAGATCTCCTGGTTAAGCCAGGGTGGTCTCAGCGTCAGCAAAGCTACTTTTCAGTGGCTGCTGCAGTAGTCCATTCTCATTGCTTTACTCCTGCTTTGCTGGGGGCACTTGTTAGAAGTTGATCCACCAGCCCCCCAGCCCCATTCCTGCCTGCCCCTTTGAGCCCCAGAGCATGCGGAATTGGAAGGAAGCACTGAAGAACTCGACTCTGCAGTATGGCCCTCTTTGCTCCAGGGCAGCAGCATAGCAGTGCTTTCACAGCACCCAGACACCTTAATGGCTAATACGGAGGGAGCTGGATTTGCCCCTAAGGCCTTTAGACCAGTTGATTGCAGCCACTGGTATGGCTATTAATCCTGACACTTCATGTGTCTTGTGACTGATGCCCTCAGTTGCCCCCTTTCCCTTGGGGCTGGATTGACACCTAGCAGTCAACTTAGGTAGGAAGGGATGTGTAATTGTGCTTCCCCAGGAGCAGAGTAGTGACCCAATTGTGATTCAGTCACGATCCAGTCCCTGCTTCCCCTTTCTCCAGGAGGAAGTAAGTATCCTCAGCTGTCTTCCTGATGCATCGTACTTCTGAGCCAGTTCAGCAAGTAAGAGCCAATCCTCTGACCCTTCTGCTTCTGCCTGACTGCTTCCCATCCATGTGCCCAAGACAGCCCCTCATTGGCTGCTCTGCCCACCACAATGCAGGTAGCCTGCAGAGGAGAGTAAAAAGCACACAGGAGGCTCCATCCATTCCTCTGTGCCGGCATGTAGGTTGGCTTACTACTGAACCTGTGTGCCAGCTCTTGGTACCCTGCTGCTGTTCCCTTGCCATTCACAGGCGTGTTCGCTAAAGTATAAAGGGAGCTTGGGCTGCCCCAAACCCATTTCACAATTAGACAGAGCAGCCCAGACTCCGCCAGGGGTTAAGCTTATATACACAGGTGGTTAGCAGGAAACGACTCGTACCACCAAGGTCTTGCCCTGGTAAGTTATACAGTTGCCTGCAAAGTTTAGGAGCCCTCTGAACTACAGACTGCAGTAGTCTTTTGTCATTTTGGGGTATAGCTGCATGAATAACCCAGATAATTCAGTGCTCAGGGCTTCAGGCACATGACTCTCATTTAAGCTAACAGGTCATAGTTGTGTTTAAGGCTTGGGAAGCCACTCTGGTAGGGAATTCAGCTCTTTCTGAAGAAAAATGAGACTTAAGGATTAGGTCATTCCAGAATCATAACACAAAGATAAAAAGCTTTCTAGTTGTATTAGCATTTGTTTTCACCTTGTAATGCACAACAAGCCAGAGATGACAAGTTGCTGTTCTATGGAGTCTAGCAAGTACAGATATTAATGGGACTGACATTTTTTACTCCCCTTCAGGTGAAGGGAGACTTTCACATGTGAAATTTCCTTACAGCGCCTCACCTCACCCAGCACAGATGGCTGCAGAAGCGGCAGCAGAGGTCATTAGCATCTGTACTGACACCACAGTTGAACACAGTGAGGAACAATGCTGAACTGTGCTATATAAAAGGTTACGAGGCTACATATGAAAAACGGACTCAGAGAAATTTAACAGAGGGATTCAAATATTAATTTAGATCTGGCTTAATTGCTTTCTTATTCATTACTATTATCATTACTGATGATGATGATGTCCTGAGGTGCCAGCTAAGATCAAGGCCCCACTGTGCTAGGTACTGTACAAACATATAGTAAGAGATAAGCCCTGTTCTGAAACGCTTACCCTCAAAATAGATGAGACAGAGAAAGGGTGGGAAGGGAAATGCTAAGGGCTTGCCTCTTATTTATGCTAAGGCCGCTTTACCTGACAGGATTAAGGTGCCTTAAATTGGCAATAAAGCGCATTTACATTTACTTTAAGGCCCTTTTGCATTACCTGAGTGATGTAAAGTGGCCTTAGTGTAAATGAAAATCAGGTTCTAATATTTAAAGTAACTATTTACTAATTATTAGTAAAAGATAAGCAGAATAGTCTGGCAGTACAAGTTGTTTTCTTACATAAGCAATAAGAGTCTGATCCAGTGCCAATCAAAGTCAGTGGAAGTCTTTCCATCCACTTTAATAGCAGATAGATCAAACCTTAAAGAGAAGGAGAAGGTATCGCATGCAGAAGATAAAAGACTATAGCAGAGCTGAGACAGTGAAGGACGGGTAAATACACATACTATAGTCTTATATTTATTTTTAACCAGTTCATCCCACTTCATTTTGATTTATAACTTAGGGGCCTATTGCAAAACCTAGCTGTTCTTGCAAATTTAAAAATACCAACGAAAAATTACTAAGGCCTGATTCAGCAAAGCATTTGAGCACATGTTTTAGTGTTAAACGTGCTTACATTCCATTGGCTTCAGTGAGATTGAAGCATGTGCTTAACCTAAGTGCTTTGCTGAGTGGGAGCCTGTATCACCTAGGCTGTGGCAGACCAGGCAATGGTGGAAAATAGTGGGAAATGAATTCCAGAGCTGAGGAGTTCTTCCTTCATATTATTCATTGCTTAATCCAATACAGGCAACAATATCATTCCATTTCTCCTAATACTTTTATTCTTGTCACCTTTCTATTTTTTTTCATTTTCAAATGAATTTTACTGCTCATGAAAGATGTCAGCCTGATAGCCCAAGAGGATAAAGTCCTCTGTTTATCCATTGAACAGGTATGGCACAAGCAGTACTATCCCACCCCACCAGAGTATCTCAATCCTGACCTGAAGGAGAACCCGTTGGAGTGAGAGGAGAGGTCAGACTCACATTCACTCCTTGGCTTATGCTCAGACAACAAAGGGACCATTTTGGTATCAGCTGTCTTGATGGCAAACATAATATCAAGGGCCCAGTTCTATGACCCTTACTCAAGGGTCGTCTTTACTTATTCAAATAGTCTCATTTATTTTAATGTTATTACTGAATGAGCAAGGAAAATGTGCATGAGTAAGGGATGCAGAGCCGGTGTTTCATTATATTTCTTATAAGAACTAAAAGTTAATAGGCCGTAGAAGAAATATATTGCAAAACCCAGATTAGACGTTGTCACAGATCTGGTCGGATGCCCCCTTTCAGGCACCCACCATGCTGCTGTGAAGGGAATCTAAGTCTGGAGTGTTTTCAGCCTCTGGAGGCTGAATGAAGTCCAGCCATTGACCCAATCTTGGGGACCCGAGGCACACTCTCAGGGTACAGAATTTATATTCTGAGAGTTGGAACCTGCTGACCAGCTGACCAGCCCCTGAGCACAATGATGACATTCAGACTTTCCCACTCCCAAAACTCCACCCTAAAAGTGTGATGCTTCAGGTTTACCTTTTAACTCTCTCTGGAGGCACACACTAGTTATGAAGCATTTAATAAAGACACTTTGCACAAGTCTAACACATTATTGCTCTTTCACTTAATCATCTAAAGCACAAACATATATAAATCATATGGAATCTAACCAATATGATAAATGCAGTGCTCCTCACTAGCTCACCTTTCTCTTGGGAGTCTCTGGGGGCCATCTGTGTCCAGGAAAGCAGTCAGGGTTTCCCTGCCTCATGTAGGCTGTTACATGCTGGGTGGCTTCTCCTTCATGGAGTCTCCTTCCCCAGTTTCTGTGACTTTGCTTTCTCCTGCCCAATGCTTCCTCTCCCTGTCTGGCCCCTTCTGTTCCTGTGTGTTTCCTTATTTAAACGTCTGCCTGGACACCTGGCCTCTTTTGTTCTGTTCCTGGTAAATTTCCACTGCTCATACCTATACACACACACACACACACACAAAGATAAAACTGGTTTTCCAAGGATGCAGCTAATCTTTAGAGTGACTGTTGTTGGACAAAGCGTGGTTGTTTAAAGTTAACGACCTTCCCATAGTATCAGTTCTAGGAAGAGGTGACACAACCATACTAGCCGATGGAGGACAGACATACCGAGAGCAGCAGATTTTCATAACCACATTGTTAGTCTATAGGCCTGTTTGTTAGCCTGAGATAGAATTTTCGGTTTGATTTTTGATACACTTATATCCTTACTAATATGTGTGAACAAAGAACAAAGACACTGTATGTTGCATTTCCCACACCCAGATGGGGCTTTTAGTACCATGAGAAAAGATAAGGAATAGAGCTAAAGTGTTACTGGGTATGGTGGGAGTATAATATACGAGCGTACATTTGAAGACTGCCTCAACTCCTATCTCAAGGCAAGGTCGAGCAACCAGTCGGGAGGGGCAAGATGGGAGGGGGGAAGGTATAAGAAACACTAAAAGGCCAAAGAAATGCCTGTCCTTGATCGTAGCACAACCTCACTCCTTACCCCTCCCACGGGACACAAAAGAGGTCGTATGAAGCCCCCAGACTCACAACCCCCCAAAACAGAACATGACCCTAAATTGTAAGGGGTGGGACCAGGGGTGTGCACTGCAGGTATATTTGGGCCTGCTAAAAAGGAGGTGGGAACAGGAACACTGGGGAAAAAGGCTCTGTGGTGTCAGAGCTCTGGATACGCTTGCTTGAACCTAACCCCAATAAACATCGCATTGCCTGCACTTCAGACTTCCAGTCTTCTGCTTTCTGTCCGCATGACAAGAACCAGGGGAAGGGGTGAAGGGAAAGCCCCTAACAAACATTTCCTAGTAACTCCATAATATCAACCAGAACTGATAAGCTGTACAGAAAGATTCCCAGATTGTCACAGACACATTTTGTCTCCTTAAAGTCCAGAGTAAGAGCCCCACATTGTCTCTTAGTACGGAGTGAATCCAGCACTACTAAGAACAATGGAATTCTGTTATGAAAATCACATTGGGGTGACCCTAACTAAATGATCACTATGTACAGATCCATAAAACAGTGAGGTTCCCAAACCAGATGTACAGAAGCCTCCATCTATGGAGAACTCAGTGAGTTTATGCTAAGGAGGGTCAGCCAGGCTGTAACTGTCTGCCCACGAGCTGTTAAATACTTTACCTGCAGGCAAGAGCTAGTCAGACAGATAAAACAATTCTTCCTTGCATTTGAAAACTACAAAGAAAATATTTTCAGTTTGTTCCTACACTGCTCCGTGGAGGAAATGGCAACGAGTGCCCTAGGGATTTCTGGCTAGGTTGAGCTATGGGATGTAAGTTTTTTCCAGAGGAGGTTGCTTCATCGGCTGAGCTGTTGTGATGCTTCTGAGAGTACTGAGCTCCCCATGGCTTGTACATTTGCCCCTGTCTGTGATCGTTCTATTTGTGAAAGGGGAGCCTGACAATCTGCTTCATTTTTAATGTGATTTGTGGATACAATCTTCCAGGCACTTAGCAAGGCTTTTATGCATTGACCCCTGAAAGTCATTTTGCATCTGATACCCCAGCCACACTCTTTCCATGCCATTGAGATTCACACATCTAAGAGTGATAGCTGTAGGAGCTCGGACGCATTTATTCCCTGTAGGCCTGTATCTAGCTTTAGGACTGGGAGGGAAACTCTCCACTATCTCAATTACCTATCATACTTCCCAGAAATGCTTTCCTTTTGTTTCAGATTTAGATTCTGATGTAGATTACCCACACAGGAAGAGACTGAGGAAAGCATGGATTTCCCCACTCTGATTTTTCAGCCTATTCAGGCCAAATGAGAATGGGAAGGAGAGGAGAGTGGAGGAATGACAGGTCTTGAGCTGTGGCCTAGGAGGAACTCAGCATACTAATTTATACAGTTCACTGAAGCTTCAGAAATTTCAGTTCACAGACACTGACTACAAGCCCCACACTTGTCAATTTAGTCTGGAAAAAAAAGTCAGATCCCATATTCAGAGCAAAGGCACTCAGACCAAAGACACCTGCTCCATCCCTACAGGACTGTGGCTCTCCAAGTCAAAACATATTACTTATTCATGCAGAGACTGCCTGTAGTCTAGTGGTTAGAGTAAGAGTCAGGATGCCTGTGTTTTAATTTTAGCTCACTGTGTGTCTTTGAGGAAGTCACCCAACCAATGCTGTTCAATTTATTCATAACTGATCTGGAAAAGGGATAAACAGTGAGATGGCAAAGTTTGCAGATGATACAAAATTACTCAAAATAGTTAAGCCCAAAGTAGATTGCGAAAAATTCAAAGGGATCTCACAAAACTGGGTGACCGGGCAAGAAAAGGGCAGATGAAATTCAGTATTGATAAATGTAAAGTTATGCATTTTTGAAAACATAATCCCAACTATACGTACACAATTAAGGAGACTCAATTAGCTTTTACCACTCCAGAAAGAGATTTGGAGTTACTGTGGCTAGTTCTCTGAAAACATCCACTCAATGTGCAGCATCAGTCAAAAAGGGGAACAGAATGTTAGGGACCATTAGGAAAAAGAGAGATAATAAAACAGAAAATATCATAATGCCATTATATAAATCCATGGTATACCCACACCTTGAATACTGCATGCAGGTCTGGTCTCCCCATCTCAGAAAAGATATATTAGAATTGGAAAAGGTTCAGAATCATAGAGTCATAAAAGATTAGGGTTGGAAGAGACCTCAGGAAGTCATCCACAGAGAAGGGCAACTAAAATGATTAGGGGGCTGGAACAGCTTCCATCTGAGGAGAGTTTAAAAAGATTGGGATTTTTCAGTTTGGAAAAGAGACAACTAAGAGGGGATATGATAGAGCTCTATAAAATTGTTAATAGTGTGGAGAAAGTGAATAAGGAGGTGTTATTTACCCCTTCACATAACAGAAGAACAAGGGGTCACACGATGAAATTAATAGACAGCCTGATAAGACAAACAAAAGGTAGTACTATTTCACCCAAAGCACTGTCAGCCTGTGGAACTCATTGCCAGGGGATGTTATGAAGGCCAAAACTATAACTGGGTTCAAAAAAGAATGAGATAAGTTCATGGGGGATAGGCCAAGATGGTCAAGGAAGAAACCAGGCACTAGGTGTCCCTAAGCCTCTGGCTGCCAGAAGCTGGGACTGCACAACAGGAGATGGATCATTCGATAATTGCCCTGTTTTGTTCATCTCCTCTGAAGCAGGGGAGGGCAAACTTTTTGGCCCGAGGGCCACATCTGGGTATTGAAATTGTATGGCAGGCCATGAATGCTCACACAATTGGGGTTGGAGTACAGGAGGGGGTGAGAGCTCTAACTTGGGGTGCAGGCTGGGTGGGAGAGGGATCAGGGCTGGGGCAGGGGGTTGGGGCATGGGAGAGGTTCAGGGGTGCAGGCTCTGAGTGGCACTTACTTCAATCACTGCCTGGAAGCAGTGGCATGACCCCCCCTCCCCCGGCTCCAATGCAGAGGCACGGCCAGGTGGCTCTGTGTGCTGCCCCATCTGCAGGTGCCGCCCCTGCAGCTGCCATTAGCCGCAGTTCCTGGCCAATGGAAGCTGTGGGGGTGGTGCTTGGGGGTGTGTGGAGCCCCCTGGCTGTCCTTATACGTAGGAGTCGGAGAGGGGGCACACCACTGCTTCCGGGAGCCATGTGGAGCTGTAGCATGCACATGCAGAGCAGCCCCTCACCCCGCTTCCTGGCTGGAGCACGAGAGCAGGGCAAGCACCAGACCCCGCTCCGCAGTGGGAGCGCGAGGGCCAGATTAAATCAGCTGGTGGGGGTCATCTGTCGCTATTTACCACTGAACTGTCTCCACTGTGAGCTTTGTTGCCTTCACTTTCTTGCTGTTCTCCTTCTACACAGGACAGGGTATTTTGCTTCAGATAGCATTTTCCTTGGTGCTGACTCATTAGGCAACATATGTTACTGCATGCTGACAGAGTGTACACTTGGCTGGGGCTGAATGGGAACTCCTGGCCTGATTTATGGAGGCAATGTAGAATTCTATGTCCACGGTGAAAATAGCAATCTGTGACTGTCCTGATGGGACAGCAGTGTGTTTTATTGCATCTTCCTGCTGAAGTTAAATGGGGAATAACCAAACAGCCGCTGAAGAAGCAATTACTGTGCCATAAACCAAGGTAAGTCATGAAATATGTGCTATTCTGAGATCATGCACCTAGGCACGTTACGTTAACTTCAGCTGAAAAGCTACCTCTCGAGGCACCTTTGATCATCAGCGTGAGAGAGACCACAGATGGTTTGTGGGACAGCTGAAGATTTAGGGTGGCTGGTTCTTGTTTTAGCTGACCTGGTTCACCCAGTCCTGCTTATAATAAGAAACTAAATCATCGAGCATATACAAGAGGCGGATGATCATTTGAATCAGTTGCTGCAGCGAAAAGGTAGTTCAAATGAATGGGCTCAGGTGACTGTCTTGTAGCTTTCAGCCACACCGCTGTGTTAGGAGGTGGTGAAGGAGCTGCAGCAAGCAACCAAGATGAAACAAAGGGAGTCAGTGGGCCCAAGGAAGGAACAATGCCTCCTGCAGCTCCCATCTGTTGCTACAGCCGTTCAGGGTCCTGCATACCCTCAGTTGCACCCTCAGTCATCTCTGTTTGTCATTGTGGGATGCGTGGGTCCATAGTCCTGATTCTTCCCACTTGTTTATAGTGGCATGGGTCCTGCATAGCCCACTCTCAAGACTGCACGGACAGCAACTTTGGCTATGTCTACACAGGGATAAAAAACCCACGGCTAGCCTACATCAGCTGACTCAGGCTCCCAGGGCTTGGGCTCCAGGGTGGTGAAATTGCTGTGTAGGCATTTGGGCTCAGGCTGGAGCCCAAGCTCTGGGACCCAGCCTGAGCCCGAACATCTGCACAGCATGTTTTAGCCTTGCAACCTGCACCCCAGTCAGCTGATCCAGTGCCATGGGGCTTTTATCCCTGTTGGATGTACCCGTTGGAGGACTGTACTGTAGGTGGCTCGGTGTAGCTCATTGCACCCTTCCCCTCCCTTGTGCGCTCATACAAAGGCCACCCAAAATAGTGCCCCAGAATTGATACAAAGTCAAAACAGAATCTAGAAAAGATTTCTGCCTAAAAAAGAAGTACGAACCTAGAAGAAAAAAAGGGAATGTAAGCAAGTGAACAGCAAAGGTATTTGTGGCAGAAAAATCTTTGTAACTGGGCTTTTAATCAAATGAATATAGCGTTGATGCCTGTGTAGCTAGATGGCTGGCTTGAAGACTGAAATTCTCTATTTCAGTGTTTCCAACTCTTGTGATTTTATTGTGAATCTCATGATTTGGGGGTTTTTTTCTCTTACCTGATCCCAGGTACTGAGGCTTTACCTGAAAGTCTCAGCTTTTATATTTTTAAGTACGTTTTTAAGCCTTCATAGTCGAGGAGAAAAACTCGAAAACATGACTAATAAAAAGTCTCCAGTATTAGATGGCCAACAAAAAGAAGCCAACATATATTATTTTTAAAATCTCATGAGATTTTGTTTTGTTTTCTACGGTGGATGTTGGCAGTCCTCCTCTTTAATCATAGAATAAATGCAGCGTGGTTAGCAGCAGTGTAAATTTTCTCAACACACTGCCCAACCAGTGTGTAAAGAGAGGGGACTTCAATCTCTCTTGCCCGTTCTGCCTTTGGCCGCTCCTAAATATTGCCAGCATAAGTGCCAAGAAATGTCCAGTGGTGATGGTGGTTTTTAAAATGTCCACCAAGAACTAGACTAAGATCATCAACTTATTGCATGGGGGCTACCAAACAGCAATCACTACTGACATGGGCTGGGTTGGAAAATGTGTTTACCACTCGCCTGAGCCATTAGCTCATCTGTGAAATTGTGTTTGATAGAAACTATATGGAAAAAAGTAGAATGAAAAATCATTTCTCCCTTTAATGTGCTGCTGGCTGTATCACTGAGTTTTAATCTGCCAAATTTTATATCACAGAGTCATAAATAACAGGTTCCCCAGGGGATCATTTGTGTCACCCCAATGCTACTCATGTCTCATTCCCACTAATATACTACCTAACTTGTTCCCAGATCTCTGCACGGTGTTCAAAGCTATTGTAAATTAACACAGAAAATGGGGAAAAAATAAAGATGTTATTGAGACTGAGGGTTGGGGGTTTTTTTGGGAAATTTATGGGTCCTCCTGGGATCTTGTCTCTACAAATGTTTCTCTTGTTCGGAGAATGATTGGCAGCTGAGGGGGGCAGAGGAGGGGAAACATCAGTGAGCACTTTCTGAGCTGATTGTGTATTTAGAATTAACTGGGAAGAAGAAGTGAGAAGAGGAGCTCTCTATTAGGAACAAGATTCTGAAACAAAGAGTAGAAGAAACGCTACTAAATCTGGACTCTATATCTTATTGCATCCAACAAATCTGTGTTAAAAGAATATTACGGTGGCAAACTCAAGTGCTCAAAAGTTAGGAAATGCTCACGCAACCTTAATTTGGCTCCCTTGTGCATATGCATTATGATACATTCTTTAGTTACATGATCACATACAATTCTTTCCACACCACCGCTGCCTCATTCAGTGAATAGGTAGCTATTCAATATTTCTTTTTATCCTCCACATTCTTTGTGTGGTCCCAGGCCTTATTTAATGGCCTGTATCCAACACCTGCACTGAGCACATTATCGTTATTATTATGTATTAAAAACAACTGAAAACAGGGTCTTAGAATAGGATATATCAGGCAACCTTACTTATAGGCAGCACTACCAGCATTGCCTATAACAAATGCTGGAGGAAAGGGGAACCAGATCTGGGCTCCTAAGAGAAGAATAAATCAGCCCGCTTGCCCAACCTTTAGAGTCCCAGAGAAAAATCTTCATTAAGCTGAAATTATGGCTCTGCAGAGGTGTCACACTGCGGAAAAGGCCTTAAAGGAATTACATTGATTCTTTTCTTTTTTTTTAATCACCCTTTGGAAAGCCTGGAAATACATAACTAAATTTCTATTAAAAAATTAAGACACATTGGAAAATATGAAAATGCAGAGTTAGTCACCCGAGCCTGGCAACAGCACAAATAGGTTGAAACACGCAAGCCGCACTGTCAGAGCATTCAGTAGAAACTTTAAGGTAGCAGGGAGAGGGATTTGAAGTGTTTGAGAGGACAGTCAGCATCTCATCAGACTTGGGTTGGACTTTTTCATTTTAGGGATGACAATGGTTTTCAGCAGAACAATTATGAAACACAAAAGGAATGTATCTGACCATTTTGCTGCCAACAATCTGACTTTCAACACAGCTGAGTGCGAATCCCACAAGGAATATATACATAGGGTTTCTTTGGACATTTTTCTCTTCACAGCGTGGCATTCAAAATGATCCAAAGAAGGCTCATGACATGAAAGAAGCAGCTGTATCATAAATTGCCAGTTCATAAAAACATTTTCTTGGCATGATTCGCCTAACTTATCAAAGTTTTCATATGCAAGTGCTCAGTAAAGGAAACTAACAATAACAAAAATCCTACTACATTAGAAAGGTCAGAACCATGTCAGTTTGACTCCATCAAGGATTTTCTCAGTAATGAGGCTATGTCACAGTTTGATCTTAAATTGGCATCTAAGTTAATGGTGGAGGCAAATCCAGCAGCTTCCAGAAGACCAACTGAGTCAAATTATCAAGAGCTATAAATCTGTCCATGTGATCACTAACAGCTCAAGAAATTAACTCTTTTGAATCTGTTATTCCAGATTTACATCAGTGAAACTGTCAGAAATAATTGGCCCTTTGTATTTTTTTTCAGTCCTTTGAGGTGCTCAACATAATCAAGTCCTGCTAAAGTCAGTGGGCCAAATTCTGCTCTGTTACACTGGTGCAAATCCAGAATAATTCCATTTGCCATCTGAGTTGCCCCAGATCTAGATTGGTGTAACTCACAGCAAAATTTGGCCCATTGAGACTTGAGGGCCTACAGAACCGCACAGGATTGAAACCTTGGGGAGCCATGGGGACTATGTTCATGTGTGACAGATATTCCTACAGTTATTGAATCTCTTCTATATCAAACAGAGAATTTATAGTTACATTCTGAGCCTCATTTAAAAACTGGCATTTAATTTACTTACCCAAATACATTTGGAGGTAAAATCAGTGTCTTGGCTACACTCTGGTCTTTCTCAAGATGTGTGATAACAAGGAAAAAGAAATGGATAAAAATATGGGATTCACATACAATAATCCCCCTCTCAGACCAACATGGTCACATTCTGCATTGGTATTCTGCTCATCCTATATATGCATAACTCCTTTTGACTGTGTACATGTCTCTTTAAATTTAAGGGAGATGTTCTGAGTCTGTTTTTTGCTTAGTGTTCCTTTAAAAACATGGAGCCTGATTCTGCATTGCCCTGCACCTCGTATAGTTGTTTACATCTGTGCAAAGTGAGTGTAAACTGCTATGATTCTGTTCCATTGACTTTAATTCAAGCTGCAGGTGCTCAGTTCTTCTGAAACTCAGGCCCCTGGTGGCCTCTGGCCTGTTGCAAGCATTCAGTTTTTTGCATCACCAAAACCCCCCTGGTAATTGGCAGTGTCAGTCTCAGCAGAGAGGCCCTAAAATATCATCTGTTTAGCACAGAACATACACTATGTGCTTTACAGAATGTGATGAATATTCATGCACGTTACCATGAAACACATTACAAGACAATATATTGCAAATGACTCAATAAACACAAGCAACGAGAGAACTGTTCTCATCTTTATACAAAAGGTGCTGTGTCTGCCCAATAGCAATTAAAAATTATATTGCTATGCTAAACCCATTTGAAAATGATCACCATAAGTAGATAGCTGTTGCATATTTATCTGTCCTTGTAAAATCAAACTGACCATGGATTTATGTAAGGATATAATTCTGGCTTCCGAGAATGAAGGACCCCATGGGCTTTGATCGTATAGTAGGGAAGAATTGATAGTTTAAAGTTGCATTAAGATTTCCATGTAAAGCATTGAGATTTCCAATTAAAATCCCTTTGTTTTATATTTTAATGATTTAATTTAGTGTCCACGTTAGGCACAATAACTCTTCAAGGGACAACTGACTTTTTTACATAATTTTTTTAAATAAATGATGAAGGGTAAAATTTTCAAAAGCACCTCAATGAGACTTAGACTTCTAAGTCACTTGAGGCCAGATTTTCAAAGGTATTTAGGTGCCTAAAGGTGCAGATAGGCACCTAGTGGGATTTTCAAAAGCACTTAAACAGGTTAGGCCTCTAATTCCTACTGAAATCACTGGCAATTAAGCACCTACCTGCCTAGCTGGCTGTAAAAATCCCATTAGGTGCTTAACTGAACCCAAGGTCAGAGTTAAGGTTGTGCAGTTTACATTTCAGTTCTGTGATGGTGAAGGTGATAGCACTATTGAACTGAAATTGCGTGTTTTAAAGAAGTTAGTGTGTTGGTGTGATTGAATATCATGCTGGCAGTGCGCTCTAGATTGGAGACTAGAACTGTGTTGGTGTGACTGTTGTCTTAATATAATATTTCCTTGCTTTCTAGTGATCATTCTGTGAGAAAAATACACATTAGTAACCTAAACTTTAAGTTAGCAAAGTTGTTGTTTTTTTTGTAGTGATAACATACCGTTTATGAAAAGCTTTTTGCTTCCAGGTATTTGAGATAAATAGTCTGTTTTCAGATTGTTAGGGTAATAATGCATTACATTCTGTAGCTGTCTAATCCTCATCTGATTATACATAGGGGATATGTCTCCTCCAGTCCTATGCTCATGAAACCCTAGGAGGCTTTAACTTAATGAAGTAGACTTACTTATAGCTGGTCGTTAAACAATCTTTAGCTTTGTTTTACCAAGTCCAAAAACCTTTATATGCAAAGAGAAGTGAGGTGCCAGACATTAAGAGTTAAAGATACATTGTTGTTTTCATGTTAAATAGAAATCTCATTGAAAGAGACTGAGATCAGCAACCCACAGCTTCAGGCCTAAGGCGTATATTCCATTCTCAACCTGTATACAGAACTCCTATTAATGTCACTTTAGTGCCTGTTCCAAAGCCCAGTGAAATCAATGAAAAGACTGCAGCTGACTTCAATAGGGTTTGGATCAGGCTCAGACAGCTAGATTCACAAAGGGACTTAGGTACCTAACTGCCACTTTAGGTTCCTAAATCCCAGATTTAGATGCCACTGGTATTTACAAAACCCCCATTCAGCTGCTGTCAGGGCCAGCTCCAGCTTTTCTGCCACCTCAAGCTGCAAAAAAAAAAAAAAAAAAAGAGCGGCGGCACTTCGGCGGCAGTTCGATCGCACCACTTCTTCTGCAGCAGTTCGGCAGCGGGTCCTCCTTCTCTTCCTGTTCGGCCACAATTCGGCAGCAGCTCAAAGAGGAAAAGAGGGAATGAGAGACCCGCCGCCGAATTCCTGCTGCAGACCCAGACGTGCCGCTCCGATACCAGACAGAAGGCTGCCCCTTTGAATTGGCCGCCCCAAGTACCTGCTTCCTATGCTGGTGCCTGGAGCCAGCCCTGGCTGCTGTCTAACCTTGTAGGCACCTAAATTCACTCAGAGCCTACATTTTTGCACTAGACATTCCTTAGGCACTTCTGGGCATGCACGCTGCTGCCTCACTTTTGTTGTCCAGACACCTAAGCCCCAGTGCAATGCAGGAACCAGGGGAAGATAGGTGTCCTGCCTTTCTCGCCTGTGGGGCCTGATCCTGTAGGGGTGTTCGCAGCATGCCTACCTACATGCAGAACAGTTGGGGAATGGGGGAGGACTTCCCTCATAACTTTCAAAGAGTAGTTAGGCTACTCACTTGGGATGTGGAAGACCCCCAGTTCAAGTCACCCTCCCCCACCTCCACCTAAGGGGGAGAAAGGATTTGAACAAGGATCTGCCACCTTTCAGGTGCATTCCTTAGCCACTGGGCTATGGGATATCCTGACAAGGGGTTCCCTCAATATCTCCAGTTGAAGCTGTTCCACTGTGTATAAATAATTAGAGTCATGGGAGCAGGGGTCTGGCTCCTGGGTCTCCCACCCCACAAATGGGTGCACTAACCACAAAGCTATAGAGTTGTTCTCACTCTCTTTCTGGCCCAGTTAATATTTATATATTTATTTCTCCAAAGTGGAACAGCTTCAACAGGAGAGACTGAGGGAGACCTACATCAGACTACCCTATAGCCCATTGGCTAGGCCAGTCACCTGAGTGGTGGCAGATTCCCTGTTCAAACATCTTTGCATCAGGCTGGGACAGGGAAGACGTGAACCAGTGGTCTCCCACAGCCCAGGTGAGTACCCTACCAGGGGCGGCTCTAGCAATTTCGCCGCCCCAAGCACGGCGGCACGCCGCGGGGGGCGCTCTGCCGGTCGCCGGTCCCGTGGCTCCGGTGGACCTCCTGCAGACGTGCCTGCGGATGCTCCACCGAAGTCACGGGACCAGCAGACCCTCCACAGGGATGCCTGCGGGAGGTCCACTGGAGCCGCCTGCCGCCCTCCCGGCGACTGGCAGAGCGCCCCACGCGGCATGTTGCCCCAAGCACGCGCTTGGCGTGCTGGGGCCTGGAGCCGCCCCTGTACCCTACCCACTGAGTAGTTTTGAGCTGGTGGCTACAGCTACTGCTTGCAAGATGAAGAAATGCCTAAAGAGGGTTCACGGCTGAGAATCCTGAGCAGAGGTAGATGCTTCCCTCTAGCCTGGACTTAGGTGCTGAACTCCCTGAGAGGGCAGGGTTTAGGACATACCCCTCTCCTTCACATCTCCCATTGGCTAGCTTAGTTGAGGAGCCACTTAGCATGCTGACTTTTGTGAATCCCAGTCTTAGGGGTATAGGAAGCCTGAGCACCTAACTCAGGTTTTGTGAATCCCAGTGGTTTTCTAGATGTTTAAAAGTTAGGCGTTGCAATGCTGAGCATCACAATGTCTGAATCCCTTTGTGAATCTAACGTTTTAATGCTTTAAGCCCTGATTCAGCAAGGGGCTCAGCCATGAACCTAAATGGGAGCACATGTTAGTTCCATATACGCCAATGGAACTACTGGTGCGTAAAATTAGACTCACGCTTAATATCTTGCTGAACTGGGGCCTAATTCTAATTAACTGATCATATTGATTAGGTCTTACGCACATGAATAATCCCAATGAGTTGAGTGGGATTTCTTGCCTAAGTACTACCCAGTGAGAATAAAGATTAAAGAATGGTGCCCTCATACATCTCCAATACTAAAAAATGTGTGGTGTGATCCAAAGCTCATTGAAGTCACTGGAAGCCTTTCCATTGACTCCAGTAAGGTTTGGATTAGGCCCATGAAAAATGTTACCTATAATACTAACTTTATTGTATACCCTACTCAGTTGTTACTAACATAAACAAGAGTACAACAACAATGTGTAGCTTCACATTAACACAAAAGCCAGCTCTTGATAGTTCCAAAATGTCTTTCCACAGGTTTGATTGTTAAATGCAAAAGGGATGCAAGAGACCATATCACTAAAACTTTTATATACCCATGGAATCGTGTACCATAAACTTTAGAGCCTGCTGAAGAATCCATAATATGACAAAAACCAATTTAATATGACATTTGCATACTTAAGTAGACTCACAGGGGTACCACTGTAAATCACAAATAATTCCATTTAAATTGATGGATTTACACCAGGGTACAAACAGTGTGAGATCAGACTGTCTCCATTTATTACTCAGTTACATTATCTGGAAACAGATCATCCAAAAAACAAATATTAAACTGGATACCTTTTTCTGCCACTATACAAGGCAGCAACTTCAAAAAATATTTTATGAGCACTTAGGTGCATTATTGGCCTAGTGCTGAGGAAAGGAATGGAGAGCTGGCAGGTAGAGAGATGACATGAAGGGTGTACAGAGATATTTTTCCAATGAAATAATTGCCTAGAGGCTCTCTAAATGTATGTCTCTTGTAAAAGAAAAGAATCCCCAAAGAATACAATTCCACCCTTACAGTAACAATTGACAGCACTCTCATAGCCTAAAATCCTCCTCTAACTATTTTAACCTCCTATTACATTCAGGAATGCCAAAAAAAGTGTTTTTTTCTTTAAAAACCAGGTAAAATGGAATGTAAGGTAGGAAAAAGCAGAAATGCAAGAAATAATTTTGAGACTTATCCTACTTCTATTATACAGGTTAACCTTTTCTAAACCAATGCTCACAAAAACACTGCACTAGTGTCACACTTGCTCTGCCCCCAGTGCTTGAAGGAAGAGTAATATGCAGGGTGGTAGATAAGGAAGATAGATACATGTAAGAAAGACAGATCAGGCCATATATAAGGTGCTCACATTGCAATCCATCTTTGTGCAAATACAGGGCTTACTTGGACCACCAAGAGACAACTTAATGTTGAAGGCCATGTGATACATACTCTCTGTGCTACAGAGTACAAAGCTGATCCAAAAAGTGGGATATTTTTCTGCAGAACATTTCAGTACTTCACCAGAAATTCAAATACTGAACAATGTTGACCTAAAATTGGAAAAATTCAGCCAAATTTTAAAAAAAATCTGTTTGAAAATGCTGCTGCAGCGCTGCATGGGAGTTGTAGTTCAGGTGTCTCATGCTCCCATTTTCCTCTATAGACAGGGTTATTTGGTCAGACAACATCTCCCATGATGCATCAAGGTCTTGCCTTTCAGAGAGACTTACTACACTATATTTGAACCCATTTCTACGAGTGCAGAGGACCAGTAGTTTTTCCAACAAGTGCCACTAAAAAACAGTCAGTTTTTCCCTGTGATTGTTTTGCTCTTCTCTAGCTGAGATATATCCTTAACTCACTCAGCCCTTCTTAAGTCTAGTATTAATGAGAACACTGTGTGGTTTAATATTCCATACAGGGTGCAATATTTAATGAAGAAATAAGTTGAATGGAATAACAGCCTTAATTTTCCATATCCTTGCTTTGGAAAACGAGTCAATCCTGCCAGCTGCTGAAATGCAGAGCCAGAGCTCAGGACTCAGATTTTGCTCAATGACAGGACAGAAAAGCTTCCACCCTGTGAGAGAAATATACACAGTGCTCAGCAAGGTGAGCAAAGCTCAATCCTGAACTGAAACTGAAATGAGCACAGCTGGAGAAGACAGGAGAGCAGAAATAAGCCATGGTTAGGAGATAGGTGCTTAACGCAGCACATGCAAATGATGTCCCGAGAAGCCATTTTAAGGATTTTCTCATATGACTGCTGCCAATGAGGAGAAGTGGCTACCTGAATGCAGTTAGGAGAAATTGAGAGCAGAAGAAGCTGTGAGGGCCAGACGCTGACAGAAGAGTATATTCAAGGGTGCTGTTGACTGCCTCATGACATCAACTGGGTACAGTGGTCTAGCCAGCCTATGAGCCTGCATCACCTCCTCTCCTCAGCTTACTTTGCCTTACTGGATCATGAGTTACAAAGCTTCAGGTCAACACACAATATTGATTCAAATGAAACTTATCAAGCTTAGATTTGGTTAAGCATTGGCAAAATGCTGCTGGAACTGGCAAAAGGTTAGTTTAATGGAGATTTCAAGGGAATGCTAAACAAAATTCACCTGAACTAACTGAAACAAAATGTTTTGTGCTTTTTTGAATATCATGTTCTTATCTCATCTCAGGTTGGTTGGGATGGATCACATGACTAGTCACATGGTGTGCTTTCTAGTTCCATGATTGGGCAATCCTGCATTGTGTGATTAAAGCCTAGCAGAAGGAAATCTCACTCTGGTTTGCAAACAGAGAGACTGTGTTTTGTATGAGTCTCTAGGAGCTGTTGCAAAGTTCTAGTTGTTTATTTACAAGCAGTATAAAGGGAGCATTGACCCAGTCCCCTGGAAGTCTAACCCATCACCCAGGCCTTTGGCTCCCTGATTCTTGACATTTCTGTCAGGAAATTGAAGGGGAGAATATTTCCTTTGCTGCTGTTGCTGCTGCAACTGATGATAATGAATGGCCTTAGCAGCAAGTTGATATGAACACATCTCCCCATTCTCTTGTTTTCTACTTTGCTCCTTCCATTTCAGTTCCCAACCCCACTAAAAACTTTGTTAGGTGGCCGCTCCCCTACAAGATACAATGGCTTTTCACTTAAGGGAAACTTCACCTTCAACATGTTTAACTTCAGCAACATCAAGATAAACCCAGAATTACTAAGTGCTGAAAATGGTTGAAATGAAAAGGATGAAGCATGCATGATATTCTGTACCCAGTGAAATGTGCTTCTTTTTCCCGTCTGCTCACCAGCCACACCAGTGGCTCAGTGCTGCTATCACACAACCTTGCCTGTCGTGAGGAAGAGTGACCTCATTCTGGTACAGAGGGGATTAAGTGACCCTTTTGGGCACAGCAAACTCCACCCCACCCTGCCCCCTTTACAGGAAGTACAGGGGCAGGATAGAAAATATAAATACTATACCCCGCAGCTCAGCTGGGGCTGGACCAGTGAAGGAGGCAAATGTCCCTCCGAGGGAGCTGAGCCACCAGCACAGCGCACAACCAACAGTGGGCAGAAAAGGCAAACCACCACCCTGGGAGGTGGACAATACTGCAGAGGGAGTGAAAGAAGGGCTGTGAGACTGGGAACCAGGCCCCAGCAGCGACGGAGCATCCCCACCAGGAGCCAGTAGGAAGTAGCCCAGGATAACGAGACTTTGGTCCCGTTGTGCTGTCAGGAGGCAATGCAGTGACCCCACGTTTCCCTGCTGACCCTGTATTGGCAGGGGCGGCTCTAGGCATTTTGCCGCCCCAAGCACGGCAGGCAGGCTGCCTTTGGTGGCTTGCCTGCGGAGGGTCCGCTGGTCCCGCGGCTTCGGGGGATCTCCGCTGTGGACCAGCAGACCCTCCGCAAGCAAGCCGCCGAAGGCAGTCTGCCTGCCGCCCTTGCGGCAACCGGCAGAGCGCCCCCAGTGGCTTGCCACCCCAAGCACGCGCTTGGCATGCTGGTGCCTGGAACCGCCCCTGTGTATTGGGGCCACCCATCATGTCAAGTGCCCTGGGCTGGGATTCAGTGGAGCTGCATGGGCCCAGTTCCCCTTACCCCCCCAGCCTGTTCACAGGGCTGGATGCACACTATCCTTTAGGCCAGAAGGCCAGAGATAGTGTTTATTTCCTCGGCCCTCAACCAAGTGCTCCAAGCCATTGACAGTGGCCTGCTCAGCCCTCGTCCTAGAAGGCCTGAGCCATAGACTATTGTTGTTTGCTCACCCAGGAGGCTGGAGCTATAGACTGTTTCGGTGCTCAGCCCATTTAGGAGGACTGAGTCCCACATGGCGTTGCTTAATCTGCCCTTCCCTGGGAGGGCTGAACTTTAGCCTGTTGAATTGCACAGCTCTCAACCTGGAGTCCAGAGCCGTAGACGCTAGTTGTTTACTCCAGCTAGGAGGCCTAAGAGATGGACTGTTTAATCGCTCAGCCCCCATCTACAAGGGCAGAGCCTTAGCTGGCTTGATTGTTTAATCCTTGGTCAAGAGACTGGAGCTATAGACTGCCTGTTTATTTGTTGAACCCTCACCCAGGAGGTTTGAACTGTCATTTGTGCAATTGAGCAGCCACCAGACAGGCTGCCCAACAACTTCATCCAGTGAACATACCAATTCCCGACACCACCACCGGGGGCGCCCTGGCCTTGAGACACAATAGGCTTACACTCCCCCTCTGTAGGATCAAGCTTTCAGTCCACAAAGGCAGAATGATCTAATGGTGATAGCAAGGAATTAACATATTGGAGGACAATGAATTCAAATCCCAGATGAATCATTCCCTGGTGGAACTATCCTCTCCAAATACATGTTACTCTGAATAACACAGGCAGGAAGTTAAGTTCACAGTGTGTCTACACTGCAAGTGAAGGGGTGATTGTAGTAGGCACACCTACAGTGTTTGTGAAGGCATACTGATGCAAGCTTTAATCTAGCTAGCATGGATAATAATAGTACTGATGACACGGTGGCACAGGCTAATTGCTCATGTAAAATGCTGCCAGGGACCCCGGATACATACTTAGGTAGCTAGCCCATGATACCACATCTTCACTACTATTGTTACCTGTGCTAGCTAAATTAAATCTAGCACAAGTATACCTGACACCTTCACTTGCAGTGTGGACATACCGATGGGCCTCAACCCCCAGAAATGCTGCCTGAGAAGTCAATCAGAGTTGATGGTGCTTAATATTTCACAGGATCAGGACCCTAGAGAAGAGACTAGACCCCGATGTGACTGAAGGTCAAATATGATGTCTCCTTTTGCATCAGTTGGCTGAGCTGTACAATTAGGCAAGAAGCAAAATCTGATTGTCAGGGGGAGGGAATAGAAGTGGCTTCTCAGATGTGGCCTTGGGTAAATGAATGAACAAGAAGTGTTTGACCCAAAACATCACTTTAACATAGAAGTCTGTGTTTACTATTTATTTATTTTTAAAAAACCTATTTATTAAAATATTCATCCTCCATAAACACTGTAAGAAAAATCATCAAAGCATGCAGGAGAAAAAACAACATGCCAGATACTCAGCTTGTGTCAGCTGGCAGAGCTCCATGGACTTCAATGGACTATGCTGATTTACACCAGCTGCCGTATGCAGCTAGACAGAAATTCTGTTTCAATAGAGAAAATGTACTCTAATCCCTGTCTCCCTGTACTCCCCCAGAGATTTAATAAAGAGGCTCTCAGCTTGAATGAGAGAGAAAAAAGGATAGATAATACATCATGGACCTGATTCCAATCTCCATTTACACCAGTGTAACATCATTGGCTTCAGTGGAGTACTCATGTACTTGCCCATGGTCACACCGGAAGTCTGTGGCAAAGCAGGGAGCGTAATGTGGGTTCCCAAGTCCGAGGGCAACACCTTAACACTTACTTCTCTATTTTTTGTGCTCAAGTCTAAGATTTTAGCTAAGAACTTTTTCTCTCCCTAATTTCCTTGCATATGTTTTGTTACTGGAACCTTCACTTCTGACTGGAAAGCCAAGACATTCAGATTTATTTATGATGCTGTAACGTTTCCCTCTCAGAATACAAGGATAAATTATTTTCCATCACTGCACTTAACGGAGTTTTCAAAAAAGCAGTCTTGGCAGTGATTGCCTGAATCCTCCTCCTTTCCAGTTCCAATGTCTAGCTCTCCAAATTGTTAATCCAATGAAACCAAAATAATCCATCTTCCATTCCAATTTTTCAAAGCAAGACTCAATTTTTGTGTTTGCAGACAAAAGGGACAAAATTTTCGCTGCCTTTTTAAATTGTCTTTATTTTATTAGATTGTCTGAGGCGAAAGGCATCTCCAGGACCACCAGGTTCAATACTCTCTCCATCATAAAGCCCCTATAATTTCCTATTACATTATAGGAGCTAAATTCTGTCCAGCCTTGTGCAGATGCTCAAGGGTGGGGGAAAGGCTCAAGGAACTTTCCACTCCTTCGTGCCTCTGTGCAGCAGCAGAACACGGTCATATTCTCTGTGCTCCAGACACACAAGATCTCCATGAAGACAGTACTTGCAAGTGACACTAGCTGGCCCTGAGTAGGGGTAGAGGATTGCCCATTGCATGCTTTCTAAGAGTGGGCAACTGCTGAACTGCAGGTGGCATTGTACCTCTGTGAGGGCACCGCGGTAGCATGCCAGTACGGCTAGTGGCTGAGGAGTCACATCTGGTTCTAGGAGTAGTTCCCTTGCTCCTTAATATGGACATGTTTTTCTGTTATTGTATTTAGAGGATATTCCCACAGAGGAAAGAAAAATGGGGTAGGAAACCCAAGTTATTACAGAACTTAAAATCTGTCTGACCCTTCCTTTCAGTCCCCAAAATACAGTCTTGACCGTAAACCAGGTGCTGTTGCTGAGCATCCAGCATGGCCAGTGAAGTCAATGGGAGTTGCAGGTATTTAGCTCATATCTGGCTCATTCACTTAGGCTTCAAACTCCCAGAAACAGCCTATGAGTCTGCTGAATCACAGCCAGCTTCTCTGCCCATAGGCTTTAGATTAAACACTTGTGGCACCACGCTCAGGAGCGACGCACAAAGAATGCTGCGCAGCTTCTCCACACGCATAAGCAGCCATGCAGAAGCAAGTGCTGGCGCAGCTCAGGGAACCAAGCCTAGATCAAAGCCAAGCTGCTGCTGAAGCTGGTGGGCAGCGTACTAACCAGCAGAATGCTCTGAAATCAGAGCCCAAAGCAACTGACTTCGCCATTCACCTGCCACTACTATTTTTATCAGTGATCTAAAAATAGTTTACAAGTAAAAGAGGTTAGTGTAATGTCATGACTAGAATGTGCCCTGTCCCTTGTCCCCTGCTGGTACCTTTGGAGACAAAAGTCTGCTACCCTCTTAGCACAAATCACCACAAGCAGGGCAAGGAGGGCTGGGGGGCAAGGGGGGCAATAGTACTAATTCCATTCTCCATTGTGACCCAGCCACCCAAGCAGCAGCAGATTGGTCCATCCTAAAAGGGACAAGTTATCTCCCACTGAACTAGGTGGACCCAGGCTCAGATCCAGTATGGCAATTCCCATGTTCCTGTGTAGAGTACACACTCTCCATGCACCCCTCCATGCATGCTCCTGGAGCTCTCTTGGGTTAGTGTAAAACCACAACATCCTCAAAGCAAGCACAATCTGTCCCTTAATGACCCCAGGACAAACAGCACATTCTACATTACCAAACAGTATATAGAATCACAGAATATCAGGGTTGGAAGAGACCTCAGGAGGTCATCTAGTCCAACCCCCTGCTCAAAGCAGGACCAACCCCAACTAAATCATCCCAGCCAGGGCTTTGTCAAGCTGGGCCTTGACAATATGTGTAATTAGACCGGACATTAACAAATGTGCTGTAGTGAATGACCCTATACGGGCAAGGAAACAGACCAGAGGATCCAGTAGTCTTGTCTATCTCTAAGTTCTATGATTCTTATTAAATAAAAACATTCCTGGATCTTATTTTATATTATTAATGCACACCCCAAAATACCTTCGATATGCAATGGGTCAGGATAACAATGTAGAAGATACCCTAATTCTAGGAATGTCTTGACTTTTTAGTGTTTGATTTCACAACCTGAACATTGTATGAACTCTGAGTAGGGATAGAGAGCATTTAATTACACTGGGCATAATCCTCACCTGAGCCAAAGGAACTGAAGTGGGGAGGGGAAGGTGGTTCTCAGCCAGAGTTCCATTCCCCCAATCCTGGATTGGCTAAAAACCAAAACAGCCCCCACTATAAATTAGAGCAACTGAAGGGGTAGTCTGAGTTATACTGGCCGCAGAGGCAAGGCACCAGCTGAGGATCAGATGGAATGGGAGGCGCTCTGCTTTGCTCTCTAATCAAGCTCTACACTACTTGAGCATTCCCCCGTGTCAGTGGGAATTCTCAGGTGCCCCTTTAGGATAGCTTTCTGGCTGCTTTTCATTGTCTCAGCAGCACAAAGCAGCTGGAGTAGAGCTAGCTGGGACTTTTCTGAAAACATGCGGGGGTTTTGTCAGAAAATGCTGATTTGTTGAAATCAAAACTAGTTGCAGGGCAGGGTCAATTTCCATGACTCTCCCGATTCAAAAGCTGTTTTAACCAAAGTTTCAAAATGATCAAAACACTTGACCCAAGGTGAAATTTTTTTGGTGTATTGGTTCACAAACATTTTCATGATTTTGACTTTTAATCCCGATTTGGGAAGGGAAAGATATTCAAAATCTCTAACTCCCACAGGATGGAAACACTGTTTCCCAGCCAGCTCTGACTGGAACATGGGCTAAGGATCTGGTCCATATAACTCAGATATGCTGTTTATCAGCACCACTGGCGTTGCAACTGTCTGTTCTCCAGTGTTACAAGATTTTGGGACATGTGACCTCTCTGTAAAGTTGAAAGACAAGCTGTTTTCTCAGTGGTGACATGCTACAACCCGGTCAGCACCGTGCCTCGGAAAGAGTCAGAGTTCGTCATCACTTCCACTACCCTGCCGTCTAGGGGGACCAGACAGCAAATGTGAAAAATCAGGACAGGGGATGGGCAGGGGGTGGTGGTAATAGGAGCCTATATAAGAAAAAGACCCAAAAATTGGGACTGTCCCTATAAAATCAGGACATCTGGTCACCCTACTCCCGTCCCATCTCTCTTGGTGTAAGCAATTTCCACTCAGTGGTATTCTTTCATGCATGGAGTTCTGAAGTCATGTACTGAAACAAATAACATTATGCTTATATAGTGTTTTTCAGCAGTCGGTCTCAGAGTGCTTTACAATGGATGTCAATATCATTATCCCCATTTTACAGATGGGGAAACTGAGACACCGGGGGGAATGATTTGTCCAAGGTCACCCAGCTGGCCAGCAACAGAGCCAGGAATAGAATCTAGGTCTTTTCAGTCCCAAACCAATGATCTAGCCACTAGGCCATACTGTCTCTCTCAATAGCAAAAATCTTCCTAATAGGTTTTTAGCTTGTGTTGAGTTTTATTTTAATTACTCATTAAAAAGCAAATCCTGTGCCACAGGAGTGACTGGGAAATGAAATCTTACTCCTGGGCCACAAAGTAGTTGTGAAGACTCAGGGCTGCAAGTAGCCCTCACAGTTTTTCCACCCATTCATCCACAGTGGGGTGGCTGGTGGATTTGTGTGGTTGCAGATCCACTGACCTTCTCATTCACACAGACCACCTTAATATCTTCATCCACAGTGGCAGAGAAGGCGCTTTCACAGATCTGGGCTCTGCAGTGCTCAGTTCATATCCACATTTAAGGACTACTGGCATCTGCAGGGGGTATAGCAGAATCACACGATTTTCATTGTATCTATGGCCCTCTGTATCCATGGAAGAGAATCAGGACTTTCTGTAAGTATAGAGGGAGGGTGATGTAACACTGTAAATGGTGGATTCTCTGTAACTTGAAGTCTTTAAACCACAATTTGAGGCCTTCAGTAACTCAGCCAGAGGTTAGGAGTCTGTTACAGGAGTGGGTGGATGAGGTTCTGTGGCCTGCTATGTGCAGGAGCTCAGACTAGGCTGGGACCCAAGAGATCTAGATTCATTTCTTGGCTCTTCCACACACATCCTGTGTGACCTTTAGCAGATCACTTAATCTATCTATTCCCCATCTGTAAAATGGGGATATTAGTACTTCCTTTCTCCCACCCTTTATCTAATCTCTTTAGATTTTGAGGTCTTCAGGGCACAGACTGCCATACTGCATGCTTGTACAGCAATTAGCACAATCGCCCAGTTTCAGCTGGAGGATCTAGGTTCTATTGTAATAAAAATAGGACTATTACAGGGACTGCAAAGTGCAATTTAAAGTGGGTGGCATAGATTTCTCCCCTGCCTGACCTTCCTCTTCCCCTCTCAGGCACCCCATCACCACCAGCAACCTGACCCTCCTCCCCTCACCCCATCCAAATTTGAGTGAGTGGTGTTGCAATCTGGCACACAAGGTTGCAATACCACACAAGTCAGAGCCAGCCAAGAAGTGGTTGGGCCCTGGCCCATGTACTCCTGCCCCCAAATCCACAGCCTCTGGATTATTATATCAGTCAGAGGTGTAAATGGTACGGTACGTATGGATGAGTATAATCATTGGATGGTTTATTACAAGGGACTTAGACTCCAGCTATGTATATAACCCCTATCACTGTAACAGTCAGGTTATAAACTCCTTGTATCACTCAGGCCTTCATGCCTTTTTTTCATACTACTCCCTGCACCCGGACCAGCCACTGGCAAGGGTCAGGAAGGGATTTTGTTCTGCCAATGTATGCTGGGAGATTTTTTTTAAATTTCCTTACTCTGAAGTATCAAAGATGGTCACAAATGGAGATAGACAGGGTGGGCCAGGGACTCTGAGGTGACCTTGAGTATTCTCTCTCTCAGGTGCTTGGCTGGCTGGCTCTTGCCCATATACTCGGAGTCTAACTGATTGCCATATGTGGGCCAGGAAGGAATGTTCCCCCAAGTCATACAGACAGTGACACTGGGGTTTTTTAGTCTTCCTCTGCAGCATGTAGGTGCGGGTCACTTGCCAGGATTATTTCTGTATATCTCACTTAATTATTTCCCTGACATTCCAGAAGTCTCAGACATTGGTGCACCTCAGTCCCTTCTAGTCTCTGCCTGTGGCACACAATTATCTAGTTTCCTGACGTCTGTAATACTTTGGTCTTGGTTCAGTTTAGTGTGCAGGTGCTGGGTGGTGTTGGTGGCCTGTGATGTACAGCAGGTCAGATTAGATAATATGGTGGTCCCTTCTGGCCTTAAACTCTATAAGACTATGTATCAAGCACACACCCTCTTCCTGAAATCTCATTTCTTTAGACTTGTTTTCCATTGCTAAACTCAAATCTAGAACTGACATCTCCTTCCTCCATGCCCATTCATATTAAAAGCAGGGCTTTGGAGCTGTGCTCCGGCTCCACTCCAGCTCCAGGCAAAAGCCTGCAGCTCCACTGCTCCGGAGCTGCTCCCGTGCTCCAGCTCTGGGCTCTGCTCCAAAGCCCTGATTAAAAGCATAGACCAAGCAATCCATGCAAGTGCAACAATAGGGATTTTGGGGACACTTTGCATAAATGTTCTTCCAAAAGCAATTTTCCTTTTCCCTTTATTTTCTATCTTTCTGCCTTCCATTATTCCTATAGGGCCCAAGTCTGAACCTATTACTCACACAAGCAGTGTCAATGATGTAAATGGGACTGATTAGGTGAATAAGGATTTATAAGATCAGTCCCATAATTGAGGCACTGATCCAAAAGCCCTATTCACATGAATAGCCCTACACTGAAGTCAAAGGGATGGTTCCTGAGAGTAAAGCTCTGTAGTATTGGCTTTGGGACTGTACACTAGTTAGGCAGAGACCTTGAGCCAAATCTTGCAAGCCAGCCATGAGAGGAACTTCCATTGATTTCACTGTGAACACTGTGCACAGACGGCTTTTGGTTTCAGCCCCGTCTTTTATTTTTTCTGTAAAGCACCATGCCCAGGGTGCTGTATACATAAAGAAATATAAAAGGCCCTGAAAATGAATTTCTCTGTAGAAATGTTGGCAAATAGCACTCTAATGGACTTCTTGTATATAAATACAGGGCTTGATACAATGTTCATTGAAGCCGATGGCAGGACTCTCATTCACTTCACTAGACATTGAATCAGGCCCATAGGACTATATCCACAAAGGGGACTTAGACTCAGCATTGCATTGAGTAATTTCAGCTGCCCTGCTGGCCTGTGAAAGCCGCAGCCCCAGGTTAGGCACTCTGGCTCCCCACATACTGCATGGGGAGAATTAGGCTCCTAAGAATGTGATTCAGAGAAGCCAGCATGCTGAATGGGGGGCCACCTAAGCTAGCCAGAAGTGAAATGCTGAGGAGAGGGATATGGCCTAAGCCTTGGCCTTCAAATGGAGTTATGTGCCTAAATCTGGACTGGAGGAAGATGCCTATCTCCACTTGGGCTTCGCAGCCGTGAAGCCATTAAGTACCTAAGCCAGGTCAGTTCTTTCTTACAAAAAACTCAGGAGGAGGTGATTTCCTTATAGTCCAGTGGTCAGAGCTGTAGTCCAGTGGTTGGAGCTGGGACTTGGACCCAGGCCTCCTACCTCCAGGTGATTTCCCTATTCCCTGAGCTATGGCATATTCTGATGTAGGGCTCTCTCAATTTCTCCTGTTGGAGTTGTTTCACTGTGTGCACAGTAATTAAACATTTATTGGCGTTGGAACCTGGGTCTTCTAGGTGGGTGCCCTAACCACTGGGGTATAGAGTCATTCTCAGTCTCTCATCCTGGCCCAATGAATATTGAATTCTTTATACAAAGTAGAATAACTTCTGCGAGTGTGGAGCACCACTTCCTCCTCCAGTTTTATTTTGTGCAGGGCCCAATGCAGTAGGCATGCTCTTAAGTGGCCTCTAAAAATCCCTTCTAGATCAGGCCTCACAGGGTTTTGAGGATCCCACCAGGGCTTAGGTGCTGAACAGCCAAGCAGCATCAGAATTTAGACAGCTTTGTGCATGCCCACACGCAGAAATTTAGGCACCATGTTGACTTTGCCAGGGCAACGTTGGCATCTAAAGAATATAAGTGTCTACAGGGTTAGTCAGCAGATGAGCAGGGGAGTTGAGGATCTAAATTTTTGTGTTAGATGCCTAAAGTGGCATTTTGGTACCTACATCCTGTTGCGGGTCTAGCCCATAGTGTATATAAAACAGTGTTAACACTGTAAATGTCTAGAAATTGATAAAATATGGGCCTACTCCTGTAAATCCCCCACTGGCATGAATAGTCCTCCTTTACTCATGAGTAGTCCCATTTATTTCACTGGGGTTTCTCGCATGAGCAAGGGTTTCTGGAACTGGTTCTATATTTGTTTTTTTAAACTCAGCACTGTATAAGAAAAGTGCTTGACATACAATATTTGTACCCATAATGATCTGAGATAATGCTGTTACATGCATGGTGGAGTTCTGTAATCTAGTGTCCTATGGTAATCACAAAATGGTAATGCTACATGTATGTAATTGTCTTGGTAAGAGCTTGAAATCAATATGAGTAAGATGCAGATGATTTTAGAATAATTTGGCAGTGACATGTTTGGCCATTTCTTAACTGTTTTAATTGCTCATCTGTCTGAGTGTCTCACTTTTTTTATATACTGCCTGTCACCCTAGTACCTTAGTACTTTAGAAAATTAAGAGTATGGGCCAGATCATCAGCTGATGTAAATCAGTGTGGCTCCATTGACTTCAGGTGGAGTCATCTGACACCAATTGAGGATCCTACATAACTTCATTATGATAAGAACACAAATGAAGGGCCCTATCTTACATTCTTTCTGCTTCCAAAACATCCACTGTCTTCAGGATGAGTTTGGGGAGGGAGGCTCAGGGAATGCAGGTTGGAGCCCCAACTTGGCATCTTATGGTTTTACTGAATAAGGATGTTTGGTAGCTAACTAGTTTCAAAAATACACCAATATTTTATCTGTTGCATTTCTAATTATGTGGGTTTCTCTCTCTCCTTTTTAAAAATTAAGAAATGTTAACAACTGAAAATTAATAAGCCAATAAATGTGAGACAATATTTTACCAGATGTTATCAATGCATCCTTGCTGGCTTCATGCATAGACAAATACAATAGAAAATGTCTATCTGCAATATGCCAGTCTATAATTTTGCTCTCATTTCACAAATCTTGCATTTGCATAGATTATAAGGAGCAAAAGACCTAGCATTCTGCTTCTCACGTAACCAGGATACACTTCCTTTCCGAGTGGATTTTTTTTTAAGAAAGCCATTCCTGCAGATACATAATGCAGTGGGTGCAGCATTACACAAGACAGAAGGAGAGGGGGATAAACCCCCCAAATGCATCAATATCAAGTTTAGATGGAAGAGAGAAAGTTAATGAGTTCAACTCATATTCCCCTCCCCCATTTAAGGACAATGAAGGGTTCTGAAACTAAGCAGCTGGGCTTATTCTCCTCTGCCTCCAGTACTGGCCAGGAATCTGGGACCTCTGGTACAGTACATGCCATCAGTATTAGGACAGTTCACAGATGTGCTGCCTGACTCCTTGCTATTTATAGCAGCCTCTTCTACCAAGGTGCTCGAGGGGGTTGTAACGCAGGAACAGGCATGCTCCTTTGTTTTATTGCTGGAATTATATTCGTTTTAAGAAAACCCCACTCTTCTCATATGAGGGCGAGTGAAGCACATCCCTGGAGATTTACCACAGAGACACTGTTGGGATTCACTGCAAGGGAGACTGGGAGTGTTTGGGGCTAATACCTTTTAAATAGCTGTAAAACAGTGGAAGCAGACAGAAGCTCGCTCTGGTCTCTTGCCTCTGCAGGGATATTAAGGGAATGGAGGCCAGCTGTGTGCGAGAGAGGCTGAAGAGGAATAGGAGTGTGAGTTGGTTAGCATGCAGTGCCACGAGGGATACACATTTCACGGTGCTGCATATCGGGTAACCATATGTTAAATATTCAGCAAGAAGAACACTAGGCATAGCCTATTAATAGAAGCCGAGAGTTTGGCTCTCGCTCGCTCTCACACATGCAGGCAGCCGGGGGATCTGATTCTGTCTCTTCTTCCCCGGGAGCAAGAGAATAGCCACAGCCCCTGGAAAACCTTAGCCAGGTCCAGGAGAGCTCAGTGAGTATCAATTGCTACTGACCCCGTTACCGCTCAGATGCTTCTCCAGAGGAAACCAGTGCAAGGCTGGGGAAGGCAGCTGAAGGACATGGAGCTAAAGCGAAAATATTCTCTCTCTCTCTCTCTCTCTCTCTCTCTCTCTCTGCAGCACCCTGGATAGCTCCTCGGGGAGCCTCACCAAGCCATGCGAGAGCCTTCTCCACCGCCCCGGCCAACTAGCCAGCTTGCAGGCGGAGCCGGGGGCTCTGCTCCCCGCGGCAGCCACGCTAGGAGCTCTCCCAGGTGCTGCAGCGACCCGGCTCCCTAACTCCCTGGCAGTTCAGCGAAGGGCTGCCCGGGATGCTGCAGAGCTCTGCCTCCTCCCCCTCGGAGCTCGCGGAGCTATCCCGGGCGCTGCAGAAAGCCAGCTCCCCTCCTCCCCTCCCCAGCCCCTGCACACCCGGCTGCCCAACGCTTGCAGCAATGGAGTGCACCGAGCGCCGGACTGAGCAGCATTGCTACCTCCAGGAACGGCCCAAGAGCCCAGCGCTTCATTTTACCAAGCCGCAAAGCACTTGGAGCCGCTTCAGAGCAAAACCTGCTGCTTGAGGGCAGGGCAAATTGAGGTGGAAAGTTCTTCACATGTAGGGATCGACGCACTGCTGGAGAGGAAACCAGCCAGAGTAGGGGCCATGCAAAAACGCAGCAGCAACAGTGGCGGGAGCAAGCAGACGCAGGGGGGGAAGTTTTGCACTTGCTGCTGCTAGCGGGGTGTGTGTCCGGGGATAGGGGTCCGGGGGGCAGGTCCCTGTGCCTCGCTTCCTTACCTCGGTGTTCTCAGTAGCATTCTCCGCCATTTTCCTCCTTAGGAGCAGGCAGCGGGAGGAGTGTTTCATTCCCATAAGAGCCAGCCAAGGGGTTGGGGCTTGGGGATGGGTGTTTGGCTTTTTGGTTTTTTGGTTTTTTGAAAGATCTCCAAAAACTGGCACACACACAAAAAGCAACAAATTAATTTGCTTTGTCCTTTCTGCTGCCTCCACTGGCACCAATTTTCCTTTGACACTTCCAAGTTCTTCTTCCCTTTCCCCCTCTTTTCCGCCTCCTCCAAGCTCTTGAGATGAGTTAGGAGGCAACCCCCTCTTCAGCTGACACTAAAGGCTGCCGGGCTGCGCGTCCTGCTCCCTCGGAGAAAGCGATCGGGCTAAAAAGGAAAGAAGCACCAACTAAACTGAACTTGGGCGTGCAGTGACCAGCGGGGCATCTTTGTGTCCTGTGGCTAATCTTCCAGAGGCAGAAGCAGCCAGAGACAAAGCAGCGGGGCCAGGAAACCATAGCCCCGTCCTTTCTTCTTTGGGCTCCTCTCTCTCTCTAAGTCTCCACTCCAGAAAACTTGCTTTTAAGGAAGGAGCCCACACTGCTCACGCTGGTAAAGCATTTGCTAGCTTCTTTCCGTGGCTATCTTCAAAAGGAAACAGCATCCCCCTCCTGTTCTTGGGCTGGGCTCCTGTCCTACTCTGGGAGTTGATCTCATGTACCTTTCTTGGGAGGGACAATTATATCAGTCCCCCCCCACACACACACACAACTTTCTTCCTTCCTTCTCCCCCACCCCTTCGGATCAGCCCCACTTTTCTTTCCAAAGCCTCGCTGCCCCTGAGAAGGATTTTATGGGTCAGCTCATTAACTCCTTCTGCTCCGGCTTCTTTTCTCTTTGGTTTTGGAGGAAGCCTCTTTCGCTCCGGTTTTGTGTGTGCGCCTCTTCCTCCCGGCTGCTGTTTCCTGACTTACATCTTCTAGCCTGAGCCTGACTCCCAAACAGACTCCGGGTGCAGAAAGATCGCTCTGGTATGAGCACAGCTGCTCAGCAAAGCCAGAACAAGCGTTTTGTTTTTCAAGCCCTTCCCTCTGTCCATCCTCCTCCGTGGGAACTGTCGTTAAGTGCCCCCTTCCCACACGTTTCTCTGGTTCTCTCTCTCCCAGCACTTTTTAGATTCCTGTGGTCTTACAGCGGAGCTAGATTTCCTTGGCTCGTGTTGATGTGTCTAGGGGCGGGAGGGGGTGTATGTTACACACTGTCTTCCTGGGTCTTCACTTTATTCTAGTGTTGAACTCTAACCCACTGTGATCGCGTTGATCTCGTTGGGGGGGGGGTGAGAAAATAAAACTAGAGGGGTTTATTTCACGTTGGATGTAAGTACCTGACCAACTTCACCGCCGTTGGTTGTCCTAAATCATTTTTCTACCCGTCAAGCCAACAGACGTCCAAAGAGGCTTCAACATTTCTTTGGGTGCCTATTTTTAGTACACACATTCATACCCCGCCCCCCACTCCCTGCTCTTTATCCTTCTCTGATTCCGAAAGATTTTTTTTTTTTTGCGCAGCCTCTTTTATGATCTCCTGTAACAAAAGAGTTGCAAGAAGAGTTTATCCTTAGCTGACCTCTGAAATGCTGGCAACACATCAGATCCCATGCCAGCAACAGGAGCCCATAGGCGCATAGGAGGCAGGGATATTCCTGGGGCAGGTGTTAGTGACTTATGGAGCCGACAGCGAGACTGGCTGTGCTGCCTTCTCTCCACAGGAATGCGGCTGAACTGGCAGGACAAAGGAAACAAGTAGAGGAAAGGGGTCGGAACATTTTGTATATGCTCACTTACACAGAGATGTAGCTACTCCCCCCTTAAGCGGAGATTCTAGCCATGTGGTACATTTCAGGGACGTGATAAATGTATACATACAGACCAGGGAACTGGAGATGCTAGCCATGTGATAAATTGCAAGGAGATGTGACACATAAACATATACCACTTAGGTGGCCATGATGCTATGAGTTAAATTACAGAATAATGTATTAGACTCATACCAGGTAACTGGAGGTGATACCCCTGTGAAAAACTGCAGAGCCAGTTGATAAATCCATGTGTCTTACACCTTAGACTGCCCACTAACCCATCCCATATTATCCTAACATGCCAACCCTTTTAGTATTTTAAAAAATGGCAGTTGTTTGAAACTGACTGTTTCAGAAAAATGTTTCCTTCTCCTCTCAAATGTGGGATTTAAACCCTGCCCCAAATCACATTGGCCTGTATGCAAGATTCAGTACTGTACCAATAAGAGGTTGAAATAACCTGGCAGAGCTAGAAATGGGGCATTCTCTTTTTTCCGGCGAGACACACATAGAGAACTTGAAGCTCCTCTGATGTCAGTTCTTAAAATTGAGACAATTTTGGCTTTTGAAAAGCTCTTATAGATCATTTTAGAGGTTTTTCTGGCTCTCCCAGAGCCTTGTATAGTTGAACTCAGAGTAATCAAATAACCCAATAAAAGTTTAAATCTAAAACAGTTGCCAAATGCATTTTCTGTCACATACAGAATAGCAGGTGGTATGAAATTTTTATCAGCATGAGTTTGGGATGACCTGCATAGCTCAATTGTGGTTTCCCTATTTATGAGTAATATGCCCCGCCAAAAATTATGCTGCTAACCCCTTTAGACTATACAACACAGGCCTTGTCTACACTGGCAAGTTTCTGAGCAATAAAGCAGCTTTCTGCATTGTAACTCCTGAGGTGGACACACTGCCAAGCCACTTAGTGCACAGAAACTGTGCAGTTGCAGCACTGTAAAAAAAACACCCCGATGAGAGGTGTACAGCTTTCTGTACCCGGGGTACAGCACCGCGGTGCCAGTGTAGACACCCTGGTCAATTAAAGCACTGCAACTGGCCTCCAGGAGGTGTCCCACAATGCCTTTTCTTGCCTCTCTGGTCACAGTTTGAACTCTACTGTCCTGCCCTCAGATGATCAGCCATCATCCCCACACAGTCCAGTCCCAGCAGCACTCCAGCCATGGGAATTATGATACCTATGGACAGATTTCACGATATATGACAGAAAGGGGCCATGACCGGGACACATTGCAATGCAGGGTCAAAGTGAAGGAGCTGTGGAATGCCTACCACAAGGTGCAGGAGGCAAACTGCCACTCCGGTGCTGCACCCACGAGCTGCCGGTTCTACAAAGAGCTGGATATGATACTCGGTGGCAACCCATTTCCACCGCAAAAGCCACCGTGGATACTTCGGTGAATCACATGCCAGTCAAGAATGGACCGAGCCAGGAGGAGGAAATCTTGGATGAGGATGTGGAGGGGGACCCAGAGGTCAGAGATGCATGCAGCCAGGAGCTCTTCTCTACCCCCGAGGAGGCTAGCCAGTCACAGCTGTCTGATCTTGGCAAAGCGCAAACAGGAAAGGAGGCCCCGGTAAGTGGATTTGATTTGGGGAATCGCTGAAGCGAGTTGTTGGGGGGAGGAGGGTTGCAGAAAGCAGGCTTGGGGCTATATGACATGTGTACCACCACATGCCCAGTCTGAGTGGCAGAACAGGGTGTTGATTGACTCCCTCACTTCACGGGAATCTGCCTCAGAGATCTCCAGGAAACTCTCATGGAGATACTAGGCAATCCGCGACGCAGGTTCTTTGGCAGAGCTGCTTTGTTTCTTGTCCCATTAAAGGTAACTTTCCTGCGCCACTCTGCCGTCACTGAGCAGGGGGACCATTGCTGCACACAAGCGAGCCAGGCTTGGAGAAGACCCTCCCTTGAATCCCCACTCACCATCAGCAGTGAGATATCTTCCATAATGAACACAGCCTGGGAAAAATGAGAGGACAGGAATGATTATCAGGCCCCCCCTACAGTGCTGGCTCTCCCCAAGAGTCACGTGCCCAGTGTACAGTAGGGTCCAGGTACACTGATTTCCCCTGCCCTTGTGGCTACTCACCATTTTGGGGGTCTTGTGGCTCATGTGTGCTTGCCTGGGGTCAGTCAGTTAGTGACAGGTATGGGAATAGTGGCTGTGTGTTAAATCACTGAATCAGTGGTCTGTGTGTTGCAAACAATACTGCTTCTGTAAAATGTTGTATTTTGGCTTCACACAGATGACCTTGAGAGCCCAGCCTCCCTCTTTGTTATCACCAGCTGAATGGCTGCGCAGAATTAGAAAGGGGCCTGTAGTGAGGCAGTGTGGCTCCCCACTGCCCCAGAGAGGGAAGAGCCCATCTGAAGGCCGGAGTGGGCAGAGCTAGGGAGCTCTGAGCCTGCCCCTCAGAGGGTCAGGTGGCAACCCAGAAGTATAAAGGCTGGCCCTCAGAGCTCAGTAAGGCCCGAGCCGCCGGAGAGGCCAGACACCTCCAGCCTAGCCTGCGACTGGGAAAACCCCGTGGCCCAAGGCGGCTGCCAGGACTGGCCGGACCTACCCTGCACCCACTACTCGGAGGAGTTGCCGAGCCTGCCCAGTGCCCGCTACCCGGAGGATTTGCCAGGCCTGCCACTCACCAAGGAATCTATGGTGTTGGACCCCTCAGAGGACAACACTCTGACCCAGGTACTACCCGAGGGGGAGTCTGGAAGTAGCCCGGGGGCAGCTGACCCTAGTCCGGCTGCAGCACACCCAGAGCCCATGTCAGTGTGTTGCGGCCAGGATCCCCACTGACTAAGCAGTGGGTGTTCTGCTGCTGCTAGGGCCCCGGGCTGGGATGCAGTGGAGTGGGAGGGCCTGCGTCCCCCCTGCCACCCGACTCGTGGATGGCAGTCTCCCCCTCTCCCAGGCCTTTGGAGGCTTGGGGCCTACTATTGTTGCTCAGCCCTGCCTGAGGGCCTGAGCTCCTGACTGTGCACTGCCCCACCCCGACCCAGGGCCTGGGCTTACGATGTTTGTTCCAGTACCGCAAGGGCTGCCAAGGAAGACCCCGCGGACAGACTAATTCCCCAAGCGTCAACTGCGGTTAGCAAGCCAGTGTGGCTCTCCACCGCCCTGGAGGGGGACGAGCCCCAGCAGACCCTTGTACAGGGCCACGAAGAACTAAAGAGGACTTTCTGTGTGAGATTATGATGCACTCTGTGGCCGAGAAACAGGCACTGAAGCAGTGGCGGGATAGAGAGAAGAGGGACCAAAAGGAGAACACAGAATGCCAAAATGAAGTCTCAGAGCGGCTCTTAAATGTTATAGAGCGCCAAGTTGACATGCTCTAGACGATACTAGCACCACAAACCAACCAGCTCTGCACCCACCCTCCCCTGCAGCCACTGTCACAAAACTTTCCCATGCGCCCCCCAGACACTGCCAACACACTCTTATCAACCTCCTGGCTCCAGTCTGTACCCGTGGCATTCCACTCCTCCCCCGTCACAGTCCAGCACTGCGGACTCCCAGTACCCACTGCACTCAACACCCTCTGAAGTTTAGCTCTGCTGAAGTACAGTACCCGCTGCACTGTACTCCAAAGGAAAAGGTTGAATATGATCCCTGGACATACACAAATCTTTAAACATCCCAGGACCCCACCTCCTCCTAAGACCTTCCCTTCCCTCATCCCCCTCAGTGATGAGGTGTTTTTTTGTTTATCTCTCTCCCCAACTTGTTGTTTTTTAATAAAAGAATTGTGTTGGTTTGAAAGCAATCTTTATTTTATTAATTGAAAGCAAACAGCGCCCTGAAAAGCAATAGACAATTATCTTAAACCTTCATATTTCATCGTCTGAACCAATCACAATCACCTCCTAGCATTACAAGCACTGCACTCCCGAGCATAGCAACAAATATTAGTGGCTTTCAGGTTCAAATTGATGCCTCAAGGCATCCCTGATCCTTATGGCCCCACACTGTGCCCCTCTAATAGCCCTGGTCTGTGGCTGTTCAAACTCAGCCTCCAGGTGCTGAGCCTCTGCAGTCCAGCCTTGAGTGAAGCTTTCACCCTTCCCTTCACAAATATTATGGAGCGTACAGCACGTGGATATAAGCGTAGGAATATTGTCATCAGCCAGGTCTAGCTTCCCATAGAGGCAGCACCAGCGGGCCTTTAAATGGCCAAAAGCACACTCAACAGTCATTCTGCACTTGCTCAGCATGTTGTTGAACCGCTCCTTGCTGCTGTCAAGTTGCCCCATATATGGCTTCATAATCCATGGCATTAAGGGGTAGGTGGGGTATCCCAGGATCATAATGGGCATTTTGACTTCCCCTACGGTGATCTTCTGTTCCAGGAAGAAAGTCCCTGCTTGCAGCTTCCTGAACAGGCCAGTGTTCCGAAAAATGCGTGCATCATGCACCTTACCAGACCAGTCTGCATTAATGTCCATGAAATGCCCACAGTGATCCATAGAGTGCCTAGAGAACCATAGAGAAATACCCCTTCTGATTAATGTACTTGGTGGCTAGGTGGTCGGGTGCCAGCATTGGAATATGCGTGCCATCTATCGCCCTACACAGTTAGGGAAGCCCATTTGTGCAAAGCCAGCCACAATGTCACACATGTTGCCTAGACTCACGGTCTTTCAGAGCAGGATGCAATTAATGGCCCAGCACACTTCTGTCAATACGAGTCCAACTGTTGACTTTCCCACTTCAAACTGGTTAGCGACCGTTTGGTAGCAGTTTGGAGTAGCCAACTTCCACAGTGCAATCACCATGCGCTTCTCCAATGGCAGGGCAGCTCTCATTCTCATGTCCTTGTACTGCAGGGCTGGGGAAGTCCCATGAATGTGGCTTTCTTCATCCGAAAGCTCTGCAGCCACTGCTCATTATCCCAGACATGCATCATGATGTGATCCCACCACTCAGTGTTTGTTTTCCAAGCCCAAAAGCAGTGTTCCACTGTGGTCAGCACCTCCATGAATGCCACAAGCAATCTCATGTCATGTTGGTAAGAGAGAGCAGCATACTGGTCAACAGTTTGGGATCCATTCCTTCAGACCAAAGAGGCAGAGCACACAGTACACAAACCATTGAAAGATGGCATCAATGCAGACGGAAGCACAGGGATTGCTGGGATCTGAAGCAATGCATCACAGGGCATTGGGACAGGACCCAGGATGCCCTGCGACCCCGTCCGCCTTCCCACAACTCTGACTGGCAGAAGAGGAAGAGATGCTCTGTGGGATAGCTTCTCAGAGTGCAGCGCTCTGAATACTGTTGCAAGTACCGCAAGTGTGAACACGCTATTGCACAGGCAGCTGACGATGTGAACACACAACAGCGGTTTCCCTTCAGCGCTCTCTGCCGGCGCTGTAACTCTGCCAGCGTAGACATACCCACCATTAGTATTGTCTCTTATGCAGAGAATAAGGACCAGATTTTCCATTTTTCTTCGCCAATAGTTAGGCCAAGATTTCCAATATAGCACATCTCCAGTATTTAGGCAGATAAATAAAAGTCAGGTTTTCAAAAGAGCTGAGTATCCAGTAGCTTCCATTCAGATAGGTATGCCCAGAATTTCAAAAGAGCTCAGCTCCCATTTAGGCAGTTAAATGAAGACACAGATTTTCAAAAGTGCTCAACACCCAGCAGCTCCAATGAAAATCTTGTTGCTTAAGATACCTAAATGAGAGTTGTTGAGGTCCTATGAAGGCCTGACCTCTCACAAGAGCTTCTAACACGCCATTCCTTCCTCGTAGTACTATGTGATCTTATAGAGAGGGGATCTAGGAAAATGTTTTAAAACCCCGTGCTACTTGGGGCCATCTACTTTATACCAAAGGCAAATGATTTGTTCTTCAGAAGTACATGTATTAGTCAAGGGGAAAAGTCATCCCTTGCAGGAATGAATTATTCATATAGGAGGAGGGGCTCTGAATTCCAGCTGAGAGGCAGGGAAATGTCTCACATTTTGATGCTGCAGCACTTTGGTAGCAAAGATACACTGCCTAATGCCTAGAATTAAATTCTGCCCTCAGATATGTACATGCAACTCCCATTGCCATCAGAGAACAAAACTGACTATAAGTGCTGAACTTGGGGCATATTCCTGGTACTTGTGCTTTGTTTCAGACATCAAGCAAGACACAAACAATGCAAGTATATTAATTTATTTATAACACTCCCAGGAAATGGCCAAAACATTTAGATTTTAAATAAATAATGCATGTGAAGTCCAGAAAGCATAAAAAAGGGGGTGGGAGGATACAAGAAATGTTTTACTTTTATTTCTCCAAGATGGTAGGTGCTGTGATTGCTGGATCTCTGCTATTGGCTGAGTGCCACCGTGTGGATAGAGCACTGAGTGGGGACTCAGGAAACTTGGGCTCTATTCTTGGCTTTGCCACTGGCCTGCTGAGTGACCTGTGGTAAGTCACATACCGCTCAGTGCCTCAGTTTCCCCATCAGTAAAATGTGGATAATGATAGCGACTTCTTTTGTAAAGTACTTTGAGACCTACTGATAAAAAGACTGTATAAGAACTATGCATTATTATTTATTCACATGACCCCATGAGGTAAGCCAAGGAAGCTGTAGCCCACATATTTCAACACTTTAAAAAACAAAAGACAGATTGACTGGCGTTTTTAGTACCCGGGCGAAAATAATGCTCCTTTGAACTGAAAATATGACTTCCCGTGGGCTCTGTACCTCAATGGCAGCTACTTTTCAGCCCAAGTATACACACACATCTGTATCCGTGAATGACACAGCTAGGGTACCTGGCTGCAGTGTTAATCTACAACTGGTGTAAAAACAGTTAGGATAATTGACATCCAGAATTACAAAAGTGGGTATTGGATGTTGTCACTACCACAAATTACTTCAAACCACTGATAGCAGCTTTTCCTGTAAAATTACTAATCTGGCAGAATTTGAAGCAGGTCAGCTGTTGTGATGGTTCAAATGGAGCTGGCATGGCCACAACCAGTGTGGGAGCACATCCAATAGGATCACGACAGTGCTCCAGGCACTAAAGTCAAATTCAACAATGGAAGGTTGGACAGGAGAGGAGAGGGTCTTGCACAGAGAGGAAAGGAGAATGGGAGGAAGAACAGGAGACAGGAGGGGCAGGAGAAGAATGGAAGAGACAGCAGGAAGGAAAGAAGGAGAAAGTAGGGAGGTGTAGAAAAGGGGCAGGAGAAGGAAGCATAGGGTGGCAGCAGGAGAATGGAAGTCAAGGGAAGACTGGAGGTTGGAGAGGGTACAAGAGAAGAGCAGCCTCCCTCCTCCCCATTCCTTTTTTTCTACAAGTTCGAGAAGGATTTGACCAGGAAAGTTCCCCATCCTCAATACTTCTCATATTTGTGGGAGAAACAGGAGACGAAAGGATCAGGTTAGGAAAGGCCAATCCATCTCCTACTTTTTCCCTTACAGCAGAAGGAAGCATTGGGTATTGGCACTCCCCTTTCACTTCTCCTCTTCCTGTGTGGGGGTGAAGAACTGGGCTATGAGAGGGCACAGGGCCCCAGCTTCTTCTCTGCTTAAAATGAGAGAGGAACATGATCGGCATGTGAGACAACTCCCTTTTTAATGTGTGTGTTGAGTGGGCACAGGCTATGGAAGGCCATCCTCATTTCTCTCCATCAATAGAGAAAATGGGCCAAAGGCACCTATCTGTGTCTTATGGGGAAGAGAGCACCATGGGGGCAGCATCCATGTGGGAATGGATGTCTCTGCATCATGTGTATATTGGAGTTCTGGATATACAGTGGAGGAGGACCCCAAATAGTTTAATGGTGTCTATTATTCTGAGGGGGAATTATATAGGGGTAGTGCAAAGGTGACATTTCACTACAGGGGTAGTGAGTCATAGTCTTCTTGCTGCCCATGGATGGAAGTGTGTTGGGCAAAGAAGAGAAGAACCTCCCCCCACCCCTGCCTTCTGATATCACCTAAAAGAGATATTAAGGGAGCCAGGATACCTCCTGTGGACGTTGTTTCTCTCCTCTAAGTGTTGGCCATTTTACCTGGCCTAAGTGTACATACAGTGCCTAACACAACGAGACCCTGATCTTAGTTAAGGAATATAGGCACTATTATAATACAAATAATACTATCATGATATTTTTGATCCTCCAAATAGTGTGTGAGCCCTTCCAATCATATATTTTCAGTGCATATGATTTAATGTATTCTCTGCTCTATCCTATATCTAAGGTTAAGATTTTGTCACAGTTATTTTTAGTAAAAGTCATGGAGAGGTCACAGGCAATAAACAAAAATTCACAGAAGCCTGTGACCTGTCCCTGACTTTTAATAAAAATAACTGTGACAAAATGGGGCTCAGCCGAGCCCTGCTGCGGGAGGAGAGGAGGGACTCGGCATCTGCCATCGCTGCTGCTGACAGCTCTGAGGTCCTCTGCGTGTCTGTGGCAGCTGGGAGCTCCAGGTCCCCTGCCCCCCATGCCAGCTAGGGACTGGGGGGGGGGCTGTCACCCATGACAGCTGGGAGCTCCAGGTCCCCTGCCCCCCATGGCAGCTAGGGACTGGGGGGGGGGCTGTCACCCATGACAGCTGGGAGCTCCAGGTCCCCCCATGGCAGTTCAGAGCTCCAGGACCCCTGTCAGCTGACAACTCCAGCCTCAGGGCTGAAGTGGAAAATGTCACAGAAGTCATGGATTCCGTGACTTCCATGACATAATCTTAGCCTTACTTGTAAGATGTTCATGAAATAATTACAGTGGTATTAAGTATCAGGGGGTAGCCATGTTAGTCTGTATCCACAAAAACAACAAGGAGTCCAGTGGCACCTTAAAGACTAACAGATTTATTTGGGCATAAGCTTTCATGGGTAAAAAATCCCACTTCTTCAACGGTGCCACTGGACTCCTTGTTATTTTTTTACAGTGGTATTGGTTCCCAAAAATGGACCCAACTCAAAATCTCCTTTCAGCTTAACATTAAAGCATTCATAATTATTTTCCTTGTTTAATTCTGGAGGCAATTATGTAAGCACGATATACAAGTAGTTGAAGGTTAAAAGTAATAGTTGCAGCTAATTCGTATTTTTTTTAAGTTTTCCTCTCCGTATTTCGTGAAACTATATCAAATCTAATGCATTATTTATTTATATGTATTGCGCCGACTCATGCCTGATGATACGTTTCTGGCTCACTCAGCCCCTGTTCCCGGCAGCCGGGCAAGGAGCGGGCCACCGCCACCTCCCCAGCCAGGCTTTTTCACAGACAGCCACCCTGAGTGGAGTCAGGTGGTGTGAGAAGCAGCTCCATCCCACCCCCTCAGCTGCCCAAGGCAGGGGCCGAGTAAACTGGAAGTGCCGGGGGGAAGTGCAGGAGGAGGACAGTGCTGCCCTCCCCCAGTGGCAGGCAGAATACAGCAAGCCCTGCAAGGGCAACTCAGCAGTCACTGAAATCTGGGGGGGGACACTTGATCCCACATGCTCCCCCTACATGTTGCTGCCTCAGTCTTAGACTAGGGCCCCACTGTGCTAGGTGCTGTACAAACACAAGACAATCCCTGCCCTAATCTACATATAAAACAAGAGACAACAGATGGGTTAAAGCTGAGAAATAGAATCAATTATATTTTCTTTATCTATTTAGCTTGTTATTGGAGTTGGGCTAGAAACAGTTTTCCTGTTCTGTGAGAATTTTCGAGATTTGGCAATTTTTTCTTATCCTGAATCAAAATCTCAACATTTTTCATGAACCAAAAATCTGAAAAAAAAATTAGATCAGATCAACCAAGACATTTCCTTTTGATAATTTTGAAGCAGGGGCGCTGGACCAGGGTGGGTCAGGGGGTCGTGGCCCCATCACATTTTACCAGCCATAAGGGTGAGCAATGGGGCAAAGGGGACAGAGAGGAGCGAGCAGGGGGCGGGACCTCGGGGGAGAAGGGATGAAATGGGGGGTGGAGCCACAATTCAGGCCCATGTCCGTCCCCCCCCCCACTTTCAGGCAGCTTCTGGCATTTCTGACACTTATTGATTGTAGGCTATATTGTTGTAGCCATATTGGTCCCAGGATAATAGAGATTGGTGGGGTGAAGTAATATTTTTATTGGTCCAACTTCTGTTGGGGAGAGACAAGCTTTTGAGTTTACACAGAGCTCATCTTCAAGTTTCCCAAACATGAAGAGCTCTGTATGGCTCGAAAGCTTGTTTCTCTCCCCAACAGAAGCTGGTCCAATAAAAGATATTACCTCACCCACCTTCTCTCTTTTTTATTTTGACAGTTTTATTATTTATTTTTTACTATAAATGAACTTAAATTTCTCAACAAAAAGTAATTTCAACCCCAAAAAGATCTATTTTCATTTTAAAAATGTTGACAATTTCCCCAAAAAATTTCCAAAAGTTTTTCAAAACAGGAAATTTGTCAATCATGACCTTTTCTCATGAAAAGCTTCAGTTTTACAAATCAGCATTTTCCAATGAAAAGGTCATTTAATCAAAAAATTCCTGACCAGCTTTACTTGTCAAGGAAAGACACAGGTCTTTGTAAATCAGAAAGTCAGTGGAGCTACAGTGATTTATACAAGCTGAAAATTTTGCCCTCTAAGTGCATTTGACATGATCTAGTTTTGATGAACCTGTGCTGACTAGTATTTATCAATTTATTTTCCTCCAGAATATTCAGAAATTGATTGTTTTTTAAGTGATTCTAATAATTTACCAGATACTGAAGTTAATATTACTGGTCACTAATTATCAGAGTACCTTTGATTTCCTCTGCCTAAAAATTACAGCTCTGCTATAAATAAGGTTAAGATCAGCTTTCTGTTTAAATCTTGACTCTTCTTAGTGCTCTAAAATCCATACAGTTAATCAGATTGCCTTGAGATTTGGTGTTCCTCATGTGGTCATTGGAGTTTGTTAGTGAGCCAACTTTAAGCCCATTTGACCAACAGGTTCCTGAGATATACGGTGCTGTTTTCTCTCAAAGTTGACAGATCCTGGTGACTTTTTTTGTTAATAGATAGAGATCAAACCAGGGCTCAAAGCATTGCACCTGCATGTCCAACACTCAAGGGCACCCACTAGCCCTTTGGGAGAAATCAAATTAAAACATTATTTGAAAAAGATTTTGCTTCTCCAGTTAGGCTCCTCACAAGCTTCCTGGGTTTATTCTCAATCCTAATAGATTACAATCAGCATGCACAGATAGAGGTGTTAAACAGGATTGTTAGCCTCAAAAATCAACACCAGGTGGGTACTTTAAGACCTTTTGAACTAACCCAACCAGGTTCAAGTCCTACCCTGGGCAGAAGTCTGGAAAAGGTTGGGAGGCATATTGCTAAAACTTGTCTCTGTTAAGAGGGGTTTTTTTGGTTTGTTTTTAATTTGGGGGGAGAGTAATCAAAGTATTTTTGTAAAAAAAAGTTAGACCCACAAATACTTACTGGTGGGGGAGGGGTATTTAGAGTGGGGGAAATAGGGTTGAGAGGACTTTGGGGATGCATCAAGGGGAGGGGTAAATGGGAATGGGTATGGGGGGGTAAGAAGGGCTGAGAGAGTCAGCTGAGGGGGGGTGGAATGCTGGGAAGGGGACATGGAGATGCAGGGCAGGGCCATCCGGGGGGGGGCAAGTGGGGCAATTTGCCCCAGGCCCTGGGCCCTGCAGGGGCCCCCATGAGAGTTTTTTGGGGGCCCTGGAGTGGGGTCTATCACTTGCTCCGGGGGCCCCAGAAAACTCTTGCGGGGCCCTGGCCCCTGGAGCTTCTTCCGCTCTGGGTCTTCAGCGGTGGGGGGGTCCTTCCTCCTTGGGACCCGCCACCGAAGTGCTGGGTCTTCGGCAGCAAGTTGGTGGTGGGCCTGCTGCTGAAGACCCCAAGCCCCCTGAATCCTCTGGGTGGCCCTGTGGCAGGGGAACTGGGGAAGAATGTGGGACTGACCCGCTGCCCCTACCCCTATTCTTTCCTTCTCTGTATGTGCCAGGGTCTGTGGGGGTCTAAGCCCCTCTCCCTATCCCCCATGTGATCTGCGGGTCCCCGTCCCCACTGGTGGTGTCTGAGCTCTGCTTCCTGCCCCTGTGAATATGCCAAGATGGGGGGAAGTGGAGATTGGCCCATCTATAGGGCTGTGGTTCCCTTTCCTTGCCTCCTTTATGTAAGCCAGATTCTGTAAAGGTCTAGTCTTTCTGGGGATGTCTGAACCCTAATCCCTTCATAGGGGGTCACTGCTCCCTGGGGGTGTCTGAGTCCCACTCCCTGCCCCCATGTGTGTGGCAGGACCTGAGGGCCCCTGTGTGCATTCTGGCACCCATCCCTACCAGGGCCGGCTGCAGACCCCAGCGCGCCAAGCGTGCGCTTGGGGCGGCATTTTGCCAGCAGGGCGGCAGGCGGCTCCGGCGGACCTTCCACAGTCATGCCTGCGGGAGGTCCACCGGAGCCGCAGGACCAGCGGACCTCCCGCAGGCATGACTGCGGAAGGTCCGCCGGAGCCGCCTGCCGCCCTCCCAGCGCACCCCTCCGCAGGCATGTCTGCGGGAGGTCCCCCGGAGCCGCGGGACCAGCAGCGCGCCCCCTGTGGCATGCCACCCTGCTTGGGGCAGCCAAATTCCTAGCGCCGCCCCTGATCCCTACCCCCTTCATGTGAGACAGGTTGGGAGGCTTACTTTACTTGGGGCATTTGAGTCCTTCTCCCTACCCCCATGTGAGCCACCAGGATCTGGAAAAGTCTTACCTCTCTGGTTGGGGAAGGGGGAAATTAGAACTGATATGTTCAGAGCATACACCAAGAACATACTGCTGAGACTGGGGTGAGGAGCTGAGAATGGGTATGCTTGACACATATCAGAAAATCTCCAACACTGGGAAGGTGGGAAGGGTACAGCCACTGATATGAATGGAGCAGTACGTGCATCTCAGAGCGATTTGTTTCATATCCATGGGGTGGTGGTCTCTTTCAGCTGAAAACATCTCATTGAGATGAATGGACCACTTAACAACTCTCCGAGCCTACAACTTTGAAGTTTGAATCCAGGTTGGGCAGAATCTGAGAATAAACTGTAAACATTTGGGGAAGATCTGTCACTCAAGGTGGGTGGTTGTGGTAGTGGCAGCGGGGTTTTTTTTGTTTGTTTGTTGTTTTGTTTTTGAGATGTAATCTGAGTACAGCCGATTATTCAGAAGGCTCTGACTCCATTTTTGAAAAGAAAATACATTACTTGTAAATGTGCAGTGGGAGGGGAGGGTGATGGGAGTGCAAGCATAGGTGCCAATAGGGGAAGTGGGGCTTGGGTCTGCAGCAAGGGATGTGGGTATTATGGGGAAAGGTATACATGATAATGCATGGTAGGGGAGAGAAGAGGTGTCAGGGAACTCATGTAAGGAGAAGGGATAAAGGAAAAGGGAAGGGGAGAAGACAGGAGGGGTTGGAGAATAAATGAGGTAGCACAAGAAGTTGGTGGTTTAGGGATAGGGAGATCCTGTCAACCCTGAATTCTCCCCTTATGTGTGTGTTCTGGGATTGGGAGGCCCTACCCCTCTGCAGGGGTCTGAGCTCTCCTCCCTGCTTGCTCTGTGTTCTGGGATCTGGGCAGGGAAGGGAGGGTCATGCTTCTCTTTGGAAGTTCGAGCCTGTCTCCCTACCCCTTCTTGTGAGCTGGGATCTGGGATGGGAGGACTGACGGTAACAAATGTAAACATCTGAAATCCAGGAAATGAATAGTTAAAATAGAGGTCAACCTTGTGTAGGTTGAGGGGGCTGGCCAACATGTGTTTAGGGAGAAGCCTAGTTTGGGGTGGACTTGGTTGGCCTGGGGCATGGCTGGGGAAGTCTAGCTGAAGCAAGGGCAGGAGACCCAGCTGGGAGTAGGTAGTGTGAGTGAGGGGTCTAACTCAGTATGCAGCTTGGGTGAAATGGCCAAGATGGCGTGTGGCCCTTCAGTGATCTGCTGCTATGATGTGTGTTTCCAGCAGCACAGGACAGGAGCAGCAAGGAGCAACTTCTTACATGTTAATGGCTTATGCAGTGTACCTAATGACTTAATGGTAAGGGAAGAGGTAGGGGATCAGGAAATGTTGTTGCAGGGAATGGTGGGGTAGAGGTGGAGAAGGAGAGATATATCAGTCTTTTCTCACACACTGAGAGTTACTATAACAACCATGTAATAAAACTGGCAAGGATTTGGGCCATAGGCCATGGATGAGAGTTCTCTCCCTGGCCCTAGTAGCAACTACACATTTCAAAGCATGACCATTATCCCCATTCCTCTGTAACAAAATGTACAGGAAGGGGAAGGAGCATGCAGAAATCCCATAGCAATCATGTGGAAATACCACTGGACTGGGATTATTCCTAGCTCAGCCATTGGCTTGCTGGGTGACTTTGGGCAGTCACCTCATTGCTCTGTACCTCAGTTTCCCATCTGTAAATGGAAATGATGTAAAATTCTTTGAGATCTACTGATGAAAAGCACTATATAAAAGCTAGGTCTTTTGATTATTACTTACCACAAAAACACATCAACTGCAAACCAACGTGAGAACTACAGCTGCCTAAATGACCACTAATTCCTACCAACAAACAATTCTCTTATCATTGTTTTTTTTTAAAAAGGAGATTAAATGGCAAAAACCTTGGTTAACAGAGTTCAGGTTACCCAATGATAGCTCATGTCCTTCCAGAATGTTGAGTTCAGCAAAACTCAAACTTCTGAAAAACCAGAAAGTACAGAAAATAACTCTGCCCTCTTCGAGTGATGTTCCACAACTCTACTAATACACATTTGCACACTGCCTTTTCACTGTAATGGGCAGGTGCTACCTGCTAGCCCTACTCTCAAACACTGATCCTACTCCCCCAACAGACTATCACAGTTGTAAAATTTAACATCCACTTCATACCCCTTTACAATCCCTTCACTTGCACACAGGATATCACCTAAACCTATACTTTCCCCTGCTCATCGTTAAATCCACAGACTGCTCTCATATCCTAACTTATTATTAACAATGCCCATCCGCAGTGCCCTGCTACTGACACAACCTACACAAATGATTCAGGCTTGACCCTCAAGGTATATAAACACCTCTTTCCTCTAAGAACACACATAGAGGGAGATTCAGACCCAGATCTCCTTATACTACTAGCCTTCAACTACCTGAAGGGGGGTTCCAAAGAGGATGGAGCTAGGCTTTTCTCAGTGGTGGTAGATGATAGAACAAGGAGCAATGGTCTCAAGTTGCAGTGGGGGAGGTCTAGGTTGGATATTAGGAAACACTATTTCACTAGGAGGGTGGTGAAGCACTGGAATGGGTTACCTAGGGAGGTGGTGGAATCTCCATCCTTAGAGGTTTTTAAGGCCTGCCTTGACAAAGCCCTGGCTGGGATGATTTAGTTGGTGTTGGTCCTGCTTTGAGCAGGGGGTTGGACTAGATGACCTCCTGAGGTCTCTTCCAACCCTAATACTCTATGATTCTATATCACAATCACAGCTCTTCCAAGCTGCTCCAACTTCTTCCTGCTCCATTCAGTACAGCTACACCTAACACAGCGACTGCAGCTGGAGTGCATGCAGATAATTCCCAGTGAGACAGAGTTATGGTTGTGTGGCTGTTTACCTTAACTCTGTATTTCCTTGTTTTCAGAAGTTTGTATTTTGCTGAACTCAACATTCTGGAAGGGCATGAGCTATTACTAGGCAACCTTAACTCTGCACTAACAAAGATTTTTGCCGTTTAATAGGTATTATATTTGGCTGCCTTTGCAGTCCCCTGGTACCTCATCTGTCCTCATTGTGTTCTCAAAAACATCAATAGTACAGACACTTCTTCTGTGAGTTCCTTTGGTACTCTGAGGTCTGCTCAGGGTATGACATTTTTCACAGCTAGGGCAATCAAATAGACCCTCATTTTGTGCCTTTGCCATTCTGACTGTAATCGTTATTCTCTCCCAATATTTATTTCTATTTTATCCTAATTTCATTTAAAGGTCATTAAAAAGATATTGAAAAATATGGCAAATAAGGGAATCAGCCATTTCCCTATTGCCACATAATCCTTTGTCATTTGCTATCTTCCTCATCTGATTTACACTACCCATATAACATTATCATTGCCTCTTTGACCTTGCTAGTTTGGGTTTAGTTATAACTGTGTCCTAGCTGTGTTGTACAGCAATTAACATTTGAATTTTGTTTATAGTGAGTAATGTTGTAGTCCATATTAGTGGCATTGTATATTGGAAGTAGGTGCCATGAACATTTTAATATGATTTTATAATCTATTAGTAATTCCTTACTTTGACATTTGTATATTTTGCTAATTTTAGGGATCAAGGAGCGGGTTGAGTGAGCAATGAATGTCATGCATGGTAATAATGAATGCTGAATTATGTGGCAGTGGGGAACTGGAAAGATCACTTAAAGATTCATTTCCAGACCTTTTACGTATTTTGAAAATTATAGATTTTTATTTTTGTTTTGGTAAAGAAACTGTAATTTAGGTTGGGCAAAGGGCTAGCTGGGTTGGACTGAAACACTACTTCAACTTTATCACCTTTTCAACATTGTTTTTTGTGTATTAACTTCCTTGTTTATAATGAATGCTAAAAGTTTAAACTGGGGTCTATAGTTGGGTCTATAACTGGGGATAAGGTCTGCAAGAAGAAAGTCCGGCTCTTACAGATTTTATGAGGGCCACCAACATGTGGTTCCCCTCATCCATGTGAGATCTCAGGAGGATCAATTTGCCTATAGGAAAGTAGTGGGGTGCAGTTGAAAATCAGGCTTATAGGGCCTGTTCCAAAGCCCCTTGAAGTTGATGTGGAAAGAGTCTCATTGATTTCAATAGGTTAACAATCAGGCCCCTAAACATGAAGCTTCCCACTAATTATTGAGTGGCCCGTTGATTGTTTATGTTTCCATTATCCTCTAAGCATTTAGGCCCAGATCCACAACGATATTCAGGCTCCTAGCTTCCATTGAAATGTAATCCAGTGATTTTTTCCCCTCTTCTATTACTTTAGTAGAGATAGAAACTAAAATTATGGGATTGAATTGCCACAATCTGTTCTTTCTGTCTGAAAATTGGGACTATATGTACGACTTTGGGCACCGCCTCATTCTCTGAGCTGTGTACATTTGAATTTTCCTAGTGCTCCCTTACTTCATCTTTTTCAGGAGATAGAATTTCAAGATCCTCCTTCCTTACTCATTCAGACCTCAAACTTCTTTTCTATCTTTTTTTTTGCACTGTAGCTGGATTTTAAAAGCATTCAGTGTCTCAGTAATTTCTGAGTCATCACTGTTTTACTGAAGTATCTACTCCTCCCTTGTACTTCTATCTTCCCTGACACGTTCATAAAAAAAACTCTTCGCATTCCCATTAACCTCTTTAGCTATAGCATTAAGTTACTTTACCTCCCTGCCCTTTTCCCTGCTTTTAACATTCCTTTCTGGTTGCCTCTCCCTTTTCATTTCCAGTGCAGCTTTTATTTTTAAACTTCAGAAGCTTGAGCCCACATTGACTGCTCTTAGGCCTGGTCCACACCTAAAATTTAATATCCCTGAGGCGTAGTTAAGCCAATTTAAGCTCCAGCATAGATAGCACTAGGTCAACAGAAGATTTCTTTTGTCAACCAAGCTACTTCCTCTCAGAGGGGTAGATTTACTACAGCATCAGAAGAACCCCTTCCCTCACTGTCATAAGTGACTACACTACAGCGCTACAGTGGCACGGCTGTGCAGCTGTAGCATTTCTAGTGTAAACATACCTTGAGTACTTATTTTTTTCCAGGGGACTATAGTCTGTTTGTTTGTTGTTTATTATTATTTATTTGTATTATTGTAGTATCTAGAAACCCCAGTCATGGACCAGGACCCCATTGTAGTAGGCACTGTATGAACATAGATAGTTGTTCCTTGGTTTTTCATTTCCTGTAATCTTACTCCAAAGAACTTCTTTCCCAGTCTGTTGTTATACTGGGACTCCTTTGCATTGTTAACATACTTGACATGTAGCAGCACCCTCCATCGCTGCTTCCCTTTCTTTGTCTTGTGTCTAGATTATACCTGTAAACAGAGTATGCTGAAGTCCTGCCTTTTACTGGGCCTCAGTTCTTTAAGGGAGAGGAATTCTGGGAGGTGTCGTTTTCCAGGAGAGATGAAGGGAAGGTGTCATTCCAGATCACATGACAGAGTATCATGTGATGGTCAAATTATAAATACAACTTCTCTTGGATCATTAGGAGAGGAGGGCTGGAGGTAAGACCTAGAGAAGAGAAACATGCAGCCCAGGAAAAAGCTTGCAGCAATATAGTGCTGGAGGCCTGGTGCTGGGGCCAATTCCCAGGCCGGGAAAAAAGTTTCCTCCCACTTCAGCCATGCATCATTAGGGTAAGGCATTGTATAGTCTGGTGATAGCAAAAGGACTATTGAGTGAGCCCGGGGAGGAGAAAAGCCTATGGATTTACACCCTTGTGTCAACAGGGTGTATTAGTGGCTGCAGCCTGGGGTTGGGCATCTCTGCTTCAAGAGATGAGGAGGACAACTATATTGTTGCTAGACTTTTCTGGTGCCCTAAGAAGGGAAGGATTCTAACAGGTTTGGCTGGAGGGATAAACCCCACTATAACCCATCCATGAGTTACCCATTGGCAAGAGATGGCTGTGTGCCCACCAGGAGACTAACACCATCCTGTTTTTGTTTTTTTTTTATCTGGGCCACAGATGACTCCCTGTGTCTCTTCTGTCTAGTGGCTCCTTCCTCTCTGTCACCTTGGACACTGGTTTGGATTACTTTCTGCCTTCCTCCCTGTGATGGGGTTTACAGATTTAGCACTAAGGCTAAGAGAGTGATGGAGCAGTACTGAGCCAAGAAGGCCATGTCTCTCAACAGCAGCAGAGCTTGCTCCAAATGGCAGGCCTGCTTAAAAGGGGACTCTGACAGGAAAGCAGGGAGACAGTGAGGGAGAGACTGTCTTCAGGAAGGCAGCAGCTTCTGGGACAGAGGGATCCACAGGGCAAGGGTCTGGACTGTGGATAAGACCTGACTGGGAGGCCAAGGGCCTTGATCCCCTTTTCTTTCCAACTTCTCCCTGACAAGGAAGAATAATTGGATACTAAAGAGTGAGCTGAGAAGCCCCAGCAGACTGTCTGAATCATTGAAACTGTGTGAGCAACCCTTCACTGAGAGGGAAGCTGAGTGTGGGACCATGCCCCAAACTAAGGAGAGAACAGGGGAGGTAGGAAGTGGTCCAGGGAAGGCTGGTCTGTGATACCATCTAGAGGAGACTGAGACTTGGGGGGAGGGATAGCTCAGTGGTTTGAGCATTGGTCTGCTAAACCCAGGGGTGTGAGTTCAATCCTTGAGGAGGCCACTTAGGGATCTGGGGCAAAAATTGGTCCTGCTAGTGAAGGCAGGGGGCTGGACTCAATGACCTTTCAAGGTCCCTTCCATTTCTAGGAGATTGGTATATCTCCAATTATTACCTATTACTCTTCTCACCCCTTCCCCCACTGGGCTGGGACCTGATGGAGAGGGAGGGCCCAGGTCCTGCTTTTCTCTCCTCCAACTGACCAGGGGAACTCAGGGAGCACTGGGGGATAGCAGACTATACCTCAGTTGCTAGGCCCTGAGATTGCCCAGTAGGGCCATCCCAAGTCTCTGGGAGACTGCTGAGCTGCAACTTCCTGGCCAGAAGTGAAGCCTGCCATACTCCCATTCTCTGCCTATTCCCGCTTCTTATCTGCTTCCTCTTAAACAGTAGAATATCTATTGCTGACAAGTAAGATGGAAGACAACATAGATGTTTGTTCTCTTCTCATCTTTCTTTGCTGCATGGTTGAGATTTTTAAAACCGTCTAGGGGAATAATTTGAACAGAAAAGCCCCTTAAATTGTTTTGAAAACCTAAACCTGCACTTGGTCACCTAATTTCTTGCTTCTCCAGAATTATCTAATACACTGTTTCAACTTGCAGTGTCTCTGATGGCTCTTCCCTTTATGCAGAGTTTTCATTTGACAAGTACAGGTGACTCCAGCAATCCGTGATGACAAGTCAAGGAGTGTTTCTGTGACTTCAGGGTTGATATTTTACTCTTCCCACACAGGGTTTCTTCTTTTTCTTCCAGTAAGTGTCAAGATTTTGTCGCATTCTATAAAAGCATGAAAAGCTGAGAGAGCTTTGCCTAGTATCACAAATAATTAATGGGCTACAAACGACTTAAAGTTATTCCCAAAACCAAAAGCAATCCAGAGCTCTTCAAAAGTTAGGTCGTGCATAGCAAGCTTGATTCCATCAGTGCCTAATATTCTTCAATGTCTTAAACCCAATCAGACTTTAGGCCAAGTTAGAGTATGGAGTCAGCACTGGTGGCACCCAGGATGATCTACTCTTGGCTGTGAACAGAGCTCAGTCTCTAATGCTATTGCTCTTAGATACGTTGTGGCCTTTGACACCTCTACTCAGAAGACTCTCCTAGCTCATCTGTGGGACCTGTCAAAGGAAACTGGTCTTTTGTTAAGCTATCTCCATTCTTTCCCCTTTCAGAATTCTAGAGTGGTAATGGGTAGCTTGCCCATCCTCGCCAAGGACCCTAACTGAACACTGCTAGAGGATTCAGTCCTGTCACTTCTTTCATTGAACGTATGTTAGTCTACCAAAGGAGATTGTAAGATGCTGTGATCTTTATGCCAAAGACATCCACCACTACCATTCTTTCTTGTCAGCTGCAGACATTCTTATGTTCCCATGTCTGGAAGAAATAGGGAGAGAGTGGGGGTTGGCTCAATTCAATCCAAGCAAAAGAGAAGTGATGCAGCTTAGTAAAAAACAACACTCTGGGGAGGGAAAGTCTGGAACCACCTCTCCAGCTGAGATCATATGCCCCCCAGTTGTCAAGGTGGGGCACTCCTCTTCTTCTGGACTTCCAAAGAAGAGCAGCCATGGCCAAAAATGCCTTTTACCATCTACAGATGGCCAGGAGCCCTTTTCTGCTGGTTGATGAACTAGCCACAACAATCACATCTTTGCCAACTCCAGTCTATTTTGTCATAATACACCACATCTAGGTGTAACCATGAAGGCCCCCTAGAAGTTAAATTGTGTACAGTATGCAGAGGCCCACCTGCTAAGCAAGACAGACCTCTGACAACATACCCCTCTAGGGCTTCATGCTCTTCACAGGCTGCCTATCCAGTGCAAAGTCCAATCCAGTGCAACGTCCAATTCAAGCTCCTGGTAGACCTACAAAGGTCTAAATTTGCTTGGGTCTAACTATCTTGGTGATGGTGTCTGCCTCCACACCCTAGAATGGCAGCTGAGTTCAGGCAAGCTGGAGTCACTATATGGAGTTGCGCTAAAGCTTTCTCAACATGGGGCTTGTTGAGGTGAAACATCCTCTGCAAGAGACTGGAATCAGCCTGAACCTTACCACTTTCTGACTACACTGTATGTTACAGGAATCTTTGAAGTGGATTGTCAGTCTCCCTGACTCCGCTTGGAGTCTGACCTTTCTAACAAGAGGCTCTGAGGGAGGACAGCCATACTCTCTCTGGGGGAACTCCCCTGTATAAATCTGACTTTAAGATTGGTCAGATACTACAGTGGTGGCTGGTTTTGAAATACTTGCAATAACTTATAAAGCAATAATAGCAACTCCTGAAAGAACTACCATGTCATATGTCCATTCTTAGTCATTATCTTCTGATGTACCTGATGGGGTGAATAAACATTATGAGGGATAATGGGGATACATACTTCATGTACATGTTTTGCTCTCTGGATGAGAAGTGCAGTTTCACCAACAGTGATGCATAATTTCTTACTCTCAATGTTAAGTAATCTGTTGCCTGACATCACAAAAACCTTCCAGGAGGAATACAACGGTGAAGCATTTCTGCCATAAATTAACTCTATGCAAAAACCAGTAAAGAAGCTAGGTGTGTTTTGGGACATTTACCTTCTAATAAGCAACTGATGAAGCTCCCAGCATCATAAATTAAGGCAGTTACAGATTTTCTTTTGACAATGAAAAGGAGGATAATTACTTTTACTTTTGTAAAAAGTACTTTTACCCGCCATCACACATGAACTCTGTGACAGAACCAGGAGATCTAGATTCAATTACTATGGCACTGGACAGGATCTTAACCACAAGACCAGCCTTCATAATCATGGACTACCAGCAGGTTCTCTCCTAATATGATGAAAAAACTTCCAGTAGACCAATGGAAACAAGAGTGAATTTCTTCAAGTTACTGAATCAAAATGATTCATTTCTGAAAATTGAGGGCAAGGAATTACACAGTGCTGTTGATGACTTTCATACACTAAGGCAGGAAGGGACCATCATGATCATCTAGTCTGATTTCCTGCACATTGCAGGCCGCAGAACCTCACCCACTCCTGTAACAAGCCATAACCTCTGGTTGAGTTACTGAAGTCTTCATATTTTGTTTTAAAGCAGGGATCGGCAACCTTTCAGAAGTGGTGTGCCGAGTCTTCATTCATTCACTCTAATTTAAGGTTTTGCATGCCAGTAATACATTTTAATGTTTTTAGGAGGTCTTTTTCTATAAGTCTATAATATACAACTAAACTATTGTTGTATGGAAAGTAAATAAGGTTTTTTAAATGTTTAAGAAGCTTCATTTAAAATTAAATAAAATGCAGGACCAGTGGCCAGGACCTGGGCAGTGTGAGTGCCACTGAAAATCAGCTCGCGTGCCGCCTTTGGCACCCGTGCCATAGGTTGCCTACCTCTGTTTTAAAGGCTTCAAGTTACAGAGACTCCATCATTTACTCGGGTTCATACCAATAACTGACTCCTGCAGAGGAAGGAGAAAACCCATCAGGGTCTCTGCCAATCTGACCTGGGGGAAATTCCTTCCTGACCCCAATATGTTGATCAGTTAGATCCTGAGTATGTGGACAAGATCCACCAGCCAGACACCTGCGAAACTCTGTAGTAACTGTAAGTCCTTTCCATCCAGCGTCCTACCTCTGGCCATTGGGAGATATTTGCTACCAGTAGTCATGGATGGGCCATATGCCATTATAGACAGTTTCATCATACCATCCCCTCCATAAATTAATCAAGCTTTGTCTTGAAACAATTTAGATTTTTTTTGCCCCACTACTTCCTTGGAAGGCTGTTGCACAACTTCATTCCTTTGATGGTTAGAAACCATCTAATTTCAGGCCTAAACTTGTTTATATCCATTTGTTCTTGTGCCAATACTGTCCTTTAATTTAAATAACTTCTCTCCCTCCCTGGTGTTTATCCCTCTGATATATTTATAGAGAGCAATCATAACTCCCCTCAGCCAGGGCTTTGGAGCTATGCTCCGGCTCCACTCCAGCTCCAGGAAAAAACCTGCAGCTAGCTCCACTGCTCCGGAGCTGCTCCGCGCTCCAGCTCCGGGCTCCGCTCCAAAGCCCTGTCCTCAGCCTCTCTTTTGTTAGGCTAAACAAGCCAAGCTCCTTAAATCTCCTTTCCTAAGGCAAGTTCTCCACTCTTCTGACCATCCTAGAAGCCCTTCTCTGCACTTGTTCCAGTTTGAATCTATCTGAAACACAGGAGACAAGAATTGCAGAGTATTCCAGATGTGATCTCATCAATTACTTGTACAATGGTAATAACTTATCTATCTCTACAGGAAATACCTTGCTTGATGCATCCGAGGATTGAGTTAGCATTTTTCACGTCTGCATCATGTTGGTGGCTCATAGTCATAATGTGATCAACCAATGTATCAGGTCTTTCTCTTCCTTTGTCATTTCCAACTAAGTTCACAGCTTATAGCAAAAATTCTTGTTCTTAGTGCAAAGTGCAAGGTCATGCACTATTACATTTCATCACATTTCTATTTCTCCAGTTTTCAAGGTCATCCAAATCTTCTTCTATGATATTCTGAACCGCCTCCATATTGGCAATCTATCCCAACTTCATGTCATCTGCAAATTTTATTACTACACTCCCACTTTTTGTGCCAAGATCATTAATGAAAACATTAAGATTGGTCCCAAGACTGATCCTTAAGGAACTCCACCGGTAGCTCATCTTTCAGCATGAGGTCTTCCCTTTAACCAGTTCCTTAACCACCTTTTGATTCTTGTATTAATCCCCATTTTCTCCAATTTAACTAATAATTTACCATATGGAACTGTAATAAGTGCTTTACTGAAATCCAGGTAAATTAGATAACTGATTTTCTAGACAAAGGAAATGCAGTAGATCTCAGAGAAAGAGATCAGATAGGTCTGGCAGGATCTCCTTTTGTAAAACCATGTAGTATTTTATCTTAATTACCATTTTCCTCTCCCTTTAATTACTCTTTTGAAATTTGTTCCAAGACCTTGCATACAATCGAGGCCAAATTAACAGGCATGTAGTTTCCTATATCACTTTTCTTCCTTTCTTAAATATAGGTGTAAGCAGAGTCAGGATGAGCTCTACCCTGACAGCTGGTGGTAGATTATGGGGAGTGCAGAGTGGAAGTTTCAAGTATTCGCATTAGCATTTCAGTTATTTGCATGGGCACTCCCACCCCACTTAGCATACCGCAAAGCAGCATGGGATGGTTATTTTCACAGCTGTGGGAGCCCCAATTTCGTTGTTATTGGGGCAGGAGGAATGAAATGTTGTCACACTGATTGGGTAAATGGGGAACTACAAAATTGTCTTGTGATGGGGGGTTTCATTGTCAGCTGGATAGCGCTTGCTAGATGGGGCACATGGGTTCCAAAACCCATTGAAAGAGAGAGGCTGGGGACAGGTATCTGTACTTGGTGGTATAGGCTTCTTGTGTGAGCCAGAAGCACCAGTTCCACCTATGCCTCTCTCCACTGTGGAATGTCAGAGTTAATTTTTGATTCCCTTAAGAATCTAGATGCAGGTTACTGAGCTGAATTCACTGGTACTGGGGCTCCCCTACTATGAGCTGGAATCACTAAGAGCTGAAATCACTGAAGAGCTGGACTTACTGAGCTGAGAGCACTGTGCTAATGAGTGGGGGAGCCTGAAGCAATACTGGCAGAGCGGGGTGGAGCAGTTTGTGCAGCCACTGCGTGAGTAGAGCTGAGCAGCTCGTGAGGATGGCTGGAGCGGATCACAGGACAGCTGGTGGACCAGAGCAGCTGGCAGAGCGGAGCAGCCCACAGAGCAAGCGGAGCTGAGCTGTTTGCGGGGATGACTAGTGGAAACAGAACCCCACGAAGAGGCAGGGCAGTTGGCCCCGAACCACGTAAGGTGCCCCTTTCTACCTAGGCTGGGGAGGGGGACCTCTGCAAAGAGACTCTTGAACTCTGGGGCTGCACTGACCCAGGACAGAGACTTTTGAATTGTGGGACTTTTGGGACTGTGGGTGATTTGGGGGGTTGCTGGACTCAAGGGCCCAGAGAGAAGGACACGGCCCAATTTGCTGGGGTGGGTCTTTGCTCACGGTTTGACCTATGAACTCTAGTTGAGGTATTTTCCAAATTTAATGCTTGTTGTTTATCTTATGTGATTAAACCTTTTCCACTACACCAAGAGTCTGTGCTTGCGAGAGGGGAAGTATTGCCTCCTTGAGGTGCCCAGGGGTGTGTGTAAGATTTTCCCAGGTCACTGGGTGGGGGCTCGAGCTGGTTTGCATTACGTGGTGGGGAAGGGACCCCTATGTATTGAACCTGGCCCTTGCTGCTATCATTTCAGCCTAGCAGAGGGGTTACATAGGTAATATAATTGCAATTCTTCAGTCAAAGGATACAACCCTCAAGTGTATAGATACATTCAAAATCCTTGCTATTGGGATTGAAATTTCACGTGCCAGTCCTTTGATATTCTTGGATGGAGATTATTCAGGCCCCCAGTTTGGTCTCGTTGAGTTATTTGAGTTTGCTTCCATCTCATATGTGGTAATTTCTACTTCCATATCCTTGTTCCCATTAGCCACACTGCCACTGCCTCCAAGCTCCTCATAACCCTTATTAAAAACAGAGGCAAAGTATTCATTCAGCTATTGGGCCATAACTAGATTATCTTTAATCTTCTTTCCTTGTTTTCTTTTTATTTATAAGGCAACAGAGCCTTTTACTATTGGTTTTAATTTTCGTTTCAAGGTCTGCTTGGTTTTTGGCAGTTCTCACTTTTTCCCCTGCACTTTCTGACATGCAAGAGGTACCTTTGCTTCTGCTTTCTCTTAATAACCTGTTTGAGATGCTTGTTCATCCAGTTTGGTCTGCAACCTTCCCTACAAATTTTTTTCACTTGCTTGGGAAGCCGGCTTCAGATAATTTCTGCAACTTTAAGTCAAAGTTGCAGAAACTAATTCCAAGCCTCCTCCACCTTGAGATCCTGGAGCTCTTCAGTCCAGTCCACTCCCCCAATTCCCTTAATACTTTTAAAGGAATTTTTGCCCTTCTGAAATCAAACAACCCCTAGTTACAGACCTTTTTTTTATCCTTCCAATTAGTTTAAACTGCATTAATTCATGATAACTTGAACTAAGGTTGTCTTCTACAACTAGTTCTTCTGTAAGGTCCTCACTACTTTCCAATACTAAATTTAACATGGCATCACCTCTTGTTGGTTTAGTGACCATTTGGTAAGGAAATCTTTTCACATCCAGGAATACCTGGGACCTACCATTATTAGTAGCATTTGCTCTGCAGTCTATATCTGGGAAGTTAGTCTTCTATAATCACGCAATTCCAGTAGTATTTATTTCATTAAAAATATTAGCAGTCTCTATCCATATCCATATTGAACCCGGGGGGTCTGTAGCAGACCCTAAACACTATCCCAGTGGAGCATCTTTTACCTTTCTTCCACAAACTATTTTCGACCCAAACAGATTCCGTTTAATCCATTCCATGGCTTCTAATTTCTTTACAGTCTATCTTGTAATTAGTATACAAAGCTACTCCACAACCTCTAGCTTTATTTCTGTCTTTCCTGAACAGTACTTACCCATAAATACCTGTACTCCAGTCATGACTACTATTCCACCATGTTTCCATTATCCCTATAATATCAGGTTTCACTTCCTGCGCAAGTAGTTCTAGTTCCTCTGTTTTGTTACCCTGGCTCCTTGCACTGATGTAAAGACATCTTAGAGGCTGGCTACACTTGCAAATTTGCAGCGCTGCAGCAGGGTGTGAAAAAACACCCTCTGCAGCGCTGCAAATTGCGGCGCTACAAAGCGCCAGTGTAGTCAAAGCCCCAGCACTGGGAGCGCGGCTCCCAGCGCTGTCCGTTATTCCCCACAGGGAGCTGGAGTACGGACAGCGCTGGGAGAGCTTTCTCCCAGCGCTGGGGCTTTGACTACACTTAGCGCTTCAAAGCGCTGCCGCGGGAGCGCTGCCGCGGCAGCGCTTTGAAGCGCTAATGTAGCCATAGCCTTAGTTGTTTCTGCCTGGCGTTACCCAGATTCCTCACCAGATTAAATACTGTCACTTTACTGATGGTATTTCCTACCTGACTGTTACGGTCATTGGTATTGGCATTATATTTCCTCCTGTCCATTCTCCTACCCTCTGTTGTTCTTTTCTCCATTGCTCTATTCTCATTTACTTGATTTTTCCTCCTGCACAACGCTAGAAGCAGGTGTGGAGATTACAAGAGCATCTTCCAACCGTCACCCCCAAATTCCTAGTTTAAAGCTCTTTTAATCAATTGTGCCAATTGCCATTGCAGAAGTCTATTTCCCTCCGTACTCAGGTGGAGTCCATCCCATGAGACCCGTCCTCATAAATTCAAGTACCCTCTCCAGAATAAAGTATGTATCCACAGTTTCCGTATTCAGTCATCTTCCATTCTTTGGGTCACTACCACCAGTGCCGCTGTAGCCTTCCAACTTAAACTCCCGTCAAGGAAAAAAACCACATGCCCCTCACACCCTCCCCCAAACTCCCCTTACAAACTCCCCTGTTTTCAGCTGCCTTGGCTGGCTCCTGTGCTCTTATCACTAAAAGTGCACCAAAAAACTTGCACTGATCTCTGTAAGCATCACTTTAATTGAGAACATTGTGACTACATGAACAGGAAGAACAGAAGGTATACAAGGTTTGGAAGAGGTTGATGTGGAAGACGGAGCAGTGAAAAAAGCTCTGTAACCCCAATTAACCTTTTAAAATAACAACATCATTACTCATCTGTTCCACAGGCTTTGTGGTCCAATCCTGAGAGATGCTGAGCGTAGGGATTACAGGTACCCAGTAACAGAGTAATCTCTAGATAGCACACAAAATGAGCACCTTTTTTAACACAGACACACAAACACTGCATCCAGCTTGCACTACACGAAGATATGTATAATGATATCCAAAAGAAGTAAACTCCTCTAGGCATTTACCTGTTAATCCCCTAAATTTACAGGGTTAGGCAGCAGATAAGCTTAATTACCGATTAGATAAAAATGATTCTTCTATGATATTTAATTGGCCCATTTTTCAGTCAGTTTCTAAGGCCTTGTCTTCACTAAAAGTGCTGCACTGCACTGGTGTAGTGCTTCAGTGAAGATGCTCCTGCACCAACAGGAGAGCTTCTCCCATCAACATAGTTAATCCACCTCCCTGTGAGGCAGTAGTTATGTTGAGGGGGAAAGTGCTGTGGATTTTTCACACCCCTGAGCAGCGTAGTTATAGGTAGCTATAGGTCTAGGTGCAGATATAGATACAGTAACTCCTCACTTAAAGTCATCCTGGTTAACGTTGTTTCGTTGCTGATTAATTAGAGAATGTGCTCTTTTAAAGTTGTGCAATGCTCCTTTATAACATTGTTTGGCAGCCACCTGCTTTGTCCACTGCTTGCACGAAGAGCAGCCCATTGCAGCTGACTGTTGGGGGCTTGGAACCAGGGTGGACCGGCAGGGGAGTGGGGAGCTGATACGGGGACTAAGTTCCCTGTGTGGCAGCCACCCAGCAGGCTATCAATTGCCAGCAGTTCAGCTGTCCCTCCCACCCACTGCCATGTGCTGCTCCTGCCCTCTGCCTTGGAGCTGCTCCCAGGAGCAGGGCTGGTGCTACCATTAAGGCGAACTAGGCAGTTGCCTAGGGCGCCAAGATTTGGGGGCCCCAAAAAGCGGTGCCCCCAATTTTTTTTTTACACCGGTTCCTCCCCGAGCGTGTGGTCACTGCTCCACTTCTCCTGCCTCCCAGGCTTGCAGCCCCAATCAGCTGTTTGGCACCGCAAGACTGGGAGGAGAATTAGAGCAGGGCTGCGTGCTCGGGGAGGACGCGGAGCAGAGGTGAGCTGGGGTGGGGAGGTGCTGCACGGCTCCCGGTGGGGGAGCTTCAGGGCAGGGGGGAGCTGCCGCGGGGGTGGGGGCACCTCAGGGTGGAGGGGGGGGGCGGGGAGCTGCCACAGGGCTGGAGGGGGGGGCACAAGGTGGAAGTTTCCCCTAGGGCACGAAACTTCCTTGCACCGGCCCTGCCCAGGAGCCTCCTGCTTGCTGTACAGGGGGGAAGGGGACTAATGTCAGGGTGTCCCCCTCCACGCTGCTCCTGTCCCCCACTTACCCCTTCTCTGTATAGAGCAGGGTGGGGACATGACAGGGCTCAGGACGGAGGGAGCTTGCTGGCCGCAGCTGCTGTCTCAACTTCCTGATATACTTAAAAAGGCAATGTACTTAGAGTGGGGTCAGCATACTTAAAGGGGCAATGTGCATCTCTCTCTCTCTTCCCCCCCGCCCCCCCCCCACTCTGTGTTTCTCTGTCTGCCATGCTGTCTCCCCTCCCTCCATTCGTGCTGCCTTTTAGAGCAGGGGTGGCCAACGTGAGCCTGAGAAGAAGCCAGAATTTACCAACGTACATTGCCAAAGAGCCCCGGTAATATGTCAGCAGCCCCTCATCAGCTCCCCAGCACCCCCCCACTCCCAGCGCCTCCCACCCACCGGCAGCCCTGCCAATCAGCACCTCTCCCTCCCTCCCGCACATCCGTGGGATCAGCTGTTTCCTGGCTTGCAGGAGGCTGGGGGGGAGGCTGGGGAGGGCATAGCAGGCTCAGGGGAGGGTGAGGGAAGGGGTGGAGTGGGGGCAGGGCCTGTGGCAGAGCCAGGAGTTGAGCTGTGAGCACCCCACAGCTTTGAAAAGCTGGCTATGAAAGGTCAGAGATTGTGTTCATTAGGCTTATGTGGCTTCAGCTGAAACACCTTGGTGGATCAGGAACTAATCATTCTCACAACATCATAAACCACTCTCTCTTTTTTGCTGCCATAATAACTAAAAGAGACACTATTGAAATGTGAAATGGTCCCTGCAAGTATGCATTTTCAAATAGGAGATCTAACTTTGATGGATATTTTAACTGGAAAGCTTCTTGAAACGTCTAACTTATGATCTAGTGGGATGAGCATATACTTAGGAGTCCGGAGTGCTGAGTTTTAATCCCATCTCGGCCACTGACATAATAGGTTGCTTTGGTTGACTGCTCTCTGTCCCACTTTCTCAATCTAGTAAACGGAGATATTTACTCATCTACCTCACAGGTGTGTTATGCAGATTAATTAGTTGATGTTTGTAGAGTGCTTTTACTATACAAAGTCTTATTCAAAATACTCCTTAAATGGAGGGCAGGTGCCTTGAAGTGCTTGTGCTTCCTTACAAATAATACATTGTGACTTTAGACTAGATGTCAATTATATTGCCTCTCTGAGTGATATTTTGGAGGGTCCACAGGCTATTTATCTTGAGCATGAATACACTGCCATCACCGCCAGAGGGGTAGGAGACCCATATTCAAATACCTACTCCATATCAGACAGAGGGGGGAACTGAACCCAGATCTCCCACAGCCAGAGTGAGTGCTCTAACCACTGAGCTAAAAATTATGAGGGGCTTGTGGAGGGGGGAGCACCACCCCAAGTTTAGGTGTGCTCAGAGCTGACCTACAGATCAGGCCCCTAAGCCAAGCTGGGCAAGTGAACACCTAGTTTGAGAATCCTGCCGGGGCACCAAGCTGCTGGGTGATGTCAGGACTGAGATAGCTGTGCACATGCCCAGCTGCCAAAATTTAGGTACCCCAGGAACTTTAACAGTGGAAACGTAGGCCTTGTCTACACTACAGAACTTTGTCGACAAAAGTTATGCCACTATAATTAAACCGCTGTTGCATGTCCTCACTGTGCTCCTTGTGGCGGCAGAGCACATCCACGCTAGCAGCACTTGCATCAACACAGACAGCAGTGTACTGTGGGTAGCTATCCCACTGTGCAACTGGCTGCAGGTTGCTTTGGGAAGGGTTTGCAATGCTTCATGGGGCAGGTTTCTCAATGATGCAGGTTTCTCAATCCCCATCGTTCCATGGGCATCCCACTAGATTGCCAGCTACTTTTCAACTGAAGTGTGTCAGGGAAAGGGGGAGAGAGTGTGAGACAGGGAGTGTGTGTGTGTGAGAGGAGACAGTGTGTGTGACAGAGTGTGTGTGGGGGGAGGGGGAGTGAGTGTGTTGGCATGCTGTCTTTTTAAGTTCAGACAGCAGCCAGAACCAAGCAATCCTGCGGCAGTGGGAGGGGGACATCCCCACACACACACCAGTCCCTGCCTCCCTCCCTGGCTCTGCACAACACAGCAGTCTCCTCCCCTCTGCCTGCCCTGTGTTTCTCGTTCTTCTGATTCCTTCTGGGTTCTCCCACATCCTCCACAGACCAATGTTCCACCCCTCCCCTATACTCCAGGCAGGAGAGCAGGTGGCTGTTTTCCTGCTGGCATGCTCAGCATGTGAGCTCTCCATGATGAGGAATGTCAAAGCTTCCTGGAGCTTTGAAAGGGGAGGAGCGCATGCCTGCAGGGCAGCAGAGTTCAAAACAGTGAGCAGACTGGTCATGGCAGGCATTGTGAGATACTGGAGGAAGCCAGTTACATTGACATAACTAAGAACAGCATCTACACCAAGGGTGGACAAACTACGCGGGCCAGATCCGGCCTGCCATCCATTTTAATCCAGCCCTCAAGATCGCTCTGGAGAGCAGGGTTGGGGGCTGCTGCATATGGCTCTCAGAAGCAGCTGCATGGCCCCCTCCGGAGCTCCAGCCAGGGAGCAGGGTTGGGGGCCGCTCCACACGGCTCCTGGAAGCCGTGGCACAGCCCCCCTCTGGCTCCTAGCCTCGTTCTAATGGCCCCCTCCAGCACTCCAACAGAGAAGGGGTATGTCACTGCTTCCGGGAGCCGCCTGAGGTAAGCGCCGCCCGGAGCCTTCACTCATGAGCCTCTCCCCACACCCCAACCCCCTGCCCCAGCCCTCATCCCCCTCCCACTCTCCAAACCCCTTGGTCCAAGCCCAGAGCACCCTCCTATACCCCTAGCCCCTCATCTCCAGCCCCACCCCAGAGCCCAGAGCCCCGAGCCCCAGCCAGAGTCCTCACCCCCCCATTCCCCCACCCCAACCCAGAGTCCCCTCCCACACCCTGAACTCTTCATTTCTGACCCCAACCAGAGCTCTCTCCCTCTCCCATACCCCAACCCCAATTTTATGAGCATCCATGGCCCGCCATACAATTTCTATTCCCAGATGTGGCCCTCGGCCCAAAAGCTTGCCCACCCCTCATCTACACTAATGCTCTTGTAAGCAGAGTCAGGATGAGCCCCACCCTGACATCTGGTGGTAAATTATGGGGAGTGCGGAAAGAAGTTTAAAGTGTTGCATTGGTATTTCGGTTATTTGCATGGGCACTCCCACCCCACTTAGCATACCGCAAAGCAGCATGGGATGGTTATTTTCACAGCTGTGGAAGCCCCAATTTCGTTGTTATTGGGGCAGGAGGAATGAAATGTCACCCTGATTGGGTAAACGGGGAACTACAAAATTGTCTTGTGATGGGGGGTTTCATTGTCAGCTGGATAGCGCTTACTAGATGGGGCACATGGGTTCCAAAACCCATTGAAAGGAGAGAGGCTGGGGACAGATATCTGTACTGGGTGGTGCAGGCTTCTTGTGTGAGCCAGAAGCACCAGTTCCACCTATGCCTCTCTCCACTGTGGAATGTCAGAGTTAATTTTTGATTCCCTTAAGAAGCTAGATACAGGTTACTGAGCTGAACTCACTGGCAATGGGGCTCCCCTACTATGAGCTGGAATCACTAAGAGCTGAAATCACTGAAGAGCTGGACTTGCTGAGTTGAGAGCACTGAGTACTGTGCTTATGAGTGGGGGAGCCTGAAGCAATACTGTGGAGCCGAACAGCTGGCAGAGCGGAGTGGAGCAGTTTGTGCAGCCACTGGGTTAGTGGAGCCAAGCAGCTCGCGAGGACGGCTGGAGTGGCTCACAGGACAGCTGGTGGACCAGAGCAGCTGGCAGAGCGGAGCAGCCCACAGAGCAAGCGGAGCTGAGCTGTTTGCGGGGATGACTAGTGGAAGCAGAACCCCACGCAGAGGCAGGGCAGTTGGCCTCGAACCCACGTAAGGTGCCCCTTTCTACCCAGGCTGGGGAGGGGGACCTCTGCAGAGAGACTCTTGAACTCTGGGGCTGCACTGACCCGGGACAGAGACTTTTGGATTGTGGGACTTTTGGGACTGTGGGTGATTTGGGGGTTGCTGGACTCAAGGGGCCCCGAGAGAACGACATGGCCCAATTTGCTGGGGTGGGTCTTTGCTCACGGTTTGACCTATGAACTCTAGTTGAGGTATTTTCCCAGTTTAACGCTTGTTGTTTATCTCATGTAATTAAACCTTTTCTGCTACACCAAGAGTCTGTGCTTGCGAGAGGGGAAGTATTGCCTCCTCAAGGCGCCCAGGGGTGGGTGTAAGATTTTCCCAGGTCACTGGGTGGGGGCTCGAGCTGGTTTTGCATTATGTTGTGGGGAACCTGGCCCTTGCTGCTATCGTTTCAGCCCGGCAGAAGGGTTACACTCTGTTGCTTTAATTTTGCTGCAAAAAGCTTTGTGCCTTTCAGTGAGTCATTTTATTTGGTCAGCAAAACAGGAGAGTTTTGCTGCAAAAAAGTAGCACTGTAGTGTGTACACCTCTGCTATTTTGTGGGCAAAAGCTGCCTTTTGCCAACAAAACTGTGTAGTGCAGACAAGTCCTTAGGCACATACAGGGTTAGGCAGCAGCTGAGCAGGGGTTTTCTGAATGCAAATGGCACCTAAATGTTGGACTTAGGTAGCTTGGCCTCTTTGCGAATCTAGTCCTTAGTTTCCATGCCTGATGGTTAGGGCACTACCAAATTCACAGCCATGAAAAACACGTCATGGACTGTGAAATCTGGTCTCTCCCTGTGAAATCTGGACTTTGGGGTGTTTTTGCTCTATACTATACAGATTTCACAGGGGAGACCAGCATTTCTCAAATTGGGGGGTTAGCCCAAAAGGGAGTTGCAGGCGGGGTCACAAGGTTATTTTAGGGGGGAGTCGCAGTATTGCCATCCTTCTGTGCTGCCTTCAGAGCTCGGCAGCTGGAGAGAGGTGACTGTTGGCCAGGTGCCCAGCTCTGAAGGCAGCATCTCGCTAGCAGCAGCATAGAAGTAAGGGTGGCAATACCAGAGCTGGGCGGGCAGAGAGTGGCAGCGGCTGATTGAAGGCCCAGCTCTGCAGGCAGTAGCGCACAAGGGTGGCAATACCATACCATGCCATTCTTATTTCTACGCTGCTGGCAGTGGCTCTGCCTGCGGAGCTGGTCTTCCAGCCAGCAGCTACTGCTCTCCAGCTTCCCAGCTCTGAAGGCAGCGCCGCCACCACCAGTAGCGCGGAAGTTAGGGTAGCAGTACCATACCCCCCCCCCATGATAACCTTGTGACCTCCCCCCAATTCTTTTTTGGGTCATGACCCCTACAATTACAACACCATGAAATTTCAGATTTAAATAGCTGAAATAATGAAATTTACTATTTTTAAAATCCTATGACCGTGAAATTGACCAAAATGGACTGTGAATTTGATAGGGCCCTACTGATGGTGCATGAGAGGTGAGACCTTGAAAGAGCCACTGGTTCCTTGGACCAGGCAAAAATGTTACCATTTAAAAGACAACTTTAAGAATGAAAAATATAATTCTTTCTAAAATTAAAACCTAGATTTGGAAGCACAAGTCTGCAGCCAGGGGTGGATTCAGCAATACATTGTGCAGTCAGTGAAAATAGAGGTGCCTGTTTATATAGATTCTTCTGCTTGGAAACGGTGCATAGTGCAGCTATTGATAATGTTCTGTGTAAAGTTCAGTTCCTCAAAGGTATTTAGGCCCCTAACTCCCATTGGCTTCAATGAGTTAATCATCTAAATACCTATCAGGATCTGGGCCTTGTAGTTTCCTAGAGATAAATCCCTTTGGGCCAGATATTCAATGGTGTAAATTGGCAGAGTCCATTGATTTCAGTGGAGCTATCTGATATACCCTCGCTGAAGATCTGGCCTTAATGTGCACTTCACATAATCAAGACACGCTTAATTGGGAATTATACTTAATTCGGATCTCTACCAGGGAACTGTTCTAAGTCTAAATGAAGATAACTGGCACTGCGTGCAGCTTAACTGGGACATTTATGAGTGTCACTTAGGTCTTTGTCCATCATATGCAGATATGTACTGTGTTCTCTTAAACAGCAGCTTTCAGTCCCTTATTAGGAGTCCAGAGTGCTGAGTTTTAATCCCATCTCGGCCACTGACATAATGGGTTGCTTTGGTTGACCGCTCTCTGTCCCAGTTTCTCAATCTAGTAAATGGGGATATTTACTCATCTACCTCAATATAAGCAGAAAGTGAATAAAGTCAAAGAATTAAATGAATTTGTCTTATGTTCACACAACACTGACTGTTCCAGGCCATTATAAATAAATGGAGATATACCTATCTCAGAGCTGGAAGGGACCCTCAAAGGTCATCAAGTCCAGCCCCCTGCCTTCATTAGTAGGACCAAGTACTGATTTTGCCCCAGATCCTTAAGTGTCCCCCTCAAGGGCTGAACTCACAACCCTGAGTTTAGCAGGCTAATGTTCAAACCATTGAGCTGTCCTGCTCCTTCTTTGGTTATGGCCACTAAGCAGAGTGTCACCACCAATTCTGCAACCAGCAGGGGCTAGTTGGAAAACCATTGATTCAGGCCTCCTCCCATTTTTTTGGGCTTATCAAGTAAAGAGATGGGCTCTTTGCAATGCCACAAGAAAGCAGCATTATTTTTGTAATTACATCCTCAGTTAACAAAGAACTCTTTAATCAGAACTGAAAGTTGTTCACTAGGGAATTCCTATTAAGCAGATTCTACTGTAATACACTCTTCACAGCAAACATTTCTGCATTTGAAGCAGTGCACAGCTGGGCCATTTGTTGCTGATAAATGGATGCCTCTCTTTTCCTTAAAGGCATCAGGATCATTCCACACGCACTTGACGACTGAATGAATGTTTCTCACTGCTGACTCACTAGGGATTTAAGTGCAGTGACTGTAGAATATAGTTCATTGCTGCCTTATATAACCCAACATCATCTCCACTCATTAATACCCATGAGTTATCTCTAATGCACAGTGGCAACAAGCACTGTATAACAATTTTGGTATGTCATGGATCCATTTAATAGATGAGACTATTGAAACCACTATCTCACCCGGAGGGCTTAATTCTTACATTGAGAGTTTAATTCACTTATATTTAATATATTTTAAACCCCCCTATCTTTCAATGTAAAAAAGTCAAGCACTCAAAAGTTACAAAATGCCTGAACTTAGGTTGCCTGTAGAATCTTAATTCTGTCCCCAGATGCATAATGATGCCGTCTTTAATTACATGATCACATACTCCCTCCCCAGGACCCCTGCCTCATTCAGTGAACAAAAATGGTTTGACAAAATTATAAGTATCTGAAATCAAGGTCATATCATTGAAAGCACCAGGCAACCTTAACAATAAGCACCTATGCCTGCATCACCAAACTACAATAGCGACCTCCAAGCTTTGTCTAATTGTTTATTTATAGCCTTCCGATTTTCTTTAGCCATTCAGCATTGGTTTGTCAAGCACTCGCATGGCATTCACACTTTAAAAACTTGCCACTTATTTTATATAACTAAATAACATCACTGCAGTATTTCCTATAGTAAGTATATTTATCTACTTATGAAAGTATTTATACTCACCTGGCAAGTTTTTAAAGGTAATCACTGTAGGTGTTGTGTACTTGGGCATTCCAAATAAAATTCACCACTTGGGGGAAAACGTAGGAGCATTAAGGAGCCATTAGCCCAAGGAATCAGAGCTGCACATGTTTTGGCCACATACTCTAGCTCACACTGAACTTTTTCCTCCTTGCATATTTAAATACCTCACCCACAGTGCTGCCATGTAAGTGGAAGTACTGCTATGTAAATACTCCCCAAATAAGTATTTACCCCAACAAATACTTCCACATACTGTAAATACCCACCACAGTTTTTGAAAATATAGGGGTCAGTGACCAGACCCTGAGAAGTCTTTAGGATTCTTTAGGAATAATTGAGTTTAAAGGGAGAAATAACCACTATTCCAACAGATTTCACTAGCACACACTGTTACTTGACACCTCAGCTGGGTGGGCCAGTGTTCTGCAGGGAGATCAATAAGCTTAAGCAGTGCCAGTGCCAACCTACAGTTTTTTGGAACTTAATTTCTCCAGCATTCAGGGTACTCAGTTCCTGGGCTTTGTTTCAGATCCAGCTTTATTTCAAAAGTGACTCGTTTATTGGCATAAGTTAGGACTCAGCAGTTAGTGAACTCAGCAGAAATCAGAAGACACCATAATGTACCAGACATTGCTATTTCCCTTCATTGACAGGGACAGAGTTCATACCAGGATATAGGCAGGCACAGACCCGGTCCCCGATCCTCAGTCTGACTGAGCTCCATCAAGCAGAGGACCTGAAGGAGAGTGGGAGGGGCAAAGATAGCTGTTTTCCATCTTTGTGCTCCTACAGCCCATAGGATTAATTAGAATAGCTCTGGCATTGCTGTAACTTATACAGGGAGGTAACAGTCTTAAAAGGGCTATTACACCATCTGGGGATTGTCAGAGTGCAACAGTGCTCCGGCCACACCCCTCTCCCATGCACACCCTAACATATCCTCTATGCCAGGGAGCCAAAATGCTGTCCTAACGTTGACACCCAAGGGTTCCCTCACACTGGGAGGAATCCTCAATTGCCCTATTTGGACAGCTTTACAGCTCCCATGTGCCACCAGAACAGCAAGAAGGGGCCTATAACAGGGACCAGGATCTGGCCCCTGCATGCTACCCAATGCCATTTTAATTTCCCGAGAGCAGCATTTGTCCTGGCAGCTGACAGGATTTGTATTCTTCACCCCATCTTTTATTAATACAGTGCCAGATCTCAAAATGTACCCAGTGCAGCAGTGTTTACATTGGATGTAAAAGAATATACCTTTGGAGTGGATGTGGAAGGTGGTGGCTCTGCTAGATGACCAGCTACACCCTTGAGTTCAGTGAAACCATTCTCATGCAGTACAACAGTGAATGATACTACAAACCAGGTTTTTTTCCTGCCCAGCTGTAACATCTTTTGCTGGTTAAGCACACAATGCACCATTCATTTTTCACTTTTTTTTTAAAGCAAACACAAACATGTATACAAGTCCCCAGTTTGCAGGTCTTTTTTGATGCCAAGATCTGCCCTCATCTGTTTCAATATTATCTTATCACCATGGACAACAGCAAGTATAATACTCAAAAGTCCATTTATATCATGTCAGCAAATCTTCTGCCTTCTCAGCTTCCCATCAGCAAAGCAAAATCCTTGCTTGCCTAATACCCTGGCTGAGGATCAACACAGGGAGGTCAGTGCCAAGTGATGAATTGCTGAGGAGGGTTTTAGTGGTTTCAGCTTAAATAGCGCCCCCAAACTAGAGGAATGCAGCCACCGGTTTATTAGCAATCATACAGAACTTTAACATTGCTGTCCTTTTTTGAGTACTCCTGTAAATAAAAAGTATCTGTGGGCCTTGTATCAACAATGAAAGAAAATAGAGGTTAACAATGGACAAAGCATAAATTCACAAGTGGCCTTTTAAATAACATGTCATTATTAGATAAAGGAATTGTAAGAAGAGTAATGTGTGATAAGTTTTCAGCTGCAGCTTTGGTTACTAGAATATTTTTATCAGAGCGGTAGCCGTGTTAGTCTGGTTCTGTAAAAGCAGCAAAGAATCCTGTGGCACCTTATAGACTAACAGACGTTTTGCAGCATGAGCTTTCGTGGGTGAATGCCCACTTCGTCGGATGCAAGAGTGGAAATTTCCAGGGGCAGGTAAATATAAGCAAGCAGGAAGCAAGCTAGAGATAACGAGGTTAGATCAATCAGGGAGGATGAGGCCCTGTTCTAGCAGTTGAGGTGTGAAAACCAAGGGAGGAGAAACTGGTTCTTTTCTCCTCCCTTGGTTTTCACACCTCAACTGCTAGAACAGGGCCTCATCCTCCCTGATTGATCTAACCTCGTTATCTCTAGCTTGCTTCCTGCTTGCTTATATTTACCTGCCCCTGGAAATTTCCACTCTTGCATCCGACGAAGTGGGCATTCACCCACGAAAGCTCATGCTGCAAAACGTCTGTTAGTCTATAAGGTGCCACAGGATTCTTTGCTGCTTTTATAGAATATTTTTGCAGCCTGTGAATAGTTCAGGATTTGTTTATGTAATGTGCAGGCATTAATATCTATCTATCTATCTATCTATCTATATATATAAAATCTGATTTATTATGTGCTTTTTGGAGTTGTGGCAAACGCTTATACCCACCCCACTGCATTTGAGCTTGATCGCCTCAGTGGAGTGTTGCTGTATGCCTATAATAAAAAACCTCAGTGACAAGTCCAGATTCAAGCTAATTTCTTGGGAACTGAGTGGAAAAAGTCTTGGAGAAAAATCCAAACACCATTTACAGATGTGTGTGTAATCATTAATGAATGATTAAATAGAAATAACTTTTTTAAAAGTTAAGTCATTATTATTATTAGTCTTGTGCAAGCATCTAGGACCCTGGTCACAGACCCCATCGTGCTGGGCACTGGTCAAACAAAGAACAAAGAGACGGTCCCTGCCTCAAAGAGCTCACAATCTAAATATAATCCAAGAGACAAAAAGGTAGATACAAACAGACTGATGGGAGAGTACAAAGAAACAGTGAGACAATATGGGTTACTAGAGATGTTTTAACTTTCAGTAGACACACCAATATGCTGAGTATTTGTTTATACATGGCTTTATAACAGATGCCATACCCTAGCTATTATCGATTTTCTCTCCTGTCCCACTCATGATTTCACATCCTAAATCCTTCAGGGGGCAGGGCATGTGATTAGGAAGATGGAAGCCAGGCCAGCTAAGCATCTCCTAGAAAGACCTGAGAGTTCTTAAGGTGAATTATCATCAGTGAGAACAGTATGCCCTTGACTAAAAGAAAGGGGAGCAAATTGTGAGAGCAGCCAAGGACTTCTATGGCCTGTAGTGCCAGGGAGTGATAAAGTTCTTACCTGATCATAGATTATTATTAGGGTTGGAAGGGACCTCAGGAGGTCATCTAGTCCAACCCCCTGCTCAAAGCAGTACCAATCCCCAAATGGCCCCCTCAAGGATTGAACTCACAACCCTGGGTTTAGTAGGCCAATGCTCAAACCACTGAGCTATTCCAAGTAAAGTATTTACATTTTCACTACTTAACTCAGCTACCTATTTAGCATCTAATATTTTTGGCCAAGATTTTCAGAAACAAGAATCAGTGGGAACTGCTCAGTGCCCAGCAGTTTTAAAGCTCTGGCAGCTGCCTAGGCTCCAATATTCATGTTTAACTTTAGGGGGAGGGGGAATTTTGCCTTTATGTCCCCTTATGAAAAATTCAGTTTTGTTCTACTTGCCTAGTTAGAAATCTATGGATTTGCTTACCAGTATAAATTCTATGCTCAGATTCTCAGTCACTAGACAAACTTTATATAGTATTTTAGAGAGAGTTCATAGTATTCAAGAAAATAATATTTGAAAGTTATTCTAACAGTCTGTCGACAATCACATGAAAAGTGTTGTTGATGTGCTACATACGATGTAAAAATCCAGCCAAATATGAGATCAACCGTAATAGTACTTTATGGGCCAGATTCTTGGACCTACTCTGCTCACTTGATGGTGTTCAGGTAGTGTAAAAGGCCTGGAGACTGCCCACAAGCAGCTAATTGAGATAACACCTGCGTGAGGAAGTCCCCATGAGGCATATGCCCCCTTGGTAACCAAAGCCAACTGGCACAATTTAAAGCAGATCCAAGGTTGCTCTAGCCCGTTGCCCATGGCTCGGCAGAAATTCAGAGAGCAGCAACTGACACCCTGATGTTCTCCCTGGCTGGAGTTGCTCTTTGGACTCTTATAACATGGAAGGGGCTGCAGAACAGATAATATCCCCAGGTTACCTGATTTTCCTCAAGAAACTCCATGTGGCTGGCAAAGGGGGAGGGAGGTGTGCAGCTCTAGACTCACCCATATGCTCTCCTCTCATAGATTCTGACACACACACCTGCCCCGACTGACCTTGTGTCCCAGGCAAGAAATGAATCAGTGCTAGGAGTTAACTGACCATCCCCATCACATACTTAAAATGGGAGTGTGTGATCTGCCTACAGAGGGCACACTCTATGCACAAATATGGCCTTGAATAACAGCAATCTGCTTGTGGATATTATGTGAGCAGAAAAAGAGGCTAAATTCGTACAGTAAATGATTCACTGTGTATTACTCACTCCTCTCTAATTCAGCTCCTTTATGTTCTGACATTTGCCAGTGTTAATGGCATTAGATAGGTGCATTCTTTGGCAAAAGGAACCAGGCAAGGCTTATTCCCTGTTATCACTTTTGGTTGATTTTAATATTGAGCCATTTACTCACAAAATTGGTAAGGTATCTCTTGCATATGTTACTGTATAAAAAGCATGCTCTTTACAAAAGCCTCCATGGTTATTTATATTAAGTCCCGGTTGTTACTGTTCCATAATTCCTCAGTGTGATGGTTCCATTCTCCCTAGACACCTTAAATAGTCAAAAACAGTCATGCCTAACTTCTACATTGAATATTTGAGAGCTCAAGTAACTGATACTTTTTAAGGTCTGTACAATTCTATTCGTCTTTTGACATATACATGTAAATCGGATTACCATAATGTATTAGCACAGGTATGCATGAGACTAGGCTTCCACACTGTTTTATCCCTTTGGCCCAGCAAGGTTCAAACACTACTGAAAGCTCTCACTGTCACCCCTGCAGTTTGTTTAAATATAACCTGGGAGCAAAAACTGATGTATTCTATACTTACTTGAGCATTAGTTTTACCCTATTTTTACAATGTTCTTTTTGGCTTAATAGGTCATGGAAATTACTGCAATTCATTTCAATCACCTCTCATACAGACTGTTTCACTGCATGAATGGAAGCCACTTCTGAACAATGGAGCTGTATTTTCAAAGCACATGGACCAAACTTGGGTGCTGAAGGTATGTTATCTAGGCCCATGTTTTTTTAAATGGGTGCTTAAAGTTAGGCTCCTGAGGTTGTGTTTAGGCACCTAAATAAGTGTCCTGATTTTCAAAAGTGTTGAGCACCCAGCACCTCCTACTGAGTTCACTTCAGCACCTCTGAAAACTAGGCCACTTATTTAGGTGCCTAAATATGGAAGTAGATGCCTAATTTTAGGCATGCAAGTTTGCAAAATTTGGCCATTATGTTGAGACAGAGTTGTGTGAAATCAAATAATGTTTGGTTTGTGAGCAATGATATGAGACTTATTTTCTTATGTTTTAAAATTTGATTTAGCACTTCAATATTGCCATTTCTAGCAATGAAATCCTCTTTTTGCAATGAAAATACTGAAGTTCTATTTTATCGGTGAAATTGCAAATTATCCTACAGCAGGAATTCACTTTCTTTTTTTCTTTTTGGCAGGGAAACAGCATAATTTTCCCAATGAAAAATAAGCTGTTCACAGCAGTTTGACACTTGCAATTGCACAAAAAAACTTGCATTTAACCTCAGGGTTATTTTCAACTTCTCCTTTCACTGAATAGTTGCCTGCTGCTCAGTCTTATTAGTTTTTCCCACTACAATATCTTGAAAATCTGTCTTTCTCTCTCCATTGTCTCTGCCGCTTTTCTGTCCAATGCAGAGTCATATTTTGCACAGACTTCTGCAACCTCTTTCTCTTTGGAATTCCTTTTTCTGACTCCTGCAAGTTGTTATTTTTCAGAATCCTAAACTTGATGAATTTTGGGGATATAATGGCAACTCTTTATTCTTCTCCAAGTGTGCCGCAATAGTAAAGCAAACAGTATGGAGCAATCTCATTGTCCTGGTAGCCAAGAGTGGACTGGCAGAATCATAGCTGAGGATGGTGGTCTACGGCTCCAGGACAGTGGCCATGCAAGTGTGTAGTCTGAATAAGATCTGATATCTCATGAATTACCAATGCCAATGTTGTACTGTATTAGGGTGGAATTCACAAGGGAGATTTAGGTGCCCTGCCACCTAGTGGAATTCACAACCCTGGGTTGGACAGCCAGGCTCCCTATGCAATGCATGGGAAGAGTTAGGCACCTAGAAATGGGATTCACAAATGCCAGCACTCTGAGGGTATGTCTACACTGCAGTTAGACACCCACAGCTCGCCTGTGTCAGCTGACTCAGGCTCGTGTGGCTTGGGTTAAGGGGCTGTTTAATTGTGGTGTAGATGTTTGGGCTGGGGCTTGCAGGGTCCTAGAGCCTGGGCTGCAGCCTGAGCATGTACGCCACCGTTAAACAGTCCTTTAGCCCGAGCCCTGAGAGCCTGAGTCAGATGGCATGGGCTATTTGTGGGGTTTTAATTGCAGTGTAGACATACCTGAGGGAGCTGCCTAAGCTAGCCAATAGGAAATGCTGAGGAGAGGGGTATGGCCTAAACCCTGCCCCCTCACATGGACTTAGGCACTTATCTCCACTTGGGATTCATGGCAGTGAACTCTCCTATAACTTTAGCCCAGTGGTTAACCCACTCACTCAAGCGATGGAAGACCTGGGTTCAGTTCTCCGGTCTGCCTGATATGGAACAGGGCTCTTCCTAAATGGGTGTCCCACATCCCAGGAGAGTGTCCTAGCCACTGGGATATAAGGTATCCTATAAATACTTCAATATTCATGGGAGCAGGGGAACTGGGACCTGGCTCTCCCCACTCCCAGGTGGGTGCCCTAACCAACAGGCTATAGAGTCACTTGCTCAAGCTCTAGTCTAATGACACAGACACACAGCTTCAACAGGAGAGATCGAGCGAGACCTACCTCAGAGCCCATTGGTTAGGGCATGAAATATATCGCCATAGGTGAAAAGGTGACCATATAATTCCCCTCAGGACTCAACCGGTAAAGCAATCAAGAATGGCCCAATCTGGGGTAAGCCATGCCAGTTACCTCAAGTGGAATGCTCCTTAATAGAGCAAGAAACATGAATCGAAAATCACACTGAGAAATCAGATTCTTGGTTCTGAAGTATTACTTCTGAGCTTAGAGAGCCCACAATAACTCACATGAGCTGACTAATAGGCTCAAAGTAGCAAGATTTTGCCTGAACAGGTAGGCACAGAATATTTGGAGCAGCTATTTATTGTCTTATGTGGAAGTTTTTGCTCCCAGGTTATATTTAAACAAACTGCAGAGGTAACAGTGAGAGCTTTCAGTAGTGTTTGAACCTTGCTGGGTCAAAGGGATAAACTAATGTGGAAGCCTAGTCTCATGCATACCTGTGCTAATACATTATGGTAATCCAATTTACATGTATATGTCAAAAGACGAATAGAATTGTACGGACCCTAAAAAGTGTCAGTTACTTGAGCTCTCAAATATTCAATGTAGAAGTTAGGCATGAGGCTAAAAATAGGGCTAACTCATGACATAAATGGCAAAATCGAAGAAACAGACCTATGGCAACGCAACTTCTTTTCAGTGAAGATATTTTCAGCCAATACTCTGAAGTAACCATGAACCAGAGAAAATTGCACCAATTGCCATCTCAGCAGGTGGGTGCTTTTTACTGGTCAACATATCTGGGGAAGAAATGGAGGCTTTTGTCTGTATCATTTTCTTCTGTTCCATTGTCACGTTCAATAAGCACATCTGAATTGCATTCCTTTCAGTGTTGTTTTCTTTCTGCTCCGGAACAAAAATAACTTGCAGTTCATATAGCTGGAAAATGTTGATCAAGGCTTCCCATCATGAATTTCTTGTACTTTTGGTGAATGGCCTTCAGCAATGCAAACAGCAATGCCTTGCTCAAATGAAAATCATGCTCTATGGAGGGTAAATAATAGGCATCTTTAGAAATATTCCATCTTAGTGAATAAATGCCACACTTAACAAACATATCTAAACTGAGATTTAGACAATGAAGTGACTCAGAAGAAACAGTTAAGAGCAGGCAGTAGTACATTTTATAAATTATGTATTTCTATGCATTTTTTTTAAAGTTACCAGCCTATTCTCTAGATGCATGAACAAATCTTACAAAATTAAAACAACAAATCAGACTAAGAATGATGCTAAAAAAAGTCAAACTCTTCCAGATCCCACCAGAGCTCTTTCTACCAACTCATACTGCTTTTCACCACAGAATAAGTTTCTGAGAACAGATAGGTCTTGCAACACGACCTGAAGTTTTGGGTTCTATGAACTCAGGAGACAAGTGAATTTCACAGACCAAGATTCTTCCCAGAAAATGCCCTTCTGAATTTAAACCAAGGAGGTATTAGGTTGAGCTCTTCAAATGAGCTCATGGGTCCTGTCAGAAACAGGGTGTTCTGATTAAAACCAGAAACCCAGAAAAATATGAAATGAGGAAGACTGACAACAGGAAAACACAAACTGGGAGGGAAAAATATTGGGCTTGTCTACATTTGAAAGTTAATTCAGATTAAGGTAGGGTGTGAATTTAAAGCTCAACAGCTGTACCGGAATAACCACATGTGTAGACAAACCCTTTACACACACTTTTCCTTTACAGGAAGGAAGATAAACGCCCAGTTTTTCTGTTGTCTTGATGAGGGCTTGATGCAGTAAGACAATCATATTAGAACAAGAGACCAGGTCTTTGTAATGCTGATTTTTGCTAGCCTGGTGCTATCACAATAGGCAACTCTGTTCAAGGCACAGCCCCTAGCTATCAAAAACTGCTTCCTGCTTGCCCAGTAGGGTCACCTGATTAGACCTATTACACATATACCATGATCCAATGGATCAACGGTTGCTTATGACATTTTATTTCTGGCCAGTTGTGGAGCTTCCCACAGTTTTGCTCCAAACAAAATTAAGGGTAAAACTTTCAAGAAGTCCCATTTTCAAGAGTCATTAGCATTGACACTTACTGCACCAATGGACGGATTCTTCCATTGCTGTAGTAAATCCACCCTGTGACGCTGGCAGACCAGATGCCAACTGAACCCATACAAATGCATAGCTGGAAACCAGTCTTGCTTACCTATGTGTTAGCATTATCAAAATACATATTCGATGTTAAGTTGATAAGAATGTGGTTAATGTTTCATAAAATGCTTGTAGAATACTGCATGTAGTGTTATCTCTCAACCACTTTTTTTACTCTGTTTAGGCATGATGGCACTTTTTGGGTTCTCTTACTATGTTTTTTAATGTGGGGGATATATTTAATTTGAGCATCTATTATGCTGTTGCGCAATGTGCCTCTCACTGGCAGGCCTTTATATGTTGTAATACCTGAGCACAGTGTAGGAATTCGGGGAAAGGGTTTAGTGTTAGCACTTAATTCCTTAGCTCTTTTTAGCATTCAATAGGACCTTAAGACTAAATTCTGTTCTCAGTTACACTAAGTTAAACCTGGAACTGCTCCGCTGAAGTTAATGAAGTTGCTCCAGATTAACATAAGTGTAACATAAAATAGAAATCTACTATTAAAGCCAAATTTTCAGAAGTTGCCCCTAAAAATGTAGTCCCTTGAATTATTTGATTTTTGTCTGCCTTGGTGTTGAACAAATATTTTAAATTACAAGAGTTTTAATGACAGAGGGATTGTTAATGAACTGTAAATTTATCCTCCCTGGTTTGCCAGTTAGAATCTAGCCCAGATCAGTTTTGCTCTGTCAGTACTTTTGCGGCCCAAGTAGGAAACACTTGTTTTGGGTTCCAGATATCTCGGCAATGTACTGGAGAAGTAGCCAGCAACAGCTGCAACCATCATTTACAAAAACATAAGAGGTAATTTAATGGCCCTTTGAATTGTCTTGTGGCAGAATTAAATTGTTCCCAGCTTTTGATTCCTTGGTTTAAAAATCAGAGTGCTAGCATCTGCTTTCCCTTTGAATTGTTTTGGAGAGTTTTTGTTTGTGTGTTTATTTCTATATCGAAATGTACTGTGAGAGATTTAGATTTGCACAAGCAGCAGAGACAGGAGAGGTTAAATAACCCTGGTTCCCCATTGTTATTAAACTATAGCCAAGATTTTCAAAAGTAGAAGCATGAAGTCCACTTTTAGGCTGACTTTTGAAAGTGCTGAGCACTCTACTGCTCCCATTTAAGTCAATAGGAGCTGTGGGGTAGAAAAATCAGACCATTCCTTTAGATGCCTAAATAAGGACTTAGAAGCCTAATTTTAGCCATCCCTCTTTTAATACTTTAGCCACGTTTTTCCTTTAATGGAGCTTTTTATTCCTGATTAATAGATGTAACATTCCCACACACACACTTCCTTGGTGGGATAGGTGAATAATCATTACTAATAGTTGTTATATTCCTATCTTTCACTTCTCTCTGTTACAAAGTGTCAGATCTCTATTTTTACCCAATCCATTTTTCTTCCTCTCTATTATAATGCCAAGCAACAAATGACTGTCTTTGCTGTTTGTTAAAATCAACTTCTTCATTTTGTTAGAATTAGTCTGACATGGGCTTTTATTGAAATCTGTGATTCATTTCCCATCAAGATTTAGAAATTAGCATTTGAAATGAGTAATCCTTGGTACTTGGCGTATTCACTTAGTTGACTATGAAAACAGTATTCTTTCCTTTGGGTACAGGTTTCCAGTTCACATATAGTTCACAAAAATCTAATACCAAGTTAATAGTTTTATCTTATGCAAAGAAAAATTAATGGAAAAACTGAAAAGGCCCTTATGAAATATGTGGTGTTCCCCAAGAGCTGTTTGATGCATTGGACATTGGATTTCAGTTAAAAAACCTCTCACTGCAATCATGTCCTTGCACTTAGACTACAACTTCCAATGCAAACAATACAATACATGAGGTAGCCAGCAATCTATAAGCTTTTTAATTCCAGTTCAGCTAAAGTATATCTAAATAAAGAAGGGAATAGCCTAGATAAGTAAGATAGTGTTACCTGGTTGGATTTGTGCCAGCTGGTTCAGGTTTCTAGGCTTTGACACTGCATGAGTATTATTGTGTTGAAGCCTTTGTCCAAAAGCTTTCCATTAGCAAATCATGCATTAGCTGAAAAACATCAAAACTCTAGCTATTGTAGGCACTCATGATTCGTGACTCTGATTAAAGCTTTTACAGCCCTTAACTCTCTCTAGAGTTATTCTGAAATTTGAATCAGTTCCCTTCTTTGACTCAGGCCCTGAAATCCTATTGCAAAATAGAAAGGATGCTAGTCTTTCATAGACAGGGCTGGAATGTGTGGTTAGTAAGCCTCCTGCCTGTAATTCCAAGTTTCACTGTGAATCTTTGTGCTGTTGGTGTTTGGTTTCACTAATTTTCATGGCTTATCATTCCTCTGCTGAAAAACATTAACGCTTGGATAAGCCTAGGTTAATAACTCAGATCTTGGGGCTGTTGTCATCTCAATGTGCCTCCTCCTAGCTGTTGAAAGCAGTGCAGGCTTCATTCATAATAGGCTCCGTTTGAACCAAATAACTAGCATGGATTGTACTGTACAATGGCTGTAGTTTATTCTGATATTAAGAACTCTCTCTTTAAAATTTGGTACAGAAGATTGAAAACACAATTTAGAGTCCCCTTCCTTCATTCAAACCACTTACTGATGTTACAATTCTTTTATAAAAGAGAAACAGGAAGCAAAGAAAAAGCAAAAAGTAAGAATAAGTAACTCAACTCCATCTCTGGTTGTCTGTCAACTGCTTCCTTCACTCTCCATCTCATTCTTCCTGCTCCTCTTTGCCACCACCCAGACAGCAGGTCTCACAGGTATTGACAGGACTAACAAATGCAGTCACTGTAGCCTTTGAGTAATGCTCACATTTACTATTTCTGCAGCAACACTTACAGGCAGTTGAGTTGTTAGCTCATGAAAATAGCAGGACTTTTAGCTTTAGTCTTTGGGCCTAATTCATTTTGACAGCAAAACCATGGCCGTGAGAACTGGCCACAGACAATCCACTTACAGTGCTGAACTTTCAGGTCAAGCCACCTGTAAACCCAACTTTTGCTAGAGTCCCTGGAATGGGGCAAGATCAGAAAAGGACCAGGTCACCTCCTGCGCAGCTTCTGCTAGCCAGGACTCCCACTGAATGAATAAACCAGAGCTACAAGACCTAGTTGAAAAGTCTGCAGTCTCCAGTCCAGGAACCCAGTTCTTTCTCTGCGAGATCCAAGTGATTCCCACTACTCATTATCCTGCTGGGAGATGATAGGGCAACTGGTTTCTTAATCAAGAGGAAGCTTAGAAATAAAACAAGAGCAGAGAATGGAGGTAGAGGACATAATACAGTCCAATGTACTGTTTGTTTACAGTAAGGCTCTTTAATAGCACTGGATACTATAGGTGTGATTCTGCTGCCATTGCATGCAAGTTTTCAAGTTGCACCCAAACTATATGCCTTGAGGAGCTCCCAGGGAGCTCACTGGGAGCTGCTTGTCTGCAGCAGGCACATATTGAACTGGGATATCTGTTTGATAACACTTTATTCATTTATAGCTGCTTACTCAAGATTACACAATATATACAGTAAGCTTTGCCAAACATCAATTAACAAGACCCTTCAGGATCATGTTGAAGACAACTGTTTTCTGACCTATAAGTCCACACACCTTGTAAAATCAGGAACAGTAACTTTGGGAAAATAATGAAAAACTCTTTCCCCAAAATCTCTCTGCTTACATGGCTATGAGGTAGCACACGGTTAGCATGTCTCTCTCATTGCAGCACTTCCTTGCTATTTCCCTACCAGAAACAGATCACCAATCCAAATATCTTGTACAGCCAAGAAATGAAATTTTATACATACCTAAATGGAGAAACAGAAGGTGAAGTGACTTACTGATTAGGGACTGGTTGGGCAGGAAGAAAGAGGGGGCTCTGTGAATAGCATAAGTCGTAATGTGCTGAATGCTTCATGGACCTGGGTTGGAGTCTGTGGCTGGTAGCCATCCCAGCCCTGATTTCAGTAGGGTTCAAGCTTCTAGACCATCACATTGTTGGTGAAAACCAGTGTCAATGAAGCTTTTCTGTAGTAGGCCTGAAACTTTGATCGACCTAACAGGAACAAGGGACGTACATCTACCTATGTCAGCTAATTGCTTATTAGCTTGTTTGGATAGCTTATGAGCCATTTTGGCTCCTCAAGTGTATGCAGCTGTTTTTCCATGTATGCATCCAAAGTATATAGCACAAAGGGTCGACGGGTGTATCTTGTTTCCCCTTCAGAATGACAAATGTATCCTCAACAGCTGTATGTATCTTGTAGCCCCCACAAAATGATATATGTATCCTGCGTATCCAATTATCCCCTAATAGATGCATGTACAGGTTCTACAGGTCAACCAAATGATGTAGACAAACGTAGGCTAAGTTGTTTGTTACTGATTATAAAAAGGCCCGTTTGGGCTTGTGGGGTGTCTCTCTCTTCTGGCACTAGCCGATCAGAGCACCCGCTCAGCTGACCGATCAATAAAGGGTGTGGTACTCGTCTTCCTGTCTCCGTGCCTCCTTGGTGTAATTAGGTAAGCTCCAGGGGGAAACGAGCCCTTTTGGCTAACAAATGGCGACTCCGCCGGGACTTCTCTCCCTGTAGAGGGCGCTGACCGGCGGTCGAAGACGACTCTGGAGAGTGGCCACCTCGGGCTGTTGGTTTGCTCGAGCTCCAGGTCGCCGCAATCGACTGGGACGGCTGCGCCCCCTCTATAGAGAACTCCAACCGACACGGAGACAAGACGGTACCAGAAGAGGGGAGTCCACCTGCCGGACGCGGCCACTCCGGGCGTGGTAAGTGCATTACCTCCTGGGTTTTGAGGATTAACGCCCCCAAAGTGCGGGTTGGACCTTGGGCCCCTAACAGGTTTTTGGTTAAGATACCTAGGTACAGCCACAGCTAATGAATAATTCTGTTAACTCCACTAGTTCGGGGGCCGTGCCGAACGACTATGGGAATGTGACTACTACGCTGTTGTTTTTATTCCTGGTAGGGGTATTTTTGTTTTTTATTCTATTGGCATGCTGGAAGCCAAAACTGTAACCGGGTCTAGGAGTGTGTGAACCCATCTTCTCTCCCCCCCCCTTCCTTTCCCTGTGGGCTACTGACAGTCTGATCATCTCACTGGATGCAATCAGAGTAAGCGGCGCCGTCTCCCAGAGACTAGCCAACGCTCTTTGCTGAAGGGAGGTGTAGGAGAGTCGTGGTCTTCCTCGTTAGTCTCTCCTGTGTAAGTGCCCTGTAGGGAGAGATCCTTAGTTTATGAGCCGCTAGCGCGGACAGGGCACCCTCTCTGCGTGTGTAAGTAGAAAATGGGTAAGGGACAGTTTAAACATTCCACCTCACCCCCTAAGGGTACCCAGCATATTATACGTACGTACATTATGGTCCTAAAACCTGCAGGTATTTAGAGGATTGGAATCTTCACACGCATGAAGATCCATCTAAACAATGCCCATTAAAAGGTACCTTTAATCTAGATAAGATCATATATCTCAGAGGAGCTTTTAGTCACTAAAGAAAAGCCTCTGACACAGTGTGAGCAATTTGTCTAGGAACGGGTTAATTTAAAACTCAGCTTCGCCCAGAGATAAAAAGAAAGTTGCTTTATGCTCAAGGTCAAGAATCAGCGCAGACTATGCTAAGTATAAAGAAAAACTGCTTTCAGCCCCAGCTGGCTGTGGAAAAATAGAGACAGGCAAACCAAAGGCAGTACAAGTTACAGAACTGAGATTACATTTGCAAAGCTTAACTGTTCGGTGAGATCCAACAGTCTGACTTTGTGACAGATGCTGGTGCTGGTGTGGCTTGGTGACACTGGAGAAGCCACAGGTAGCTGACCTGGACTGGAATCTCTGAAAGAGACACCGCAGGAGATTCCAGAGTGTAAAAGAACAACCCTCCCAAGAGCGGAAGCATGTTGGAAATTCTGAACAAGCTGTATACAGGATAATCTCCCGTCCACCTATTCCCCTTTTCTGAATGTTATATACAGACGTGGCCAGTCTGGATATGTGTAAGTATGGCACATTCATATTTTTTTATGAGTGATGTGGAAGCGTTCCCAACACTCTCCATTGTTGTTTTATTATTTGTAATGAAGCTTTAAAATTTGGTTATATGGTGTGTTTTCTCTATCCTCCCACAATGTCCTGCAGTGTCAGTCTGATCACCTGACATGAGGGATAAATTGGTAACAGAAATTTGTCACAGTTTGGTGAGCAATAGAGAATGGGGGAGCCCTGCAGAATTTACACCATCTATTTGTTTTACCCTTGTTATTTTATGTTTGTTCTGTTTGGTACTGTTGGTGTTATATGTTAAGGATTGCATAATTAAAGGTGTGCCCACTCTCAGCTGCAGTAAGTCTGAGAACTGGAGAAGGGTTTAGCATTCCTCTCTCCACCCTGGTTGACCAGGAAGGGTGGCAGGTGAAAGGATCTACCCCCAGTCGTAGCAGGACTGGGCAATAGAGTAGTTGGAGAAAAGGAAAAAAATGTGTATTTGATAACTAGAATTGAGCAATTAAGAGCATAGATCATGAACCAGGCAGCAACTCAAACCTGCGCCAGGCCAAGTTGCAGGTCTTGAGACAGGACTTCCAGTTACAAAAGGAAGCCCTGGCTAAGCAAGTACCAGTCCTTTAGGGACTTGTTAAAATTTAACCATTTGTGCTCAGCATACGCCGTAACAGCAGTGTGTTTGCTACAAGAAAAAAATTAAATAGTTAAACGCCAATGGGCCATGTGTTTTGCCCAAGTGGCGAGCCTCACACGGGAGGACTCAGGTAGTCTTGTGAGTCAAATGTTTTAGGGAAAAGACCAGAAGGGTGGGGGCTAGTTAAGAAGCCCACCCTCCTAGCTAAACTGGTAGTGGAACAAGTTGGTGTCCATGAAAGGGACGGTTCAGCGAGAGAGAGAGAGAGAAAAAAAAAGGATTGGGCCCAGGCGGGCAGGCAACAGACAGAGAGCTTGGAAAACAGGTTGGAAACTTTTGAGGGTGTAGTGGAAGGAAGGAGTAAGTATAAGCATAAGCATGGGGATTTCAAATACTCAGGAGGATATTTGGAATGGTGATTTAAGGGAGATAAGCAAGTGATTTAAGGGAAGAGCAAGTGATTTAAAGGAGAGTGAGGAGTTAACTCTGTAGTTGCTGGAGGGAACAGCAGTTGAACTTTGTAAAAATGCTAAAAAGAAAAGTTTTTGGTATCTTTAAAATGTTTGTAAATAAATTCAGCCAAAGAAATTATTAGATTGCAATCATTTGGCTATAAACAATTTTGTTAAATTAGCTGAAGAATGTATACAGTGCTATGTAAATGAAAATTTATTAGGCTCTAAGGCACTATAAGTGGTGATGTTTTTTTTCAGTGTTTAAAAGCAGGAGTTAAAAGTAAAAAGCAAACCAGAAAGCATCTGTATTAATGCAAATTATCTAACTGATAAGGTAGAGGCCACTGAAATCTGGGCTGTCTATGAAACACATATAAGAAAATATGGGGTAATTCCCCTGTTTTGCCTGAAATCAACAAGGGTATTTGTATATTTTAAGCAATGATTGACTGCCCAGAAGGGGTAGACCTTTGTTTTTGTCTTTCAGATAATCAAAGAAAACTAATGCCAGCTAAACAGCATTCAACGTACCATGATTTATTGACACAGTAAAAATTATGTTTTGTGTTCTATGTTCTGTCTTGTGGTGTTTGTCTTGTGGCCAGAATTGTTGTGTTTAATATTTTTATGGGATGGTCTGATTTGAAATCAAGCGGAAGTGTTGGATTGAAATGCAGATACTTGTTTTGTTCAACTTAGAATACAAAGTGTTTGGATACATCAGAAAAATGTGATCTATTAAAGTCTAATATATTTTCTTAAGTAAGAGAAAGAAACTACATTGGCCAAATCTTTTAACTGAAAATTGTTGTTAAAATTTGCATACTAACAGTCTTTGGAAGCGAGGACATGAAAAGTTAACTCACTCCCCATATTGTACATGGAATCCTTCTGGCTGCTTCAGACTTCTAGCCAGAGAACTGGGGATGGTGGGAAGCTATTGAACTAGAGGTTGTATTAAATGAACTCATCAAAGTTGGTGTGCTTGTCCTGACTTTTTGTTCCAAAGCTCTGTAATAAGGTTATTTGAGTAGAAGGGTATATGTGGCATACATTAAATAATAAGACTAATGTACTGTATAACAGCAATGTGTATGTGTTCATTGTTAACAAAAGGTGTATAAGTAAAAAGTAAAAGTTTCCTTTGTAGGTTAAAAAAGAAGCCAAAAAGGGGAAAAGGAAAAAGAACGAGTTAACTGAGAAAAACTTTAATTAGCAAGCTCAGTCCAAAAAAAAAAAAAAAAGAGATACACTGACTTCGTTCAAGGACACTGTTCACAGTTAAAACTTGGCTAACAACCAGAAAAGGGGGGCTTGAATATGCCCAACCAGCTGTAAAATCTGCAAAGACACTAATGCAATGTGTTAGGTTTCCTTTTTACACAGGTAAAGACGCACTACCCGAAGACCCTAGCAGCCCTGCCACTCCATGGAACCTGGAGACCGGATCAATGTATAGGTCCACCAGCGAAAGACTGCTTTGGCTCCACACTGGAAAGGCCCTTATTGAGTCCTGCTGACTACCGACACCGCTGTGAAGTGCCAAAGACTGTCTGACTGGACCCAGGATTCTCACTGCAAAAAGACCCCTCCACATCAGGAGAATTCTCCTACTGATAATTAGCCTATTCTTTCTTCTAGTTCAACTGTGCTTCTGGACAGCAGGGAAAAAGGACAAGGTGACGTGCTAGCTAACCTCTCCCTTGTCCGCTGACAGACCTACTGTGCCTTTGAACTTTTCTAGAAGAATCAAAAACCATTACAGGGTGATGTGCTGATAATCTCTCCCCTGTAGAATGCTAAACTACAATTGTTTCGGGAAAGGAGAAGGAACACTCACTCCACTGACATTGCCAAAGTCCAGGAATTCCTGACTAAAAAGGACATTGAGAACTGATCCTGGTGAAGAAACAAAAATTCTACACTGGCAGGAAAAATTTGTGAGACCCCTGCTTGGGAATGTGGTATTGATTGGATTTTGGGGTTTATTCTACAGGCTGCGCCCTGTGTTTTGGATAAATCTTTTTGTATGTATTGCCCTCCCTAATTGGATTTTAAATGACATTGCCTTTATCCAGTTTTCAGATCACTTTTATATACCCAGATTGCTCACAAGGGGCTGCCATTAGATTAGCACAATAAAGAGCCTGGGTTATTTCCTCTGGAGAAAGGGGAATTGACCAGATCCCTGTGGGCTGGGGCCAATAGTACAACAGTCATTTGAAATATTTTTTTAAAGCTGAGAATATGATAAAAAATTGGGCCAACTAGAAAAGGCCACTAGCCTTATTTTTAAAGCTCAGCTATCCCAAGTACAGGCTGGAGCTGGTGAGTTACATGTCATTTCCACCCTTAGTTCTATGACCCAGAAGTTACTGACAGAGATGGCGTTGAATATCACTGAGGCTGGGAAGGCATTGCAGTGGGATCTAGTATGTTTAGAAATTCAGGATTTCCTGAATGACCAGCTGATGGCCATTCAGAGTGATCTTGAGCACCAGACTTGGCCCACTGCCCTTACAGACACATCAGAAGTACCATCTGATCTGTGGTCATGGAGACATACTTGGACACTTTCTAAATGGAAGTGTGAACATTTACAGTGCTCCTTCCAAGCATTTTGGACCAGTTAGGGTGGGTGTGGGCTCCCACATACCAAACCCTGCTGGGTCCATGGGAAGGATGAATGTGGAACTAAATACCCCCTCATTAACCCCAGCTCCCTAGAGCTTAATTGCTTTTTGGCCTCAAAGTGTGAGAAAACTCAGCCAAAAGATTTGGTGAGTATTCTCAAAGGGGGGAGTTGTTGGTGAAAACCAGTGTCAATGAAGCTTTTCTGTAGTAGGCCTGAAACTTTGATCGACCTAACAGGAACAAGGGACATACATCTACCTATGTCAGCTAATTGCTTATTAGCTTGTTTGGATAGCTTATGAGCCATTTTGGCTCCTCAAGTGTATGCAGCTGTTTTTCCATGTATGCATCCAAAGTATATAGCACAAAGGGTCGACGGGTGTATCTTGTTTCCTCTTCAGAATGACAAATGTATCCTCAACAGCTGTATGTATCTTGTAGCCCCCACAAAATGATATATGTATCCTGCGTATCCAATTATCCCCTAATAGATGCATATACAGGTTCTACAGGTCAACCAAATGACGTAGACAAACGTAGGCTAAGTTGTTTGTTACTGATTATAAAAAGGCCCATTCGGGCTTGTGGGGTGTGTCTCTCTTCTGGCACTAGCCGATCAGAGCACCTGCTCAGCTGACCGATCAATAAAGGGTGTGGTACTCGTCTTCCTGTCTCCGTGCCTCCTTGGTGTAATTAGGTAAGCTCCAGGGGGAAACGAGCCCTTTTGGCTAACAACATTGCAGAGTCCTTGCTGTGGTGTGTACCAAGTGGAGGGCATGAGGTCCTCTCTTACATGTAGAAAAAGCAGCTTTCTCTCTGCTGAGTTCTCCTAAAACAGCTACAAGGAAACTGCATTTGTTGTTTTCCAATCCAGTGGTCTGTATTTTCAAGAGCTTGCCTGACTCCCAGGCCAGTGCACTATCTATAGCTACCTCTTTAAAGGTGCGGGGGAGGGAGTTAGAGCAAACTTTGACTGCTGCTGCTCATGCTGTTCTTGTCCTGTGACTAAACAGAGAACATCATTCTTTAGTGCGGTCAATGCAGCACCTTTCACCAGCATTAAATTCACTTTTAAATTGTAGCTGTGAGGATCCAGCACCTCTAAAAATCGGACTCATTGTATCTGAAGAAGCTCAGGAGCACTAGTTATATTCAAGCAAAGGTATTCAAGAAAATTAGGCTTAAGAATTTTGCTCATTTCAGATGGATGTATAACTTGTATAATCAGCTGAAGTCTTTTGCTTTTGGCTAAACTGAGGCTTTTTGGGGGGAGGGGAGACCTGCCTTCACAGTTATAGATCTGGGGATATATGTTCCCAGGAAGAAGGCAGAAAACCAGTGGATCTGCATTTTAATGCATGAGCTTTTGGCAGCATCTCTAAGGCAGACATTATTCTGTTGTTTTTAAAAATGTATTTATTTGATTTATTTGCAAGACACGTAAGTGCAGCCAGGGGTGCTGAGAGCCATTGAACCAAAGTGACTTGCATCCGAAGAAGTGGGCATTCACCCACGAAAGCTCATGCTGCAAAACGTCTGTTAGTCTATAAGGTGCCACAGGATTCTTTGCTGCTTCTACAGAACCAGACTAACACGGCTACCCCTCTGATACTTGAACCAAACTGGAAACCCAGTACATAATGGAAACCAGTTTAAGCCAAGGGATGCAGCAGCACCCCCAGCACCCCTAGCTCTAGCACCAATAAGTGCAGCTCTGAGAACAGAACCATGCTGGAAAGGATAAATCCTGGCCTCTGCATGCAGTCCAAGTAAATGGGCTGTGTGCAGGGGAGTTCCCAGAAAAGCTAGGGCCGTAAAGTAATCCTGGCTCCTTGGCTGCCACAGTGCTACCACAGCCTCAGGACCTGCAGCTACTGAACTTTCCACTGCATACCACCAGAGAGAACATACTCCAGGGTCACAAAGCACTCTGAATGGCACTGCTCACCACTCTGAGGCATTCCCTGCTCTAGAAAAATTAATAACCATAGAATCATAGATTATTATCAGGGTTGGAAGGGACCTCAGGAGATCATCTAGTTCAACCCCCTGCTCAAAGCAGGCCATACTACATCATGGGGGCAGCTTCATGAGTGGTGCAATGGTGCTACGTGCTTGTCTAGACAGAGCTTGGGAGGATTACATCTGCTTTAAACTGGTGCTCATATGATGGTAAAAACACTGTCTGCACTAATACTTAAGGTATGTCTACACTGCAACGAAAAAGCTGCGGCTGGCCTGTGTCAGCTGACTTGGGCTTGCGGGGCTCGGACCAAGGAGCTGTTTAATTGCTGTGTAGACATCTGAGCTTAGGCCGTAGGCCAAGCTCTGCAACCTTCTCACCTCAGATGATCCTGTAGCCCAGGCTCAAGGACCCTGCGAGGTGGACCCTGTGGACCCAGAGCTCAGGCTGTAGGCCGAACCCAAACTCTACACCACAATTAAACAGGTCCTTAGCCTGAGCCATATGAGCCCAAATCAGCTGGCACACACCAGCCACTGGTGTCTACTTGCAGTGTGGACATACCCTTAGTCACCCAATGAATCCATGATCTTGCAGCCAGGGTTTCAATTGTCAGGCTTTGCCCTGGCTCCTGGATGCCCTCAGATAAACCCTAGCCTGAAGGAAATGCATTTCTCTCCCCACTACAGGGAGAATCTCTCTGTTAGTCCTGATGACGGCCGCCGTCACAGAGTGCATTTGTATTGAATGGGTATCATTCTGGGACATTACAGCAGATTCAGTGTAGATAAAATAACCTTGTTTTTCACCTTCAAGCATGGCTTTTGAATCTTCCATGCGTGTGGCACTCCTCAGCATTTCCCACTGTTGGCCTTACAGTGCAGTAATGCAATTACTGGTGAAGCTAAAGTTTCTTAATTCACAGAAAAATGAGGTTTGCAGACTGATTCAGATGAAGCCGGTCTGTCTGCATTAGTCCTCCCATTCAGCAAATCACTTGTGGCATTACATCTTTGTTCTATTAATAGAGAGCTACTGAACTTTGACAATGTCAGTTCATAATAAATGTTACCTGCACTATCCAGCCAAGGAAACTGAATTAACAAGGTTCATTTGCATGCATGCTCACAGCCTGATGCTTGGAAAGGGAAATTGTCTCATGGCTTTAAAAATCATTTGGGGAAAACATCACTAACCACAACGAGTGGTCCAATGGTTTCAGTGCTGTGGACTGGCTGGTAGTTTTGGGGCACCTCCACGGGTCACATACAGAAACATGTGCTCCACAAAGTGGTGTCCTCCATGTGACCTGACCTCACATGTGTGGCATGTGCGAGGTCACACTGTGCAGAGGACACCATTTTGTAGAGCAGGTCTGCTGAGGGAGCATACCAGGGTCAGATGGAATTGTCCCATGGGCCATGCCTATGGCCCCCACACTTGGACCACCAGTGAGAGTCACTGCCTGTATGGATGGGGGTTTGGAGGGGAGGCACATCATCTCCTCGAGTCATTGTGCCCAAGACAGAGAGAGACATATACAGTGGTTTTGTTCTTAATAAAGCAAAGAGAATTTGTATTTAACAACTACATTATTTTTATTTAAACATTCCATAATGCAACAACGAGTCTGCTGTAAGCGGCAGTTTGTTCACACACACACACGTGCACACACACACATGGCAGTCAGAACCCCACTGTCCAAACGGGACCGAGACCTTTTGGCCTATGCAGTCCTTCCCATGCCCTTAAACAGCTACTCCACACAGCTGTGTGGCATGTACTACACACTTTAATATGGTTCAATATGAGTTATTCTTGCTAGGTCAGCTCCATTGGCTCAGTGTTGCCAACTTCCATGATTTTATCATGAGTTTCACAATATTTGGTATTTTGCTTAAAGTGCCAGCTCCTGGAATCAAGTGATTACATAAGAACCTTAGCTGCTTTTTTTTTTAAATTAAATTTCTGGCCCTCAAGGTTGTGGAGATAAGATTGAAAATGTGACTAAAGGATAAGAAAAAGAACCCAATTTTTTTAAATTCCTGATATTTAAGTCAATCTCATAATTTCTGAACTTTTGGCATTGGCAATACTGCTGGTCCCATACTCATCCCACTACTAGGAGATTTCTAGCACGGCTGTCAGTGCAAAACGCCCTCTTCTTTGCATGTCAGAGGCAAAGAAGGCTCCTTGTGCTCACCTCCTCTGCACAGCCATGCAATCCTAGACACAAGCTAAGTATTCTGCCCTTCTCTGTGCCTCAGTTTACCCATCTGTAGTGTGTATGTGCAAAAATACTTCAGAAGAGTGATTTAGTTAGGAGCAAATCTACTCCTCGGTGCTCTGTTGGGCTAGTTTCTAGGCCGGGGTGGGCAAATGTTTTGGCCTGAGGGACATATCAGAGTTCCGAAACTGTATGGAGGGTCAGGTAGGGAAGGCTGGCCACTGCCCCCATCCACCCCCTCCCACTTCCTGTCCACTGACTGCCCCCCTCAGAACCCCCAACCCATCCATCCAACCCCCCCGCTCCTTGTACCCTGATTGCCCCGTCCCGAGACCCCACACCCCACCCCCAGACAGGCTCCCCCGGGACTCCCACACCTATCCAACCACTCCCTGTCCCCTGATTGCCCCCTGGAAACCCCTGCCCCTTATCCAACCCCCCTGCTCCCTACCCCCTTACCATGCCACTCAGAGCACCAGGACTGGCAGCCGCCCGGCCAGAGCCAGCCACGCCACCGTGCAGTCTAGAGCACTGGGGCAGGCCAGCGGCTCTCGCAGCCGTGCTGCCCAGCAGGAGCTCACAGCCCTGCCACACAGAGCGCTGGCGGCATGGCGAGCTGAGGCTGCAGGGGAGGGGGGAGAGCAGGGGAGGGGCCAGGGGCTAGCCTCCCTGGCCGGGAGCTCAAGGGCTTGGCAGGATGGTCCTGTGGGCAGGATGTGGCCCATGAGCTGTTGTTTTCCCACCTCTGTTCTAGGCCAATGTGTGAAAGGAAGAGGAGAGGAAGGATTCTCCTGCACCTCCTGTAGGAATTGCAGAAAAGATAAGAGGATTTGTGTGGTAGCAGATCCTACAGAGCCACACCTGGACTGCCTCAAACCCAATCGATTCCTGGGCGCTGGCTTGCAAGGAGCCAATCTGGCGTTAAGCACTACACCACACCAAAGCCACCCCTGAATGCCCCACACACTGGAACCACACAGATTGCACTGCCGGGGGACTCTCCACAGCTGTGGAGACAGGGACAGGATTTTCCCCTTAAGGAAGTGGAAGTGAAAGTGGAAGATCCTTGGAAGTGAAGGTCTACATTAGTGCTATTCACTGTTAGAATTTAGCTAGCAGTGGTTATTTACTCCCATGCCCCTTACCTCATGAAGTTGCCACCAAGTGACCTAAAATGCTGTTAACTTGAAAGAAAATGTTGCTGGTTCTGTTTTTCACCTAATACTTTTGTCCTGACTATGAGGGAGGTAACGTAGTCTAGTGATTGCAGCAAAGTGTTAGGGATCAGCAGGATTCTGGCTTCATCGCTCGAATTAGCCACTCAATCATTAGGTGACCTCAGCAAAGCCAATTGACCTTGGTGTGCCTCACTCAATCAAGCCGTAATTTGAGTTAAGCATTACTAGAAAAAGAAATTACTATATTAAAAAATGACGGGGGAGGGAAGAACAACTGCTGCAGTTGCTCTACATACCAACCAAGCAACCACAATCTGCGGTGCAGAAAACTAAGCTGACAAGCCATTGCCTTAAGAGATCTGAGGTGAAATTCATGGCATCTTTAAGCATTTTTAAAAAACATTTTATGGAAATTAAATCTAAAAGGATTGTTACCAGAAAAAAAACATAATTATGAAAGACTTTGGACCAAATTCTGCTTTTGTTCACACTGCTGTAAATCTGGAGTACAATAATTCCAACGGAGTCAGTGGCATTACTCTAGATTTGCAGTACCCTGGTGTAGCGAACTGGCCTATGGAGCCTGATCCTTCTCTCCTTTACACCGGTGTAACACCATTGACTTCAGTGGAGCTACTCCTGATTCATACCTCGGTGAGATCTCAGGTCAAGTCTCTTTTTAAAAAGACCCTATATTCAACTTGGCATTGAAAAAAATACAAGTTACTATAAGAGAAGTAAAGCAGTTGTATGGAATGGATTCTGATACTGCCCATGAAAGACAAACTTGTCTGCATTACAGGCTGGAAATATATCATCAAAACTTCACTGAGTGCAAATGTGCTTGGCACTACTAACTGAAATAACTATGAAAGATAAAGTTAATATCTGCCTGAATAAGTCTTTCTGATGGTGCTTCTTTCAAATGGCCTGTAACTGAATATTTCCTGTGTTTTCTATGGACGTCCTCTGCTCGCTAATATAGCTAACGGATTCTTTCATTCATGTGTTAATATTTTCCTAAAAGTGAATACTTTCTAGAAAAAACCTAGGCACTGCGTTGCTTGTGCTTTTTAGGGACTGTTAGGTGAGATTTTTCTGTAGTTGTTTTGTTGATAGTCATATGTTATATGAAATATAAATCATACATTTAAAAACATTCATTGGGAAAATGTAAAGAAGACTACACAGCTGCAGAGACAGCTGCATTTAGGAAGACACTGGTGGCAATTATTTTCTATAAGCACTAAATTGAAGATCTTTGCATGAGGCCTGAATGTCTTGGCCTTGAATAGGAGATATTCACAAGTGTCTGGAGCAGGGGTTCTCAAACTGGAGGTCGGGACCCCTGAGGGGGTCGCAAGTTTATTACATGGGGGGTTAGAATCATAGAATCATAGAATCTCAGGGTTGGAAGGGACCTCAGGAGGTCATCTAGTCCAACCCCCTGCTCAAAGCAGGACCAAACCCAACTAAATCATCCCAGCCAGGGCTTTGTCAAGCCTGACCTTAAAAACCTCTAAGGAAGGAGATTCCACCACCTCCCTAGGTAACCCATTCCAGTTCTTCACCACTCTACTAGTGAAAAAGTTTTTCCTAATGTCCAACCTAAACCTCCCCCTCTGCAACTTGAGACCATTACTCCTTGTTCTGTCATCTTCTACCACTGAGAACAGTCTAGATCCATCCTCTTTGGAACCCCCTTTCAGGTAGTTGAAAGCAGCTATCAAATCCCCCCATTGCGAGCTGTCAGCCTCCAGTGCAAGCTGTCAGCCTCCAGTGCAAACTGTGCTTTGCCTCCAGCATTTATAATGGTGTTAAATATATTAAAATGTTTTTAATTTATAAGGGAGGGGGTCGCACTCAGAGACTTGCTGTGTGAAAGGGGTCACCAGTACAAAAGTTTGAGAACCACTGGTCTGGAGGGAATGGAATTCTCTCTCCTCAGGTGGTTGGTTGCTGTTCCACTTTTCTCCATTCAATGCTTTATATACATGGGGGGTTTGGTCAACTGTAGAGCTATTAGCCATGCCACACCTGTATGTTGTTGCAGAGAGAATGGCCACAGGACCATTGCAAAAGCTGAAAGGAAACATTTCAGACTCTCACTTAAGAACACATCATTATGTTATCTGCCCTGCTCTGGATTGTCACAGGATGAGCTGGACCTTTAAGAGATGCAAGTCCCAGCTCTTACCCAGGCCTGGTATTCTCCCTGATCACACAACTGAGAGAGAAGGTGACTGACAGACGGGCCTGCTGGGAGATATAAAAAGCTGCCTTCCTTCAAAGTGGCTGGAGATCTGAAGGAGAACAGCTGCTTGATGGGGGAAGGGCAGGGTCTCTGGAGAGATCAGGGAAAGGCCAGACCTGTTGTGGGGCTCACCACCAAAAGAGCTGGGGAAGCACTCAGCCCAGGATGGGCTGAAGAAAAGATCTGTAAGGAGGCAGGACATAGAAGGGCCCCAAAAAGTTGTGAAGCAAGAGAAGGAAAAGGGCTAGGGCAATGCAATACTATGTGGGCTAGAGGCCCTGTATTAGTACTAGACCCAAGCTGGGCCTTCTCCTTAAGGGGGAGGAAGCTTGTCTTCAATCCCTGTGTAAACAGAGGGTAGACCCCATGGAGGAAAGGACTATTGATTAGTTTGGGGAGGACAAGGGGGGAGACTACCAGCGCCAGGGAGGGATGAAGAAGTAGTGATCCTGGAGACGGGCTGGTGGTTGTTTTTTGTTTACTCTCAAAAGGAAGGACTTTTGGGGGCCTATATCACTCTTCCAGACCAAGAAGGCCATTGTCAAGGGAAAAAACTGAAGCAGCGGCCACATCGCCACACTGAGGCGAGGTAACCTGCTGTTACGGGACCATGATGATTTTGTGAAGAGTGCAGGGGAACATGTGAGAATGTCAATTGTCAAAACATTCCACCCTCTCGTGATTTTGGAAGAAACTGGGTGGTTAAGATCTTTACCATGACATTCACCAGCTACATTCGCCAGCCACATTCACCTGATGTTCAGAGAGAAACCAGCTAAAGACCAGGGACAGGGAATCTCATATTACACGAACCATCTCAAACATCATCTACAATTCTCCAGACATTATTAACTTGGGATCTTTTGACCATATGTGGTGGTGGTGATGATGCTATCTCTTTAAGTGGCTTGCTCCAGCTTGCTATTTACACAGTACCAAAGGAGTTCCTCTATAGCTCAAATGGAAGAGGCCGCCTGTGTTGTTTGTGCTGAAGGTCTTGGGGTCAATCCCTAGTGATACATGAGGGGCCAGGGCTTCTTATAAAGTTGATTATATAACCATTAGCTAAATGGTCTGAGCTTGTCTCCCTTTCATGGCTGGCTGCAGCAACAAGACCAGCCCACTGTTCTTGCTTTGCCTCAAGTGACAGAGGCCTGTGTTTTGGCACTGGAGGTCCCAGGTTTTATATCCTCATCTCAGTAGTGTCTGCACGTATGTGGCCATGGTTTGTTTCACTTAGACTCCTTTGAAAATCCCTCACCAGAGCATCAGAGGGCTTTGCACCCAGCATATCTTGCTCCCTCCATTCTCCTCCCCCCATTAGTTTTTCCCTCAGTACTTCTAACCTAACTTAAACTTGGCACTGTTAACTTCAAGTCTCACAAAAGCTGAGAATTTTATTGGCACATTCAATTCCTGAGTGACCAGAAAGATGTGTTAGAGAGTCATGTGGGAGCACAGCTGGCGTGGAGAGGAGACGGAAGCCCAGTGAGTGTATTTAACAGCAACATACTAATTATCAATTACTAACATTATTATTTATTACACACATTTTGAAGGTGTCCATCACCTTACTATAGCCCTAATCTTAATTCCCTTTGAAATCAGAGACGTTCTCTTCAATGGGAGTAGGTTCAGACTCTTTATAGGGGAGTCCATGTTTTCACAAAATAATTTCTTCAGCTAAATTCAGCCCAGTGTACACCAGCAGGAGCAGACTAAGATCCTGGAAGGAGGCCCCACAGTGGCAGAAAGTTGTTCTGAGTGCAAGGCTGCAATGAAGCAAAGTAGTCACAACCTCTTGCCCAGGGCTGGCTCCAGGCACCAGCTCAGCAAGCAGGTGCTTGGGACGGCCAAGGGGAAGGGGCATGTAGTGGGGCGGACTGCCCCACTCCCTGTGAGAATGGGCTGTGGCAGGCCAGGGCGCCTGTGCAGACAGGGAGCCAATCAAAAAAGGGCTTATGGGGAGCCAATCAGGGCCCAGTTTCGAGACAGCCAATCAGGGCCGGGCTCAGACATAGATAAAGACTGCTCAGGAAGGGAGCAGTCAGTCTGTCCCAGGCCTTTAAGAGGGGAAGGTCAGTCTCCAAGGGTGGAGACTAGCACTGCGGACAGCGCAGTGCTGGCCAGGGCTTCGGGAGGCTAGAGAGCTTGAGCCCATAGCTGCCAGGCTGCAGACCCTGAAGGAAAGGGCCTAGTGGGTGCAAGGGGCCATAGGGGAAGCGGCCCAGGGAAGCAGACAGATGAGGGGAGAGAAGGAGGACAGCGAGGCTGCTGCCAGAGGGTCCCTGGACCGGGACCCAGAGTAGTGGGTGGGCCTGGGTCCCCCCCTTCACTTCTTGCAGTACACCCAGCCAATGGCTGTAGGGAGCAGCCATTATACTACGCCAGATCTGTGACAAGAAGGGATTGGACTCAGAGGGTGGTTGGACATAGTGGCTGGGGTGTGGGACTGCTGATCACTGACCCTTGGAAGGGGGTGCAGATGGACTAAGGGGCACTGCCGCAGGGCAGTGGCCTCGAGGAGGATGCCGCCGAGCAGGTAGCAACGCGGGTCCAGAGACAGCAACAGAGGGCAGAATGACGGATGGGACACCACCAGGAGGGGGCGCTCCACTGGACAGAGCTAATTCCCAGAGTCACCAGGAGGAGGCGCCAGGTGGTGAGTCCCACCCCGTTACAGGGTGGCACGTCGGGCTCTTCAGCGGCAATTCGGCAGCGGGTCCCTCAGTCCCTCTTGGAGGGAAGGACCTGCTGCCAAGTTGCCACCGAAGAAGAAAGTGGCGCGGTGGAGCAGGCGCCGATCGCAATCGTGGCTTTTTTTTTCCCCACTTGGGGTGGCAAAAACCCTGGAGCCGGCCCTGCTCTTGCCCACAAGTTGGGCTTGCTGGAACCAGCTCAGCCCTACAAATGGGTGGTCCTGGCTAGGAATGATACATGGCCAGGGCAATCAGGGGATATTTTGATTCAGTACATCTCTTGTGCAGCCTCTGTCGTTGGGGCTCCTATAGAACCCCTCTGTAGTCTAAAGCAGAAATGCCAAAGAAGGTGGCTGCAATGTTATTTGGCACTGGTGACCATGCAGGGTTAAGATTATATAAATTATATCTCCCTGCATCAGCAAGAGGGACTCTGAACCCTTCTGTCCAAAGAGGATGTGGAGGTGCCACAAGGGCATTTGGAAGACAAAGCCTGATGCTTTTGTATGTTTAATATAAGTTTCGGGCACAGTCATTTCCTTTCAGCAGAGTACATTTCTCTGCAAAGCTAGGGAATTAAAAAAACAGAGCAAAGCAATATAGTCCACATGTATTTTATATATTGGTCCAAAGCCCCCTAGCACACAATGGGAGATTTCTCAAAGTGAGATCCTACCACTTTCAACTTGTGAAAGAGCTTTGACAAGTGGCTTCTTTCAGTTTATAAAAGGAAAAATGTCCTTACAGATTTCCACCCCCTCCCCCCTTTCCTCTAAACCTTAGATCAGAGCTAGAGTTTTTCAGAGCCAGAGATAATGTGCCAGAACACTGGATAATTTAAAGAACTCCTTGTTTTTCAGAAATCCTTCCTATTCTGAAAGGAAGCTACTGAAAATCCTTGTGAAATGGGAGAATGCTATTTTCAGAGGATGCTTCTGTTACATTTTTCTAGACACAAACAGCAATAGCATAGTCTGAATGACCTTTCTAAAGGCATCCTTAGCTGGTAAGCACCTTGGGATAGGGACTGATTTTCTGTTATGTGCTTGTATAACAGCTACAGAATGGAGCCATGTTCTGTGAATGAGGCCCTAGAACGGGGTGGGCAAACTTTTTGGCCTGAGGGCCACATCTGGGTATGGAAATTCTATGATGGGCCATGAATGCGCACTAAATTGGGAGTGGGGTGCAGGAGGGGGTGAGGGCTCTGGCTGGGGGTGCTGGCCCTGGGATGGGGCCAGAAATGAGGCGTTCAGGGTATGGGAGGGGGCTCTGGGCTGGGTCAGAGGGTTGGGGATGGGTTGGGGGCTGGGGTGGGTGAGGGCTCTAGCTGGAGGTACAGGCTCTGGGGTGGGGCTGGGGATGAGGGGTTTGGAGAGTAGGAGGATGCTCCAGGCTAGAACCAAGGGGTTTGGAGTGTGGGAGGGGGCTCCAGGCTGGGGCAGCGGATTGGGGCATGGGAGGAGGTCAGAGGTGCAGGTTCCAGGTGGCGTTTACCTCAAGCAACTCCTGGAAGCAGCGACACGTCCCCCTCTCCAGCTCCTATGCAGAGGCAAGACCAGGTGGCTCTGCATGCTTCCCTGTCCGCAGGCGCTGCCACCACAGCTCCCATTGGCCGGGAACTGTGGCCAATAGGAGCTGCAGGGGTGGTGCTTGGGGCCCGGGCAGTGTACAGAGCCCACTGGCTGCCCCCTATGCTTAGGAGCTGGAGCGGGGACATGCCACTGGTTCTGTGAGCCCGGCCCACATGCGGAGCGATCCCCAGCTGGAGCGTGGGAGCAGGGCAAACCCCAAACCCCACTCCCCTGCAGGAGCTTGAGGGCCGGATTAAATTGGCTGGCGGACCAGATGTGGCCCATGGGCCGAAGTTCGCTCACCCCTGCCCTAGATGCTATCACAATACAAACAATAAATTATAAACGAATAAATTTATTTTAGATTAAGGAACATATCTGAGCAAGAAAGAACAAAAGCAAAGTCTCCAGAAGACGACAGCACAGTGTGTAAGGGCTTTTCTACATTTAAAATGCTGCAATGACACAGCTGCTCTGCTGTAGCACTTCAGTGAAGACACTACTTATGCTGATAGAAGGGCTTCTCCCATCGATGTAGGTAATTCACCAACCCAAGAGGTGGTCTCTAGGTTGATGGGAGAGTTGTCTACACCCAGGGTTAGGTCAGTTTAACTGCATCGCTCAAGGTTGTGGATTTTTCACACCCCTGACCAGCATAGGAAGACAGAACTCATTAATCATAGTAATGTGTTAAAAGTGATGGTACTATATGCAAAAGGTTGTGAAACTAATATGCTTATGATAGCATGATATAACATTGTGTTCTGAAACAATAATACATTGACTCTAAACAAAGAGATACTATGTTTAGTTAGAGCTACAGACTTCTAAATGAAGGCCCCAATGCAGCAAAGCATTTAGCATATACTTAACTACAATGGGATTTTAGCATGCCCTTAAAGTTAAGCATGTATTTAAGTTCTTTGTTGAAAGGGATGGTTTGAGGCCGATGTCTGTAATTTGAAGCTTCCCTTGCAACACAGTGACAACACAACTTATTCAGAGTATTAATATTACACTTTGCTTTTCTATGGGATTTCACAGAAAAAGGATCTCAATGCTTTATAATAAGTAATCCTCACAGCTCCCTTGTCAAAGAGGGAGGTATTATTCCCATTTTACTGATAGGGAAACTGAGACTCAGGGAATTTAAGGCTAATATTTTTCAAACTGACAGAATCTGAACCTGTGATTACTCATCAGAACTGAAAATAAGGCTACTTAGATACCTAATGATAGATTATGGCTGTCAATTAAAAACTTAATCGTGATTAATCATGTGATTTTTAAAAATAGTCATGATTAATCATAGTTTTAATTGTACTGTTAAACAATCATAGAATTCCATTTATTTAAATATTTTTGGATGTTTTCTACATTTTCAAATATATTGATTTCAGTTACAACACAGAATACAAAGTGTACAGTGCTCATGTTGTATTTATGATTACAAATATATGCACTGTAAAAAAGATAAACAAAAGAAATAGTATTTTCAGTTCACCTCATAAAAGTATTGTAGTGCAATCTCTTTATCATGAAAGTGAAACTTACAAATGTAGAATTATTATTTTTTACATAACTGCACTCAAAAGTAAAACAATCAAAAGCTTTAGAGCCTACAAGTCCACTCAGTCCTACTTCTTGTTCAGCCAATCGCTAAGACAGGGGTTCTCAAATTGGGGGCCAGGACCCTTCAGGAGGTCATGAGATTTTACACGGGGGGTTGCGAGCTGTCAGCTTCCACCTCCAACCCCGCTTTGCCTCCAACATTTATAATGGTGTTAAATAGATAAACAAGTGTTTTTAATTTATGGGGCGGGGTCACACTTAAAGGCTTGCTATGTGAAAGGGGTCACCAGAACAATAGTTTGAGAACCACTGTACTAAGACAAAGAAGTTTGTTTATACTTCCGGGAGATAATGCTGCCCACTTCTTATTTACAATGTCACCTGAAAGTAAGAACAGGCATTCTAAAGGCACTGTTGTAGCCAGCATTGCAAGGTATTTACGTGCCAGACAGGGTAAACATTCATATGCCCCTACTCTTGATTGCAAGTTTTCTGGATCTGCTGTTTAACATTCTCTCTAGTTTCTGAAAGAATAGAAAGTATTTCATGATTGCTATAAGACAGATATATATCATCCTGCTTCTTTTCAAATACAGTACCGGTATTCAGTAAATATTTCTCTACCAGGGTTTGAGCCAACACAGTACCATCCCTCCCTTCCAGGCCACAGACACCCCCTCTGGGTAAACTCCACACATCTGGAGCTATGTAGCTTCAGAAACATGTGGCAGGCAGGGAGAGGGCAAATATGAGAAAAAGGTGCTGGCCACATCAGCATTGCCCTGCAAACCCTCATGAAGAAGTAACACTGCCACAGTTGACAAGGAGTGCTAGGGAGCCTCTGGGCCTGCACAGGAATTCCCCAGGCCTCTGAGTGAATTCCTTGGCTCCTTATAGAGGTTCGTAGATCAGTCTGATTTCCCAGTCACAGGATTTCACCCCCATCACAGGCCCTGCTCTTATTTTAGATGTTCTGTAAACTGGAGCCCTCCTTCGCAGGCTCCCTATCTGTCGCAGCTCCTTTGCGTGTTTGATTCTTTCATGTATGTCTCTGTCCCTCCTCACAGCTCTTTCTTTCCCCACTTTTCTGTTTACTCTGCTGTTTCTTTAGTGTCCAGCTTTCTCCTTGACCCAGCCCTTTTCCTTGAACTTAATTATAACAGCCATTAAGCACTGCTGTTCTTTGTGATGAAGTGATCATAGACAGCAGGGCCCCAAAAGGCTGCTTCTTTCATCAGTCACTGAGAAGCCCTGCATTTTTCAAGACTGTTCACTCTGTCATTCCCGCTAATGTCTTATCTAATGGATTCTCACCTCTCTGAAATCCTGCAGCCTCAGTCTCTTCCCTTGGTCTTGGTTCTGCTGTCTAGCCACTATTGCTGTTAGGAACTTTTTCCTGCTGTCTAGCCTAAGCTTTTCCTTCCCCCCCAGCATCAGACCATTGCTTCCTTGTACTACCGCCCTCTGGGTCTGTGGATCCAAAAATAGCATTTGCTTATTTTTCCTCCATATTTTCACACCGGCAAGCTTACATTTCATCAAAGATCTGTTTACCTCTAGCTCTTTTCCAAACTCAATGATTTCATGATAGCCCTTCCCCACCTTGTATTTGTGCTGTTTATTTCCCTTCCCAAGGTAGAAAGAACACAACATAAGAATGGCCCTACTGGGTCAGGTCAAAGGTCCATCTAGCCCAGTATCCCGTCTTCTGACAGTGGCCAATGCATTAATTAATAGAGGGAATGAACAGAACACTCAATCATCAAGTGATCCATCCCCTGTTGCCCATTCCCAGCTTCTGGCAAATAGAGGACGATCTAGTGAATAGGAAACTGGCCTGAGACTAGGGTGACCTGCATTCACCACCTGGCTCAGTGAGAGGCTTCTTGTGTGACCTCAGGGAAGCCACTGACACCTCTGTGTCTTGATTCCCCATCTGTGTACCTCCTAACCTCAGAGGGCTGATAGGTGGCTCTCGGAGACTCCAGTGATGAGTATTATATAGGCACATGATTTTATGACCAGAGCCACTTGTGCAGACCTCGTGGCAGAAAGTCTAGTGGAAGGTGGGGCTGTGGTAGAGCAAGGTGCCTGTAACCTCCCCTTCTACTGGGATTGGCCAATGCAACCCCAGAGTGGATGATGCTGACTGAGGGAGCTGCATGGCCACGAGACACATCCCTGAAAGCTTCTAGCTGTGGAGCTACCATGGAGTTTGCAGCAGAGATAAAAGCTTCCCTGCCCTGGATTATTGCAGTTCATTATACAGTATCTGTGAATGAAAGTCAATTGCCCAATCTTGGAAAAGCTCCATTTAGTTCAGAATGCTGAAGCTTCCTATTCAACCTCCAAGGGCATGACAATCCAGTGCTCCACGTTATACATGGACTCCACATGAAATACAGAATAAAATCCAAGGTCTCGGTTCACCATTCAGTGCTCTCCACTGGATTGGCCAAAGAACCATGAGTGTCTATGGAAGCTACGTTCCTGCTTACGCTCACAAGTATGGGGGACAGAGCTTTCTTGCAGCTGCCTCCCAACCATGGAACTTGGTCTCGCAGCACATCAGCGTGACCAGGTATCTCACTGTTTCACAACGGGTGCGGGAGAGACACTTAAGACACAGAGTACTTGTGAGGCACTCAGACAAATAGATTCCCACCCCCTCCACCCCATCCTTGGGAGCAGTGGCCTTCACTGGCCCAGAGAGGAGCCAAATGAACTCCCCTATACTAGAGGAGATATATCAGTCCTCATTTATTAGCATTAAATCTCATTTGTTTCATGCAGCCCCGTGATCTGCTCTCTTCCAGGGCCTGATCCAAAGCCCACTCACATCAATGGAAAACCTCCCATTAACTTCAGAGAGTTTTGATTGGGCTCCTCAGCACTTTACTCTCTGAATACTGTTATTCGATAAAACCCTATAAGGGGGCAAAACCCAGTGCTAATCCCATAGCAGCCTTTACTTTATCTAGTGAGTTTCATTGCAGCACAAGCTCCACTTAGTGACATATGGGGTATAAAATCTCCATTGCAGCGGGCAGTCTTAGGTTCAGATGGGTTTGTTTCTGCTATAGGAATCTCCAGATGTACTTATTTTTTCTTTCTTTGTCATAGACTGAAGCCTATTTAATGGCGCTCTTTCATTTCTCTCTTTCTCTTAGTGCTGTGAAAGATGTCATATTTACAGTGCTACGAGCTAGAACCATCCATTCATTCACAGAATCACTTGAACGCAAGCAGTAGTGCACGCTTGCCTCAAGTTAATGTGCCTCCACCTTGACCTTGAGAGGCCACCTCTAGGCCCATTCCTCCTTTGGCTGCTCTGAAGAGAGACTGAACACAAGGGTGCCGCTACGATGGTGACTTCTCTCATGTCAACACTCTTCCCAAAATGAACAGCAATTTGTTTTACATGGTCCATTCAACCGCCACCAATGTTTGGTTGCTAGCAAGCGAAAATGAATTCTAACCAGCAACCTAAAGGGTCCTGTATCCCATTACCAATTCCAGAAGTTGTTCAGTCCTCTTTCCCCTTTCTTTTTTGTCCTTCCATTTTCTTGTTACCCTTGTGAGGGTTGATCAAAACACCTGAAGAAGAAGAAAAATAATGGGGACAATTTTGCTATCACAAGTACAGACTAGCAAGAGCAGGAGGGTTTGCAGGAGAAAGTCTCAATAGCTGGGGAAGAAATCGGAGAGGGGCAAGAGGAGGTTTGATGGAAACAGATCTAGGAACCAAATCTAGTGTGTGTGGGGGGGATTTTTGCTGTCATCTGATATTTTCACTGTCTGCTTATAATATAAATCAGTCCTGCAGATCACTGCAAAGCTATTTGTGCAGTTGCCAGGATTTGGGGCAGGGGGAGGAGGAGAGAGTGTTCTAGGGACTATTCACCTAATAGGCTGAAATTCTGGGAGCCATTAGTTATATGTGCATCGAGGGTGACCAGATGCCCCAATTTTATAGAGACAGTCCTGATATTTGGGTCTTTTTCTTATATAGGCACTGATTAGCCCCCACCCCCATCCCGATTTTTCATATTTACCATCTGGTCACCGTCATGCATCCTGGCAAACTTTAAGTTATCTTTTTAAATACAAATCTTAATTACTGGGGGATCAAAGCTGACCCCACCCATATTGAACCACTAAGTGATATTATAAAAATACCTGAACACCAGTGAAAAAATGGCTTGGGGTTGAATAAGAAATCTGAATGCTTATCTGAACCAAAGGATATTTCCCACAGGCCCACCTCCTCCCCCAGTTACACACTGCCTGTAGCTATCTTCATGATTCCCTGCCCCTTCCCCCAGTAATGCTGTCCCCCACTGATTCTCTGCATCTCCCCAAAAAGGATTGCTCCCCATTAAATTCACTGATTTCCCCAGATCCTAGGAGGTGATGAAATATGGCTCCATCCTTTGTGCCACTCACTCTCAGCTCCAGGGATGGGGAATTGAAGGCAGCTAGTCTGTACAGCAGGAAGTTCAGCATGGAAAAGCAGCTGAGGGAGGCAGAGGAAGTGCTGAGCACAGCAGCCTCTCATGGCAGGATGACACTATTGCAACAACAATAACAACAGCAAAGCCTCCGGCTGCAGAGGCAAAGTTAGCAAGACTGGCTAGGACAGGATATCTGGCATGGGTTTCCAAAACCTGGGACAGTCCCTGCCAGAACTGAGCTTCTGGCAGCTTTTTGCTAATATCATTGCCTAAAATCTTCAGAAATAATGACCCAGGAAAAATGATTCAACAGCTGTGTGACCAACCCCACAATTTGTACAATCTATTTCAATTTGTACCTGCACTCGCCTGTAATGTAACTTGGGCTGCTCCAGCCCCTGTGGTCTGATTGTGAGAGCAGTTCAGTCTTCACCAATGATTGTGAGATGGCCATCAGCAGCACACTTGGGCCCATCACAGAGCCCCAATCCTGCAAGATATTGAGTGTGCTCAGTTCCCATTGAATTCAGTGGAAGTTATGGGCCCACGACTTGTAAGAGGTGCTCTTGCTGGATCTGGCCCCACAGAAGGGAGAGAAAGTCTGGAGTACCAATTTAAGAAGTCTGATTTACAGTCCTGGGCCTCAATCCTTAACTTGTTGAAGAGTGTGATAGTATCACCATTATCTTCAATGGGTGCAGGTTTGGACACATGGAACTTTGAAATTTCACCTGACCTATATGAGGGGGGTCTTTTTTTTTTTTTTACAGGAACTCAGGGTTATTCAATGGAATTCTTCCTGCAGGGTAGATGGAATTTTAAGTCACAAAGGCTGTATCAGTATTAGCACATGTACTAATGGTTGCAAACCAGTGCTTTAAGGTTAGGCAACCTATCCAAATAGGTGAGTTATAAACAGGTACCTTACCAGTCAATTAAAAGGGAAATGGAAGGAATGCATGCATGGAAGCAAACTGTTCAAGAAAGGTAAAAAAGTTCCATTTGTACTGCAGTGAATGTTAGCCATGCTTACCAGCGGTATGAAGTCTAGGAGTATTTACCCTATCTGTAGTGTTTTAGTGCTATATTTAGTGCCAGCATTCATCTGCTTGGCCATATCACTTCTATTTTACAATCTTTACAATGACCCAGTAAAATTCTGTTTTGAGTTTAAGGGTTTTACCACTTAGTTTTAAGGCATTCAGTGGTCACAGTCTTACATGCCTGATAGATCTTTTGTCACCATATGTTCCTGCACATTCACTGAGATCAACTGGAGCAGGTAATATTTAATCTCTTTGAGCTATAATCTTAAATCCTTGGTAGTTAGGAACCTTTGTATTGTGCCCAATGATTGCAGAATTCTCACTGTTTGGACTTTTATTTGCTGTTGCTTTAGACTTTTTTTAAAGTAAGCATTGACATGTTTAAAATATTTTATTGTAAAGCAGCCTGCAGCTCTTGGGTAAGGTGAAGGAGATTGTGCAGTTGCACCTTGTTTTGTTGTAGTGGTCATTACATGTGATAATGTTTTATAAATGTATAACTCTTTGGGTTGTTTTATTTCTGCTACTTCATGTTGCTTTTCCTATTTTTAGATGAGGTAACTGTTCCTTTTTACCACTGCAGATAAAATTCTCTTTGAATGGCAGTTCTGATTGATTTTGAATATTCTCCACCTAGAGGGAGCATTGCAGGTTAGTGGAGTGGAAAACAATGTCTATGTTCTAATCCTGGCTGTTCTGCAGGCTTGCTGTGCCTTTGGGCAAATCGCTGTGTGTCTCTGCTGCCTGACCTGTACAATGGGGATACTGATCCCCAACTTTGTAAAGCTCTCTGAGGTCTTTAGATGAAAAAGACCATAGAAGTACTCAGTATTATTTTTAAAAATGCTTTTATTAGATATACTGCGACAGCAACCCATGAAAATCATGTCACATGTGTATAACTGAGACAACACATTGGCCCATTAAGTGAAATGATATACACAATTATTTCCCTTTCCCAGTGATTAGTTTGTGCAGAATTCATTTCAGTACTTGCATCCACAACGTCAAGGATACAAAGAGATACTTAGAGACATTCCTTAAAAGAGTATTTTCTGTCCTAGTTTTCTCTTCTCTCAGGATAGGCTATGCTTCCCTTGTGCACCTCTCCTCCTTCCCCTTTCTTAAAACAATAACTAATTTGTCTCCCTTCCCTTCCTCCATTTGCTGTAACCTCACAAAGACCTGTGCCCTCATTTCAGACCTGCAAACTAGACGTGCTGAACCAGTGAGCTCGCAGAGGCCCATGACTTGCAAACAGCCTTGACATAAACTGAGTAATCAAGAGTGCTGACCCCTACCAAGGCCTTTGCCTCCAAATCAGCCCAGAAGGATAGAAGTGAGGCGTCAAAGACACTACAAAGTCCCTTGCCTTGAAATCAGTCCAGTTAGCATTCTGGGGCAATCCCACACTGAGAAAATCCTCAGCTGCTTGATTAAGGCAGCTTTAAGTCCCCTTTGTACTGCTGGAGTGATACAAAGAGGACTTAACCAAGGCCAAAGATCTTGACCCATATACTGGCCCAAATCCTGTCCATTTACTGAAGCCAACAGTCAAACTGGGACTGAAACACTTTCCACTGACATGGGTCTAATTCAAGAACCTCTCCACTGAAATCAACCTAGTGTAACTACACTGGTGTATGTAAGAGGAGACTTCCATGAGACTGCTCATGTGAAAAAGGCAAGCAGAATTTAGCTCAGAGTAATAGCTGAAAGTTATGGGCTTTGGTTCAGTTCTTTAGCAATGAGGGAAGCATTGAAATCCTTGTTTCATTTTTCCAGTGATAGAGTTGAATTCTAATCAGATTCCTGAAACCCTGGGAATCTCTCTTTTACAAAATTAGCTTTTACTAAAGTTAAAACGCTCGACATCTCGTACAACAGAAGCACCAATAAAATACCCTGCTCCGCAAAAGATGTATATTCCTGTCACTTTAATATGTAAAACTGGAGCAGAATGGAACAACTTGTGATGTCTCTCGAACAGATGGCTCTGGCAGGAGGATCTGGCAGTGAGGCGGATGGCATCCTTGAATCCCTTTCTCCAACTGAATAAATTGTTCCTTCCCCTTCTATGGTTCAGGTGGGCAGTCAAGTTGAGTTGACAGGCTGACGTCAATGCCAGGGCAGAGCATGGTTTTGAGAGGGAATGCAGAATTTATTCCCACACTTGATTATTTTTAAAATGTATATGATCCCAGAGACAGCATCCACAGTGATAACAAGGGAGCTTTGTACTAAGAGCCAGATTGTGCCTATATTAGGCACAGGCCCACACTGGGAGCAGTGTGGTGCTGCAGTACCCAAGGGGGAAGTCTAGGAGGCACTGTGCCTCAGGGAGCAGCTTACTGCCTGCTAGAGCTTCCCACTGCGCTGTCTCTTAGGAAGACACAGTATGTGCCTCCATCTGTGGCCAGGCAGAAGGCGACCCAGTGAGGGTGTAAGGGTGGGGCCCTGTCAGTCTCCCACACTCCCCTTTCTATCTAATGGCATTTCTAGCATGTCCATCACTGTAGTATCTAAGCACCTACAAGAAACTATCACCACAGCTTATTCCCTTTTTTCTCCCAAGGCAGCTTGGAGAATTTTCTTTTATTGTTTCCCTTCTTGAGTTTTTTTTTCTTCTTTCTCTCTCTTCCTTTCCTCCCTTCTCCTACTTTCTATTATCACTCTGTGGCTGTGGGAAAGGTAAACTGCATCTCTTTATCTCCTGTGATGCTACCAGGGAGCAATTCCTGCACTCATGAGATCATAGGGCCTACCTCTGTACCGAGTCCTGGCATGGATCCTTGCACCTTCCACCTTCTAGTTCACCTGCATAATCTGGCATTTTGTGTTTTATAATTATTAGGAGTGATTGCAGAATCCCACTTTTAAGAATCTTCACTTCAAAAGAAAGGCCTTTTAAAAAGCACCTTAACTTCCCACACTCCAAAAGGACTAAAATACAAAAGATGAGGACAATCTTAGTGAGGTGAAAAAGAAGATTCTCCCCACCCCCAACCTTACAAAAAGCTCAGCCATATGGAAGTGATGCAGTCATCACACCGATTCTTTCATCACCAGGGATTTCAGATCCACATTTACCTCCATCCCTCACAAGCCTGGTGTTGTCTAGTTACTGCTTGGTATAAAATATTGCCATTACAAATGTGAACTCTTCAGACTAATGCCATAGCAAGCTTTATGCATGGTAAAGAAACTCCGCCTAGAAGCTAGCTTCCTTCACCTCTCTCCTAATGTTTGCTGTGTTTCTCTTTTCAATATGGGGCTTAGATAGGTAGGCTCTGATGATTCTTTCACCTTGGTGTAAAATTGGAGTAACTCTTTTGAGGTGAGTGGAATTACAGTGGTGTAAAGCTGGGGTAAATGTGAGGAGAATGTGGCCCACAGTATTCACAGCTATAAGGAAGCTGCATAGCTGTAACGAAGCTTTAAACTCACCTCTTAAGCATGAAAGGGACAGGGTTGCAGACCCCAGGAGCAGTAAGAAGCAGGGTTACCAGCTGCAGTCCTTGCTCTGCTGGGGGACCAAGACCCAGCCAGCCCTGCCAGCAGGGCTGCCAAGGGCGGGTTCGGGCCCCGGTGAAAAATTTTTTTCAGGCCCCCCCAGCAAGGGTGAACCAGCTAAACAGGGCCGATGAAGCTGGTCCCCGGGCCCCCTTCTGGACCGCCAGGCCCCGGTAATTTGTACCAGCTTCCCCCCACCCTCATCAGCCCTGCCTGCCAGTAAGTGAACTGGGCTGGCCATGGGAACAATAAGACCCAGACAGCCAGGAGATGTGCTGATTCAGTGTCCCTCATGTAACCCTAACTATATCGCAATGCAAGAGGGAAAGTGACTCACTGGTATCTGGTAGTGAGTTTCATCTGGCTTGACCAGTTCAGTGTACCCCAATTTATAAATGTTACAAACTGTATCTGATATATCATGTAAGGTGTCATTGAAAAACAAATAACACACTGATCATTAATATTCTTGTGTGATGTACACACAATAAACACGCCAGAGACCATACAAATAGGAAGGAAATGTGTAACTAAAATGTGTTTACCAGACCAGTCTGAAGAGTGGGTAATCAGGTTTCTCTCAGACAAAAGACAAGCTGACAGCTCCAGTCAGGCATCATCAGAATCAGTTAGCAATCACATGTCAAGTGGCCATTCATTTGCATCATGGAGGGCAGGAAGAGAGCATTTTAGCAAACACCAGTGGGTGCTGAAACCAGTGTGGAACTTCCTTTACCAGAAGACCCCAGGTCTTCTTTCTCACAGTCTGAATGAACTTTATTTTGGGGTGTAACCTTCAGAAGAATCCATTTCAAAGGTTCACTGGACTATAAAAGAGAGGGGCAAGGACCCCCGGGTTATCTTTCATGCAGGAAGACAAGGGGAACCAGCACTCTGTACTTCTGTGGAAGGTCCTGACTCAGAGACAGTCAGCCTTGTTGGACAAAGAGTGATTGATGAGAGAACCAACCCAGGGCTGTAGTTGAATTGAAGTGATTGTTAACTCCAGTTAATGGGGCAAGATGCTGGGTACTGATTCTTTAAAGGTGCAAACAAGCTTCATATTCTTCTGAATGGTCCAGGAAAGGGCTGGAAATTGCAGTGCATGTGGTTTGGGGAAAATATGGGACTGGGAGTATGTTGGAGTCACTTGGCTAGTAGTAACCAAGGCTAGTAGACACCAGAGTGTGGTTGGGGTGGAAAAAGCAGGGTCCTGGAATCACAGTGCTGAACACAAATAGTCAGTGCATGCTTGTCTTCTGCCTGTTAGCATCCAGGCTGTGAGCTACAACAGCAGAGCATTTAAGGCACCCAGGATTATAGAGGAGGCAATGACACAACCCCTCACTGGCCTGGATTGCAGGCCAGAACGTGACACCTCATCAGCAGCTTTTGCTGATGGAACTCCATCAGAGCCCCAGCTGGATCTGAAAGCTTGCCCTCTCTGGGTGGAATCCCCAGGGTGATTCCTCCCCGGGCTGCAAATTACATCACCTGCACCAGTGGGCAGGAGTGTGGCCCAAATCCTTTAAAATGCATGGGAAACGAGGGAGCCTCCCTCTTCCAAAGAAAGTGAGACGTGGCAGGTCTGGAGTGGTGTAGGGCTAGTTCAGGGACTGGAGAGGATGACTTACTCTCCTCCCCTGGGAAAGGCGGAGCCACACAAAGGTCTTGATGTCAGAAATGCAGGTAAATTGTGATGACGTATTATATTAAATTGGAAGAGGAATGACAGAGGGAGGGAAACAGGGCTGCAGAGACACATGCACAGACAAGGGTAAAAGCCATTCTTTTGCTTTGGAAAATCAATAAATATAGGTGCCAAGGAACAGAGAGCTTAAAGGAGGGATTTCACTCCAACACTCATCCCATGTAAGTCGCTGGCTTGCAGGCTACAAGGAACAGGTTTGATAAAAGGCTCTCCACGTGCTGATTATAACTTCCATACATTCCTAAATTTGGTTATTCCCAGCCTCCCTCTCCATTTGCTGCCTTCACTCTCACACCCTAGAATGTGAGGAGAGGAGTCTGTTTGGCTGGAGAATTTCTTCTCCTAGTTCTGCTGCCCCTGCAGTGACCTCTCAGGGTGTGTGCAGTGCAGCGGATGAGACACTGTTTAGGGCTTGCTCCTTCCCTGCTGCCCACTCAGCACAGTTTGGAACCACCGTACGTGCAATAGCCCGGTGGGTCACTTATGGTGACTGAAGTGGCAGGCAAAAGGAGGCTTTATTCCCCCTCCCTCAGGGAACCTGGGGTGAAGCAGCAGAGCTACCTTCTCCTGCTCAGGCTTCAAAGCACATTCAGCGGTTGTGGGTGCCCTTACAGAAGTTTTGTCCATGCACTTTCCTGAGCCAGGAGTGAAAAGGCTGCCTGCAAACGCAAGTGTCATCTGTAGGGAGGGGATGGCGCAGGCAACTTCTCTGAGAGCAGAGCTTTCTCTCCTCAACTGACCCAGGCTGGGATGCAGGGAAGCATGACATGGAACTGTGATGTATGTAGCTATGAAATTGTGATGTCTTTTATTTTCTGTGTATTGCACCTTATATTTTTTAAGCAACTCTCCCTGGGCCTGATTCTGTCTTGTGCTGCAGCCTGTTTACGCTGCTCCAGTGGCCTAGATGGGTTGTAAATGACCCTAAGGACTATCCCCTTTGTAATGGCCTCCCCCTCCCATTTAGAGCTCCTTGAGTGGCCCTACATCAGCCCTACTCCTGGTGTAGAGAGGTGCATTGGGGGCAAGCAAAGGCCAGGAAGAGATGTTCAGAGTGGAGAGAGGGAGAGTGGCTGGAGCAATCTGCACTCTGGCTCTTCTCTACTTCCCCCAGCCCGTAGGAGGCATAAGAAGTAGAGCATAATTTAGAGCAGTCATCAGGCTGCTTTAATTTATATGCGGGGGGGAGAAGCAGGGTCCTGAAAAGCCCTAGACTATGGATGGCAAAAAGTAGCTTAAAGCTTCCTTTGTTATGTTCTTACAAATAGACATGCCTGCGCAGAATGCAGGCACAGGGCAGTGCTACAATAATACAAATAAATAATAAGAATGACACAGAACAAGGGAACTCCTGAGTGCAGTGTTCAGCAATCATTTTGCTCCTAGAGCTCAGTGCACTCAGACTCTATACACACACACACACACACACACATCCTGTGATATCCTTTGGAGACTTGACTTTTGTTCTTTCTCGTTTTGTCATCCTCTGAGGCTAGGATTCTGCCACTCACAATGAGTAGTAGTATTGTACTCACTCATGCGTGTAGTGTCAATGGTCTGGCAAAGCTAGTAAGTCTCACCAGGACCTTGACAAATTTCTTAAGCCTCATCAGAGCCTCCAGAAAACCTTAGGAAGGTTATCCTAGCCCAGAGGTTGGCATACTATGGCCCAGAGGCCACATATGGCCCTCCAGACATTTTAATCCAGCCCTTGAGCTCCCACCAGGAAGCAGGGTCTGGGGCTTGCCCCACTCTGGAGCTCTAGCTGGGGAGCGAGGTCAGGGTCTTGCCCCACTCTGCACGGCTCCCCGAAGCAGCGGCACATCCCTACTCCAGCTCTTATGCGTAGGGATAGCCAGGGGGCTCCGCATGCTGCCCCCACCCCAAGTGCCACCCCTGCAGCTCCCGTTGGTCAGGAATCACACCCAATGAGAGCTGCAGGGCCAGTGCCTGTGCAGAGGGCAGTGCGTAGAGCCGCCTGGCCGCGCCTCTGCATAGGAGCCGGAGACGGGATATGCTGCTGTTTCTGGGAGCTGCTTGAGGTAAGCGCCACCCAGAGCCTGCCCCCTGACCCTTCCCATGCCCTGATCCCCCTCCTGTCCTCCAAACTCTTGGTTCCATCCCGGAGCACCCTCCTGCACCCCCAACTCCTCACCCCAGCCCCACCCCAGAGCCCACACCCCCAGCTGGAGCCCTCACGCCCTCCTGCATCCCAACCCCCAATTTCTTGAGCATTCATGGCCCACCATACAATTTCCATACGCATATGTGGCCCTCAGGCCAAAAAGTTTTCCCACCCCTGTCCTAGCCCAACCTGCCAACCTAATGTTCCTAGTTCAACATTTAATTATGATTCTAAATTTGACTGTAAAGTTCAGAAATTCAGAGCTGTGCCCTACTATTTGGCTAAATGAATCCTTTACACTTAATCTGAATTGTCTTCTAGTTTCCATTAACTAGCTAGTATCTTGCAGAAAGGTGTTAGAAGTTGATAACTGTGAAGAACACCTTTTTAAAAAACAAAAACAAACCATCTAATTTATAAGTAGTTTGATTGTTCAATTGTGGAAAAATTCTCCATTCTCTACTGATTATTAGAACATTCACATTTGATAGGGTTAAAAAAATGAGATAAATTATGCATCAAGGCCAAATCCTTGCACTAATTGATGTAGGTGAGGCAGAAATTTCCCCTGTGGGCAAGTTATTCCATAATTGTTACTCTGGGGTTTCTTGCATCTTCCTCTGAAGCATCTGATATTGGGCGGGGTGAATCAAGTATGGGAATTCTATGTTCCTATTAGCCTGTGATGAACTCAGAGCCGGCTCTAACTTTTTTGCCATCCCAAGCCAAAAAAAAAAAAAAAGCGCCGCCCTGCTGAACCAAAACCACCACCACCACCACCAACAAAACCTGAGCGCCGCTCCGCCGAACCAAAAACACCCCTCCAAGCACCGCCCCACCGAACCAAAAAGAAAATCAACACCCCCCCCACCTCGCCGAACCAAAAAAAAAACCTCCTGAGCGCCGCCTCACCGAACCAAGATTGGCCGCCCCTTATAAGGTGCCGCCCCAAGCACGTGCTTGGACAGCTGGTGCCTGGAGCTGACCCTGGATGAACTCCATGTCCCTCAGGAGCATGTGTTGTGGGGGAGAAGAAATGGGCATTGTATTAATGTGTTTTCCTATTTAAAACAAAGGTATTCACCCGCTAAACAAAAAGATTATCTCATAATCGGCATTAAGAAGGCAAGCAGAATCACTGGACAAACAATCTTATATTAAGTGTGTTTTGTTGGGGAGGAAGTATATTTTGTTCCTGAAATACGTACTGAGTAAATGGATGTGCAGTGTCCATCTTGAAGTGTGGGTGAGTGTATGAGTGTTAGGGATCTTCCTCCCCAGGAAATGTTTGCAAAGCACCTGTTCTTTGGTTCCATACAGTCCACTGAAAAGCCCAACATTCTGCTGTTTAGTGGTATTTCTATGAAACCCAGGGATAAATCATCTCTAGCAGGGGAGATCAGGCAGCATCCAGACAGAGGGTGAATGCCTTTGTCAGAAGCAGAAAATCATCCCAGCCTTCATCTCCATTTGGTGGTGGAATAAAGGGGTCCCACAATACCTTAAATTACACATTCGGCACACTGCAAGTGGGGTATTTCAGTCCCAAACGCAGGGTTTATTGTATTTAGTAGTGAGCCTATGAAAGCTGATGTGCCTCTGTGACGCACTGTACCTCGGGGGAACACCCTACACCTGACTGTGTGGTATTCAATGCAAAGTTTGTCATGTTGGATGTCCTTGGAAGGCTGATGATGCACTGAGCATGGTTGTTATAGTGATGTTATAGTAATTGTTACAGTGACGTTATAATAAGGTTATAGGTTATAATTTCATGTATATAGTTATGAGGCTGAAAATGTATCCTCAGGGCTTAAAACAAGCCCATGCAAAAACTCTCCAAAAACAGAGAGGCAGTTCATACCTCGTCAGGGCAAGGATGGGACAAACCCAGACCTGCCTCACAGGAACAAAGGACGCTGGCCTAGGCAACAACAAAAGGATCTCTTAGACAGGGCCGGCTGTAGGCACCAGCCGACCAAGCATATGCTTGGGGCGGCACCTTGTAAAGGTGGCCAATCTTCGAGTGGCGGGGTGGCGCTCGGGGTTTTGGGGTTTTTTTGTGTCGGCCAGGCGGCACTCGGTGATTGTTTGTTTCGGCAGGGTGGTGAGGCGCTTCGGGGGAGGGATTGTTTCGGCGGCGCGGCGCTCGGGGGGGTTGTTTCGGTGGGGCAGGGAGGCGGTCGGGGGGGTTGTTACAGTGGGGTGGGATGGCGCTCGGGGGGCTGTTACAGTGGGGCGGCGCGGTGCTCGGGGGGGTTGTTTTGGCGGGGCAGGGCGGCACTCGTGGGGTTCGGCGGGGCAGGGTGGCGCTCGGGGGGGTTGTTACAGTGGGGCGGCGCGGTGCTCGGGGGGGTTGTTTTGGCGGGGCAGGGCGGCGCTCGTGGGGTTTGGCGGGGCAGGGTGGCGCTCGGGGGGGTTGTTACAGCGCGGCGGTGCAGTGCTCGGGGAGTTGTTTCAGCGGGGCGGCGCTCGGGGGGTTGTTTCAGCAGGGCAAGGCAGCGCTCGGGGGGGTTGTTACGGCGGAGCGGCACTTTTTTTTTTTTTGCTTGGGGCGGCAAAAAAGTTAGCGCCAGCCCTTTGGTCAGTTTGGGACTGCAATGAGGTAATGCTCACCTGACTCTGAAAGGCGGGGGGAGGGGGAAGCCAAGAGGGAAGAAAGGAGATTATAAAAGGGAGAGACATTTGCCATGCTCTCTCTCTCTTCCCCCTACATCTGCAGACACCACACCAAGTGACTGAAGCGATGATCAAAGGGGAAAGCCTGGCTGAAGAGCAACCGGCCAGCCTATGGTGAGAAGCATCTAAGTTTGCAAGGGCCCATGTTAAGATCAGCTTAGAATGAGTTTTGCTTTTATTTCATTTGACCAAATCTGACTTATGTTTTGACTTATAATCACTTAAAATCTATCTTTATAGTAAATAAATCTGTTTGTTTATTCTAGCTGAAGCAGTGTGTTTGGTTTGAAGCGTGACAGAGACTCCCTTTGGGATAACAAGCCTGGTACATATCAGTTTCTTTGTTAAATTGATGAATTTATACAAGCTTTCAGCATCCAGCAGGCATAACTGGACACTTCAAGATGGAGGTTCCTAGGGTTGTGTCTGGGACCGGAGATACTGGCTAGTGTCATTCGATTGCAAGTAGCTGGGAGCAGCTTACATGCCAGAGGCTGTGCGTGAACAGCCCAGGAGTGGGGGTTCTCACAGCAGAGCAGGGTAAGGCTGGCTCCCAGAGTCAAGGATTGGAGTGACCTAGCAGATCACCAATCCAGATAACAGCAAAGGGGAACGACGCAACCATATTTCCCTCATTCGCTGGTATACTGAGAATATGTCACATGGGATCTTCCTTCAAGCTCTTCACAAGCCCTTTTCCCAACAGGAATTGGAGGCACTTGGGCTTGATTCCTCTCTCACTTACACTGCTATAAATCAGGAGGAACTCGAAGAATTACCCTGGGGTTAGTTAGAAGAGAATTAGGGCTCACAGTTAGAAATCTGATGAGGTTCAACAAGGACAAGTGCAGAGTCCTGCACTTAGGAAAGAAGGATCCCATGCACCGCTACAGGCTGGGGACTGACTGGCTAAGCAGCAGTTCTGCAGAACAGGACATGGGTATTACAGTGGATAAGAAGCTGGATATGAGTCAGCAGTGTGTTCTTGTTGCCAAGAAGGCCAACGGCATATTGGGCTGTATTAGTAGGAGCATTGTCAGCAGATCGAGGAAAGTGATTATTTCCCTCTATTCGGCATTGGTGAGGCCACACCTGGAGTATTGCGTCCAGTTTTGGTCCCTCCACTACAGAAAGAATGTGGACAAATTGAAGAGAGTCCAGCAGAGGGCAACGAAAATGATTAGGGGGCTGGGGCACATGACTTACGAGGAGAGGCTGAGGGAACTGGGGTTATTTAGTCTGCAAAAGAGAAGAGTGAGGGGGGATTTGATAGCAGCTTTCAACTATCTGAAGGGGGGGTTCCAAAGTGGTTGGAGCTAGGCTGTTCTCAGTGGTGGCAGATGACAGAACAATAAGTAATGGTCTCAAGTTGCAGTGGGGGAGGTCTAGGTTGGATATTAGGAAACACTATTTCACTAGGAGGGCAGTGAAGCACTGGAATGGGTTACCGAGGGAGGTGGTAGAATCTCCATCCTTAGAGGTTTTTAAGGTCAGGCTTGATAAAGCCCTGGCTGGGATGATTTAGTTGGTGTTGGTCCTACTTTGAGCAGGGGATTGGACTAGATGACATCCTGAGGTCTCTTCCAACCCTAATATTCTATTCTATTCTATTCTATCTCACTGCTTTCCTCCTCTCCTGAACGTTGTTCTGCTTCCTTCATCTGAGCAGATGTCTCGATTTTATAGGGACAGTCCCAATATTTGGGATTTTGCCTTATATAGATGCCTAATCTCTCCCCCCCCCCCCGGGGCCAGATTTTTCACCCTTGCTGTCTGGTCACCCTACCCCACATAGATCTGAAATTGCATCTTTTAGCCGGGACACACTGGGCCTGATTCACCCTTGTGCAGTCGGGGCAGAGCGCGGGCTGCCCACTCAGACGGGAAGGGGGGTGACTGAGGAGACAAGGCGCGTGGGGGGACGGGGATGGAGAAGCGGGACCCTCCTGCAGTATTAGCGGAGCGCCCCAGCGCTAAGGTGCTTTGCCTCTTTAAGACGCTCCTGCCCCGGCTGCATACACGTGGCCTCAGAGGGGAGGGGAAGGGGGCGCCCTGGGCTGCTGCTGGGGGCTCCCGGAACCATCGCATCCCTGCCCGGGGGGAGTCAGCGCCTCCGGGGCTGTAGTTGTTGGGGTCCGCGCCGGGGTAAGTGGGGGGCGTGGTGCAGGGCGGAGGGGCAGCAGCCGGGTGAGCCCAGAGGTGGCCGGAGGAGAGCAGAGGCTGCTCTGCGGCCATCTTATCAGCAGCGCCCCGGGAGCGACTGAAGTTTCTTTCCAGTTCGCCGGGGGGCGGAAAGGGAAGACTGACAGGTGGGAATAAACCGGAGGAAGGCAAGTGTGAGCAGCTAGCGGCCAGGGCTGCCGACACCGGCGGTGCGGTGCCCGCTCCTGCTTCAGCGACACCCCCCCCCCCCCGTGCTCTGCTCCCCTCTCCCTTCCCTGGGCTGCAGCGGTACTGTGGTATCCTTACTCCCCCACCTCTGCCTGCCTGCCTCAGCCCCCCTGCCCCAACCTAAAGCTGAACTCTGCAGCCTTGAATGAGCTCCCTGCTCGCTCATGGAGTCTCTGCTCCCCAGCATTACAGGAGTTCCCCTGGCTCTCCCTTATCCCCTCTCTTCTGCTCCTGCAGACGAGTGCTGCCAATACAGGCTCTTCCCAGCTCCCCCTGTCCCTCTCCAAGCTCCGCACCCCAGCTCCAGCCTGCCTTGCAGGCAGTACAACGGTTCCCCTGGTTCTCCAGCTTCCCCTGCGATCTGCTCCCAAACTCCGGTACCCTGTCTTGGCGCATTATAAGCATTCCCCACCTTTCTCCTCTACTCCCCTCAGAATGCACTTCAGCCGTATAACACTTCATCCTCTTGTATTTTTCTTCATACTTTGAATATTGTGCCAACAGTAAGTGAGATGTTAGTTGGCAGTTCTCATGTGTACAGCTAGAAAGTGAGATCACCAGTTATCTGTCTAATGTTCCTTTGGGGATACAGCTCCTGTTTCCATACAGTCCTAGTAACCTGCTGATGCTTTAGATGTATATTTTCTATGATAAAAGTCTAGAAGGAATCCTTAAATCTGACTGGCTTTGAAAAGCCAAAGGGTGTCGATATCCTGGCAGTACCTCAGCACCAGTTGGTAGTGGCTGACTTCAAAATGCCATTAAAAACTGACATTCATTGATGTCTTAATAGAAGCATTTTAAATATTACAGACCACAAGGCTCTGTTAGAAGTTAGAGGCTATATGAGATGCTAGCTTCTCCTCTCCGTCTGCAGGGTTTTACACGCTCAGCTTTCTGCATGTCCAAATAAAAGTATTACGTCTTCTCACTTGCACTGATGTGACTCCACTAACTTCAGTAGAGTCACACACCTGGCATGATCATTAGGCCAGGGGTTCTCAAACTTTTGTACTGGTGACCCCTTTCACACAGCAAGCCTTTGAGTATGACCCCCTTTATAAATTAAAAACACTTGTTTATATATTTAACACTATTACAAATGCTGGAGGCAAAGCAGGGTTTGGGGTAGAGGTTGACAGCTCGTGACCCCCCCATGTAATAACCTCACAACCCCCTGAGGTGTCCCAACCCTCCAGTTTGAGAACCCCTGCATTTGGCCCATACCCTTTTTAAGGGGTAGGCTCTCATTTATCCTGATGTGAATCCAGAGCAATTCTATTGGTGCTGTGCCTGTAGGGTTTGGTGGGGGGCTGGGAGAGGAAGAGGAGAGAGTGTTTTGTTCCCCCCCTCCTCCACCCACACATATGCTCATAGGGTACCATGATGATGACAGCAGTATAAAAATATAGATTTAGACTAGATTTAGGTAGGGGTACACTGAGAAGGGAGCAAGTACCTCCCTTTAACATCAGCGACTGCTTCATCTGAAATGTATTTTTTAAGGGGACACTGCCAACATGTTTTTATAAATAGAATTTTTTTGTTAAATCTGTGTTCTTTTAAATAACGACTTTTAAGCTTCTTTTACATAACCAATTGTTTTTCAGTTAAAAGAAATGTCCTTTATACAAGTTTTTCTGTTTCCTTGCCAATGCAAGGGAGAAACTGACTAAGGTCCTGATCCTGCAAATGTATCTATTCCGGTCAGTCTCTGTATATGTGCAGCGAAAGTTGCAGGATTAGATTCTAAATAACTGGCCATTCAAGAGAACAGTGATTTTGACAGTGCATGGAGTGCTGTCAAGTGAACAAATGAGGGGAAGGGGTGTTAAAATGATGATTTTTGCTACCTTTTTCAGTTAGAGACATTTTAGGTGTTACTTGGAATTATAGAAGGTAGACAATGTTCAGGCTGAAATGTGACTTTCAAATTGATGGTGCCTCTTTGAATTAAGAAAATAAGGTCATTTTACCATAAAAGAAGGTTGGCTTCCTCTGCTATTCCCCCCCCCCCCAATCCTATACGTTAAGCTTGTTGATGGCAGTTAAATCTTTCTGGCATTCTCAAATCTATAGCTCTAGGACACACCACAGGTGTATTTGATGTCAACTTGATACTTGTGTGTTCCTGGCCAAAGCAGTCAATTTGGATGTCAGTGGCAGAACGCTAATAAAATCATGATAAAGTACTTCTTAGTTTTCCACTGTATGTTGCAATGCAGTTATCAGATGTTTCTCAGTAATGGGAGAATTCACATCAGCAGTGTTGCAGGAGCACAGGAATAACAAAAAGGGATGGGGGATAAGCACAGAGGAACCCTGTATAGCACTAAGAGTGGCTTGCAAGCGATGGGTGGCAGGCTCAGTCAGCTGTGCTTGCCTGCTTCCTGTGAGCTTCTGTTGCCTCTGGAAATTCCTTCCCCAGCCCGTTCGCAGTTAAATCAGAATGATTTAAAATAAAATAACTGAGTGTAAAAAAGATTGTAGATGGTAGGACTTGCTGTAAATGAATCTTGTTTTGTTAAGAACCGTAAATGCTGTTTCTGAGGCTCCATGGATTAAAATTAGAGCTGTGTGTCTGGGCTGTCAGCAGAGAAAATGAGTGATTTATCAAAACCATTTTAAATATTGGCTGTCCCTGTGTGCCAATTTAAGGTGAAATACCTCTCAATGCAGACAGGCTGCATGGACCCCTCTATATCACTTTAACTCCTACTTTCTGACTCAAATTACTTAAACCCATGCTTCATTTTAAGCATGTAAATAGGCACATTGAATTCATTAAGCAGTTGACTTGCCCAAAGTTAAGCATGTGCTCAAGTATTTTGTCTGCTGAATTGGGGCCTTACAAGCCAACGCAGTTTGGGGGTAAATTTCACCCTTATGGAACAAGCTATGATCTGACAGTGTGTTAAAACTTAAGATGCATATGTATCAGCTATTGTACAGAAATTTCTTCAGCAGTAGGAAGGAAGTTGAAGGTACAGTACAAAACCCATTTATCCAATGTGCTTTTTAAAAAAAATCTTTCTGAACCCACAGGCTCTTCATTTTAGGGTTACATTTTCAAAAAGATGTAGTCATCTGGCCTGTGGAAAAGTGGCAACTGAGCATCTATTTAGAAATGCAATTGTGTGTACTGTAAAAATTTTGACAGGTGGCGTTTAATAATAAACTATTCTATACCCAATAGAGAGCTCAGTGAGTCTGTGAGTAAAATTTTAATTTTGTCATCATTGGTGTTCCAGCTGGATACTTTGATTTATGGAGTTATGCAAATGAAAAGCAGTGTCGTTCTGTTTTCTGTCTACTGCTCCTTTAAACATAGAGGAGTGTCTCCGCTCCACCCTCTCCTTGCCACTGCCTATTGCAAGGGCTGCTATAAAGCAGCTGCCATTTTGCATTAAATTTCAGATATAGAGTGTTACAGAGTGAGACTCTCTCTCTCCAGCTGACTTCATATTTGTTCTTTCTTTTATCACTGTTTTCCTTAATCTGAAATAAAATGGATCTAGCTAGAGAAATACATCTCTGCTTTGTTTGTGGGAATCCATAACCTGCAACCAGATTTAGTTGATCAGTTCGTGGTAGAGTGTGTGAAACATTTGCACTGAACCCATTCAAGCCAGATGTGGATTTGGGGTTTGCCACACTTGTGAACCTCAGCCCGTAAATTTCATGAGGTTCCTTAAAGTGTTGATAGAAACGCCTCCCCATAAAGAGCCCTGCACCACCTCACCCTTTGACTCCAGCATTGCCTTTTGTCTTGCACCGTCATGGCTAGAAAGGGCAGCTGGGCTTGTGGAATAAAATTGGAGAAGGAGGGAAAAGGCAATGAAAAACTGGGACACCCAAAACCAAGTCCTCTCCTTCCATTCCATTCTGTTGCTTCCTGCCCACCTTCATCCACCTAAACCTGCCCTTTTCAAGCAAGACACTGAACTTGGAATGAGACTTGATGAAGTCTGCAGTTCAGCTTCCAGTAAGGATCCCCTATAGAGCTCTCCAGTCAATTCCTCTCAGTGCAGCAGCCGAGCTGCGTGGGGAAGAGCCATTTCTGTTTGAAGTCCTGCTTGCTAGCACTTCTGCAGCAGCACTTCAAAAGACAAACTGGTGCTTTCCAGCCCAGGCCACCCCACTAGACAATCTGCTGGGCTGCTTAAGTGTAGGAAGCTGAACTAGGAGCTGTATTAAGGCTCTGAATTGAGTTTCTTGATTGAAAAGGGCAAATTTAGGGGGCGGATGAGAAGGAGGAGGCAGCAAGGAAAGGCTTGTGTGAAAGATGAGTGGCAGTTTTAAAGTGCTTTTTTTCCTTTTAACCTCTATTCCTATTAGTCCAGCCCTCTCATGATGTGCTGGAGAGAGCTCTGGGGTGAGGGAGTGGGAAGGGAAGACTTGCAAGAGCTTCTTTCTAATACTCCACCTTCAGAAGGAAGGGAAGATTGGGTGATTCCCCCACTTCCAGTGGAATCACCCCATTTCTGGGCATCACTAGATCTTCCCTGCCAAAGGGAACTTAACACTGATTCTGAAAAGCCAATGTTTTGTTGTTGCATCCGATGAAGTGGGTATTCACCCACGAAAGCTCATGCTCCCAAACGTCTGTTAGTCTATAAGGTGCCACAAGACACTTTGCTGCTTTTGCCTTTGAATGCATCGGATATCAGGTAGTTGGTGTTTTTAAAAAAAAAAAAAAGATGTCCCAGTGGAACATGCTGCCTGGATTTCCCTTGCAACACCTGATCTCGCTCTTCACGTACATGCCGGTGCTGTTCAGTGGTGGTAACCATTTCCAGCAAAGTGCCCTGAATAGACAGTTATTTTGGGTTGTTTTCCAGGTAGTGTTGCCTTGCTTCTTAGTTCTGCCTTTGAGACAGTGTTTAGGTGAAACTCGGGCTCCACTGACATCAGTGGAGTCAGGCTATCACTCTCTGTGTTTAAATGGGAAAAGAAATCGATTCCCAAGGCCCTCAGAGACACATCTCTGCCACAACACAGCACAGGCTAATAAGGGGGCATTTTTGTGGAATCCTTTTTTTAACATATTTGCAACTTATATCTGCAGCTGCCTTTTCTGGCCCTTTTCAACTTGCTTTAAGCCCTATTGTCATTATTTAACATCTATATTTACTCCGGGAGGAATTCTGCACCAGTGCACAATGCAGAATCTTGCAGAAATGAACGTTGTGCGTGCAGAATTTCCTTTCCCCCACAGAAATGGGCTGCAGTGCTCCTAGCTGCCACTAGGGGCCACTGGACCTGGCAGAGCCCAGCTCGCACATAAGAAAGGAACATAAGAAAGGCCGTACCGGGTCAGACCAAAGGTCCATCTAGCCCAGTATCTGTCTACCGACAGTAGCCAATGCCAGGTGCCCCAGAGGGAGTGAACCTAACAGGCAATGATCAAGTGATCTCTCTTCTGCCATCCATCTCCATCCTCTGACGAACAGAGGCTAGGGACACCATTCTTACCCATCCTGGCTAATAGCCATTTATGGACTTAGCCACCATGAATTTATCCAGTCCCCTTTTAAACATTGTTATAGTCCTAGCCTTCACAACCTCCTCAGGTAAGGAGTTCCACAAGTTGACTGTGCGCTGCGTGAAGAAGAACTTCCTTTTATTTGTTTTAAACCTGCTGCCTATTAATTTCATTTGGTGACCCCTAGTTCTTGTATTATGGGAATAAGTAAATAACTTTTCCTTATCCACTTTCTCAACATCACTCATGATTTTATATACCTCTATCATGTCCCCCCCTTAGTCTTCTCTTTTCCAAGCTGAAGAGTCCTAGCCTCTTTAATCTTTCCTCGTATGGGACCCTCTCTAAACCCCTAATCATTTTAGTTGCCCTTTTCTGAACCTTTTCTAGTGCTAGAATATCTTTTTTGAGGTGAGGAGACCACATCTGTACACAGTATTTGAGATGTGGGCGTACCATGGATTTATATAAGGGCAATAATATATTCTCAGTCTTATTCTCTATCCCCTTTTTAATGATTCCTAACATCCTGTTTGCTTTTTTGACCGCCTCTGCACACTGCGTGGACATCTTTAGAGAACTATCCACGATGACGCCAAGATCTTTTTCCTGACTCGTTGTAGCTAAATTAGCCCCCATCATGTTGTATGTATAGTTGGGGTTATTTTTTCCAATGTGCATTACTTTACATTTATCCACATTAAATTTCATTTGCCATTTTGTTGCCCAATCACTTAGTTTTGAGAGATCTTTTTGAAGTTCTTCACAATCTGCTTTGGTCTTAACTATCTTGAGTAGTTTAGTATCATCTGCAAACTTTGCCACCTCACTGTTTACCCCTTTTTCCAGATCATTTATGAATAAATTGAATAGGATTGGTCCTAGGACTGACCCTTGGGGAACACCACTAGTTACCCCTCTCCATTCTGAGAATTTACCATTAATTCCTACCCTTTGTTCCCTGTCCTTTAACCAGTTCTCGATCCATGAAAGGACCTTCCCTTTTATCCCATGACAGCTTAATTTACGTAAGAGCCTTTGGTGAGGGACCTTGTCAAAGGCTTTCTGGAAATCTAAGTACACTATGTCCACCGGATCCCCCTTGTCCACATGTTTGTTGACCCCTTCAAAGAACTCTAATAGTTTAGTAAGACACGATTTCCCTTTACAGAAACCATGTTGACTATTGCTCAAGAGTTTGTTTTTCTATGTGTCTGACAATTTTATTTTTTACTATTGTTTCGACTAATTTGCCCGGTACCGACGTTAGACTTACCGGTCTGTAATTGCCGGGATCACCTCTGGAGCCCTTTTTAAATATTGGCGTTACATTAGCTAACTTCCAGTCATTGGGTACCAAAGCCGATTTAAAGGACAGGTTACAAACCTTAGTTAATAGTTCCGCAACTTCACATTTGAGTTCTTTCAGAACTCTTGAGTGAATGCCATCTGGTCCCGGTGACTTGTTAATGTTGAGTTTATCAATTAATTCCAAAACCTCCTCTAGTGACACTTCAATCTGTGACAGTTCCTCAGATTTGTCACCTACAAAAGCCAGCTCAGGTTTGGGAATCTCCCTAACATCCTCAGCCGTGAAGACTGAAGCAAAGAATCCATTTAGTTTCTCCGCAATGACTTTATCGTCTTTAAGCGCCCCTTTTGTATTTTGATCATCAAGGGGCCCCACTGGTTGTTTAGCAGGCTTCCTGCTTCTGATGTACTTAAAAAACATTTTGTTATTACCTTTGGAGTTTTTGGCTAGCCGTTCTTCAAACTCCTCTTTGGCTTTTCTTATTACACTCTTGCACTTAAGTTGGCAGTGTTTGTGCTCCTTTCTATTTGCCTCACTAGGATTTGACTTCCACTTTTTAAAGGAAGTCTTTTTATCTCTCACTGCTTCTTTTACATGGTTGTTAAGCCACAGTGGCTCTTTTTTAGTTCTTTTACTGTTTTTCTTAATTTGGGGTATACATTGAAGTTGGGCCTCTATTATGGTGTCTTTAAAAAGGGCCCATGCAACTTGCAGGGATTTCACTTTAGTCACTGTACCTTTTAACTTTTGTCTAACTAACCCCCTCATTTTTGTATAGTTCCCCCTTTTGAAATTAAATGCCACAGTGTTGGGCAGTTGAGGTGTTCTTCCCACCACAGGGATGTTGAATGCTATTGTATTATGGTCATTATTTCCAAGCGGTCCTGCTACAGTTACCTCTTGGACCAGCTCCTGCGCTCCACTCAGGATTAAATCTAGAGTTGCCTCACCCCTTGTGGGTTCCCGTACCAGCTGCTCCATGAAGCAGTCATTTAAAGTATCGAGAAATTTTATCTCTGCATTTCGTCCTGAAGTGAAATGTTCCCAGTCAATATGGGGATAATTGAAATCCCCCATTATTATTGGGTTCTTAATTTTGATAGCCTCTCTAATTTCCCTTAGCATTTCATCATCACTATTACTGTCCTGGTCAGGTGGTCGATAATAGATCCCTAATGTTATATTTTTACTAGAGCATGAAATTTCTATCCATAGAGACTCTATGGAACATGTGGATTCGCTTAAGATTTTTACTTCATTTGAATCTACACTTTCTTTCACATATAGTGCCACCCCTCCCCCTGCACGGCCTGTTCTGTCCTTCCGATATATTTTGTACCCCGGAATGATTGTGTCCCATTGATTGCTCTCAGTCCACCAGGTTTCTGTGATGCCTATTATATCTATATCCTCCTTTATCACAAGGCACTCTAGTTCACCCATCTTATTATTTAGACTTCTGGCATTTGTGTACAAGCACTTTAAAAACTTGTCCCTGTTTATTAGCCTGCCTTTTTCTGATGTGCCAGATTCTTTTTTATGTGACTGTTTATCATCTGATCCGGCCCTTACATTATACTTCTCAGTCCTCTGCTCCTGACTATAACCTGGAGATTCTCTATCATCAGACTCTCCCCTAAGAGAAGTCTGTGTCCGATCCACACGCTCCTCTGCAGCAGTCGGCTTTCCCCCATCTCCTAGTTTAAAAACTGCTCTACAACCTTTTTAATGTTTAGTGCCAGCGGTCTGGTTCCACTTTGGTTTAGGTGGAGCCCGTCTCTCCTGTATAGGCTCCTTGCTCCTCCCATCCCAGAAGTTTCCCCAATTCCTAATGAACGTGAACCCCTCCTCTCTACACCATTGTCTCATCCACGCATTGAGACTCTGAAGCTCTGCCTGCCTACCTGGCCCTGCCATAGAAGACACTGCCAGGGAGAAGAGGAGGGAGCTAGAGGGTTCTTGTCAGCTGCTATTTCCCACATGCCCTGAGGGAAGGAGATAGTGATGGACAGGAAACTCCGCAAGCCTGGGACTGAGCATCAGCCTGTTTCTCCCTCTGGATCCCTGGGCTCTGGGGAGGAAGGGGTGCGGGTATCTGGGCCAGAGGGGGACCCGCAACTGGGCTCTCAGGGAGAGGGGTTGTGGGTGTCTGGCCCCCCGGCTAGGCTCTGGGGGGAAAGGGGGCAGAGAAACAGGAACTCGGTTGTCATCGGGGTTTCTTTAACTTTCTATTCCTGGGGGAATTTTTGTGTGTGTCTGTATTGTTACAGACATACTTGCTGACAGGAATTTTCAAATACATTATCAAAATAAATGAAACTGGCATTATTATGTAGTGTTATTTTGACAAATAAAATTTGCAGAATTTTAAATTAAAATTCTGCACATAATATTTTTTTGGTGCAGAATTCCCCCAGGAATATATATTGCAATAACATCTAGAGACCTTAGCCAAGTCAGGGCCATGCTAGGCACTGTATAAACAGAGTTACTGTTCCTGCATTAAGGCTTCTGGTTCAATTTCTTGAATGTCAGGGGGATAATATTTTAATAAAACAGAAAATGATGGAAAATGGGTTAAAATGATATTATGAGAAACACACAAAAAATGTCTCCATCCTATTTCCTTTCAAATGATATAAAATAATGGACCTAGAGATGAAGATACATATTTTTTGTGGTGAAGTCCATTATACACCACTGGGTGTTATGGCTTTCCTGGTAATGTTACAGCCATGCACCATCAGTCAATCAGAACAAGGCTTTGGATAATCAGGTGTACTCAACCAGGCTCCACTTACACTTACGGCCAGCAGAAGGGCATAAAGAAAGGAAAACCACGTTGGTTTCTGCTCTACAGGAATACATGTTTTCTACATGAAAAATTAAAATGTGATTAGGGAAAGATAGCTTTTCTTTTCAATCACTGGAGAGATACTGACTAAACAAACTCCATTAAAAAGACAAGCTCTTTTTAAATAGTTTGCAGTGGAGTCTTTTAATAAAAATTGAATTTGACTTTCTCCCTTTTGTCATGCCATCTATTTTGCCCGGTAGGGGAAGGACTGTAGTCTCCTGATTAGCAGAGGTGTGGGATTTAGGACTCACAGGTTCTTTCTCTTCCTCTGCCACTAACTCAATATTTGATTTTGGTCAAGCCACTTAACTAATTTGTGCCTCAGTTTGCCCATCTGTAAAATGACTTGCAATACTTCACAAGTGTTTCTGAAAAGCTTACTTAGTCAAGGTTTTTTAAAAGCTTAGAGAGCCACACATGAAAGACAATACAGATTAGAGTGTTTTGATATTTACTATTAGTGTTATACCAAGCCAGACTGTCCTCTGTAATAATCCAGCAACCTGTTTCTATTATAAAGTGTGTAAACATTTTGTTTTTATTTCTTCTTGACGTGAAGCACTTCATATTTGTTGTGGTTATGATTCTTAATAGTTAGAGGTGCATAAAGTCTTAACTGGGATGTTTGCTTTTAGGGGTTTATAAAACCTAATGTTCTATAAGGTAATTAAAAAAACCACACTGCAAGTTTTACAGCATCTGTAAAGCATGCAGCTCCCTAAAACAGAATATGGGGCTCTATATGCAGTACTGTAATGTCCTGCCTTGAGTATCTGTTGATTTAAAGGGATCAGTTGGCAGAAAGCCATATAAATAACTATTGATTGTTTTCTGGTGCTCTGAAAGAGGGAACACATTTCTCCCCCCCGTGATTTCTGTTAAATGTGAAATTAATACCACTCTGTGCACTAATAAAAACAACACCGTTCTGCATATATTAACTGTTTGGCCCAGTGCATATACCTATGTGTTTTGACCTGTTTGTATTCCTGCCCCATGAGTATTCATTATTTGCCCCAATGCAGTTCTATATGTTGTTTCAACATCTCTTTTTACAAAGAAAAAATGTTTATACTGCAAAATATTAGAAAGAATTCTCTGTTCACTTTTAAATTTGACAATAACATCAGGTTAGTCACACAGAATCAGTAGTGATCAATGGACAGAGAATCACAAGATACATTTGTGATAAGCAAAATCTAATCTAAAGTCTTTGTTGTTGTGTTTTTTTTTAATTTAAAAGGAAATCTGTATTATCTCAGCAAACTGACCTCTCTATACTGCAGTATCTCAGCTGCCAATGTAACTTTTTTGACTCTTTTGATTATACTTGTTTAATCTCCCATGCACTGTCTAGTCAGTATATAGTTTCATCTTCTGACAAAAGCCAGTAGTCCAACTATTGGCCATCTTTGAATGAGCTCATCCAGGAATTAACCTTTTGGCTAATTATCACTGCCTGGGCTTGGGCCATAAATCTTGATATAACAGAATCCCATGATTCTTGCTTTGCTAAACATGATTGAAAGGTACATTTTCTAACTGAGCTTCCTTTGGAAAGGTGAATCGAGTGGCTTTTGTAATAGGCTGCCTGTTTTATTTCAGACTCTTATAACTGCCCATCCTTTCATACTATCATGCACACATGCAACTCTTAATTCACAGACAGGGATATTTTGCCCCTTTAAAACCTGTGATTTCACCATTGAAGAACTGCTGATCAAAAATACCGAAATCTTCACATCATTCCAAATGCTGTAATACATTTGAAATTATAAATCATGGCACAGAATTGTCTGTCAGTTGTTAAACTCATTGCTCTGAGGACCGTTTTTTTATGAGCTATGCATTTTATTGGATGTGAGTTATTAATATCTCTAATTGATTTCCTAATTTTGTAATAGTTGAGCTTTTCTAGATTTTTAAAGCATGATTCTGTTCTGACTAGTGAGTATGTAAAAATAGCATCTTGTTACCAAACAGACCTCCTGTTCCCCTTGTGTGTTCAGAGGCACATCTCCTCACTTTAGTGACTAAAATACATTTTTACTACTTTTCACACCTGTTCACCGTCCAGAGCTTTCTCTGATCTTTCATATATCAGATAAATGGTTTACTAAATTCCAGGTTAAAGTTTAATCACTTACGCCAGTGAAAATCCATGCCAATAGGATTGGTTTGCCTGGTGTCTCTAAAGATGTAAGCTTAAAATAGAGCTTGCTAAATTTGTTTTATTTCCCAGAGCAGGGAATGAAGAGCTTTATTTCTTCCAGAGAATAAAAGAGGGCCCTTTAATTATCCCCGATCCGTTGGATAGTCTGCATATAGAAATCTACAGATAAGGAAACTTGATTTATTTTTATCTTCTAGATTTTCATTTACATGTGCTTAATTAAAATGTAAGTGCTGTATTGCTAGTAAAGAGCTGTTTTTTTATCTAGCTTAGGGTCAGCAAAGTGGCTGGCGAAGGCTGACCAGTGTTGTGTCAGTAGATGAACAATAGGAAAAAAAAATGAAAGAAGTGACTGGGACACTAGAGGAGAAGGGTTCTGAGTTACTACAGAGAATTCTTTTCCGAGGTATCTGGCTGGTGGGTCTTGTCCACAAGCTTAGGATCTAAATAATTATCATATTTGGAGTTAGGAAGGAATTTTCCCCTTGGTCAGATTGGCAAAGACTGTGGGGGGTTTTCGCCTTCCTCTGCAGCCTGTGTCATGGGTCACTTGCAGGTCAAACTAGTGTAAATGGTGGACTCTCTGACATTTGAAATCTTTAAATCATGATTTGAGGACTTCAGTAACTCAGCCAGAGGTTAGGAGTCTATTACAGGAGTGGGTGCATGCGGTTCTGTGGCCTGCAGTGTACAGGAGGTCACACTAGATGATCATGATGGTCCCTTCTGGCCTTAAAGTCTATGAGGCTATTTTAAATCTCATTGTTAATATGGTATAAAACTCTGTGATCTTAAACTACCAAGTGCAAATGCATGACACTCTGTCCCAAAATGAATAGTTAGGAGCTTTCATCTACACTTGATCAAGACCCAAATTCCTGACACTTCTTCTCTTAGAATGAGTTATGCAGCAAAACAAAAATAATGGAGAATGGAATTTTTAAAAGATTTGAGGTTCATTTCATTCACATAGTTAAAGTTTTGTAATTCACAACAATTGTGTCCCTAGCCTCTGTTTGCCAGAAGCTGGGAATGGGTGACGGGATGGATCACTTGATGATTACCAGTTCTGTTCATTGCCTCTGGGGCACCTGGCCTTGGCCACTGTCGGTAGACAGAATACTGGGCTAAATGGACCTTTGGTCTGACCCAGTATGGCCTTTCTTAAGTTCTTATGTAACACTAAGCAATGAGCTAGCACCAAGTTTATGCATAATTTAGGAGCTTTTAGGAGTGAAATGTCAGATGTATCGTGTAGTCAATTACAACTGAATAGTATTACCTGACAAGAAAAGAGACGATCTTACGTTTGGAAAAGCTTTTGTCATCAAGATTCACTGGCAGCAGAACTGCATTGGCCAGATTTTCCGCATACCATTGTAACTCAATTGACTTCAATGGATTTGATCCTGATTCTGACTGAAGTGAGAGGAGAATCAGGCCCATCATTTTGAGGCAAGGCTACCCTTATAATAAAACATCTCAATGAGGCTCTGTAAAACCTGTTTAAATACTTAGGCTGTTGTGGGGTTATGTCTCAAAAACTAAGAGTAAAAAGGCATAAAACTGATTTGAAAGTTACTTTTCTTCCATTGTAGAATCCCTTATTTAAGTCATTAGATGAGCTTTTTTGGTAGCCAGTCTGTGCTACTGGAAATGCCATTAGGCATGAGCCTGGCTTCTTTCAGAAAGAGTTGCAAGAAGCACCTCTTTGCCCAGTGTGCCCCAATAATTGAGCAAAGCACTTATTTAACTTTAAGCACACTTCCTGAAGTGTTCTGTTGAATCAAGGCCCACATCTTGGTTTTCTAACTGACTTGTAAAACTGCATGCATCAAGAAAGTAGGGTGCTCGGTCTCTCTCAATGAGCCCTTAAAAACGAGAGGAAGAGTCAGAGCATGCTAAATTCTGCCCGCATTTAAGGGACAGCAGAATTTGGCTCAGTAAAAAATTGCTTGCTGCATCACAGGACGGCCCCAAAATATGCTGCTATTTTTCTTTTCAAACCCTTGAACACCTTCCTCCCTATTACCATAAAATTTCCCAACACCTCACAGATACTGTCTATCAGTATTCCATGCTATAAGTGAACTTGCCTTTCCCCTTATTCAGCCCAGACTAAGATCATTCCAGATAGTATGAACCCATCTGTGCATGAAGAACAGGAATGAGACAGTGTCATATTCTTGGTGGGTCTGCACTTTCATGAGAGCTTTATTTTACTTCTCTAAATATCCTTGTGAAGATTTTTTTCTGGCCAGGAGACATTAACTGAGATCTGTAAGGACAGAGAACAAATCTGAGTGACTATGCTCATGAGGTGACATATTCTTAATATGGAAGTGATTACGTTAATAATTGTGTTAAGTCTCGGAGTGTGCCTGAATATCTGAACTAGATGTGTCCAGAAGTCTGAGCAGTTGTAGAGCGAGCTGACTGACCAGACTGTTAATAAGGACTGTGGTTGCTCTCTAGCCAACTAGCCTCTTAAGAGCTTCCCCAGAAGTTCCTTCTTCAGAGCTGTGGTTACGCTGCTGTAGATTGGCATCAACAGTTCAGGCTGCTCTTCAAGAAATATGGATTACACACTCTGCTCCTTCTGCTAAATTGTAAAAAGAGCAGACCAAGGCCATCTCCTCCTTTTTGGTGCAAAGGTATGAATGCAGAACCACTTCTGCAGGCAGGGCCTAATTTAGGGTCAGGTAACCCAGGCAGCCACTTGGGATGCCAGGCTTGCGGGGGTGCCAGGCTCAGGGTGCTGTTTTTGTTGTTAGCAACAAAAGGGAAAATAAAATGTTTGTTTCAGGTATTCCATATGTGGATCCATTTTTCACTAACCTCCTAGAATGCTCTGGACCTTCGTGGAATCTCGTGGAACATTCCAGACTTTCTGAGAACTACATTTTCCTCGAACCTCCTAGACCAGTGCTTCTCAAAGTTGGGCCGCCGCTTGTTCAGGGAAAGCCCCTGGCAGTCTGGGCTGGTTTGTTTACCTGCCGCGTTCGCAGGGTCAGCTGATCGCGGCTCCCACTGGCCGTGGTTCGCTGCCCCAGGCCAGTGGGGGCTGCGGGAAGCGGCGCGGGCCGAGGGATGTGCTGGTCGCTGCTTCCTACAGCCCCCATTGGCCTGGAGTGGCGAACGGCGGCCAGTGGGCGCCGCGATCGGCCGAACTTGCAGACGTGGCAGGTAAACAAACCGGCCCGGACCGCCAGGGGCTTTCTCTGAACAAGCGGCGGACTGGCTTTCAGAAGCACTGTCCTAGTGGGTACATAAGGGTGGGGCATCGGTTTTGAGGGTAGAGATGAGGTGATGGGAAGCTTGGAAGAAAAATTTAAAATGGAGTTTTTTTGCTCCCTCGTTGACGCTTCTTAAGTGTCCATCAAAGAAAGGTTCAGACAAATACCACAAGAAGACCTAGAGGTTTTTGCATGACCTTAGTAAGCTGCAGACAGGAAAACACTCTTGAACAATTTTGCAGACTTCACCAGATGCTGATGTTCGGACGTCAATGATAAAGACCTCTATGTCAAATTGGACAACATCCATCAAATTTTGTGACATGGGAAGCACTTTCCACTCCACGTATTCCAGTTCATTCATGATGCAGAACTGAAAGACACTTTTCCTAATGTGTGGATAGCTTTGAGGATTCTGCTCATACTGCTGGTCCCAGTTGCGAATGGTGAGTGCAGCTTTTCGAAGCTCAGGCTCATTAAAACATATCTTTGATTGATGATGGCCGACGAGAAACTCACATTGTTGCTATTTTATCTCTTTATCACTGGCCAGTCTTTGGATCTCTCTGATGCTGTGCTTCAGTTTGTGAGGGCAAAGGCAAGAAAAGCGACCTTTTGAACTAAAGGACTGGGGTTAACATTCTACGGCTGTCACCTACAGTAACACTATTTAATACTGGTCCACCCAATGTTAGTGCACAGTTCAATTTCTTGATGTTAGTACATTTCAGTTATTCTTAATTTAAAAGTTTCTGTAAGTTTAGAGGAAACAATTTTTTTATTTGCTTATGTATGCCATGAATAAATGAAGATTTACAGATTCTAGCATGCAAATTTATCGTCTTGTATGACAGTGATAAATCATGCATGCAAATCATGCATCAAAGTCATGAACTGGGCTACAAATGCAATAAAAAATAAGGTATTCAAAAAATTTAACAAATGGAGGCCAGGGCAACATTTGTTCTAGGGCTGGCCCTGTCTACAGGCTCAGGACTTGTCTCCTGATTTGTGACCCACTAGTAAATAGAACTTCCCAGATGCATACCACCTGCCCTAGAGTTACTGACATAGCTGTTAGCTTTGCTCCAGAAAATAGAACTTCCTTGCTAGCAGATGATGGATGATCCAGAAATCTGGTTGGAATTTTTGGACTCTTTGTTTTTAAGGTACTCTAATTTTTCAAAAACATTCTAAATGCAAAGTTTTTGGAAATACAGAAGGTTTAAATTGAGTAGATGGACTATTCTCTGTAACTTGAAATCTTTAAATCATGATTTGAGGACTTCAGTAACTCAGCCAGAGGTTAGGGGTCTATTACAGGAGTGCATGGGTGAGGTTCTGTGGTCTGCAATATGAAGGAGGTCAGACTAGATGATCATGATGGTCCCTTCTGGCCTTAAAGTCTGAGTCCTGAATGATACTTAACAAAAGTTCCAGTCTTCTTTAAAAATATGCCTATTGTGACTATTTGGTTGTGGGGTAGGAAAGCTTTTTTTAGAGATAGTGGTGCTGGAAACAAGTCAAGAAATTAAATTTAATTGTTGGAAATAAAAAAGGTAATAATTGGAGATATACCAATCTCCTAGAACTGGAAGGGACCTCAAAAGGTCATTGACTCCAGCCCCCTGCCTTCACTAGCAGGACCAATTTTTGCCCCAGATCCCTAAGTGGCCTCCTCAAGGATTGAACTCGCAACCCTGGGTTTAGCAGGCCAATGCTCAAACCACTGAGCTATCCCTTCTGTGCCAATCCAAAAATATCTGTGTGGAATTATCTTTTATTTAATGTCCTTGCGAAAACCCTTTACCATCTTAGAGCAAACTCATGACCGTCACTTGGAAAAACTTCAGTTCTTTCCTTTTTGCTGTAAACATACCTGTAAGTTTTGTATTTCCTTTTGACTAATTAACATTAAAATCTTATATTATGGTCTTGTCTATGCTGCTGCTGGGACTACATTAGCAAGAACCAGTTTTAAATTGGTTTCCCTAGTCTATAGTATTTGTAAAAATGGTTCAGGCCTTATCTGTGTTGGACAAAGAAATCACGTTGACACCTGCTAGCAGGAATCATTTTAACAAGATTCACCCCTCAAGTCTACTTCTTATTCTGACATTAATCTGCACTGCTGGCCTTTACGCAGAACTCACAGCAACGCTTAAACACACATTTCCCCCCCCCCATCTCCATTTAATTTTCAGCGTCTGACCCAGAACTTACTGTGACGTTGCACTTCATATGCTTTATGAAAATATGCTTATGAATGTGAATATGATGTAACTGGAATATGCTTTATGCAAACGGGCGGCTCTAGGAATTCTGCCGCCCCAAGCAGGGCGGTGCGCCGCGGGGCGCGCTCTGGCGGTCACCGGTCCCGCGGCTCCGGGGGACCTCTTGCAGACGTGCCTGCGGAGGGTCCGCTGGTCCCGCGGCGCTGGTGGACCTCCCACAGGCATGCCTGCGGATGCTCCACCAGAGCCACGGGACCAGCGGACCCTCCGCAGGCATTTCTGCGGGAAGTCCACCGGAGCTGCGGGACCAGTGGACCCTCCGCAGTCATGCCTGCGGGAGGTCTGCCGGAGCCGCCTGCCGCCCTCCCGGCAAAATGCCACCCCAAGCGCGCGCTTGGCGCGCTGGGGTCTGGAGCTGGGCCTGTATGCAAAAGGTCTCTTGTAAGGTATCATTACAAAGCTCATAACCTACCAAGTGTGTTCATCCTATTTGTTTGCATGTATTATTTCTATGTCTGGAGTTAGGCGAATAAGCTATAACATTGTTTACTAATGTAAACATATTAAGTGGAAGCCCTTAAGGGTGCTTCAGAATCAATGAACTGTAAATGGCTCCGTTTACATGAAAACCTTCCTGTATATGTGTGGGCCAGCCTAGGAAGAATGGAGGCTGGAGTCTCACAGGAAATGTGATGACGTCACCTAATAATGAAATCCATCTTAAATCTGGTCCTTTTCCATTTAGAAGAAGGGGTGGGGACCCAGAGAGACAAAATATTTCCGCTTTGTGCCAAAGCTATAAAAGGGGTTGGAGCAGGACAAAGGGCTGCCAGTCATGTGAAAACCCCTAGTTACCATCTAAGATGTCTGCTGGAACTAACAAGGACTGTATCGGGGAAAGGACTGGGCCCAGACTAGGAAGGAGTCTAGTCTGTGAAAAGAAGCTTATTGGAACATCTCTGAGGGTGAAATATTACCTGTAATCAGTTTCTTAATGTATTAGGCTTAGACTTGTGTGTTTTTGCTTTATTTTGCTTGGCGACTTACTTTGTTCTGTCTGTTATTATTTGAAACCACTTAAATCCTACTTTTTATACTTAATAAAATCACTTTTGTTTATTAATTAACCCAGAGTAAGTGATTAATACCTGGGGGAGCAAACAGCTGTGTGCATCTCTCTATCAGTGTTATAGAGGGCAGACGATTTATGAGTTTACCCTGTATAAGCTTTATACAGAGTAAAATGGATTTATTTGGGATTTGGACCCATTGGGAGCTGGGTATCTGGGTGCTGGAGACAGGTAAATGTGCTGAGCTCTCTAACATGCTGCTTTGGGGGCTTGGCCCAAACCCTGGGTCTGTGTTGCAGCAGGCTAGCGTGTCTGGCTCAACAAGGCAGGGTTCTGGAGTCCTAAGCTAGCAGGGAAAATAGGCTCAGAGGTAATTTCAGCACATCAGATGACAGTCCCAAGGGGGTCTCTGTGACCAAACCTGTAACACTTACATCTTTTTGCAGCTCTTCTAAGCCCTCGGGGCAACATCTTCAGGAACAACTTCTTTGCCATCTTTGACCTGGGTCCTGATCTCACACAGGTGTGTATCAACAGTGACTCAATTGAAAATAGAATTATATGGTGTAAACTTGCTGTAACCCGGATCAGGACTATATCCTTTTGATATTAGTGGGAATTCCATGTGCAAAATGAAGGTAAAATTTAGTCTTTCCTGTTCAAAGCCTTATGTAGTGGCAACTTTGTCTGATTTATGCAATTTCTACTCTCCTCCAGCCATTATACCATGATACCATACACTAGCCCACGCAGAGTAATCTGTAATCTTTTTGAGACTACCCTGTCACGCCACCTTAATTTTAAACATATGCTTAAGTCCCATTGTAGTCAATGGGACTCAAACATGCCCAAAGTTAAACATGTGCGAAAGGTCATTGTTGAATAGGTGTGGACTGCTCAGTCGGTGCCTATAAGTGGAGCTGAAATGCAGTGAAGGGAAGTGAAAGTCCAAAACCACTATAAAAATGTTCCATTGTAATCCTTTTTTTTTTTGGCTGGGGATTTAGAAAATGTAGAAGACAGTACTAAATATTTAATACAGAGTAGGAGATTCTTCGTTTAAACGAGGGATGACCCAGAAAGCAAGAGAAATTCACAGGCTGAGCTTTACATAGCATTAAAATACACTTTGTAAATGCACTAATTTTTGTCAAGAGAAGCCTTTTCCATGCCCACCATCCCCTTCCTTATCAAGTGTTTGGGAAGTTGCGTAACTTAGGTTGATCCCCCCCCCCCCCCCAGCGTAGACCAGGCCTTTGAAAAGTATCACTTTTAATAGAATCTTTTCTCTTTTCTTGTGGCTGGCGGGGTGGGTATCTGATGTCTCAGAACTCAGCAAGCTTGGACTTTTCTGCAGCATTTGGACTGGATAGGTAGGGGCGGTTTGTTTTGTTTTATTTTATATGATGCAAATCGAACCCAAGCCAACTGTTGTTGAGGTTCAGGAAACTTTGCAGTGAAGTGATAAACGCCAATTTGCAGATAGCCAAGATTTAAAAATGATAGAAGTGTTTAATCAGTTCAAGTACCTAAGCCATTGAAGTGTCTTTATAGGAAATATTTACCTCCAGATAAGGGTAATTAGCATTTTCAGAGATGCTAGAGGATGTGTCATTAGCAACTTCAGTAATAACCAAGGATTTTAATTTTCAGTTGCCACAGATCAATTGGAATATTCAAGCACTGAATGATGAAAAGGGATGAGATTGTGTTAATTTTAATAGAAGATCAGTTTTTATATTCCTGTGTGTTAGGGACAACTGGTGAGGGTTACGTTTTAGAATCTCCGCTCCTGTAAAGAATGTATAGTAAGGGAAGAAATTATAAAGGGTACTGTCATTTGGGAATTTATCTGTATTGTGTTAGTGCCTAGGAGCCTCAGTCATGGACCAGGTGCTGTACATTGTACTAGGTGCTGTACAAACACAAAGCAAAACAGACAGGCCCTGCCCCAAATAACTTACAATCTGAGTAGTGATCTAAATAGGCTCATACTCTAATGTGGTTTCAAATTTCAGCTGTTGGAAGCGATTTTTGGACACAAATAGAAGCAAATTAAATCAGTTAGGACTGAGTTCTAATCCTGGTTCTGATAGTGTGTGACTGTGACCATAGCAACTTTCTGAATCCAGTTTTCCCATCTATTAACTGGTGGGTGGTGGTTGTGGGAGGATTTTAATTATCAGCCCTGCCCATTCAGCCTAAGTGCTGAGTCTAAGTTTAGGTTATTTCCCAACTGTCACCAGTAAATAAAAGCTTTGGAGGCCAAATTCTGCTGTTGGTTACACCTATGCAACTCCATTGTCTTGGGTCATTTCCCTTTTGTGACACCTATGTATGATGTTTTAAAGGAGTTTCGTAGATTCATAGCATGAAATCCTGGCCCCATTGAAGTCAGTGGCAAAAATCATTGACTTCAAAGGGGCCAGGATTCACCTACGCATTTTAAGGCTGGAAGGAACCATTATGATAATCTTTTCTGACCTCTTGCATAGCACAGGCCATATAATTTTACCCAGTAGCCTAAGTTCCAATCTGTAGCACAGGTGTAACTGATTAAAATTTACTAAACGACTTTGGTGATGATGCACAAGAAGGAATAGAATCCAGCTCCCTTTCTGAATTGTGTGGGCTCTGTAGGGATAACAGGAATAAAAAGTAGTAAAAACTTATTTTTATGTTCCATGTAAATAGATCTGACTCTGAATACACACAGAGCAGATCTGTTGAGTAGGAAGGTGCAATTTTTACATAATCACTTTCAAAATAGAAGTTATCAAATTCCATATAGCCATCTAATTTTTGCTTAAATACATTAGTACCATTGGACTACCTAAGTAGGATGTTCATTCCAGCTGTTCTCGTTAAAATAATACAATTTTAATTTCTGCTTACCTACAGTGCCTCTTCACTTAAACCTGTGTTTCCTCTAATTCTGGTCTCCTCAATGTCCTCAGACCATCAAGTTCAATTTTAGAATCTTTTGAGAGTGTAACTACTTCAATCCTTCCTCTCTTAAAACAAAGTATCCCCAATTTTTTTTAAACAATCTCGTCTAATCCGTAAATCCATCCTTTCAATTTATCAATTTATTTGGCCTATGCTTACTGTCTTCTGCTTTGATGGTCAGAAGTGGACACTGTATTTCAAATACAATCTAATCAGTGCTGTGTAAAATGACATGCTATCCATGATAGCACAGTATCCTTGGATTTATATAATATGTCCTTCTTTGTTGCCTTCTTTACTACTAAATACAGTCAACCAAAAATGTAATGTTTGAGTCTACCAGTACGCCCAGCGCCTTTTCCTCTGCCACGTTAATTCATTTGATGTAATTTAAAACTGTATTTACTTTGGGCATTATCTCTACCTAAGGGCATCATTTTACATTACATTTCATATTGCACCTCTGAGTCTGTTTGTCTAATCCATCCCTCTAAGTCTTAACTATTTTCTCTATTTTGATATTATCTGCATATTGTATCTTTGTCTGAATTAGTGATAAAAATACCAGACCAGTTCCTGGTGGTCAGTTGGCAATACGTGTTCCAGTACAGAACCCCATGGTGCTCTGCCTCACCAAATTCCACAAAGAATACAGATCTTTAATTCCCATTCTGTTTTCTACCTACCAATCAGTCCCCAATTCATTTTAATAATGTATTACCTAACCCAGTGGCTCTCAGACTACTGTACCCCTGGTTCAGAACCACTGGCCTAACCCATATTTTGTTGGTATACAAACTAATACATTGTGTAAAACTTCTGAAAATTTAGACATTATGGAGAAGTGAAAATTCCTCCTATTATTCTGGTCAGTTACCTTCTTCTTGTAAACCTAATTTTATCACTTCTTGACCTCATCAGAATGAAACCAATCCTTCTCAGAGTTCCAATGGCACATCTTATCCTGGGAAAGAATGTTTCTAGAAAGCTTGGACCAAATCATACAACGTTTCAGAGATACCAAGCTTTTTAAATGTCCCTGTCATTCACATTTTTTAGGCTAGAGATATTCCTGAGATAGATTAAACTGTATAAGGAATAGATAAGGTTGGCTCAGAATTTGTGTTTCTAACATGGTGCAATGGGTTACTTGGATAATTTTAATTCAAGCATTTCCATACTTGGAATGTTCTGTGTAGTTTATAAAGATGAACTTTAACTTGACATTTGCATGCATGGTTTCTGAGTTCTCTTAAGGGTATTTCTTGTGATTGAAAGAATCCGTCATTTAATTTAATCCTTAACTTCTGGTTAGCAAAGTTTTTACTGGGAACATTAATACTTCCTGTCTATCTAGACCAGTGGTTCCCAGACTTGTTCCACCGCTTGTGCAGGGAAAGCCCCTGGTGGGCCAGGCCGGTTTGTTTACCTGCCACGTCTGTAGGTTCAGCCGATGGTGGCTCCCAGTGGCCGCAGTTTGCTGCTCCATGCCAAGGGGAGCTGCTGGAAGCGGTGCCCAGTACGTCCCCTGGCCTGCACCACTTCCAGCAGCTCCCATTGGCTTGGAGCAGTGAACTGCAGCCACTGGGAGCCGCGATCGGCCGAACCTGCAGATGCGGCAGGTAAACAAACCAGCCCGACCTGCCAGGGGCTTTCCCTGCACAAGCTGCGGAACAAGTTTGGGAACCACTGATCTAGATTAATAGCTATATTTAACATGATTGATCTTTCACAAATTCTTCTTTAATTTCAATCTTCTGATTTCAATTATATATTTTATTGCATTTTACACCCAATTCACCCTGCAGAGCCAACATGCTTAGAGAGAAGGAGCTGGATTCTAGTCCTTCCTGTGTATCATCAACAAAATTGATGACTGAATTCCAATTACAATACACTCCCGTTATCTGAATTGCCTTGGAGACATCCAAACCTTCTGCATAACTGGGTGTTTGGCTAACCAGAAGCCCTATTAACTAACATAGGGCTACATGGGGGGACCACGGTGTAGATTGAGATAACTAGGATTTTTAGTAAAGGAAGGCTGGATAATTAGAATTATACTGTAATTACAGTTGTTTTAACCCACTGAAGGCAATGGGGGTTTTACATATGTGGCTGAGGACAATGGGGGTCACTAAAAGTTTGCATGCAGAATTTATTCTTGGTGATGAACTGCACAAAAAGAAAAGAACCCAACTCGATGCTAAGAGCTCAATGTGAGTTTGCAGGGCTGGGAGTTACAAAAAATTCCCCCACCTTATTTATTTATTTATTTGCAAATTGAGCATATTTGATACAGAAATCCTCGAAACTTGGGGCCTCATAATGCCATTTTAAAGTCACTTTTCAGAGTAGAACCTCACTTTTAATTTTGTTCTAGGAGAAAAGGGTGTGTCTCAGGGTTTTTAGGGGAGGAATAATCTGTTTGAAAATTTAAGGTATATATGTTTATGTATGTATATATTATGTATATGTTTTTTGTTTCTAGAGACTCCAACAATGTCCCATTTCAATAAAGCCGAGCAAGATGACTGGATGACTGTTTATCTGAAGTATCTCTTGTTTGTGTTTAATTTCTTCTTCTGGGTAAGTGTGACTTCTTGGTAATTCTACGGAATAAACTTGTTATAAAGACACCTTTTGTTTGCTCACTTGTCTAACTTGAAATTACTTATTTCGGATTAAATTTGTTGTGTTCTGCATAGTGGAACTGGAAGAAGGTATGGAGCTGGCTAGGTGGGTGCCTGACAGTTGTGTTCAGTGATGCTTCGTAGCCCCAAGGGATCATGATAAACTGGGTGGGGGAGGTGGTTAGGCAGCATATGTTTCTGGTAACATCTGAGACCCTGATTCAGCAGGTCATCTCTATTCAGCAAAGCATCCTTAACTTTAGGCAGGTGCTTAATCATTGACTACAGTGGGACTTAAACAAATGCTTAAAGTACTTTGCTGAATAGATATGGACTTAACTCAAAGCATTGATATCAGTGGGAGTTAGGCTCCTAATATGCTTAGGCACTTAAGAAAATCCCATTAATCCTAAGTGACTTTCCCACAGGCACTCAGCATTTTAGTGGCAAAGCTGCTCAGGGTACGGCTACAGTGCTGTTAAACACCTGTGGCTATCCTGTGTCAGTTGACTCGGGCTCGCAGAGCTCAGGCTACAGGGCTGTTTAGTTGCCATGTAGACGCTTGGGCTTGAGCCCTGGCTCTGGGGGCCTCCCCATCATGGGGTCCCAAAGCCTGGGTTCCAGCTTGAGCCCGAATAGCTACACCACAGTTAAACAAACCCAAAGCGTGAGCCCAAGTCGGCTGACTCAGGCCAGCCGCAGTGTTTAATTGCGGTGTAGATCTACCCTCTGGGTCAGATTGTGAGCCCCTTGCTCATATTGGTGAGCACTGACTCCTCACATAAATAATTACTCACCAGTGTGACCAAAAAGTTCACAGTCTGGCCCTAAGCAAATAAACCCCTCATCCATTCACAGTCCTGTGTGTGCACTGAGTGAACAAAGAGTCTGAGTCTGCCTACTCTGCAATCAGGGGTACGGTAGCTTGCAGGAGTAGACATACCTTAGCTAGCTTTCATCTAGCTAGCTCGGGTCCTGAAGCAGTGAAACTGCAGCAGTGCATGCTTCAGTGCAGGCTGTACAAGCCCACTTGGAACCCTGGATAGTCACTCACGGGGCTAGCCCGTGCTGAAGCACACACTGCTGTGGCTTCATTGCTCTGAGACCCAAGTTGGCTAAATTAAAGCTAGCTCACGTATATCTACATGAGCCGCAATCCATAATTGCAGTATAGACATACCCTTAAAATCCCCTTATCAGGGTAGGGAGCTACTGTTGCTGCTTGGACTTTTATTTCTTCGCTTACCCAGAATGACAGTGGCTGAACAGGAATATGTGGTTTTGGGTTTTTTTCTTAAGCCCTATTTATAGGAGACTTTACACTTTTTATTTATGGTTGCAATAGATGAATTGTTCTTTCAGCTGTATTTATATTTTTGATGTTATTTTATGTAGGGTAAATTTGCCACATATATAGTTTGCCTTTTCTTAAATAGTACCAAGGCCCACTTTACATAATTAATATCTTTAGATTTTCTAAAAACTATTCCTAATTCTATTGGGCTGTGTTTAAAAGAGAACATTTGATTTCTTTGTGCTCTGTTCATCTCCATAAAAATGCCTTCTAACAGGTGGTTGAGAAAGGAAGGCGAGCGTGTAGAAAAGCATATAGTTCCTGATTCCACAGGACCTGAAAGCTATGGGTTAAATGAAGGGCTTTCCTTGCTTCCTCACTATTTTAAGAATCACTTTTAGCCACAGCTTACTTGGAGGCTTTTCATGCCGCTCACATATTGCCTCTGTTCACTCTATCCCTTAGTACATCATTATATTTAATCTTAACAGCTGTTCAAGCTTTAGAATCTTCTTTTGATCTACTTGACTCCAAATAGAACTTGATGGTTCTTATATCAATTTCTTTGGGAAATGATGTTAAAAAGCTGTGTGCAAAAACTAATGAACTGCAAATTATATCTGATCGTTTGAAGGAAAATCCACTACACATGAAAGAAGTTTTTGAAAGTCATATTTAAGCTTTTAGTATTAGAAGGATAGTTTTGTACAAGACTTAAATAGTTTGGATGTTCATGTTAGGTTCCTCTTATTTCTGGAAACAATGTTGGAGAAGACATTTGAGACATCATTGCAGATTACTAATCGTTTTCCCGATGCCTTCTCGATCCTTTCAGACTTCTCATTTTAATTCAGTTTTATGTTGTACTTAGAGAACAACTTTTATGCCACTAGTTGATGGGGAGAGAGTAAGGCGCTTCAAGTTGGGCATGCCAAAATGAAGTCACCTCTAATGAAAGGCCACTTTTTAACATCTCTCCTGATGATGCTCCATAGAATCACAAAAAAGCAGCTACTGGTGTTAAAAATCTGAGTTTGCATCAGTTTGTTTATATCAGTGCCTCTTTCTGCATAATTTAGAGTGCATGCAAACGTCGGGTACAAATGGAAAGAAACTTCTGATTTTTTTACTGCAATGATAAGTAAACCTTTAAATGTCTCACCTGCTGAAATAGAAATACCTAGTAATGAAAGTCTAGATGGGCTAGAAAACAATTCTACAATAGCTTGTATACCTCTGGATTTCAGTAGTATGCTAGGCTTTGCTGTACCATTTCAGGTGTATTAACTAATCACTGCTTTTTAGCCAGCATGGACAGCATTCTTCTCCTGTCACTTTTTTTCTCTCTTCAGACTTTATTGGTATGGAGCATTCTGAACTGGCTGAAAATGTTTTGAGAGCTGTGTCTGAAGAATTTGTCGGTTTTGTTGTTTGTTTTATTTTTCTCTCTTTGAAAATTTTCTCTTTGAAATTTGCCTGCTGAGTGACCTAGGGCAAGTCTCTTCACCTCTCCCTCCGTTCACCTCAGTGTCCCCATCTATAAAATGGAGATAATGATATGGACTAGGACTGTCGATTAATTGCAGTTAACTCACACAATTAACTCAAAAATATTAATCGTGATTAAAAATTAATCACAGTGTTAAACAATAGAATACTAATTGAAATTTATTAAATATTTTTGGATGTTTTTCTACATTTTTAAATCTATTTATTTCAATTACAACACAGTATACAAAGTTGACAGTGCTCACTTTATATTATTTTTTATTACAAATATTTGCACAGTAAAAATGATAAACCAAAGAAATGATATTTTTCAATACACCTCAGACAAGTACCATAATGGAATCTCTTTATCGTGTAAGTGCAACTTACAAATGTAGATATTTTTTTTGTTACATAACTGCACTCAAAAACACAAGAATATAAAACTCAGTCCTACTTCTTGTTCAGCCAATCACCAAGAGAAACAAGTTTGTTTACATTTATGGGAGATAATGCTGCCCACTTCTTATTTCCAATGTCACCTGGAAGTGAGAATAGGCGTTCGCCTGGCACTTTTGTAGACGGCATTGCAAGGTATTTACGTGCCAGATATGCTAAACATTTGTATCCCCCTTCATGCTTCGGCCACCATTCCAGAGGACATGCTTCCATGCCGATGGTGCTCATTAAAAAAATAATGCATTAATTACATTTGTGACTGAACTCCTTGGGGGAGAATTGTATGTCTCCTACTGTGTTTTACATGCATTCTGCCATTTATTTCATGTTATAACAGTCTTGGATGATGACCCAGCACATGTTATTCATTTGAAGAACACTTTCACTGCAGATTTGACAGAACACAAAGAAGGTACCAATGTGAGATTTCTGAAGATAGCTACAGCACTGAACCAAGATTTAAGAATCTGAAGTGCCTTCCAAAATCTGAGAGGGATGAGGTATGGAGCATGCTTTCGGAAGTCTTAAAAGAGCAACACTACGATGCAGAAACTACAGAACCTGAACCACCAAAAAAGAAAATCAACCTTTCTGCTGGTGGCATCTGACTCAGATGATGAAAATGAACATGCGTCGATCTGCACTGCTTTGGATTGTTATAGAGCAGAACCCGTCATCAGCATGGCGTGTGTCCTCTGGAATGGTGGTTGAAGCATGAAGGGACATATGAATCTTTAGTGCATCTGGCACATAAATATCTTGCAACACTGGCTAAGACAGTGCCATGCAAACACCTGTTATCACTTTCAGGTGACATTGTAGACAAGAAACGGGCAGCATTATCTCCTGCAAATGTAAACAAACTTGTTTGTCTGAGCAATTGGCTGAAGAAGAAGTAGGACTGAGTGGACTTGTAGGCTCTAGAGTTTTACGTTGTTTTATTTTTGAATGCAGTTATTTTTTTGTACATAATTCTATGTTTGTAAGTTCAACTTTCATGATAGAGATTACACTACAGTACTTGTATGAGGTGAATAGAAAAATACTATTTCTTTTGTTTTTTACAGTGCAAATATTTGTAATAAAAAATAAATAAAAAGTGAGCACTGTACACTTTGTATTCTATGTTGAAATTGAAATCAATATATTTGAAAATGTGGAAAATATCCCAAACTACTTAAATAAATGGTATTCTATTATTGTTTAACAGTGCGATGAATCACGCGATTAATTGTGGTTAATTTTTTTTAATCACTTGACAGCCCTAATGCAGACCTCTTTGGTAAAGTGCTTTCAGATCTACTGATGCAAAGTGCTACATAAGATTTAGGTACTATTACCATTTATTACACTGTGTCACCTTAATCACTGTGACCAGTTGTGCTACCCTTAGTAAGTACTCATCAAGGGGACTGAGTTGAGTAAGCCCACCGAAGTCAGAGAGACTACTTGAGTGAGTAAGTGTTCACCACAGTAAGTAAAATCTTGCCCCACAGGGTCTTAAAGGTCTGGTCATGCCCACTTAATCTGCATGTGGGGGATACTTTTATATGCACAGATCTCCCCCTTTTGCATGAAGAATGGGGAGAGGAGTCAGCCATTCTTTACAGGTCTGGGATTCCACATAGTGGGAGCAGATGAACAGTGATCATCTTTCATGCTGAGGCAATGTTAAAGCTAGGATGGTATATGCAGGTAGAATACTAGGAAGCATACCATGGAGGAGATCAGAAGAAGCACCATATTCTTCAGAGTGTATTCCCCACGACAACCATCTATATTACAGAGAACTGTTTTGGCTGTGCAGAGCCATCTGCACACACATCCAGGCTGCTGCCAGAAAACACACAAAGGCTATTTTATTTTTAAACATGGAACTTATGTGCAGAAGTTCAAGCACATAATGTACTTTACGTCTCCTTCATACTGAATGATAAGACATATTTATAATACTATTGTTTAGAGACCACGGGTCAAATTCTTGTTTTTACACAAGGGATGAATTTGGAAACTTGGCCTCACGATTAACATCACAAGTATTATAAATTTGTATTTGTGAACTATCTATAGGCCCCCAACCGAGAAAGGTTATGCTAAATGGTATAGATACTTAGTAAGAAACAATCCCTAGCCCATAGAGCTTGCAGTTTCAATAGCGATGACAAAGAGTGAGAGGTCACGCACAGTAGGTAAGTAATAGAGCTTGGAGTAGAACCCAGATCTATCCACTAGACCAAACTGCTTTTCGATAATGGCAAAGTTGTAGCTTCATACTCTCAGAGGTCAAACCCTGGGGTCTCTTTTCAGTTTCTATTTTTAATCAATGGGAGCTTTTCCTGAGTAAACACTGAATAAGGATGTCAGGTTTGGCCCACTACATTAATGCAATTGTGCTGTTAATATAGTTTTTCTCAAATATATATCTCTACAGTGGTTTTTCTGTTTGTTTGTTTTTTGAAATTGCAAACTATGAAGTAGTTGGCACAGATGGGCTATGTGGTAACATTTTTAAATAGAATTTGCTTTTAAAGCACTGCTAAAATAAATTTTATATTGATTTCCCACAAAACATTTTTTTGGACCCCACTGGATTTTCAGAGCAGGAATTTGGTATGCAATTATTTAAAATAAAAAAAAGGATTAATCACAAACCTTGTTGGAATTTTAACAATGCTGCATTCAGTCTGTTCAGATTTCAGCATATGGGATGACTGAATAAATACAAAAAAAAGAGGCGTGAGACTTGATTAAGGTCAGTACAGATGGTAGCACGGGCTCACTTAAGAGGCCTTTGCTTTCAAAGTCCAATTTCTAATTGACGAAACCTAGAGAAAAGGAGAAAACCTCCATCTTTCAGAAAGGGGGGAAATGGTTTGTCATTTAGGACATAGAGAAAGTAACTGCATTTAAACTCTTTTCACATTGTTATTTGTATTGCAGTAGCACATAGGGGACCAGTCATGGATCAGGACCCCCATTGTGCTAGGCACTGTATAAAAACAGAACCACAGCAGAACACAGACCCTGCCCATAAATAAACAGACCCTGCTTTCTAAAGTAAAAGTTCATTTGATAGATTAGTGACTCCTTCCTGAGGAAGGAATAAGGATGCAAGGAGGGAGTATAGCTGTGGGATTTGTAAAGCAGATACAATGCCATTTTCTAAAAGTGTGGGTCATCCTATATTCATTCCCACAGGAGTCTGCGTTACATGAGCCTCAATATCTCTCCACTCTTGCCGACATCCTTGCATCTTAGATTTGCAGTTCTGAAGAGTAAGATCTTGTTTGCAGCTGGTTTTAAAAGTCTCATGTGGGATTAGAAATTCATGTTTTGTTTTAGACAGGGCTCAAATGGTGATATATTGTTAGTGTGAATGGTTTCAAGGCACTGGTGTGGACACACTTCTGCTTGCCCCAGAATGGCTCCCTGAAGGATCTGTGTCTACTGGTTCGAGTTGGAGATGGCTCCTGAGAGATCTGGGTTCCATTTTCAGTTCTGCCACTGAACTGCATGCAAAGTTGGGCAAATCATTTAGACCAACATTGTCTCAAGGGGCACCTACTCTTGGGTACCTCCATTTTTGTGGGTTCCAAAAAAAAACAACCAGGCCCTAGGTGTTTCTAGTTGAAGGGCTGAGTACCTACAACTGCTATTGACTTCATTTGGAATTGTGGGCGCTCAGTGCGTCTGAAAATCGGGCCCTAGGTGTTTCAAATTGAACAGCCAAAAATGGATACACACGTACACATTGGCACTACACAGTTGCTTTGCGTGGCTCCTTCAGTTGGATGAGAAATTCCCTTTAATTAACAGCTGTGAATGGAGGATTCATTTAGAGGAAGTAAATGTATTTCATTTTGATTTATTTATTTATTTTTTGTTCTGAGTTGGGGCAGTGCCGCAGATGATTCAAGCAAGAGGAGGAGGAGCTAATGCAGAGAATAATGTAGACTAATCTTGCCATTAAATTTTCTGATTGACTGTAGGCTGTCACAGTGACATTAACAGACGGAAAGGAAAGGAGATTTTTAAAGAATTCAGGATATCATCAATAATCTGAAAGGAAAAAGCTAGAAAATTAAACCCCATAAACTTACCGTGACAGCTAATTAAGAATACCTCATTAGTATCACAGAAGTTATGCATAGCACAGAACAAAAAAATTGTGTGACAGTGTTTTGTCTGTAGGGGGAAAAGTATGGATAAATAGCAAGGTGTAAAAGTGTACTTGGCACCCTAGAGTAGTGTTTTTAAAATGTAAAATTCAGCCCGTGCTAAGGTAAAACAGAACACAAACTCTGACAGGTGAGATGTAACACTGAGAGCAAAGGGAACTTTGGACCAGAAGAAGTAGCAAAAGATATAAAGACAATAATTAGACATTTTAAGTACATCAAGATTCAGAAGCCTGCAGGAGAGGCAGTGGATTCACTAGACTGCCAGAGGGAAAATCAGAGAATAGATTACAGAGAAGCTAAATGATTTCTTTGCATTGGTCTTCAGAACACAGCATGATGGGGAAGTACTTTCCCTAGGGTTATTCTTTACAAGTTGAAAGAAGTGATGAAACAACTCTGGAAATTAAATTGCATTAAATCATCAAGACTGGATTCTATTCATCTGAACATTCTTAAGGAAATAAAGAATGAAGCATCTCAGCTGCTAACAAATATATACTGTAATATTTAAACAGCTACTATGCAAGAGGCTAGGAGTGTGGTCCACTTTATATCTATCTCTAAGGGCTTAATCCTATGAGGTGCTGAGCTGCCTCAACTCCCACTAATGTAGGCTGGAGTTGAGGGGTTCAGTATCTCAGGAAACAAGCTTCAAAAGAGGTGACAGTAACAATAATGCATAGTTTTAATATAGCGCTCTTCATTCTCTAGATCTCAAAATGCTTCACAAAGGAGGTAAGTATCGAGGGCACCCAGCAGGCAAGTGGCAGAGCAAAACCAGAACTCAGGTCCATTCCTGAGACCCTGAGTGCCAGTCTAGTACCCTAGGCGCCAGACCACGCTGCCTCTCAAGTGGCATCTTGGCCATTATAGACCAGTGAACAATATAGGCCGTTACAAATCAGTATCTGGAAATATAGTTGAGAAGATTACTAATTATAAAGCATGTTGGTGAGTAAAAGTTGGTAGGATCAAACCATTCCAGCTTTTACTAAATCGTGCTTCTCTGCCTTATTGGAATTAACTAACTAATGGCTAGATGAAAAGCGTTTTAAATGCACTAAAATAATAAGCAAATGATTTATTTAGACTTTCAAGAGGCTTTTGACAGAATCCTTCAGAGAATCGGTAACCACCAGGTAAAAATTAAAGACCTGCCATGGGTTTTTTTTTAAAGTGGGTTAAAAGATAGGAATATAAATGTAGGGATAAATACTAGGATCTGTACTTTTCATTATATTTATGATCTGAAACAGGGATGAATCATGAGGTAGCAAAGTTTTCTGGAAAAAAATTAAGTCATTCAAATTCATACCACAACTAGGTAATTGGGTAACCCAATGGGAGATGAAATTAAATGTAGACCTGTACCTTATAATATTCCTTATGTTGCCCTGTTTTGAGCTGAGTAACACAGAAAATACTATGTCGCAATATACGTAGCTGGAATGTATGTCCCAACCTTCAGTGCTCTGGTCATCTCATACAAGACATAGCAGATATAAAAGAGTTCCAGAGGCATGCCTCCAAAATGAGTAGAAGTGTAAAGGGCTCTTCTATACAACAAGTGATTAAAACACTAGGGACTTGTCTACATAGTGGGGTAATGCACACCACGGAGATGTGATTTCTAAGGCTCACTAATGAGTTCCATGTTCATTGGTCTGTTTAGACAAGTGGTTCTCAAACTTTTGTACTGGTGACCCCTTTCACATAGCAAACCTCTGAGTGCGACCCGCTCCATATAAATTAAAATCAGTTTCATATATATATTTAACACCATTACAAATGCTGAAGGCAAAGCGGGATTTGCGGTGGAGGCTGACAGCTCGTGACCCCTCAGGTAATAATCTCGTGACCCCCTGAGGGGCCCCGGCCCCCAGTTTGAGAACCCCTGGTTTAGACCCTTCGGGTGCACACTAAAGGTTCCCTAATGCGGTTTAATATGCTGCTGTTTGTACTACATTAAAGCACACTAGGGAATCTTTAGTGGGCACCAACAGGGTCTACATGGACCAATTAATGTGCAACATGTTAGTGCGCTTTAGAAATCACCCCCCTGTACTGTGCATTACCCCACTGTGTAGACAAGTTCTATGTGGGAGGAATAAAAGTAGATTAGCTAGTTGCAGTATTTACTATAATTAATATATATAAAAAGACCACTGATTCCATTTGCTGGTGACCCTTTTTGTTCATGAATATTTAGTGCAGGAACATTTGCAAAAAGCAAAACCATTGCGAACAATAGTGAAAATAAATACACATGGGTGCTTTTATCTAGAAATGGAAATGCTCTTACAGGGTTTGTTTGTTTTTTTTAAATAAAAGCTCTTTCATGAATAGCTTGTAAAAATAATAAACACCTCCAAATGATGGACGTTCCTAACAGTCATGCTACAGTTTGCTGGCATAGGAAGAATATGAGGCTAAATTCACCATTAGCTATTCAGTGTCCATTGAAGTTAAACAGAGCTGTTCAATTAACTTCAGTGGTATTTGGATCAGGCCTCAAATAAATTGTTTTCTACAAAGAGATTGCCCAACTCTGCCACTCGCCCTATTCCAGAATGTAAAGGCAAAACTGACAAGGGATACAAGGAAATACTTTTTGTGTAACTTTTAATCTGTGGAACTCTCTGCCACCAGATATAATTGTGGTAAACAGGTGAGTAAGACAAAAAAAAAAGCATACATTTTTATATGAATGAGCCTCTTTAGTTTGGTCATTGTCCTAGGCAGGATATTGGACTAGCTAGACCATTGGACTTTTCCAGAATGACACATCTAATGTTGTCCACTTTTTTCTTGACTGAAAATGTTGTGGTTATAAAGTTTTCCTAGCCATCTTAGTACCTAGTAAGTCATTTGCATATTCTAATGAGAGACTTTCTGTCTTCCAGCATTTTTCAGATATCTCAATACCCAAACAACCCGGGTCTGACTACTACAATGAGTGTTAACAACTATAGTGAGTAATTTGCTTGTCTGTTTATCCTGGTGTCAGAACTCCAGAACAAGAACATTAGTCCTCAGGCTAGTGTAGAGAGTCTGCTTTCAAACCTGGTATCTACATGTCTGTTTGATTTTTGCCCTCCTTTGAAACAGGAACTGGGATGAGAACAGCAGCAGGTGGCACAGCAGCCCCAGCTAAAAGCTTTATCAGCTTTGTGACAGGTCTGCTCAGGATCACAGTTGGTTCTGACTGCTGTGTTTCTCTGTCTCCCACAGCAGAATGTGAGTGCATGGGCATCATTCACTGGGCTGTACATGCTGGTCTTGATTCTGATCTCACTTACACCAGTTTTAAAACTAATGTGAAAAGAGAGTGAAGCTCAGTATTCTAGGTATAATCACACAAGACTATGTAGGCCTGATCCAGCAAAGTATTTAAGTGTGTGCTTAACTTTAAGCATGTGATTCATCAATGGAGCTACTCTGGTGCTTAAAGTCAGACATGCACTAAAGTACTTTGCCAGGATAAGGACCATAGAGGAGTAGAAAAACCTAGGTCTATGAAATGATGCTTTGGAATATGTAGCTCAAAACCACACTGGTTTCCGCCCTACCTGCCACATCATATTTTAAGTTTGCATCTAATTTGCTGTCCCCATTAGATGTCCTTTGGTATTATTACTTTCTGAGTTTCTTCAAATTCCTTCCAAATGCTGTCAAGGTGCTCAGGGAGCTGAACAACATATTAAAGGGAATAATTATGGTAAAATAAAAACACAAGAGCAACCCTCATTAAAATTGAAGCAAATAAAACCAGCTAAATATCTCTTTTTTTCAGATGTTTTCCCCAACTTGCATTTTTCAGGTCTGAAGCTTATTTTGCTCCCCTAATGTCCAGCTTTTTTCAGCTATTGTGTATTGTTCTGTTCTCATTTATTTTTAAGACCCCCATCCTTTGTGGATTTCATTTATGGTCTGATAATCCACTTTTTTCCCCAAATCATGAATGAATGTTAAATAAAACAGGACCCAATAGCAATCTCTGGAGCACGCCATTAGAGACATTAGCCCGTGATATGATGCATTGCTGTTGATCACTCAGTACCTCATCTCTGTCTGGGCAGATATCGTTTTGATAACATGCTCATCATGCTAGTGTCTGAGCACCTTACACTTTTTGCTGCGTATGCTTGTTGCTGTTACTTGTATTACAGTCGCATGTAGAGACTCCACATGAGATCAAAGCCCCATTGCACTAGACACTGTACAATCTCTGCCTGGAAAAGCTTACAATTAAAATGGACAAGACAAGGATGGGTGAGGAAACAGAGAGGTGAAGTGATTTGCCCACGGTCACAGAGCAGTTCCCTGGCAGAGCCTAGAATAAAACCCACCTCTCCTGAGTCCCAGTCCACTTCCTTATCCTTTGGACCAGGGTCATTCTTGCTCTCCAGTCCACTGTATGAAGTAATTGATCCTTCAGGCAATTTTTGATCTGTGTGTCAAAGCTTGTTTCCAACCCAGTTTCAGTGTTGGTCATCCTTGGTGTACAGGATGGAAAATTTATCAGTGAATCAAAGCACAATGTCGGTAGCTTTTACAAGCTCATGTTTGTTTACTACAGTACCAATTATGATTTTGAAACAAACCACAGCATGTCAGAATGGATCAGAGACCAGCAGATTGTTTCCACAGAGTGGATGCTGTTGTAATACCGACGCTGTAGCTGACATTTATAGTTACTGGCCTTTCTTCTTAATTATGAAGTCTGGTAAAAGCCTAGGGCAGATCAAGTTTTGTTGCAAAATGCAGCGGGATGAACTTCAAGTGTGTTATATCCTTGGGGCAGCCGGTGTAGGAAGCAATCACTTGAGGCCAGAGAGCAGACAGCTAACCAAAACCTCCATTTTATTTACAGATAAAGAGAGTTCACTCAGCCGGTTGAAACCGGCTGAGCTATCCCTTAATAGTCTAACTCAGTTGCCATAGTAACAAAACCCATGACAACCAAATACACAACATATTCCTCCCCCCCTAATAAGAACATCCCCTAAATAAAACACACACTAAACTAGAGAAGGAGGGTAGACTGCCTCCATTCCCGGCTAAACCCTGGGGATTATTTTGCCCCATAACCGTGGGTTCGCCCTAACTAAAGATCCAGCCGATGAGGAGGCCTTCTGTCTCTAGGTGGATTACGGTGAACTTCTGGTGTTGTTGCACCTGAAAGTACTAGGGGCTCAGGGTCCGCAGCACGAATAGGTGAGGAGGTGGTATCAGCTCGTGCTGGGCAAAGGGGTATCTCAGCTGCCGGCAGTAGTGGAGGAGAACAGTCAGGAACAGGTGACTCATGATTCGGTGTCTCACCAGGAGGGGTGAAGTCAGACCCCTCAACTGCAGATGGGTCCTGAAGACTGGCATGACCTGGCAACAGCTGATCTACATGTCGCCGCCAGGTAAGATTCTCTGCAGTCCGGACTGTATAGGAAACAGGTCCTGTTTGAGTGATGACTGTGGCTGGGACCCATTTAGCTCTGGAAGTATAATTCCGAAGGGTAGGCGACAGTATCGATAAAGCCCCTTATGAGTCACAATAGTCAACAGCTCTTGGGACTTTTCATCGACGTGCATCTGTAAATATGCTTGACTCAGATCAATCTTACTGAACTTTTGTCCCCCAGCCAGGCCTGCGAAGAGGTCATCGATGCGGGGAAGCGGGTATTGCTCTGCACACAACACTGGGTTGACAGTGACTTTAAAATCACCGCAAATCCGGAGAGAGCCATCTTTCTTCACTATTGGAACGATAGGAGTGGCCCATGAGCTATGGGTAACTGGTATTAGGACTCCATTGGTGACCAGGCGCTCCAGTCTGCTTCAACTTTTGGCCTGATGACATATGGCACAGTTCGGGCTTTCAGATATTTTGGTGGACTGCCAGGTTTAATGTTCAACGTCACAGTGATTCCCTTCATACTTCCCAAATCATCTCCAAAAACAGCAGCATGTTTCCTTAGTATAGGGGTTAGACTGGTTTCTTCTTTAGTCATCCGGTGCACTTCTGCCCAGTTCAGCTGAATCTTCCCAAGCCAAGACCTACCCATTAAGGCTTGGTAGTTACCTCTCACCACAAACAGTGGCAATTTAGCCGCCTGTCCATTGAGCTCCACCTTAACATCAATAGTGCCCAACATGGGCACAGCTTCACCTGTATACATCTTCAGAACAGTTTTTGTTGCCTTAAGCGGAAGATGCTGTAGCTTTTCCTTATACACAGTCTCAGGAACCAGCGAGACAGCTGCACCGGTGTCTAGTTCCATGCGTATAGGTTTGCCCTCCAATAAGGGGGTTACCCAGTATTCATGTGAGCCCGCTGCCAAAGACAAAACATGCAGAGGCACTTCCTCTTGTGAGGAGGTGTCACCTTGATCATCCTGGGTCTGCTCTAGGGTATGCAAGGTTCCTCTTTTTGTCGGCCAGACCACAGGCCTCTTTTTCTTTTGTTTACAGGCATACTCAATGTGTCCCTTTTTGCCACAGTGTCGACACACCAGGTCCTTACACCAGCATTCTGATGCCTGGTGACCCAGCTTACCACAGCGGTAACATTCTTGACTCTGCACCGTTTTGTGGGTCAGTTCTTGTGACACTTTTTGCACCCTAGGGGATGCACCGATGTATTGTGCCTCCCTTGTAGCCAGTTCCATGGAGACAGCAATATCAACAGCCTTCTGTAATGTAAGCTGAGCCTCTGTCAGTAGGCGCTTCCGTATAGCTTCACTGCAGAGGCCACACACTAACCTGTCACGCAGGGCATCATTTAACATCTCTTTAAATTCACAGTGTTCTGCTAGCTTTTTTAAAATGGCTACAAATTGTACAACTGTTTCATCTTCCTTTTGGTCTCTTTTGTGGAACCTATATCTTTCAGCAATTACCAGTGGTTTTGGGGAGAAATGAGACCCCAGGATTTCCACAATGTCACTGTAAGATTTAGTCTCAGGCTTAACAGGGTGTAGTAAGCTGTGTAGCAGAGAGTAGGTTTTAGCCCCTACAACAGTTAAGAATATTGGCACCTTCTTCGCTTCTGTAATGTCATTTGCAATACCAAAAAGCTCAAAACGCTCAGTATACACATGCCACTGCTCTGTATTCTCATCAAAAGGCTCCAGGGGCCTGGTCAGAGTAGCCATGATTTTTAGTTTCACTTTCACAGTCAGTGCAAACAAGCAGCTTTTTTTCTTTGTTTGGTCTTTACCTTGACTTCTACTTCCTTCTGTTACTGGAGCAGCACCAGGATCCCACCCTCGTCGCCAGTGTTATATCCTTGGGGCAGCCGGTGTAGGAAGCAGTCACTTGAGGCCAGAGAGCAGACAGCTAACCAAAACCTCCATTTTATTTACAGATACAGAGAGCTCACTCAGCCGGTTGAAACCGGCTGAGCTATCTCTTAATAGTCTAACTCAGTTGCCATAGTAACAAAACCCATGACAACCAAATACACAACAAAGTGTTAGCATGGTCTCTATATCCAGTGCAAATGCAGATTTTCCTGGGACAGGGAAAAGGTTTGCAAAAGCCTTTCTGCTGATGTTTTGACAGTTAATTAACCTGCTGAGGTAAGAATGACTAACAAGAAGCAGGGTAAAAATCTCAGCTTTTAATTCTTCCTGTTAAGAAAATTCTTCAAATTTAATAACACAAAATATTTTGATTGCTGCAGCGTATTTCAGTGCTTAAAAGACCAGGTTAAAAATGATGTGTTTTATAGTAAGCATGATGTGCCAGATTTTCAAAGGTATTTAAGTGCATAAAGATGCAGATAAGCAGCTATTGGGATTTCAGAAGTGGAACTGATCCAAAGGCCATTGACAGCAATGGAAACACTCCCATTGACTTCAGTAGGCTTTGGATCAGGTCCTGAGCCTGGTAGTAAGTGTTCATAGTAAGTGTGGACTATAAGATCTTATTGGCACATGCTAGGAGATAAAGTTTGTAGTACTGCATTGCCTTGAGAACCTATTTACCTAGGGAAATGACCTTTGAATAGAAACTTAGTGTGATATCAAGCAAGAGATGAACTATTGAGGATACGTTGAAGGGCAGAATCTCACAGCCATGCAGTGGGAAGAAACATTTAGAAAAAACATTACTCAGGCTGTAGAATGCATTATAAATATGGCACTGAGGCATGTATGAATTCCTCACTGAACTTTTAAATCCATTAGCTAAAACTCACTTCAGTCTAATCAACTTCAAGGAAAAATTAATTGGTTATTTCTTTTCTAGCCCTGAGTAATTCATCGCTGCCCTCGATTCTGCTTTGCCACCTGTTTGGCACTTACAGAAGATGAGTGTTTCCATTCAGTGTGATTTACTTTAGATCTGTATATTCTGCTTGCTGTTTCTTCTTCCTGATGCAGAGCCCTCTCATGGCCAGCCTTTTTCTAATATGCCCTTTGATTAGATTGCGCTGTACACTCTGTACCTAGTGAAGTGTTTTATTGAGACATTTGCTTAATTTTTTGGCAGCACAACATTTTGACCATCTAAATCAGTGTCTCTGTTCAATCTGGTGTTCCTCTCATTCGTAACACGGCTTTTCTTTGTGTTTTCCTGCTAAAATGCCGCATGCTTATATTAGACCCTTTGTGTTTCCAAAGTTCCTGGGTCAAGTAAAAACAAAGTACCTGGGTGTGGGGGGTGACAGAAATGTATACTGTCGCTTTTTGTGAGGCGCTGCTGCATGGCTAACGTCTGCTCTTGGACAACTAATGTTAGAGATGGCTGAGTAATGTTTGCTGTATATGAATGTTATTTTAAAAATAGAATAATTTTGTCCGGTTCTAATATTTGTAACCTGCTCACTTTTGAATGGATTCACCTAGTCCCTTACATTAGGTGCACAATGAGGGGGCAATACGGAGCCTTTCTCTCCACCCCAACTTTCTGTGCCCCATGAAAAGGCTGGAGAGAATTGCAGTGTGTGCTCAGGTCAGTGTGCTCCCTCACTCCTTCCCTCATACCTCCCCCCCAGAATGTGGGGATGGGCAGGGAGGGACAGAGGGTATGTGGAGCTATGACTCAATCCCCTATTGTACTGGCCAGTGGAGCTGAAATATGCTCCACTCCATAGAAGGGGAGGCAATGTGAGCAGTCCACTTATGCGCCAAGATGCTTCTGAAGCTATTCTGCCTCCCTGTGCCAGGATAAGATCATTATTTATAAAAGGCCTGTCATCCCTTTTGAGTGCTTGTGCCCCATTTAAGAGGCTATTTTTATCACAAGTTTGGCGTTCTTTCTTAAAGCCCCAGCTGCTGGATTCATGAGATTGCAAGAGAAGCACAATTAGTTCCCCACCCCCAAAATGAAAGTTTCTCTAGCCCTTGTTGTGAAGAATAGGTTGAAAACATGAACCAAGTGCACCCTACAGGTATACAAAACAGAGGTATACAAAAAGAACCCCAATTTATTTATATATTTTTGAAATCTCATGATTTGTGAGCCAGTATCACAATTTTTGTGGGTCCTGACTTACGATTTTTGAACACTTGGGGTTGATAATAATGGAATAGTTAAATTTCTTTATGGGTAACAGATAAATAAAAGAGGATTAGTCTTGATTTTCTTTATGCTGTTTAAATCTCCTGTATTCGAAAGGGAGAGGTTTTCAAAACAACCTCAACACTTGCACCAGCATCTGGAGCGTCCATTTGCTGCACAGAGTGGATAGACAGACACACTATTATTCTGATTTGCAAATGCCTGACTGGCTTCCGGGAATATGTGTTTTTGTGCTAGGGAATGGAGGAGCACAACAGCTTTGAATGCACAAATTTAGATACTGCTTTGAAATTTTTGCCTTAAACATCTGGAGAACAGTACAACGATTGTGAAGTACATATACAAAATAGTCTTAAATGCAGAATTTTTAAATTCATATTTCTTCTATATAATATTTCTGGCGTCACAAACGGATCTGAGCAATTTAGGGCTAAAATGTTCAAAATCCAGCACCTCCAATTTCAATTTCATCAGCAAATTATTCCTTCACTCACATGCAAACTAGTAAAGGTGTGTGCAAAACCGTAAAACATGTATGCATATAGGTAAGAATTCTGTACGTGCAAAGTTATGTTATATGTGCAGAGTTGTCTGGGTGTGCATGGGTGCACACATTTTTTTAGTGTAATTTAGGCACTTATGGTTTAAAACACAGCCCTTCTGATCTTCACTTTTTAATCAATATGAGACTGGGGAATGTCTGTTCTGTTATTAGAGCAGCATGTTCCATCAGGTTTCCTCTTGAGGAAGGAATTCATTGTATGTCCTTGCTGCTCCATATGAAGGTCATGATGTGCCTTTCAAAGTAGTTCATCATACTGATGATTGCTCCCCCTTTGTGTTCTGATGTGCTAAGTTAAAACGTACTATAAAGTAAGACTAATATGGCTGCTGTTGCTGCTTCTTATGAGATAAAAATATGACTGACTAAGCAGCTAGTGTAGCACAGAAGTTTTACTATGTATTATATTTACGGATTCGCTTTGAAATGCATAGAGTACTTACATTGATTTTAATGGGACTTTTGTGTGGTAAGAATAATTGGCAGTGATATTATAATTTATCCATCCCTTAAACAACACTCCATCGATATGAATAACACTAGAGTAAATAAATTATGTGGCTGAACTTTTTAGCTCAATGACTTTTTCAGCATTCTAAGTGTGTTCTCCTTTATTAGGGCAGAGGTTCCCAAAGTGTGGGGTGGACCCCCCCTAGGAGGGCATCGAGGAATGTCGCTCGGGGGCATGGCAAGCCTGGGCTAGCCCCTACAGGGGTGGAGAGGGAGCGCCACTCAGTCCCTGCCCCAGCTGTGCTCCGGTCCTGCCCCCAGCCGCATCCCTGGCTCCTTGCATCATGCCTGGCTCTGTCACCAGCCCTGGCATAGCTCCATTCCCCACCCCCACCCCCAGCCTCTGGCTGCAGACCTGCTCCCAGCCCCAGACCCACCCCCCAGTCGTGGCCCCGGCTCAGGGTAAGAGGAGGTGTGACCATTAAAAGCTTGGGGGCTGCTGTATTAGGGGATGGGAAAGAGAGAAGATCGTTAGTCCCATCCACATAGCTCAGGGATTTTTAGTTTTATTTTTATTGAACCACATATTTTGAAACACATATTAATAGCGTTTGGAGCACATCTTGACAGAGATTGCCTGCTGGCATATCCCCTTTCATGTGCAATCACATGGACTTCTCCCATTTCCAACTGTGCAACATCTCTGTGGCACTGGCAGCAGTAATACTTATAAAACCCGATGAGCCAGTTTCTGATTTCTGTTACGTCAGATTTAGTCCACTGAAGTCCATGGGGTTACTCTCAATTTACACTAGAGTAACTGAAATCAGTATCTGGCCTGAATTTTAACTTCAGTGTGAAGCATTGTTTACCCTCTAAAAATAAAAGTTGCACTAAGAAACCTGGATGCTTGCACAAGCATATGGAAGCAAGGAGGAGGAGGTAGTGCCATGTGATCTGGCAGTTGTAAGGATCACCACCAAATGTTCCACATATCATTAGCAGTCCACTGTTCTCACTGCATGGGAGCCACTGACCTCAATGTTAATCACTTTATTGGACAAGTTGTAATCTTACTTGTTTCAATAGGGAAAACCTCTTTGAGCATATTTTATAATAATAATAAGCTAGCTTGCCTTTCTAAACCTAATTTTGACCCCATCCAGGCTTTGCCAATGTTGAAAGCTCTTTGGACAGACAGCATTTTTGTACAACACTGTCAGAAGGGAGGCTGCGTGGACTTCGTATTGCAAGAATTATTAGAGGCAGAGGTTTTGTTGTGTCTTGATCCCTCCAATGAGCCACTGTTCAACTGCTTACACCATCTCCGAGCAACCACAGTAGGTCTTTCCCCTTCACATACCCCTGGCATATCCTCTTTGACTAGCCATACTTTCAACTATAATTCTCCTCTTTCCCCCAATGTGCACACTCATGCATACTTATTTCCAAATTTGGAGTGACTTGATGGAGTTACATTCATTTTGCACAGCCAAATGATTTCCAGATTGGTGCAGTTTAGACCATCATGGCCCTACTTATGCTAATTTTCTGATCAATACACACTCAGTCTGCAACTTGGATCACTGGCCAATGTACCCCGATGGTTATAGTAAAATAATTGTAGGACAAAATGTGGAATGAGTTTAATTCTCATTTTTTTGCAAATCTTTCAAATCTAGGTTATATCTCTGGGCTTTCTGACACCTTTGGTATTGCTAAAATTGTCTTGCTAACTCATTTACATGAATTAATGCATAACTGCTCTCTTTCACTTCAGTTGCACACCACACATAAAAATTAGCTGTAGGTAATGCACTTGAAATCTGTAGTTAATATTCCAGAGTCTTTTATAAAAGTCAAGCTATGTTGAATCAAATATGATGTTGTCATTGGGAGGAGAGGAGAGGAGTTAGCTTTGTTGATAGGCTAGGTGGTCTTTAATAGTGAGATTTTTCTGCAGGCATTCAGATGTGGGATGATAATGGATGCCTAATCACTAAAAGTACAAATCCTAACTGAAGTAATTCATCAGTACTTCTTTCCTTGCAGAGCTATTGTGTTCCAGTTTTCTTTCAAAATGTATATTTACTTGCCTTCATACTAACAATTTTCTGGGTTCTCTATATTTCTGTCCTGACATGTGTCTGGATCTGGGTTTATGTATATACATGTGTTGTTTGTGTACATGCATCATAATCTATACAATATTTTAATAACAACTTGAGTGTGCTTCCTCTTTGCAAGGTAATAATCTTGTCCTGGGCTAAATAAACTTGGAGGCAGAAGTATTCATTAGCTAAGAACTTTATTAGCCTGGGATACATTTAGTACTCAGTTAACAGAGACCATCCTTAAGTAATTATTATTGTAATCTTACATTCTTGCTGTCCTCTCATTCCCGTGCCCTATAGCTGCTGGTGGGAAATTCCTGTGTATGTGTAGTGTTTGTATACAGAATTGCAGATGCAGCATTTCTGTTGTGATTCTGACACATCCCATGTAGTTTGTAATTATTGCTAGGCCCAGAGTTTCCCCTCATATATAGCAAAGTGAGTTTGATTGTACTGTTGAATAGTTATTGCGGGAATGTAATAGGAGAGTAATGAGCATCTTGAGGGATGTTCATGGTGTAGGAAGCATGCAGTGCTCTTTCTCCGAGTGATCTTGTTGATCTTCTGAAGCTTCCTAATGTTTTATAGTGAGGCTGATACCTGTATAGTTTACAATATGGTCTAGTCCTGTGTGTGCAATGGAATATTTGGTTTGACTTCTGATTGTTATGAAGCTTGTTTCATAAGATCATTATATTGCTTTTTCCTTGATTTTAAGACCGACGTTCTGCAGTATGTCTCAGCCAAATAGATGAGCAGTGGTACTACAGGGTAATGTGCACTTAGCAAGCACTGTACTTTGAGATCGTCTCATGTTAGTCCTGCCTTTGGGAACTGTTTACAGGAAGGGTCATTGATGTGTACATTTCACAGGGTGTGATTGGGGCTTCGTCTGTGGGTATATCTATACTGCAGTTGGAGGTGTGATTGCGGCACATGGAGACATACCCAAGCTAGCTTTGATCTAGCTAGCATGAGGACCAATAGCAGCGAAGTTGCAGCATCATGGGCTTCAGTGCAGGCTGTACAAGTCTGCCTAGGATCAAGGGTACTTACGTGGGCGACTAGCCCACACTGTAGTCTGTGCTGCTATGGCTTCACTGCTATTGGTACCCGAGCTACTAGATTAAAGGTTGCTCAGGTATGTCTACGCCTGCTGCATTCATGCCTCCAGTGTCTTATTCCTTTTTCTTGGTTGCTTATTTGGTTTTGACCTGCAGGGCTGATGGCTAGGGACGTAGGTTTAATCATGTCATGTGTTTTGTCTTCCCCCTCCAATTCAGTTTTGTCACAGTTTAAAGTATAGCCCTAGGTACCAGACTGAGTCAAAAGCTTTCTTAAAGGCTTAGAAGAGGCAAGTCTTTCTCCTCCCCGCCCATCCTCCCCATTTCTGTTAGTAAGTGCCTTATTCATTCCTTCTCAGACAGACAGCACTTTGGCACCAAAATGTAACTGTTAATACTCCAGTCTTACTTCGCACTGAGCAGGAGCTGCTATATCTCTTCCATTATCATTTTGTTTAGAATCTACTTATTATATATTCTCAGACATCATTCCCTCTGGTCATTGCTTCTAGGAAATTTACATTTATTTACCAACGAAACTTCAGTTACTCTCCCAGTTACAAGAAGACTCTATCCTGTGGGGCAGCTGTAATCTCTTTTTCAGGAATAGATGCACATGATGGGAAAAGTGGATTGAGAGAAGAACCTTTTCCTGATCACAGAGAATCCATGAACATATTAATAAATCACCTGGTGAACTGCCTGGTCCAGGTGGTCTAAAAAAATCACACTTTTCGCTGTATCCACTGTTGAAACATCTGCTAAAATACCAGTTCCCCTGCAATACCTGAAGGTCCAGGCCTTATTAAATGTATTATGAGTAAGAGTTGGCAATTATGCTAGATTAGCAGCAGTTTTCATAGAAGATTAGGATTGGAAGAGACCTCAGGAGGTCATCTAGTCCAACCCCCTGCTCAAAGCAGGAGCAACACCAACTAAATCATCCCAGCCAGGGCTTTGTCAAGCCAGGCCTTAAAAACTGTAAGGATGGAGATTCCACCCCCTTCCTAGGTAACCCATTCCAGTGCTTCACTAACCCCCTAGTGAAATAGTTTTTCCTAATATCCAACCTAGACCTCCCCCACTGCAACTGAGACCATTGCTCCTTGTTCTGTCATCTGCCACCCCTGAGAACAGCCTAGCTCCATCCTCTTTGGAACCCCCCTTCAGATAGTTGAAGGCTGCTATCAAATCCCCCCTCACTTTTCTCTTCTGCAGACTAAATAAGCCCAGTTCTCTCAGCCTTTCCCCATAAGTCATGTGCCCCAGCCCTCTAATAATATCTGTTGCCCTCCACTGGACTCTCTCGAATTTGTCCACATCCTTTCTGTAGTGGGGAGCCCAAAACTGGACACAATACTCCAGATGTGGCTTCACCAGTGTCAAATAGAGGAGAATAATCACCTCCCTCGATCTGCTGGCAGTGCTCCTACTAATGCAGCCTGTAGCGGGGTGGTCATCCCGCTCTGGCCCTGAAGGGGTTAAAAGCAGCCCTGGAAAGGGCTGTGGCAGGGAAAACCTAGGCTGATTGGGGGAAGCAGCCACAGCTGGGGCAACGCCCCAATCAGGCTACAGCTGGCCTTGTAAGAGGGCTGAGGGCCAGAGGCTCGAAGAGATGTGCGCTCTCTCTCTCGCTTCAGAGAGAGGAAGGACTTGGCTGCCTGGGAGCTGAGCAGGGCACCTGAGGTGGAGCAGTGCTGGGGAAGGGCAGAGGGAACTCCAGCCTGGCAAAACCCCAGGCTGCAGGTCTAGTTAAGGGCCCACAAAGGGTACTAGCAGGGTAACTGAAGTGGAGCAGTACTAGGGAAGGGCAGAGGGAAGGGGAGCTCCAGCCTAGCAAAGCCCCAGGCTGCAGGCCAAGCTAAGGGCCCACAAAAGGGTACTAGGGCTGCAGAGGGGCAGCCCAGATTTAGGCAGAGGCAGCTGGTCCAACCCCCCCTTGCCGATGATGAGTGGTTTATAGACTGCAGTCAGCCCCAATGAGTGGGGGCTAGATGGTGGCTGGCAGTAGCCATTGAGGCAAAGTGGGGATAGGGGGTTGGGGGTTCCCCTGGGTTTGGAAGCCCCAGATTGTGGGTTACTGCTGGGGCAGAACCCTGACGTAAAAGGGCACCGGGATCCGGGAGGAACACGGGGGCCAGCGGCAGGCCAAACATCAGCCAGCAGAGGGTTGACTCATATCCAGCTTCTTGTCCACTATAATTCCCAGGTCCTTTTCTGCAGAACTGCCACTTAGCCAGTCGGTCCCCAGCCTGTAGTGGTGCATGGGATTCTTCCGTCCTAAGTGCAGGACTCTGCACTTGTCTTTGTTGAACCTCATCAGATTTCTTTTAGCCCAATCCTCCAATTTGTCTAGGTCACTCTGAACCCTATCCCTACCCTGCAGCGTATCTACCTCTCCTCTCAGCTTAGTGTCATCTGCAAACTTGCTGAGGGTGCAATCCAACCCGTCTTCCAGATCATCTCAGTTTTGTACTGAGACTTCACAAAGACTTCTGAAAGGAGCCTTGTAAAATGGAGACCTGCCTGGGGAACACTATTGGAAGTAATATCTAACAGCTCGCAACATACTTTATTTCCATTTCGTTTAACAAAAACTTAGACATGGGGCCTGATCCATTACTTACTGAAGTCAATGGAAAGACTCCCATTGATGACTTCAGTGAGCATCAGATCTGGCTCCGGATGTACTGAACTCTTTTACACTTAACTTAAAGTGAACGTTAAAAGAGGTGATGAGCTGAAAGTGTGGAGGAGTTGTGGAGCTTCTGAAGGTATGCATAGGTAACCCACACCTGCTTGGTGTGGCACTGTGTCCTGCCCTCCCCGCTCCCCAAGTGGCAGCTAGACCAGCTAGAGATTTATGTGTTTGCTAGGGTACGTCTATACTACCCGCTGGATTGGTGGGTAGTGTTAGATGTATCGGGGATCGATTTATCATGTCTCATCTAGACACGATAAATCGATCCCTGAATCGACGCCTATACTCCACATCCGCAGGAGGAGTAAGCGAAGTCGACAGGGGAGCCGCAGCAGTCGACTCGCCACCGTGAGGACAGCCAGGTAAATCGAATTAAGATACTTCGACTTCAGCTACGTGAATAGTGTAGCTGAAGTTGCATATCTTAGTTCAACCCACCCCCCACTAGTGTAGCCCAGGCCTTACAGCCTTGGCTAAGAGACATGTGTCTTTTGGCTCATGCAGTAAAGGCTCCAGAGGTCCCAGATTTGATCCCGGCTGACAACAACTGGGGTCGGCATTACACATGCACCAGAACCTTACTTTGAATGCAAATATAGCATTAAGGACTACAGTACTTGTATTGGGGCTAACACAGGTCATGCTGGCCCTCATCAACCCACAGAAACTATCATTCCTTCACACAACAAATGTTCACTTTTGCAAAAGCGGAAATCCATCCCTTCACCAAATGTCAAGGTTTGCATTTGAGGTACAGATGAAAATAGTTTGTTTTACTCCTGGGGGAATTCTGCGGTACTGCGCACCCGCAGAAAATGCCGCCTCCCCCCACCCCCCACAGAATTTCATTGCTTCCCTGCAGAAAATGACAGGGAAGCAAAGGGAAGCCATGCAAGAGGGGAGGGAAGGGGGGCATGGGTATTGCCCCCCCCAAACAGAGGTGAGGGGGCACACGGAGTTACATTCCACTGCCCCCACCCCAATTTAAGCAAGGGCAGAGCTGCCCAGCTGAAGGAGGCTGGGTCTTGGCTCTGCTGACTCTGAAGCTGAACGCCACCTCCTGGGTCCTAGTGCCAGTCGTGCTCCCCTTCTGTGTGCTAGGAGCCTTCCTGTTTCCTGTGCAACAGTAAGTGCCTGCCGTGAGGCTGAGTAACGGGGGTGGGGGAATGAGGGAAGGAGGTGGGGGGGTGGGGAGAAGAGGCAGTAGGGAAGGAAGGGGGGTGGAATAGGGGAGGGGGAAGGGAATGTGGGAGAGAGGGGAGGGAAAGTTTGTGTCCATTTATTCTTTTGCGTAGACACTGTCCAGTTTGGCCAATGTACATGGCAGAGGGGCATTGCGGGCACACGATGGCATATATCACATTGGTAGATGTGCAGGTGAATGAGCCCCTGATGGCGTGGCTGATGTGATTAGGCCCTATGATGGTGTCCCTTGAATAGATATGTGGACAGAGTTGGCAACGGGCTTTGTTGCAAGGGTAGGTTCCTGGGTTAGTGTTTTTGTTGTGTGGTGTTTGGTTGCTGGTGAGTATGTGCTTCAGGTTGGGGGGCTGTCTGTAAGTGAGGACTGGCCTGTCTCCCAAGGTCTGTGAGAGTGAGGGATCATCCTTCAGGATAGGTTGTAGATCCTTGATGATGCTCTGGAGAGGTTTTAGTTGGGACTGAAGGTGACGGCTAGTGGCATTCCGTTACTTTATTTGTTGGGCCTGTCATGTAGTAGGCGACTTCTGGGTACTCTTCTGGCTCTGTCAATCTGTTTTTTTCACTTCAGCAGGTGGGTATTGTAGTTTTAAGAGAGCTTGTTAGAGATCTTGTAGGTGTTTGTCTCTGTCTGAGGGACTGGAGCAAATGTGGTTGTATCTTAGAGCTTGGCTGTAGACAATGGATGGTGTGATGTGGTCTGGATGAAAGCTGGAGGCAGTCAGTAGGTTTCAGGAATAGTGTGATGGTTATGTGACCATCGCTTATTAGCACTGTAGTGTCCCGGAAGTGGATCTCTTGTGTGGACTGGTCCAGGCTGAGGTTGATGGTGGGATGGAAACTGTTGAAATCCTGGTGGAATTCCTCAAGGGCTTCTTTTCCATGGGTCCAGATGATGAAGGTGTTATCAATGTAGCACAAGTAGAGTAGGGGCGTTAAGGGACGAGAGCTGAGGAGGCATTGTTCCAAGTCAGCCATAAAAATGTTGGCATACTGTGGGGCCATGTGGGTACCCATAGCAGTGCCGCTGACTTGAAGGTATACGTTGTCCCCAAATGTGTGACTCTCATAGATTACCTGGCCCACAGGATTCGTTCGAGTTGAAATTTATAAATACCTTGGGCTTCAGTCTCAGATTTTGATTATCTCAGGTTCCCATTACTACTTCATTATCTGGACACACCCTCAAGTTACCATCTAAGTAACACATCCTAGAAAATATAAGAACATAAGAATGGCTGTAATGGGTCGGACCAAAGGTCCATCCAGCCCACTATCCTGTCTGCCGACCGTGTCCAATGCCAGGTGTTCCAGAGGGAGTGAACCTAACAGGTAATGATCAAGTGATCTCTCTCCTGCCGTCCATCACCACCTTCTGACAAACAGAGGCTAGGGACACCATTCCTTACCCATCCTGGCTAATAGCCATTAATGGATTTAACCTCCATGAATGTATCCAGTTCTCTTTTAAACCCGGTTATAGTCCTAGCCTTCACAACCTCCTCAGGTAAGGAGTTCCACAAGTTGATTGTGCGCTGTGTGAAGAAGAACTTCAGGGTATCAATTTATATGTTGGGTTACAAGTACTTGAGTAATAGTTTGGTAGCAACTTCAATGATTTCAAAACTAGCTGCAGATGTTTTTCAAATTTTTGGTGCATTTCAGGGGTCTTTATTTAATTAGTTTTAATCTACCTGAAAGTGCTTTGGCAAAGTGCTGGGATTTTGTGGTGTTAACATAATCAATAGCTCTTTTCTATTCACACTGGGTTCCATCTGTTTCAGAGTGTCATGAAAGTATCTTGCATTCTCCTATTAAGCCTTGCCAATTATTTTCTCTTCAGATTGACTGTTTATGTAAAAAAGTTAATCTGTCAATGAAAAAGTGCACCCTTTTGGCCTGCATTCATAAAGGTTAAATAGAGTTGCAGTTGATATTGTGTTAAATGATTGGGCTATTTTGTAGAATGTACATCTTTATACTCAATGGACTATGGCCCTAACATAGCCAGTTACTTAAGCAAGTGCATAACTTCAACCCTGTGAACAATTACATTGATTTCTCTGAGGTTTATACCAGCTGAGGATCTGGCCCAATAACATAGTTCAGGACCATCCCTTGCCTTTGTGGAATAACTACAGTGGATCACAATGCAGTTTTTAAACTTGCTGCCTATAGAGTAAATTATCCCCTTCCTCAGCAGATGAAAAGGATGCCAGGTGCCGATCCATTGTGCAGTGGGTGAGGATAAGTTTTGGGAGGCTGTCCAGGGGTGCAAATTGTGAAGCCCTATTCCTTGGGGACTCCTTATGCAGCATCACACAAAGGCATATGGGGTGGGAAAAGTGTGGGGCCAGGAGATTCAGCGCATTGTGGATCCTCAGATCCTTGCTTCTGGAAAGTGCATGGGGAGGATAGCACATTGAGGATACAGAAGACTATTTCAGCTCTTGGGCTAAAGCATCTCCATGGAGCCATGCCACATCCTGGCAGGGAGACTCCCTCCTCACCCCATCTGCCCAGTCCAGATACTCATGCCAGTTGCTGCGGATTTGACTTATCATGCCCTCTCATACCAGTGCATTTTAGAAACTGTGGGTCATTATGGAAGCTTTTATCAGCCATACATAGGCAACATTTTAAGTTTTGGCCTTCAGTAGGTTTGACATAGCATCTCCCCAGGAGGCTCAGAGGAGAGATCTATGACATGAACGCATATAGCTAAAAATCCTTAAGACTTCAAACAGAAAAGGAGACTCACTGAAAGAGCACCATCAGCAAATCTGGGATTGTATTACTGAGAGCGGCATTACAGAGATCCAGGGAGATGTAAGACTTGAGACCATGAAAATTCTTGTATGGGCGAAGCATGGCAAATATTCTCAAATATGCTGTTTACAGAGAAAACAACATAACGTTTCCAGTGCTTGAGGGAAATCTGCTCTGAATGCTTGGTGTGAGAGGTCAGTTTTAGCTAAAGCTACTGGAGTTTGCATAGGGCTCTCTCAGGAAATTGAGCTGAGCTATAGTTAGTAAAGCACTTAGAATACTAGTCATTGCTTGAAGTACGTGCAGGGTTCCCAGGGGAGAGATTGCTTAACAGAATCAAAAGGTCTTCCTTTGCAGCCACAGGGTATAAGCAACTCCCATGGAAATCAGTGGGAGGATCAGGCCCTCAGGGAGAAGTTAGCTGGGATTCTAGTTCAGGCAGCAGCAGAGACATTTTCAGCTTATAAGGGGAGGCATCAGCTGTGATACAGTGAAACCCCACTATAACGCGACCTTTGGAGTCCAAAATATCCCATCGCGCTAAATGCAGGGTCGCGGTATAGCAGGGTTTCAAATCAGTCAGATGGTCCCCAAAGTGGTGCATTGAGGTGCACCACCTAGCGCCCCTAGTGCCCAGCAGGGGAGAGGAGCTGTGGCCCCCCGCCTGCCGGGGACAGAGAATTCCGGGGCTGCCGGGGGGAGGGATAGCTCAGTGGTTTGAGCATTGGCCTGCTAAACCCAGCGTTGTGAGTTCAATCCTTGAGGAGGCCACTTAGGGATCTGGGGCAAAAATTGGTCCTGCTAGTGAAGGCAGGGGGCTGGACTCAATGACCTTTCGAGGTCCCTTCCAGTTCTAGGAGATTGGTATATCTCCAATTATTACCTTATTTTTTTTAAGGGGGGATTTGATAGCTGCTTTCAACTACCTGAAAGGGGGTTCCAAAGAGGATGGATCTAGACTGTTCTCAGTGGTAGAAGATGACAGAACAAGGAGTAATGGTCTCAAGTTGCAGAGGGGGAGGTTTAGGCTGGATATTAGGAAAAACTTTTTCACTAGTAGGGTGGTGAAGAACTGGAATGGGTTACCTAGGGAGGCAGTGGAATCTCCTTCCTTAGAGGTTTTTAAGGTCAGGCTTGACAAAGCCCTGGCTGGGATGATTTAGTTGGGTTTGGTCCTGCTTTGAGCAGGGGGTTGGACTAGATGACCTCCTGAGGTCCCTTCCAACCCTGAGATTCTATGATTCTATGATTCTGTCCCTGGCAGGTGCGGGGCCATGGCTTCCCTCCGACTACAAGAGGAGCCGCAGCTCCCCACCTGCCGGGGACAGAGAACTCCAGGGCTGCGGGTGCCGGTGCTCCCTGTCCCCGGCAGGTGCGGGGCCATGGCTTCCCTCCGACTACAAGAGGAGCCGCAGCTCCCCGCCTGCCGGGGACAGAGAACTCCAGGGCTGCGGGCGCCGGTGCTCTCTGTCCCGGCAGGTGCGGGGCCGCGGCTTCCCTCCCGCTTCAAAAGAGCACCAGCGCCAGCAGCCTCGGAATTCTCTGTCCCCAGCAGGTGCGGGGCTGCAGCTTCTCTCCCCTGCCATGGTGTTGGGGACCATTGGTACAGTATCATACTGTATAATACTGTACCTTAAAGGGGAGCCAACCTGCGATCGCGTTATATGCGATTTCGCATTATGGCGGGGTTTTACTGTACTTAACCGGCTGCCAAAGTGGAGTGGAAGAGAGAGTGGTGTCCAGGCCAGTGCAAAGAAGGGAGAATAAGAAACAGCGCAGTTTGCTCTCCTTCTTGAAAGATAGCAGCCACCAGGAAGTTGTAGCCACCTGTTATATTGGAAACTCTTGGGGTTGGTGGGGAGGGGAGGGCTGTCTTCTTGTTTGTACAGCACCGGGCACAAAGGGAGGCTGAACCGTGACTGGGGCACCCAGGTGCTACAGCAATACAAATAAACAATAATTAAAATTAGTAATAAAGGCTACAATCCCACAGGTGCTTAAGCTAATCTTTTTCTTCTTTTGAATGTTAATATCTTCTGGTTTTTACTACAAATTCATCCGTTTCTACAGCCCTTGTTAAATATTAAAGTTTCCCTTTAAATAACCCCGAATAATGCAACACCTGGGTATAGCCTTCCCAATCTCATGTGCTACCTCTGTAGACAATTACATTGTCCTCCTTTAAATCTCTCCTTAAAACCCACCGAAGGCATGTTGCCTACAAAACACTTGAGAATGGCTAGGCAGCTGAGGGAGGGGAGGCAGGTGATTGCAGCTTATTTTGCTGTTCACATCTATCTCATGGTTACCTCGGGCTTCTCCCTTCTGATTCTTGTCTACTTATTGTCTTGTTTTATAGCTGGATTGTAAGATCTTTGGGGCAGGGACCAACTTTTTGTTACAAGTGCGTACAGTGCCAAGCAGAATGGGCCCTAATCTCTGCTTGGTGCCTCAAGCAGTACAAATAATAATTAAAATGTCCTCCTCAGGAGGCAGGAAAACCAATAGCCTCTATTTCTGCCAAAGTGCTGCTCCCAAGTTCAACCAGACCCAAGTAACAAAAACAAAAGTGAATAATAGCCATGAGGTAGCTATACAATAACTTCTTCCTGTGCCCCATCTTGCAAATTGCTGCTCAAAACTCACTCCCTCGGTCTTGCGTTCCACTCTAGAAAGCCACTCCTGGGCTATCTACTCCTCCCCTCCTTAAAGATGAGAATTTACAAAACTTGCTCTATGATATGGCTCTCACTATTTTTTGTTTTATCCCTCATCCCTCCTTTCCCTAGCCCCTTTCTTTGTGTGTTATCTTAATTACATTGGAAGGCCTTTGTGGAAGGGAATGTGTCTTTTATTAATCTCTGTAGTGTAAAGGAATGTGCAAAGCTATGGTGCTACATTGATCAATCTTGCACAATTCTACTTGATCGGAATGAGTCATTCTGAGGTTTTGTTTTTGATGAGGGATAATTATTTTTGGGAGTGGGTGAGTAAGATATCTGATTTTTCTCATTCATATCACGCCACTCAACCTGGCAAAGGATAGGCAGGTTGATTTTGTTCCTGGACTAGTTCATTTTCATGACAGCTTTGCTCTAGGCTTCTACAAATGCTTATTAATGACTATGAACTCAGTCACAGGAGGGGCTGAAGAGGAGGAACTTGCTGGATTATTTTCTTCCGACAGATCCCTCCCCTCTCCTTCCATCAACGGGTGGGATTTGTTTCTTCTCCTCTGTGGAAACCTCACATGTCCATTTATTGTCTGCACGTATCCATTTAAGTACATGGAATTAAACTAGCATAAAATTGATGTGAGAGAAGAATCAGGCCCAATTATTGTGTGCAGTTGAAACTGCAGAGGGAGTTTAGAGAAGCAGAATGTAACTGTCCAGAGCAGGGGAGCTGGAACAATTTTTGTAGAGAGGTGAAGGGTGAAACCATGTATTTGGGTTGTTATTGCACCTTCAAGCCAGAGGGTGCGGTAGCACCCCTAGTTCCAGCACCTATGGTCCAGAGTAGAATTGGTAACATCATCACAGTTGCACAGTTTTTAATTTGTTGTCTGTGCTTATTTTAGCACCTAGTAGCCCTAGCCATGGACCAGAACCCTATTGTGCTAGGCACTGTGCAAACAGAGAACAAAAAAACAGTCCCTGCCCCCAAGCGCTTATAATCTAAGTATCATACAGTAGACAAGAGATGGATACAGGCAGACGGGGGAGCACAAGGAGACAATATTAGTCAGCATGACAAACAGTGGTCTCAGCACACCAGCAGCCTAACCATTATCAGGCTTTTTTTGTTACCAACATGGCAAAGGAGAATTTTGAGGGTGGATTTGAAGGTGAATAATGATATTGCTTTGCAGATGTTTACAAGGAGCTCCTCCCAAGCGTGAGGGGCAGCATGGGAGAAGGCACGAAGATACTTGTTTCAGAATTTTACAAGTGGTCAGTGGAGGCTGGCATCATGGGTCTATTGGAGGCAGGAGCTGACATTTTGGTAATGAATGAGAGATGATAAGTAGGATGGGGGATAACCATAAAGGGCCCTTAAAATGAAGACAAGTATGTTATGATGGGATGCAAAGGAAGGGGTGACATGGGCTAGGGATATCATCTTTGCAGCATCATCCTGAATAGATATGAGTGGGACAAGATTGCATTTGTTGAGGCCAGATAAAAGGATGTTTCCGTAACGGAGACATTAGATGATGAGGACTTGGACAAGAGTTCTAGCTGTGTGGATGGCCAGAAAAGGCCGTATTTTAGAGATGTTTTGTAGAAAGAATCTGCAAGATTTAGACATAACTTGGATGCAGACCTAGAGAGAGATCCGAGTTGAAAATAACACCCAGGTTGTGAGCCTGAGTGACAGGCAGGATGGTGTCCGTAGTGGTTGAGATAAGAGGTATGAGAAGGGCTTGAAGGGGAAGATTGAGCTCTGCTTTACCCATGTTGAGCTTGAGCTGACAAGAAGCTATCAGAGAGACAGGCTGAGATGTTCTTTTGGACAGAAGAAGGCAGGTCTGGAAATCTGTGTGTCATCAGCACAGAGATTGTAGGTGAATTTGTGTATGTAGCTGAAATTATGCAGAGATAAGATGTAAAGGGAGAAGAGAAGGGGACCAAGACAAAGCCCTGTGGAACATGCACAGTAAGCTGAGTGGGGGAATGAGGAGGATTACAGAGGTAGGAGAAGAACCAGGAAACTAAAAGAGTAATGGATGCCAAGGAAGGACGATTATTTTTATATATATATATTTTTTTTTGGAAGAAGAATATGGTCAGTGGTATTGAAGGCAGCTGACAGGTCAAGGAGGATGAGGGGGGTTCTGCTTTTGAGCTTAGCTAGGAAGAGGTCATTAGAGACTTTGGGAAAAGCAGTTTCAGTGGAGTGGAAGAGGTGAAAGCTGGATTGGAGAGAGTCTAGAATAGAACTGGAGAAGAGGAACTCCAGATAGTGAATATAAACAGCACATTCAATGAACTTTGAGAGGAAAGGGGAGATATAGCAGTAGGTGAAGAAGCATATGGGGTAAAGGGTGGCGTTTTTTAAAATAGAAGAGACTAAAGCATGTTTGTATTGTGAGGGGAAAGAGCCAAAGAAGCATGAGAGGTTAAGGAAAAGAATCATGGGGGAATGAGAGTACGTATGAGGGAGATCGGGATGGTGGTCACTGGGGCAAATGGAGAGATTAAAGGAGGACAGCAGACGAGACACTTCTGCTTCTGTGACAGGATAAGGAGGAGAGAGTTGTAGGAGGGCCAGGATAAGGGAAGACAAACTGGTCAATTTTCTCTTGGAAGAAATCACCGAGATCCTGTGCAGAGAGAGAATTGGAGGCAGGAGGAGGGGAAGGCTTGAATTAAGGGTGGTGAAAAGGCAGCTGGGATTGTGGGCATGGGATTCAGTTAAATTGGAGAAGTACAGTTGTTTTGCAAAAACAATGGCAAGGATGAGCGTGGGACACTGTGAGGAGAGGAAGACAGAGAGCCAGGAGTCAAAATCAGAGCGGAAGGCTGATGAGGAGGAGCTGGGCAGAATGTAGAGATGGACATGGAGTGGGGAGAGGAGAGAAGAGTCAGATACAGTGCTGTTCGAAAGAGGGAGAAAGGGGAGGAACAGAAGATAAGCCCAACACCCCGTCATGGCCTCATCCAGGGCAGAGAGTGGAGAAGGAAAGGACTCCATAAAAGAGTGCAGCTGCAAAGGCAGTCTCAGCCGAAGGGATTCAAGTTTCTGTGAGAGCCAGGAGCTGGAGGGAGTGAGCTATGAGGACATCATGGATTGTTGTGATGTTTTTGGGTATCGAGTGTGAGTTCCAGAGACAGCAAGAGAAGGAAAAGAAGTGGGGGAATGGGTGTGAGGTTAGGAATGGTGCCATAAGATGACTGGAGGTGGTGGCAAGGATGGGTGTAGGAGGAGGAGAGGGTGGGGATAGAGGGAGAGACAGGAATAGGGCAAATGTCACCAGACTTTAGGAGAAGGAGACTGAGAAGGGTGTGGATGTGGGACCTGGATTTCTGCTGCTGGGAGAATGGGACATGGAGAGGGGAAGAGGAACAGGTAGAGTTGATTGGAACTGTGGAGGGTTGAGGGTAACAAGGATATTTGTTTTAGCACCTTGTTCTCTATCTGGGATTGAATAGATGCATTTTCAGATAGCAAAATGCTAAGATACACTAGGAAAGACAATACATTTGCAGTGGAGAGAGTGGATAGTTGGCATTATTAAAACAAAATATACTGTGTTGTTGCTTATGAATTTTAGCCAGCACTGTGCTTCTTAGAGCTACATGTGTAAGACATGCTTGTCTTGTAGAACTTCAGTCTTCGGAGGTGCAGGGTTTCATGGAATAGTTTCCCCAGTTGTTAGGGTGCCATGATAAAGAAAACCCAAGTACTATTTCGTGATAAACACTGTTCTAATTATCTTAATCGCTCAGTTGTCAAACCTGCACTGTACAGTTTTAAGTGGCTTGGAAAACAAACTGCATAATTTTTAGTGGATTGGTAAGTAAACATCATTGGGACTAACCAGTTTCTTGAACTTGGCGAGGAAGCACATATTTGGGCTAGAGGGTATCGTACTGGGGAAAAAATGAGGTTCTGTAGCAAAGTGAGGATGGGTCAGTTAGGGACTCTTAGGATATGTCTACACTACAAGACTATTTCGAATCAACTTAATTCGAATTTGAGGAATCGACCTTATGAAGTCGAAGTTGTGTATCCACACTAAATACACTAATTCGACTGTGTGAGTAACGGGGCCACAGTAACGGGGCCAGCGTCGACTTTTGAAGCGGTGCACTGTGGGAAGCTATCCCACAGTTCCCGCACTCCCCGCTGCCCATTGGAATTCTGGGATTTCCCCCCAATGCCTGCTGGGGGAAAAATGTGTCGAGGGTGGTTTTGGGTAACTGTCATCATTGAACCGTCAATCACGCCCTCTCTCCCTCCCCGAAAGCGCCTGCGGGCAATCTGTTCGTGCACTTTTCTGCTCAGTGACAGCGCGGGCGCCACAGCACTGCGAGCACGGAGCCCGCTGCAGTTATGGCCGTTGTCAACTCCTCGCACCTTATCGTCCACCTCTTCCACAGTCAGCTGCTGAGAAATAGGGCTACTTTTCAATGGTGCTGCGAGCACTGGTGGACCATGGGGGACGTTTTACCAACATCAATGTCGGGTGGCCAGGCAAAGTTCATGATGCGCGTGTTTTCAGGAACTCTGCTCTGCTTAGATGCCTGCAGGAAGTTAGTTTCTTCCCGGACCACAAAATAACTCTTGGGGATGTGCAGATGCCTATAGTGATTGTCGGGGACCCAGCCTACCCGCTAATGCCCTGGCTCGTGAAGCCCTATGCAGGCGCCTTGCACAGCGACAAGGAACTCTTCAAGTAGCAGCGAGCAGCGTGACCTGTGACTGTTCAGTTTCTTTACAGAGAAGCTGAACCTGCCCCTGTTTCTTTACCAAGTTACTGTTGACTAGCATCTGCAGTTACATATCCAATCCACCCCGCTTCCCCCACTTCCAACACACGTTTAAAAATAAAATACATGTTCCACTGTAACTTTACAAAGGTTTCTTTATTGATGACTTTGCGTTAAAGGGTTAAAACTGGGACGCGGACTGTGCTGGGTAGGGTATGCGGTGATGTAAAGACCACCTCTAAACTCGAGGAATGACAGGCTCCTGCTCCCAGAGCGGTCTGCAGTGCTGGACTGGTTGTTTCAACGGAGCCTGCCATCCCTCCTTTTTAGGACTCTGTGTGCGGGGGCTATGTGGCCTTTTGGCGGGGGAGGACGGATACAGATTCCTCTGCTGCGTGGCTCTGTGGTCCAGGACAGGGACCGTTGCATGAGATCTGTAACCCCCCTCCCCCGCTACAAAGTCACGTACCCCCCCCACCCACACAGAAGCTGCAAACCACCTCCCATACCGACCAGGGTGCCTACTGACTGCACTGTGTGTGTGACCTGCTGCTGATCCTGCCCCCGTGTCTGTACCCTGGTAAAGGTGATTGTCCTGTCCAATTACCAACCCCCTTCCCCCCCTTCAAACACAGTTTCCTCTAAAAGAACATGACGGAAACAGTAATTAACAGAAACGTATTTTTTATTATCAACTAGACAGTTAGGGGATGAAACTGGGACGGGGGCTTGGGTGAGGCGGGAAGGAAAGGACTTCTCAAAACTTAGGGTATGAGAGCTTTTGGGTACTTGAGCACTCTGCTGGGGTGCAGTGACAGTTTTCACGGCCCCTGGCGCCCCTCCTTCTGGTTATTTTGGGTGAGGGGGGTATGGGACTTTGTGGCGGGGGAGGGCAGTTGCAGATACACTGCAGGGGGGCTCTGTCCTCCTGCCTGAGGTCCTGCAGAACATGCACAAGGCGCCGGAGCGTGTCCGTTTGCTCCCTCATTAGTCCAAGCAGCGTTTGAGTCGCCTGCTTGTCTTCCTCACGCCACCTGTCCTCCCGTTCGCTGTGTGAGCACTGGTACAAAGAGAGGGTCTCCCTCCACTGGCTCTGCTGGTCCGCCTCGGCTCAGGAGCACCCCATAAGTTCAGCGAACATCTCGTCCCGTGTCTTTTTCTTTCGCCGCCTAATCTTTGCCAGCCTCTGTGAGGGGGATGCTGTGGCAGGTCTGGAGCTGTGTGATGGGAAAAAGGGAGTGAATTCCTTGCAAAGATACATTTTTGCGAACAATGAACACAGTCTAGTCTGTCTCTGTGAATTCTGGGTTGAGATCCCAGTGCCTGATGGGGCAAAAACCATTTTCGCGGGTGGTTCTGGGTAAATGTCGTCAGTCATCCCTTCCTCAGGGAAAGCAACGGCAGACAATCATTTCGAGCCCGTTTTCCCTGGATTGCCCTGGCAGACGCCACAGCGTGGCAACCATGGAGCCTGTTTTGCCTTTTGTGCCTGTCACCGTATGTGTACTAGATGCCGCTGACAGAGGCAGTCCAGCAGCGCTACACAGCAGCATGCTTTTGCTTTTGCATGACAGCAGAGATGGTTACCAGCCATACTGTACCATCTACCATACCATAAATTGGTAATAAGATGATCATGGTTACCAGTCCTTTTGTACTGCACCATTTGCTGCTGTCATAAGTGCCCCTGGCTGAGATCAGCAAGGGGCGCAAAAGCCAAAATTGGGAATGACTCCCTGAGTCAATCCCTCCTTTTTGGTATCTAAAAATAGAATCAGTCCTGCCTAGAATATGGGCAAGTGTACTAGAGAACCACTGTATCAGAGAACCAGAGAGCACAGCTGCTCTGTGTCAGATCCTGCATAAATTATGAGCTGTATGCTATTCACAAGGGTTGCTCCTGCAACAACCCCACCTGTTCATTCCGTTCTTCCCCCAGCCTTCCTGGGCTACCATAGCATTGTCCCCCCACTTTTGTGATGAAGTAATAAAGAATGCAGGAATAAGACACAGTGACTTGTTAGTGAGAAATGAGTGGAAGGCAGCCTCCAGCTGCTATGATAGTCCAGACAGGACATTAAGGAGTGTGGAGGAGAGGAGCCCAGCATCCCTCTGCTAGTCCAGGGGCAACTGAATCTTTTCTTTACACATGAAGGGTGGGGGCTGATGGAGCTCAGCCCCCTGTTGCTATGATGAGGACGGTTACCAGCCATACTGCACCATCTACCAGGAAAAATTAGGAGCAGGCGCCCTTGATTGACCTCACTGAATGCTAGTCGGCATGGTTACCAGTCCTTTTGCACTGCCCCATGTGCCAATAGGCTGATGATGACGATGGGTATCAGTCATATTGTACCGTCAGCCACCCATGGCGGTGGGGGGGGAGCAAGGATATTGGTGTTGAGTGCTGCAGCATCGCATCTATCTGCAGCATTCAGTAAAGATAGGGTGACATGTAAAAGAGTCAACAGAGGATTGTTTTTCCCTTTCACTTCTGGGGGTGGGGAGGGGGGTGCGTAAATTGCCGAGCTATGCCCTGACCCACCGCGGACACTGTGTTTGACCCTAGAAGCATTTGGAGCTCAGCCAAGAATGCAAATGCTTTTCGGAGACAGCAGGAACTGTGGGATACCTTGCGTCCTCAGTCCCCCCTCCCTCCATGAGCGTCCATTTGATTCTTTGGCTTTCCGTTACGCTTGTCACGCAGCAGCGTGCTGAGTCTCTGCTATGCCGTCTGTCTGGAGATTTTTTAAAAATACTTTGGACCAGGTGTAACATTACAGTAATTCCCCTAATTAGATGCAAGAGTCTCCGAGCGAGATCACCCTGAGGACGGTCACTGAAGGAGATAGAGAGCGCATGCTGCATGAAAGCCAGCACAAACCAGGGGCCTATGCAGCCATGCTTGGGGAGGCAATGCTCCCTGAGTACCTCATGAAAGCCTGGCGCGGAAAAGTGTGCTACCACGGAGCACCCAATAAGGCAGCTCTCCCCAGGAACCTCCTGTGGAGGCTTTTTGATTCCCTCCTGGAGAGCTTCGTGGAGATCTCCCAGGAAGATTTCTGTTCTATCCCCATATATATAGAGACCTCCTTTTCACATACTTCAGATTCCTGTAATATTAAGAATAAAAGTTTACATGTTTAAAGCACTTACCGACTGCTCCTTCCCCTGATTCAGGGTCCGGGTTAACGGCCGGGGAGGGTTGGTAGGGGATCTCCGTGAGGGTGATGAAGAGATCCTGGCTGTCGGGGAAACCAGCGTTGTAAGCGCTGTCGCCTGCCTTGTCCTCCACAAACCCTTCCTCATCTTCCCCGTCCGCGAACATCGCCGAGGAACTGGCCGTCGACACTGTCCCATCGTCAGAGTCCACGGTCACTGGTGGGGCAGTGGTGGCAGGCTCCGTAGCGTCCGTTTGCTTTGATTTTTTGGTAGCCTTGTCTGGGGTCCTTGATTTTCACGCGGCGCTGCGTTGCATCCCGCCTGTATCCTCTGTCTCTCATGGCTTTGGAGACCTTCTCGTAGATCTTTGCATTCCGTTTTTTGGAGCGCAGCTCCGAAAGCACAGACTCCTCGCCCCACACACCGATCAGATCCAAGACTTCCCGGTCAGTCTATGCTGGGTCCCTCTTTCTATTCAGAGATTACATGAACTCCTCTGCTGGAGAGCTCTGCATTGCTGCCGGTGCTGCTGAGCTCGCCACGATGTCCAACCACGAAATGAGATTCTAACTGTCCGGACAGGAAAAGGAATTCAATTTTTCCCGGGGCTTTTCCTGTGTGGCTGGTCAGAACATCCAAGCTCGGACTGCTGTCCAGAGCGTCAACAGAGTGGTGCACTGTGGGATAGCTCCTGGAGCTACTAAGTTCGATTTGCATCCACACCTAGCCTAATTCGACATAGCCATGTCGAATTTAGCGCTACTCCCCTCGTCGGGGAGGAGTACAGAATTCGAACTAAAGAGCCCTCTATGTCGAATTAAATGGCTTCCTGGTGTGGACGGGTGCACGGTTAATTCGAATTAACGATGCTAAATTCGAATTAAAGTCCTAGTGTAGACCAGGCCTTAGACTGAGCTGGTTGTCCTTTGAATATTATTATATGACCCAAAGAACAGCAGCAGAGTGAAGACATCTGTTTATTCATAACTATACCATAGATAGGTGCTCTGGTACCACAATATGGATTCAGGATTTAAAAACAAGATTAGATTATTAGAATAAATCTATTAATTAATCTTTTTAATTCTTTGACCAGCTCTAATAATAAAAATAACATTAGGTGCTGGGCCATTATGTCAGTTCCTGCATTGCTGTTACCAACAACGCAGGAATTGAAATAATGGACTGGCTTCTAATCTGGTTGTGGTGTTTTTGATGTTGCCATTTTCTGACATCAGTGTCCCATTCTGAAAGTGTCACCCTTGTGCTAATCAGTAGCAGAAATCCAGGGCCTTGCAGGTCAGCTTTGCGGTGGAGAAGAAATCAGCGACGTGGAATCTGGTTATATACTAAACTTAACTTACTTTACTTACACATGTACACCTTCCCTGAAATTATATAGTCAAACTGTGTGCCAGTCAATCCCCTCTTCCAGGAATTTTAGCATAACACCAATGGCCAATTCCCAGGGAGCAACTCTGCCTCAAGAATTGCCTCTGATTAGAACCCAGGGCACAGAGCGAACTCTCCTGTTACTCATACAGCTCCCTCTCCCAAAATTGCCTCTGCACAAAACATTGTACAACTGAAAACTAATAGCAACACATAATGTCTTCCTAAGTGTCAAAACTTGCTTGCACACTAAAAGTGGAAGACTGTAACAGCACCACCTGATGACTCCTAATTATTTATTAGAGCTGCCCAGATAGCTGAAAAAGAGATTAAGCAAGATACAAGTTCTGAATGCCAGATTAAAATATTTCAAAGTGTGGCTTCACCGTGTACATTTCCTTCTCCTTGTGTGCCACAGGTGGGTGGTGCTGCAGTGATGGCTGTTGGCATATGGACCCTAGTTGAAAAAAGCGACTATCTGAATATCCTGGCATCTAGTACATTTGCCGTGTCTGCATACATCCTGATCTTTGCAGGAGGTCTTGTGATGATTACAGGTTTTCTGGGATTCTGTGCAATCATCAGGGAACAAAGGAGCTGTCTTTCCGCAGTAAGTAACTGGATTTTATCTTTAATGGAAGCAGACTCTTACTAATAAGGATCTAATAATCCCTCTGTTGAAGCAAGAAGGGCAGGTACAACATTCTGCTAGTGCCTTTACTTGGCCTGGAGGTGGAATATGGCATGAGGAACTGTATCCTTTATCAAACAAGCAGCATCTTTTGAGGGCAGCTTCCCACTATGCCAAGCATTTTCTTTTGTATTTGTGATGCTATTGAGAAACTATTGCTGGATACCCATGAAATAAAATCAGCTAAAGCAACTTTTAGCAATTTTATCCAATCCAGGTTGGATTCAGAAAAGCTCTAAACTTACTGGTGAAAATGGACACCCAAGGCCTTCAGAAAAGTGCTGACTGCCACATCCAAACTCAGTGTTAAATGACAGCAGAAAAATTGCAACTTCTTTCTCATCTGTTTTGCTCCCTATTTCTATCCAAAACTTCCGTAACAAAAATGTTTGTATTGCTTTTTACTTCGGTTCACCCTGCAGAGCCAATATAGCTCACAGGGAGGGGAAGTGGGAATCTATTCTGACTTGTGCGTTATTGATCAAATTATTTACTAAATGCCAATTAAATGGCTGCTCAGTTACATCTGGGCAAACCCATTGGTGACAGAGGGAATTGCACAGGTTTCACTGAGGGCATGATCTGAAGACAATGAGTTGCACATGTTCACTGAAGTCAGAGGCAGCGGAAACTCTCTTTGAGTGGGGAACAGAGGTGCATAAGGAAACCTAAACAAAGCACTGTACCAGCATAGCTAGTGGGGAGAATCGGGGCAGAGAAGGGAAGGAAGGGTTAGAGCTCTGCATGCTAAGCAAGGGGAGCTCCTGGGACTTGATGGAGGGAGATCAGCCAGCTCCAGGCTGGGAAGAGAGTTCCCAGTGGTTCGTGTCCCTCTTGCCAGGGTAGCTGCTCCTGGCCCAGTCACATCACCCCAATTTCTACCTGGCCTGATCCCAGATACTGCAGTGGCCAATCCAGTCCCTCGGGATCCTGGTCTTTCCTCCACTCCAAGAAGCTGCAAAGCCCTACCCTGCCTAAGCAGCCTGAGCATGTGCAGTGTATGGAAGATTGCCGCACACACATGCAGTTTACAGGGAGTGCTGTTTCCCAGAATGTGAAGCAAAACAACTCACGGGGAAAGGAAACATAGATCAGCCCCCATGATATTTCCATTGATGGTGGGCTAGTGCTTGCTGTCCCCTCACCCCCCAGTTCTGCCACTCCTGATTGATGTCATAATTAGGCCACCAGAATCTTTATTACTGATTCTGTGCAAGAAACAAAAATCCCACCTTGACTGTCAGACCCCAGGCTGAGTTTGCAGGACTGGTAGTTAGAAAAAATACTTTTTACTTGCAAACTGAGCACATTTGCCTGGAGTCACTGAAAGACCAGAAACGTGACACCCTGCAATGGTATTGTCACAGTGTCAGTTTTTAGAGATAAACCATGGCTTAAGAGCTGATGTTCCTGGTGGAGGAGTGTAAAAGGAAATTATCAGTTTATATACATGATTAAACACCAAGTCAGACTTGAGTGGTTCATAGACCTTGGGCTGGTTGTAAGCACAGGATGAATGTCAACCTAGAAGAAAAATTCTATAGTAAAGAAGTTTGTCCAGCAGTCTCCATTCAGTTTGCGAAGTAGTATCATAGAAGTGTAGGACTGGAAAGGACCCGAGAGGCCATTTAGTCCAGTCCCCTGCACTCATGGCAGGACTAAGTAATAAGTAGACCATTTCTGACAGGTGTTTATCTAACCTGTTCTTAAAAACTTACAATGACGAAGATTCCACAACCACCCTAGGCAATTTGTTCCAGTGCTTAACTACCCTGATATGAAGTTTTTCCTAATGTCCAACCTAAATCTTCCTTGCTACAATTTAAGCCCAGTGCTTCTTGTCCTATCCTCAGAGGCTGAAGAGAATAGTTTTTCTCCCTCCTTCTTGTAACAACCTTTTATGTACTTGAAACTTGTTATCGTGTTCCTCCCTCCTCGGTATTTCTTCTCCAGATTAAAGAAACGCAGTTGTTTCAATCTTTCCTCATAGGTCATGTTTTCTAGACCTTTAATCATTTTGTTGCTCCTCTCTAGACTTTCTCCAGTTTGTTCACATCTTTCCTGAAATGTGGTGCCCAGAACTGGACACAATACTCCTGCTGAGGCCTTATCAGTGCAGAGTAGAGCAGAATTACTTTTTGTGTCTTGCTTACAACATTCCTGTTGATATATCCCAGAATGATGTTCACTTTTTTTTTCAACAGAGTTACACTGCTGACTCATATTTACCTTGTGATCCACTGTAACTCCCAGATCCCTTTTCTCAGTACTCCTTCCTAGGCAGTCATTTCCCAGTTTGTATGTATGCAACTGATAGTTCCTTCCTAACTGGAGTACTTTGTATTTTTTGTTGTTGAATTTCTCCAATTAGTCCTGATCATTTTGAATTATAATCCTATCCTCTAAAGCACTTGCAACCCCTCCCACCTTGGTATCATCCGCAAACTTTGTAAATGTACTCTCTATGCCATTATCTAAATCATTGATGCAGATGTTGAACAGAACCAGACCCAGAACTGATCCCTGCAGGTTCCCACTTGATTTGCCCTTCCAGTTTGACCGTGAACCACTGATAACTGCTCTTCAGGGACGTTTTTTTGTGCATCCACCTTATACTAGCTCCATCTAGGTTGTATTCCCTAGTTTGTTTATGAGATGGTCATGCGAAACATTGTCAAAAGCCTTACTAAAGTCAAGACATTGCACATGTACATTCAGAGATGAATCCAGCACAGAGCCCTCTCCCCTCTTAAGGCCCTGTCTTCTGGAATACCATCAAAAGTCCTGCCTCTACAGTGGCTGAGAGGGGTTTTCCCCTAAGCATTCTGCCATTTTCTGAAGTTCCTTGGGATTGCAGTGAGCCTTTCTCTTCCCCCACCATCCTTCCTTTTCAGTTTCCCTCTTCTCACTCCCACATCCCAGGGCTGCCAGACATGTTGGATCTCCTTCTCATTTCCACTAAGGCCCCTTTACACTTACATTTGCTTCACAACCCCTTTTCACTGCCAAAGCAGTGTGAAGGGGCCTTAGTGTAAATGAGAATCAGATCCATTATCTCCAGAGGAGGCATTTACAGGCTTGGGGGACAAATTTCTTATTTCCAGAGTAACCATTTGTGTTATAACAAAGAGTGTTGTGACTTCAGGGCGGCAACAAATAGCAGGAGCAAATACAATTTTAAGAAATGAATATGGGAATTTTCATTAGGTATGTCAGAGGGTAGCGGCCCACTGAAGGAATCAGGGAAGGGCCCAACTACCTCTGACAAGGCTCCAGAAGGGAGAATGAGGCAGCTCAGGCTCACCTGGGAGTAGTTAACTCACTGATTAACTGGGAGGCTGTTAATTAGGCAAGGAAGCATAAAAAGGTAAGGACCTCAGTTAGAGGAAAAGCTTCTGAGGAGACAGGGGGCTGATGGAGAGACAAGGGACTGTAGAGCGAGGACCCTGCCACAGATGGGTGAGAATGTTCCAGGCAAACTCAGAGCTGGTCTACACGGGAAATTACATTGGCATACCTGTCTCTCTGGTGGGTGTGAAAAATCTACAGCCTTGAGAGATGTAGTTAGGCTGACCTAACCCCGAGGTAGACGGTGCTTCTGCAACTGGGTCACTGTAGTCCTTAAGTGTAGACATACCCTGATTCTGTAAAGAGGGAGAAACAGGGCAGGAGGCTGGGGAAGACTACAGAGGTAGGAAGTAAATCAGGGAACAGCAAGGGACTGAGAAGGGCTGGCTCTGGGTATTCCAAAAAAGGGCCTGAGCTGGAACCCAGCAGAGGTGTGGTTCTGGATTCCCCTATCTACCCCAGCCAGAGACTGTTGGAGAAGACACTCATGACCTGTGCTTATGCCCATGAAATGGCTTCAGTTAGATACAGGGGGACCCACTATAACAGCTTGAAAATAAGCATGGTGCATTGGAAAAGAGGAGCCAAATATGTCATACTGTGACTATTTTAACTGTAAGGCCATTAGTCATGCTTGATTACATATGGTTATCTTAATAAGAAGGATTGTATAGCAGCAGCGGCCCAAGAATTTGTACAGTCACTGCTTAGGGATACACAACTGAATCTAAATCTGAAACATTTTGTGTGCTAAAATGATGAAAGTGCTTAAGGGAAGATTTAGATTATGCTTTTTTCCTAATTGACTGCACTCAAACTGGATTTTCAGCAAACTATTTTATTTATAAAAGTTTATTCATTAATACTTCTTTAGCAATTTTCATTCATAGAACTCCAAGTGCAACACAAAGTGGGGGTGGAGGGCAGAATATATTATCCCCATTTTTAAGGTGGAGCAACCGAGGAACAGAACAGTGAACTGACTTTCCTAAGATTTCACAGCAAGTCAATGTCAGAGCTGGGAATAGATCCAAAGTTTTTTGACTCCTAATCATGTGCCCTATATAATCACGAAGCTGAGATTTCTCTCCACCCCACAAAGATATTTAAAGTGTTATTTACAGGTATTGAAACCCCTGAAGCAATCAGGAACTATATCAGTTAAAAAATCAAAAATGTATGTGTAAGTGACTCTCTTAAACGTACAAACAAGAGCAGAGATGTTTCACAGTATGGAACAGTTATTTAGTTAAATAGTAATTGACCAGCCCTAAAAAAACACAAAAAATCCTTCAACAGAAAAGTCATCGTCTTTCATTTCATTTTCTTTTCCATCACTCTTGTTTCAAATTTGAGCATTGACATACTACTGACACTCTGCATATTATAAAGGCAAATGAACTGATGAACAAACCTTGGCTGCACAGGAATGTTCTGAGCCAAGATAAAATCTATAACTAATATGAGTAATGCATCGTACAAAAAGGCTGCCATATGGAGCCATTCATTATCCCTATGCATTTGTTATAACAGGGAGAGAGATGGGTACTCGCTTTAAATGAGCCAAATTATATTTCAGCCTATTGCAAGACTACACTAAATAACTATTAAACTAAAGTCATAATGAACATAAAAGCAAATTGCCTTCACTGGGTTTTCTCTAGCGGACAAACATCACATAATGATTGTCAAAAAAAATAGGAAGCTTTTTCCGATAGATAAATTGCACCTTTAAGCTATGCAAGACTGACTCAAATCTTCTGGTGAATCAAACAAGAGGATGGTTACACCAACATCATCTAACTGTTGTTAATGAGTTTAGGGCTGGTGTGAAGTGCTAGCCTGTTTGCCTCCAAATGAATTGCAGGTGCAAACATGAAGGTACTAATTAGGGCTGGTAAAAATGTTTCCATTTAAGCTTTATTTTTTTTTTTGGAAAGCACAAACTTTCACAAAACTAATTTTGTCAAAAACACAATTTTCCCATTGAAAATTTTTACCAGCCCTAATTAGTACCTTCATATTTGCATTTGGAATTAATTTGGAGGCACAAATAGAAGTATATGTGTACCTCTAGTGCACAAACAATCCTGTTGTGAAGAGGTGTAAGAACTCAGTTTTGCAGGACGGTCAGATGTTACTAGGACAAAATGCAGACATGAATGGGAGTCCACCCATTTTGGAAATTAGCAGAGCTTTGTAATATCTGAGATGAAATCCGTGAGATGGAAAGGGCTAGTTTTAAATAGTTGGTCACCAAGTAATTTTGTTTTTAAAATGTTTCGAGAAACAAGAAATGTCAGGCCAGCTGTACTATTTGTTCCTCTTACTGCCAACTCAGAGGTATGGCTCTCACTACTTAGTTACAGGGACCATAGTTAAGACAAAGTAAAAGGAGCACAATTATTAACCATGGCTATTTTATTAAAGAAAGGAAAATAAAATATTAGACAAAACAACACACAACTAAATACAAATGATAAACTGGTTACTTATATTACAGTTTATTTTGTATACCTTTCTGTGGAGACCTTTAAGGAGATTACACATTTTGAGTGTGAATCACCTCTCAGGGACTTTTTTTCTCCTTGGTAAGATAAAACCAAAAATATATTGTTTTCCAAAATTATTGTGAGTTCATTTTTAATATCTTATAGTAAAGCTATGATTTTGTCATGGAGGTCGCAGAAGTCACCAGAGACCTCAGGGACTTCAGGCTGCAGTGGTTGGCAGCTGCAGGGTACCCCTGCCACCCACAGGGAGGCCCCGAGCTCTCAGCTGCCTGAGCTGCAAGAGAACCCCACAGCTCCTAGCTGCTGCGGAAGGTGGAGGCCCCTGGAGCTCCGAGCCGGGGCCCCCACAGCTGCCCAGTCGCTACGGTTGGTGTGGGGGCAGCTCTCCATTTTGTCACAGATATTTTTAGTAAAAGTCACGGATAGGTCATGGGCTTCCATGAATTTTTTTTTATTGCCTGTGACCTGTCCGTGACTTTTACTAAAAATATCTGTGACAAAATCATAGCCTTACTTATTAGATACTTTTAAAAGTGTTTAGGGATGGGAAAAATAATTTGTTTAAGGGCAAGTGAAACTTGTCTAGTCAGTAGTAATAAATCTAAACAATTTATGTTTGGGCAAAGTAAGTAATCTTAACAAAATCCCATGAAATTGAAGAAGATATATGTAAATTAGTTACTTAGCTCCTTAAGTGGCTTCTTCTATCTTAAGACAGTCCAATAACAAATATTAAGAATTTTTAATCCAGTTATATCGCACTATTTCTTTGTTTACCGATGTTTAGCCACTGTTAGGAATACATGGTTAAACCACCTGGTGAATAATAGGAGAAATTGTTAGTAACTTATGTTACAGCAGCATTTTCATAGCCCAATAAAATTATTATAGGAGTTTAAATCTCATTGCTTGGCAGTGTCTTAGTAACGTTTCTTTCACCAATTCATGTTAAAGTTTTGGAAAGGTTTCCCTTAGATTGATTTCTTTTTGAGTCTTCACTGTTTTGTTTTTTATTCACTTATTTGTGGCAGTGTGCTTGTAGAGATGGACAGGATGAGTCATGGAGTGCATGCTGCCTATGTAAGGTAGCAGAGGGTGTCTACCCTACAAAACAAAACTCCACAAGCTTGTTTCTGCACATTCTGGTTCTTTGGCTGGAGGTTTTAACATGAAATGTCTGCAGGCTTTTGAACCTCCTCTTTGTGGGTAATAGGGGCCAGATTTTAAAGCTATTTAGGCAAGGAAAATTGTGCTTCACCAATCTACTAGAATTCTTTGAGGGGGTCAACAAACATGTGGAGAAGGGTGATCCAGTAGATATAGGGTACTTGGATTTTCAGAAAGCCTTTAACAAGGTCCCTCACCAAAAGCTCTTTTAAAGCAAAGAAAGTTTTAATGGGATAAGACGGAAAGTCCTCTCATGGATCAGTAACTGGTTTAAATACAGAAAACAAAGGGTAAGTTTGTTTTCAGAATGGAGGGTGGTAAATAGTGGTTTCCTCCAGGAATCTCTACTGTGACCAGTGTTGTTCAACATTATTCTTAAATGATCTGGAAAAAGGGTAAACATCAAGGTGGCAAAGAATGCAGATGGTACAAAATTACTCAAGATAGTTAAGTACGAAGCAGACTGTGAAGAGTTACAAAGGGATCTCACAGAACTGGGTGACTGGGCAACAAAATGGCAGATGAAATTCGGTGTTGATAAATGTGAAGTAATGCACATTGGAAAACATAATCCCAACTAGATATACAAAATGATGAAGTCTAAATTAGCTGTTACCATTCAAAAAAAGAGATCTTGGAGTCATTGTGGATAGTTCTCTGAAAACATCCAGTCAATATGCAGCAGTGGTCAAAAACGCTAACAGTGTTTAGGAACCATTAGGAAAGGGATAGATAATAAGGAAGTAAATATTATAATGCCACTACATAAATCTGTGTACACCCACATCTTGAATACCGTGTGCAGTTCCGGTCACCCCATCCTGAAAAAGATATATTGGAATTGGAAATGGTTTAGAAAAGGGCAACAAAAGTTATTGGGGTATGGAACGGCTTCCGTATGAGGAGAGATTAAAAAGACTGGGACTGTTCAGCTTGGAAAAGAGATGAATAAGAGGGGATATGATAGAGGTCTATAAAAGCATGACTGGCATGGAGAAAGTGAATAAGGAAGTGTTATTTACTCCTTCTCATAACACAAGAACCAGAGGTCACCCAATAAAATTAATAGGTGGCAGCTTTAAAACAAACAAAAGGAAGTATTTCTTCACACAGTGCACAGTCAACCTATGGAACTCGTTACCAGGGGTTTTAGTGAAGTCCAAAAGTATAACTGGGTTCAAAAAAGCATTAGATAAGTTCATGGAGGATAGGTCCATCAGTGGCTATTAGCCAAGATGGTCAGAGATGCAATCCCATGCTCTGGATATCCCTAAGCCTCTGACTGACAGATGCTGGGATTGGATGACAGGGGATGACTCACTTGATAATTACCCTGGTCAGTTCAGTCCCCTTGAAGCATCTAGCATTGGCCACTGTCAGAAGACAGGATACTGGGCTAGATTAGACCATTGGTCTGACCCAGTGTGGCCGTTCTTATGTTCATTTTAGATGCACGGAAGTGCTTATGGGATTTTCAAAAGTGCCTAAGACCCTATTGAATCCCATTAGAAACCTCTCTGCATCTTTAGGTGCCTTTAAAAATCACACCCTAAGTGTCTGTTGTGACTTAATCTGGTTTTCCATTTCCTCCAGTTAATGCTTTGTGTGTAGCTTATTAATTATATGATGTACTCGATGTTTAAAACAAGCCCATGATCAGTGAATCCAAAGCCAGTGGCTATGCTATCTCTCAATCCCAAAGATTGTTCAAACACTTACTTTTGTATGATAAAGTAGCATGTGCATCTCTAACCATTTGGAAGCAATATAAAATTAGCTTATTGGTCATGTTAATCAAATTAGGAGTAAGTGACATGTTTTTTTCCAGTAATGGATGTGCACAGGAGTTTTGGGGCTTTAAAGATTAATTAATCCCTCAGGAGTGTGAAAATGTCGCCGGAAAGCCTACGTGTCAAATTGTCTAATTTGATTAGCTTATTTGAAATGGGTAAGAAAATTGCTCTTTCTTTGGCATGATGTGCTTCTGTTATGGAGTGATCTGTTTGAGTTTTGCACACTTGACAACGGCTTTAATGAGTTGTACTCTCACAGTGAAGACTGTGTTTCATCGCTAGATGCAGGAAGCTAGTACATCAACGCCCATCAGCTAGCTGTACACACAAACTAATTGTATAGCCGTCTCTAGGCAGGCTCCAAAAGGGTGGCTGTGTTGTGAAAAATGGCTTTGTGCAATTCTGAGTATTTTGTATCTCACTGATTCCTCATCAGATTTGCTCAGATTACAAACACAAATACTTTTTTCCAAGCCCCAGCATTTTCTGCTTGAAATTTGAGGGCTCAATCCTCCACTATGTTGAGTTTACACTGGCAAAGAGGGGTGGCTGGGGACCAAAATGGCCCACATGTAACCTAGAGCAGTGGTTCCCAACCTTTTGGGGATCAGAGCCCATTTATAAATGTTTATGGCCTGCTGTGAACCAACAGGGAGTGGATGCACTGAGGTGGTTTTGCTTGGGTCCTGACCCCAAGCGGTTTGGGTCCTGCTCAGCATTCACCCCACAGTGGCAGCTCCTGCAGCTGCTGTGCTGCGGGGCTGGCTGGGCTTGGCTCTCCAGTCCAGGAGTTGCAACCTCCAGGGTTGCAGCGCCACTCAGGTTTGGCTCCGCCTCCCTTACTGAACCAAATTTGCATGAGTGGAGTTGTAAGCTGGCTCATGCGGTGGCAGAGCCACTTACTCAAATCTGGCTTATCTGGACTCCTGTCATCATGAGAGCTGGGCCAAACCAAAGTGCGCTGGGACCCCACAGATTGCAGTGCCTGGAGTAGGCAGGTGAGCCCAGCCATGGGACAAGAGCTGCCATGCACCCCTTAGAAACATTCTCGCAACTCAATTTTGGCTCCTGACCCATGGGTTGAGAAACCTTGACTTAGAGCAGCTTCAGGGCTGCTGTAAATTATGCTGCCTGCTCCAGAAACTATATGGACTGAGGATCTGGCAGCTTGCTGTGTGCTCACCTTGCCTGTCCCCACATGGGCACACCTGTCCCTATCCCTTCCCATCTCAGATAAGCCTTCTATGCCAAGATGACAGGAGGAAATCTCAACTGCCCTCTTTAGGGCTTTCTGGGTACAGTGCAAAGCAGCCAGAACTGAAGCCCAAGCCTGAGCCCTGAAAGTCAAGCCTGGGTTCTTTCTGACTTATGCATCATCACTATTCATAAAAGATTCTGCAGACCAGATGCTGGAGTCGCTTTACAATCTTAGTTATCTTCAAATTCTATCTTCAGTTATACCTGTGTAACCCCATTATTTTTAATAGGATTTGCGGATGTAAATGACTTTGAGGGCAGAATTTGGCACTAGAATTGGAATTTGGTTACCAAATCTGTTTGTGATGACAGAATAAAATCCAACTCCATCTCTCTGAGCTGTGTTTTCTCTGAAGGGCTATCAGGAGTGAAAATTTATTAGGGTCTCTAAAGTGAATAAGTGCTACTCTCAACATACTCAGGAAGCAGATGTTGAGTATTAAAGTGCTATTTTTACATAACCATTTTCAGAGCAGAAGCATACAGTACTTCAACACAGCCTTAAAAATTCCTATTCACCCACCCACCTCGAATGAGTAATGTTTTTTGACATATAAGCAAAATGATTTTCTTTCCATTGTTACGGTAAGGGTGGGAGAGTAGATTTTTATAGAATGTGCTTAAACTGTGAGAGAGGTTAGACACTCCTGGGGACTCTGTATGGGAGAAATTACTTGGTGCTCAACAAGAGCACACAAGCAGATACAAGCTATCTGCAGTGCAAGTGTTTAAAGCCTGGAGACTAGGTACTCTTTTCATTTCATAGCCCAGAGGGAAGTCTGTTGGTAAAATGACCTCCTATGAGGTCATAAGGAAAGTCAGACTTATAAATCATGAGGTTCAGTAACTTGGGAACAACAGCCACAAATACATCATGTGACTCTTGTAAAACTATAGTCTGAGGTGGAAGCTGTGCTCACACCTCTTTATCCAGCTGAACCAGAGTTGGGGCTACAAATATATCCCTAACAGTAGAACCCAGGGCCAACAGAGGAAAACATTTTCCTTGAGCAAAAGGCCTAGGCTCTCCGGGTGGTGGCATACTTTTCCTCAGTTTTCTTAGCCCTATTCATTTATTAAGACAGGTTAGGGCACTGGTTCTCAACCTTGCCAGACTACTGTACCCCTTTCAGGAGTGTGATTTGTCTTGCGAAGCCCCAAGTTTCACTTCACTTAAATTAAATGCATATAGAATCAGACCTAAAAATACAAAAGCGTCACACCACGTTGTTACCAAAAAATTGCTCACTTTCTCATTTTTGCCACATCATTATAAAATAAATCAATGGAGTATAAATATTGTACTTAGATGTCATTGTATAGCATAACAGAGCAGTATAAACAAGTATGAAATTTTAGTTTGTACTGACTTTGCTAGTGCTTTTTATGTAGCCTGTTGTAAAACTAGGCAAATACCTAGATGAGTTGATGTAACCCCTGGAAGACCTCTGCGTATCCCCAGGGGTACATGTACTCCTGGTTGAGAACCACTGGGTTAGGGGACACCTTGCCCACAGGAGCAGCTCTAGCCTTTGCCAGCCAGCATGGAAACAATTTTCAGCACCCTCAACTCCACTCCCAGTGTCTGAGCAAAAAAAAAAAAAAAAAGCCAACCAATCAGAGTGCAAAGAACCTCCCACCCCAAACCCCCCAAGCAGTACAGTGCCCAGGGTAACCAGCCTGCTTGCCCTAGAACTGGCCTTACCTCCCAGCATGGGAAGAAAATCCAGGAGTGTAAGGTACTGGCTTGTCCCCAACCCAGAAAGGTCCCAACTGCCACACCCAGATTCTCTTTCCAGGTACAGTTTTATTTCCTAAACATAAGCAAAACAGTTCTTCAGCCCACCCTGGGCTACAGCTCCCAGGGGATTTTCCCCTTTGCCTCTCTCAGTCCTTCCTGCTTCAGGGCCAAGTGCAGGATTCTTCCGTGCTCTTTTAACTGAGCACCAGCTCCCTGGACTTTCTCCCTGGAGGCCCCTTTTCTGCAGCAGATTTCCACTGCTTTGCCTCCTCCCCACCCCCCGGGGACTCTGGAGGTCTCTCCTAGGGAAACTCCTGCTTCCCCTTCCTTACTGAGGGCCTGGCTCTTTATAGCCCCAGATATTGCCCTGCCCACTTATTTGGCCAGCCTGAGAGCACCAGTTCTAGCACAGGTAAGCTGGACCTGCCTCGTTTAAAGAGAACAGACACCCTGTCACAATTAGGCACTAAAACAAGAACTCCAAAATATGGTGCCCCATAATCCAAGCTGTTTCCTTTCTTGATATCTGATCTCTGAAAACAGGGTGAGCAGAACCTCCGTTAAATTCACAGGTGAATATAAATTGAGTTGCTGCAAATGCCATGGAGACAGAAAAATAATACAAAATGAACGTGAGAAGTTAGGAAATGATCTGAAAGCCAGATACTTTGGGAGACACTTGGGAAGCTATATCAGTTCTCAGTAATGGTGAAAGAGGCCAAGAAGTGACAAAGCAGACAAGTTTGCAGTGCAGGATGGCAGCAAAAAGGGCCAACGCCATGTGGGGTTATGTAAACAGAAGTGTCACATGCCATTGCAGGGATGCTATAGTTCCTTTCTATGGTTCTGGTAAAACTATACCTGGAATATTGTTTTCTGGTTTCACTGCAAGGCAGATATTGTCATCCAGAAAGGATTTTGACAAAGACAGCAACAATTATTACAGGGCTGGAGGGATTAATTTTCTAAATCAGATTATAAATGAGTGATTATAAATATGTCTAGCTTGGCTGCCACTAAGTGGAAGGGCGGGAGGAGGGGGCTGAAGGGAGACAGGATAACAGTCTACTGTTTGTTTGTAAGTAAACAAGTCCTAAATTTATGATTAGTTCTCTCACTTAAACGCCTTTACACAGTTATGGGAGTAGGAAAAAAATCCACCCTGAATTGAAAACCATTAATAACTGCAAGCACAGAGATCTAATATCTCTAATGGCAACATCAGTCAGTCTGTATTCCCTAGCCTAGATGCTACCATGATTGGGCACTTTATAAACAGATTAGATGGATAGATTCCCTGCAATATACAAATAATATTGGTCCAAAAAAAGCAAAAATACATTAATCATTTTAAAACAAGTGGAGACTCCTTTATCTCCCATATCAGACAAGCTTCCTGATTCTCATAACTGACTAATATCTCACTCTGCCCAGGGCCACACCTACAATCTGGAGCCATAGGCATGGAAAAATTTGCTCCTACCCCTTGCACCGCTGCTCCTTTGTAGCTCTGTGTGGTGGAGGGGAGCCTACTGCTCTGGACCCAGCATCTCTAGAGAGCTCACTACTCTTCAGTTGTCCCTCCCTGGGGGTCAGGGTCAGGTGGGGTAGCGTCTTGATGAGAGGCAGCATAAGACACAGGGACCGGAGAATCACGATCCATATGTACAACCACGGAAATACTTAATTCCAGGCAAACTGTGTATAAACCTCAGTAATTGCATATAAAATTTGGCCGTGTTGCAGCATGTGTGGGTTCACTAGGGGAGCATTTTTCCGCTGCTTCTTGGAATATGATGTTATCTTATTATTGTGGAAAGTGACCTGTCAGCATTTCCTTGATTTAACCCAGTCACACTAATTCTGGTATTTTTTCCATGAAGAGAATAGATAGCTACATTATTGAGTCACTTAACATGCATTAACCATACAATGTGCACTAAAGCAAATACGAAGCTTTAGGACAGCATCACCTGGATCATCAGTTGCAACTTGGAAGAGAAAATTTACCCCCTCTATCAAAATGGCAAGACTGGTGGTACATTACACACTCAGTGGAACTCTCTCCTCTTTCTCTGGGCTTTTTATTTGGAAACCTTTGAAACTGATGTCTTCTGAATTAGGCAAAATTTTAAAGCACTCCCCTCCCCAGGCCCAAATGAAGATCAAGTGTAGTTAAGTGGACACTTAATCATAGTTTAACAAATATCCTTCCTGCTGTTTACTAATAATATTTTAGAATAGTGAAACAGTTTTAAGAAATATAATTTACTTTCCACTGTCTATGCTGCTTGCTTACATTCTGTGCTACATTCATGATGGACAGTGTAACTAATCTATTTCACTTTTATATCTAGTTGGTGGATCAGATGCTCTACTCACACTGGTTTTATTCCAATGTTATTCTAATGACTGTAATGAAGTTGCTCTGGATTTACACTAGTGTGGGCCAGAGGAGAATCAGGCCCAATGTCTGGTGCATATGCACTAGCACAGTTCTTTTATAAGCTCCAGTTCAGAAAAGCCTTGCCCAGGAAGGATTCTTAAGTGCATCAAGTCACAGAGATTGAAGCATATGCTTCAAGTTAAATTTATTGGTTTTTAATCATGTTGATACAACTTTGGCATGGATTTGTGTTCCATAACTGGGCCTTTGATTGAGTAACTGGGGAAGGGTTTGTTGCAGAGAAAGGAATTTCTGTTATTGCTGGGCTTCTGCAGAGTGTCCTTCTCATTCAATCCTTGGTGTTAGAGATAGAAAAGACATAGTGGGTCACCTTGCCCTTTGCCTGGATCCAGGGCAATGTGTTTCCTATGCATTTTCTAATGTTTTGGCCAGTGTACTTTGGAAAGCCCAAATGCTGGTGTTTCCCCTGCTGCCTTGCATTTCAGTTGGGAACTTCTTTCTGATACTCAAACATTTCCTTTCTTCACCTCATCCCATTGCTCCGTGTTTTACACAGCTGTACTGCACTAAATAATTCTTCTCCCTGTCTAGGGCACAATTGTGAGTGCTCCGGTGTGCCCATGGGGGGAGGAAAATGGGGTATAAGGAGTTCCCTTTTACTGCTCTGTGGGCCTTAAAAACTTCTAAGGATGGAGATTCCACCGCCTCCCTAAATCATTCTACTGATTTCAGAGATAAAGAAACTTAGGCACAGACAGAGGAGATTACCAAGGCCACACAATGAATCTGTGGAATAGAACAGTGATCTCTGGACTCCCAAGTCCTGTGCTTTAGCCTCAAGACCACCTGGGAAACATCTCACATTTCTAATCTCTCTCAGTTGGTATTATTTGTTTGTCCTTGCTGTCCAAGTTAGTATGGTTAATTTAGAATGCTGCAGGGGTAATGTAGGTATGGAGACTGTAGTAACCCAAATTGGAATCCGTCTAGGATATGCTGGCTGACACCCGTGCTCTCAGAAAAAGTGCCCTGGAATGTTTAATGACCAAGGATGCATAATGTCCCCTAATACTATGTTGGGGTGTTGTGCCTGTATTGACTCAAAGTGAAGAATCCCTCTTTTTAAATAGCAAACAGTACTTCGTACAGCATCCTGAATTTTCCTTGGTGATCTCCTAGTGAAGTACTAGGAAGCCTCGACCTTTGTATAGCTAGTGAGCTGACATGCTTAGGGCCATACTTTTCAAAGAGCTCATCTCCCTTTTAGGCATCTAAATAAGGGTCACATTTCAAAAAGTGCTCAGTACACCTGTCATGGGATCTCACCCCCACTTTGAGCTTGTGGGTTCAAAGATGGGGACCCGCATGTATTCTGCCACCATGTCCTATGGGATCTCACCCCCACTTTGAGCTTGTGGGTTCAAAGATGGGGACCCGCAGGTATTCTGCCACCACCCTAACCCTTAGGGTGGGGTTCCTTCTCGCTGCCACCACTCAATCAAGAAATGTGGATTGAGACACAGTCCTTCCCCAAAATCCTAGGGGATTCCAAGAGCCCCAAATCCATGGAGTTCTCACACCCAGGAGAAACAAACCATTCCCCCTGCTTCCTCCCCCCTCCCTTTTCCTAGGAGAGATACCGGGATCCAACTACAGAGGGATACCTCCCCCTCCCCTTTCCCTGAGAATCCACCCAAGGAAAGACCAACAAGTCCTTAATAGGAAAGAATTTATTAAGGAATAAAAAGAAAATACAGAATCTCTATGAGCCCAAGCTGGACACTCATAGGGGATAACCTTATCAATCTCTGGAGAGAATTCCCCCTCCCCCTTTTTCTCAGTAAAAGCAATATCAGCAAACAGGGATAAAGCATTTCCTTTAGCAAACACACAATTGCAAATATAGAAATCAAATCATAAGACTAATTCGCCTTTCTAATTAATACTCACTATTAATTAGTAGAAACTACTCCAGGAGAACTTGGAGACATGACTGTCCTCTGTTAGATCCAAAAACAGTTCTCACTCAGACAAAGGCTTCCCTCCACAGAGATTTGAAAAAATCTTATCTCTGATTGGTCCTCTGGTCAGGTGGTCACCAGGTACTACATGTTAACCCTTTACAGGTAAAACAGACCTTAACCCTTAACTATCTGTTTATGACAACACCACAGGCTGAGCTCTTCTGAAAATGTGCCATTTACTTTTGTGCCTCACTGAGAGCCGGGGGTCTTTGAAAATCTGGCCCCAGTTGTGGTTACTGATCTCCTTTGAACACCTGGCCCTGAGTGATGGTAAATTTGCACTGTAGATTTTGTTTAAGCTACCATTGCATTCATATTAGATTTTTTACTCTGAAGTACTATCTTAATTATTCTTAATCCTCAGTATCAAAACTTAAGGGAATTGTAAGAAAATCTATCGAGAATATTTCCCACAATGTGATAAAATAAGTCCAGCAAAGACAGGATTCCAGTAAAAGAAGTAAACATGATGAAAGATAAGAACTTTGAGTCCAACTCCACTTTAAAAAAATGAGAGGAAATTCAGAGGGAAATAAACAGAGAAAACTGTACTTAAGAGACAATTCTCTGGGAAATCATTTTATTTTACCATCTTCTCATCTACAAGAGTTTTATGGGCTATATTCCAAAAATAATTTTTTGACAATGAATATAGGTTTTGAAAAATAATGTGCATTTAAAAATTATTAGACAATAATAATATATCTAAGCCAGTGCAAACACCACTATCGACTTATGAAATATACAAGTTGAAAGAGACAATGGAATGTAAATTATTAAAGGAAGAACTTTCTGCTGGGAGCATGCAAGGAAGAACTGATAATACAAACTGACAGAACTGAAGCATGATGACTCTATTGTTTATGAGAGAGTGATGAGATAGTGTTATATTTTTAGTAGAGTATCACTTCCTTGGATGTCAGCTTTCTGGATCTCATTCTGTTAAGTGAAATTAAAGTTCTTATTATCAGACATTGATTAATTGCTCTAGTATCTAGATAAAATGTAAGATAATCAAGGCTGTGATTTTTTTCAAGTTTTTAGAAAAAGTCATATTTGATGAAAATAGCAAGAAATGTGGAAATACACCTCTACCCCGATATAACGTGGTCCTCGGGAGACAAAAAATCTCACCGTGTTATAGGTGAGACCGCATTATATCAAACTTGCTTTGCCTCCCCCGTTCCTTGTTCCCTGACCGCCCCCTCCAGAGACCCCCGTCCCTAATCACCTCCAGGATCCCACCCCCTACCCAACCCCCCTGTCCCCTGACTGCTCTGATCCCTATCCACCCCTCCCTGCCCCCTGACAGGCACTCACCAGCAGCAGTGGGAAGCGGACCAGCACGGCCCCAGTCCGCTCCACCCTGCCAGCTCCCAGCCACGGCACTCTGCTTCCCACCGTCGGTAAGTGCGGAGAGGTTGGGGAAAGGATGCCCCCGCCCCCGCACTCACCTGCGGCGGGAAGCAGAGCGACGTGGCCCCAGCCCGCTCCGCTTTCCTTGCCCCGGCCTCAGCCGTGTTGCTGGGGGGCAGCTGGGGAAAGGTCCTGCACTCACCTGTGGCGGGAAGCGGAGCGCCACGGCTGGGAGCTGGCAGAGTGGAGCTAGCTGGGGCTGGGCTGCTCCACTTCCCTCCACTGCCGGTGAGTGCAGGGAGGTTGGGGAAAGGACGCCCCCCGCACTCACCGGCGGCGGGAAGCAGAGCGACGCGGCCCCAGCGCACTCCACTCTGCCACCTCCCAGCCGTGGCGCTCCGCTTCCCGCCACAGGTGAGTGCAGGGAGGTTGGGAAAAGGACGCCCCCCCATACTCACCTGTGGCGGGAAGCAGAGCGCTGCAGCTGGGAGCTGGCAGAGTGGAGCGGGCTGGGGCCGGGCTGCTCTGCTTCCGCTGCTGCTGGTGAGTGCAAGGGGGATCCCTTCCCCCAAGCCTCCTCCCCCAAGTGACAGGGCTGGGGCCGGAGCGAGGGAAGCAGAGCAGGCTGCTCCTGGCCCCCTGCTAATCCCCCGGGCCACTCTGGGACTGCGGGGCCCCCAAAAGTGCCCTCCCGCAGCTCCTGCCCCCCAGATCCTGGGGGGGAGCCCCTGACGCCCCCAAGACCTCTGCCCCTTATCAAACACCTCAGCCCTGGCCTGGCCCGACACCCTTAACACGCTGCTCAGAGCAGCGTATCAGAGCTTTACCGTGTTGTATGCGAACCTGCGTTCTATCAGGTCACGTTATATCAGGGTAGAGGTGTATATATATTTTTACTATATGGGCTACCCCAGGTATTGGTGTGTGCCTAATATAATTTTCCAGCATATGCTCTTTTCTACAATCAATGGGTATGATTGTCCTTCTCACTTATACTGGTATAAGAGTTGCTTGGATTTAGAACTATTGTGAGAATAGAATTAGGCCCTATTTGAGTTCCAGAAGAGACTGGGTGTAGTTTCTCTTATAAGCCCTTTAAATAGTACTAGGATCATTTATGGGCCCAAAGATTATGTTCTTTGATCAAATTCCCAGATGTCTCCGTAACATTGAAATTGTTCCCAAGGAAGCTTGGGACGTGCCCTTGCAAAAGTCAGTTCGACCCTCATGAGAATATTTATTTGGGGTATTTTCCAGTAGAAGTCTTTCCTTAAAAGCTTCCATGTGCTTGCCAAGACTCTTAAGACTAGGCAAACTAGACTGGTGAGAATAAGCAAACTAGACTGGTGAGAATAGGCAGAATTGCCGGAGTGCTGTTCTTAAACTACCCATGCTGACAATAGACCTGACCAAGTGCTAAAGAAAGCAGGGACACATTCTGTTGCAAAATGTCCCCCAGAAATATTTTTGTGAGGGTTGATTGACTCTCATTAGGGCAAAGCATGAATTCCTCAGTGATCAGGAATTCAAGTAAAGTCTCAAATGACATAAAATCTGTAACATTTTGGAATGCGGTCTGCACGTAGCCCTAGGAACCTGTCTAAGGCACCAGACCCTCTCCTCTTTCTTTAGTATGCTGCGGTGAGGGACAGAAAGGTGAACCAAAGGTGATTTAGATGAGTCCCAATTTTGCAATAGGCCCCAGTCCTGAAATTGCCCCAATTCCTGCCCTAAGACCAGTGATGAGCTGCCAAAATCTTAACAACCGGTTCCCTATAAAAAGTTCTGATTTAAGGGGGGGAGCGGGGGAGGGGCTGGGGCGGGGGAGACATACCCGTAGGGCCGGGGGCCCCTGCAAAGCCTGGGGAAAATTGCCCCACTTGCCCCCCCCGGCAACCCTAGAGCTTGTACCCCCCTCCCCTCTTACCTTGCTGGCAGCTCAAAGCAGCAGGACGACTCAGGAGCTCAGCTGAGCTGCCCAGCTAGTGCCGGCAGCTGGCCCCGCTGCAGCTGGGGGGAAGCGGGGGAAGGGCCGGGGGAGCCTCAGCCTCCCCAGCTGGGAATCCTGGGAGCAACAGGATGGTCCAGCCCGCGGACCAGAGTTCTTTGCCCACCCCCTGACCCTTTAACAACCGGTTCTCCACGGAGGTCTAATTTTAGCAACCGGTTCTTGGGAACCTGTGGGAACCGGCTCCAGCTCACCACTGCCTAAGACCCTTGCACATCTCTGCTTAGCTCTACAAGCCCTTTCATCCTTTTCACGTGTCCGTAAGACCGTGTCTGCACTAGGAGCACTTTACTGGTACACCTCTACCCCGATATAACGCGACCCGATATAACATGTATTTGGATATAACGCGGTAAAGCAGTGCTCGGGGGGGGGGGCGGGGCTGCGCACTCTGGCGGATCAAAACAAGTTCGATATAACGCCGTTTCACCTGTAACGCAGTAAGAGTTTTTGGCTCCCGAGGACAGTGTTATATCGGGGTAGAGGTGTATAAGAATATCACTGTACTGGAGCACTGTAGTGTGAACACAGCTGTACTGGCAAAACTGCACTTTTACCAGTATAGTAAGATCACCCCACATGAGAATCAGACCCAGATTGTTTGATCCTCATTTGTACTGAGGGCCCATTACACTGTTCTGGCCTTATTGTACCTAAGTTACATATGAGGAGCCTGAGGTTACATGACTTGTTCATCACTATTGGTTCAGTGGCTGGGCTGAGAACAAAAACATTAAAGTGGGTGTTGAGACAAAGTCCGGCCGGACAGCTCTAAGAGAGTGGTGGGAGGCAGGTATGTCAGCCCTAGAATGGTAAAAGCCCCAAATAAAAGCCAAGCAAGGAATAGAAACTCTTCAGAGTGGGACTGATTTACTCCAGGTCCCCACCACCACCACCAGAGGGAGAAATGCTGAGCTCAGCAGGTGAAGGAGGTGATATGTCACAGTGTAAAGCTATTTTGTGGCCATTTTAACACCCCTTTACACTTCCAGAGCTTTTCTGTAAATGAGACTCCGGCCCGGAGTCCTTAACCATAGGATTTTAAGAAACAGGAGGGATTCTATAACCTGGGTTACTTTATTTATCTTGCTACCTCACAAATGTAGATTCAAGCTCATGAAGAGTTCTGACCTTGTGGGTTAAGTGCTGAATTACAGAAACCTGTGAAGCCAAACATCTGGATTCCCATTCTCCAGCTCTGTTTTGATGTCAGCCAAAGGAGTGGCAAAATTCTGGACCAAGAACAAGCTTGTCTCTATAGAGGCCTGCAAATCAGCTAGGTGGAACAGAGTTCACAATTTTCATAAGCATTGTTTCACTACAGAAGAAAAAGGAAATGACTTTTCAATTTTTGCTTAAGAGAAAGGTTGGATGGGGTTTTTCTGTCATTAACTACCTTTCATGGCTACAAAAAAGAATCGGATAGTAGGACGTTTGTGTTGGGAAGTGAGTGATGAGACATTTTAAAACTTATTGGTAATAGTTATTGGTTGAATTCTTATCTCCACCACTGCAGCAAGTTCCTATTTTTGTGTGCAACTCTGGTGGTCTCTAACTAACGAAGGGAGTGAATTTTCCATGCTGTGCATTGGGTTTGGATCTTTCCCTCTGGAGGGGTGCTGCTCCCAACTTAGCTCAGCTCCTCATTTGCCAGCACAGATTTTACGCTGAAGAATATTCTCAGTAAATCATCTTTTACTTGAGAGCAGTGTATCTAGTGACTGCAACAGATGACTGAAATCCAGAACATCTGGATTCTATTCCCAGTTCTGCCACTGCCCCACTGTGTAAGCTTGAACACGTATTCTAGCATCTGTCTCAGGTGTCTCCACTGTAAAATGTGTATAATAAATACTTATTATACATCTCAGGAATACCGTGGAACTGAATCAGTTAATCTGAGAGGCAGCACATGTAGTGCATAGGACATTGCTTTGGGAGTTGGGAGACTTGAGTTCTGTTCCTGGCCATGTATCACCTTGGGCGGGTCACCTCATTTCTCTGTGTCTCTGTTTCCTCTCCCACCCTTTGTCTGTCCTGTCTATTTATATTGTAAATGCTTTAGGGCAAAGACTATCTCTCATTAGGTGTCTGTACAGGATACATCAAGATAGGGCATCAAAATGATAGTGACGTGTGTGCTTTGTGATTATTATTTTTTTCAATGAAAGGTGTTGTGTAAATGCAGAGGATTATTATACTGCAAGTGTGGCTTTTTGTTTTTAGTTAAGTATTATATATTTTTTTTAAAGTTCCCATATCTATTTTACTGCCACGGCCTTTGGAAGTTAAAACCGAATTACTTTTTAAAAAGTAATTTAGTTTTCACTGATTAGACTGAGTTTATTTTGATCATTTCTCTTTACCTGGTCACCGAAAACAGTCCTGACATTTACATTTTCAGGTTGTTATTCACTTGCATTATGTTGCGATAGATGCATTGCAAATGCCAGAGCTCCATGTCTATTTTATTTTTAAACTGTTTCCGTTTTTGTTGTTTAATGTCATGGAAACATTGATGCAGTTTTCCTAGAGTTTATTACAGCTATTTATTTATTTATTTATTTAAACAGAATTTACGTCTGGGGTCACGTTTAACTGAGCTTTGTCTCTTTAGACCTTCCCATTGCTTCATCTCTGGTCTGCCAAAAGAAACAGTGACTTCTTGGCTTTATTTATTAAGATCTGGTGTTTCATCATTCTTGCAGAGGGAATTTACTTTAATGAGTTTTGGAGAGGAATGGTCTTCTTTTTATTTATCTTTTAATGAATAGTGTAATAGCAGTTTATTTAACAACCAACATCTCCCATTTTACATGCCATAATCCACAAGAAAAAGATATCAAGACCTGTCCTGCCTCTAGCCTCAACTCCTCCAGCTGGTTATTAATGGCCAGGAAAAACCTGACCTGAGGCCATTATTATTACATACAGGATAGGGTTCTGTTTTCTCTTACTAGTTTTCTTTAATATACATCATCATGTTTTAGGCCCTTATCTTATAAGCTGTTCCATGCCCTCGGATTCCTGCATCGCTACAGAGCCCCATTGATTTCTGTGAGGTAGGGAGAGCTGGTTGAGAATTTTCTGATGAAAGCATTTTACATTAGAAAATACCTATTCATCAAAGGAATATTTTTTGCAATATTGAATCGGCTTCAGCTAAACTTTCAACAAGATATTTTTGGAGCAATTGGAGAAATTTGTAAACTGTCTTATTTTGTTTTGACGTTACCATTTTGTTTTGTTCCAACTTTAGATTTTCATTCTGAATTTTTCATTTGTTTCATTCCGGCTTTAACATTCTGTTCTGAGTTTCTATTTCACTTTGATGTTAGCTTTTTGTTCTGAGTTTCCCATTTTGTTTCGAGTTGATGTTGGAAAATTCCACTTCTGTGTAGTCTGTCACGTGTTACCATGGGTATGCTTTCATAGAATGAGGGCACATTATCTCCAATTGGTTCAGTGTAGCCACCTGAAATTTGTTTGAAGCTCTGCCTGGAGCTCAACAGCAGAGCAGACTGCATCTTTGGAGAAAGCCGCAGCTTTTGGAGAGGATTCTCCCAGCAGTGCAGGTCATTAAGGTATTCTTTCTCTGACCCTATACCTGCGCTGACTGATGGGTCTACTGTTATGTAGAGCAGCAACTATTCCTTGATTTCACCTCACTTCCATGAAGCCTGCCTTCCCCTCACTTTTTTGCAAGATGAAAACAGGGACTGTAAAGAGGCAGTTATTTCAGTCTCATTAAAGAAAAAGATCAGTCTCTGACAGCGCTGCCAGTTCAAGCCGTAATGTCTCCCCATTGCTCGAACAGCCGCAGTCTGAGAGCTGTGTTAGTTGATCCAGGAGACCCTAGCTTGAGGCTTCTCACAAGCAGGATTCTTTTGTGGAGCACTTCAGAAGGGGAGGAAGAAAGAAGACCTTTGCTTCTGGAATCTTGCTCAGTGGAGAAGCTGTTGTGTTAGTGCTGCAGTGTGAGCTCCAGGAAGTGAAGATGGGGAACCAATTGATATGACTTTCCCAGAGGCATATGGCTCCTCTGAAGAGGATCCTGGGGCCGAATTGACCACTTCAGGTGATGGTGATACTACTGGTGAGAAGAAAAAAGAGGTTAGCGCATCTCCCGTTAGTCCAGCACTACATGAGGTTTCTTTTCTTGAGCCAGCACAGCAGCAGGCTACTGTCCAGAGACGATCAGCTCAGTCAGTTCTGGAAAGGATGTGATTATTAGTCACAGCCCATAGGTGGGGAACAGTCTCCATCTCTGCTGGACATTGTTTAGGGGGAACTAGGCGATGCTTCCACACTGCATTTAAATCAGCAGCAACCATCACCAGCTATAAGCCCCCAATCCCTTCCTGCCAAAGGCAAACAGTCAAGATTCTGGGTTTGGAACCATTCCCAGCCTGATGCTGGGGACAGTACCTCTGCGATTTGCCACCTGTACAGACAGAGTCAGTCTGGTCCATGACACCAAAAGACTGGTGACACTGGGCCTGCTAAAATGTATGGAACACAAACATGCCGCAAAAGGTTAGCTCAGGAGGAAAGCAAACAAGCCCTGGGTCTACTGGGTCAGAGAGGTTGACACCACCAACACTTTCCATGATCTCATCTGCTAAATCAGGCAGCATCACTCCACGGACCACAGTGGAGTCTTTTCAGAAGCAGGCAAAAATATCATTGCAAGCCCCTTATGGCCATGAAACTGGCCACAGAACGCGTGAGGATGCTGGCCATGGACACGCTTCCTTTCTCCCTGGTGGAAGGTGAGGGCTTCAGATGCTTTGTGGCTGCAGCTGTGCCAGGTGGCAGATCCCTAGGCAGCTTCTCCTATTTTGCTAAAAAGGCAGTGCCAGATCTGTGTGCTGCTGTGAGAAGCGCAGTACAGTGTGGGCTGAGTAGTGTGAAGGCGGGAATGTGTACCTGACCACGGACATGTGGTCTCTGTCTGTTACAGCCCACTGGGTTAGCAACAGCACTGGCAACATGTACACCCTCATTCAACATCACACCACTCTCCATGTGTGGGAGTGAAAAAGAGCAGACCCTGGTGACATCTTGGATAAAGTGTGTGCTCTCATGGAGGAGTGGCTGGAGCTCCACACCATCTCTGCTGGGTTTGTGCCAATGGATGTTGGAGCAGACATCACAAAATAATGCAAGATAGCAGTTTCCAGCATGTCCCTTGCCTTGTTCACTGCCTCACTCTGTCTGTGAAGGAATTTCTAGATCATGATGCCCCGGTGAAGACACTACTGACAATGGCCAGGAAGCTCTGCGGCATCTTCAGTCGGTCCTGTGCAATGTGTTGCACACTTAGACAACTGTAGGACTTATACAAACTGCCACGCCACCAGATGATGCAGGTGGTGCTGACCAGGTGAACTTCACCTTTCACATGCTGGCGTGTCTGTATGCACAGAGACTCTGTAGCAGCAGTCTATCTCCATGGCTCCACACCAGCCTCCAAATTGTACCCGCCCTTTGTCTGGTTATGAAGAAGTTAATCTCCTACAGGACTGTGAGGTCACACAGCCATGTGGCACATGATGATTTCCCAGAGGACAGATCACCGTGGGACACTGCGCAAACTAGTTCAAGGTTGCAGGTGGCATTCACAAAGCAGCTGCAAATCATTCAGTGCTGCTTATGGGCCCAAGAAATGAGCATTGACTGGTGGGTTCACATCAAAATGCAGGTTTGGGATGACAAGCAGTGGCTGCAGAACTTTCAGATGCACAAGGTTACAGCTCACAAAAGCTCATGCTAAAATAAATTTGTTAGTCTTTAAGGTGCCACAAGTACTCCTGTTCTTATTCCTGGATCTGTGTGCCTAGCTCGCTCTTGCACAAGGGACACCAAAGTGAGAGCTGCACTGAAAGTGGAGAAGCAAGTGGCGATCACACTGTGGAAACTTGCAGTGCTGGATTGCTGAGTCAGTGGAAAATCATTTTGGAATTGGAAAATTCACTGTGGGGGCTGTTGTCATGCAAGTGTGCAAGGCCATTAATTGTCTCCGGCTAAGCAAGACTGACTCTGCACAATGTGGATGGATTTTCAGCAGTGGGGTTCCTGAACTGTGGTGGAGCAGTAGACAGCACACATACCTATTTTGACACCAGACCATCTTGCCACAGAGTACATCTACAGAAAGGGCTACTTTTCTATCATTATGCAAGCATTGTTGGGTGACTGGTAACACTTCACTGACATCAATATGGGCTGACCAGGGAACATGAATGATGCTTACATCTTTTAAGAACACAGGACCGTTCAGAAAGCTATAAACAGGGCCTTTCTTCCCCAAATGGTGGTTTACCAATGGCAATGCATAAAAGCCAGTAGTAATCATGGGGAACCCAGCCTGTTTCTTGCTCCTCTGCCTCATGAAGCTGTATGCCAGCCAGCTGGGCAGTGCCATGGAAGGATTCAACTACTGGCTCAGCAGGTGCAGAATGACAATTGAGAGTGTGTTTGGTAGATTGAAAGGATGCTTACTCACAAAATCTGATCTCAGTGGAAAAAATACCCCAGTGGTTATAGCTGCCTGTTATGTCCTGCATAATATTTGTGAACCAAAGGGAAAAAGCTGCCGCTAGGGTGGAGTGGGGAGTGTCTGACTGTTTAAACTCAGCAAACAGCCACAAGGGCTATGAGAAGAGTTCAATGCAGGGCTATGCTGCTCAGGGAAGCTTTGAAAGAGCAGTTTTACCATGAGCCACGGTAATGCGTTGTAGTGTACCGTGCTCTGCCTGGCCCTGCTGTTTTGGGGCCTGTTAGGAATTGTGCAGCGCTTGTACATTTGTGATTATTAAACTGTTTGTCACTGATCCTGTGAGTTGTGTCACACTGTACAGTAACAAGTAAACAGGCGCTTCCAGAACTGCTGGACACTCTACAGCACGTGTGAACTAATGAACGTGAATTACGTTCCAAATAATAGAATTTTATTTAGTAATAAAATAAATGCAAAAAAACTCTGTGCAATTTAAAAGCAAATACATTAAAAATTGAATATATTAATGGAACAGAATTTAACAAAGGGAAAGAACACTTATGTCCAGTTTAGTTACATACACATACAGCAACCGTAGTTTTCGCATGTCATGTATGTGGAGCTGTAGTTGTCCTTAATGTCCCCCGGTTGGAAGTGGTAGGGGTAGGTCTGTGATCCCTGGTGCAACATGGAATGTTGAGGGGGGCGTAAGGAGGTGCTGCAGTGGAGCTCTCCATGGACTGCAAAGAGAGGCGAGCCCATGATTGTTGAACCTGTAGGTCCACAAGAGTCTGCAGCATCTGAGTTTGCTGCCAGAGAAACCCCCTTGTGTCCTTGTGCATCTCCGTCTCCTTTCCCTGCTGGGAGTCCTGGGCCTTGCTCCAGTCTGCTCTTTCCTTCTCCAGGCTGTGTTCGGGGTTCACCCTCCAAGCCCTCTGCTCACAGTCTGATGCAGCACCAGCTTGCGGGATCTCACTGAACATGTCATTCCCAAGTCCTCTTCTTTCTCCTCCTTATCTGGCTCTGGCATTCCATGGGTGTGTAGGGGGAGCCGTCAAGACTGCTGCAGCTGCAGATAAAACACACAGAGGTACCATTGTCAGTATAGTTGCAACAGAAATCAAACGTTAAGGTTCAGAACTCCCTCCCTTGCTACCCTAACGTTTTGCACAAGACATGCTTATTGACACTTCTGCTTTGGAGTTGTGTGCATGGTGCCACTCGCAGCACCAGCCATTCTGAGCCTGGCCCACCAGGGATGAGGGAAGTGAAGAGGGAATTGCTCAGTTGCATGAAGCTATGATTATTTTAGGCAATGGCTCTGAATACTGGCACCATTTTCCACAGGTGGTGGTTGTTTTCGCTGATACTTCATTTGTGAGGGTAACAAAGGCAGAGAGAATACAGCTGCAGCTGGCGTCCTGAAGCAGCCCAGGCCCATATGCTGCTAGCCTCTGTACTGCAGTGGTGCCTGCTGAAGTTATCGCTGACTGCTGTGGGAAAGTGTCCTCCTGCAGAGAAAGAAATACGGTTGCCATCTCTAGAAGCTTTTGGGGGAGGATTGCACAGTGCCTCCATGAAAGTGTCATCCAGATCTCCCAGGAGGATTTAAGAGACATCCCTGTGTACATAAACAAACTGGTCTGCATGGCGTCCTTTGGCTGACTCTACAGGGAAATGAAATACAAACAACAACGCTACCTCTCTTTGTTGTACCACTGCCTCCTGTAGTACGAGTAAATTCATGCAAAGTCGGTAGCTGTGTCCTGTTAAGTCGGGGGTGCCATCACTGTAATGGGAAATAAATTTACACACTTGCCCAAGGATCCTTCGTTTGCACCGAGCTCGCCCATGCTCAACTGCTGGGACTGACTGGACTGCGATGGAGTCTCAAACTGATCCTGGCTCACAGCACAACTCTTTGTAAAAATGGCCAATCTGTGGCTTGGCTCTGGATTGACTGTTAGGCATATCGGAAGGCCAGGGAGACTTAGCACAGTTCCTTCGCTTTCATGCCGCACAGCGGTTGGTCCCTGTCATACCCCCTTCTCCTGACTCCCCTAGGCAATCTGCTTGTAGTTGTCCACATTTCTATGGCTGGTCAGTAACTGTGCCTGCACAGCCTCTACTCCCCACAGGCTCAGGAGATTCAACATCTCCTGTCACAAGCCAGAGCTAGTCTGGAGCATGTAGTGAGCATGAGCAGTTGTACGCAACAGTGGAGCACTTCTAGCTGCGCTTGCAAAGATTCACAATCAGGAAAAGGCATTTCCAAAATTCGCAGGGCTTTAAAGGAGAGGGAGGCTTTCTGCTCTCCATGACCCCTTGGCAGTAAATTTTACAGTTGTGACCAGAATGGTCAGTGTCAGGCATTGTGGGAAAGCTGTTGGAGGACTGTAAAGGTCAACATCGATAATGTAGTGTCTACACTCATGCTGCATCGATCTCAGTACCTTGATCATGGCTCAGCACCACTTGGGGAAGTGGTGTTACTGTGTCTCTGTAACAGGTCACTTATGGTGGTGGGAAACATGTTTAAGTGTAGGTATACGTGCAACTAGGTTGAGACAAGGCTACGTGCAGATCAGGCCTTGGTTCAGCACTGGCTTTTCTTGTACTTTATCAGTTGGATGCAATCCAGTCACTTCCTCCATAGACAGAGGGTCCTTCTGCAATGGAACCTGTGCTGTTTACTACCCCACTCTGCGTGAGGCCCCTTTGTGGCAGCATGCGTGGGCATGAGTCAGGTGCAAGGCTGATGTAATGGTCCTTTCCCACAACCATCACCTTTTCTCCACTCTCAGGCAGGAGTGGGCTTCAGTAGGTCTCCAGGTGGGCCTCCGTAGTGGTGAAGTAGGTCTAGTGAGCAGCTCTGTAGCAGAATTTTCTCTCCCCACCTCCCTGCATATCTACTCAGAGTCTAGCCAAACTAATCAGACTGGATACTGAGCTTGGGGTTTGAGCCATAATTGTCATCCTCATTTAACTAATGAATCAGAACTCTATGTTGATGGGGGGAAGAACCTTCAAGAGTTGCTGGAAAAAAAATAGCCTGGCTTTATTTTCACCACCAAACAAACAGCATTTCTCATGAGACAAGTGTATTTATTCTGAGTGTGCCCCTAGCTTCCTCGGCACATTTATTTACTAGGAAAGAAAGAGGCGTTTAAAAGACACTTTTGTCTGATATTTCTTTTACTCTTTACATTTCTAGAATGATTTCTGATGACTTGACTAAGTATTAATAGAAGACTTGATTTTTAAAAAATCCCTGTGAGGTGGTGGCATGTACTAATTTAGACTGCCATTAAAAGAAGGTATAATTTTTCTCTTCAATAGCAACCATAGCAATTATATTCTTTTAGGAGAACCCTGGAGTTGTATTTGTAATGCTGTTTCAGTGACACATGAATTGGTGCTGACAAAATGAAGCCATCCTTTTGTTAACATTCCCCTTCAAAAAAAAAAATGTAATAAGTATTTGGTGTCCCAGGTGGTATCAGAAATGAATTGCGGACTGAGACACATCAACTAGATGGGTTTTGGTAAGCTTGTGATTTTCCAAAAAATCCTGCCTGAAAGTTTAATTCTCGTCGTTTGACCTAGATTTTATTGGATGTTAATTTCTCACAATACTCTTGGAACAGTACTATTTTTCAATATGTAAGACATGCAGGTGTGGAGGAGATTAGCAGGAGAAGTGACAAGTTAATGAGGCAAGCATTCTAATCACTGTTCTTAGAATCCCATGTAACAAATGCATCAACTGTAAAATTACCAGCATAATGATCCACCTCCAGAGCTCAAAGAAAAAAAAAGATTAATGGAAAGGAATAATTTTTTAACATTTTCCCAGATTTTGGCAAGCTGCTTTGTATTCTTAAGGGTAAAATAGCTGTATTAAAATGAAGCATCCCAGCCCTTTTTCCATGTGCTTTCTAAAGCGGAACAGCTCTTTAATGCCATGGTTATATTTAGTTCCACTATTCTAACTTTTGTTACTATAGGGGTCCATCGTGTGCTGGAATAATCCACAAAGGGGAGAAGAAATTCCATGAGTTTTAACTTGAGGAGTTTCCTTCTTATACTTCCATAGGGTTGGATTCTGCCCTTTCATCCTTGCCTCCACAGATGCAGTCAGGATTGACACCCCAAAACTTAAAGAATCTCTGGCCACCTTGTTGCTGCCCAATTCCAAAAGAAAGCAATTGAAAGGTTCCAGGCTTCCTTGGCATTTCTCTAGCCAACATATTTATTATTTAATTAATTAATTTTAATTATGGTAACACCTAGAGGCCAGGGCCCCATTGTGCTAGGTACTATACAGACATATAACACTGAGATGGTCCCTGCTCCAGAGAGCTTACTTAATGAGTCATAAAACCAAGGTCCTGAATGGGATCCTTAACGTAAGTAGGGTTATTTGTTAACCCTTCTCACCTTGGATTTGTTTCAGTTCTGTTAATTACATTCTGCCTTCTTAAGCTGTCCTTGCAGTTTTAACCAGATATGGTACACTTCACTTGGTATCTCTCGGACTCTGTGTGCGTTCTGTGCTTTGTTCTGTTAAAACAGCTGCTGTGTTTCTCCTCCTCAGAAGCACGTATGTTTCAGTGGTAGGTAGCTGGTAAAGCACTCTGGGATTTCTCTGGGTTGACAGGAGCTGCATAAACATACAGGAGTATTAAAGAGTCCTGTGTAGCACCTTTGCTCTTTGCTGCTTTTACAGATCCAGACTAACACAGCTACCCCTCTGATACTTGATACAGGAGTATTATTTACTGTAAAATGAAAATTTTCTCTCCATGGGTTTATAATGTAGTACTGGTCCTTTTATGTTCTAGAAAGCACTAGTATAATCAATGTAAGTGTATGTACAGTATTTACATTTAACCAGAATTTTTAATATGCATAATGTCAAACCATGGGTATGGACCTCCTATAGATACTATGCTATAAGACAGTTTCAGTGGTGCTTTGTGTACTGTAGCATTCCGTTAATAATGGGTGAGCATTTAGATTGCCTGATTATGATTTTACACTGATACTGCTCTATTGACTTCAACAGAGTTACTCCTGGTTTACTACAGCGTACAGGTGAGGAGAATCAAGCTGAGAGTTTTCTTTGACTGGGATTCTATGTACTAAGAAAAAGAATGCAGTCATGGTAAAATGCTGATATTGATATGGCTCTGACTCTGAGAGTTCTTTCAATAGCTGTGAAAAAACCTGCAGGGGGTTCCTTTCACATAGTATCATTAAGAGCAAAGTGTATGCAATTTTGCTCATCTCAGTCCTCTGCAAGTGAAGAAGGTGACAATAGGAATGAACTGGGTGATGTTTTGAAAACAAAGTCCCCATTCTCCATTTTACACTAGAGTAAATCAGAATGATCTCCATTGGAGTCAATGGAGTTACACCAGAGTAAGAGGGAAATCAGGGCCTAGGTCTCTTTAATTGCAGTTGGAGGGCGAGATGCTTTGATGGTATAACTCAGCATAGCTCCACTAAAGTCAATTTACACAAGTTTCCCCTGTTTCCAAGTCTGCCACTGATGGCAGTCATAGAGTCAGGTTTGACTTAGTCTGCAGTGGTCACGTTTCTTGGTGAGCTGTTTTCCTTCCTTGTATGTCAAGCAGAGTTGTGTTTGGTCAATACTTGAATAGGAGATATGCAAGAAAAACACAGGAGGTCACCTTGTTAGCAACAACCTAAAATGAATAATAATACTCCTAAGGATGCCATATTAGAGTCATGGCTAGAATGCATACCCCAGGGGTGGAGGGGAAGACCCCAGTATGGTAGAGAGTAAGGTACAAACATTCTTTTGACCCTAACAATCATCCTTTCAAAAGTGGGTATCTAGCCTTGCGGCTGGTAATAGAACAGCACATACACTTGTATACAAAGAGGTAAATTTGAAGAACAAATATCCAAAGGTATAAAAGCAATTAATTCTTTGTACTTTGGTTCTACCTTGAAAACAACCCTTTGTAAATCTGCCGCCTATGTATATTCAGAGCCATATAGTGACAAATTATTTCTTTTTCCTTTTTACTCTTGTCAGTGTAACCCTGACTTGTACAATGGTGGTTTTTGTGCCCCCAGGGCAGAGGTAGTCAGTTATTTTTTTATGAAGGTCCAAATTTCTTGGTCAAGGTATAGTAAAGGTCCAGGGTCCAGACTCCAGAGAAAGTTTAAAAAAAAACAATAATAATAATAATAAGTAAATAAAAAAAAATTGGGGGTCTGTTCTGAAGCATCTGGCAGTCGAGATTGCAATTTGCTTGCTGACTACCCCTGCCCTAGCGGCTGGTCCTCATAAGAGGATAAGACTCTATTACGGCTGCCACCTAGAGGAGTTTCTCCTTTAGCTCAAGCAATGCTGAAGATCCCAGGTTCAGAGCCTGCTGATGAGCCAAACAGATGGTCATTATGTTAGCCCTGCAAAGCCAGCACAGCTCACAGAGAGGGAGCTGGATTGTATTACTTCTTGAGCATTATCAACAAAACTGTTTTAGGTTCCAGTTACAGGGCCAATTAGTTGCACTTTTGCAAACTTACTGAAGACGATGTTTACCCACGTGTCTCTGAGCACATACTTTGGCCTGCAGAATCCCTATTACAGTTGGCGTGCAAGGAGAGAACCCAGCTTGATTCTCAAAGCTAAGACTTTGGGTCCTGATCCTGCAAACACTTATCGGCATGCCTAATTTTATGTCTATTAATAGCATCATTGACACTTACAGGACTCAGCCTTGCAGAGCTCTCACTCCAGAACTAAAAATAGCAGGGTAGGTTTTCCCACTCAGGCTGGAGCCCAGGTTCTGAGATCCTCTAATTCCTATGTTCTATACTGGCTAATGGGAAAATACCTCTCTCAGGATTATTATTTACAGATAAAAAAAAAAAGGCAATGGAATAAACTGAGAAATGAAACTTCAATAAATGACCAGAGTTGGGATCTTTACAGTGGGCTCAGATGTTGACCATTATACATTAATTAAGGTTGTAAAACAGTTTACATTCTAATCCCAATTTGTAGATGCTCATAATTTTTAGTGATTTTTTTTTTCAACTTTGGGGCTGAAATTTCATATGGTTGGCTGATGCCTCAATATGAATCTTTCTGGAAATCGCTGCTTTTAATTTGTGAAAGGGTGAGACACAAAGTGCAGTTTTGCCACTGTTAAAAAAAGTTGTTGTTGTTTTTTTTCCCCTCACGAATAGAGTGCAGGAGAGAGAGCATGAAACCAGCCAAATCCTTGAACTTGAAGTTTTCCATGTGCAGATTACGCTGTACATTTGCTTTGCCAGGTTGTTTTTGTTGTTATGGTTTTGTTTCTAAATGGCTGCAAAATAGGCTTATGAACTTATAAAATCTGCTTTGGGCCATGCTTAGTGCGAAAAGCCATTAATGTTTAAGGCCCCAATTCAGCAAAGCACTTAAGCACATTGGCTATTAGGTATGTGCATAATTGCTTTGCTAAGTAAGTATGGATGTAAGCATATGTTTATGTGCTTTGCTGAAGCAGGGTCCAAACTATGATGTTATCCTTAGATGCACTAGTCGCATGAATTGCTCCAACCCAGCCATGATTTCTTTACAAGGGAGACAAATGTTTGTTAAAGCCACTGTCTCTGCTAAAAAGAACAGGAGTACGTGTGGCACCTTAGAGACTAACCAATTGGCTGCTACTCTGAAACCTGTCTCTGATAAAGGAACCCATTAGCATCCTCCTGCTCCTTGTTCTCCCCACTGGCCACGGCCTTCCCATCTTTTCCTTTCATCCCCACTTGCTCTTTTTTTGGTAGTCTTCTCTTCGTTTCCTAACTCCTTCATTTCCTGCTCAGCATGTTTCTGCCGACCTGTGTTAGCTACTTAAGTGGCCCCCATTACCATAGTATCTGAGTAGCTCTCAGCACCCCTAGGAGGTAGAGAAGCACTATTCTCCCCATTTTACAGATGAGGAGTTGAGGCACAGGGAGACCAGGGTCACACGTGAAGTCTGTGGCTGAGTACGGAATTGAACCCAAATCTCCCAAGTCCTAGGCTACCCCCCTAACCCTTAAACCATTTTTCTCTACTTGCTTCTTCATGTAAAAGTTACTTCAGAACTTCAGGGAATTACCATCTCTCAAACATAAGAGCGTCAGAGTTCCTGACATTGTAGGAACGTGTTTTCACTTCCTTTTGGAATCTATGTTGTCCTGTTTTTCTAATCAGATACAACCGGGGTTATTTTTTGTTTTCCCCCTTGCAGTATTTCTCCATGCTCCTCTTGATCTTCCTTATCGAGCTGGTTGCTGGAGTTCTTGCCTACGTTTACTATCAAAGGGTAAGTTGGAAGGTTTGTTTTATGTATATTTTTAATGTTACAGCACTAAATATCTGTCGGCAAGGTTGGGTTAAGAAAGTCACTTCTTATAAGAGCTCAGTAGAAATTAATTGAAAATATTAGTGTTTTGTAAAAGTTACCCGAAGTATTTTCTTAAATTCATAGAGCCAAATACCGTTGCACAAAGCAAGGCCACATAATATGGGTCTAAACCACAGGAAAACGTTGCTGGGCTGAGGAACACAAATCCCAGTCCCATCCAGCTTAGCTTTGCCTCTCCCAAAGGATATGGGAGAAGAGCAACAGATACAACCCCAGGTTCTTCCTTTCCCCAAGTTCTGGCACAAGCCAACTTGTACAATGTACACCTTGATTGGCCATTCCACCTTCCCTCCATGTGACCCTGTGCAGACAGGTGTTGCAGAGCTCAGCACAAAGGGGTGTGTGGCGACCCTTCAGATGTTGCTGCTGCCTGACTGCTCTGGGCATTTCTGCTGGGTTTGAGCCCTCATCTGAGCGCAAAAGGGGGAACCCCTTGAGAATACTGCAGACTGTAACAGTGCAAAGGAGTGTGCTTGAGGCTGGGTAAGTTTGTAACTTGTTGTTCCTACACATTCAGAGCATAAATTGGAAAATAAGCCAGTTCAGAACATTGGTCCATCTAGTCCAGTGTCCTGCCTATGACAGTCGGAGCCCCACCAACACACACAAAATGTTACTGTTGGATAGAAAACCTCTCATCTCTTCCAACATGAAGGAAAGCTCCCTCCTCCCCTAGAAGCCCTGTATCAACTGGAGAGGGATGCCCCTTAGCACAGTTTCAGCAATCCAGCTGAGCTCCCCATCTCCACTGCTAGCCCCAGGGAACTGCATTTAAAACAAAAGAAACATAGATCAAAGGCTGGGTTCAAGCTCCTCTGCCCCTCTCCCCATGAGGTAGTTTCTCGAACTCTCTGAACTGCGTGGCTCCTAGCAGACAGTTGAGAAACCTACATCCCCAAGAACTGGTAGTGGTGAAATGTGAGAGGAATTTCCATGGTCTCATCACCTCTGCAAATCCACAGCGACCCAACCCCCAGTGTAGACAGTGCTATGGCAACCGAAGAAGCTCTTTCCTGTTCAGCACAGGTAGCATCTTCACTAAGTACTGCAGTGCTGTAAGTGTAGACAAGCCCTCAGAAAGTTAAAGATTCTAATCTCATTTATCCTGGAATATCTCTGAAGCCGACAGCTTTACTCTGGTTTAGAACAGAGGCAACGTTAGACTGGGGCCCGAATTGTGTGGGACCAGTTCCCAAGCCCTGATCTTCTGCTCTCCCTCCCACTAGCTGGTATATTCGATCAGTAAATGTATGAATGGGAATTGGGTTTAATTTTGTAGAATTATATAATGTTGCACTTGCTGACTTTTAATTGTGGATGCCTTTCCAAAAAACATCATTCGCTCACCAGAAATACTCCCACATAAACGATGAAGGGAATATTATATTTTGGCCAGTGTTGCACATGTTATACAACAGTGAAGCTGTTCTTTTTCTGCTTTGAAAGATTCTTTTGGGTTCTTTTGCTGTTCCAGCCTGCAGAATCCCTCCATGCGCCCTATATATTTTTTCTCTCTTGGAAATCTCGGGCCTGATTCTGATCTCACACCAGTGCAACTTCACTGACTACAAAGGAGTTACCTCTTATTTTAAACCAGCATTACTGAGATTGGAATCAGGCTCACTGTCTTTTCTGGAACACTTTATTTTATTCACATTTTAAATCCCAGTAGCCTAATCATAGATAAGGAGCCAGCTCACACTGACTTTGAGTAAACAATAATCAAAGGCCTGTAGTATGAACCCAGAGTTCCATCAATCAGATTAATACTCTATGAAGTTATCATCAGCCTCATAATGTTGCTCATCCCCCATGCCTTTAATTTATTTTAATAATTTAGATTGCAGTTAATGATCTGGTCTTAATATCAATTATATTTTTCATTTCCTGTTTATTATATTATCATTTTACATAGCACTGTAATTTAACACTGCATTTTGCAAATCTAGATTAATATGTGATCTCTCCTCTGAAGAGCTTATGCAACCTAACGAAACAAGCAAACACACGATAAGATACAGAACAATAGTTCAGGGAACAGAAGGTTTGGTGTCTGACGTTTCTTGTTTTTTGTTTTGTTTTCTATCTATGGACACTTAAGATGTAGGGCCATCTGGGCCTTTGAATGTTCTGTTTGTTTAGGGCGTATGTCACTTTAAGCACATTTTAAAAGAAGATTTCGCCAATTTAGGATTTTAATATATAAATATATCAGGCCTGATTCCAACTTCATGCCAGTTTTACACCAGTGTAACTCCACTGACACTGGGGACTTATTCCTGATTTACACTGAAATAAGAAAGATCTGAATCATGCCTTGGAGGGACCTAAAATCTAAAGCAAAAATGCACATTTCCTTCTAGAATGTATTCATTATGACTTTTCTCATTGGTATACAGCTAAGCGAGGAGCTGAAACAGCACCTGACCCAGACCCTGACTGAGAATTATGCTCTTCCTGGGAAAACACACATCACACATTCCATCGATCGCCTGCAGCAAGACGTAAGGAAATCTTCTGTCACTCACACTGCTGCTGCCTAGCTCATGTTTCATTTAAGATTACTAGTTGCTGGAAATCTCATGAGATGACCTGAGCTTACCTAATTACCAGACCAAGGAAGTTCAGGCAAACCTCTGAAAGAAGCTTTTCTGAAAGTCTGATTCTTCAGATAGCTACCCTCACTGTTCTCAAAGTTGAGATGCAAAAACAGAGGCGACTCCAAATCAGTGATTACTTCTGTAAATTTGACTGCATTGGCTTTTGCAACAGTTACGGTCACTGAGCCTGATTCTGATCTCATTTACACTGGTATAAATCAGGAGTAACTGTTGGAGCCAGTGGAGTTTAACTATTGTAAAACCAGTGTGAGATCAGAATTGGGCCCCATGATTGAGTGTGTGCCCCCGGAGGGTGATAACTGACATGGCCGGAGACGAAACTGAGTTGCTAACACATCCATCCCCTTGACGTATCTACAAACTGAAAGGGATGTATGCTTTCATTGATAAGTGGCTCAACGTTACTTTGTTTTCTTCTCATGAGAATAATGTCATGCCCTCCACTGAATGTCAGCATTTCCTTTCCATTTCAGTTCAAATGCTGTGGCAGCAATAGCTCAGCTGATTGGCAGCACAGTGTCTATATCCTGTCTGTAGAGTCCAGTGGCCGAGTGGTACCAGATAGCTGCTGTAAAACAATCACCTTCAAATGTGGGAAGAGGGATCATCCATCTAATATTTACAAGGTGGAGGTAAAATGTCATTTTGACAGTCTGGGTTTTTTCCTATTGTTTGTTGAACAAAGCATAAATGACGTTATCTTACAGAAAAAGGAAGGGATGGAAACTGATGGACGTATCAGTAATCGTTGCACTTTTATGATGATTTGTGTGGTGGTCTGTGATCACTCAGTCCTTAAGGTGCCTGCAAGAGTTGTGCTCTATTTTGTGTTCGGTTCCAACGGCCTGTGCATAACCATAAGAGCTTCCCAGTGCCCAGCTCAGACTCTGTTGAACCCATCCCTTAAAGGCACAGTCCTCAATGGTACATTTTTCCCTTCCAAAACTTAATAACTAGAACACTTAAAAACCAACAGTAACACAACACACAAATACTTTTTAACCAACCTAATAAACTGCAAAGAATGCTCAGTTAGACTTGGAGGTTCTCGGCAGTCACTTGTACCTACACGGCTCCCCTGTAACATCAGCACTACTGCTGTCAGAAGGTGGCAGGTTGTTCCAAGTCCTGGGACTCCGTGATCTCAACCTACTGTGGTTGTTGCCTGTCTGAGACCCTCTCAATTCAAATGTCAGGCTCTGTGCCTCTTATCTCCCTCCCTTCTGGGATTTGAAGAAGGCGTCACTTATTCCTCTGTAGGATGTGTCCGAATGGGCTGATGACCTCATACAACCGTGGGGCTACATCTCTAGACACCACTGCTGTTTGTGACTCTTGTTTCCATCATAGATATTTACAGCATCATTTTCATGAAGTGGCAGCTCTGGGTACCCCAGATCATATTGGGTTTTTTTTTGTTTTGCCTTATTTGTCTCTTTATATATCTGCAAGTCCCCAGTGAGTCAGACATCAGTTTCTAACAGTGCAGACATTCTTGTTTTAGTTGGACAGTTGGTGCCATTCTGTAATTTAACAATGCTTAATATGGATCAAAGTCTGACTCTTCATCGTTTTTCAGTAAGCACTTCATTATTGTGACACCATTTTTCACCAACTCATTAGATGGGGGTTAATGGGAACTAATAGTTACATGTCTAAATCTGTAGTTCACTGCTTAAACTCATGCCCACTAAACTGTGGCCCTTTATCAGGTGTACCATGTCTAGCATAAATGTGCATGTCAGATCTAATCATCTATTTAGCTGTCGTATTTTCTAGTAAAGCCATCTCAGGGAAGTGAGAATAGTAGTCTAGGACAAGTACATAGCTTTTCTGCAGCCAACATGAACAAGTCTATGCCTACTTAGGTCCACTGAACTTTTGTCAAATGCTGTAGGGAGTGTGTCTGCAACCAGCAAATCTCTCCCATTCAATTTGCAAATACTACCTTTATAGCTGAAAAAACAATCTCTGAGGGGGGCGGAGGGTGTTTGCCAGGCCCCTCTTGGCAATGGCAATAAATGGTTTGTAGTCAGTTTCAGCTAACATCAGTCTCCCATAAATAAAGCCATGAAACTTTTTACAGCCATGGACTAAGGCCTTAGCCTCCTTCTCTATTTGGGCATCTTGACCCACTGTTTTTGGTAGTGCTGTGATGCTTATGCCACTTGTCTTCAGTTTTGATCTTACCGTTGTAAGACAACCACACCAATACCCTCCTTGGAGGTGTCTGTGGACAGCTTACTTTTACGCTTACTCTCCTAGTACCTCAGGACTGGGGCCTCTTTAATTAACGCCTTCAGTTTCTCAAATTCTTTGTTAAGAGTTGCATCCCATGTCCATTGGACAGTTCCTCTCCTAGGTTGCTGTCTTGCACAACTAGATTAGGCATATATTTCTCTACATAGTTCACCACTCCAAGAAATCTTTGTAGCCTTCCTTTTCTGCTGGGGCAGGTGTGTAGGTGATGGCCTCTACCTTTACACCTTGCTGTGTTAACTTCTCTCCCAGGTATGTTATATATGTTACATGACATTTATATTTCTTCCTTGAGTGCTTGCTCATGTCAATTCCATTGTAGGTGTGCACGTGCCCACGTGTGCGGTAGTCAGAGACTTTTGCCTTAGCGGTATCCATAGGGAAAGCTGTGGCACCCCCTGGAGTGCCACGCTCATGGCGCGGTATATCAGGCGCCGCCATCCCTGCACACTCTCAGGTCTGGTCTACACTGGGGGGGGGGGTCGAACTAAGGTACGCAAGTTCAGCTACGCGAATAGCGTAGCTGAACTCGAAGTACCTTAGTTCGAAGTACTTACCCGTCCTCACGGCGCGGGATCGAAGTCCGCGGCTCCCCCGTCGACTCCGCCACCGCAATTCGCGGTGGTGGAGTTCCAGAGTCGACGGGAGCGCGTTCGGAGTTCGATATATCGCGTCTAGATGAGACGCGATATATCGAACTCCGAGAAGTCGATCGCTACCCGCCGACCCGGGCGGGTAGTATGGACGTACCCTCAGTTCCTTCTTACCGCCCATGGTGGTTAGTCGGAGCACCTCTCTCCCTTGCTTTGCATGGGGTTAGCGGTTGTTCTCGCCTCGTCAATCCAAACGGTGGGCCTCTTGCAGGAGATGCAGACTTCAATCCAAGACCTGAGGGTTGGTCTCTTCTCTGAGCAGAGAGACGCCAGACTGCATGGGGTGAAGGACACACAGGACACCCTTCATTCGCTGAGCATACATACGCCGCAGCCTGCTTGGAAGCCCCCCACCAACATTCTGTAAAAAGACGTGACAGTAGCTTCAGTCAACATCTCCCCTATTCTTCCCGCTCACCTGCACAGCCTGGGCCCTCTAAACACCCTGGGGGGCCAGAAGCTTGTGTTTTGAGGCTCCTCCCAGGAGCAATGCCCCAGTCAGTTCCCCGGATCCTTCCCGCCCCTTCTTGGATCGCCTTCGATCTTTCCACTTGGCCTGGTCAAGGGTAATTTCAGACAGCTGGGTCCTGGATACAGTATCCCGAGGCTCTACTCTACAGTTCATGGCTGCCCCTCCCTCACACACCCCCCTTCCCCGTCCCTCTTCAGGGACCCCTCTCATGAGCAAATCCTCATTCAGGAGGTCAGAAAGCTCCTGTGCCTGTGGGCAGTGGAAAAGGTTCCTCAGGACATGCACAGAAGAGGTTTCTACTTCCATTATTTCCTAATCTCAAAGGCAAAAGGGGGCCTCAGACCCATTCTGGACCTGCGTCGCCTCAACAAGTCTCTCACGAAGTTTAGGCTCTGCATGGTTTCCCTGGCCTCCATCATCCCTTCCCTGGATCCGGGAGACTGGTACACCACTTTCAACTTGAAGGATGCATATTTCCATGTTTCCATAATCCCCGGACACAGGCGTTTCCTCTGTTTTATAGTGGGAGGACGGCATTTCCAGTTCACAGTGCTCCCTTTTGGCCTATCATCAGCCCCAAGAGTGTTCACCAAGTGCATGGCGCCAGTAGCGGCTTACCTCAGGCGGCGTGGGGTCCCCTGGTCCCATATCTCGAAGACTGGCTCATCAAAGTCAGGTCTCCAGAGTGGGTGCAAAGAAGCTTCGATCTGGTTTGCTCCACCTGTCTCAGCCTGGGCCTGTTGATAAACTTGGAGAAGTCCATGTTAACACCAGTGCAACGCGTAGAGTTTATAGAGGCAGTCCTTGACTCCGCGCAAGCTAAGGCCTTCCGTCCAGAGGCACGGTTTCAGGCCATGGCAGACTTAATCTCCCACACAAGGGCCCATCACGGCCCATATGTGCCTGTGACTGGGCCACATGGCTGCATGTACATATGGTCAGCCTTGCCCGGCTCCATATAAGGCCCCTGCTAACATGGCTGGCCGTGGTTTGCATTCCCAGCAGGCACCTCCTGGACCGAATGGTCACGGTGCCGAGCCATGTCCTACAGTCTTTGGGCTGGTGGCGGGACCCCGAGTTGATGCTGCAAGGAGTTCCCTTCATGACCCCATCCCCTTTGCTCACCCTGGTCTCGGACGCAGCGGATCTAGGGTGGGGGGCCCACCTGGGTGAGCGCAACAGCCAAAGGCATTGGCTGCAACATGACCTAGTCCTGCACATCAAGTCAGGGAACTCGGAGCGGTTCACCTGGCTTGCCAGGCTTTCTTACCCCATCTGAAAGACAAGATCATGCAGGTCCTGACGGACAATACAGCTGCAAGGTATTACGTCAACAGGCAGGGCGGTGCCATGTCCTCCACCCTTTGTCAGGAAGCTCTCAGCCTCTGAAACTTCTTTGTACAGCACATCCGTAGCCTGATTTGGAGTGTGTTAATAGTGTTGATTTAATTTATCCACTTAATTTTAATTTTATTTAATTATTTTCTTGATTTATTAATAATATTAATAATAATATTAATAATATTCATTGACTATTAAATAGTATGGGTTTTGGCTCGCCAATTTGTTTGATCAGAAGATAAAGCTTGTCCTAAATCAGGCTTCACAGAGTTTATAGAAGGAACTTCGGGGGTATGACAGGAATTTTACACTGAGACAGATATAGTCATAAAGACCCTTTATTAAAATCAATGAAATAGTAAGCAAGTGGCAAAACAGTTAGAATTACAGAGTTACAATTGTCTTACTGTTATTGGAGCGATACAGATGATAATACAATTTTACAAGCTGCAAACGTGGTTAATACTCACACTCTTTTTAAATAACCTGGTGTTGGAAAATACAAGACCACGCCTGTGGCAATTTCCGTTTTCACACCTCTGGCAGAGGAAGATACTGCAGAGCTGTTTACTCTCTTTAATTTAACTCTGTAAGCTTTACTAAAATAAAATATAAGGGAAATTAAGTACCTTTAGACTTACAGTTTGAAAAGAAATAAAGTACGGCCTATTAATAATTCATAGCCGTCGTAGATGGGTAGCATCGATACATTGTTGACGGTGGAGGCAATGAAGAGTATACAGGAGTAGATTGTCTGCCTAATGGCGAGCTGCCTTGCCTTTTTATAGGGCATTGGTAGGAAATCCTTCCTCTTATGGCCAAATTTCATCCTTCCCCCACGGAAATGTTAGGGTACACTTACCCCATAGGCTAGTATGTATGTGCGTGTGGATGACAGGTATGTACACATTTGTGGTGTACTTGTTAGATTTGTGGGCGAAAATCCCCTTTTTCCACCCTTTATTGTTATTGGTTCAGGCAAAGGTCTCTAGACATCTGCGTGGGTGTTTTGTCTAATTTTACTTTTCTGGGTAAGGGTCCCAAAATGTGTTAACTTCGCATTAGCTTAACATACAGGGTTTTGGCCTGTAGGTCTCTTGCATTACAGCCAAACTTATTCTTAATATAAATCTATAAGCCTATTACATCAAATACTCAAATTTATAAGAAAGATATATTTATACAGACCAGCAGATTAATCCTTAGGGCTACACATCATCTTCCGGGTAGCAGCCCATCTGCCTGGAACTAGGAATGTCCTGGCAGATTACCTCAGCAGGTCCTTCTCGTCTCGCCACAAGTGGTCACTCCATCCAGAAGTGGCCAGCCTAATCTTCCGCTGGTGGGGGACTCCCCAGGTGAACCTGTTTGCGTCTTGGCAGAACAGGAAGCACCACGTGTTCTGCTCTCCACTGGGCAGGGACCAGGGCTGCTTGTCAGATGCCTTCTTCTACGGTTGGGAGTATTAATGTACGCCTTTCCACTGGTGCCGTTAATCCCCTGGGTCCTGCTCAAGGTGAAGCAGGGGTGGTGCAACCATTTAGGAGACCTAGGCGGTCGCCTAGGGCACTGGGATTTGGGGGGCGCCATTTGCTTCAGCAGCGACCGTGGCAGCTGGATCTTCAGCCGCCCCGGTCGCCACCGGCATTTAGGTGGGGGGAGCTGGGGCACTGGAGCACAGGGAGGGCTGCCTGCAGCAAGTGGAGGGGGGAGTGGCACACTGGGAGGGGGCCTCATGGTGGGGTGCGGGGGGGCGCAAGATAGAAGTTTCACCTAGTGCACGAAACATTCTTGCACCGGCCCTGAGGTGAAGACAATGCGATGATCATCCTTGTTGCCCCAGCATGGCCTTGGCAACCCTGGTTCAGCATGCTGCTGAGCCTGTCAGCAGCCGCCCCTCTGCAGCTGCCTCTTCGACCAGGTCTGCTGTCCCAGAACCACAGCAGCCTACTGCATCTGAACCTCACAGCGCTGCACTTGACATCCTGGCTGCTGTGTGACTGAATGGGGAGGAGCAGCAGTGCTCCTGGTGTCCAGCAGGTTCTGCTGGGCATCAGGAAACCCTCCACCAGGGCTACCTATGTGGTGAAGTGGAAATGCTTCACAGGTTGGGCCTCAGATCAGCTCATTTGTGCAGAGGAGGCTTCACTGCAGGATGTCCTGGACTATCTGCTCCACCTCAAGCTCCAGGGCTTGTCATTGTCTTTGGTCAAGGTTCGCCTGGCAGCCATTTCCGCATTCCACCCTCCATTTCAAGGCAGGTCAGTCTTCACCCATCCCATGATGGCATGGTTCCTGAAAGGGCTGGAGCACCTTTACTCGCATGTCAGGGACCCAGCCCACCTTGGGACCTCAGTCTCGTGCTGTCAAAGCTCCAGGGCCCTCCCTTCGAGCCCTTGGCTTCCTGCTCCCTTTTGCTTCTCTCCTGGAAGGTCACCCTCTTAGTCGCTATAACTTTGTCCTGTTGGGTGTCTGAGATCAAGGTGCTCACATTGGAGCCCTCTTTTAGTCTTCTATAAGGACAAGGTTCAATTGCATCCTCACCCAGCCTTTCTGCCCAAGGCCATTTCCCAATTCCACTTGAGCCAAGATATCGACTTACTGGTCCTATATCCAAAACCTCATGGGACGGATGAGGAGCACAGGCTGCAATGCCCTGGATGTCAGGTGGGCACTGGCCTTCTAGATTGATAGAACAAAGCTGTTGCTGACAGGATGAAAGGTTGCGTGGTGTTAGCCCAGAGACTCTCATTCTGGATCACGGCCTCCATCCACTAATGCTGCAAGCTGGCAAAGGTGCCCTCGCCAGCAGTCGAGACGGCTCACTCAACTAGGGCGCAAACTTCCTTGGCAGCCTTCTGCACTCAGGTGCTGATCCGAGAAATTTGTCAAGCTGCGACCTGGCCATCTGTCCACACATTCGCTTCACATTATGTGCTGACCCAGTGGGCTTGAAATAACGCTGGCTTCGGCAGAGTCTGTAAAGCTGTGAACTCCGAGCCCACCTCCAAGGATTCTGTTTGTGAGTTACCTAGAATGGAATTGAATGAGCAAGCACTGGAAGAAAAAATGGTTTCCTACCTTTCGTAACAGTTGTTCTTCGAGATGTGTTGCCCATATCCATTCCATTACCTGCCCTCGTGCCCCTCTGCCAGAGTTGTTGGCAAGAAGGAATTGAGAGGGGTGTGGGGACGGCGGCACCTGATATACCGTGCCATGGGTACAGCACTCCCTAAGGCAAAAGCCTCTGACGACCGCTCACGTGGGGGCACGCACACCTACAATGGAATGGACGTGAGCAATGCATTCGAAGGACAACAGTTACTAAAGGTAGGTAACCGGTTTTTTGTTTGTTTTTAGCTTTAGGCCAGCCGCTCTGGTTCTTTCCAAAGCTACTGGGGGGCTATGGTCATGTTCTTCTACTGCTTTTCCCCAGATCAAAATATTATCTATGTAAGCCTCTAGACCATCAAAATTGTGCTATATTTTCCAGTGAAACACTTTGGATGCTGAACACAACCCAAATGGCAGTCTGTAGAAACAATGTCTCCCCAACCAGGTGTTGATAGTGCACAAACGTGCTGTTTTTCTAAGAGCACTTGCCAGAATCCTGCTGATATGTCAAGCAGAGAAAAATATTTGGCACCAGCCGTCTCCTCCAAAAATTCTCCCCTTGTAGGTAGTGGGGAAAATTCCCTTTTCGTGTAATTATTTAATTCTTTTGGGTTTGTACATTGAAGGTTTTTGTGTTTGTTTTTTTTACAGTGACCAATGAGCATACCCCTCTGTTGGTTCCTCTACTTGTTCTATGATTCCCAGAGCAACGAACCAATCCAGGTCCTATTTTAACCTCTTCCCTAAGGCAAGGGAAACTTTCCTAGGGATGTGAATTGTTGGATAGTTGGGCTTTTTCAGGTTTCTGCTGTACTCTTCTGGGAGCTTCTCTGTCCTCTGGAAGACCTCCTCAAACTCTTCCTCAATTGTTTTGTTTCTCTGTCTCTCAGAGTGCTCCCTCTTGAAAAGACCAAGCATTTGACATGCTTTTAACTCAGTAACAGGGGCTCTTTTCCCTGGTATTATTATAAATTGTAACTTTTCTAATTTATTTACCCATACATCTAGTTCACATGCTTTTAGTGGGGATAAACTCACCACTATAATCCCTGAGTTTTACCCATTTACTCTCCACTACCAGTGGCTTTTGTGTAGTGTTAATATCACTGTTTCTGGTAATGCATTGGCTTGTGCACCAGTGTCCAACTTAAAATTAATATACATCCCATTTGTTTACAGGCTGGCAGTCCATTCATCTGCTGCTACAGTATTGTCCATCACTCCAATGACGAATTCACCTGAGCTAGCAGCAGGTGCACAAACTGCTGGTTCTTGCAAAGTGATGTAATGCATTGCATTTCTTGCATCTTTTCCTATATGTCAGGCATTGTCCTGACTTGTGGTAAATGTCACAGAATGTGCAGCTTCATGTGCTATTTTTGCTTGATTCTGACTTGTGCTCCATGTGCCTTTCTGCCTCAGGTTACTTTTCTTGCTGTATTTTGGATTCTCTATCATGTCTGTAGTGTCAAAGCACCGTCCACGCTCTACAAGCTTCATTCCAGTTCGGGTGACTTCTGTTGCTTGGTCAATTATAGTTGTTTTGTCAAGGGTTAATTCTGGATTTCCCAATAGTCTCTCTCTGGGTTTTTTTTGTTCTAAATCCCAATTGCAATCTGGTGTTTTTTTAATCAGGGGCTCAGACCCCGCCCTCCACCCCTCAAGAAATTGCAGGATTGGCTCTTCAGCCTTAGATCATTTACAGAGTCTGCTATGGTTTCACATTTGTTCTACACTATTGTTTAAAAACATCTCTTGAGAGACAAGGTGGGAGAAGTAATATATTTTATTGGACCAGCTTCTGTTGATGAGAGAGACAAGTTTAAAGCTTACACAGAGCTCTTCTTCTTGAAGGTTTATCTCTCTCACCAACAGAAGTTGTTCCAATAAAAGATATTACCTCACCCACCTTGTCTCTCTTATATCCTGGGGCCAATAAAGCTACAACAACACTGCATAAAAACCTCTCTCTCATGTGATTCATTTTTCAGTGGAGTGCAGTACTCCTCACATTTCTGTAATACAATTTCATAATTAACCTCCTCTGCCTGAGTTAACTGAAAACTGTTAAACGCATAAAGTGCTTCAGGGATGCCCTCATTTCTGACAATAGCTATCTTCTGACTGTTTTCTCTTTTGCTAGCATCCATTACTTTGCAGATTCAGAGTGAAGCATTGTGTAAACCTTTTCCAGTTGTTTCCCACATTTTGAAGGAGTTTCACTCCGATGGGGTTTTTAAGTGCTCCATTCTTCTACACAGGGTATTTCTTAGAGTACCAGAAGTATACAAGGACTGTTATGTTCAGTGCTTCAGGTGCTTGCAAAAGATCTGCTTTATTCTGTGACCGGTTCCATCTGGCCGTGCATAACACAAGAGCTTCACAGCACCTCACCCACACTCTGTCTTGGGAAGCTCAGCCCTAGAGCTTACCACAACTTCCATCTGAAGATCTCAAATGGAATTGCAAACAGCAATTAATGGAGTGTTGGAGCATCTCTAAATAAATTATTAGTCTAAAACAATAAAAATGGGTTTTAAATGAGCTAATGTTGCTAACTGTCAACAATGTGTAGTACATACCTGCCACACCACTTGCAAAACCAGAGCACCTAAAAGCATAGCTAAGGTCCTCATAAATCTTACATTGCCCACGTAATAAACACGTTATTCTTAACAACGACAATATACATTTATCACAATCTTAACCTTGACCTATGGATTGTTGAGAATTTTATTTCCTATCTTTGCAATCTTGATTTTGATATTAAAATATGTTCTTTTAGAAGTGTCACATATCTAGTTGAGCTACCCTCTTGGACACTCACCGGACGGCTCTGAGGTGATGCACCTCACTGGAACCATCTGCTTTAAGCTTCCATAGTCTGAACAGAGTCCAGGCATTGTCCAAGACTTGGAATCTCTAGGCACACTCTTAGGGTGCAGATCCCTCTGAGAGCTAAGACCCTGCGGTCCAACTGCCTAACCCTTGGGACCAGTGTTGACCCCTCAAACTCTCTTGTAGCTTAAATACACCTCTCCCAGAACTCCAGACATGTGGGTGCTCTGGTTGTACAGTTTACTTCTTCAGGAGAGCACAGACAGACTTTGCACAGGATTCTAAAATACCATGGCTCTTTACTTAACAACATGGCATACATGCTTCTGTATGCAATTCCCTGTCTCAGTTCCTTGCCATTCTGGTGAGTTCTTTGGGCTTGGTCACAGTCCTTGGGATGCCCAGGATCCTTCGCCTGCAGCTGCATGACTTCTCTTCAAAAACACGGCGCTTTCTCTACCCAAGCTTTGTCTCTTGGACTTTTGCTGGTCAGCAGTGTAGATCAGGTCATCCTACCCCACCCTCTCTACAAAAGCCTGCCCATCTTTTCCCCCTTCTGCCCAAAGCTTCCTATTCCTATCTCAGTGAGTCTTTTGAGTTTATGTATCTCCCTACCAACATGTGGTTCTTTTGTTCTGCTGTTGGTGTTTTCCACTCACCCAATGCCAACTCCCTGCAGATAATGAAGAGGAAAGCTTGAGCTCTTGAGCTGACCCATTGAGTAGGTGGCCATTAACCTCTAACAATTCACCATTGTAGTGATTCAGTCTTGTCAGCAAATGGTGGATTCCACATCTGCATATAGTTATTCCATGGTACAACAATTCCATAAGAACAACATAGTATAGACCGGATTCACAAGTAATACAGATAAATCCCCAAAATCGGTCACATCAGGATATGGCTAATAGGGAAATAACAGTTAATAGAGATCAAGAGATGATACATAAAAGGTCTGCTATAGTCAGTCCAAGGCATTTCAGTCTGAGTACCCAAAAGTGGAGGCACCCACAATCAGTGTCCACTGTTGACAATTCTGACATAGTACATGGTCCTGCTCAGTGGAGGAAAAAAGTCCCATTGCCATCAATGGGGGCAAAATTTGGCCCATGGCTGCAACAAAAACTGTAACTAACAATCCATCTTCTTCTCAAATTGCTGGTGCATGAGTTCTCAAGGAGCTTTGAAGAAATAGTAAATTGCTTCTTTTCACATCAGAGGGAAGAAAAGAAACAGGAAACAGGTCAACATTTCAAATTGGGGACTTTTGTTACTGAACTGTAACTCAAATGTTGTGTTGGATTTCGTTCAAACTTTGTACTAATGTTCGTCTTTGCTTTCAGAGTCAATCTGGCCATTTTCAGGCCAAACCCATTTCCCAAGCCATTCTGATGGGAGGGAGGGGACAAAAACTGGATTTTATAATGGCAGTTGGTTGCAAACTTAACTATGGAGATGCTACTTCCCATCCATAATAAGTATGATTATCCCCAGGAACTGGAAAATGTACTGGTTACCTACTAGCCAAAAGATTAAACCTATAGGCAAGGGGCTGATCCGAAAGCTGGGTATGGGAGAGGCCACTAGCAAAGTCCAGGGATAACAGCCTGGTGAGAAGCTCATCCCTGCAGTTGCTAGACAGGGGAAGGGTGCTTGGATTCCTGCTAGCAGGTTCTGGAATCTTCTACCGGGCTCCCTCAGCCTCTGCCTAGTAGATGTCTGCTAAATTTGGAGCTCCTATCTGCAAGAAGAGAGATGCAGTTCTTTGTCCTGTCGTCAGAACCTCCTCACTGCTGACTTGGGTCTATACTACTCTCCCCTCCCCGCTCTCATCACATACTCATTTTTTTCCCCTTTCAACTTGCCTCAGGTGTAACTCCAGTCCCTGCCTCTGTTGCTGCCTGTAGTTTAGCCAAGCAGCAGTGTGAAATGGTCATGCTTTTTGTTAGTTCTGCCCACAGGAGTCTCGAACAGCTGATGTGAACTTAACCAGTCACGTTCCTTTCACTCGGTGGCGAGCAACAGGAGAGACACTGGGGCTGTCTGTCAGTGAACCAATGAAGAGCCCGCTGCATTGGGTTATAGGTTACCATAAAAACTGTAAGGGTTAGAAACATCTTTTCTTAATAAAAACTCAAATACAGCAATTGATGGCTTACCTCCTCCCTACTTCCCAGAGGAAACTTCTTACACTAGCTGGAAGATTTTTCAAGGCATGATTCTACACGGTTTAGAGATGGAGAATAGATGGCATGGTGAGGATCAGTGGCTTCCCCAGTGCCACTCAGTGTGTCAGTTGAGGGGATAGGGATAGAGCCCATAGGCCAAAATTTTCATACCAATGTGCAAAATGTTGGACTCCCAAATCCATATTTAGGCTCCCAAATAAAAATGTCCTGATTTTCAGGCATGCTTAGCACTTGCATCTCCCATTACCTTAATCGGCAATTCTGAAAATCAGGCCACTTTATATTTAGGATTCTAAGCATGGGTTTGGGAGTCTAACTTTAGGCACGTGGCTTTGAAAATTCTGAGAAAGAGTTCACTCCTAGTCCTGCGCTCTGCCCATTAGTCCACACATCCTCCCCAGCTAAACAGCACTGACTAGCCAATGAACAAGTACCGAGAAACCACCTTGTGGATCAGACTTGGGCTTCTTGAAGTGATATTAAAGAAACCTAGCTACAGATCTTTTTAAAGCATCTCCTTAGAAGTCTTTTTATGAATGTTGGCCAGATGCTTCAGAGATATTCATGCTTCAGTCTTTGCTTGCAGGCTAGAAATTCAACTGATCTTAGATTCAGTGCCAATATTTGCAGTTGTTTAATGATAAACATGAGAGAGGCAATAAAGGGACTTGAAAGTATTAAAGTCTAGGCTGCTTTGGTTTTTTTTTTTTAAAGTCCCTGCTGTACTTTGCATTGACGGAAGCAAAGAAAATTACATAACTACCTCCTGGGGTAGGGTTTCTCTCTTTCTTTTAACACCAAAAGCACTCTCTGTTTCACACTGCTGCTTTCTCTGGCACAGTGTGTGTTACATCCAACAGCAGAAACTAATTTTAAAACTTGATTCTTTGCTCAGAAGCCCTTTAAAACTCTGAAGGCATCATTCTTCCTAAGCTTTTCTCTGCTTCAGTGTATTGCACTGATCATATATTTTATCTCCTTGTGTATAAATATTTTATATTGGTTTTGCATTACAAGTGGCAACAGAAAAATAGAATACTGTGCATTCTACAAAGTACCATGTCACTTTATAAACATTCCTTTTAATACACATTCAGTTTATACTTGCTTCCAGAACTAATGGATGAAAACCTATTTCCAAAACACTGGAGGAGAAAAAAATGGAAGTCCATAGCATACTGGTTGACACTGACAGATAAGCACTTTAAAAAGTTACCATAATGGATGTGCTTCTCTGGGTGTGGAGAGTTGGCCACTCAAAATTCAGTTCTCATTAGTTTATATCCAGAAGCTGCTTTAAGACTGTCCCGCCCAATCATAGAGATGGTGTCAGTTCTAGATTTGGTATCACAGCAGTTGTCAATCATTCACATTACATGTGCCTATGTTTCAGTTCACTATGATGTATAAAGAAGGACTCATGGGTTTTTACAAAAAAAATATAAATAGAAAGGGGATATTTCTGCTAATTTTTTGTCTCAGAAATATCAGGAACATCAAGTCTGCTCTTCCCTGTTTCTTGCTGGAGGGCTTCTTCAAGGAATCAGAGAATTGGACTGGTAGGTTGGGATCTAGCTCAGCCTTTAATCAATAGGGTGGGTATATTGTGGGTATATTAAATCTTTACTGAAGAGAACTTTTCTCTCAACTGTTTTTCAGGCATTTGAGTTAAATGAATTTAAAATGAACAAACCATAGAATATAAAACAGCTTGAGTAAAAGTCACTTCTCTGCTGAAGCGCTTAGGTTTCACATTCTTGGTGTCTTTTATGCCTTAATTCTACTTGGTCTTCAGGCATTCACCGAGTCTTCTAGGATAAATTTGATAGACAAGACCCGCATTACTCATTTAAACAACAAACAGAAAAAATAAATTTAAAGCCTTTTAGGCCTTCTCTCTCCATCATAATGAAGCCAAAAAGGCAACAGACCAACCTTCTTTTCCTTTGTAAGTCACCTTTAAAGTGAATATACTGCCAGTGAAAAGGGTTGGATTGACAGCCCTGGCTAGTAAAATCCTCGGTTACAGTTGCTGATTTGTGTGAATGAAAGCATCCAGCTTGCCTCTCAGAGCCCAGGTGGAGTTTGAAGGGCTGACAGCTTTTTACTTGCAGACAAAGCATGACTAAGCAGGAGTCTGATTGGCAATAATATTGAAACCTCCCCGCTCCCGCCCCCAATGCCATTATTAGAGTCACTTTTCAGAGTGCACTTTGACGTGTACAGATTACTCTCTGTTCTTCGCATGTGTGTCATTGAGATTTTTCTAATCTGGACAATAAGCATGTGTTAGGGAAAATAAAATCAATCCTGCCACAGTGCAGGGGGGTAGACAGAAGACCTATTAAAAATCCACTTGAACCCAAAATATTCTGTGATTTGTGACTAGTTACTAGTTTAATTTCATGCAGTCTAAAAAAGAGAGTTTTTATGTAACACAGACGTTCCAAAAGTATTAGAGATTACTCTAACCTCTTAACAGCATTGACATCATTGTGATTTACACAATGCTGTTGAATGAAATAACCATAAGTAATTGCATCCGACGAAGTGGGTATTCACCCACGAAAGCTCATGCTCCGATACGTCTGTTAGTCTATAAGGTGCCACAGGACTCTCTGCTGCTTTTACATAAGTAAAACAGAAAGCCGGGGGACTGTATGGGGAGGGGACTGAGGCACACTGGTGGGCAGAAGTGTGGAAAGCTTTCATGCTGCTGCCTGTGCTATGTTTGACTGTCCTCCTCCTCTTACACTGGTGTAACTCCATTGCATTCAGTGGAATTACTCCTGATTTATACTATTGAAAGTGAGAAAAGCATCAAGTCTATTATGTGACCATGTAGATTGTAAGCACCTCAGGGCAGGGACTTTGTGTTTTGGGTTTGTACAAAGCCTAGCACAGTGGAGTCCTGGGCCATGCCTGGGTCCCGTAAGTGCTGTCTCAGTGCAAATAATAATAAATGAAGGTTCTGCCAGTCAAAGCATGCCCTCAGCGACACCAGTGCAAATCCATTAGCTTCAGTGGGTTTACACAGGTGTCACTGATTGGAATTGAGTTGATGGGAAAGAATAGACTCCAGCTCCCTCTCTCCATGCTGTGTTGGCTGTGCAGGAACTAATGCAAATAAAAATGCAGTAAATTCCTAACATCTGCTGACTTGAGTGAAAAATTATTCTAAATATACACTTAGAGGAGATCTGTTAATTAGGAAAGTGTCATTTTTACGCATTCATTCTTCTCTTTTTCTCTCCAGCGTGTATGCTGTAAAATGAGCTCTGCTGTTCCCAGTTTTTATTATCACACAGTTGCTGGGGAACATTCAGCTCTCAGCCTTTGTTCTGTTGTTACTAGCATGGAATGCCACAGCTCTGCTTGCAGTGGATGTGCCAAATAAGCTTACTGGAACTTCACTAACGAGAAAGTGGGTTTGAAGGTACAAAATAGCATAATCTCCACGGCAGGGAGAATTCCAACCAGTTGCTGGCTCTATCTGGCAACCGCTAGCATCGTAGCTTTAGCAAGAAGCTGTCCATTCTGACCATTTTAAATAGTGAAAATGACATCCAGTGTGGAATGAAAGTGTGTTTGCCCCAGTTAAAGTATTTGGAACAAGTTCATGACATGCCTGCAATATTTGTATTCAATATGCATGCAGAGATGTTGTAGGGAAAAGTGAGTAGATTTGTGACACGTTGCTAATAGAGTAATTGGCAATATTTTGCCTCTCCCTGTGGAAAGGCATCAAAAAGCCTATGACCTCTAAACAAGCCAAAAATGGCTTCACTGGGGTTTTGATCCTTCTTTCAGTAGTGTTGTGCCTCCCCAGAGATTCTTGTCAGTGCGTAGTTCTCTGGTGAACATCATGGGTGGGGTTTTCCACACATTTGGTCCAGGCTCTTGCAGATGCCTGTGCTTCTGTGGACTACCACTCCTATCAACCCTTTTTCTTTATCTGTCTCAATCTGTACAAATCTGTCAGAAATCTCAGTTGAGTGCCCCTCCCCCCCCCCCCCGACTGCTGTAGGGAATTCAACTGCTGGGTCCCCAAGTGTTTTAAATCTGGAGCCTGAAGAGAGCCCAGCCACTGCCCCACTCTTGGGATCCCTAGGCCCATTCTCAGGGTGAAGACCCTCTGTCTAGCACCCCTTCCTAAAAGCTGGAACCTGCTGTCCAGCTGCTGCCCTGCTGGACCCAGTAATGACGCTTCAGACTCCCCCATAGCTTAAGCACACCCTCTCCTAGACACCCACAAAGACATGAGCCATTTAACTCCCTCAGGATGCCCCTGGCAGATTTAAAGTTAGTGGGGACCTGTGCTCAGCTTCATTTTGGCGGGCCCTCCTTGGGACCCAGCCAAGAAAAAGAACATTCTATCTTATCTCCCCCCCCTGCTCCATTTTTCATTCTTTTTTCTTCATCCTCCTCCTATAAGTAATAGGAAGTAAATGAAAATAAAGTGCGGTACCTTGATTGTTTTTTGTTGTCTAATATTTTTCCACAGAGCACTTGAAAACTATTGTAAAGCATTTTGGATAAGAGAGCTTTATTAAAAAAATGTAAAAAATCATTAGGATGCAGGAAGGGGCTCAGGGCTGGTGGTGCAGGGTCTGAGAGGATGTTAGGGTGCAGGGGCAGGTTGGGGTGCAGGGTCTGACCAGGAGTTAGGGTGTGGGAGGGGGCTTAGGGCTGGGACAGGGAATTGGGGTGTGGAGCACTTACCTGGGGCAGTTCCCGTTTGGTGCGAGGGGTGCAGGTGGGGATGTGGGGGAGGGATGCAGGAGTCATGGCTGGGAGTGTGTGAAGGGGTGCACGAGTCAGGGCTGGGGGGTGTGAGGGGGTGCAGGAGTCAGGGAGGGCAGGGGGTTGGGGGTGTGTGAGGGGGGTGCAAGAATCAGGGCTGGGAATACGTGAGAGGGGTGCAGGAGGGGGCTCAGGGCTGGGGGTGCAGGGTCTGGGAGGGAGTTAGGGTGCAGGATCAGACTGGGGATTGGGGTGCAGGGTCTGGCCAGGAGTTAGGTTAGAGGAGGGCGCTCAGGGTCGGGGGAGGAGGTTGGGGTGTGGAGAGCTTAGCTGGGGCAGCTCCCATTTGGTGCGAGGGGTGCAAGTGGGAATGTGGGTGTGTGTGTGCAGGAGCTACCGTTCGGTGCTCTGGGTGGGGGTGGGGATGTGGGGGGGATGCAGGAGTCAGGGCATAGGGTGTGGGTGTGCTGGGTATCTGGGGGGGGGTGCAGGAGTAAGGGATGGCAGGGGGCTGGAGATGTTTGAGGGGGGTGCAGGAGTCAGAGCAGGGGGCTGGGGATGTGGGCTGGGGTCATGGGGATGCTCTCTGCCCCCTGTCCTGAGTGGCTCCCAGCAGGGGGCTGGGCAGGGTATGTGTAGGGGGAGTGCAGGGGCTTCGCCTTTGCTCTGCCCTGCCCCGATTCCACCCCCTTCGCCAAGGCCCAGCTGCCGCCGTCTCCTTCTCCTCCTTCCCCTAGCATGCTGTGGCCCCGCTCCCTCCCCCTTCTTCTCCCCCCCGAAGCGACCTGAGTGCTGGCAAACAGCTGTTTGGCAGCAGGGGAAGCGCTGGGAGGGAGGGGTGGGAACGTGGTACGCTCGGGGAAGAGGCGGGAGAGGGGGGAGCTTGGCTGCTGGTGGGGGCAGAGCCTGCAGCAGGAGCCCCAGGAGCCAGCAGGACCAAGCTTCTACCTGGGGCCCCCTGTCGTTTGCAGGCCCCATGCCAGGGCACCCTGTGTTTTACTGTAAATCCACCTCTGCCTGATAAGTGCAAAACCTGTAACACACACAGACGCTTTGCTTAGAGCCTAGCATGTGATTATTCACATGTGTGTAGATATCACACACACACACACAAAACCATACAAAATAGTAAACTCCCTATAAAGCACACACTGAGTCACAAAGATGCTGTGACCACTAGGCAGGTAGCAATCTGCAAATCCCAAGGGGATTCAGGTTTGAGTGTGCTGTTGACTGTTTGCAGAGTTAAAAACCATCACAATAAACAGAACTGACTCTCCCTGGCTTTACTGTCAGTGTAGAATCCCTCCCCCCCTCCCCCGGTTGTCATTCCTCTTGATTTTAAGGCTATAGGCTGTAACTCTATACACATTAAAGAGCTTTAATTTCCTGTCTGTAACAACTATAAAAGCTATGTGTGAGAGGGAGGAAATGGGGAATAAATCTTGCCAACATCGCTGAATTAGCCCTCATAGTAAACACAATGATTTTGCTTGCAGGGAGGATGCATTACTAAACTGGAACAGTTCCTGGCAGATCACCTTTTGATAATGGGAGCTGTTGGCATCGGAGTAGCTTGCCTTCAGGTAAGTCCCATGCTGGGTTATTGTCCCAACTCACTGGACCCTCCAATCTCTAAGGGGTACCTTTTTAACTAAAGTTTCCTACCATCTCTATAGCCGTACTAGCAGTGGCCCCAGGAGAAGCACTAGTGTAGACCAGCCAGTGTTTTAACCAATGTGCCATCTTCCATGGTCAAAGCAGGTCTTTGACACCATTGATTGGAATCCCAGCAGCACCAGCATGTTGTCTGCACTTTGTGTTACCACTGGTGAAGCTGAACTGGTGGCAGCAGCAGCAGGAAATTTGAGGAAAATAAGTCTAGCATATACAAGGCCTGAGTGTGCTTTTCTGTCATTTGTTCCTTGGAACCAGTGCTGTTGTTTCACTTACACCTGAGCTCATCTGGATTTACATGTAAAGCTCACTTCTTTAAATTGTGTGATCTTAGTCTAATAGCTGATATCTACAGCTGAGCTTGACATAAATAGGAGATACAAGGATTTCAAATTTGGGACCTCTGGCTGATGCAACATAGGCTTCTCCCGATGCTGATCTGGCCCATACTTTCTTCTAACAGTGTTTGCTTGGTTTTTTGTTTTATTAAATGATAAATCAGGCAGTGAGCTTAGAACAGAAATTTTCTGACTGAGTGGCTTTTGAGGCCAGCTTAAGCCACTTCCAGGTTTGTTTGGTTTTTTTTAAAGAGTGAGCAGATACAGTAGCAGAGATTTCTCTATGAAAAGAAGCATGTATGGGTGACTACCAGAGAACAGGTCAATATGACAGACAGTTCCTTCAGTCTCCATGTGTTTGGATGGATGGATGGATGACAGTCTTGAACAAAATATCATTTTTATAGATGGGAGGTTCCTTGGTGAGCGCATTTCCTGTCTCTGGATGGGAAAGTTTGTTTGGAAAACAAGCTTCCCCAGCCTTCTCTGTGAATGGAACAATTAAGTGAAACAGAGGGAGAATAACATCATTTCAGACCTCTAGGGATAGCACCAGTTTACACTATTCAAGTGGCAAGTAGCTGTATTATCTTAAAAAATAAGAAAGCTGTCTGGGATCAGCTATAGTGGAAATGAGACAGCAATGTTCTTTTATCCTCTTAATTTACCTTTTTCCTCACAACTTGCCCCAAGGTCACACAGTAAGTCACTGACTCCTGGGAACAGAACCCAGACTTTTGTTTTTTTCATGGATGCATATTGCGAGGCCAGAAGGGGACCATTGTGATCCTCTAGTCTGACCTCCTGTATAACACAGGCCATAGGACTTCCCTAACAGAATTCCTTTTGAACTGGAGCATATCATTAAAAAATAAAACCAATTCCAACTCCCTTTTCAAATTTCCAGTAATGATGATCTACCAAAACCCTCTATACATTGTTCCAATGGTTAATGACCCTCCCTGTTAAAAATCTATGCCTTATTTTCAGTCTGAATGTGTCTAGCTTCAACTTCAAGCCAGTGGGTCATATTATACCTCTGTCTGCTAGACTGAGAAGCCCATTATCAAATATGTGTTTCCTATGTAGGTAATTTTAGACTGTGATCGGGTCACCCCTTAATACTCTTCAGCTAACTAGATGGAACTCCTTGAGTCAGTCACCATAAGGCATGGTTTTCCGTCTCGCTGTCCTGTGTTTTAACCACTAGGCAATGCTGCTCCCTTTGAAAAAGTTTTTTCCGTTCTGGAACATTGGTGTTAGACTCCATTTCTCTCAGGTTCTTATAGCAGAGCAACATGTACTTTTCTGCTCAAAGGTCTAGTAAAGCCTCCCTTTTATGTTTCACAAGCTGGAAACTCAGCAGAGAAAAAAAAGCCAGGGAGTTTTAGGTCTATCTTAGATCTGAGATATTTGTAGAGTTCAGGGGAAATATCAGAAATTCCATGTGAACCCTGGAACAGCTAATTTAGTATCTGTTGCAGTATAGAGGCCTGTGGCTACTAAGCAGGGACACCTGAGGGTAATTTTTTCCCTTTGGTTCTTTGTTCAGCACAAGGTTTTACTGATCCTGTGGCGTTAAATATGCAGAAGTCTTCTCAGAATTTATGGAGCTGATCTCAGCACTTTTGATGTAGAAATGATTTCGGATGTGGACATCTCTTGTCCACTCGTTGTGACTTTGTCACAACGGGAAATACGCTTGCTTGTTTCCCTCCTTCAGTGGTTACTAATAGGTACTGCTGGTGTCTCCCAATACACCTCAGGAAATGGTGCATGGTCCTGCCCTATCCGTAGTCATTTTAGCAACTGTGTTAAGGGAAGTAATTCTGATTACTCGTTATTGGCAGAGATGGGAGGATGTACTCCTAATGCCAGCTAAACAACTGCACAGTCCCCTTCCAATGTGGGCACTGTAATGAATGGAAAAGAGAGAGGAAGAATCTGGGTTATTACAGCTTGTCCCTGGAAATCTTTCAGATTCCATAACTGACAAGGAATTGCACCATAGCTCAGCATGATTCTCTTCATTTGGAACTAAGATTAAAAGTATTTCATACTGAATAGTGGTCGCCAGAAAAAAAAAATTACAGTAAAATTACAATAGATTTGAGAGTCCAGCAAAAAAAAAACCCCAAACGTTTTCTCTCCAAGAAAATAAATGTGTCTGTCATATCCTAGTCAGGTGGGAAGGACCTACAGAGAGTCTGGCTTTTGAGTTTAGCTTGGTCTTGAATCTCAACTGGCATTCACGCTCCACAACCATCCTTTCCCTTTTCAGCCTCCCAGAGTATTTTACAGAAGGCTCCAGCAGCTCTCTGTCTCTCTGTGACCAGACTGACCAGTGTGTTCTGGTTGCATATATTCTTCAGAAGATGTAGCCTGCTGGGCCCTGTGTTGAAGTCAAAGAGAGGGGAGCTATGCATTTGGTTGTCTTTAGGTAGGGGTGGGTAATGGGAGAAAGGAAGGTATCCACTGATTCCTCAAACACATTTTAAATAACATATGGTGGCTACATTCAAGCTCATGCTTTTAAAGTAGTTGCTATGGTACTATTCCCCTAAGACTATGGCTACACTACACACCACTGGTGGCACCGTGTAGGGTATGTGTAGTCTCATGCCACAGCGAAAAGCAGGCTGTGGCCATACTGCGGTGCATAGCAACATGCTAGTGAAAGGCTCTGGCAGGGGGGAGGCAGCAGGGAAGGCTCAGTGCCCCCCATACCAGAGCCTTTCCTCCCTGCCAGAGTCTTACCCAGCTGCAGAGAAAGACTCCAGCAACAGGGAGTTGGCAGAGCCTTTCCCTGTTGCTGACATCTGTCCCTGAGACAGGAGAACGGATCCAGCAGCAGGGAGCTCCAGCAGCAGGGAGCTGCTGGAGCCTTTCCCCACTGCTGAAGACTTTTCCTTTAGTAAGGAAAGGTTCCAGCAGCAAGGAGACGGCAGGACATTACACTGCTAAAAATAGCAGGTGTAGATGGGGAGGCCTGGCTTGGGCAAGAGGAAAGCCAGGTAGGGTGTATATTCAGGCATGTACCTACACCCTTCAGGCATGTCTTTACTCACCTAAGCTGTGCCTCATGACCTACATTGCTCTTTATACCTGTGCTAGGGGAGCTACATGTGTATGTACACTACACACTGCCAAAAGAAGCCTGCACCCTAAGACTTGAGGGAAAGATGCAGCAGCTTCCCAAGCACAGAATTAATAAACATGCATAACATTAAAAAAACCCAAACCCTCTTCTGCCTCTTTATGTGTTTGAGATCTTTGTGTGTCTCCCATAGCGTGATGGGGGAGCATCACATTTTTTTTCATTAATATGCATAAATGCAAAATGGGGAGTAACTGGTGTCACGATTGGGACATAGGTGGTCAGACCTAGTGGAAGTTGGGCTCAGTTGGGTGTCAGAAGGCCAGGCTCCAAGACAAGCCAGAGGGCAGACCAAGAGCCAGACGCCAGGAGGCAGGCAGAGTCAGAAGACGCAGTCTGGAGTCTCTGACATGTAGGGTCTGAAGCAGAGGCAGGCAGGCAGTCTGGGTTGTTGCTGAGCCAGCTCCCTGTCATGGCTTCCTGGCTTAAGTACTGGTACCACCCGACTGGTACCTGCAGGAACCTAGCCTAATGCTCCTGTGGTGATGTGAAGGGGTCAGTGGCCCAGAACTCCCCTCGGGTCCCAGATTCTAGCCCTGCAGGTTCTTACATCATCTATTCCTTCAGACCACCCTTCGGGATAGTGCTTGTCCAGGTGAGCCGCATAGAATTCCTCTGCCAGGTCAGGGGCATGGACACGAGTCTGGTTCCCAAGTGTGCCCTCTTCAGGGCTGTAACCTACCCAATCTACCAGCTAGTACAGGTGGCCACATGTCCATCAAGAATGTCATGCACTTCATATTCCCATGACCCTGGATTTTAACTGGTGGAGGCAGTGGTGTGGTTTGGTCAGAGAAGGGGTTCTCCGTATAGGGCTTCAGAAGGGAAACATGGAAAATGGGATGTATTTTGTGAGATGGTAGAAGCTGAAGTTTGACGGTAACCAGATTCATATGCTGGCATATTAGGTAGGTTCCCAGGAATTGGTGGTCCAATTTACAGGAGGGTTGCCTGGTCTGGAGGGGCTTGGCAGCAAGCCATACCTTCTGGCCTGCTGTAAACACCTGAGTTTCTTGTCACCAACGGTCATCCGGCCTCTTGACGTCTTCTAAGGGCATGTCTCCACTAGGTCGTCAATCTTTAGCAACTGATTTTATACAGTGGATTGTGCGTGTCCCCACTAAGCGCATTAGGTCAGCCGAGTGAGTCCTCAGTACCGTGGCTAGCATCGACTCACGGAGTGGTGCACTGTAGGTAGCTATCCCACATTCCCACTGCCCCTTGGAATTCTGGGTTAAGCGCCCAGTGCCTGATGGGGCAAAAACATTGTCACAGGTGGTTTTGGGTACATGTCGTCAGTCTCCCCACCCCCTCTCCCTCCTTGAAAGCAACGGCAAACAATTCTTTCGTGCCTTTTGTCCTGGATTATCAGTGCAGACACCATAGCACAGCAAGCATGGAGTCATCTCAGGTGCACACTGCTTTTGTGAGCATTGTAAACACCTCACGCATTATCCTTCAGTATGTGCAGAGCCTAGTTAGGAGCTGCCAGCATGAGGACGATTGTGAGGAGGACATAGACACAGACGTTCCTGAAAGCACGGGATGTGGCAATTGGGATATCATGGCGGCATTGGGGCATGTTGATACAGTGGAATGCCAATTCTGGGCCCGGCAAACAAGCACAGACTGGTGGGACCGCATAGTGTTGCAGGTAGGGGATGATTCACAGTGGCTGCAAAACTTTCGTATGCATAAGGCCACTTTCCTTGAACTTTGTGAGTTGCTTTCCCCCTCCCTGAAGTGCAGGAATACCAAAATAAGACCTGCCCTGACAGTTGAGAAGTGAGTGGCTATGTGGAAGCTTGGGCAGATCTACCGTGTGGGCTGCTGTGATCCAAGTAGCCAAGGCAATCAATAACCTTCTGCTAACAAGGGTAGTGACTCCTGGAAATGTGCAGGTCATAGTGGATGGCTTTGCTGCAATAGGGTTCCCTAACTGTGGTGGGGCAATAGACAGAACACATATCCCTATTTTAGGACTGGACCACCTTGGCAGCCAGTACATAAACCACAAGAGGTACTTCTCAATGGTGCTGCAAACACTGGTGGATCACAAGGGACGTTTCACCGACATCAACGTGGGATGGTCAGGAAAGGTGCACGACGCTCACATCTTTTGGCACTCCAGGCTGTTCGAAAAGCTACAAGAAGGGACTTTCTTCCCAGATCAGAAAATTACTGTTGGGGATGTTGAGATGCCAATAGTTTAGTTATTCTTGGGGATCCATCCTGCCCCTTGCTCCCATGGCTCATGAAGCAGTACACTGGCAGCGTGGACAGCAGTAAGGAGCAGTTCAACTACAGGCTGAGCAAGTGCAGAATGGTGGTAGAATGTGCCTTTGGACGTTTAAAGGGGCGCTGGTGCTGTTTGCTGAGTAGATTAGACCTCAGCACAACCAGTATTCCCATTGTTATTTCTGCTTGCTGTGTGCTCCATAATATCTGTGACAGTAAGGGGGAGACATTTATGGTGGGGTGGGAGGTTGAGACAAATCGCCTGGTGGCCAGTTTTGAACAGCCTGACACCATGGCAATTCAAAGAGCACACCGAGACACACTGCACATCAGAGAGGCTTTGAAAAACAGTGTTATGACTGACCAAGCTACAGTGTGACAATTGCGTGTGTTTGTCCTTGACGCAAAGCCACCCCCTTTGGTGAATGTACTTCCTTGTAAGCCAATCCCCCTACTCCTCCTTCAACCACAGCTGGCACAGGAAATAAAGTCCCTATTGTTCTGAATCCATTCATTCTTTATTTATTAGAGATCACTGAAAACCCTGACTAGTAAAAGATAGCTTGGGTGGGGTGGAGGAGGAGGGAAGGATAAGGCCACATTGCTTATTGTAGCCACACTACAAATCAAAACTGTGTGAATGACAGCCTTCTCTTGGGTCATCCCCTGGAGTTGAGTGGCTGGTTGCCCAAAGCCTCCCCCCCGCCATGTTCTTGGGTGTCTGGATGAGGAGGATATGGAACTTGGAGAGGAGGGCAGGCAGATATACAGTGGATGCAGGGCGGGTGGTCTGTGCTCGTGTTGGCTTTCCTGCAGCTCCACCAGATGCCTCATCATGTCCGTTTACTCCCCCATTAGCCTCAGCATCTCCTCCTGCATGTTCTGATCACACTCACTGTATGCTTTCCTGGCCTCTGCCACTGAATGCTTCCATGCATTAAGCTGTGCCCTATCAGTGCGGGTGGACTGCATGAGCTCAGAAAACATGTCATTGCAAGTGCATTTTTTTTTTGGCCTTCTAATCTGCGATAACCTCAGGAACAGAGATGATATGGGGAGCATAGAAACATTTTCACTTGCTGGGTGATAAAAAGGGAGAGTAAAATTTAAGATGATACATTTCTGAGAACAAAAGGGAGACTTTCACAGTGAATCAAGCAATTCACAGCTAACAGCACATGTGTTTTAGGTCACATTTTGCCTTTTATATTGAGTGCCTGCTGGTATGGTGACATCACACACGTCTGGGCAACAGAATTTGGTTTCCAGGCAGCCATGGTAAGCCAAAGGGTACACAGGGTTGGCTTCTTCTGCGTTCATAACATGGTTTCAAACTGCAGCGCCTTCCTTTCCCATAACAACCATTGCCGGTTGGGTTTTCCGTTTAAAAGGAGGGGTTGCGTTTTTGGGTGGAGATGCAGCACACATACCCCCATGTGGCTATTCTCCGGGTGATCCCTTTTAGTCAAGCGCAAACAGCCCAGCACGACCGGGGATCACCAAACAGGGGATTACTGTTCCCTTACAAAAATTCCCCTATTTCAAGCACGTGACCATGAATGATATCACTCTCCTGAGGCTGACACAGAAAGATAACGACTAAATGTTGCATGAATGTGACCAAAATCCAGGATCATTCGCTGCCATGCTGTGTGCTGGAATGATTCCAGACTACTTGCTACTGGCTTGGTGTGGTAAAGTGTCCTACCGTGAAGGACAAAATAAGGCACCCTCTCCAGAAACCTTCTGGAAAGGCTTTCAGAGTACCTCCAGGAGAGCTTCATGGAGATGTCCCTGGAAGATTCCTGCTCCATCCCCAGACACGTTAGACTTTTCCAGTAACTGTACTGGCCGTGAATGCATCCCAATTCTTCAGGGCAAATCAAACATTAAACACAATTGCTTTTAACCCCTTGTAGAGGAGCGGGCTCACCCCTGTGGCGCCTCCTGCTGGTCTGTTCTGGGAATTAGGCCATTCTAGCTCCGGAGCACCCTCTGCAGGCCAGTGATCCACCTGTCCTCTGGCCCCTCTGCCCCTCTCTGGATCTGGTGCCCTTTTACATGGGGTGCTGCCCCCTGGCAGTAACCCCTCAGTCTTAGGGTCTCCCCTCCCCGGGGAACCCCCACCCACTATCCCCACCTCGCCTCAGTATATGGCTACTGCCAGTCATTGTTTAGCCCTATGCCCTGGGGTAGACTGCAGTATCAGCCTACTCATCACTGGCAAGGTTGGGTTTGGACCTGCTGCCTTTGCCTATCCCTGGGCTGCCCTCTGCAACCCCCAGTACCTATTGGCCTTCTGCTAGGCCATAGCCTGGGGCTTTCCAGGCTGGAGCTCCCCAGCTCCTCTGCCTTTCCCCAGCCCTGCTCCACTCAGGTACCCTGTGACTAGCTCCCTGCAGCCAGGCCCATCTCCCTCTACAGCCAGAGGGAGACTCCCCTGGGCCTCTGGCTCACAGCCTTTTATAGGGACCAGCTGGGCCTGATTGGGGATTGGCCACAGCTGAGTCTACCTTCCCTAATCAGCCCAGGCTTTCCTTCCCAGCCTCAGCCCTCTCCCAGGGCTGTTCCAAGCCCCGAAGGGCAGGAGCAGGGGACCACCCTGTAGTGTAGTTACAAATGTGCATTCAACAGAGGTGCCTTCTCCACCTTCAGGGTCGGGGAACAATTCGCCCTGGGAGGGTATTGGCTCCAGGGTGATGAAAAAGTCCTGGCTGCCAGGGAGAACAGATTCTCCGCTTGCCTGCTGTGCATTCTCCTCCTCCTCTTCCTCATCCACATCCACAAAATCCTCCTCCTTGTTGCATGAGACTCCTCCCTTGCAGGTGTCCACAGACAGTGGTGGGGTAGTGGTAGGATCTCCCCCTAGAATGCCATGCAGCTGATCATAGAAGCGGTATGTGTGGGGCTCTGACCCGGAGCGACCATTTGCCTCCTTTGTCTTTTGGTAGGCTTGCCTGAGCTACTTAACTTTCACGCGGCACTGCTGTGTGTCCCTGTTGTAGCCTCTGTCCACCATGCCCTATGCAATTTTGGCATAGATATTAGCATTTCTTCTGCTGGATCAGATTTCGGCCAGCACAGATTCTTCTCCCCATACAGCAATGAGATCCAGTGTCTCCCTTTCGGTCCATGCTGGAGCTCAGTTGCGATTCTGGGGGGACTGCATGGTCACCTGTCCTGCTGAGCTCACCTCACTGACCAAACAGGAAATGAAATTCAAAATTTTCCGGGGTTTTCCTGTGTACTTGGCTAGTGCTGTCCAGACCGGTCACATTGGCACACTCTGGGATAGCCCTTGGAGGCCAATACAATCGAATTGCGTCTGCACTACCCCAAATTTGACCCAGCAAGGTTGATTTTAGCGCTACTCCCCTCGCCGGGGAGGAGTACAGAAGTTAATTTTAAGAGCCCTTTAGGTCGACGGAATGGGGTTGGTTGTGTGGAGCAGTGGTTCTCAAACTAGGGCCACCCCTTGTTCAGGGAAAGCCCCTTGTGGGCCGGGCTGGTTTGTTTACCTGCCACGTCCACAGGTTCGGTCAATCGCGGTTCCCACTGGCTGCAGTTTGCCGCTCCAGGCCAATGGGGGCTGCGGGAAGTGGCACGGGCTGAGGGACCTTCCTGCAGCCCTAGTTTGAGAACCACTGGTGTAGAAGCATTCATTTTAAAATCGACCTAACACAGCTAAATTCAACCTAACCCTGTAGTGTAGACCAGGCCTTGGAGAGTGGGTTCTGTTTCTGAGAGTGACACCGGTTTCCCTTACACTCAGACAGCTGGCTCCCCTATGCAAATACCTGCAGCCCCTCACTATCAACATCTCTCAGTAAAGTGGGATGGAGTAGCTGGTGGTGCAGATCCTGCTCTAAAATACCACTTACGCCCTGTGATGAGGATGTCAAGCCAAATAAAGAATGCCTTAAAATAAGTCTTGCTGGAGCAGGTGGGGCTTGTCAGCTTTGGCAGGCAGCTCACTCAGGAGAGGGGAAACTCCAATTTGGACAGCCGACCTGTAAAGCTCATCCAACAGGTATACTCCTGTGAATTGGTGGCCATGTCACATATATCCCAGAGGGGTAGGGCGTTCCCTGCAAACAACATATACCATGCTGGCCTGACTGTGGTAACTGGGCAAGGGCCGCTGAAGTTAAAGCAGCAAGTGAGTGAGCGGATGAAGCTCAGATGTGGAGCATACACACACTGACTGGAAGAAGAAGGAGCTATCCGAGATCCTAAAGAGAAGGAGTAAATGTGGCCTGTGTATAAGGCCTGGTCTACACTAGGACTTTAATTCGAATTTATCAGCGTTAATTCGAACTAACCGCTCAACCGTCCACACCAGGAAGCCATTTAATTCGAACTAGAGGGCTCTTTAGTTCGAATTTGGTACTCCACCCCGGCAGGTGGAGTAACGCTAAATTCGACATGGCTAGCTCGAATTAGGCTAGGTGTGGATGCTAATCGAACTTAGCAGCTCCGGGAGCTATCCCACAGTGCACCACTCTGTTGACGCTCTGGACAGCAGTCCGAGCTTGGATTCTCTGGCCAGCCACACAGGAAATGACCCGCGAAAATTTGAATTCATTTTCCTGTCTGGGCGGTTTGAATCTGACGTTCTGGTTGCACATCGGGGCGAGCTCCGCAGCACCTGCAACGATGCAGAGCTCTCCAGCAGAGGAGTCCGGCCAATCCCAGAATAGAAAGAGGTCCCCAGCATGGAGTGACCGGGAAGTCCAGGATCTGATCGCTGTGTGGGGCAAGGAGTCTGTGCTCTCGGAGCTGCGCTCCAACAAGCGGAACGCGAAGACCTTCGAGAAGGTCTCTAAAGCCATGAAAGAGAAAGGATACAGCCGGGATGCGATGCAGTGCCGCGTGAAAGTGAAGGACCTAAGACAAGGGTATCAAAAAGTCAGAGCGGCAAACGGACGCTCCGGAGCCCAGCCCCAGACATGCCGCTTCTACGAGGCACTGCATGCCATTCTAGGTGGGTCTGCCACCAGTGCCCCACCAGTGATGGTGGACTCCGAGGACGGAATAGTGTACCGGGACAGTTCCTCCTGCCTGTTCGCCGATGGGGAAGATGAGGAAGGGTCTTTTGAGGACGGCGCAGGCGACATCGAACCCACTCCCGCTTTCCCTGACAGCCAGGATCTCTTCATCACCCTCACAGAGATCCCCTACCAACCGTCCCCGCCCGTTAACCCGGACTCGGAATCAGGGGAAGGATCAGGCGGTAAGTGCTACAAACAGGGAAACATTTATTTTTTTAAGAAACAGGGATATATATAAAAAATAGAAATACTATATAAAAAATAGAAAAAATAGAAATACTATACAAAAATTATACTATACTATACTATACAAAAAATTTTAAATATGAAACTATACAAACAGCAGGTCTACACATATAGGAGCTATACAAACAGCAGGTCTACACATACAGGAATGGAGCAATAGTCCTCTGGGGACAGTTCAAAAAAGCTCTCAGAGAGCAGCTGGAAAAGCCTCAGCAGGAGGTTCCTTGGTAGAGGTGCCTTGTTGGGTGCTCCGTTGAAGCACACTCTTCTGCGCCAGGCCATCCTCAGGTAAAGGGGAACCATCGCCTCGACGAGCATGGCAGCGTATGGTCCTGGTCTGTGCAGGGCTTCTGTTAGCATCCGCTCTCTCTCAGTCCGCCTGACACGCCTCAGGGTGATGTCGTTGTGGAAGTGCTGCATCTAATTAGTGGAATTAGTGTACTGTTACTATTGTGAATGGTAGACTTTTACTTTGCATAAGAATGACCCTCGCTTAACAGAGTTTTACTTTGCATAAGAATGACCCTCGCTTAACAGCCACGTGTTGGAGGCCACAGAGGAAAAGCATACAGTGATCTTTCCCGTGCACTGGCGGGAGGGGCCGCAAAACGGTCATCTTTTCTGCTTTGCACATTGCCTCCAGCAGGAGAGCACAGCTAAGCACTAACTGATAAGCACTCTGTACTGTAAGGCTTACCAGGACTTTGTGCAAGAGGGATGCAGCTGTCTTTCCTCGCTTGTGCGCTATCCAGTGCAATGACGCCGCCAATGAGAGCGTATTCCGAAATCTCGGACTAGTTCTGAGATCTCATGAGACTTGGTTCCCTCTTTGGTCTTCTTAACTGAAACTGACTAGACTGTGTTTACTGTTGGCAAACATGTATTTGTTCAAGGAAATCACCTACTTTTTCGCATCACACAGCTTCGGCTCCTTCCCGGACTGCCCCGGCATCCCCCTCGCAGAGGCTGGCTCAGATTAGACGCCGAAAGAAAAAGACTAGGGACGACATGTTCCAGGAACTGATGGCCAGCTCCAGAGCGGAGGCGGCAGAGCAGAGACAGTGGAGGGAGAGCCTGTGTCAACGGGAGGATAGGTGGCGGCAGGAAGACCAGCAGGCGACTCAAACGCTGCTTGGTCTAATGAGGGAGCAAACGGACACGCTCCGGCGCCTTGTAGATGTTCTGCAAGACCGCAGGCAGGAGGAGAGAGCCCCCCTGCAGTGCATCTGCAACCGCCCTCCAACGCCAGGAAGTCCTGTCCCCCCCTCACCCAAAGTTACAAGAAGGAGGGGCGGTAGGGGCCGTGAGAACTGTCCCTGCACCGCAGCACACCGATAATGTTCGAGACAACTCTCGCGCTGTAAATTTGTACAAGCTCTTTCCTTACAGCATCAACCAGTCCCAACTCCAAGTTCAAACCCCCCACTGTGTACTACATTACTAAAAGCGGTTTGGTGTCAGAAGACTTTCTGTTGTTGTGGGGGGGGGGGGAATTGTAATTTCAGTGCATAGCCCACAGTGCCATGCTACAGACTTGGGTGCAGGGTCAACTGCAGGGCACACACAGACTGCAGTCACTAGGCACCAGGGACAGTCTGTGTGGTGTATGCTGCCCCGGGTCTTTCCTTGATGTGTATGCTTGTGCAGGGTCCTGGTGCCTGCCGTCCCCGAATGTAAAGGCAGGCTTCCCTTCACATGCACTTGGACCGTAGTCACGATCCTCCCCGGTGCCCTGAGCCCCAAAAAGAGACCTCATCCAGGGGCAGATACTCACCCTTCCCCCACACCCCTCACCCCTTCCAACGCCCAAACCCACAGCCGTCATGTTAACCCCTATCCAAAGACGGCACCCCTCGCCCCTTCCTGCAAACCCACCCATCAGTGCACACCTTACCCAGCACAGAATGCTTCCATGTTTCAACCAGGAAACAGAAATGCAAAGTCAACGAAAGATTTATTATTAATTACTAAAACATGTCCTTAGTTTTAAAACGTCCTTCGGAAGTGGGCGAAACTTGGTTTATGATCAGGCTCTCTTAAAATCAAGTGGACAGTCACAGGTTACCCTGCTCTGCGAGGAAACTCGCTTTCAAAGCCTCCCTGATGCATATCGCTTCCCGCTGGGATATTCTCTCAGCACGGGTGTCTGGCTGATCGTAAACAGCAGCCAGGCGATTTGCCTCAACCTCCCAAGCGGCCAAAAAGGTCTCGCCCTTGCTCTCACAGAGATTGTGGAGCACACAGCAAGCAGCAATAACTACGGGGATATTCTTTTTGCTGATGTCCGAGCGAGTGAGTAAGCTCCGCCATCTCCCCTTGAGACGTCCGAAAGCACACTCCACGACCATTCTGCAGTTGCTCAGCCGGTAGTTGAAGAGTTCCTTCTCTCTGTCCAGGGCGCCTGTATAGGGCTTCATGAGCCAGGGCATTAGCGGGTAGGCTGGGTCCCCGAGGATCACTGTAGGCATCTGCACATCCCCAACCGTTATTTTGTGGTCCGGGAAGAAAGTTCCTGCCTGGAGGCGTCTAAAGAGACCAGAGCTCCTGAACACACGCGCGTCATGAACCTTGCCCGCCCACCCGACGTTGATGTTGGTAAAACGTCCCCTATGGTCCACCAGTCCTTGCAGCACCATGGAAAAGTAGCCCTTTTGGTTAATGTACTCTCTGGCCTGGTGGGCTGGTGCCAGGATAGGGATGTGAGTCCCATCTATAGCCCCACCGCAGTTTGGGAATCCCATCGCGGCGAAGCCATCTATGATGACCTGAACGTTTCCCAGGTTCACTACCTTTGAGAGTAGTTGCTCAACGATTGCGTGGGCTACTTGAATCACAGCAACCCCCACGGTAGATTTGCCCACGCCAAAGTGGTTCGCTACTGACCGGTAGCTGTCTGGCGTGGCAAGTTTCCAGAGGGCTATGGCCACTCGCTTCTGCACAGTCAGGGCTGCTCGCATCCGGGTGTCCTGGCGCTTCAGGGCAGGGGACAGCAAGTCACAGAGTTCAAGGAAAGTACGCTTACGCATCCTGAAGTTTCGCAGCCACTGTGATTCGTCCCAGACCTGCAGCACTATGCGGTCCCACCACTCCGTGCTTGTTTCCCGGGCCCAGAATCGCCGTTCCACACCATGAACTTGACCCATTGCCACCATGATCTCCACGGCGCGGCGTACCCTGCTTTGTGAGAGGCCTGCGCCACTCTCCTCACCGCGCTGCCGGAGCCTCCTCGCCCGATTTCTCATCAGCTGGCTGTGGAAGAGGTGGACGATAAGGTGCGAGGAGTTGACAACGGCCATAAGTGCAGCGATGATCGCAGCGGGCTCCATGCTCACAGTGCTGTGGCGTCCGCGCTGTAACTGACCAGAGAAGGGCGCGATCAGATTTCCCGCCGGCGCTTTCAGTGAGGGAGGGCTGTTGTGAGTGATGGTTGAATGATGACAGTTACCCAAAACCACCCTCGACACATTTTTTCACCCAGCAGGCATTGCGAGCTCTACCCAGCATTCCAATGGGCAGCGGGGACTGCGGGAACTGTGGGATAGCTTCCCACAGTGCACCGCTTCCAAAGTCGACGCTGGCCCCGTGAATGTGGACTCAGAAGTTCGAATTTGTGTATTTAGTATGGATACACAAATTCGACTTCATAAGGTCGAATCCACAAATTCGACTTAAGTAGATTCGAAATAGTCCTGTAGTGTAGACAAGGCCTAAGAGACCAAATGGAAAGGCTGAAAAGCTGAGGTGCTGGAGGAGGGTTACAAAATCTACTACTCAGGGAATTCAAACACCCTCCTTGCCCCCCAACAGTGTTGGAGTTATTCTAGATGAAACCCGGCAGAGTCACGTGGTAGAGGTTACCAGACATTTGGGCCAAATGATGTGTTCAAATCTGCTGGGAAGAGGTAACATCCATATAGTGAGTGATTATGCATCACAGGTATGAGAGGGTTATAAGAGGCGGTTTTTTGGATGAGTTGCTGTGCCTTATTGGAAACATACCATCCAACAAGAAGATAATTATCTAGAAGAGATCTAAATGCACACAGATCAGATGTAACTGTGAAGGCTGGATATGAAATAGTCCATGGAGAGCATGACATTGGAACCAGAAACTCGAAGTGTGGGAGGGGAGGGAAAGGCCCTACAGACTTTTCTGGCACTGGACTTAGTGATCATAAAGTGAACATACTTTCAGAAGAAGGAAATCCATATCATAACTTATGTCAGTGAAGGACACAAGACCTAAGTTCCCCCTAAGCTGTGCAGCCACCTATTAAGTCCCGTGCAGGGGCTCAGGCTGCAGTGGGGAGAGATGCCTCTCCCCGATCCCAGATCTGCCATGCTGGGGAGAGACACCTCTCCCCACCGGCCCCAACACAGACCTGTCCCGGACTTGCCACGGCTGGGGAAAAAGCGCTCCTCTTCCGGCCCCAACCCAGCCCCAGCATGGACCTGCCGCAGCCAGGGGAAATGTGTCTCTCCCCACCCCACCCCCCGCCCAAGTGCTGCTGGAGGGAGTCCTCTCTCCCCGCCATAGCCCCTGGGCAGTGTTCACCCCAAACCCCTCATCCCTTGCCCCACCCCAGAGCCTGCATCCCTAGCCAGAGCCCTCACCCCCCCACACACACACCCAAACCTTCTGCCCCATCCCTGAGCCTCTCATCCCCAGTCCCACCCCCGACCCCACACTCCCACCACATCCCAATCCTCTTCCCAAGCCCTGAGCCCCCCTCCCATACTCCAAACCCCACCCTCAGCACATGAATTTTGTTATGTGCATCAATATGGTGGTGATGTGTCACACATGACCTCCATATTGGTGCACATAACAAAATTCATTCCGCACATGCGTGGGAAAAATTTGAGGGAACACTGGTGGCAAGACTGAAATCTATTTCCCTTTAATAAGAAAAGAGCGATCATGAATAATCAGTTGTAAGGTAACACCCTGTGAGTGCATTGGGAGACAGCAGAGACCTCTTCTTTCTGCCTTCAGAATGCAGAGACCTTGGAAGCTCCTGAACTCCTGGGCACCAGAAAGGACTAGGTTGGGGAAATGTAAAGACGGGAATTAAAAACACTTCAAACCAGGAATAATGTGTAGACTTCTTGATGCCAGACAGAGATGTGTGGAGGACAGTTGGTCCAAACTCAAGTCGTCTTTTCTGGAAACAGCACATGAAGTCCTAGGACTGATGAAAGCAGTGCCAAAAAGGATATGAAGGGAAACCTGGTGGTGGAACCTTCAAGTTAAAGAATCCATTGAGGAGGAAAAAAGATAACGTTCAAAAAATGGCAGGCGATTGGTTTGAGCAGTGATAAGATGGCACATACAGAGGCAAAAAAGGAGTCCAAAGGAAGTGTTGCAACAGCTAAAAATACGGCCTTCTATATAACCAAGTAGGTGGAGGACATGAAGGCGAGACTATCATCTATAGATTTGCCAATGCAAGAGAGAAAATGACAAGGGATGTGAATGTGTTTGCTTATATTACAAACGAATGTTGAATCAATCAACAAAGTTTGGTGTGATTATTTTGAAAGAGTGATGAATCAGAAGAACCCAAGGGAGGAATTAAGAACATGTAAGCCAAACCAGAGCATGACAGATTACATACACAAGACAGAGGTTGCAGAGGCACCTGGGCCCGATGAAGTACCAGTGGGTGTTGTGAAGTCATTGGGAAGGAAAGGCATTACGTGCCTTACAAGTTTGTTCAATTATATTTTTAAGAAAAAAATGCCATGTGAATGGTGTAAAGCTTTGTGGTGCCTATTTTTAAACATAAAGGAGCTAGTACGCTGTGTACTAATTATCACCCAGTTAAGCTAATGGGACATGTCTGAAAGTGTGAGAGAAGTTTATTGAAAAGCATCTGCACAGAATGGTTGAAATTTGGACGGGTCGGTATGGATTCATGCCAGGAAGGAGCAGGATTGATGCCATATTTGCACTATGAATCCTCATAAAGAAGTTCAGAGAAAAGAGATGGCAACTGAGTGGTTTTTGTGGCCCTGAAAAAGATGCATGGGCACGTACCAACAGAACTAGTTTAGTGTAGTTTATGAGAGAGGAGTGCCAGAAGGATATGTCTGTCTTATCTGGGGGACGTATGACCGAATGACTACCAAAGCCCAAAATAAATGGAGCTACAAGAGAGAGTTTCCAGTGCACACTAGCCTGCATCAGGGGTCAGTGTTCAGCCCCTTTTTGTTTACAGTTGTCATGGATATGATACGTGAGAATATACAAAAGAAGCCACCTCAGAACATGCTGTTCGCACAGAGCAATAAGTGGAAGACTGTGAGACCCTGCCAGCCAGCTTTGAGCAGTGGCACCATAGTTTTGAGTGGGTTGGGCCAAGAGTGAACATTAGTAAGATGAGGCTAGGATAACTGAGGGAGAAAGATTTACCATAATGGATATCACAGTCAGAGAATTTACAAGAGTAAAAAAATGTAAATACCTTAGATCAGTGCCCTCCTGAGTGATGACCAACGTCGTATTAAAGCTGTGTGGAACAAATGTGGAAGCTGAACTCTGTTCTCTGGCAAAAAGATGCCAATACAGTTAAAAGGTAGTGTATAAAATTGTCATTCGACCCATCTTAATGTACCGAACAGACTTGCCAACCACAATAAAGGAAATCAGGCTGGTCTCCACCACAGAAATGAAGATGTTGAGATGGTCAAATGGAGGGAGTCCTCTCTCCCCGCCATAGCCCCCAAACCCCTCATCCCTGGCCCCACCCCAGAGCCTGAACCCCTAGCCAGAGCCCTCACCCCCCCACATACACCCCCAAACCTTCTGCCCCATCCCTGAGCCTCTCGTACCCAGTCCCACCCCAGACCCCACACCCCCACCACATCCCAGTCCTCTGCCCAAGCCCGTGATAGGAAACAAAATGAGGTTCTAAGGGGCCTAACGCAGGTTGGTCCAACTGAAGACAAGTCGAGTGATTCTAGGCTATGTGGGTATGGCCAATATCCAGTGGAGACCAGACTGGACCAACATATTTAGGGATCTAAAGGCAGATGACGCCTGGGGTTACTTCAGGTTAAAATTGCAGGAGTTGTCAGAGGCATGTATCCCGAGAAAGGGAAAACGGCTCGTAGGTAGCAGTTTTAGACCGAGCTGGATGACCAAGCGTCTTAGAGGGGTCATTAAGAAAAAACAGAAAGCGTACCAGGATTGGAAAATGGGAGGGATCAGCAAAGAAACCTACCTTATTGAGGTCAGAGGGTGTAGGGATGCAGTGAGAAAGGCAAAGCGACGGGTGGAGATGGACCTAGCGAAGGGGATTAAAACCAATAGCAAAAGGTTTTTTAGCCATATAAATAGGAAGAAAACCAAGAAGGAAGAAGTGGGACCGCTTAAAACTTTAAACGGAGTGGAGATTAGGGATAATCTTGGAATGGCACAATATCTGAATGAATATTTTGCCTCGGTCTTTAATGAGGCTAATGAAGGGCTAAGGAATAGTGATAGAGGGACCGATGGGAATGAAGATATGGGGGTAGACATTATGGTATCTGAGGTGGAGGCCAAACTTGAACAGCTTAACGGAAGTAAATCGGGGGGCCCGGATAATCTTCATCCTAGAATATTAAGGGAATTGGCGAGTGATATTGCTAGCCCGTTAGCGATGATTTTTAATAAATCTCTAAATTCGGGGATTGTACCGTTTGACTGGAGATTAGCTAATGTAGTTCCTATATTCAAGAAGGGGAAAAAAAGTGACCGGGTAACTACAGGCCTGTTAGTTTAACATCTGTAGTATGCAAAGTAATGGAAAAAATTTTAAAAGAGAGAGTGGTTACGGAGCAGGAGGCCGATGGCAACTGGGATAGATTACAGCATGGATTTACGAAAGGTAGATCGTGCCAAACCAACCTGATCTCCTTCTTTGAGAAAGTAACAGATTTTTTAGACAAGGGAAATGCGGTGGATCTAATATATCTGGATTTCAGTAAGGCGTTTGATACGGTACCGCATGAGGAATTATTGGTTAAATTGGAAAAGATGGGGATCGAAATGAAAATCCAGAGGTGGATAAGGAGCTGGTTAAAGGGGAGACTGCAGAGGGTAGTACTGAAAGGGGAACTGTCGGGTTGGAGGGGGATTACAAGTGGAGTTCCTCAAGGTTCGGTTTTGGGTCCGATTTTATTCAATCTATTTATTGCTGACCTGGGAACCAAGAGTAGGAGTGGGCTGATAAAGTTTGCGGATGACACCAAGTTGGGAGGTATTGCCAATTCGGAGAAGGATCGGGATATCCTCCAGGGAGATTTGGATGACCTTGTAAACTGGAGTATTAGTAACAGGATGAAATTCAATAGTGAGAAGTGTAAGGTTATGCATTTAGGGATGACTAACAAGAATTTTAGTTATAAGCTAGGGACGCACCAGTTGGAAGTAACGGAGGAGGAGAAGGACCTGGGAGTCCTGGTTGATCGTAGGATGACTATGAGTAGGCAATGTGATGTGGCCGTTAAAAAAGCTAATGCGGTCTTGGGTTGCATTAGGCGAGGTATTTCTAGTAGGGATAAGGAAGTGCTAGTCCCGTTATATAAGGCGTTGGTGAGACCTCATTTGGAGTATTGTGTGCAGTTTTGGTCTCCCATGTTTAAGAAGGATGAATTAAAACTGGAACGGGTACAAAGAAGGGCCACTAGAATGATCCGAGATATGGAAGGCCTGTCGTATGAAAGGAGACTTGAGGAGCTCGGTCTGTTTTCCTTAACCAAAAGAAGGATAAGGGGAGATATGATTGCACTCTTTAAATATATCAGAGGGATAAATACCAGGGAAGGAGAGGAATTATTTCAGCTCAGTGCTAATGTAGACACGAGGACAAACGGATATAAATTGTCAGTCAGGAAATTTAGGCTTGAAATTAGACGAAGGTTTCTAACCATCAGGGGAGTGCAATACTGGAACAGCCTACCGAGGGAAACAGTAGGGGCGAAGGACCTCCATGACTTTAAGATTAAGCTAGATAAGTTTATGGAGGAGATGGTATAATAGGATAACGGGCTTAGTCAATAGGTCAATTAAGTGCCACACTGGTAAATAGTACAATGGGTCAATGATATGATATTCTTAACCTTTTTCCAGAGGGTATGGCTGGAGAGACTTGCCCGCATGCTCGGGGTTCAGCTGACCGCCATATTTGGGGTCGGGAAGGAATTTTCCTCCAGGGCAGATTGGCAGTGGCCCTGGAGGTTTTTCGCCTTCCTCCGAAGCATGGGGCAGGGGTCCCTTGCTAAAGGAGTGGGTAGATCGGCTTATGTGGCCTGCATCTTGCAGGAGGTCAGACTAGATGATCATAATGGTCCCTTCTGATCTTGAATTCTATGAAGCTACATCAGTCGGATGGCACTTGCAATGACTGTGAACGGAAGATGACCAAGAGGAAGACCGAAGACTTGGTACACAGATAGCATATCAGTGGACCTCAGAGAGATCAATCTGTATGGCAGCTTGTCATATGATCATGAGTTTTGGAAGAAGGTTATAGAAGTCGCTGACCCCAAATAGGGAAGTGGCAAGAAAGATGATGATGATGCAGCTCCTTGATGCTTCCTGGCTCCCAGTGAGTCAGGGAAGCCCTGCTATAATGGGCACATCTCTTTCTGTAGACATCCTCCGGCTTCCTCAGCCTCAGCCCCTTCTCCAGAAGGCTCTAAGCAGCTCCTTTCCCTCTGGTGGTGTTTCTATTGGTGCTGCCTCAATCAGTGTGGCTTGCATCACAAAGGGAAAACTTCTGCCTTCTCCATTGCTGTAACTTTCTCAGGGGAAATGGGTCTGCCTTTCTCTTCCATCCCTTCTGGGGACCAGTCTTCTCAGACAGGATTTACAGGGTTTTATCTAGGCCCCACGTGGAAATCTGTGGCCCCTTTTCCTCAGGCCTGCACCTCATTTCCCTCTATGCATCTCACTTTTCTCATCCTAGGCTGGCACCTGCCTTCTCTTCCTCGGGCCTCCCTGCTAAAATGCTTGTGGTGAGTGGACAAGGACTACAGTAACTTGTCTAATCATCTGGTAGAAATCCCATTTTTTGTCCCTGCTAGAAGATTCAGGGATCACTTGCTGTGACTCATTTTTCTTCCTCTGTCCCAGTCAGGGTCCTCTTTCAACACCTCTCTATCCTCTCCAGAAAGTTCCCTCTCTTCTGCCAAATATTCCTTCTCTTGGCATTGAAAGCATAGTGGTGCCATTCACCCCATGTTGCAACAGCTGTTGCAGCTTTTTCCTCCCTGCAACCCAATCTGTGTCCTGATTATTGCTAGTATCTTGGGATGGTCATCTTCCCGTCCAGGGTTTCCGCTCCTCTTGGGAACACAGTGTCAGCATCAGCCTCCTGGAACTCCAAGCAATTCACCTCACCCAGCCAGCTTGGGGACCCCTGCTTCAGAACCATAATTTTCTTACCTACGGTGCCTGGCGCAGAGGGGCATACCTGCATACCTTGGACGTCAGATGGGCACTGGCCTTCTACATTGATAGAACAAAGCCTTTCTGTAAGTCAACACAGTTGTTCATTGCTGTAGCTGACAGGATGAAAGGTTTCCCAGTGTCAGCCCAGAGAATCTCGTCTTGGATCACGGCCTGCATCTGCTACTGATACGAGCTGGCATGGTTGCCCTCGCCAGCGATCATGATGGCTCATTCAACTAGGGTGCAGGTGTCATCAGCTGCCTTCTTGGCACAGGTCCCAATCCAAGAGATCTGTTGGGCTGCGACCTGGTCGTCCGTCCACCCGTTCACGTCCTACTATGCGCTGACCCAGCAGGCTCAAGATGATGCTGACTTTGGCAGAGCAGTGCTGCAAGTTGTGAGGCTGTGAACTCCAAGCCCACCTCCATTGATTCTGCTTATGAGTCACCTAGAGTGGAATTGACATGAGCAAGTATTCGAAGAAGAAAAAACTATTACCTACCCTTCGTAACTGTTGTTCTTCAGGATGTGTTGATCATGTCCATTCCATTACCTGCCCTCCTACCTCTCTGTCGGAGTTGTCAGCAAGAAGGAACTGAGAGGGCACAGGGCTGGCGGCGTCTGATATACCGCAGCATGAATGCGGCACTCCAGAGGGCGCCACAGACAACCCTATAGGTACCGCTAAGGCAAAAATCTCCAATGGCCGCGCATGTGGGTGCACGCACACTTAGAATGGAATGGACCTGAGCAACACACCTTGAAGAACAACGGTTATGAAAGGTAGGTAACCGGTTTTTTTTCATTATTAACGTTTGCCTAGTAATATGTCCCATTGCCCTGTGTTGGTCAGTCTTGTAAGAAAAGACAAGCATAGTGCACACGGTACATGCACAGAGGAGAGTTTGGGTTGCCATAGGAACCTTAAATCTCAGTTGCCCGACTCCTGTGTGTTTGAAATCTAATGTAATGTTCCATTAATGTGGTTTATTGAATTCACTGTTCTATTTAGTTGTTCATCTCAGGTCAAATCCTGTCATGCTAGGGCATGAGACCCTATAGAGCAAGGTGTATTATAATCCAAATGATCAGAAAGTTGCACATCTTGTATTTTATAAGTGCTTCACAGACACTTTTCAGACACTGATTTGCTGTGTAATAGAGGGAACGGTTCACAGATTTAAACCTGAAATTCAATTCTGGAGGACAGGAGATGTCAATATAATCGTATAAACATGTAACCCAAAGACAAACACTTCACACAGATGCTAAAAAAAAGAAAACAGCATTTTATTTTCACTTTATCTCCTCACTCCACGTGATTTTTTCCCCATGTGATATTTTTAACTCGCTCTCTCAAGTCATCCCACTCTCTACTTGTAAAAATAAATCTGAAACCGTAAGTTTGGTAACAAATTGTGTGAAATGGCTTTTCTTGTATTGGAGTCTATTGCTACTTCATAATCTTCCCCCACATCTAAATTGAATTGATTTGTCATTGCTCCTTTAAAGGAGTTCTTTCTGACTTTTGGTGCAGTAAACACAGAGGAGATGTATGAAAAGAGGGAACGTTGTCTAGTGGTTATAAGAAGGAAACTTTGAGTCAAGACACCTGGGCAAGACTTTAAAAAATACCTCCAGTTAGGCTCCTGCATCCATTTTTCACTACCTAAATATCTTGCCTGATTTTTCAGAAGTGCTGAACACAACAGCTCCTCCATGAATTCTGTGGGAGCTGCTGGGTGCTCTGCCTCTTGGATAATCAGGCAAGATATTTAGGCACTGAGAAAAGGATTTAGGAGCCTAACTCTAGGTAACCATTTCTGGATATCTTAACCATGGGTTCTAGCGTGAGCTGTGCCACTGTCTCACTGTATGGACTTGGGTAAGTCTCTTAGCCTCTCAGTACCTTGGTTTACAGATCTGTAAAGTGAACACTGTCCTGACTGGGCTTCACTTAATTGGTGTTTATGAAGCACTTTGGATGAAAGTGCTCAGTATTTCAATTCTTAGTTTATTAGTTAATAATGAAAAATATGTCAATTCTGGAGACTTGCAAACAAAAACAGGTTATCTGAGGGTATTCTTACAAGTACAAGCTGAGGAAACAGGTGGTTCCAAAGAATCAGTCGGCGTTGCCTAGCACTAATAGATTGTTTACTAGTAATGTTGGCTAGTTGAGATCTTCCCCTCCTCCCTCAAATCGAAAGGGCTCATTTTCCTCTTAGCCAATCCATGTCTGAATGTTGTTATTATAAGAGTCACAAGCCTCAAAGCACTTTACAGAATTGCAACCATCTGTATATACAGGTAGCCATTGCTTCACCCACCACCAAACTGCAAATTCCTCTGGGGTGGAATTCTGCAACCAGGAGTTAGCATTTCCAACGTAATAAACTAAGCTTTAAGATAAGAAATGAAGATTACATTACCAAGAAAAAGCAACTATTGGGAATTTTCAATAGGCAGAATGCAATTACCCATGCTAGAATTTAGCCAGGATACTGGGATCTAAAATCCTTCCATTGCTAAAAGTGCAAAGGGGATAATGAGTAGGACTTGACTTTTATGGGCATTTTCCCTAACTAAAAACTGCATGATTATTTTGGCCCAGAGTGAAGTTTTCCTCCACCTGCCATGTAAGTGGGTTACATTGTTAAGTTCAGCACTTTTCAGGTAGGTTATGAGTGCTTCATCAGAAGTTATCTACCCCAACTTATCCTTCACATAGTCCACTGGCCATTTGCGTCTCACAGTTGGGAAGGATGGATGTAATCACAGTTGTAATCAGTGGAGAGAGGCGATCTAGCCAGTTGCTGCCTCCATCTAAGAGAATGAACATTTTCCAAGATGTGCAAGTGCAGTTCTTACGGAGGGACATCTTGTAAAAGTCAACCTTGTGGCTTTCACAGCATTTAGGGACATTGGCGGGACACTTTCCACCTTCCTCTAGTCGCTGCAGGAAGGGTAAAGCAACAGAGTGAAGGGGAGGAGAGAGCTGCTGGTGCTTCTGAAGGGTCAAGGCTATGGAGAAAAGATGGTGGAGCTGCTCCTCTGGCTTGGGAGAGTTGAGAGGCAGCAGGTGGGACAATGCAGGGACACTCAGCTTATGAAGTGGTTTCATGCAAATCCCCATTTTCCTTTTAAGGAATGTCACTGTAGACAAATATTGTGTTACTGCACCACAGAAGGTGAGGATTTAGTTGTATAAAAGTCAAGGGGCTGAATTCTCAAAACAATTTTAATTCTTTCTTCTTGCATGTCGGCTTTGCAACAGGGCTTTCCAATACAAGGACTGGGAATTTTTCTACTACACTGAATCCACACGAGTCCCTCTCCACAGGTTTTCAGGTCCCAAAGTAATAAAATCTCATAATAAATAGCAGTAAGGCAACGTAGAAGACTGACAGATGGGTTTTGCTGCCCTTTAATGTCAGATCTCTATATATCTTGACAAGAACATGGGTCCTTATCGATATGCTAGAGCAGGGGTCGGCAACCTTTCAGAAAGTGATGTGCCGAGTCTTCGTTTATTCACTCTAATTTAAGGTTTCGCGTGCCGGTAATACATTTTAATGTTTTTAGATGGTCTCTTTCTCTAAGTCTATAATATATAACTAAACTATTGTTGTATGTAAAGTAAATAAGGTTTTTAAAATGTTTAAGAAGCTTCATTTAAAATTAAATTAAAATGCAGAGCCCCCTGGACCGGTGACCAGGACCCAGGCAGTGTGAGTGCCACTGAAAATCAGCTCGCGTGCCGCCTTCGGCTCACGTACCATAGGTTGCCTAGCCCTGTGCTAGAGCCTGGACAACAGAGTCTTTCTTAGGACTTGTCTACACTCTTCCTGAATAACTCCATATGTAGACAAGCCTTTAGACAGACAGACAGGCAGACTGTCTCTTCCCTCTGCTAGTTTGTTGCACCATCTAGGCACTGCAGGGCACTATCTTCTTTTAAGAACATAACTGGCTTCCCTTACAACATTTGATTTTACTCACCAATATAGTCTATTTTATATAGCTCTCCCTTTTTTAGTATCACTGTTGCCTAGAGTGAGTTCAGTTTTTCAATATTTCCACTGATGGAGCCTCAATGCCCTCTCATGGCAGCTGTTCCACTGTCAAATTGCTTTTTCAGAGAGCTTTTTTTTCTCACTAAGTGAAACTTGTTCCTTTCTATCTAAAGGCCATTACTTTTTATAATACAGTTGTGGTTACTCTCAGACTGAGACTTACCCCTCCTTTCTATCTCTTTTTTATCATTTATTTGCATAGAGCTCTCATATTACTCTCTCTTCATAAAAATATATTATGAAAACTGGTACTGACATGGGATTGACTCAGTCAGAGTTCAGGGATTTTACACATTTATGGATGCACAGCTGTTGTTTTTCTCAGTTAGGCAGTTTCCTTCACTCTCATTGGTATATGTAGCTGATTTTGCATAATCATTTACAATTATATTTCCATCATTTTACAGTATGCAGATTCCTTCACTCTGATTGGGTGACAATCAGAGATTTGGAGGAGATTTTTCTCCCATAGTGGAAACATGAACATCTCTGTACTCTTGATTAGCTACTATAATCCCTCTGCTCTGGGTGGCCCCATACTCAGAATTTTCAAGCTCCTGGCCAGCCACCATGACTTTACATCAGTTTCTCATGCCTTTCAGTGTTTTGCTTGGACATACATTTTCACTTCCCTATTAACGTTTTCTTTTTTTCTTTTAAAATTAGAAAAACTCCACCCCAACTCTGTCATGTGTTGGCGTCTTCCCATTCCCACCTGCCATGATGCCTCCCAGTCAGTTACTCTGCACAAGTTCTCAAGTCAGTCCTCCCGATACACGTAGTATGGGATTTTCTAAAAGCACTCAGTGTTGGCCTAACTCTGCTCTCATTGATTACCATTGAGCAAGAGTTACGCCAACGCTGAGCACTTTTTAAAATCCCATCCCCCAGAGTCAAATACACAGGGTAAGGTGAAGGAGGAATGGCCACATCCTTTTCCCTTTCCCTTACTCCCTGGCTGCCAAGCCCTTCTTGTGCCTAACGCCACGACCCCACTGATACTTTCCATGTGCTCACCATGACACACGTGCCATATTGTCATTTTGGAAAGTGATGGTGCACCACTGACTAACCAGGAGGCTAGATGCTTAAATTTCAAGGCTGGCTCTCAGCTAACTTGCAATAAACAGCCATTGGAGCTATGTGAGCTCCTGCCACCTCACAGGGAGGGGCGGTTGGAGCGCTCTCATCCATGGTTCGAAAATAAATGTTTTCGTGGAAGGTCATGGCCCTGCGTGAAGAAACGTGCTTTGATGATGCAATGGGCCTTGGAGCTAGGAATTTACTAGATTCTTTGTATTGAGCAGTTTACACATAAACCCCTGAATACAGAGGCTGGGATTTTCAAAGGAACTGAAATGAGTGAGATGACTAAATCCCACTGAAATCCCTTGGGATTTCTAAAGGACTTTCAATGGGATTTGGGCAGCTAACGGCCAGGCTTACATCTTAAAATAAAAATAAACGCTTTAAGCTGAAATTGCTACTTTATTATTTCCCCAGGTTTCTTTTAACCCCAGATAAAAATAAAATAACATAAACCCTGACTCTGCCTGCGGGCCTTTGACATGCTGTGCTACACTCTGCATAGCCCTACAGCTGACAAACACCTTAACTCAGTCAGACAGGGCCTGTGGTATTGTGCCAAGAAAGCATTATCAGGTGTAGTCCATTAGGGGGTGATGATTAAGAGGAAGGTTAATTATGTGATCTTATTTCAATTCCATTTCCATGAGACACGTCTCACAGCACCTCCTTACACTCCAATGCATTAACTACAGAGGCCTTCTAATAAGAATCAATCATTATTAAATAAAATGCTGCTTATGCCCCTCTGAGGCTCTATGTTTGATCTAGTGCTCCTTACTGTGTACCTGCTTCTGTGGCCCCATCAGTTCAGTTTTGGAGCCCCTCACAGACAATGGATTTATCCCCACAGCACCTCTGTGAGAAAGGGAAGCATCACACACCTCCTTTTACAGATGGGGAACTGAAGCATGGCGTTTGACCAGAGCCACAAAGAGAGTCCTGTTCTTTTGGGTGGAGCTGGTTGAAAAATGTCCAGCAAAACTTTTTTCTGTCAAAAATTGCCAATTTGTCTAAACCAAACTGTTTCGTGGAAACAAGTTTTGATGAAAACTTCATTGGGAAGGTGTCTCAAGTCCAGACTGCAGAAGGAGGGAGAAAGATGGAGGGAATGGAGGAGAAGAGAGATGGAAACAGACCCCTGAAGAACCTAACGGGGTTCCCACACTGTAGTGTGCGTGACATCTCTGGGGGGTACGCAAGCAAAATTGTGTAATGGTGGATTTTATTTATTATTTTATTTATTGCATTTTCATAATAGGCTACTCCGATGAAGCTATAAAACTGTGGGAATTACTTATTTAAAAATGGTAGTTCATTTACGTCAAGATGTACCAATGAAAACAGACACACAGAGACGCTGACGTAGAGAGCCCTCACCTCCAGTCTCCATGCAGAGTGGGTTCGGTTGCCCACCAACTGTCCAGTCTAACTGAGCTCAGAACTTAGCGGGGGTGGGGGGGTTGGTTGTATACATTGCACTGTAATTATATCTGTATGTAACAGTGAAATATGGACGAATGGCTAAACGCAGGTAGTGTTAAGAAGAACACCCAGAGTATCATGATGAGAAGGGTAGGAGTATGCATGCAGCTTGTAGATCTGGAAAAGGGAACATGATAAGAAAAAAATTTGGAACCTCGGACCTATAGGTAAGGCACTCACTTGGAATGTAGGGGCCCAGGTTCAAGTCAGGCAGAGCTGGTACCTGAACTCACCTGCGATGTGGGAGACCCAGGCTTTATGCCCTACTCTGCCTGATTTGGAGCAGGGGCTTCAACCTGAGTTCTCTACAGCCTAAGTGAGTGCCCTGAAACAGAAATCGTTTTCCAGACAGCCTCGTTCCTGAGTCCCACTCCTGGGTCTTACTCACAAGTCTCCTTACTTTCCTTAGCTTGAACCTGGTTGGAGCAGCTGAATGTGTGATCTGGGGCATCCGTCTCCCACATGCAGGTGGAAGAGACCAGCATGATGGAGATTGTGGTTCTCAATCTTGTTCTTGCTCCATTAACCAATTTTAGTTTTTCTTCTTTTGAAACAGTTAGGTTTCAGACACAATTAGGCAGTGAAATTCCCCCAGGAGCTTCCTCTGAACTTCAGCTCTGTGCACTGTGATACAGGAGGGCCAGGGAGCAGTGGTAGAGGGGAAGTATATAAACCCTAGGCTAATTAAGGTGTGGTTCCCTGTAAACTAGGGAGGGTTGCTACAGGTTAATTGGTGCACCTGTAGTCAATTAAGGCCCTGTTAGCAACCTAATAAACCCCCCCTGCTTCAGGCGGTCAGGGAAGAAGGAAAGAGGACTAGAGTTTGGAGGTGTATTGTGAGACTTGAAAGATCAGGAAACTGGAGTAAGGGAGACCCTGCCCAAGCAGGGGAGGGAGACTCCCTCGCCCCAGTGTTTAAGGACTGAAGATACCCCATCCAAGGGGGAAGAGGGTAAGAACCTACAGGGGTTGAGAGGGGCTGGGGCTCAGAGTAAGGAGTAAACCCAGACCCCTCTTCTGCTTCCCTCCTTTACCACCTTCCTGGGCCACTAGTGAGGCCCTTGGGACCCCAAGAGCAGGGGCAAGGGGTGGCATCTTAGCCCCCACCAAGAAAAGCGCAGGACCCACCATACTACATTGGCCATCTTGTCACAGCTTCATCAGTGTTCTTGGTGATTGTAGACAGGCCACTGGGACAAATGGGAGGAGACGCTAGAACATGTGGATGGAAGAGTCTTCTGCACACTCTCAGCCTAACCACAATCTGCCCTGCACATAGGAAGTGCCTTCAGTCTTTTTAATTCAGTGGGTGTGCAGCTTGGAGGGATTTCCAATCACCATAATTTAAAATACTGATCATTCCACTTAACCCTTTCACACTGCCTTTGTTTCCTCTTCTTATTTATGCCTCTCCACTGTCAGCTGTCCTGTCCATTCTGTACAAGTATTTTTTTGCGTGCCTGACATACAGCAGCATGCTAATAGGCAGCTAGAGCAAAGAAGCAGGAAGTGGAACTCCAGAATTCCATCCCTGCCTCTGCCACGGTTGTGCTTGTGTGACTTTGGGCAAGTCACGTAACATCTCTGTCCTCTGTTTGCTCAGTAAAATGGGGATAATTGCAATTAAAATCCCGCAGCTGGCCTGTGCCAACTCACTCGGGCTCACAGGGCTTGAGCAAAGGGTTTGGTTAACGCTGCAGGGTCCTAGAGCTTGGTCTGCAGCCCAAGCCCAAATGTCTACCCTGCAATTAAACAGCCCCTTAGCCTGAGCTTCACGAGCTCAAGTCAGCTGGCATTTGCCAGCCACAGGTTTTTAATTGCAGTGTAGACATACCCTAGGTCACTTTTAAAAATGGAACTTTGACTTAAGTGCTTTTGAGACTTTTACCTTGTATATGTACCTTCTTTATTATCTCTTTGGGCTCATCAGGTATTAGTTGGACTGAATATGTGTTTGCTGCACTTTTTGTGTATTGTTTCCTGTCAATACAGCACTCTGCTAATGCTCCTATGTTTTGGATTTACTTTTATTTTTAGGAATCAGTCCTGTTAACATAGGAGTCCATTTGGGATCTGTTCCGGTATGACCATCTGTGTGCTCGTTTCTTCCTGTTTATCACTATATAACTCATCCACTCATTTTCAGCTTTAATGGGTGCTTCCCTTCCTGCTATGCACTGGAGGCAAAAAAAAAAAAATCAGTACCATTCACCTGCTTACTCCGTTACACTAAGGCAAACTTCGTTTTCTCCTACCTTCCTTGGTGATAACTAGAGCTGTGCAAAAGTAGAGTTGGGTGGGGTGCTTCGGTTTAAAAATTTCACCATTTTCATTACAGGCAGTTTTGTGTAACTGAAAATTCATTTCTCTGCAAAATATTGAGCATCTGGTTTGCATGCTCAGAAATTTCAGCAGCCGTGGAATAGTAGCTGTCTGATTTTTTTCTTTTGTACATTGTAAGTGGGGGAAGAGGGCAGGAAAGAGAGTGAAATATACGGCGCTACTACTGCTGACTCTCCCATCTCCCTTCCTTCTGCCCCAAGTTTTTTCTGTCAAAGCTGACCCAGCAATGCTCATATATAAATAGCCAGTGGTTTGACCCCTGGGCCACATGCCTGTTGAGATTTAGAGCTAGATTGTCACTTCATGACCTGCAGCATATTATTCTGCTGCCCCACAAGCAACCTGGGAAAAAGTATGACTCAAAGAGTCACAATCTGTCTCCCAGACTCCCCTCTGCTTCGAGGAAGAAAGACATTGCATCAGGCCTATACTTGGCATGCTGGCCAGCTACACAGGCAAGCACATTAGCATTAGAGCCAAAGCTATGTACAGTCCCCAGCCCCTCTTACCCACCTGTGCAGGGGGAGAGGTAGCCATTCTGTGAAGTTTGATTGCCCTCTCATGCTTCAATTAGTGCTATGGGTAGTCCACCCAAATGCACCACCACCCCTTACTTGCTTGCATAGCCATGTTGAGCCCTTAACAAGTTGTGTTCTGTGTCCATTGAGAACAGCAATAAATCAAGTGCCATTGTTTGTTTTTAACCAACTTTTCATTTAAGCAAGAAGGCCATGAAGTGTTTACAATGGAGTTTATGCCAAGCAGGGACTAGATCAGAAGAGGTGAGCTTACCTCAGGAGCAGGCGGAGTAAAAGAGCAGTGAGTGTTCAGATGCGGAAGTGTATTCACAATTGCACTTACAGAAGAGCATCTGCAACAGCAGCAAATCTGGCCCCTTCCTTACCAGGACGCCACAATGTCCTCATGCCTTAGGCCCAGCACATGCACAGTGAGAGGTGTGACTAAAACAAAAGAATAAATTCACGTAGTGGCAAAGTTGCAGACCTTCTGAGCTGATTTGCAACCAAGCTCACTTTTCAGTGCTGAATATGTGCAGGCAAAGTATTACTGCATGTGCCCTGTATGCTCAATTATATGCTGCACTGAGCATATGCTCTACTCACATACTGGGGTGAGAGGCATAGCTTAAATTCTCCGTATAAACACTGGTTGTTAGCGTTGGCCACCATTTCCCACTGCTTCATTGTGAACCTCAAAAACTGTCTTTTTCTCCATTAAATAAGTCTCACTCTACTTCTAGCAAGTTCTTTTTAAAAAAAAAAACCAACCCTGTAAACTGCTAATGTTTCTCATTTCTTGTTTCAAATATTTTGCAGCGCTCTAGTTATATGGGAAAGTCATAGTCTAGCGCTTATTCTAATTCAGTTCAACCACCTCACTCTTGCCCTCCAGTGGCTTATCATCCAGAAATGGCAATGGATAGCAACCCAGGGAGTTTCAGGAGCTCTTCTGATTTGTCACGCATCATGGATAAGGTCTTTCACAGCTTGATATCTGCTACCATGCACTCTGCACTCCCATGGCTTTTCTAATCCAATCAACAAACGAGTGTTCAAACTGATAAGAATGAACAACAGACAAGGAAGCATACAAAGCACAATCAAGCTCAGTAGGACCTTTACTTATCCCTTATTTTTGCCTCCACCGAAGTCTAAATAAAGGCTTAATGCCTTGTATAATACAGCGTCACTCTGCTTCTGCCTTCCTGTTGTTGACCTCTCAAGTTCAAGCTCACATCCAAAATCAGGGCTGTAGCTTAAAAGGAGGCAGGTCCTCTTACATCACTGATGTGCACGTTTCTTTTATTCTGCATGTCTAACAATCGTTTAGGAGGATGGTGCATTCCATGCTGTTTTAATTCTCATGAAATTTTAATATTCATTTTAAAAGGTTACACTTTGTCCCCACAAAACACTTGGTTTGCAGCACATGATGTTTTCTCATGCTTTCTTTCCAGCTGCCTAAATACAGCGCTAGTCTATTAATCTGGAAGAGTTTTTTCGTGTGGAAGAAACAAGCTCTATCCTCATTTGATGCCAAAGCTGAACGTGAATGCACTTGTGTGGTATTTTTTATGAATCAACCATAGCTCTCTTTTCCAAGGACAGTTGCTGCTTTAATGGTGCATGCACTATGGTACCTCATTATAGTCCACTGATGTTAATAGGAGTCCTTCCATCAATTACGATGGGCTTCAAATGAGGCCTATATACCTACCTCACCTATAGCAGGCATTGCAACCATGAAAAGTGGCACTAAATAGACCCAGTGAGGGGTGGAGAAATGGGTTCTATCCAGACAACTTGCAAGAAAGACAGCACTTGATTTCATAAATCTCAACATTGTCTGGCTTCTGCTCAAGTAGGGAATTATTTTCTTCATATTAAATAAAATTTAATTGATTGATTTTTTTTTTTAATTTTTCAAGTGGCAGAAAGAAGCCAAAGGTTGTATCTTGGGTAGTCAAGTGAGAGAAAACTCCTAGGCAGTTTAGGTTCCCACTGTTCTCTCTGAGGAGTAGTTTATCTCCAGAGAAAGCAGTAGGATTTAAGAAAATAATATTGTACAGCTTCAAAAACCCAGTTACAGTAGAGCAGTGGCCACTCAAACGTTTGTACTGGTGATCCCTGTCACACAGCAAGCCTCTGAGTGTGACCCCCCCCTTACAAAATAATAACACTTTTATAACGGTGTTAAATATATTTAAATGCTGGAGGCAAAGCGGGGTTTGGGGTGGAGGTTGACAGCTTGCAAAACCCCCCCCCCATGTAAAAACCTCACTACTGCCTGAGGGGTCCTGACCCCCGGTTTAAGAACCCCTGCAGTAGAGCCTTGCTCATTTGTGCCAATGACTGCACTGTTGGGAATAACTGACTTGTGCAAATTAGAACCAGCCTCTCTGATACCCTTACTCACATTGACTAGCAGCTTACTGCTCAAGCAGTCCCATTGAAGTCAATTCAGTGATTCATGTGCTTAAAGTTAAGCGTGTGTTCAAATGCTTTGTTGGATGGGAACCTTTGTGTGGTTCTGCCGTACTGCAAATGAATTTGTATTGATTTTGAAGACTGAATGATTTAAACTATAGAAACAGCTGCTCACTATTTTAATTTCCTTATTTTATCATCAGAGGGTGAAAACTTTAGACAATCCCGCTGTTTTCAAACATACAGATATGTGAAGGAAAAGCCCAAATTGTTACTTTTCTGTGGTCAGCTCCAATTCTTGTCATGAGGAAATTAGAGATTGTGTCATGTGCTAATTTGGAATGAATGGGGGCAGCTAGTTCAATCCTTCGACATTATTGTACTGAGCTAATCTGTTCAAGCCAATCTAACTTGTTTTCCTGACTGTTTTTGTTTATGGTGTACCAGCTGCTTGGTGCAGGCCTGACTGCCTATTTTAACTATATTCTCTATAAGGAAGAGGAAGAAGATGCGTATTCTGTAATGTGACTGATTAGCCTTCTTTACCCCTACTATGGTATGGTGTGTGTGTGGTATTCTTTTAAATGCATGCCTGGGAATGCTCTTGTGGCTTGTGACCATCTTGCATGATTCTTTTTGTTTTTTCTTGGGTGTTTGGTAAAAAGCTGTCAGCTCTTTCGGCACAGCACAACCTGTAACTGAAAGGTGGGCTTGCAGCGGCTTTGCATGTGATTTGCCTGCCTTTGTGGAGTTGTGTAAGAGCAAATAAGCACTCAGGATGATTAAATGTTTGTAAAACATAACATAGGGCCTAATCTTGCAAACCCACTCTTCCAAGACCAACCCTTACATGAGCAGTTCCACTGAAGTCAATGGGTCTACAGTGGCTCCCTTTTACTTTTTAATAGCTTTTGTAGCTAACTAACAGTACAGCAATGTTAGTAGAATTCTCCAAGTATTCCTTTTGCTATAGGGAATACGGCAGTAAAGTTACCTAATTGCAAAGGCCAAGAGCTTAGCAGGATTCCAAAAAAAGGATTGGATGTTTATACAGATAATGAGAAGAACCACAGTTACATTAGATAGGATAAAATAAATTACAAGGGATATAAACCTTCATGCTTAGAAATTTTCCCTATGGGCTGGTTATTCCTTAATTGTCCTTTACAGAGTTTCTTGTATCTTCCTTGGAATTACTGTCAGTGGCAGAATATTGGGCTAGATGCACCACTGGTCTTATTTTCTATCCCAGTTCATATGGGAGAAATCCTGATCCCACTGAAGTCAGAGACAAAGCACGCATTGACTTCAGTGGGGTCTGGACACAACCTTATGTTCATACAAATGTTGAAGGCCACTGTACTCTTTTAAGTAGGGATTACTCATTGCAGGATCAGGCCCTAAACAAAGACAAAATCTCTTCAACTAACAGCAAAATTAATTTGATCAAAACAATGTTATTGGTGCCAGTAGAACTGGAATAGATTTTCTAGAATTGTCTAACTTTTACTAGGAGTTCAATATTTGTTTTATATGCAATTGCCATAAGGCCTGATTTTTATTAACACTAAGGCCCCTTCACACCCCTCTGGCTGGGTAAAAGGACCTTAAAGTGGGAGTAAATAATAATAATAATAGGGCCTGTAATCATCCTTAGTGACATGGTCCAGTTGGAAATGTCAGTAGTAATATAAATATAATGGCTTGATATTTTTCAGATAATTCTAAGTGTTGTATCCTACTGATTGATCTTGATCAGTTGGGCAGGGATACTAGAAATATGGGTAGGAATCATACATAAAACTCAGAGGAGGAAAGGAAAAAAGTGAGGTATTCAAAGAATAAAATCCACCCAATTCAGAAGACTCCTGTCCCAACACAAGAGTTTTAGTAACACAAATAACAACAAAGCCATGGCACCAGCAGTAATCAGTTGTGTGCTATTTTTCAACCCAGCGGTGAGTGGAGCCATCTCTGATTGCCAGGACTGGACCTCAGTCTGAAATCTCTCCTGCAACAAACAGGTCTTTTTGTTATTTCTGTTTAGAGCCAAGCCTCTGTGTGGAGTCCAGCAGCACTTTCAGGTTTGCGGGCCTGATTTTCATATACACGAAGGCTGCTCTGCAGCGCAGAGAGACCTTAAAGGGGGAATAAATGAGATTTACTCTCACTCTAAGGCCCTTTTCCGCTCCTAGAGCTGTATAAAGTGGCTTTGGTGTAAATGAGAATGAGGCCCAGTGTGTTTACTGTGCACTGTCAGACTAGTAATAAGCTGTCTTGTCTGTGAGTTGGTGGTAGAGCTTTTGCAGCTCCCTCCCTTGCTCTGTTGACAGGCCCCCCTTGTCATGGAACTGGAAAACAAGCACCTGCTTCAGCTTCATGGAGATGTTCTGTTTAAATGACCTGCCAAGAGAGTCTGACTGCAATTAAGTCAAGATGTGACCCAGTGCATCAAAGCCTTATTAGTAGAAGCAGCTGAGGCAGAAAATGGACGTGACAGCAGAGCCACATGCACCGCACGCACATTCAGAGGGTGAATGCCCTGCTTTAGCAAATGAGCAAACTCGATGAGATTCTCTAGCATTCAAGATGAAATCTGCCCCAGAGCAGAGGCAGCCACTTCAGGGCCCCCACATCACTGAAGTGCTGCATAATGGAGTAGAGATCTGGGCCACATGCAGTGGGACTAATGGAGTCCTGTTGGGAAGGGAGGGACTAGGAGAGTGAGCCATGCCAGAGGAGCAGATTTCATGCTCAGCACAGTGCTCATCGCTGCAGGGTCCACCTGCAGCGGGCAGGAAGGGGTGAGGCATGGGCTGGCCAGAAAGTCCCACCCAGGTCAGGTCCTCTCGTCCTTTGCCCCACAGAGGACTGCATAAGGCCCAATGGTGGCTACCATGACTGAAGCAACTTTTGTGGAGCATCTCCTCAACTGCCCCTTAGTTTGGGGAAGAATATTCTTCCCTATCCCAAATCTGCCCTGTGCCTGGCCTAGCTGCAGAGAACAGGTGCTGGGACCCGGATTTGTGCTTTCGCACCAAATCCCATTCTCAAAGTCAATGAAAATTTGTCATCGATGTCAGCAGGATCAAGATTTGGCCCCATGGGTTTAAGTGGTGGGTGTGGCCTGGCCTGGGTCCTCTGCGTTGGGCTGATTTACAGCTCAGAAATGCAGTAAAGCGTAAAATGTCATTTGCACCTTTGCTTGTTTGCCAAGCTCCAAGAGCAAGATTCTGCCTCTACTTTCCTCTTAATGACGTTCCAACTACCTAACCTAGCTCTGGTTAGGCTTCTGTATATGTTCTGCCTAAACACAGGCAAGATCTTGATTTGAACCAGTCGGGATTTTGTTTGCCTAATCTCTGCAGTTCTTCATTAATCTACATCTCTGGAGATATCCAGAGTTCTGACAATATGGTCAGTGCTCAAGGAACAATCAGATTGTTCTCATAAATTAAATGAGACTGATTTTGGGGGGGGTTAAATCATTTTCAACTTTGGAAATACTCCTCTTTTCAACTAATTTTGCCCGGCAGCATGAAAAGTCTCAGTCATCCAAGAAGAAAGCAGTAGGGTCAGGGGGGTGAAAAGGAGAAAGCCAGAGGAGCGCATACAAGTCATGAAAATATATTTTCATTACCAAGTGTCAGCACGGGAACTATAAATAGAATGGTGATATTAACATTCTGGAGCATGGAAAAATAGCTGCCAGAAATTAACCTACTGTAACAAACAAGACAAAGATAAGAAAAAAAACAGCTGAGGAGATGGATGCAAAGGACTCCAGTCAGGACACAGATGCTGTCTTTGAGAGATCTGTCAACATGGCTCTCCTTGACAGGGCCTGATCCCACAAGCCTCCCCCTGCTCCCCCAACACCAATGGAAATCATATGTTGAGGGACAAGGATTAGGTGGTTGGTGCTTCTCTGGTCCCACTTTGAAAGGAAATAGCTGACATGATGATGTGTTGGGGGCAGGACAGCACCTATGTTTTGTGCAAAGTAGGACAGGCAGGACACCATCCAGCCTCATCCTACCTGTGACTGGACGCCTAGCCTCCGTACACCAACAATATTCCCCCAGTTGCCAAGCAATGGCAAAGGCTGATCCAATGCAGAGTGCAGTGAGCAAAGTGCAGGGGGAAGAGCTGGTCTCCAGCACAGTGTGTCAAGCCCGAGTGCAGATGGATGGGAAGAAGCTGAGAAGGGAACATGGCCCTAAGAGTGCTGGGAGAGCAGATGGTCAAACAGGACCATCCAGTGGCAGCAGGATCAGACTTACTGACTTCAGTGGGAGTAGTAGCGTTCAGAGCCTCCCAGAATGTGCTTGGCACCTCGCAGGGGTGCATCTCAACAAGCCGTACCTTTACCAGAGCCATCAATTGTCTGGCAGCAGGAAGAAGGGCCCCTGGATGTGCAGTGAGCTTGGGCCTAAAGTCCACCCTTGTGGTGGGCACAGAAATCAGGCATCATAAGAGCTTGTGTTGTTCTGTATAAGAAATCTTTGTTGTTGACCTTTTAGAGTTCTGTTTGTCAATACGGTATTAATGGAAAAACACAATCCATATCTGACTGAATGGAAATTTGATTACTATGCAAATAAAAAGGCCTTTTAAAAAATTTTCTTTTGGTTCAATGAAATTGGATTAGCTCTGCAACTATGCATTAGTGTTTTCCATCCACTACTGACGTGGTACAATAATTTATTTTTGTTTTGTTTTAAACACAGAGCTGTGGGATGATTTTTACCTGCTGTCTACACAGAAGAATTAAAATGGACTCTTACTGAAGACTAAAAGTCTCCGCTCTCTTTTCCTTAATGCACAATCTAGAGAAGCAACATTTCAACGTGTATCAGTATTACTGTGGATGCTTAATGGGCCATATTTATAGCCTCCTTCTCTGTTCATGTTGATATGCCTTAAATTGAGATGAATTTTAGCAAGGTCACTGCCTGGAACACTTTCCAATCCACCTTGAAATAATTCTTAACTGAGAAGAGAAAAATATTTTCTATTTTTTTTTGTACAAGATTTTTTTTGGTAAAAACGTTACTACTCTTATGCAGTATGATTTGTAAAGACATTCTTTTGTAGCTCCACAATCTGTATTGTGCGGTAACAGTGCATCCTCTGCATATTCATCCCAGATTTTCTTAGTTTAACAGAAATATCTCCATGACTATAGGATATTTTAACTCGAGCAACTAGCTGTATTTTTTTAAATGAAGGGATTTTTTAGATTTCAGAACTAGGTCAACTTTTTTCTGTTTAGTATTTTTTTTCAATCTGTGTCTGTCTCCCCCTCCCTCAGGTCCAATTGAAGCTGCACTTCAGTCCCAGCACCTTTTGTTTCAGACAGAGGGTAACAGACTGGCCCTGCTGCCAGAGCTGCACCAGGAACAGCCCAGCAGAGGGTACTTTATGAGTAGACTGGATGCATTTCAGCTAGATTTGATTTAGAACAGCGGTTCTCAAACTGGAGGTTGGGACCCCAGAGTGGGTCATGACCTCGTTTTTATGGGGTTGCCAGGGCTGGCTTAGACTTTCTGGGGCTTGGGGCTGAAGCCTGAGGTGGGGCTGAAGCCTGGGTGGTGGGGCTCAGGTTACAGGCCCCCTGCCTGGGGCTCAAGCCCTCGGGATTTGGCTTTGGTCCTCCCGCCTGGGGTGGTGGGGCTTGGGCTCGGGCTTCGGCCCCACCACCTGGGGTCGTGCAGTAGTTTTTGTTATCAGATTGGGGTCGTGGTGCAATGAAGTGTGAAAAACCCTGCTTTAGAAGTATGTTCAATTATAATTTAGGGCCTCTGGGAAGATTGTGAGTAGGGGACAACAGTGGGAGAGGATCCGCTTTTGCATTGCTCTTGGTGCAGTTCCATATTTATCTGAAGTGCCTCCATTAGGACTTTTAGCTTTACTGCCCACTACCAGCACAAACCTAACTGATCAAAGAGGAGATTTTGTGCCCAGCTTAGGGATCCTGATTCAGAGGAGAAAAACCTCTTTTTAAAAAGATTTTGAAATGCTACACTACATCATTCAACTGTTTTCTGTCATCAGAATGCATTATATTAACTCCACTTAGGTATAAGGGTTATTTTGCTAATGAGCCCTACAGTTACTAAGAACAAATAAAAAGAAATAGCATTAAAAACAAATCTGAATTGCTGTCACTTTGCTGTGACTGCCAAATTGCTCAGAAACCACTTTGACGAGCACAGGATGGATAAATGATTAGATAGGTGGAATGGGTACCTAGATGGAACAGATGGCTAGACAGAATGGAACAGGATGGCTAGAGGTGCAATCAATTTTCTTTCCGATCCTCTCTTTCAGGACAGTGAAATTCTTTCAGTAACAAATGATTCTGCTGCCACATAGTTAGTTCTTGATTACGTAGTTGCAAAATAGAAGGAAACCCCCACTTTATATATAATTAAAAAAAAACACTTGTAATTTTATGAGAGATTCAACAGTTTTGCAAAATACAAGTGAACCCAAAGTAGATAGTTTCACAAATTACACTTAGGTGTGTTACTCAACACTTGATTACTATTACTTAAATACGTGTAAGAACGGTCATTTTTCTATTGCCAGTGATACCTCTGAGACTTGTTTTAAGAGAAACTGTAAGAAAAGATACTTTATTTAAGGACAACTCTCTAGGTGTTGTTTTGTGTGTAATATTAATGATTTTCAGATTCTCATAGCCTTGTAAGCTACTTCACTGAGGCTACGTCTACACCTCAAATTAGTTCAATATAACTTACCTCGCTCAGGGGTGCGAATAAGCCACACCCCCTAGCAACATAATTTACACCGACCTAAGTGCTGGTGTAGACAGCACTATGGCAACAGGAGAACTTCTCCTGCCGACATAGCTACCACCTCTAAAGGAGGCAGGAGTTATTATGCCGAGGGGAGAGCTCTCTCCCATCGGCTTAGAGCATCTTTACCAGAAGCACTACAGCAGCACAGCTGCATCGATACAGCAGTGCCCCTGTAAATGATGTAGTGTAGGCATAGCCCAAGTTACGTTTGGGGTCTTTTAAATCACAGGCTGTCTCTAACTCAGCTTGTCAGGTTTTTACCAGCAGTTGTTTGCTAGTTACCACCTCCTTGTTTTACAGTTTAACACCAGTAAGTTTCTGGTTGAGGCTAGGACTGCCAAACAGCACTGGTGAGGGAAAGGCAGGAGGCAATGCATGCATTTGAGGTAAAGAGTCATTTATGACTTGGTGATCCTGTGTGTGCACCTCCATCCACAACGAGCTGAAGAGTCCCGGTTACTTTTATTTTTAACCTGCTTGAGATAAAACTCTATTGATACAACCCATTACTTGACCTGAACTTACTATTTTTGTATTATTTGTATTACCATAGGGCCTAAGCACTCTAGTCATGGACCAGAACCCCATTATGCTAGGCACAATATAAATGCAGAACAAAAAAACCCAAAACAAAACGAAAAAAAATCCTATCCCTGCCCAAAGAGCTTACAATGAAAGTACTAGACAAGAGATAACAGATAGAGACAGACCAATGGGGGAGTACAAGGACACAATGAGACAATGCTGGTCAGCATGATAGGAAGTGATCTCAGCATACCTGCAGCCTAAACTGTTGTGAAGTTTCTTATAGTCATCTCAGCAAAGGAGAGATTTAAGGAGGGTTTTGAAGGAGGAGAAGGAGTTGGCTCGGTGGATGTTTATGGGGAGCGCCTCCAAAGCATGAGAGGCAGCATGGGAGAAAGCACAAAGGTGCTTGTTCAAAAATGTAACAAGTGAGCAATTGAGGCTGGTATCCTGGGCTGAATGGCGGTGGGAGTCAACATCTCGATGCTGACTGAGAAATGATAGGAAGGGCTAGGCTGAGAAGGCGTATGTTTGTTGCTATGGTAAGTAGAACCTGTTAGTTTTCTTTTATAGCAGTGCAAACAGATACTCAAGCAGCTTTCCGCTATGTCATAGGCTACTGTCTATGTTATCCATGCTAAATCATGTGACAGCTGCAAAGGAAGGGCTAACGAAAGGAGACATAATAGGGTGACAGATTCCAGGGCTTTTCTGCTGCATTATCTTGATTCAGATGCTTAGACCCTACATATATCTGTCAAGATGTTTTTACTGAGTCTCTCTCTCCATTCAAGAAATATAAGATGGGTGGGAGCCTCTCCCTGAGATAGAAGAAATGAGTGAATGAGACAGAGGAGATCTGCAGGGCAAACCCCAAGAACAGCCAGTTTGGGGATGAAAGCAGCATAGATTGAAGTGTGTTTTTCACTGATATTTGTTACCCATAAAGTTACATTCCAGGAAGGAGGTAAGACTCAGATCTGGGAACTGACATCATGTGGACAGACTGTCAATTGTAGGATTGAGGCCTAAATTTGGACTTTATAAAATGTGAGTATACTCTGCCCAGGCCAAATTGTGAACATCACCTGCTTACAGACAGCAACTAGCTTTTCTGTTGATAAAGTAACTTTTGTGTAAAGGTGTTTTAGAATTCATCAGGATATTAACTGACTGCTTTAAAAAAAATTCAAAGTGGAAAATGTAACTTTGCACAGTGGCTTTCATTTTGTGTTAGAGTCCCGCTAGCTCTCAAAAAGGTACTGCACAATCGAAAGTACAGCTGGAGAGGATATTAAACAATATAAAGAACTAAGCCTCAAACTTGTATACAGTCTAAAGCAGTGGACACAAATATGCCCTCCAGTCAGACATAAAATGTAGTGGAGGAAAAGCACTTCTGCCCTATTGTACTTTTATAATATACACATTATCAGCTTGTTTGGAATTGTAATGTAAACAGTCCATCAGTTATAGAGCAGGGGTCGGCAACCTCTGGCATGCAGCTCGCCAGGGTAAGCACCCTAGCGGGCCATGCCAGTTTGTTTATCTGCCGCGTCGGCAGGTTCGGCCGATCACGGATTCCACTGGCCGCGGTTCACTGTCCCAGGCCCATGGGGGCGGTGGGAAGCACTGCGGGATGTGCTGGCTGCAGCTTCCCACCACCACCCCCATTGGCCAGTGGAAGCCACAATCGGCTGAACCTGCCGATGCAGCAGATAAACAAACAGGTGTGGCCCGCCAGGGTACTTACCCTGTCGAGCCGCATGCCAGAGGTTGCCGACCCCTGAGTTAGAGTAACGTAAAAATGCTGCATTAAGTTAATAGCTGAGTCCAGAACTCCAGTATAACAGCTGTTACACCAACTTTTGCCTTCTCAAACAACCCTAATGTATCTCATGGTTCCTATTTCTTGCCATATTTGACTGATTGTTATGCTGTTCTATGTGGTACTATAATCTTTCAGTGAATAAAGGCATAGAATGTAAATCAGAACTAAGTCCCATAAGCACATTTTATTTCATTTCAGTGAAACAATGTGTTTTTTTTGTTTTGTTTTTTTTTAGTCCCTGGATGGTAAACATTTCCTTTATCAAAAATCCTATGGAATTTTATCTAATAGAAATTATATCCCTGCTGTGGTATGGCTCTTCACTCTATTAAAATCAGTAGGTTAGTCAGCAATTTCTAAAGAATTCTAATGATTTCATCTCTGTTAAATGCTAAAGGACTTTAAGGGTTGAGAACAAAGTCTGGGGGATTGGGCGTTGGACTGGCAGATGGGAAAATCTCAGGTTTGCCACCAATTCACTATGCAGTGTTGAGCATGTTACGTCTCTGTGCCTTAGTTTCCCCTCTCTGGGAAATGGGGATAATGCTAATTACTCACCAGAGTACAGTATTTTGAAAACTGTCAGTTAAAAAGCAGCTAACTATTATTAACAAATAGATGTTTTTTCTGTGCTTATTGTACTATAAGTAAAGCAAGAGTGTGCACCTAAAGTAGCTGCAGGCAGGGTGTCTGATGTTGTAACATACGCTATTCCTCATTTCTCTGCCTAAGCACTTTCTCATTTTGTGGGGACACTACCAGCCCTAAGTAGATTTATGGCACATCTGTTCCAGTGCAGTCTCATTTTGTTTCCTTGACTAGAAACAATCTGCTGTTTGACATGGTGATGGAGATGCTAAGACAGGTCCATGGAGACATATCACTTTGACAGATGTGTAGGCAAAAGAAATCACTGCACACTTTGATTTTTATGGTGCTGCTATTGCTTCTTAGTTAGTTTTGTGTTTTTAATATATATATTTGCATTTCCATTCTTTCATTCAAAACATATAGGTCAAAATATTCAAGTGTAGGTTCCTAAAGTTAGGCTCGTAAATATATTTTTAGCTATCTATTAAAAGTGACTTGATTTCCAGCTGTGCAAAAACCTTTTTTTTTTTTTTTTTAAAAAGGCTTCTTATTTAGGTGACACTGTATATGGAATTTAGGTTTGTGATTTGGGATACCTCAATTTGAAAAATGTTGGTCATGGTACATGAGGACAATTGGTTGGGCTTAACTAACCAATTCTAGTCCTGCCTGTTCCCTTCCCTGAGGGATATCCTTCAGGTCCCCTTTTCTTTAGCACTGAACCTTTCATTTATTCATCTGGGATGCACAGCGCTTCAGTGTGAGACACTAGCAATGCTGAGACCTAGTAGAATAGAATCAGCAATGGTCCCTTTGCACTGACTTTGAGTTTAAGGCAGGAATAGCCTCCCAGTGTGCAGAAGGCAGAGCTGCCCATCAACCAGAATTTAAGCTCTCCCTCGTTGGGTTCAGTGACCAGATTTTCCCCAGATAATCTGTGTCTTATCGAAGTGGCCTACAGTGTGTTTCATAGTGATTTTTTTTCAAGAAAGTTCCACTCCTAATGGACTGCAGCTTAAGAGCCTTACTACTAAAACTTTTGTGGTTTCATTTTTTTGGGTGCTACTGCTGCAAATCATTTCTCTCAACACCCCAATTTTCTGCCCAGTTAAGTCCATAGTATTTTTTACCAGCAGCATCTATTTAAAAAACAAGGCTTATCCAAAATACACTGGGTAATTTGTCAAGACAGCAGTGATGGCTTTGTGATAAGGAAATATTAGTGACTGCATGGTGACTGGCAGCTCAGTGTGTTATCAGGAGTGGAAACTGCCTCCTCCAACAATAAAAGAATAAAGGAGATAAATGGGGTTTAGCTGTGAAGTGAAACAAAAAAATTCATGAGAGACAGGAAAGTGAGCATCAGCTTATGACTGAAGCAGCTCGTTACCCTTAGAGACCACAGACTCGCTGATGGCCATAGTCTGGCCAATTGTTCACTGCAAAGAACCAGTTGCCATGATGCCCAGGACCATGGTGACATTCTCAGCCATGGATAATTTATGGGTTCTGCTGGCTCCTGGTCTCCAGGTTGTCTTTAAGCTCACCACAGAGGGTTCGGATGCCATCCTAGTGGAGCCTGTGTTTCTATGTCTGTCCTCCAGCTTGGTGAGCCCCAGGAAACACAACCATAACTGCTGTGCACTGATAGAAGGTGAAGAGCATACGCCTCTCTCACGGCTGCCTCAGGGATGTAGAACTCCCCAGTCTCCCTTCGTCCCTAACCCAACCCGCCTTCCTGTGGCCAGCTAGTCTCCTGCTTCCTTCCTCCATCCAAACCCTGCCTGTGTCCCTTCTCTATCTCCCCAACCCACTGGGAGCCTGACACACATTTCCTGTCATTAAGCTTCCCCTTCCCCCATCCATCCTGTCCTCTCTCTCTCAGGGTGACTGGAGGTCTTCCTGTCCCAGCTGCTGCCTCTTTTGTTCCTGTGCTGCATGCTGGGTTCACCTCCAATTGTGCTTTATGCATTAGGCATCTCCTGATCATGCCAAAATCCAGGGTGCCCAGGTCTAGCCAAGCACTGCTCTCCCCCACCCGTCCATACTGAAAGTCCCACTTTGTCCCTGGGGCCCACCCACAATGCTCAGAATTTGGGTGCAGCTAATGCTGGTTTCATAGAGGTCCTGTGTATGCTTATCACACCATTCCCACATTTGAAAGTCACGTATGCGCCTACCTTCCCCTTAGGCACTAGAGCAGGTGGACATAAAGTTCTTTAGGTGCCTGTCGGACTGGAGTCTCACACTTACACCAGTTTTACACCCATGCAACTTTTTGACATATGGGACCTGGGTCTCTTCTCAGTTACACTGCTAAAATCTAATGGTAGCACCACTGTAATCCATGGATTTACTCTTGATTTACATGGGTGTGAGGGGACAATTAGCCTCAAACTTACTAGACATGGTTAAAATAAATAGGGACATTTTTGAGTAGATGTTCATGAAACATGTATCCCCCCCCCAATATTTGAAATTCATGAGTTTTCAATTCACTTCTTTTCTAATTCTAATTTTCAGAGGTGCTCAACATTGTCTGCTCTGACCAATAGTTGGAATTGAAAAATCAGGCTCTTGGGATGAAATCCTGACCCCACTGAAGCAAAACTCCTATTGACTTCAGTAGGACCAGGATTCATCCTCGGTGTCTGAAGTTGGACACCCAGAACTGGAGGCACCCAGGATTAGAAGACTGGGGCCTTAACTTGTCTGTGCCTCAGTTTTTCCATCTATAAAATAGGGCTAATGACCTTTACATAATGCTTTGAAATCTAGGGATGACAAGTGCTATGTAGCAGCTAAGCATTGCTGTGCAGCTTCAGTATTCGCTGAGTATCATTTTTGCTCAAACACCTCCTGGCATCTCCCAGGCAACTCATAATGCTATTATATGCAATCAAATGCTCCTCATCAGGCCAGAGCTTGTGCTTCTAGTATTAACCACTACGGTTCCAAGAAAAGCACACTGTGAATGCCTTCCTTACACACTAGTGTGTAGGCTGTGCCAGGGGGCACTAGAGCCTATTTACATATTTCACAGTAATCACTGATTTCTATGATTTCAAGAAAAGGTCAATTTTTAAAAAACGTTTCCCTTCCTTACCTCAGTTGTGCTCAATGTATTTCTGCTACAGGACAGTCTGGTTCCCATCAAAATTACGGTCAGTTCAAAAAGTTTCTAGATGCTATTACACATTTCTGGTGTGGAGTACAGTGTATGTCCATCAACTGTACTTTTATTTGCATGGCTGGCATTTGCTTAAAGGCACTAAGCCAGCCTTAAGTACAAAAATTATCCATGCATTCCTAAGTATATGAGTTTTCTTGGAGCAAACGTGCACTCCAGTTGTCATATTACATGCAGTCTTATCCCTTTGGCCATGGAAACTTTCATAGTCTTATGGAGAGGGGTGAAAGTGCTAAAACTTTGCCTGAGCACCTGGAGGCATTTATAATCTTCAGCCATTTAAGGACTATCAGAGCCTTTTCACAGAGAAATTGATTTTCTCCAGTGTCCTATCTTCTTTACAGTTAACACACCAGTTTAAATTCTTTATGGAATGGGTGGTAGAGGCAGCAAGTGACAATCGGAGTAACAGTCTCTCCTGGGACCACAGAGCACTGCTCTGCCCCTTTGCAGAACAAACGTTCTGCTGGATGGTCTTCATGTGACCAGCAGGGGAATCTGGCTCCTGAGCTCTAAAGGCCTGGATGGAATAATCCCCCAGGACAGGTGGGCAGAGAAATTGCATGTGTGATAGGGAGTTCAGAGGGTTGGGTGGCCTGTGGTTAGAGCACCCAACTTCTGGCCCTAGGTCAAGGTGATAGAAGTAACTGTTCCTGACCTTAAACTGGGGATCTTCAGCTTTCCACCCACATCTGGATCTAGGCCCTTGAGGCAGTGTGGTAGGGGGACCCAGAGCCACTCACTCCACCAAGTCACAGCCCAGGGCCCTGTGGGCATCACCAGCAGGGTCTGCCATGTGAGACTAATTTGCTTCCCTGGGTTACTTCCTACCTATAGATCCCTTCACTTCAGGATGTATCCCTTATAGTCCAAACAGTCAACCACCTTACACCAAATGAGTCCAAAGGATCAGGACCCTGAAGGACCTGCCGGTTCTCAAAGGGGGTGGTGGTAGGAGAAGGCTCTGCCTGTGGATCTTACCTGCTCTGTGGTCCCCTCGCAGGCTCAACCTTTCATCTGGCTTCCTCTCTCCTGCAGCCTGTCCACCACCCTTTGCCTGGCTTCTGAGCCCCTTTTGACCCACTCCTCCAGCGGGAGCATTCTTGGCAGGCCTGGAGGAGGTGGGGCTACCCTGGCCCAGTATTGCCTTTTAACCCTTTAGGCCCAATGTGAGATTTGAATACCTCATCACAGCATGGTTCACCTACAAACCATCGTCTCCATGGAAAGGTGTTTGGATCACTGTGGCCTCTCAGCCCTGAAGATATTGTCGCGTTCAGAGACCGGAGCCACCAGCATGGCCCTGTCCCTCTGTCTAGCAAAACGATCCCCTCCTCCTCCTTCCTAGGGGTCAGTGGTACCCTGCTCTAGCCCTTTCCACCCACCTCCAAAACAGCACTGAGTCAGGAACCTCCAGCAGCAGGACATTCACAGTGCCCCCAGGAGAGGGACCATGCTGTGGATGAGATCCTTCACCCATTTCCTGCAGGCAAGGAGAGATCCAGCTTCAGAAAGCTGGTGGGGACAATACACCTGACCGTTCATGTGGCCAGGTGTGAGCCTCCCAGTAAAGAGGCAGGGTATCCACCCTGTCATAAATACACTTGGGGTGCAGGTAAAAGTGGCGGGTGCAATCAAACCATATGCATTTTAATGTGGCCAAATGTAAAGTCATACACCTAGGAATAACACAATGGGCATCATCTCAACTCTACCAGGCAGCAGCAGCAGTGCACCCCAGAGTATCTAGTGCTAGCCTTGGCTATTACATAAACTCTGCCTCAGAGTCACCCGACTGCGAATGCAGGGCTAGCAGCGAGAGACACCTTGCTAGCTTAATGAGCTGGGAGCACTGCATGATTGCTTGCATATGCTGAAGGATTATTGGCATTCTCTTGGTAATGGCACCAACCGCATTAACATAACAGACAATTTACAGTCTCAAGAAGCATGCCTTTTTTTTTTTGCATTAATGAATCTTCTACCACCTCAAGCTAAAGCCACAGTAAATGTCATCAGATGCATTGAAACACTGCTTATTATTATGGTCAAAGCTCTTCTTCCAATATATGAGCTAATACCCGGACTGTAAGGCTTATGATGTACTGTACAACTGCTCTGTAACTTACTCATGTTTTAATGTTACAGACTTCTTCGAGTATATGGCCCTATAGGTGCTCCAGTGTAGGGTTTGCGCGCGCCCCTGGGCTCTTGACCGGAGATTTGAATCAGCAACATCTTTGGTCCATGCCTGTGCACTACACAACCTCGTGCTCCAGAACCAGGGAATGTAAAGGAGCGAACCCGCCATCCCAATTCCATCTCAACCACCTGCACCTTGAAACAGAGCAACTCCATGTCTGCTGCCTCTTAGAAGCTTTTTTCATGTTGTTTTATTTATTGTATTCTCCTTCAGTAGTTGGTCATCGTCATCTTCTTTTAATTTTGCATAAGTTTCTGCTCAAGGGGGGTTTCTCACTCTTACCCTCCCTGTTCTCCAGGACTGATTCCTTGGCAGACCTGCAGAAGATTTTTCCCCTGGAGTGACAGGCATTCGACTGTTTCAGGTGGCTTGGACACACTCAAATCCTGTCCAAGTGCACTGGGTTTAAAAGCAGGTCTCTCAAAGAAAGGGCGGTAAGATTGAAACTCCTCCGAGGCTCCAACAGACATCGGGACCAAGGCATCAGTACTGCCTAAGCAGACATCCCAAGATCAACCTGCCAGCAAACAGTGCTCAGAGGCACCATCCAGGCATCAAGACTCATCTGAATCTAAAGACTCAAGAAAGTCTAAGGCAGTGGTACACACATCCTCTCAGAACAACACAGAATCCTTTCTAGCCTCTGCTCTCACCGGTACCATCATCCTTGGTTTGCATGTGCTTTGAGCACAGAGATACCATTTCTGCTGCCACTTCAGCAGCGTTGTCAACTTCAACTTGCTTCCCATCCCCAGCTAAAGCTCCAGTACCACCCCTGGTCCCAGTTGTCTATTACTTTAGTCCTCTGGCACTCTCCAGGTTCTTCTCACAGGAGGATCTGCTCATCTGAGAGGAATCAGAGTCTCCCCTCTAAAGGGACACCTAGAGAAGCTCCTCATTGATACTGTTATGTCCCACACTTACCACCTCCTTCCATCTGACAGCAGAAGCTGGGATCCCAGTATTGACCCATCTTCTGCTTCCTCTAGCACCTTCTTGGCCCCCCAGAACTGACCCTGGCACCAATACCTAGAGCCCTGTCTTTGGACTCTGGGGATGACACCTCAGACTCTAAGATTTCAGTGCAAGGTCCTTCCCTATACCATTCTACACCCCTTGTGGTGTACCCAGAAGATGCCCCAGACTCTATGAACACAAATACTCCAACCCCTCTCCCTCTTCAGGGACCCCTCTCATGAGGATCTTTTAAAGCAAGAGGTTCGATCCCTTCTGCATCTGGAGGCAATAGAACTGGTTTCCCCTAGAAATGTTGGGAAGAAAGTTTTATTTCAAATATTTCCTGTTTCCCAAAAGAAATGGTATTCAATTTTAAACCTCAGGAAGCTGAACACCTACATTCTTACACAGGAGAGTCCTCAGACAACAGTAAGGACCTGCCTCCAGCTCCTAGGTCACATGTTGGCCTTGACATTTGTTACACCACATGCGAGATTACATCTCTGATGTCTTCAAGTCTGTCTCAAAACCATGTACATGCCAAACAGACACAGCCTTGCCAAATGAGTTTCCATACTCCCATGGGTACTAGACTCCCTCAGCTGGTGGAGAGACCCCCTGATGGTCTGTGTGGGAGCCCCTCTCTCACATCCACCACCATCACAACAGATTCCTCTCCTCTGGGCTGGGGGACTCAACTACAAAGTTCAGCTGCACAGTGCAAGTGGTCCCGACAGGAAACATTGCTTCAAATCAACATCTCAGAACTAAGACCAATTCGTTACGGCTCCCAGCACTTTCTCCATGACATTCAGGGCCATGATGTCAGAGTAATGATAGGCCACAGGGCAGTGATGTGCTGTATACATTGTAAAGGGAGAGCAAGATCCTAGTCTTTATGCGCAGAGTCCCTAAAACGATAGGAACTGGTACACTTCCCCCCCACACAGAGATCTCCATGGTTTACTTGCCAGGCCTCCAGAACACAGTGGCAGAAACTTCTATCAGGACCACGACTGGGAGCTCAACAACCTGATCTTTCACAGCGTCTTGAAAGCACGGAGCCTCACCATGGTAAAGCTATTTGCAACCCCGAACAATACAAAATGCCAAATCTTCTGTTCCCAGGGGGGATGAGGCTGCAGTTCTTTAAGAGACACCCTCCCAAGTTCCCTGCCCCGTGCTCGCCTTTGTGCCTATCTTCCAACAGTGCTCATCTTCAAAACATTACTCAAACTGAGCAGGAACAGTTTCATCTTAATAGCACCTTCTTGGCCCAGACAGATCTGGTACTCAGATATTCTTCACCTTTCTATAGTATTGCCTTGATGCCTCCTATTTAGCTTGGACCTTCTGACACAAAACTCAGGCACCATGAACCTCCCCAGCCTCATATCTCTGAACCTCAAGGTCTGGCTCCTTGATGGTTCTTGAATTTATAATTGGACTGATTGGCTGAGGGTCGGTTTGTACTTCTGAATAGTAGGAAGCCTACCATATGTAACACTTACTTGCAAAAGTGGAAACGCTGCCTTTCATGGTGTTCCTGTCACTCTGTGTACGCTTCTGGAGCTCCTCTCTTAAGAATCCTCGATTACCTGTTGGAATTGAAAACACAGGGACTATCAAAGAGCTCTGTTAAAGTACACATGGCAGCCATTACAACCTTCCATTTGTCTATTGAGGGCCTTTTAGTCTTCGCCCATCATACCACAGCCAGATTCCATAAGGGTTTATCTAATTTGTTTCCTCATATCCAAAACCCCACACCTCCTTGCGACCGCAGTTTGGTCCTCAACACCTTAAGGAACCCCCTGTTCAAGCTTAGGATCGCCTGTTCGTTCCTATATCTCTCCCTTAAGACTTCATTCCCGGTAGCCAGCACTTCAACTAGAAGGGTGGGAGACCTTGGGGTGTCCATGGCTTACCTGCCATATAGTACCTTCTACCATGAAAAAAATCATGCTGCACCCCCATCCTCAGTTTCTTTCAAAGGTGTCATCAGATTTTCATATCAATCAAGATATCCATTTTCCAGTGTTTTTTCCCAAACCTCACTCCTCGACCGAAGCAGCCAGGCTCCACACCTTAGGTGTTTTGAGGGAGTTTGCCTTCTGGACAAGACAAGAACCTTTAGGATTTACCCCAGGCGGCTTGTCTCCTCTGAAAGAATGAATGGAAAGTGGATTTCCACACACAGACTATTGAAATGGGTTTTGTGTTGCATTATAGCCTGCTAGAGACAGCTGGAGTGCTCCCCCCATCCCCAGGGTGACAGCCAACTCCACCATGGCGACGTCCATTTTTATAGCCCTTCTGAAGACATTCTCATGGCGGCAATGTGCAGGGCTGCAACCTGGTCCTCAGTTCAGACATTTTCCAAGCATTACACTATCCTACCTGCATCCAGGATACACATGATCTTTGGCAATGCCGTCCTCCAAACTTCCAGGGATCTCCCTCCACAGCACCCACCTCCACATTGAGTTATTGCTTGACAGGCTTCTGTAGTGGAGCACCCACAGGGACATATATTCAAAGAGGGAGGAGAGGTTACTTACCTTTCAGTAACTTCAGGTTTTTGAGGTGTTTTGTCCCTCTAGCTGCTCCACCTCCTGCCTGTCTTCCTCTCTGCTGTGGAGTCTTTTGGCTCTGTATTTGAGAAGAAACTGGAGTGGCTTGGTCCGCTTCTCCCTATATACCCTCACTCTGGAACATGAGGTTGGTGATTCAAATCTCTCATCAAGATAACATAGGCATGTGCACATCCTATGGTGGAGCACCTATCGGGACAAAACATCTCAAAGAACTCAAGTTATGGAAAGGTAAGTAAACCTCTTAAGTCTCATGCTTTTATCATGATTCTCACAAGAACATAAGAATGGCCAAACTGGGGCAGACCAATGATCCATCTAGCCCAGTATCTGTTCTTCCACCAGTGACTGGTGCCAGATGCTTCAGAGAAAATGAACAGAACAGGGCAAATATCAAGTGATTCATCCCCTGTCATCCAGTCCCAGCTTCTGGCAGTCAGCTGCTTAGGGGACACCCAGAGCATGGAGTTGCGCCCTGGATCATCTTGACTAATAGCCATGATGTTTAGGGGTTTTATAAAAGCCCAGACTGCTGGAATGAGATTTCATGAGAATCTCAGCTTTATTTATTTATTCTCAGCACTCCGAGTTACAGAGAATAAATATGCAATAAGTACACCCTAAAGGCTCAGAAACCAGAAGGAAAAGGAAAACAACCCAACCTTTATTTTTTTTTTAATCATGATTTTAAGCCAATCTCATGATCTGGGGGCCTGACACATGATTTCTCAAAGCTTGTGCTTGGTGATACTGCAATCTCTAAGATGATACTGCAATCTCTAAGGTGATACTATGCTGTTGCTGGCAACCATTTTTTGTTCAGTTCTGGTCAGACTGCTAACGATCTGAGAGACACAACTCGTTGTGGATGCTCTCTCTCTCTCCAGGGGACTTTTTCTTGGTTTGTTCTTTTTTGATTTGTTGTTCCTTTAATCTAAACGAAAGTTATTTAGATTCATGGTCTTTGTTGCTCTTGTGTACAGAGAAATATAACAGGAGCCACCAGAGATTTCTCTAGCATTCTCATTCTGGTTTGCAATACAGGCAGATTGCGACTGTGCACTGGAGAACCACTTTGAAATGTATTAAAAGAGGATGAGTGGCTTTCAAAAATTGAAATGACTTTTTTTTTTTTTTGCCAGAAGGGCTCTACAGTTGTTTCTTTCAACAGTTATCAGACAAATCAACAGCTTCTTCCCATGCTGTGGCTCTAGCTGAGAAATGCATTGTATTGGTTTACTACCCTGTCAACACAATCTTGCAAACTTAACCACCAGAGTGTTTGGCCTCTTCAAATGCTTTGAATTGAGAAAGTCATATCCTCTTACAGCTATTTCAAAATGGTGGCGAAAATCATTGCATAACTTCTCTACAATTTATGGTCAAACCACATATACATCAGCAGCATAGGTGCTGGAACTGGGGGTGGGCAGTGCTGACCCACCCCCCACTTGAAGTGGTTTCCATTGTATACAGGGTATACAGTTAGGTAAGTGGCTTTTAGCTCCCCCACTATAAAAATTGTTCCAGCTCCCTGATCAGCAGCACATAATGGTGCAATGTGGCCTAAGCAATGAATGTTGAACAAGGTTTTATTGCTCTCCTTTAAATCTTGGAATTTCTGATGCCAGCTGTTGCAGTGGTTCTATTTGTGCTTAGCCCCAGCATGACACAATAGTCCATGAGTCCTCAGCAAAACATTTTGTAGACATAGCGAGTCCCCATTTTTCCTTTCCTATCGTCTAAATGATCTAAATGGTGACATCTGTTTTGTGTCTTTCCACTATCAAAACCAAGACCATTTTCTTAGCAGTGCAGTGTGTGGAGTCATCTGCTGGTCAAGAGAAATTTGCAGCCTGTGATCTCTCTCAGTTTCTGCTGGGATGCAAGATTGAGCGTGGGCAGTATCATGCTATTGACTTTTAAAACAAGCTCCCTATTGAAATCAAGAGGGTGTTCTGCTTAAGAATTGATGGCATGATATAGCTTTGCATTCTTTAAGATCATGGCAGCCTTAATTTTCATACAAGTTGCTTTCAGGGTGTTTAAATCTAGGAATCAGTTACTTTCATCACCCTTACAAATTAGAAATCATGTTAAGTTCAGTTTCTTTCACTCACTCCATTTCTAAGGCTGCAATTGTATCTAAGCACTGTTACCTCCGGTTTTACATAACTCTATTACCTCCCTTCGGAGGACAGTTATCGATTGTCTCTAGTTCTCTCGTTTTCTGTCAAATAGGAAGAGATTTCTTTTATCTAAGTGGATTCGCTAGCCAGATGTTAGCTGCTGTCAACAGACCTCCACAAAGCATGAAATTCACCATTATTGTTGTTATTATTACTACCATAATGCCTCGAAGTGCTAGCTGTGGAGCAGCATCCCGTTGTGCTAGCCCCTCTACAAACACAGACCGAAAAGCAGCCCATGCCCCAAAGAGCTAATAATCTAAATGTAAGACAAGAGATAAATAGGTGACTACAGATCGATGTGGGAGTAAAAGGAAACAATGAGACAAGATTGGTCACCATGACAGGCAGTGGTCTTTGCTCACTAGCAACTTCAACTGATGCCAGGTTTGTTGGTAGGTATCACAGCAAAGGAAAGGTTTACGGAGGGACTGAGACAAAGATGATTGGTACCGGCTTTCCCCTCCACACACGTTGTTCAAGTGACAGAGCCCAGGTTTACAGCCACAATGTTGTTTAGCTTTGACATTTTGAACCCATCAGAATTAGAAAGAAGGGGAGAAAAAAAATCTGTGTCTCATTTTCAACATCATCTCTTAATATTAAAAAAAATCAGTCTTCCCTGGAGTTGGTTAAAAAAATGTAAGTATGATTCTCAAAAAAATTGGTAATGATGTGGGTTCTCAAAAATGTGCATGAAAAACTTGAAACTTTTCCAATTTTTTGACAAAAAAACTGAAAACTGAACAGTTTTTGTTTTTTGAAACTGAAAATAAATTTTCGGGGGGGGTTAGGGTGTGGGGGGGGGTCTTTTTTCTTTTTTTTTTCCTCTCCTCCCCCTGCTTTTCTCCCTTCCCAGCAGCAGAAGGTAAAAGATCTATCCATCCTATCAGTCTTAGGGTTGTTTATACCTGCTCCCCTCATGGTTATACACAGGGCCGGCTCTAGGCATCAGCGCTCCAAGCATCTGCTTGGGGCGGCACTTTCCAAAGGGCAGCACTCCAGCTCCCTTTTTTTTTTTTTTTTTTTGGCTTGGGGCACAAAAAGCCAGGAGCTGGCCCTGAGTGGAGGTGAGCTGCGGCAGTGGGGGGCGCGGGGAGGGCCGCAGGAAGTAACCCTGGGGCGGGGGGCAGAGGAACCGCTCCCACTTCCCCCAGCTCACCTCCGCTCCACTGCCGCCTGCTCCCCCGAGCACGCCGCTGCTCCACTTCTCCCCCCCTCCTTCCCAGGCTTGCCACAAAACTGCCGATTCACACAGCAAGTCGGGGGGGGGGAGAGAAGCGGAGCGGCGGCAGCGTGCTCAGGGGAGCAGGTGCAGTGGAGGTAAGCTGCAGGGGTGGGGGACATGGGAAGGGCCGCAGGAACCATCCTCACCAGCTCACCTCCCACCAGCTCACCTCACCAGCCTCCTCCCCCGAGCATGCAAGCCTGGGGGGGGTAGGAGGGGAAATGCAGCATGCCCAGGGGAGGAGGTGGGGCCGGAGATTTGGGGAAGGGGTTGCAAGAGGGCGGGGAAGGGACGGAGTTGGGGCACAACCATGGGGGCGCGGGAAAATTTTTTTGCTTGGGGTGGCAAAACACTTGGAGCTGGCCCTGGTTATACACAGTGGTGGATTATACAATAGGCCCATAGGGCCTGTGCCCAGGGGTCCCAGCCAACTGGGAGGCCCCAGAAAAATGGGTACCCCAGCAGAAATACAACATGGGGCAGCAGAAGCCCAGAGCCCTTGCAGAAGCTGTGAGGCAGGCAGGGGAAGCCCCAGTGCCCCAATCCCATTTCCAGCGGAAGTCCCAGGCAGGAACGGTAAGCCCTAGTGCCCAGACCCCAGTCCCCGGCAGAAGCGCAGAGCAGCGTGGGAAGCCCCAGCACCCAGACTCCAGTTGCAGGCCCGAGACTGGACATGCTCTCGCTCCCTGTTGCAGCCTCAGGGTTGGAGGAGCTCTTGCTCCCTGCTGCAGACCCTGGACCATGGGGGTGGGAGGGGAGGGCAGAGCTTCTCCAGTCTTGGGGCTGCCCCCGGGGGGGGGAGGGGGAGGGGGCGCGCAGAAAGGAGTGAACAGATTGTGGGGCTGCAGTGGGGGAGCGGAATGAGCAGGACTGTGGGTGAAACAGGGGCAGAATGGGGGGCGGGACCACGGGCAGAAGGGGTGGGGAAGGCCCTCCCCCAACACTTGCTCTGGCCCAGCACCCCAGGAGACCTTAATCCTACACACGCATATTTCAGAGTGAGAAATTATTCCAACTATGACTGTGAGAAACCTACAGCACAGAAGATGCACATTACCTGTTGTTTGTGGGGAAATAACAGCTCCAAAAAGTTCATAGCATCTACTTTCCAAGCCCCTTGTCCCAGCTTCTGACCACTGTGGTCTGGTAGCTTTCCTATGTGCTTGATTTCATTTCCATAATCAGCTTCTCAGGGCGAGGCCCATATGGTTTTTTATTTACCAAACAACCAGAGGCGCATCTATGGCACTATATAAATCATTACCAAATATAGTCTGGCATCCCTGAGGCCGCAGTGCAGAAATTTTGAGTCACTGTGATACCATGTTGGATGGTATTTCGCCAGTGACTTTCAGCAGCTAATTGAGCAGTGGGTTGGTTTTTTTTAAATGAGGTTTTTTTTTTCCCCAGGTTTCAATTTTAACTTATGAAAACACAGAGCCTCCAAGGCAGCCAAACCAAACAATTAACTGTGGCTGGAAAAGTGGAGCAAAGTGAGTCACTAACTCCTCCATCCCCAGAGACAAACACCTCTTGGCTTGCTCGCTCTCCCTTTTGAAGCTTACCTTGTGCCGAGGTGCGTCGGCAGGGACAGTCAGACAAACACATGACCTGCTGCTGGGGTTGATCTGTAACCAGGTGTAAAAATTCATCGGTTGCTTTAAAAAGTAACACGGGATCATTACTATTTTGCCAGTTAGCACAGAGCAGCAGCACTCATCGTTACCCACCAGCAGACGGGATAAAGCGTTAGCCAGCAAATGGGAACATCTACCATCCAGGCCCTGATCCTGCATGCTGGTCATGTGACGACCTCTCTCTTGGCCAAAACCAAGGATTGAGACAGGGCCCTCAACAGCTAAAAGTGTAAGTGTCTATAGCTTGCGCCCAAGAGCCAGGCTTAGCTGTAACAGAGTCACGTCACCAGTGGATCAGGCACAGATGGGAACACAGAACAGCCTCATCTGTGTGTTACCCCCCATGGAGGGGGGTACAGGTGGTTTGTCTCCACAGTGCAGCTAGCAGCGTTATATAATATATGGAGATATACCTGTCTCATAGAACTGGAAAGGACCTTGACAAGTCATCAAGTCCAGCCCCCTGCCTTCACTAGCAGGACCAAGTACCATCCCTGACAAATTTTTGCCCCAGGTCCCTAAATGGCCCCCTCAAGGATTGAACTCACAACCCTGGGGTTTAGCAGGCCAATGCTCAAACCACTGAGCCAGCCATCCATCCATCCATCCATCCCTCCCCCCATTGGGGCTTCATATATAGCGAACTGCCTTTACAGCATAGAGCCCGTTGTATGGTTATAGCAACAAGCCATACAGTCAGCAGCAGCATGGTGATGGGGTATGCAGGCAATGGAAGACATAACCTCTGATATGTACACCTGCCTACAATTTCAGTGTAACAGGTAATAGCACTTGTAGAGCATCTTTCAGGGGAAAGATAGAGGCTTAATAATAAATGTTAGACTTCATTGTGTTTTACATAGTATTACCCGCCCAGCCCAGCGGTCGATCTAGTGCAGTATCCTGTCTCAGACAATGCTCACATGCTGCAGACCAATGGCTAGGTGTAATGCCAGTGTGATGCTTTGGGGTTCAACTCGGGCCATTAAGGGGTTGTGTCACTGTGTTGCCCTGCAACTCTGTGTGCCTATTAAATGCTGTGCCATTGTGGCTCACAGCCATGGCACCAGCAGCCAGCACACGCACATGCAGGTCCCACCGTGGCTTCCAGCACCCTGTTCCTTTCTCAGAATGACCCCCAACACCCTCCCAGTCCCAGATTGCCCCCCAAACCATCTGCCCTATAGTGTCCAGCCCTCTCAATGAACAGTTATTAAGTTTGCTGCGCCCGTAAAGAGATATCACCCAGCAGCTTTCGCAGCCCTGGGTGAGTCGCCAGCAGTGAGGAGTGAACTTTGGACCTGAAAGCAGTCGCCTCTGGTGCCTGAGCTAAAAGATCCTTCTCTGTTAGCCTAGCCTATAGCAGCCTCATGAACTCTGTGTCTCACTCACCACTAGAGGGCACCACAGTGAGTGGGTGAAATCTCAGAGTGGCCAATCATGATAACCCTGCCCATAGGGGAAGTTTCTGCCTAACTCCCTGTGGTTGGGATGATACAATCTTTATAGGGGTACTGCCAACCATGAGCCAGCTTCTCAGCTGGTGTAAATCAGCATAGCTCATCTGAAGTCAATGGAGCTGCTCTGGTTCACACCAGTCAAGGATCTGGCCTATGCTGTAAACAAACATCTCGTTACTTGTATTACTAATAGCACCTAAGCTCCCTTCTGGCCTTAGCATCTGTGAATCCCCCAGTTCGTCCACTTCTTTCACGGGCCATGGGGAGAACAGGTCTGCCTGCATTGCCCTCAGCATGCTCAGAACACTTTCACTTCTGCATTGAGACAATGATGACTATAATCAAATCTCATGCTTCATACCTTCAGCAAGTCACCTACAGGGGATAGGAAAATATGTTTATCCCTGATGCACAGTTGGTGATAAGACATATTCTGGGTTGTCCAAAGCTGGAGTCAGGACATCAGACGAGCAGGACCAATGCTCTGAGGTGGTACCAAGATATTTCTGAGTGCACTCTTCATAACGCCATAGAGACTAACCCAATCCTCATGGGCAGTGTTATGTGAGTCTTGCAGTTCAGGTAGCCACAATATCCTTATTCATGTGTTGCCCCATTTCTTAGCTGAGGCCTCTGAAGTTACATTTAATGTACCAGCATATGACCATGAATGGCAAAAGATGGGGAGAAAGGTTCCCAACTGTTAACCCAAATACTATAGGATATTTTGCTATCCTGTTAGTAGGGTGTCAGGGTAAACTGATGTTAGCAAAGCCTTCTCTTCCCCTTAGGCACAAGTGGCCCAGATGATGGACTAATTGGTTGTGAGAGACTGCTTACTGGTAGGGGGAGGGCCTTAACCAGATTCATTTTGACCATCCCAGTATCAGCCCTTCATCCTAAAAATATTACTGACTGCTCCAACCTCTATGAACACCTGGCATTGTACCTTTCAGAGTTCAGTATAAGCACACCACAACAAACTGTTGATTGGTGGATGCCGAATGCTTCTCAACTCTTGATGTCCTGCAGCCTTCCTGATGTTTCTCCTTGGACTCTCCCCAGTGGTTTGTCTGCTGAGGAGCTGTGCTGAGGATGTCCACTTGGATAATGAGCACATATTACTGCTGACAAACACAGCCACACAGGAGTTCTGTTGGAAATATTGTTTTATCTTTCAAATCTCTTCAAGAACAAATTTGACCCACAGCAAATAGCCAAAGGATTATAAGGGAAGATTTACGTTTATAGAAATCCCAGCCAACACACTGTGGAAGTAACAGTTTCAATTATTTATGACAATTTGAGATGGTGTCTCATTGAAAATACAAATTTGTTAATTTTATCAACATATGATGAGAGATTACAGTATGTTAACTTAACTCCATATAGGACTATCCCTCAATGCACCTGTGGCCAAAGGAAATGATCTCTTTTTAAATGTGTGCGCTACATATCCAGGGACAACACAGATTATATGAAGTGTTATATTTTGTCACAATAAATTATCATCAAAATTTTTATATTTCTATTATTATATACATCTGTGCAGGAAAAATGGCAATATTTTCTATTCTTTTAACAGAGAAAGAGTATGTGACCCATAAGGAGAGTATCAAAACACGTACGCACGAATCAAATTAAAATTGTATGTGAAACTTTAGCAGCTGAATTTCCTAGATTTAGAGCCCTTAACACTGCATTCCTGTAGATTTTGTATGTAATATTATGTTACATCATGCTAGCACCCGTTGTATCATACATTTTTAATCATAGAGCTATCTCCAAATGATTTTTATTAGCAAAAACTATTAAGTATATTCTAAACTACACAGTACTGTACAGGGTTGTTGGTTTTATAACATAGCTATTGCTTTTAGGGAACACGTAAATGCATTTGTAATTGATTTCACACAAAGCACCTAGCATGTGTCATTATCTACTCCTGTTCACTGAATGGAATACTGTATATAGTGTTTGGTATTGGAGTAGATGACAGGTGGAATTTAAACGAAAATTCCTGATTGTTTTTGCTGCATTATGAAAATGTGGTCCATTTGACAGTCCAAGAAGGAGCCTTCTCTTGAAGAGGTACAGTTAAGATGCAAGTGCTGTGATGAGAGGGGAACAGATAGCTAGGTAGAACCATTTTTATGTTTACTGGTGTCTTCTATCTTTCTGGACCTGGAACTGCAGGAGCTGGTGGACATGACAATGGGACACAGAGAGGATCTGCATGATAGTTGCCCATTTTGAGATGCATTATGAGCAAACTACTTTTTCCTTCGATGATGCTCCAAATCAACATTATGCAAGAATTTCACTGCACCCATGTTCATCTGTGTTGCATCCAACTGGGGGGAGATATTGTATGGACATTCAGTAAATAACACAGAGTGTCAATTTTTGAGACTGACAACTAGAGGAGTAAGACACCTAGGTTAAGCTCTTCAACCTTGCTTCAGACCCTTTATGCTGAGGAAAAGGGATGGAGCAGCATGAAGGGGCCCTAAAACCCCCAGCTGCAGCTGGGGAAGGATTCCCTGGGCATAGACACTGCCTTACGGTCTGCCTTCCAAAGACCACCTCACAATCCTTGGCATAGGGAGCATGCTGAAGAGGGGGAGGGACATGCCCGAGGTAGGGACACAACACACAGTGCTGTGGTGATTCTGAGCAGTGCTGCAGCCCATAACTCAGAAAGGCCATTGTCTAAGTTACACTGGGGGCCACTCCAGCCCCTGGAGCAGCCCAAGATCAAGAGCGTGGAGAGCTGGCTTAAAGCCACATTAGGACCACGCACACCTGGGCTGTGAGTTCTGTGCTGCACCTCTAGAGGCACAGCCTAGAATCTCACCTCTTGTTCCAAGGACGCGTGCTTAAAGTATGATTCTTCTAGGAAATGGGGTATGTAAAAATGGCACCTTCTTACACACCATCTCCTAGGCAGCAGCCTTCCAGTCCTGACAGTTGTGTTTGCTTCCCGACTTGACTTACAACTACTTTATAAGAGCTGCAGAGCCATGAGATCATTACCAGAACCTGTTCCAGCTCACACATCATCAATAGAATTATTAACTAAGTTCCCAATGCAGACACTGTAGTGCAAGTGATGTGTGCCCAACTTGAGTCTCAGATTCCCGTTTGAATGTTGCAGGGCTGGCAACTAGATAAACATCTTTTTTTTTCTTGTAAACTGTGCACAAATACATAGTGACAAACCAGTGACATCTTTACAGAGTCACTTTTCAGAGTAAAACCCACTATTGAGTCCCATAGCCTGGATTAATTATATTATGGGCTGAACACATCAATTAGGTTCCAAAAAATGTGAACAGTGGCTAATTTGGAAGCCCATCACACAGTGAGGTCAATGTTACAGAAAACAGTAGGTGGGGGGGGGAAGCGTCAATGATTTCCCTTGTGTTCCACACACATGAATGTAGCCGTGAGATACAGGCCTGAATGCCAGGGTGGAAAAGAAGGAAAAAACTAGTTAACTGAAACATGATGTGTTGTAAGGCACAGAGTAAAGCATATTTGTTTACAAATATCAAAACCAGATGTTTCTGGAACAATGAAAAAAACCCACCAAAGACGAACAAACAAAACAATCGTCTTGAAATCATGCTACTAACCTGACTGAACCAAATGTGATTATAAATGTCCAGAATATTAAAACCGGAGAATATAGCTCTAGAACAAGCATACAAAACCATCCTCTTCCTCAGTGTGCCCCAAAGTGCAGCCAATCAGCCAAGCCCAGAGACATACACTTGCAGACAAGAAGAAAGTTGACCCACAGTAGGGTTTAACTACAAGTGAAAAAAAAAAAGTAGCTTCTTTTCATCCACCAAAGAAGTCACAGCCTCAAGATCCTGGCAAGTTGCCGATATGCCCTTCCATCTCCTATTGTTTGGTCACTCTCAGAACACTGGGTTGTCCGATTTGTTGACATCACTAACATGCTTTATAAATTGAGCAACAGGTCCACATTTGTCTACCCATTGGATGTTCATCTTGCCTTTTAAGATAATGTCATGGAAAGGGGCTGTGGATGTTTGTGTGTGTGTTTTTTTAATTATTAGAGAGACAAGGTGGGTGGTGAGAGAGACAAGCTTTCACAGAGCTCTTCTTCATGTCTGGGAATGTTACTCTGCGTGTCACAGCTAAATACAAGGTGGAACAAATTGTTTAGCATAAGTAGTTAACACATTTTTTCTAAGAGCCCATTCAAGGTGGTTATACCTCTGCAGTCCTAGGACAAAAAAAAAAAAAGAGTGGGATAGTGGTTACAGATTGTTGTAAAAGCCATAAATCCAGTGTCTCTACCCAGTCCATGGTTTTTAGTGTCTAGAAAAGTTATGAATTTAAGCTCCCAGGCTTGTCTATTGAAAGTGTTCTACAGGTTTCCTTTGAGGATGAGGACTGATAGGTCAGATACGGAGTGATCGCTTTGTGAAAAGTGTTCACCATAGGTGATATGATGTTTCTGTCTTATGATTTTTCTGGGCAAGTTTATTCAAAAGCGTAGTGATTGTCTCGTTTCACCCACATACTTGTTACTGGGGCATTTACTGGACTAGATGAGGTACACCACATGTTGTGATAGACATGTGTAGGACTCATGGATCTTGAAAGATGTGTTGCGGGGGAGGGAGGGCATTGATCATCACAGCAGTGGCGGTATGTCTATAGGTTTTGCATCGGTTGTTATGGCAGGGTCTGGTGCTGCTTTGAGTTGGTGTGTCCTGATCTGTGACGAGTTTGCTTTTGATGATGAACTTGGTGAGTTTGGGGGGTTGTTTGAAGGCCAGAAGAGGGGGTTCAGGAAAGATTTCTTTCAGGATGTGGTCCCCATAAAGTATGTTGTCATTGTTTAATGATACCCTGTATGGGTTCCAGAGTGATGTGGTTGATGACAACTAGGACATATAGTTGGAGGGTATTTTTTTTCCTGTATTGAAGTAGGTTCTCTTGAGGTATTTGGGTGACCCATTCCATGATGCAATCTACTTCTCTGGTGCAGTGTCTTGATTTGGTAAAGGTGAAGGTGAAGTTTTTAAGTGTGTTAAGGTGTATATCCTGAACTTTCTCTTCAGAGCATATGCTGTGGCATCTGAGTGCCTGGCTGTAGTCAACAGATTTCTTGGTGTGTTTGGGGTGGTTGCTGGATCTGTGAAGGTGGTAAGTGTGGTGATCCATGGGTTTCTCATACGTAGTTGTTTGTAGGGTTCCATTATTGAAGCTGATCATGGTGTCCAGGAAGTTGATGGAGTGGGAGTGTTCTACAGAGAATGTGATTGATGGGTGATGGTTGAAGTTGTGGTGGAAATCTCTGAGGGAGTTTAGGTCGTCCATCCAGAGGATGAAATCATAATCAATGTACCTCAGGTATATCACCAGTTTTATGGTGCACTTGGCCAGAAATTCTTCCTCAAGGTCACTCACATACATATTGGGGAGCCATCCTAGTACCTATGGCTGTTCCCATGGTTTGGACAAAGTGTTTGTGGTTGAATGTGAAATTGTTATGGGTGAGGATGAAATGGATGAGTTTGGCGATGTGTTTGGGTTGGATATTTGAGCATTGTCCATTGTCCTATAGATATTTGAAGCAGGCAAGCAGTGCCATCATTGTGAGGGATGTTGGTGTAGAGGCAGGTGACAACATCCATCGTGATAAGGATGGTGCTCTGAGGAAGGTTGTTAGTATTGCAGAGTTTCTGGAGGAAGTAGGTTGTGTCCTGGAGGAAGTTGACCCCTTGTGTGGTGAACGGTTTGATGATGGTTTCTATGAGTCCTGATATTCACAGAAACCATTATCAAACCACTCACCACACAAAGTGCCAGCTTCCTCCAGGACAATCATACATTTCTTATCAAAGAATAAGATTTAAGAATAATGGAAACTGAAAAAAGAACAGGAGTACTTGTGGCCCCTTAGAGACTAACAAATTTATCTCTAAGGGGCCACAAGTATTCCTGTTCTTTTTGCGGATACAGACTAACATGGCTGCTACTCTGGAACTGAAAAGTTATATATAAAATAAAATCATAACATGCTTTCTAGAGATGAAACTTCATTTAGCAGGCTAACAGTTTATCTACAGAAGGTTACCTCACCCCAAATGTCTTTTGCAGCATTTCAACCAAGCCTAACTGAGATCCTGTTTTCATGAATGTAAACTCATTGTCCATTTAATTCCTCAAGTGCAGGATAAAGGGATGTCTCCTTGCCTTCTTCTTAAATCCCCAGAGGTCACAGTCTTTGTGCATGGCCAGGCAAACCCCCCTGGTTTGTTTTTGCCTCTGTGCTCCTTTCCTGTTGACTCCGTATGTAAATAGGGCTTCCATTGTGTTGGGATACAATGCTTAATCTACCTGGCAGACATCCTTTGTGTGAGTCAAAACTCGTTCGTCAGCTCTGCCTTGGACACAGACTTTAAAACATATATTCAGTACACGTACACATCTCCTTAAATATGATCCACACAAACATCTCACAGTGATTAGAGACCTCACATGACATCATTGATGGATAAATACTACACCATCAATGTGTGAGTGAGTTTGTCAGGCCCGTTAGGAGGTACTGTTACAGAACAGTGAACCCTCTGCCATATGCTACAAATGGGCCTCTGTGTCACACTCCTCCATTAACCAGCTTGTAAATTGGATGCAAATGTAGCCCTCATTCAGGTTAATGACCATTTACCCTGTTACCATTAGTCCATCAGTATCCATTCCCTATCCTGGTTTAAGGGATATATAGAACAGATATGCCTTGACTGATTAATAATGACAGATTCCTGCTGGAATAAAATTAGAAAAACTCTGCACCTCTGTTTATCCCAAAATATTATCCATCTAAGAAAAGACTAAGAAAATGGTTCACATCAAGTGAGACACTTTGTCTAAGAACTCAGAGATCAGCCAAGGTCGGGAATTTCTCTCCTCAAGAATAGAAACTAAAATGGCTAATGAGAGTATTGTTAATCACTTAGGCAAGAATCTCTCTGAATTTACATATGCATAAAACCTCTTTTCCCCTCCAACCTAGCTAAAAATAACTCCAAGTTACCAAGCAAGGGTCACACCCTTCTTTCCTATGCAAAGTGTTTTCACTCCAAAGTAAAAACCATACATTATTCACCGTATATTTGATTTATAAGGAAAACAATCTCTTTCACTGACAATTAGAAACTGTACATTTGTTTGCCTTGTGTGTCAGATCTACATCCTTCTGCGTGTGAAAAATGCCTCTTGTTCTACTGTTGTATGCAGTGTAGATGTAGCTGTGTCAGTCCCAGGATATTAGAGAGACGAGGTGGGTGAGGTAATAGCTATTATTGGCCCAACTTCTGCTAGTGAGAGAGACAAGCTTTCAAGTCACCCAGCGCTCTTCTTCAGGTCTCCGGTAGACCTCTGTGTGATCTGTGGGCTTGAAAGCTTGACTCTCTCACCAACAGAAGCAAGTCCAATAAAACAGCTGTTCTCCACCAGGGGTCCACGGTCCCCTGGGGGTCCACGGGGCCCCACGGCTGAAACCCAGAGCCTGAGCCCTAGTGCCGCCCATGGGACTGAAGCTGGGAGGCGCAGGACTAAATCCTGGAGCCCCAAGCCCTGGTGCTCCCTGTGGGGCAGAAGCCCTGAGCCCATCGGCACAGTTGGGGACCTGGAGGGCATTGCCCCCACCCCAAACTGCAGCACAAGAGCACAGCAGTCCTGGGGCTCAGCTCCGCACCTCCCTCCCCAACTCCTCTCCCTGCCCCCTGGCCAGGTCAGAGGCGGGAAGCCAGAAACAGTTGTTTCGTGGCGGCAAGTGCTGGGAGGGAGGGGGGAGGAGGGAAAATGCGGCCCGCTCTGGGAAGAGCCGGGGCTGGGGCAGGGATTTGGGGAAGGAGTCCAATAGGGGCAGGGAGCGGGCAGAGACTTCGGGGAAGGGGTTGGAATGGGGGCGGGGGCCAGTGCCCACTGGCGCCGGGAAAAGTTGGCACCTATGGGTACATCCTCCCTGCACACAGCCCCTAGCTACACCCTCTCTGCACACAGCCCCTAGCTACACCCTCTCTGCACCCTGAGCTACCCCCCTGCCCACAAACAGCCCCTAGCTACCCCCTCCCTGCACCCTGAGCTACCCCCCGCCCACAAACAGCCCCTAGCTACCTCCTCCCTGCACCCTGAGCTACCCCCCGCCCACAAACAGCCCCTAGCTACGCCCTCCCTGCACCCTGAGCTACCCCCTCCTCACAAACAGCCCCTAGCTACCACCTCCCTGCACCGAGCTACCCCCCCACCCACAAACAGCCCCTAGCTACGCCCTCCCTGCACCCTGAGCTACCCCCCTGCCCATAAACAGCCCCTAGCTACCCCCTCCCTGCAACCTGAGCTACCCCCCTCCCCACAAACAGCCCCTAGCTACCCCCTCCCTGCACCCTGAGCTACCCCCCTGCCCATAAACAGCCCCTAGCTACCCCCTCCCTGCAACCTGAGCTACCCCCCTCCCCACAAACAGCCCCTAGCTACACCCACCCTGCACCCTGAGCTACCCCCCTGCCCATAAACAGCCGCTAGCTACCCCCTCCCTGCACCCTGAGCTGTTTTCAAACTTTTTGAGCTAAGCCCCTGACCTTTGAGTTATAATTTTTGGTTGCTCCCCACCCCGCCCCAGACAGGCTGGGTGGCCTGCTGAGGTGAGTTAGGGGGTGGAGGTGGCACTCCCTCCCTGGACCCTGCCATGCGGAGGTGGCTCAAGCCCTGCAGGCCCTTGGCCCCCCAAAACAGAAGTCAAACTATGCCTATGCTTGAGGGTCCTGCCCCAAGCCCCCCCCCCCCACTTGTGCTAGGCCCTGGAGTTTTTATAGCATGTTGAGGGGAGCCTCAGAAAGAAAAAGGTTGAGAACCCCTCCCCCACCTTGTCTCTCTTGTTCTATTGTAAGTCCTAAATAAGGTGAAATGCATGTGTACAATCAACGAGTGTATGGAATACGTCCACCAAATTTAGAAGAGTATAAGGATTTTTGTTTGTTTGTTATCGTAAATAACTGTTGCGCTCTAGAAGTAATGGAAATTATGTGGTATAAGGAAGGAGAATTGTTAAAAGACATAAATCAGAGTATAACTCTGGGATAAGTAAGAGAAATTGCTTAATAGAGGGGATCCGAATTGATAGTCGGGGCTAATAATGAAATACAATCCTTGAAATGAATCAAACTTAAAAAGCCTCCGATAAGAAATGGATTGAAGACATTTGTTTTACACCAGCGCCATCTACTGGATACCAGTGAAAGCGGCAAAGAAATGGAAAGCTAAAACCTAAGCACTCACTTGGCATGTGTACAGTGGGAATAAGAGGGTTGCCCCCTCCTACAAGCCCTGAAACCAGAGTCACCATAGGCTCAGGAGAGTTGACTGAACCCAACACAAGAAGCTGCAGATCCCAAATGCAACCAATGCCTGGAGCTATAAAATCTAAGTGGCACCTTGGCAAATTCATAAATTGACCCTCTTTCACAGGTTCTCTCTTCAAGGGAGTGTCTTCACTTGTAGGAATCAATCCCTATGCACCACTGCCGCATTCTCAGGAAATCCCTCAAACTCTTCTGTTAGCTGCTCACAATGGGTGCTTGTGTATCTCAGCTCCACTTCCCAGTATCAACATTGCCTCAACTGCCCCAAACTATGCAGCCAAACACCATACGTTCTCAGCCCCTCTGCCAATGATGCTGGCTTTGATGCCCTATTCATCTCCTGCTCCAGTGCCCATCTCCATGCCTATGCCCTATGTGAGGAATACCCACTGCTTCTCAATTCACCAAGTGATCACCCTCCTCACACTGAAGTCCCTCCTCAAAGACTCACTTCTTCGGCAATGCCCCCAAAGAGGAGAGCCAAACCACCTAGGGGAAAACCTTCTGACTTGCAGTGTGTCCTGAATTCTCCGTTTCCATTAGACAGTAAGCTTTCTGGGGCAGGGACTATCTTCCTTCCGCACCTTGTGTAGCACCAACCACATTACCGCTGCTTTACAAGTAACAACACAGAATGTAGGTACTGCTGGCATACAACCCTAGGAACTCTCTTTTATTTTCAATTATCCTTTTAAACCCAGCATTATCTGTACTCTTGTTCAGATCACTCCCTGTGGAGAAATACTGTCACCTTCTCTCTTCACTGCTCCTCTTCTCTGTTCATTTGTTATAACAGAGTGTTCACAGGAAATAGAGCATTGATACATCAGGGAATCTCAGTGACCTCATCTGTTAAAATACAGACATGTCTCTTGGCTTACTTTTAACAACTGCAGCTGCTAATTATTTTTGGGGGGCGTAGGAAGGGGAATAAAGGTCAAACATACATCCCTTTTCTTATGTCCTTTATTTTTGTATGTAATACTAATACAAAATAATTTGTACAAAGGCTAAAGTAGGTATTGCATAGAAGGAACACCGGTGTGAACGTAACCTGGATGGAATGGCACATTAGGTTCTAATAGCTACCACACATACAAATGTTCTGGGTCTGCAAGTGTATTTCTGGTATAAAAATATCTCCATGTTTCACACAAGAGCTAAGTGACGAAGCCAACAAATTAAGTTTAAAAGGAAATTATTTCGGGACACTAATTGTGCCTTATTGCATTCTGCTTCCCCCCAATTCCCTTTTACACACAGACCACATTGCCAGAAATATATTTGTTGGGAAAATGTCCTTTTTCTCCTTGCCATCTTTATTCCAACAAACCACAGCATCTTTGATGCAATACAAATGATATGCTTAGTTTGTCTAAATGTACGGTATCAAAAATACTGAGTGGATGAGTTACATTACACTCCACTTGTGACTTTCAAATGCGCTTTTCGGCATATTATTCTACTACAGATACATTGTCGGAACTCAGTCACTCAATGCAACATGCACAAGATAAAACTCTAAAGGCAATTGACGTTCACTTGAGTATAATTGTGACTTGGTTTTAATACCTACTATTTAACCTACCAATGGACAAAGAGTGCACTTTATTTACACCAGCACGATCACAGCTATCAATGTTGGGTAATGTCACCAAATGTTCTCAATTTGATATTTGGTTTGAGGTGCTAAAGGCACCTACATTTCTATTTGGTGTATCATCTTCAGTTCCTCAGCCCCCTCCTCTCTCCCCTTTAACACAGCCATGACTAGGGGGCTGTCCATCATTTAGGTAACTAATTTTTCAGTGATTTCCAAGATCCACCTACCCTTGCAACACTGAGATGGACACTCAAAATTAAGGACTCATCCACCCCTCATGAGTTACGTGGTTTATGGGCAGCCCCTAACGGTGAAGCACTGATCCTCCCCGCTCCCTCCCTAGCCAAGACCCTATTACAAGTAATTCCCTAAGCTTCCCACAATTTTGCCCTACCCCTGGAAAACACCCTCCCCGCAGCCAATTCCCTGCCTCTGTCCCTCCCAGTCTCCCCATTTCTAACTCCATGAAGGTTCAAACTCTTATTCTGACAGTATTCATTCCAGGACAACCCTTCCTTCCCAGGTTGACAGTCAAAACAACTGGCATTGGGGAAGCAAATCAAGCGGGTATCTGGTGCTGGGGTTCTTGTTCCAGGCAATAGTCTCAACCTGTTCCTGATTCCCCAGTACCAGAAACTCTGCACAGCCTCCCAGCACTACAGCCCCCTAAGGGTATGTTTACACTACAATGAAAAACCCCCAGCTGGCCCGGGCCAGGCGACTCAGGCTCAGGCTGCGGGGCTGCTTCATTACAGTGTGCACTTCTGGGCTCGGGCTGGAGTCTGGACTCTCGGACCCTGCGATGTGGGAGGGTCCCAGAGTTTGAGCCCAGAAGTGCACATTGCAATGAAGCAGCTCCATAGCCCGAGCCATGCAATCCTGAGTCTGCTGGCATGGGCCAGGAGCAGGTGTCTAGCTGCTGTGTAGACATACCCTTAGTAACCCCACAAGCCTTAAAACCTGGCATTTCTAAAAGTGGAACTGGTTAAGTAGCTGAGGGTACAAGCCGAGATCAGCAATAAAGCAAAGATCAGAATTCAGTGCGTGTGGACATGGAGCTGTAAACCTGGCCAATTGTGCATGTACGCTAGCACACAAAAGTGCACACAGGCTCCTGAAAGTATGGTACCGAAACGCATTGCCTTGACTACATAAGAAATTATTGGGGAGTGAGTTATTTTTTAATTCTCTCACAGTGATGTCAACTACAGTAGAGTGGACTAAACACCTTTAAGCACCTCTGGTTTGTATGTTAAGCCAACCTTTTAACAATGAATTCTTACTGTTTCCAGGAGACTGTCCTCACAGACAATGTATATTGGGCCAAATGAGCATCCCTGCACCATGAATACTTTGGGGTCGGCAACCTTCGGCATGTGGCCCACCAAGGTAATCTGCTAGCGGGCCGCAAGACATTTTGTTTACGTTGACTGTCTGCAGGCACAGCCCCCCACAGCTCCCAGTGGCTGCAGTTCGCTGTTCCCGGCCAATGGGAGCAGTGGGAAGTGGTGGCCAGCACATCCCCCCCACATTCTTTTGTATGTAACTCCAGTCACTAAGTAAAATTCTGGAGAAAGGTTACCCAAGACCCCCCAACAAGTCCTCCAGAAAAACACAGAATTTAATGTCCTGATACTTGCAAAGTAAAAGGCGAGGGGAAAACAAGGGAACACCCCCTGCCGCCAACAAAAGAACATCAAAAAGTATTTGGCCCTTCTTTATAAAAGCAAAAGAGGGGTCTAAGCCCAAGCCCCCTTTCTTCCCCAAACATACCCTTTGGCGGGTTACTTATTTTTAACCTTTCTGACTGCCTTAACAAATAACAGTTTAGAGCCATTTCTTGTCAAGTGAAACATGAAGCGATCAGAAATCTCATCAATGGTCACCTTCTTTAAATTTGCTCCCAACAGCTGCTTTGAGAACTCCTGTAGCAATTGCTTTAAGCATATAATTTCAGGGCACTTACTCTGCTACAGTCAAAAGTTAAAGATTTGGCAACGCCATGCCAGAAAACTGTCTGACTTAACTTTTAGAAATATTTTGTTTCGTTCTCCTGAGGCTTGGAGTCTGAGGTCCTATTGGGATCCAGGAAGTGGGCGGGCATAAGCCCACTGCTAAAGGACCTCCCCCCAGCCTAAGGGGAGGATCCACAGGACCTGGAAGCCAAATGATTCCGGGGGAACAACTAATGAGATAACAGGGACAGGAGTGAGGTCAACTGGGCACCATCAACTGCCCTTGAAGTCAATGAAACTAAGAATGCACAACTTAGCACCTCACCTCACATCTCACAACTTAGCACCCTGCAAGATCAGACCTGTAGCGCTGAATCTCTGAACCTTAGCCACTTACCCTCAGTCTTATGAGCTTCCTATTTCCCCTAGAGAATGAGTCCCTGTTACATTTGGCTAACGGTTTTCTGAAGTAGCCACTGTAATTAATTGTAGAAATAAAATGCACTCTGGCCTTGTTTCTTAATTAGGAATACAGGTAAACATAAAGGGCCAGACTGAGGAAAATAGCCCTGGTTTCTGGACATTATGCACCCAGGATTTGAAAGCCACATGCTTGGAAGTGTAAGCAGTTACCTGTCATAAAGAAAAAGCCCTTTTCCCTCTTGACAGTTCTGACACTGCTACTGAATTAAATATGGACACACTCTACTGCTATAAGTCTTACCCGCCTCTCTGAAATCCAAAAATGTATCAATCAGATTTTAAGCTCCTCTACAGTTTAAGCTTATATATAAAAACCTGGGTGCAAAAAGCACAACAAAATATCATGTATGCAAAATTCTAAAATGACACTTTAAAAAGCAACAAAACTTTGATACAGTTGAACTGAGCTTCAATGATATATATATATATATATGCATATATAAATACAAATCAACATTTGTATACACTTAAAATACTTTTACTCAGTATCAGTTTTTATTTAAAAACATGCTAAAAATGTGTAGTTAAATAATCAAAGCAATGTTTTGGAAAAATGCACAGACAGCCATCCACCAATGCAAGCAAAAAAAGTGCATTTTTAAACAAGATTGATATCCCTTTCACTAAACACTCAAAGGACAATTAGTATCTTCTCTGATATATACCAACAAATACAATCTAATGATTTTTTTATGGCTGGCTTTTGTCACCTTAAGAACAGTATTGCTTTTTCTTTGTTTTCAAAACACAGGTTTTCCCGTTATATGGTTTGATATTCAGCTACTGTACTATAATGCTAATTGTTTACTTAATTTGCTTAATTCCCTTTCCATAGTCAGCTAAAGCGAGACTTGCCAATACTGTTTGTGTAATTATCTCTGTTAATACTGTACTTAAAATGCTAAAAGAATTCATGAAAAAAAAAATTCAATATCTATCTTGCTATCAGGTCATAAAACATAACTGAGCATTCTACAAAAAATAAGTTTTAAGGGAAGGCAAAATAGCTTTAGTTTTCCACTATGTATTTTGCCTTCATGGTTACTTGTATAAATGCATTTTGCTTTCTATTTTTTTTTATTTTATTACAAAAACCAACCACAGATTAAAATGTAAGATTTCAATAGGTACCACTGTGCGACTTTAGAAGGATTAGCATCCTGGTCTTGCTTATTTTTCCACCCTTCTATGTTTGTCTGAGAGAGAAAACATTGGTATTTTACAAGAGAAAGCAAAATAACCCTACCATAAAAGATAAAGAAGTAGAGCTATGGATTAAAGATAGACATTTTTTAAAATGCAAAAATTCAAAGCTTGTCATTTTTTTTTGGAAACTTTGGAGACTATTTTACACATAGCAGCAAATATGCTCAGTGCCGGAGCTCCCATTCTTGACACAGAATGTCTCAAACGGAGCTCAAGCACACATGGTCCCAATTTTTGTTACAATTAAAGTAAACCAGGTTTTGTCTATATTTTCCCCCTCCTCCTTCCTCAAGTCTTTAAAAGGAAATATGAATGAAGCAGCAGTCACCAATACGGCCAGTGGAAGAATAACTAAAGGGTGGGTATACGCAACCAAACAGGAAGGACGGATTGTATTATCCTGCACCAATAATATGTGCATTAGACCCAACTTCTTCAACCTTGAGGGCCTCAAGTTAGGAACCTAATTCTACATTCTAGGCATGTAAATACCGGTATGTGGCCTGATTTTCCAAGAGCCTGAGCCCCTGCAGTGCCACTGACTTCTATGCAACCTGTAGGTAGGAGCTCAACCACTCTGAAAGTTATCTAAAGAAGTGACCTGCCTAGATATCAATTTAGATGCCTATTGGTAGGCAGCCAAGTTTGAAAATGGTGGACTAGATTCTCAGGGCCTGATTGTCACTTACATTAATGCCCCTTTACATCACTCTATGTAAAGGCGCCTTAAAGTTGGCATAAAGTACATTTACACTCACTTCAAGGCCCATTTACGCTGCCAGAGAGGTGTAAAGGTGCTTCGGGTAAATGAGAATAAGGACCTCAAATCTGTAAGCAGCAGGTAATAAATTAGCTTTAAAATGTATTTTTAAATTACCACTAAGTTTTATAGTAAACGTCTGACTAAAATAAAACCAGAGTGTCCACAAAATGACTGAAGTTTCATTTTCATTCATACTTTCCTTCGTGAAGCAGCAAAATGTAAGAAAGACCTCTGCCAAAAAAACAATAACAAAAAAAGTCAAGCAGGGGTCACTATGAAAGAAGCAGCATTCAAACTAGAGAGGAATATGTTCAAGTTTTCTAGCAGGAATGTCGGTAGAAATGTGTGTTGTCATGAGTTCTGAACTACCATGTAGTACGTCTGACTTGGAAAACAGAAGACAAAAGTCAACACTGTATGTGCAAAGATACAAACAGGTTCTGAGCACCTATCTGAGCAACTGATTTCAAAGTGAAAACGTAAATCACGCCTTTCCCGCTCTCTTGGGACATACGGCGCACCATTCCCCCACTTGCCTTTAACCAGCTTTATACCTCCGGGGTTGTTCAAAAGCTACCTCGCCAGCCTGGCAAAACTGCAACCATTGTCAAGTAAACGCCTTTCAGGAAAACTGACAATGAACCGATTGTGCTCCCCTTATGATGTACAGCACCGTGCACGATAAGCCATCCCATTGAAATCAATGGGACTACTTGGAAAGTAAACTACTACTCAATGGGCCAGAGAGTAAGCCCCTTCCTGGTGCTGGTGAGCAGTTACTCACCTGATACACTTACTCACACTGAATAGTATCATGCTGAAAGTAGTCCCATTCAATGGGCCTACCTGAGGAGTAAGGTGCTACTCATTGTGGATAAAGGCATCACAATCTAGCTCACTGAGAGTAAGGGGTTCACCATTTAGCCCAGTGAGAGTAAGGGTAACCCAATCTGGCCTCAAGTACTGAGCCACCTGATTGAAAGGACTGTCATCAATATAGTAAGGGTACAAACCCACGGTAGCTCAGAAGATGCAGTTAAATGTAACCTCCCTAGGGACTTTAGAACAGACATGTCTTTATTTCCACCTTTTAAACTAATGATAAAAATGTGTCCTTCAAAAATCGCACAGTGGTTCCTAGATTAAAATATGACAGATGTAAAACAAAACTGTAAGAAGTTACAAATCAGGCTACTAAATTCTAAGCAATCTCTATAATAAAAAAGTATACACCATAAGGTACAAAAAACTGCACGTGAGCAGCTCTGATTCCTAGGGCTCTCAGTCTGAGTGGCTTTCTCAAGTCTTCCAGTATGTCAGACATGAGCAGTTTGAGACTGATCAGAAGACTTCAAAGAATTCTACCTAGAAGTTAAACACACATCTGTCACGTTATCCTTGCACGTCTAACAACAATTAGTAGAGCAAAGCATTTTCTTAAATAAAGTTAGGGAAAAGTTTAACAGATCTATGAATTAGTGTAGAAAACTGATTTGTTTTTATTATTTTTTCCTTTTCTTCTTTGGCAAATAAATGGCAAATGCAAAACAGAAACAAAAAAATAAGTCCAGTAGCAAGTTGTGCTAGTAATCAGTCAAGTAATGATGACGTAGATGGATCGGTGGGATGAATGCCTTCAGCAGAGCAAAGCTGGATTTTTCGTTTCAGTTGTTTTGCTTTGTTTTTAATGGCAAGACAGAAGTGTAGATGCAGTTAACATTTTGAAGATTTAGGCATCGTATTTTTTACCAGTCCTATGAATCTGCTGGAAGAGTGTCATGGAGAAGGCCATGCCAAGTATCTGAAAGAAAGCAAATATTATGGGCTAGCTATAGTGACACCTTCAAAACTGTGCTGATGGTATTTTATCTGAGGATGCCTGAATTTTCTGACACCCAACACTAATCAAATTCCTCCAGCCAAGACTTTCAGCAGTGATTAGTGATTTTGGGTGCCCAACAGCAGACCCTTAAAGAGGCCTGGCATTCAGAAGGCAGGTGATCAAAATTTGCTGAAAATATATCTCCCTTTAAGGTGCCTCAAGCTGGGTTTCCATAAATCACTGTCACTTTTGAACATCTTGTCCTAGAGGTGTGCCGTGTTGCAAGTTAGCATCAGAAAATCAAAAGAACAGCAAGAAAATCACCTGAGGCCAACATACAACAAATACAGTTGTACAGTATGAGACACACACAGTTATTAGGCCTTGTCTCCTTTTTAAACCGCAAGAAGAAAACATCAGGTCTGACTCATTTTTTTTATTGGCGCCTGTTTGGTCGCTTCTGAGTTACTTTTTTTCCATATGACTGACAATTACAGGGGTTGTCATAAAAAGTCCATATTTGCAACAGATTACACAGTTACCAAAGGGTCAAGTACTGCAAATCATACAATGGGTTTGCACACAGGGTAGTTGATGATCAAATTTGGCCTAAAGTTATATGCTATAAAGTGTAAGGGAAAATCATGCCATCTCAGATAGCACGTTGTGGTTTAAATGAGAGTAATTGCCGGTTTGATTTAAATGTCAACCACTGCAGTAGTGATAATGCAACACTGAACTTTCATCTAGAATCCTTCAACTCCACTACCTGTTCTTATTTGTGAAGACTAGGAAAGCTGGCCTATCTGATGGGTTTGGGAGGCTTTGTTCCTTGATATCTGAGGTTACTCTAAGCATTTCCCACCTGAAGTCACAAAATATTGCGACCCTCCTTGGATCTCTAGCAAGGTGCTCAAAGCTTTCGATAGCTCTGATAACAGCTAACCATTGTAAGAGTCATGAAAGAAATTGAAATAGTTACCAAAATCTTCTGTGTCACACAAGGTGCCATGAAGGCACAAAACTGCTGGCCTTTTAAAAGCACATCTCTCATTCTTCAGTTACCAGACAATAGGGCAGAGCAGGCAGCTTGTTGCTTTTTTCCAAAGCACAGAAGTTACCCTAAAAACCTACTGAAGTTAATGGAGAGTTCGCTCTTTTTTGCAGGTCTTTTTAAACTAACCTGTACAACTCAATCACCATAATTTCATTCTATATTCTATAACATGGTTTTATGGCTATAAAAAGCAGATTAATTCTCTAATTAAATTCTATAGGACTTTCCCCCTATGTGTTTAAATAAAATAAACATTTTTAAAATATGCTAATTTCACAAGCGGCAGACATGAGTGAATCTCTATGGATGGCCACCATTGTGAATTCAGTGTCCTTCACTGCCGCTTACAAGTGATCCTTGAATGTCAACGTGCACATAACTAGAACATCACTGGACATCATCATTTTCAAAATAGAGACAAAGTAACCTGTCCTCATTTAGAGACAGATAACCAGCCCTGTTTAGCTTAAAGCTTGGACAAGAAATCTGAATTGCTAAGAAAATTAGGTCACTTACAAGCAGCTGGACCAATTTTGTCCTCAAAACATAGGAAAAATATTTTGTCCAAGTTTAAGATCAAATATGGGTAGTACCCAGCTATCCCGCCATCTAGGTCTTTTTATGGTGTCTGAGTGCCAACTGGGTCAAAATTAGGAGGGCTGGAAACCAGAGTTAATCATGCAGTGTTGTCTTAACAGCACTAACAGTGGTGTTATAATAATTATTTTGCATCTGAAAGCACGAGTTCTGCCAGAGGAACAATTATAGCTATTCATGCCCTTTATGGTGGAGTCCATGAAAGTTTGAAAAATGCCAGTTCTCACTATTCCCCAAAATCAAAATATGTAATTTGATTCAACAAATTGAAGAATTAGGGAATAGTTCCTGATTTCATCTAACAGGAAGGATAAATCCGCTGAAACTCCAGGGTCCAGCAAAACTGTAAGCTAAGTTCCAGATTCTAAGCTCTCAGATTCAAACAGGGACCTTGGCTACTTGGTGTAAGGGGCCAGGCAACACTTTTTAGCATGATAAAGATAACTACAATAGTAGTAAGTTAGGGGCTACATGTTAGAGTATAGTATCATCAATACCTGCATTATGAGGATACACATCCCAACTGTCCCGAGAACATGCTTATTATCCTCAAACCACATTTTAACTTTCTCGTAACATCCCTGAAAGAGAAAAAAAATTCTAAGTCTTGCCCATTTCATGTGTGCACTTAAAAAACAAACAAACAAGTTAAACTGAGCAAGCATTACCGTTTTCCACACTAAATCAGTAGAATTCCGTCCACAATCTTGGGAATTTTCCATACAGCATCGGTCTGGGACGACGTTTGTCCCCAGGACAGGGAACCAATCAGTATAATCAGTAACCCCACAGCAATGCATCTACAGGCAAAGTACAAAAAGGACCATAAATAGTCTTACCAACAAATGTTTTAAGAAGTTTTACTTCTCTTAACCCACTGTTGGTTTCTTCACATATACACCTCATAATTTGCACTTAGATACCACCTCTCACCTGGAGATCACAAAAAGCACTGACAAATATTTAATGCATCTCACAAACAGCCCTTTGTGGAAAATAAGTTTTATTATATCCATTTTGGAGACACACAAACCAAGACATTGGAACCTGTGATCACTAGGTCAATGGCATACCTGGGAGTGGAAGCCAGTAGTTCTGAACTCCCATATCTCTGCTCTAACCACTAGAAAACACTCTGCCAACCAAAACCTCATCTGCAACCACTTTCATTTAAACCCAGAGTCTCTGCTACTTTCAGATTCCAGGTGGCATTTCAGGATTTGTGATTGTAATCCTAACACATCAACTCCTTTTCTTCCTTTATCTTTCCTATACAGATCATAACCTCCTCTACTGCTATTTCTGTCACATAGCTAGTCCCAATGGATCGCACGAAGAACATCTTACTTTTATACAGCACCTTTCATCCCAAAGAAAGGCCAAGGCACTTTATGAATGTAAAGTGATATACAAATGTCTGACTGGTATCAAATCATCTACTTGCCAGTTATGGGACGAGACAGAGAAAATATTGTTAACAAAATGATGTCCGGCTAATTTTTTTTTAAATAAAGAAAATGTGTTACCTCTGCCTGAATGATATTCCATGCGTTCTTCAGCCCCACATTATTTTCTGTATTGTAAAGCTGAAGGCCTTCTTTCAAATCCTTCTTTGCATTCTCATTGACCTGTTTCCCATCAAAACAAAACACAGCCAGCACTGGTTAAAGGGCAGTATCCCACCTGTAAACATACACTGCCTTTACCACCCTGGGATGTACATTTTGACAGATCGCTCACCTGAACATCATTGAGCAGAATCCCCACCTTTAGACCCAAACTCCATTTCACTTTACAATGCGAGGTGTCTGCTGTGGATGCCAATTGCCTGTGAAGCTCTAGTTTTCCTCCTTGCCCAATTCTGGATTTAGTATTGACTGAATTCTTTTGCAGTATGGACGTGTAACAGGAAAGCACAGAGAAGAACCACGCAGCCTCCTCTCTGCTAATGGCTGAGCGCATGTTGGGGTAATAATTTGCCATCTTTTTTTCCATTTAAAAAAATGTATGGGGGTGGGGGGATGAAGCAGATGACAGACAATATGGGCCACCTCCATAGACATGTGTTATATAATCACATGCAACATGCGCACACATATAAGAACAACATTACGCTTCTCTTCACTGTAGATTTAATTCAAGTTATTACTCGAGTGTTGCCTCTATCTTGAGGGCCATCTACACACAAAACCCAATAATTCAAATGTGGTGGTGTTTTTCACTCGAGTTGGCTGGTCCATGGGGGCCGGGAGGGGGACTAGGCTACAGCAGGCGTTAGTACAGCTTATCAGCTGCTAACACAGTCGTTCTGTGCTGCGAAACCAAACACTCTGTGAAGCTTGTGTGTTATTTTGCAGTGCGACTGTTCTCCCTCGAGCTAGCCTAGCTTGAGAGGAGTTAACTCAAGCATAGGTAAGTTGAGTTAAATCTGCAGTGAAGTTAGACACAACCATGCCCAACTACAAATTTCAACATTCTTTCCTACCAAGAATCATAGTCTGACCTATTTCATTTGTTAAGGTCATAAAACCCAAGAGTCCCAGCCTCACTGTAATAATTTGCACCTTTTAGCTGTACATCTCAAAGTGTTTCATAAATCATCAATAAACAAATCAACATACGAAGGAGAGAGGGAAATATTATCATCCCCATTCTACAGATAGGGTACATGAGGCACAGAGAAGTTAAGGCCAAGATTTTCAAATGTGTCCACGAATTTCAGGGGCCAAAGTTTATGGGTGTCCAACTTGACTCTCTTACAGCCTGATTTTCAGGGATGCTGAGCACCAGAAGCTCCCACTGTCTTCAAGCAGAGCTTTGAATGCCCAGCACCTCTGAAAAAAAGGAGGTCTCAAGTTGTATATCCAAATAAGTAGACAGTTTTGAAAACATGGATCCAAACAACTGGCTCATAATTTCAGAGGGAGACAGTGACTGAGCTGAAATTAAACACACGAGTCCCAAACTACAATGGTCAAATATGCAACAAAACCCTTTTCACCCTGATTTCATTAAATTTAGAAAGGCTATGTCTGTCCTGCAATCATGGGACGTGAGTGGAGCTTGATTAGACATACCCAAGCTAGCTTTCACCTTGCTAGTAGGATACTGGAGCAATGAACTCAACCTCACCGAAAGGGTTCTGAATCTTTCTGAAGACCTTGTGCATCAAAGTAATCTCAGGTTCCAAGGTCAGGCCAAATGTTCCTGCCCCACAGGACTCCATCCACAATTTATCAGATGCTAGCTTGTGCCTGAGAACTTCCAATCTCTCAAGTCTTCCGGGCTAGCCAGTAACCCCCTCCCAGTTTCTTCAAGGGATGACTGGCTGGCTTGTTACAGTTAGGCACTAGAAGGCAGCCAGGTGATCCGCTCCCTGCTATCTTCTGTCATTGTATGAGGCCAGTAAGGAAGATTTGCTCCTCTGAATACCCAGGATGTCCTTAGGGAGCAAGCTGCCTGCCTGTCGCCCACTCAACAATAGTAATGTATCTGAAAAGGTTTCAGCATGCCCTGGCACTGCAATGCACACTCACCCCATTCTGGCTAGGCAGAATGCAGCATGCTAGCAAGGAATCTGGGGATTGTGGGGGTGAGAAAGGGGCGTGTCTTTCCACTTCCCCTGCCAGTGAAGACAGAAGGTGGTGAGAATGTGAGAGCCAGCCTGAAGAAGCCACTGGGGAGGTTATCCAGCCACTCTCTGATGACATTGGTGATGAAAGAGGAGGGTTGCGAGAAATTAAACTTCACAGGGAGACAGCAAAAACCTCTACTGTGGAGACTGCAGGCCTATGAGAGAGGGGCAAAATGGAGGTCCAAGCTTTTGGATTCAGCTGGAAACTGCAAAACTCAACAGTTCTGCCTCAACCCACACAGAGAATCCTTCCACCTTAATCACTCATTACTTTCAGCCAACATGCGGAGGAGGCACACATAAAAATGAAGATCACAAGGTTAAAACAATTTCCACTGAGAAGAGAAAGAAGACTTTAAGCATCTTGGTTTAACAAAAGCAAACAAAAACCAGCTTAGCTGCCAGAACTGATAAAATAATCTACGGGGTATATTTGCTTACCTTGTCCATATAAACAAAGAACAAAATGAGTAATATCAGCTCTGCCAGGAGAATTATCAGCAAAATGATGAAAAACTAGAACAAAGAGAAACAACACATGTATACACACTTCCTGAATAAAGAACAAGTTCAAGCATGCTAGACAAGGATGGTGGCCTTGACAAACCAGCTTTAAAACACCATTTCTCCAGTGCAATACAGACAGGGGGTGTTACAGGAAACCCATGTGAAAATCATGATGGTTGAGAGGACTGCTCTCAGCTATTTGCCCTACACAGAACTTTTTTATGCAGCATGTATTTCAGATCGTTTTCCCACTGATGAATTATCCCTTCCATAATCTAGCCATCCATCTGTTATCCATTTGGGTACCCACAGAATTCATTATTTCCAAGAACTTCATGAGCATTTTAAACATTACTTAGTGGGCAGATGATATTCAGTACATATATATACACATATGTACATATATTTTATAGTCTGTGATAGTTTGCAATTCAAATCCCAGGAACATATCCTATCCTTTACTCCCCCTATCTCTTCCCAATCTGAAGCAAAATTTACAAATTAGATTTCAAATTTAAAAAGTATATTAATGATATTATTATTCTCCACAACTTCTGCACTATTGTATTTCCATTTTCCCAGACTAAGCTTTCACTAGACAGGGGTTCAAGCCTAGCTGTTGTTCTCCCCCTTCCAAGTGTAAGGGCTGATCTACTCTAAAGCTGTAAGTTGACCTAAGTTATGCTATTTCAATTACAAAAGTTACTTAACTGAAGTCAATGTGACTTAGGTCTATTTTCAGCGGTGTCTACACCATCCTGTGTCGATGAGAGGTGCTCTCCCGCTGATTTACCTTCTGTCTCTCGGGGAGGTGGAGTACAGACATCGACGAGAGAGCGCTCTGCCATTGATTTAGCTTGTCTTCACCAGACCCGCTAAATCGACACTGCTGTGTCAATCGCAGCAGTGCCGATTTAGCCAAAAGTATAGACAAGCCCTAAGCGTAAACCTGTCTTTAAGTGATGTTTGTGTAGGGTGATCAGATGTCTTGATTTTATAGGGACAATCCCAATATATGGGGCTTTTTCTTATATAGGCTTCTATTATTCCCCCCCCCTTGTCCCGATTTTTCACACTTGCTGTCTGGACACCCTATGTTTATGTCACACTGGTTTCATCTCTTGACTGTGCAGTTCACTGGCGCATAGACAGAGAAAGCAGACAATTCCAGCATATTCCTCAGTATGTTCAGCAAAGTGAACCCAGACACAAAATCTGCTGCCACAAAGATAAATTTCCCCTGGTGCAGGAACAAATTCCCAGCAGATAAGCTTTAACTGCATTTGACTTTTTTTGTTGTTGTTGTTTTTGCAAAAATTATATTTTTCAAATAAGGATCTCAAAGCACTTTTTAGATCTATAGTATGTCTACACTGCAATCAGTGTGATTGCAGCATGTGTAGACACACCTGAGTTAGCTTTGATTTAGATAGCTTGAATAATAATAGAAGTAAAGCCACAGCAGCACGAGCCCTCGGTATGTTCCTCAGCAGCTAGCCTATGCTGCTGCGGCTTCACTGATATTCTTATCTGAGCTAGCTAGATCAAAGCTAGCTTGGGTATGTCTACATGGGTTGCAGTCACACTTCTGATAGCAATATAGACATACCCTACGGTGGATCTAAACATGCTCAGTCATGGGAACACACTTACCCACTCTGGTTGCTTCCCAAAGTGTGAGCTCCAGTATTTGTTACTACTTTTAATGACCAACAGAGGTCTCATATGCACCAGCAGACAGACACATCCAGGGTTTTAAGGGCAGTTTGGACTACAGGAGCGTGAAGGCACCCGTGTACAGATGCTGTGGGCACAAAGTAAGAGGTTTCTAGTTTGTGTTAAAGTCCTCTTCAAACAATACTATAGTAACGTGAAGTAGGAACATTTTAGCTTGCGCCCACAGCGTTCACACAGAGTAGTTATAACGCAGCACTTTAGTGCACGTGACTATTCATGTCCCATTGTCCAAATGGCGGAGCAGTGTAGACAAGACCTTAATCCCTTTGTTATTACCTTCTGAGGCAATTTCAAAACAAAGAGACAATGGCAAATGGTTTTTAGCAATACATTTAGATTTTGCGTTTTACAAATGAATTCTAATATGAAGAGAAAAATATTCATGATTTTTTTTTTAATTTCAGCAGAGAGGATTTGTTTAAAAAAGGAAACATTTCTCTATACCATCGGAAACACAAACAGCAGCACTGCAGCTAACTGTATGGGACTTAGAGAGTAAAATTAACCAGTCTGTTTTCACTGCCCAAGCTGAATGAAACACAAAAAATAAAGAAACAGCATAGAGAAGAGTAAATTATATCTGCACATTTCCCCCAATTTTAATAACCTGAAGTGATGTTAAGCAACATAGGTAGATTTTATTAAAGAACTTTTTTATATATATAAAAAAAAATCACATTTACATGATAACATCACTTGCCCCTAAATGGCTTGGAACCTGGCTCTCTCCTCACATGAAGATACTGGACTTCCAACCAGCAGAGGTGACTACGCTGGAGTCCTATGGGTTTAAACAGGGAGGGGCTGCCAGCAGAGTCTAGAATTCACTTGTCAGTTTAGGCCCACCAACAGTCCAGAATTATTAACCTGCATGGCCCAGTGGAGTTCAGAAGTGTTAACTTTTGAGGCACAGTGTTTTTCCTTGGCCTTTGATAAGGGGAAGGGGAAAGACTGATGGTAGATTATTGGAGTAGTTTTCATTAATGCTTCCAGGACAATTCTTAATGCTGAAATTTCTGGATAAACTGCTTGCCTGGCAGTTGTTTTGTGCTTAACTGTACCCTGAGGATTGTTCCTGGTTTGTATTTCATGTTTAATTTATTGTAGTACCTAGACAGGGGGAAATGTTCATAAAAATAAATAAATATAGTGACATATTTGAATAAAACCAAGCAGTGGTACTACAATTCCAGAGGAGGATGATTTTTGAATTACCCTACAGAGTTTAATAGAGAATACCTGCTACAGAATTACATACATTGGTTTTAAAAGTCAATAGAAACATTATTCCCTAATACATTCTTTCCCATACAGGTCACTTTTTAAAGTAAGCAGTGAAGTAGGGGTGTGTATCCATGGTAAAGATCTTCAAGTCACGGAGTCATAGATTCCAAGGCCAGAAGGGACCGCTGTGATACAGGAGGTCAGGCTAGATGATAACACAGGCCATAGACTTTCCTCAAAAATATTTCTGTTTGTTCTAGAGCATATATTTTAGAATTTTAAAACTGCCAGTGATGGAGAATGCACCAAAACTCTTGGTAAATTGTTCCAGTGGTTAATAACCCACACTTAAAAATTGACACCTTATTTCCAGTACAGGGGACTTACACTTAAAAGGAGGCACTTGTTTTCCTTGATAGCACCCAGACACCCCAAAAAACCGGTCACCATGATGATTGTACCAATGGCAATGACAAGGTTGGCAGCCGAAAATGATGGAAAGCTGGGAGAAAATGTGGCGAAGTTTCCTTGTGACACCGATAGCCATATTCCCACGCCCAACAGTCCACAGCCACATAACTGCAAAGAGAGAGAAAGGCAGAAGCCAACATTAAAAAAGGGGCATATTTCAGTTTCCAAACAGGAAAGTAGTTTGTGGGTTTTAAACTAGTTAAGTGATCAGCCGTAACACTTCATTGCTTGGTGCTAAAAGAATGTGAAATTCAATTTCTTACCTGCAGAATTGCCTTATTCTAGGTGACCACTCAAAACAAACATATGGCAGGGTTCTCTCTCTCTCTTTTTAAGAATTAATGAGCAAATCCCACCATTGCCCCTGCAGTGGGGCTCCAGACAGTGGAAGAAGGTGTAGTTTTGATGCACAAGGGAAGAACAGAATTTGAGGGAATGATACAGGGATGCACGTACCCTCTGCTCATGTATGGGTCCCCATTCCATGGGGACTCCCGTGTGGCAGCACACAAGGAATGGAGTCTGTGCACCCACACCTACCTTTATCCCCATGAGCTGGAGGCAACTGCAATCATCATCATTCCCTGCCCTGAGGGAAGGATTTCTTCCCTACCCTTCTGCCCCAGCGCTTGGTCATACTATTCAGGCTGGATCTAGGATTTGGCCTGTGTGACCTCATTGCTACCCCATTGTGTTTTATGAGACAAAAATCAGATTCCTAAATGGATGACCTATGGGTCAAAATCCTATTAATCTGTCCCAGTGAAGGACTCTGACTATTGCCAAGGAAAATACAAGGTTATTAATAAGTAAATACAAAATTAATAAGCCTTTGGTTTTCATTCTTAACAATTTTGCATCAGGTTCAGGAAATGTGTCACTCCACCCCCATTGCGTGTGTCAGGGGGACAACAGCCAACTCCAAATGTTCAGGAAGCTCATGGTGTCACAAGTTATTTTAGCACAGATTCAAAATGGCTGCCCCTGCATCCTGGTACCAAATGTCTACCTGTGAAAATGTGGGATGCCCAAACAAAAGGGTAATACAGTTTTCTGCAGTACTTCATGCAGCTAGCTCTCACTGACATTAAAGGTGAATTTCCCATTGACTTCAGTGGGAGCAGGACTGAAGAGAACCCCAAACTAGAAGCACTGTGCAGTCATCAAACCATGACAATTGTAGGAAGGAGAAAACCACAAAGCATTAATTCCAGTGATGCACTAGCACTTGCTGCTGTTTATCTGTCAGCTACAGCAATGCGCCAGAGCACTTCTCAGCAATTAGCCAAGTTCTGCCTCATCCGGTGTCCGGCCTCATTGCCCATGTGCATCCTGCACTGGGCAACAGCTGGCACTCAGACTGGGACTCTGAACTAAGCTCGGACTCAGTCCTGCAAGATGCTGAGCATTCCGGCCCTGATCCAGCACAGTGGAAAAGAACATGCTTAACTTTAGCCATGCGAACAGTCCCATTGATTTCAATGGCATTAGCCATGTGCTCAAAGTTAAGCATGTGTATAAGTGCTTTTGCTGGATGAGGAGCCTAGGCTCAGCTGGAAGTTGCTCTTTGTGCATCTGCCACCTTACTGACTGCAGGAAAATAACTCCTGAAATAACAAACGTTCGGGGTTTCAGAGGAGCCGTTTTGACCTCTTCTGATGAGAGAAAATGCCGTTCATAGGGAGGAGCTGAACACAAGCCAGAGAGAGAAAACCTTTTGCTCAGCTGGAATAACTGTTTCAAGACATGCTGAGGGTCTGCAGGGGACTATTTAGAAAGGTCCTCAGGTCTCAGCATGCTCTCCCCTTTTATCGACTTTGCACATGTTTCACATTTAAACACAGAAGTTCATGAGGAAAATCACTTAATTCAAGGTAAAGCTACATTTGCAATCTGAATCCACGGAATTGCTGGCGCTCAAATATCTTAGTGATTAATGTAGTATAAACACACTAGACAAAGTAAAGTACTTTAAATATTGAAACCCATCTAAACCACCTGATTTTCTAAATCTATTAGTATGTATTACCCTTAAGATGGCTATAACTTAAAGAGATGAGAGAAAAATAGATTATTTAATGTATTATTACTACATGTATTGGTATTTTTCTCTGTTTTTCTCATTTTGTCTTCTGTGTGTGTTTGACAACACTTCATATGAAGTCAGGTTCCACTGTTCTGATGATGATCAGTCGCACATCTCATCTTATGCACCAGCACAATATCATCCCTCTCACGCACTGCTGTGGTGGATGGAGCGTATCCTAACACACACTTTTCTCCCAACTTTGCATACATGGGGCCTGTCGGTAACACCAGCAGCAAATATTAAAACAAACCAGTGATGAAGACTCAGTTGACCATTGTGTGCACAGAAAGGAAGGGAATAGGAGCAAGGATGGGCCCAAGCAAGGTTGGTGGTGTTGCTGCTGTCCCTCACCCCTTTAGGGCCCTTTTAAACATCAGCAGGGGAGCAGGAAAAAAATCACTTCAAATAAAAAATCTTTTAGGACATACTGGTTTAAAGGGTGCTGCATCAGAAAAATGCAGCTTATTTAAATGAGTGTCCCTTTCAGAGATCTGAAAACATTTTAAACTCCTTACACTAGGTATGCACTGACTTTGTCAAGTGTGCTGCTGGCTTTTGCGTTCTGTTGTGATTTGGACCCATTGTATAAACCTTAATGGTAACTGGTTCCTAAAAAATAGTCTTGAAAATGCTTCATCACTCCCCTTTCCTGGCACAGCAGCCTGGGAAATGCAAGCTCAGACTATGAGAGAGAAGAGGGTAAAGTAAGGCACAAATTTCCTCCTCCCGTACTGTGCTAGGGCCGATAAAAATCACTAACTCCCTTCCAGTAAAGATCTCATCTGCTTTGTTCTTGAATCTCTGCAGTTATGGTGCCTTAACCACCTCTCTCAGGAATCTGTTCCGTGGTGCAGCTGCTCCGATTGTTAGATGAGAACTGCAACCATTTGTTCAGGCCGGGAGTCTGAAAGTTCACAGGGTGAGGAGCACCTCTCACCCTGCAAAAGGCATTTAAGTTTTTAATTACAATGGGCATTTCTAAGCTTTGGTGGGCCCGTGTTATTGAAAAGAGATTTAGTTTAAACCAACAGTAACATGGGAGCCAATGGAAAGTACGGTCAATTATTTATTATGGAAAAGAACCAAATATTTAATTTTTAAATAGTAAACACTGAAGCTTTTCTTCAGGGGGTTGAAATCAACATGAAAAGCAAGTGTGATGCTTGTTTGCAGTTACCACAGCAGGGCTCTCCTACTGCCTGTGTCTACACAGCCACATTCAGCACTAGACTTAGAAATAGTCATTGTCATTAAACATTTAAATATATTTCAGAGACTGGCAGAAAATTTAGGAATCTTCAGCACAGAGAAGATCGCTAAATCCATGGAAACAGATACGGCTGCCATGGTGGACTAGAGAAGAGAGGAGAATGGGCTCTAGGACAAAACCTTATGGGAAGCCAACAGATTGGAGTAGAAGGAAGAATAAGCAGCCTTCAGAGGAGATGGCAGCAGTGGCAGGAAGTGAACAAGGAGAGCACAGAGTCATGGAAACTGCAAGCATGTAGGAAGGAGTCGGAGGAGAAGAAATCTAGACAATGGAAGTGAACGCACACTCACAGACCATACAGATGAAGGAGGAGAGGGACATAATACAGGATAGTAGCTGAAGAGTCACATGGGGCTAAGCAAAGGTTTGTTTCAAATCTGGGATATAGTGTCCTTGTAGATGAATGGAAAGGAGCAAGTGGAAAGACGGGGGAGATGACAGGGGCATCAGACATACTCAGGGAGGATAGCTAGCAGGAGGGCATGAGATGAGGGACTAGCTAAACAGTAGATGATAAAGGAAGACCTCAGAATCAGGCACAAGAGTAGAAGAGGAGAAGGATGGAGAGCAGAGGGAAGGAGGAATGACATTCCTGCCAGTGACATTTTTATTTTTGAAAAAAACTAAGAGGTGAGGTGAGTTCAGCAGTGGGGGGCAGGTAGGCAGGGCCAGATTAATGCAGGGGCCCTGGGCTGCAGCCCAGGGCCCTGGGCTAAGAGGGGGCCCCGGTGCAGCTGGGCTCAGGCAGGCTGCCTGGCATGTCTCTGTGGCCCCAGGAGGTGGTGTGGGGAGACAGCTCCACATGCTGCCCCCGCCCCCAGCATCGTCCCCAGGGGTGGCGACGCAGGCAGCGCATGGAGAAACACGGTCCCCCTTCCCCGCAGGGGCGTGCAGAGACGTGCCAGCAGCTGGCCACTTCCGGGAGTGGCGTGCAGCCACGGCATGCAGGCAGGCTGCTTGAGCCCTGCTGTGCCACCGGCTGGGAGCTGCCTGTGGTAAACGCCTCCCAGCTGGAGCCTGCATCTCGCATGTACTCCTGTACCCCAACCCCCCTGCCCCAAGTCAGAATCCCCTCCTGCACCAAACTCACTCCCAGAGCCCACAACCCTCACCCTCTCCTGCACCCCAAGAGTCTGCCCCAGTCTGGAGCCCCCTCCTGCTATCAAACTCCCTCCCAGAAAGAAACTCATATAACAGCTGTTCTAAGGTAAGAAACAGGCTATTTTGAATTAACTTAACTATATTCTACATGTTTTAAAATTGAAATGTAACCACAGAGCGGCTTTATGTTAATTAAAAGGCAAGTTTAATATAACGTTAATAGCCTCGATGCCATAATTCTGATCAAGTCTTTTTCCTAATTTAAAACAAAATGTATACAGGGGCCCCACAAAATCTAATAGCCCTGGGCCCACAAGAGAGTTAATCCAGCCCTGCAGCTAGGAAGAGGGTTCCAGGAAAGGCTCAAAGATAAACAGTACATTTGTGTAGATGGGGTTGGAGGCAAGCAAATCAATATGGCAGGATAAGATAGTTATTTAGAAAGGAAGACAACAGCGCTGAGAAAAAAAAGAGAACTAACTTAAAGAGCAGGCTGTCAGCAAAGTCACAAGACTGTCTCCAAAAGCATTCCACAGGAGGGGTGCAAAAATGGAGGTAGTTCTGAGAGGAGCAGGAGAACCAAGGCTGAGGCACAAAGTGGTGGACAGGGAGATACGACTTTCCAATCGGGAGGACCGTGCATCCACTTCCACAAGAGACAGAGAATTGCCTCAGACACTCACAGTAATGAATGCTGAAAATCTGTATGTCACTTGCTTACAGGAACAAGAAAGGGTCACCCACAAGCCTACTATGAGCTCTCTGTGCTGCCATTCGGCACATTACTATGGCCAAAAAGAAACCGATGATATTTGAAATTTAGTGTTTGAAATAAAGACTCCAGAGACTAGTGAAATATCTGTACCATTCCAAGACGGGCCAACAGAATACACTATGGAAATGCAATTTGACTCAATTGCTGAATGGAAAGATTATGGAAGCATCCGGGAGAGGATTCCTTCATAGTGGAAAATACAAGAGTTGTGATATTAGACTAGACAACTGCTCCGTCTAAGCCTGGTATTCCCTCCTCCAGCAATGGCAAATACCTGATGCCTCAGAGAAAGAAAAACCAACTGGCCAGTTGTGCAATTTGTAAGTGTGGATAATTCCTTCCTGACCGTGCCAGTGATCATGTTACACACCAAAGTTTGTGATCTGATTATGAGTCCCTCTGTTTGTAGCTTTACAGCTGTAAATGTTAGTAGCAGTGTTAAAATTAGCCAGCCTTTTTAAATCAACCATGTAGTTGTCCTGATGACCATGTGTGGCTGATTTCACAGGTTGACTAGCCTGTATGTAAAGAATAATGTCCTTAAGTTTAGCTTGTTATTTCACAACCTTTTTATTTCCCATCATGTATTATGTTTTAATATGTTGTTATACACTCAATACCCAAAAAATGAAGTTGTAAAGTACACAAAAACATCAGATGACAGGAGTAATATTTAAAACCCAGTGCAAACCTACACTTTAATGTAAGTATCTGGCTTGACTAAAAGAGAAAGCAGACAGAAAGGCCAAAGACATTTTAGGATGAAATAAATGACACATCCCACAACTGCCACAAGGTGGCATATTCTGTACTGATTAGAAGTGCCTAGGTTTACTTTTAAGGAAACTAAACTTTATTTTTCTCTCTACAAAATGAGTCAGATTTTGTGCTACCTTTTCAATTTTGCTATCATTAATTATCCTGCTGAAAATCCATATTCTTCATGCTGAAGATTTATGTTCTAGCCTTAGACCCTGGGCCAAATTCTACTCTCAGTGCATTGGTGTAAATCCCACAAAACCCAACTGACTTCAGATTTAAACCAGTGTAATCGAGAGCGGAATCCAGCCACCTGAAACTACATATTTTGAGAATAAGACAGCTTCCTCCAAAAGTTATACCTCTCAATCACACAGAGAGAGAGAGAAAGAATGGAGAAGAGGAAAGGTTATGCTTTTATTTCTATTTACTGTTGAGGAGCCTATCCTCTTTCCTTTTCCACAACAGAATTACAGAAGAAGCAGCTGACCAAGGAGATATCTGAGCCATCAGCGATTATCTTCGAAACTCATGGAAGACGGGCAAGATTCCAGAGGGAATGGAAATGGCAAATATAGTGTCAACCTGTAAAAAGGGGAACAAGGACCACCCGGGGAATTACAGACTAGTCAGCCTAACTTCAGTACCCGGAAAGATAATGGAGCAAATATTCAAGCAATTTGCAAACACCTAGAAGATAATAAGGTTATAAATAACAGTCAGCATGGATTTGTCAAGAACAAAATCACATCAAACCAACCTAATGGCTTTCTTTGACAGGGTAACAAGCTTTTGGATAGGGGGGAGGCAGCAAATGTGGTACATCTTGACTTTAGTAAGCTTTCTGATACTATCTCACATGACCTTCTCATAAACAAATTAGAGAAATACAACTTAAATGGAGCTACTATAAGGTGGGTGTATAACTTGTAATTCTTCTGCTCTACTCTGCGCTGATCAGGCCTCAACTGCCATATTGTGTCCAGTTCTGGATGCCACATTTCAGGAAAGATAAGGTCAAACTGGAGAAAGTCCAGGGAAGAACAACAAAAATGATTAAGTATCAGAGGGGTAGCCGTGTTAGTCTGGATCCGTAAAAAGCAACAAAGAGTCCTGTGGCACCTTAAAGACTAACAGAGGTATTGGAGCATAAGCTTTCGTGGGTGAATGCCCACTTCATCAGTCGCATGTCATTAATGATTCAAGGTCTGGAAAATATGACCTATAAGTAAGGCTAACATTGTGTCATGGATATTTTTAATAAAAGTCATGGACAGGTCACGGGCAATAATGAAAAATTCACTAAAGCCCATGACCTGTCCTTGACTTTTACTAAAAATATCCCTGACAAAATGGGGAGCCTGGGCAGCTGCGGGTGGCTGTGGGGCTCCCCCACCTCTTGATGCCCTATAGCTGCAGGGGTTCCTCCTGTCACCAGCAGCCGCCAGCAGCTCTGGGGTTCTCCCCTGCCACCTGGGAGTGGGCGGGAGCTCCGAGGGTCCCCCCGGTCATCTGCACTGGCCAGGAGCGGCAGCGGACCCCTGCCACCCATGGCGGCCAGCTCCGGGAGCCCCCCCCTGCCACCTGCAGTGGATGGGAGTGGTGGGGGTTCCCAGGCAACCCACAGCAGAGGAGAGTGGCAGGGGTGCCCCATGCCGCCTGTGGCGGCCATGAGTGGCAGGGATCCTGCCATTCCCAACTGGTGCTGACTGAAATCACAGAGGTCTTTGGAAGTCACGGATTCCATGACTTCCATGACCTCTGTGACTAAATCGCAGCCTTACCTACGAGGAAAGATTAACAAAAAAATAGTTTGTTTGGTATGGAGAAGAGAAGCCTGAGAGGGGACATGATAACAGGTTTCAAGTACATAAAATGTTGTTATAAGGAGGAGGATGAAAAATTGTTCTCCTTAACCTCTGAGGATAGGACAAGAAGCAATGGGCTTAAATTACAGCAAGGGAGGTTTAGGTTGGACATCAGGAAAAACTTCCCAACTGTCAGGGTAGTTAAGCACTGGAACAAATTGTCTAGGGAGGTTGTTGAATCTCCATCACTGGAGGTTTTTAAGAACAGGTTAGACAAACACCTGTCAGGAATGGTCTACTTATTAGTTAGTCCTGCCTTGAGTGCAGGGGACTGAACTAGTTGACCTCTCGAGGTCCCTTCCAGCCCTACACTTCTATGATTCTAAATTAGAGATAGAAACTATGTACTGATTCATCTTCTCCATCCCTCTGTGGCTATAGGATTGTTCACTATATTCTCCTATGCTTTTGCTCAGCCTTGTTACTCAAGTGATGGTGCTTCCACCATTTTGCCCAGGGATATTATTCTATAGTCTAATAAACCTCACTGGATTTTTCCCCGCTGATATTAATCTAAAAAGCACTTCTGCTGAATTCCCTCTTATTCCAAATTATAACTCCTTACCTCACCCTAAAAAAGTTCTCTCTCTCTCCTTGGGGTTTATATTCTACGAATACCATTATAAAAGTACTATTTTACACATTCATACACTTCCACTTTAGTCATCATTTGCTCAAGCTACACTAAACTCAGAATCATTTTGTTATCTTTCTCATGAATTCTCTCCAAGATGTCAACATACATCTGATATTGTGGTGACCTGAAAGAAACGCAGTATTCTACAGGAAGTCTTTCTAGAGTCATATGTAAGAATGAGCTCTGATCTTGTGGTGTCTTTGAGAAAACACAAGAACCCTCATGTATAAACTCAAAGAAGATGCCTTCTAAGTGGAAGCATCATTCAAAGAAGCAAACAGGTTATTTGGTTGCATTAAACAAGGGAAAGAAAATACAGAAAATAATAGAAGTATGATATTCAACAATGGAACACTGTGTCCATATTTAGTCACCTTACTTTAAACAAGATACGGTGAAGATTAAAAAGCCAAGAGAAGGACAACACAGATGGTCAGAGGTATTCCAAAACTGACATACTATATGAAGGGAGATTCTATACAGGATTATCTAGCCTAGAAGGCATTATTAAAGAGGATATGAATGAAGTATTCACAACTATGAAGGTCAGAGTGAAAATTGATCGGCCCCTCTTTTTTCACCTTATCCCACAATGAAAAGAAGTGGACACTTGGCAATTAATGCACAGTACATTTTGCTTCATGCAGCATATAGGTAATTTGAGGAACTCGTTGCCACAGGAGGTTAGGAAAGTAAAATACTGTGGCTGTAATTTACAAAAGCGGCTCGATAATTTCATTACCGCTAATGGCATGTGTTGTTTTGCAGGCTAAGATAAAGATAATGATGTTTCATACTTCCTGGAGCAAGATAACCCACCCAGGGTCAGGCAAAGCTACTGAGCAGCAAACAAGGGATGAGGAAGGGAAAGTAGGAAGCTAAGACCTGGTAAATTTTACTAGCAGAATAAGGCGTCATTAGATGAAACAACAGTTGGAACAATGAGTGACAACCAAAGGAACCAAGGATACCTGAAGCAGAAGCTACCTTGTATTCTGTTGCTACATGAAGAACAAAAGGGGACATATCTGCACAAAATACAGCTGATTTCTTTTCCTGAACTTGAGCCAGTGAGATTCCAGAAGCATCTGAAGTCACCGAGACATATTAGCGTATCTGAATCTGATAGCTGACTAAGGTAGGCAATGCCTGGAGAAAAATGCTGAAACCACATAATGAACAGATATGTAAAAAAAGTGAACATGGAAAAATGCTGCAACAAGAAAGGAAAGAAAGGAAGAGAGTTATTTACTCTTGACATCAGATATTTTACCACTGAAGAAATACAGGGACTAAGAGGAGGCTTAGGACAGATGTAAGAACATCCAAGTACAGCAAGCAAATACCGAGAGAAAGCCACTAGAGACAAAGAGGAGAGACAAGTGATCTTGATTTGTAATTTCACATTGAAGAACATGTCCTGGCTCAGATACATAGAACACTCCACTTTCTGGAACAGGAGATCTATGGGTAGTACAGATGATATTCTGAAAAATGTCAGGAACTCCCCACTTATAGTCCACACGGGAAGGACCAAGGTGAAGGGAGAGGAAGCAAAATCAAGAATGAATTGACAGGCAGAAAAGCAGAAATGGAGGTCAATGCAGGTAATCTGCTCAGGAGACCTTCAGTGATAAGGAGATTTGATGACCCTCCATTCAAGCAGATGGCATACCAAACTCCTGGTTTTCGAATTGGTTGGGCTTGTTAGAAGGTCTTTAAACAAGCCAGAACATTAGCACCAGGGGAACTTTCTCTTAGCTCAAAAAATCTGAGGCCTTGTCTACACTCTAGTTTTGTTGGCAAAAGGCAGCTTTTGTCAACAAAACAGTGGAGATGTACACAATATAATGCTCCCACCACCGACAAAACTCTCCTGCTTTGCCAACAAAATAAAACCACCTCAACAAGAGATAGAGCTTTTAGCGGCAAAGTTAGATCGACGAAATGTAACTGGCCTCCAGAAGGTATCCCAAAATGCCCATTGTGACCTCTCTGCTCATTGTTTTGAACTCCACTGCCCTGCATCCAGCTACAAAAGCATGCACTCCTCCCCTTTCAAAACCCCAGGAAATTTTGAAACTGCTCAGCGTGGAGAGCTCACATAAGTACTGCCCAGTTGAGTATGCCGGCTCCTGGCAACAAACATACTCCTGCCTGGAGTACTGGGGGGACGGGGGGGAGAGGGTGTCCTGCTCTCTGTGTCGATGCAAGAGCTGCTAGTGTGGATGTGCTCCATTGACATAAGGACCACAGTGTGAAAATGCAACAGCGGTTTAATTAGTGCTGGCTGTACGTTGGTGTAACTTGCGTCAACAAAACTGTAGTGTAGACAAGGCCTTTATCCTTTATCCTATGACTACAGAAGTGTTAACTGACCAGTATTTTGAAAGATTTCTTGCAACATGGGATAACTCCGAATTGCTTAGCAATCTGTTCTATCTTGTGTTTAGCTGTGGCACTCTGATTACCTTTCCTAGACCTGAAGAACAGCTCCGTCGAAAAGAAGTTGGTCCAGTAGAAGATATTATCTCACCTACCTCGTCACTCAACAAATCTGGCACACTCATAGACCAAAGATAACACACTGAATTTCCCATTATTTTTTTTTGGGTGGAGCCTCTCCACACTTCTGAGTTGATTGGTGGCTGGGTAACCCACCAACCTTGTGACCCCTTGTGCTATTGTCCCAGTACAGTTACCACGGTCTGTCTTTTTATTTATCCTCTTTTCGCTCATCTTTTCCTGTTTTGATCTTTTAACTAGCTTACAATTTTCTTCTGAGATAGGATCATGGATGGTAAGGCTAGAGAGGTAATGCCAAGGATTGCTCTTTTCCACCATTCAGAGACTTCTTAAGTGGTCACTTGCAAAATAAGATGGATAGTTTCTCTGTATCAGTTTGGGGCCTAATCCAAAGCTCATTTATGTCAATGGGAAGAGACCCATTGACTTCAGTGTGCTTTGGATCAGGTGCTTAGTTGGGAATGAAACTCACATGAAAATTAATTCAAGGCAGTACTGGATACCTTTAATTAAAAAGTATTGTTCTATGTTCTGTTTTAACTGTGATGATGTGTGTAATACAGTATTAGTTCAATATTACCTTTATTATGAAAGTACTGGTTTTCCCAATTGGAAAGTCCACCACCAGAAGAAGGGGGCTTCACATAGTCACATGCATTAACTGCTTTGGTGAGAGCATAATACAGACTATTGTGCAAAAAAAGCACAAGAATTAATGTATCCTAAGTGTCCACACACAGAGGCAAGAACTATGGGAAATAAAGAAGGTGAGCTACAGGTGGTAATTAAGGATGCAGGTTGTGGGAATTTATTTATGTTTACCTGAAAATTTCCTTCCTTTAAGTAATAAAGTTCACAGTTCTATTACGCTAAGTCAGGGGTCGGCAACCTTTCAGAAGTGGTGTGCCAAGTCTTCATTTATTCACTCTAATTTACGGTTTTGCGTGCCAGTAATACATTTTAATGTTTTTAGAAGGTCTCTTTCTATAAGTCTATAATATATAACTAAACTATTGTTGTATGTAAAGTAAATAAGATTTTTAAAATGTTTAAGAAGCTTCATTTAAAATTAAATTAAAATGCAGAGCCCCCTCAAACCGATGGCCAGGACTTGGCAGTGTGAGTGCCACTGAAAACCAGCTCGCATGCCACATGTGGCATGCGTGTCATAGGTTGCCTACCCCTGCACTAAGTAGTATAGCCAGCTTGGAGGCAGAACCAGATCTGCCAGTCACTAGTGTGGTTATATGTTTGGCTGCATGTGTGTTTTCTCCCTGTGTGCTGCCCCAGCTCTGCGCAGACAGCTGGCACAGCAGACCTTGAGCGAACTGTCTAATGACCACAAGATTCACTGAGGTACGAAGGCGCCCGGACAGGTTTATTGTTGACACAGCACGGTAATAGCACCTGATAGACTCTACAAGGATACTAAGACATGTATGCCTGTGACAGCTCAGTGCATGGCAGGACTTTCCATTCTCCCCTTGGCTGGATCAAGGCACTCTTTCAGAGACACCTCTTTATACCCTGATACAAACAAGTTACGTACTGCCCCTCTGACATAGCTAATTACTGCCCCCTGACGTGGCTATTACCCATTTCCTTGTAAATATTGGTTTGATTAAAACATCTTTATTCATCACACTGTCATCCTGACCTTATCTTTTAGGAGGGGTCAGTGTGTTTCTGTTATCCTTGGGAAATGTTTTTGTACCATCCTTGATATCGGGGTGTTCTGGTACCAGTCTTCTGGAATGTGTTTGCATGAGTGCTCTGTGCCTAGCATTTCTTAGGAATGTGTGTTTCTGCAATATCAGTCCTGTTCTTGCCAGGTTCTGTGAACCTGCAAGCAGGCAGAGCCTGACATTTGCTCACAGCCTGACTTTTGCTAAATTTGCTTTATATCATCAAAGCTTGCCCACTACTTTAGCTCAGGTCTCATACCAGGTCTCTGATTCAAGGACTCGTATCTCAGGCTCTCTTCCTACTACATTTGTCAGCAAGGGAATATCCCCCCTCTTGAAGTTCCCTCTAGTTCAGTCAGCTTCACAACCAGCATAATTCCATTCTACTTTCCTAAATTATATATTGTGTTAATTATACTTTTTTTTTTTTAAAGCACCACAGTTTCTGCCTCTGCAGAGAATAGGGATAATCTCCCCTAACGAAATACACCAGAAGCTTTAGATGTCAGTTTCTATTTCTGTTCTGGCTGATCATTTGTCTTCATGGTGCGCTGGATCTGTGGACCTTATTACTCATAAAAAAGAAAATTTCAGGTTATCACATATAATATCTTCCTATTCTTTCTCATGGTAAGGTCCACATATCCGTTACAATGGGAATTTTCATAGCAGTGTGCCTCCAGGGTAGAAAGCAGACTCATCATTTAAATACAGAGGAGCAAAATGAAGAATCATCTTCTCAGGGCCCTGAAACATGGAGAATATTTTTGCTGAAAAAATGGCAATGGCTAAAGCTGAATGACAATAAGTAAAATGGGATGAATTTATGTATTGATGGCCATGGGGTTGCTTTCAGCAGACCTCAATGCAATGACTTCTCTGTCCTGAGTCTGCCAGTGCTCCTACAGAATGGACTTTGATGCCCGACAAAAGAACATTTCCTGAATTAACTTTGGTAATGAATGCTATGACCGCTGTGAGTACTACTTGTCTGAATTAAAAGTACAATACTGATCTCGCCTGACAACTTCATAAACTCATCTGATTGGAAACAGTAGCTATATGGAAGTTTACTTTAATGGATAGGAATTATAATGACTCCTGCCACAGCTTCCCACGGCTCCCATTGGTTGGGAACAGTGAACCGCAGCCACTGGGAGCTGCGGGCGGCTATGCAAATGTAAACAAACAGGTGGCCCAGCACTGATATAGGTAGATATAATCTGTATAGAGCTCTTATATAAAAGGCATAATACAAGAAAAGATCTGACATAAGGGAAGTCCTGTAATGGAGAATACTTTGCAGGCCTGGGGCTTAAAGTGAACAAGGAGAACTCAGCAGATGTAATATACTATATTTGGATTCTAGTAAAACATCTGATACTGTCTCTCTCAAAATCTGAATTGAACAATTCCAATTGGTTTGCATCAGAGCATTCAGGTAAGATGAAAACTGCTTAATGACTAAACAAAGGATGATAAATGGCAATGGATCAATTTCTGTTGAGGGGTCTCGTAGGGTAAAATATCGATTAGTGTTAGGACTGGTCTTATTTCATATTGTCATTAATGAACAGTCCATAAACATCATGTTAATGAAATTCATGTATGACAAATTGGAAGTAGTTAAAAACACAAGCGAGAACTCGGATATAATTCAAAGGGGCCTAGAGAGATTAGTAGCACGGTGAGGAAATAAGAAAATTAGATTCAAGTAGGAAAAATTCCAGCTAATATAGCTGTGGAACAATAATCCAAAATAGAAATACTCAACAGAAGGGTGAAACTTGGGAAAAGGTAACGATGAAAGAGATTAAGGGATGATATGGACAATGAATTAGACATGAGTTTGGACGGGAATAGTTCCCAAAAATGTCCAGTGCATATGCAAAGGCATGAAGGATCAGGGAGACAGAAGTCCCCCTCTCTGCACCTGAAAGATTGCATTTAGTTTCGGGAATCACAGTACTATTGTCTTTTTATATGCCACACAGAGTATATAAAGGGTGTTAGAAAAGAGTACCAGAAAAAGAATGAAAATGTGGAGGGAGTTCAGAGAAGACATATGGGGAAAGATTAAAAGAGCTGAATGTGTGTAACTTGGTTAAGTGATGACTGAGGCTTTGGCTACACTTACACTTCAAAGCGCTGCCGCTTTGAAGCGCTAAGTGTAGTCAAAGCGCCAGCGCTGGGAGAAAGCTCTCCCAGCGCTGTCCGTACTCCACCTCCCTGTGGGGAATAACGGACAGTGCTGGGAGCCGCGCTCCCAGCGCTGGGGCTTTGACTACACTGGCGCTTTGCCGCGCCACAATTTGCAGCGCTGGAGAGGGTGTGTTTTCACACCCTGCTGCAGCGCTGCAAATTTGTAAGTGTAGCCAAGCCCTAAGACTCGGGGAGAGACATAAGACTAAAATTTTTGAAAGGTGGAAACAGCTAAAACGGTGGAAGTGTACTAAGCTAAACCACCTGCAGGCACTGTTAGCGTGCAGTTGGAGTAGCCACACAGTGAGTTAGTGTCGAGTAACTAGTGCGATTGCCTAGCTTTGCACACTGATTTCCCCGTGTAGACATGCCCTAAAAATGAAACCAGAAGGTCTCACAGGATGCTCAAACATCTGTTGGATGACAAAACACAGCAAAACATAGACCAAAGAGATTTCTAAATTACACAGGGAACAACTGCATAATCCAGAGAAGAAGCCATTATGGATTCTCTCCTCCCCATACAGAGGAATTAATTGAAAAGACAACATCAATTAAGGTTCAGAATTGTACACATACAGAAGTCAGGAAATTCAAAAGTCATGGTTCCCACAGAAACATTATCTTGGTGCATTTATTAGGATGTGCAATTATCCTCAATTTGATATCATCACTGACAACAACAGTTCTATTTAGGTGTTCAAATAGAGTAATTGAGCTTTATTGCACACCCTTCCTAGCTAAACCATTTTTCTCACTGCCAGGCAACAGGATGTCATCAGAATCTCTAGGCAGTGCATCCTAATGAATGAATATCCAAGACATCAAGCTAAAAAAAAGGTCTCAGCAGTAAGCCCTATTTCCTTAAGACATACAAGTCTAAGGACAAGTCTGGAATGTAAAGCTTGGGGATTAAGTTCAGTCTTGTATTTAATTCTTGTATACGAGCTGTCTCCATACACAAATTTTAGACTCTACTCAAGAATGTAAACTGCAGAGCTCTCTCTGGCTGTACATTTTTTAGAAAGTTATTTTAAAGCCATCAGCTTAGAGATTTTCCTAATTATTGTCCGAAATATTACTCTGCAACTGATTTCCCCTGAAATGTGGATCTACTTTGAAAAGTGACTGTGTAGAAATCGTATCTTCTTTCAAAATGGATCTGCATCCTGGATGTATTCAGAATCAGATCTGCTAACTTTGGTAGCTAAAGTTAACTGCAAGAGTTAACTGCTATTTATTCCTGGTAGCCCTGCAGAACCAACCAACAGAGAACTAAAGAGGGAAACTATAGACCAGTCATCCTGACTTCAACATCTGGGAAGCTACTAGAGCAGGGGTGGGCAAACTTTTTGGCCCGAGGGCCACATCAGGGTTGCGCAACTGTATGGAGGGCCGGGTAGGGAAGGCTGTGCCTCTCTAAACAGCCTGTCTCCCCACCCCCATCTGACCCCTCCCACTTCCCGCCCCCTGACTGCCCCCCTCAGAACCTCTGCCCCCTATCCAACCCCCCTGCTCCTTGTCCCCTGACCACCCCTTCCCGGGACCCCTGCCCCCTATCCAACCCCTCTGCTCCCTGTCCGCTGACTGCCCCGACTCTTATCTACACCCCCACCCCCGACAGCCCACCCAGGTCTCCCACCCCCTATCCAATTGCCCTTTGCGCCTCATCCCCTGACCACCTCCTCTCGGGACCCCTGCCCCTAACTGTCCCCTGGGATCCCACCCCCATATCTAACTCCCCCTGCTCCCTGTCCCGATTGCTCTCCCAACCCCTATCCACATCCCTACCCCCTGAGAGGTCCCCCAGGACTCCCACTCCCAACCCTCCCTGTTCCCCATCCCCTGACTACCACCCCAGAACCTCCGCCCCATCCAACCGCCCCCTCCTCCCTGACTGCCCCCCAGGACCTCCCGCTCCCTTACCAGCAGCGGGAGCTCGCAGCCACAACACCCAGCCAGAGCCAGCTGCACTTCCCACGCTGCCCAGCGGGAGCGGCGGGCCAGAGTGCGGCCCGTGCGGCAGCGGGGAGGAGAGACAGCAGGGGAGGGGCCGGGGACTAGGCTCCCCGGCCGGGAGCTCAGGGACTGGGCAAGACGGTCCTGCGGGCCATAGTTGCCCATGTCTGTACTAGAGCAATGTATAAAACATTCAATCTGCAGTTGCCTGGAGTATGAAGGGGTAATCACTAGCAGCCAGCATGGATTTACCAAGAACAAATCATGCCAAAGCAGTTTAATTTCCTTCCTTGACAGAGTAACTGATTTCGTGGATAGGGGGATGCAGTAGACATACAGTAACTCCTCACTTAACGTTGTAGTTATGGTCCTGAAAAATGCAACTTTAAGTGAAACGATGTTAAACGAATCCAGTTGTCCCATAATGTAAATGTGGGGGGTTAGGTTCCAAGGAAATTTTGGGGGGCAGACAAAAGGCTTTATAATGTACAGAACTGCACTGTGGTTGGGAAATGCCCTTGGCTTGCCCCACACAGGCACAGCCCGCTGCAGGCAAGGATGCTAAGAAGCACCTTTGCAGCAGCAGTGGCAGCTTCCCCGGAGAACAGGCTCGGATTTTGCCGGAATGCTCCAGGCCCGCCTCTTCCTGTCCCCGCTCCACCTCCTCTCCACAGCACGCCACATCCCTCCCCGCTGTTTGGCGGCGCTTAGGACTTTCTGGGAGGGGGAGGAGTGGAGACACAGCGCTTCCCCGCTCCTGCCCCTCCCTCCCAGAAAGTCCTAAGTGCAAACTGCTGGGGGGGGGGAGAGAGGAGCAGGGAAGCCCCATGTCTCCACTCTTGTGTCTCCACTCCTCCCCCTCCCTCTCAGAAAATCCTATGCACCTCTAAAACAGCTATTTAGCGGCATTTAGGATTTTCTGGGAGAGAGAGGGGAGGAGAGGAGATGCAGGACTTCCCTGCTCCTCCCCCTCCCTCCCAGCACTTTGCGCTTAGGATTTTCTGGGAGGGAGGGGTGGAGACATGGCGCTTCCCTGCTCCTGCCCCTCCCTTCCAGAAAGTCCTAAGCACCGCCAAACAGCTGTTTGGCGATGAGGGAAGCCCTGGGAGGGAGGGGGATGAGAAAGAGAAGCGGAACTTGTGCAATGCTCCCTTGTAAAGTCGCTGCTCTTCCATAGAATCTTACAAGCAGGCAGCCAAACGATGTTATAAGGGAGCATTGCACAACTTTAAACGAGCATGATCCCTAACTGAGCAGGGACGTAACATTGAAACAATGTTAAGTGGGACAACATTAAATGAGGAGTTACTCTATTATACCTGGACTTCAGCAAGGCTTTTGACACAGTCCCACGTGACATTCTGATAAGTAAGATGGAGAAATGTGGGCTCGACAGAACTACCATTAAGTGGACACATAATTGGTTAAAAAACTACAAACAAAACGTAACTATTAAGGAATGATGTCGGATTGGAGGGAGGTTTCAAGTGGGGTTCCACAGGGATCTGTTCTGGGTCCAGTGTTGTTTAACATCTTTATTAATGAGCTGGATGTAGGAATAGAGATCACACTGATCAAGTTTGCAGATGACACAAAGCTGGGGGGAGGAGGGGAGTTCCAATACTTTTAAGGATAGAAGTAAAATTCAGAGGGATCTTGATAAATTGAAGAACTGAGCTACAGACAACAAAATAAAATTCAACAAAGACAAATGTAAGGTGCGACACTTAGGGAAGAGAAACCAAAGGCACAAATACAGAATGGGGAATAACTGTTTCGGCAGCAGCTCTGCTGAGAAGAATCCAAGTTGTGCTGGACCATAACCTCAACATGAGCCAGCAATGCCATGCTGTTGGGGGCGGGGGGGGGGGGACAACCATGCAATTTTAGGTTGCATTAACAGAGGCATAGCATGTAAGTCACAGGAGTGATAGTACCACTCTACTTGGCACTGGTTAGGCCTCAGCTGGAGTACTGTGTCCAATTTTGGTCACCAATGTATAGAAAGGATGTGGAGAAACTGGAAAGGATCTAGCGGCAAGCAACAAAGATGATCAGAGGGATGGAATACAAGCCATAAGAGCAAAGGCTGAAGGAACTGGGTATGTTTAGTTTGGGAAAGAGGAGTTTAAGGGGTGATACAATAGCAGTCTCCAAATACTTGAAAGGCTGCCACAAAAAAGACAGAAAAGCTGTTCTCTTTTGCCACAGAGGGCAGGACAAGAGGCAATGGGTTCAAACTACAGCACAGCAGGTTTAGATTAAATCTCAGGAAAAACTTCCCAACTGTAAGAACAGTAAGATAATGGAACAGACTGCCTAGGGAGGTTGTGGAAGCGTCTTCACTGGGGCTTGTCAAAAGGAGGCTGGATAGCCATCTGTCCTCCATGGTTTAGACACAACAAATCCTGCATTTTGGCAAGGAGTTAAACTAGATGACCCTTGTGGTCCTTTCTAATGATTCTAAGACAGAGAGAGTTGGATTCTATTCCTTCAGTTCTTTGAATCATTAACAGAATATTTTTTTACTGCATTGCAACTGCAGTGCCAATCATTTAAACCTGTGCAAGCCAAGCCTACTGAAGGCAGTAGGTTTGTACAGGTGTCACTGAGGGCATAACTTGAGAGACTTTAATTACTGGTAATGATGTGTGAGAAGGAAAGAGCCCACAGTGAACTTGAGGGTTTTGAAGTTAGGGGAAATACCATCAGTTGTAAACTAAGCACATTTTATATAGAAATTAAGAGACAGACATTTTTAGTGTCACTTTTCAAAACAGAAATGCAACTTAAGGGCAAACACCACATCTGTATCAAAGTCAAACTCTCAAAGGTTCAGTGCCCTAGGAGAGTTTAGAAATTTTTCAGACAAGATGGGAAATCTTGTGTCCTGTCATTAACACACACAAAAATCACATTCAGTTCTCCAGAATTTGAATTTTACAACAGTTGCATTGTGAAGGTGTTTATTATTAAAGGCCTTTGAAACTAGAAGCATGTAGTGCTACTGTGCGAATACATCTGGGCACACAAAATCTTTTGTTGCTTTCTCTGAGTTATATATTCATGTATTCCATTCAATGTTGGTGCTTGTGTCTGCATCATTACTGCTTATGAAGTATGTTTCCTCTTCCTTACTGATTCTATTCTATATTAACTGGGGTAAGTTTATTGTCCATTGTCAAATGTGCTAAGCAATTCAGCCTTCAGTTATAACTTCACCAAATCTAGGCACATCCATTAGTCATGTGTTATTAATTTGTCTCTTTCTTCCGAAGCCAATCCTCCTGATGCCTCTATCCTTTTTGTTTATATTTATCACAGCTGCTTAACGCTTCTGTATGAGAGAGAGAGAGAGAGCTGAGACACCAGCCTACATTTCTAATCCCAGATCAGCCTACAAACTTGAGAGAGAAACTTTATGGCACAAAAGACGTTAACAGTCTCCCATAATGTAAGATAGTCTATTGAAGGTATACTGTGGTGCATTCCCAAGAATGCAATTGAGTCTCCCAAGCAATCAGCACTTTCCATAGGCTCAAAAGAAATTAGCAAATCCACTGACTTCCTTCTTTGCCCTCAGCCATTTGGAGACATCTCTGAGTCAAGACGCAGGGCTTTAGAGTGAGAAAAATCCTTCTGGAAATGCTGGTTATAAACCAACCACTGTATGTGTAAGAAACTGTCAATAAGTTATGTAGAGAGACTATTTACATTAGCGGTTTGTATCAGGCTTCTCTGTTACCTAGCCTCAGAGGGCTATTCAAACTACGTGGGCACTTTCTTTTGTTCAATTCACATGTGGAAAATCAAAGGGCCTGACTCTCCTCTGACTTCCACCAGTTTCACATAGTGTGACTCCACTGACTTCCAGTTTTACTCTAAGTGAAATCAGAATCTGGTCCAGAGACCAGAAAAGACTTTGTATTGTCTACACCTTCCTGTTATTCCATACACACAAAGTAGTTAGCATGAGATACAACTAAAGTTTCAATGTTAAAATATTAAAAGATGAACAGAGGCATGACATATGAAGTCAGGAAAAGAACCCAAGTCATTTGCCCTCAGCCCTATCAGCTCTTCTGCATACTGACGTTCAACTTTTTGTAAAATAAGGTAAAATGTTTTGGGGCTATGATCCATGTTTAAAACAAAAATTAGGAACAGTACACAACTCCCATATTAAATCCTGCAGAGAAAGTATAGCATTACAATTCACTGGCTAACCCCAGCCCAGGTTTTCCTGTTGTGACATCCAAAACTGTACTGACGCTCTTTGGTACTTTGTAGTGTTCTAGACTTACTGTCTGGGAAAGTTCATCTCCTGAAGAGCTGAAGTGCTTCCCATTTTTCATAGATTCTCTGGCAAAGGGTCTTAGGTAAGGAGGTTATTAAATCCTCCCCACATTGAAAGTGGACCCTCTGCCTCTTGCTGCCTGTGAATATTTGAACAACCTAAGGCAGATGAAACCCTCTGTCTCTACTCCATTGGAAATGCTGCAATTCAAGCCTGGTCTACACTAGGCGTTTAAACCGGTTTTAGGAGCGTAAAACCGATTTAACGCCACAACCGTCCACACTAGGAGGCACCATATATCGATTTTAATGGCTCTTTAAACCGGTTTCTGTACTCCTCCCTAACGAGAGGAGTAACGCTAGTATCGGTATTAAAATATCGGATTAGGGTTAGTGTGGACGCTGATCGACGGCATTGGCCTCCGGGAGCTATCCCACAGTGCACCAGTGACCGCTCTGGACAGCATTCTGAACTCGGATGCACTGGCCAGGTAGACAGGAAAAGCCCCGCGAACTTTTGAAATTCATTTCCTGCTTCCCCAGCGTGTAGATCTCATCAGCACAGGTGACCACGCACAGCTCATCAGCACAGTTAACAATGCAGTCTCCTGAGAATCGTAAAAGAGCCCCAGCATGGACTGCACGGGAGGTACTGGATCTGATCGCTATCTGGGGAGAGGATTCAGTGCTAACAGAACTGCGTTCCAAAAGACGAAATGAAAAAGTATTTGAAAGAATTTCTAAGGCTATGACGGATAAAGGCCACAGCCGGGACTCAGTGCAGTGCAGAGTGAAAGTTAAGGAGCTCAGACAAGGCTACCAGAAAACCAAAGAAGCAAACGGAAGGTCCGGGGCAGGTCGAAAAACATGCCGCTTCTATGCTGAGCTGCATGCAATTTTAGGGGGCTGCGCCACAAGTACCCCACCCCTGATCGTGGATTCCGAGGTGGGGGTTGTAATCTCTGCCATGTCTGAGGATTATGCAGACGGGGAAGATGAAGATGAAGAAGAGGAGGAAGACCTAGCAGAGAGCACACAGCACTCCGTGAGCCCCAGCAGCCAGGAGCTTTTTATCACCCTGACGGAATTACCGTCCTCCCAGCCCTCACAAGCAATTATCCCAGACAATGACGCCATGGAAGGGAGCTCTGGTGAGTGTACCTTTGCAAATAGCAAACATTTTCTTTTAAGCAAGCCTTTTTTAATGATTGATTTGCCCTGAGGACTTGGGATGCATTCGCAGACAGTATAGTTACTTAGAAAAGTTTGTTAACATGTCCGGGGATTGAGAGGAAATCCTCCAGGGACATCTCGATGAAGCGCTCCTGTAGGTACTCCAGAAGCCTTTGCAGAAGGTTTCTGGGCAAGGCAGCCTTGTTCCGCCCACCGTGGTAGGACACTTTACCACGCCATGCATGTAGCAAGTAATCAGGTATCATTGCGTGGCAAAGCATAGCAGCGTATGGTCCCGGTGACTGCTGGCATTCAAGAAGCATCCGTTCTTTATCTTGTTCTGTTATCCTCAGCAAAGTGATATCGTTCAGGATAACCTGGTTAAAAATCAGGAATTTAAGTAAGGGGGTGGCCATTTTTCTACTGGGTTCCTGGGCTGCATCAGCTTAAAAAAAAAACTTTCCTGCACGTAGCGAAGCGGGGGGAGGAGAGGAGTGAAATGCCGATGATCTTTTCTGTGTTTGGTCACCGGCGATCTTCCCCAAGGTACCAGACACGCAGGGGGTGGGGGGTGGTGAGGTTGTTGATTAGCAGGGAGCTAGCGTGGTATTAGCCATGCGTTGGGGGGGAGGGGTAAATCACTACAGAAGCCGAAAGACAGTGGCTTACCATGGCCGCATGCAAGCTGAATTCTGATGCCTGGACCTGTGTCTGTGAGATCTGTAATCCCAGAGCTGCAGGCACTCACTATTAAGATGAAAAATGCGACCTTGTAGGGAAATCACATGTGCTAGGTGAATACTGCTTTTCACTGTGAAAGAGTATAACCATTGTTCTGTAAAATGTATCTTTCTAAATATTTATCTCCCTCATGCAGCTGCAAATTTTTCAACCATCCCTCCTCCATCCCAAAGGCTAGCACAGATAAGGCGGAGGAAAAAGAAGACGCGAGATGAGATGTTCTCGGATATTATGGAAGTTACGCGCAATGAAAGAGCTCATCTGAATGAGTGGAAGGACGTGGTTTCAAATTACAGGAAAGAGGCCAGTGAACGTGAGGACAGGAGGGATGAACGTGAGGACAGGAGGGACAACCGAGATGAGAGGTGGCGGCAGGAAGACCGGCAGGAAAATCAGCGGTGGCGGCAGGAAGATCAGCGGTGGCGGGATGCAACTCTGGGGCTGCTGCGTGATCAGACTGACATGCTCCGGCGTCTTGTGGAGCTTCAGGAACGGCAGCAGGATCACAGAGTGCCGCTGCAGCCCCTGTATAACCACCCTCAATCCTCACCATGTTCCACATCCTCCTCACCCAGACGTGTAAGAACGCGTGGGGGGAGGCTCCATGCACCCGCCCACTCCACCCCCGTGGACAGCCCAACCAGAAGGATGTCGTTACTGTGAATTTTTTTTTAAATGGCCTTCTCCATCCCTCCTATCCTCCTCCCAAACCACACCCTTACTTCTCTCCCTCTTTTTATAATGAATCAATAAAGAATTCATGCTTTTTAAATGAGAGTGACTTTATTTGCATAAGTAAGCTGTACTCGAAGGGGGTGGGGGAGTTGCTTACAGGGACTGAGTCAATCAAGGGGGTTGGGTGTTCATCAACAAACACAGCAGTCACACTGTACCCTGGCCATTGATGAAGCTCGTTTTCAAAGCTTCTCTGATGCGCACCGCTTCCTGGTGTGCTCTTCTAATCTCCCTGGTGTCTGGCTGCGTGTAATCAGCGGCCAGGTGATTTGCCTCAGCCTCCCACCCCGCCATAAAGGTCTCCCCCTTACTCTCACAGAGATTGTGGAGAATACAGCAAGCAGTAATAACATAGGGGACATTGGTTTGGCTGAGGTCTGAGCGAGTCAGTAATGTCCGCCAGCGCGCCTTTAAACGGCCAAATGCACATTCCACCACCATTCTGCACTTGCTCAGCCTGTAATTGAACAGATCCTGACCACTGTCCAGGCTGCCTGTGTATGGCTTCATGAGCCATGGCATCAAGGGGTAGGCTGGGTCCCCCAGGATAACGACAGGCATTTCAACATCCCCAACTGTTATTTTCTGGTCTGGGAAGTAATTCCCTTGCTGCAGCCGTTTAAACAGAGTAGTGCTTCTGAAGACGCGAGCGTCATGAACCCTCCCTGGCCATCCCACGTGGATGTTTGTGAAACGTCCCTTGTGATCTACCAGTGCTTGCAGCACCATTGAAAAGTACCCCTTGCGGTTTACGTACTGGGTGCCCTGGCGCTGCGGTGCCAAGATAGGGATATGGGTTCCATCTATCGCCCCCCCCACAGTTAGGGAATCCTATTGCAGCAAAGCCATCCACTATGGCCTGCACGTTTCCCAGAGTCACAACCTTTCGTAGCAGCAGCTTAGTGATTGCTTTGGCTACTTGCATCACAGCAGCCCCCACAGTAGATTTTCCAACTCCAAATTGATTCCCGACTGACCGGTAGCTGTCTGGCGTTGCAAGCTTCCACAGGGCTATCGCCACTCGCTTCTCTACTGTGAGGGCTGCTCTCATCTTGGTATTATGGCGTGTCAGGGCAGGGGCAAGCAAGTCACAAAGTTCCATGAAAGTGCCCTTACGCATGCGAAAGTTTCGCAGCCACTGGGAATCGTCCCACACCTGCAACACAATGCGGTCCCACCAGTCAGTGCTTGTTTCCCGGGCCCAAAATCGGCGTTCAATGGATAGAATCTGCCCCATTACCATCAGGATCTCCAAAGCGCAGGGGCCCGCGGTTTGAGAGAATTCTGTGTCTACGTCCTCATCACTGTCATCGCCGCGCTGCCGTATCCGCCTTCTCCTCGCCTCGGATTGAAGGTCCTGGTTCACCATAGACTGCACGAGAGTGCGCGAGGTATTTAAAACATTCACGATTGCGGTATGGAGCTGAGCAGGGTCCATGCTTGCTGTGCTATGGCGTCTGCACAGTTCACCAAGCAAAAAAAGGCGCGAAACGGTTGTCTGCTGCTCAGGGAGGGAGGGGTGAGGCTGTACCCAGAACCACCCGCGACAATGATTTTTGCCCCATCAGGCACTGGGATCTCAACCCGGAAATGCCAAGGGGCGGGGGAGGCTGCGGGAACTATGGGATAGCTATGGGATAGCTACCCACAGTGCAACGCTTCAGAAATCGACGCTAGCCTCGGACCATGGACGCACACCACCGATTTAATGTGTTTAGTGTGGCCGCGCGCACTCGATTTTATAAAATCTGTTTTACAAAAGCGGTTTATGCAAATTCGGAATAGTCCCGTAGTGTAGACGTACCCTCAGAGACCACATTCCTTCAAAGGGGCAACCAATGAAGACAGCCATTATTACACATGCGCCAAAAGAATGGAAGAGTCCAGGACAGCACCTATTCACTACAGTGATTGGTGCTATATGAATAAGACGGGATACAGAGGACAGCAGGGCTGAGTACATCAAATCCTGTCCCTCCATTCCTGTCCAATAATCTTCAGTTGGGAGATGAGAAAAATGGAGTAATATCACCCCAAATATAAAATAAGAAAGAAAATTCAGCAAGCCATGGGTGAATGGATATTTAAGTCAGTCTAGTGCCCCCCACCCCCAGACACAAAAAATCCGTTGCATCAAATTGACATAAGAATGCTTAACAGAATATGGATGTTTTTGATGCCAGTTATCTTTGAGCCCACTCCCAATAAGTCAGTTGCAAAATTTCTATTGACTTGTACAGAAGCAGGTCCTTAGAGTTTGCAGTTCATTGCTGGTATTATTTCAAATAAATCTGTGTATCAGAATATGTTATTTTCTTAAGCAGATGTAGTCTGTATATTGAAATAAATGTCAAGCTGTTTTCCTAATCTTTAGACAAAAATATGGCTTTCATCAGAAGCAGTTTCCTGGGTATGCATGGTCTATTTGGGATCCAGAAAGACATGTCCATAAACACAAAATGCTGTACTATGCATGTCAGGGATATTTAGCATTTTATAGATATGGTTTAAATAAAGCAAACATTCTGACTCTAGATCAGAATTTTCTGACTGGTCATAATCTGAATATTCAGTCAGACTAGCTGAATCAAGGTAGAATATACCCACAAAAATCAGACAAATACACAATAGACCAACTATGCAGTACAGCAGGGGGTCGGCAACCTTTCAGAAGTGGTGTGCCGAGTCTTCATTTATTCACTCTAATTTAAAGTTTCACGTGCCAGTAACACATTTTAACGTTTTTAGAAGGCCTCTTTCTATAAGTCTATAATATATAACTAAACTATTGTTGTATGTAAAGTAAATAAGGTTTTTAAAATGTTTAAGAAGCTTAATTTAAAATTAAATTAAAATGCAGAGCCCCCCGGACAGGTGGCCAGGACCCAGGCAGTGTGAGTGCCACTGAAAATGAGCTCATGTGCCGCCTTCGGCACACGTGCCATAGGTTGCCTACCCCTGCAGTAGAGTATTTAATATAGATCTGATCCTGCTGGGTGTTGAGCACCCTTCTTACTCCCACTGTCTTGCACTTCACAGTTTTGGGCTCTATGAAAGTACTACTTAATGCTTGTATTCAAAGGACTGCATAGGGAATGACCAGCAAGGGCTGATCTTAAAGCATTTTAGGAAAATACTTGTAGAAGAGAACTGTGTCATGGGGCTTCTCCCAATTCCAAGGTCAACTTAAACTGAAATAGAAAGAGCTGAAGCCAAGAATAGCACATCATAAAAAGAGAGGGAGGTTTCAATCACTGTCATGTTTGGTCTTCAAATGTTAATTTGTTTTGCATATACTGTGAGAAAACATTCTTGATACCAGAAAGGTTGTTAGCTAGACAAGAAGTTGATATTGCTGGAGAAGAGAGGAGACGTTATCATGGGATCTGAAAACCTTCTGGTATTACAAGAGGTGGGGGCAGAAGAACTCTGTGAAATGTAGTATCACAATCTCAGCAATGATTACAACTCCAGCAGTTATTACTGACACTTGCATGCATGCAAGATGCATGTATATTTATAGCCACAGGTCAGGGAAAACCCACTTGCTCTGGGGAGTGGGAATTTTGGAGGAGTGAACAGACAGCAGACAAGTGAAGGAGCAGAGCCTCAAGAGGAATGGAGGGTAGGGGGAGTAGGAAACTGGAAGAGAGTAAAGCGAGGGGACGCGGGAGGGGCAGAGTAAGCCACCAGATTTTTCTAGAAAGGGATAGCAAAGAAGAGGTTATTGGGGGGAGGTGCAAGTGAATATAGCCTGTGGTGGGTAGTGCATGTGTGTGACTTTCCAGGAGCACCGCTTTCTTCCCACGGGCTAGTAGGAATAGAGTTAGTGTACAAAAATCTTTCTGAGCCCCCTCTCTCAATTTAGTCTGCCTGGGATTCACAATAGATGCTACATCTCTAACACCAAAACTGATCCTTCGTTAAAAGAGAATCCATCACTGATAGACATTACGCGGTGTTGCATGCTGCCTCCACTCCCCAGAGGTGAACAGCAAGTCTGCTGGCATCTCTGGCAGCACTGCGTCCTCGATCACTCTATTACATGGCTATTCTGATGTTCTTATGGGATAAAAATAATTCAGTTGGAAACTATTTGTGTGGCTACCTGGAGATGCAAGGCTGGGTCTAGTGTTAAGGAGAGGATACCTCCTCCTAGTAGAGTCCAACTCTTTTCTAGACTTCCTGGACACAAATGAATCAGATGTCAAGGTATGGACAGACAAACATCAGAGTCTGACTGACAAACATTCCCAGGAAAACATGAAAGGTGATGCCTTCCCCTGAACAAAGGCCTGTAGGGAAGAAGCTTCCCTAACCCAGAAGTTTCTTCCTCAAACTGTGCCACCAGTGGGAAATTCCAGATCTCAATCCTTCTGCAACACTCAGAATCACAGATCTCTGAAATATTTCAACAGGTTCCCTAAGCATTCTCAACCCTGTGGCTGTGCCAGTGCTCCAGAAAATACTGGCAAAGATAACAAGAGACACGCCAGAGAGAAGCCTGCTTATCCTTTTCCTGTCTCTGTCTAGATCATGGTTCTACCCCATCCCTTCAATCCTGAACTGAGAAAGCAAGACCTAAATGCCAACGTCAATTCTGCTGTGATTATGACATGTTTTCTGTTAGGGAATCAAAATACATTTTGTTTTATTTTGTTTTTCCTGGTACAGACTGTAAAACTCCTCCCCCTCGGCTTAAGAAAATGTCAATCATAAGTTTATAAGGCAACCTGTGAAGACTTCCTTTGGTGCAAATTTTAAGGTACACCAACCTGATCATTTACAGGCACCATATGTGAAAAATAAGGGGAACTGATTCAACTGCTTTTCCCCCTGTGTAGTCATTTACCCCTGTGTGAGTGAGTGCTTAGTGGGTGTTCTACGCTACCATATCCAAATTCTCTGTTCATTCACACTGGTGCAAGCATTTTACAAGCATTCCTCACAAATGGAAACGGCTACACCATTTTTAAATTGACTACATTTCAAATGGATGGTGTCCCTCTAACATAAAGCTGAAAACTCCAACGATCATGCAAAAGCTAGTGGTTGAATGCTATAAGAATTTCCCACGAACTATGCTGGTAACAATCTGTTCTTGCTTTCGGAATGTTCTCATCTAGCCAGTAAAGTGAAATAATTAATTATTAACTAAATCAAGGAAACTATCCCCATCCCTCATATCTCTTCTGCACTTGGATTGATTTTGGTATACTTCGTAATTTTAGCTAAAAGCGGTTTCTTAATCTGTTTTTAACCAAAAATGTCTTTTCATCAATAGATGAAGCTAATGAAAACAAGGATTACTAAAACATACCAGCATAAGACACACAAGTTTTAGGACAGCATGTTCAATAGAAGAGGCCCCAATCCTGGCTCTTTGCTCTGCCAGTCAAAATGAAACAGTTTCAAAATGTCAACCACTTGAGAGTTGCCAAATGCCAAGTCCTACATAACTGGCACTTTCTAATGTAATCAAGGCTCAGTGACTGGTTAAATGCTCTCCATTACTAAAGGCAGCAAGTGTCATAATAGGAGAAACTCACTGTCTAGTCTCTAGGTTACCTACAATATAAAGACACAGTGAGAGAAAAGCAGTATGTGCATTCTAAAAGAAGGAAAAATCTATACTGCTTGGATACAGTCTGGGCACAATGCACAGATAGCAAGACGGTCTAGGGCAAAAATGTTCCATATCACTATCAGATCAAAGTAACATTTCCCATGTGTGAGGCTTTCCAGATCAAAACGCAAACCTACACTCTGCTCCTGAACGGCGTATGTTAGCTTAAATAAAACAATACAATACCAAAGAACAAAAGTAAAGACTCCAGGAGAGAATACAATGTATGTAACTCTCCACTGTAATGTGCTCTATCATTGGCCTTCCAAGTTTTTCAGCTATCCTTGCAGAGTTCATAGAAGCTTAAATTTCAATACACAAAAGTCAAAACTCCACAATTGTTAAGGGATTTTCATAACCACACCATGTAGGTAGCCAAAACAGTACCCAAGAGGTTTAGCCATACACAAAGATATTTTACAATGAAATCAGTTTTAAAGGTTACCTGCCAAAGAAAAACAATTCCCTCCCCCTTTTTGCTATTTTGTGATGTATGATAGGGCAAGGATCATGATTGTTTTTACACCCCTTAAAAATGCAGGTCTTGTCTATTGTTTTCCTTGGAAAACTATGGACAGCTGGAAGATGAGCAGGTTTAAGACAACAGATACCAAAGAAATGAAATTTGATTAAATATGAGGTAACATGATTTTTATTTTAATTGTTTAAAACTTGTATTACTTTTTAACTCCTATCCAACTCAAAAACCTAGTAAACAGATGGAAGAACAGACTTCTGCTAAAGATTCAATACAGTAACTCCTCACTTAACATTGTAGTTATGTTCCTGAAAAATGCAACTTTAAGTGAAACCATGTTAAGTGAATCCAATTTCCCCATAAGAATTAATGTAAATAGGGGGGGTTAGGTTCCAGGGAAATTTTTTTCACCAGACAAAAAACTATATATTATATAGATATACACACAGTATACATTTTAAACAAACAATTTAATACTGTTCACAGCTATGATGATTGTGAAGCTTGGTTGAGGTGGTGAAGTTAGAGGGTTGAAGAGGGAGGGATATTTCCCAGGGAATGCCTTACTGCTAAATGATGAACTAGCACTTGGCTGAGCTCTCAAATGTTAATACATTGTTGTTAATGTAGCCTCTCACACAAGGCAGCACGAACACGAGGGAGGGGAGACAGCATAGCAGACAGAGACAGAAACCCACCTTCTGTGGGAGAGAGAGATACATACTGCCCCTTTAAGTAAGCTGACCCACTCTTAAGTGCATTGTCTTTTTAAGTGGATCAGGAAGTTGAGACAGCAGCTGTTGCCCCAAGCTCTCTCTGTCCCTCTAATCCATGTCCCCCCCCCGCTCTATATGGAGAAGGGGTAAGCGGGGTGCAGGAGCAGGGGGGAAGGGGACACCCTGACATTAGTCCCCCCGCCCAGAAATCAGGAGTCTCTGGGAGCAGCTCCAAGGCAGAGGGCAGGAGGCAGCACGACCTGCCCGGCAATTGATAGCCTGCTGGGGGCTGCAGCACAGGGAACTTAGGGGAGCTGATAGGGGGGCTGCTCTTCCTGCAAGCAGTGGACAAAGCAGGCGGCTACCAAACCAAGTTAGAAGGGAGCATTGCACAACTTTAAATGAGCATGTTCCCTAATTGATTAGCAACGTAACAATGAAACAACGTTAACCGGGAAAACTTTAAGTGAGGAGTTACTGTACTCGACTCCTACAACTAAGAGCTGAGAAAGCCTCCAATCCACATCTCTGATTCTTCATACATCTTAAATTAACAGTTGGGGAAAAGGCCACAAATCAATATTTCCATCTCTCTTCATGACACCTTTAAGCACCCTCTCAAGAAAACAACCTAACACCTCAGTTGCCCACTAGTCAAAAAAAATTATACTGGAAAGTAGATGAGGATACTTTCAAGTTATCAATTTTGACAGGATGCTCTGTCACTGAGGAGAATGAGCTCTTTATTGCACATTTCCATTGCATGAGGTCTATAAAATCTTGACTGGTGTGGAGAAAGTGAATAAGGAAATGTTATTTATTCCTTTATATAACACAAGAACTAGGGGTCACCCAATGAAATTAATAGGCAGCAGCTTTAAAACAAACACAAGGAAGTACTTCTTCAGACAATACACTGTCAACATGTGGAACTTGTTGTCAGGGGATGTTGTGAAGGCCAAAACTATAATAGGGTTCAAAAAAGGTCTAGCTAAATTCACAGAGAATAGGTCCATCAATGGCTATTAGCCAGGATGGTCAGGGATGCAACCCCATGCTCTGAGTGTTCGTAGGCTCTGTTGCCAGAAGCTGGCAGTGGATGACAGGGGGTGGATCACTTGATCATTACCTGTTCTGTTCATTTCCTCTCAAGCACCTGGCATTGGCCACTGTCGGAAGACAGGATACTGGGTTGGATGGACCATTGGCCTGACCCAGTATGGCCATGCTTATACATTTCACTATATCTAAAAAAGAGCTAGTGAAGACATAGCCAGTCACAGCAAATAAGCCAGTTATGGTCATAGGTGGCATTATATTGCGCCACTCTTCCTTTCCATCATGAATTTAAGAACTCCAGAGGAAGGGTTTACAACATTTCTCTGTCTTGTTTAACTCTATTTCCATGTTGTTTGGAGAAATAATAAGTGATAAGAACTTAATGAGAGAATGTCCAATAACGCATTTTAAATCTGTAAGCAAAATTCTAACATCATATGAACCTATTTCAATTTGTACTCAAGTCAGCTGCCTTATCTGTCAAGCTATAAAAAGAAATTTTCACAAGAAAGAGATGCATGAAAAAAAAAGTTCATGTTAAAAATTATCAAGCTGGAGGAAAGCCTGTGTGCTGTAGTTAGTGAATGGAACAGAAACATACTTGATAATGGCAAATAAAAATGCAACTACACATTTTCTTACCTACATAATGAGAATCAGATGGCGTTTACTCCACTTTTTGTTGTAAAAAAATGATACTGATGATAAAGAGGAATGAAAATGTACACACTTTGTAGTTGTTTCCAAGCAAAAACTTCTTTAAATTTCAAACAGTGGCACAGACAGCTTCAGTGATTTGTAAAGGAGGCATTGTGATCTGGAAGATTTGTCCTGGGACTAGGAGTCAGGAGACCCAAGATCTAATCCCAGCTCTGGGCAAATCCCTTAGCCGTAATCCTTTCTTAATAGTACTCTGCTTACCTCACATGGACGGACAGAGACAATTTATATTTGTAAAGTTTTTTTTTATCTGTGGATGGAAGGCACAGTATAAAATAGCAAAGCTACATTATTAAAGGCCACACGGTTTTGTAGAGGTGAAGCTAGAATTAAAATTCAGATAAGTCTGGCACTCAGCCCCTTGCTCATCCACTAGACCAGGGGTCGGCAACCTTTCAGAAGTGGTGTGTTGAGTCTTCTTTTATTCACTCTGATTTAAGGTTTCGCATGCCGATAATACGTTTGAACATTTTTAGAAGGTCTCTCTCCATAAGTCTACATTATATAACTAAACTATTGTTGTATGTAAAGTAAACGAGGTTTTTAAAGTGTTTAAGAAGCTTCATTTAAAATTAAAATGCAGATCTTATCAGTTTAGTGCAGTGGTTCTTAACGTGGGGTGCGAGATGCCCTTTCTGGGGGTGTGAGACAAGCGAGATTTTTTTTAGAAGGTAAATAATTGAAAACGCAAATTAAGCACATGTATTTATTAACCTTATACATGTTTTAATTATTACTGTAATATACAACGTTTTTAAGTTTTCAAGTTTTTAAGCCCGCTGCCAGTCTGGGGTTTTCTCCACCGGCTCCTGCCAGCCAGGGTCCTGGCCGGCAGCTCCGCTCAGCCTGCTGCTGGCCGAGGGTTCTGTTCACCCAGGCTGGCAGCGGGCTGAGCGGGACCGGCACACCAGCTGGCAGCAGCGTGCCAGTAAAAAATCAGCTCTCATGCCGCAGGTTGCTAACCCCTGCACTAGACCATGTAGCCTCTGTATAAATTGCTTGGCCTCTGTCTGTATTCTCTCTCTTGGAGTGAGGCAACTATTTGAACAGTGCTCGCTAATTATAAAAGTGTACAAAGACATGGACTTTCAAAATGGTCCATTACGGAGTTCACAGACAAGCAAGAGTTTCAAAAGCAATCTCAAATGCCTCCAAAATTAAACAAGTAGCCTTCCTAGAAATATAGAAAGAAACTATTTCAAAGGGCTAATGAAGAATCACATGCACCTAGATTTTCTGGCTCAAGCTGATTTTGAGATACAATGTCCCACATTAAAAAAAAAAACTTGCAAAAATTAAAATGTGAAAGCCCTCTACTATTCAAAACTCCCATAAAGCTTTCTATCTAGTTAATCTCTGCTTTGGCCAAAAAACAAAAAAATAATCTGGTGGCAAGAGACCACAAAACAAGAGAGAAACATCACTTGGACTGGAATGGTCTGAAACAGTGTGTTGGGAGGTGATGGTAAGAATAACTTATAAAGGAAATTTAGTTACTACCATAACAATGGAGAGGCTGCAAGGCCATTTCTCCATTTTGCTATACCAGTTTTGTACCAGTGTGATTCCACTGAAGTAAAAGGAGTCACACTGGAGTTAAACTGGTGTAATGGGGTAGAGAATCAAGCCCTATCTTTAGATAATACTTTACAGCTGTTAATATTATGCTTTTATGATATGAGTCTGTACAAAACCAACAAGTATTTCTAGCATTTGGATTCCCTGGCAATGCTTTAGGATTTCCCATCAATCTGGATGATATGTACACAGTACAATAGTGACACCCCCTCTCCTCCCCCCTCCCCACCCCATAATGGCTACAGTTCCTATGGGAGTCCCAATCCCTGTACTGGTTCTAAAATTCCAGTTCCCCATTTGTCATGTGGGGTAGTAATACTTCCCTACCTCTCTGAGGTACTTTCATTCACCAAGAGAGAGGCTATATATACACACACACACACACACACACACACACACACACAGAGTACCAGAGTAAATCAGGGGTAACTCCACTGAACATAATGGAGCTGCCTCTGTGTAAAGTTAGTATGAGATAAGAATAGTCCATGTATATCTGGAAGCCCACATATTCACCCTTTTGTGTGCAGAGCCTGGGATTTCTGTATTTCTAGGGCACTTCTCTACATCATTCTAGCTCACCGCCCCTTGTGATCTATAGTATACATATTTCCAGATACAGTGGTTGCCGTTAAAGAGAAAGCATTTAACAGTTATTATACAGAGGTATCTGAGATACGAGTATTTCCCTACATTTAGAATGAGAAACAACTGTAGACAAATGATCACTTTTAATGGTAACCACTGAAGGTAAACTGAGGCACCAAGTGGTTAAATGAGTTGTCCAATTTCCTCAAGAAATCAGTGGCAGATCTACAAAGTTACCCCAAAACTCAGGACCCCCAGGCATCTGCTCTAACAAGTATGCATTTGTCTCTCAAATCTCCCTGCCCCAGACTATGCACATAAAACAGGAAGAGTTCGTTATACCAGGCCTCAACTACCATACTAATTAGCTCCTTCTCTGATGTACAGCATGTCATTATTATTGCTTACAGTGATCACCACATTAATGCCATGTTTCACCATGAAGATACTGTACAAATCACATCACAAATCTCATCACACAATCTACGCTAACAGCAACATGGTGGTGATAAATAATCCTGTACAGACTCAGAGAACTTAGTGTTTATCCAGAGATAATGAATACATTAGCTAAGAAATTCTGCCTAGATAAATCTTTAGATAAGAACACAACAGTGTTCTTAAGGAACAGAGAAAGACTGCTTTGGATTGAACCCAACATGGCAACGTTTATTCATGTGATTGCTCCTGTTAATTGAGGCCTACATTTTCAGAAATGGCCTCTAAATGTTAGGTGTCCAATTTGAGACACCGAAGTCCTGATTTTCACCCACCATCCAGTTGTGTAGGGGGTGAAGTTGTGGGGGCTGCACACCTCTGAAAAATCAGTGCCAAGTGGTTCAAATCCAGTGGCCAAAAAGTATGGCACCCAAAATTGGCAGACACTTTTGGAGATTTTCCCTAAATGGGGAGGAAAATCATCACCAGACACTCCTGTCTTTCCTCTGCCCTGTCCTAATACCATATCTGCTGTCTGAATTCTCTCCTATTCCTCACATTCATCTTTTCTGTCCTTTTCTCTCTCTCCCACCTCAGATACAATATCTACCTTTCAAGCAGCATCACTAAAAGCGGAGTCAAATTTAAGGAGCTATACCATGCTGAAAATATATCACATCCAGTGGTCCCTCCCCTCTCATTTTCCTGTGGAATTTTCTTTTCAATCCTGTCTTGTGTTTCTATATTTTGGTCCATTTTGTCATAGATTATTATATCGTTCAGCACCGTCTCCCTTGGGCTCCTCCTGACACAGGGAGATTTCTAGTTGCCATAAAGCTGACATAGCTCATTTTACACATACACAACCGCCACAGCCGGTAGCATGTCAAGGCGGGGATGGAGTCTAACTCTGTTGACTTCAGTGGAGCTACACCTGATTGACACTTGTGAAAGTGAGAGGAACATCAGACCCACCATATTTAAAGCTCAGCACGGCTGAGCCTCATGAATTATAAATGCTAAAAGCATGAGTGCATTCTGCCCAGGAGTAGGAGCACAGTGGAAATTAGATCACGGCAGTGTGCTGTTTCGGGAGAATATCAGACACAGCAGAGTGCTATATAAATACTAATTACTACTACTATTAGAAATATTGCCATAGCATATGTGCTTTATGACACTGCCTTGGAAAAACCTGGGAATTAAAAAAATCATTATAACCTAAATCTTTTTATACTGACTTATTTCTCCCACAATATGTGGCCAAGACTTTCAAAAATAGGAACGTTAGGTTAGGATCCTAAATCTATATTTAGACACCTTCCCAATTTTCAAAAGTGTCAAGGATTGAGCAGTTCTTACTGAGCTAATGGTCTTAGTTTCTCTTTGGCAAACCCTCAATCAATTCTGGCTAATCTTGCTCTGTAACTCTCATCCTGACACCCTGAACTATTTTTCTTTTGCTGTGTTTTCTTAATAAGAACAACCATCTTCTATTTTCAAGTTAATGATGATGCACAGCTGAACATTGTCTCCAAATATGGCAATTTAGCTAACCTTTCACCTAAGGTATGCACTGTTTACTGCTATGAAGACAACACACTTCTATTCTGACTGCTGAAGGCTGACTCCTACACACACGTTTGTGGCAGTGCAATGGTGGATATTGGTGACAATGAAATCTCTCTTTCGGGTACCAATTAGCAACATCCTAACATCTGAACATGGATTCATCAGCACTGTGCCTAGCACTGATCAGTGGAGAGGGTGGCCCATATCAGTATCTGAGCATTCACCATCCTTAAATACTTATCCTTCATTCCATCTAGTCATCCATTCATGCAGCACAAATTTACTTGTCCAGGAAAGGCAACCCCCAATGTTGGGTGACTATAAATCATCAACTTCTCATGCACCTATATCTGTGCCTTTTTCTAGCCCTTCCCCTCCCCTTCCCCACTCCACCCCACCCACTGCCATGCACTGAACAATCTCTCCAATCTCTGTTTGCCAACTCACCAACCTTCTCTACATTCCAGCCTATTGGGAGGGAACTCAGGTTGTATTTAGGCTGCTTGTTTATAGTATAAAATGCTGATATTCCTAAGGCCAGACAATGTGCTTGGTCCTGTACAAGACACAAAAGATGAAGACAATCTCTGACCTGAAGAGTTATTAATCAGACAGACAATCTCAGAGAAGGCAGAGAAAGCATAAGAGCAGCCGGCATCCATCCCTGAGAGCCTAAACAAAATCCAGATCCACCCCCAAAATCTTTTAGAATGGCAGCACAGTCATACACCCCCTGGAAGAGGAGTTTAGATTGTGAAAACTTGACAGTGTCATCACCCACCACTCTAAGACACATCAACCTCATAAGTACCAGAAGGACCTGTCATTCATCCTAACCAATCTCATGTAGTAACAGGATACCTTATCACCTGACTTTATGCTTTAATTTCCTTGATTGATTTTAATGGATTTCATACAAAAGCTTCAATTGCTGGATTTAATCTGTATGGTGTAATCTTTTTACATAAAACTGCTTGTCGTGATAAAATCATATCAAGCGACTTCTTCCAACACAGCATCTCAGGAGTGACTCTCCCCCCACACATGCACACAGGGCAAAATATGTCTGGAAGGTACAAATAAAATCACAGTTGAAGTACGTGTGCTTCAAATCCTAGCATACATTAATTTAGAACATGACAGCCAAAAACCACAGAATCATAGAAATGTAAGATTGGAAGGGACTTCAGCAGGTCACCTAGTTCAGTGTCCTGCACTGTGGCAAGATTATGTATTATCTAGACTAGGGGTCGGCAACCTTTCAGAAGTGCTGTGCCGAGTCTTCATTTATTCACTCTAATTGAAGGTTTCGCATGCCAGTAATACATTTTAATGTTTTTAGAAGGTCTCTTTCTATAAGTCTATAATATATAACTAAACTATTGTATGTAAAGTAATTAAGGTTTTTAAAATGTTTAAGATGCTTCATTTAAAATTAAATTAAAATGCAGAGCCCCCCGGACTGGTAGCCAGGATCCAGGCAGTGTGAGTGCCACTGAAAATCAGCTCGCATGCTGCCTTCGGCACCCGTGCCATAGGTTGTCTACCCCTGACCTAGACCATCCCTGACAGGTGTTTGTCTAATTTGTTCTTAAATCCTCTAGTGATGAAGAGTCTACAACCTCCCTAGGTAATTTGTTTAGGAAGTTTTTCCTAATGTGCAACCTAAATCTCCCTTGCTGCAATTTAAGCCCATTGCTTCTTGTTCTATCCTCAGTGGATAAGGAGAACAATTTATCACTCTGCTCTTTATAACCACCAATGTACTTGAACACTTTTATATCCACCCTCATCTTCTCCAGAGTAAACAAATCCAATTTTTTCAATCTTCCCTCATAGGGCATGTATTCTAGACCTTTAGTCATTTGTGTTGCTCTTCTTTGGACTTTCTCCAATATGTCCACATCCTTCCCAAAGTGTGGTACCCAGAACTGGACACACTACTCCAGCTGCGGTCTTAGTGCAGAGTAGAGCGGAAGAATTACTCCTCTTGTTTTGCTTACAACATTCCTGCTAATACATCCTAGAATGTTTGCTTTTTGTGCAACAGTGTTACATTATTGACCCATATTTTGCTTGTGATCCACTTAACCCCCAGATCCTTTTCTACAGTACTGTACTCCTTTCTAGGCTGTTATGTCCAAATTTGTATGTGTGCAATTGATTAATCCTTTGTAAGTATAGTACTTTGCATTTGTCCTTATTGAATTTAATCTTATTTATTTCAGACCATTTCTCCCATTTGTCAAGATCATTTTGAATTCTAAAACCATGCTTGAAAGTGCTTGCAACCCCTCCCAGCTTGGTATTGTCCACTAACTTTATAAGTGTACTCTCTATGCCATTATCCAAATCATTTATGAAGATAATGGAGAGAACTGGACCCAGGACAGATCCCTGTGGGATTGCATTCCATATGCCCTTCCAGCTTGACTGTGAACCATTGATAACTACTCTCTGAGTACAGTTCTCCACCAACTTGTGCATCCACATTAGAGTAGGTTCACTTAGGCTATATTTCCCTAGATTGCTTATGAGAAGATCATGTGAGATGGTATCAAAAGCCTTACTAAAAAAGATTTATCACATCTACTGCTCCCCCCCATTCACAAGGCTTGTTACCCTGTCAAAGAAGGATAGTACAGTAGAACCTCAGAGTTATGGACACACCTCAGGAATGGAGGTTGTCCGTAACTCTGACATGTTCATAACTCTGAACAAAGCACAATACTGACTCCAGATCCAGCAGCTGACACACCAGGCCAGACTTCCGCAGCAACTGAGCTCCCTACTCAGCACCAGCATGAGTTTGCAACGCTTGTCTCCCTCCCAGCAGGGTGTATGCGTTTGTGTAAGCGGCTGCCCCATGTGGAGGAGGGGGAACAGGCAGCCTAGATGTGCCTACCTTTAAGATGCAATACAGGCACAGTACAGTATTTGCTGCTTCTTTTTTCCCCCCTCTCTCTGCTGCTGTCTGATTGGTTACTTCCGGTTTCACATGGTGTCTGGCTGACCGGTCAATCTGTAACTCTGGTGTGTGTATCTTTGAGGTTCTACTGTAGGTTGGTTTGACATGATTGGTTCTTAAATAGGCTGTGACAGGTAAAATATGCCATGTAAGCCTCACTAACTGTCTCAGAAGCAGGGGCGGCTCTACGTTTTTGGCCGCCCCAAGCAGTCATGCCCGGGAGGCGCCCCGGAGCCGCGGGAGCAGCGGACCTCCCGCGGGCATGACTGCGGAGGGTCCGCTGGTCACGCGGCTCGGCTGGACCTCCCGCAGCTGCGGACGGTTTGCAGGTCTGGCTGCTCTGCTTGAGCTGCCGCAGGCATGCCTGCGGGAGGTCCAGCCGAGCCGCGGGACGAGCGCCCCCTCCGCAGTCATGCCTGTGGCAGGTCCGGTCGTCCCGGGGCTCCGGTGGACCTCCCGCAGGCATGACTGCGGCAGGTCCACCGGCCCAGCCTGCCGCCCCCCCGGGAAAGGGCCGCCCCACGCGCGTGCTTGCCGCGCTGGGGTCTAGAGCCGGCCCTGCTCAGAAGTAGATGTTCAGAGCCTCTCCTCAGCCATTCTAGCCTCCACCCAGATCAAACATCCACCCCACCCCCCTTCACATTAAAGAAGTCCCAGGCTCATCTCTCTGTTTTGGGCCACACAGGTACATTACCCGACTTATAGCTAGCACCTACTAGCACCACAAAATGGAGTCTGTGTCCATCTATGATTCAGTATAATTCTATTCCCTCCACTGCCTCCTTTGGGGGGGGTGGAAAGCTTCATTAACAACCAGTTAAATCAAGTGTGAAGTCCATCCCTACAAGCCCTTAAAAACCAGGAAATATCCAATTAAAAGATCTTTAAACATGTCCTAACACTCACACATCACATTACCAGTTCATGGTGACTAACCCTCCACCAGTTAACTCCCAAACACGTCCAACATAGTAAAAATCAAACAAACTACACACCAAATATCCTGAACTCACATTGTAATGCCAAAACTAAATGCTGACCTCCACAATGTTACCATGTATGTACTATAGACATCTGAACACTAGTGTATGAGGTGATATCTGTATTTGTGTGGGAAGAACGAATGATGGTTCAGCCTTACACAGCAAGGAACTGGACAGAAAAATGTAAGTTTTAAAACATCCACTATTTGTTCCCAGACATCAGGGCCAGTTCTGGGATTCTGAGGAGGAGCCACAGATGATTCTCCCTTCGTTACACTCCCCCTTTGCAGCTAGGTATTCTGATATTATGGTGAAGAGTGTGGCATAAATGCTTGGACAGAATTTAACTGGCTCATTCTAAATACAAGGGTGGGAAAGACACTTGTACAGCAGTGATAAGGGCGAGAGAGAGAGAGAGAGAGAGTGGCAATCTTTGTACCACACTCCAGACCCTTTACTCGAGGAGATTGTGGTTCCCAGGAGTTTGTGCTGGGATCCATGCAAAGTTGCCAACATTTTCAAGAGCCAATTCTCCAAATAAGCCTTGGTTATAGGGCTCATCTGCTGAAGGGCTGTGGATGAATTCTGATAAATTTTAGGTTCTCTGTCTTTTTCCCTCTCTGCAAATATTTAATTACAGAAGCCAAAGCACCAAGAAATATTAATATCACAAGTGCTCAAAAACAGCCATCACATTTTCTTTTACTGCAAACTTACAGAGACAGAGGACACTGGCCAATGAAGTACAATAAAATAAGGGAGCCTGCATTCATTACAATTCACTTAACCTAGGACACAGCTTCTCTTGCTTGTTGTCCTTTTTCTTTGTCCATCTTTTCTTACACCTTCAGCCTCAGATTAACTCCGTCCTTCTCCACCCCATTCTTCTTCCCATCCTTACACAGGAGGTTTCTCTGTTAGTGTTCCTCTCTCTCCTTTTTTTTGAGAAACCAGCATCTCTTTCCCTCCCCTTCCTTGTTCCATTTACCGCCAATATACACCTCCTTCCATGTTATGTTGCCTTTTCTCTGCTCCCCTTCTTCTCTTCACTGCGTCCCCTTTGCTTTCTACACTCATCTCTCTGGCCTCTTGCTCCTCCCGTACTCCATTGGTTCTCACTGGTTTCCCCACCTCACACTCTTTTACTCTCTAAGGTCTCTGCAGTGGTGCCTCTTCCCCCCTTTCCCTTCCTCCTTCACAAGGGACCTGCTTCTGCTGTTGAAGGTGATGGGAGGAGAGGTTCCCTTTTTCTCTGCCCCCACCCACAATTGCTTCCTCGAGCCCTCGGAAAGTGAGGTGCCATTGCTGTTTAGAAGGTGCAAGAGAAGCCAGAACATCCTCTCCTGTCGTCTCCAGCAGTCTGCTGCTGCCCCTACTGAGTGCAGGGTGGGAGGGACAGTGGGCCAAATCTCTAGTAGTTAGACTAGGCAGGAGGTCTATGGAGGAAAGAGGGGTGCCATCATTTGTGAGCTGTCACCACACTGGGCCAGGTTTTTAGCAAATTTTACATGATATGCTTGCTTAAAATCCATGTAACTTATGTCTCCCCTGTCTTAGTTCTTTTTGGCTTCTCCACTCATTTTCCCTCCTGGTTATCTTTTCTGTATCTCTTTGCCACTGCCTAATTTTCCCATGTTTATTACTTAAAAACAAATGCAAAGCATTTAGCTTGTTTCCTCCAAGTTTATTCATCCGTCCTCCAGGAAAATTCACTTTCTAATACTGGCTTTCTTTAGCGGCTTGTTTCCCCTTCCACAAGCTTCTCTCCTCTATTCTGGGCAACTGCTATGCTTAGCTTCCATCTCTCCCCCTTGTCAGGCTTCTCTTCTCTTTGCTCAGTCATGCCGCTCTGACTTTCTATCCCCTCTGCGTTCCTCTTTCCCTCATATTGTCTTTCGGTCTTCCCAATCCTTCGCCCTCTTTATAATGAAATGTATTCATTTTTTAAATCCCCTGCCCTAGCCTTATTTGTGCTGGAAGGACAGGGGACAACATGCCAGCTGCTAGACAGATTCAAACTAGAGTAGGAACGGAATAATCTCGCTTCATGCCACAGTCAAAATAGCAGTGTCAGATGAATATCACATGCAGATTCACTCAGCTACAAAGAACAAGAAAGGATATTTCCATAAAAAGCATGGGCCGAAGTATCAAAGTCAAAATATACTTGACTGTGGGGATGCATCAGTATCCCTGCCCTCCCAAGCCCCATAGCCCAACTGCAAAGTTAAAACAACACTGACAAATCATTAGGATCTTCCAACTCGTTCACGCTAATTTCGTTTTGGATGTGCTTGTGATGAAGCTGCAGTTCTGCCTCTACTTGTCTCTGTCTGTCCACTGCAAAAGTAACCAACTGATGGTTGCGAGCCTCTAGGAAACCTTCCTGCACTTCAAGGTTATACCTTCAGTTCATTCACTTGAGAAACAGGGGAAGATCTTCCTCTCTCTGGCCCAAACCTAAGTTTCACTCTTGATGCCTCTCCCTCAAAATGGTTGATCTGGTGGCAGCCACTGCCATACACAAATTATACAGGTAATATAAAATAATTTAGTGTTGCCGCACTCTCAACAAAAAAGGTCTAATTTTGAGCACATAGGGCTTGATTCTCCAAACCCTTACTCATGTGTGTAGGGAGGACAACTCATGTGAGGCTTTACAGCTGACACATTACAGTGAGGACAAAATTAAAATGTGATACTACAGGAATTCTACAAATGTAAAAACTGAGTGTACTTGGATATAAATTATTAATATTACACTTATAATTTACTATCTAAGGCCTCTCGGATGGTTTCATATATGCTGCTGCTATTAAATAACTGGTCCCAGTCAAAGACTGCAGCATAAAAGCTACGATGGAGCTTAGCTGTGGAACAGGACAGGATGGGGGAGAAGGGGTTTTAGAATCGAACTGAAAATCCCTTTATACACTTATTCACAAACAGAACACTCTGCAGAATCCACTTGCTGGTGGCAGTATTTGAGAAGACAGTGTTCTGTTCATGCCAGATCAAAAGAATAGCAAGCTGTGAAAATAAATATAACTTCAACATTTGGTAAACAAAGTAGCCAGGAAGAATTTAACATGATACTAATTTGCTTCATTTAAACAGTGTTAGTGGAAGAAATAAAATGGTAGTTCTATAATTTATGAATTTAAAATAACTCTATTTTAAAATATGTTGTGGAATGTTTTGCTGGCTTGATCCTGAAAGGTGCTGACCATCCAGAAAATACTCATTAAGTCGGGGGCTGTAACAGGTGTTCACCATGTCTCAGACACTAAATTAATGCCTTGTGATGGCCTTTAAAAAATTTTGTTGTGCTAGGCCCCCTTCACCAAATGCAGGTAGGCTAGTCAGGAAACATTCTCCATGGCTCTCAGTCTCAGAGTTCTCAGCCCAGAGAGCAAAGAAGCAATTTCCCTTAACGGAGTTTAAAATAGAAATATGAAACTTGCCAAGATGATTTGAAACTATTGGCAGATGGGGGAAATATTTCTGGATCTGCATCTCGTAACGTTTGGCAGGGAGTGTGACTAGAGAACAGCTGACTTTTACTGCAATGACATTATTAATTCTAGTTTTCTTGCCAAACTGAGCGCCATAATTGAGCCGTTGCAATATCTCTTTCATTAAGTAGTTCATGCAGGCCCGTTAAACTGACCATACAGTAAGTAATTTAACTGCCCCATGCCTACCAAAAAGGTCAGCTTGAGTCCAGCCAAGCTTTCAGCTGATTGGCCCTTATATAGTAGCTCCTTGCAAAGAGAGTTTGGCAATTAGGAGGCATCATGTTCTACCTACCTCATCAGTGGTTGAATCAAGACCATGCTCAACATTCTTCCTGGCTTTTTGAGACCACCACCACCATCATGAAATAGTCCTTCAGGCCTACTGACATATTGGTTATAGTCTAGATGCAACTAAATTGCATAAAATTAGCTGCAGGCTGAAATGTCTTTGCTTTGGATAATTTCTAGTAAAAATGTTGTTTTAATCAAAGTCAGGAGAAGGGGGAGGGATAGCTCAGTGGTTTGAGCATTGGCCTGTTAAACCCAGAGTTATGAGTTCAATCATTTAGGGATCAGGGGCAAAAATCTGTCTGGGGATTGGTCCTGTTTTGAGCAGCGGGTTGGACTAGATGACCTCCTGAGGTCCCTTCCACCCTGATACTCTATGATACTGTAAATCTACATATATGTTTGCAAATGTATCAGTTCAGTTCCAAGAGATATTCTGGTGACTAAACAAATCTTATGTAGTTAAGCACACAAGTCAGGAAATGCAAACACTGAGAAAGTACACCTTTAATGCTTACTAATTTGTGGCCCAATTCTGCAGTCACTTACACAGATGGCTAACTTTACTCACATGAGGTGAATGGAACTACCCACAGGAGTAAAGGGTTTGCAAGGTGAAATCCTTGACAGAACACTGATATGTTCCCCTTTCCAAAATTGCCACTGTAATCCATACACTTCAACTCACTATTCCAGTCCCATACAGTTCTACCCTTCTTCACCCTCCCCCTCTGCCCAGTTCCTGATGTTCTACCCAGCTCCTTAGAGAATCAGCATGGATTTACTGGTTCTACCCAGCTAGTCCTCTGCCAGACTAGTAGAAACAGGGTGAAAGGCAGCTCAGATGATGCTTCCCCTCAGGCAGAAGCTCCTGCAGGACTCTCTACATTTGTGGGCCCGTGAGCAGTGTTGTGCTGCCAAGGTGGGATTTATGCCTTGTGACAAGGTGTACCAACCCTGCACTGGGCCAACAGGGCTAGACCAATCACTGTGAGCCCAGGAGGCCACACCCCCTCACCCATGCTGTGCTTGCTCCAGGTGGAAGGGACACACACAAGAAGGTAGCTCAGCTCAGTCTGGCACTGACGAGGAGGAAGGACATGTGCTGCAGGCTCCTGCTGAGGCACCTGCGACTCTCCAAGCCATTGGAATCGCTGACCCAGACTACGCTGCCAGGGACCTGCCGACTGCAGAGACTGATGGGGCTGCCAAGCTGCTGCCAGCTGAAGAGATGCCCAAGATGCACTTTGTGGTAGAAAGTGACCCAGGGAATGTAGTAGAAGCCGATGCTTAAACCCTTAATGGGGAATTTCCTGGCTTCACGGGGCACTGGGTCAGAACCCAGTGGAGTAGGGTTGGCCCAGGTTCCCCTACTGCCCACCCACATTTGCCACTAAGTGTGGCTACTGCTTGTTTGCTCTGCTCTGCCAGGGGTCCCAAGTCCTCCTTGTAGTAATTGCCTGATCCCACAGAGCCTCAAGGACGTGCAGGGTCCCCCATCACACACTTATGCTTTGATTGTTTTCCGGCAGACTACCTATCCAGGTGAGTTCCAGCATTAACAATTACATGTCACTCACTGTTAGTTGCTGTAATAATTCTACAACCCCATTTAATTCTCAGATAAGCTTAGTAAAACTAAACAACCCCTTAAACAATAGAGTTCGGACAATGATACAGCGACCTGATCCCACTGAAGTCAATAGAAAGACTCTTGTAGACTTCATTTGGCTTTGGATCAGGCCCATAATGATCTTATTTGGACACCCTGGTGTGGATGCATTGTCCCAGCAGTTTCTACACTAACTAATGGAGTATACTCAATATTATCTATTGCCAGAACTAAAAATTGTACTTGTTTTAATGTCTGTCACTGGGGTTGCAAAAGCAGAGACTGCTGCAATGAGACCATCCTGTTTCATCTCTTTCTGTAACTTTATCCTGCACTATTCATGAAGATTTTTGTATTTAGAATTACTTTCAAATACTCTGCAGTAACATGACACTGTGTTCAAACTAATATACTGGCCTTTCCTCATGTTTTGCAGGATAGTTCAAGTACCATTGTGTGTAACAGGCTTAACTTCTTCATTATAATGATTAAAATTAAAGCTGCAATAGGAATTAATATCAAATGGAAAACTGGAGCAGAGCAGAATACAATAGCCAGGATGCAGCGCATCCAGGCTGCTGGGAGTGGTGAGATATTTGCTACTACTTCAAAATGAAAAATCCCTCCATCACCTTCCTTGGGGATGGAGGCAGAAAGGCCACCTATATGAAGCAAGTGATGGCTGAAAGAATGTAAATCTAGTGTGGCATCTGTTGGCTTGGTTTTGTATCGATCCTGTATGGAGATTTCTTCTCATGTTGTAAATCTTGTGATATGCATGATTCACAATGCTGGAGGGGTAAGTGGGAGCTCTAAAGGAACTTAAGTGTATGCTTTATGGAGACTGCCACAATACCACCTCAATTCTGGGCCTGAAATTTCCCTACTGACATGTCAGGCATGAATAATGGGTCAAGTCAGATGGAAGCTGTTAAACTACTAATTTCTGGGAAGGAGTCTTTCAGAAATGAAAAACAGTAGTTAGGAGACTGGATATTCCCTAATGTAACTCATGCTGAATTAAGAGACACCTTTAATGCCTAATCATAGCTTCTCTAAACTAGCCCAGACTCTTCTGGATAGCCCAGCACAGCCTTGGCTATCTGTGTTACAATGGATAAACTTAGGTTATGCTGCCAGATCACCAAAAAGGTGTAAGATTTTGTCATCAGGTCCTTCCATTGCTTAGCTATTGAAGACCGCATGATCCAATGGGAAAAATATTGGACCAGGAGCCAATGGACACAGGTTTTATTTCTGCCTCTGCCACTGATTTTCTGAGAGATTTTTGACAATTGAGTTCACCTCTCTATGCTTCAGATTCCTCGTCTGTAAAATAGTCATAATAATCTTCATCCACCTTTGTAAAGGTCTTTGAAACCTACAGGTGAAACACACTATGTACCTGCTAAATATTGTTGTTATTGCTCATATCTTTCTCTTGCGGTTTATTTCACTTGCAAGATGGCTGACCCATTTTCTCCTTGGGAAACTTGAGTAGAGGAAGCACGGAATAATTTCTGCCTTGAAAACTCCCACTTATTACTAAAACTACCCCAAGGAAGAATCCATTTAGTCTTCAGTCAAGTAATGCATTGTTTTCCCTAGTGAAGTTTAGCAACAAGCCTTAAGGAATCCTGGTTCTAGGTGTCTGGAGGAGAAACAAGACAACATCAGTCCTCACAGCTTTCCTCTGAACGCTAACTTACATTGTGTAAGAAGTGAAGACGCCACAGTACAGCTACGCTTGCCACATAGAAACAGGGCACCCAGATAAACTCTGATTTAAGTATTGCTGCCTGTACAGTGTAAGAATGCCATTCTCCTTGGTTTAAATTCTCTGGAGAGAAGAAATACATTTCAAAATAGAGCTCTGAGTGTGCTCGAAGGATTCCTAAGAAATACTGTAAGATGTTCCTTTAGTTATACACAGACAAATCCTCTGAATACAGAGTAAAAACCACATGCTCATTCTGCAGAATTCATCTCTGTGTTCATACTTAAGGGAGAACAACAGGGCTATCTTGCCTCGGCTAGGAATTAGCACCAGCCTGCTGGTTTTCACTGAAATTGCATTCCACAAGATTACCCTTTTCCTTCTATTTTCTGTATTTCTTAAGAACATGAGAAAGGCCGTACCGGGTCAGACCAAAGGTCCATCTAGCCCAGTATCTGTCTACCGACAGTGGCCAATGCCAGGTGCCCCAGAGGGAGTGAACCTAACAGGCAGTGATCAAGTGATCTCTCTCCTGCCATCCATCTCCATCCTTTGACGAACAGAGGCTAGGGACACCATTCTTACCCATCCTAGCTAATAGCCATTTATGGACTTAGCCACCATGAATTTATCCAGTCCCCTTTTAAACATTGTTATAGTCCTAGCCTTCACAACCTCCTCAGGTAAGGAGTTCCACAAGTTGACTGTGCGCTGCGTGAAGAAGAACTTCTTAGTCTTTTCCTTGAATAAACCTTGCTTTTCAGAGAGAGAGAGCATTGTGTCTTGTGTGTGACCAAATAAACCTCATTATTATTAATTAACTATTGGTTAACTGATGCCTGCTATGCTAGACACTTACATACCAAAAGGGCTGGCTCTGTCCCAAAGAGCTTATATAGTTCTGCCATCAGCTTCTTAGCCCATTTCACTTTACCTAAAATTAAGAAACTAACTTATACATTACGGCTGCTAGGGAATGTAGCCCAAATTTGGAGATAAGCATCACCTTAAGAAAGAAAAGCTATGGAATTTTAGATTCCTGGACTTGACACCTAATTCATCTGCTGACTCACTATGTGACACTGGGCTAGTCAAGTCACCCTCTCAGTTACCTGGATATACTACTACTTGCCTACTTCACAGGGAGTGAGGTGTCTGATGTTTGTAAACCCCTCAGACCCTTGGGTGAAAAGGTAATATCATAAAGTACAAAGGATTTTATTAATCACCATACCATCCAGCTAGATTCATTCACAGCCTCATATGCCTTTGGTAAGAGGCCTATGAGACCATGAATTAATCTAGCTGAATGGCAGAGTTGTGAATATGCCGGTGTGCAGCAGACTGTACTCAGGGGGAATAAACAGTACATTGAAAATGATTGTATCATTGATTTTTTTCCCCAAAACTTGGGAAAGAAACAGATATCTTACCATGTGCTGACTAAACAAGTGTGGTGCAACCGATGATCTACTGTTGAAAAATCAAATACCGTAAGTTGATAAAAACAAATCCCCATTTTGGTGCAGTAATAACCTGTGCGCTTCATGTCCACTTTAAATAAGATGCCTTCTGTTACAGCCTCTCAGAATCCAAGTCAGAAACGTATACTTTGATCACTCCATCTTCCCTTCTCCTCCACCAATGAAGGATTTTTATAGAGGATATTTTCCAGTGCTTTCTCTAATTCATTTTTAATTGAGCCACCTAATGTGGTTTCCACTATTTGCCTCGTGATTACTGTAAAAAAGGAAGGAAGGAACTAAAAATAATCTATAAAAATCAAACTTCAGTTAGAACAGTTAATATCATGTAAAACTTCAAGGGACCATGGAACCTAGAAATAGATAAATATTACAAGAGCTATCTAGTGAAAATGAAATATGTTAGGAGGTTGATAGTAACATTTTATTGTTTTGTTTTTTACAAGGATTGGATCTGTCCAAGTACATTTATGAGGAGGCAGCTCAGGATTAATTTCTGGACAAATGAATCCTTCCTCAGTGACAAGTAGTAAATGGCGATTCCATCACTGTAGCAGAAATTTACAGAGGCTATTTGCTCATTAAATCAGAAGGAGTCTCTGGGGCAGAATTGTTTCTTAGTTGATCTTCTAACACTCTTCGGAAGAAGCAGCCCCAGTATTAGAGGAAGCCTAAGTATTCCTTTGATAAAAGTGGCAATGGCTCCAATCTAACTATAATGCAGTAATTTCACTGATTCTGAAAATGGCTAAAAGCCTTCAGTAATGCTCTTGTTAGGAACAGACCGGTGTCTCTAATAAATACAGATTGTAAATCACTTTCCAAAAGGTATTATCCTTCAGATTAAATTAAGGTTTGGCTCAACTAATCCAAAGAGATCAGATGGGTTTTGCGCAGAGGGAGGCTTGTAGCAGAACATTTTAGGAAGGTATTATGTTTAAATCCATTATCCTAAATATATTTCTGAGCCACCCTTTTTGATCTCTTCACTGCAAAGATGCATTTGATTGCAAAAAACAGCTACCTATGCATCTGGTACATTTCTTGATCAGGAGAATAAACTATACAAATGACAGAAACACTACAGCAGATGCTGTTCATATCTATCTTTATATCCTCTTAAAGAATGGAGGACTGGAAGGGAAGCTGACCCTTGGTCTCATCAACACCATTTAATTAGCTGTTGAGCCTTTGACACTAACTATGGATAAGAGAGAATTCAAGGGTTAAAGGCAATAGAGAGTCTGAGTGAGTTATAGCCCATGAAAGCTTATGCTCAAATAAATTTGTTAGTCTTTAAGTTGCCACAAGTACGCCTATTCTTTTTGCGGATACTGACTAACACGGCTGCTACTCTGAAACCTGAGCATAAACTGAGTTCCTAAACATAAAGGATGAAACCCTGGCCCCAGTGAAGTTAATGGCAAAAAACTTACATTTATTTAAGTGAGAATACGATTTCATCCAGGAGGTTTTACTCTCAGGGTCTAAAGCAGCATGCAGTTAGCCACATGTGTAACTATATTCATGTTGGAGACTTATTTAAATTAATGGGACAATTCACATGCATAAATGTTTGCATTATACAACCAGTGCTGCAAGTGAATATGATTAGATTTAGGGTTCTCTGGTTATCACACCAATTCCTAAAGAAATGGGCATAGATGCTGAAAATGATCACTAGCTCCTTGGCTAAATATCAGGGATTCCTCTGAAGTTTGAACTCAGGACCATCCCAGACTCTGGATCTTTCTAATTTAAATGTTCATAACCTTAAAACTTAAGAGCCTTACACTCTGCATGTTATATAAATGACAACTAGTTTTTCTTCTATAGATCTGACTGAGACTTAAAAAAAAAAAATCAAGTGTGAAGGTCATATGTATTGAACTGCATCTTACTTTATGACAGGTTTCAGAGTGGTAGCCATGTTAGTCTGTATCAGCAAAAAGAACGAGGAGTACTTGTGGCACCTTAGGGACTAACAGATTTATTTGGGAATAAGTTTTCGTGGGCTAAAATCCACTTCTGGGTTTTAGCCCACAAAAGCTTATTCCCGAATAAATCTGTTAGTTTCTAAGGTGTCACAAATAATCCTCGTTCTTTTTTCATCTTACTTTGTGTGTTTTATATGACATTCCAGTTAATACAATATGTAATATAAACTGACAAGTAATTTTTAATTATTGAAACAGAAAATATATTTTAAAAATAAGAATAATAATTCAATGGAAGTAGCTGGTGCTTGCCACCTTTGAAAATCAGCCCTTTTCTTTTGTGTAGGAGAACCTAAAATATGGATTTTTGGAGCCTAATTTTAGGCACCAGCGTTGTAAAATTTTGGCCATCTGTTTTCTTTCAGATTTTAAAAGTTGGTGATCTGACCAAAATGACTTGCCCCTTGCATCATTTTGACAAAAAGATCAGGAACAGAATCATGGTCTAATCACCACTTAGCATGATGATGATGTAGACCAAAATCAAAGTTATACATTACCTTTTTAGTGCAACAACTACAAACTCAGAAAAAATGAAAGCAGCTAAAAATAGGCACTTCAGATACGCTGTCAGTGCCAAAAGATGTGGGATCACTCACCCATGTAATGTAGGTTTGTAATAACATGGGTGTTTACTGGCACACTGAAGCAATTTCAAGCATTTTTAGAGTACGAAACTTTGCCAGATACTACCTCTGCAGTGTTAAATATGTTGTCAGATAAGTATATCTCCCAGTAAAATATAATAGAGAATGACCATCTAGTCAATGCCATATGGCTATGTGACAAGAATGTAGAAAAAAATAATCTCATCCCCACAACCAAGAGACTTGATAGAAGAGGGCACCAGCTGTTGGTTTTTTTGAAAGTGTAACGGAAAACAGAAGAATACATCTTTGAACTGATCAGGGTTTGCTTCTTCTGGGACTTCCCTAGAGTAGAATCAAAGAGTGCTCTAAGTTATGCAGAAACCTGTGCAGTAAGTAACAAGGACAATAAAAGAGGCCTGGGCCAAAGTCTTACAAACAAGACAAGCTCTCCCTTTCTCTCGGCCCTGGTCTACACACAGCCCCGGGGTCGAACTAGGGTACGCGAATTCAGTTACGTGAATAACGTAGCTGAATTCGAACTACCCTAGTTCGAATGACTTACCCGTCCAGACGCCGCGGAAGCGAACTCCGCGGCTCCAAGGTCGACTCCGCCAACTCCTCCTGCCGCGGTGGAGTACCGGAGTCGACCGCGGCGCTTCCGGAGTTCGAACTATCGCGTCTAGATCAGACGCGATAGTTCGAACTCCGAGAAGTCGAACTCGCCGCGTCGACCCGCGCGGTAAGTATAAACGTACCCTTAGTCACAGACAGGCCAAGTGCTGTTATTGCCCTGCCAGTCCATAGGACCACATGCACTGTAATAACTTGTAAATAATTTACACAGGCTGACTAAATACATAATAAATAATAAAATAATAGTAGTAATAATAACAATAATAATAATAATAATAGAAATCAAATTAAAACAAGCTAAATCAATAAAAGAGCAGATCTCTGTGGTAGGGCCAGTTTGAGTTAAGGGTAAGCAGATGAGCAACAATATGTTGCCCCCTTTGCGTGGAACAATTTCCCAATCCCAGTGTGCCGGGGCCCCACAAACGAAAATTTAAAATATTGGATTAAGATGAAGGGAAAAAGGAAACTCCACCCAAGGGGACTGATCTAACCGAACCCAAGGCAGGACAGCCAATGCATAGCCAATGCAATTATTCACCTGGCCAGACAATGTTTTGGGTTGAAAGGTTTCAGCTGCTGCCAAGATAGCCAATAAGTCCATTACGGGGGAAAGAAAAAGAAAATGTTTTCCCTACTATTGCAGCAATAAAGGTATTCCTGGAAGTCAGCAGAAGTCAGTACTTGCTCTTTATACATGTAGAGAGAGATTATAGACCAAATCTACCACCAGATATTCTTACACAGCTTCCACTGATTTCACTGAAGGGTATGTGAGTCTCTGAAGGCTCTATAAATGACTATTTATAGACTATAAATGACTTGCTCTGGGTTACACAGCTGTTCGGTGCTAAGATGGGAACACAACTCAGAAGTCTTGATCCTCTGTCCCCATCCCTTTCTCTAATTACTACCCCAGGCTTCCCCCTTTTTCTTTCCCAGATATTTGCACAAGCTCTGTCTTTCACACCTCCCATTCCAAACGTGTCTCTTCAGCAGCATACAGAGAAAATGAAACCAGAATGGCTAATCAAATCACCATTTTGGACTTTCTGGCAATGAATGTCAAGTCCAGCTGAGCTGAGCTTGGACTGGCACAAGACTCCAGGGGGCAGGCAAAGGGGATTTTATGCCATCTTTGTAGCTCCTCAATTCCAGGGCTGGCTAGGAGAATGGTTTAGCCACAAAGTGTTGTTCCAGCATCCAGAACTGCGAGGATGGAGTGATTCTTTGACCTTGTTCCATGTGCTGGCTGTACAACGCCCAGGGATTACCCCTACATGGGCTGCATTCCCACATGGACAGATCTGCCAGTTTTATGGCTGATTTGCACTGGTGGAGTGATGCCAAAAGGCCTCAGCAGACTTGAGAAGAGACCTCTCTTTTTCCACCAACTAGTAAGGGGAATGAACACATTCTACTGAGCCATCTGCAAAATTTCCAGGATTGCTTCTAGCCCCAACTGCATTTTCAGTAACAATGCAATATCTATGCTGAGGCTCGGTCAATTAAGAGAAATGCAGAAAGAGAAATAACTGCTTCTCATTCACATTATAAATATTATTGATCACGTTTTGCTCAATTAAATTAACTTTCTTCTCCATTAAAACTCTTCAGTTGGTTATTGTTGGGTTTACCATATTACCCACAACCCGAGATGGAATTACAGCCTGTAATCCACACTTCTTTACTCTCTATAATTCCATCACAAGGTGCTTGCAAATGCACGGCGACCATACGGCTCTGAAACCAGGTATGTCCCAGTTTTCAGGGCCAGTTCCAGCATCCTTGTTGCTTTTACAGAAAACAGTGTTTTGTCACTGTTTCTGTAAACCCTGGAGAATATGGGCACCTGAAGGAGCCAATGGACATCCTGGCTGGTGAAATTAACAGCAGTTCATATGCACCTCAGGCAGGGCCGGTGCTACCATTTACTCGGAGTAGGCGGTTGCCTAGGGCGCCAAGATTTGGGGGCACCAAAAAGCAGCGCCCCAAAATTTTTTTTAAGTGTTTGAGCGGCCACATCCCTGGGAGGGAGAGGGAGTTTGAGCTGCCGCAGGCAACCCAGAGGTTCCTCTGGGTCAGCACGCCGCCGCCGCCGGCAGCCCGGAGTTCCCCCGAGTCAGCGCGCCGCTGCTGCCGGCAGCCCAGCGGTTCCCCCGAGTCAGCGCGCCGCCACTGCTGGCAGCCCAGGGGTTCCCCTGAGTCAGCGCGCCGCCACCGCCGGCAGCCCAGGGGTTCCCCTGAGTCAGCGCGCCGCCAGCAGCCTAGGGGTTCCCCTGCAGGGCCGGCTCTACAGTTTTCGCCGCCCCAAGCAGGGCGCCAAATTGCTGCCGCGGGCAGCGCGGGCAGTCTGTGTGCCCTTAGGGCGGCAGGCGAGTTTCCATGGCAGCGGCAATTCGGTGGCAGCTTCTATGTTTAGCTGAAGCCGCCACGGACAGCTAACATAGAAGCTGCGCCAAATTGCCACCACCGCGGAAACGCGCCTGCCGCCCTAAGGGCACACGGACTGCCCCTGCCGCCCACGGCGGCAATTTGGCGCGCTGCTTGGGGGCAAAACAACAGGGACTGTCGCCCCTTGCAGATTGCCGCCCCAAGTACCAGCTTGGAATGCTGGTACCTGGAGCCGGCCTTGTTCCCCCGAGTCAGCACACTACCGGCAGCCGGCAGCCCATGGGTTCCCCTGGGTCAGCGCGCCGCCAGCAGCCCGGGGGTTCCACCGCACAGTCGCTGCTTCGCTTCTCCCGCCTCCCAGGCTTGCGGCACCAATCAGCTGTTTGGCGCTGCAAGCCTGGGAGAAGAATGAGAGCAGGACAGCATGCTCGGAGAGGACGTGGAGCAGAGGTGAGCTAGGGTAGGGAGGTACCACAGGGCTCCCCGGGCCAGGGGGTGGGGAGCTGCTGCGGGGAGCTGGCGTGCCTCAGGGCGGAGGGGGGGCGGGGAGCTGCTGCAGGGCTGGTGGGGCGCAAGGTGGAAGTTTCACCTAGGGCACGAAACTTCCTTGCACCGGCCCTGACCTCAGGGATGTCGCCACTCTCCCTTTCCCACATAAGAACGGCCATACTGGCTCAGATCAGTGGTCCATCTAGCCCAATATCCTGTCTTCTGACAGTGGCCAATGCCATGTGCTTCAGAGGGAGTGAACAGAACAGGTAATCAATAAGTGGTCCATCCCCTGTCGCCCATTCCAGCTTCTGGCAAACAGAGGCTACGGACACCATCCCTGCCCATTGAATCTTCTCAATGAACTCTCCTCTTCTGCTGGAGTTCTCAAGCCAGCCCATCCCAGCGCCTAAAATGGAGGATGCTGAGGAAAAGGAGGAGGATTGGGAACCATTGTCCCTTCCCTTTTCCAGTCCGCACACCTCCCTCAGTCGTGTGTTTGGTGCATACGTGTTCTCCTGCCCAGCACTGAGAGAGTCAGCCCAGGTTCTTTCCCCACTTTGAAAGCCTACTCTTCATTCTACTTTAAAAAATAGCAAGAATAAAGTCAAAATGAGAGACTACAGTGGCAATTATTGGTAGGTAGCTGTTCAGTAGGTTAGTAGGGAGTAGAAATAAGAGTAACATTAGCAAGCTAGTAGCTAACTGGCTGTTTCCTTTTGGGGCAAGTGTGAAATAATTGACAGTAGATTTCTAAAGTGTTCAGCTATGTTTTATATTTAAGTCTAAAGCAGCTTATCTATTAGTCAGTAGTGCACAGAATACATCCTTCACATATCTTACTTAATATTGACAGTATGGTCCGGCCCCAATCAGAACTAAGGCCTTGTGGTGCTAGACAATACTAAGAGGCAGACATCACCCTTACTCTGAAGGGCTTACAGTCTTTCATCCTGAAGGATAAAAGTACTTTATTAGTCATAAAAATAGGAATAACTGCACTTACCTCTAAATTGCAGCTGCCTTTGGGGTGAAACACGGCAGTAGTTAAACAGTGCCTAGCAGTACAACACAACAGTTTCGTAGGGGAAACAATGACTTCCATATCCAACAGAAAGTGTGGGCAGCAGGTATTTAGATAAGATGGCTCAATTTTCAGAAGTACTGAGCACCCAGAACTTCAATTAAGGTCAATGGGAGCTGAAGGTATTAAGCCCCTCTGAAAATCAGGCCAAACAGGAATTTGTTCCAGGGTAATGAGTGTCCTGGCTGTTTTATCATCAGACATGGTCAGGGCTTTGGTTTTAAAGCTCATCATAAAAAGAGTCCCTCCAGCACCTCAACAACATACTGCTGCATTGACTCAGTACTAAAAGGAAAACTAGCTATTTACTGAATCATCACCATTGCTTCCTGCAGTGCCTGAGTTTTCCTTTGAGGTCTCCCATCCACATACTAACCAGGCTTGACCCTGCTTATCTGTAGTGTACAATGAAAAGCAATGCAGCCACGTTCTTACTTTTCCCTGGGCATTGGACTCTGTCCCCACCAAATCATTATACATAGGACAGAAAGACGTCACCTGGCAACATCTTTTAAAGAGTAACTACCTGGGCTGGATTAGAAACTGACCCACTGTAAAGTGTGAGACGCTTTGTCTCGCAATCCCACAAGCCATTCAGTTGTTCCCTTAACTCTGTGTTTCAGATCTCAAAGAATAACATCACCTTTGTCGCAGTATTTATTTTTCCTTAATCTTATCTCATTACATAGACATATACTACCACAGTCTCGGCCAGATGGCCCTCTTCAAGGGAATGCTCTGGAGACACCATCTGGCCAAGAGATGAATGGATAATGGACAATACATGTCTGCATAATGAGATCAGATTAAAGAAAAATCTACAACTAAGTAGTAAGTGGATACTTTTATTCTTTAAGTCTTTAAATAGTAGAAGGGCAAACAAGCTGCTACATCTGTTTATTACTGTTTTGCGCTTTATGTTACTGTGAAAAAAAATCACCCTTAGAATATATTGATGTTCTCGACTCCTAAATTCCTTGGGACCAACGCTCTCTCCTAAACACCAGCGTGGCTCCTATAATGCACTGGATTGGGGCTCCCTCCTGCACAATTCAGGAGGTCCACTGGAGTGCTACTGTAGTAGGTAAGCTGGGAGGTGCTAGGGTAACCCCCACACATCCTGGGTGTGGTACTCTGTCCCCTCTAGTGACACCAAGACCATTTAGAGATTAATGAGCCTGCTCTACAGCCTTAGCTAAGGGTCATGTGGCTTTTAGCTCATGCAGTAGAGGGTCATGGACTGAGATACCAGGTTCAATCCCACCCGCCGATGACTGGGGTCTGTCGGTGTTACACTGGAGAACCATCATAGTTTAAACAGGTTCACTCCTACTGTTGTCAACATGAGCCAGTTTAAACTCTAATAAATTTTAGGCATGCCTGTGCACACTTAACACTGCTGTTCCAGCTATTGGTTCTTAGGTGCACACTTAGACAAAGCATGCTCGGTATATGATTTTTAAACAAGTTCAACTCAGTCAGTTCAAAAGATATTACATCTTGAGCAAAACCAAGTACCATAACTACCAGAAAGCTATTTTCAAGACAGTTTTCAAACCTAATTATTTCAACTATCAGGCTTGTTCTATAATGGGTATGAGAATGTGTTTTATAATGGGGAAAGTATTTTATTCACTCTCCTCATGCTCAAAGATGGCTGAACTGTATATGTGCAGACTTTTCCTTCAAGGTTACCATTAGGAAAAGATAAAGCATGACACATTTTCACCTAAAGTGTAGAAGTTTCAGAGGGTTACAATGGAAACAATATATTGTAACCCTGAAATTGACATATAAAGGGGAGGGAAAAAACAGATTTTTTGCAACAGACACAGGGAATTGTAATGTATATGTTTTTTTAAAAAAACAAAACCATCAGACGAACAACAAATAAAAACCAACCACACAACCAACCAATTTATTAAAAATTGAGATCTGACCTATCTCTTTTTCCTGGCAGATTCTATGAATGACTAGAGAATTAGTAGAACTGACATTAAAAATTATCAAGAAAGCAAAACCTTCAGCAATTCAGAAGGGAAGAGTCTGTGTCCATGTGTAATGTTTGTGTTAATGCTTGTTTAACTGAAATACCTTATAAACAGTCAGAAGGAAAGTCACCTTTGCTTAAAATCCAGCACTCCTCCCTCATTCAATGGAGGGCTAAGAACATTCTCTGGGTCATCACGGGATTTCTAGCAACATCCGAGAACACCAGAATCGATACTGATATTGTGAAAGTAAAAAACAAGCAAGATTTTATTTGGGGAGGGGGAGGAAAACAGAGGTGTGAAATCTCAACCTTTTTACATTATAAGCAGCAAAAAAAGGACAAAATAATTGTTTTTCCTTTGAAAGTGATATTTAACTCTAGCAGTCACTGCTGCTCTCACTATACCTTACATATACTCGATAATAAAACACATGTTATGGGACTGTACCCAATCCCCATAGACCTTTGAGAAATTATCAGACTAAAGGCTTCAGTGAGATAATTGAAAAGTGTAGTTATTTGGGATTACCTGAAGTGCATTCTTAGTTTTATAAAACGGTCAATTGCCCACTCCTCTAATGTACCTAAATCTTCTTGTAATCCGAGTATATCCTATAATGTGTTTAGCATTCTTCTTAACTATGTATCCTCTGCATATTTTACAGTATGCTGTTAGTTCTATTTCTCAATCACTTGTGACTACGCCTAATAGGATTAGTCCCAGCACTGAGATTTAAGAGACACTTTTCTCTATATTTTCATTGGATAACATTTTCAAAAACATCTAAGTGATTTACAACCCTACGTCCCATTTCAAAAGTGATTTAGGCTCTTAGAGTCTTACGCCTCACTGAAAGTCAATGGGACTTAGGCTTCCAAGGCTTAAAACACTCTTGAAAATGGGATTTAGGTGCTTTTGAAAATTGTATCCATTTTCCAATAAATTGCACCCTTTCTACCAACCAATTCTCAAGTCACGGAGCAAAGTGAATGCAAACACCCAAATAAGGCCAAAAATAAAGCCAGAGACAATCAAGGATAAACAGGGCAGAAAAGAATGAGTAGAAGTAGGAAAAGAAGAATGCAACATACTGTTACCAAAATGATTTAACCAACATGATGTATTTTAAGACAATCCATATTTATGCTAAAGTGAACAATTTTCCCAGCATCCTCTGTACTGAAATATACTAAGAACTGTGCATAAGCTTTTGTTCTTGGGGCACACAGAGATGAAGGCGCATTTTGCTGAGGGTTGTGAAAATAATAAGCCATTGATATAACTGTTGCTAGAAACCAGGTACAACAACCAACAACCTTGGCTAGAAAGGGAATGAAAATATTAGGGTAAGAATGATGCAACCTAATTTTGAGGAGTTTTGTGCCCATGGTAAGAGCCTAAAGGTATATATACACACCTCAGCAGCTAATTATATTTCCGGAACAGTCCATGATGCTGGCTGTATCCCCAGATTGATGGAGTGGTAAAGTATTTTATCTTTATTTTTCTGCATTTTCGCTGATTGATTTTGACTAACACTCATGGGTTAATAAACTTGGCCAATGCTTATTGTTAAAAGAACTGACCCTTTTAAGTAACAATATTAAAAGTGAAAAACAACTGAGGGAAGATAGAGAAAAAGCTAATGGAGAGAGAAAGGGTGAGAGAGACCTTCCTAGCTATTGCAGTTTCATTACAGTTAAGTAAGGAAACTCTCCTGGGCCACATTATCTCACAAAGGAATTCAAATGACATCCCCTAATGCTCTCTCTCAAACCCCTCTGGGAAATGAGGATATAGTTTAATGTACATTATGTCAGAATATTTGCACAGGACTATTTTGTAACATGCTGGGGTGTGTATGTCACACTGGGAAAGCACCACTTCATGGTTGGTGGGAGAACTCTATTCCAACCTTTATCCCCCAGAAGTTACATGACAGCAAAGTCATAAAACTACTGCTGTGTTAACTATGCATATGTTGCTCTAATTGCAGAGTAGCTACTTGTGAGATGGGTTAAGGACACAGGTTAAGCCCAGATTGTGCTTGATCCTGGCTTAGACACATGGGGGAAAAAAGGACCTTCCCACCTCCCTAGTGCCTTGAGTACAAGGGCCAGGCATGATCGCAGTCCCAGTGATTGAAGCAGTGCACTCTCCTAGCACCCTTAAGGACTCAAGACTAGGGTTGCCAACTTTCTAATTGCACAAAACTGAACACCCTTATCCTGCCCTTTCTCCGAGGCCCCACCCTGCTCACTCCATCCTCCCTCCCTCCATTGCTCGCTCTCCCCCACCCTCACTCACTCACTCATTTTCATCGGGTTGGGGAGGGTCCCTTTTCGATCAAGTGTTCTGGTCTTGAGATTATAAAAGGGGATGGGAAGGTACAGGGCTATAGGGCAGAGCACCATGTGTACTTCACCTAATCCATGAGGATCCAGGGGATCCTGGATTTTCTCCTGCGGCAATGTGGCTCAGCACCACACCTTACCCAGGGCTGTGGCTTGATGGTACAACTGAGACCTTAACATGCTACCTTTTTCTCAGAACAGAAACATAGGAGGTGCAGCACTGGATCAGATCTAAATTCCATTTATGCCTGGTCTACAATGGGGGGGGGGGAGGGAATTGATCTAAAATACGCAACTTCAGCTATGAGAATACCGTAGCTGAAGTCGACGTATCTTAGATCGACTTAGAATCACTTACTTCGCGTCCTCGTGGCGCGGGATCGACGGCCGCTGCTCCCCCGTCAACTTCAGCTTGGCGAGAGGCGGAAGCAGAGTTCAGCAGTCGATGGGAGAGCGATCAGGGATTGATTTATCATGTCTACACTACACACGATAAATCGATCCCCGATAGATTGATCCCTACCCGCCGATCCACGGGTAGTGTAGACGTACCCTTAGTCTCTGACAGAGGCTGGTCCTAGGTGCTTCTGAGGAAGATGCAAGAACCCCATAGTAGCATAATCTGCCCTGATTAAAGTTAGAACTAACTCCCTCGAGGTTGGCTTAAACTCTGAAGCATGAGGTTTTATCTCGCTTCCAATATTTTTAACCATTAAAAATTATAATTCTAGATATTGTTGTTTTCCATATAAATGTCCAGTCCCTCTACGAATCTTACCACGGTCTTGTCCTCAACCACATAATGTGGCAATAAGTTCCACAGTCAAATTAGGCATTGGGTGGAAGAAGTATGCTGAGAACTTCCCACCTTTCAATTTACCTGCATAAGCCCTCATACTACAAGACAGGGAGAAAAGCAGCTCCTGATCCATCTTCTCTAAACCCTTCATTATTCTGCATTCTTTTTTCGTGTTCCCCCTTAGTCATCTCCTTTCCAAGGTGCACAATCCCAATCTTTTCAGTTTGTCTTCATATGAGAGTTTTTCCATGCCCCTAAATATTCTTTGCTGATATGGTTAAAAGAACATGGAGAAAACCTGTATAGTGTCACTGAAATGTCAGCAGAATATAGAAAGTAACATAGCTCTCCTCCATAGAATGTAGATCATTTTATCAGCCCTTTTCCACGCTGGTAAGGATACGCCTGAAATGGAAAGTACAGTGCCACACAAAGATACACTGTAGATGTGCCCTTTCACAATGGAGCATGAATCATTTATCTCCCAATGGCATATGCTCCCAATCACTCATCAGCAATTAGAATTTGGCCTTCAGATCTACCTAATGGCCTATGTAGGACACTGCGCTAAATTAGTTAAATGTAATTATCTTTGTTTCTAAACTAGGCATGCCATCACTACCAGTTCTTTTAAGTAAGATCTACAGTTAAGAAAAATAAAATAAGGAGCAACTATTTCCAGCAGTGTTGATCCCTATTAAAGTGTATTCTAGTTTGCTCCTTGATCTTTTCATGCAGTAAAGCTTCTCAGTGTCACTTGCTGACACCACAATCGAACTCTCTGCTGCTGCTACTGAAATAAGCAGGGATCTTTTCTGAGAAACTGGACATTTCTATGTCAGGGTCATGTGATTGCCTGCCGGCTGTAGCCAATATATCAAAGCAGCCGCTAAGCTGAGTGAGTGCGGAGTATCACCTCTATTTTCACACAAGGCTCTACGCAGGTTGGCAGAATTCTGTTCTAAATTAAGTGGGTGACATGGACACTGGAAGCTTTGAGTCTCTCTCCCCAGTGCAACCTGTATAAGGCCAGAGGTAAAATTCCATCAAAATGAAACCTGTTCCACACCACAGGCAAATGCATGCTGAACAAGCATTCCTCACTGTGTCTTGGGCCTTGCCTCTCATATTGAAAAGCTAGACGTAGCTTCATTAATAATTGAAGAGAAATATACATAAATTATACCCACTGAAACTATGAAAAGGCTAAGCTGATCAGACTGAGGAATAATGCTCTGTTGGAACGCATATTTTAAAATGTCATGATCCAAAAATACTGTTGTGTGCCAACACAGTGCACGCTGCTGACTGAAGATTCTACATGTCTGAGTTACTAACTTTTCAAAATTCATAATGAATTTCTTTCTAACTGCTAAACCAGAATATATGAGAGAGAGAGAGAGACAGAGAAACAATCTGAAAAATAATGCCTCACAAAAGGATAAGACAGAGCTCTCTCAGAGGAGAGCAGTGTGCACCCACTGAAATAAATCTCAGAGTAGAAATACTGTTCTTTCCAAAAATGACAGGGTTTTATTGTCCCCTCCCCCTCCCCCCATCGCCCCGCATCATTTGGGGGAAAAAATTACACATAGTTCATAAAAATATAGCTTTAGAAGGGGGATACTGCCAAGTAGCTTACACATAACATTTAAGCTAGTAATAGAATTGACAAATTGGAGGAGTGTACTGAAATGAATTAAATTGAAATTCAATAAAGACAAATGGGAAGCGATTCACATTGATTATTCCTTTCTAATGCACGAATAGAGAAAGGTGGTTAACTGGCTAGGCATGGAAGGATCTGGTGAATTCTATTGGATGATAAATTGAGTATTGAATTTGGATGCCAAGATAATAATCTGCCAAAAATGGCAGTCTGGTAAAACAATCTCAGTGAACGATGTACAGTTGCTTAGGAGGGATAGTCTATCTTAGAAATCACAAGTTTTTAGCATTTGAGGATATATATCTTCATCAACTTTTTTAAAACAATGACTAAAAGCTATCAGGTGGCAATGACATTAAAATGTGTGGCCAACATATGCAAACTTGGTGGCCTCAAATTAGGTTCCTAAATCCATATTTAGGCATCTAATTTAAAGTGTCTTCTTTCTCAGAAGTTTAAAATCAATGGGAGCCGCAGGGGGCTCAGCACATTAATTTCTTTATTAGGCACCCAGGTTTGAAAAAAATTGGCCAACATTCCATTGCTCATTTCTTCTAAAGCAAAAAAACAAATACAAAAGGACAACTAAACATAATCCTGCCCATTGTATGATTCTCTACCTCACTTTTCCCCATGTTCTCTTTCCTATCTAGCTGCTTTTGTTTTTCTTTTAATTTGGATATTTTGCATACTAACTCTGTCTTCAGTAATGGAATTTACCAGATGTTCTTGTAATAAGAAATTGTGTTTATATTTATGTATATTTTTGTCTTCTTCCTACAAAATATATATATTTTTAAACGGAGTCAACAGTACCTCCTTACCATGAAAAAGACCAATGCCATATAGGGTCCATTAATATAAGCAACAACGAGAAATTAAGACATTGAAGGAAAGGGTAAGAGAATGGTGCCTGTTCAGCCTGGAGAAAACTTATGCCTAAAATTCATACAGAAATGCTAGAAAGTGGACAGAGATCCAATTTTCCTTTTAGTCAATGTCAACAAAACAAGAAATCTGGCGGGTTTAAAGCTGCAGCAGGGAAAATGTTAAGTTAGATATTATATACAGTATGTAATTGTAGCCATGTTGGTCCCAGGGTATTAGAGAGACAAGGTTCTGCATGAGGTAATACCTGTTATTGGACCAACTTGCGTTGATGAGAGAGAGAAGTTTTCAAGCCACAAACAGCTCAGACCAGGCCCAGACCTGAAGAAGAGCGCTGTGTAAATCGAAAGGCTGTCTCTCTCGCTGACAGAAGTTGGTCCCATAAAATATCACCTCACCTGCCTTGTCTGTCTAAGGTAAATAATATTAGGAATTTCTTTTTAACTAAGAGTAAGGAAACATTAAGAACATTTCAGCAAAGGAACAAGCTACCAGAGGAAGACTGTGAACGATTATTGCTGGAGACATTCTAAACCACAACTAACAAGCAGGGGTGGGTTAAGGGTGACTGACTGTGTGCTGCCACAATGCAGAAGGAGGAAGCAGATAAGGATTTATAGACATTTATTTTCCCTTACAATTGCATTACTGGCAATGGTGGTTTGAATGGATGGTACACTCGGTAAATACTACCCAAGCAGCCAAGGCCTCAGACCACAGTGTGAACAGACGGCTACAAAAGCCCCAGCAGCACTGAGATCTTTTTGATCTTGCAAAGACTCCCTCGGAGCACCTCCGCCCTAGGATGGTTTTGATGTTACTCCCTCCACCTAGCACCAAGTCTTTACCGCATACTTCTTTTTGACAGCCAGCATGCAGCTCTTCATCTCCCCATACCATGCACCCGGTCTACGGGGGAGAGGCCACAGCAAAGATGCTGGAAGAGGATTCTGTCTAGAACCATTCTCCTCTCCCTTACTTTAACAGCTCCCTCATCTCAACATGGCAGCCACTGCTAACTGAACAAGAACCTGAACAGCTTTCAGGCTCCCTACAAACATCCCACACAAGCTCTTCCTTTCATCTTCACCACAGAATTCTCTTTCACATCCCACAGCTCATTCCCGATGGCCTTAAAATTAGTGTTGGTATTTTACTGACCTTTGAGCTGCACTGCCACATGCAAAAGGGCTACCAGCTGATCCAGAAGCCTCTACTCTCTTTCTGCCTCATCTGTGGATCTGGAAGCAGGCCTCTCATACGATCCCCATTCAACAATCAGATGGGGTCTGGCAGGGAGTGCTGCAGAACACTCAGCGAAGCACTGCTTCACCTGCCATTTCCCACTAGGGTCATGGTACCACAGATCTAACACAGCCTGCATCACACTTGTCTTGAGAGCCCTCGCTAGCGGGCCCCCAAGCACTGGAGCTGTCAACATTAATGACTTTGTTAAACTATTCTCACAGCTGGATGGACAATGGCTTTAGTGTCTCCCACGCTGTCAATGTCAAAGAGTAAGACAATTTTTTTTTTAAAGTATAACAGCTGCCTCCAAGAACTGGGGCTTCAGAAATGCGAATTGTAGTGTTAAATTTGATTATAAAATATGCATCACAGTTCATTCATGGTGAGCAGTGAAAGAGACAAGAAAATATAAAATACCCTTGTCCCCACCATCCTCCTGTGATGTGAATCACAAAGACATGCTACAAAGGACAGGGACCCAGGGGCTTCCTAATGAACGTTGGCTTGTTGATTCTGCTCTCAGATGTTTAGGCGCATACACAACCATTACATTACACACTCAAGACATCACCGAGAAGTGCAGAGTCATTGCAGCAGGGATCTGCTATTACAGCCTACTGGCTTGCCAGCAGGAAAATGCAGACAGGCATAACTGCAGTTTTCAATTATAGCCATGTGCAGAGTTTTTTGTGTGTAATATGATCTATGTTTATACACATACTCATGTATACACATGTACAGATACACCCAATGCTATACTTCACGTAGTGAAATTTTACACACATACTCTATGACACCAAAGTCATAGCCCTCTTTTCTATGCAAATAGGTGATCATTAAAGTCTGGGCAATGGGATAAACACCTAAAATGACAAGACTCCAGATAATATCAGGAAACAGATGATTCTGCACTGGCTGCAAAGGGATGTTATCCTTAGGAGAGGCATCAGAAAGACTGTCTAAAGCAGTGGTAGAAGCGCCTCATTATGGACCTATTGCTCCTTTCAAGAAGTACTGAACCGATTTGGTACAACTGACACATGGCTATGTTGTGAAGAACACGGCTGCGTGGATACATTTGGGCCATGTTTGTTGTCATGGAGTTAGACGAAAATGTCACACCAGTGGTACTTGTAGAGCAGAGAGGGCCATAAAGGAATCACTGCCATCTAAATGCCCAACCTCAAGTGCGATTCTAACAATGCACCGAATGACAAGAATTGTTTTCTCGCATTTTATCCATCGAATACTAGGCTGCATATTATTGGTCATGTTTTGTCTTAAATTTCTATACTTTACTCACAGACTTTAAGGCCAGAAGGGACCATCGTGATCATCTAGTCTGACCTCCTGCACGTTGCAGGCTGCAGAACCTCACCCCCCGCCCCCCGACTCCCACAACTTTGCTATGATCCTAAATGAAAGAAGTAATTCCAAATCAGACAGTTGTAAAAACAGCTAAGTCAGTCATAAATAATGAAACAGTTCAGTTAGGTATCATTTACTTTCTCTTTTAATCCTGGTTGCTATGCTTTGTCTTTCCATTGGTCAGAACCTTCCATCTGTGCAGAGTTTGGAAAGTTCTCTGGGTTACCTTCAAGTGGTTTGTAGTTTTAAATTATGAAACAGCTCATCTTAATAAAGTCCAGAAATCATCATTTTAATGGAAAAGACAGCATACAAGATACTCTACTCACTAACAGCATTAAAAAAAATTATATTTACAAATTCATAAATTTTTTTAATGCTGTTAGTGAGTAGAGTATCTTGTATGCTGTCTTTTCCATTAAAAAAAAATTTAAAGGCCATTTAAGAATAATCAGAAAAGCAGTATTTATTTCTCCAACATCATCTTAAAGTCAAACTAAGGATACCTTTTATATTAATAGTTTACAGTCAAATTTGGGTTATAGTGTATGATGTTAATTACTTTTACAGCACCCACAAGTGTGCTATACTAACTAGTACAACTGAAAAGAAAAGGGATAACATTTTTAAAAGCTCCTAAGTGACTTAGATACCTATGTCCCACTTTTAAAAGTGACTTAGGTGCTTAGGCGCTTAAGTCTCAATGAAAATCAATGGGGCTTAGACCCTCGAAGCACCTAAATCTCTTTTGAAAATTGGACTTATGTGCTTTTGAAAGTTTTACTCCAGTTCTGTGCTACAGAGAGCTCATAATATAATTCTAATCATACAAATAATTTAAACAGAAATATAGTTTCTATTTGATTTTCTCAGGGGAAAATCTAATTTAAATATCTTTCACCACGGTCCACTGTATTACTATGTAGGAAACTCAATATTTTAATTGAATATGCAAATACCCAATAGAAGCCACTCTTCAAGGTACAAAATTTTTTTTACTTTAGTATTTCTCTATTAATTTTTTTGAGGAAGGCAGTAAATTAACACAAGATAAGGAGACAGTCTACCTTGTGATAATCTGAAATATTCTCTATATACTGCATTAAAAATAGTTGATTACAAAAACTGCTGAACCAAAATTTCCATAATCCATGGGAGAAATGAATTAAAGTCCCTAAAAAACTACTGCAAACTGTTGTCCATCAGTTATGCAATGCCTGTCACAAATATCAAAACTAAACTGGTATATAAATCAATTGGATAGACTTCGGTCTTTGCGGTCTTTACCATCAGCAGTCTAAGATGCCAAAAGTTGTTAAAAAACCCAACCAAACAAAAAGTCCAATATGAGAATTGAGTGAAAGATATAAAAAGGAACACGAGGTTCAATAGAATTAGCTATTTTTATGAACAACTTCTTTTCTCAGCTTTGGAATTCCAATTTGCAGTGAACACGTTTATAGTTCACAAACACGATTAAAAAGGTTGTTTGCAAAATTCAAAATGGTGGAATTAGTTGCAGATGGAAGTGGTTATACTCTTCAGCACAACTGCAACAGCTGGCTGTCTGAACTAACAGCAGCTGGATGGAATCCACTTTCATGCCAAGCAATTGGGGAAAACTAAGGAGAACCATTCTACTCTCATTTCTTCTAACTCTCAGAATCAAAAGGATGTAGAGGAAAAATAAATCAGAACAAAATAAAACCCCACACTAATTCAAGATCCACTTTCTAGAAAGCTTTCAGCTAACATTTCCAAAAAATATTGATTTGGCTGTACAAAGCCTATAGGGATTCTTGCTTTGTGCTGGGCATGTTACCATCCAGTTATGATTTTAGGAGAAAGATCAATCAGAATGAAGTATACTGTGCTCAGAAATACGAAGTAAGAGTGGCAGAGACCTACTGGTTTAATCTTTTTTTTTTAAAATAAATGTAACTTTTTATTTAGATCATATCCATACATCTTAAATAAATCAGACTAAAATGTTTATTTCCAATACAAATTCAATTTGTGCACTCATCTTGGGACTTTCAAGGTTTTTACTTATTTACTTTTGTCATTATAAATAAAATGATCACAGCACCTAACAAAAGCACAGACCCCATTAAATTAAATAATAAACATACCACATAACAAATCATCTCCCATATCATAATACCCAACCTAAGTATTCTGCATTATGAAATAAACATACAGGTGATGAAGAATTCATTGCTGTATTCCACTGATTCTTGACTTCCCTTTACTCTTCTAAATATTGAATTCATCTAATTTCAGTTTAAATTGTGCAATGTTATTAGGCAACTGTTCATGGCGAATACAATCACTTTTGAATCAGGTGTCTGGATGACATACAGTGTAACCCATACACTCCTACCTCCATTTTGAAATATACTGTACACAGGATTTGTCATAACATATTAGACCATTGGGCCATCAAATTCAATAGCCTGCCTCTGGCACTGGCCAGTTACATGAAATGTATGTGAGTATGAGCCTTACCATGAAAAAAATATTCAAGAGTGAGACCAATAGAGTAGTTAGAAAACATGCATTCGGCACAGAAGCCTCCAAATTCCCAAATAATTAAAAAATGCCATTCAGTGATATTTGAAAGAGAATTTCTCCAAAGGAAAAAATATGTGCATACTCCAAAGACCAAAACTGAGCACCCCAATCCTGCAAATCCTCACTCATGCTAACAGCCTGACTGGCATCAATGGGACTACTTAAGTGGGTCAAAAGTCCGTGGATGAGGAAAGGTTTGCAAGAATTGGCCCTGTTTGTAGGATCCATGCATATTCTCATCTCCTGTAGCAAACAGATACCAAAAGAACTATAGGTGAAGTATAGAACTATTGTGTCCTTGGGCAGACTGAGATTTCTGTAATACCCAAGGATATACTGCATAGTAACTCTGGGTGCCATTACCTTGACAAAAATTAGTAATTGGATTTTAAGTGAATATTTACTTCCCCTGTTAAAAACAGATAAGTAATTACATGTCTGCCTTCCTCTGAATGCAGATTACTTTTACAAAGGTTGAACCCAAGAATCCTTTAGTTTGAAAGGGATTTCACAGGAGAAATTAGTTCATCTTCATTCCCTACACCGTGGCAGAACAGACCGCACTGGACCTAAATCATGCTTCGTAGTTGAGTGTCGCTTTTAAGATCAGGTCACTCATTCCTACTTTATGGAGAGACGGGAGGTAAAGAGTGAAATACACCTGACATATGGTGCTACGCACTGGCATTTTGATTCTAGACTGTATAAGGACGATGATATTAAACAAATATTGCTTATTTTACAGCTTCTATGTACAGTTTAGAGTCTATAGCTTCCATCCAGGACGCACCACATGATCCATTGTCTACAGCCAAGCTCTAAGATACAACCACATTTGCTCCAATCCCTCAGACAGAGACAAGCACCTACAAGATCTCTATCAAGCATTCTTAAAACTACAATACCCACCTGCTGAAGTGAAAAACCAGATTGACAGAGCCAGACGAATACCCAGAAGTCACCTCCTACAAGATAGGCCCAATGAAGAAAATATCAGAGCGCCACTAGCTGTTACCTTCAGCCCCCAACTAAAACCTCTCCAGCACATCATCAAAGATCTACAACCTATCCTGAAAGATGATCCCTCACTCTCTAAAATCTTGGGAGACAGACCAGTCCTCGCTTACAGACAGCTCCCCAACCTGAAGCAAATACTCACCAATAACCACACATCACAGAACAGAAACACTAACCCAGAAACCTATCCTTGCAACAAAGCCTGATGCCAACTCTGTCCACATATCTATTCAAGTGACACCATCATAGGACCTAATCACACCAGCCACACCATCAGGGTCTCATTCACCTGAACATCTACCAATGTGATACATGCCATCATGTGCCAGCAATGCCCCTCTGCCATGTACATTGGCCAAACTGGACAGTCTCTATGCAAAAGAATAAATGGACACAAATCTGACATCAGGAATCATAACATTCAAAAACCAGTAGGAGAACACTTCAACCTCTCTGGCCATTCAGTAACAGATTTAAAGCTGGCAATTTCGCAACAGAAAAGCTTCAAAAACAGACTCCAATGAGAAACTCCTGAACTTGAATTGATTTCCAACTAGAGACTATCAATTTAGGCTTAAATAGAGACTGGGAATGGCTGAGCCATTACAAACATTGAATCTATTTCCCCCATGTTAAGTATCTTGTCAAACTGTCTTAAATGGGCTATCTTGATTATCACTACAGAGGGTTTTTTTTTCCTCCTGCTGACAACAATTCATCTTAATTAATTAGCCTCAGAGTTGGTTGGGCAACTCCGACCTTTTCATGTTCTCTGTATGTATATATATCTCCTCACTATATGTTCCATTCTATGCGTCCGATGAAGTGGGCTGTAGCTCACGAAAGCTTATGCTCAAATAAATTTGTTAGTCTCTAAGATGCCACAAGTCCTCCATTTCTTTTGCAGTAATTGTTCTTTTTAAAAAAAAAATCTGAAAAGCTGAAATTAATGGGAAGATTTTCTGAAGGGAAGACAATACAGTCTGTCACTCACCACATGACCAGCTGTACAGGCAAATAACAAAGCAAACACCACCACTAAACTACCTACAGCAGGGAAACAAAAGAAGGTATTTTAAATAAACCATTTGCATTTTCTTTCTTATGCAAAGAGCATTTTGATCATTACTACCAGACCTTTATTAAAAGGTTTCACAGGCACTAAATAGTACTGTCACTTTGTACTTCTATTGCTGCTGCCACCCGAGGATCTCGAAGTGCTGTACACACACTGAGGGCCAGATTCTTCCTGGTCACTTATGCAAGTGTGCATTTGTGGGGCAAGAGAGGGTTCAAGGAGCCATTTTCTTCTTGAGTTGCCCACATCAGGACCAGGCAGAATTATAGTCGGTGTTCCATCTCACAGACCTTGGAGTGGGGCTGCAGAATGGGAGAAGTAAACTGCAAACCCCCACAAAGGGGTGTAGTAGCCGGTGTGATGCTCCTGCATAATGAGGTCTGGGAAGCATACTGCCTCCTACTGTTGTACTGAGGTAAAGCAGCTCCACATGGCACTTTTCAATGGGTGTGCCTCAGAGATATGATATAACCCTAAATAAATAAGACTGCCAAGTAGAGTAAAGCACGTAAATCACATGCTTAACTTTAAGTACATGTTTAAGTCCCACTGACGTCAATGAGAACTTACAAGCTTTGCTGAATCAGGGCCTACGACTCCTGACACTCCTTTGAGATATCACTTTCTGTTTTACTGATGAGGAAACAGACATCGAGAATTAACTGATTTTCACAAGGTCACGCACCAAATTTAACAAGCAGACCATGACTCGTCTCTCATATCTCCAATGATGCTTCAGAAAAAGAGAACGAGCCAAGAAATCAAATATATAAATTAGATATAATATATGCCACAAAACGTGTCAGTTAATAATGCCATTCCAAATAGATGACTGCAGACATAACATGCAGTGAAAATTACATGCTAAATAAAATGTGTTGGAATAAGCATAAGCTATGCCACACACGTTCTTGTCCAAAATGACAGCATTGCTATGAAAACAATTTTTTTCTTCTCTACTAGTTTGTTTTTAATTAATAATGGTGTGTCCATGATTTTACAACTGATAATATTTTTCCATTACTTCATCAAAGTGATTTTTCCTATGAAAGACTTAATTTATTAGAAAAACAAGTTCCTACAGCCTTATAAAGTATCTTATTAAAGAAAAAAACTAGAGAGACTCATCGCAGATATATAAATACAAACATGAAGGGCAGAATTTAAGCAAGTGTGTTAAGGCCCACAGACATATGTTGCCCATAAACAGGCTAATCGTGACCATGGGTAATAAACTGAAATATCAAAGAGTTTTTGCCAGTAGCAGAAACAGTTAAACAAGGTCTTCAAGTGTCTATGCTGAGACAAAATTAACAGAACTTATTGAGGTACTCTAAAAGGCATTAGTAGAACCACACTTGGAATATATGTGTGCTATTCCAGTCACTATATTTTAGGAAGAATATTTTTGCAGCAGAAAGGCATTAAAATGACTCAGTTTTGTGGGTATTAGCTTCAAGAAACAATTATTCAGGCTTGGCGTTTACAGCTCTGAAAAACAGAGACCGAGAGAGAATCTTGGAGACATGTCAGATCCTGAAACGAAAGGAACACATTGACGCCAATAAGCAATTTGAGATGGTTCCTAATTTAAAAATCACCATGAACTGTAAGGAACGCTTCCAAGATTTTTAAGGCTCAGTAATTAATAATGTACAATTTCATCTGCTGTCACCTAACAGCCCTCCTTCTCCCCTCTCCCTTTGAAAAAACCATCTCTCCATCACCATTACCATATATAACTTAAAAAAAATAAAGGTAACACATATTGCAGTAATGAAAAATACAGGCGTGAGCACAGCTTAGGACATGGGCACATAGCCTTTATAAACCACAAGTGACTCAATCTAATTTCCAGGCTCTGCTTTATCAGTTCTTAACCATTTAAAAGTTAAGCCTTTTGAATTTTGCTTTCATACACACGCTCACCAGGCAGCGTACAAACAGCAGTCACTTTATCATCATCAATTTGGCAGTTACATAGTACCTTTAATCAGAGGATTTCAATGTTCTTAACAAACAAGTCTCAACATCCCAAAGAAGTAGGTACTACTATTCCCACGATAAAGATTGGGAAACTGAGTCAGAGTGTAAATGACTTGCCCCAATGTCATACAGAAGGTCAAACGTAAGTACTATGAACAGAACACACAAGTCCCAAATCTCAGGCTCCTGTTCTAACCAAGTACACTATCCACTGTATCCAATGTAGTTTTCTAGGCATTTATACCATGTCCAATATTGGGATATTTTCAAAGACAAAAAGGGGAATAAAGCACCCAGCTCCCACTGAAAGTCAATGAGAGTTGGGGGTCTCACTCTCATTTGGGCCTTTGAAAATTTCTCCTTAAGAGCCTTACAGAAATACATGAGTCAGCTCATCACTTGACAGAAGCTCAAGCAAAAAGCATCTAAGCAATGTGTTCCACAGAAGCCTGGTCTACACTAGGCGTTTAAACCGGTTTTAGGAGCGTAAAACCGATTTAACGCCACACCCGTCCACACTAGGAGGCACCTTATATCGATTTTAATGGCTCTTTAAATCGGTTTCTGTACTCCTCCCCGATGAGAGGAGTAGCGCTAATATCGGGATTAACATATCGGAATAGGGTTAGTGTGGCCGCAAATCGATGGTATTGGCCTCCGGGCGGTATCCCACAGTGCACCACTGTGACCGCTCTGGACAGCATTCTGAACTCTGATGCACTGGCCAGGTAGCAGGAAAAGCCCTGCGAACTTTTGAAATTCATTTCCTGCTTCCCCAGCGTGGAGAGCTCATCAGCACAGGTGACCATGCATAGCTCATCTGCACAGGTAACAATGCAGTCTCCTGAGAATCGAAAAAGAGCCCCAGCATGGACTGCACAGGAGGTACTGGATCTGATCGCTATATGGGGAGAGGATTCAGTGCTAACAGAACTGCGTTCCAAAAGACGAAATGAAAAAGTATTTGAAAGAATTTCTAAGGCTATGACGGATAAAGGCCACAGCAGGGACTCAGTGCAGTGCAGAGTGAAAGTTAAGGAGCTCAGACAAGCCTACCAGAAAACCAAAGAAGCAAACGGAAGGTCCGGGGCAGGTCGAAAAACATGCCGCTTCTATGCTGAGCTGCATGCAATTTTAGGGGGCTGCGCCACAAGTACCCAACCCCTGACTGTGGATTCCGAGGTGGGGGTTGTAATCTCTGCCATGTCTGAGGATTATGCAGACGGGGAAGATGAAGATGAAGAAGAGGAGGACGACCTAGCAGAGAGCACACAGCACTCCGTGAGCCCCAGCAGCCAGGAGCTTTTTCTCACCCTGACGGAATTACCCTCCTCCCAGCCCTCCCAAGCAACTATCCCAGACAATGATACCATGGAAGGGAGCTCTGGTGAGTGTACCTTTGCAAATAGCAAACATTGTTTTTTAAGCAAGCGTTTTTTAATGATTGATTTGCCCTGAGGACTTGGGATGCATTCGCAGACAGTATAGTTACTTAGAAAAGTTTGTTAACATGTCCGGGGATTGAGAGGAAATCCTCCAGGGACATCTCGATGAAGCGCTCCTGTAGGTACTCCAGAAGCCTTTGCAGAAGGTTTCTGGGCAAGGCAGCCTTGTTCCGCCCACCATGGTAGGACACTTTACCACGCCATGCATGTAGCAAGTAATCAGGTATCATTGCGTGGCAAAGCATAGCAGCGTATGGTCCCGGTGATTGCTGGCATTCAAGAAGCATCCGTTCTTTATCTCGCTGTGTTATCCTCAGCAAAGTGATATCGTTCAGGATAACCTGGTTAAAAATCAGGAATTTAAGTAAGGGGGATGGCCATTCTCCTACTGGGTTCGTGGACTGCAGCAGCTTTAAAAAAATCCTTTCCTGCACGTAGCCAAGCGGGGGGAGGGGAGGAGTGAAATGCCGATGATCTTTTTTGTGTTTGGTCAGCGGGGATCTTCCCCAAGCTACCAGCCACGCAGTGGGTGGGGGGGTGGGAAGGGTGTTGATTAGCAGGGAGCTAGCGTGGTATTAGCCATGCGTTGGGGGGAGGGGTAAATCACTACAGAAGCCGAAAGACAGTGGCTTACCATGGCCGCATGCAAGCTGAATTCTGATGCCCGGACCTGTGTCTGTGAGATCTATAACTCCAGAGCTGCAGGCACTCAGTATTAAGATGAAAAATGCGACCTTGTAGGGAAATCACATGTAAGGTGAATAGTGCTGTTCACTGTGAAAGAGTATAACCATTGTTCTGTAAAATGTATCTTTTTAAATATTTCTCTCCCTCATGCAGCTGCAAATTTTTCAAGCGTCCCTCCTCCATCCCAAAGGCTAGCACAGATAAGGCGGAGGAAAAAGAAGACGCGAGATGAAATGTTCTCGGATATTATGGAAGTTACACGCAATGAAAGAGCTCATCTGAATGAGTGGAAGGACGTGGTATCAAATTACAGGAAAGATGCCAGTGAACGTGAGGACAGGAGGGACACCCGAGATGAGAGGTGGCGGCAGGAAGACCGGCAGGAAAATCAGCGGTGGCGGCAGGAAGATCAGCGGTGGCGGGATGCAACTCTGGGGCTGCTGCGTGATCAAACTGACATGCTCCGGCGTCTGGTGGAGCTTCAGGAACGGCAGCAGGATCACAGAGTGCCGCTGCAGCCCCTGTATAACCACCCTCAACCCTCACCATGTTCCACATCCTCCTCACCCAGACGTGTAAGAACGCGTGGGGGGAGGCTCCGTGCACCCGCCCACTCCACCCCCGTGGACAGCCCAACCAGAAGGCTGTCGTTACTGTGAAATTTTTTTAATGGCCTTCTCCATCCCTCCTATCCTCCTCCCAAACCACACCCTTACTTCTCTCCCTCTTTTTATAATGAATTAATAAAGAATTCATGATTTTTAAATGAGAGTGACTTTATTTGCATAAGTAAGCTGTACTCGAAGGGGGAGGGTGAGTTGCTTACAGGGAATGAGTCAATCAAGGGGGTTGGGTGTTCATCAACAAACACAGCAGTCACACTGTACCCTGGCCATTGATGAAGCTCGTTTTCAAAGCTTCTCTGATGCGCACCGCTTCCTGGTGTGCTCTTCTAATCTCCCTGGTGTCTGGCTGCGTGTAATCAGCAGCCAGGTGATTTGCCTCAGCCTCCCACCCCGCCATAAAGGTCTCCCCCTTACTCTCACAGAGATTGTGGAGAATACAGCAAGCAGCAATAACATAGGGGACATTGGTTTGGCTGAGGTCTGAGCGAGTCAGTAATGTGCGCCAGCGCGCCTTTAAACGGCCAAATGCACATTCCACCACCATTCTGCACTTGCTCGGCCTGTAATTGAACAGATCCTGACCACTGTCCAGGCTGTCTGTGTATGGCTTCATGAGCCATTGCATCAAGGGATAGGCTGGGTCCCCCAGGATAGCGACAGGCATTTCAACATCCCCAACTGTTATTTTCTGGTCTGGGAAGTAATTCCCTTGCTGCAGCCGTTTAAACAGAGTAGTGCTTCTGAATACGCGAGCGTCATGAACCCTCCCTGGCCATCCCACGTGGATGTTTGTGAAACGTCCCTTGTGATCCACCAGTGCTTGCAGCACCATTGAAAAGTACCCCTTCCGGTTTACGTACTGGGTGCCCTGGCGCTCCGGTGCCAAGATAGGGATATGGGTTCCATCTATCGCCCCCCTACAGTTAGGGAATCCCAGTGCAGCAAAGCCATCCACTATGGCCTGCACGTTTCCCAGAGTCACAACCTTTCGTAGCAGCAGCTTAGTGATTGCTTTGGCTACTTGCATCACAGCAGCCCCCACAGTAGATTTTCCAACTCCAAATTGATTCCCGACTGACCGGTAGCTGTCTGGCGTTGCAAGCTTCCACAGGGCTATCGCCACTCACTTCTCTACTGTGAGGGCTGCTCTCATCTTGGTATTATGGCGTTTCAGGGCAGGGGCAAGCAAGTCACAAAGTTCCACGAAAGTGCCCTTACGCATGTGAAAGTTTCGCAGCCACTGGGAATCGTCCCACACCTGCAACACAATGCGGTCCCACCAGTCAGTGCTTGTTTCCCGGGCCCAAAATCGGCGTTCAATGGATAGAATCTGCCCCATTACCATCAGGATCTCCAAAGCGCAGGGGCCCGCGGTTTGAGAGAATTCTGTGTCTACGTCCTCATCACTGTCATCGCCGCGCTGCCGTATCCGGCTCCTCCTCGCCTCGGTTTGAAGGTCCTGGTTCACCATATACTGCACGAGAGTGCGCGAGGTGTTTAAAACATCAACGATTGCGGTATTGAGCTGAGCAGGGTCCATGCTTGCTGTGCTATGGCGTCTGCACAGTTCACCAAGCAAAAAAGGCGTGAAACGGTTGTCTGCTGCTTTCAGGGAGGGAGGGGTGAGGCTGTACCCAGAACCACACGTGACAATGATTTTTGCCCCATCAGGCACTGGGATCTCAACCCGGAAATTCCAACGGGCGGGGGAGGCTGCGGGAACTATGGGATAGCTACGGGATAGCTACCCACAGTGCAACGCTCCAGAAATCGACGCTAGCCTCGGACCGTGGACGCACACCACCGATTTAATGTGTTTAGTGTGGCCGCGCGCAATCGATTTTATACAATCTGTTTTGCTAAACCGGTTTATGTAAATTCGGAATAATCCCGTAGTGTAGACGTACCCTGAGAGAGATTCTATAAGGAAATGGCTTTGAGAGTTTCCAAATGTTCGGTAGAAATGTCAGTGGGTGAAAGGCACTTTATAAATAGACAGTGAATAAAACACAATTTTAAAGCATGTTACAATACAGAAATACAATGTCCTTTCAAACTGGGAGGGAAGCAGTGTGCCAGATCAAGTAGGATTCCTCTACACCAGGGCTGGCAGGATTGTGGCCCTTAACTGCTGAAGTCAGCAGAAGACGTACATACAGTATATCAGGTCCATGGGGAGCAGGGAATGTTTCTGGTAAGAAAGGGATAGAAGAGGATAACCCTTAATTATATTTTGGGAGTCAAGATAATGAGCTAAATCATGGGTGGCCAAACTGTGGCTTGCGAGCTGTGTGTGGCTCTTTTACAGTTAAAGTGTGGCTCGTGGAGCCCACCACACACACACCCCTTCCCCACCTACCAGGCTGGGAGGGCACTCAGGACCTCTGCCTTACAGCGGGGTGGTGAGGGGGGTCTCGGGACTACAGCCCCATGGGGCACACCTACCAGGGCTTGGGGCTTTAGCAGAAGTGGGGCTGAAGCCCCAAGCCCAGCAGGTGCAGAAGCTCTGAACCCCAGCAGGAGCGCCCCAGCTCTGGAACTTCTGAAGACTGTCATATGCCGCTTGGAGGGTCAGTACGTTCGGCCACCCCGAGCTAGATGAAGAGCTCTGTGGCTAAATGGACAGGCAACAATGGGCTCCAAAACAACGATTGTCTCGGACACCCAATCTTAATTTCTATTTTTAAAGGGGAACAAAGGCTTTGAGTTGGTTTTTTAAATAAATTATGGGTAACAAGGGAAATACCTCTGAGATACTGTGTATTGTAGAGAGAGTCAATGTAACAAGATTGTCAAATTTGGGTCTGTATTTTCTATATTATTGGGTTCAGCACCTGCTTGAATTCAGAAGCTACATGTAACTATGATCTACTGTCAAAGAATTTATTGAACCTCAGCTCCCCTCTAAAGTAGGTACCACAATTACATTAAGTTTAGCACTTCTCAACATGGCCTCCTGAGGTGGCTGTGGGGCCAGACTAGGCCAGGGAAGGCTCGGAGCTCAGGAAGGGAAAGGTGAGGACAGGAAAAACTAAGATCAAAATGTAGAGGAGAGAGAAACTGTGCTGAGATAAAAGCAGAGATGGTGACAACTGTATCTGACACACATGGTGAGTAGAGAGTTAATGGGTCACCCAATCACCAATGCAGTGGGGGTGGAGGCAAGCATCTTCAAAACAAGTTTGGGCACCCAATGGCATAACTGAACTAATGAGTAAAACAAGAGTTGCTTCTGAGTTTCCTCTTTCAATTATTTTCTTCTATTGTTATTTCTTTTTTAATAAAGTCGTACTTAAACATGGATCCCTTTGCTCATTCACAGATGAATCACTCCTTTCTCCACCAAACATGGTCTATTTTGAAACAACTCTGTCTACAGATCATTTCTCCATGCATTCCTTACCCCACACTCATTTTAACTTGTTTTTTAATTTTTAAATGACTACGGCCAACTATATGAAAAATAGGAGATTACCGTCTTCTACTGCCTATTCAGAGTCTAAAAGCTTTGTTACGGTAGCATTAAAGTTGAGTACGTGAGGATAAAGATCCTCAGAACAACATTGTACTGGCAATTAGCCAAAGGGACAACTAACAACCAAAGTCAGCATTATGGCTACCAATTTCCCAATCTGATTTTTAAGAACCTATTTATTTAAAGGTGTTAATAACTTTTAAAATTAAACTCTGAAAATGAATCTTTGTTCCTTGGCAATTGATCTTCACCAGATGTACAAGTAAATTATTTTCTCTCTCTCTCTCCTGTCTGATAATTTTTTAATTTTAGTTTGCTATGAAACCACAAGGAGATTTTCCTGGACTTTGCTGAATGACTTATTTTTTAAATTGTATTACACAGTAGCCCAATCTTTTTTTATTTGTATTACACAGTAGCCACAGAGGTCCCAATCAAGACTCAAAGTCCACTGTGCTTGGCAAGAAACAATTGCTGCCCCTAAAGATTTACAATCTAGATAGATAAGGACAAAAAAAAACCCCAAAAAACTATATTTTCCTGATTTTACAGATAGGGAAGTATAACGTGCAGGACTCACCCCTGCGGTGCCTCCTGCTGGTCATCTCCAGGAATTAGCATTTCCAGCCTCCGGAGCACCCTCTGCAGGCCGGTGTCCCCCATGTCCCTCCCAGGACTCTGGTGCCCTGTTATCTGGGATGCTGGCCCCTGGCAGTACACCCCTCAGTCTCCAGGTCTCCCCTCCCCAGGGAACCCCTACCCCCCATCCCCACCTTGCGTCAGTCATAGGCTACTGCCAGTCACCAACTAGCCCCCGCTCCCTAGGGCAGACTGCAGTATAAGCCATTCATCTAAGGCAAGGTTGGGTTTGGACCTGCTGCCTCTGCCTAGCCTTGGGCTGTCCCCGGCAACCCCAATACCTGTTTGGCCTTCCACTAGGCCGCAGCCTGGGGGGTTTCCAGGCCAGAGCTCTCCAGCTCCCTTGGCCTTCCCCTAGCCCTGCTCCACTCCAGGTACCTTCTCTAGCTCCCTGCAGCCAGGCCTGTCTCCCTCTATAGCTAGATGAGACTGTGTCAGCTCTTGGCTCACTGGCCTTTTTATACAAGCCAGCTGTGGCCTGATTCGGACGTGGCCGCAGCTGTGGCTGTTTCCCCAATCAGCTGAGGCTTGCTGCTTTCCTAGCAGCATTGCTCTCACAGTCTCAGCCCTCTCCCAGGGCTGATTTCAAGCCCTTCAGGGCAGGAGCGGGTGACCATCCCGCTACAGGAAGTGAGAGAGAGAGAGAATACGAGATTAAATGATGCTTGCAAGGCCACACAGAAAGTCTGTGGCAGCATCAGGAATAGAACTCAACCCAGGAATCATAGAATCATAGAAGATTAGGGTTGGAAGAGAGTCTTAATTATCCTTCATCTATTTTAAATCAAGAACTCCTCATCCAATTTGATTCAAACTTGATAGAAAATTTCAATTTCAGCTAAAGACTTCACATGTTACTTTTGAGGACCATACTCCATTTTTTGTTGATTTAGGAAAGGATGCAAAATCAATTTCATAATGGAAACCAAGTTGCAAACTTAACTAATGATGGCTGCTGCCATCCCTTAATTCTCCATCTGAAGTCATAAGTCTCTTTAAGATATCACAATCTTCTCTACAGCAACTAATTGCGATGTCACAAACAAAGGATTATGTTATCTGTCTAACTGACAGAAGCAGATGGAATTCCTAAGCAAGAGGTGCCTTTTCATGCAAAGACTTCAAGTACTGAAAAGAGAGTAAGTATTATATTGGCACAGAAAACACAGCAAATCAACAGAATTGTCCATAAACAGGATGTCTTCCAAAGTTTTCCTGTGAGGCATCAGTGGCTCTTTAATGTCATCACAAAGGCTGACAATGCAACAATCTAATTAACAAGCATGCACAAGATATCAAGAGAATGTCATGGTCTAAAACATAAGAGCAATATTGCCACCGCTGTTCTGGGATCCAAAGCCCGCCTTCTGTAACTTCAAAAGCCACGTTATCAAACTACAAACCTGGGGAGATGAAGCAGTAATGAGTTTAGAAGGATGGATTTAACATTTTAAAATAACCCTACTCTTTCATTTTAACAGTCCCATTTGGCTGGCAGAATGCCATCACGGCATGCAATTTAATACAGTCATATCTGTCAGAGGAGTTGCTATATTACTCTACCCACTGACTGACTGTCTTCTATATAGAACTGATAAGGGCTTGTATAATTAAGGCTGCAAGTAAGAGTCTCAGCCATATAACTGACATCACTCTGGCCAAGCTTTCATTTCTTAAGAAATACCAGTTTCTTTGCAATAGACATTTTTCTCTTCCAAAAGTGCTCAATAGCTGCCTCAAATGTTTTGAAGTAGTATTTGTGATAATATTCAATCTTAACAAGGGCTGTAATTTTAGAACGAAATGTGATTCATTTGAATTCTCTGTATTAATTGACAGACTCCTTACTGATATAGAAAAGAGCAGAAATACATAGGAGTCTTAAGCAAGGAAAAAGGTTTATTAATATTACCCCTAGTTTATGAAACCAAGGAAAAAATGGAAACTCCTCTCTCAAGACTCTGCAAAAAGCACATTTCACTTCATTCAAAGAGCATGAATACAGCTGATAATGCCAGAAACCACAGCTCAGCTATTTGTTTGTGCTGAATTGTGTTAATGTTTCTTCTTGAAAAAAAGTAAGCACTCCCCTAGCACTGAGTTTGAGATGTCACAAGCAGAAAATACTGAGTGTCATGTAAAAATATGAGATGGAAAATACAGGAAGAATTAACTTTTTAAAAAGCCCATATGCTGTCATTTATTACACCATCTTCAGTGTGCAACTTGGTTGGCCAGTGCAACCAAATGACATGATCCTTCTTGACTAGAAGTATTAAAGTGAGGGACATGTTAGCCTCAGTAAAGATGATGAACTCGATGAATGATATGTACGTCAGTTACATATCCACTGGGGTATCAATTTACTAAGCAGATGATGACCTGGCTATAAATGAGCTAAAGAAACTGGACTAATTTCCATTTTAGCCCCTTTGAACTGTTTCAACATGTCGAGGAACTCACAGATTTCTGTGTGGGTCCATTCGTTATTTATTGGGAGGAGGGGCCAAGATTTTCAAAAAGGCGCTTGACTTTAGGCTCCTAAATCCACAAGTGGTCAACACCCAATAGCTTCCACTGAGGGCAACGGGAATTCTGGGCTCTCAGCACCTTTGAAAATCAGGCAACTTATTTAGGAACCAAAATATGTACTAAGGGCCCTAACGTCACACACCCACCCATTTTTTATAACAATTTGTAATCTGTGGTATCCCAATATGTCCATTATCAATGCTGTTTTTGAACTTCTATTTGCATATACCACTGTATTTTTTGTGATAAGAATGCACGGAGAGAGACAATTATTCTAAAAATTAAGTGTTGGGTCTTCTAACAAACTTCTTTGTGACTATTAGCAAAAAAATCAGCTCACCAGCTCTGCTTCACGGAACATTAAAGTGATGCAAAGGCTTTTTGCATTTTCTGAAGCTTCTGAGGTGTTTTCCTGACAGGCTTCCTTTTGCTCATTGTTAAATTACGTTCAGAGGTGTCTCTTAACGTCAACCAAGTGTGAGCCAGTCTGATCCTATTCATATTGTAAGTATTGAGAAATCGAGTAAAACATTCCCCCAGTTATACAACTCTAAATATTTCCTAATCACGGTCACTTTACAGGATCACCTCTACAAACAGCTGGAGGTGGTAGCAACAATGCCAAAATGATGGAAGAGACAAAAAAAACATGGAAAAGAAAAAGTGCAATGTAGAATTTCAGACTGTGTTAATAATCTCTAAATGAGAATCATTCCTGCTGTCCAGCCCCAAACACATAATTTCCATTTTTGCTGTATGAATCCCTGATATAACTGATTATAAGACACTTGATCCTTAGAATAGCATCAAAAGATACACACAGCATGATCTGGTACCTTACAGCTTGCTTGGCACCGACACCTGTGCATACTGAGACTTTGCAAAGGAGATGCTACAATGAGATGCCTGCTGACTAATGTTTTGAGCATGCTGTTAACTAGACCTGTGGGTGGTTTAATTTGCATCTATTTATCTATCTAGGTACTTACATGGCTCCCATCGCTACAGTATTCAAGCATTCACAAACAGGAATGAATTTATCCTCGCAATTTAGCCCTGTGAAATAAGTATGATTATCCCATATTACAGGTAAGAAATGGAGACAGAGAGAGACTGAGTGATTTGCATAAAGTCACATTGGAAATCTGTGGAAGAATCAGAATTTAAACCCAGATTGCCTGAGTCTCAAATAAACTCCTTCACCTACAAGGCCACCCTTCCTTTCATGCAGTCTTTGTCCTGCAGAAGATAATAAGAAATCCAAAATGCAGGCACATTCTTTTTAAAATAGAGATAAAACTGCTACTTATAAGTGAAAGTAAAAGACATTACAGCCCTTTAAAAGATTTTGTTTCTCGTGCATCTGGCGACAAGTCCCCTAACATGTATTTGTTTATTCTAAAGTGCACTAAAAATTGCATATTACCATCACTGAAATGCAGCTGTCTCTGCAACAGTTTAGGATAATGTGGTGAATCTGTGTCCTTACCCCACAAGGCTATCCCTCTGATACCCCTTAAATCAAACTGCCTTTTCTACCATTTCATCTTAGTTTTGTCTCTAAAGAAAAAGTGCTGACCAGATTAGGAATACCCTATCTCAAACAGTTCAGTAGCACTATTCCTACCCCGTATACTTAACCTCTACCTGTTCTTTCTATTAAATTTAAAATGTAGATTAACCATAAGAGAGCAAGAGCATTTATTTTTAGTTCTTCGCTATCCTGCCCTAAGGAGCTTTAGCTGCCAATGCCATGGCTAAGAGTGCAGCAGAGCTGACATACTTCTGGTAATCTGACACTCAAACACCTGTAAATATGGCTGCATTCCATCACCCCTTACATTGGATCAAGTTCCAACCTGATGCAAGCAGGTGCAACAGCACTGAAGTCAGTCCAGTTGCACCTGCGTAAGCCAGGCCTGAATTCTGCCCCATTAAGGTTAGAGTGGTTTTTTTTAAATTCCTTTTGTATAAAAAAAATACAAAAGCTGAGCACAGTGCATAAGAAACATACTTTTACAGATTACGCCAACAGACCTGAAAAGATCCTTAAACTCAGTCTGGTCCAGTTCATGCAGATTGGACTTCTGACAGGAAATCAGCAACAGCAGCAAATACATGTGTAATGCAGCTGTGAAGGAGAACAGATCAGAACACGAACAAAAGCTCTATGACCTTTGAGCTTTGTTTGGGAAGAAAGGCACTATCTTGACTGGTAAAAATTGTATTTTTCAATTGTGTTAGCTCAATCAAATTAGCTAATAGGATCGAAAAGCCCTTTTCATGATTGTTAAGATGCAGGCTAACGTGTCTGAAACAGTGTTTTAGTGCCTAGGCTCCCCCCAAAAAGGACAACAAGATTTAATTTTTAGCTAAAGCTCTCTCCTTCTCCCTGGCCAGATCATCAGGGTTAACAGTTCTACTCCCAGAAAAGTGCTACAGGATCTTTGATGATAATGAGTGGTCAGGACTTTGCACCTTAAACAAACGGGGACACCTAGTGCAGCAGAAGCCCCCAAAATAATAAATATTTAGCCCTTACATAGACTTTACATTTTTCAAAGCATTATGTAAAATAACCAATGAGCCCTCCTAACACACCCACGAGGTAAGTAGTCTCATCCCCATTATATAGTGATGACACACACAGTTAGTGGCAGAGGCAGAATTAGAGCATGACAAACCTTCAGAAAGGCCTAACTTCTAGGGGCCTAGAAAATCGCAAGAACACCACTGTGATTCATAACACCTGAGTTAGGCACCTAGACTTCCTATACAATGAATGTGGAGACACAGTCGGCATCTTAGATTGCAATACCAAAAGCCAACACACTGGGGGGAAGGGGAGGCACCTAAACTAGCCAATGGGAGATGCTTATGAGAAGGTATGTGTTAAGCCCCTCCGCTCTCTTGGAGATAGGTGCCTAAATCCGAGCTGCAGGGAGGTGCCTATCTCTGCTAATGAGCCATGAACCAAAGGAAGGTAACCAGTATGGGCTGGATGAATGGACTATACGGTGGATAGAAAGCTGGCTAGATCGTTGGGCTCAACGGGTAGTGATCAACGGCCCCATGTCTAGTTGGCACCTGGTATCAAGCGGAGTGCCCCAAGGGTCAGTCCTGGGGCCAGTTTTGTTCAATATCTTCATTAATGATCTGGAGGATGGTGTGGACTGCACTCTCAGCAAGTTTGCAGATGACACTAAACTGGGAGGAGTGGTAGATACGCTGGAGGGTAGGGATACGATACAGAGGGACCTAGACAAATTAGAGGATTGGGCCAAAAGAAACCTGATGAGGTTCAACAAGGACAACTGCAGAGTCCTGCACTTAGGATGGAAGAATCCCATGCACTGTTACAGACTAGGGACCGAATGGCTAGGCAGCAGTTCTGCAGAAAAGGACCTAGGGGTTACAGTGGATGAGAAGCTGGATATGAGTCAACAGTGTGCCCTTGTTGCCAAGAAGGCTAACGGCATTTTGGGCTGTATAAATAGGGGCATTGCCAGCAGATCGAGGGATGTGATCATTCCCCTCTATTTGACATTGGTGAGGCCTCATCTGGAGTACTGTGTCCAGTTTTGCGCCCCACACTACAAGGCTGCTGTGGACAAACTGGAAAGAGTCCAGCGGAGGACAACAAAAATGATTAGGGGGCTGGGACACCTGACTTATGAAGAGAGGCTGAGGGAACTGGGATTGTTTAGTCTGTAGAAGAGAAGAATGAGGGGAGATTTGATAGCTGCTTTCAACTACCTGAAAGGGGGTTCCAAAGAGGATGGATCTAAACTGTTCTCAGTGGTAGCAGATGACAGAACAAGGAGTAATGGTCTCAAGTTGCAGTGGGGGAGGTTTAGGTTGGATATTAGAAAAAACTTTTTAACTAGGAGGGTGGTGAAGCACTGGAATGGGTTACCTAGAGAGGCGGTGGAATCCCCTTCCTTAGAGGTTTTTACGGTCAGGCTTGAGAAAGCCCTGGCTGGTATGATTTAGTTGGGCAGGGGGTTGGACTAGATGACCTCCTGAGGTCCCGTCCAACCCTGATATTCTATGATTCACCTCCACTCAACTTGTGTGTGGGGCCTGATACAGTAGGTGTGCTCAGAAGCCGCCTAGATCTACACAGAGCAGCGGGGGATAGGGTGGGAGAGGTCCTCACTTATAACTAGGGATTTCCTTACATCGTGGAGAAATCACACATTTTTCATGGGTTGGTCATGGCATATGTCATAAACAGATAGTTAAGGGTTAAAGTCTCTTTTACCTGTAAAGGGTTAACAAGCTCAGTAACCTGAGAAACACCTGACCAGAGGACCAATCAAGGGACAGGATAATTTCAAATCTCTGTGGAGGGAAGCCTTTGTCTGTGTTCCTTGTTTGCTCTGTGTGCTCTCTTTGGATCTAAGAGAGGCCAGACATGTCTCCAAGTTCTCCTGGAGTATTTCCTACTATCCAGTATAGTGAGTATTAGAAAGGCGAATTAGTCTTATAATTTATTTTCTACATTTGCAATTGTGTGTTTGCTGAAGGAAATTCTTTATTTCTGTTGCTGTTACTGATTATGCTGAGGAGGAGGGAGGGGGAAGTCTCTCCAGTTTTTATAAGTTAGACCCTGTATTTTTGCATCCTGGTAATACAGAGAGAGTGTACTTTTTTTTCTTTCTTTAATAAAATCTTTTCTTTTTAGAACTTGATTGATTCTTCTCTTGTTTGCATTTTCAAGGGAAGGGGAGGGGGAGGTGAGTCCCTCTTTGTGTTGAGTCAAGGATTTGACTCGGTGTGTATCCCTCCGGAGCAGGCTGGAGAGAGGGAAGGGCGGGAGGGGAACTGGCTGTTTCTCTCTCTCTGGTGAGATTCAAGGGGTTTGAATCTGTGTTCCCAGGGAAAGTTTTGGGGGAACAGGGAGTGTGTCAGACACTTAAAAAACTGACTGGTGGCAGCGAGAACCAGATCTAAACTAGAATTTTAGTTTAGAGGAGTCCATGCAGGTCCCCATCTTGTGAACCCAAAAGCTCCAAGTGGGGGAGAAACCTATGACAGCATAAATAGCAAATCTCACCGATGTGTTCAGACCATGCCACCCTTGCTTCTGTGCTGCTGCTGGCGGCGGTGCTGCCTTCAGAGCTGGCTTCCAGGCCAACAGCCATTGCTCTCCCGCTGCCCAGCTCTGAAGGCAGCGCTGCTGCCAGCAGCCGGGCAGAAGTAAGGGTGGCATGGTATGGTATTGCCACACACACTTCAGTTGGTAGGCACTCAGCCAACAGCCACCACTTGCCGGCCTCCTAACCCTGAAGGCAGCGCAGGAGTAAGGGTCAAATACCATGACCTCCCTACAATATGCTTGCAACCCCCTTTTGGGTCAGGACCCCCCAGTTTGAGAAACACTGTGTACTTTTGTATACTTTTACTCCATAGTATATATTTTTGTATACTTTTACCTTATAGTATAGGTATAGTATAGGAGGTCAGACTAGATGATCACAGGTTCCTTCCAGCCTTGGAATCTATGAATTTATTAATAGCTGGTGTAGCTTATACCAGTTCCCCCAAATAAGCAATATCAGCAAAAGGACTTTTTTGCTGATATAAGTAGGGCTTTTGTCAGCATAATTGTGTCAGTTAAGGGTGTGATATTTAAGCGTAGACGAGGCCTGTATCTTACCATGCCACAGAGCAATTATTTTCTCCTGAATAGAGCACAGAGGCACTCCTACTTAATCCCCAGCACCACTTCTTGCAGTACCCTGGGTTTTCTTTCAAGCTCTCCCATCCGACCAGGCTCAACCCTGCACTGCTTCAGAGATCTGATGCCAGCATAGCCCAAGGTAGTACAGTTGCAGGACTGTCAGATTCTGCTACCATTTGTGACAGGAAATTATCCTCCATGAAAATGTGAAAAACTTATTGAGGGCATTTGCTTCACTGCATATTTTTCCCCGATAGATCTCTGGGTTGTTTAAGTACCCAAGCGTCCCCAAGTCATTTGTTTCAACCATCTGTTCCCATTTCCCCTAGCAACAATTTGCCCTCATCTTCCCTTTCATTAGGCATCTAGAACACACGCCATCCATAAAGGATTCTCTTTTACCTTCCTCTCACAGATTTCTGTGCAGAGCATTTCATTCACAATAGTCTCGTTACAAGCCCAGTCAAGTTCATTTGTGTCTATGTGCGTATCCTGCATCTCCCCACTCAGTCATTTCCATACAATGCCTACCATCCTAGTTGCGCAAGCTGCACCCCCCCGGCCACGTCTCGAATAATAGTGCAGTTGAGAATTTTCCTGTCTACTGCCCTGCTCCTGGCATCTGTGTGCAGCAGAGCTGTGCAAAGCGCACCTCAAGGGTCCAGTGCAGCTTGCAACCATCAAGTCTCTCTAACTCCCAATGCTCACAAACAGCAAAGGGGTGGGGGGTTTAATACTGGTGAGCTGACTAAGTTTGGGCACCACTAGAGCTGAAGCAGCTAAGGGAGCCCCCTATCCCTACTTCCTCATACCCCTTCTATACCTCTTCTCTCACACATCTGCCTGACTCTGTAGGATCACAAGCTAGTTTGTTGCTTTCTTCCTCTAAATAGACAACTCTTTGGTGCACTGCCCCTTAATTTCACGATATTCCATACTCCTCCTGTGGGCAGTCACGGACTCCAGCTATTTCTATGGTTCAAAACGCTCTCCACTAACTCTGCAAGCCCATCAGCCAGAAAGGTAGCATCACTGATATTCAGCTGGAAGCCACTCAAACTATACAGCTTCTTCCTCAACACAGGTGATATACCAATGCTCTGCAAATTCTCCCCAGGGCCGCCCAGAGGGGGGGCAAGTGGGGCAATTTATCCCAGGGGCCCCGTGAGCCCTGGCCCGGCAGCGGTCCAGGTCTTCGGTGGCATTTCGGTGGCGGGGGGCCCTTCAGTGCTGCCGAAGATGCGAAGCAACTGAAGGGCCCCCCGCCGGGTGAGTACAAGCGCCGCAGCTCTCCCGCTTTGCCCCAGGCCCCCTGAATCCCCTGGGCGGCCCTGATTCTCCCACCTGTTTACCTCCAGAATCTTACCCACCCATACTGACATGTGCTAAGAGAGAGACCAAACGGTCAATTAAAACCAGCAAATGTCTATGCTGACTTAATGAGAGTAGGAACCTAGGCTCATAGCTAAAGTATGCGCTTAGGAGTCAAGAGACTGGGATCACACTTACTGTGTGAAAGACTGTGGGAAAGTCTCAGCCCCAGAGTTCTCCCACTTGTAAAATGGATAATACAAACTAACTTCACCAGGATGCTGTGAGGCTTAGAGCAGAGGACTAGAAGTCAAGACTTCTATCCTCAGCTCTGGCTTTTATTCCTGAGTCCACTACTGATTTGTAACATCTATTTCTGACTCTGATGTCCATTCCCAAGGGCCAGTGAATTGCTGTGAAACCTTGAGAAAGTCACTTCACCTCCCCATGCCTCAGTTTTCCCAGAGTGAAGCACTTGTGATCCTCTGATCAAAGGAGCTACATACACTAAATGCCAATTATTCTTATATTAAGTGTGCTGAGATCCTTGGATGAAAGACTCTAGAGAAGTGTAAAGTATTGTTACTGATGTCCTTATGAACTGCATATTACATCACGTGATCTTCAGAGCTGTTCTTCTCCCCAAGAGAAGATCTTGGAACTGAAGAACAGTTCTGCAGAAAAACTAGTAGATATACAGATGGTGCAAAAGTGATATTGGAATTCTTCTCTCGGATGAAGTCAAAGCCCTGAATGTTATTTTTTCTCCTGATTGTAAGAAGTCACATATAAGAGTCAACTCACAGTAGCTCCCAGCATCAATCAGCATCAGCAGGCAACAGAAAGGGCTTTTTCCCCCAGTTTGTAGTAGGCTGAAGGGAAGAGATGAGTCCAGTAGTTTAAAAAAAAAAATGCTGACATCTAGAAAATGCTGACGTCTCTTTTACAAAGAAAAATTTTTATAGCTTCCTCATTTTTCCTCCATCTACACAGAACTGGGTCAGCATTCATTTCCTTTACTTTATAACAAAATAATTTGATATTGTGTACAGCAAAATTCCAATGTGAGATTATACTGGTTGATCTATGTCTATAAAACTATGCTGGTTAAATTTTGGAGTTTAAAAATAACTTCAAATTTGAAAAATATAGCAATAAACACACATTGAAAACCACAGCTTAGTAGTATACAGAAAACATAGCTGCGCAATTTGATTTTGGAATGGGGCCAAATCTAAAATTAAATTCTATATGACAGCTGTCATTCCTTGTATGTCATGCATCACAGAACGTCACACCATAATGTGGCACCAGCTAAGAAAACACAGCCTTTTGTCTGAACTACAATCACATTTCAGTATTTTTCATACATCTTTTATGCATATTTTTACACCTTTAATTCATATCTGGCAGGAAATTATGAGAGAGTTCCCTATGGTGTCTTCTCCTCTTCTATTCTTTCATATGTTAAATATGACAAAAGCAACAATACAGCAACACCAATGCTTAAAGAGGCATGGTCAACTTTAAATCTAGTCAGTTTTTTTTTAAAGTGAGTTAAAGGCAGCTTCAAGTAGCACAACGCCTGCTACTGAGTCCCTCTGCCAGTTTCTGTGGGTTTACAGTAACACATTCTATTTGTTGATATGTTCTTTCCCTCTGTGAAAGACACATAAAAAACATTAGGAAAATCAGTAAAACTGACTATACACAAAAATGTTGTAAAATGTTCAAAGTAATGCAGTGAAAAAAGACAAAAAAGATTTTCCCGTTAATGTCTTCCATTTTTAGTCACCTTAGGTGTCACTTGTAATAAGAGTAAGTCAAATGTTTTCAGCAAGAAGTGTGATTTAAGTTGATGGTGCCCTATTAATGTCAACATTAACCCAATTACTGCTAAAAGTCACTAAAATGAACCAATTGCAGTTATTTTCTTTATTTAACACAGCAGTGATCCTCTTGCTATATTGAGAGGGGGCCGTATGGATTGGATGCTCTCCACTAGACTCAGAAACTGTCTCCTTAGGAGCTTATATGACTGATTGGTTGGAAGAGCTTTGGGAATATGGTTATGGAGGTATACCAAATACAATCAATTACATCTGTCCACACTAAAATCGGAATAGGTGGGTGATATACTGAAGACAGGACCAAACCACAAAGTAACAGAAAAAAGGGGATCATGCAACCAGATAACACTCTGCATGAATCAAGTCATAAGTGAAAGGAAATAGCATGATACAGACTGGGAGATAGACATCTGAAAAACATAGTCCAATAGAGACTAGGAGTGATAGTAAATAAACTAAAAATTTGCTTTAAATATGACATTGTTGCCAAGGGTTGTACTAGACAGCCTGGCCTGATAGGTTAATACCTAGTAGGGCAAAAGCTATGAAAAGCAAGTTTAAGAGTCTAGGAACCTACACCATTAAAATGAGTTTAAATTAGATTGGTAAAAGATACTGAATTTAGCTGTAATTGCTTGTGTTTGTTCCAAGCATTACTACAACAACACGCTTCTCTTGTTAATGTCTTTAAAGTACAAACATACTGCAATTACTCTGCATTGATTTTAAAAGCAGACTTCGCACAATAATGCCTCCAATTTGAAAGCAAAACAGCAACGATATAAATCAAACTGTTGAAGTCAATGGTTTAGCCAAATGCTAAAGGCGAGTTAATGAAGAACAGGCATGGAGATCTGTCTTTAGATTCATGTATATTAAAACCATGGACTTTCACACACAGTACTGTACTTCCAAGTCATTCATTCAGCATCGAAAAAGAATACCTGAGCCTGGATGATAACTTTAATTAAACCATTTCCCTTGTCCCTCACTGTATGTCAATACACAGAGTACTGGGAGATTTCTCGCAGCAAGATTAAAATGTACAGAACACAAGAGTGGTGTTAGTTGAAAATTATAAGCTTTTGGAAATGAGGGTTTAAAGTGCAAATGCTATAAAAACCTATAACCACTGTCATGAAAATGCAACAGAAGAAGAGAGCAGGATGTAGAATGAGCCCCTGATCATTATTTGATGGCAGACTTGATTAGATGAATCTCTCAGTATAATATAATCAAGCACTGTATGACAGCAAAGATTAAGTCTTTGATGCACTCTGAGACTAAAGTAATATACTACAGTTAACATTTAGAGTTATGTTCACTCTACAGATTTATCAAGCAGGTGTTTTGATAGAAAGGAATAGTCACTGTAGCATTTATGGTAACATACACTCCTATGAAAATTTACATAGGGTAGTCAGAAAAGTGACTATTAAAATGGGGTTCTGTTATTCTCGCTCTGATACCAGAACAAGTGTGCTAAAGTCAGGTGATGGTTCTTCTATCTGCCAGTGCCAGAAACACCTCCTGAGATCTGAGAGTTGAGTTGGATTCTCCCTGCCTCTTGCATCATCAGCAATAAAGATTCCACAGTAGGAACTTAACTGGCAATTCGTGATGTCTGTAGCAGAATGGAACCCAGGTTGCCCTCCGTGTCTGCCTTGGCTCTGCAGACCCAAAGGGAGTGAAAAGTTGTTTCAGACTGTAAGGCACATAAGCTATAAGAGACTCGCAGAGAGAAGATATGGGGGTAAATCCTTATGCTTGTGTTCTGAGGGTCTGGTGCCCAATCACAGATGTGTGACTTAGTCAGGATACCTGCACATGGGGGAGAGACCACTGAGCTGCTGTTCGTTGGCTCTCAGAAGGGGAGTTTGAGTTGCAGTATGGGAACAGAAGAGGGAAGCTAGTGCTCCATGGGGGGTGGGGAGTGTCCTTTACTAACTGACAACAGGTAAAATACTGAAGGGGCTGAAATTCCTAATCCTGATGTAGAGAAAACATCCTCCACCTCTGTTATTTTAATATAAGAATGAGAATGCAGCAGCATCTTACCAGGGAATGACAGCAAGGCACTTAATTTTCCTATTAATTTAATCCTACACTGCAAATGTAAAAGCAATTGATTTATTTCAGACACCGGGATATGAAACAATACTGTAGATAAGAGCAACAGACTAGCTTCCATCACTCTGCATTGGACCAGGGACAGCCTCTCTGGGAAGAATTACTTGCGAGAGAAGATTCCAAAGTTGCCATCCAACAGCACGTTTCTGACAAACATCTAGAATCCATGGTTTTGAAGGCCATTTTGAGGGGACACCTCTTTCTATGTACCTATAATTGTCTTTGAGCTGTTTCCATCCAGTGACTCAGCCCCACTAAATAAAACCAATCCTAGCTCTCTCCCTCAAACAACCCCTTGGCTATGCTTTGAACTAATCTAGATGATTATTATTAATCACTAATTATGCCAGTCTTCATAGCCCAGTTGTCTGCTTTTCTTACAAGCTCCTTCATCCTTTCTCCTGTGCTGGCCCCAGTGCATGGGATCAACTCCTCACCAAAATCTGTAAAGCCACCACCTTGATCCTCTTAAATCCCTCCTTAAAAAAGCTTCCTCTACCATGATGCTGACAAATCACAGTCCGCAGGCACCAGTAAGGCTTGTGGTCACCTGGGACTACTTTGACTACCAAGATTACTAATTTATGCAAACGTACCCGTGACACTGCACCCCATATTCTTCATAGTGATATTATTATATCATTATGACCTAATGATGTATTTTATACAAGATAAGTCATGTGAGGTGTTATTGGAAAAGTTATGATTTGCTTAATATGATTATCCTATTTGTATGCAACTATCATTTTTGTATCTGAAGTTATAAATAGACTATGTATCTCTACTGCAAATATAGTTACACCTGGGTAATGCCCACTAGACAAGATGCTTTCAGTCTAGATAGCAGGTGGGGAAGGGCCAATTCAGGGCAATGGGCCACTATGAATAAACAACAGACCTTAGGAGAAGCTTATCTCCTACCTGATGAGCCTTCCCCTGAGCGCTACAGACAGCCTCCAAGTAATGACTGCTATGACTCCACAAGGACATGTGATGAGACCACATGTCTCTAGACTCCATCTTGCGATATCAGTATTTTTCCACAGTCTGGTCTGGGAACCAAGCTTTGGGAACAAATGGTTCCTGCCATATGCAAAAGCTATATAAGGCAGGGAGTGACATCATCTGTGGTTCTTCACTCCCCACACAAGAAGACTCCTAGAAACACCTGAGGAACAAAGACTGAACTGGGGGAAGTGCTGGACCCAGGCTAAAGGGATTTTTAGCCTGTGAATGAGACACCTGGGGATTCCAAGCTGTAAAGCAAGTGCAGCTTGTGCCTTAAGACTCTGAAGCCTGCTTGTATCATCTCTTAGGGTGAGAATCTGCTATTCATATCCAATTTATTTAGTATAAGAAGCTTAGTTTGCATTTTTAGTTTATTTACTAGGTAATCTGCTTTGATCTGTTTGCTATCACTTAAAGTCTACCTTTTGTAGTTAATATACTTGTTTTTGCTTTGGAGTGAAGTGTGTGGGAATAACAACTTGAGGCAATGACTGTTGCATATTCCTCTCCACATTGACAGAGAAGGCAAATTTTATGAGCTTACACTGTACAATTCCCTGTGCAGCGCAAGATGGTATAATTTTGGGTTTATACTCCAGAGGGAGTGCGTGCCTGAAGAACTAGAAGTTGCCTTAGCTGTAGCCATCCTATGCACAGGCTGGTCAGCTGGGTGTGTCCCTAACTGTATGTACACTGGTGAAAGTGCAGCCTAGAGGGCTTTGCAGCTTGTCACAGCAGTGTGAGAGGGAGCCCAGGCTGATGGGTCAGGGGCTTAGAGTTGCCACCTGGACCTGAGGTACCACAAGGGGGAACCCATCACACTACCCAGCTGTACTATTACTTGTCTCCCACACCATCATTTGTGTTTATGCACTTATTGTGTCTTGTTATATACTAATTAGATGGCTAGATTTCTGGGCCAGAGACTGTCTTTGTTTTACTCATTTGTACAATGTCTAATATAATGCGGCCCTGACTGTACATCTTTCAAAGAGTTATGAGCCAAAAATGGGCCTTCAAATGGAAACTATTATGCAACCTTAATTACAGCAGATTTTTCTGGCCCTATTCACACACACACACACACACACACACAAAGTATCCAAACAATTTTTATTTTGTAAGTATTTTTACAACTCTAGCCTTCTGGTGATTTTCTAAGAATAATTGGCTCCTGATAGTAAACTTTTATTTGACAAGTCTCACTCTGAAATGGTTGCTGCAAAGTTACAAACACAGGAGGAGCCAATGCATTACAAACCAAAATGCTTACACATCTTTAACTTGAGCCATGTGGCTATTATAGGACACCGTTAATGTGCTCTACAGTACTTTAGTTAGAATGGTTGAGTTCTTACATATCCATGAACTTGCTCATAAATAACCTTTAATCTTGCTTTAAAAGAATAATGTATTCTAAGGATGTCAGCAAGTCAATCGTAATCAGAGGCGACACGTTTCATGGAAGGCTAGATGAGCTTCTTAAGGGGAAAAAAGTCACTTAGTAAAATGTTCTGTGGTTTAGCTACAATTTAGTATGTTCAACCATAAAATCATGTCACTGCCCAGTCTTCTAACATTTAAAACTAGAAATGCAAAAAATGCTGGAGAAGGAAGGACCAGATGACTCTGGGCAGGGAGATGGGATGGGAGTCAATGGAATATTCAACCTTTGTCTAGGTCACCGGTTTGAGATGGACACTGGCTCTGTCAAGCCCAAAAAGCTGTTACTGCCTGATGACTGTTTAATGGGAAAGGAGGTGCTTGTCAGCCCTGTTCTAGTGGATAGCTGCCCACAAGAAAATTGGCAATCTCGTCAGAGAGAGGGAGATCAAGGGATGAACACAGATGGAGACAATTACCCCTCCCTAGAACAGGTCAAGGCACACGGAGGGGAACTGGGGGTGGGGGGGGGGGAGCGTACACTGCCACTACCCATGCTGTAGCTGTTCTATAGACAAATTACTTTATATACCAGGGCTGTCAAACAGGTATTTATCTCTAGTGCTGCATTTCTCCTAGATTGCAAAAAGGGAGGAAATTGCCATGTCACAGCCAAGGGAGGGGGGCGGGGGAAAGCAGGAAACAAGCTCCACCTTCTCTTTCCCAGGCAGCCCCTCCTTAGCCAAACATTTTCAGCTTTAATGTAGCATCTGGTTCAGTCAGAGGAACAATTCAGATCAGTTCTTATTTTAACTGAACCAGTTCATCCAGTCCTCTTCTAAAGTAGTTCAAATGTCAGGACGCATTACACTCGGCTTATGAAATGTTGGCTGAAGAACCCATAGATCCAAATTCCAACTCAGTTTTGATTTTCATTCTGTGCATACATCAGATGAAAGAGGGGTTATCACAACTGCTCATATAACAAAGGGCATATCTGACAGAAACCCCCCTCTCTGGACACATTCTGATGCTGTCACACAGGAAAAAAAAAAAGAAGTTCTGTAGGATTCCGTTCTCAGAACTAACGGAGAAAGTAAATTTCTTTTCTTCTGCTGCTCCTCTCTCTCCATCCCAATTATTTACTTAAGAAATTTATGTACCATTGATCACTGCACTGTAGTATAGCCTTAAGGAACTCAAAAATTTAGAGATCTTCCTAGTCTAACACCGCCAATACAAACTCTTCTAGGGAGCACAATAAGCACATCTTATTTCGTAAAAATACGGTGAGCATTTGTAGCTCACAGCAACCTCTGTCGCTCTGTTACTTCATCTATCTCCAAAGGTGCACACAATCAGAGATAGCTGTTAAACCAGTTTATGGGACATTGAAACATCCAGGCATAAAATCCCATAAAAATATGCACAAATGCATTCAAAATTTAATTTCTGTTTAGAGATTTCATTTCAAGATGCTGCTGAAATGTATTTGACAGACAACTGTGCAGATTTAGTAATCTCCAGCCGTACACAAAACTCTGACTCAGCATTTGACAATTTTGTGAAACAGCTTTCTAAACTAATAATCAGTTTTTGAGGTAAAAGAAGCAAACAGCCCACATTCAAGTTCAAAGTAATTTTTGGGGAGGAAAAGCTAATTCTGCTTTGATATAGCTATTCGTTATTATTTGTTTTAAGCAGCGCCCACCATGTGCAAGGTGCTCAACAAACTCAAAAGCAGGCACTTCCCTTGCCCTGAAGAGCTTTGCATGAATACATTGGTGTTTGAATTTTATTCATTGTAGACATCATAATCATTAGGAAGTATATTTTGGGAGAAGCATTTAGGATCTGACGCAATGTTTCCCTGATAGCATCACTCACTTGACACCAGTGTTTTGGAATATTTTGCTTCACTGACTGTTTTGGCACATCAGGTACAAGCTACTGACCCTCACATCAGGGCTCTGAACAGTTTCACTGCTCCCTTCAACTCCTATCTCATTTCTTCCTACTTAACCCTGCTGTTTTACATGCCCCCCAATCTGCTCCACCAACGGCTCCCTTTGGGCCTCATACTGCAAGTTGCCGAGTCACCTCAATTCTCACGGAAGGTAATGGAAGCTAAGAGCACTCAGGCCCACATCCTCAAAGGTATTCTGGTGCCAAACTTCCACTTAAATCCATACCTCTGAGGTTCTGGGTCTCAACGTCTTGAAGGATCAGGTCCTTTGTCTCCTCTCACTCTCAACTGAATGCCACCCCTTTCATCTGGAACAACTTCCTGCCTGCCAAGCACCCTCCCTCTCCTCCTTAAAACTCATTTCTTTTGCTAACTTGTATTACTAACCACAATAGCGTGGCCCCCAAAAAATCACGAGACTGGCTTAAAAATCCCAAGATTTTAAAAGCTAAAAAATTAGTAGTGGGGGAGGAGTTTTTTGCCTTCTAGTTTCCTGTGTTTTTAGGGTTCATGTTTTCAAGCTTTTCTCTGCAACCATGAGGCCTAGAAATGTTTATTTTTTTAAATGAAAACTGAGACTCTCACAATCACATGACTCCAGGATCTGGGGCTTTAGAGGAAATGCCAAATAATATGACACAATAAAATCGAGAGTTAGCAACACTCGAATCTGCCCAATGCTAATGTCTCTGCTGAAACCTCATCCTCATTGTAATATCTTCCCATCAATCACATTGATCTGTAAGATCGTCAGTACAAGGACCTTCACTGCATGTACCCATATGAGACTAAACAAACATTGCACAATAAAAACAGGCTACAAAACACTTAAAGGAATTTTATTTGCATCGGGAACATACAGTAGCAAAATGGATCAGCTAAACACTGACAAAATGAACAGCTCAAAATTAATATACCATTTGAGAGGTTTAATGTAATTTTTATATAACTTACAGTTGGGAGTCTCTGCATAGCTTGGTTTGGGACCAGAAGCTGAAACAGTGTAAGAAAGGTTGTTCTAGGGAGAAGAGAGTGTCTCAAATCCATTTTCTTTCTTTCCTCTTTTCCATTCCATGCATCCCATCCCCTCCCAATCTCTCTCACTCCTTCCCGTCGTCAAAGACAAGATATACTTGAAGAGAATATGTCCTGATCAAATTTTCAGTCTGAATTTTTGCAGCAAGTAAAACACATGGAGAAGAGGGAAAGGTTGTTCTCTGGGTGGTCACATTCCATTCTTTCAGAACAGGGCTACTAAGGGAGCATGAGAAAGGACCACAAAGGGGGAAAAAAAGACATTGAGAGCAACTGCAAAACGCAGCAGCAGCGAGAACATACAACCTACTGCCACTCACCACTACAAAAATAAAGGAAGGCAAGTGGACTTTGCATAAGGTACTTTTTACTGGTAAAAACAGTGCAGACTCTCTACAGTGCACTCTCCTTTAGAGAAGGAAAGCGGAAAACGTTTTCCCAGTTCAGCACAAGCAATGATTTATTCACTTCTTTTGATCATGGTATTTAAATGCCACTCACCCTCACAGATAGGAGGGCCATGCCAGGTAAATAGGCAGAGATCTGCCTTGCATCCTTCACTGTTCATCCACAGACTGCCCAGAATTGCATGCAGTTTGCTTGTGGCTTATGTGAATGGAATCTCCAAACTGCTTTGCCTTTCATTAGTTTTCTACTGCTGCAAAACCACATTCAGCCAATGGGTTCTGAGAAGAGTTTTCTTGAGTGAAAATCATTTTTCCCCCAGAAACCCCATGTGGCTGATTTTTACATAATTAATTATAAACTGTGGCTGTACTTTTGGTTACTGTCATAAATAGTGGACATGTTTATGGTAAATGTTTCTCAATATCATGAAAAAAGTGTGAGTTCATTGTAGGCTAGAGTGACCAGATAGCAAGTGTGAAAAATCAGGACAGAGGGTGGTGGGTAATAGGTGCCTATATAAGACAAAGCCCCAAATATTGGGACTGTCCCTATAAAATACAGACATCTGGTAGACACTATTGTAGGCTGGAGCACAGTCACTTTGAAGGCAGGCAATCTGGAAAGCAGACCAGAGTTCTCTTCACTGTCATCCCAGAGCAGAAAACCCAGAGAGGAATCTTTTCAGAGATGAGTGGCTGATCTAGAGACAGACAGCCTTTTTCTTGGCTTCAGTGAGTAGAGCCTGAGCAGGAGCTTGACTATGTAAGAAGCCACAGGCACTCTGACACCAGAGACAGAGTAGCAGCCCTAATGACAGTGGCCTACATTTATATGGCACTTAACACCCAAAGAACCTCCAAAGTGCTTTATGAGCAACATGAGGCATTGTGGAGAGACGGACAAATGGGGCCCAGCTGGGATCACCCCTTCTCCCCAGTCCACCCCAGGACCAGAACTCAAAGAGAGACATGGCCCCAGGGACACTAAGACATATACAAAATCCTCTCCAACCTCCCCAACACCACCCAAAAGCCCAAAACCCATGCAGGCTTGGGGAAGAAAGAAAATTCCAGGGAGGAGCCCGCCCTGAAAGTGAAGGTGTCACGGGAAGACACCGAAAAAAACCAGCAGGTTCTACAGCAGGGACAATGGATTCTGATGTCATCAGAGTGTTTCCTAGGCCACGTCTATACTTACCCGCCAGGTCGACGCGGCGAGTTCGACTTCTCGCAGTTCGAACTATCGCGTCTGATCTAGACGTGATAGTTCGAACTCCGGAAGCGCCGCGGTCGACTCCGGTACTCCACCGCGGCAGGAGGAGTTGCCGGAGTCGACCTTGGAGCCGCGGAGTTCGCTTCCGCGGCGTCTGGACGGTAAGTCATTCGAACTAGGGTAGTTCGAATTCAGCTACGTTATTCACGTAGCTGAATTCGCGTACCCTAGTTCGAACCAGGGGCTGTGTGTAGACCAGGGCCTAGAGTTTTCACTGGACAGTCTTTCCCCTGCACTGATTGGCTGTTTGCTCCAGCTCCCACCTTCAGACTCTGTCCATTTCAGCCTCACTCTACCTGCCTTCCCCTCTTCTCCTCTGCCCTGCACCCGCTCCACTTCTCATCACCTCCCTTCTACATTACCTCTCCCTTCCTTTGTCTTTCAATTGAGCTAATCCCCTCCCAACAAAATCCCACCCCCGTTCAAACAATAATGTCATGGCATTGTTCACTCTGCCTGCATACTACACCTCTTCAGCTGTCTTGTCTATTTAGATTGTAAGCTCTTTAGGGCAGGGACTATCCACAATGAGGCCCCGTTCTCTGCTGGTCTCTACGCACTACCGTAATAATCATCAGTTTCCCCACTGAGGTACAGTGTGGTGTGATGGACCCAGGCCAGTTGTGAACAGCAGAGTAGTAGAAGGGAGATATACTGGCCACTGGATAAGCAGTTTTCTGTTCCCTGAGTGACCAGAGCAGGGGCTGCTCCAGGCTAATGAGAACACCTGACTCCAATTAACCTGCTAAGAGTCAGGTGAGGCTGTTAAGCACCTGACTCTAATTAAGGACCCTCTGATGCTATAAAAGGGCTCACTCCTGTCAGGCCAGAAGAAGCCAGAAAGCCAGAGGAGAGGAAGTGTGTGTGAGGAACTGAGAGCAAGAGGCGTGCAAGAAGCTGAGAGTGAGTAGGCACACTGCTGGAGGACTGAGGAGTACAAGCGTTATCAGACATCAGGAGGAAGGTCCGGTGGTGAGGACAAAGAAGGCGTTGGGAGGAGGCCATGGGGAAGTAGCCCAGGGAGTTGTAGCTGTCGCGCAACTGTACCAGGAGGCACTATAGACAGCTGCAGTCCACAGGGCCCTGGGCTGGAACCTGGAGTAGAGGGCGGGCCCAAGTTCCCCCCAAAACTCCCAACACAAGAGGAATTGACCTGGACTGTGGCTTCTACCAGAGGGGAAGGTCTCTGCGCTGTTTCCCGACCCACAGGGTGAATCTGTGAGGCGAGGAAATCCGCCAATAAGCGCAGGACCCATCAAGGTAGAGGAGGACCTTTGTCACAGTGGCTACTGTTCAACTGCACATGATGACGCTAAGCAAGTGTTTGGAACATAAATTGAGGAAGACTGTACTCATAGAAACTGTGGAAGGAATTTATGGAGGCAGGATGTAGTTACCCAAGCTGGAATTGGCCAGGACACCAGGGTTAGCACTCCCACTCTTGTGAAAAGTGATCAGGAACTCTGTTTTGCCTCTCATCAAAAAGAAACAGAACCCACATTTGTTAGAAGAACCCCAGACACCATAACAGGGCACCAATTCTTCACTGACTCAGGGAATAATACTTCTGATGAATCACCTAAATCACTCCCTGCAGCATAGTATCCCCTTAACCACACTGAGGTACTGGAGGCAGTATCAGCTCAGAAAACAGAGCATCTCCTATTCAATTACCAAAACTACATTCTGTCCCAGCAAGGTTTCTTCTGGAGGTCTTCCAGCCAACTAAGGGGAGACATTAAACCAGGGGTAGTCAACAGGCGGACCGCAGGCCAAAGCCGGACCGCCAGGCATTTTTGAACAGACCATGAAATATTTTTATTTACTTATTATCAATATTGTTATTATATTAGTATTATTTTCTCGGCAGTCTTTACTACATCATGACCAAGAAATTTGGATTTTGACAAAAAAATTTGACTACCCTGCATTAAAGGATACTATGACCTAATTTCACCACAGTGCTTTCATAATTTAAGGATTCTTCTCTAATCACAAAACCAGACTGGTCCCGTCACAAACATTTAATATTAGTTTCAGAAATCTGAGATAGTCTAGAATGATTACGAAAAACAAAGAAGTCAAAAGCTGATTTTTTTGGTGGTCAATTAAAACACATGACAGACACAGTAAAACTGCAGCTCGGCTTACTAAGATGGGGGGTAATCGAATATCACACTTCAGTGCACATGATCACCTCAGGGGTCAAGAAGGAACATTTCTCCCCAGGTACATCACTGCACAATTGTTCAGGTGCATTATGGGTTTTTTCATCTTCTTCAGACACATCAGATATTGGCTACTGCCAGAGGCAGAATAAGGGACTTGACGGACCAGTGATCTGATTAGATTTGGCAAATACACGTTCTCATCTGTCAAATGTCTTGTGATATTTTGAAATTGCTCTGGTATTATTAATCCGATCAAAAAGATTCTGCATGAATAAAATAGCTAAGTTTTAAAAAAAAAGATCTCAGACAAAGACAGGATTTTAACAAAAATCAACCATGTTAGAAGGTAATCAGCCATTTAAATGATCAAGTTAAACAGGTCTATAATTGGGTGAGCTTGATTCACCATCGCCCATGTCTTGAGGATTGAGGGTCATAAACCCACAAGGGAGCATTATGTTTTAGGAAGAGGGTTCAGGTTAGCTTTGTGTGTTGATCAACTCCTTTGTTGGCGAACAGCACAACAGTTCCTGTACAGCATAGCACTAGGCAACTTAAAGTACCAACCCTCTAAATGGAATGCTGTCACTTCCTAGGTACAACAGGCAGCAATAAAGGGGAGCCTTGCCCCACAGCCATGCTACACTAGGGAGAACTTGACTTTTTAATGACTAACCATTTCCTAGCATGATCGTTTTCTAGCTATCACATCTCTATACTGCTGAACCTTCCTTTCTTCTGGTTTAGTTTCCTGCAGCCCTTGTAAAATGGTTTGGAATCAGATTCTTTTTGTTTTGCTTTAGAAAATGCTAATAATCAACCTACTGAAGATTAAGTTAAACCTCTGGTGATTTGCTTGTTGGATTTCTTCCTATCCAAGAACAGCTTTCATTTCTTTCTCTCTTTCATCCTGTGATCTAACACAACCCACCATCACACTTGTCTTTTGTGGCCCACATACATTTGTACAAGATTATATTACGATTTAGTTATTTTTAAATTCCATTGCCCAAACATCAATAAATGTTAGAATCAAAATACCATATGTCATGGGTTCTCAACCTTTTTCTTTCTGAGGCCCCCAAAAAATGCTATAAAAATTCTATGGCCCAGCTGTGCCACAACTGTTTTCTGCATATAAAAGCCATGGCTGGTGTTAGGGGGTATCAAAGAGGGCAATTGCCCGGGGCCCCACATGATAGGGGGCAACACGAAGCTAAGTTGCTCAGGCTTTGGCTTCATCCCCAGGTGGCAGCACTCAGGACCCTGGGCTGCAGGTCCATGTGGAGGGACTTCGGCTTTCTGCCTTGGGCCTAGCATCCCCTGAAACCTGCTCATGGCCCCCAGGGGGCCCCAGACCTCTCGTTGAGAACCACTGCCATATGTGACTTTCCACCATGGAAGAGTCCTCTTTAGGGGCCAATCCTTCCACACACTGAAGTCAATAGCAAAACTCTAGGTGATTTCCACAGAGCAGGATAAAGTCTTTATGCCCAGTTTAAGAACCTCAAACTTTCTATTTTTTTTGTTTAATGAAGCTGGGAGGATACATGTGTTTTCAACCAAACGCCAGACATGAGTAGTAGCTGTGGTTGGCTAGGAGAGCCAGTATCAGTAAAGGCAATCAAATGGAGACTTCCTCTTGCTCATTCTTTACTCTCAGTGGACACCTGCTTAGTTTCTTAGGCCTGGTCTACACTACGAGTTTATATCGAATTTAGAAGCGTTAAACCGAATTAACCCTGCACCCGTCCACACAACGAAGCCCTTTATATCGATATAAAGGGCTCTTAATACCGGTATCTGTAATCCTTCCCGATGAGGGGAGTAGTGCTGAAATCGGTATTGCCACTTCGGATTAGGGTTAGTGTGGCCGCAATTCGACGATATTGGACTCCAGGAGCTATCCCACAGTGTACCATTGTGACTGCTCTGGACAGCAATCTGAACTCGGATGCACTGGCCAGGTAGACAGGAAAAACCCAGCAAACTTTTGAATTTCATTTCCTGTTTGCCCAGCATGGAGCACAGATCAGCACAGGTGACCATGCAGTCCCAGAATCAAAAAAGAGCTCCAGCATGGACCGTATGGGAGATACTGAATCTGATCTCTGTATGGGGAGAATAATCTGTTCTATCAGAACTCCGTTCCAGAAGACGAAATGCCAAAGCATTTGAAAAAATCTCCAAGGCTATGATAGAGGCCACAGCAGGGACTCAACACAGTGCTGCGTGACAAATGTAACAGAAAGCCAAAGAATCAAATGGACGCTCACGGAGGGAGGGAGGGAAGGAGGGGGGACTGAGGATTCTAGCTATCCCACAGTTCCTGCAATCTCCAAAAACCATTTGCATTCTTGGCTGAGCTACCAATGCCTGAAGGGTCAAAAACATTGTCGCGGGTGGTTCAGGGTACATGTCGTCAATCTCCTCCACCCCCGTGAAAGAAAAGGGAAAAAAATCGTTTCTCACCTTTTTTCCAATAACACCGTATGTCTACTGGATGCTGCTGGCAGACGCGGTGCTGTAGCGTTACACAGCAGCATCCCATTGCCTTCCCTTCCTGATGGCAGACGGTACAATAGGACTGGTATCCGTCATCATCATCCCGTGAGTGCTCCTGGCTGGCCTTGGTGAGGGCGGCCAGGGGCGCCTTGGCAAAAATGGGAATGACTCCCGGTCATTCCCTTCTTTAAGCTGTGCCTCCTGGAGATTCAGTCCTGCCTGGAATATCATAGCAGCTGGAGGCTGCTTTCCCCCCCTCCATTTTATCTCAAAGTCAGAGTTGTGTCTTATTCCTGCATTCTTTATTTCTTCATCACACAAATTGGGGGATAACTGCCACGGTAGCCCAGGAGGGGTGTGGGAGGAGGGAAGCAACGGGTGTGGTTATTGCAGGGGCACCCCCTAGAATGGCATGCAGCTCATCATTTCTGCAGGATGTCTGGGGCTCTGACCCCGAGTGGCTGTTTGCCTCTCTGGTTCTTTAGTAGGCTTGCCTGATATTCTAGGCAGGACTAACTCTACCTTTAGACATAACGTAAAGAAAGGAATGACCTGGGGAGTCATTCCCATTTTTGTCCACGCGCCCCCGGCCAACCTCACCGAGGCCAGCCAGGAGCACCCATGACAACAGCAGATGGTACAATATGACTGGTAACCGTCATTGCCCGATGGTACAATATGACTGGTAACCGTCATTGCCTACTTGCAAAGCAGCAGACGGTGCAGTAGGACTGGTAACCGTTTCTGCTAACTTGCAAAGGCAAGGGGATACTGCTGTGTAGCACTGCAGTACCGCGTCTGTCAGCAGCATCCAGTAGACCAAGGGTCGGCAACCTTTCAGTAGCGGTGTGCCGAGTCTTCATTTATACACCCTAATTTAAGGCTTCGAGTGCCGGTAATAAATTTGAACGTTTTTTAGAAGGTCTCTCTATAAGTCTAATATATAACCAAACTACTGTTATATGTAAAGTAAACAAGGTTTTCAAAATGTTTCAGAAGTTTTATTTTAAAATTAAATTAAAATTCACATCTTATTAGTTTAGTGTGATCCTTGCCCTTGTTTTTCCTTGCTGAGTTTTCCAATATCTGGTGGCACCTATTTAGATACTTTAAGCTGCACACAGGCTTCTGAGTTATAAGTTGACAACCGGCTGGCAGAAGGTCAGTGGCTGGAACCCCTGATCCACAGCTGAGGTGAGTGGAGCTGGTGGCTGGTAGGGCTGAGCAGGGCCGGAAACCTGGACCCTGTCTGGCAGGGGGCCTGCACTGGAACTCCAAATGGAACCAAGGTGAGTGGGGCTGAGGGGACCCCTGCTGGCAAGGGGCCAGCAGCCAGAACCCCAGAGCAGCGAGGGGCTGACCACCACTGCTCTGGGGTTCCACCACCGGCTCCCACCAGCTGGGGTCCCAGCCCGCTGCCAGCCTGGGGTTCCTTCCCCCAGGCCAGCAGCTGGGCTGAGTGGGACCAGTGGCCGGACCCCAGCTGGCAGGAGCCAGCGGTGGAATCCCCAGAGTGGAGGCGGGCTCAGCAGCTCAGCCCGTTGCCGCTCTGCAGTTTCCATCACCAGCTCCTTGCCAGCTGGGGTCTCAGCCCGCTGCCAGCCTGGGGTTCCTTCCCCCAAGCCAGCAGCAGGTGCTGAGTGGGACCCCGGCTGGCAAGGGGCCAGCAGCGGGAACCCCAGAGCGGTGGCAGGTTGAGCAGCTCAGCCCGCCCCACGTGCCAGGAAAAATCGGCACGCGTGCCAAACCAACCCCTGCAGGAGACATATGGTGACAGTGAAAAAAGGCTAAACGGGCTCCATGGTTGCCATGCTATGGCGTCTGCCAGGGCAATCCAGGGAAAAGGGCGCGAAATGATTGTCTGCCGTTGCTTTCACGGAGGGAGGATTGACTGACGACATTTACTCAGAATCACCCGCGACACTTTTTGCCCCATCAGGCATTGTGATCTCAATCCAGAATTCCAATGGGCGGGGGAGACTGCGGGAACTCTGGGATAGCTACGGGATAGCTACCCACAGTGCAACGCTCCGGAAATCGATGCTAGCCTCGGTACATGGACGCACACCGCCGAATTAAAGTGCTTAGTGTGGCCGCGTGCGCTCGACTTTATACAATCTGTTTCCAAATATTGGTTTCTGTAAAATCAGAATAATCCCGTAGTGTAGACATACCTCAGTGACTGATTGCAATACAGTAAACAACAACCAAGGAAAGAGAAGCACAATAACCTCTAAACCAATGCCATGCGGCAGGCCTAGGGTGACCAGATGTCCCGATTTTATAGGGACAGTCCCAATTTTTGGGTCTTTTTCTTATATAGGCTCCTATTATCCCCCCACCCCCGTCCCGATTTTTCACATTTGCTGTCTGGTCACCCTAGGCAGGCCTAACACTCACAGCCTTCTTTACAAGCGCCAGGATTTGTAACTCACTCAAATCAGCTCTGAGACTGCAGGTCCCCAGGAGCCAAAAACAGACAAGCAGAGCTTCCCAGTGCTTAGGGCAGCTGTGGGGATTTTCAGTCAGACATGAGTAATCAATGTATGAAGTTCAGCCTTTAGGGAGGATTCACACAGCGCACTTGATGTGATTCAACTTTCACCGTCTCTCTCATTTCATCAACTCTCCTTGAATTTATGATCAGCTGCTCAACCATCATTTTTGGAACAGGACAATCATATAATCAGACCAGTTGGAGATTAGCAAGACTCAAAATTGAAAGCAGAACAAATTTACGTTCATAATACCACACACACACACAAAGGTTGGGGGGCAGCACAGATATAAATCTCCTCTTTCAAAATTAATTTAGCTCCAGCAAAATCCACAGACAGTTCTAGGTTCAATAATAATGTCTCAGAACAGAGGCATTACAGACACCAGAAGTCTCCAGCAGGGCCGCCCAGAGGGGGGAGCAAAGGGGGCAATTTGCCCCGGGCCCCGGGCTCCGCAGGGGCCCCCAAGAGAAGAGCGGAGGCTCCCGCCTCCGCCCCTCTCCTGGAGCCTCAGCATCTCCGGCGGGGCCCCTGAGCCCCGCCCCGCTCAGAGCCGCGTGGTGAGGGGGCGGGGCTGGGAGCTCCAACGGGGCCTGAGCCCCGCCCCGCTCAGAGCGGCGTGGGGAGGGGGCGGGGCAGCTGCCTCCGCTCGGCGTGGAGCTCACAGCCCCGCCCCCTCACCACGCGGCTCTGAGCGGGACGGAGCTCAGGCCCCGCCGGAGACACGCTCGGTAAGAGGCTGGGGCCGGGACCGGGGAGGGGGCGGGACCGGTGGCGGGGGGGAGGAGCGGGACCCGCCGGGGGCGGGACCGGGGGGGGGAGCGGGACCCGCCGGGGGCGGGGCCGGGAGGGAGCGGGACCCGCCGGGGGCAGGGCCGGGGCCGGGGCGGAGGGGGAAGCGGGACCCACCGCCGCCGCCGCCAAAGCGCAGCCCGGTCTTCGGCGGCGGGAGGCCCCTTCTGTTCCGGGACCCGCCGCTTAAGGGCCCGGAAGGCCCGCGGCGGGGACCCCCCCCCCGCCACCGAATTACTGCCGAAGACCAGGCTGCGCTTCGGCGGCGGTCCCGCTTCGGCGGTAATTCGGCGGCGGGGGGCTCCCGCCGCGGGTCTTCGGGGCACTTTGGCGGCGGGTCCCGGAACGGAAGGGCCCCCCCGCCGCCGAAGACCCCGGGCCCCCGGAATCCTCTGGGCGGCCCTGGTCTCCAGACAACTGCTGGTTCTCCAGGGATCCGCAACATCGCAGAATGATCACCATCACCACCATTCCTGTGGTAACATCTAGACACCTGAAAGAGAGGGAAAATGGTTTTGTGGATAAAGCACTGGATTGGACCTCTGTAGATTTGGGATTAACGCCCGGCTCTACCATAGACTCAGATTTCGGACAAGCAGGGGCGGCTCTAGGAATTGCGCCGCCCCAAGCAGGGCGGCACGCCGCGGGGGGCGCTCTGGCGGTCGCCGGTCCCACGGCTCCGGTGGACCTCCTGCAGACGTTCCTGCGGAGGGTCCGCTGGTCCCGCGGCTCCGGTGGACCTCCCGCAGGCACGCCTGCAGATGCTCCACCTAAGCCGCGGGACCAACGGACCCTCCACAGGCACACCTGCGGGAGATCCACCGGAGCCGCCTGCCGCCCTCCCGCGGCACGCCGCCCCAAGCGCGCGCTTGGCGCGCTGGGGTCTGGAGCCGGCCCTGCGGACAAGTCAACTCAGTTGCTCTGTGCTCCAGTTCCCCATCTGGAAAGGGTAGGTATTATATAGTCCCTTCCTCCCACCTTTTGTCTGTCTTGTTTATTTAAATTCAATTGTTGCTATGTGTATACACAGCCCCTACCACTATCACTGATGGGAGCTTCTAAATGGTACTGCATACAAACCATAATAATCGAGACCTCACTGTGCTGCAATGTGGGTTATCACTACTGTCCCCAGAAAAGCAGCTGAGTTTCATGGCTGGATAAAGTAATTTAGAAAAGTGAAGGTTAAAGCTTCCATCTTTGTTGAACTCCCTGGTTTATGGACATCAGCACATATAAGGACTTAACTCAGTTTTGTGTTTATCTTTCCATTCACCTTTCAATACTGCATTTGGTTCCACTTCCACTGGGCTTAGCATTAACATGACTTAGTGAAACAAAGAAGTTACAAAAAAAAATAATCAAAAACAGATTATTGGCAGGAACTAGGTCGTTCTATCCAGAGCTAAATAAACAAAAGGGAGCAGGAAGCTTATGAATTCTCAAACTTTTACTGAGACATAAAGAAAAAAAGACATCTCTTTTCCAGTTTTCAAACAATATGGACTGTACTGGCTATTTTAAACCGGAGACATGGTGGCACATATCAGTGGCAGCAAAGCTGCTTTAGAGAGTGATGTTTATATAGGGTAAATATTGCATTTTATCTTTAAAAAGAATATCAGCTTCCTTTTAATATTCCCTATGGGCTAATAAGCTGGAATGCAAAGCAAAACTGAATAAATCTCACACTGATTAAAATCCTGTTCTGTTGCTATGAAAGTTCCATTCTGAGATTTCATCTCCTGGGTACTACTGCCCCAAACCATTCTAGACTTGGAGACTCTGACACTTTACCTAGGTCAATGTATAACACTTCCATTCTACTATCTGGTCTAATTCCTAAAGAGAGAATTACAGTTACCAGTGCAAGTTTGTTTGATGTGGCACTGATGATGAATCTCTCTCCAACGAGCTGTATTTTCCATCCAGGCCATCAAGAAATTTAACCTCTTATATACCCCACTTTTGACTAGCCTTGGCCTCCCCTAAAGAGTGATGGGAAAAGACATCAGCGGGTTCCATGTTGTATTTCTCTCAATATTTGTCGCATTCAATCTGCTCAGTTTACAATTACAGAAGATTCGGGGGGTGGGAGGGTGTCAACCCTGCAACATCAGCCTTGGATCTGAGTGCAAAGATGGGCTCTTTTCTTCTCTCACGCTATCACTAGTAATAAAGGTTTTGCCGGCCAAATTCTGCTGTCAGTGACACCTATGCAATCCCATTGCCTTCACTGGATCTGCACAGGCTATAATTGAGTAGCGGATTCAGTGGATGATGCACAAGAAGGAATAGACTCCAGTTGCCTCTATTTGAGCTGTGCTAGCTCTGCAGGATGAACAGGAGCTTACTAGATATTTATTTCAGTCACCGAAGTCAACGGATATGGCTGAATGCACTCAGGGAGGAGATTTGCTGAATAAGAGAGTGATCCTTTTACACAGGCACATTTCACAATGGTACTCTTACTAGATACTGCAGTCCAAGAAAAGCAGAGATACATCGATAAACTACCAAACACCCATTTCTTCCTTTTGCTCTTCTAGAAGCTCACTGCACCCCTACTATTGGAAGAAGGAAGTCTTCCATTTACAGCACATTTTACAGGCAGAGTAATGGCCCAGGCATTCCCAATTGCAAGAACCCCATAGCTACAGCATTACCAAATCATTCTACATGTTCCTTTGGCCTTGCCCATGCAACCAGCTTGCTCTAACTGGGAGCATCATCATCCTGCTGAGTGCTTCTTTGCACTACCCCTTGGATAGCCAAAATACAGCTCACAGAGTTAACAAAACTTCAGGAGAAAGGGTACAATTGGGGGGCCACTGTGGAAGGGATGGGTGTGTAGCAGAGACGGAAGATGGTGGGGGACAGTGGCAGCACTAGGGAGTGGGATGATTTAGGAGAGGGGCTGCAGGAGCTAGAACACAGAGATGAGAACAAGCAGCAACTGGCAGGGAAGGGGAAGATTAGGCTGTCAGACATCTGGTGGAAAGGAACTTGGGCAGTGTGTGTGCTAGCTAGCCAGAAGAGGAAGCTTGCTGGCTGACGGGGAAAAGGGAAAGCAGAAGCTGCCCACAGCTGGATTTCTATAATCAAAGAATTCCTGTGCTCCGGAAGCACTGTCAAAACCAGAGAGAGGTTTAAATTCATCACAAAAGTCACAAAACATAATAAATAGGTATGAAACTACTCTGATCAGGATGGCTCTTTAAATTACTGGGATCTACGAGTTGTGCCTCCATAGTAAAGATGAGAAAGGACGGAGTCACTCCCATTTTATACGAAGGTTATTGCACAGATTCCTAGTGTAAGCAGAGTCAGGATGAGCTCTACCCTGACATCTGGTGGTAGATTATGGGGAGTGCGGAAAGAAGTTTCAAATATTCGCATTAGCATTTCAGTTATTTGCATGGGCACTCCCACCCCACTTAGCATACCGCAAAGCAGCCTGGGATGGTTATTTTCACAGCTATGGGAGCCCCAATTTTGTTGTTATTGGGGCAGGAGCAATAAAATGTTGTCATCCCGATTAAGTAAATGAGGAACTACAAAACTGTCTTATGATAGAGGGTTTCATTGTCAACTAAATAGCACTTGCTAGACAAGGGACATGGGTTCCAAAACCCAGTCAAGAGAGAGAGAGAGGCTGGGGACAGAGATCTGTACTTGGTGGTGCAGGTGCCTTATGTGAGCCAGAAGCACCAGTTCCACCTATGCCTCTCTCCACTGTGGAATATCAGAGTTAATTTTTGATTCCCTGAAGAATCTAAATGCAGGTTACTGAGCTGAATTCACTGATACTGGGGCTCCCCCACTAAGAGCTGGAATCACTAAGAGCTGGACTTGCTGAGCTGAGAGCACTGAGTACTGTGCTAATGAGTGGGGGAGCCTGAAGCCATACTGTGGAGCAGAGCAGCTGGCAGAGCAGAGTGGAGCAGTTTGTGCAGCCACTGGGTGAGTGGAGCCAAGCAGCTCGCGAGGACGGCTGGAGTGGCTCACAGGACAGCTGGTGGACCAGAGCAGCTGGCAGAGCGGAGCAGCCCACAGAGCGAGCTGAGCTGTTTGCGGAGATGACTAGTGGAAGCAGAACCCCACGCAGAGGCAGGGTAGTTGGCCCCGAAACCACATAAGGTGCCCCTTCCTACCCAGGCTGGGGAGGGGGACCTCTGCAGAGAGACTCTTGAGCTCTGGGGCTGCACTGACCTGGGACAGAGACTTTTGGATTGTGGGACTTTTGGGACTGTGGGTGATTTGGGGGTTGCTGGACTCAAGGGCCCCGAGAGAAGGACATGGCCCAATTTGCTGGAGTGGGTCTTTGCTCACGGTTTGACCTATGAACTCTAGCTGAGGTATTTTCCCAATTTAATGCTTGTTGTTTGTCATGTAATTAAACCTTTTCTGCTACACCAAGACTCTGTGCTTGCGAGAGGGGAAGTATTGCCTCCTCGAGGCGCCCAGGGGTGAGTGTAAGATTTTCCCAGGTCACTGGGTGGGGGCTCGAGCTGGTTTTGCATTATGTTGTGGGGAAGGGACCCCTATGTATTGAACCCGGCCCTTGCTGCTATCGTTTCGGCCCGGCAGAAGGGTTACACTAGCAAACTGCTACATGGACCTGTTTCATAAAGCTCATGGATTCTTGTTTACCATAAACAATATGAGCAACAACTGTGCTTCCTCAACATCTCCCAGCCCCCATTACTGTGCCATCAGTGATTATGACTAGAGCAAAAGATAAAGGGGGGGAAAGACAATACAAACGTCATGGTATTGGATAGGGTGCTTAACTAGGAATGAGAAGACCTGGGTTCTAATCCCAGCTCTCCCATTTATCTGCTGTATGAGCTTGAGCCTACCCCCTCAACTCCTCTGTGCCTCAAATGTGTACCTGTAAAATGGGTATAATGATGATCACCCTCCTTTGAGATCTGAGGATGAAAAGGGCTGCTATCATTCCTTTTCCTCAATCCATCAAGAGAAGTCTTTTTTGTTTTGTTTTTTTTGGTTTTTATTACCAGAAGGATTAATTTGGGTAAAGAATTAGCTCTCTTGTGTGATTCTACCTGCTTTATTCCCCATGTTCTTGGGGTGGGGTATGACTGGCTGGAAAACAACATGTTCACAACCTCAAAGTGTTACAATAACTCAGTGGTTCCCAAACATATTTGATCACGCCCCCTTCAGTGTGTCTCGAGTAGTTTACGCACTCTGCCCCTCCTGTCACACGAGTACATATACTGATATGTGCAGTGGCAGTGCTTCACTTGACTCAGTTTCGGCTTCTTTGTTTTTTCACTTGGGTTGCTTTTTCACTGTTGCACAAATGAGCCAACAATCCATGGTAATAAGAGCAAAGGCAAAACTGCGATTGTGGTCCATGCATGTGCACACCGCGTCCCAGCCAACGGATTAACGTACAGATGGCAACGACTTTGTATAATGCTAGGCAAGCTTAACAGAAATCCGTCAAAATGCACAGCACCACCTAGAGTCAAATGCACAGCGCCATCTGAAGACCTGATACGCCTGGAGCAGCGATTCTCAACCTATTTATCATTGTGGGCTGCATATGCAGCTCTCTGTGTTATGTGGGCCACATCCAGACAATATACACACCTCTACCCCGATATAACGCGACCCGATATACCATGAATTTGGATATAACACGGTAAAGCAGCGCTCTGGGAGGGCGGGGCTGCGCACTCCGGCAGATCAAAGCAAGTTATATATAACACGGTTTCACCTATAACGTGGTAAGATTTTTTGGCTCCCGAAGACAGTGTTATATGGGGATAGTGGTGTACATACTGCCTGTTGGCCCTGCTGATGCACATGGGTGACAGCACTGTGCTAATTGGGCTGCAAGAGACCGATGACCCCAGGTTTAAGAACCACTGGTCTGGAGAATCGGCTTTGCTAATTATTCATTGCTGTGGGTAAAATGTATGCAGTGAGGTTTTTTTTTTCCCTAAAGCTTCTCATGCCTATAGGCACCAACTCTGTGGGTACTCCGGGGCTGGAGAACCCAGGGCCCCCCCCAATAGCTCCCCCACCCCTCCCAGCACCTCCCACCCACAAGTTGATCAGCAGATCAGCCCCTCCTCCTCCCTCCCTGCGCCTCCTGCCTGCTGTAATAAGCTGTTTTGTAGCATCCAGGAGGCTGGGAGGATGGGGAGGAGTGAGGATGCGGCACGCTCAGGGGAGGGGGTGGAACTTGGTGGGAAGAGGGGTGGAGCAGGGGCAGGCAGCCTTGGGAAAAGGGGTGGAGTCGGGCAGCCCCTGACATTTTTAAAAGTCGGCGCCTGTGCTCACCCCCCCCCATACACATTACATGCTCCCCAGTTTGAGAACCTCTGTAATAACTCATATCAGATCCTCCCAGCTCCCAGAATTCTTTTGCCTCACAGCCCCCAAACCCTTTTTATCCACAGCACAAGGAAGCACGTGCAACAATGCAAAATTCTCCATTATGCCTCATTGATGTGCCTCAAACCTGTTCTGGGGGCATCACTAGAGGTTAGTTCAGTGGCACATCTATTCAAGCTTTGGCCTCTCTGCTGAAATTACCAGCAAGGGTGCTATTTAGTATCTATCAGCTGTGGCAACGCTTTGTGTGCTGTAATCACCAGTCCAGTAGGATCTGGATTGAGATCCATTCAATAGGGGATGCTTTAACCACTAGATCACAGAGGCACCTCGTTGAATGAATGGAAATCTCTTTTACTAAACCTTGCCATTCTGGAGACAGAAAAATTGTTTAATTTAAACTGCTCTTTCCAACTCAGTAACCTTGAACAAGGAATGCTCAAAAAATAAATTTAATGTTATTTATCAGCTGAAACTATTTGTCATCCTTATTATTATTATACTTGAATGATCAAGCTCTGAAAACTGAATGTAAAAAAACGTTCCTAATTAAAACCTTAAAACAAGAGCTAACAGAGCCCAATGTTCTTCAATATATCATTAGTGGCAACTAAAAGTAGCTGAAGGTTATTGTTCAAAAGTGAAAATACTTTAAATTACAAGCCTCCTATATAAAGAGAGCCAGTCCTAGTCATCTAATTTTTTTTTTTAATTAAACCCTAACACAAAGAATTTAGTGTGCCAAAAGAGAGTTTGTAAATTTAAATATCCTTGACACTGGTCACTTGTATCCAGCCCTGCAAGCAGAAAAACTTAATTAGATTTTACACCCCAAGGTATCTAATTAGGTTTTCAAACATTTTATGAGTTGTTTTAACAAAATGCAATATGTCTGTCTGTTCCAAAAAATTTTAACCAGGCAAATTCTTGAGGTAGGAATGCTAAGCAAAAATGCTTAGCTACTTCTGCTCCCTTTGAAGAGAATTAAGAACATAAGAATGGCCATACTGGGTCAGACCAAAAGTCCATCTAGCCCAGTATCCTGTCCTCCAACAGCAGCCGAAGCCAGGTTCTTCAGAGGGAATGAACAGAACAGGTAATCATCAAGTGATGCATCTCAAGTCGCCCATTCCCAGCTTCTGGCAAACAGAGGCTCGGGACATTGATTTCAATAGGAGCAGAGTTTGGCCAAGGGTGAGTGCTTCTGAAAATCCTACCTATGATTTTTGATGACTTAGTTTAGGACTTGCTTTGATCAGATTTCTCCAGCTTTTGCAACTAGTGGCTGATCTGCTGATTTCTGAAAGAGATGAGGCAGAGAACAGGGCCTGATTCTCCAGTCACTTATATCAGTTTAAACTGGTAACAACTCCACTGAAGACAATCAACCCAGTTAAAAAACTAATGTAAAGAAACAGCTGCCTTAAGCTTACAATATACGATTATAAAAAAGCAGAGAGCAAAGAGCACTCCCCTCCTTATAAGACTTCTCAGAATAAGATCACAAGGTGTCGTTTGAAATTAATGACAGGTACATTACTTAGAACACATGAAAGGAAAAATACTTATTCACACACTCTGTGGAATTCATGGCTGAAGGAATCCATTAAATCAAATACCGTTGTTGGATTATTAGGGGAACTACATAATGTTATGACCAACAACATCTGTGACTCTCTATGATGAAAGAACAATTAAATCTCATGGTTAGGGAATAATTATAGTTGTCACGAAGGAATTCCCCCCATACGCTATTTATCTTAGGTATTTCTATAGGGCCTAACCACTATTGTATCTAAGTGCCAAAAAACAATGAAAGTTAGCATATTCATGGCCAAAGAGGGCACAACTGTCTATGTTCCGGACAGGTGTAGCACTGGGTTTTGTTGGGTTTTTTTCTTCCCTTTCCTTCCCCCCGTTTTTGGATCTCCATGAGAGACAGTGCCTTTACAGAGCCTCAGAGAAGTGAGCTTTGCAATTAGAACTGAACGTGGTTAATTTCTGGTTCTGTTGGATAACAAGCTCTGTAGGACTTGTTGCCTCTGGTAAGATGTTCTTCTAGCCAGTGTCCCACCACAGAATTTGAACCAGAAATGAGCTGGGAGTTTGCAGAGGTTAAGGGTAACTCATGAGATCTGGCCACCCTTTGCTCCCTTTTTACTTTATAAATGTGCTGAACGGGTTGTAGCTTCTATATTAGACACATTCAACATCAGCATCGCACCACTGGCTAGTTTCATTATGGGCAACGGGATCTATTTTCTGGAGCAGGTGTTTGTGACTTCCAGAGGAAGGATATCAAACCAGGTGGGGATTAAAGATCTGATGCAGTATGGTGAATCCTATGTTCCTCCTGATTTTCCTTTCAATGAAATGTTGCAAGCCCTGTACGCTGCCTTCCATTTCAGTGTTGCTTTGTGCATTCAAGGCTAAAAACAGATCCCAATTCTTTATAATCCTGAACTACCATACAGCTTATTGCTGCACACCTGTTTTTCCCCTTCAAGCTGTCCAGGTTAAGCACTTTCTTTGCTAAGCCTAGTTACAGCAAACCCAGTAACAACAATAACCTTGAGATGAATAGCCAATGAGTATGTTGCATGAGTGACCAACAATAAATCTGTGCTGATACTGCAGCAAGAAGAGCCATTGCTGAAGTGAATGTAAGTAATAAACCTGTGAATGATGAAAAATGGCAAAAAAGTATTCTAGAGGTTGGCATTTTAACATCATAATTATAGCTTCTAAACCCCTTTAGCTGGCATTTAAATTGAAGACACAAAGAAGGATGTTTTAAAGGTGCTGAGCCTCTTTGAACAACTGAGAAAACCTAATGAATGTGGCCGCCTACCTATTATCCACTCAAAAATGTGAAGTCAAGTCTGGGGAGCTGTGTATTTTCAGGCAATGTAGTAACAGATTTAAAAAAAAGGAATGCTTCACACGTGGGCAAATCCCGCTTCTCAGCTTTGTTAAAGGGGGACTGGGAAAGAAAGGAAATAAGCAGGCAGTTGCCATTCTTCTCAGCCTACGATACCAGATGATCTGTCTAAGACCACTGCCTCCTTGTGAGTTGTGCATGCAGTTTAACACACAGCAGAGCACAGGCCACGCTTCCAACAGGACTCGGGGGTTGAAGCAACAGGAGATTACGTACACAGCCAAATGAGACATGGGAAGCAGCAGTCCACGTGGACACAGACAAAGGATCATGGTTAAAAGTGACCTGAAGGGGGGGAAATGGGTCTGTGCCCCCACCCCTTTTATTATGTCTAAAGTTCAGGATGTGTGTAAATGTAGGGGGTTAGGGTTAAGGTAGTTATTTCCTTCCTTATATTTGTGTTTACTTTACAAATACCAGGCCTTCTTGTCCCTGTTACTGGAGAGCATCTTGGAGATCCACAGTACCAGAATGGGGGCTAAGACTTTAATGGAAGGGGTGAAGATGTTTGAAACTTCAACAAAGAAAACTTTCCACTCAACAGTTTGTTCAGGCTTTAGAGTTAAATAGGAGTTAAGAAAAACAAACAAGAAAACAGAGATTAGAACAGAAGTCTCTTCTCCTTTCAACTGTTCTGGTTGCAATTCCTTAACACTTGTGACTTTGCGATAATACCAGTTCCTAGTCATCCAGAATGTCCCCCAGGAAAGAAAGAACAAATGATATCTAAATTTCTAATGTAAAGGACTTGCAGCAAAATAAAGAAATAAATAAAAAGGGAAATGTAGAGGACAGGAGTGACCTTTTAGGTCTTCTCTTTACACCATAAAGAAACAAAAATCCCCTTCCACAAGCCCCTTTTTTCCTTCTTCGCAGGTCACCTTTAAAGTTGAGAATGGAGCTCTTGAGAACCTCTAATGTCCTAGTAGAGGGACACATACTAATGGTTGAGAACCTACAAGATTAGGAACAAGTAATAATTAAAATACCCATCCGTTCTCTGGAGATGCTTCTATTTGTAGAACAAACAAGGAAATTCATGCTGAAGTTTCTAATTTGGATTTATGGTAGAAATATATAATTTAGTGGGTTTTCAACATGCAGTACACTCCACATATTTAAGCTTTCTGAAAGCATGCCCTGCTCCAATCAGGATGTGCGATTTAGAATGGGTTTGGGGGGAACTCATTAAATCACTCTTATTATTCACACCACAGGAATGTGAATGAGATTGGCAAAATGAATCAATCAGACAGCAAAGAGCTATTCTCTGGAGTCTGCATTAATCAGCCCGACAAGCTGTCACTAAGGATTGGGTCAGCCTCATGATATAGCATCCAACTGGCGAGGAAAAATCCCCAGGACTGCTGAAATAGGGAACAGTTCACCCATTTAAATTTGTCCCCAGAGGCCTGTGTCTACCATTTACTACTGCTCACATACAGCAGAGAAAGCTTCTTAGTGACAAATGTGCATTCTCATACCTTCCAGAACCATGTATGCTTTGGAAATGTGGTTGTTCTACATTACTTTCTATGGAGAAAAAGGAGAGAGAGAAGTTTCCTGAAAGAAAAAGCAGTTGGGCTTTAATTTAGCACTTGGAGCAAAACGTATTCAGCTAACTCCTGTAAAGGGACTGAAACTAGGACACATGTCAAGACAGATGCACCACGGGGAAACGTGGAGTCACTATGGAGCCTACACTTTATTTAATTAAAATTATTTTTTTTAAATTCAAACTAATTTTCATTTTCATACCAATTTTCAGGGAGTTACACTAGAGAGGGTTATTTTTCTCCGTTGTGTTGCACATAATAAAGCTGTTAAAGAGCATTTGTTTAAAAGCATTAAAATACAACATGTTATTTAATGAGGTTTTAAAACACACACACACACACACCACAGTAAAATCACTACAGGGTCTGAAATCAGAGAGCACTGGTCATGGGACTACACACAAAATGGAAAACAAGCACCATCTGAATTGTATGAACCATGATACGGCCAGAAATGCAAGTGCTATGGATGCAAATATGCAGTTGGCAGTTCAGATAAATACTATGAAACAGTATAACACATATAGCAATCTACAGAATCAATATATTGTACTAGAAAACACAATCTATATACTTCAGCGGCTTGGAAAGACAAGTAATAAGATCAGCGTTTTTGTTCTTGTCAGCATTTGAGCCAACTGCACTTTCAGACTAGATGGAGTTTAAACCTAAACATGACTCGTACCAACAAAACTGCATGCTGGGTTACAAAAAGTACAGCATGGATCAAAGGAGCTTAAGTGTTTTAGCTGAAGTAAGTGCATTTCAGGAAAGGTTTTGTAAGTATAAGGAAAAAGTAATCCCAGCAGTTACAGGAATAATAAAATTAAGTACAAACATTATATTACTGCAACATGAAGGTTATGAATTTAGGAACACAAAAGTCTGGGAATGAAAACGTGCTAGTTCTCATAGTAAAAACGTACTCATCACATTGTACCATATGCTGTATGGTGTACAGCTCAGTGTGCATTAATAGCTATTTTAAAAGCAACACAGAAGCAGAAAACAGAACGCGCAGCATGACCGAGGAAGCATTACTCTAAGAATCTTAAAATTACAATTAACTTATTGTTGAATATTTATATTTATAATCTTCATTTTGTAGTAACCTAATTTTCTGTATTTTAACTTCTCTGATTTTCTCCTCTCCAAGCCTGGTCGGGGAGGAGACTTTTGAAATCAAAAGACATTAGGCTTGAGAAGTTTATAAACCCCACAATGCTTTATTAAGATCACCAGTCCAGAGACAGGTGGGCAGAAGGACAAAAACTTCAGTAACAACATCTAGCAAGCTACTTGAGCCAACAACAATTACCCCTGATGAAGTTACAAAAGGACTGTATGCCACGAAAATAGAACAGGAGACATACCATGAGAAGAATGCCAGCCAGTTACCTTTCATTTTTAGTGGAAAAAATGTTAGATCCCAGAGAGAAAGTATGCCAACATGTCAAAGTAACAGATAGGGTATATGACCTTGGTGCGATTGAGCTAACTACCTCTGCAGGTCAGTGCTATGCAAGGATCAGAAAACATCTAAAAAACAAAACCAAAGACAACACTGGCTATCTGGTTTTTGAGGCTTATGCTTCTGTGTTGACAGAAGTAACACAGTGCTCACTTAGTCACCAACAATGAAAAACACAAAGACCAAATACAGGCTCCAGGTGGCAGATCTACTGCCCTAAGCATCTGAAAAGGCAGAGACAGTTCTGAAAATAAGAAAGCCATGTGATCTGAGGGCCACTGAGGTGTAGAGATAGTAGCTACTGAGATATCAGGTAATTAGCAAAATAATCCTCATCTGTCAAAGGGTTCAGGTCACCTACCCTGAACCTCACCCCTGATGGGTTTTATTTATAGGGTGTTGGTTTTGGCTGGTATGATGCTTTATTTGCATTTGAATTTTTTATTTATTTATGTATTTATTTTAAAACAGGAAGATGTAAGATTAGTCACAGGAGGGAATGGCATTATCCCCACATCATAGGGTTGCCAACCCGCCAGGATTGGCCTGGAGTCTCCTGGAATTGGCATCTATCTCCTGGTGATTATTGAAAGCAATCCAGGAGATTTTAATAGGATATTTTCAGAAAATGACATTACATCATGTTGGGGGGTGGGGGGAGAAAAGATCTCCCAGAATAGCTTCAATCAGAGTTGGCAACCCTACCACATCATGAGATGAAATATCAGTCTTGGTAACCTTGACCCAAGTCAGTCAGATGACTGTGCACCAGAAAAAGAAGTTCCGTTTTCTTACCTAAACTCGCGTGTTATGTTTATTACACAGGATTATATTGCAAGTCCTGATGCACCCTTACTACTAGAGGTGCTACCGGAGACATGCTACAAGCAATGCATTAATTAACATAACTAATGCCAATCATAAAAAATATTACACTCAGGTTTTTTATTCTTCTTCGACCGCCAACAATACATGAAATGGAAATAGTCTCTGCCCTACGAAGCTAACGATCCAAGACCCTAAACCTGCAAGGAGTTCTAAGCCTGTGGACCCTCTGCCTGCACAGAGCCCAGTTGACCTCAGTGGTGGGGTTGCCTGCATTGGCCCTAACAGATGAAGGAGGATGGTTCAGTGGTTAAGACACTAGCTTAGAACTTGGTGGACCTGGATTCAAGACTCTGCTCTATCACGGACTTCCTGTATGATCCCAGGGAAGTCACTTAGTCTCTCTTTGCCTCAGTTCCCCTTCAGTGAAATGGCGACGATAGCATGAACCTCACGCAGAGGCGTGTTGTGAGGATAAATTAATTAACGATTGCAAGGTGTTCAGATACTACAGCATTGGAGGCCATATATAAATAGGATGTGTCCACACTGCACAGGCTGAGGCTCAAACGCAACCCCCACTTCCGCTAAAACACACAAATCGGTCGGTCGTGCCTGGGCCCCAGGACCCCACTCCCACTAGGAGGTGGGTTCAAGCCCAAGTCCTGCTGCGACCCAGGGCTTAAGCCTCCTCGCACTCGGGCCCTGCTATCCCACAATCCCCTGGGCAGGTGTTCTTTGTTCTTTCTAGGCCACGAGTCAACCAACTGACTCTCAGGAAATAGAGGCAACCCCCTTTGTTCAAGTACAGCTCCTCGGTGTTTAACCCTTCCATTTTGTTCTGTCTGCTGAACTGCAAACTACAGTGAATCTGCTCCTGCATTTGTAATGGCCACCAACCAAACACAAGAAGTCCTTTGCCAAGTGTGCTGCTTCCTGGTCGCAGGACCACAGCCAGATTCTGGTGCATCACTAGCGCGAGGCCAGCAAATCATTGGATTTTGGCACGAGTACCAGGAATGACTACACCTACCGGCAAACAGCAAAAACACTGGCAGTATGAACAGCAGAGAACAGTGCAGGGAGCAGGCTAAACAGCTCAAGACCCACTACCAGAAAGCCAGGGACCAGAACCGTACCTCTGAGAACCTGCAGTCATTGTGCACATCTTACGAGGAGTTTGACCGGGTGCTGAATACTGCACTAAGCACAGAGCCAACAGTGTTGCACAATAACCTAGTCAGCCAGGATGGTAACCTATTGACCCCAGACTTTAGCATGGGAACAGACAGAAGCCAGCAGCAGGCCCCAGATGGGGCCACTGACGTGACTCGTGCTGAAACCAGTCCCTGAGGAGCTTTGACACAGAAGCACCTGCAGCACATCCTAGGGCAATATTTGGAGGAGCCTTTAGATGTCCCCTGAGAGGAGTGGCCTGCCACAGAACCAGCAGCAGAAATGGAAGAGGCAGAAGTCACTTCAATGCCTGGTAAGCTCCTGGAACTATTTTTGTGTTTATTAATATAGTAATGGGAGGGAATTCTATTTCACAAAGCAATAGAAAAGTTATTACATGCCTCATATAGCAGTGTGTACCTGCTAATGGTGGACTGCACACCTGCACCTCCGTGTCTGCCCCCCCACCCACAGGAAGGACAAACAGTGAAACAAGCATCTAAAAGTGAAGTATTAGAAAAGCATACACTTCTGCTAGCACATGCTTTGTTAAAAATAAGAACTTTATATTGCCTTCCCTGTAAGCACCCCATGCCATACCAACCCAAGGGTGTAACAAGCTACCTGAAAATAGTGAACTGGCAGGGGAGTCGAAATGCAGTCCATTTACAAATGTGGTCAGTTTCAGTTAAAAGTAGTACATGTACTCCATGGGCGACAAAATCATTTGTCCCAATACTGGCGGAGATTAATGGAATCCAGAAATGTGTCATTTTGAGTGGTTGCTTTCTCTAATGGCTGCAAGACTGCAGGCTCCTTCTGCACTCGCACCATGGCCTGATTCCCCTCCATGGTACCATGTGCTGCAGACCAGGAACAAACTGGAGAACTCCATGGCTGGTTGGCTCATGCATTTGGGCCCATGCAGTCCTCCATGCTGAATCCCTCCACCCCGCTGCCCCGGCACCAAGTGCACAGTAAATGTGGAAGGAAGAGAAGGGATAATGGGGGGCCAGAGGACACGCAACCGTAGGGGGTTTCTGTCTTGGAAATGATTTTACTGTTTGTACTGTTCATGCACTTGGTTTTTGTTTTGTTAAAGGCTTTGGTGTTGCGGACTTTTGATTTGCTAATGGAAGCTGGACTGCAAGGTAATGGGTTAATATTGTACTCCTCTAATAAATGTTAAAAAAATAAAGATTTTTGTTTTATTAAGAAAGTATATTGCCATCACATCATCTCATGGGCGTTTCAAACAAAGGTAAACAAACATGATGGGGAACAACTGGGAAGTTGCATGCAAATGCTGTTTCTCAATACAGTTATCTAAATCAATCCATACTGTGAATCCACAGCACTTGCGGCTGTCACGCACCCCCCTATTTCATAAACGGTCATGTCATTCATAAGTAGAGTGCACAACAATCAATCCTCCCCCCCCACACACACACACACACTTCAATGCATGGTGTAACAGTACCCAAGGTACTGCAAGACTTGTACAAGCACATTCATAAAGGGATACTATTCTCCCTCTTCCATGGCCCATGCAAGCTCATAAAGAAGGAGCACAGAGCATCCCTGATTTCTGTTGCCCAGGTGCATCCAGGCTCAGCTATGGTCAGTGCACTTTCTGGTTGAGTGTACTGGTTCAGCAGTCCATCACTGTCATAGATTCATTCATAGGAAAATGGCTCACCTCTAGCTTCACAACACTTGTGAAGACCACAGCAAGCTACAGTAATGTGGACAGCATTGATAACACCGGAATCTAACAGAATGTCAGGAACCGTTAAGAAAGAGATGGCTAGATCAATCAGAAAATGTTATAATGCCACTATATAAATCAATGGTGCACCAACACCTCAAATACTGCATGCAGTTCTGGTTGTCCCATCTAAAAAAAAAAAAAAAAAAAAAAAAAGGTGTGATGGGTTGCCCCCCTTAGGACGCCACCTTATGTGCTGAGATACCACTGATCCCATCTGTTCTGCCAGCCTAGGCACATTTTCTACCTGTCTTGCTGAGCCAGGCTATTAAGCCTCTTCCAGCACACACACAGGCAGGGCCACACCCAACTGCACAATGAAACAGATACTGAGATCAGTTCTGGGAAGACTCAGCTTAAGGGACTTACCCCAGCACTCAGGTGTCCACCTCCTTTAGAGTACAGACCCAAAGGTATATTATGAAATCCGCCTCCCCCCTCAATGTGGAGGAAGGTATGCACAGCCTCTTATTCCCCCGCCCCCCTAATTATGAATTGTAAAAATTGGGTTATATTCTTAACAAGAAATAAGTTTATTAACTACAAAAGGTGAATTGTAAGTGAATATGAGAGATAACAGACAGAACAAAGCCGATTACTAAGCAAATAAAACAAAACACACAAGCTAAGCTCAATATACTTAAGAAGCAGGTTACAAAATGTAATTTCTTACACTAAATGTTATTTCAGGAAGGTTGCAACGTTTCTGTGGTTCAGAGTTCCAGTTATATTTCTTTTCAGACTGGACCCCTGTCTCAGTTTGGACTCCCCCCTGGCCTTCCCTTCATGTTTCTTTTGCAGTCTTTCTTCTTGGGCAGACAGGCCATGTAGAGAAGGAGTTCCGTTTGCCTGCCTCCCCACTCTTAAATAAGATTTACATACAGCGGGAATCCTTTGTTTCCCAAACTTGACCCCCCATCCCCCTTCCCTTTCGATGGAAAGTTACAAGAAGTCCCAGATAATGTTTAGTGTCAGGTGACAAGACCACCTGACCTAGTAGTGTCACAGTTACTCCCCGGCCGCCTCCCAGGAGGGAGAGAGATTAGTATCTTCATGGTCTTGTTGTTCCTTCCTGATGGCCCAACAAATCTGATGGCCTGTCGTCTGGTCGGTGTTGTCCCAATACACACCCAGTTGTAATTGTTACACAGTCCATATTCCTAACTTTAGATACAGAAATGATACATGTATACAAATTGCATAATCACATTCAGTAAATCTTAACCTTTCCAATGACCCATATAGCATAAAGACCCATATTAACCTTACAGACCCATATAGCATAAAGTATATCTCAGTTATGTCATATCCATATTATATGCATATTTCCATAAAGAATATGGAGTGTAACTTCACACTGCATGCAGTTCTGGTTGTCCCATCTAAAAAAAGATGCATTAGAACTGCAAAAGGTGCAGAGGAGGGCAACAAAAATGACTGCAGGTATGGAACAGCTTCCTCATGAAGAGGAATTAAAAAGACTGCAACTGTTCCGTTTGGAAATGAAAAGACTAAGGGGGATATGATAGAGGTGTATACAATCATTAATGATGTGGAGAAATAAATGGACACAAATCAGACGTCAAGAATTATAACATTCAAAAACCAGTTGGAGAACACTTCAGCCTCCCTGGCCACTCGATTACAGACCTAAAAGTCGCAATATTACAACAACAAAAACTTCAAAAACAGACTCCAATGAGAGACTGCTGAACTGGAATTAATTTGCAAATTGGACACCATTAAATTAGATTTGAATAAAGACTGGGAGTGGATGGGCCATTACACAAAGTAAAACTATTTCCACATGCTTATCTCCTCCCCTTCCCCCCCAGTTCCTTATATCTCCTTGTCAAGTGCTGGAAATGGGGCATTTTCATTACCATTACAAACAGTTATTTTTCTCTCCTGCTGACAACAACAGCTCACCTTAACTGATCACTCTCCTTATAATGCGTATGGTAACACCCATTGTTTCATGTTCCCTGTGTATGTATACATATATATCTTCCTTCTGTATTTTCCACTACATGCATCCGATGAAGTGAGCTGTAGCCCACCAAAGCTTATGCTACAATAAATTTGTTAGTCTCTAAGGTGCCACAAGTACTCCTGTTCTTTTTGCAGATACAGACTAACACGGCTACTACTCTGAAACCTGAATACAGAAGTGTTATCTAACTATTTACATAAGAACTAGGTATCACTCAATGAAATGAATAGGCAGAAGGTTTAAAACAAAAGGAAGAATTTCTTCATCCAACGCATAGTCAACCTGTGGAACTCATCACAAAGGATGCTGTGAAGGAGAAAAGTATGATTGAATTCAAAAAAAGCATTAGATAAGTTAATGGAAGATAGGCCCATCAGTGGCCACTAGCCAAGATGCTCTGGGTGTCCCTAAACTCCACTGCTAGAAGCGGGGACTGGACAATGGGATGGATCACTCAATAACTGTCCTGTTCTATTCATTCCTTCTGAAGCATCTGGCACTGACCGCTGTTGGAAAACAGGGAACTGGGCTAAATGGACCATGGTCTGACCCAGCATGGGCATTCATATGTATCCAAACTGGTCTGTAGACAGTGCCAGCGAGATTTCAGTCTGCCAAACGCACATTAAACCATCATTTTAAACTTGCTGAGAATATAATTAAACCTTCTTTTGCTGGGGCCTCTGAGGTCAGGATCTGGTTTCATAAGCCAAGGCAAAAGCAGACACACAGGATCCCCACAGAATAACAGTGGGAACTACAACTCCATTCGTGACAACCACATTTGGTGGGAATAGTGTCCTAGTCTGTACACGAATGTAGACTCCCAAGCAGCAGAATCATGAACTTTTACAATGCAGCCAACACTGACATTCATAAATCAGCCTGAGTAATTATGGAGTAGCACCCTTTGCGGTTTATGTACTCCTGTGCTCCTTGAGGAAGACAAACTCTGAGCATGAGAGTCCCATTGATGTCCCTGGCACAGTTTGGAAACCCCATTCTCTCAAAGCCAGCAACAACTTCAGGAATATCTTGGGGTAAAGCACGCTCCTTATTGCCTCAGAAACTTCCACCACCACTTTACCCACAGTCAACTTTCCAACACCAAACCGGTTGGCAACAAGATCTTTCAGATACAGGAGTAGTCAGCTTTCAGATGGTAATAGCCACCTGCTTCTGGGCCAGTATGGCTGCCTTTATTAATGTATCCTGACACTGGGGTGTGGGAGCAAGCTGCTCACAATGCTCCGGAAATGTAGCTTTCTTCATATGAAAGTTCTATACCCACTGCTGGGCATCCCAGGTCTACATGACAATGTGGTCCCACCAGTCAGTGCTTGTGGACCTGCTCCAGAAGTGCAGCTAGACCTAGAGTCACAAGCAGCATCAGCCTGTGCAACTCTTCCATGTCTGTGTTGTCCTCTTCCATCATTAGCTCCAACAGGTGCCTTCGATGGGTCAGTAAACACTGCCAAAAAATGTCCAGTAGCCCCTCACAGAAGCTCTTTCTGTTTTCTGAAATAGGAGTGAAAGCACAAGCAAGACAAGTTCTTCCAAAGGTGCCCCTCTGTTTGCTGGCTCTAGTAGCTAGGAGTGCACAGACCAAAATGATGGCTCAGCAAGATGTTCAAACTTCCTGGGACATGCCGGGGTGTACAGTCCAGCTTTCCCACACTGCACCAGGAACAAAGGGCTAGAGCGGGCACATTTTGGAAGGGCACTAGGAGGTCTGGGATAGGGGTGGTTGGACTTGGGCCCTCATAACACAGTGTAGATACTGGAACTCTGGGCTCCCAATCATAGGGTCCACGGACTCAAGTTCCACTAACCCTGGGCTTACATTGCAGTGTAGCCATATCCTAAGGGCAGTGGAACTTGAGTTTTGTCCTGGCTTTGTTAGCCTAGGGCTTGAGCATCTACACTTCTTTGTAACCCCAGGTCAGGAATTGTTGAATCATGGTGTTATAAATAAACAGATCAGGGTTAAAGTCTCTTTTACCTGGAAAGGGTTAACAAGCTCAGTAACCTGAGAAACACCTGACCAGAGGACCAATCAAGGGACAGGATAATTTCAAATCTCTGTGGAGGGAAGCCTTTGTCTGTGTTCCTTGTTTGCTCTGTTCTCTCTTTGGATCTAAGAGAGGCCAGACATGTCTCCAAGTTCTCCTGGAGTAGTTCCTACTATCCAATAGTGAGTATTAATTAGAAAGGCAGATTAGTCTTTTGAGTTGCTTTCTATATTTGCAATTGTGTGTTTTGCTATAGAATTTCTTTAATTCTGTACTGTTATTGCTTTTACTGAGAAAGAAGGGAGGGGGAATTCTCTCCAGAGATTGATAAGTTTAGACCCTGTGTATTGTTCCATCTTGGTATTACAGAGACAGTTACTTTCTTTTTATTCTTTAATAAATTTTTTCTGTTAAGGACTTGGTTGATCTTTCCTTGGGTGAATTCTCAGGGAAAGGGGAGGAGGGAGGAGGAAGGCATCCCTCTGTAGTTGAATCCCGGTATCTCTCCTAGGAAAAGGGAGGGGGGAGGAAGCAGCGGGGAATGGTTTACTTCTCCTAGGTGTAAGAACTCCATGGATTTGGGGCTCTTGGGATCCCCAAGGATTTTGGGGAAGGACTGTGTCCCAATACACGTACATTATTGGGTGGTGGCAGCTTTTACCAGATCTAAACTAGGATTTTAGTTTAGAGGAGTCCATGCAGGTCCCCATATTGGAACCCAACAGCTCTAAGTGGGGGGTGAAACCTATGACACATGGGTTCCAGCATCTACACTGCATTATGTGGGCCCAAATCCAACCACCCCTATCCCAGACATCCATCCTAGCACCATCCCAAAATATGCCTGCTGTAGCCCTTTGCTCAGGGAGCAGTGTGGGAAAACTTGACTGTTCACAGGACAAAAAAGTTGTCCAGTGGGATTGTGGAATACTTTTGGTGGACTCCCACAGCATGAGTCCAGCGAGGCTGCCTTTACTCTGCAAAGCAACAGGGCTTGAACCCTGGGTTCCGGCTTGACTCAGGCTTGGACCCTCCATCTTGGAGGGTCCTGGGACCCTGGGTCTGAGCCCTGGGTTAATACAATTTGCATGTAGATGGAAGGGGGATTAGGCTTGAGCCTGAGTTCCTCCCCTGGGTTTACTCTGCAATGTAGAAATACCCTAAGAGGCTAAGATTCTCAAACAGTGATTTAGTTTGAAACAGCTGTTCATCACAAAATTAAATGTTCACATTTCTGAATGACAATCCAATGACAAGCAGCTCTCTTACCTGGCTTAAGACCATAATTGGTTGGAAGCTATCCAAGGCTACCCTGAAGAAGAAATCAGTCTTGTAAAGAAGTCAATCTAGTCAACAGTAACACAGCTGCTAACAAAAAGTAAGTAACACCTGCACAGCACAATATTGAAAATAAGAATGTTTAATAACTAGGCCAAGAACTAAAAAAAATAAAAAGGACATCTGATTAAGGAGTAGTGCTGGCAGTAACAAACTTTATAAAACATGGGAAAATACCTCAATAAAAAAATCCTCCAAAAATGTGCTAAGGTATCTAATGCCAGAAGAATTAAATGAAGAAGAAAAGATCCCAGTCATAATGCGTGCTCAGGGCACAAGAGATACATATAAATTACAATGAATAAATATGACCCACAAATATTCATAGCAAAAATTCATAAAAGATCATAGCAAGATACTATTTATGTTAGTCTAAATATTAATGTGCAAATTTCAGCTCTCTAAGTTTGCAGACCAAGTGAGTGAATTTTATGTAATGCTCACTCATACACATACATATACACGTTACCATGTACCATATATGCATATAGCTATATATTTAGAACAAACACTAGGCAAGTAGAATGATACACACATGTACATACACATTAGACATTGCCAATGGGAGTCTTGCCATTGACTTCAATGGGCTTTGGATCAGGCCCATTATGCTCCCCTGTAATGTAGTTTTATGGAACTCTGGAGGATTTGGATCAGTAATAAAATGCAACGCTTTGGAAAGGAAGAAGTGGAGGATAGGGCGGCGGCGGTCATATTATGTACCACTGTACATCAACACACACATATGCATGCACCAAGACAAAATTTTACCCACCAGCTAAAATAAATATTTTCAAAAACCTGCCCTGGTGGGGAGAGGAAGAGGAAGAAAGAAAAAGAAAATCCATGATTCTTCTTATACTTTTGTTTGTTTCAAATTGATTCAATTCCGGGGACTGGGAATTACACTGGACTAAGGTCTAGAATTTGCTAATTTCAGTCCTGGATCAAAAATTTTTTTCAAAAAACAAAAACCCACTACTAGGCCAACGGAACAATTACAGTGTTTTCAGTGAAATATCTCAAAACTTACTAGAGCTAACAAATTGATAAATTTGTAAATGATAAAAGAATAGAAAGACCAATTTCCAATTGATAATATTTATTAGTTATTTGAGCTAGCATCCAATGCGTGTTAGTTAGGCACTTCCCAAATACTTAAGAATGATGCTCCCTGCATGATAGTTATGGCTGCGAACACTTACAATTCACCCCTGGTTACACTGGCACATGTAGGACCAAATGATGCAACTAGGATGCTAAAGTAGTGAGAACATGGGGTTGATTTACCTGTAGTTTTATCAGGGACAATCACAGTCAATGGTTAGCCATGCAGATTCCTTATGGAAAACAAATTTTGCTTGTTTTAACCCATGGACTAATTAGACCAAAGAGGTTGGGATGGCAGTTTGAACTTTGACCAGCTCAGGGGAAGAAAGAGAAAAGCATGGGAATTATCCAAGTCGAACCTCCAAACATTTGGAGGTTCAATTATCTCTAGCCGATACATACAGCAATTTGATTTGCTCTTAAGCAGCAAGGGACTGTACTTAATGGAGATGACTATCTGAATTGATTTAAAGTTAATTTGTTTCAGAAGGCTGTGAAATTGCTTTGAGTTCAACGCCTGCAGTCATTTCTGTGAGATGACATTAAAATGATTAAGTCTTACATGAACTCCCCAATAGGTTCAGTGTATGTTCACCGCTTAATATCACACCTCCAGCCATGTCAGGATTCTTTATTTTTTGACTAGGTAGTGGTGGTGACAGTGAAGTCCTCTGTATCTTCAGAATAGTCCAGGCACAGCATGTGATTACCAGCAGGATTCCTCCCTTGATTCCATGTTAGACGTAAAATGACTGAGATGCTGGAAGGTTAAGTTACTGAGACTATGGCACAGGATGAGCGGCAAGCAATTACCAGGTACAGTTACAGAAAATTAACTGTGTCATTCCACAGTAGCTCAGCCTTGCATAAGGCATATTTTAATTTGCACATACAGCAGAACCCCAATTAACTGAACTGCACTTACCACAAGTTGGGCTATCTACTTGGTCTTTCTGTACGAAAGTCTTAGCTGTTCTTATGTTCAAAGGCAATTGCTTCCCCCTTTTCATGCAAACAAATCTAACTTCCTTCTTACATGGAGACAGTCAGGGTCCCAGTTGTAGCTACACGTTTGCCCTACTACACTTGCCTGAGCTGAACTGCACCTCTGGAGCCATCTGTATTGCAGAGCCACCCAGATGATGAGAGGCATGTATGGAGAGAGAGAGCCCTAACAAAACCCAAACCAAGCAACCTATCCAAGTTTTATGTTTGGTCTATTAATCCAGAGGCAAGTCAGAAATATTAGACTAAATGAATTTATTAAATGCAGCACTTGCATCCACAGATTTCTTTTACAAAATCTATCATGAGCCTCATTTTACAGATGGGAAAACTGAGTCACAGAGGGTGAAGAGACTTGCCCACGGTCACCCAGGGAGTCAGTGCTAGAACCAAGAATGGAGCCGTTTCCCAGGTTACTGACCTAGCCACTGGCCCACAATGCCCTCGAAACCGTCTCTCCTGTAGGCATCCAAAAAACCCTCCAGGCCCAACAGGATCTCTTATCACAAGCCAACAGAGTTACCTCTTCTGAGCAACTCACTGGCTAACCAATGATTGTGGGAACAGGACATCAGTATCTACTGGATTTTTTGCTAGCTGATTAACCCTTTCATGGGTGTCATATTCGCTGAACCTGATCTGGTTTAAGTGGCTCAGCCTGAATTCTGAATCCATCTGTCTGAGACCTTTACCAGCACAAATTATATCCTCACAGCACTTGGGGAATCTGGAATAAAAGAGATGGAGGGTTGCACTAGGAGGGTTTATAGGCAGGGTGAAGAAAGAAGCTGTGGTCTCTCTTTCCCTTTATAATAACCACTTGCCCCCCAGCACTCTACTGGGCTCTGTTTTTTTCTCTCAATGCTCCTCTGAGTTGTGTTGTCATCTCCAGTCTTCCCTTACATGGCCCATAGAAGAGGCGAGATGGGAAGCAGCATGAATTCCCATGAAGTACATCAAACAACTGGCTGGCTGTGCCAGCTGCACCAGAACAAACACATCCCTCAAATATCTAGTGATTTATGGTGGATGGTGGGGAGAGACAAGGCTCATCTGTGGAGCCACTGCTGCTGCAAGTCCCTCTCCCCCCTTATATCTAGGAGATGCAGAAGATACTGCAGCGTGCACTGAAGTAAAGACAGGACCAGAGACATGCGAAGGGAAGCATTACAGGGGTGTAGCAGTAAGTTAGTCAAAGCTTTTAACCACGGCCAGAAAAGGAGCCACTGCAAGAAGCTGGGGCATAATCAGAGGGAAGTAGAATGGACGACTGATGGTTCAGGGAGAAGAGATGACCGCGCTGCTGTGGGTGAGGGCAGAGTGTGACAAGGATACTTTATCTAGGAGCCCACATGAAAATGAGTTTGGCAAGCTCATTTACAAATTTTTAGGCCACTTGATTCCATGTGGCCTAAGTCACTACACCACGTTACGTATTTATAATCAGGAACTTAGCTACTGTTTGTTTTTAATTTCTAAAACAAATTGTTATTGTGCTTTTCACATTCAATGCGTTGAGCCAACCTCACAAAAAGATGACCAAACAACTGTGCCCAGCAAGCCATGTTATAACAAATGTATCAGACAAATCTACTTTTGAATCATAAATCAATACACCATTTATCCAACATAACAAACAATAAATGGCTCCTGAGCGTCCCGGCAGCAATAGCAACAATATTTCTAAAGACAAACTTCATATTATTCCCCTCATCACCTCTCCCTCAAAGAGGACAAGATTAGCATATGATGTTAGTGAACAGCAGTATGTGAAAGGAATTCTATAAAGAAAGCACAACATAAGATTTCCTATATCGAACATAAATCATGCCTTTAAAAATGTTCCTGAATCCCTGCCACCTAGGGGAACCAACCAAACAGTTCTGGAGCAAGCCCCATCTTCTCTGTAACTAAACCGGTTTAAACTAAACCAGATTCAACAGAAGCACATCTGAAAGTATGCACCCTACTAGGGTACCATTATTCTTCGAAACTGTTTAAAATGCTGGGGGAGAGGTAGGGTGTGTGTGTGTGTGTGTGTGTGTGTGTGTGTGTGTGTGTGTGTGTGTGTGTGTGTGTGTGTGTGTGTGTGTGTGTGTGTGTGTGTGTGTGTGTGTGTGTGTGTGTGTGTAAAAACAATGTTAAACACTTTTAAGCTGTGTCACCATCCTTAGCATAGTACAGAAGTTGTAAAAAGGACAATACTTTATTTATGGCATATTCAACCAGTGGGACACGTAGGGAAATCAGAACTTTTTGTGTACCAAATTTTAAAACTAGAGGCTAAAAGATCCATGTGCAAAAATGTGCATGTAATTGCACTCCTATGTTCTCATCACAAGCCCAAATTGGGCCTTGCACATACTAGGGTTCCCAAGTGCCTGGTTTTCGACCGGAAGACCCGGTCAAAAAGGGACCCTGGTGGCTCCAGTCAGCACCACTGACCAGGCCATTAAAAGTCTGGTTGGTGCGGGGCAGGCAGTCTCCCTGCCCAGCTCTGCGCTGCAACATCTCCCTCGGCTACTAGGAGGGGGGATGACCAGCGGGGCTCCACATGCTGCCCCTGCCCCGCGCACCAGCTCTGCAGCTCCCATTGACTGGGAATCACAGCCAACAGGAGATGCGGGGACGGTGCCCATGGCTGGAGAAAGCACCCAGAGTCACTTGGCCATGCCTTCTCCTAGGAGCTGAGGAACATGTCCCCGCTTCTGGGAGCTGCGTGAGGCAAGCGCCGTGCCAGGAGCCTGCACTCCGAACCCCCTCCTGCACCCCAACCCCCCTTGCCCCAGCTGAGCCCTCTCTTGCACCCCAAACCCTTCATCCCCAACCCCACCCCAGAGCCCGCACCCCCAGCAGGAGCCCTCACACCCACACCCCAACCCTCTGCTCCAGCCAGAGCCCCCTCCCACATCCTGAACCTCTCGTTTCTGGCCCCACCCTGGAGCCCGCATCCCCAGCCCAGAGCCCCTTCCCATACCTCAACCCCTGCCTCACAGAGTCCCCTTCCACTCTGAACCCATTGGCTTCACCTTCCAGCCTGGAGCCCCCTCCTGTACCCCAAACCCTTCATCCCTGGCTCCACCCCAGAACCTGCACCCCCAGCTGCATCCCTCACCCCCTCCCGCATCCCAACACAGAGCCCCTTCCCGCCCCCAACTCCCTCCCAGAGCCCACACCCTGCACCACCTCCCGCACCCCAATCCCGTGCCCCAGGCCAGAGCCCCTTCCTGCACCCCAAACCCTCCCACACTCCAAACCCCTCGGCCTCAGCCCGGAGCCCCTTCCTGCACCCCAAATCCCTCATCCTCGGCCCCACCCTGGAGCCCACACCCCGAGCCGGAGCCCTCACCCACTCCCTTACCCCAACCCTTTACCCCAGCCTGGTGAAAAGGAGTGAGTGAGGGTGGGGGAGAGCGAGCGACAGAGGGAGGGGGGATGGAGTGAGTGGGGGCAGGGCCTCGGGGAAGGGGCAGGGCAAGGATGCTCGGTTTTCTGCAATTAGAAAGCTGGCAACCCTAGCACACACGAGTGCACATTGAGAAACGAATCTGAATTAGCATGCTGGGAAATTACTTACTCTTTGAAATCCCCATTAAAAAATAGACTTTTTCATACAGACAAGAATGAAAACAGAAACAGCATTTTAGCAAAATTAAAATCTTTTTCCTTCACAGTTCAGTACGTAGCACTTTAAAAACAAATAATGCATCTGAACTTTTAGGTGGCCTCATTTTACCCGGGTAGTATTTTAAATGCCACCACACTGGTGCCTTGTGCTAGTACAGGTTTTCTGTACTCTATATATGCATTCTGTCACTTGCCAGCTAAGATGTTCTCAAGTGGCTCTGGATTCACTCCTGCCAGAAAATTATAGAAGAAAATATTGATCTCTTGTCATGAGACAAGGTTCCCTATATCCTTTAACATCTCTCCTTATCTTTATTCCCTGTGTCAGAAAAGGGTTATGCACTACACAGGGAAACATGATTACAAAATCATGCAGTAAGGACCAGGTTGGAAAAATAAAGTGAATCTGAATGTGTGCCCCATTACACGTTGTCTATAGTTTGAAATTCTGTTCTTTTTTCAGAGACCCCACGTGTCATTAAACCCAGAAGATTAACTTACAGATAGGCAGAGGGACAAAGCCTGCTCACAAGATTTATATTTGTCCAACAGGTTCAGATAAGCATTAAAGCTTTGTAATTCAAACTAAACAGTGTGTCATTACAGTATATATTCCAGTCGGAAAAAATGCCTAAGTATGGATTACCCTATATAAACAGCTCTAGGAGTCTTAGCTGCATTACAGTACCAATACCTGTGATAGCAGTCTCACCCCCCAAGAGAATGGACATGTTTTTCCCTCTCTCTCTGCATCTGATCCCAGAACCCAGATTATAGAGTAGATATATGGTGTATGCTTTACTGGCTTTAGATACTCTGTTAAGTTTGCTCCACCACTAAATATCCATGGTCATTTTTGTTCAATAAGGGAAATTATGAACCACTTGCTTTCCTATTAGATACAATTAGATTACTTGCTGAAATAGAAAATCTTTTCAAGGATAGCCTTTGTCCCTTATTTTATTAAAATGTATTTATTAACAGAATCAAATAGTGATTGTTTGCTAGATTTGAAATGGTCTGCACTGCCATTTCCACATTAACTTTTTCAGCTTGTTTTTTGTTGCAGCCTTACATTTTAACAAAATGCCCAGAAAGTCTGCTTGAAACTGAATATCCAACATTTGCATTTGCAAAAATGTGTATATAACTTAATCTGACTTTGACCTTCACTAATTTCATCTACTTTTGAACGAGATTAATGTCATTAATAATAACTTTAAGTGACAATATACATATAAATATTATTTAAATTCTTAACAGGAGGCTTTGTATTTTTTGTCAAAGAAATATACAGGCAGGCTTAATTTAACAAAAGAATCACATTAAGTAACTTACTGCCTATTCTTAGTTTTCTTACCCATGATGACATTAAATCTCAGTATGATTTTCTCTCTCACCAAAAGTTCACAGAGTACAAATGCATCACTGTTAGCAAATTTAAACAAATAAGCTATGCTAAAAATCTATCAAAATTTATACTCTGAACATTCCAAAATATATGGACCATTTGGGACTAATTGCCCTTACTTAAATGAATAGGGCAACCTAACATTTATCCATGCACCAAACTCCATATGCAAAGTTGTCAACTGTAACTCTGATCAAATATTCTTACTTCAAAATTTCCCTTGCTTAAATAGGAAAAGTGAACTTCCATTTATTTTTGAAAGTTTACTGTTCTATTCATAACAACTTATTAAAGTCTTCGCAGTATGTTCTATAAACAGTTGTTGTAACACTCTCTTTCTGGATAATGCACTGAAGTTAAATATTTTGTATTAACCCATATCCAATCTTTATATTTAGCAGTTTTCTTTCTTACTAATTAAGCTGCTATCTGTATAAACAAACATCAATATTTGATTTCTTCTATGAGCCTGTATTGGCCACTCTGCAAACTTGATTCATTTGCACATAAATGCTCTGGAAGGCAAATTGAACCAACTAATATATGTACGTGCACAGACTTTTTGTCAAACATATTATGCACTTAAGATGAATTCAGTATAAATCACCATCCTAGCCACACAATTAAATACTATAAGCTTCCTTAACTCTCAGCTCAGACTTTTCTAATCTCCAAAAGAAAGCAAAGCCAGATGGCCGAGAACAACTGCTAGGAACCACATAGGGCCACAGAAAATACCTGAAGTTCTTAGCAATATAGTGAAAAATACCTTCTGTTTCAAGTTACCGATATGCCCATATAGAGTAGGATGCATCTTTTTCAATGCAATCGATGCATCCCACATTATAGGCTAGTTAGTCCACCTGGTACTAAATTAAGAAGTCCATTTTCTTGTCAAGGGTACAGATGACTAAGATGCTATACATTTAACACAATTCTTGATGTGGCGATTGAAATGATCATCTGCAGAAACAATGTACCACCTGTTCACCAAGGCCAACACAGAGATGGTCCATTTAGGTATGTGGCTGTGCAAACTGTATTCTAACCACTGCATCTGTAGCATCTTCAGATGGGTACCTTTGAGCCAGGCCACTGGTTTAGGGGCAGCACAACTAGCTGCCGGATGGGGGATCTCAGATTAGCTAGGTCTCAGGCTTGGCCCCTCGTTGCCAGGCTATGAACGGTGAAAGAGAAGCCACAGGCCTCATTTTCTGGGTGACTGCTCAAGAGCAGGACTGATGGGACTTAAAAGGGAACACCGCCCAGCACGCCGTAGCTAGAAGGACCCAACATTTGAAGATGGTGTGTAGGACAAGAGACCCCAAAAGATATCACTTGCAAAACATATACGGATGAAGTACCACTGACTTCTAAATAACCCGTCTACTGCATTTTGTTGATAATGCTTAGTGCACAGAAAAATCAAACAGGTTTTCTGCACTGCAGAACCACAACAGCATGCCATACAAATTCATACGTTGTAGTACTCATTAATAGGATAATTCAACAGACAGCGGGTAGACTGGCACCTGATTGCAGGCTCCCTGAAACATAATTTGTCACTTTCAATTTAGACTTATCCAAATAAACTCATGAAATATTGTCTCTTCCACTTGCCAGGAGAGAGGATATTGATTTAAGGTCTTCATCTTCCATCTCTGGAGACTCAGATTCACATTTTAGGTTAAGTCACAGGATCAGACTGGTTTGGTGGTCTAAAATGAGCCCTTTGAGGAAAATACTCCACATCACAAAGCCACCACAACAGTCTTGAACAAGTTGGCAGCCACTGCTCATGAAAAGCCCAGAACTTCATGGGTTTAGACTGAGGTGTATTGGCAGAGCTGTGTGGGGACATATAACTGCAGCAGCAGGGGCTGTTATAGTTCCAAAATTAAATGTACTGGCAGAGATCGGGGGGACAAGAGTTTTGAACTGCAGTAACAGGGTGTATCATAGGGCAGGATGGAGGTGCATTGACAGATCTGGTAGGAGAGGCTTGAAATAGCAAGGGGGCTGCCGGGTGGGATTGAAGGGCACTGGCAGAGCTGTGTGGGGAGCCCTGGACTGGAATGGCAAGGGGCTGCAGGGCAGGACTGAGGGGCATTGGCAGAGCTGTGTGGGGAGCCCAGCACTGGAATGGCAGGGGGCTGCCGGGTGGGATTGAAGGGCATTGGCAGAGCTGTGTGGGGAGCCCAGGGCTGGAATGGCAGGGGGCTGCAAGGCAGGACTGAGGGGCGTTGGCAGAGCTGTGTGGGGAGCCCAGGACTGGAACAGCAGAGGTTGCTGAAGATCAGTGTTAAGGAACATTGGCAAAGCTGGGGTGGCACCCAAGAAACCTAACACGGTAGGTCAGATCAAGACCAATGTGCAACGTCAAAATCAGGCAGACACCTGCCCATAGCATCCTTTATCTAATTGACCCAGAATTTTACAAAATATACACAACTTTCATCTGAGTGCAGCAAAGCACAAAAGGATGAAACTTTCTGGTTAAAAATAATCAACCCTCAATAGTAGCACTGAGTGGCACCGCGGCCCACTGAAAATAATAGACGGACGCACAAGAGTCTCAGAGCTTCAGTTTAACACAACAGATGTTTTTGTAAAAAGGGGGAGCTTTTAAACAGTTTCTACAACGCAAATGGAGACAACTCCTGTTGCAAACAACTTTGAAAACCTGCTAGTTTGTATTCAGCACTTCTCTAAAATCCTTCACCAACGTTTACATTCTGAGTAGTCAGGCTCAGACAAAGAGCATCTCAGAACAATTGACAGAGTTACCACGATGAATAACAGAGACAAAGATTAATAAGAAAAGAAAAATGGCGTAAACCAAAGAAGAAAAGAAAGATTTTCAGGCAAGAGTTCAGATGAGAGGGGGAGTTGATGAGGTGCAGAGGTACAGGATGGCTGTCCCAGGTAGTAGGAGCTGCAGAGCAAGTCTTGGCCTCAGCAATAATGGAGAGACGGAGAAGAGTCCACTGGTGGATGAGAAGGGAAATCAGAAAGTTGAGCAGAGAGAGAAAGTCTGCAACAGGATGGAGTGAGTTCATGAAGGGACCACACAAAAAGGGTCACTGGAAAGTTGGGGGGAAAATAGCAAGGAGAGCAACTAAAAAGATACAACAATGGAGTTTTAAGACCTAACTATGGACAACCTAGAAAAATGTTACTTGGGAAGGAGATGAAATAGAGATCTAATACCATTATACTGCGTGAAGTTTGGAGGGATACCTAGGGACTGATCACACAGAACAAGAGCAATAAGACCAGGAGTAATGTACTCATAGACTTTAAGATCAGAAGGGACCATCATGATGATCATCTAGTGCGACCTCCTGCACATTGCAGGCCACAGAACCTCACTCACTCACTCCTGTAATAGACCCCTAACCTCTGGCTGAGTTACTGGAAGTCCTCATATCATGATTTAAAGACTTCAAGTTACAGAGACTCCACCATTTACACTAATTTAACCTGCAAGTGACCCACGCCACAGGCGGCAGAGGAAGGCGAAAAAAAAAAAAACAGGGTCTCTACCAATCTGACTTAAGGGAAAATTCCTTCCCAACCCCAAATATAGTGATCAGTTAGATCCTGAGCACATAGACAAGACCCACCAGCCAGACACCTGGGAAAGAATTCTCTGTAGTAACTCAGAACCCTCCCCATCTAGTGTCCCATTTACTAAAAACTAATGGCAATACTTAGCATAGGAAAATATTTCTAAGGAGTCAGAGTAAAGCAGAACTGGCATGAACGGTCCAGTCTGGTAACAAGTTTATATCTTAACAGGGATTCCAGAAAGAAGTGAGGCAAATTTCTGGTAGGATTCATGTAGTGAAAAATCATGAACGATGTTCCTGAGTGACCCCTTGCAGCCCCAACCTTCTGTGAAACCTGCTCTGTCAGATTCCCACACCTTCCATGATGGAAATGTTTCAGCACATTACTACTGAAGCTCACTGGTGCATGAGTCGCCAGTGCCCTATGAGGTCTCCCATTCCCTTCGACTGCTAAAAGTTATTTCTGTAAGTGGGTCAGCTAAACAGAAAAGCCGGTGGCTAAGGCAGAGACACGGCTCTTAATTTCAATGTTGACTTCTCCACAACAGAAATATCTATCCAAATTGGACTTTTAATATCCTTCTACCTTAAAAATAAACAAAAAACTACATTTTCATTTACCTCTGAGGTACGTTTTTTATTTCTGAATTATAACCTTGAATTTTTTTAAGTTCAAAGACATTAATATTATAATTGCTTTTCCTCATCATCACAAAACTGCTGACCTTTAATTCTGATAAAACCATTTTGTACTGTGCTCTATTGAAACCTACCTGACATTTCAATTTGCTTGCATTTCCACACACCCCCACCCAATATTGTTCAAACGGGGATGCCTAGTAGCTGGCTGACTTCACTCCCTTGTTTTCCAAGTGTACATGACATTAGTTTGCTCAAAGTAGTCGTTACACTTTGAATCTGTTTGCTGAAGCATTGTTACAACTCCTCACGCTCCCTGGCTGATAGAGGAAAATCAATTTTGATCCCTCAAAAGCAAGAGCTAGTCTCCAACTTAACACACCAATTTGGACAACTGCGACTGAAACTGAATCAGGAGTCATTTGTCATTCCAGTCATTTTACATTTGTGCTGACATCTTAAGGACTAGAATATATGTATATTTTTAAAAGGTGGAAAAAATGAGACTAAACTTCATTCAGTTTGAAAAGCAGTTTGTCAATTACATTAGAAAAGTAGGGAAGATTGATGGGGTCAACAAAAACGTAATCCAGGTTTAAATTAACCTGCAACTTAAAGCAGCATAAGGCATTATACAAGAATGTAAAAAAATTCCACTAAACTGATTTGGATCATTTTAAATGGTAAATAGGTCCTGCCCTTCTTTAATTTATCCTGGTCAAAATACATGAATTAAAAGACTCCAGTTTTAATAATCTGTAATCAAAGTAGAGTAATGGGAAGGTAAAATCTGTAGGAAACATATACATTTTCCCATAGGGCACAGATTTAGCACTGTAAATATTCCATGCAGGTACATGAGAGGGAAAGAAAAGAAAAAGCTTACGGTAGTGCTGAAAAGATGCACTATGCACATAATGCAGTAGTACAGAGAACTCTAAGAAATGAAGGCAATCGAAAAAAAGGCAGTACTCACCCAAAACATTAAATTGAAAAGGAACATCATGTATTTCAAACAACACAGGCAGCCTCTTGCCATGTTGCACTTCTTAAATTCTAAAAGGAAAACAAAAGATAGATCCAGGTAAAACACCACATATTTGCTGCCTTTCGGTGCATTGTATTTGTCACTTTTTATGCCAGTCCCAGTTCCAATGCCGGTCCCTGTTCCAGCCCTGGTGTGGCTCTGTGTGCGTGATCCAGCAGTGCCGTAAAAAGCTCCAGCAGTAAAACCTCGACCAAACTGCCTGCCTGAGGTAGAAGGTTTAGCAAAGTCCGAGTCCTTGCTATCCAAAGATGGACTACGGTGAATTGAAGAATCCTCACTACTTGACTTCTCCATGATCTCTCTTTTCACAGTTGTCAGATTTAATGTCTAGCATCTCTCAGCATTAAATGCAATGCCTTGTGAACTCCACAGTCATACAAGGATGATTTTTCTTTATCTTAATAAACAAATCACATAACCACTGTAGAATTTATTGCAATATTCCCTGCATTGCTGCTCTTTTTTCTTTTTTATACCAAAGTAAGCTGTACAATAGGTATCTGCAGCTTTGATTTATGCACCAGCATCCCATGCAGGAACAATCTCATGACGTCTTGATGAATTGGTTATGAATAACTTAGCTTTTTATTTAAAATACCATAAACTCTTTCTTCCCACTCTCAGTCCTCTGATCTACAGACAGCAGATGGTCCTTATATCCATTTCCAAAAGGGCAGTCCAGTACATCTGGAAGACTTTCTCCAGCCTGAGCACTTTTCTTGCTCTCTCAGCTCTCTTCTCTGCCTCACTCTGACTGCTTCTCACATGCTGTTCATTTTTTTTTTTTACCCGTTTGCAGTATCTCATTCAGTAATCAGCTATTGGAGCTCACTCCCAGTGTTGCACTGCTGTTGATGTGAAATCATCAGCAACTGCAACCACTGGGCATTTCCCACAGAAATCCCTGACCTAACTATCAAGTAATACATCCACTCTCTGGATAGCCCCTCCCCTCTACTTTACATCTAGCCAATTAGAACAAGCCTTCCCCCAAGGAATGCCTCCATGACATAATATCTTTAATAGGATTAGTATTACTCTTTGACTATACAAGTGCACAACAGAAAATCTCTTTAAATGTCAAGTACTGTTTAGCTGTTTATGGGCAAGAATCATGAGGTAATGATACTCCTTTAATGTAATAAAAGGCTGTAAAAGTAAGGATTAGATACACAGAAGTTAACAAACCCCCAATGAAATTAACGGTAACTATATACTTTTACATTTTTTGCTGCTTAAATGAATGGCGTGGGACAAGCAACTGGAACCGGCTAGCATCTAGTGTTTGTCTAATAGGCACATTTCTCAGTTATACACGCACATAGTATGACGCCATCAACTGTGATATAATTAACCATAACATGAAATGCAGAGCTGCTGTCTTTTTACAGGGTAATCAATCAATCCTAAATCTGAATGTTACAGTATCTGAGCCTGCAGCTATTTACACACTATTTAACTGGTATGTCAGAGATTACTCTAGCACAGTGGCTCTCAACGTTTCCAGACTACTGTACCCCTTTCTGGAGTCTGAGTTGTCTTGCATACCCCAAGTTTCACCTTGCTTAAAAACTACTTGTTTACAAAATCAGACATAAAAATATAAAAGCGTCACAGCAAGCTGTTACTGAAAAATTGCTCACTTTCACCACATAATTATAAAATAAATCAATTGGAATATCAATATTGTACTTACATTTCGGTGTATACTATATAGAGCAGTATAAACAACTGATTGTATTAAATTTTAGTTTGTAATAATTTCACTAGTGCTTTTTATGTAGCCTGTTGTAAAACTAGGCAAATATCTAGATGAGTTGATGTATCCCTTGGAAGACCTCTGCATGCCCCCAGGGATACGCGTACCGCTGGTTGAGAACCATTGCTCTAGCATACAGTATTCTCTCAGAGTTCTTTCATTATAGATAATGTCTGTGAACTACAAACTCTGACCTGAACGCCCTATTCCTTTCTAGACAGCAACCATTCTCACACTTGGCAGTGCAATGCCTCATTGCATGACTCTACAACACAAGTGGGATAATGATATCAAGACTTCCTATAACATAGATACTGTGTTAGCTTTCCAATGTTATCTGGAAAACCTCCACTAAGTGGACTCCCCTGGAGCATGTGGAGTTTTCTGGGTTTGCTTGGTGTTTTAAAACTGGTTTCGCATTAGCTGTGCATGTTCATAAACTGGCATAAGAGCACCAATAATTGCGTAAAGGAACTGTCCACACAAAAGATAGAAATCCATGCAAATAAAACCCAACGTTAACAGACCATTAAGTTTGCATAGTAAAGCACTCAAGCCAGGAAATGCAAAAATCATGCACAACCTTAGCTCTGACCTCTCATGTATACACACTACAACACAGCCTTTAATTATGTGACCACATATATTGAGAAAATAATAGGGCTGTCTATTAATCGCAGACAACTCACGCGATTAACTCAAAAAAATTAATCATGATTAAAAAATTAATTGCGATTAATTGCAGTTTTAATCACACTGTTAAACAGATACCAATTGAAATGTATTAAATATTTTGGATGTTTTTCTACATTTTCATATATATTGTATTCTGTGTTGTAATTGAAATCAAAGTGTATATTATTCTTGATTACAAATATTTGCACTGTAAAAGAAACAAAAGAAATAGTATTTTTTAATTCACCTCATACAAGTACTGTAGTGCAATTTCTGTGTGGTGAAAGTACAACTTACAAATATACATTTTTTGTTACATAACTGCACTCAAAAACAAAACAATGAAAAACTTCAGAGCCTACAAGTCCACTCAGTCCTACTTCTTGTTCAGCCAATTGTGAAGACAAACACGTTTGTTTACATTTACAGGAGATAGTGCTGCCCTCTTTTTATTTACAATGGCATCAGAAAGTGAGAACAGGTGTCTGCATGCACTTTTGTAGCTGGCATTGCAAGGTATTTACGTGCCAGATATGTTAAACATTCGTATGCTCCTTCACACTTTGGCCACCATTCCAGAGAACATGCTTCCATGCCGATGACGCTCATAAAAAAAATAAATGTGTTAATTAAATTTGTGACTGAACTCCGTGGGGGAGAATTGTATGTCTCCTGCTCTGTTTTACTCACATTCTTCCATATATTTCATGTTATAGCAGTCTTGGATGATGACCCAGTACATGTTGTTTGTATTAAGAACATTTTCACTGAAAATCTGACAAAATGCAAACAAGATACCAATGTGAAATTTCTAAAGATAGCTACAGCACTTGACCCAAGGTTTAAGAATCTGAAGTGCCTTCCAAAATCTGAGAAGGACGAGGTGTGGAGCATGCTTTCAAAAGTCTTAAAAGAGCAACACTCCAGTGAGGAAACTGCAGAATGCGAACTACTAAAAAAGAAAATCAACCTTCTGCTGGTGCCATCTGACTCAGATGATGAAAATGTACATGCGTTAGTCCGCACTACTTTGGACTGTTATCGCGCAGAACCCGTCATCAGCATGGATGCATGTCCCCTGGAATGATGGTTGAAGCATGAAGGGACATATGAATCTTTAGCACATCTGGCACGTAAATATCTTGTGCTGCCAGCTACAACAGTGCCATGAGAACACCTGTTCTCATTTTCAGGTGACACTGTAAACAAGAAGCAGGCAGCATTATCTCCTGCACATGTAAACAAACTTGTTTGTCTGAGCGATTGGCTGAACAAGAAGTAGGACTGAGTGGACTTGCAGACTCTAAAGCTTTACATTGTTTTGGTTTTGGTTTTTGTACATAATTCTGCATTTGTAAGTTCAACTTTTATGATAAAGAGATTGCACCACAGTACTTGTATTAGGTGAATTGAAAAATACTATTTCTTTTGTTTTTTTACAGTTCAAGTACTTGTAATCAAAAATAAATATAAAGTGAGCACTGTACACTTTGTATTGTGTGTTGTAATTGAACTCAACATATTTGACAATGTAGAAAACATTAAAAAAATTAAATAAATGGTACTCTATTACTGTTTAACAGTGCAATGAACTGCAATTGTTTTAATCGCACGATTAATCGTGATTAATTTTTGTAATTGCTTGACAGCCCTAGAAAATAATCCATTTTTTTTCAAGCTTAGATCTATGTACCCAGCAGCACCTTGTAATATGTTGTCATCCTTATATACTAATACTAAATTTATGATCATGTCATCAAATGCACAACTGCTGAGGCAGTAGTACTGCTGAAAAGGATCTGGGGGTTATAGTGGATCACAAATTGAATACGAGTCAACAATGTGATACAGCTGCAAAAAAAGGCTAATATTCTGGGATGTATTAACATAAGCGTCATATGTAAGACGCGGGAGGTAATTGTCTGCTCTACTCGGCTCTGGTGAGGCCTCAGCTGGAGTACTATGTCCATTTCTGGGCACCACACTTTAGGAAAGATGTGGACAAATTGGAGAGAGCAATAAAAATGATAAAAGATTTAGCAAACTTGACCTATAAAGAAAGATTAAAAAAACAGGGCATGTTTAGTCTTGTGAAAAGAAGATGGATGGGGGACCTGATAACACTGTTCAAATATATTAAGGGCTGTTATAAAGAAGACAGTAATCAATTGTTCTCCACGTCCGCTGAATGTGGGACAAGAAGTAATTGGCTTAATCTGCAGCAAGGGAGATTTAGGTTGCATAGTAGGAAAAACTTTCTAACTACAAGGATAATTAAGCACTGGAATAAGCTTCCAAGGAAAGCTGTGGAATCCCCATTCTTGGAGGTTTTTAAGAATACATTAGACAAACGAGTCAAGATGGTCTAAGTTTACTTGGACCTGCCTTAGAGCAAAGACTGGACTAGATGACTTCTCAAGGTCTCTTCCCGCCCTATATTTCTATGATTTTATAAAGGTATGATGTATCTGCAGTGACAGACATGTTCTACAAGTTCTGCTTACTGTTAAGTATTTTCACTAACTTGCCATGAAATATGCTCTATACATAACACTGATTTGTCTCTCTTCTCTGAGCACAGCTTCAATACTGACAGGCTCCAATCCACTAATCAACCACATGAATAACTTTACTCACATAAGTAGTCCCATCATAACTCACGTGAGTGAAGTTACTCAGGTTTGTATGTGTTTGCAAGATAACATCCCAGTGTGTTCAGGGGTTTGTAATGGGTTCTTAGCGGGGTTGGAACAGGTCACATATGAGGAGAGATTAAAGAGGCTGGGACTCTTCAGCTTGGAAAAGAGGAGACTAAAGGGGGATGTGATAGAAGTATATAAAATCATGAGTGATGTGGAGAAAGTGGATAAGGAAAAGTTATTTACTTATTCCCATAATACAAGAACTAGGGGTCACCAAATGAAATTAATGGGCAGCAGGTTTAAAACAAATAAAAGGAAGTTCTTCTTCACGCAGTGCACAGTCAACTTGTGGAACTCCTTGCCTGAGGAGGTTGTGAAGGCTAGGACTATAACAGCATTTAAAAGAGAACTGGATATATTCATGGTGGTTAAGTCCATAAATGGCTATTAGCCAGGATGGGTAAGGAATGGTGTCCCTAGCCGCTGTTCGTCAGAGGATGGAGATGGATGGCAGGAGAGAGATCACTTGATCATTGCCTGTTAGGTTCACTCCCTCTGGGACACCTGGCATTGGCCACTGTCGGTACACAGGATACTGGGTTAGATGGACCTTTGGTCTGACCCGGTACGGCTGTTCTTATGTTCTAAACTAGGTCAGAAATGGTTTCACAGACAAATACCCTAACAAAATTGTATTAAAGAGTGAATATCCTAATATTTATTTTATTTTTTGTCACGATGATGGGAACTGTATTTGCCTCTCATGAGCTATCCTCAGGGGCCAAGATTTCCAAAAATTGGAGCCTAAAGATAAGCTCCTAAATTCAAATGTATGCTCCTGTCTGAGAAACATGGGAGCTGCTGCATGATCAGCACTTTTGAAAATTGGGCAGGTACCTAAATATGATTTTAGAAGCCCAACTATTTTTGAAAATTTTGGCCACGGTGTCTTCAAAATGTTGTTCTAATGTTTTCACGCTGAATTGCAGAGAGTTGCTTTAAGATCTTTTAAACTGTTTTTCCTTCACTTCAGTGAGAGTTTATTGTACAGAATTTGCCTCGCTGTCCATCAGATCTGAAAGTTAATATGTTTCTAAACTCCCAAGTGAAGCTGAACTTTTTTCCCCGTAAGCTGACATACGAATGTAGGTATGCTCCTAACTGACAAATACTTAATTGTATTAAACAGCAATAACATTTACACTGAGGTGTACTAAGGAAGCACAAATGATAATTAAGGTTACTATTTGGTCACGGATCTCCACTAGCAGATCTCCATGACTTCAGCCCGCAGCTGCTGGGAGCTGCAGGGTACCCCTGCCGCCACAGGTGGCAGGAGGGGAGAATCCCCCAGCAGCTTCCCAGCCACTGGGGCCACGGGCGGTGCGGAGGAATTCCCCACAGCTCCCCAGTCCCGACGGATGTGGGGGGGGCATCCCCCGCAGCTCCCCAGCCACCACAGGTGGGGGTCCCTCCCAGCTCCAAGCCACAGCAGGGCAGGGTGCTGGACCCTCCTCCCTCCCTGTTTTGTCATAGACATTTGTAGTAAAAGTCAGGGACAGGTCACAGCTTTTTGAATTTTTGTTAATTGCCCGTGACCTGTCCGTGACTTTTACTAAAAATGTCCATGACAAAATCATAGCCTTAGTGATAATATCTTTAGCACAAAAGTTTACATTGTATAATTGCAAATTATATGTATATGTGAAAACTCAGACCTTTGGTAACCTTAAGCTCTCTGCCTCAGTTTCTCCATCTGTAAGTGGTGATAATTATTTATTTACCCACCCTGCGGTTCAAACACTGAATGGGATGTTTATGGGTTTTAAATTGACTCTGTTCATTGGATTTTTTTAATTTTTAACGGTACAGTCTATACTACCCACCGGATTGGCGGGTAGCGATTGATCTATCGGGGATCGATTTATTGTGTGTAGTGTAGATGCGATAAATCAATCCCTGATCGCTCTCCCGTCGACTGCTGAACTCCAGCTTGGCGAGAAGCAGAAGCAAAGTTGACGAGGGAGCCGCAGCATGCCGCAAGGACGCGAAGTAAGTAATTTTAATTCAGTCTAAGATATGTTGACTTCAGCTATGCTATTCTCATAGCTGAAGTTGCTTATCTTAGATCGATATCCGCCCCCCCCAGTGTAGGCCAGGCCTAAGTGTGGAAACATTTTTATTGGGCTTAAGTTTTTTAAAAGCTTGTTTTTACAACTTTTCAATATCAGGCCATAGCTAAGTTGACCTAAAATGTTATGAAAGACTTGTTTTCTTATTAAAAGGGATTTTGCATGAACATTTCCATTGCATTTCACCAAAACTCATCATTTGTTAGATGATAGCAATGGCTGATTTGCATCACAGGTTCTGCTTAAACATTCTGTTCCATTGAACTGACAATAGAATGAACAATTATTGCTTGCCTGACTGTCTTTGAAATGTTGTATCTCCTGCAATGTACTCTTATTAATGTCTCAGTCAAGTAATAACATTATAGGTACCTGTCCCCCGCTGCCTACTCTGAGTGGCCTTGTGCCTACACTACACAACATGATGAAAAATATAAATCAGTATATGTTTTTAAAAGGGTACAGGAAGGCTTTCTCCTTGTGATTTCCAGTACTTTCCTTATGTGGAATTGTTTCCATCCTTGTATCATTTATCCTACCTTTAAATGTCATACATTCATGTAGCAGTACTGCCAGTCCCAGGTATACAAAAATCATGAAATTGGGTTAAAAATCATAAGCTTTTTAAAAATACTATATTTGGATTTTTTTTAATCTGTCTTCTGATTTTAAAGCTTTTTCATGGTTCATGTTTTAAAGGTTTTCTCCACAATGGCTAGAAATTTACTTTTTTTTTTAAATGAAAGCTCAGATTCTCTCATGATCCCATGACTCCAGGATCTGGGGCTTTCAGAAAAATGCCAAATATTACGAGACTTCAAAGTATATTATTTAAAAATAACTGAAATTTGAGCTTGTAACCATAAACTCATATTAATTCCCCAATCTTGCAACGGCATCTCTCTTTGCAAAGCCCTGGACCTGCACAGAACCCCACTGAAGTCAGCAATGAATGGCATCAATGCAAAGGGTCATCCTTGTAGATCTGATCACAGGCTAAGCAAATATACTTCTGTGTACTGAAGTGTGATCTAATGGATATGGCACTACACTGGGACTCAGGAGATCTGGGATCTACTCCCAGATCTGCCACAGGCCCACTTGTTGACTTTGGGCAATTTTTTCCACTGCTCTGTGCCTCAGTTTCCCCATCTGTACAATAAGGAATAATGATACTGACCTCCTTTGTAAAACTTATAAAGAACTTCTCATGAGAAGTTCTTTATAAGCGCTAGGTATTATTATAAATGCTAAGAGGTTGATGAGGTATTCAGCACCATACCAATTACAAATAAGGCTACGTTTTAGTCACAGGTATTTTTAGTAAAAGTCATGGACATGTCACGGGTAGTAAACAAAAATTCACAGCCCATGACCTGTCCATGACTTCTACTATATACCCCTAACTAAAATGTGGGTGGGGTGCCGTGGGTGCTCTGGGGGGTGGGGGCATCTGGGAGTGGTGCGGGTGCTGGGGGAGGTGGCCCAGGACCCCCACTGGTGCTGGGGGGTGGAGGGTTGCAGGGCCTGTCAGGGGCTTCCTACCCGGCTCTGTGTGTCCCTGCAGTCCTAGGTGGCAGAGGGGCCAGGGAGCTCCGCATGCTGCTCCTGCCATAAGCGCCAGTTCCACAGCTCCCGTTGGCGATGAACCACAGCCAATGGGAGCTGTGGGGGCAGGGCCTGTGGGCAGAGCACGGAGCCCCCTGGTCCCTCCACCTAGGAGGAGCTGCAGGGCAATGCCAGTGGGAGCTAGGGAGCCTCCCACCCCGAAGTAAGCACACACCCCCCACTTCCCAACCACCTACCTCCTCCCACACCCCCAAACTTCTGCTGCTGGCCCAGAAGCTGCCCAGCTCCGGCAGACCCTGAGCCAGCACCAGCCACTGCAGAAATCACAGAGGTCACATAAAGTCACAGAATCCATGACTTCCATGACAGACTCGCAGCCTTAATTATAAACAACATGTGAGGTGTTTTTTGTTTGTTTAATATAAATTCTGGAGTCCCCCTTGAAATGAAGACTGGTGAGTTTTGCTTTGCTGCATGTGCCACAATGCACAGTTCCATGCTGTCACATGTAGCACTCAGCCTTGCTGGACCGTGAAGCTGGCCTAGACAGAGCATCAGATAAGTGGAGGTTTTGAAAATATTATTGTATACCCTATGGGATTAAGCCAGGGTATAAAGATATATATTTTACAGACTTTTTACTGATCCCACTTTAGTCTAGCTCCCGTCTTCCCCCAGGACTGAAGGGCTGTGGTGACATCACAGAAGGACACGGGTTGGGATGGTCATAGGAATGGAACTGTCCAGCACAACTTGGAAACAAACAAGGGGAAACCAGATTTAAGTTAATATTAAGTTGATTGTTTACTTTATACCTCTTGTTATTTAGGGCAATCAACACAGAGAAATATATTTAGCTCATTTTTTGTTCAAATCTTTGTAGAACACCGTTGACATCTCATCCGAAGGCTCTGATGGTTGGGAAAAATTTGTGGAAGGTATAAAAAAAAAAGCAGCGAGCATGGTGAGATCATTTGGTTTTGCTGCAAATCAGAAATACGTAAAGCATTTTATTCTTCTGTTCATTACTAAAGCCAATATTCCCACGCTTGTGTCCCAAACGTTAGCCACCTGATTCTATATTTAAGCACCTAAATAACTGACCTAGTTTTCAGGGGAGTTAAGCACCCAAAATTTCGAAGTGAAGCCAATGGGAACTGCTAGAGCTCAGCACCTCTGAAAGCTAGGTCACTTAAGTAAATGCCTAACGTTAAGCAACCAAGTTTGAAAATTTTGGCCCAAGGTGCCAACACTTTGAGCTTCTGAATGGTCTCACCTCCCACTGGGCACAATGGGAGTGGAAGGCTAACCAGCACCTCACAGAATCAGGCCCTAGCAGCACTCAATTAATTTATAAGCTCCAGTTCATTTGAGTCTTTTTGCCACTCGACTCTGAGGCCATGAAGCAGCGCTGGAGATTACATCTGGCTTATTCCTGCTGGAACACCAACTCAGCATTTGCATGGCTCGATTAATAAATTATACCAAACTGTTTGCTTATCCTGACAAAATCACCCTTGTTACACCAGGTGGCTTTTTAAAAACATACTGTATGCTCACTGGCCATTTCCCTTCCTTCTACATGTAAATGAGATTTGACTGGTAAATACTGCAGTAAGTCTATTTAGCAGCACCTAAGGCTCCCTCTGCATGTTAGCGGGACCTTACAATAAAATGCACTCTTCTCTCCCACACCATCTCAGATGCGCTTCTTTTGAATAATTACGGGATGGAAAACATTCAGAATCCTCTTATGTGTTTCATTAATCTGATCCAAATTTTATTGAATCATGAGATTTTCTACTAAAACATGCATTTCGTTCTCACATTCGAGTATCTGGCACAAAGACAGTAAAGGAACAAACAGATTTAAGACTCCAGTCCACAGCTCTCAAAATTAAGGCCCAGCCTATCACAAAAATGAGCATTTAGGACACTAGCCTGTGTTAGATACATGGCACAGAGTGCTGCAGATCTGAAGGAAATCTGGGGGAGATGGAGGAGGAGCGGAGACTCAATGTTGGGAAGTTAAAGAGCAACTGAAATTTGTTCTGTCACTTACTTAGATTGCTCCGATATAGCTCTTTCTAATGCAGTAGTCCACAATTCCAGTCTGATGCACACCCAGTAATTGCCAACTCCTGCGATTTTATTGCAAGCTTCAAGTTTTTTGGTGTTCTTCTCAAAGCTGCAGTTCCTGAAGTCATGTGATTGCACGAGAATCAGAACTAAAGGAATTGAGTTTCCAGCCCTCATGATTGCAGACACAGACTGGAAAATATGACCCCCAAAAGCTCAAAAACCAAAAGGGGAAAACAAAGAACCCAATCACTGCAGCATGTGAGCATCTCACAATCTTTAATGTATTAATCTCATAACACCCCTGTGAGGCAGGGTCGTGTTATCTCCATTTTACAGATGGGAACTGAGAGGACACTACTGAGAGGGGGACAGCTGTACACTGCCAAACATCCCCAGAACACACTTTTCATATTCATTCTTTTTCCATACAACCCTTTGAGCAAGAATTCAACTATTCAGGCCTTCCCCAAGGTACAACAGGTTTTCAAAAAGGCTAAACTGTTGCCAGGAAACTTGATGACTGCCCTCTTCCTATCAGTAGCTCAAGTCACAATCAGGGTAGCTAAAACTTAATGCTTTATATTTATATAAATTTGATTTTTTATTTAAATTAAAACCAGGTGTATGTTTAACAAAATAAACCTTGTTATAATTAAGCTTGAAATTGACAACGTATCTTAAGGACTAAATTTATAATCTATTAAAACAATTTAAATTAAATATAACAAATAATATTAAGCTGTACATGTTTGCTGCCAAGTTTTAAAGAAAGTCCAACCACTGAACTGGTGGAAGTCATTGGCTAACATGGAACCTGAGTTTGTTGAAGTGCTACACTAGCTTTTGGCAGCAGTAGCATCTTCTGCAGGTACAGAGAGAATATTTTCTCCACTTCAGTTTATTCAATTAGCTCATTCAAAGTTAAGAAACCAATTGGAAGTTGAAAATTAGGATAATTTGTTTCCCTCTTCCAATCTACAAATAAAAAGTAAGTGAGAGAGGCTGAGATCTACTAGTTCAAAACTCTTGAAGGACCTAGTGACCAGAAACAATCAATTCAATTACTACAAATAAAATCTCTTTTATTAATCAGTTTTAAATGCAAAACATGTTTTGATCAACTTTTTTCTTTGTGTGTCTAGCACATTTAAGGTAGTTTCATTTTATTAAAAAATACCAATAATAATAAAATGCTATTTTATTGCATTCATGGAATTTGAATTTACATCCAAGTAGAACATGGAATAAATTGCAAGTAAAAATTAATCATCATCGAGTAAAAAAAAGTTAAGCTATGCTTAAATAAATGTGTCTAGATATAATGTATTCTCCTAGTTAGCAAAAAGAAGCATCCCAATAGTGTAAAAGTTACATTTAGTTGCAAACCAACATGCTTTAATCATTATCAGTCAATGGGAATCAATCTTTCTTTAGGAAAATAAAAAGTACAAAAGCAAAACATGATTAAAATTGATTATACAAATCAAGGTTTCCTGTTTGCTGATTTTAATTGATTATTTAAATCACTTTGATTTAAATCAGTCCACCTTGGCAACAACTCAAGATCCATGAATGCTATGCAAGGGAGATGTGGATCCATAACAAGGACTGGAAAAAGCAGAATATGGCCGTATACATGCTACAAAATTATGTCTACCTAACTTACATCTCCGTACAGCCACCACAGTTATTAAATCGCTTGTGCGTGTGCACACTTGGCTTTTGTCAGCGGTGGGTGTCCTTACCAGGAGCGCTTTTATTGTCACTATGGGGTGCTGTGGGATGACTCCTGAAAGCCAGTAAATGTCGATATAAGCAATCCAGTGTCTACACTGACACTGCGTCTACCCAATTACATCGATGATGACTCTACAGCAGTGGCGGGCAATCTGCGGCCCGTCAGGGCGATCGGCTGGTGGGCCACAAGATAGTTTGTTTACACTGACTATCCACAGGCACAGCCACCCGCAGCTCCCAGTGGCCGCAGTTCACCATTCCCGGCCATACCTATCTGTCTCCACCACCTTCAATCAATGCTGACTTCGCTTGAAATTACTTTAAAAAAATTATAGCTATTATTATTATTATTGGAGAGAGAATTGTTTCCATAATACAAAGACCCAGAAATAAACACTGCAGTGTCTCAGACTCACAGACATAATCCACCCCTCCCACTCATCAGTGGCGTATTATCGTCTAGGCCAACAAAGCCTAGGCCTACGGCGGCAAATTTGCAGAGGCAGCAAATTTATAATAGCAGTATTTTTGTAATCGCAGCATCAGTGACGCCGTGATTCTACCAATCATAGCACGTATTGAAACCACCAATGACGGCGTGACGCCATTTAGTAAATATACTCACGAGAATCCTAAATGTTAATAATATGACCGGAAGGAAGAAATTAAGCGGTTCTCAGTTTTAAAAAAATGCTATACAAAAGAAAGAAAGGGAAAATGAAATGATAGTGAAAATGCACAAAATAGATTCCTTTGTTGCATCAGTTAGTGCCAACAGTGAGACAGAAAAAATAGTTGAAAGTAGTAAAGTAAAAAGTGAAAATATTGGTGTTGATATTGAAAATATTGATGTGATTAAAGTACATATTGAAACTAATGAAGAAATTCTAGCTGCGGTTAGTGTTGAAGAAAATGCTCCAAATACTAGCACATCATAGACTACCGGGAATCATGTTGATCTGGATATCTTTGACAATACTACAGAGATTTGAGAATCACGTCAATCAGAAATTCAATCTGACATTGAACTATCTACCATAAGTGATGACCTGGCCCAATGGATATTGAATGATGCTACAATTGAGTATTTATCAACACATGGTATTAAACAAAATATCAATGGTGATTTTACTAACTCAAAAAGGCAATATACTGATAAAATGCGTGTTCTAACAAAAAATGTGTTTGAACATCATCTTTTAAACGGTGAAGTAAAGCCACGGCACTATCTTGTATATTTGGAGAGCAAAGATCTCATGTTTTGTGCCCCATGTCAATTATTCGGTGGGATCTCTAGTCTGGCGACGAATGGATTCCATGACTGGAAAAACATATCAGCTCGACTACGTGAACATGAAAATTCGACTGAACATAAAATGTATGTACTGACAATGGTGAAGAGAGGCGAGATATCCAGAAGAATTGATACAAATTTAAAATTTCACATGGAAGAAGAAATTATTTATTGGAGAAATGTGTTGAAGAGGATTGTAGCAGTGGTAAGGAAACTTTCAAGCAGAGGACTTGCATTTAGAGGTAAGGTGGAAAAATCTGGATCACCTTATAACAGCAATTACATGATGGCCCTTGAGCTTGTCGCAGAATTCGATCCCTTTTTAGCAAATCACATTGCACGTTACAGTATCTTATCTTTCATCCTACATATGTAATTAATTTATAAAACTGATGGCTTCAAATGTGATCTAAAATATTATTAAAGTAAAAGCCAAATATTTTTCGATAAGTGTTGACTCAACTCCCGACATATCTCATGTTGATCAATTGGCTTTTATACTGAGATATGTAAACCATGATGTAGAAACCAGTAGAGAGGTTTCTTTGTTGTTGTTGTTGTTGTTTTTTAACCAAATACTGGCCACAAATCAGCACAGTTAGCTGATGCTGTACTTTCAACTTTGAATTGTTATGAATTAGATATCGCAAACTGTCATGGCCAGTCGTATGACAATGCCACTAACATGTCTGGTGTACATAGCGGGTTGCAAGCAAGAATAAAGAATATAAATCCTTATGCTGTGTATGTGCCTTGCTCTGTGCATTCTTTAGATCTGGTTGAAGTACGTGCAGCAGAAAGTTGTCAAGAAGCATGTTCATTTTTCTCAACTGTTCAACATCTTTATTCATTTTTTTCTGTCTCTACTCACTGGTGGGAGATTTTATTATCTAATTTGAAGCCAGGCAGTAAAGTAATAAAAGACTTTCTGAGACTCGATGGTCATCTTGAGTGGAAGTTTGTCATAATTTGAGTGAAAACTGGAATGCTATAATTAAAGTCTTAAATACAATAAAGGAAGATGCTAGTGAGAAACCTGTTACACGTAATGAATCTGCAAGCCTGCAGCAAAAACTCGATCGACTTGAGGCAGCTTTTATGGCTGTATTTTGGAGCTCACTCTTGGATCGATTTCAGATAACTAGCCAAAAACTGCAAAATGTTAATATTGATATACAGATAGTTGTAGAACTCTACAACTCACTAATAGGATACATTAACTCTATACGGGATTTGTTTGATATGTCTGAAGAGAAAGCCAAAGAAAAATCTGAAATTGAAGACTACGAATTTGACACAAGGCGAAAAAGAAAGCGTAAACTTCAATCTGATGAGACACGTGAAGATGCGCCAGCCAACTCCGATATAGCTCTGTGTGTCCCTGCAGTGGAAATGTGTGGTAGAGATACATTTAAAGTAGATACCTTTTTAACAATACTAGACCTTGTATGCTCCGAATTAAAACGCAGAAGTAATGCACATCAAGAAATGTATGGCAGATTTCAGTTTCTCTCTAACATTACCAATACTTCAACAACAGATATAACAGTTCACGCTAAAAAATTACAGCTATGCTACCAAGGAGATTTAGAAGAATCATTCGTGAATCAGTGTCTACATTTTCGATCATATTTGAAAGGTGACGAAATTCCTTAAAATGAAAATAAGCCAATTTTAAAACATTCATTCGGTATATCCAAATATTGATATTGCCTTTCGAATGTTCATTTGCACACCTGCTACAAAATGTTCAGCAGAATGATCATTTTTGGCACTAGAAAGGGTGAAAAACTATTTGAGGGCTAACCTCAGTGAAGAAAAATTAAACTCCCTTTCTCTCCTGACAATTGAAAAGGATCTAACAACTTCTCTGGATTATACAGAATTAATTAATAAGTTTGCCGCTCAAAGGTATAGGCATAAACAAATTTAACTACTTACTACTCGCATACTTTTATTTTTTTTGTTGTATCTACATAAAATAAAAAAATAAATATTTAACATACACCAGACCCCCACTTGAACACGGGGGTTTGGATCCATGCTCGGCCCTGCGCTATAAGCGAAATCGCGCTATACAGACACGCGTTCAAGCGAGAGTCCGCTGTACTTGTAATTTTATTTATAATAAAACTTGTAAATGTTCAATTATTTTAATGATATTTAGATTGATTTTAGTTCAAACGAATTTGTAAAAAAACTAAAACAAGTTCATATGGGGCCAGGGGCGGCAATTATTTCAGGGCCTGGGGGCGGCAAAATCATTAATCCGCCACTGCTACTCATGGTACAGGAGTCCAATTTGTCTGTATAACAAACTATATTTATACGATTCACATTGACAAAACATACAATTTTGCCTATTAAAATGGTGTCCCCACTAGGTACACCAACATCCACACATGAACAAGAAAAGATCCCATTGTGGGACAGTCCACTGTGCCAAACATCCAATGGCATTTGGTCAGCGGTGTTCTGTTTGAGAAGACTGGCTGCCAATAGCATAACTAGGGTTCTGGATTTGATTTCACACTCCAGACTCCACATACAGCATAAGAGACAAGGTGTCGCCATGTCTCAAAGTCAGATAATGAAATATCTGCAATCAACGTCATGAGATGCTATTCTGCTGTGATCAGATGCTGCTGATGAAATGACATGCTAATGCAGTGCATATATGGGGTATGAATGTCAAAGATCAGACTAAGGGTCTGAACCTAAAAATAGAGGATATGTCAAATCTGCATACCAGTTTTCTCAGTTCAGTATCTGCTGTAATAATCCACCACCTAATAAATAGCTCGATACATTCTAACGGCCAGAACTGCACTCCATGATACTCAGATAAAATATTAGCAAATAAACACTTATCAGTGTGCTCAGGCTGCTGCAGCTAGTGAAAGATAATTCTAGTAGGCACAAATCAAGTGAAATGTGATGAATACTGTGGTTTATTACTATGCATCACTGGAAATTTACTGACCAAGCAAATCCAATATTTCTAAATGCTCCACAGAGGACATAGATATGCATGCTTGAAAATCTCTTGCTCTTTCTGGCAAAACATCAAACACTGTTTTGAACTAATCTGGCCAGCATTTTATGACTGTCCAATCTAGACTTTCGGGTAGGAGAGAAAACTTCCACTAACCACCCTGTGCTTCATGTTAAGCCAATACATTATATTTGCAGCTCATCTTCACAGGCTTAAATGCTACATTACTCTCTGTGCAAAAAAAAATAAATAAAAAAAATCACATATATAATCAGCAAATTTCCTTATCTCAGTCATAAGCAATGCCTTAAGATTATAAATAAACTCCATATTTTTAAAATTCAATTTATTTTTACATTATTTTGCTGTTTGTTTACATTTTGCAGTTCTCTCAACTTGGATGATGAAAGCAGGCTACTACTCAGCTGCAGTTTTGATTATAGTCTTGTCTAGTCAATTACACTGATAAAGTCACACACACTAGCAGACAGCTACACTGGTTGGGTTGCAAACTACAGAGAACTTTATTTGTAAAAAAAACCTACATATTTTCAATTCAGAGACAGATTTCTATTGGTATGCATTTGTTTTTAAAAAATTAACCACAACCTCATTTTGAACCAAATTAGACCCAAAAATGACCCTTCAAAGACTGATTTTAGAATGTAATTCACCATCACAACATTTCCCTCCAGGAACTATAATCTGGAAAGTCTATTCTTTTCATTCATTATTACTTGTTTTGTGGGGCGGGGGGGAGGGGCATTGTGCTAGGCACTGTACCACATAGAACAAAAAGATGGCCCCTCCCCCAAAGAGTTTACAATCAACAAGAAACAACAGGGAGCATGAGAAAACAATTGCATTGAAGTGTTTGAATCACATTCCTAAAGCAACCAGATCAACTATCTCACCAGCAACTTTTAAGAAAGTAATATCTACAGGAAGATAGGAACTGCCATCACAGATCAGGCCATTAGTCCATCTAGTCTGGTATCCTGTCTAACAGTGGTAAGTACCAGATGCTTGAGAAGAATGGTTAATCTATGCCCTGAAGCAAGAAAATTTGTATCCCTTCTAATTGTTTTTCTCTCATCCTGCATAACTAGGAATATGTTCTCATATCCACAAATAGCTAATCCTTCTTAAATTCTACCAAGATCTTGGCCTCACTATCTTCTGGCAGTGAGTTCCATAGGTTTACTATGCATTATGTAAAAAAGTGATTCCTTTATCTCCTTTCAATGTGTATTATTCATTATTCTGTAAGCCTCTATTACATTCCCTTTTATTAATCTCTCCATTAATCTAAACAATTCTAATCTTTTCAGTCTTGCTAATATGGAAGTCTCTCCACGTATCTAATCATTTCAGTCACCCATCTCAGGGCCCCTTCTATCTCTGCTGTATGTTTTTCTCAAATTAGTACAGTAATCTCTTCTGATATATTGAAGATTAGACCCTTTTAAAACCTATGTCCCTTTTTAAAAGGATATAGGTTTAAAAATCATACTTTAACTGATTTAATCAGCTATGTTTCTAATTACACCTTACATTAGTAAAATTGAAGTTAATTAGATTTGATAAACGCCTTTTCACAGTTCGTACTCTCTCTATAAATATTAGGTTCAAAATTCTCTTTTTAAAAAAACACAAGCTATTTAAATTTGGGGCCTACAAGGGAATACCCTGGTAGTCTCAATTCTATATCCTATGTGTAGCATTTTTTATTTTGTACTTTTAATTGTGAACTTGTAAAGGTGTTTATTGTAAAATGGGAAGCGGCCCTGCTGTCAAGACAAGGCTTCACTGTAAACTACCTGACATCTGCTCAACCAAACCTTGGCCAGCAGAGTGATGCAAATACATACGTAGCTCCAGTTATTGTCTCATTTCCACAACACCAAGAACTACATGCAGAGAAATGATTTATAACAGTACACATAAACAGATTAGAGGAGTGGAAGCTGTGCACAGTGCAGAAGATGGAATACACAGATAACGGTCAGTGCACCACAGCATTGCCAACCCCAAGTGTTCCAACATCACAAGTCAGGTCCTCAAAAATCAAGAAACTGGCTTAAAAATCTTGAGATTTTAAAAACGAATACATTTTGGCTGCTTTTTAATTCACCTTTGGGTTTTGAACCTTTAGGTGTCATGTTTTCAAAGTTTTCTCCACAACCTTGAGGGATTTCTTTTTTTCGTCTTTTCTTCAATGTAAGCTGAGTTTCTCATGTAGCTCCATGACTCCAAGAGCTGGGGCTTTAAGAAACAAATCAAATATCATGAGACTCAGGCTATAACAGAGAGTTGGCAAGATTGGTATGAGATTATTCTTTTCTCCTGACCTGCACAATATGAGTTTATTAACAAGGGAACTCTCCTACCTATGTTCCGCAGGTACTACAAGTTCTCTAGGGAAAAAATAAGAGAGAGTGTTAGCTCTTTGGGGCAGGGTCTGTCATTTCCTATAGGTCTGTACAGTGCCTAGCACAACGGGGTTCCAACCTGGTTGGCCTCTATGTACTGTCACAATATAAATGATAATTAAAAAAAAAATCCACCAAACAGGACTCCACAGGAGGAAAGATCCAAGAGGACGACAAATAACTTCACAAGCGAGTAACCAATTTTACAAAGCAACACACCTCTCTCAAAGCTGCTTAACCACACTGTGATAAAGACAATTCCCGGCACATTCCTTTCATAACCTCCATTCTTTCACTGCTCAAATATTCATTTTTGGCACTTAAGTGTAAGCAGGTGTGATCCCATGAACAGAGGCATTTAATACCAATACGTCAGGGCTGGCACAGAGACAGCAGAGACACCTGCAATGGAGAGCACACTTTCAGCATTAGCGGAGGCTCCCTTTCTCATTAATCCACCACTGCCCAGAGCCTCCAACTTCAGACAAGGCTGTCTGGCTTTTGAGTGGAGAATGGCATCCCAGATAGATGAGCATAACTAACGGAAATCAAGAGACTGTTTATAAAATGTGGTTTGTGAGGACATGATTTGGAGCCAAAACTCACCCAAGGTTATATACTCAGTTTAAGGAGCATGCCACTGTTGTCCAAAGTACACAGCCGATTCCAAACATATCCAGTGAATTTAGCGATTGTGAAAGATGCAGAACCACAACCATGAAGACGGAAGCCCTCAGCAAAATAGGCTCAGTCCATGCAGCAGGCATGGCTGTGGCAAGGCTGTGGAACAGAAACCTTTAGAGACATGAGAATAGTTCAGTCTCCATGGCCCAGTTAATCCTTGGCCCGCCTCCTGAGGCTATCAACTGTGACAATGAGTTATGTTGCTATACTGTTTTTTCTCCTTTTCCTTTCAAAAGAGAAGTTCCGGCAGCCACAAAGAACATTTTGGAATAACTCAAATTAAGTATAGGGTAAAGGCTGGGGACAATAAAAGATGAGAGCCATAAAAGGAGGCTTCATTCATAATAGTACATTTGAAGCACCCCTATGTAAAATGACTTCAAACAAGCCATTGCACCAGGACCAACATTCATCCTGCTAGATTGACTGAACCCTATTCCATAGCTTTACCCTAGTTTTGCAACATTTCTCTGAGGAAAGCTCTCAGATTTCCTTCCTGTCTCCAGCGCATCAGTATTTATTTTAATTTTATTTATTTATTTAGATTTATTAAATGGGTCTCATTGGGGCATTTGCATTTTCCTGCTTCTTCTGTGGCATTACCATGGGATATTGTCAGCTTAGACATTAAACAGAGGATGTGTCAGTAAAGCAACAGCCTTGCAATTAAATCTTTTTTCTTCGTTTTGGCAAAGAGAAGTCAAATTTGAATCCCAGAGGAGGCAGATACTGTATCCATTTTACTCACCTCACAAGAATGCAGACTAAATGGTTCTCATCAATTCGGTCTGAGGAATGGTGTAAAAATGAAACCAAGGTAAACCTCTTAGTGTAATCCAGCAGGTTTATATAACAGTGCTGCTAGTCAGGAGCTTCATGATCACTCTGTCAACTCTTATTACTAGGGTGTGAGAGTTTAAAAATGACAAAGAAGGAGAGGGGGAGGGGGAAAATCAGGTCAAAATTCTATAAGGTGCTATCTATCAATCTATAGAAATTATGTAGCAGTTGAACTACCTGGTCTACGGCATAAGCCATCTAACTTTTACTGTGTATTAATTAATGAGCCATTTCAAATGCAGAAGTATTACTACAATATCTAATCTATGGTTTTATGACCTTATCTGCATTGAGGAGGACTCATTTACACTTGGCGAGAATGCCAGGCGCTAGCTGCAATACCAGGCATTCAGAGCCTAACATAGGGTATAAAGAATGGAAGCAGGCATTTGACTGCCTTCCAAGAGCCAAGCCCACATTCACTTCAATTTTGAAAATGCCAATGGCACCATCAGAGAGGTTAGGGGGCAAGAGGACCATATTACAGTTGGTCAGTGCCCACTGATTGACAACCTCCCTAAAATTCTTCATAGCAGTGCTTAAAAGAAAAAAACCCAGATATTTTGGAATAAGCTAAGTCATTCAACCTCCTCTGATCCATTTAGGCATGTAACAAGTATGCAGCAGTTATGGTATGAAATATCGATTGGCCTTTAACAGCAGCACTTTGTACATTCATCAAAGGAAGATATTTTCCATTTGCAAATTAATTGGGATGCTGGCATTTTGTTTCAGAAGCAACTGACATCTTGCTTCATCCTATGTACTGCACATTCATCTTGGAGAGAGAGGAATCTACCAAATGTGTGTTAATAAATGCTTACAAAGCTGCATGCCTTTTGTCAGGATTGATTTTTAAAAGGCAAACTAAATTAAAGGCTTTGGAAGCAAAATGTAAAAAGCTACAATCTCATGAAAGCAAAGATGCTGGGGATTTGGTGAAATACTGTCCTAGAAGAGCCAGATTATGGCGCCACCAAAAAACAACTGCGGGTAGCCACTATCTCCAATAGCACTGCTGACATCTGTGTCCAGCTCACCTACGCTAAAGAGGCCTTTCAGAGTTTCAAAAGTCAGAAAGGTAACCAGTAGCTTATCAGGAAGGGTATATGCACAGCCAAGTATGTTTTTATCCCCCGTCTCAGTTACTATGAAGCAGACCCACAGCTAAGCATGGCTATCCCTGCCTCTGAAGTGAAAGGAAAGAGCTTTATTCAAAACTGCTCCATGGATTTTATCCAACCTACTTCATAGGTCTTCTGCCTCTATTCTCCTGCTCATGCCCCATCCACCCCCCTGGTACTGGCCTCCTTCCTGTCAAACAATCCAGCCAAGAATGACACAAGAACCTTCTTATACAAACTGGAACAGCCTTTCTGTATCGCTCTGCATTATGGACCCAACATTTCTTCCTCCCCACTAGCCACCTCTCAATTTCCTTTTCCCTTTACTTCTCTGACTTTATTACAGAACTCTCTAGTATATTTATTATTTCTATAACACTGGTACGGAAGATATGATATAAAACTTGATTACTAATGTGGCCACTCTCCTCCACTGCAAACTGAAAGAAAACTTAGCCCACTCATCCTCCCTTAAAATCAAGAAAAGAATATATGTCTTCTAGTCATTTTTCTTTTTTAAAAATATATTATACTCAAATGTGCAATATTAAAGGGTAATTCTAATTTGAAAAGTGACTGTAAACATTGCATTTTGGCATCCCATGTTCACCGTATGTCACTCATTTCCAGATCAAATCTGCACCGTTTACAAGGTGCTTTTTCAAACCCAACCTGATTTTTTTCTGCCCCGTGCATTAAGTAGATACTGCAATTGAAACTTAGTTAATAATTCAATTGATTTTGATGAGCCGGAACAGAATCCAGTTCTCTCCCCCAGAGCCACACTGTTGGGGCCCTATAAAGTTAACAGGAATATACAGTAATAAATGCTTATTTTAAATCAGTAAAGTCAGCAGCTATGGTTCTCTGAATACTCAAAGGGAACAGACCAGTTGAGTCAGAAGGTGCCATTTTCCCTTTTTGCATAGTCACTATTCAGAAGAGAATGGCATTTTATACCTGTTCTATAATTTGAATCTGAGCTTACTTGTTTACTGTGGTACAAATAAAGCTGAGAAAGTTTCTTCATCTTTTCAAAATACTTTGTGCTGACAGTTATTCCAGGTCAGTGCCTCTCAGACAATATCTATTACTGCTCAATACCCAAACTTTCCACTCATACAGTACACATGCCTAATTTTTGCCCGCGGCTAATATGTCTGCTGTGTTTATATAGGCTCTCTCAAACATCAATGGGCTCTAATTGGATCTTTTAGACCACATCAATACCCTAGCTATAGGGGGGGAGAAACAGGATGCTCATTAATGAGTTGTTCATTTGCATTCTAGCTTGTCTGCCTCAAGATTATCCCAGTTTACTGCTTTATAAGTATATCATGTATTTAAAATATAATTAGCTTTTCTAAATCATTTCAGATAACAAGAAATCTAAGATTCACAAAAAGGCTCCCATGCTGTATCCCAAACTCTCATAACAGGCAGGAAAAACCTCGTAACTTTACATACTCCTTTGCCCTAAGCTATCGGGTACCACTGTGAAGCACTGTTAAATAGCTGCCATGTGTTCCCACAGATTTAATTGGCAGGAGAAGTGACCTCTGCACACAATTTGTAAATCAACTTGTTAGATCTGTAAAGCATTTTGAGACCCTTCAGGATGAAGGCTATATAAATATTAGTTATGCTCATTTCTCAAAATAGTGGTGAGTGCAACAGAATTGGCTACTACTGAAAACAATGTTTAGGAAAAACATTTGATATTAATATATATAATGTTAATATTTGGGGGGTGGGGAGAGAAGAGAACCAGGTAAAGCATCTTCCAGGGATGCTGCATAGTACACTAAATATAAATTTTGGGAGCCTTAATACATTGAGTGTGCTTTTAATTTTGTATTTAAAGTTCATAAATAAATTAAAACATAAGGCTTTTAAGCACAATGAGATGAGGACTGGGACCAGATGTTGTGACTATCACCTGAAACATCCACTGTATTTTCAGACCAACAACTTCAATCAAAAATTTAATAGCGACAGTCCCTAAAACTAGGGATGGGAGGGACTAAATGTCTGATCACCCCCTCTTAAAGCTTAAAAGGCAGAGATCAGGTTCCATTGATACAGAGTTTTAGATGGATAGCGGAGATGACTGACTTGCCTGCTGTATAAGGACAGCTGCAAGCATTGAAACATTGTCAAATTTAAGATGTACAATACAGTGATATGTAATCAAAGCAAGAACATTTTCAGAGCAGAAAGAAAAAGGATGCATTTCTTATTAGTAGCTAGAATTGGCAAATTAGCAACTTCCTCATCCTATCAACTGAGTATCTATAAAGCATAAAGCCTGTCTGATCTGTGTGAATTAATTTGGTAATTATCCTTTCTAATCTGTTAACTAATGTCTTGGCCAGGGGTTTAAAATCCACATTTAACAAAAAGGAACAGGCACAACAAATGCAAAAACAAACAACCCTCAATCTCATAGATCTCTCCTGCTCTACTGCAAGGTGACCTCGGTGGAGGAGGGAATTAGGCAGAATGCAGGACCTTCTCCAGAAAGAGAGAAATCTAACATATTTGCAAAAACAGGCATTTGTATTTATTGAAAGACTTTATTAACTTCTGCAGGAAATCCATCTGGCCCTGGAGATTTACCAGCTGCACAGACGAAGGGCTGGATTAATCTCCTCAATAGTAAATTTCTTTAAAACCTCAAATTAAAGTTATTTGTATAGGAGAGGAAATCCTGATCCTTAAATACAGAGATACTGAAATTCCTTTTTGCTGTTGCAGATAAGGAGATGGTTTGGGGAAACTGCTGTGGAACTGCAGTTTATGAAGCAGAATCAAACTCAGGACCCTCTATTCTCAAAGAACACCATCAACATGAACTATCACTATTTAAAACAAAAAATACGAAAAATATAGTTTCAGGTAAGAGATATTTTGAGTCTCCTTGCCAATTTTTGTAGTTTTACAATCATCTTATTCTGTTCCTTTAAATATTTTTCTCTTCCCTGTTGCCCTGTGAAAGACCCACACAGACAACAGGAAATCAGTGAATCTGACTATTCAGAGTGCTGTTTATTTTGTGCATTTCGACAAACTGGAAAAAAAAAAAAAAGAGAGAAAAATCCTTATTTTCTCTCATTTCTATCCGCTCCAGTTATCTTCAGTGTAGCAAGAGTGGGCAAAACTTTTTGGACAGAAGTGTGATTAAAGTAGATAATGTCCCTTTAAGTGCTAGAAAGAATTTCAGTTCAGGAATATGAATAATGTATATTGGTCTAATCAGTAAAGCCTTTCATAAAAAGGACTATGTATAGGGCTAGACTTTCAAAGAAAAATCCAGGGCACTTCACTTTGTCCAAGCACGATGAACACAACACGGCTGTGAACATCCCCAAATAACTGCTTTATTGTTAAAGACTGTAACAGTTGTGAATGGTCCTGTCATTTGCATGAGCCTGTCCACATGTTTAGTTCTGCTGCAGCCATACATTGTGCACTCTTTTCCTTGGGATTTTGAAAGGTTATTAGTCACACTGCCTCTAACCTCTTTGTCATGCGCTCCTTTCAAAGAAATTATTAGCATATGGAAACACCTCTTCTGCGGTGCTCTGCTGTCTGCATTTACTGCACTGAATTACTTTGCAATGAACATTATATGAAACAAACAGAAACATGCCTGAAATGCTAGAAACCCTTCCTGAGACTGTTACAATAACTAAAAACTTTTCAACTTATCTGCCTTCCACTGGCTCTCGCATAACTACATAATACGGTTTATTTTAGCGTCCACACACAAGAATCCTGCTCATACACAGTCAGAGCACCTCATGTTGCTTTCATTCTTAAAGAATTAAATGGATTCTCATGCCCTGACAGGATTTATCATTTAAAGGCTAAGACTGGGAGCCAGGCAAGTTCATTCTGGAGCTTCTCCTGATAGCAAGGCAGCATGTTTTATTAAAATCATCCGTTGCTTGCTATTACCCAAAGGGAAAACAACATATGGGACTAAGTGGTGGTCCCAATGAAAATCCATGGCAAAATTGCCCTACACTTCCAATAACAAATAATAATAAGCAACTCTTGTACTTCAAATGGGATCAGGATTTTAAATTCTCCTTTACATGGCATCTCTATGTAGCTAAATCTGTTGCTAAAAAGGCTACAAGGATCAAAGGATAAACAGACATGCAGAAAGATAGGTCTGATTCTTCTTTAAGGTCTAAAAAAAAAGAAATAGAGAGACATATACAGCCATTTAGAGGTGTTTTGTTTTTCAGGATTTTTAACCAGACTGAGAACCCTAAGTGGTTACAGATTTCTCTAGAATGTTATTCCTCTTCAGGGCTTAAAAAGGAATAGCTTCTATTTTTCTGTATGTCCATTTTTGCCGTGACCCTTGTAAGGGTCCTCCCTCTTAATCCAGCTCTGTAGATACACTTTGGCAATTTGTAGGAGTGATTAGAGGATGCCCTGCTGTCATTTATACACTTTATTGAAATCTAATTGAACATCGAGATTTCCATTCCTCTAAAAGTTGCCCATATGGAATAGAACCTACCTTTGCAATTCCCTCTAAAAACGTTGCACTGGTGCAGTGACATTTGTACTTCCCTCCAGCCATTCCACCTCCCTAAATCCCATGCCTTGTTCTTGTTTCTTTTGATCAGTGCAGAACACAATTGCAGTTGTTCTCCTGCATATTATGTGCATCCAGTTCTGAAAATGTTTTGCACAGCAGCCTGCATGTGCAACTCCAGGAGCAAACAGCATGTAACCCTAATAAAAAGTGAAGTCATGATGGCTTGTTTACTGACAGCATGCACGTACAAAAAAAGCCTCCAGCTACCACAGTTGTAGAAGTCCAGATGAAAGCAACTGTGCCAATCTGGAGGGAAATTTGAGGGTTACGACTATAAAGAAGCCAGGTCTTTTTAAACTATTATTTGAAAGGCTGAGGGAATAGAACCCAATTTGTTAGCCTGAATTTTTGTTATTTTTGTTTTCACACACAGCAAGAATAAATATTTTTAGTTACTTTTCTGGAATGGTGGGAAAATATTCCTGTGATTGGAGTGGGCTTCCATGTGGAGCATCCTGATTTGCATCCCAAGCTGGGAGCTCTGCAGGGACCGGGAGGTGAAGCAGGAAAGGAATTCAGAGCAAGCTCTTTCCAGCCAAGGCAGAGAGTTGTGTTAAATGGCTTTGGAGAGAATTGCACTAAGTTGGTAGCTGAAGTGGCTTAAGTTAACATAAATTATGTTGCTCAGGGATGTGACTAGGCCACTCCCCTGAGCGACATAATTTATGCTGATTTAAGTGCCAGTGTCGACAGCGCTATGTTGAGCTTCTTGCCGACACAGCTACCGCCGCTTGCGGGGGCTGGTGTAATTAAATTGAAGGGAGAGCTCTCGCCCATCAGCTTAGCGTCTGCACCAGCAGCGCTACCCTTGTGCAGCTGCATCAGTGCGGCTGCACCACTGAAAACTCTCCAATGTACCCAGAGCCTTAGTGCAAATAGGATGCTAAGGGAGGTGTGGACAGGCAAAGATGGGGACAGAGCTAGTTTTGGAGATTTACGCAGCGGTTCTGACCCAATCATTTTCAGAGTTCAGATTTTAAAATTCAGCTATATGAGACACTTCTGATATGGCCTGCGCTGCCCCTGGAATTGCTACTGCACATAGCTGCAAACACCACATGGAATAGGCTTTTTTTATTTTAAACATACATCCAAACAACATACAAAGAAACATGAAATTGGAAAACAAAACTAAACAGCTGAAACAGCATTAGAACCTTATTTACCCTATGAATCTGGTACTGAAAACAGTTTAAGCACTAGCACAGACCAGACAAAACCATTTTCCTTACCAAGCACAACTGTGGGACGTTTACACTGTGCTTTTTGGCCACAAATTTCTGACTCTGGCTACTAATTGTTTGGCTCCGTCGGGGGGTGCACATTCGGCGTGCCAGTGTAGACAGAGCTCCAGGCAGCCACCTATCTTTACTCAGACTGTAAGCTCTTTGGTGCAGGGACTGTCTTTTTGTTTTGTGTTTGTACAGCCCCTAGCACACTGGGATGCTGGTGCTTAACTGGGGCTCCCAGGCAATGCCACAATAAAAATAATCATATAGTTTACGTTCCATTTGTCTAATCCTACTCAGAGCAGGTCTACACAACTCCCATTGACTTCAGTGGGGCCAAGATTTTACTCATGGTGTTTAGAACGCCGGTGACTTGTCTGCACCAGAGCACCGACCATTGCTCTTACCTGTGGATTTGAGCCAGTAACAACAAAGGGAAATTTTAGATGGTATTTGCTAGTGAAGAACCAAGCGTTAGTACAATTTGTGGAAGGTCCACTACTCTTCAGTCATGCTTTCGGAAATGGTAGTGAGAACATGTTTTCCAATCTGTAGTACAACAGTTTTGTATCAGTCTACTATGCTATTTTCAATACTGGGGGCCAATGATCCCATTACTGAAACCCATTTTCAGTAATGGTTCAGTTCCCTAGAGGAAATCAGGGTTTTCCACTCTTTTCCATACTGTGCCATCTTCTCTGCACCGGGACCATCCTGAGACCGCTCCTCCCATTTATCAATATAAGAAAGAGTGTTCACAACCCCAACGACCTCTTAATGACCCCCAAGTTGAGAACCCCTAGTGCAGAGCAAACCTTATAGGTATACTTCAAGATGGACCCTTGCTGACAGTGACTGTCAACAACAGGTCCTGCTAGCTGCCTGTAATGCCCAGTGACGGAAGTGGGCTCGGGGCAGTCCAGTGCCTCAGTCAAGTGACTTGTGAGTGGTCTGGTAACCAAGAGGTCAATCGGTATTGGAGCCATTCCAGGGCAACAGCTGGAGGTCTTGTGGGGAGGAGGAGCTCTGTAGCCAGGAGATCCAATCCACACAGGCGGGTTGGTGGCACAGGTAAGCAAGGTCAGGTAAGGCACCAGGTCAGGGTCAAATCAGGCAGCAACAAGTGGGCATGGCCTGTTGCTCAGACAACTTCCTCTTATATTGAGGTAGTCCAGGCATCCAATAAGAATGCTGCCTGTCCAACCAATCAGGGGCCTAGGACACGCGTGCAGTAGGCCGGTCAGAGGCTCTGGTTCAGTGCACCACTACAGGTGCAGCAAGTAGGGTTGCCATCTATGGACCTAGCGGGGCTGGGTTCAATACTGGGGTCCTGCCACTGCCTCTGAAATGCTGTTAAATAGTTTAGCTGCTGACATAGGTAAGAGAAAACTTTTAGAAAGCATGACAAAGCGTTGTCTCTGCTAGAGAATCTCTGTTAAACAAGTCCCACTGTGGCTAACATTGGTTCAAGCTGCAAAGGGGTTAACAAGGTTGGGAGCAGCCATATAGAAGCAGTTCCTCAAAACCTAATGCCATTTTCAGCACCACAGCAGTTAGATTTGATAGGCCTCTTTCAGCAAATTCCCACATTTCTCTCTCCCGTTTAGTAAATGCACTTTGGATTACTTTGTCCCAGATGTATTAGTTTTCCCAGCTGAATCTAATTTTATTTCTTTCCCCTGTTTCTAACCCTGCTAGGTCCCTTTGTATTATTACTCTTCCCTCCCTGAGGTTCACAACTCCCAATTTATCTTCAAATGTCATTAGTGTGCTGTTTGGTCCCTCTTTCAGATTATTAATGAAGATGTTAAATAAGACCAGTCCAACTATTGAGCCCCCTGGCTCCATCCAGCACTCTGATACATTGCTGCTCATCATTAACATTTGTTTACTGTCTTTTATCCAGTTTTCAATCCACCTGATACTATTCCGACCCAAGCCAATTTCAATTAAATTTCAGGTTAGACTCCAAATATGTATCTACTTTCTCCTCCATTGCCTACATCCATTAATTTTGTAATTCTATCAAAAGAGCAATAACATTTTCTGGTGAGATTTATTTTTGATGAACTCATGTTGCTATTGCTTATGGGTCTGTTGCCCTAAAGTTTCTTACAGGTCTCTCTTCCTCCCCCCTACATTTTTTATTATTTGGTCCATTATTTTACTAGCAGTTATACTTTCAGCACAGTAATTGCTAGGCTCACTCTGCTCTCCTTTAAAGGTCAACACTGTATTTGCTATCATTCAGCCTTTCAATTCCTCTCCCATTGTCCTTTTTTTTTCCCCCCAGCAACAGTGGTACAGTAAAAATGTTAGCTAAATTCTAGAGTACCCTTTGGGGTATGTGGCATCTGGGGCAGCTTAGCTACCATGTCCACTTTTTCCATGTACTCCCTTACCTGTCTGTTACTAACAGCAATGATAAGAGTCTGCCTTCCACACTAATCGTTCACAGTATTTTATTTTTTTAAACTACAAGAAGAAAGAGCGTTTATAGTAACTCCACTGCTTCTCACTCATTTTAATCTCCTCGGGTATTAATGGATCTTCTTTCTCCATCATACTGTTTTTTCATCTGATGCCTTTCAAAAGCCTTCTTAACCCCTTGGGCTACTATAAATTCATTTGTCTCTTAGAGCCCTTACCTTTTTCCAGCATGCCTTACCTAAATATTCCTGCTTGATTGTCTGCCTCCTTTTCTACTCCCACTACAGGATGATTGGGGGAGGTTGGGTTGTATCATTTCAGATCTTTGAGCAGCCCCTCATGCAACCAGAATGACTGCTTATTTCTTGCATTTTTCTTTTCCAGAGTAAGTGTTGTCTACAGCCTCTTAGATCAGTGTATTCTAGAATTTTTCAGCTTTCTTCGTGCTGGTGGACTGTAGTACTTACACCCAACTGCACTTTACATACTAGATTTCTAACATCCCTGAAATCTAACTCCTTTGCACTGGTATGGCTGAACTCAAGGAGCTCATGGCCACTGTTTCCAAGTTTTCATATCACATGTAAATTTTCAGTCAGTTCCTTCTTATGAATAAGGAGCAGCAAAGCCTAATGAAGATCAAGGGAAGTGAATGACCTGTGTGGCGACTGGATCCACGCCTGTAGTGTGAATGGGGATGCTAGAGAGAGGTAGGAGAAGTAAAGGGCTTATGAACATGAGTGAAGGCTCAAAGGTGAGTGCTGGACGCAGGGCCGGCTTTAGGCCTATTCCACCAATTCCCCCGAATCGGGCCCCACACCTAAGAGGGCCCTACACCCAGTGAGAATCTCTTCCCTGGCTAGAGGCGCCTTTTTAATTTTTACTCACCTGGCGGCACTTTGGGTCTTCAGCGGCACTTCGGCGGCAGGTCCTTCAGTGCCACTGAAGACCTGGAGCGAGTGAAGTGTCGCCAAAGACTCGGAGCATCACCCGGTGAGTACAAGCCCCCCCGTGTTTTTTTACATGTTTCTTTTTTTTAAGTCATCCTTGCCGGGGCCCCGTCGAAACTGTTTGAATTGGGCCCCGTACTTCTTAAAGCCGGCCCTGGCTGGATGGGAGCAAGAGGAAAGCACGCAACCAACTCTTGGAAGTGGAGATGGAAGACTGTGGGGAGCAGGGGGATAAAGAGAGGATAACACAGAACAGGGGAAGGAAGAGACAGATGGCATAAATGCTTAGAGAAAAAGAGCGACAGGAAGACACAGGCTAAAGTGAACAGAGCAAGGGAGTGAGAAGCAAACACTGCTGCCACATCACAGGAGGAGAGAAGGAAAGTCTGTGTGTGATAGGAGAGGGCAGAGACAGAGGCTAGGTCACTGGGGGTGACTTAAGGTTCAGTAAGCCAGGCAAGGGGAGAGAAAGAGGGAGAGCAGGAATCATAGACTATCAGGGTTGGAAGGGACCTCAGGAGGTCATCTAGTCCAACCCCCTGCTCCAAGCAGGACCAGGGAAGACATTTCCTACATGTTTGTACAGTGCCTAGCACAGTCAGACTGGGGCCTCAATGAGACCTCTAGACATTTCTATTTATTATGTGCATTACTATAGCAATGAGAGGGGGGCCGTTCAGAAGACAGGCTGTGCTGCATGGAACAGGGTTGGGGGAAAGATGATGCGGTCAGGTCTGGGGTACATGTTGCCAGTCGTGAGGAGAGAGAGAAAAGACTAAAGGCGTGGGGAGGACTTGTAAGGGGAGAGCTGCAGGTGTAGGGGCAACAGAGGAGGCAGCAGAGGAGGGAAGAGAGGCAAGATGATGTAGTGGTGGCAGAGGGAGGGAGAGAAGTGAGACACAGCAAAGGTAGAGAGCAGGAAGCATGGTGAGGTGAGAAATCAATAAGGCAGTTAATGGTAAGCAGCAATATAGCAATGATGCCAAGTAATCAATGTGGCAATTAATAGTTAAACTAGCTGCGATGAATAAGGCAGTGGAACCACAGGCAGAGTAAGTTGAAAGCAAAGGATTAAAGTTGGCAGGAGTTAATAAAATGCAAGACAAAGAGCAGGCTGCGTGGAGAATGGGGAAAGAATGTCTGAGGAAGTTCCAGTTGTGCCATGCACTGCTGGTGCTGAGCAAAGGGGCCAGGGACGGCAGGGGTGACAGAGAATGCAGGCTCGGCAGGGACTCCAGGGGGGATAGGGAATGCATGTGAAGAACTGTACAATGGACAATTCATTGTTATTGAATTTCCCTGTGTGTTCTTTAGGCCCCAACTTAAATGCTCTATTAACAGCAATCTAACAGAATGTTGTGACGGAATTGGAGCTGCTCTGTAATAATTTATGAATACTGTATGTTGACCTGATTATTGGAATGTTTGCTGGATGAACATTGGTTTAGTTTAATAAGTAAAAACAAGCAGGAAAGAAACAAAATGGCTCAAGATAAGCCACTTCTCTGTGAACACTTGAGTGCTGTTAAGAAACAATGCAAGGACAGGAGAAGACCTGCACACACAGAGATCAAAGGGAATACAATAGTTTAAATGTGGACTCTCTCAAGAGAGAGGGAAGATTTGTTCAGGGGGAACCACCCTGAAACACAGCACCCTGCAGGGGTGTCTGAAGAAATTAAGACTGCCTAGGTTACCATCAGGGGATGATAAGCCTTCAGGTAATATAGAGCTGTGTGAAGTGTTGTTTTAAAATCCATCTTCTCTTATGCTTTGTGGTAAATAAACCAGAGTTTGGTTTAAGAAGTCTGCCTGGTTGCTCTCTCCATCACTGGTCACAGACTCCCAAAGGGACCATGTGTGACAACCTGCTAGGCAAGGACAGTTAATACATAGAGTACTGCAGCCCAGGTCCCAGACTCAGAGTGGGATAACTGTGAATTTCCACTGCTGGCCAGGTAAAGGCATGAGGCCTGGCACCTGAGGAGATGTACTCAGAGAGATCAAGAAGGGAACACAGGTAACAGCTAGCCCTGTAAGAACAGCAAAAGGCATAATCTAGTGGTGTCTTGGTTTCCCCATCCTTAATAAATATTTCTCATTTGCTTTGAAGATGAAAAGGGCTAAAGGACTGGTTACAGCAGCTATCAGCAAACATTACATAACTCTCTCCTAGTTAGAATATAAAATACTGGAAATGGACCTATGTTCATTTGGGTATACAATGGATAGCTTTTATGCATACAAGATCGGAGCGCGTTTCTACGCCCGATTTCACATGCTTCTGTACCCGTTGTTTTCCATGCTTTGTATTTCTGAAAAGGGACAATGAAGGCCCAATGCTTTGGCTTTGTTTGAAAAGGCGTGAAAGCCCCCAATGAATGTAACAGGGTAGCTTCCCCATTAAATGAAACTGGGCTCGGCACTCCTGTTCCAGTCCAAGGGCTCCCAGTTGGGCCATTTAAGAGAGCAGGGGAGGGCAGATCCTAGGGGGCTATAAAAGGTCAGTCAGGAGAAGGGCACGAGAGGAGAGCTACCAGATCCAGAAGGTGAATCCTGGGAGAGGCCTGAAGGCAGGGGGAGCAGCAGCGGGAGATGCCTGCTGGCCCTACACCAGAGAGCCGGAGCCAAGGACCCGAAGGGGCTGAAGGAAGAGGGAGCCACAGAAAGGCTTAACCACTGATGTCTCCTTGCTGCATAGCTGGACCCCAAGGAACTCTGGGGGAGAGAGTGAGGCTTCCTGGCAAGGATGCTTCCAGCAGAGGTGTTGGGAGTTCCCGCTGGGAAGAGCGGGATTGCACCCCAGACAGAACGGCTGGGGCGGCTGTCCTGGCAGACAGATGAAGGTGTGGCAGAAGACATGAGTATGGTGAGAACGAAGCCAGGTTTTAAAGACACGTGCACTGGGGATGATATGGACTATATTTTGGGATGTTTGGTTATGGATTATTTGCACTATGTTTGATAAATTATGTTAATGGACTAGAGCAGTGTTTCTCAATGACCAGTCCGTGGACCAGCGCCAGTCCATGGCAGCCTCCTTGCTGGTCCCTGAGATCTCCCTGACACAGTTTAGGAAGGCAGCAAGCCAGCCCCTGGTATCAAAAAGGCTGAGAAACACTGGACTAGAAGATAAACTCATATGGAGTTCCTGGGGACGCAAGAGAGAAACTAAAGTAAGGGGCCACTTGTCAGGCTGCCCTAAGGGAGTGACCAGGAGGAAGCTACTTGTTTACAGCCCTCACTGTTGGAAACCCAGACATAACAGCACCATGTTTAATGTGTTAGAATTAAAAAAAAAAAAAAAACCTGTTGATTCGTTCCATTGACCAAACATTTCACAGCGGTGGAGTGCAAAGTGTATATGGGCAGCACAAAATTGGTTAACGGTGATTTTGATTTTTTAAAATATGTTTTAATGCTTGTAAGTGTTCAGTAGCTGTCTGACTGGATGTCAGGCTACAGCACCCTTTATAGAGATGCAGAGCTATTCTGCCAGCTCACTGTGACAGCAGCATGATTAGGGGAGTCTCATTAGATCCACTCAGGAATAACATCCAAGAACCTCTCTAGTCTTTGCTATGCTAGAGAAAGTTTGCAAAAAATCCCATTGCTGATAACACTGCTGCTAGCGACATCGGGAGCCCTAATGTAGAAAGGGCTGCAGGTGTTTTAAGTGCCATCAGCTTCCAACCCTGTTTACAGAAGGTCCACCTATAGCAGTACTGCCCCCCCCCCCCCGTCCATTGCTAACACAGGTGGGGATGAATCAATGTTATCAACAGCAAGGCTTCTAAGGCAAAAAGGAGCTGGAGGGAGGGACAGGAGACTCTGCTGAGGAAACCCTAATCAGCCTGCACAGGAGGTGGTTTAGGGACTAAGGCTCATATTTGCAACTAGAATTCTGCCTTAGGGTTTTATTTTAAATTTATAATCAAGGAAAGCCCCAAGAAAAGGATTTGCACAATATCCTTTGTGCGTGCTGTGTAAGGAACGGGGTGGGGATTTTGACCTTATACATCCCATTCAGAGCCCAGAATCTTTTCCCCTTAAACTGCAGCCAAGAAAATATAAGCAGGTATTCTCCCTACACAATTTATTCTAGGAGGGGAGAAAAAAATTCAACCCATGAGTCAGCAAAGTCTGCCATGAACATTTCAGAGGTTAAAGAAAATAACCCTGGTCCAGTGCTATTTGCTGTGGATTACTTTAAAATTTAGAATGTGTCCCCACACACTTGTGCATTCTCACCACATTCAGGTTATAGTATAAGTGTATATGCAATGATGGATTTACAGTATTTTACTGCCTGCTGCCAGCAGGAACACTAGGCATAAAGAAATTAAAAGCCCCAGAGATATTTTTCCCAGTGATTTGTTTCTCATGAGATGTCCTGCAGCAATATTTATTCTTCAGTTAAGTCTCACATTTGTTGATTACTCATCCTCCTCAGAGTTATCAAAATGTGGAGTTTCGTATTAAAAAAACTTGCCTCATGTCTTGGAGACCAAGTCAAACCAAATACGCCATTTTCAGCCTTCAAAAATGCTGGTTTGATTTTCAATTATTTTAAAAAGACGGGGAGAAAACATGATAGATTCTTGCAAAGTAAGTACACTTACACCACAAAGATTGTGGGGGTTTTGTAAGAAGAAAGTAAACCCAGACGAGGAAAAGCTGTTCTGGGGGGTTGTAGGTGTTTAGAAACCATGGTGATGGGTACAATATAAATGTGTAGAGCCAACTGGCTAGGGGGTAATACAGCTAAGAAATGGGAGGAAACTCATGAGGGAAAAGTAAACTCAATACCCAGAAATAGTGAGATCTAGTAGATGGTGAAATAGGAATGGATGATATCTGCATTCCTGGAGACATTTAAAGCTACAATGGATAAAACTCTAAAATGTACATTAACAAGTAATTCTGCAGTAGCCCATGGGTGAAAGGGAGGGGAAAGGATTAGGGGTTATTATTATTTGTATTACAGGAACACATAGGATCGCACCTGAGACCAGTGCCTCATTGTGCTAGATTCTGAGCATATCAACATACTTTAGGTACCTATCTGGCCCCCACTATTATAGTATCTGATCGCTTCACAATCTTAAATGTATTTCTCCTCAATACTCCCTTGTGAGGTAGATAAGTGCTATTATCTCTATTTTATAGAACAGAAGCTGAGGGACAAAGCATCTAAAAATGCATGTCTGCATTGAAACTATTTGCAAGTTTTGTGTATCCCCATTAAGTGACCCACAGCTGTTGCATGAGCAGTGTCTTCACACTGCTTTGTTATTCCGCAATTATGCTATTGTCTCCTCATATCTTTGAGGCCTCAGTGACATCCTGAAATAAGCACTAAGAATACTGGCCAGATGTCCCATGGTGTATAGCTCCACACTGTGCCAAATGCATTCTGGGATTTTTCACAGTGTTGAATACCTATTGGACGGCAATGGAATTATGGAGCATTAGGTCAAACTACATAATGCCCATGATTCCTCGTTTCACCCCATCATCTATATGGCTTTTGCGAGACAGCCATTTTCAAAGCACTCTCGGGCAGCATGGAGGAAATGCCTGTGAGTGCTGCGACTCTTACGGAGGTGAATATAAACAGGTTACTCCAAGCAGATCTAAATCCAATGCAGTAACTTCAGAACCTGCGTAATAAGGGAACAAGAGCTGGAGGAGGCTGAAATCAACACTTCTGCTGTATCTTCTCCTGGAGTAGCTTCAATAGATGGAGTGCCATTTCAGGGCTTAGCCAACTAGCACTGACTGGTGGAACAGGATAGAGCTGCAGACCTGGGATGACCGGCACAGGGAGCAGAATTTCAGTATGTCAATAGCTGCTTTCCTAGGAATCTGTGCAGAACTCACCGTACAGCTGCAGCAACAGAACGCCAACTTGAGAGCACCCTGAAGCACGAAGAACAACATATCTGTCGCTATCCAGAAGCTTGCCACTCCCAGCTGCTACTGGTCAGTAGCCAATCCATGTGGTGTTGGTAGATTAATCAGCAGGGTTCGGCAATGCATAGGAGGTTACTGATGGATTTGCATGATTGGGATTACCAAATTGTATTGTGGCCATTGATGGGACCCACATGCCTATTCTCTATCCCTGGCCCAAAGCCTCAGACTTCATCATCAGAAAAAGGTATTTCTCCATGATTCCGCGAGGCCTGGTCCATTGCCATGGAAGATTCAGCAACATTCATGTGAAGTTGTCTGGAAATGTCTACTACACCGTGTTCTTTAGAAACTGGACTGTTTTCTGCACTGAGGAATTAAACATTTGCTCCCATGTTCTCTATGTATATTGATGGAGTTGCCATTCCTCCAGTCATTCTGGGAGACCCAGCTTTATCCTCTGCTATGAAGCTTTTTACTGGACACTGGGATGGGGAAAGGACCCGTTTGGCTATACCCTGACCGAATACCGTTTGGCTATACCCTGACCGAATATTCTGCAGAATGACAGTGGAAAGAATGAAAAGAAAATAATATGAAATAATGAAAGGAGGATGGAGGAGCCTGATGCTGAGGCTGGAAGATAATGAGAAATACCTGACTCTTATGTTAGTTGCTTGCTGTGTTTTGCACAACCTTTGTGAGAGCAGGGGGGAGAGCCTTGTGGATGGATCAGAGGAGGAGGCGGGCAGACTTGCTGAACACTTTGAAAAGCTAGAGAGTGGGCTCTCTGTAATGCTACAACTACTCATGGATACAGAGTCAGGGATGCATTGTGCTCATTCTCTCAGGAGAAGGGCTACTTGTGACATATAGACTTCTGCATAAGATTTTATTCAGGACTGCAATGCTGCAAAGCTTTTATCATGCTTCACGTGGAGATTTTAGTACAGTGTATGTGAGGATTATATTTTAGTGCATGTGTGGGTTTTATGACAGCAAAGGCATTTTAATTAATTGTTAAAGATTCAGAACTATGAATGCAAAGCTATTTTCAATTAATTTTTAATAAATAACAGTGAATGCAGCAATTTAAACATGGGGAACAGTAAAAACCATTGTATATGCATAACAATGTGCGAAGTAAAGCTAATTAAAACATAAAAAAGTGAACTGTGCAGAAAAGTTTGTGCTTTCAAAATCACAAATTACTGTATGTAGGGAGCTCAGAAATGTTCTCTGCATCTTGGGGCATGGAGTGTTGATAGAAGGGCATTGCCCATGTGGGTGAGGGAGCTAAGGGGGATCACTCATTATCCACAATTTTTTGTTCTGTAGCATAGAATGCCTAGAAAAGGCCCTGTTTCTGGGCAATGTTACCTCCTTGCTCTGGAACACACTGTATCTGCCACAGATTCATAGGCTTGGCACAGTCCCTGACCAGAGTCACCATCTTCTCCAGGAGAGTTGTTTACCTTTCCATCATCTCCAGAAGCTGCATCTATGAAGACCTACCACTTTCCCTGTCCTGATCTCTCTCTTTGCCATGCTTCAGGAACCCTTCCCTCCATTCATCCATCTTTTCATACATCTCTTGGGATGTGAACAAGAGTTCTTTGAACGTGTCATTGCTTGAGCTCCTTTTCCTCCTACCATTGACTGAACTGATATTCACTCAACACTAGTACTGCTTATCCTTGGTCACCACAAGGCATCAGCTGCTATGAAGAGAGAAAAAGGACAATGAATTGTTGTCCAAATTGTAGTGTCCTTGCCAACTGAGAGAAAATGTTGCTTTTACCACAATTTTGGAATTCCATTCCCAGAGGCTCTTCTCTGTCTTCGGTAAGCTTGGCAACGGTAAGACATTTCCACAATCTTCCCTGTTTTTGTAGGACCCCTGGGACTGCAGTGGGAGGGGGCTGACCCCTGGTGGTTGTTGTGGCAAGTTGGGGAAGGGAGTTATAAATGCCAAGTAGGCTGTGGGTGTTGGGGTGGCAGGGACTATGTAAAGGCTGCAGCAGAGACAGGCTAACAACTGCATGTACCTCTGCAAACTGACCTGGGGATTGGGAATAGGCGGGTGAGGTGGCCAGCAGACTGAGGCTAGTAATTCCATGTGCACTTTCATAAGTTGTCCTTACTTTGTTGAACATTACCCTCTGCCCTCTCCCTACAAGACAGAGAAGGATTCTGTTCAAAAAGTCAATGGGCAAACCAGGAAAATATGTTTGCCAAGATGGTGTCCTCAGAGCTGGTGGAGCAATGGAAGGGGACCACAAGCTATATGGGCCGTGCAATCTCCATGGCACATTAGAGCACTACCTTTGCCCTAAATTCTCTTTTTTAACACCTGCAGATCAGCTTACAGCACACTGCAAAATAGATAAGAGTTTTGCAGAAACCCAAGGATGGCTGAATTCCTTAAAGGGCCTGAAAATATATATATTTTTAAGTTTGCATAACATGACTTCCAGTGCCTTTTCTTGTCTGTAACTGCCACTACAATACAAGTGCCTTTCCTTCAAACCATATTCTTGTTATTCGACCCAGTACCACCACCCTGGCTGGGGTGACAGGAAATCAATAGAGGAGATGACCAGGCGGGAGAGAGAACAACAAACACCAGGGTAGGAGGGTTGGGGGACAACACAGAAAACTTAAGTGGTGATTGTGTTTACGCATATTTAGAGGAGGGGGAAGGGATGGAGAGTTTGTACACTCTCTGGAGTGGCTGCCATTTGAGCAAAGTGGGAGAGGATAAAAGCCCAGGTGGCGGAGAGACCAACATAGTAGCCCCCTGACAGAAAAAAAAGTTGTTTTAATCCCCCCAAACAGCTGTATTATATCGCACAGTACTTATCAGAAGTGGCCCCCTCCACTGTTTGGGCCTCCAGCGTGATTCACGTGGTTCCTCCATCTGTGATTCATGGGGCCCCAGGACTGTGTTTGCCTTTTGGTTCACCAGGTCAACAAGATCCTGGATTTTGGAATCAATCTTCTCCTGGTTTGCATCCTGGGGGTTTAGTTGGTGGAATCCACAAAATATAATGGTTCTGTGGCAGGATCTCTCCAAAATACATGGTCGAGAGCTTCACAGTAGTTGCAAACCTTGCGAGCTCTCCAAGAGGTCCTATTATTGTCCTTCACTCTTTTGCAACCCAGCTGGATCTCCTTTCCCTTCGTCCGGCACTGGTTTGGGTCCTGGTTGTACTTCTCTCATTCATTTGTTCAAATAGCTGCTTGTATGTTTGTGCACTGCAGTGATAAGAATTCAGACGGGCCTGTACACTCTCCTCTCTCCACAGAGCAAGGAAGTCAGGAACCTCAGCATGAAACCATGTTGAAGTACAAGGCATGGCTGATCAGTAATATCACACAGGTTTATGAACTTCCCACAAACCAGAGTTGCAAACGACAGCACATGACGGCATGCCAGCATTTACATAGGGAGGTGACATCCAATCAGGATGACCCTGGGACAGTACAGAACACCCAGAATGACCCAGGTAGCTGACAAAGCAGTGTGGGATACTGGTGCAAGGGCTTGGCAGATGTGCAACAGTTGTTTCAGGATGGGGCTGCATCCACAGCTACTAATATGCTGCAAGTAAATTCATCTCATCTCTCTGAACCCACTTCCAAAACGGGTTTAATAACGTGTTAAAATGCCAAACGATCCATAACAAGAAAAACATGAACGCAAGGCCCTTTAATGTAAAGCAACTCCATTTAACCCACAACAAATTTCAGGCATAGATAAAGGTCACACAGGAACTCTATGGTGGAGCAGGAAGCTGAACCCAGGTCTTTTGAGTCCCAGGCTAACACCCAACCCAAACCGGACACAACCAGACCTTGCTTCCTGTCTATATATGCACACTAAGAAATGTTTCCCTGTGTTTAGTTTACAGTCTAACTAGACAAGATAGACAAAGGCCAGGAGAAGAAAAGTATTATCTCCATTTTAGAGATGGGAAACTGATGCCCAGAGAGATGCAGTGACTTGCCTGTGGCAGAGGCAGGAAATGAATCCATCTCTCTTAGGTCCCAGTCCAGTGCCTTAGCATAGGACCATCTTTCCTAACAGGTCCATGTCTTCTAGGATTCTGGGACTCAAAATAATTGTAAATTAGTGTGTAAAAATCCAAAAATTATTTTTTTCTGGAAAAAGTCTAATGATCAACTACTGAAGACAGACAGACACACACACACACAATATTAGTTTTGAGCAAAACTCTAATTGTGTTGCTTTGCAATTCTAAAGAATATGTCCTTGTATTCCTGAGAGGCAAGTATGGAGGGAAAAGAGTATCAGAGGGGTAGCCGTGTTAGTCTGGTTCTGTAGAAGCAGCAAAGAATCCTGTGGCACCTTATAGACTAACAGACGTTTTGCAGCATGAGCTTTCGTGGGTGAATACCCACTTCTTCGGATGCAAGAAGAAGAGGGAAAAGAGGGAAAAGAATAGCTAAGGGAATCCTCACTAACGCTGAGTGAATATCAGAAATTCCGGTTATGCCTAAAGAAGCACATATTATATTATTTCCTAGCAAGGTCACAAAAGAGAACTAAGAAGAGATGGACATGCATGTATCAATTCTAATTTTTATGTCTCATTGCAAGGCCTCTGTATTTCTCCCCGCCCCCTTCTCCATTGTACCAACAACAACCAAAAAAAAACCCTTCTCTTTTAGCTTAACTAAAAACCAAGAACTTGTTGCAGTTACATTTCACAACCAACAGATCCTCTATCTTCCAAGAACCTAGGAAACTCTTACCATCTCCCTAGTCAATCTCCAGAGCTTCCAACATTTGATGATCTTTCCGCTACTTCATCTATGGCAAGTGAGACTGTGTTTTACTGGAGGCTTTAGACCAGGCCTACACAACTCGTAAAGTGGCGAGGGCCATATTACTCCAAAGAAAACAGCCGAGGGCCGAAACCATCCCGGCCCCGCTGAAACCCCCTCCCCCCCCAGCGCCGCCGGTACACCCCCCCCAGCGCCGCCTAGCGCCCCCCCCAAAACAACCCCCCCAGCACTGCCCACCCTGCGAAAACAACTCCCCCAGCGCCGCCTAGCCCCCCTGAAACACCCCCCCCCCAAGTGCCGCCCACCCGGCGGAAACAAACCCTCCTTCCCTAGTGCCGCCCCGCCAAAACAGCGGTATTGAACCTTGGTAGCATGTTATAGCGGGCCCCTAAGGTAGTATAATTAAGGTAAAAGAAAAATGTCTTTTTGCTAGAGGTAGAATAAGATCTTCCCCCCACTTTGTAATCAATTGCCCTGTTGAATGAATGAGGTGTGAACGAGGAAGGCGTGGGAGGCAGCACCTCCAGACAGCTGCAACCCTTGGAGAGGGGATGGGAGCCAGACCAAATCAGTAGAACAGGTCAGCCACCGACTCGTAGCTCATCTCCTCAGCCCCCCACCCCCCGCTTGCCTCCTCAGTCCCCCTCCCTCACCCGCCGCTTGCCTACTCACCTCCCCCGCGGGCCGCACAGTGAGCCCACGCGGACTGCATGCGGCCCGTGGGCCATATGTTGTGCAGGCCTGCTTTAGACTCTGAAGGGTGTGGGTTATGTAGAAAGCATCTGTCACCAATGTCAGAATGCAGAATGCAACTATCACATGACAGGGAATTTGGCTCAAATAGAAAGCTTAAGCTCAAGCATATGAGAGAGCACAGGACACTCCATCCTAAGATACCAAAGGGAAACCAGAGTGAGAACAGGAGAGCACTTAGGTCTAAAAGAAAAAAGGAGATGTCAGACAGACACTGCAGTTTTATAAGGGAGGCTGGAAAATGGTTTGTAGCCTTAGACAGAAAGGCTCGGCATATATAAATAGTCAAAGAACCATTCACATTATGGAGAAGGATCAGAAAAGCCATAGCAGAGACACCCAATCTGCATTTGAGAAGGGTCTGCCTTAAAGGGTCAGATTTTCAAAAGAGCTCAGTACCCAACTGTTCCCTTTAGGCACCTAAATGCAATCATCAGAACTCATCTCCCCTGAGCTCAAATGACTCCATGCTCTCAAAAGAAGTTTCTAGGTGCTAAGAGCTTTTGAATATCTGGCCATTTCATTTAAAAGACTAAATAGGAGATGGGTCCTTTTGAAAATCTGCCCCCAAATTTTACTACAAAAAACCCCCATGAAATACTAAATTGATGTACTGTTAAATTAGATTCAAATCACAGACAAGACAGGGAAATCCAGGTTAAATTGCAACCTAAATTCTAAATCCTCTACCATTACATGTTAGATAATAGGTAATAATTGGAGATATACCAATCTCCTAGAACTGGAAGGGACCTTGAAAGGTCATCAAGTCCAGCCCCCTGCCTTCACTAGCAGGACCAATTTTTGCCCCAAATCCCTAAGTGGCCTCCTCAAGGATTGAACTCACAACCCTGGGTTTAGCAGGCCAATGCTCAAACCACTGAGCTATTCCTCCCCCCCAATGTTGTTCTGTTGGGTCTCCGCATTTATATGTATATGAGAGAACAACATTGTTCCATTACTGCCTGAACCTACAGAGGGGATAGGGATCTGTTATTATTGCTGACAGAAAGAGTTCCTCTATAGTTCAAGAGTTAGAGGCCTGTGGCATGCTAATCTCAGGTCCCTTAGTGTGCGATTTACATTGGTATTTTTGTCTTTCTGCAGACATATGTTCTTTACAGCATAAGCACTGGTCAATGGGTCTAGGTGAACAACAGCAGAACACAGAAGTACACAGAATTAGGCAAAATGTCACAATTATAGGTTTGTTCAATGCATTTAGGAAGAAAATCAAGGCAACTGTTGAATAAGAGGAGGGATCAAGAAATTATTCCGGCAAAAGTACACAATAGCTATAGCACAGTGTCTGGGAAGAAGGTAAAGAGCAGAATGGAACATTAGTGTTGATTTGGGTGATCACCTCGAAATGATAAAGGGCCTGGTGAAAGAACACCTAGATTTTAAAAAATAAAAACTAAAAAATTACTTTTCAGCCAGCAGACAGAGATAACATTCAGCCAAATGTTCACAAGAAGCCAGCAGAGGAAACTGGAGAGGTGTTTGCTGTAGAAAAGCAATCCTAGTACCATCCTTAATAAGGAAATCCCAGGAAACTGTCAGTTGGTTAGTGCAACATCAATATTAATTAAAACGACAGCATGTCTTTGTGAAATGAATGCCATCCCAGAAGTGGCTGCATTTTAGGGCTGCAGATTCCTGTATCTGTACTTTCCACAGTGTTTTTGGGTAGTTGGAGCTCTGAGCCAAGCAGGCCTATGAAACAATTCTTGTGTTACCCCAAATGCAACTGGCTTTTCAATGCCCTGGATCACACTACTATGTACAGGACCAGACAGAGAGTTTGGGGGCAAGTTAACAAGATAAACCTAAGACTTTACTGAGGCATTTTATATTTAAAGAGGATGAAGGAGCATACAGGGCAAAAAAATCTTTGGGCAAATCCCATCCTCTTGCTGCAGCAGGAGTGGAGGCCAAGTGCTGTTTTGTTTTATAATGGGAATGTGTGTAACATGTTGGTTTTTTACATAGAAGAGATGCAGGAGATTTATTTTGCGGGGAGCGGAGTACATCAGTGGTTAATGCAATACCTGGGTAGTAAGGAGAAACCCTTCACTGGAGAACTCCCTCCTTTTAAGGTTTCTGTTGGTAGGTGTTTCACTGAGGCACTCCCTAGCTTGTTTTTAATTATCTTTATGGAGTACAGCCAAATTTGAAAATGTTGACCTCATTTGCAATGCATTAGTTTCTCCATCTGTAAAACTGTGGTAACAGCACTTACCTACCTCACAGAGGGGCATGACAACTAAGGGCTGGTCTACACTAAACAGTTAGGTCGACATAAGGCAGCTTATGTCAATCTAATTATGTGAGTGTCTACACTACAGCCCTCCTCCGACCGATGTAAGTGCCCTACTACACCGACGACATAAGTCTTATGCCTCTCGTGAAGGTGGAGTTATGTCGGTGGAGTTAGGGTGATGCAGTGTCTGTGTAGATGCTGTGTTCCTTACATTGGCTGTCTAAAACCCAGCTGCGTACCCCTGGAGATCTGGGCAGCTGGAGCCGGAGTGAGAAGCCTGGGGGGCTTTGCCCCACTCCCAGCTGGGAGCCAAAGCCCAGGTGACTTCAAACCTCACTCCCAGCTGTGAGCCGGGGTTAGAAGCAGGCGCGGCTTCAGACCCCGCTCCCAGCTGAGTGCCTCCCCCCACCTGCTCCCTCCTGGGAGCTGGGCAGCCTTGTCAATTTCACAGCTTGGTGAGCCTTTTGTCCTTAATTTTCCTGTGCCTTAGCTCCCCATCTCTAAAATGGAGACAATACATACTCATCTTCCCGGGGTGCTGTCAAAATAAATTCTTTAATATTTATGAAGCACTCTGGTACTACTAATAATCAGCCCCACAGAAAAGCCAGTGAGGAAATGAATACTGTATTTAGAACAGGGGTTGCATAGTGTGCAGTAAATAAGGCATGTGGCCATCCATTGAGCAGGGAGGCAAAAACAAATTACTAGTTAGCTGTACATTAAGTGAGCATGGTCCATCCTGTGCACTGAATGAGGAGGTCCTGTGGAAACAACAGTATGTGGTCACTTAATTAAAGAATGTATCTTACTGCATCTGTACAAGGAGGCTGAATAAAGGTTGCACAGGCAGCCTTAATTCTGGCATTTCCTAACTTTTGAGTGCTTGCCTTGGCAACCTTCAGAATGTTATTTTCACATCGTTTTTTGGTGTAACAGAGTGGTATAGCTTCTTCCCATAATACCACTATAACGGCATCCACACTAGGGGTTGTATCACTAACTAACAGGAGGAAACCAACATAGTTACAGTGATACAAAAACTGTGTGCAGACCAGCCCTTAGATTTTAACCTGGAGCCATGGCAGTCATTTACTGTGCACAGAGGAAACAAATTAGAGGGAACATTAGACAGAGAGAGCTCAGTCTCCACAGCCCACTCGGGCCATCTCTGCTGAAACCGCCAATAAGGGTATAAAAGCAGCAAGTGAGTGTTTTTTGAATTGCAGCCCCCATCCACTAAGGTCTGGACTGAAACCCATTTCTCACAGACCACCAAAATCCCATCAGAGGGCCCTATCTTTCAGACGCTACCAGCCAGGGCTGGATGCAAACAAGTGACTTAGATACGGGAACTCTTATTGACCACATGAACTATCTAGCCCTCTTAGATTCCCCCCCTCAAAGCTGAGACAGAAAAATGATCCACCTGGGGATAGATCTAAGGCAGTATCACTACTGGGAGTTTCGGCATTAGAATCATTCATGATGCTCTACCACTGAGAGGTTTCCGAGGCTGTTGGACAGCTTTTGTTAATGAAATCTCATTTCATGCAGGGGTCTGGACTAGGTGACCTGGAAAGTTTCTTCCAGCCTTTAGATTTATGATATTCTTGAACACCATTACTGTCATGTCCATTTTACCACAGTAGTTTCTCACGTCAGTGTATAGGAACTCAGATAAATAGGGGAGATATCTGAAGTACACTTTAAACAACAACAACAAAAATAGCTCAGCAGTGGCCTCATATCAATGTGCGTTAATACAAAAAGTAGCACCATACATCAAATTCTAAATACTCCTTGTCTTCCTTACAATATTCTTGCAAGCAAGGCCATATGAGGATTTTATTAGAAAATAAGAGACAATCTTTCCCTGATGGCAAGACCCTCATCAGATATGCTCACTAACAGCTGCTCTCTGGTGCAGAAGTTCTTAAGGGTTCTGCTAACAAGATTCTTATTTTTCTTTAAATTGTTCTGAAAAAAGACAGACAGATGGCATATAAGCTTCTGGTTATAACTTCTCAGAAAATGAAGGGATCAGCTAATAAAACCTTCCCAACCACCATTTAAAACGTCTCCAAGCGAAAAGTTAATTAAGTCCAAGTTCAGAGAAGATATCTGTTGGTGGAAAAAAGCTTTGATAAGGAGGCACTGACTCCAAGGACTGGATCTCACCACTACTTTGAGGAGGAATTGATAATGTAGACCAGGGGTAGGCAACCTATGGCACGGGTGCCGAAGGGGGCACGCAAGCTGATTTTTCAGTGGCACTCACACTGCCTGGATCCTGGCCACCGGTCCGGGGGGCTCTGCATTTTAATTTAATTTTAAATGAAGCTTCTTAAACATTTTAAAAGCCTTATTTATTTTACATACAACAATAGTTTAGTTATATATTATAGACTTATAGAAAGAGACCTTCTAAAAATGTTTAAATGTATTACCGGCACATGGAACCTTAAATTAGAGTGAATAAATGAAGACTCGGCACACCACTTCTGAAAGGTTGCCGACTCCGGATGTAGACAGATCAGGACTACCAATCTTTTTATGGTTTTCATTTGGAAGGGGACTGAATATAATCTGATTACTGATAATATAGCTCCAAGTAAAAGGCGGTTGAGTAAGCTGAGCTAGAAAAGTTTTTTTTAATTAACATTTAAGTATAATATCTAGTCAGTGACCAAGGGTTTTTGACTGACAGAGAAGAAAAAGGGTCACTTGCATCCTGGGGGCCCTGAACTCAGAAAAATAAAGCTGGGATGTTTCCAAAACGACACCACTATTCCCACTCTGGAAAGTTCACACAGCTCAGCTTGGTCGTTCTATTGTAGCATCTGATATAGCAAAGGGGGAAGGGAATCAAGGCTTTGGGCTGGACAGAGAGGGACTGTAAAATGCCTCTGATGTATGGCACAATGCCCAGGCAGCTGCTGCACAAATGCCAGAAGTGGGACCTTCCACTGCTTCAGCTGGATCCCTCTTAACGTTTTGAATTACAGATGGATACCTCACTTTATGGGATTCTGTTGGAACACAGGAATGCAGAGGCTGCTGCCACATGTGTCCTTATCATTCTAATTTGAAGCCCCTGGTGGGAAAATGATAGGTAGGGTGACCAGATGTCCTGATTTTATAGAGAGAGTCAGGATTTTTGGGTCTTTTTCTTAAATAGGCTCCTATTACCCCCACCCCGTCCCGATTTTTCACATTTGCTGTCTGGTCACCCTAATGGTAGGTAGATCTAAAATAACAGCTAAGGAGTACGTTTTAGCATCTTCATATTTGGGGTTGCAGAAATTAATTCTTTCTGCTACTTCAGACACTACAGCCAGTTCCTGTTAATCTATTAAATGCAAAAAACACCCGACATCAATGCAGCAGTAAGATTGAACCAGGGTTTTTTTTTGTTTTTCTTTTGTTTTAAAAATAGAAAGTAGAGAAGTTAAGGTTCTAGAGCAAAACAATATTAATCAGGAATTGTGCAAGTTAAAGTACACAACCTTACAGGTTATCTGCATTTTTTTTTAAAGTGTGGTATGCCTGATTTTGCTGCTTTATGATGTAAATAAGACAAGCTTGGTCTTTTGGGTTTTGATTTTTAAATGTTTTCCTTTCTTAATACTTTAGAAATAGCAGGAAGGTAAAGTCTGATATTCCCTGTTTTGCTGGAAGCCTCTCTCGGATGACTCCATTTAATTTAACAAAAATTTATTTTCTCCCAATGTTTTAAAGCATTTGCAATAAGTAGGTGTTAAAAACAGAGTGTACAGCTTTTTAAACATCCTGAATTTAAAAACCCTCTAATTTAACTAAATTTCAACTTCTTTGGTACACTACCCGTTCTCTACTGATCAAAAGATTCTTGCAAGGTAGAAAAGAACTGAATTTCTAATGTAAAAAATCAGGGAGAAAAAAAATCTAAAGGCTTTCAAGCCTTCTTTATACATCATAAACCAGGAAAATGTACACAAACATGATTTTCCTCCCCTTTGCAGGTCCCCTTTAACATAGCATTGACAGAGTTTGTAAATTCTATTCCTTGATTGTTGAATTCTTCACAGACGATTTTGTTTTCTTTCTCGAAAACACAGTTCCAATAAAGCTTTCAAGCTTACACAGCTCACTGAAATGAATGGGGTTGGAGAGGGATGGAGTCCTACCTTTCACCACAGCTACTGTTGACTGGAAATAGTTTGCAAGGCTGGTTTAACAGGGCAGCAGCACATCTGTTTATCCCACAACTGAAAAAGATAAACATTTTTTTTCTAAACAAAAGCTCAGAGTTTACTGAATGCAGCAAATGAGAAAAAATCTGGGGATCAGTATGAGAGAATGTTAGGCAGGGGTTACGATAAACTGCTTGCAACTTTAACTGGAATGTTTGCTACCAAACCCTATCAAATGCCACATTTATCTTCTACAACTTTTGAGAAAGTAGGTATTCCTCTGGTCAACGTAATGCCAATCTGGAAAGGATTAGAGGTCCTTTTTAGAGGTCTGGTAAGCCCACTGCAATATACCACAAAGTACTAAAAATGGCGCTCAGAGCCTTTTCCCCTTCTTTAATGCTTTAAAGGAAAGGTACAAAGAAAGTCCACACCAACGCTCATATTGGTAGGTGGGTGGGACAGTGTGGAAGGGGGCAATTTCCTCTCATGCTTTTCGCTTAGCACACTACTTGCACTCAGGGCTACCCTGATCCTTAATATGGAGGTGCTGCCCAGGGAACCCACAGGCCTCACATGTAGTGTTTGATCTTCACTGGAGTTGCCAGGGCAATTCCCCCAGCTGCACCTCACTCCACCTTATGTGTAAGATGTACACACACAAGGCTTCTGATTGATCACCAATGTGGATCTTGACTGAGCAAGATTTGGGCACCCTCTGAGCTCCATTAAAAAAAAATCTCCTGTTCTGCAGGAGTGATTTGAGAGAAAGTTCTTGTGGTTGCTGCACTGGGCTAGAACTCATGAGATCCAGGGTGTACTCCTCGTGTACTGTGACCTGATGCAAGTCACTTACTCCCTCTGTGCCTTGTTTCCTCACCAGTAAAACAGGATAATGATACTTCGTTTGCCCCACCTTTTGTCTGCCTTGTCTATTTAGTCTGGAAGCTCTTTGGGACAAAGACTCTCCCGGATGGCTTGTCTTCACTGCAAAGTTAACTCGGGCTCTTACTTGCGTACACTGCCCTTCATCTGGCTCTCATGCACACACAAAAGCCTCTCACCCGAGTCTGGTGGTGCTTTACACCCAGGCTAGCTGGCCCATCCTGGGTCTATACGCTAAAGTCCGATTGCTGCTTACAAGTGGGCTGATAACTGCCCATTTTACAGTGAGGACTCAGACTAAACCACTCAAGGGCCAACAGTCCTCCAGTACCTTCCCACAGCCCCCTCCCCCCCCCGCCCCATGTGCCCAAAAGAGCAGACAAGTTCTCCCACAATTCACTGGGAAATAATCAGCACAGCTCAGCTTACTGCCCCACAAAGAACCCTGGGATGTGCCCTAGGGGTCCTAGCAACAAACACAGGTGAGTGGTGCACCAGTGGGGACACAGTTCTGTGGACATATTCGAGTCTGGCTCTGCAGTGTGGCCACTCACACCCAAGTGCCAGTCCCCTGGGTTAATTCTACAGTGAAGACATACCCGTAAGGGATGCATGTACAGTGCCTAGTACTGGGGGCCAATGATCTTTGTTGATTACTTTAGGCGCTACTATGCTATAAATAAAATGTTTTATTCCCCACCAAAAAAAATACTAACACTAAGCATAACAAACAATAGTCGATTGTGTGGTCTGTCATTTCAGGCTGGATAAGTGTTCAGTGACTCAGATCGGAAAGTACAAAAAGGCAGCAGCAACAGGAATTTTACCCAATCTCGATTTTCCTTTTGGTTATTTCATCACGTAGGGAAACATTATTAGAAGAAGGAGAAACCGCTGAGAGCGCTACTGACAACTGCTCCCAAATCCTCTGTTGTGATCCATCACTTGACAGCACCTCATCTTCTTGTGCAATTTTTTTTTAAATAACATAGCAGTACCCTGAACAAAAGGCCCAACTAATATTCGCTCATTCATTTTATTAAATTCTGCTGCCTAGTCAGCACCCTATAATCATTTTAATATATGGGATGTGGCAGTTCAAAATAAAAGTCTTCAATTTATTCTAAGTTACAGCTTGTTGGGCATAAATCACACAGCACTGGATATTCTGCATGATAATGGGACTTAGAAAGCTACCAATTCTTGATCCTAGCTTGTACTGCAGACTAAACGGTTGGAGATTTATTTAGCCCATTTATAACACCCTAGTTGGCTGGCATTGTGTGAATAAAATCAATACAAAACATTACAATCAAAAATAAGATCCAGCTAGCCCAAACGGGCTACCAAACGGAAAATGAGGATCTGCACAAAGGTAACTAATGATGCCAACTCTTGTAATTTTACCATGAGTCTCTCAATATCTGGCTTTGTTTTAAAGCCTCGGCTCCTGGAATCTATGGGTATGGCTACACTTGAGACTTGCAGCGCTGGTGGAGGCTTTCCAGCGCTGCAATTAGTAAGTGTCCACACCTGCAGGGCACATCCAGCGCTGCAACTCCCTGGCTGCAGCGCTGGCCGTACACCTGGGTCTGCATGGGGAATAAGCATTGCAGCGCTGGTGATCCAGCACTGCTCATCAAGTGTGGACACACACCAGCGCTGTTATTGGCCTCCAGGGTAGTAGCTGATATCCCAGAATGCTTTTAACTAAATTACTCTTTGTTTTGTTATGCAGCCTCTCTTTGTTTTGTTGTGAACTCGGAGCTCCGGCTCGGCTCGTTGCTACCGGAGCTGCTTATCTAAAAAACCAACACAGCTCCTGTTTGCTGTGATCAATCAAATGAGATAACCCCTGTGAATGAGGCAGGCAGGGAGTGAGTGTTTGCTTGACAGAGAAGATGCAGGCTGTTTGCAATTAAGAGTTAAGACTAAGGGGTTGGAAACATTTTCTGATTTTTTCAAGGCAGGAAGCTAACACACAGTGTTGGCTCCAAAAATCCACTCACTCTCTCTCCCCACGCTCCCAGTCACACTACACCCCACCCCACACCCTTCTTTTGAAAAGCACGTTGCTGCCACTTGAACGCTGGAATAGCTGCCCATAATGCATCACTCCCAACAGTGCTGCAAATGCGGCCACACACCAGCGCTGGTAGCTGTGAGTGTGGCCATACACCAGCGCTGTTCCTACACAGCTGGATGACCAGCGCTGCAACTCGTAAGTGTAGCCATACCCTATGTGATTACAATCTCAGCTTTAATTTAAAAATAAAAGTTTCTGGTCCTCAAGCAAACTGGGACTCAATCAGCACATATTTTTCTAACAGGTGCCAACTGATCTGGGGTGGGAGGAACAGCGCCCTGTACAAGCCAGTTTCTGCATCAACAAACTTGCCATCTAACTCAACAGACAACACTGGGAGTCCCAAAGGATGGTGCTAGCTAGGAGATTGGGAACTAAATTCTGGCCCCATTGATTTCAATGGAAAAACTTCCACTGACTTCCTGATGAGTCAAGCTTTAACCATGTGAGTTTTATTGACACAAATTAGCATGTGTTGGCCTTGTGGAAGAAGTGAAACTTCAAAGGTATTTTAATGAAGATAGTGGCAGATGGCTGCCACTTTTACAATAAGTGTTCTACAGTTCTCCTAGTTCTATCTCACTACAGGATTCGTATTAGGGTGACAAGATGTCCCAATTTTATAGGGACAATCCCGATATTTGGGGCTTTTTCTTATATAGGTTCCTATTACCCCCCCCCAACCCTCTCTCCCGATTTTTCATACTTGCTTCACGTACACACAGAAGCTCTGATTTGAGTGGGAAGCATATTACCTTCAGTACTTTGAGAACTTTGTCCTACAAGTTATTAAGCAGTTTAAAGAATAGACATTATGGATACAAGTTGGCTCACTCTCCAGCAGACACCGGGATTATTTATTTCTTTGTAAATTTTTTCACACATTTATGAAAGCACAGTTAAAATATTTTTAGAAAACTAGCTAGCACAACATACAATATTAATTGTGCAACTAGTAATCACATGCAGACATTATCAATATTTCACCTTAAAAAAGTGTTAAAAACAAAAGATCTTATAAAAAGAGCGGTAAAGGTCAGAAATTGTTATTGGCACAACTATGGTTATTAAAGGCCAAAATTAACTTGTTTGCTTAAAGCTATGCACAAAAGTTCATATTTAAGCTTGATTTCCAAAGATGCATAGTATTCACAACTCTCACTGAAATCATCTCCCAAAAGATGCTAAAATATGGATTCAGGTGCCAAACTTTAGGCACAAATGTTCTAAAATTTTGGCTTCAGTTGCAGATCAGTTGATATAATTCCACATTCCAGCGACCTGAACCAAGAAGAAACTGTGTGAAATAAATCTAGGAATATGAGAGAAAAACAGGACTGAATAATATTAATTTTATCACAGAAAACTGAGGGGGGAAAAACTGTTAAATTCAGGCTTCTGATCACACCTCTGGCTTTAATGTTTACTACTAGCACTGCAAATATTTCATATTCAGACTCAAGTGGACAGCTCTTTAAAAAAACAAGAAGAGAAATTTAGCACTGTAAAAATTAAAGGTGAAATGCTGACTCCACTGACGTGAATGGGATTTTTACCACTGACTTCAACAGAGTCAGGATTAAGATTTCAAACACTACATGTGCTTGAATTCATTAAAACCAAATATTATAGGACTCAAACATTAAACAGAAAGGAAAGCCAGAAGAAACTAGTGATCCAGTGATCAAACTTAGTTTAATATAAAAGATTAGTGAGGGAAACCATTTTAATTTATAACACACACTGTGATCAAGTGACAAGGCACCGCTTTAAAAGGGGGGAGGGAAAGGCACATTTAACACACACTCTTCTTGTTGATCCAAATGAGACGAATCCATCATCACATTCTAGGGGTTGATTATTCTTAGAGGTTTTCTAATGCTGAAAATAAAAGGGGGCACTAATGTTCATGAGGGTGACAGAAAACCTAGCAGAGTAAGAAATTTTAGACAGAGTTATTTACAGATATTTTCCTGTGAGAAAAGAATGGAAAGAATGTAGCTGGGACCATTAACAAATCCACTAGAATACCGGCCTGTGCATTATAGTCAGTAGATTTGGTGAAGGGGGATGGTGGGAGTAGAAATCCAAACTTTAGCCTGTAATCAGAAAAATCCTGCTTTAGAAATTTGAACCAGCAGCTAGAAACATGTAACATAATATAGAACCCTCCTTAAAGGTACCCAACCTCCACAGGCATTAGAAACAAGAGAGTGCTTATACTGTGTATGTGAGGTCTATGACTGCAGCCAATGAAGGACTGAAAATTTAGCTGAAATAAAGCCAGAGATACTAAATCCTTTTATTACCCTGCAGGGACCTATTCACAAAGAAATGACATGAACAAAATCTGTGTTTCCTTACTTTTTTTGTGTGAATGGTGCCGCATTTCATGTGTGCAATTCATCAATAAAAAATGTTGACAGGACAGAAGTTTAAATATATGCACACTATTAAACAGAACAATTAAGATTAAAAATTAAATAAAAATGGCCTAAAATGACATTTTGAGTGAATTCTCTAGACCTATTTCTGGAGATCTGGGTTCAAATGCAGTAATGGCATAGTATAGTTTACCATTTGTATGGCATTTGATATGGTTCTGTAGAGTGTTCTCATGGGGTAACTAGAGAAATGCGTATGCAACAGAACTACTATAAAATGGGTATACAATTAAAAAAACAGAGAAGCTATTAATGGTTCAGTGTCAACTAAGAGGAAGTATCTAAGGAGGTACCACAGGGGATCCATTTCCAGTCCAGTGAATAGTCAATGATGTAATTGTCATCTGAGAGAATGGAATGGGGAATATATAAAAAAGATCTGGGGTTGATACAAGGTTGGGAGGGACTGCCAGTCTTTGGGAGGACACGGTTAACCCTTTCCCTGCTGCTTAGCATACTAGCTACATGCAGGCACAGAAAAGCTCTTCCATTACTTCCCAGTACACCAGGTATGTCACTCTGTAGTGCTGATGTCCCACTGTAATATCAATGCTGCCAAACACAGCACGCCACACAGAAGCTGCCACAGAGTTCAGCCAGAGAAAAGCTTAAATATAAAGTAACTATGACAAACTGGAAAAAAATGGGCCGAAATTGAAGAAAAAAAAAAAGACAACTTGAACAGTGGGATTTGGGATTAATAGTTATTGGAGAATATTGGTTTGACGGGTTTCAGAGTAGCGGATACAGACTAACACGGCTGCAAAAAGAACAGGAGTACTTGTGGCACCTTAAAGACTAACAAATTTATTTTAGCATGAGCTTTCGTGAGCTGCAGCTCACTTCTTCGGATGCATAGACTGGAATATACAGCAAGAAGATATTTATACATACAGAGAACATGAAAAGGTGGAAGTAGCCATACCAACTGTAAGAGGCCAATCAATTGAGATGAGCTATCATCAGCAGGAGAAAAAAAAACCTTTGAAGTGATAATCGAGATGACCCATAGAAGGTGTGAGGGACTGCTGAACTCAAATTAATATGCAAATTAGATAGAATTAACTTAAGTTTAAACAGAGACTGGGAATAGTTGGGTCATTACACTAATTGAATCTATTTCCCCATGTTAAGTTCTCCTCACACCTTCTATGGGTCATCTCGATTATCACTTCAAAGGTTTTTTTTCTCCTGCTGATGACAGCTCATCTCAATTGATTGGACTCTTACAGTTGGTATGGCTACTTCCACCTTTTCATGTTCTCTGTTTGTATAAATATCTTTTGTCTGTGTGTTCCGTTCTATGCATCCGAAGAAGTGAGCTGTAGCCCACGAAAGCTTATGCTGAAATAAATTTGTTAGTCTCTAAGGTGCCACAAGTACTCCTGTTGGTTTGACAGTCAGTCAATAGGAATCAACAATGAGACTTGTGAAAAAAGGGCATTTGTCATACTGAACTGTAGCAACAGAAGTACCAATGTGTAAAGCAAGCCAGGTAATTATTCCTCTCTCGACAGCACCAAATTAGATGTCAATTGCAGTGATGAGTTAGTTTAGGTGCCACTTGTTTCAAGACTGCCTTCCCAGATGCAAGAAGTTTTCAGCTTACTTTGTGGGAAAGATCAATCATACCTACTACAGCTTCAGACCCCCAGAATCCAATGCTGGGAAATAAATCAGCTTCTTTAACCAAATGCGGACAAATCATGCGGCCAGCACTGAAAAAATACCTGCCACTCACTCTTGAATCAGACCTTTACCTCTCATGTCTAGTGAAAGCCAATAAGAAACAACTAGGTTAGAGAAAGATCAACCACCATTCCTACACAGAACGCTGCCTCCCACTCATACTGGAAGAGTCAATAGGGCGTTTTAGTGCAAGCCTCCCCTCTTCCCCCAAGTACTGCTTAGGACTCCATAATGGGGGGTACCATCTAGAGCCCTTATAAGACAGGGACCACCTAGGGCCTTATATGGGTGGACTTCCCCCTAGGGTTTTATGATAGGGGGACCCCCAGGCCATTATAATCAAAAGGGTCAACTTAGGGCCCTTATAATGTGGGGGCTCAACAGGCTTTATAATGGGGGATACAGCCTAAGGCCCTATAATGGAGGGCACCCACCCCAGGTACTACCATTAAGGGGGAAACACACACAGGTCTTATAATGGGGGAATCCCCAGTATCCTAGAATGGAAGGAGACTTGCTAAAGGCCCAGCTCATCTTCAAGAAAACAGCGCTCAATGTAAGTGACACTGTCAGCTACCATTCTCTCTAGATTTCCTTTTCTAGGCAAGGTGTCTGAGAAGTTGGTAATGTGCTGTCTCCAACAGCACCTGACCTCCTTCAGTATCCTTGTAAAGATAATCTAGGCATGGCCCAACACCTAAATAAATACTTTGCCTCAGCTTTTAATAAGGGTAATGAAGAGCTATGGGGGAGTGGCTACAGTCAGGGGTGAGCTGCAGCCGGTTTGCACGGGTTCGCACGAACCCGTTGTTAAATTTAGCAGCCATTTTAGAACCGGTTGTTAAGGGCTGCTAAATTTAACAAAAGTTCCAGCCCAAACTCACTTCCCGCTCCTCCCCTGCTTCCCGCGAATCAGATGTTCGCGGGAAGCCTGAACAAGCAGCATGGAGGCAGGTAAGCTGGGGCGCGGAGGGGGAGGGGAGGTGCGGCTGGCTCAGCAGCTCCCGGTCCCAGATCGCGGCTCCCTCCAGCCGAGCGGCTGGGCCCCGGGGAGTCGGGCCGAGCGGCTGGGCCCCGGGGAGTCGGGCCGAGCGGCTGGGCCCCGGTGCCGGCCCGGGGAGTCGGGCCGAGCGGCTGCCGCCGAGCGGTGCCTGCTCTGGTCCGGCCGGGCTCGGGGAGTTGGGCCCCGCGGCGCCGGTCGTGGTCCTGGCAGAGTGGACCCGGGTCCCCAGGCAGTGTGGTAAGGGGGCAGGGAGGGGGTGGGTTGTGGGGGGGTGGATAGGGGTCAGGGCAGTCAGAGGGCAGGGAACAGGGGGATTGAATGGGGGCAAGGGTCCCGGGGAGCAGTCAGGAAAGAGCAGGGTTGGATGAGGTGGTGGGGGCACTCAGGGACAGAGAGAAGGGGTAGTTGTATGGGGTAGGGGTTCTGGGGGGCCATTGAGAATGAGAGGAGGGGTTGGGTGGCAGCAAGGGGCAGTCAGGGGACAGGGAAGGGGGGGATGGGTCAGGGGTCTCGGAGTGTGTGTGTCAAGGAACATGAGGGGTTGGATGGGGCACGACCCCCCCCAGAGGGGGGGGAAGGAGGGAACCCGTTGTTAAAATTTTGGAGGGAGGAGGGAACCGGTTGTTAAAAATTTGGCAGCTCATCACTGGCTACAGTGGCTAGTGGTAACAAGAATATGGAAATGTGAATTGCTGCATCAGAGGTGGAAATCAAATTCAGCTTAATGGGACCAAATCAGGATAACCTTCATCCAAAAATATTAAAGGAACTGGCACATGAAATTGCAAAACAAATAGCAAGAATTTTTAATGACTTCGTAAACTCAGTGGTTGTACCCTATCACCAGAGAATTGCTAATATAGTTCCTATTTTTAAGAAAGAAGGGGAAAAAGGGATCCAGGAAACTACAGACCTCTTGGTTTGACCTCAACTGTATGCAAGGTCTTGGAACAAATTCCAAAGAGACATAGAGGTAAACAGTAATTGGGATAAAATACAACATGGTTTTACAAAAGGTAGATCATTCCAGACCAATCTGATCTCATTTTTTAAGATTACTGCATTTCCTTTGTCTAGAAAAAGAGTTGATCTAATCTACCTGGATTTTAGTAGGGCATTTGATACAGTTTCACAAGGAAAATTATTAGTTACATTGGAGAAGATGAGGATTAATACAAAAATTGAAAGGCGAGTAAGGAACTGGTTAAGGGGGACACTACATGGGTCATACTGAAAGGTGAACTGTAAGGCAAGAGGGAGGTTACTAGTGGAGTTCCTCAGGGATCAGTCTTAGAGCCAATCTTATTTTACGTTTTCAATATTGACCTTGGCACAAAAAGTGGCAGTTGCCTAATAAAATCTGCAGAAGACACAAAGTTGGGAGATGCTACCAATACAGAGGAGGACCAAAATATCTTACTAGAAGAGGTGAATGACCTTGAAAAGTGTAGTAACAGAAATGGGATGAAATTTAATACCGCAAAGTCATACGCATAGGGATTAACAACAAGATTTTTTACTATAAACTGGGGACATATCAGTTGAAGTGACAGAGGAAGAGAAAGACCTGGGTGTACTGGCTGATCACAGGATGACAGAGCACCGCAGCCATTTAGAAGGCTAATACAATCCCAGGATGCATCAGGCAAGGTTATTCTGGTAGAGATAGGGAAGTGTTATTACCCTTATACAAGTCACTGGGGAGATCTTATCTGGAATACTTTGTGCAATTCTGGTCTCCCATTTTTAAGGAAGATTAATTCAAATTGAAACAGGTGCAGTGAAGGGCTACCAATATGATCAGAGGACTGGAGACCCTCCCTTACGAGAGGACACTGAAGACTTGTCTACACAACACAGGTATGTCGACAAAAGTCAGGTTTCATCAACAAAATAGTGGAAGTGTACACACTTCAATGCTCCTTCTGTCAACAAAATTCTCCTGCTTTATCGACAAAATAAAGCCACCCCAAAGAGAGGCGACAAAGTTAGATCGACAAAGTATCTGTATAGACACAGTGTTTGGTTATGTCATGGTAAATGGCCTCCAGGAGCTGACCCACAATGTCCATCCTGACCGCTCTGGTCAGCAGTTTGAACTTCACTGCCCTGCACCCAAGTACACAGGCATCTTCCCCTCCTCATTTGAAAGTCCAGAAGGCAAGGGAAGAAAACCGTCACTCTGGTGCTGCACCAAAGACCTGCAGCTTCTATAAGGAGCTGGACACTATCCTTGGTGGTGCCCCACCTCCACTGCCAAGAGTCCCATGGATACTTTGGCAGGACTGGAGACAGCGGACAGTGGAGTCAACCCTGAGGACAAAGTCATGGACGAGGAGGTTGAGTTGGAAGACAATGTGGAGCACGTGGCAAGGTTGTCTGGTGGTACGGCAAGTCAGAAACTCTTCTCCACTCCGGAGGGGTCTAGCCAGTCCCAGCAGTCCATCTCTGGCATGCATGATGCAGGAGAGAAGAGCCCTGGTAAGTGATCTTTTTCAATTGATGCTGCTCAATTATACGAGGCAGAGCTGTCCTTTGCTCTGTACATTCTAGAAGTGGATGAAGGGATAGAAACGTACAAGATTAGGCGTTTTTGACTGTGCACCACATTCCTCTGTGCAACTAAGCAGTGTGGTGGAACAGTGTGTTAATGCACACTGAGATTTCACGGGAATCCTCCAGAGAGATCTCTAGGAAGCTTTCCTGGAGGTACTTGCCAATCCTCTACCAAAGGTTCCTTGGAAGAGCTGCTTTGTTCCTTCCCACATTGTAGGAAATTTTCCTGCACCAATCACTTATGCAGGGACCAAAGTGGCACATGGGCAAGCAGCATAGGGACCAGGTCTGAAGCTGCACGCATACAGGAGATGCACCCTTGCATCTGTTTTAAGGACCAGGAGTGATATATCAGCTTCAATGACCCTTGTCTGTGGAAAATGGTGGCAGAATTTACAATACTCTCCCTACTCGCCTTCAGTGAGTACCTTAAAAAGCCACTTAGACCCTTTGCCCCATCTTGAGACCCAACCCCCTGCCCTAGTGGCAAGTTAACAAAGCACGGCAGAGTGCTGTATAGAAAGACACATTATTTGTACTCTGTCAAAATGTTGCCTCAAAGCCTCCCCGATTTGAATAGCACCACATTGTACCCTTTAGTAGCCTTGGTATCTGGCTGCTCAAATTCAGGAGCCAGGTGATCCGCTTCTGCGCTCCACCCTGGGAGAAACTTTTCACCCTTAGCTTCACAAATATGATGGAGGGCACAGCAGACTGCTATGACCATGGGAACATTTTCCTCATTTAGGACTAACCTGCCATAAAGGCAGCATCAGCATGCTTTTAACTTGCCAAAGGCACATTCTAGGGTCATTCTGCACCTGCCCCACCTATTGTTGACGCGCTCCTTGCTGCTGTCCAGGTTTCCCATGTAAGGCTTCCTGAGGCAGGGGAGTAAGCCCATGTTAACTTCCTGAGCTGGGTTTCCCAGGATCACTATGGGCATTTCAATATCCCCCACTGGACTCTTCTGGTCTGGTCTCTGCCAGGAGCTTTCTGTACTGGACAGGATACCAGCAGATGCATGCGTCATGTACCTTTTCAGACCACCCCGTGTTGATGTCACTGAAATGCCCACAGTGATCCACAAGCGCCTTCAATGCTGTAGAGAAGTAACTCTTTTTATTGATGTACTCCAACTCAAGATGGTCCATGGCCAAAATTGGAATATGCCCCGCCGCAGTTAAGGAATCCCATTGCTGCAAAGCCATCCAATATTTCACACACATTTCCCAGAGTAATAATCGTTCCTGGCAGGATGTGATTAAAAGCTCTGCACATTTGCATTACCACAGCCCCAATGGTGGATTCCTGACTCCAAACTGATTCGCGACCAACCGGTGGCAGTCTGGAATTACCAGCTTCCACACAGAAACCGTCATGCACTTCTCCACCAAGAGGGCAGTTCTTATTTTGGTGTCCTTGCACCACAGTGCTGGGGCGAGCGCCACACACAGTTCCAGGAAGGTGGCTTTCCACGTCCGAAAGTTCTGCAGCCACTGCTTGTCACTCCACACCTGCATAATGATGCAATCCCACCACTCAGTGCTAGTTTCCTGAGCCCAAAACAACAGTCCACCGTGTTCAGCTGCTCCATGAATGCCAAAAATAATCTGGTGATGTTTCTTTCCATGCACATAGCAGGTCAGGCAACTCTGATTCCTGTTCAGATTGGAAATTCATGACGTACTGTATGACCATCCACGATGTATTCATAACAATGACCACAACAGCAGTGCGAAATCTGTCCTTTCAGACAGAGATGGCAGGCACACAGTAAACAGTGGCCATTGAAAAATGCAACAAAATGCAGTCGGAAGCCCATGGAATGTTGGGACGGAAACAAATTGCATCATGGGATGTTGAACCTACACCCATGATGCACTGTGATCCATTCTGCCTTCCCACAACTCCTAGCTGCAGAAGATGGTGAGTAGCACAGTGGGATAGCTAACCACAGTGCACTGCTCTCACTGTTGATGCTAGAGCACCAACTGTGGACGAGCTCCACCAACAGAAGGAGCATTGTGTGAATATGCACAAGCAGTGTGATTATACCGGTTCTGGATCATCAGTGTAACTTACATCAACAAAACTGTAGTGTAGACAAGGCCTTAAGGAACTTGGCTTGGTTAGCCTAATCAAATGAAGACTGATGGAAGAAGTGATTGCTCTCTATAAATACATCAGAGGGATAAACACCAGAGAGGGAGAGGAGTTATTTAAGTTAAGGGCCAGTGTTGGCACAAGAACAAATGGATGTAAACTGGCCATCAACAAAATTTAGGCTTGAAATAAGAAAAAGCTTTCTAACCATCAGAGGAGAGAAGTTTTTTGAAGTTCTGGAGCAGTCTTCCAAGGGGAGATGTGAAGGGCAAAAAACCTAACTGGCTTTGAGACTGAGCTTGATAAGTTTTATGGAAGCAATGGTATGAGGTTGTCTACAGCAGCATGTGACCCATTTGAGACTGCTAGTAGCAAATATTTCCAATGGTCGGAGATGGGACACTAGAGGGGAAGGGCTCAGAGTTACTACAGAGAAATTCTTTCCCAGGAGTCTGGCTGGTGGGTCACACCAACATGCTCAGGATCTAACTGATCACCATATTTGGGGTCCGGAAAAAATTTTCCCCTGGTCAGATTGGCTGAGACCCTGGGGTTTTTTGCCTTCCTCTGCAGTGTAGGTCATGAGTCACTTGCTGGTCTAAACTAGAGCAAATGCTGGATTTTCTGTAACTTGAAGTCTTTAAACCATGATTTGAGGACTTCCATAATCCAGCCAGAGGTTATTGGTCTATTACAGGAGTGGGTGGGTGAGGTTCTGTGACCTATGATGTGCAGGAGGTCAGACTAGATGACGATGATGGTCCTTTCTGGCCTTAAAGGCCATGAGACTGTGGAATAACCCTTACTGGAGATATTCAAGATGGAAATTAGACATTCTTCTACCAGACACAATTTAAGGATAACCAACTCAATCCAGTCCATTGTGCAGGATAGACTAAAGACCCTTACAAGGTATCTTCCACCCCTAAATGATTCTATATGGATTGCGTATGTTAAAGTAGCACCCACACTCATACAGAATCTGGCATGACTGGCAATCTTTGCTCAGAAATTACTCAAAACAGCAAAAGGAGAGTGGGCTTGAAGTACAGCTGTATAAGAGTTCCATCTTGGAATAGCAGGGGATCCTGCAGGAGTACAATGCACTGTCACAGCTGAGAGGGGAGCCCAGGACTGGAATAGCAGGAGGGCTGCAGGGCAGGACTGAGGACATGGGCAGAGTTCCATGCTTGTGAAGCTTGCACTAAACCAGATTTTTAAACACACTCACACAAACATAAATCAATCATGTAAGAAAAAATCTAAATTAAAGTTGAAAAACACTAAATAGGCAAAGATAACTTATCTGGAAACACTTTGGGAATCAACACCTAATAACTGGCACAACAGTGACTGTCAATGCGTGACATGGTACTAAAACTGCCAAAAGAAATAAATAAGCTGGCATCTAGTGTTAAATCAGACACTGATAAGGCCAGTGACAGTGCAGTGACATTTGAAGAGGACAGCATGAGACAATAAAAACTTAACCACTTGCTGCCAGCAAGTCTGCAAATCTCACCATCCGCATTTCTCTGTCATGCCAAGAAATCCAGCCCTCTGGAATTCAGAGATGTAAGCACTTTTTTTCTTTTTCTGCTGGAGGTCACCTAGCAATAACACACATGAAATATAGGCAAATGAAATTCTCCTTAAAACAGAGAGGTCTCTGACGCTAATGGGAAATGTGGCATTTGGAGAGTTGATGAAATTGCAACAGCTGTTGCCTGGGAGAAAAAAGAAGAGCGAAACGCTGGAGCCACCCTAACAGCTGGAACTAATGAACAGCCCAAGAAGAGGGATATCTTGGAAGTTCTCACACACCTCTTTGCCCCGCAACCCTGACTCCCCTTTTTCCTCCAACGTATTTAAATTTTAACTTACAGACAAAAAGAATAAAAGGTATAAATAGAACATCTCATCCACCCAGACAACTCATCATCCATTAGATCACAAATGGATAATTTTAAACATTATGGAAATGTGTACCCATAGAAAACCTCACTATAGACAGTTAAACGCAGAGAAGGCTAATAAATACAAATATAAATCAATGACATCAGAGACATCTGCACCAGAAGATTTTGCAGCTCCCCAAAAATAATTAACAAAATTCAAATAGAAACTGAAGGGAAAAAAACCCCACCAACCACATACCTACACACTTCAGCAGCATTTAAAATCACTCCATCCTGCATAGAAGTGATTGGTAGCTGATGGCCAGTGTCTGCTTACTCAGTTTCTTTTAGATCACAACTAGGAGCCAAATCAAATATTCACTTCACCCTCAAATTCCGTAAGGATCAGTAACATTGATGCTTGGACAGAATATACCAGGGACCAGAAAGAGATTAAGGCATGGACCATGCTGGCAACTCTTGTGATTTTATCCCGAGTCTTGGAATATTGGGTATTTTTCTTAAAGCCCCAAGTCCTGGAGCTGTGAGAGTCACAGCTTTCATTTAAATAAAAAAGTTTCTAGCCCACACAATTGTGAAGAAAATCTTGAAAGTGAGAACCCATAAGGTTCAAAAGCCAGAGGGCAAATAAAAAGAACCCAAAACCTCATGATTTGGGGGAGGGAGGACTGATTCTCAGTTTTTGAGCACTTGAGGCTGGCATTATTGCATAGGCACTACGGGAAATCCATTTGAGCAAGCTTAACTGTAATATTTTTGTTTTAAAACACATCTCACAGGTTGCCAGGATTTTGAGCTGTCACTCAATGTCAAATTCAGATCAGACACCCTTGTTTGAATAATGAGAGAAAGTGGACTGCTACCAGATGTGTAAGAGTGCAGGGAGATTAAACTGCAGAAGAGTTCTGGAACAAAGGACTATGAAATATATGTCCTACAAAAGGGGGGAGCGTCCCAGAGCCTGGGCTCCAGCCCAAGCCCAAACATCTACACTGCGATTTTATAACCCCCCAGCCCAAGCACCCCCCCAGCCCGAGCCAACTGACATGGGCCAACCACGGGCGTTTTACTGCAGTGTAAACATACCCTGTGTGTTCTAGATGTCACCCACAATAGCAGTATTTAAAAATATGCATTTAAGTGGTTTTACCTTTATTTACTATTAAGAGTTCCCTTATGCACGTTTATAAAATCAGCAAAGCATGACAGCTCCCTGAGGAACAATGTATATAAACCACCCCAGTGATGATGCACTGTTTGTTGTTTGGTCTGGGAGTATGGGGAGTACAGTGCATATTTTTTACCATCACCCTTTTTTAAATTAAATAAGTTTCCAGATGATGCCATCCTGCCATGAATATATTTTTTATGCTAAATGAACAGACATAACATCCCTTTTGTTTGGACAATTGTACGTTCCTGTCCTAAATAACGGGTTGGTGGGGAAGAGAGCTGGTCTCACTCAGAGAAAGAACGAGTTTAATGAGTCATGAAGGTGCACAGTGTGAAATGTTTCCAGTCTAAAGATCACAAACCAGGCCACTAGCTCACACAATACAATTTCCTTTTGTTTAATATCTTCTACACACTGCATCCCAAAACACTTCAGAGTTAGATAATGGGAGGGACAACAAGAGACACAGGCGATGGAGGAAAGGCAGCTTTCAGCTGAGATGTGAAATGAGATGGACATTCAATGAGACAGAGAGGTTATTCTGGATGGCAGGGGTGCAGAAGAGAAGGCTCTTAGCACAATCTCACTACTGCCAGTGTAAGGGCCTCAGAGGAGGCCAGTGCTAGATTGCCCAGGGGAGCAGAGAATGGAGTACAGAAAGAAGGTTCATGAAACAGGCTGGAGCAAGGCCCTGCTGGACAGGTTCCTGAAATGAACCAGGACTGTTACAAGAGTCTGAGAATTTGGGGCTAATGAGGGGTAGTTACCACAGCTATGCCAGTAGCTTATTAATGGGAACAGGGAGATGCTAACCTCTGTCAAAGGCCATCCGCTAGCATTTAGTCAGTGCTGTCAGAAGTGAAAGATTTTTTATTTTGTCCTTCACTGAACATTTACTTTAATCTGCTAACCTGATTGTTATATACATTTTTTAAATGAAAAATACTACTGTGTCGTGGTTATCTAACCAGTTTCAGCCACAGATCTCAAAGAAGGGTAGCAATTATCATCCCAATTTATACCTGGGGAAACTGAGGCACAAGGTGGTGAAGTGACATGTCCAAGGTCACAAAGTAGGTTAGTGACAGCGTCAGGAAAAGTAATTGGGTTTCCTGAGTCTGAATGCAGTTCCCATCCACTGAATCAAGCTGCCTTATGTAACCTATGCATTCCATATCAGAGAACACCTCTCTCCTCCCAAAACACTAAGCTTCTGTTAAAATTGCCCTCAAAGATTACACTCTGTCATCTCCTCATCTACCTTTAGCTTGCTGACAATATCAATATTAAGATATTACAGCAATAGGTGCCTTAGAAATACTCAAGATAGAGTCTGGGCTATCCAATTTTCTTAAGGCAATCAGAAAGGTCTTTTGGCACACTCATGTAACACTTGATATACACGGGATACAAACACACAGCTGTTACTACGCTTCATTTTAAAGATGCATCAGAATCTTGCGATTCGTGATGACCACAAGTGTATTCTGAAACTTTACCCAACTGAGGTGGCTCACTGGCAACCTGCCAGGCTCTGGAGGAGTGGAACTACTTTGCTTAAAGTGTATCAGTTTGCAGCAGCCCTCATCTTTCATACAGAGAACCACCCAGAGACTACAAGGGCCAGTATGCAATGCTTCATCTTTATCAGTGACCCTCCACTTGTAACAAGACAGAGCATTATTCTGTAGTCTTAATATGGAGATGCAGCTCCCAGATACTACGGGTCCCAGCATGCAATGCTCCATTTTGATCTGTGTGACCCTGAGTTATGCTGTGGAGTATTGTCAAATATTTCATACCAGTACGTGCAATGTAGTATGTTTTGCAAAAAACCACTTACATCTAAGCTGCTCACTGCAGCACTTTTCCTTACAGAATAGAAGGATCACTGTTTAGCACATGTGCATTAGCAGGGATCTGCAGCACTTTGCAGAAGCTATTATAGTCTGTGTCTTGTGAATATTTTATTAAGAGGAATATTAGGTTATATAAAAGCAAGGAGGTCAAGCAATGAATAGGTTTGTATCTCGATATCCCCTTGATGAAAGGTACATGATCTAATGGTTAGATCATGAAATTGGGAAACAACGGTTCTCTTCCTGGCTACGCCAAGGAGGCCGAGGCAGGTCACTGTGCCTCTCTGTGTTTCAAGTTGGAGGCGACGATAAATATCCATCTTTGTAAAGTGCTTTGAGATCTATGGACCTGTATGCCAGCAGAGCTCTTGTCCCTTGAGAGGCTGGGATTAAGAGTTGTGCTAGCCAATGGAAAGTAGAGTGACCAGACAGCAAGTGTGAAAAATCGGGACGGGGCTAGGGGGTAATAGGAGCCTATATAAGAAAAAGAACCCAAAAAAATCGGGACTGTCCCTATAAAATCAGGACATCTAGTCACCCTAGCGGAGAAAAGAGAGAAAGGGAAGAGAAGGGAAAGGAATGAGAGGCAGCAGTGAAAATGAATCAGCATTACTTTTAAAAAAACCTATTTCATTCTCAGCTGTTTGTCACATTTTCATTGCTTCCCCTCCTTTCAAGTAAATGTTAGCAGTTTTCTGCTTCAGCTGTAGGGAGTAAGAAGCTGAAGCAGCACCTTTGTTGCTGACGAAGAGCTTGAAAATGCTAAACCAATCAGAACCAGAGGATTAGAGGAGCCAATCAGAGCAGAGATATGTGCACGTTCCCTGTATAGCTGAGAACCAGCCATACAGCGATTATGTAAATTAGGGCCCTTCAGCCAGAGGGCAGGGATTTGCATGAGGGAGGAAAAAACCGTACTGTTATGAATCAGTAACTCAACAGTATCCTGATGCTTTGACTGCCTGAGACAATTCCATTTCAGTACAAGCCTTATTATTTCTTTTATTCATTCTGCCTCCACTCTGTAAATTACCCATATCTCCACTCACTCTAAATGCACTCCAACCCTGTTTTCTTTTCTCATTACAGTTCAATATAAAGCAGTTATAAATAGTGTCATGGCCATCTCAGAATCAGCATTTCAATTCCTTTCTTATCCAATACTGGTTCTACCAAGTGTCTGGGTTTCCTTTTGTCCCCGATGTATTTAAAGGACCGCTCTTTATTTCATTCAACTCTTAGGCTATGCATTTTTATCTCCTTGAATTTGTTTCCACATTATTTAATGGCTACTTTTCCTAAACTGTAAGGCTACTGCTTCTTTTCCTACCACCATCTTCTGAAATGCATTAATTCCCTTTGTTTATACTATTACATTAAAGTTACTTATAAATTGACATCCCCACTGAATTATATATTTTCCTGGGTATACGATTTGTTGTTTCACACAGAGCATAAAACAACAAGTTCTGTTATCACATGAATCTCATCTTCCACATTTAAGATGTTTAGAGAGGTTCTCTTTTGACATGTATTCCTCTCGAGCCCCCTTATAAAACTTGAAATTAGAATCCCTCAACCTCTTACATCAGCAACACACTCTGCAACATGTGCATCCTGCTCATATTTTAGTATTATTTTCTTTATTTACACTGTCCTGACAAGCCTACAGCTGACACTATGCTAGCAGCCATAGGCTGAATCAACACCAAAGAACTGAATCCCTGGTAATTAAGTGGGCAGTGTGCATCATTGTTAAGTACTGACTCATAATGTTTTGATTGTAGTTTTGTAAGATATAAGAGGAATTTTACAGTATTGCCAACTCCCATGATTTTATGGCCAGAATTGTGATATTCAGGGGTTTTCTTAAAGCCCCAACTGTGGGAATCAAAATTATTCTCTAAAACTCTTCGCTTTCATTTTTTAAAAAGTTTCTAACCCTTCTGGTTGCAGAGAAAAGCTTGGAAATGTGAACCCTACAGATTCAAAGCCAAGAGGTAGAGAAAAAGTATCAAAAGTGTATTATTTTTAAAATCTCAATTCTTGAATACTTATGTTTGGCAAACTGTGATCATACTTTGAAGACAATCCAAACAATACATTCTGAGCAGCATCTCTTTTCTGTGATATCTGTAGGCACAGTTTGGGAGATTTTTTTTTTTTTCCAATCTGATCCATGGCTATGGTTTAATGCCTACATGTACAGAGCCTAAGTAAGGGCATTACCAGCCCCACCTTCCTGTTCAGTTAGGTTTCCCTTTATTAGAAAGGAAACCCTCACCCAAATGGTTGATGACCGTAGTGCTTTTCCTCACTTCTGGTAAATGGTACAGTCATATCCTCAGCATTTAAGTATCAAGGAACATTTTAACCAAACATTATAAAACTATTTAGATACATTGGTGGTGTCCAGTCAGTTTAATAACACCCACAAAAAAACCACTAGTATAACAAACAGCACAGTGCAGGATATGTGGCAATTAGCCTATCTGGTGAACAGGGAATATGTTTTTCAAGTGTACCAGAGATCTTTTCATGTTGCTAGCTAACAACACTAAAAGCCATCCCACAGTTTCTGTTTTCCCCAGGGATATGCAGAAACTTGCAAGTATCATCTGTGGCTAATTGTCCCATCTTCAAACCCACCTGGTTCACTATGGGCTACCCTTGGCAACTGCTTGTTTTAGATTATTAGCCGTAATTGCCATTAATATTATATAGTCAGGATCAGAAGACAGGTAAAACAGTAGCTACCAGATTAACATAGTCAAAGAGGTCTTTTCCTCATGAATTATTACAGTACATTAGAGCCTGTAGGATACCGTGGGGAATGGGAAGTAGAGGCAATTATCCAAATTCAAAACTTAATAAATAATTGAGAGTTTAAAGACAGCCTAGTATGTTTAAAAAGAAAAAAAGTTAAATATAAAAGAAATCCAGAAAACTGTGTTCCTTGTGCTTTGAAAACCTTTTGGCGCTCTGTTCTCCCTGCCTTCAGTCACTCAGACCCTGCAACAGAACAAGAAAGCCCCTGCTGTTTAAAGAGACAATAGCTCACCTATCCTCCCCTCATCAAGCCTCACACAAATGTTTGTTTCTTTACTCACAGTACCAGGGATGGCTGTAAAAAAGCTGTCAGTAAGGGCAGCCTGACAGAGTAATCACCTCTTCATGCTGCCCACCAGATATATATGTTCCAAAACACTAATGAGGACTTAATATAAAAACCTAGAAAGCAGCTTGAGATGGGAATTTAAGTTACAATGTGAACTACCCGATCACTTTAAAATCCATCCTAAATGGTCAATCAAGTGGACTGGATTGGTGAAAGGTCTTTATGCAAGAAAAGAGAAATAGGCAAGAAATCTTCCTCTCAGGCTAAAGCCCATTCTCACTAAAAATACCTAGGAGGACTGAGATAAATAGGTAAATTAAAGTAGGGACAAACTCTTCTTTAAGGAAAACTCCTATAGAATTCAATAGAGACTAACTAATAGAGGTGTAATGGGGTTCTAAATAAATGACTAAAAACTTCAAGAGTTTAATAGAGAGGATATCCCAGCTACAGAATTCTATGGATTAACTTAAATACTGTACAGAAAAGAATTTTCTAGGATTTTTCATACAGACTGAACAAGCTGAATGCCTAGATAAAGACTTAGGTTACTATTATTAATTATTATTTAGACTTACAAATGGCAAAATTCTCCTTCCTAGGGAAGCATCTGAGGAAACAGAGAAAAATCAAGCTGGTAGTGCTGAGTAAAACTAGGAGATACTGGCTTTCCAAATTTTCTCAACAGATACTCGGGCTCCTTTCATCTACAGTGGCCATTTCCTTGCTCCCTAAAAGAAGGCTTAGGCACCTCACTTTGTAGCATTATAAGATGCAAGGATGCATCATTTACTTAGCAGCTTCTTTCCCCACCCCACCCTTTTTGCACTATATCGGGGGTGGAAAAGACTGAAGATGTTCAGAATTGCCCTGTCTTCCTTTGATAAGCTATTATTGCCCTCCTGACATCCAATTTATGCCATAACAACCCTTTCTTGCAAACCAGATTAGGATCAAAGGTAGGAAGGCTCATTTCCTATGTAATTCTGTATTTACCTTTAGGATAAACACAGGAGGAGTATCATCATGACCCTGTCTTTGTGCATTATGCTGCACTGATGTTCCGCTGACAAGTTTTCCCATTCAGATCCTCCTTGCTGAGGTTATGGCAATTAGAAAAGGGACTTGATAGACTAATGAGGGGAAATAAAATGAGAATGAACTGATGGGCTTGAATGTAGGAAATGTCAGAGTGCTAACCAGAATAAGAAATGTCCACCATGGCAACTTAATTCTTACAGAGGTTTGGAAAGCTTAATTGCCTTTCAGTAACACCACTTCACATGAGAGTGAATGGTTAACTTTTCTGTCGTACAAATTAGCTGCACTAGCTAATTGCAGGATCTTAACAGAGCTGAGACCAAGGCCCAGAGTAATTCTGATCAAGGCCCAGGCTAGTTCCGCCATGTAGAAACTCAGGAACAGATGGTGATTTCACCTTTTTCCCCACACACACACACATTTTATAAGAACGGCCACACTGGATCAATGGTCCATCTAGCCCAGTATTCTGTCTTCCGACAGCAGCCAATGCTTCCAAAGGAATGAACATAAGAGGGCAATTTTGAGTGATCCATCTTCTGTCATCCAGTCCCAGCTTCTGGCACTTGGAGGTTTAGGGACACCTGGAACACAGGTTTACATCTCTGGCCATCTTGGCTAATAGCTATTGATGGATCTATCCCCCACAAACTTATCTAATTCTTTTTGAACCCAGTTATACTTTTGGCCTTCACAACATCATCTGGTAATGAGTTCCATAGGAATACTGTGTGTTGTGTGAAGTATTTCCTCAGATTTGTTTCAAACCTGCTGCCTAATAATTTAAATCAGTTGATCCCTAGTTCTTGTGTTATGCAAAAAGTAAATAACACTTCCCTATTAACTTTCTCCATACCATTCACAACTTTATAGACCTCTATCATATTCCCCGTTAGCCATCTCTTTTCTAAGATTAATAGTCCTGGTCTTTTTAGTCTCTCCTTACATGGAAGCTGTTCCATACTCCTAATCATATTTGTTGCCCTCCTCTGTAACTTCTTCAATTCTAATTATGGTTGTCAAACAATTAAAAAAAATTAACTGCGATTAATCACGAGATTAAAAAAATAATCACAATGAACCAGTTTTAATTGCACTGTTAAACAAAAGAATACCATTTAAATATTTCTACATTTTCAAATATATTGATTTCAATTGCAACAGAATATAAAGTGTACAGTGCTCACATTTATTACTAATATTTGCACTGTAAAAATGAGAAACAAAAGAAATAGTATTTTTCAATTCATCTCATACAAGTACTGTAGTGCAATCTCTTTATCATGAAAGTGCAACCTCCAAATGTAGATTTTATTCCATAACTTCACTCAAAAACAAAACAATGTAAAACTTCAGCGCCTCCAAGTCCTACTTCTTGTTCAGCCAATCACAAGAGTGTTGTAAGCAAGACACGAGAAGTAATTCTTCAACTCTACCCCACACTGATGAGGCCTCAACTGGAGTAATGTATCGAGTTCTGGGTGTCAGATTTCAGGAATGATGTGGACAAACTGGAGAAAGTCCACAGAAAAGCAACAAAAATTATTAAAGGTCTAGAAAACATGACCTATTAGGAAAGATTGGGAAGAATGGGTTTAGTCTGGAGAAGAGACGACTGAGGAGGGACATGATAACAGTTTTCAAGATTGTTACAAGGAGGAAGGAGAAAAATTGTTCTCATTAACCTTTCAGGATAGGACAAGCAATGGGCTTAAATTGCAGCAAGGGAGGTTTAAGCTGGACATCAGGAAAAACTTCCTGTCAGGTTAGTTAAGCACTAGAACAAATTTCCTAGGAAGGTTGTGGAATCTCCCTCATTGGAGGTTATTAAGAACAGATCAGACAAACGCTTGTCAGGAATGGTCTATTAGGTACTCCTGCCTGGAGTGCAGGGGACTGGACTTGATGACCTCTCGAGGTCCCTTCCAGTTCTACACTTCTAAGATTCCAAGATCTCTTTTTTGAGTGGTAACAGCTAATTTAAACCCCATCATTCTGTATGTACAGCTGAGATTATTTTTTCCCATGTGCATTATCAACACCGAATCTCTTGGTTCAAAGCAAAAACATGTTTTGTTGTAAAAAAAATCAGATTTTCCTAATGGATTTCCTTTGGCATCACAGCCATTTATGTACAAAATGTGTTGAAACATGGTACAAATCTTTATTATCATCCAAACAAAAAGGCTCTTCTCCCATCTCCCACCTCCTCACTGCTGTTCTGAGTCCAAAATGCATGTAAGCGCATATGTGCCTAATGTGATGGGATTCCACATGTCACAAGTCCCTAGGTGTAATAGTGCCCAGCAGCCATACGTGACTTTTTTTAAAGCACAAATCTGCACAGTATTTCAAAAATGCAGCAGAAGCCATGAGAAACACTATCATAGTCAAGTACCAGCCGTGTTAGTCTGGATCTGTAAAAGCAGCAGAGTCCTGTGGCACCTTACAGACTAACAGAAGTTTTGGAGCATGAGCTTCTGTGGGCATCCGACGAAGTGGGTATTCACCCACGAAAGCTCATGCTCCAAAACTTCTGTTAGTCTATAAGATGCCACAGGACTCTTTGCTGCTTTTATCATGGTCAAGAGCATAAGCAAATTACAGAGTCCTGCACAATTTAGCTAATATTGCTGCACAATTTTTGAAAAAGCAGCAATGGAATGAACATCAGTTTGAGAGAAACTGCACTTTCCTAACAAAGGCAAATTCAACTGAGACCATGAGAACAGTCTGAATTCGTAATAATTTACATATACCTGAATCATTTACTCAGCTTACTCTCACTTTAAAAAAAAAAATGTAATGACAATAACCTGGCAATGGAAATGCAGCAATGCGTCTTCTTAAGAGAACATTCAGCAAGACCAGTAACATGGATGGTCAATTCTATGTAATGAGGAAACACAAAATAGCATCTGTTGCACTGGTGAAGGTTAACTAAAATTCAGAAAGAAAATTACTAGCTTTGAGTATGGCCAATCTGCTAACAGACTAAAGAGCAGCCATAACATTTACACTCATAACACACAAAAAGCACATGTGCACGCAAACAGGCACTTGCAAAAGAAATTACCTAATCTGAGCACTGCTTAATTCCAGGAGTTTCTATCAGGAGAATAGAGTATGTTAATCCACTTTAAAAAGACATCTGGCAAATTTCTTCTAATGCTTCTGAAATGTGAGGTCCCAGGCTAATTGTAATTTGTATGGCACAAAACCAGCACTACGCCCTGTTTGAAATCCCCACTACAGCATTAGCCAATATTCTCATGAGCTACTAGCTCCAAGATCATTTTGAGATCATTCATTGCATTCTATAAATGGCATTCAACCCAAACTCTTAAGAAAGCTTACGCAGAAATGAACCTATAGAAATTTGCCAGGGATCTGTACCGGTAGGGTTGCCAACACTGTATTTAAAAAAAATATGGATAGACCTCAGATGTCCCCTATCTTGACCTGAACCTCTGGGGGCAAGTCCCTTCCATTTAGGGTGACCAGACAGCATGTGTGAAAAATTGGGACAGGGGGTGGGGGGTAATAGGAGCCTATATAAGAAAAAGACCCAAAAATTGGGACTGTCCCTATAAAATCAGGACATCTGGTCACCCTACTTCCATTCCCCCTGGGATTCCGGCCCGATGTCCACCACTCTCTGCGCCCGCCAGCAGCAGGGCTCAGTGTGCAGCTCCCACACGGGGACAGGCAACTGCTGTGCCCCACAGACAGGCTCCCCAGCAGCCAGCTCTATCCCCTGTCTGTTGGGATTCATCTGCGGTGGCAGGCCAGGGAGCAGTGTCAGCATCACACCAGCATGGGTGAATGTGGGGAGCCGGCTGGCAGCTGAGCAGAGAGGCAGCAGGTCCGAGCTGCACTGAGCTGCTCCACCTCCTACCACTACTGCCACGAGGCTGTGGCCTAGCTGGCTCAGTTCCTCCTCCCTGCCCAGCAGCCCCAGGTCACATGGGGGAAGAGCCACAACCGGTGGGGGATGGGGCACTTTTGTTTGGGGGTTGGAGCGGGGGCTCCTGCTATCTCCACTGGGGACGCACGGGCTGAGGGAGGCGAGTCACCAAACAGCGTGCAAGAGCCTGAATCCAGGCCGCAGCCTCATAGTCTGGCAGGGGGAACAGGCGGGGCTGGGATGGGGAAGGTGATGGGCCCTGAAAATTTGGTATTGATCATCCCGGCCCTTATGTGTGAACAGCCCCAGCCCCACAGCACTGGGCGATCTTATCCCTGTGACCCATCACAGCCCCAGCCAGCAAACACACGCCAGCCTCTCTCCTAGTAGCAGAAACTGTACAAGCAGGGTTGGTTACTGAACCCCTGTGCCAGACAGCACCCCTTCCTGACCCTGGTCCTTCAGCACAGCTCCGGGGCACACAGCCCTGTCCTCTTACCCAGCCAGCCAGAACCTGAACTGGGAAAGCAGACAGGGCCACTCTCAAGGGCTGGAGTCAGCAGGGGGCTCCATCCAGCCGGGGACCAATACTCAAGGGTGCATCTTCCCACTCCTCTCCCAACCCTGGGCCCTTGAGCGCGGCCCCATCTGCTTTCCCTGTGCAGCACTGAAGGGCCCGGGGTTGGGAGGAGAGTAGAAAGATGCTCCTGTGAGTACTGGCCCCCTGCTATTGAAATATGGGATAAAAGGTATCCCTTTCTGATTTAGTACAGGACAGGCAATTTTCTATTTAAATAAGGGAGGTCCTTTGTAATACAGGACTGTTGGCAACCATGTGTGTTGGTTAGTGGCTGTGGCTAAGAGTATTATTTTCCATCTGCACCTAGTAATGAGTGCACAAACTGCTCTCCAATGCAAACTTTGCCACAATTATATACATATATATATATATACACACACACACACACACACACACACACTGTTGTCATCTTGAGATCAGACTACTGTAATGTACTCTACATGGTGCTATAGCCTGGGACCATTCAGAAATTGAAGCTAGTCTAGCATTGACTAATGAGGGGCTCACTTATTAGGTAGAGGTGCACATTAGACCAGTGCTTCCACTAAGCTATGGAACTCAAGGTTTTAATCTGCAAAGTCCCAAATTGTTCTAGGACTGATCTGAGAGGCTGCCTCCCTCTCCATGACATGTTGCCACAGTGGAGACCCCCTGCTTCTGACAAATGAGAGGGAACTGAGGGCAGAGCATTCTCTGTGAAGGGTTCTTGACTTGACTGACTCACTGCACCCTTGGTCAATCACAGCCTAGATCCATTAGCCTGATGGGCATGCAACAAAGCCACTATTTTCTCTCTTTTCTTAGGCTGTTGAGAAAGGGAGTGGCTGAAGATTGGAGATGATCAGATTTATGGGCAGTCCTTTTGTATTATTGCTGTATTTAAATTTATGAGAAAGGAAACCAGAGCATAGGATGCACACCTATAAACATTTTTATAAATTCTAATTGTTAAAATGATACTGCCAATTAAGAAATAGGGACATTCCCAAACATACAAAAAAAAATCTATCTGTAACTGTACAAAGTTAATAGATTTTAAGGCCAGAGAGGTCCATTACGATCATCTAGTCTGAACTCCTGCATAACACATGCCATAGAATTTCACTCAATGATCCCTGCATTAAGTCCACAACTTCTTCCAGAGTTAGAGCACATCTTTTAGAAAGACATCCAATCTTGTTTTAAAGGCTTCTTTCCCACCAATACAATCACCAGAAATAGAGGCAATCACTAGCTAAGGAAACATTAACATCCAAATGACTCTCTCACTATCATTCTTCACAAGCACACAACAATCTATATCCACATTCCCATCCTATATGCCTGCCCAACATATTCCCTTCCAACACAAAAAACAATCCACACATCCAGTTATTCAAATTCAAAAAGGCACAATCTCCAACTGCAGTTTTTTCCTTTAAAAGCCTACAATATTAAGACATTATCAAAATACAATCTCCAGCTCTGAAATCTCTTCATCTTCTTCAATCTTCTACACAAAGTGTTTACCATACTACTTATCTTTTAATACATTCTCTATAAACAAACATCAACTTTACTTTTCTACACAAAAAGAATAATTTACTTCCTATTCAAAACATCCCCCACTATTTCTCTCTCTCTTATCTGTTATCTGTGGTTTAAAATAGACATTTCTCAAGGTTAAATATATTTCTTGAAATTTGAGTACTCCAAGGTCAGATTTTAGGTTGGTTGTTTGAGTCTGAGTAATTGGATGTGAGGGTTATGAATCGGTTTGCATAAGAAGGGGGTGGCTGTAGATTTGTTTCAGAAAGAGTAAGGGATGTGCTGTGGCAGTGTGTAGGGCAGGAATATTGATGTTCTCTGTGCTCATAAAGATAGGTAATATGTGGGTGATTTAGATACTAATGTAGTGTTAACTAGCGATTTTCTAGATTGTTAGTGATGGTGCTAATGGGAAATGCTCTTAAGCAACCGTACCTAAGGGCTACTCTACACTGGCCACGTTAAAGCGCTGCCGCAGCAGCGCTTTAACATGGCTCATGTGGTTGTGGAGCCCTCTCCCAGCGCTCTTAAAAAAAAAAAAACCCACACACCTCCACGAGGGGCACGGCTCCCAGCACGGGTGCATTGTCTATACTGGCACTGACAATGCCGAAACTTGCAGCGCTCAGGTGAGGTGTTTTTTCACCCCGAGTGAGAAAGTTGCAGCACTGTAAAGTGCCAGTGTCAACAAGCCCTAAGTTTGTTGGTGGGAGAGGGGAAAATATGTGTACACTATATGTATTATACGAATTGAACCAAAAACATCCTTTTACAAATGCAGTTATCCTTGTTAGCTTTCTTACAATAGGTTACAATCATTGTACACAATCCAATATACAAATATTAAAAATGACAAGCCTGGCTGTAGAATTGTATCTAATTGTAACTCAAGCTGATTGAATATAAGATGGTTGTAGACTTTTCTTCATTTTTAGTGAATGACGTTACTGTACAACAAATAAACCCATTGTGCACCCTCCCCCTGAAAAAACACTATAAAAATGTAACGTAATATTATGCCACTTGGCAATGTAGCAGGATTTATTGTCCATAAAAGAAACTAAAGGCTATACCAGATGCTTTTCCCTACAGGCTCAAAGAGGTTGAGAAACACAGAGGAGGCTTTTGTTATTTTTACTGTTTCCATGTTGGTTCTCAAGAGTTTGACACACTTTGGGAGGAAGAGACTATTATGTTAGTTCCTCATGGACTTAACTAACTTACACCGGAATTTAAAATATTCTATTCACCAGCCAAACCGAAGCAGTGGTGCCATTACTGATAATAGTATAACCCATCATTATATAGCAAGATACACAGGAGGTGGCAAGCACTAGCAAGCTGCTGCTGCAGAGATCTTCCATTGGGAGCCCTCGTGTTGACTCCTGTTCTTACAAGGAAAGTAGGATTATAAGTGGAAATCTAGAGATTCCACTCATGCACTTGTATGTGGAAGAGGTATAATACTGTGGTGGAGAGGAGGCACCACTTTTTCCATTGCATGCAGATAAAAAAAAAAACAAAAAAACAAAAAAAAAAACACCACAGATTCCCATGGAGGATGAGGAAAAAGACAGCGGCTCCTCTCATAACAAGCACAGTGGGGATACAATAGAGAACAAGACCAGGATGGTGGCGTATCTCATCTGCCCCATCAAAGACAGCAGCTAATAAAAGATAGCCAGTTTCCCTTATACAGACAGAGCCCTGGATTCAGCAGGATCTATGCACTGGACAGACTACGGTACTTTATCCCTCTTGACTGGCCTGGCCTTGCCTTTCTTCCACAGGATAAAGATGTTTGTTATGAACTGAGTTCAAATAAGATCAAAATCAAAGGATGGTATTTGAGGTGAATAGTAATGAGATCTGATCTATTTTCTGTGCCAGCAATATCAAAATAAACCAGAAGATATATTTTCTAGAGGGACTATTTCCCTCTAGAAACACCCACAGACTACCACCAGAGAAAGATGTCCTGGAGCAAGAAAGTCTACATACATGGAAGTGCATGTACTCTTCTGCTGATAGCATGATACAGAGCTATCACATGTTACCTAACAGGGTGAAAAATTAAGCATGCCACTAAAACAGATATAAAGCTTCACCATTCCTCAAATCTTAAAAGTTATAACATGAAAGACAAACGAGAGGAAAAATACACTAGAGCAAAAGTTCTCCATTATCTTAGAGGAGTTTTTTGCGTTTTTTTTTTTTAAATAAAAACATGTCTGTTGGGCAGATCAGTCTCTTAAAGATGATGCATTACACAGCCCCATTAGACATGCATTGGACTGTTAAAGAGGCATGTTCAAGTGAAGTTCTGCACTAAAACGTGACCATAACAACATCTTTCCTCTAGGCCTGCTCCCCATGTATATTCAGAGTCCTATCTACTGAACTGCTGGTTCTTATTCCTGTTTGCCCTGCAGAATCAATGCAGTGCAGAGAAGGGGAGCAGGAATCTACTCCTTCCTGTGCATCACAAAGGAAAGCATTTACTAAATCCAAAATCAGTTACATCTGTATATATCCACTGATGAGAAGAAGACGGCAGAGGTATTATTCAGGACGTAATTCAAACACAATGCAGTAGCACAGATGTCATTTGAAGATGCAAATTCGCTTGAATTTGCAGGGCTGGCAGTTTACAGAGGGGAGGGGGAAAAACCTAAACCATAAAATATAATTTTCCTTGTCAGTTGATATTAACCTTTGGTAATCAAGAGACCAATATAAAGGACTATCATAGCATTTTTACAAAAGTACTCCAAAGTCAATCCTTGTTCAAACTGAGTCCATGAACCAGCAGTGCTTGGTGAGAACATTTCTGTGCCCAAAAATTATTCATAGCACTGTGGTTTGCTTGTAAGTGAAAATGAGCGTGGGGGTGGCTGGGGAAAGTGAGGGGGGAGGGGATTCTATGTTGATATCTGTGCCCATTACAAGGCAGCTGTTTCAGTTGGCCTGATTTTTCTGAGGTGCTGAAACACCTGCAATTGCAGGCCCCCAGTGGGAGTTGTGGGAATCAGAACCTCTGAAAGTCACATTGGGTGGTTTTAGGGTATGAGCTCTGCTGGGACAGAACAGGCGACATGCACAGCTGCCAAGCACCGGGCAGCTCCATGTGTGACATTTTTCAACAGCGAGAATTAAATCACCAATTTCCCCTTCAAGGGTCTCCTCCAAGCAACAGGAGCAGGTGTAAGGGAGACAGGAGTCAGGAGTCTAATCCCCACACACCTCAAAAAGGGGAGGGGTTGGAGGGAGCCTTGGGCAGACAGGAGTGGTTGGGGGAAGGGCTAACAGGGACTGGGTATTAAGTGGAGGGGACAGGGCCAATCAGCTGGGAGGTGCTGCTGGGGGAAGACCCTGAAAGAAGGATTAGCTGGACAAGGGGAGTCTGGAGGGCTTTTGAGGTGATAGGAGAGCCTAACACATCCTGAGAAGGAGTAGAGCCCCAGGAGTTGGGGGGTAGTGGGGTAATCCTTTCAGTCTCTCTCTGTCAGACCCCTATTTCCCCCTTTCTGTTCCCCGCACCTCATTTGCAGCTGCCACATCCTCCTCCTCCCTGGGGCGCCACACTGGCCCAGTGCCAGCAAGGGGAGCAGAGAGACCAGAGGCAGGCGTAATGGAGATGGGAGATGAAAGACATATTTGCAGCCCTGGATATGGGGCAAGTCATATAGCCTCTCCCCTGTGTCGCTGATTGAATAAGCCTAACCCCTGTGTCATTTCCCTCAGTTGTCTTCTGGGAAATGACTGTGGAATACTAACTTTTTTGGGCATTCTGCAGGATCTGTTGTCAGATATCCCCGCAACAGCGTAAAGGGGAGAGGGTTCAGAAGCAGAAGCCCAACAGGTCTCAGATGCACAAAAGGACAAAATGTATCATTTATCAAGAGACCATAACAGGACATGGGAAGCGGGGGCAGAGGGCACAGAGCTGCTTCAGAATCAGCCTCCCCCCAGCTAGGCAGCTCCATTTATAAACCTCAGAGAGCTGCAGCCTACAATGTTTTGCCAATTCCAAAAGCACTCAAAGATCATGAGTTAGACCACAAAATATTATATGATTTTTAAGCTAAATGTTTTCAAAATAATAAATGCTATGTCTTTAGGGATCATGATATCATGCTTTCCTTTACATCCATGAGGGCTAGAAACTTGTTTTTAAACAAATGCTGAGATGCTCTCAATTGTCTGATAACCAGATCTGAGGCTTTAAAGAAAGGCATTACATATCATGACACTCACGATAAAATTGCTAGAGTTAGATATGTTCCTAAGAGATTCTGTAACTGATAAAGATGCCAACAAGTTTTTTTGCACCAGGTGAAGGAACATCATGTTGATCCCTTATGCCAAGGTGGATAATGGATGAAAAGCTTCCCTTTTCAAGGCCTACAAATTTTTCTCTTCTGCAAATAGTATGTACTATTCCTCAAATATAAATCTGTGTGTGACTATTCAGCTGCAGACCTTTGCTTATCAGAACTCCAGATAATCCTAGACGATTCAAGAAAAGAGAGTGAGAGAAAGGACAGAGGTACACCAGCAACCATCACTACAACAGTCAAGATGCAGATTCCTTGCTTCCGGTCACGATGGTAGATGAATCCCAACTCTGACAATATAATTTTTAAAGCAGTCAGCAAAAGGGAACATGTTTGCCTACATACTTCCCGACTATACACCACCTTCACCAAAAATACATAGTGTTTCCAGGTTAACCCAATAAAAACTCTCCTGAGGCCATTTTTCAGTTTGTTTGGGGTTTTTTTGTTTTGTTTTTTTTAACAAGCACTGAAAATAATCTGTTTAAACTGTTCTGAACTTTCCTTTTTTCAGTTTTTCCATTGGATTATGTCCTCAGATTTGTTGCTGAGAAGGTAAATTATATATCTAGAAATGGAGGGAATGCCATTTTGAAGTGTACAGTTAAGAGTGCCTTATCTGAACTGAAAATTGTAACAGCAAAATTTGGACTAAAGTGCCGTGGAACTTTATTTTTAATTGTAACCAGTAAAAAGTGAAATATACAACTTTAAAACAAGTCGTACTTTGTATAAAATATACAATGATTCTAAAAAAAAAAACAAAAAAAACCACAAACACAGAGAATAAATATATCCCATGCGCAGCATGCTATAAAATCCAACAAACCTGTCCCAATCTAAAGGTTTCCATGCAGCACCTCAACCTTACATTTGATCATGGAGTTTACTGACTTTGTCTTCTGAAACAAACTGGTTCAAACTTCAAATTTAAGATTACATGAAACAAATAAAGCAAACCTTAATAACCACTAAAAAGGTAAGTCTAATCTCCCTCCTTGACTATTTAAGTGTAGAATAGTGCAATTTTAAAAAAGTAGAAAGTGAAGGTAATTTATAATCTAAATTTTTATTTTAAAAAGCATTGTAAAAACTAAGCATAGTGAGAAAAAAATAATTACTGGAAAGGAAAGTTATATTATAAGCAATGAATTGGGGACTAGTAGTCCTGTAATTAAAATGACAGTCCCATTCCAAAAATGACTTCACTAAGAACTGAAGTGTTTTAAGCACCATCTAGTGGTGAAACAAACATATAGGCTATTCTGCAGACAAAGACTTTTTTTTTTTTTTAAATGAGCTAACTAATACAGGAATTGCATGTCACGAGGACTGAACACAAAGTTAAAACAAAGAGCACATTCAAGAAGAGACCTTCTGGTCAGCTTTACAACACTTAGGTTTTGTAAAAATAAACCTTCAGAAAACTGAACAAAGTAAAAGGTTCCATTTTTTTATTTCAACGATAAGATTTTCTAACAAACAAGAACACTTTTGCAGCACAAACCCTGCAGCATCAAGCTACTGAACGAGAACAGGGAAGTGAGACTGACTAGAAACAAAAATCAAAGAGCTTGTCTATTTTCATAACTGATGCTGAAAGAAAAGCAAACATTAACACAAAAGTATAAATGCTAGCAAAATTAAACTGGATTTTTAAAATTCACTTTGAATGACCTAAGCAGCTATATATAAACATAAGTCTGAAATTTCTCCTCCTACCTATGTATGAATTTTATCCAGCGTTAAGTGTTCCTTTCAACTAGCATGCAAAATGGGGAAAGCTCTGAGGGAAGCCTTTGACGAGCTTTAAATCCCTCACCAACAAATAGAATGAAAGCTGAACACAAGCAGTGCACAATGGTTGAGCAAAGAGAGTGCTAAAAGGTAAGGTCACTCAACAGAGACCACAAATGGGAAGAAAAAGCAAAAATTGCAAGAGCTGAAGAGCAGGATTTGCTATCAAAAGGACTAAGACTGGAAGACAGAGGGTTAGGCCAGGTCTACACTACAAAGCTACATCAGTATAACTATGACGTTCAGGGGTGTGAAAAATCCACGTAGTTATACGGACCTAACTCTCCTGTGTAGACAGTGTTATGTCAATGGAGAGATTCTCCAACTGACATAGTTATCCCCCCTTGGGAAGCTCTCCCCTCAGCATAGGAACATCTTCACTGAAGCACTACAGCGGGGCAGCAGCGTTTTAAGTGTAGACCTGCCCTTCAATGATTCGAGAATAAACTTTCACCTCTGAATCACTAATTCAAATGCAGCCATGGTTGCTACTGACTAGGGCTCTGATCCTGCACAGACTAAGGGCATGGCTACACTTGCAGATGTAGAGGATTGAGAGTTAAACCAGCCCTCAGAGAGAGAGTAGGGAAAGCGCTGCAGTGTGTCCACACTATCAGATTCAAGAGAACTGGCCTGGCCACATTAGCAGCTCTTGCAACACCACAGAGAGCAGTGCATTGTGGTAGCTATCCCAGCATGCAAGTGGCTGCAACATGCTTTTCAAGTTGGGGGGGTGGAGCGTGACAGGGAGTGTGTTGTGTATATGTGGGGGAGAGAGAGTGGGGTTTTGGGGGGGGCTAAGAGCATGTCAGCATGCTGTCTTGTAAGTTCAGACAGCAGCAGACCCCCCCTCCCTGCCCCACCTCTCTCTCTCTCTCTCTCTCACACACACACACACACACACACAGAGAGCAGCATTCCACACTAATGGTTTGCTTTGTCCCAGAGCAGATAAGCATGCAGGCTGTCAGAAACGGAGCTTTGAAAGGGCATATCCTCATTCCTGCAGTCGATTCCAACCTTTTTTAATATTCCTTCCAAAATTTTTAGCATTAATTCTCAGTATTCTTAGCAACAGTACAAAACTTTTGAAAAACTTCCCTGGTGTACACAGGACCTTACAGTGTGATCATGTCTTTTGCTATGACTGGGCCCAATGACTAGAACAGCCACTTGACTTCAGGGGATTATGGGATGTTTCCGGAGGCCAATCGCAGCACAGTAATGCAACACCTTGTTCACACTGACGCTGGGGCATTTCAGCTGAGGCACAGCAAGTGTTATGCTTCTTGTGGATTACCAGGAGTGCTCCAGTTGCAGAATCCAGGTGCTCTAAGTGCCTTTCCAGTGTGGATGCGTCATGAGTTAGGGTGCCTGGGGCTGCTTTAATGCATTCCAACTTGCAAGTGTAGCCAAGCCCTTAGACACATACTTAACATTACGCACTGTACATAGTCCCACTGAGGTCAATGGAACTACTCGGAGTGTATAAAATTAAGCACAAGTTTAAGTCTTAGCAGAATGTGGGTCTAAAATTACTATCACTACCAGCTGGTTTGGTCATGTCAAAAGAGCTGGTTAGCAGCCTCAGCAGAGGGGGGCCAAGATTCAGTGGGAATGACCTTCTTGCCCCTAGAGATGGTTTCTCTCCAGGGCAGGACTGGATCTCATAGGTGAGGCTGGGCAGACAAAAGCTTATACAACAAACTGGATTGCAGACACCACAGGCATCTGTAAGGATTGAACCTATGAACTTCAGTGTCACAAAATAGGTGCCTCTCCCACTTGAACTGAAGGAAAACACCCTCAACTATGTGCAAGTATCAAGCTATTCTAGTCATTGGGCCAGCCATAGCAAAAGACATGATCATACAAAAAGGTCCTGTGTACACAGGGGAAGTTTTTCTAAAGTTTTGTATTGTTGCTAACATCAGTTCAGCTCCATTTGTGCTAGTAACACTGTGAACCCTGGAGTAAACTGCCCTCCATGTGCTGATGACATTGCTTAAAATGGTCTTTAAATCTGCTCTATACAATGTTACGTGACAGTATTTGAAATGATGATGGGAGCCACCAACCTATCTACACCATGGCTTCCAGCACCAGTAATACAATGGAGCTGAAACAGTGTTAGCACTGGTGGGAAATTTTTAGAGCTGGTCTACAGTTTTTGTACTCATTTAACTACATCGGTTTAGAAACAGATATAGTTAAATTGGGACTTCCTTAACTCCCAATATGGATGCAATTATCTATATAAGAAGATTCCAGGAATATCATGCTGAAACCTAAAATGTCTGTACAGTCAGCGTGATGCAATGGAAATAGCTACAAGACTGAACGCTTTTTGTTCAGAATATCACCAGATTCAATCATCACTGGGATTTGCAGCCTATTACCATCCAATGTTTAAGTTCTCAGCCATTCTGACATTATGAATTACACCTGCGTGGTGTGCAGCTACAGCAAAGTATGTATCTGTGCCATGCCAAGAGCTGAGACCATTGTGATATTAGAAATATTCCAACCAATCATCACTCTTACGCTACAGCTAATTTGCATACAACAGTTTCATTGGCTGCATGGGGGAGACTGCACAGCAGGTGGAATACTTGGCCCAAATGCCACATCCACGTGCACAACTGCCAACGACACCAATCAACTGCCCTAGACCAGCAGATCTCAAACTTCATTGCACTGCGACCCCTTTTTAACAGCAAAAATTACTACACAACCGCAGGAGCCCGGGCAGTGGGGCTCAGGCTTCGACGTCAGCCTCGGGTGCCTTCATGCCTAACGCCAGCCCTGGCAACCCCATTAAAACACAACCCAGTTTAAGAATCCCATCCTAGACACAATTCAACACAACTAGCATGCACAATAAACATATACAGCCCTTTACCACATCATACACCCCCCTCATTTGCCACTCCCATAAATCAACATAACCCTCCCAGCACAACACAACCAGCACACACCCCTCATTCGCTATCCGCACAAATCAACACAATTCTTCTAGCACAACACAACCCACACACAGCAGCACAACCAGCATACATGTTAATCCCAAACACACACAGCCCCTCATGGCAGCACAGACCTCTTATTCGCCATCAACAAATCAACACAACTCTCTCAGCACAATATACACATTTGCTCTCCTCAGCTCATACTTACCATGAAAGCATAAATTAGAACAGCAAAGCTGTGGGTCTTGTCACCAGTACTGGTATAAAGGTATTTCCATTATGGAAATAAGTTTATATCTGTATGGAATCAAGCTTTTAGATCATTTCCTTGGTGTAGATGGCCCCTCAGTCTGTTTATTACATTTGCAATGCCACTATCTGCATTGTACTTGCTCTACGAGAATGATCATTACTGGTAAAACTGCCATTTAGAGAACAGTATCAAGTGGCCTTCCACAGGGCTCAGTACTAGGACCCACACTTAAAGTCTAATCCAGATTAAATACAATATGTTAACCATGAGCAGATTTGCTAATATCAAACGCTGAAGAGTAGCAGTCATGCAGTTGAACCAGTCCAAATTGTTGCTTGGAATGCAGCAACTCTGAGATAGGATTTGGCTTCAAGTTACTCCCATGACTCTCAGTTACACATACGAAACAGTCACACATGTTATGCAGCTACTTTTGTTCAATAGTCGTGAAATTATCTGTGAAATCTGTCAAATTAAAATCAAGGCAACTTCTGTTCACATCATTATTGACAATAGCACAAAACCCGGAGTAAATAGCCCAGAGCCTTAAAGGCACATCTAAATATTTACTAGAATAAAAGATAAAATACAGTTTGCAAAAGGGGAAGTGACTGACTGATGCATATGACTGGGGTCCCCTTGGATATTCCCAATGGATTTATCAGGGTCCTCAAAGGATTTAAACTGGGACCTGTGCTGTTCAGCATATTCATAAGTGATCTGGAAAAGGGGGTGAACAGTGAGGTGGCAAAATTTGCAGATGATATAAAATTACTCAAAATAGTTAAATCCAAAGCTAACTGCAAAGAAATACAAATGGATCTCATCACTAAACTTGGTGACTGGACAATAAAATGGCAGATGAAATTCAGTGTTGGTAAGTGCAAAGTAATGCATATTGTAAAAAATAGTATCAACTATACATACAAAATGATGGGTCTAAATTAGCTGTTACCTCTCAAGAAAGATCCTGGAGTCACCACAGCTAATCCTCTGAAAAATATGCAGCGGTATTCAGAAAAGCTAAGAGAATGTTAGGAACCATTAGGAAAATATATAGAAGGAAAAGCTATATAAATGTATGGAACATCCAGACCTTGAACACTGTGTTCAGTTCTGGCCACCCATCTCAAAAAAGATATATCAGAATAGGAAAAAATACAGGGAAGGGCAGGAAATAATATCATGGATATGGAACAGCTTCCATGTGAGGAGAAATTAAAAAACTGGGACTGCTGAGCTTAGAAAAGAGATGAGTAAGGCGGGGGGGAGGGGGAGAGAGGAGCAGAATTCAACAGAGATATATAAAATAATGAATAATATGGAGAAAGTCAATCGGGAAGTGTTATTTACCCCTTATCATAACGCAAGAACTAGCTGTCAACTGATTAAACAGGCAGATGACTTAAAACAAACATAAGAAAGTACTTCTTCACACTCAATACTTCTTCACAGTCAACCTGTGGAACTTGTTGCCAGGGGATGTTGTGAAGGCCAAAAGTATAACTGGGTTCAAAAATGATTTAAATAAATTGATGGAGGATAGGTCCACCAACAGCTATTAGACAAGATGGACAGTGACACAAGCTCATGCTACGGATATCCCTAAATCTAACTGCCAGAAGTTGAGACTAGTTGACAGGAGATGGATCACTCAAAATTGCCCTGTTCTGTTCATTCCCTCTAAAGCACCTGGCACAGGCCAATGTCAGAAGATAGGATACTTGCCTAGATGGACCACAGGCTTGACCCATTCTTATGTATATTCTTATGCCATGCTACATCACATTCATGGTCCATCTACTCCAACATTGTGTCTGACTGTGGCCAGCACTAGATGCTGCAGAAGAAGATGCAAGAACTCCATAGTAGGCAGATGGGGCACAAACTGATGCTCAGAATGGTCTCATCTTATTCCCTAATAGATAGACATTGGCTTAAAACCTGAAAACACGAGATTTAATATTCCTTCCAAACTTTTTAGCATTAAATCTCAGTATTCCTGATATCCATAAATGTGTAATCCCTCCTTGAATCTTGCTAATTCTTGGCCTCAACAACATTGTGACAATGAGTTCCAAAGTCTAATTACCCATTGTGTGAGAAACCATTTCCTTTGATCAGTTTGCAATTTTCCACCTGTCAATTTCATTCAATGTCCCCTTTTTCTTGCATTCTGAGACACAGAGAACAGCTCTCCTTTTACATAATGGAAAATAATTAGAATTGAAAGGTAAGAGTCACATGAACTTACTATACATTTTTTATAATTCCAAGTATTTAAGTCAAATTTTAAAGAAAGGAGTTCTCATGCTAGAATCTTTAGCAAGTTAACGATGCTGTAGGCGAAAAACTGTAGTAAGGCAAGTTAAATGCCAAACCAATGCTGTTTTGAAATTGGTGTATATAAAATTTTCAATGTCTACATCTGGGCATAAGTGAATGCATAATATAAATAATAGTATCTACCTCTTATATAGCACTTTTCATCAGTAAATTTCAAGGTACTTTACAAAGGAGGTCATCATCATTATTCCAATTTTATAGATGGGGAAACTGAGGCACAGAGAGGGGAAGTGACTTGCACAAAATCACCCAGCAGACCAGTGACAGATATGGGAATAGAACCCATGTCTCCTGAGTCCCAGTTCAGTGCTTCTGACTGAGACCAAAATAAATATGCAAATAAAAAGATCTTAAAGTCATATGGCTATTTTTCATATTTCAACCCATAAAAATTAGAAAACCCCCAGAAAGAATTTGCATATCCATATTTCTCTCTCTCTGTATCCTGCTACTACCCTCTCTTTCATCTAATGGTTTATCAGCCTACTTTGATACATTTCAAGTTGGGACACCTTCAGCTGCTCTAACAAACAAGAGTTTGTTTTACTTTGGCTGGATTCCCCAAAACTCGACCCCAGATCCACTGGCTGTAAATGGCTGGTACTAGCCAACTCTAAACCACTGTCCCTGAACAAATAACTATTGTAAAAATAACTTAAAGAGTTTAGTCTATGCATTGTTCTGGGTTGCTATCAAAGGAAACACTCATACAAAAATATAAAAGCAGGAAACATAGCATAAATTGATGCTTTTGGCACTGACTCTTTGCCTGCTGGAGTCCTCGTAGATGGTGAATCGTACCAATAAGTAGAAGATGCACTGTCTACTGTTTTAAAAAGAAAATGAAGACTGGAGCAGCAACTACTTATGATTTGTGACAAATCTTGCAGAGAAGGTCATTGTTGCCCCCAGGATTTTATTTTAATTTTAAGAGGTGGTCAGATACAAATGTCACTGATTGCAAAAGGTAATACATGGAGCTAGGAATCTTCCCTTTTGGAAGTAACAGTATTATAAACACATACACAGAGTCATATACAGTATTTCTCTACAAACACCTCTCTCCTTTTAAAATCAGTTGGCAGGGGTAAACTCATTAATTTCATGGAAAGTTACCATGAAGTTATGGTTGCCGACACATTTTCCACTGAGAATCATGGAACATCAATATTATGACCACCATTGTGGTCTCCTTACACTGTCCTGTGAGGACCAGATCTGCATGCAATATTCCAGATGTGGCTGCATGAGAAACACAAAGGGGCAGTATGACCACCTCTCTCGTTCTGCATGAGATCTCTCTACCAATGCGGGTGGGAGAGAGAAAAAAAAAATTTGAAAGTGACATTAAAACTTCCATCAAACAAACAGAACTCATAACCACAAAAGACACAGGAAATAACATGTTAAATATTAGATTATTTAAACACAGATCACGTGTTAAATTTACATCACATCATGTACATTCATTCATTAATGCCAATTACTGAACAAAATACAATCATCATGCAGCCTTAACTCTGACTTTGTCCTGCCAATTTTTATAGACTGTAATATGTCTAAGCAATATATGACAAGAGGAGAAACCTGTACAGGTTTAAAAGCAGCATATAGAATTGTTTTTAAATTTTAATTTTTAAATCCATAAACATTAACACAATGTTGACTGAAAAGAATTCATGGAGACATTTATGAAATAAAATAATGGTTGCAATTAACTTTTATAAAACATACATTTTTGAAAACCAAATACATTAGAAAAATTAATTTTTAAACAATATTATATGCTTCAATGAATATAGAAACTAACAGGACAAAATGGGAGTTAAGGCTGCATGTTGTGATGTATGTATTTTCTTCAGTAATTAGTATTAATGTGTTAATTATTTTCAGTAGCATCACATTATGAGAGCTCTTTATTTCATTTGGTATCCAGTAGCATCCCTGAGGTCTTCCTCAGAATCACTGCTTCTGTGACTGCCACCCAGCAACTTGTACCTGTGCTGTTTATTTCCACTCTAGATTCATCAGCACTGAAATGCACCGCATTTCATATACCCATGACTCATTCTCTCCATGTCACTTTGAACTATGTGTTTGCAGCTCCCCTCACTTCTGGCACCATGGGCAAATTTAATCAAAGTTGATTCTACATCTTCCTCTAGGAAGACTCAAAGTTGTTGTTTTTACTCTAACAAATACTTCCCCTTGTGTTGCCCCAATTGATATTACTTACACTGTTTGCTGTTCAAACTCTTTCTGATCAACGCGAAGGCATGTTTTATCAGGTTGGTGTTTTTCCCAATTTCATTTTAAGTCTACTGTTTGGTACCGTGTCTAAAATCCAAATCACTATTATCCATAATAACGGCCATCAACCCAACCAGTAATTACATCAGAGAAGGATTCAAGATGTGCTTGACATAACCCATTTGTAATAGGTAGGAGCTTCCCGTTCAAGTGACTGTTGGACACACTGCTCCATTGGCCTCTGGGAAAGGATGGTGGGGGTGAATTAAATGGATTATAATAGGTTTTCTACTTCTAGTCTCTATGATTCTATATGATCACAGTGCACTTATTCAACACTTTCCCTCCCAATTGTCAGAAATGATCTTTTAAGTCCTCAAACTTTCCACACAAAAGGATAGTTAACTGTCCATTAATTTCCTAATTCTTACCTATTCCCTTCTTAAAGGTTCCTCAGATGACAGACGACATTTTAATTGCTACAGTTACTTAGAGTAAGTTACTTGAGAGGATTTTAAAAGGTCTTCTAAATGTATTTCAAAACAATTAACCATAGAAATTAGAGAAGGAAAAGTTCTACAGTATTGCTGTCATCTAATCCCCCGGCCACTCACTGCAGCAATATGCAGCAAGTAGTGAAGAAATTACAAATGAGGGCACATTAAAAAGAACTCAATAGTATAGCTTAGCGTTGCAACATTAAAGGAGTGGGGACAAGTAATGGTCTACCAATATTTCAAAGTCATGAACACAAAGAATGGAGAGGAATTATTTAGTTATCATCTAGGGGGAGTAGCACTAAATTAAGAATAGGAACATTTAGGCTGCATATCAGGAAAAGCTTCAGTGTATTCAGCTCTAGGGGAAGCCTGGCTGCCTGGAACCATGGAAAACTAAACAAAGTGTACTATAGGGAACGATCCAACACTGGCAGCAAGGAGGGCTAGGGGGTATAACAGGTTTTTTCCCTCTCTACCTTCTGTGATTCCACAAATGCTTCCATTGAGAGACCAAGTTCTTTGAAGGGTGATAGAGAAAGGAGAGAAGCCACCAGGAAAGCGAAGAGCAGCCCCTGAGATTTCTACCCATTGCCAGTCTGGAGACATGGATACGAGACCTGATTTTTCTCTTAAGTCAAAGATAACAGTTCAGAGCACACAGAGGTAATAATTCAAGCAGAAAAATGCTCCGGAAAGAAAGCTAAGAAGGCCCCAAGCCTAGTGAGGGGTGTGTTTTGGTGGCTCCCATGACGAGAGAGGACCAAGGGACAGGATGGGCCGGCTCTTGCAAGACTTCCAGCCCACCACAGGACCCCTGGGGTAGGCTTGATGTCTCACAGGATTTGGTATGAGCCTTGAAGCCATGATAAGAGCGACATGCTCAGAGCCACTTCCAGTTTGCTGGTTTCCAGCAGTCAGAGGAACAGAGCACAAGGATCATAAGCAGCAGTCTGGCAATAATCTGCTTGATTATGCAGGACATGTAGCTGGCTGACTGCAGGGCTGGGACCAAGACTCAGTGGCACAGTAGGACTAACAGACCCATTGCAGCCACTTGATGCATGCAGGGCAATGTGTTGCCTACCCCAGACCAGGAGGTAACCGGGAAGGTCAGGAAGGAGAGAGAAAAGAGAAAGAGGACAGAAGGGGAACCGCGTCCTAAGCGGCCAGGGATAGGGAGACTCATGGAGATGATGCGGTCCATTTCAGACTGGACCGGAGCCCTGGAAAACAATGGTCAGGCACAGCATAGGACATCCTGGTCCCTGCTGCAGGGTCAGTTCGCAGTCAGGGCCCACTGGAAAAGCAAGGGCAGGCCCCAATGGTATGGCCCCCTCAGTGGCAGTATCTGGGGTTTAGCACAGACTCCCAAGTGTGACTTCATGGCCTCAGGCAGGCAGTTCTGGTGAGAGCAATAGGCTAGGCTCTGGGTGGCTTCAGCATCAGAGGGGTTATAGAACATGCCACTTGTCTGCATGTATGGGGTGGGGGCCCCCCAATGCCCAAGCCCCCTGCCCCACACTACCAGTCCTCCAGTTCCTCAGACAGTAGCCTTACAGATTTCAGCATCACAGCCTCTGGCCCCACGGTTCCCTCTCTCCCTGCCCCACAGTCTTTATTGCAGCAACCCAATGGGTCTGAACATAGTCTTATACGCAGCTGCCGCTGATCAGCTGGGGGCACTTCTTTTCCCATTAACGTGAGAAGATATGGCGAGTTAACTATATGGACATATTTTGCCTGCAGTTCAGGTAACCTATATTGGAGGAGAGGGATAAAGCAGAGAGGAGAGAAAAAGATAGGACAAAGCATCCCAAGATAGAGAGGAACTGAGACAAATGGCTTACGGCCTACATCATCTACATGGGGGTGATGGATACGCAGCAACGTACAGGCCCATGCTGAAGTATCTGGCTGTTATACCCAGGTCATATCATACATTTTCTTCAGGCATCACCTAGTTCTTGTATGATGAGCACTTTAGAATGAGGGCAGCCACAACCAGTGCTGGGATAAAACCGATCAGAAACTATGACTGGAGTGCATGGCTCAGGGGCACCCGTTAACTGGCCCCACCACCGGCCACAGTCACATACTGGTAAAGTCAAGGTGTGAAAGTGGGGACAGGGTTAGACTTAAGGTGCCAATGCCTGACCAGCCGAGGCTTGCATGCCAGGAGTACAAGAGACAGAGAAGTGTTTTTGTACATGCTGTAGGTTTAGTCACAAACATGGGCATTGTGGAGATCGTCACATGTCTTCAAGCTACCCACATTTTACACGCACTTTCCCCTGGGGACATGGACAGCAGCCCAAAACCACACAGAGCAGGGACAACATGGCTAAAAAAGTTGTCTCCAATTAACTTGGGTGTCTTAGCCCTCCTTTTAAGGGATTGCCCCAAGGTGGAGGATTCAGTTCAGGGTTTCAGGATTCTGTATGAAGGGGAGAGGATGCACATAATAGCAAATAACTTCAGATCAGTTAAAGGCATGGAGAGCACAGCCAGGCACAAGACCTGAAAGGAGGTTCGTTTGGGCCCTATCCTGCAAATGCCATTGCCTAATCTCTGCATCTGCCCCATGGCCTAGGAAAGTGCCTGGCGAGTATCACCTCATTCAGCATCTCTCATATCCAAACAGGGGATTGGTAAATGATGCAAGCTATGATGTTCTGGGTCTTGAACCCAAGTCTGGGAGTTCCCAGACAGCTGCTGCATCCTGGCCTGCAGCCTATGTCTGCCAAAACCTGGTGGACTGAGAAGCTAGTATGACTATAGGCTCAGCTAAGGCACCACCCCGGGAGCCCTGACTGGAGAATCACCCAGCTCCACTGACTGGTTCAACCACACTCTTTAAGCCAGAAGGAGGCACAGGAAGTTTGTCTGAGCAACAAGGTGATTTCCCATTGTGGATGCATTCACCCTGCTTCTGCCTGCCTCCAACCCTGCTCCTGATTCCCGCTTCACTCCTAGCTCCTGCCTCACCCCTGTTCCCACCATGCTCCTGCTCTGTGCTTGATCCTTGCCTCTCCTCCAGTTTCTGCCCTTATGTCTCACCTCCCGTTATCACACCTGGTTCCAACTCTGGCCTCCAACTGCTGACCTCACTCTGGCTTGAATCTGGGTGCAGGCATTTGGTATTTGACCTCAGCACCAACCCCCAGCTTTGATTCCTGGCTCTGACCCTGGCTTGACCCCTGACTCTGGTAATTGGCAGCTGACTCTGGTGCCAAACCTGGGCTTCGTTCCCCAACCTGGATGGCTGCTCCACCCACTAGATGTTACTCTTGCTTTGACGACTAGGCCAGACCGCTTACATCCTGGTCCATAACACTGCCAACCCCAAGCTGTACACCGGTTGTTGTGCATCAGTCAACACGACGGTGCACCTAGTACGCTCAGATGATCCTGCTGCCTTGCTTGTAAAGAGGGACATTACATCAGCCTTCCTCTGTGACTTCCTTGGTTTTTCCTTCGATAGTCAGTTTTATGTGGACAAAGCAATGCCCATAGGCTATGCTATTCAGCGTGTGGCCTTTGAAAAATTCAGTAACAGTGATGGATGGGGTGGTCAGGAGGCATGCAGGACATAGTACGTGGATGATTTTGTTTGCAGGTAGGGCTAGGACAGGCAAGTGTGATGAGCTGCTTTGGGTTTATCAGGAGCTAATGGGAGAATTGGCTGTTCCCCTAGCTGATGGGGGGGGGAAAAAAAAAAAAGAGGGACCTGCAACCAAGTTGATGCATCTAGGCCATGAGTTCGACACTGTCCGGAGCAATCCCACATTTCTCGGGACAAGTTCACAGCACTAAAACAGATGGTTGTTACTGTCAGCAGGGCCAAAAAGATTTGTCTGGGGACCTCCAATCTCTGTTGGGCCATCTGAACTTTGCATCCAAAGTCATAGCTCCCAGGCATGCCTTCTGTGTGTGGTTCACTACAGGGGCTCCCCTATATACACTGGGATTGCATTCTTGAAAAGTGCGATGGATACTGAAACGACATATACCGGGGATTTTTTTCCCCATAAGAAATAATGAAATGGGGAGGGTAATGAAATAAGGGGGGGGGGGAAATGTGTTTACAATTTCACCACACTCGCCTATGACAATGCTCTTTTTACCTAAACAATGTACCTTTTTACAATGACAGGCTATACAGTACACACTTTACATATAAAACATTAAATAAAATATAGAACCCTACTAACAAACACATAATACAGTAATACAGTATAAAACAGTGTCAATTACACTAAGCTTAGGTAGGGGTGGAGGCTGGGTTTTCTTGGGCTGGCTTTTCTGTGGCTGGCTTTTTGGTTGCAGAAGTCTTAAAAAAAGAATTTTAATCGACATCTGCTCTCCTGTATGAATCTTTGAATAGATCTCCCTATAGCAAACCACTGCATCATCGAGAGCCCTGGAGACTCTGGCAGATGGTTCACAAAAAGGATCTGTATGATTTCCGTCATCTCATCCAGCAATCCAAAGAAACGGGAGAGATTCTTTGTCATCAGACTTCTGGCTTCCTGCCCTATGTCATCATCATCATCGTCCTTGCTTTCTTCGGCTATCCGTTGTTGGTCCAGCTCAATTAGTTCCTCATTGGTCAGTTGCTCAGCGTGAGACTCCAACAATTCTTGTACATCTTCCTCCTCGAAACCGACATCCTTCGCCAACTTGACAATGTTCTTGCTCAAAAGCAGGAACAGCATCAAAACCCACAAAGCTGTGGACAGCATCTGGTCATGCATGGTGCCAAACACCGTTCATACATTGCAAAGTGACCTCTTCCCACAACGCGTCAATGTTTTCCACCCTGTTCAAGATGTTGTAGGACTTCCAAAACTCCTCTACACTGGGCTTTCCTTCACCTGCCATCTCCTTAATCAGCAGGGAGAACATCCTCCATAGGTAATAAGCCTTGAATGTGGCCGGTGGACACAAGTACTATACTTTACTGTACAATAGGGGAACATGTTCCAATTCACGTCGGTTCCGATACGTGCAAATGACGGATATGTGGATCAGGATCAATGTAAATCAGAACACTACCCCAGGGGAACTGTCCCGACAATGCACTTGACAGTAGTGCTGGCTGGGAGTCGAGGTCCCCTCCTGCTTCAACCCCCAAAGAGGGGAGGGATGATTGTGGGCAAGTGATGGCGCCCACAGACCCACCTAGTGTGATGATTGGCTCCCCCTACTGTGGGACCCCCCAAGAATTGGCAAAGGATCAATGGGATGCGAGTGAGTGTGCTGGACTGTCCAACGATGGGAACCTTGGATGTAATTTGACTAATAAAGTTGCAGTCTGGTTAAAACCCAGACCATGTGTCCTGGCGTTCTTCCATGCAGTGAGCACACCAGGTGTTCCACTGATAATTTCTCCAAGGAGGAGAGCTTTGAGTCCTGACCACCTGATGTGATAATCTTACTCTCAGTTCCTGACAAAACTGCACCTTCCCTCAAACAGCCTTTACTAGAGCACAGAGAAATCTAAGTTGGACAAGATGTTAACATGGAAACAATTGGGTCAGGAATATAGATACTGGTAGATAAAGTGGGAGCATAAGGTCTCAAACACATAAGTCAGAACCAATTCTTTAAAGAATTAGACAGCTTTGATTTATACTTCTCTGAAATCTAGCCTAAGTACTTGAACCAGTTGCCTCCTAAGGACCAGGAGACATTCTTCAATTGAAAGTGTCTAAAAATACAGCGAGCACAACAAATGCATACTTAGTGTCCAAGCAGACTCTACAGAAAGAAAGCACCTTCAGAGGATGCTGAGCTCATGAACTGCAGAAGTACAATATAGCCAATGAACCTAGGTCTGTTGAGCAAGCTTTGAGAATAGCAATGAGGAAGCGGCAAGCAGAGGGAGACCAGAAGAGGAGACTAATTTGTCATGTAAAAGATAATAGGAAGAGGAACACAATTACTAAAGCAGCAAGAGGGATGGTCTGATCTATCATTTAAAGGCAAGATTTATTTTTTCCTGATTTAAGCCTGACTATACAGATTAGGAGGGGAAAGTTTCTTCTGATTAAAAAAATAAATAAATCTTAATCTTAGTTGGGGAGGAGTTTTACAATCCCACCAGACTCAGATTAGAAACAAGTGGATTTTTGTTTTTTTGTGGCACCGAAAAACTTCTCAGATAAAATAATGGAAAAAAAGAGTCCAGGCTTCAACAACCTGAGACGGGACAATAGCTAACCCTTATGATATCTCCAGGACAAAACATTCTCCCCACTCCGTAACTAATTAATCCTTTTGCCTGTAGGATGCGTGTGTCTACTAATGTCTAAGTTTATGGCACATTAAACTTTAGCTATATCTCAGTAACTTAAAGGACAGGATCATTTACTGTTTTGCCTTAAGGCCTTCAACTCTGGTCTAAAACAGGGACCTCTGCAATTGAAATTACCTTGACCTAACAAATAACTAAGCCCAACGTTGTTTCACTTTGGAATTTTCCTTTTCTATTGACCTAACGGACAAATTTTACAGGGCAATCATAATATTCCTGACCGACATTAATTTAGCCCTGTGGAAAAATAAAAGCAGTATCTTCATGTGGCAAAACAATAGCTATGTGAACTAAAGTTACTGTGTCAAGAAATCAGCCATGTTAGGGATAATCAAATACAATAGACATAATCAGATGTTAGCTGGGTTGTGAGACAGTCAGAAATAAATGATGTTCATTTTAAGGTTTAGAAAAAAAACCCTCACATAACTGGGGATCATCAAGTTGTGTGGGTCGCTAACCTATGTTGCATGTGATTGTATTACAGTTATTTTGTCTTTCCACTTCCTTCCTCATTTGCTGCAGCTTGTTTCAGATTAAATTATAAACTCTTCGGGACTTTATCTTCCATAGTGTTTGTACAGCACCCATCACAAAGGGGCCCTCATCTAATCATCATCTTCGGGCTCTACCTGACCAGGATCAGCACCCCATTGTGCTGGGAATTGTACAAACACATTGGAAGAGACAGTCCTTGTTTTAACTGATTGGATAGACAAAGGGTGGGAGAAAAAAAAAAAGTACCATTATCCCAGTTGTACAGGTGGAAAATTTAGGGACAGAGATTAAATGACTATTCCAAAGTCACACAGGGACCCTGTGGCAGAGCTGGGGAGTGAACCTAGATCTCCCAAATCCCAGTCTTGTGATTATGGCAAAGGCGCATTCTTCTCCTCTGGCCTCTACGCAGGCCTTCCTGAAGATTTTCGGCACACAATTAAAAGCATTCTATGCTATCATAATGAAACCCCTCAATTACCCCTTAAATTCCTCAGCCCACTTCTTTTCCACTGCACAAAAACAAAAAGATGGGCTTCACAGTGCATACTGAAAGTTTTAAAAAAAATCAGGCCTCTGGTGGACTATTTCTATTTGAACATATAACTGAAGACCTTCTTTACTAAGCTATCATTTGTACCATTCCCTTGGGCAGTTGCTTAAGACAGGTTTCACAGTATATTCTATTTAGTTTTCAAACAGCATGGTGAACCTATTATTTGACTGTTTATGGGTATTTCATTGCTGTAGTATTCAAGCTTATTAATTTATTTAATGTGCAAATGTTAGAAGCCCAATTCAGTTTTTACTTTTAAACACAGTTATTTTTTGGTGGAAAGTCCCTCTGCTCAGCATGGCACAGTCCCACCCTCTCAGCAGAAACAGATGAATTTAAAAATAAAAGCCTTGAATTACAATGAGGTTTCTGAACTCTCACTTCTGACAGTAGTCAGCATGATAAAAAAAGTGATGTGATTTGTTGCACCAACGTTAGAGTAGAGACCAAGTTTTCAACCTGCTGTGAAACTGACTTAAGCACCATAATAGAAAGGGCCGGGGGGAGGAATTGTGCATTACAGTGTATGTGAGAAATGTTTGAAACCTACAGTCTTTTTGACACCTGTGTGCATAGACCAGCATTCTGGGAATCAGACCTGTGCCCATTTATTAATTATATGAGATCATTTAGCTTAAATTAGCATACAACATATTTCTACACTGCCACCAATTTAACCCAGATTTGTAACAAACATTTGCCAAATAGTACATCCCAGTGCCCAGTGTTATGTGATCATGTAATTTAAGACAGTCTCATAATGCATATTCCCCTAAAGGGGCAAAGTTAAGGCTGCCAGGGGAATTCTCACTTTTCTACTATTTCTTGGGTTAAACATTAAACTTAATGTTATGTTAACTTTTGTAGTATCAAATTTTAAAGAGATCACAACACAGTCATTTCAATTGAGACATGGAGAAAGAGAGAAGACCCTTGTGTAGCAATAGCCCATTTCAAGCTTCCCCAACTATTCATCTTTTCACATACACCTCCCATCAACTAAAAGGAGACTCTCCATTGATTGGGACCACAGGAAACACCAGACCAGACCAGAGGTCCTTTTAGTCCACTATCCTGTCATTGATAGCACCCACTGCAAGATGTTTCAGAGGAAGGCTACAAAAAAAACAAAAAACAAAAAAACCTATAACATGCAAATACGCAGCAACTCAGAGACGTTTCTCACCTAACTCCAGGCAATTAGTGACTGGTTTATACCCTGAAGCATGAGCCTTTACATGCCTTATAATTTACTTTTATCTTATCTACTGTAACTGTGAATTTTCTCTATAATGTCTAACATTCGCTGATAAACTCTTTCCTCAATATCTTGCAACAGCAAGTTCCACCTGTTAATTATGCACCATGTAAAAAAGAATTCCCTTTCATCCATGTGACGTCTTCCCTTTTAATTTAGTTGAATTGGGTGTCCCCTTGTTCTTGCACTAAGGCAGAGGGAAAACAGGAGTGAAGAATTTATTTTCTCTATACTGTTCATTACTTTATATGCCTCCTACGTTCTCTTCTTCTCCACCTCTCAAAAACACACAGTCCAACAGGGAGATTTTCAAAGGCTCAGAAGGCAGTTAAATGCCTATCTGCCATCTGAGCCTTTGAAAATCTCCCTCCTAATCTTTCTCATTTCTCCTCACACGGACAAATCTTTCCACCCCCTTCTATCTTTACTGAGATGAGCATATATGAAAATAATCTTCAAGATGAGCACATGCAGTTGATTTGCACAATAGCATGAGCATGTTTTCAGGATTCACGTCTAGCCCTTCCTTAACACAGCCTAACATTGTTTGCTTTTTCAGATCACGGTAGGAGAATTTTTTCCCCCATAGAGCTGACTATTATGACAAACTAACCGCATCCCACCCTCTCTCAAGCCCTGAGCTACAACCCTCACATCCTTCCTCCAGCCTGAACTCTAGCAACCTCAGCTATTGCACATCGCTGTGACTCTCAGTTCATTCATCCCAAAATACGCTGGTGTAGCTGCTCTTTGTCTGTAGTTTGCTTTACAAATTTTACACCCAGAGCACTGCCCCACAACAAATCAAGTGGGTAAGCAGGCCACTGACACCCTGTTCCTCCCATTGCCAGATCCCGTGAGCTGCACACCTCACAACTTTTGGCAGAACAGATGGCTGTAAGAGACAAGCTTTCCCTTCCTTTTCCCAACAACCAAGAAGAAAGGAAATGGATCTCTCTACATTATCAGAACAGCAAGGAAAGAGTTTGTTTCCAGACGCTTACTAGCAAAGGCCAATACCCTTAGGAGATCCTCTTAGGAAGTCTGATCATCTTCAGGACTCACCTCTTTGACACAGCTTTCCCATAACACACACACACACGCGCTCTTCTCCTCTCAGAATGCGGAGGAAAGGTCAAGATATAAAGAATTCTCACATATCCTACCTCAACAGGGGGAGACAAGCAAAAAAAAGTCCTGGTCTTTATGTGAAACATTCACAGATTTCAGAGTAGCAGCCGTGTTAGTCTGCATCCGCAAAGTACTCCTGTTCTATTCACAGATTTGATTTTGTAAGGTCCATCGCTATTGTATTGGAGCGCAAGATACTAAAACATAGATTAGATTAGGAGAGATCAAGTATTAATGGACAGAAGCAGCCCTTTATTTGGCAAGTTAGTCTAATCATAAAAGTGGGATGACCTCATAATGGAAATAATATACATTAACAGAGATGTATGTTGTAATAATTACGCCTATAAATTTACCATAATTGGGAGCTCGACTGTAAGAAGTGAAAGTTCATGAAATGTCACAATAACCTATAACAAACATTGGTGGGAAAAAGTGCAAAAGCAAGACAGAAAAATAATAATTCAAGAACCATATTAAAATTATGACTGGTAAACTAGAGCAGTAAAGGACTGGAAATCAATTAACCAAAATTCATGTGTTAAAAATCAGGCCTAATTGGTAAACAAAATAATGAAGGGATGGGCTACTCCACCCATCACTCCCTTTTCAGGTCCTTAAAGAAAGAGACTTTGAGGAGAAAAAATGGACTACTGGAGCAAACTTCACCATCATGGCTACCATCCCACCATCACCTGAGATCCCAGATCTTTGTCATCCTCAGAGATGTCCTGACCAGACCCTAGAAAGGGGGGAGGGTCAAATGACATCGCCACCATCTCCAGCTGAATCCAAACCACCACCTGGGATGTGAGACTGTCTCCCTCCCACCCATGTGCCCTTTTCCTTCCCCACCTTGTTTCTTCTCTCTCCTTTTTCCTTCTGTCAAAGGAGAGGCTGGCTTAGCCAGCCAAGACTACATATGTTGCCATACTGCTGTAAGCCTGTGACCAAAAGAGGGCAAATAAAAGCTATGCCCTAAACAGCCAGATGCTGGTCAGGTCTCGGAGTGACTAATAAGACCTTGTGCTGTGCCTGTCTCTCTTCAGCACCAAGGAAGCAACTGAAAGTCAACACCAGACACAAAAAGCTGCATTTATATCTGGGCTATTCTTTTCTCTTCCCTTCTGTGCGTGTTTATCTTGTTGTGTCTTTCAGGAAACAGGATCAGACTTTAACAACTGCAACAATAACTTAAGCCCACCTCAACTAACTTCTTCTCTCCCCCCCCCCCACCTCCACCCCACCCCCCAAAAAAGTTATTACTATTGTGACAAAGTTCCTCCTCTATGTTGGTGGGTCCTGCGCTTATTGGCAGATTTGCTCACTTCAGTGATCTTCCCCTCTGGTGGAACCCGCAGTCTGGGTCAACTCCTCCTGTGTCTGATCAGGAGTTGGGAGGTTTGGGGGGGGAACCCGGGCCCGCCCTCTACTCCGGGTTCCAGCCCAGGGCCCTGTGGATTGCAGCTGTCTATAGTGCCTCCTGTAACAGCTGCATGACAGCTACAACTCCCTGGGCTACTTCCCCATGGCCTCCTCCAAACACCTTCTTTATCCTCACCACAGGACCTTCCTCCTGGTGTCTGATAACACTTGCACTCCTTGGTCCTCCAGCAGCACAGCCTCTCACTCTCAGCTCCTTGTGCCTCTTTCTCCCAACTCCTCACATGCCCCCCACAAACTGAAGTTAGCGCCTTTTTAAACCCAGGTGCCCTGATTAGCCTGCCTTGATTGGCTGCAGGTAATCTAATCAGCCTGCCTGCCTTAATTGGTTCTAGCAGGTTCCTGATTACTCTAGTGCAGCTCCTGCTCTGGTCACTCAGGGTATGGCTACACTTACAAATCTGCAGCGCTGGTAGTTGCAGCGCTGGTCATCCAGCTGTGCAGGGCCAGCGCTGGTGTGTGGCCACACTCACAGCTACCAGCGCTGGTGTGTGGCCACATTTGCAGTATTTGCAGCGCTGTTGGGAGTGATGCATTATGGGCAGCTATCCCAGCGTTCAAGTGGCAGCAACGGTGCTTTTCAAAAGAGGGGGGTGGGGTGGGGCGTAGTGTGACAGGGAGCGGGGAGAGAGAGAGAGTGGATTTTTGGAGCCAACACTGTGTGTTACCTTCCTGACTTGAAAAATCAGAACATGTTCCCGATCCCTTACCCTTAACTCTTAACTGCAAACAGCCTCCAGCCAACACAACTCCCTTTCTCCCCCCCCCCCCCCCGCTGTTTCTGTCAAGCAAACACTCACTCCCTGCCTGCCTCATTATCTCATTTGATTGTTCACAGATTGATCACGGCAAACAGGAGCTGTGTTTGTAGATAAGCAGCTACGGAGTTCACAACAAAACAAAGAGAGGCTGCATAACAAAACAAAGAGAGTAATTTAGTTAAAAGCATTCTGGGATACATCCTTATACCCTGGAGGCCAATCACAGCGCTGGTGTGTGGCCACACTTGATGACCAGCGCTGCAGCACCAGCGCTGGAATCCTTATTCCCCATGCTGAGTGAGGTGTACGGCCAGCGCTGCAGCCAGGGAGTTGCAGCGCTGGAAGTGCCCTGCAGGTGTGGCCACTTACTAATTGCAGCGCTGGTGGAGGCTTTCCAGCACTGCAACTTGCCAGTGTAGCCATACCCTCAGGGAACAGAAAACTACTCATCCAGTGACCAGTATATTTGCCCTCTACCAGACTCCTGTACCCCACTGGTCTGGGTCTGTCACTATCTTTGATGCCATTTAAGAAAATGTCAAACAAGAGGTTTTTTCCTTCTAAAGACTCTCCAGCAAAAGTGAAAGGGAACAAGGGAGGTTGTTAAAATGAAAGCCTCATTTAATACTTTACATGTCAAATGGTTTAACTGTTTTTCTTTCTTTTCTGTATCTTTAATAAAAGGTTTCAAAAATTAATGGTGTTTGCGCCATGGTACTAAGCAGGTTGACGTGTCTGTATATGAAACCCCAGACATTGTTCAAAACTGTTTAATGCTGCACGATGACAGAGTCACATGGGTTATAATGCCTTAGACACTTTAGGCCCATACAGTCCATCTAAATTAATCAACAGGCACCAGGAAAAAAAAATCCAGTGCTTCCTTTCCTATCTAGGTTCTTATACTGTGCCCATCAGAGAGGTATCTGAGCACCTTTTATAACACAGAGAACTGAAATGAAGCAGGGTTGTTGTTTTATTTATTGAATTCTCCTGCATCAGTCACACTCTCCAGTGGATACACTCAAATGCTAGAAACACTAACCTTGCTGGTCTCATTTCTGCTTCTAGTACAGGAAGACCACTGCCCTGCTGGAAGGTAACATGAAGTTGTTCATGTGTACCTCTACCACTTCCTCTAGCAGCACCAATCATGTGGTAGCCTCTGCTACTACCCCTCACACAACAAATGCACAAGATACGAGGTCAGTTCCATTCTGATGCTGAGCAGGTGCTATGAAGGCAGCAGCAATGGCAGAAGTGGATTCTCTCCTGCAGGGTGAAGAGGGGCCACAGAAAAGAAATCTCAATCTGTATTGAAAGCACCATCAAAATGATTAGCTTTGGGTGAGATCCCTAGAAAATATAGGTTTTGTTCAACCAGCCTTTACAAAAATCTACCCAATGGAAATGTTTCCATTAGTCAGCGGGAAAGTTTTTAAACAAATTAATATATCCCTTGTATATCTGCACCCCATACTTTGCAGCACTGTACTAGTGCATGACAACCTGAAAGTCTATTTCTATGGTCTAAATTGGGATAGTATAAACCGTAAACAAGCAGTTCCATGAGAAGTAAATTAGATTTTAAAAAAAGCTTTCAGATTCCTAATCTAAGATGTAATTTGTAAAAGAAAAAAAAAACCACAGATAAGAAAATCTGATTTAAAGAACTGTGTTTCCTAACCTGAACGTGACCTTTTCAATACAGTGATCCAGGAGCTAATTGGGTGGCTTCAACTCTAATCTATTCACATTCAATGTTAGGGGTTTAATCCGGCATTTTGTGCCTGTTACCCACAGAAATCCCATGGCCCTCCAGGCTCCACAGCATACTTGCCATTCACCTTTGTTCTGGGGAATGGGGGGAGGAGTAACATTCAAGTCCTGTTGAAGAGAGCAGATATTCAAAGTCCCTGCTCCAGTCTGGCCTAAATACCGTGCACCAATTAGGCTTGTGTTCATATCATCAGAAAATTCCCTAGAAACATAGAACGTAACATTTCAGCGACTGAAATATTTGTGGGGGAGGGATAACTCAGTGGTTTGGGCATTGGCCTGCTAAACCCAGAGTTGTGAGTTCAATCCTTGAGGGGACCATTTAGAGAACTGAGGTAAAAATCTGCCTGGAGATTGGTCCTGCTTTGAGCAGGGGGTTGGACTAGATGACCTCCTGAGGTCCCTTCCAACCCTGATATTCTAGGATTCTATGACTGGTTCAGCTACACCAGAGCCGAACATGGCTTAGGGTATGTCTACACTACAAGAGTAGTTCGATTCAACTTAACTCGAATTTGTGGAATCGACCTTACAAAGTCGAATTTGTGTATCCACACTAAGGACACTAATTCGACTTTGTGAGTCCACACTAACGGGGCAAGCGTCGACATTGGAAGCGGTGCACTGCGGGCAGCTATCCCACACTTCCTGCAGTCCCCGCTGCCCATTGGAATTCTGGGTAGAGCCCCCAATGCCTGCTGGGGGAAAAAATGTGTCGAGGGTGGTTTTGGGTAACTGTCATCATTCAACCGTCACTCCCGCCCTCCATCCCTGAAAGCGCCGGCGGGAAATCTGTTCGCGCACTTTTCTGGTGAGTGACAGCGCGGACGCCACAGCACTGCAAGCATGGAGCCCGCTGCGATCATCGCTGCACTTATGGCCGTTGTCAACTCCTCGCACCTTATCGTCCACCTCTTCCAGTCAGCTGCTGAGAAATCGTGCGAGGAGGCTCCGGCAGTGCGGTGAGGACATGAAGTGTCAGAGTGGCACAGACCTCTCAGAAAGCACGGGATCCCGTGCTGTGGAGATCATGGTAGCAATGGGTCATATTCATGCTGTGGAACGGCGATTCTGGGCCCGGGAAACAAGCACGGACTGGTGGGACCGCATAGTGCTGCAGGTCTGGGATGAATCACAGTGGCTGCGAAACTTTTGCATGCATAAGGGCACTTTCCTTGAACTCTGTGACTTGCTGTCCCCTGCCCTGAAGCGCCAGGACACCCGGATGCGAGCAGCCCTGACTGTGCAGAAGCGAGTGGCCATAGCCCTCTGGAAACTTGCAATGCCAGACAGCTACCGGTCAGTAGCGAACCACTTTGGCGTGGGCAAATCTACCGTGGGGGTTGCTGTGATGCAAGTAGCCCACGCAATCGTTGAACTACTGCTCTCAAAGGTAGTGACCCTGGGAAACGTCTAAGTCATCATAGATGGCTTCGCCACGATGGGATTCCCAAACTGCGGTGGGGCTATAGATGGAACTCACATCCCTATCCTGGGACCGGCCCACCAGGCCAGCCAGTATATTAACAGAAAGGGCTACTTTTCAATGGTGCTGCAAGCACTGGTGGACCATAGAGGACGCTTTACCAACATCAACGTCGGGTGGCCGGGCAAGGTTCATGACGAGCGTGTTTTTAGGAACTCTGGTCTGTTTAGACGCCTGCAGGAAGGTAGTTTCTTCCCGGATCACAAAATAACTGTTGGGGATGTGGAGATGCCTACAGTGATCCTCGGGGACCCAGCCTACCCACTAATGCCCTGGCTCATGAAGCCCTATACAGGCGCCCTGGACAGTGACAAAGAACTCTTCAACTACTGGCTGAGCAAGTGCAGAATGGTGGTGGAGTGTGCTTTCGGACGTCTCAAGGGGAGATGGAGGAGCTTACTGACTCGCTCGGATCTCAGCGAAACCAATATCCCCATTGTTATTGCAGCTTGCTGTGTGCTCCACAATCTCTGTGAGAGCAAGGGGGAGACCTTTATGGCGGGATGGGAGGTTGAGGCAAATCGCCTGGCTGCTGATTATGCTCAGCCAGACACCCATGCGATTAGAAGAGCCCAGCAGGAAGCGCTGTGCGTCCGGGAGGCTTTGAAAGCTAGGTTCCTCAGCGAGCAGCGTGACCTGTGACTATTCAGTTTCTTTACAGAGAAGCTGCACCTGCCACTGTTTCTTTACCCAGTTACTGTTGACTATCCTCTGCCATTACATACCCCGTTCACCCCGTTTCCCCCCTTCCAACACATGTGTAAAAATAAAATACATGTTCCACTGTTACTTAACAAACGTTTCTTTATTAATGACTTTGCGTTAAAGGGTTGAAACTGGGACGCAGACTGTGCTGGGTAGGGTGTGTAGTGATGTAAAGACTGCCTCTAAACTCGAGGAATGACAGGCTCCTGCTCCTAGAGCGGTCCGCAGTGCCAGACTGGTTGTTTCAAAGGAGCCTGCCATCCCACCTTTTTGGGACTCTGTGTGCGGGGGCTATGTGACCTTGTTGCGGGGGAGGACAGTTACAGATTCCCCTGCTGCATGGCTCTGTGGTCCAGGACAAGGACCGCTGCATAAGATCTGTAACCGCCCTCCCCCGCTACAAAGTCACGTACCCCCATCCCCCACCCACACAGAACATGGAAAACACCTCCCAGACCGACCAGGGTGCCTACTGACTGCACTGTGTGTGTGACCTGCTGTTGATCCTGCCCCCGTCTCTGTACCCTGGTAAAGGTGACTGTCCTATGCAATTACCAACACCCTTCCCCACCCACACCCCTCTCAAACACAGTCTTCTGTACAAAAACCATGACGGAAACAGTAATTAACAGCAAAGTACTTTTAATAATCAACTAGACAGTTAGGGAATGAAACTGGGATTGGGGCTTGGGTGAGTGAGGAAGGGAAGGACTTCTCAAAATTTAGGGAATGAGAGCTTTTGGGTAATTGAGCACTCTGCTAGGGTGCAGTGACAGTTTTCATGGCCCCTGGCGCCCCTCCTTGTTATTTTGGGTGAGGGGGGGTATGGGACTTTGTGGCAGGGGAGGGCGGTTGCAGATACACAGCAGGGGGGTTCTATCCTCCTGCCTGCGGTCCTGCAGAACATCCACAAGGCGTCGGAGCGTGTCCGTTTGCTCCCTCATTAGTCCAAGCAGCGTTTGAGGCGCCTGCTTGTCTTCCTCACGCCACCTCTCCTCCCGTTCGCTGTGTGAGCGCTGGTACTGAGAGAGGTTCTCCCTCCACTGGCTCTGCTGGGCCGCCTCGGCTCGGGAGCAGCCCATAAGTTCAGCGAACATCTCGTCCCGTGTCTTTCTTCTGCCACCTAATCTGCGCCAGCCTCTGTGAGGGGGATGCTGGGCCAGGTCTGGAGACAGTCGAAGCTGTGTGATGGGAAAAAGGGAGTGAATTCCTTGCAAAGATACATTTTTGCGAACAATGAATACAGTGTAGTCTGTCTCTGTGAACAAGACCATGCACAGCACCTAGCTCATGAGCATTGACTCAGGACAAGTTCTAATTTTCAGCCTTCGCTTTCATTGCCTGGGGTCTTGTACTGGAGATCAGACAAGCGGGGCAGGACAGCAGAATCTGTGTAGCAGCCAGGCATGGTAAGCCGTAGACTAAGTTTTAAGCAGCCTAATGTATAGCAGTGCCGTCCTGCTGCAGGCAATCCGGAAAGCATAAACTCTGCCCCTGTTCCACCTCCTCGCAGCTGTTCCCTGGGAAAGATCCCTGTATGCTGCCCCTCTGCAGCCTCCACCACATGGCTCTAAACGGAGTCTTACTGTCATGCAAAGGAACAGTCAAGCATTCCCAATACTAACAGTACACAAATTACTCTAATTAAATGCAGGAGTCTCCGAGCAAGATCACCCTGAGGACGGTCACTGAAGGAGATAGAGAGCGCATGCTGCGTGAAAGCCAGCACAAACCAGGGGCCTATGCTGCCATGCTCGTGGAGGCAATGCTCCCAGAATACCTCATGAAAGCCTGGCGCAGAAAAGTGTGCTACCATGGAGCACCCAATAAGGCAGCTCTCCCCAGGAACCTCATGCGGAGGCTTTTCAATTACCTCCAGGAGAGCTTCGTGGAGATCTCCCAGGAGGATTTCTGTTCTATCCCTATATATATATAAGACCTCCTTTTCACATAGTTCAGATTCCTGTTACATTAATAATAAAAGTTTACATGTTTAAAGCACTTACCGACTGATCCTTCCCCTGATTCAGGGTCCGGGGTAACTGCTGGGGAGGGTTGGTAGGGGATCTCCATGAGGGTGAAGAAGAGATCCTGGCTGTCGGGGAAATCAGCGTTGTAAGCGCTGTTGACTGCCTCCTCCTCCTCCTCATCTCCTTCCTCATCTTCCCCATCCGCGAACATCGCCGAGGAACTGGCCGTTGACACTATCCCATCGTCGGAGTCCACGGACACTGGTGGGGCAGTTGTGGCAGACCCACCGAGAATGGCATGCAGTGCCTCGTAGAAGCGGCATGTCTGGGGCTGGGCTCCGGAGCGTCTGTTTGCCGCTTTGATTTTTTGGTAGCCTTGTCTCAGGTCCTTGATTTCCACGTGGCACTGCATTGCATCCTGGCTGTATCCTCTGTCTGCCATGGCTTTGGAGACCTTATCGTAGGTCTTTGCATTCCGTTTTTTGGAGCGCAGCTCCGAAAGCACAGACTCCTCGCCCCGCACAGCGATCAGATCCAAGACTTCCCGGTCAGTCCATGCTGGGGCCCTCTTTCTACTCTGAGATTGCATGGACTCCTCTGCTGGAGAGCTCTGCATCGTTGCCAGTGCTGCTGAGCTCGCCACGATGTCCAACCAGGAAATGAGATTCAAACTGACCAGACAGGAAAAGGAATTCAAGTTTTCCCTGGGCATTTCCTGTGTGGCTGGTCAGAACATCCAAGCTCGGACTGCTGTCCAGAGCGTCAACAAAGTGGTGCACTGTGGGATAGCTCCCGGAGCTAAGGTCGATTTCCATCCACACATAGCCTAATTCGACATAGCCATGTCGAATTTAGCGCTACTCTCCTCGTCGGGGAGGAGTACAGAATTTGAACTAAAGAGCCCTCTAGGTCGAACTAATTAGCTTCCTGGTGTGGACGGGTGCACGGTTAAGTCGAATTAACGCTGCTAAATTCGACAAACTCCTAGTGTAGACCAGGCCTTAGATGCAAGTGCAGACAAGTACAAGCCATGTTCTGCATTAATTCAGCAAGCAGTGCTTAACCACTGTTAGCTGAGCTGATGCCAAACAGTTTGACACAATGCTTACAGCCAACTCGTGTTCAGCAAGTGCAGCTAAACTGAACTGACTACCAAAGCAGTGTGTGTTTAAATCACAGGCTCTTTGATTTACTCATGGAAGTACAATTTAGGAGGACCTCTGGATTAAATTAAGAAGGGAAAATCTTAGGCTTCCTGAGAATGAGATGTATTAGGCTGTGGAATAATCTCCCAAGGGGAGTGGTGGAAGCCTCATCACTTGAGATTTTCAAAACTAGACAAGACATTGGAGAATGTGCTGCAGAGAACATGTTTCTCTGAGGAGAACAATCCAACACTGACTCCAGACAGATGGGAGTATGATCCAATAGGTCCTTTTTATCTTTAGTTTCTGACTGATCCCGGAGGATCTGACATTACTCTGCACATTTAAGAAGGTGCTGAAATCTCTCCCAGCCAAGAGGCCCATTCCAGAGTTGTGCTATGGACAGTAGTCCAACATCCAATAAATATCAGAGCAATAGCTATTGGCTGGAATACATAGCTCTCCTTGTCTGACCTGGAGAACAGACATATCAGCCCCAAACAGTTGGTGAAAAAGAAAAACCATTAATGGAATCCCCTTCATTCCCAGCAATACAAGTAGTTTTTGTTAAGTAAAACATCCATCAGTAGATAGGTTGCAAAGCTGACCTGCCCAAAACCTCAGTGATGCAGGGAAGTTATGCCTGCTCTAAAACGGAGTGACTGCTTGCTACACAGCCATGGGTTTCAAGGAAACATGAACCTTGTGGTAATGTGCACAATGAGGAGGAAGGGAGGTAATTCATACAAGCAGATGGAGCTGAAGAGCTAAGGCAGGGAAAGAGGGCTGGAGCAAGGGATTACATGGTCAGCCATGATCCATAACAGTAAAGGACTTGCAGAACCTAGAAGGTGTGGATGTTCTCTCTTACATGGGGCCCAATGCTTGATAACACCTTTCTCCTGAAAGCCAGAGGGCACATCACCATACTTAGACATGTACAAAATGGCATATGCTTCTTCCCGCTACTCAAATCATGTCCCAAGGGCAAATGAAGTTGTTTTTGTTTTAAATGGATGCCTTGAACTAACGCCATCAGGGCCAGTCAAGCTGCTATTTAAACCCTGACTAAAGGGCAGCAGACTATTGCTGTGGTATTTTAGGCATGAAGCATGGAATGAGTGCATTTTATAAGTAAAAACAAATACATCCTGCATCCCTCTCAACATACAGGCCTCCAAAGAGAAACGAGAGTGTGGTCTAGTAGTTCAAGCAGAGGGAACTGGCAGCCAACTTCCCCAGCTAACGTCTGTGGGAAGCTGGGCAAGTCACTTAACCTCTTTGTGCCTCCATTTCCTAACATTAAAATGAGGGTGCTGACACCTCACTTAATCAGTGGTGTCAAATACTCAGATATTTTACTCTCATTTGCTGAGTGCTGATGTTGGCAAAAGAACTCAGATCCTTGCATCAAAAATGTAAGCGCAAAGCTGCATTTTTAGCAACATTTTTTTAAATCCACTTGTTTTTAAAGCCAACTGGATTTATTATAAAGGAATCAGCTAGTCTGGTTTCCCCTTTGTGGTTGAATGTGAAAGTGCTGGAGAAAATACCAAAACTGGCAAACAGTAGCCTTACTGTAAAAGGGTGCTGGCCCTTTAAGCTTAGGGATGATCCCGCTCTTCTATCACAGAACCTCAGCTCTTTAAAAAGGGACTGATGGAGGGGAGGGGAGATGGGGCGGGGATGTAATCTGGCAGGGGGAGGTAAGGGTAACAGGACCAAGCTGAGATCAAGGCAGGGCCTGCTGATCAGTCTAAGAGCCACCTGCATGGGGTAGGTGCTACCTTTGGGTCTCTCCACAGAGGAAACGGGCTGTTGGAGCACCACAGGGGGCACCACCCTTACTAGGGAGGGTGACAGCTGAACCAAGTTAATGGGGAAGGTGGAGAGATTTCAGGATTAGAATAATCTGGTTAGAAGGAGCCATAAGTGAAACAGGCTCAGGATGGGTGGGTCTCTTGTATGACTGTTGGAAAGATTTTGTGGTGTTATTAAACCTGCCTCCAGGAGGGATGGTGCTGTTTGAGACTTATTAAACCATGCTCAGGTGGTTTGGAAATTCCAGAGTGTAATTAAACCCAAACCACTGCTAGAGAAGGGCAAACTGAGCCATGGCCCAAACAGAGGTATGCCAACTCTGTGGTGCTCACTTTACACAATTAATGAGGATTTCAGGTGCTTCCTCCAGTAAAAATCAGTCACAGGATGATGTTTAACAATGATTATTCCTTTGTGAATATTTCCCTGCTCTCTGTGGAAACTGCACAAGAAAGGTTTGTTTATTAAATGGAAACAAACTGCTATTGGATTTCCCCATTAAACCTGCTCCCCCATCCCTTCATTTTATTGTATTTCTATTCTTGAGTACAGAGAAAAACTGGAGGAAAAAAAAAAAAAAGAGTCTCTCTACCAATTTTATTTTCTAGTTGACAAATCATAAGTTTTTTTCCCCAGTGTATGTAATACTCTGTAAGCCAATGTGATCCGCTTGTGATTACGCAACATAATTGAAGTCGACAGGATCAGATCCAGCACTAGGAATATTGTTAGGTTTCTGTTGCTGAACTGACAGGAGAAGAAAGTTCACCAAAAAAGCTCATCCACCAACAAAAAGTTGGGGGGAGGGGTTTCTTTTAAAGAGACAGTTTCATCTTAAACAGATTGGCAACTCCAAAGTGTATTATGAATAGCATCAGTACTATATCCACCTCTGTGTCCCACTACAAGTTTTTTTGTGGTTTTAGAATCACTTTTTATTTTTTTAAGGAATTTTCTTTCCCAGTTTGTTGAGAGAAACACACACACACACCAAAATCAGGCAAAACTGATTATACACAGTGTTTTCAAAAGCACAAAGCAAACTGAGGAAAATGATTTGTTTCCCCTATTCTTTCAGTTATAGTTGATTTTCAGACAAAAGGGCTTTTTATCTGACAGCGCAGAGACATGTTTCAATGTTAAATTTTTAGAAACAGAGTGGTGAATTTTTAAACCAAAGCAACTATTTCAAATACAACTGAGATTTTGCAGTGGGTTGGGAAGAGCCAAGTTAGATGACAGAATGATCACTGTGACCTGACCTTATCTACAAGGACCAGACACTCAGGGTCAGCATCAAGTTCACTAAGAACTCCTCCCACCCATGTTTGAACATATTTCCTAATAAAGACAAGCACTCTGTGAATGCACATCTTTAAACATTCCTCCAGCAATGTCTGTGATTCAAACCTTGCTGCACTGTGCTAGTGCAGAAGCAGAAAGTGAAAGCACACTGTTCTATTTTCACTCCTTACACTTTGCGGTGGGGTGACAATTTCACTAAGCTTGCTCACTCTCTCCGTTCTCATAAATGAAGATACTAGCAGATGCCCCCTACCTGTGACACTACTTTTAAATGTTCAGTATCAAACTGATAGTGTCCCTTTAATGTAGAGACTAATATCTCAAATAATCATGCATAGCAACATTCAATTTCAGTAACCCCTTTGTTATGTCACACATCTGACCCCTCTGCACAGGTAGCGTAAAGTGCCACCCAGCATACTAAAGTATTGTACATAGGGTTAGATATTTACTCCTGCATTCTAGGTTAGGGGTTTTCATCCTGCCCTTCCCATACTGTTAAATGAGAAGGTGGCCCCGAGGAGGGATGATGTGATATGGAAAAGGTTGAAATGCACTGTTCTCAGACAATGAGTTTAAGTCTAGCACACCATCCAAAATCCCATTCTTACCATGATTTCCTACCCAAATAATCTCTTCACACCCTCCTTCACCTGAACTGTTGTCCTGTGTTTTCCCCACCTCAAAGTTTCTTAAGGCAGGGGATTTGGTAAAATGGGGACAACACCCTGGTGAGAAACGCAGCCTCTGTCATTGTCAACTGCTGGCTAGGTGGCAATGTGCTGGGATTTCTCTCAGAGTGCTGTTCCTTTACCCTGTCCACATGGGGGCGCCCCCATCTTTCCCCATGAGTCACTGGCTGCCTAGTAGGTGTCTAATACATTTGAAGTTCCACATTCTACACTGCTCTAGCTGCTGGAAGAAAAAAGGAACTCCGACTCTTTTCTACCACACCCCCCAGAACTTCCTAGCTGTTGAAAAGAAGAGGCTGAGCGGGAGAGGAGGGCAAAGAGGGTGTCTACTAATCCATCCCTCCTCCAGCTTGTCTTTTTAGGTTCTCTTTGCTCCATATGAATAACTGCAGTTCCTGCTTCTACTGCTACTTAGAACTTTCCCAAGCAATAGCAGCACCACTACTATGAAACTGACATGATTCTTGACAGTTCCACTGCTTGATTTCAAAAGAGCTAACTTTAAAAAATTAAGGGAATTAGTTAGGGAAGTGGACTGGACTGAAGAACTAAAGGATCTGAATGTGGAGGAAACTTGGAATTACTTTAAGTCAAAGTTGCAGACACTATCTGAAGCCTGCATCCCAAGCAAGGGAGGAAAAAAAAATCACAAGGAAAGGTTGCAGACCAATTTGGATTACCAAGCATCTCAAACAATTAAGAGAAAGCAGAAAGCCTAAAATGATTAGAAGATGGGATGGATCTGAAAGGAAAGTGTCCTCTTGGAGGTCAGAAAGTGTAGAGAAAGTGAAACCTACCAGAAGTCAGAATTGGAACAAAAAGTAAAAGAGATTCTTTCACCATGTAGATAAAAAGAAAACAAGGAAAGAAGCACTGAGGATGGGGTGGAGATTAAAGATCATTGAGGTATGACCCAACACCTACACAAATACTTTGCCTCAGCTTTTAATGAGGCTAATGAAGAGTTTGGGTGTAGTGGTAGTATAGCTAATGGGAATGTGGTAATTTCTATCTCTGTATCCTCATCTGAGGTGGAAGTCAAACTCAAACAGCTTGATGAAACTAAATCAGCAGGCCCAGACAATCTCCATCCTAGAATATTAATGAAACTGACATAGGAGCTTGCAAGCCCAATAGCAATGATTTTTAATTAATCTATAAACTAAGGGGTTGTACCCTATGACTGGAGAATTGCTAATATAATTCCTATTTTTAAGAACGAGGGGAAAAGTGAACCAGGAAACTAAAGACCTGTTAGTTTGACTTCAATTGTATGCAAGGTCTTGGAACAAATTTTGAAGGAGAAAGTAGTTAAGGACATAGAGGTGAATAGTAATTAGGATAAAATAGAACATGGCTTTACAAAAGGTAGATCACACCATAGCAACCTGATCACCTTCTTTGAGAAGATAACTGATTTAGACAATGGATTTCAGTAAGGCATTTGATACAGTTCCACATGAGAAATTATTAGTTAAATTGGAGATGGGGATTAATATGAGAACTGAAAGGTGGATAAAGAACTGATTAAGGAGAGACTACAATGGGTCATACTGAAAGGTGAACTGTCAGGCTGGAGGGAGGTTCCTAGTAGAGTTCCTCAGGGACCAGTCTTAGGACCAATCTCATTTAACATTTTTATTACTGACCTTGGTGCAAAAAGTGGGTGTGCGCTAACAAAGTGTGTAGACGACACAAAGTTGGGAGGTATTGCCAATACAGAGGAGGACTAGACTATCGTACTAGAAGATGTGGATGATCTTGTAAACTGAAGTAATAGAAATTAGATGAAATTTAATAGTGCAAAGTCATGCATTTAGGGACTAACAACAGTAATTTTTACTCTAAGCTGGAGATTTACCAGTTGGAAGCAAAAGAGCAGGAAGACCACCTGAGTGTATTGGTTGATCATAAAATGACTATGAGAAGTCTAAGTGATGCAGCTGAGAAAAACACTAATCCAGTCCTAGGATGCATCAGGCAGGGTATTTCCAGTAGAGCCAGGGAAGCATTAGTGCCATTATACAAGGGCATTGGTGAGATCTCATCTGGAATAATGTGTGCAATTCTGGTCTTCCATGTTTCAGAAAGACAAGTTCAAACTGGAACAGCTGCAGAGAAGGGCCACTAGGATAATCCGAGGAATGGAAAACCTGTCTTATGAGAGGAGACTCAAAGAATTTGGCTTGTTTAGCCTAACCAAAAGAAGACTGAGGGGAGACATGATTGCTCTCTACAAATGCATCAGAGGGATAAATACCAGAGAGGGAGAGGAGTTATTTAAATTAAGGACAGTATTGACACAAAAACAAATGGATACAAACTGGCCATCAAGAAGTTTAGGCTCCAAATTAAAGGTTTCTAACAATCAGATGAATGAAGTTCTGGAACAGCCTTCCAAGGGGAGCAGTGGGGACAAAAAAACGAACTGGCTTTAAGACCTGAGCTTAATAAGTTTAGGGAGGGGATGATATGACAAGACTGTCTATGATAGCATGTGGCTCATAGGTGACTGCCAGTAGCAAAAATCCCCAACAGCTGGCAACAGGACACCAGAGGAGGGCGGCTCCAAGTTACTACAGAGAATTCTCTCTCAAGTGTCTAGCTGGTAGGTCTTGTCCACATGCTCAGGATCTAACTGATCATCATATTTGAGGTTAGGAAGGAATTTTCACCGGGGTCTGACTGGCAGAGACCCTGGGGGATTTTCGCCTTCCTCTGCAGCATGGGGCACGGTCACTTGCAGGTTTAAACTAGTGTAGATTTTATGTAACTTGGAAGTCTTTAAACCAGTGGTTCTCAATCCGTGACCCAATCAGCACACAGCCACGGCCCATGTGACAGCCTCAGAGTCATACAGGTAGTATGTGTATTGTGTGGATGTGGCCCACATAACACACAGAGACCTGCATATGCAGCCCATAATGGTAAATAGGTTTTGAACCATTACTTTAAGCCATGATTTGAGGACTTCAGTAACTCACCCAGAGGTTAGGGGTCTATTACAGGAGTGGGTGGCAAAGTTCTGTGGCCTGCAATGTGCGGTAGGTCAGACTAGATGACCACGATGGTCCCTTCTGACCTTCAAGTCTGAATCTATGTCCACCCTTCTGGTAATAGTCCACCCGTTTTCTTAATTCCACACCAACGCTGCTTGGCAAAGCTTGGGGAGGCTGTGGAGGCACAGGAGCTGCATGTGGGCAGACTTAGCAATAAGATACTGCATCGTTTAAACTATTCATATTTGGAAGGTTATCTTTGCTATCCTACAGGCTAGAAACGTGGTTTTATTTTAAATACAAGCTTATTCTGAATAATTTCAGAGTGAAGTTCCCCTCACTCAAGAGAAGTATCCCAACCGCCTGACAGAATTTTTCCGAAGTGCTCTCAAATACGTATAAATAATACCCTGCATGTTGTCCTTGACTCAATAAGGAAATGAACATGCTAGATATTATTAGCACACAGTTTCCAAACCTTCATAACGTCAGTTACAGTATATCAAATCCCAGTTTCTTCAAACAGGGAAAAACAATTGTTCCTCACTCACATGGAGTTACGTTTTCAGTATAAAGTACGAAATGAAGCTGGCTTTGAGACAAGTGAATGCCAAGAAAAGCGTACAATTGTTTAAAATGTAAAACAAGTCAAACACAGCCATCCTTGTTCCAAATTAAAGTATGAAAAACTTTTGATGAAAATGGTGAGAGTTATAAACAAAACAGGAGTTTCAAAGGGCATTCTCCATTACCCTCCCCAATTTTAAAGGTTAAAAAAAAAAAAGTCATCCCAAAAAGCCTCTTTGCCTGTGTTTAACACCAATTTAGGGTGATCCTGCAAACAATACTACAAATAGTGTTCACGGCAATGAACACTACCATGAAAGAGACAATGTTCAGTATTAAATTTCAAAGGACCGGGCGCTTGGGTTATTAGAAGTCAGAGAATTTTAAGGATAGTCTACACACACTTTGTATACTGCTTTAAATATATTGGTTTAGATTAGAAACATACTGTTAAAGTAGTGCAACCCTCTAGGGTGGATGCACTTATACCCGTATAAAGATGCTTCTGCTGAATATAGCTCATCAGGGGAATAAATTAGGTCAGCATAGGGACCTTGATAAGGATAGTGATAAATCTACACCCACACCAGGGCACTGTAACTGCTTTAACAATATCAGTATAAAAAAATCACACACACACCCCAATTGACAGTTAAATTAGTACAAAAAACTGTGTGGGCAGGCCTTAGAAATGCAATTTACTTTTCAATATTTAATGCTCTTGGTTTCCTTTTTGTATTTTTCTCAGCATGGACAATGAAAGCAGACTCCCAGCTATTAGTCACTTCCACCTTCAGAAGTGCCAGACATCAATCCAGTGCTGTAAGCTTTCAGTTACAAATGCTTCAGGGAAACCCTTTACATCCAAAAGGGAAACAAAAATCCTTTCAAAGGAATTTAAAATGTATCATGCAAACATTCCTATTGTGGTTCTTAAAAAACATGACAGTCCTTTTAACAGACACTATTGCTGCAATGTTATCGTTGTAAAGTATATCAGATAACTGAACAGAAATACTAAGCTTCATGCTTTTTTTCCCCTTTTTAAAGAACCATAAGAGTTAATCATCTTGTTCATCTCATCTCCTTGAGGCCAATGCAGGATCATTCTAGTATATGTTCTAGTGTTTCTCGGCCTAGCTTTCAGAGTCCTGAACAATGGGGCTACTAACCTTCCCTTGGGAGACCAGATGACAGCCTACTACAGGGGTTCTCAAAGTGGGTGGCAGGACCCCTCAGGGGGTTGTGAGGTTATTACCGGGGGGGGGGTCACAAGCTGTCAGCCTCCACCCCAAACCCTGCTTTGTCTCCAGCATTTATAATGGTGTTTGTGGCAGAGCTCTGACCTTGCCCCCATGGGTTCTGCACTTCTAGGCGGTTTATGCTAGCCTCAGTGGCTCACTGTGACCCTCCACGTAGCCCTTCGCTCTCTAGGGCCAGGGTTACAGTCTACTGAGCCCTTTTCATCATAGGCCAGCAAGGAGGTTGGTGAGAGAACTCCCACAGTCTCTGTTGTCCCTGGGGCTTATTTCAGAACAGTTTAGCCTCCTGTCCTGACAGGGGCCTGACTTCCCCTCCCAGGAGATGTTCCTGTAGTGGTGGGTTGGGGGGAACCTGGGCCCACCCTCTACTCTGGATGCCAGCCCAGGGACCCTAATGGTAGCAGCTGTTAGCAGCCAACCTTTCACTACCAGAGTTGCTACATTACCCTGGGCCACAGCTCTCCTGCTTCTCCCTTACCGATGGTTTGAGGGTGTCTTCATTAACCAGCCCTTCAGCCACACTTCCTCTCCTCTGCCTGACTGGAGTGAGCCCTTTTTATAGTATCAGCAGGGCCTTAATTAGAGTCAGGTGGTCACATTAGCTTAATGGTCTCACCTGACTCTTTGCAGGTTAATTAGAGTCAGGTGTTCTCATTAACCTGGAGCAGCCCCTGCTCTGGTCAGTCAGGGAACAGAAAACTGTTAATCCAGTGGCCAGTATATCTGCCTTCTGCTATACCCAACTGGCCTGGGTCTAGCACATGTTAAATATATTTTTTAAATGTTTTAATGTATAAGGGGGGGTCGCACTCAGAGGCTTACTATGTGAAAGGGGTCACCAGTACAAAAGTCTGAGAACCCCTGGCCTACTACATCTCAGGCTTTGGCTACACTTGCATTTCAAAGCGCTGCCGCGGCAGCGCTTTGAAGCGCTAAGTGTAGTCAAAGCGCCAGCGCTGGGAGAAAACTCTCCCAGCGCTGTCCGTACTTCACCTCCCTGTGGGGAATAACGGACAGCGCTGGGAGCGCGGCTCCCAGCGCTGGGGCTTTGACTACACTGGCGCTTTGTAGCGCCGCAATTTGCAGCGCTGCAGAGGGTGTGTTTTCACACCCTGCTGCAGCGCTGCAAATTTGTAAGTGTAGCCAAGCCCTCACTCAGGAAGTTTTTTCTGATGTTCAGGCTAAATTTTCCCTTTCTTAATATCTTCCTCTTGATCTTAGTTATAAAACCCATGTATCTCACTAAATAATGCCCCTGCCTCCTGTTTACACCCTTCACATACTTCATCTAACAAAGAGGGATCTTTCCATTGCTACTGTTGCAAAGACAGTTTCTTCAATTTAGATTCACATTTAGGGGACTTAAGGCAGAAGTATTATGCATAGGCACAATGTAACTAAAAGTTTACATGTTGTAAAACAAATATTTCAGATACATCTAAGGTGCTATGTTCAGTAACAGAATTTTAAAAATCCAGTTCACTTGTCACCATCTATGCCCAATTTTTGCTTTCTGCATTTCCTTCAGATTACAGAAAAAGACAGTGGAATCAGTTCCAGTTTGTTTATAGATAGGGGAGTTCTCCCTGGGTTCAAGTGTCTGCCTGTGTGCATCTTACTGCAGGGACTAGAGTCTGACTAAGTCACCAAGATCTATTCCTCAAGATTTTTTACTGATGGGCTCAAGTGTTTGGAACATCAGAAAAATTTGTTTAACATAGCCTAAAAACAAGTTGTGACACATGGCCAGAAAGGGTTAAGAATCCTGCAGGATAAATTACCCAAATTCAATCTTTAGGGACATATTGGTAGATAATGCAAAGAATCCTGTGGCACCTTATAGACTAACAGACGTTTGGCAGCATGAGCTTTCGTGGGTGAATACCCACTTCTTCGGATGCAAGCAGTGGAAATTTCCAGGGGCAGGTGTGTATATATAAGCAAGCAAGAAGCAAGCTAGAGATAACGAGGTTAGATCAATCAGGGAGGATGAGGCCCTGTTCCAGCAGCTGAGGTGTGAAAACCAAGGGAGGAGAAACTGGTTCTGTAATTGGCAAGCCATTCACAGTCTTTGTTTAGTCCTAAACTGATGGTATTAAATTTGCAGATGAACTGGAGCTCAGCAGTTTCTCTTTGAAGTCTGGTCCTAAAGTTTTTTTGCTGTAGGATGGCCACCTTAAAATCTGCTATTGTGTGGCCAGGGAGGTTGAAGTGTTCTCCTACAGGTTTTTGTATATTGCCTTTCCTAATGTCTGATTTGTGTCCATTTATCCTTTTCCTTAGAGACTGTCCAGTTTGGCCGATGTACATAGCAGAAGGGCATTGCTGGCATATATTACATTGGTGGGCGTGCAGGTGAATGAACCGGTGATGGTGTGGCTGATCTGGATACAGACGGATATCATCTTCCTTTCCAAATGTAAACGGATGGACATCATACCTAATGGACTAAAGGTAAAAAATCCACTGCTATCTACATACTACACAGACCACAGTGAGAGATTATGCCGTACTCTATCTAAGAAACTGAGGAATCACCTGATCAGCATCCTATACAGCAAACAGGAAAACATCAAAAAAGAGCTCTCCAACCTAGAGACTCTCATCAATAACCAAACTTCCATACAAACGGACTTCACTAAAATAAGACAGGAGATCTACATTACCCACTTCACCTCTCTAAAAAGGAAAAAGGACTGTAAGCTGTCTAAACTCCTACCTGCCACATGGGGCCACAACCGTGATACCCCTAACCCACCCAGCAATATCGTCAATCTATCCAGCCACACACTCAGCCCAGAAGAACAGTCTGTCCTATCTCGGGGACTCTCTTTCTGCCCTGCCACCCCCACCAACATGATACAGTTCTGCGGCGATCTGGAAGCCTACTTTCACCGTCTCCGACTCAAAGAATACTTCCAGGACAACACTGAACAGCGCACTGATACACAGTTACCCTCCCACCAACAGCACAAGAAGAAGAACTCCACATGGACTCCTCCTGAGGGTCGAAATGACAGTCTGGACCTATACATTGAATGCTTCCGCCGACGTGCACAGGCAGAAATTGTGGAAAAACAACATCGCTTGCCTCACAACCTAAGTCGTGCAGAACGCAATGCCATCCACAGCCTCAGAAACCATCCTGACATTATAATCAAAGAGGCTGATAAAGGAGGTGCTGTTGTCATCATGAACAGGTCTGACTACCAAAAGGAGGCCGCCAGACAACTCTCCAACATCAAATTCTACAGGCTACTTCCCTCAGATCCCACTGAGGAATACACTAAGAAACTGCACCATCTACTCAGGACACTCCCTACACTAACACCGGAACAAATCAACATACCCTTAGAACCCCGACCAGGGTTATTCTATCTACTACCCAAGATCCACAAACCCGGAAATCCTGGACGCCCCATCATCTCTGGCATTGGAACTCTCACTGAAGGACTGTCTGGATATGTGGACTCTCTACTCAGACCCTATGTTACCAGCACTCCCAGCTATCTCCGTGACACCACTGATTTCCTGAGGAAACTACAATGCATTGGTGACCTTCCAGAAAACACCATCCTAGCCACCATGGATGTAGAGGCTCTCTACACAAACATCCCACACACTGATGGAATACAAGCTGTCAGGAACAGTATCCCTGATGATGCCACAGCACAACTGGTTGCTGAGCTCTGTGCCTTTATCCTCACACACAACTATTTCAAATTTAATGACAATATATATCTCCAGATCAGTGGCACCGCTATGGGCACCCGCATGGCCCCACAATATGCCAATATTTTTATGGCCGACCTGGAACAACGCTCCCTCAGCTCCCATCCACTCATGCCCCTTCTCTACCTACGCTACATTGATGACATCATCATCTGGACCCATGGGAAGGAGACTCTGGAAAAATTCCACCATGATTTCAACAGCTTCCACCCCTCCATCAACCTCAGCCTGGACCTATCTACACGGGAGGTCCACTTCCTAGACACCACGGTGCAAATAAGTGGTGGTCACATTAACACCACCCTATACTGAAAACCTACCGACCGCTATGCCTACCTTCATGCCTCCAGCTTCCATCCCGGGCACACCACAAGATCCATTGTCTACAGCCAAGCACTGAGGTACAACCGTATCTGCTCTAACCCCGCAGACAGAGACCAACACCTAGAAAATCTCCACCAAGCATTCTCAAGACTACAGTACCCACACGAGGAAATAAGGAAACAGATCAACAGAGCCAGATGTGTACCCAGAAGCCTCCTACTGCAAGACAAACCCAAGAAAGAAACCAACAGGACTCCACTGGCCATCACATACAGTCCCCAGCTCAAACCCCTCCAACGCATCATCAGGGATCTACAACCCATCCTGGACAATGATCCCACACTTTCACAGGCCTTGGGTGGCAGGCCAGTCCTCGCCCACAGACAACCTGCCAACCTGAAGCATATTCTCACCAACAACTGCACACCGCACCATAGTAACTCTAGCTCAGGAACCAACCCATGCAACAAACCTCGATGCCAACTCTGCCCACATATCTACACCAGCAACACCATCACAGGACCTAACCAGATCAGCCACACCATCACCGGTTCATTCACCTGCACGTCCACCAATGTAATATATGCCACCAATGCCCCTCTGCTATGTACATTGGCCAAACTGGACAGTCTCTAAGGAAAAGGATAAATGGACACAAATCAGACATTAGGAATGGCAATATACAAAAACCTGTAGGAGAACACTTCAACCTCCCTGGCCACACAATAGCAGACTTTAAGGTGGCCATCCTACAGCAAAAAAAAAACTTTAGGACCAGACTTCAAAGAGTAACTGCTGAGCTGCAAAACGTCTGTTAGTCTATAAGGTGCCACAGGATTCTTTGCTGCTTCTACAGAACCAGACTAACACGGCTACCCCTCTGATGCTGAGCTCCAGTTCATCTGCAAATTTAACACCATCAGCTTAGGACTAAACAAAGACTGTGAATGGCTTGCCAATTACAGAACCAGTTTCTCCTCCCTTGGTTTTCACACCTCAGCTGCTGGAACAGGGCCTCATCCTCCCTGATTGATCTAACCTCGTTATCTCTAGCTTGCTTCTTGCTTGCTTATATATACACACCTGCCCCTGGAAATTTCCACTGCTTGCATCCGAAGAAGTGGGTATTCACCCACGAAAGCTCATGCTGCAAAACGTCTGTTAGTCTATAAGGTGCCACAGGATTCTTTGCTGCTTCTACAGAACCAGACTAACACGGCTACCCCTCTGATAATTGGTAGATAATGTTTGTGGTTTTGTGTGTTTACATATATATTCAGGGGAGAGGGATAGCTCAGTGGTTTGAGCATTGGCCTGCTACACCTAGGGTTGTGAGTTCCAATCCTTGAGCGGGCCACTTAGGGACCTAGGGCAAAATCAGTACTTGGTCCTGCCTAGTGAAGGCAGGGGGCTGGACTCAATGACCCTTCAGGGTCACTTCCAGCTCTATGAGATAGGCATATCTCCATATATATTGTTAGAAGCTGACAATGTAATCAAACAGTTCCTGTCTATGCTGTATTCTGCTAATTCGGAGATCATAAAATTTAAATATAGTGATATCACTGTATTGATCTCTCTTTGAAACATATAGCAAATCACCTGTGAATGGTGAAAAACAGGCAATTGCCTTATGTTAATCTGTGTAGCTAATTACCACTGATGCTTAGGAAATAGGTCTACTTCAAAGGATGATTGCCTGTTGTTCACCTAAGGACTCCGTGCTGTCAAGAGAAGACCTGGAACTGTATAAAGGTCTCTTTGGTACTGATCCTTTTTATTTCAGATCAGCCTGATGCTTTATACAGGGGAAGCTTGAGATCTTCAGACCCACCTGGGTCACCCTGAACATGGACACTGGACTAGACAAATGACCACTGGACTATAACCTATGGACTAATTCTGAAAGAACTCTTTGCAACTACAAAGCTCACCATCTCTACTATGAAACTGATCTCAGAACTGTACTCGTGTCTGTAGGTATACTGGTCTTTTAACCAATACACACACTCTTTTTTAATAAATTTTAGTTTAGTTAATAAGAATTGGCTGTAAACATGTATTTAGGTAAAATCTTAAATATTCATTAACTTGGGAGGTAATGTGTCTGATCTTTTAGGATTGGTGGAACTTTCTTATATGATGAATAAGATTTTCAGTAATCATCATATTGGACTTGGGTGTCTGGGAGGAAGCCCAAGGCTGAGTTGCTATAAGGGAACTATGTTTTGGTTTCTGTGCAACCAGTAAGGTAGCGTAGAAGCTGTTTTGCACTGGCTTGGTAAATCTAAGTATTGGAATATCCACAAGCTTTTGGGATTGTCAGCCCCATTCTTTGCAGTTTGCCCCGAGTAACCTCAGTGTGGCTCACCTGGAACCCTGGTCACACACGTATTCTCTAAACTTCGGGTTGCTTTCAGACCAATTCCTACCAGATGCAGAGCCAAATCTTCCAAAATAGCACCCGAACAGACACTCTATGACAGGAGTAGTCAATAGGTGGACTGCAGACCAAATCTGGACTGCCAGACACTTTTGAACGGCCCCCAAAATCTTTTTATTTACTTTCTTTTTTTATTATTTTTCTGACATCTGGACATTGGCTAAACCTTGACCAAGAAATTTGGACCTTGACAAAAAACAATTGACTAGCCCTGCTCTATGACCTTCCCATAAACACCTGTGCCAGGAGAAGGAGTTGATGAGCTAGAATTAACCCTCTGCTCAAGAGAGACCAGAGTGCCCTGCCTTATTGCGCACACACTGCAGAAAATGTGTCTCAGAAGTACAGCAAGATGACCAAGTGCAGTTTTAAAGTTTCTCCTGGTATGACAGCCCTCCACTAAGGGACACTGAACTGATTGTAAAGGAGCGTGAAGGTTTTATTCTGAGAGAACAGGAAAATCCAGTGGGAGAGCCAGAGAGGGACTTGGACGGAAGGTTTCAGGACACAGTCTGCCGGGGAGTGCAAATGGGAGTGAGGAGTTGAGGAGTGCCCTTTCCTGCACCAAGAACACATACCTGTACTTTTTCATCCAGTAGTTTTAGAAGAGAAACATCTCAGACTAAGGAACAAGTCTGTATTTCTTCCAACTGACGATTTTAGTTCTTATAAAACTGAAGTTGGAACACTCCTCACAGTGGGTTCTAGGGAGAAAGCCGGGATGTGCTGAAGGAAGGATGGGACAATTCCCCCTTCTCTGATGCAGTCATCCTTCTGGATGCTGCTAAACCAGCCTTTCCTGAGATTACTTGTTCTGAAGACTCAAAAAAATTGTTCTGAAGAGGTAAACTTTCACCTTTGGAATGGACTAGGTTGCTCATGACATGTATTAAAGAAAAATTCACAGCAGATATTCCCCCCAGCATCAAAGTCTTCACTTCTACCACCACCCACTTCAAGAACTAAACACCATATTGTACTGTCTATATGCTCTGTACTGAAGTGTTGAGGAAGAGAATATAAACACCTCCAGAAAAGGCACTTAAGCTAAGTTTCCTTGCCCCGTGTTGCTGCATTGGATCTGCTAAAAGAAGTCAGTTTGTTCAAATGCAAAAACAAATGAATAGATTCCTCAGTCTCTCACCTCTCTCAGCCAGCATATACACTCTGCTAACTCAGGATTTATCACAGGTTAAATGGAGACATTTTTGTGAAACCCTCTTATTAACAATATTAGCACTATATCAATAAACTGAAGTGCCAGCTCTTGTGTCTTAGTTATAACACTCAAAACCACTATCATCCACCCCACACTTGGTTTTGGTTGATCAGACACAAGTACCTCTGTTCTTTTCACAGAACAATAAATCTAAGGACATTCTTGCAATACAGAAAATTAATGGGACACTTAACGTAAACTAGCCCAACTGTGAAACTAGACAAATATGAGATTTTGTAAAACCCAAGTGAGACAGAAAGGTTTCTACAATTGTTGTTATACAAGCAATCCCTTACAGTCCAGGACTCCTGGACTCCATAGCAAGTTATGGAGCTATACTATGAGGCCAGGTCCCTAGATTCTGTGGTGCTCTGGTGGAAACTCTGCTGCAGCTTCACATTAATTTTAAAATGGAGGTTTTTACTGAATTAAATATGAAATTGAATCATACAATCAGTGCAGCAGTTTCAGTGCTGTTTTCATAGTTCACAGATTCCTAGGCCAAAAGGGACCAATGCGATCATGTAGTCTGACCTCCTGTGTAACGCAGGTCTTACAACTTCCCCAAAATAATTCCTTACGAGCTATGCTGTTCCCACACTTCCTTTTTTCAATGTGCTGCCGATTTATTTTTTAAAATTGATAATGCATAACTGCATCACAGTTGTCACAGGGAAACTAAAGGATTTGGAAACTAGGCAGAGATAACTTCACTTCTGGCACCAAGGGGGATAGTGTAGGAAATTGTGGGATAAACACACTCGCTCGGTATTTCTGCTACAATAATCCACAGTGAACTAAGTTAATATTGATATGTTGACTGTAGGTTTCAGAGTTAACACCTCACTAAGATGAATGGGACATTTCACACTTCTGAGCTATTGTTTCAAGTTGTCTGAATCAGGCAGATGCTGCTGTGCTGCTTACATTCTGTTCATGTTTATACGGTTTTCTTTGCAACTATGAGGGCCAGAAATAGTTTGTTTAAAAGGAAGCGTGGCTACTGGAACACCAATCTGCAGCAAGGGTTGAATTTGCTGTGAATACCCTAGTCCCACGCCACAAACTCTGCCTATACTGTTGGAACCCAAACACTGCAGCACTGAGACTGCAAAAGTGAAAGCATCTATAAGCAGAAGCTAACGTGACAATTAAGTTGCAATATTCAAGCTAAGAAATGTGCAAAAAGGAAACAAGCATAAAACCATGACAAGTACATTACATTTTTTTAATTCTTTCTCTTTTAATAATCGGTTGTGCTATTAGTAGCACAGGTAATGAAATGTCTGTTTAAAACATGATTTTTTTAAGTTGACATGCATCACTTTAATTTACTTTAAACGTCTTGAGAATTGTAAATTTGTCCTTGTGATCCATACCTAAAGAGCTTGTTTGTATCCTCCTCTTTGGCAATAATTACCCAATATCATTGCAGAGAAGGGTCTCAAAAGGTTCAATATAGCAACTAAACATACAAAAACAACAGCAGCTTGCATTTACATAAAACAGAGGTGGGCAAACTACGGCCCAAGGGCCACAACCAATCCAGCCCCTGAGCTCCTGGCACAGGAGGCTAGCCCCCCAGCCCCTCCCCTGCTGCTCCCCTCCCCCACAGCCTCAGCTCACTGTGCCACCAGCACAATGCTCTGGGCAGTGGGGCTGCAAGCTCCTGTGGGGCAGCGCAGCTGAAGAGCCACAGCCTGACCCAGTGCTCTGTGCTGCACAGTGGCATGGCTGGCTCCAGCCGTGCAGCACGGCTGCATGTCCTGGTGCTCCGGGCAGCACAGCTGTAGTACCACCAGCCAGCGGTGCTCCAGGCAGCGCAGTAAGGGGGTGCGGGGGGGGGGGGTTGGATAGAGGGCAGGTGAGTTTGGGAGGGGGTGAGGGGGGGCGGTCAGACAGCAGGGAACAGGGGGGGTTGAATGGGGGCAGGGCTCCCAGAGGGGCAGTCAGAAAGGAATGGGGGAGTTGGATGGGGCAGCGGGGGGTAGTCAGGGGCAGGGGTTCCGGGGGCAGTCAGGGGACAGGGAGCGGAGGGGGTGGATGGGGCAGAGGTCCCAGGGGGCCATCAGGGGACAGGAAACAGGGGGGGTTGGATGGAGCAGGAGTTCCAGGGGGGCCGGATAGGGGGCAGGGCCACACCTGGCTGTTTGGGGAGGCACAGCCTCCCCTAACCGGCCCTCCCTACAATTTTGGAAACCGGATGTGGCCCTCACACCAAAAAGTTTGCCCACCCTGACATAAAACCTTCCATCAAAGGCAGCTTTACCAACAGTAATTGTGAAGGTAAGGATTAGGTGTAGGCAGAGAGGGAGCTAGTGGCATGATTTTTCACAGTTGCTCTGCATCCATACTCCTTGTTGAAGTAGGTGGCTGCTGTGAGCACTCAGTATCTTTCCAAATCAAGCCATAAGTGATTGACCTAAAGTCAAACAGGAAGTCCAGGGCAAAGTTAGGGAGAGAACTTGGATGTTCTGACACTGAGTCCTGTGCTTTAATCATAAGTTCATAGAAATACCTTCTTATGACTATACACAACAGCATTAATAAAAGAGGCTAAGTAACCCAATTGCAATTGTAGCCCACAAATATACCTCTTCCCCCCTCCTACGCCATCCTTATCCCACTGAACCCCTTTTTCTATGCACATCCCCAATACATCTGACTCTCTTAGGAGCTGACTGCCTTCCAACAACTCCCATGCCCCAGCAGGAGCTGAGTTAACAGCAAGTTTCCCCAAATCCAACAAGAAATGTTTTTTAACATTTCCTCTGAGTGTGAGGGGAAAATGGGAGCAAACATTAAATAAACAGAGAAGAAAGCCAAGAACAGTTAGTATGATGGTCAGGCCAGCCCTCTTCTGCAGTATTCTCTCTCCAGCTGCATGCTATTTCCCACAGGAGCTACTGCATTATAGGGGAACCCCTGATTCTAACTCACTGTGTGCCACCCCCTGAATCTAACCTGTACTACAGGAGCGCCTCTGCTCCCTAGATCAGATCTGTGCTTGAGCATCACAGAAGTTCCTCATCTCTCCCTGTGCTGCAGTAATACAGGAGCATTGTGGGGAGAGAGAGCAGACCCCCTCTCACAGAGACTGAGTGCATAAGTAGTAAGAGGTTTCACTTCAAACACGCTTATTTTCAGGGCAAGGGGAATTTAAAATGGATAAAATTATCACCATGAGAGTTTATAGAACATTCCAAGCACTTCAACCCCTGGCTCACAGAGGCCCCAGCACACACAGCCATTGTTGGGCTGGTCCCTTCTCTTTTTGCCACTAACTTTTCTATCTCGGGGGGGGGGGGGGGAGGAAATCAGACACACACCAGCACGGAAAAAAAGAAGAGGCTGTTTTGTCCACATGGTACAGAGGGGCAATCAGCCCCTACCCACCTCCCCCCCCCCGCCCCGCAATGCAGCTCCTATCCCCCTTCACAACACCCCTAGGCTCTCCCCTATTGCACCCCGCTCTCCTGGGAGCTCCCAGCACCTTCCCTGCTAGCCACGTCCCTTCTATCCCCCTGGCACCACCCTATCCACTGCATCCGCTTCTGCCCTGCACCCCCTTGCTTAACCCTGCCCCAACTCGCCCACTGACCCCCCTCCCGCGCACCCTCTCTGGTCTCCCCCTTGCTTGCCACTCCCCAACTGCTCAGGCCAGAAAGTGCCCGCAACTTTCTCAGGCGCTCCCCACCCTGCAGCGCCGGCGTTGGACTCACCGGGTCCCGGGGGGGAAGCTGGGCCGGGTCCTGGGGGAGCTGGGATCGCACCGCGGGACGCGGCTCCAGGCTCCGGCTGCTGCCAGCGGAAACAGGGGGAGGGACCGGGCTTGCGGAGCGGGGAGGAGCTGGGGGGCGCTGCTGCTCGGGCGGAGGCGCCGGCTGCGGCCCCGCGGAGCGGGAACCCGCGCTCTGCCCGGGGTGGGGGGTGGCGAGCAGCGTGTCCCGGGCCCCTCCCGGGGCGTGCTGCTCCCCCGGGGAGCGGGGCGCTCTCGGCGGGCCGAGCCTGGGCGTTCCCCGCGGGTGCAGACAGGCAGGGAGCCGCGAGCGCCGGCCCCGCAGAGGGGCCCTGAGCATGTGAGCGCTTAGCCCCGGGGGGCCGGGCTCGCTGCTGCCTGACGCTAGGGGCCGGCCTGAGTCTGGAGCCTGCACGGCGCCGGCAGCGGGCTCCGGCCATGTCGCCTGGCCCAGGATCGGCGCCTCACCCTGGGCCCCTTTCACCTCCGGGAAGGGACTGGAGCCTGCCAAGGCCCCTCAGCCACGTCCTTCCCTTGCCCCTGCTGCAGGGCTTTGGGCGGGCCATCTCCCCCACAGCTCGCTCGCTGGGGAAAGGTCTTCCCACAGCTGCCAGCTGGAGCCTCCTTCGCACCAATCCCACCCCGTCAGCCCTCAGGCTGCCCTAGTTCTCACATCCCAGAGACCTGGTGGGATAATAGGCATGGTTGGAGTGTTGGTGTGATGGGTACAGGAAGGACAGGTGGGGCAAAAGGGAGGAAGTGTTGCTGTCTATATTAAAAATGTACACATTTGGACTGCAGTTGAGATAGAAATAGGAACAGACTTTTTGAAAGTCTCTGGGTAAGAATAAAAGGCGTAAAAAACAAGGGTGATCTCATACCACAGACCACCCAATGAGGAAGAAGTGGTGAATGAGGCTTTTTTTTTAAACTAACAAACTCATCCAAAGTGTGGGACTTGGTAATGTGGGACTTCAACTACTCAGACATCTATTGGGAAAATAACACAGCAGGGCACAAATTTTGGAATGTATTGGAGATCATTTTTTTATTTCAGAAGGTGGAGAAAGATACTAGGGGAGAGATTTGATTTTGACAAATGGGGAGGAACTGTTTGAGAATTTGAAAGTGGAAGGCAGCTTGGGTGAAAGTGATTATGAAATGGTAGAGTTCATGGTTGTAAGGAATGGTAGGCGGGAGAAGAGCAAAATAAAGATAATGGATTTCAAGAAGGCAGACTTTAGCAAACACAAGGAGTTGGTAGGTAAGATCCCGTGGGAAGCAGTCTGAGGGAAAAAATAATTGAAGACAGTTGGCAGTTTTTCAAAGAGATATTATTAAAGGCACAAGAGTAAACTATCCCATTGCGTAGGAAAGATAGGAAGTATGGCAAGAGACCATCCTGGCTTAACCAGGAAATCTTCAATGATATAAAAATCCAAAAGAGTCCTACAAAAACTGGAAACTAGGTCAGATTACAAAGGATGAATATAAACAAATAACACAAGTATGTAGGGACAAAATTAGAAAGGCCAAGGCACAAAACACGATCAAACTAGCCAGAGACATAAAGGGGAACAAGAAAACATTCTACAAATATATTAGAAGCAAGAGAAAGACCAAGGACAGGGTAGGCTTGTTATTCAATGAGGGAAGAAAAACAATAACAGAAAATGTGGAAATGGCAGAGGTTCTTAATGACTTCTTTGTTTCGGTTTTCACCAAGAAGGTTGGTGGTGATTGGACGTCTAACATAGTGAATGTCAGTGAAAATGAGGTAGGATCAGAGGCTAAAAGAGGGAAAGAACAAGTTAAAAATTACTTCCACAAGTTAGATGTCTTCAAGTCACCAGGGCCTGATGAAATGTATCCTAGAATACTCAAAGGGCTGACTGCGGAGATATCTGAGCCATTAGTGATTATCTTTGAAAAGTCATGGAAGATGAGTGAGATTCTAGAAGACTGGAAAACGGCAAATAAGTGCAAAGCTATAAAATAAGTTAAATAAGGACAACCTGAGGAATTACAGACCAGTCAACTTAACTTCTGTACCGGGAAAGATAATAGCACAAATAATTAAGCAGTCAATTTGCAAACATCTAGAAGACAATAAATAAAGTGTTAAGTAACAGATAGATTTGTGAAGAACAAATGTCAAACCAACCTGATAGCTTTCTTTGACAGGCTAACACGAGCCTTGTAGATGGCGGGGAAGCGGTAGACGTGGTATATCTTGACTTTAGTAAAGCTTTTGATACTGTCTCACATGACCTTCTCATAAACAAACTAGGGAACCTAGTTGGAGCTACTATAAGGTGGATGCAGAACTGGTTGGAAAACCATTCTCAGAGAGTAGTTATCAGTGATTCACAGTCAGGCTGGAAGGGCATAACGAGTGGGGTCCCACAGGGATCAGTTCTGGGTCCAGTTCTGTTCAATATCTTTATCAATTATTTAGCTAATGGCATAGAGAATGCACTTACAAAGTTTGTGGATGACACCAAGCTGGGAGGGGTTGCAAGTGCTTTGGAGGATAGGATTAAAATTCAAAATGATCTGGACAAACTGGAGAAATGGTCTGAAGTAAACAGGATGAAATTCAATAAGGACAAATGCAAAGTACTGCACTTAGGAAGGAATAATCAGTTACACACATACAAAATGGGAAATGACTTCCTAGGAAGGAGTACTGCAGAAACGGATCTGGGGGTCATAGTGGACCGCAAGTTAAATTTGAGTCAGCTCTGTAACACTGTTGCAAAAAAAAGCAAACATCATCCTTGGACGTACTAGCAGGAGTATTGTAAGCAAGACATGAGAAGTAATTCTTCTGCTCTACTCTGCGCTGATTAGGCATCAATTGGAGTATTGTGTCCAGTTCTGGGTGCCACATTTCAGGAAAGATGTAGACAAATTGGAGAAGGTCCAGAGAAGAGCAACAAAAATGATTAAAGGTCTAGAAAACACGACCTATGATCCCAACTGTCTTCAATTATTTTTTCCCTCAGACTGCTTCCCACGGGATCTTACCTACCAACTCCTTGTGTTTGCTAAAGTCTGCCTTCTTGAAATCCATTATCTTTAATGGGAAGATTGAAAAAATTGGGTTTGTTTAGTATGGAAAAGACAGGACTGAGAGGGGACATGATAACAGTTTTCAAGTACATAAAAGGTTGTTACAAGGAGGAGGGAGAAAAATTGTCCTCATTAACCTCTGAGGATAGGACAAGAAGCAATGGGCTTAAATAGCAGCAGGGGCGGTTTAGGTTGGACATTAGGAAAACTTCCTAACTGTCAGGGTGGTTAAGCACTGGAATAAATTGCCTAGGGGGGTTGTGGAATCTCTGTCATTGGAGATTTTTAAGAGCAGGTTAGACAAACACCTGTCAGGGATAGTCTAGATAATACTTAGTCCTGCCATGAGTGCAGGGGACTGGACTAGATGACCTCTTGCGGTCCCTTCCAGTCCTATGGTTTAATAACCCCTCTGGCTCCTGGGTGTTTACACTAATCCCACCCCATCTGCCCTTAGGCCACCCTATTTAATAACCCCTCTGACTCCTGGGTGTTTACACACTCTGGGTATTGGAGACAGGGAACCCCCCTTTACTGCTTAGCTCAACTGGGCAGTCTTGTAATCTCTCCACACAAATATTCAATTAGCTCCCTGGTCCTGAGGAGCCCAGAACTGAACCCAGCATTCAGGGTGTAGGCTCCCCAGTGCTGAATTAGAGTGGCAATTGCCCGCCTGCTCCATGAAATCAGCAGGCCTGATGGCTATGGCCCTCCACTGCACTGGCATTTACGCTGCCATATCACATGGCAAACTCCTTGCTAACCTGTTGGCTGCTGTCACTTCCAGTGTCTCTTGCTATTCCCACTAAAGACCCTGTAATATATTTTTACTCTAAGACAGAGGGGAGCCTCTAACTATATCTCCTTGCTTCTATGTAGCAGGGAGACAGCTACCTCTCTTGGATGCCTTAGGCCCAATAGAGAGCTCTCCATGGAGTAGGATTCATCCAGCCTGGATGCTAGTGGAAAAGCAGCAAAAACTTCATATAGCCCAGAGGTGGGCAAACTACGGCCCGGGGGCCACATCCGACCCGCGGGACCATCCTACCCAGCCCTTGAGCTCCCAGCTGAGGAGGCTAGCCCCCGCAGCCATGCCGCCACGCAGGCAGCACTCTGGGTGGCAGGGCTCAGCTCCTGCTGAGCAGTGCAGCAGCATGTCTGGCTCTGGCTGGGCAGCGCGGCTGCCAGACATGCTGTTCTGAGTGGCATGGTAAGGGGGCTGGGGGGTTGGATAGGGGCAGGAGGTGCTGGGGGCAGTCAGGGGACAGGGAGCAGGGGGTAGTTGGTTGGGGTGGAAGTTCTGGGGGGCAGTTAGGGGATGGAGGAAGGTTGGGTAAACATGGGAGTCCAGGGGGACCTATCAGGGGGCAGGGGTGTGGATAGGGGTCAGGGAATGGGGAACAGGGGGTTGGATAGGAGTGGGGTCCTGGGGGGCCTGTCAAGGGGTGGGGGTGTGTATAGGGGTCAGAGCAGTCAAGGAACTGGGAGCAGGAGGATTGGATAGGGGGTGGAGTCCCAGGAGGGGGCAGTTAGGGGACAAGGAGCAGGGAGGGGTTGGATGGGTTGGAGGTTCTGAGGGGGGCAGTCACGGGGCGGGAAGTGGGAGGGATCGGATAGGGGTGGGGGACAGGCTGTTTGGGGAGGCACAGCCTTCCCTACCCAACCCTCCGTATAGTTTTGCAACCCCAATGTGGCCCTCGGTTCAAAAAGTTTGCCCACCCCGATATAGCCTGATGCCACTCCCAAATCAGTAGTACCTGCACAATTAATTTGCTTTTTATCACCTCATCTTCCTGATCTTCAGTAATAAAGACTGACATGTGAAGCCAGGCCTCACCATGCTCATTACCATAGAATCTAAGCACTTTCCATTAGTGATTAAGCAACATGACTAATGTCTGTCACATGTTTGTTCTCTCATTCTTTCCTCGGGGGAAAAGTGTGTGCAGTGGAGTGGTTTGTTTGATGTTGATAAATGCAAAGTAATGCACATTGGAAAACATAATTCCAACTATACATACAAAATGATGGGATTTATATTAGCTGTTGTTAACACTCAAGAAAGAGATCTTGGATTCATTGTGGATAGTTCTCTGAAAACATCCATTCACTGTGCAGCAGCAGCCAAAAAAGCTAACAGCATGCTAGGAACCATTAGGGAAGGGACAGCTATCAAAAAAGATAGAATTGGAAAAGGTACAGAGACAGGCAACAAAAATGATTAGGAGTATAGAATGGCTTCCATATGAGAAGAGTGTAAAAAGACTGGGCCTGTTCAGCTTTGAAAAGAGACAAAGGGGGGATATGTTAGAGATCTATAAAATCATGAATGGTGTGGAGAAAGTGAAAGTGACAATGTTATTTTCTCCATTACATAACAAAAGAAGCAGGGGCCACTCGGTGAAATTAATAGGCAGCATGTTTAAAACAAAAGGAAGTATTACTTCACACAACACACAGTCCATCTATGGAACTTGTTGCCAGGGGATGCTGTGAAAGCCAAAAGTATAACGGTTCAAAAAAGAACTAGATAAGTTCATGCAGGATAGGTCCATCAATGGCTATTAGCCAAGATGGCTAAGCCTCTGACTGCCAGCTGCTAGGACAGGTGACAGGATGGATCATTCAGTAATTGACCAGGTCTGTTCATTCCCTCTGAAGCACCTGACATTGGCCACCAAGTGCAATTTATTAAACATTTTTGGATGTTTTTCTACATTTTCAAATACATTGGTTTAAATTACAACACAGAATACAAAGGGTACAGTGCTCACTTTATATTATTATTTTATATTATTACAACAGTGCCATTTGAATGCCTGTTATATTGTAAACAAGAAGCAGGCAGCATTATCTCCTGCAAATGTAAACAAACTTGTTCGTTTGAGCGATTGGCTGAACAAGTAAGACTGAGTGGACTTGTAGGCACTAAAGTTTTACATTGTTTTGTTTTTGAATGCAGGTTTTTTTTACATAATTCTACATTTGTAAATTCAACTTTCACGATAAAGAGATTGCACTATTGTACGTGCAATAGGGAAATTGAAAAATACTATTTCTTTTGTTTTATGCAGTGCAAATATTTGTAATCAAATATAAATATACACTGAGCACTGTACACTTTGTATTCTATGTTGTAACTGAAATCAATATATTTGAAAATGTAGAAAACATCCAAAAATATTGAAAGAAATGGTATTCTGTTATTGTTTTAAAGTGTGATTAATCATGCAATTAATCACAATAAATTTTTTTAATCGCACAATTAATCACGACTAAGCTCGCTATAAGCTTGCTTAGGAATGGAAGGTTGGACAGTGGGTGATAGTTGGCTAGAATCAATGTAGCCAAAGTGGGTTTCTTCAGTGATGGTCAGACTATTGCATGTTTGAAGGAGGAAAGGAGGATTCCTTCCCTGCATGATGCACTGGCTGTTTCGGTCATGAGTGGCACCAGTTGCACATGACTCTCTTTCACAAGCCAGGAAGAGCTTGGGTTGGAGTCATAAGCCTTGGGGTAAGAATCCTTTAGGGTATCCAGAACGTCTTGATGTGGGAATGCAAGCAGACTGTTAACTGGTGTGGGGGATCTAGGCTGTTTGGGAAGCCTTCCCAAATGCATTGATCTTTTCAGCCACGTCAGATGAGAGTTTTTGCAGCACTTGGTTCTGATCCAGGCTGTTGTCACTCAAGATTATGAAGGAGTTAGACAGCAGCTTCAGTGGAGGCTGAAAGAAAGGTTCTCTTGGCCTGTAATACGGCTTCAGCATTGGCTTGGAGGAATTAGTTATGTTTCCACTCCCTCTTTTCATCTGGTGCAGGGTGTCAGAAACCCAAGGGATTTGTGTAGGTGATGGGAGGCAGGGGCTGTTTGTGGGGTCCAGCAGATCAATGGTCAGGTCCACTGTATCATAATATGCCATCCTATGGGTAGCATGCTGTTGTCTTAGGAGGCTGGAACAGGGTATACCAGGTAGTTGGTGTCTCTGCCACTTTGGTGCACCCGGCCCCAAGCAAGTGTGCATTTAGGGGGGAAAAGAGCAGAGTGTTTAGGCCTCCAAGCGCTGCCTAGAGAAGCCACCCAGGATCAGCTGCTGCTGGGACCAACAAGAACTGGTCCTCCAGCAGCCAGAAGGGCCAGAATGGACAAAAGGCAATCAGGGCCTAGCAGACAAGATAAAAAGGGCTGGCTGCCTCCTCCAAATGGGCAATCCTGAGTGAAGCACGGAAAGAGGAGGAAGGATTTCCCTGCCTTAGCCCAAAAGTCCATCACCTAATGGTATGCCCACACTTTGAACATTGTGTGCAGTTCTAGTAACCCCATATCAAAAATGATAGAATTGGAAAAGGCACAGAGAAGGGCAACAAAAATGCCTAGTGGTATGGAACATCTTCCATCTGAGGAGAGTTTAAAAAGACTGTGACTGTTCAGTTTGGAAAAGAGACAACTAAGAGGGGATATAATAGAGGTCTATAAAATCATGAATAGTGTGGGGAAAGTGAATAAGGAAGTGTTATTTACCCCTTCACATAACACAAGAACAAGGAGTCACCCAATGAAATTAATAGGCAGCAGGAAAGGAAATATTACTTCACACAACAAAACCCTGGGTGACTAATTTGTGTGGGCTATAATTTGGCTGCAGCACAAATTATAGGGAGATTGCTTTGTGAGATGCTCCACTGGTCCAGGCGAACCTGCAATACATGCATTGGAAGTTGGTGGCATCCATGAGTCCTTGTAGTCAACTCAGAATCATGGGGCTTCCTTGTTGCCTGTGCACTGGCAGAGCTCTGACCACTCCTTTAATGATATGATGGTCTGTCCAAGACACTGGCTGGGTGGTGTTATGCTCATACTAAGCACACAGGATCTTTATAGAGGAAGGTGAATACACAGCATTTATTGAAAATATAACAGTTAGCATATGCTTTTCAGTCACACACAGTCCTGCCAATGATGTTTATAGTTATTAATAAATAACTGGAGATATCCTATCTCCTAGAGCTGGAAGGGATGTTGAAAGGTCATTGAGTTCAGCCCCCTACCTTCACTAGCAGGATCAAGTACTGATTTTTACCCCAGATCTCTAAGTGGCCCCCTGAGGGATTGAACTCACAACCCTTGGTTTAGGTTTAGCAGGCCAATGCTCAAACCACTGAGCTATCTCTCCCCCGCAGTCTGTGGTAGCTCAAGTCAATCTAATGGTCAGTTAGATTGAGCACAAGTGTGGAGCAAGAAACCTTACATTCTCCTCTTATGCTCAGTCATGCTATGGCGGAGGGTGTATGCACCTACAGTTTTTATAGTTTTCCCCAACAGACAGGTCAGAGCGAGGACTCTAATCCTCCCCCTATCGCCCAGCACTTCTACGATCAGGGGTATACCCACCTCCAATTATTCCTCCCCAGCAGTCTGGGGTGGAGAGAGCGATGCTAAACCTCTCTCTCAGCCCTGCTACAACCAAGGGTGTGTATACCTTTAATCATAACAAATTCTCAATTCATAAAATACCAACAGTGAATACAATATTAACCATACCTGGTTCCCTTTTTACTGCCCGGTATCTCTATGACCAGGGGTGTGCACACTTGAATGATCAATCACTTAGCAGTATTGTCAATTATTACAGCGCATATACTCTTCCCCCTTTCACAATTCTCCACCAAAAATGTTATGCTCATACAAAGCACACGGGATCTTTATAGAGGAAGGCAAATACGCAGCATTTATTGAAAATACAACAGTTAGCAGATGCTTTTCAGTCACACACACATACACATACACACACGCACAGAGTCCTGCCAGTGATGTTTATAGTTACCAGTCTGTTGTAGCTCAAGTCAATCCTAATGGCCAGTTAGATTGATCACGAGTGTGGAGCTGGGCTCTTGTCGGTAGCGATCCGATGCTCCAAGGCTTTGCAGGACTGAACCCAGAGTTCCATAGCAAAACACCCCAGCTTTATAGTTGTAAATTCCCATTTGAGTCCATGCATTTTGCAATGTCATCCTGTAATCATTAGTTCTTAAGTGGTGTTATCATTTGATGGTTATTGTCGGGCTTCCCATCGTTATCTCTTATTTGTTGTCTCGCCTTCCGGGTTGCCTGCCTCACCTCTGAGGTCTCAATGCTGCTAACGTGTTTAGCATCGGATACAATGGATGTTTTCTGATTGTCTCCTGGTCTTTCCAAGTCTCTCACTTCTTCTTGACCATCTGGACATTTGTGATGGCTTTCACACCTTATCTTTTCCTGATGCATGCATTCCTCATTCACACAAACAATCTCTTACCTTCAAAGATATACAGACAGCAGTATTGTATATTTAGCAGCATACATTGTAAATCAAGCCTTGCTAAATCTTATAACTAAAACAATTCACATTGGGGCTTCAGGCCCTCAACATTCCTCTAATCTCCTTAACATAGATACAATACAAGATCCTGTCTCTTACTTACTAAAACCTTAAAACAAAGAAATGTATATTTAAGTAGAGTGCCTAATTTGTAATACATTTTGGAAGCCATAGTAGACATTATAACTTATCCTAAAACAAAACGGTGACCATAATCAGTCATAAGGATTGTTCTGGTCTGTCATTCCTTTCTGCTATTCAAAAAGGGTGGCTGACAGGATGAAATCAACTCATACATTAATTCTTATGGGACATTATAAAATCCTGCTCCTGCAGTGGTGGTGTCCTTTACGTTAACATCTAAGCCAAAGGTCAGGTCCAGGTTGTGACTGGCTGTGTGGGTTGGACCGGCGATGACCTGTGAAAGTCTTAGGGAGGCTAGTAAGCAGATGAGTTTGGGGTTTTTTTGCATCTGTGGCCTTGTAGTCCAGTTTGATTTCATTACCATTGCCAGTCAGGTGTTAGTGAGCTCATTTATTAATCCTGCCATCAGTGGTGTCTGGAAATGAGCATAAAATCTGTTAGTTTTGGCTCTGGTTTCTTCTAGTCAGCTGAGTGAATTTGAATGCACTTCTCTTACCTGAGGCACTTCTTTTGGATCTGATGTTTGAGAAAGATGACAGCAGTGCTGTCTATCTTCTCGTCTGGGCTGGGTCTGTGAACTATGAAGCATCCTGGGGGGACAAAGTGGGCTCAAAATGTCATCCAGCCAGATCTCAATGATGTAGACCAGGGGTCGGCAACCTATGGAATGGGTGCCAAAGACAGCACGCAAGCCAATTTTTAATGGCACGCGGCTGCCTGCCGGGGTCCTGGCAGGCAGCCGCGTGCCATTAAAAATCCTGCCCAGCCCGGCCCAGCCCATTCTTCTCCGCCCTCCGCCCCCCTTCCCCCTCCCGGGGAAGGGGGCAGAAGCTTGGTCCTGCTGACTCCCCTGCCTTTTCCCGCAGTGTGCTGGGTTCCTGCCCCTCCTCCTCTCCGTCCCTCCCTCCCCTGCTGGCTGATCAGCTGATGGCCCTTGCGAGGGAGGAGTGGAGTCAGCGTGCTCGCTGCTCCTGGCGGAGGCAAAGAAGCGGGGGCAGGGCCTTGGGGAAGGGGTGTGTGTGGAATTGGGCATATCCCCTCCAGCCCCCTGCCGTGAGCACCCCACGACCCCACACCACCAGCCCTCTGCCCTGAGCCCTGCAGCCCCACACACACCCCAGCCCTCTGCCCTGAGCCCTGCAGCCCCACACACACACCCCAGCCCTCTGCCCTGAGCCCTGCAGCCCCACACACACCCCAGCCCTCTGCCCTGAGCCCTGCAGCCCCACACACACTCCAGGCCCCTGCCCTGAGCCCTGTACCCCCCTCACACACACACAGCCCTCTGTTTGATTCCTTCACCCCCCCCCCGCGACCCCAGCCCTGACTCTGGCACCCCCACATATACCTAGGCCCCCCACACCCCATGCCCTGACACCTGCACCCCCCTCACATGCCCCCAGCCCTCTGCCCTGACTCTTGCACCCCCCCATCCCCACCCCCACCTTGAGCACCAAATGGGAGCTCCTGCACCCCCCCCCCCACATTCCCACCTGCACCCCTCGCACCAAAGGGGAGCTGCCCAGGTAAGTGCTCCACAGCCAAACCTCCTGCCCCAACCCTGAGCCCCCCTCCCTCATTCTAGCTCCTGGCCAGGCCCTACACCCAGCCTGCTCCTTCACCCCCAGCCCTGTGCTCAGTGCACTCCCACTCTCAGCTCAGTGCAGAGAGAGGAAGAGAATGGGCCAGAACCAGGGAGAAGGTAGGTACCCACTGTATGTGGGCAGGGCCGGGACCCCAGACCGGCACTGGGCTGAGTGGGTCCGGCAGCAGGGATCCCGGCTGGCAGGAGCTGGCGGATGGAACCCCTGAGCAGCAGTGGGCTGAATTGCTCAGTCTGCTACCGGTCTGGGGTCCTGGTTGCCGGCCCCGCACAGCCCGCTGCCGGTCTGGGGTTCTGGCTGCCAGACCCTTCCCAGCTGGGGTCCCAGCCGCAGGCCCCGCTCAGCCCACTGCCAGCCTAGGTGAACAGAACCCCAGACCAGCAGCGGGCTGAGTGGGCCGTCGGCGTAAGATCAACATTTTAATTTAATTTTAAATGAAGCTTCTTAAACATTTTGAAAACCATGTTTATTTTACAATACAACACTAGTTTAGTTCTATAATATATAGACTTATAGAGAGACCTTCTAAAAAACATTAAAATGTATTACCGGCACGCAAAACCTTCAATTAGAGTGACTAAATGAAGACTCAGCACACTGCTGCTGAAAGGTTGCCGACCCCTGCTGTAGACTATATCAGGGTACTCAATTGCTGATGAGGTCATGGATTCTTGCGGTTGGACCCTGTTTCCCCGCGCCCCCCCACAATATCTCCCAGCTTACAGTGACCTTTTGCTCATTGTCCTTCCAAGTGGTGTTTCAGCCCTGGTGAGAGAGGTCATGCTCAGTCCAAGCTGAATTCATTTCCTGAGACACTATCTAAAGTCCATAGAGAACATCTATTCCTTTCAGCCAGTAATGAATTCTCCAGTTCACTGAGAATTTATCGGGCACTATTTGCAACCAAATATTGTTTGGAATGATTTCTCCTTTATTACTCCCTGCTGGTTATAGCCAATGGAGCCATTAGCCGCTAGGTGGATTTTTGCATAGTGATTCTCTCATGTTTCTTTTTGTCCTGTTGTATATGTAACAGCCCTTCTGACCTGTCTCATGCCCATTGACTAGAGCATTAACATAATTTGCTTCTCTACTTCCTTTGCCAGCCTGTACCCAATTCCATTTCAAGTGAAGGGTGCTCTATGATTAAGGCACTGGCCTAGTACTAAGGAGATCTAGGTTAAATTCCTTGCTCTGCTGTAGCCTCCTTTTGTAACCTGGGGGCAAATCACTTATTCTCTGTATGCCAGATGTCACATCTGTGAAATGGGATAATAATCATCATCTTTCTCCTGCCCTTTGTCTTTCTCTATTTATGCAATAAATTCTTCCAGGTAGAGCCTGCCTCTGCTGTGTAAATACAACATGCAGCAGCATGGGGCCTTGATCAGAATTGGAGTCGCTAGTCTCTGCTGTAATTCAAGTAAGGATAATAAATCATTTCCAGCAAAGCTGCTTTGTTTTCCCTCCATGCCTTTACCGTTGTGCAGTTCCTTTTGAAGCCCCAGTGATCATTTCTTAGAGGGTTTTGTAGTAAGTGGAATTGTAGCTTGCTCTGCCTTAATTATGCTGGGCTGACTGGTCCCTTCTCAGGGAAATACCTGCAAGAAGAGGCTATGGGGGCAGAGATCATTCCACCCCAGAAGGGGGCCCAGCACTCAAAGTGGTTCTGCCTGGATCTCACCAGCTCTGCAAGAGGACACAGTTCTTCTATTCCAGCCTAAGGTCCCCCCAGGCCACTTCCTGGCTCCCCAACAGCACAGCTCTGTTAGAGCCAGTGCCCCTGGAGCCTTCCTTAAGGGTGAGTTTCCCCAGAAGTGTGAGATGGAAGATTTAGTGCAGCCTCAACGTGCTGTTGTCGTTTCCACTGGATTTGGAGTTAGGGGTAATGCATATCTTCCTGGACCCAGATCATAGAAGATTAGGGTTGGAAGGGACCTCAGAAGGTCATCTAGTCCAATCCCCTGCTGAAAGCAGGACCAACCCCCAGACAGATTTTTACCCCAGTTCCCTAAATGGCCCCCTCAAGGATTAAACTCACAACCCTGGGTTTAGCAGGCCAATGCTCAAACCACTGAGCTATCCCTCCCCCCCAAAACAGTAGTTTTGCACCCCAGATGGGACTTGAACCCACAATCTCTGGTGTAAGAAACCATTTCCTTATCCATTAGGCCACTGGGGCCCTAAATCATTGACCCTAAGGAGCTGTGGGTCTATGGGATAGGGTAAAGGGATGGTGCCACAAAGATGGCTTACAGACCCCACCATGGGAGAGGGCTGTCTGCACGAATAGCCCCTTCCATATGTGGACTGTACACTCTAGCCTGATGTCTAGTAGAGTTCCTCAGCATGCTTCCACATGCATGGCTTTTAATGTCATCCTATTGCACCACGACTACCAGTTGGGTTGTATTTTATGCTGTTGTTTAGTGTTTTGCAATGTGACCTTTTAAGGTTTGTAGGGATTCATACCAGTTTAGCTACACCAGCACAATCGCCCAGTGCAGGCACACCTAATAGAAGGGTGTTGAGGTGCCTTGTGGAGAGGGGATCTTGCCTGGCTGCCTTCAGTGCTCTGTTTTTTCTGTGCACACAGAAAATGTCAAATCGTCTCCAGGGATGTCAGACTGACCCCAGCACCTCCTTTTGCCTCCAGCAAAACACATAATTAAAAAAATGTTAACAAGGACATTAAAATAAATTGAATTTAAGCTTTCGGTGCACACTGGCAGGAAGGATTTAGGAAGTGGCAGGGGAAGTTGAGCAAATATTTCAGGAATGCTGGAAGTTCATATTTATAAATCCATGCTTTACTGGACAGAAAAAATAATCTATCAGGGTTTAATCTTTATCTGCCATTAGCTGAGAATGGTTGTTTTGCTACTTGCTGTGGTTTATGGGTAAGGATTTAGGATCTCATAGGATTAAAAATAGGTAGGCTTTTCTGCTGACAATTCACTTATTGTCCACTAAAGTGTTACTACATTTGAGATTTACTGAAAACTACTCCCCACCCCCACGACCCCAGATTTGTATTTTGCAATTAGACCAGGCAGCGGTGACACCTAATGGACAAGAATGGAGCTGCAGCTGAACACTGCACATCTGGAATGCTGGAATGTTAGGCATTTTAAACTGTGTTCTAGTTCTGTCTTTTGTTTGTCCTTACCTATATAGGCCCAGGGATGTAAAATATGCTCCACTCCACAGCCAGCTAGTTCTGCCCACTGCCAAGGTGGCGAGCAGCACCAGCCCTGCATAAACCGTGCGCTTACCAGAGCTCAGGGACTGGGACTGGGAGCAGCACCTGCAACAGGGAACACAAACAGGGGGAAAGGGTTCTTTTCCCCTTGCATCCCATCAGGGGCGGCTCTAGGCACCAGCAAAACAAGCTGGTGCCTAGGACGGCCAAATCTAGGGGGCGTCCCCTGCTGCCGGGGGGCGGGGGCGGCAGGCTGGGTCGGCGGACCTGCCGCAGTCATGCCTGCGGGAGGTCCACCGGAGCCCCGGGACGACTGGACCTGCTGCAGGCATGACTGCGGAGGGGGCACTCGTCCCGCGGCTCGGCTGGACCTCCCGCAGGCATGACTGCGGCAGCTCAAGTGGAGCCGCCGGACCCGCGAGCCGTCCGCAGCCGCGGGAGGTCCAGCCGAGCCACGCGGGACCAGCGGTCCCTCTGCAGTCATGTCCGCGGGAGGTCCGCTGCTCCCGCGGCTCCAGGGCGCCTCCCGCGCATGACTGCTTGGGGCGGCCAAAAAGCTAGAGCCGCCCCTGCATCCCATGCAGGAACTAGCCACAATCCAGTCCTAAGTAGGAGGGCCCAAATAAGATGGCAATCCCTGGGATCAGTAACACGCTTGCTCCAGTGTTTTGTGGTCTGGTTTTGCAGAGGGTGGGTTCTTCATCCTCAACAGTACAACACATTTGTTGAGCTGGTCACACTGTAAGGCGTATTACCTTACTCTTCTGTTACCCTATGGCAAGTACTTTGGGGTCTGAAGGGAGCTGCAGTTTAGTCATTTTGCGAGTGTGTGTGTGAGAGAGAGACAAGGCATTTGATTCCAATACGGTTTTATTTCTGAGCATCCCCCAAACATATAGAAACTACCTCCTTCCTCAATACACTGGCTTTCGCATTGTGTGCCATCCTGATAAACTGCTAATGTACCGTTCAGCTACCATCTGTCCTTGTTTTTTAAGGATATTTTAAAATCATATTTCAAATCTAACCTTTCAATCTATTCTCCAGGTTCCAGTCTAGTGCTTCAATGGGGTTAAAGTCACTATTCAGAGCTCAGAAGCATTGGCGTCCCTATATCTGCTCTGTTGGGGATACCTCCTTTAGTACCATCTGCAGATTAAATTACCATGCTGTTTTCTCCTTCTTCCAGCTCACTAATAAAGCTGTTACATGAGAGTAGACCTAACACTGATCTCTTCAGTACCCACCCTTCCCATGGTTAATATATTGCCATTTATCATGCCCCTTAATTATGGGTCTTCAACAAGTTTTTCAGGTAACTTCTAATATCCAAGCAAATTTGAATTGGTCTTTCACCTTGCATTTTTGTGAGGTCTGATAGCAAAATCTTACTACAATCAAGGTACATTACAGCTACTGCATTCTTTTTGGCCACTATTTGAGTAATTTGGTTTAAAAAACCTGATCAGCTTTGACTGATTTATTTGATTTGTGCAATCGATTCTTGCAGCTTATTTCTCCTCATTGCTTTGTTCTTTGGATACATTGAGACTATCTCTCTGTGGTTATTGTTAGCTTACTAGGGCTTGAAGCTACTTCCTCAAGAATGAGAGAAAAGGCAAATCAATGAAAAACAAAATTGCAGCTAAAAATACATGTTAGCTAGGAGGGAAAAAAAGCAGCCTATAAAGCTCAGGTTTAAATGGCCACTTTAGGGCTGCAGCTGCTTGTCTCCCACAGATTTAAAGAACTAGTGCCCAGATGGGCTTGCTGGGAAAGGAGCGTGTAAAACCATAGTAGAGAGGTCACTGGTAGTAGTAATCAAGCAAGTTATAGAGAAAGTAGTAGCTATTTAGAAACGATTTGAATCGCTATTTTTCTGAGGACTAAGGACAGGGGAAAACAACCCTAGGTTTTTCATACTGGCAGCTGACCATGTTTGCAACAATTGTGTGCTTTTAGATTTCCAGTGATGTTACTGTATGTTTCTAAATGCTTAAGGTCTGCCTTAGGTTTTCCCATCTTTGCTGCTGATTTGCTGTGGGATCTTGGAAAGTCCCTTAAGCTCTTTGTGTGTAGATGAGACATGCAACATAAACTTACTGCAGTTTAATTAAAGTGCTGTTTTTAAACTGATTTAGTTAAATTGGCTCGAGCGTGGTTGCAGACACTCTTATTGCAGCTTAATAAGAGCATCTACACCCAAACTTGTGCCAATGTAAATAAATCCGTTTTAAACACATCTTTACTTAAACAACTACAAGTCTGTGTAGACTAGGCCTCAGTTTCTTCACCTAGAACAGGGCCGCCCGGGGGGGGGGGGCAAGTGGGGCAATTTGCCCCAGGCCCCGCAGGGGCCCCCACAAGAGTTTTTCAGGGCCTCTGGAGCAGGGTCCTTCACTCGCTCCGAGGGCCCCGGAAAACTCTCACGGGGCCAGGACCCCCGGAGCTTCTTCCGCTCCGGGTCTTCGGCAGCAATTCAGCAGCAGGGGGGGTCCTTCCACTCCGGGACCTGCCGCCCAAGTGCCCTGAAGACCCGCAGTGGGGGGTACTTCTGCCCCGGGACCCGCTGCCTAAGTGCTGGGTCTTCGGTGGCAATTCGGCAGTGGGGGCCCCCTGCCGCCGAAGACCCCAGGCCCCCTGAATCCTCTGGGTGGCCCTGACCTAGAATATGGGGATTATAATATTTACCTTCCTCGCTAGGTTAGATTTAGCAGGTTACTGCTTTTAAAGCACTCAGAGAGCTTCATAGTTGCACAATAGCACAGACCCACCCCAGTAACTAGAAGAGTTTGATGACAACTCCTCCATGCCCATCTTACATTTTGAATTTTAAGGCTTGACCTCTCAGTGCTGCTGTTTCCCCTCCCACTTTTTGGCTGTCTTGTCTTCTGAGACTGAAAACTCTTAGGTATTTGTACAGCACCTAGCACAGTGGGGTTCCAGTCTCAGCTGGGGCTGATAGACCTACTGTAATACAAATTACTAGTGATGATACAGTGCCAGTAACCCTGGCCTTGCTTAGCAGCTCAACAGTTTCTTTTTCAAAGCAAACTCCACTGTCCTTTCTCCTGAACAACTTCTCACATTCCTGCCCCTCAGAATCCTGTGTGCAAATATGGACTTGTCTATGCCAGCATCTTCCTGAAGATTTTCTACTGTTCCTAGCACACATTCAGCCCACTGGTGCCCGCAACAGGGAGAGTGATGGTGTGGACATTGGTTGCGGACATTTTAATTTACAATTTAGTGGGAACCTGCTCTAGGCAGGCTTGGCTAATGTGATGGTTAAAACACCAGTGAACATTCTCCCATTCCTGCTGCCCCAGTGGGAGATTTTGAGGCCAATGTTAAGTGCAGACAAGACTTAAGGACTTTGTGCTTGAGTATCAGGTGCCTCCTGATCCATTCAGAAATGCAGGTGTGCAGTGTTCATAGACCAGCTGAATGACTCAAATGAAGGAGAAAGCTTCTATTTATGCACACAATGCCATTGGCTGTTGTTCTTCAGTTGAGCTCATTCACCCTCCGGCAGCATCAGCTGGCAATTAGTGAAAGGCAATCTAGAAAGACACTTTTGTGAGTGTCACAGGGCCTGGGTGGAATAGGCTGGATTTTGCAACATTCCAGAACATGGTGCAGATTCCCTTAAAACACAGGCTGGCAATGCCATAGAAAGCCCTTATCTCGCTGCTCCAGATATAGCCAGGGCAGTGCCCTACCTCTGTAGTGCTCAGCAGGTGCTTCCCAAGCAACACTGATGCAGTGTGGACACGGGGTCAGGTCACTTTGCTTTCCCATGTGCTCATGTTGGCTAGAATACAGTGTTTTTGCATATGCCAGGAGTCTAATGGATGGAAGTGTATGAAACAAATGTGTAAGATACTAAAGTCTTTTGTTATTTTTCAAGAAATAGTTGAGGTTAAAAGCACCTGTAAAATGTGTTCTGAGACACTGTGCCTGGACATCTGATACTTCATCAGCTCCCCCACAGCTGCGCAAATGCCTCTCCAAGTCCCTCGCAGCTACCCATCAGGATAATTCTTCTCTAACAAGGGACTCCATTGCAATGGTAGTGTGGGGCTCCATGATTATCATCGCTCACTGATGCCAGAGCACATGGCAGTTTACAAGGGGAGAAGAGATTTCTCCAACTGCCTGCCCCACAAACTCAGCTGGGCCTCTGAAAGTCCAGCTGGGTTTTAATTCTTCTCAACCATTGTCACCAATAATAAGGAGCTGGCTGGACAAATTGTGCCCTCAGTAACATGTGTGCAACCCCACAGCCTGCAATGATACAGGTGTCACTGATTGGATCTTAGTAACCATAGTTTTGCTGGTACACAAGAAGGATCAGACTCCAGCTCCTTGAGCTGTTCTAGCTGTGCAGGGCAAACAGGAGTGAAAAGAAGTAAGAGCTTATTTCAGTGCAAACAGTCAGCAGATGTGACTCTGAATGCACATGGGGAGCAGATCTGCTGAGTACATGTTCACGTTTCTGAGCAGAACTGCACTTCAAAGGAAAGAAAGCATCTCAGAAAGAAGAAAGTGTCATTCACACAACCTCAGCATGGTAGGGTAGCTTTACTTCCCTGAGTACTGTAGAAGACCTGAGCAAGCTTGGTGCTCAGACAAGTGTAATTGGAAGGAATGTGAGACAGCGTGTGTGTGCAAATGAGTACACTTGCATATGTGATTATGTGCGTATGTGTCTGCTTGCACACATGCATCGCTTGTGCCTGTGCACATCTATTGTACACATCTGTATTCTTGCATCCATCTAACTGTGCAAGTGTGTGTCTGGGCAAGTGTGTTGGCCTGGAGTGCAGGCCTGTGGACCTGTGAATACATACATGACTGTGTGTATGTGTACATGACCAAGCATGTGCGTACATAGGACTCAACTTGTGCTTGTGACCCAGCACATGAGATTGTGTGCAAGCATGCAGGTGCACATCTGCATGTGTGACTGTATGTCTCTGCATATGAACATGTGTATGATATACATCTGCATCCTATTATCCTTGAGCTGCTCGGAGGCCTGGTTGCCCCAAATAACATGGAACCCAAAGGGGCAGTTAATAGAGACTGGTAGTGTGGTGTGATGTTGTGTACTTGTTTTTCAGTTTCTTTGGTTTCAAACCTTTTCCCCCATTTACACAAGCCCATGACGCTGAACTATTTCACTCTTTCAATCACAAACTAGCTCAAAGATTCTTTTCTGAAAATACACCACGTCTGCAGTTTATTTTTTCGGATTGGTATCGGGGGTTAGGCACGGGCGTTTCACTCAGATATATATTCACGGAGGCAGTTCCTGGGCAGAGAATCTCTAGTCCTTCACCAGCCGGTAGATGTGATGCTGGGCACCATGTTCACTAGCTGACACCTCAAAAACATATGCTATGCACAGCAAGGTCTCTTGAGTGTCCCTGTTCGTCACAACCTAGACAGGCGAGAAAGGAAGGCAAGAAAGCAAGTGCTATTTTTTCTGTCTCAACTCGTAAATATTCTAACATCTTTAAATGTATCCAGTGTTAAACATAATCGACAGAATGAACAACAGGAAAGATACACAGTTTAGCAATGACACCCCCAACTGGGGCTGTCTCCAAACACCAGTAATGAGACATCTGCTTGGTACCAACGCGGGGTGGGGGACGACTTTCTCACAATGTGAGGACTGAGATGCAGTGGAAGTACAGGAGGAGAAGCGTCCTCAGCACCACAGAGAATGGAAATATCTGGCCAGTGAATAATAAGCACTCACCACGCAAGGGGGAAAAGTCTTGTCAGGACTGGGAGCAGTGAGCAGCCATGTGTCCTTGGAGCCAGCAGATGTCACTGTTCCCTTGCAGAAGGGCGAGTTAGGCTGAGAATTCCCCAGCACTGAGAGGGTGCTGAATGGAAAGATGCCAGTGAAGAGGGCTCTTAGCAGCTTGTGGAGGGCCGTAGGAGGGGACACCAGGACTTGAAGCCTAATTCACAGTTGAGATGTAAGATTGACTCCCTTATACCTCCCAATGCCCAGTTACTGGTGGATGAATGGGGGTAGGTGATGCTGAATGAGTTTAACTTACACACCAAGAAGATGTAAGCAGAAGGTGCCTGGGAGTTGCCTACTTGAATTTACACATTCTTACAGCCTCCTGCTTGTTACTTTTCTTACTACATCGACCCCTCCCCCATCCCAGCCCCTCAATAATCTCAGCTACGCTACAGAATCACTCTCCGTTGTATGCATCCTGCAGTTCCCAGCACAGCTCCCTTAGTGGCTATGTTCTACAGATACCTTTGCCCCGTTCTGTCCTGCGGGAGGAGCCAGGAGGGTCAGAGGCTAAATCCTCACACTGGCAGATGTCACAGACATGGTCACCACCCCCATGCTGAACTGCTATCGAACCTATACCTTATGAGGAGCATGGCCACCCCTGGAGACAATGCTCCAGGAGGGAAGAAGCTCATTTATTAATTCATGAATTTTTTAGCTGATTTTGTTGTGTTCTGTTTTATTTTCGTGCCTTATGGTTGAACTAACCATTGCCCTCTGTCTGGGATTCAGAGATGGGAAGTGGCCAGGCTCAAGTCTGGAAGGGGGCATCCCGCTGACCCCTTCCAAGTGCTCCAGGGAGGTAGCAGCCAAATAGACTCCCGTAGCCTCAGCGAGCCAAATTCAGAGGTGCTGCATAAGGCAGGGCATGCATTACATGATGGTACGTAGGAGACACCATCTGGAGGGACTCTAAGCTGGTGAAAAACACAGGAGGGGACTGGAAGAATTTATTGAGACTTGCTTCTGAATTTGGCCCCAGGAGCCAAAGGGCTAAAGCACCTTGTCCCAAGAGAGACCCCTCATGCCCAAGTGAAAGAAGGTGGAAAATTCTCGGACTGCACTCCAGGACCCAAGGCTGTAGGATTACCAGTGCAGGCAGGGCCGCCCAGAGGATTCAGGGGGCCTGGGGCAAAGTGGGGGAGCTGCGGCGCTTGTACTCACCCGGCGGCGGTCTGGGTCTTCGGCGGCACTTCGGTGGCGGGGGGCCCTTCAGTCGCTCCACGTCTTCGGCAGCACTAAAGGGCCCCTCGCCGCCGAAGACCCAGACCGCCACCAGAGCAGGGCTTGTGGGGCCCCTGCGGGGCCCGGGGCAAATTGCCCCACTTCCCCTCCCCCCCGCTCCCCCGGGCACCCTGAGTGCAGGGTGTAAAAGGCTTTGTTGGCCTAGGTGAGATACAGCTGTCTGTGATGGGAGGTGGGGGAGTACCTATGAATGTAAAACCCTGTGGGAAGGAAACGAGATGAGCAGGTATAACAATAGGGCAAGTTCATCTGTAGGTTTACAGGGGCACTGGGCAAGGCTGTGGAAGGAGGTGCGCTGGAAAGTGCTTGTCAGCATGAACTATGGCACACAGACCTTGTCTCTCTCCGCTGCCCCACCTCCTTCCTCTGCTCAGCCTCATCTGTAACACTTGGCATTTACTCAGCAAGCACCTTTCCTCCAAGGATCTAAAAGCTCGATACAAATGTGAAGGACTAAAGCTTCGCAAGGCCCTGTGAGGTAGAGAAATGGCACTAGCCCTGTCCTACAGATAAGGAAACTAAGTTACGAGGGGTGTGACTTGACCAAGGTCACAGGATTTCCAGGGCAAAGCCAGGAACAAAACCCAGGCCTCCAGTTTCCCAATATTGTGCATTAGTCATAGGACTGTCCTTTATAGATCTAGGGAGTGAGAATCCATGAACTCACAGTCAGGGTGGCTTTAAACCACCCTCCTAATTCTTGGCTGTGCCAGGGGCTGGAAAGGGCCCAAGTGTAATTTGGACAGCCCTGGGAGCCTAAGTTATGGCAACCTCCCAACTCACACCTTGCCTTCCAGTGCTGCATGGAAATCTCTGCAGCAACACGCCCCTTCTGTCCCGCCCTTTATGCCAGGATTTGGGATGGGTCCTGGGAAGGCAGCTTTATGGCTGTCTTCTGCAGTGCCTGAACTGGAGTAGTCTTCCCCCAGTCACATCCAGGGCTTTGAGGGCTTTTTTATGATGCGCTGGCCCTCTTAAATGGTGTAAAGGGGCCAGAGCAGGGACAATTATTTCACCCTCTGTCTATTGTTGATACAATTGTCTTCTTTATTGCAACTTCTGCCTTCACACCTGGCACAGCTTTTTGGCCTCATCAACTCTCCCTTTTCAAACCTTCTTCATCTCTCCCTTCTCTCCATTGCCCATGCCTCTCATTCTTCTCCCTGTGTTCCTGATCCTATTTATCTGAATAACTGCACTCTGCGTAGCTCTGTAAGGGGTGCCGAGGTGCAACTGACACTAAATAAAATTAACTATTGAGCTGTACGTGGAAATTTTATTTGACTCGCAGCTGGGGACTCTTGGATATGGCTTAAATATTTCAAGGCAACAATAAAAACAATTCAGTGCCCCCACCTGTAAAATAGTAAAGTTCTCCAGCACGCTGTTCATCATGTATTTCTCTGGGAGATGTTTGAGTTTATGGATGAAATTAATCATGTATTCACACAGAGGGGAGCGGTGGATGCGATAGGAATAGTGTCCATTTTCATAGTGTGCGTACTCCGTCTATAGTGTAAAAGAGAAAAGGTGCACACAGGGTCACCACTGTTTTCATTAATGTTACTGATAGTTAAAATAATAATTACCACTTGAATTTTCACATCGCTTTACTAACATTAGCTCATTCATCATTCCTTACAATCATCCACTCTGAAGTAGCTTTCCTTGAACTCTCAATTTTCTCCTGCTTTGATTATTTAAAGAAAACCAAAGGAACATATCTACTGTGGTAATAAGAACAGTTTGCACTATTATAGCACCTTCGAGCTAAGGACCTCAGGGTACTTTGCTACTATTAATGATTCAAGCTTCCCAATGCCTCTGTGAGATAGATCGGTAGCATTATTCCCATTTCACTGATGGAGAAACTGAGGCACCCAGAGGTTGTGACTTGCCTGAGATCACACATCAAGGCAATGGCATATCTGGGAATATACATCCTGAGTCCCAGTCCAATTCTCTACCTACCAAACCACACTGCCCCAGATTAGCAAGTGGGGATTAAACATTTGAGGAGCTCTTTCATTACTATCACATTTTAGCACCAGTACATATAAACTCCCCCCAAACTGAAGTGACAGGGGAGGGCATCACTTCTTAGCAACCCTCTTCATTCCCCATATGCCTTCATCTTGTTTTCCCATTAGAATCCTATCTCTCCTCCCATGTGCCAGCACCCCCATTGCAACACTAATTCAGAGGAGGAGGTGCTGCTTCTTGTCCCCTCTTTTGAGATTGCCACGAGGCTCCCAACCTCTGCTGACTCCCGAGCAGTGGGTTGGCTCCTAGCCAGAGATTTGCTCTTGATTTCAGTAGACAGGGTGAAGAGCAGCAGTTCTTGCTGCATTTTTAAAAAGGTGTAGTACCTATTCCTGTCAGAGCTTGCTGTTATATGAGGAGCAGGTTTATCTTTGTAAACATAAGGTATAGAAACTTCCTTTGTCTATATTCTATCTGTTGTTGAGAATCATCCTGCAGGCCAGCTGAACACACTGAGTAGGCTAGAGCCATGTGTTTAAAAATCCTGACTCAGGCCCCATAAAATCACAAAAGACTGGCTTAAAAATCATGACTCTATAAAAATAATAATGAATGTGGGGATCTTCCTATTTGCCTTCTCGTTTGTGAGACCCGAGAGGTCACATTTTCAAGCTTTTCTCCTCAACTATGAGGGCTGGGAACGTCATTGTTTAAAACAATGAAAGCTGAGTCTCTCTCAATCACTGGACTCCAGGAGCTGGCGCTTTAAGAAAAACACCAAATATTGCAAGACATGTGTGAGAGGGCAACACTACAGCCAGGATCAGTCTAGTGCGTGTCTGACACACTGCACTAGACTGATGCTTCCTGATTTTCAACCCTTTTCCAAGCCACCTCCCTGACAAGTGGGTACTTTCTGCCCTCAGAGGCACAGGTGGGGTTTGTGAGTACATGCAAGGGCTGAATTGCACCCCAGAGTACTCTGCACTCAGGGCTCTGCTGCCTTCTCTTCCTACCTCCACTTTCTCCACCACCTGCTTTCCGAAGGAGCACACTTTAGTGGAGCAGGTAATGATCATGTTTTCTGGGCTTTCATATTGGCTGGAAACACCATAGAAAGATCTGGATTCATCTTCAATGTTGGTGTTCAAATCAGCCTGCAGGAAAAAAAGACAAGGATAGTAGGCGATTCCCAAGTAGCTCATTAGTTTTGGGTCACCAGCATCACACACCCCACCCAAGGAAAGGGTTCTCCTCTGGCCCCAGGCTTTTGCTTTTTGGGGTCAGGGAGAGGGGAAATCAAGCTGCCAAAGCAGATCAACACGTGTGCCCAGGAAGTGGAGGAAATCCGGGCATGGGACACCTTTTCAAATTTGGGTGCCTAAAGTTAGGCATCTGAATTCTAATTTTGACACTTAAATCCCTATTTAGGGTCTTGAAATAGGTATTTGTGGGCTTAATTTAAGTGCACAAGCTATCATTAGGGCCCTCAGTTTGAAGATGTGGTGCTATACTACTACCACCAGGGGTGACACTAGCCTTATATTCTATCCTGAACAAGGAAAAGAAAAGTTTACAAATTCCTTGCAAAAAACAAAGCAACAGAAAAAGGCATTTAGTTTATTCACCTTAATGAAATAAGAGAACAGAGGGCCTCAAATTCCTCAGTGCCTGATGTGACCGGGTGCTAATTTACTATATTACCTTTCCTCCGATTCCTATGCAGTCTGTACTATCCCCTTGCAGGGTTAAGGGAAATGGGGAAGAAAATCTGCTTATGCTTCTGGGACAGTGGACTCTATGGCCATGTTGACAGTGTGACTAGAACCAGTGTACTAAGAACACAGTTCTAGCCCGGTTTTCCTGACCTCCAGCAGACATTTTTATCCAAGAACCTGGTTATGGAACCATGCTCTAGACTAGACGCTGGGAGAGCCCACTGTACAGCGCAGCTAGTGTGATTCTCAGAAAAAAACTCCATGGCCACATTGGTCAGAGAAACCTGCTAGAATCCTGTTAAGAAAACCCATAGAATCACAGAAATACAGGGCTAGAAGAGACCTCATGAGGTCAGCTACTGCATCTCCCCATGCTGAGGTAGGATTAAGATACCTAGACTGTCCCTAAGAGGCGTTTGTCTAACCTCTTCTTGGTATCAAAGGATTGGGATCCCACAGCCTCCCCAGTGCTTAACTACCTTTACAGTTGGAAAGTTTTTCCTAACATCCAACCTAAATCTCCTTTGCTGCAAACTAAGCTGATTATTTCTTGTCCTACCCTTGGCGACGGTGGACACGGAGAACAATTGATCACCATCCTCCTTACACCATGTTTAAACAGAGATAGAGCTAAGGTGGTATCACAGTGTGGACAGAGCCTTAGTACTGTAAGGGTACGTCCACACTACCCACGGCGGGTAGCGATCGATCTATCTGGGATCGATTTATCGCATCTCGTCTAGACGCGATAAATCGATCCCTGAACGTGCTCCCGTCGACTCTGGAACTCCACCAGGGCGAGAGGCGGAAGCGGAGTTGACGGGGGAGCCGCGGCCGCTGATTCCGCGCTGTGAGCACGGGAGGTAAATCGAACTAAGATACGCCGACTTCAGCTACGCTATTCTCGTAGCTGAAGTTGCATATCTTAGATCGATCCCCCACCCAGTGTAGACCAGGCCTAACAAAGTCAGCAGGTTCTTCCATGACTGTTGTGGCCAGGCCCAGATATAGGAGACTCTGCACTGGCTGTGTTACTCAGGCTAGGAGTTAGAGCTAGGTGGGCAAACTACAGCCCACGGGCCACATCTGACCTGCAAGACCGTCCTGCCCAGCCCTTGAGATCCTGCCTGGGGAGGCTTGCCCCCGGCACCTCCCCTGCTGTGCCCCCTCCCCCACAGCCTCAGCACGCGATGCCGCCAGCACTCTGGGTGGCGGGGCTGCAAGCTCCTGCCAGGCAGCACGGCGGCGTGGCTGGCTCCAGCTGGACAGCGCGGCTACCAGTCCTGCTGCTCTGAGTGGCATGGTAAGGGGGCAGGGGGGTTGGATAAGGGGAAGGGGGTCCCGGGGAACAGTCAGGGGACTGGGAGCAGGGCAGTTGGATGGGGCAGAGGTTTGGGAGTGTCAGGGGATGGGGGGGTTGGATAGGTGTGGGAGTCCAGGGGGGCCTGTCAGGTGATGGGGGTGTGGATGGGGCTTGGGGCAGTCAGGGGACAAGGAGCGGGGGGGCTGGATGGGTCAGGGGTTCTGATGGGGGCAGCCAGGGGGTGGGAAGTGGGAGGGGGCCAGGCTGTTTGGGGAGGCACAGCCTTCCCTACCCAGCCCTCCATACAGTTTTGGAACCCCAATGTGGCCCTCAGACCAAAAAGTTTGCCTACTCCTGAGTTAGAGAGCCAAGAACCTGGTCTGTCTGCATGTCTGGCAACCACAATAAAGAATCCTTGTCCTGTTCATCACAAGTCCCATCTCTTCTCTATCAGGAGAGATGCTATATGAATCTTTCTCTGAGGCCTCCTGCAGAGATGGTGGTGCCACTTTATTACCATTTCCAAGAAGTTAAAATTTTAGCTCCAGAATCGGAAGCCCGGGAGCACAAGCTGGCTGGGGCAGACAAGGACTCCGTGCTACCAAGTAGCCAGCAGGTGCTGGTCCCCACCAAATGCTGGAGCCAACGCCACAGAAGAATTTATCGCTTTGCCAATGATGACACTAACAACATTAGCAGGAAGCCATGTAGAAATGTACAGCATTTCAATCCAATCTCATTCCTCTGCTGGTTAACGTACTGCTTCAGGCACATGGACGGCAAGGAGAAGGAGGAAATGCAATCAACCCTACCATTTATTTCACCAAGTCCAATTTCCATTTCCCACTTAGCATGTCAACTCCATTGCCCCATCCCTGCTGCCTCCCTCCGCATCTGCACAGGCTGCAATGTGCTGTATGCAATGGGTACCTGGAGATTTCTGTCTTCAGGCAAACTGTTGGGCTCAGGTAAATATGTGATGCCATTGAAAGCTGAGCCAACAAGCTGGTGAAATCCAATCACCATCCATTTTCCCAGAGCACATGTCGCAAGTTCAGAGCAACTGCCCCTGTATTTCCCCTTAGTGGTCTAGCAAAGGCACCCACTCACAGGCTTCCAGCTCCCCAGCCAATGCCTTTCTGGATGGAGACTCACATCTCTCTCCCTCCTGACCAGAGTATGCCCAGGCTTCACAGCTCCCTGCCTGCACTATGTGATTCCCAGCACAGACAGGCTGCCCAAGGACGCCTCCTCGCTTTCTCCTCAGAGACGGTTAACAGGTGTAATTGCTACAGTTATAAGGTACCACAGACAGCACTTCTTAAATAAACCTACTTTATTCTTAAGGTAAAAAGCATATTAAGAAAACATATTAGAAACAATAAAAGAACCCCTACACATGCTAATAAGCTTACCAGAGTTAACCCCAACTCTAACACAGATTTTGGTAGGGGCAGTCTTTCAAAGCCCCACCCAAGGGGTTTCTTTGTGGTTACAAGTTCATCACAGCTTCAGCATAAAACAAGCGCCCAGTCTTATGGGACCTTAGTAGGCCCAGTCCTTCCACCCTACCCACAGGCAGTGGTTCTCAACCTTTTCGTTTGCAGACCCCTTTGGACATCTATTGTCAGTGTATATAGTTAAATTCTGTTCAGTCAATTTTCAGTCTAAGTCTTTCGCGGACCCCTGAGACATAGTTCCGTGGACCAAACCACTGCCCTAAGGATTGGGGCCCTCCATGGACCAGGTGTCCTGTCCATTTGCTGGATCAGGAAAAAGGCCCTGAGCCAGTTTAAAACCAGGCTATTTACCCAAACCCTTCCTCTGTCTGTCGATCCCTGGAGAATCCAGTTTGAACTAGCATATGCGCATCTTTCCAGGGAGATGGCTTCTCTGGAGATGTCACAACCTGGGTGAATTTGCCTAATCACTCCCTGCTTTACCCTCCCCATGGAAATACATGTAATTTCACAACAACACACACACCACTGCATTTTTAATACACTAGACCCTGAAGGTATTAACCCTACTTCAGTGAGATGATCTAACTGAACTCAGTAAAGCAGGGGTGACCAAACCGCAACTCTTTTACAGTTAAAGTGCGGCTCATGGAGCCCCTGCCCCGCCCCACATTCTCCACCTACCAGACTGGGGCAGGGGGAGCTCAGGGCTTCTGGCCTGCAGCAGGATGGTGGGGCTAGGGGCTTCTGCCTTACAGGGAAGGAGGCTCAGGGCTTCAGCCTCTCAGGAGGTGCCTGCTGGGGCTCGGGGCTTCCACAGGAGCGGGACTGATGCCCCAAGCCCTGGCAGACGGGACCAGCTCTCAAACATCTGAAGATTATCATATGCAGCTCAGAGGATCAGTAAGTTTGGTAACCCCTGCAATAAAGTTTATCTTAATTCCATAAGGTTTATTCAGGATATTACAGGATATTGTCCATCTGTCACAGCACATACTCAGGACCAAACGACAGATGAGTTTATGGCGAGCTTTGATGAAGTACAGTGGCTACAGGTCTGAATTCTAGCCTAGCAGCTGTAGTCTCCACCCACAATCCCAGGTGAACAAAGATCAAGTCAGTGAAAAATAATCTATATTAGTAGAACAGGAAGGTTGCATGGCTGGGCACCCAAGAGTCAAGAAATGTCGGAGTTAAGAATATGCAACCATTGCTCTGCCCCATATAAGTGTGCTTTGTAATACAGTTTTTGGCTACAGTCACAAACCATTCCTCAAATTATACAATATAATCGCATAGTTATTACCAAAACCTTCAACAGACATAGCATCTTTAAATGTTTCTTTATTCTTCTATATGTTACGTAACTCATTTCATTGTCAGAATGGTCTGTCTCATTTTGAGAGACTCCAGTGTTTTATAGGATATACTGTATATACTTGTTCATAAGCCAAATTTTTTTTTAGTAAAAAAGGGAAGCACCAGAGAAGGGGGTCAGCTTATGAATGGGTATAGCTGTGAATGAAGTAACCACCTATAATCCAGTGATATTTTATGTTTATTCAGCACTTTTCAATCCCATGAGCTTTGCACACTACAGTTGGGATTTTCAGAGGCTTTTGGCAGTTAAGCACACAACTCCCATTGAAAATCAATAGAAGTTGAGCACCTATCTATGTTAGTCACCTTTGAACCTCCAGGCCAGTGTTCCCTCCAATTTTTCCCACCCATGTGCGGAATGAATTTTGTTATGTGCATCACTTATGGAGGTGATGAGTGTCACATCACATTCATACTGGTGCACATAAAAAAATTCATGTGGCAGGGGTGGGGCCGAGGGGTTCGGAGTGTGGGTGGGGGCTCAGGGCTAGGGCAGAGGGTTGGGGTGCAGGGGTCTGAGGGCTCCGGCTGGGGGTGCGGGCTCTGGGGTGGGGCAGGAGATGAGGGGTTTGGGATGCAGAAGGGTGCTCTGGGGCTATGGTGGGGAGAGAGGACTCCCCACAGCTCTCTCTCCCCGCAGCAGCACCTGGGCTGGGGCCACAGGATAGGCACCTCTCCCCCAGCCCTGGCAGGTCCAGGCCGAGGCTAGGTTCAGGCCAGGGCAGGGGCGCCCCAGCCCAGGTCGCGGTAGAATTGGGGCCGGGGGAGGTCCAGGCCACGGCAGGTTGGAGGCCAGGCTAAGTTGGGACCGGGAGAAGGGCGCTCCTCCCCCAGCAACAGCAGGTCCCTGGGTGGGTTCCCTGAACGCCTGCACGGTGCTAAATAGGCTGCTGAGCAGCTTACAGGGAACTTAGCCCCCGGCCCATAGACCAGAACACCATGGACTTTCAGAACCCTCTGGGATTGAAGGCCACAGTGAACTAGCACATAAACTGTTGCACAATATTGTAGAAGGGACATTTTGTAGGATGACCCCAGGACAAAATCCTACTGCACCATGGGCTTTTGAATGTCCTACAGAGCTTCAGTTTTTATGGTACAGTTTGAAAACACTTTCTAAAAGAGATGCTCTAGCTCAGGGCTTCTCAAACGTCATTGCACCATGATCCATGATCCTTTTCCATGTCTAGTTGGCAGCCGGTATCAAGTGGAGTGCCCCAAGGGTCGGTGCTGGGGCCGGTTTTATTAAATATCTTCATTAACGATCTGGAGGATGGTGTGGACTGCACCCTTAGCAAGTTTGCAGATGACACTAAACTGGGAGGAGTGGTTGATACGCTGGAGGGTAGGGATAGGATACAGAGGGACCTAGACACATTAGAGGATTGGGCCAAAAGAAATATGATGAGGTTCAACAAGGACAAGTGCAGAGTCCTGCACTTAGGACGGAAGAATCCCATGCACTGCTACAGACTAGGGACCGAATGGCTGGGCAGCAGTTCTGCAGAAAAGGACCTAGGGGTTACGGTGGACGAAAAGCTGAATATGAGTCAACAGTGTGCCCTTGTTGCCAAGAAGGCTAATGGCATTTTGGGTTGTATAAGTAGGGGCATTTCCAGCAGATCGAGGGATGTGATCATTCCCCTCTACTCAGCACTGGTGAGGCCTCATTTGGAGTACTGTGTCCAGTTTTGGGCCCCACACTACAAGAAGGATGTGGATAAATTGGAGACAGTCCAGCGGAGGGCAACAAAAATGATTAGGGGGCTGGGACACCTGACTTATGAAGAGAGGCTGAGGGAACTGGGATTGTTTAGCCTGCAGAAGAGAAGAATGAGGGGGGATTTGATAGCTGCTTTCAACTACCTGAAAGGGGGTTCCAAAGAGGATGGATCTAGACTGTTCTCAGTGGTAGAAGATGACAGAACAAGGAGTAATGGTCTCAAGTTGCAGAGGGGGAGGTTTAGGTTGGATATTAGGAAAAACTTTTTCACTAGTAGGGTGGTGAAGAACTGGAATGGGTTACCTAGGGAGGTAGTGGAATCTCCTTCCTTAGAGGTTTTTAAGGTCAGGCTTGACAAAGCCCTGGCTGGGATGATTTAGTTGGGTTTGGTCCTGCTTTGAGCAGGGGGTTGGACTAGATGACCCCCTGAGGTCCCTTCCAACCCTGAGATTCTATGATTCTATGATTCATAGGCGCTGACTCTGTGGGGGCTCCGGGGCTGGAGCACCCACAGGGAAAAATTGGTGGGTGCCTCCCCGCCCTGCCCCAGCTCACCTCTGCCTCCACCCCCACCCCTGAGCGCGCCTTCCCCGCTTCTCCTCCAAGCGCTTGCCGCCGGAAAACAGCTGTTTCACGGTGTAACAAGCTGTGGGAGGGCGGGGGGAGGAGCGGGAATGCGGCGCGCTCAGCGGGGGAGGTGTGGAAGAGCTGGGGCCAGGGCAGGGATTTGGGGAAGGAATCCAATAGGAGCAGGGAGGGGCAGAGTTGGGTCAGGGACTTTGGGGAAGGGGTAAGAATGGGGGTGGAGTCAGGGCGGGACCAGGGGAACATGAGCACCCAGCGGCGCCAGGAGAAGTCGGCGCCTATGCCCCCTTCTGACAACAATAATTACTACATGACCCCAACGAGGGCGGGGGCTGAAGCCTGAGCCCACCCGAGCCCTGCCGCCCCGGGCAGGGGGGCCAAAGCCAAAGCCCAAGGGCTTCAGCCCCAGGCAGGGGGCCTGTAACTTGAGCCCCGCCACCCAAGGCTGAAGCCCTCGGGCTTCGGTTTCTGTGGCAGGAGGTGGGGCGCGGGCTTTGGTTTAGGCCCAGGGCCCCAGCAAGTCTAAGCCAGTCCTGGTGACCCCATTAAAATGGGGTTGCGACCCACTTCGGGGTTCCAACCCACAATTTGAGAACCGCTGCTCTAGCTGAAAGAGAAGATACGGGCTTGTTGCAGGATAGGCAAGATCAAGGGACTCACACTGTGTCTACCTACCACATGGTTTGAATCAGTTCCCAGGGACAGTAAAGATCCCAAGTCTGATGTGTAGAGCCCTACCGTGTCCCCTCCAGGTCCAGACTTTCCAGCTTCCCCTCCAGCCGAACTGAAAGCCTCACTGCTACACTGGGGCCTCCTCTCTCCTTGCCATTTTAGAGCAGTTTCTTCCTCTAAGGAAAAGATTAGTGCCCAACAGCCCCAGGCTCTCCTATTTCTTCCTGCTCATGTGACTCTCGGATTCCCCGCTCTGCACCAGGTGTCAGGCCTAGGACAGAGATGTTAGATTTACCCAGGCAGGGCTCTCTGATCCTCCAAGCAGGAGGAGGATTATACTAATTATTATTTAAATTGAGCTAATTAATCTTCACCACACCTCAGTGGATAGGTATTGATGTCCTCACTTTACCAATGAGGAAACAGGAATGCTAAGAGACTTCTTTAAGATCTCACGGCAAATAAGTGTCAGACCTGGGACAAGAATCTAGGTTTCTTGGCTCCTCATCCTTCATCTAACCCTAAGGCAAGACATAGTGCCTAACGGGCAAGTGAGTTACCCTCTCAGTGACTTCATTACCCTACTTGAAAAAGGTGACTAAAAATACTAGCTGCTTTGTATGTCTATACCGTATTATCACCTGTTGATCTTCAAGGGCTTTACAAAGGTGGGCAAGTTTCATTTGCCTCATTTCACCAGATGCATAATCACATATGGAGGTTTGAAGCAACTTGTTTGAGAGGCACTACTGTGCAGTGGATAAGAATGGATCTTCCATACCAGGGATCTGGGTTCTTTCAGCAGCTGTGCTGCAAACAGCCTATGAGAGTTGTGGCACATCACTCAACCTCTGCAACCCCAGGCAGAAAAAGCCTGCACAGAAAGTCAGGTCCTGTATTGTGCCCTAAGGGTGCCAGGACTCTGGCTCAGTCTGATCTCCAATGCGAGTGAGATTTACAGTTGACGGCCGTCCACTGATAGGATACTAGCTCTGGTCCCATTAGCCCCACCCAATGTGTCACTGCTAATTGCCACTGAGGAAATGGTGATCTCCAAGTCAGACGACCTCCCCTTTGGGGCTTTGAAAGCAAGGCACGGGACTGTGAATTGGACCCAGAATTTAGCTGACAGCTAATGCAGAGTGTGGAGCCCTGGTATGATGGGCTCTCATTAGTAGGGCCCTACCAAATTCACGGTCATGAAAAACATGTCACAAACTGTGAAATCAGACCTCCCCCATGAAATCTAGCTATTGTAGGGAAGGGGGAGGGGCAGGGCTGGGGGCACCTACCATGCACTGGGCTCCAGCTGCTAGTCCCAACAGAGCTGAGGAGGGACAGGACTTCCTCTTCCCAAGCGAGGGTTGCCAGGTGTCTGGTTTTCGACTGGAATGCCCAATCGAAAAGGTACCCTGGTGGCTCCATTAAAAGTTTGGTTGGCGGTGCAGCGGGGCTAAGGCAGGCTCCCTGACTGCTCTGGCTCCCGGAAGCGGCTGGCATGTCCCGCTCCTAGGCGCGGCTGTGGGGGCTTCGCGAGCTGCTCCCTCTACCCAAGCGCTGGCTCTGCAGTTCCCATTGGCTGGGAATCATGGCCAATGGGAGCTGCGGGAGTGGCGCCTGCTGGGGCGGGCAGAACGCAGAGCTGCCTGGTCATGCCTCCCTCCGCCTAAGAGCCAGACATGCCGGCCACTTTCAGGAGCTGCCTGAAGTAAGTGCTGCCCGGCCACAGCCTGCACCCTGAATCCCTTCCTGCACCCCAACACCCTGCCCCAGGTTGGAACCCCTCCCGCACCTTAACTCCTTCCCAGAGCCTGCACCTCACACCCCCTCCAACACCTCACCCCCCTGCCCCAGCCCTGAGCCCACCTGCATCAAAACTCCCTCACAGAGCCTACACCCCACACCCCCTTCCCTCACTCCGAACCACTCGGCCCCAGCCCAGAGCCCCCTCCTGCACCCCAAGCCCCTCATCCCCAGCCCCACCCCAGAGCCCACATCCCCAGCCGGAGCCCTCACTCCCTCCCACACCCAACCTCCTGCCCCAGCCTGGTGAAAGTCAGTGAGGGTGGAGGACAGAGGGAGGGCGGATGGAGTTAGCAGGGGGAGGGGCCTTGGAGACGGGTGGGGCAGGGCGCAGGGCAAGGGTATTCAGTTTTGTGTGATTAGAAAGTAGGCAACCCTATCCGCAGCACAGCTGCTCTTGGGTACCTCACCCAGCTGCAAGAAGCGCCGCGGCTGCTGCCTTCAGCACCCAGCTCTGACTATTTGAAAAATCCCATGACCATGAAATTGACCAAAATGGACCGTGAATTTGGTAGGGCCCTGCTCATTACATATTTCTCACTTAGAAGGCAGGCCTATGGAATATGCATCAGCTGCAGTTTACAGATGGTCACCATGGTAGGTTCCATGCAAAACAATAGCCTGGCTTGGAGAAGGTAAAACTTGGGCCTTGATGGCTAGATCCATATCTGAGAGGAAACGGGGAGGGTGTTGGCTAGCCAAAGATGACAGAAGGCATTTCCAGCCACTAGCGATATCTGGGAATCCAGGAGCAGAGAAGAGTTCAACAAGACTGAAAGACTCCGTGCCACTCTGACAACTGGAGGACAGCTGCCCCTGCTCTTCGACACAGCTCCCTCTGCCAACAAACAATTCCTATGCTGCTGAATGCACATGGCAAGCAAATTGGCTGGAGAAAGTGGATTTTTACAAAGTCCCTTGTTAGAAGAGAACAGCTGTTAAAAGTTTGTGCAGTCTTGTTATGAGTCCTTAGCCCATGGGAACTTAATTGGGGTTCTCAGTCCCATTCTCAGTGAAAGGTGCAAACATCATAAAAATCTTCATTACTAATTGCTGCCTTGTTTGCTATCTGCAATGGCAATTAGCGAGGCCAAGGACAGAATGGACTTAGAAACTGGATTGGCCTCTCATCCCCTCCAGGCAGTACCTGCCAGGTGCAGATTTCAGGCACACTGGCGGGCAGGGCTGCTGCTTTGTTCTGTGGGAAAGCAGAGGATTTCAGTCTCCAGTCCTCCCCTCCAGCCCCTTCTATGAGTGTTTAATTCACTTCATGAAAAGAAAGAACCAAACAATTTGATTGGTTTATAGACTTTCTTATTGCTGAGGAGAAGAGATTATTATGCTTATTTATCATCGGTTTAGGAAAAGTTTGGGCAATTCCTCAGCTGCACCTAGTTCTGAATCAGAATGCTCTGTGCGCTTTAAATTAACCCTTGAGTGGCAGCAGGTGGTTTACCTATGCAGACAGCTGCTTTGGGCAGCGCTGGACTCAGATTGCCCACACGGAACTCCCTATCTCTCACTTTCATTCCATTCCCCCACCCCCGCCCCTCATGTGGCCCCTGGACTCATATGCCACCCCCTGTAAGTTTTACACTGTGAGTGCTCCATTCCAATGGCGTGTGAAGCCATAAGAACCCTCCCCCCCCCGTGCTATTAATAAACATGCGTGTAGCAGGAGGTTCAGGGGGCGAGCCAAGTAACAGGTGCGAGAGATAACGTTACATTGGAAAAGAGCAGGGCTGCCACTGCCCATGTGTTGGGAGGCTAATGTCTCATATTCATTGTCATGTGCTGGAATGCGCTCAGAGCATGGAGAAATGTCACGGAGCCACTCTTCACAAGCTGTCGATCCAAGACCAAGGATCAGTTCATTGTCCCTCGGGCTCCAAAGGCTGAATTCATCAAAGGGGTGTGTGAGCTGGGAGTGCTCAAGTTTTAAACAAATTGTACGTTTGACATCTGAAAGCTAAAAAACTAATGAATGAATATGGGCACAGATCTCTCTCACTAGAGCCAGCCGTTGCTGATAATGGCCAAAATTCCCAAACTTGGGTGTTTAACTTAGGCATTGAATCCTTGTAAGCTCGTTGGGGCAGGGACTGTTGTTTTCTTCTCTGTTTGGACAGCACCTAGCACAACAGGGCCCTGGTCTATCACCGGGGCTTCTGGATGCTACAGCAACAGAATTACATGAATAAATAAGAATTTAATAAATCAGTAGCTTGACTTTGAGAGGCATTGACCATATGCAACTGCCATTTAAATTAACAGGCGCTCAGAACCTCTGAAAACCAATCCACTCAGACATGTATCTAAATATGGATTTAAGGGTCTAATTTTAGGCATGCAAGTTTGAAAATTTTGGTCAGTATCTTGTTTTTATAGAACACTTTTCATCCAAAAGGACTTTACCAACTGTATAATGCAGGTATTGCTTTATCCACCACTGAAAAACTGCCTCCTCTGGGGAGGAATACAGTAGCTTCTTAGCAGTGCACAGCAACTAAGACAAGAAATGAAGTTGCATTGTTCATGCAGTTGAAAACACAGGGGTACATAGCAGAACTGGTTGAAAATTTTCCATTGAATCTGTTTTTCAGAAGAAAAAAAATTGGTTTTGACTAAATTATTTTTTTTATAAGAGGTATCTGGATTCTGCAGAACATTTTGACTTTTTGTCAAAAAAAAAACCCATCCAAAACCAAAAAGTTTTCAGTTTTCTGCCCAAACCTGGACAATTTTGGCCACCTCTCACTCTACTTAAAAAGTTATTTGGAACCGCTGCCATAGGCCCTCATGGAAGTTGTAGTTCTGCTCCCTCATGCCCTGCTTCTCTGCTATGGGGTAGGGTTTCCCAGTCAAACTACATCTCCTGTGATGTACTGTGGTTGCTCAACAAAAGAAAAGACCCTAAGGCACCATGGGAGATGTAGTTTGACCAGAGAGCCTGGCACATAGAGCAGAAAGAGGGCATGAGGTACCTGAACTACAACTGCCATGAAGCACTGTGACAGAATTTTCAAATGAATGTTGTTGGCTGAAAATTCTGTTTTCAATTTTTCACTAGAGAGTCTACCCTCTTCCCTCACCATCAATTTCCCAACTAGCTCTAATATTCAGCCACGGAGAATGTAATGATCAGGGGCTTGTCTACACCGTGGGGTAATGCGCTCTATAGAGGTGTGATTTCTAAAGCACACCAGCGTGCTGTGCTTTAATTGGTCTGTGTCGATCCTGCTGGTGCACACTAAAGGTTCCCCAGTGTGCTTTAACACAGCACTGTTTCAAACAGTGCTACGTTAAAGTGCACCAGCAAGGTCTACAAGGACAAAATAATGCATAACATGTTAGTGCACTTTAGAAATTACACTCCCATACATGCATTACCCCGCACCAAGCTGAAATTTTACAAGGTTAACACCAGCACTCTTGTGAAAATGCCATTGATTCTTAAATGATCACAAGTGCTCAAGACCTCTGTTTTACATATGATCCATAAGACAGCTTCTCCAGCAGCCCCGTACCCTGTAGTGTCACGCTGAGACACTGGTTCAAAACTGACATCCAGTAAATCATAAATACTGCTGTTTGCAGATCCTAGAGTGTAAGTATTCCTTGGAGGTTTCCAAGTCAATTACTGACACTGCCCAACCTTGCTTAGCTTATGATAAGCAGAGACAGAATTGCAGCCCAATGTTTATGCCTGAAGGCCATTAATGTGCCTGCTTTTAGGTGCACAGGAAGGCCACCACCACAACTCACAACCAGACATATAAGCTCCCTCTGTGATTCAACAAAACACAGTGCCCCCATGGTATCAAAAAGGAACCAGGAAACCAAAGTGCTGTATGGTATCACTGACTGCACGCTCTCCGATGCATTCCAAATTCCGCAACATGCCAAATCATTCAAGACCAGGATTTGGAATGCCCCAGATGCCAGGACATGTCAGTCCATGCCCTGCAATTAGGAGATGCCTCACCCATGCCCAGCACAGAGACGACACATAGTCCGCTTGGGTGAAATTCCCCCCTGTGCAGACAGCCTTCATGCCACTGAAATCCTTCAAAATAGGGCTTAATTCAGACTTCAGTGGCATCTACTCCTTTTTTTTTTTTTTTTACCCCAGATGGGTAAACAAACAAGAAAGTCAAAACACAACAAAGGTGTTCACAAACAAGCCATTCACCCTCCTTGCTGAACTCCCTGCTGTCTCTGCTGAGCCTGCCAATCAAGTGGTCAGTTAGTGACAATTAACATGAGAGTTTGAGAGAAGGATGAGCATCCACTAGGAACGGGACTAAGACCATCAGCTCATTTCTCACAGTCCTGCTACTGATCCAGCATTGAGTTGCAAGTGGTAATGTTAAAGGGAAAGGCTCCATATCTCATTACAGATTTCCCAGTCCATCCAGCCCTGCCACTGCCCCAAGCTGCTATTATTTGTAATCTCATAATACCTACAGTAACATCCGTCTCCAAATTATTTCCTCTGTGCCCTGCAGCACACACAAGACGCAATGGCACAGTGCTACAGCTTTTGCAAAATCTGAGCTTGCCCATAAAAAATTCGATCCAGGCAACCGAGTGGGTAGAATTTTGCCAGGCTGATTCAACCTTAAGTTTTCTGCCAATTTACCAGAACCTCTCGATCAGTTTTCAAGAACACATTTTCTGAATAATGCACTTTCATTGGTGCATGTTTCCTATCTTGTGGTCGGCCTTGTGCCTAGCGTAAATATGGTGTAAATCACTTGTCCATAGATAATACAAACCCACAGAAATAGCAAGATAGGGCAGGAAGGGGGAAATAGAGTGAACGCTGGAAAGTTATTGAATATTTAGATTCAGGGAACAGATAGCTTCAAGGTTGCAGAGGAGAAGGATTTCCCTTACACATCAATCATTAAACCACTGGTCTGAACTGCTAAACAAACTCCCAAGAGTTTAGTCACTTACAACTTTGCAGAAGGCAACACCAAATATTTGCCTTGCTCCAGCCAGAATGTCATAATAAGGCCTTTTGCTCTTCAGGGGGAGTCCCAGATGCCAGCAGGGGCTGAATTAGCTACACACTCAACACCAAGTATCTGGTACTTCCCACAAAATAGCAAAAGGAGCAGGAACGGCTGGGCTGCCCGGGAGCTTCCTTCTCTTACCCAGAACTTGACAAGGAAGAAGGCATTGGGTGGCCCCTTTTCAAAGAGCTCCTTCAGGCCCCCTTTCTTCTCAGGGAACTTGTCATAGATCTGCCGGATGTCCACCGCCTCGAGGTAGGGGTCACTGTAGCTGGGGCTTGACTGGCCAATGTGAACAAACAGGTGCTTGTTATACTGCAGGGAGACAGGTGTGAGACATTAGGGTGACACAGGATGGGTCTCGGTTCAGACTGATCACCCAGTGCTCTTCACAGCAGAAAAGATGGGAACAGAATGTACTGGCTGGGACCATCTAACCATAGAGCTCAAGGGAGCTTTTGGACAAAGGCAAACCAGGGAGCCCATTTGGGTCCTAGGACCCAAAAAGCATTTACCTCACAACAGGCATGAACAGTACATGGGAGGGAGGCCTCTTAGGAAAACACTGCAGGAAGTGCAGTCTGGCCCCTAGCCTGCTGAAATGGCTCTGCAGGGATTCTTCCACTATCTCATGATCACCAGGGCGTAGTTTGCTCCGGCCATATCCTCCGACCCTGGCACATGCCCAGAATGCCCACTACACTAAGAGGGGAGACCAGAAGTCGATGGCGTAGAAGTGGCTACACTGACTTCATGTTATTCTGTCTCTTGGGCCTTAGGACATTTTAATGGAGAAGAATCTGTTTTTACCAGATCCTAAACTGCCCAAGCTTGGCTTCTAAATTTGTCCCTGCCAATGCAGAGCAATTCAGTGGACTGGGCACTTCAGTACATAGTTAAATAACTAGACACATACTGAGGAGCACACCCAGTGTAAATTAAAGCTATCCAGAGACAAAAAATACATGGAAAGTGGGAGCGAGGTTTGTATCTTACCGTGTCTTGGTCTTGTTGTTGTTCCAAGAATGCAGAGAATTCTAACATCCAAAGTTTGGAGCTGGCAACCCTTCGCCCCTGCCAAGGAGGAGCCGATGGGGAAGGTGAGAGGCCAGCAGGAGACTCAAACCCTAAACACAAGGGGATTATAAAATGAAATGAAAAAGAGCCAAGTCAGCAACAACTGTCATTTTCAGCATCTAATGTCACAGCCTAGTGAGAATCTTTTTTGGACTTCAACCCTCATATACTGTAAAACACTTGTCACAGACCCATCACTCTGTCCCTCCCCGATCAGCTTCTCAACTGTTCTTCCCTGAGGAAGTAGCCCAGGATATGCTGCTAAGTAATGGATCGATCTAACTGCCACTGAAGGCAAAAGAAAGATTCCCACTGACTTCAGTGGGAGCTGGACTGGGCCTTAAATGAATAGCAAGACAATCTGCTTGGATATCTCCGAGGAGTCACCACAGATGAGGAAATGCTGAGATTGGGAAGGAAAAACCACCTTCTGCTCTACTAGAACAAGGTATTTGAGGAGAGTCACACTGGAAATACAACCCCTTTACTGTGGTGAAAACAGAGCAATCTTGTGGCTGGAGCATGGTGCTGGGACCTCGTGACTTCTAATTCTGCCTCTGCCATTGACCTATTACATAATCTTGAGCAAGCCATTTAGCCTTGCTCTGCTTCAACTAATGGGAACTTGGCATCTAAATCCCCTAGGCAGCTTTCAGAATCTCAGTCTATGTTTCTAATAACTCTGCCTGTGTGCAGAGAGAGCAGCCATTTTTGTTTTGGAGTTGCTGCAGCCTGTTGTAAGAGGACACACACACACTGTGCTCTCTCAGAAAATTTACTGTTCTTCTTCCATGTTTGTGGCTTCCCTTAATTTGAAACGGAGTCATTCAGACTGAAAGTAAATATTGCTCTTTGTGGGGATCAGAGAAATTAAAACACACAGGATCAGGTATGGGGAGGTTAGATTAAGTGAGTGGAGCTGGATGGGATATGCATTGGTTGGCTGGATCAGGTAAACCTGTAGGGTGCATAGAACAAGTCTGGCACTAGATGTGGATTGTTCTCATTCTTGTGGTTTCTCAGGTCCTTCAGGAATATTCAAATTTCCAATTTCCCCTGCAGTGGCAGGAAGCATGGAAGTCTCCTTTATAGTTATGACTAAAGCACTATGATTTTCTTACATGGCAATATGAGGTGTATGTGCTGTGCAAGAAATTGTGTTTCCCTACCTACCTGGTAACGGGAGTGGAGGTTGAACAGCATAGGTTTGTTGAGAAAAAGGTTTCACGCTGTAGGAATATACACGAGAGTTAGTTAAAGAAAAATCAAAGCATTTTGTTCAGTTCTCTGGGCAAATTAGGTGAAGGACTTGGGGGGAGGGATAGCTCAGTGGTTTGAGCATTGGCCTGCTAAACCCAGGGTTGTGAGTTCAGTCCTTGAGGGGGCCATTTGGGGATTGGTCCTGCTTTGAGCAGGGGGTTGGACTAGATGATCTCTTAAGGTCCCTTCCAACCCTAATTATCTATGACTTTCCTGGGGGGTGGAAGGTGAGGCAAGGAGGGCCCAGAAAGGGGACCCTAATAGTCACTATACAAAAGGGGCCTCTAAGAGCATAACTTCAGTGGAGCACCCAATGCACAAAAAGGGACCCAAACAGCACACAACATTCTTAGCTACACATCCAATAGCACAGACCCACTCAGGGGCCTCCTTCAAGCTCACTTCAAAGATTGGCAGTATGGAGATTGCAGGGCTTCTGACTTGATTCCCTATATGGCCTGCCCACCTAGACACTAGTGCCCATGTATTTATACAGCCTTTTGTCGAGAGATGGACTTAAGTGTGGGCAACGTCAGGAAATGGCAACTCTCTGTGTTGGGCTCTGCGAGCTCCTTCCCTGGTGATGGGCCATGTGGGGACAGCTTTTCAGAAGTGCTCAACACCCTCAACTGGGATTGGATTCACTCCCAGCTAGGCCAGATTTTCAGACGTGTTCAGCACCTGCCAGCGCCCCCTGTTCTCAGTGGGAGATGGTGAGTGCTAAGATCTGGAAAATCTGGCCCTCAGTCAAGATCCCTGAGGGATCCCTCCCCAGTTCACTTGCAAACTAGAAGCCTAATTCAGAGGCCACATGTAAGGAGATATATGCTAGATAGCTTTAGGGTCCCTAGGACCTACTCAGACCCACTTACTGATGTGCAAAGGCATCTAAACGGGTGTGACTTACATGCTGAGAAGCCAAGTTGAAGGAGGAGAGGTGGCCTATTTTCACCTACACTGTTCTTACAACTTCCTGTTACTGCCTTTTTTGCTACACTAAATCCCTCCAATTCCCATAGACACAGTGGGGCAAATTCCAAGATGAATTGTAAAAGGGTGAGAGGGTGAATTAAGGCCCCCACTCAGTTTGCTTTGAAGCCAGCTTTTCTGTTGTCTTTGACAGGCATTGGATCAGACCCTAAGTGAACCTAACGGCAGTTTGAGTGAGTGTAATGAACATTTTGGAGGGGTCAGAAGAAGGGGCAAGATTCACCAGTTTAAGACTCTCTCTGAACTCACTTAGACTCATCTTAGAATCTATCCCTAGGCCTTTTGCCTCAATTCCATGCCTGCTTCCATCGATAGCTTGGGGGGTGTCTGCCTTTCTGAGAAACAGCAGCAGATGGCCGTATGGTTTCTTAACCTCGAGCTAACTGAAGGTATTTCCCAGCTCAGGGGAACTTCCAGCACAGCACGGGAAGCAGCCATGCGTATGCTTAGATGTGGGAGTACTCACTCGTGAGAGGATCCAGCTTGGCCTGGCAAAGCTCCTTGCCAAAACTGCAAAACCAAAGTACAGACACAGTCACCATCCTGAGGCTAAAGAAAACCAGACCGTATTCCTGTCAGAGGGCACATAACAAGACTGTGAGCAGGGCTAAGTGAGCCTGTATTCCCCTGCAGGGGCACTGATGGGCCTTGGAAGGGCTAAGCCAGATGTGGTAAGTAATTAAGGATGTTTCCAGAGGTAGACACTGGGTAAGAGTGGCTCCATTTTTGGGTGTCCAACTTCAGGGACCCCAAAGTCCATAGCCACTTTGGAAAACTTGGCTGCATGCGATTAACCCAGCATGTTACACTGAGATGAGCTGGGAGGCACTGTAGGGCAGGCTAACACCAGGAAATAGACCTTTCTTCAGAGATGGAGCAGGAAAAGCTTTATTTTGTGCTGCACAAGGCATTCTGCATTGGTTATGTGCATCTAGAAAGCAGGCTGGGGGAAGCCTTGCAAAACAGTGCCTGTTCCAAGTTTCCTTGCTCCATGGCTCAAAAAACCTGGGTACACCCATCAGTTAAACTTCAAAACCTGGGCTACTGGCCCCATCCCAAACTCTGACTCTCCTGACCTGTCACAGGGTGGAGAAGAGGGGAGGGAAAGATTGTGAGACAAAGAGAGGCAGCCTGGGTGCTGACATGTGGTGCAGTAACAATGGCCAAGTGGGGACAGGGGGGTGACAGCAACTGGAGGGTGAGGGAGGAACACAACTAGGCCTAGCATTTTGTTCAGCGTGCAGAGTCCAGACTTCATGTCTCCTCCTTATTTATCAGGTTAATTCCTGATCTTTACATGACTGCATTACAACGGGCAGTACCAAAAAAAGAAAAGAAAAAAAAAGAGCAATCTGAACTTCTCAATGTGGAGGGATTCCCATTACTGTAAGCAGCAGCTGTGGCATTCAGGTGACTGATTTAATGCTGGCTGCATTATGTGTCTGACCCTCCATCACCCTCTTAGCACAGCCCCTGAACCATACAGTCCCAGAGCCCTGGACAGAAGGAGCATCCCGCCCGTCAGGGTCTCAGTGGGATTCATCCTGCAGGGCACAGAGAATCTTAAAGTTCCATGGCCTGGTTCAAAGGGCTCTGTGGTCAATGGAAGTCTTTCCCATTGACATCAGTGGGCTTTGGAGCAGGCCTCATCTCTTTAGGCTTCTATATGAGGTCACCTGTCACCATGGTATCCAAGCACTCGTGACTGTACGTGCCCAAGAGGGGGCTGGGGAAGGATGGCAAGAATGGATTTGCTCAATACAAAAGAACCATGTGCCAAAAAAGACAGCACAGACATCCTACATCATCACTGGTGATTAACATCACAAACGCTCCTCTCATCTACATTGGTTTTAGTGCGTCTCCACTGAGTTCACTGGAGTTACTCCTGATTTACACCAGCTTGAGAGGTGAATCAGGCCCTAAATGTTACAGTTACATGGCAAATTTGCCCTTCATGTTAATGAGGTGCACTTTGAATTTGTCCCTTGTGGTCTGTTACTGGGGTGTGTTTCTATCACAGTTCCTAACTCTTATCTCTAGCTGACTCTCCTGCCCCATTTCCATTGAGACACTTCACTCACCCCAGACACAGCAGGGTAGGCTGGTCGCGGGAGGCCAGGCAATACCATTTTACTGTGGAAGGCAGTTGCAGAGATGATCTGGGCAGATGACATTGTAGCCATACTCTGCATGGCTTTATCTTTAGCTGCCTGATCCTAGGGGGGAGAGGAAGGAAAAAAAAGACATGGTGATTATAATAAAAAATATATGGCCTGATGTCGTGCTGGGCACCCAGGACTCCCATGAACTTCAATCAGGGAAATGCGTGCTCAGCATCTCTGAAAAATCAGGCCAGTAAAGCCATTCGACAGGACCACAAGTGACTTTCTAATGCACAGAGCTCACCATAGTTAAGACTGGTACTTAACTTCCATTATAAAATCTGGTGATCGCTTGCTCAGAACTTTCCCAACATTTCTCCCTTTGCTCTGAAGCTTTTCACACTCAGTCTCAGCTCTATGGCTGTGAGGTTTTGTTACTGGAAGTGTGAGTCAGATCCCGCCAGCCATTTCTGAATTACTGGCAAGGAGCTGGGATGGGACAGATACTTTTCCATTAATAAAAATCTAGACTCTGAGGGCTTGGCTACACTTACAAATTTGCAGCGCTGCAGCAGGGTGTGAAAACACACCCTCTGCAGCGCTGCAAATTGCGGCGCTACAAAGCGCCAGTGTAGTCAGAGCCCCAGCGCTGGGAGCCGCGCTCCCAGCGCTGTCCGTTATTCCCCACAGGGATGTGGAGTACGGACAGCGCTGGGAGAGTTTTCTCCCAGCGCTGGTGCTTTGACTACACTTAGCGCTTCAAAGCGCTGCCGCGGCAGCGCTGCCGCGGCAGCGCTTTGAAGTGTAAGTGTAGCCAAAGCCTGACTCGGGTAACACAAAAACAGCTCCTCACCACAAAACAATCCCCTCCACCCCGGCACTTGGGCTGGTCTAAGTGAGGATCGGTCGCTTTGGTACGATCCATTTTTTCAGGGGGAAAATAAGTTGTAAGCAACCAGAAAACCACTCCCAGGTATGTACAGCAGGAAAGCCCTGCTTGCCTTTTCTGGGATGGCAACACTTGTGGTGGTGTGTAGAGTACAGACACTGTATGCTCAGCTAGCACGGCTATAAGCAGCAGCACAGACGGTGAGGCACAGTTTAGACGAGCAGAGGAGAGTGCCCCACATGGCTGAACCCTAGGGTATATACCCTGCACAACCAAGCAGTGCCTCCCTGGTCTACACTGCCTCTCCCCTGCCAGAGCTTTTCACTATGGCATGTAGCTACACATACCCTACATGCCACCACAAGTGCAGACAAGGCCTTAGTTGTGCTATGGAGTTGGGCATTTATGCTTGTGGGTAATGACACTATGCAGTCACTAGGAGGTTTAATATGTGGAGAAGGGACCTCAAGGCTCCTCCTAAAAGCAGTACTCTTCTTCCCAGCTAGGGAGCATTGGCAGCAGGCAGGGCCACTATCCTCCCACCCTCCGTTCGCCGCTTCTACATCCAGTCCCTACCTTTCAAACTCTCTTCTGTCTGTGACATCATAATTGTGACAGTGATGTCATAGGTGGGATGATGATTTTAATAAGCAACTGGAACAGGCGACCTCTTACAAGTGAAGAAAAGAGGCACTCCTTCCTCAGCAGCTCTGCTCTTGTGTATATTCAGAGTCAGAGCAGCTGGCTTTAACACCTAAAATAAATTCTCTCCCTAGGGTCTCCATCCCTTTTCCCAATCTCCTCTTCCCTCAAAACTCCCTGAATGCTACTAATTAAAAAAAATCAGAGGAAGTAAAAAAAACCCTGAAAATAAATGAGCCTCTACAGAGGAAATGGTCTCCAGCTATAGTGTTTTCCATGGAGCCTCAGCAGAACCAGCTGATATCTCTGTGTTGTTATCACTCAGTATGTGGAAGGGAAATATTTTTAACTGCTGAGAAAGCCTAGAAACGTTCAAAAGCCAGGGGAAGCTTCTGCAGAGTCCTATTTAAATAAAGCTTTAGGAAAATATTTTAAAAGATGACCTGCTAAATTTTAAAAAAAGGTTTATGTCCATTTTTGCTTCTTGATGATGTAAAAAGACTTTCCCAATTGCCGCTAAGGCTTTTTTTCCTGTTTGTTTTTTACATTTGAAATTCAACTGTAATCTACTCTGCTTTATGTGGAAGATATAAAGAAAAGACAGCGAACTTGCAGAATAATAACACACGATCATTTAAGAAGTGAAATGTGGGCAACTGAGAGCAGAAGGGATTTTCAATCAGACCATTGAAAACCCTTTTTCCCACCTGTTTGAATTTTATTAATTCAAATGCCTGACAAGAGTTGGGAGCAAACTTGTCTTTGTTAAAGATTCAGCACTGATCCCTTCCCCTTCAGCTAAGGGATGAGAAAGCTCTGAATCAATTTCTCTAGACTTCCAGCAAAAATAGGAAAGAGCAGACTTGATATTCCTCATATTGCTAAAGCAAGAACAAAAATGTCCTCTACCAGCCCCAAGCCCTTCTTATACTTTGTAAGGAAAGAAATAAGGACACAACCCCCTCCCCACTCCCTTTTTTCTTTGAAGATCATTTTTCAGTCTGGCTTTAGTGCAGGTGACAGATATTTTAGCCAATTAGGACATAGAAAATTGCTGTCTCCTGGGGAAGTAATTTCCTCAAGCTTTATCCCATCTTTTTTGTTAAATTCATCTTGAACGTGGTGCAAAAGCCTGTTACAGGCACAGTGGACAGCTGCAGAATACACTCTTGTTTGTGCTGTGGAAATAGCACTACACTAATTGCCAAATAAATCAGAACGTGGCAGATCTGATCTCCAGGGTATAAACACAAAATGTGTATTTGATATGGAAGGGGAACCAGCAGCAGGAGAGTACATAGCTGCCAGCAGGAACTTGGGAGAAGGGCAGTAACCTCTCTGATTGTATCTATTCCCTCTACAAAGATGAGCGGGGGAAATGAAGTAAGTAAGTAAGTTGAATGAGCATGGCAGACTTGCCTCTGCAGGTCAGAAAGGAACTGACTGGTGCTGGGAAATGGTTCACTGCAGGCATCTGAGCAGAGCTCACAGCATGGACCAAGGAAATGTAAAAGGAAGCTAGAAATGGAGCTCCCCAAGACACCTTCATTCCCTGAGAATGAAGTCTCCTTGCCCCTAGGTGTTAAGTGGAAGCAGGCTCAGCTGGCTCACTTTCCAATCACACCAAATCCCAGGGCTGTGACGCACAAGGAACAGAATCAAGGTTACAGCTACAAGCAGCAGTAAATCTTTTCACATGGTGGGCAGTTGTTTCCTGCTTGCACTGCGTCTCTCAAGCCAGCCTCCACCTGAATAGATCGCTTACTGGCACCACAGGCTTCCAGCCCAGACAGCCATACCTAGCAGCTTTGAATTGGGCAGCTGTAATTTGTAACTTCTTTCCCTTCCCAAAGCAGCTGGAAACAGGACTGGCTGATCACAGAACTAGCACACAGTTCTACAAAGAAACTGAGGGAGGGGTGCAGAGTGTGGCGGTAGCTGGGGCTCAAAACGCAGACACATGCAGTTCAACTCTGGTCGGGACTGAGTCCAGCTGGCTCATTTAAAGAGAGTCAGCTCCTGATAACGAACACTGAGGAGTCATAGAAATGGGAGGCTGAAAGGGACCTCGAGAAGTCATCAACTCCAGCCTCCTCCACTGAGGCAGGACCAAGGGTAGCTAGACCATCCCTGACAAGTGTTTTTCTAACCTATTATTAAAAACCTCCTATGACAGGGTTTCCACAACCTCCCTTAGTAACCTCTCTCAATGTTTAATATCCTTAGTTACAAGCCTTTTGCTAATATCTAACCCAAATCTCCCTTGCCACAGATTAAGCCCATTACTACTTGTCCTGCCTTCAGTGGACATGGAGAACAATTGATCACCATCCTCTTTATAACAACCCTTAACATATTTGAAAAGTGTTATCAGGTTCCCCCCTCAGTTTTCCTCTCAAGACTAAACATACCCAGGTTTTTTTTAACCTTTCCTTTAGACAGGCTTGGTAGAATTTGATTTTTTTTAAATAATTTTGACAGATAATATTAATGTTTATTTTAAAGCATTTTTTACTTATGTATTTACATTTTCTCAGTTGCAAAAATTATGGGGTTTTAAGGGTTTTTTATTTTTATCTAGTTAAATTTTCAAAGTTGTGGGAAATTATGTAGTGGGGTGAGGCAATAATTCTTTAATTCCAGTAGACATTCAGATTGAAAAAGTTCAAGCTTTAGAACCATTAAAACACAAATTGTCAACATCACATGTCAAAACATCCAAAGTAAATATTCTTAAATCAAACTCTGATACCTTCTCAAGCAGCATTTCTCTTCCTTTGCCTAGCTGTACCTTTCAGTTATTACCGATCAAAATAGATTTAGTCGATTTGTGTGCATACAGTGAAACTGATGTTTACTACCATTTACTGATAAAAATTTAATCCTTTCAACCCTACTCGTCAGTCACGTTTTCTAAACCTTTGATCATTTTTATTGCTTTCCTCTGGACTCCCTCTAGTTTGTCCACATCTTTCCTACAATGCGGCACCAGAACTCAACCCAGCACTTCAGCGGAGGCCTCACTAGTGCCGAGTACAATGGGACAATTACCTCCTGGGTCTGACATACAACAGTTCTGTTAATACTGCCCAGAAGTCACCTACAGCTTCTAAGCAGCTTAGTCCTAAATTACACTCTTCACCCCAGACCTGTGTTAGACACAGGGTCAGAGTCACCTCAGTTGGCACAGGGAATCACAATTTGCAAGGGATGTCCCTCCCCAGCAGAAGCATGTCCCCTGAGGAGGTACTGGTTGCCATCACTGTAGTCCCCTCACGGTTATGCCAGCCGAGGGTAGCTTTAGTTTGTCCAGGCAGCTCCACAGGATTGCCACCAGGAGAAGTGGTGAGTCAGCACATCCCCACAGCTCATCCTGACCCTCCTACAACCCGGGGCAGCAAAAAGATGGGAGGTTGTGGCCACTTTATGCCACCACAACCCCTACCCCACCCCCATGTATGTTCTGCCACTGTGAGCCCAGTGATGTACACTACGGCGGCATACACCAGAGGTAAATCAGCCCATAGAAATGAAAGTCATTGTTTCTTCATTCTTTAAATAGAAATCGCCTCCAGCACCACAGAGCCATAACAATACAAGTGTTAGCTCAGCACTTCCTGGGAAGTGCCTCTTCCTCCCCAGCTTATGGCAGTTTAACTGCTGATCTCCCCCCTAACACTGGCTGGTGTGTGTGTGTTATGGGTAAGGATGCCCAGCATACCTTTAGCTTGGCTTGGATCTCCCGGGCTTTCCGACGCGCCAGCACCTGGATGTGACTAGACACCTGCATTGAAAAACAATTGCCATCCTCATTCAAGGGGACATCTTGGGAGTTGCCTGCAGTACTGAACAGAAGCCCATGACGTCTGTGTGATGGGGAATTAGTGATCCTTTTAGTTTCTTTTTTTTCTTTTCTTTTTTTTAAAGAGAGGTTGCAGTGAGACTTTCTCCCAAGTGCAAACAAGCCCAATCTGATCATGCTGCAGGTGTCAAATTAGAGGTCTCCACTGACCGAAAGGGCCTTGTGAAATCACAGCCCTTCTGTGACATGTAAGCAGACTCTTTAAACCTTGTAGGAGACCTCTCCCCTTATGGTACCATGTTATGGCCTCATCCAGGTAGAAGGGATGCTTCCCAAAGTGAGTTCATACCTAAATCCCTCCTCCCCAGCCTTTATAAATTCCTCTGACTTGCTTGACTTTTCCCCCTCCCACCTTGGGCTATGCTGAAGGCCCTTCATTTGCCATTTTTATTTTTATTTCCTGGGAAATTATTGGGCTTTATTTAAAAACCAGTGACAACCATAAACAAAGGGCAGTGGGCGGAGGGCAGGAGGGGTGCCCAGTACTCACAGGGGGAAGGCGGGGAAGGGACACTCACCATGTAGCAGTTGCGGAAGCCTTCCACTCCCTGCAGCGGCAGGGCAGTCTCGCTGCTGGGACCTGGCTCCCTGCCTGTCTCACTCCCCCACTGTGCAGAGGAAGCTGACGGGGCTGCACTGAAGGGCTGGGGTCAGCAGGGGGCTCTGTCTAGCAGAGGCAGCTGATGGGGCTCTGTGCACTGGGGCTGTGCTAAAGCTGGGATCAGGAGAGGAGTGGAAGCAGGGCTGGCCTTACAATGAGGCGAACTGAGGCAGCCACCTCAGGGGCCAGACTGTATGTGGGGGGGTGACACTAGGACCCAGAGTGTAGAAAATTGTGTCTGCTGCTGCTGCTGTGAGGGGGCACGGGGGCATCATTTGAGCTCCCCACCTCAGGTACCAAAATGTTGTGGGCCAGCCCTGAGTGGAAGACTGCAAGCTGTGAATACTGATCCCCTCTCCTAGGGAGAGCCTTCTGCTGACCCCAGCCCTTCAGCATCACCCTGTCTGCTTCCCCTGCAAAAAAATCCCCAGGTCCCAAAACAGCCAAAATGTGGGTGAAAAGTCAATAAAACCGGAACACTGGCTTTTTCAAAAACCCGGGAATGGTTCAGGGAAAAATCAGTAAATACCAATAACAGGCACATGACCATCATCATAAAGCTGAGAGAAATGAGGGCTGAACCTGCGCCCAGCTTCTTTATAAAGTGGTGGAGTTAAGAAAGGAGCTAATGCTAACTCTGAACTTGGGTGTGCCTGAAAGGTTCTCGACCAAAAGGTCTGGAGACCTGAAGTTCTGTGTGTGTCTCCAGCAATGGCACATTATTCTAAACAGCCCAAACCATTGTTTTAATCCCTGACCTGGAAGGACCATCTGTAGGAGTTCTGTTCCTAAGGCGGCTCATTTTTTGACCTTTCGAGTGAGACGGCCCAAAAGGGGACCAATTACGGTGATGGGACTCTTGTCTACAGAGGACAGGACTGAGACTGCGAACGCATTCATGTGTGTCACCCATTAGATGGTAACAACTTCCAATGACTGACAAGGAGGGGGAGAAAGGCACCATACACCAAGGCCGGGGTAATCAATTATTTTTTTGTCAAGGTCCACATTTCTTGGTCAAGATATTTCTTGGAGGTCCAAACTCCAGAGAAAATAATACAAAAATAACAACAACAACAACAATAATAATACATTAATAAGTAAATAAAAATAGTTCACAGTCCATTAAAAAGTTCTGGCTGTCCAGATTTGGCCCAGGGTCTTATTGACTATCCCGGTCTTGCCTTTCTCACTAACCCAAAAATGTAACATTTAATATCTCACTGAACATGTCACTGCAGGAAGTTTCCTGTGTCACTGTGTGGTAGTGCTACAGTCCAATCTGAAGACACTCAGATTGACTAAACTCACAACTCTCATTACCCAGCTGACTGTGATGATCTCTTTCCAAAAGGCAGAGACTAATTGCAGCCAGCAGAGAGGCAATTAGTTCACACAAGCCCTCTCCATCCCTAGGGACACAAACAAAGCAGCCAGTGTAACACAGTCAACTTCACACCTACCTGTTTCCTTGTGCGTGTTTTCCCTGTTCTCAGTTTAATATAGCGGGCAATCAGCTCATTTCGGCCTGGAACAAGGAAATAATGCAAACCAAAGTTTAGAGACAGATGATCTCAGCAAGAAGATGCAGCCTTCAGGGAGGAGATAAGCCCTAATGCTATCCCCTAGGTCAGGAATGTTCTCATTTAGTTCATGTGGCAGAGGACAGTGTTTAAAAGAGCAGAAGTCTCGAGTGAAAATTCTATTCCTGGAATTGCCTTTGTGAAATTTACAATGATCTATAAAAAATCCAGTTTTGTGTCCTTTTAATGGCTGGTTGTGATCAATAAAGTTCTGAGGGGTTTTCTTCTTGCTCTTTTTCTACTGAACGTTAAAAATTCAGGTCTTGTCCGCCTTGTTTTCCATGGAAGGCTGCATGAATGCTTGGAAAACTAGTGGGATTAGAACATCACAAATATCAAAATAATGATAATTGGGAGGGGAAGTGATATTTTATTTGGATGGTTTAAAGCTCTCTGTGGAGAGGGGTTATTTGGTTTGGGTTTTTTTAAACACCTATTTAACTCAAACACGTGGATAAACAATTCAGAGAAAAGCTCTCTCTGTTAAAAATTCAATACCCGGGCCCTTTATGAAGGGTTGAGAAAGCTCTCACTCTAGATCCCCAAGTCCTCTAAGGAGACTTCCAGCAGAAACACTTAATCTTGACATTTCTAAAGTAAAAACATGAAGAATTTTTTTAAATAATAAAAAAATCCAAACTTTATCAATTATAAAGCCACACAAAAGGGCACAAACACTTTTTTTTGGTGTCTTTTCCATGTCACTTTTAGCTGATGTTGACAGAGGGAGCTGCAGCCACAGGATAGTTTACGTTATGTTCATGAAATGTAACGAAGCACAGACATGGCTGTCTCCAGCACTCTGTCCACTTAAGTCTCAATCCGTTTCCTGCTCATGTTGTTAGAGAGGCTCCCCTTGTTCTCACTGGGAGAAGGAGCAGGCCCTTAGCCACACAGATTTTCCAGTTTTCGCTGCTCTGCTACGCACAAAGATGGAATTATTTGATGCCCAACATAGTGCTGCTGACTTCTCCTATTCTCACAGTGCCAACTAACGCAGCGACAAGCCCAGGAGAGAGTTAGGTGGGAGCAGATGCTGTTAGACTACCTACCACCTGGCTGTTTTTCAACCAGCATAGCCATTTCTACAAAGCTGAGACCATTTGCTAGCGAGATGTCAACATCAGCCTGATAACCGACCTTTCTCTAGTGCCAAGAATAATATTTATGGCTTTCAAAGCCTCCATCTGGCTGACTCAGGCCGGTAGCCTCGCAGACTTGCATTGCCAGAGCAGGGGGGTGCTGGAGAAAGACAATCTGACAATGGTGAACAATGGAAGCTAGACAGAACAAAGTGAGCTCCTCAAAACCTGTTTGTCTCTAATGAAGCGTGAGAGAATGTGTATGTCTACAGAGGGGGTGGGCTGCAGAGGAAGGGCTGGTCTACACTGCGGGGGGATCGATCTAAGAGACGCAACTTCAGCTACGTGAATAGCGTAGCCGAAGTCGAAGTATCTTAGATCGATTAACCTCTCGTCCTCACGGCGCAGGATCGAAGTCCGCGGCTCCCCCTGTCGACTCCGCTATCGCCGTTCGCACTGGTGGAGTTCCGGAGTCGACGGGAGCGCTTTCGGGGATCGCTATATCGTGTCTAGATGAGACGCGATATATCGATCCCCGAGAAATCGATCGCTAGCCGCCGATACGGCGGGTAGTCTAGACGTACCCGAAGAGTAATGGGGAGTGAAAGAGAGAGGAAGGGAGAACTGACCCAGCGAGAATTTTACAAGAAGAATTTCAGACAATCACAAACCAGAAAAAATAAGCTTTACGTGGCAAATGTATCTCTGGTGCAACTCCATTCAAGTCTGTGGGTTACACAAAGCGAGCCCAATCCCCTCACAAATATCACTGAGACCATTACTGACAAACCAGGGGAAATTCTGCACAGATGTAGACCCTATGCAATTCCATTACAGTCACTCAAGTCGCATGTGGCAGAACCTGGTGCAGAATTTAGCTCTTTTGTATCCAATCACGCAGTCACCCTCTTTTCCAGCTTCCGTGCTTTGCTTTCCATTTCTCATTACCTCATTCCACCTTCCTCTCCCTGAAGGTTCACTTTCCATACCAAGCCAGGAGACAGAAAGGCAGCAGGGTGCATTACTTGCTAAAGGCTCCAGTAGCAAATGCAGGTGACCATGCAGAGATATTAGCAATCCAGGGATAGACACAATCATGGAGTGTGCTAAACCCGAGAACATCCCTAATGGGAACATATTAAAAGAAGGTCATATAACCCCAAGAGAAGCCAATTCTAAAGATCTGTTGTCCCCCCTATTAAAAGCCAGAGGTGCGCATGTGACGGATTTTTAGAAGTTTGTGGGTTCTCATTCTATGGAGGGCAGTTTGTTTCCATCACAAACCTGGCTGCAGGATATTCAAAGCCTCATGCCATGTCTTCACTTGGCTGGAATGGGCTGGGAGCTGTCGCACACTGTCAGATGGCTCATTTTTTAGAGCTCAGTAATCCGATCGCATGTTGTGTTCTTAGAATAACTCCCGTTGAGGCCTTCCACAGTCACAGGAACCTGCCAACAGTTGTGTCTCCTCTGTCTGAACTGCGCATTGGATTTCATGAAGCTCTAGCCAACATACCAACTGTAGCCCTCTGCCAGAAAGCCCTTTATCCTCCCTGAAGCCTTCCCCTTGGAGGCACAGGATGAAAAAACAGAGAGTGCAGCAAAGAAAGAGTCTCCCTCAGGTTCTTGCTCTGCTTGTTGTTCTCTTTACAGCCCTGTGCATTTGAAGCAGGTTTGCATCTCACTCCTATTAGATGTCTATCCCCAGCAGCATTAGATCTGTCTCTCGTCCCATCTCACTCCAGATTGCAGCTACCTGGATTCACTAAATTCCACCAAGGTTTTCCTAAGAGAAGCACAAAGCATCTGTAATTCCCCATTCCTAACTCTGCTCATTTCATAGAAGTAGTAATCATTGCAGAAGAAGTCAAAGCAGGCCCCTAAGCCATGAGAAATATGTCCCAATCCAATTTCTCAGCTATTCTTTGCTGTCTTCCAGTGACAAAATATTGCTTGTACAAGGCACTCTCATAGAAATTTTCCCCACTAGCTTGGGATAAACCCTGTGTATCAGCGAGCATGTGCTCACAGAAAGGAGAAAGTGGGGGACTAGAGATTCTATTCTGTACCGGGTGGGAGTGAATAGTGGTCTCTGCAGATAGTCTCTACAATGAAATGGTGTAACAATACCTGCTCCTTGGTGCAATCTGGTCCATTCCAAAGGCAAGAAAAGAATATTTGCATTGGGAAGTACTCTGATCAGCGGCATGGGTAAGCGATCTCTGACAGTGATGGCCTAACAGTATCCCAAAAGGGGTTAAGTAAATCAGACGTAGGGAAATTATCTGACCCATCTTTTCAATCTGGTGGTATAATTTTAGTGAATGGCTAGTGGGATGTCACTGTTTTCTGGACCTCATATTTATTTACTTAACTGTTGATTACAAAACACAAAAACATCTCCTCCAAGAATTGCACACACCGGAAACTGACTGCCACAAATAAATCAAGCCACTAGGAAGTTACAGACATGCAGTACAACATCTGTGACTTTCAATGTGCTATAAGCATGAAACAAAACTAAATAGGGAGTTGGTCCCAGGTTCTGTCGGCACATGACTTAGACAAAATTCTAACACGGGGACGAGAATCTTAGCTAAATCATCACTGTCAAATCTATTGCCTCAGGTCTGCTTCCCAGCCTTCCTCTTTTTTCATCTTGCTTGTTCCTTTCCTCTTTCCTTCCAGTTATAGTAGATGCCTTCTTGGGCATCATCTTTTTAAAAATAGTGCCTCATATGCCAGTCCTAGACCCACTCACCTTGTCTATCTACCGCATAGTCCTTTCTCCTCAGCAAGATCATTGCAACAATTAACCACTCACTGATATCTTCCCTGATACTAAGTTCACTGCCATCATCGTTAGACTCTCTCCTGCTCATTCACTACTGTCCGACCTTCCATTTCCTACCAAAGTCCTGGGAAAAGTCTTCTCCTCCTCCTGTCTCCCAGCATGCTTTCAGTCCACCTTCTTCTCCTTTCAGACCACTGAAACTGACCTTTCTGCGTAGTCAATGATCTTGCTCTCTCTAGCCCTGGCTCCCTCCCTCCTGACTGCTTGATATTACCCACCATGACCCTGTGCATCCTTGCTCTTCTATTTTCACCCCATAACTCCCGTTTGTCTGGTACGAACTTCTCCACTAAGGTTATAGCCCTTGGCCTCATCTCTCCTCTCCTCTAGCTATTCCCCACTGGCCTTCCCCCTTTCCCAATTTAACCTTGCGTATCAATTTCCTACACAGGTGGTTTTCTAAACACTGCACCGAGTCAGCTAAAAGTCGGCGTGTGTAAACACTTTTGGTCAGCCGACAAAATACTTCCACCCCCGCGAGTGGTATTCAGTTTTTTGGAAGGAGAGCGCTCCTGCCGACAAAGCTGCATTCACACTGCCGCTTACTGCAGCAAAACTTTTGTTTTTCAGGGGTAGCCTGAGTCTCTAAATGCTAAATTAATGAGGTTAAAATTCACACACATCCAGCTTCTTTCAGACTTCACAAAAATCTGTATTGTTCCTCCCTTCTTACCACGCAGTCAGTGCTGAATTCACAGCCAGACACTCCCTTAGGAGGAGGTGAAACATAATTGCATAGCTACTGTATGTCCTCACCTCAGTACAGCTTGGTGTTTCCTTTACTGTACGTGCCCTGGCCCTCACACTCCACATGACTTGGCTGCATATACATAGAGAGACTATAGGGGTGGCTTCCAACCACAAGAGGGGGCCAGCTTCATAGTTGCTCAGAGCTGCCATTGTACAGTAGGGTTCACTACTCTGACCTAACCCCAAATTGCCACTTTGCTTTCTACCTACCCCAGTTCCATAAATCTACCCATCCCTTCCAACTTTAGTCTCTGTCAAGATTGTGTCTGTGGCAACTCTTCTGCTAAAGCACATATTCATCCCTAAGTCTACTGTCTTGGCTAGAGTAGTTCCTTCCTCCATGGTTTCCCTAAGCCCCAGTCCTGTCTGCAAACTTGACTGTTCAAAATGCACCTCCTTGGCTCCTCACCCATGCCCAAAAGCAGGAGCATAGCACTCCTGTCCTCAGAGGTCTTTGCTGCCCATTTCAGCATCTAGCAGAAAATCTACTTCCTAGTCTCCAAGGTCCCTTGTGTTATCTCCCCTCCCATTGCCATTACTTCTCAGTTTGGGCTCCGCTCTTTCTCTCCCAAACCCATTCTCTATGCTGGTAGATCCTTCTCACACGATGCCCTTACCACGAGGTGGCACAGCTTCCTTGTCTCTTTGTGCCAAACTGGTTCCCCAGCTTTCCCTAAGTCTCATCTCAGGAACTATTTCTTCTCCTTGGCCTGTGACTCCTAATCCTCTCGCTGATAAAAGAATTAAACACCACTATTTTAGTATCCCACTTTTCCCAGCCTCAATCATCAACCTTGAAACTTGGCTTTAGTACCCCAATATCTTCCATGGCCTACCCCATGCTATGCAGGCATTTGTGGTGTCCCAGGGAGATCCCCTCTGTAACAAGGCTGTGGAACAATCAAGAGAAGTCTGACCCCAAGGAATCCATACATGATTTCACACTGAGCCCAATACATAGTGGGACATGACCTAGGAATTTAGTCAATACTATGTGGAGAACTATGAAGTGCAGAGGTATTCAATATATCTGATGGTTCTATACACCAATCTCAAGTCTTAATGATTTAATTCAAGGAAATCCCAGTAGCCTGGGATACAACTTACTGCACTATTGTACACACAAACTATTTGTATATGCGAGTCAAGAAAACTGTCCAGCATGTTGCTATTAAATTGAGCTCTGCAGAGGAAAAGACTGCTTTTATTTTGTGCCATCTACAGTGACAAGCACATTATCCATGCTTATTAATTAAATCACCATTACGGGATCATTGTGTATGAGGCACACCATAGAAAAACACGGTGCATTTTATTGTGCCTTATTGTAAATACTTGGCCCTTGGCCAAGTCAATCCCAGAACCCTCTCTCTGATCCCTGCAGGGCATCAAAGAATCCCACCAGCACAGCACTAACTAATTGGGGGTAAGCCACTTTGGCATAAACACATGTACTAGACCATCAGGAATGTTATATTCGGCTCTGAGAACAGAATTCCATCTCTGTGATCATTCACTCCTGGGTTGCTCCCTTGCATGGCTCTAATGAGCTCTAACTCTCCTCAAGATAGGGTCACCGCTCCTGGGATAAGAGAAGAACTGAGTCCCTATGTTCATTCAATCCTAGCAATAATCTTTTGAGGCCAACAATCAACACAGCAAGCTGGTCAGGTACTACTTTAAAAATCCTCTGACCCACTGGTTTTGATATAGGGCATGTAACTTGGCAAATGTGAGATCAGTGCCACCTGCACCTTCAGTACTGTCCCTACAACTTGCTTTCATCTCTTGCTTGTGCAAAATGTGTGGCTCTGATCTGTGCTCCTTACTTCTCTGAAATGGCATAGAAGAGTAGGTGACATTCATTAGGCAGGACATTCTTGTTACACTGGGCCAAGGCCATCCCACTAGAGAGAGGTTCTGACACATCCCTTCAGAGGGAATACTTAGCACTTACACGGCACTTTTAATCTGTAGATCTCAAGCTGCTTTACAAAGAAGGATAAGTATAACTTTTCCCCATTCGGGAAACAGAGGCTGATTAAAGTCAGGGCTGCCCAGAGGATTCAGGGGGCCTGGGGTCTTCGGCAGCGGGTCCCGGGGCCAAAGGACTCCCTGCTGCAGGTCCCGGAGCAGAAGGACCCCCCGCCGCCGAATTGCCACCAAAGAGCGGAAGACGCTCCGGGGGCCCGGGCCCCGCGAGAGTTTTCTGGGGCCCCCGGAGCGAGTGAAGGACCCTGCTCCAGGGGCCCCAAAAAACGCTCGTGGGGGCCCCAGCGGGGCCTGGGGCAAATTGCCCCACTCGCCCCCCCCAGGCGGCCCTGGTTAAAGTCACTTGCCTGAGGTCACAGAACAAGTCTGGGACAGAGTGGGAGATAAAACTCAGGTCTCCCAACTCCCAGTCTAATGATCTATACAATGGGCCACACTTGCCTCTGTGAAGGGGCTACTCTTGGAAAGGTCTATATTTATTCCTCTCCTTTTTCCACATCAGCCTGAGACTCATTGATAGTAATCCTGGAAGTGCCATACTAGATCAGACCACTGGTCTCAGATGGTGGCCAACACCAGATGCTTCAGAGGAAGGTGCAAGAAACCCCCTAATGGACAGGTATGGAATAACCTGCAAATAGCAGGCGTTTCTCACTAACCCCAGCAGTGCATAATGTTGGCTTAGAGCTGATCCTAAGGTTTAGACTCTGACTAGTCCTCACACAGATGCACAGTGGGAGTGAGGGGAGGAGAGGGGAGTGAGTTAGGATCTTCCTCTGCTTGCATAGCTCACCTAAAGGCTAGGCAGAACTGGACTGCACCTACTACTCCCTAATTTTTCTTCCAGGGCACAGGGAGTATTACATGGAAGATGGACTGGGGGCAGGATCATGGCTCCACCCCCTACACACAGGACCATGATGCACTCTTTAAAGGGCTGTAGAAGTGTACTTATTCCTCCATTCACTGGGGCGCTCCAGGCAATGTGGCTCTACACCACCCTTCCTACCAAGTGCAATCTCATCTTCAGTGAATGAGTGGGATGCCCATATCTGCTGCATGCTGCCCATACACCTCAGGCCATAGTAATGCAAGATAAACCCACCCAACAAAGCACTCAAACAAACTCACACGGAGAGCTGTAGCAAGAGCATTCTAAAACTGCAGGGCAGCGCAAGGACTGTTCTGAGATCTCCTGAAGTCAAACTGGGACAAACCGGGTGGGACCTGTTAGTGGATTTAGTTAGTATCTCTCAGCTAGAAGGATCTCAGAGTATGTACGTGTTCTCTCTAGTTGAGAGATGCTACATCTGTAATGTAAGATCATTATCCTTACCGATCATAATGTATTATCTGTACTACAGTAGCCCTAGAGGCCCCAATCAAGGATTAGGGCTCCATTGTGCTAAGTACAGTACATAAATGACAGTTCCTGCCCCAGAGTTTACAATTTTATTCTCTCCTCATTTCCGCCTGCTCTCCAGCCAAGCTTCTCTCCTACAATCTCTTTCTCCCACTTCTTGCTTCCTGTCTCTTCTTTCAAGCCGCACTTTATGTTCAAATCAGTCTCCTAACTAGTATAGTCCAATTTCAATCCACTTCTGTTCTGTGAAGCCAACAAATGATCATGTCTACACCACACTCTCTGGACAAAAACTCTCTCCTGAGATATGGGGAGCAATAAGTCAATGGGAAGAAACTGTAGACACAACCTGGCCCTTTCTCTGTTAACTGTACTGCAGCTGGCTGTGATTTTAGATTGCCAGGTCTTCAAGGCCAATGCTTCGCTTGTTCTTTAATCTATTTTTCTTTTTGTAAATTGCCACGCACGGTAATGGGGCTATGTAAATAACACTAATAATTAACCAAACTGATACTGTTCCCATTTGGTAGGAGGCTCTCATCAAGCACAGGCCAACTTCACTGTGTTTCAAGCTAAGGTCTCAAATCTGACCCCTGAGAAGAGAAGCGATGTCAAAGTTGAGGTTGTGATATAATCTGGACTGCAGGGGAATTAATGGTGAATGGCTCAAGAAAGTCATTCCAGGTAGAGTAGTTTCAACCAATCATCATCAGTTTCCAGATCAGAGTCCCCCTATCCCTGCTGGAGGCAGGACATATCATGGAGGAGTGTGTGCAGTCAGCAGGGGAGGATTTGGAGGACTACCCAGAAAACGAGTCAGAAGTTCAAGGTGACAGTTAAAAAGGAACAGCTGCTAGCTGCACACCCTTCAGCAGCAGGTGCGGGAGGGCCCCAGAGGTTTAGCCAGTTCTGCCAGTGCCAACAGCCTTCGGAGGCCATCTGTCTGAGCACAAATTGCACGGAGCCTTCCTGGTTTCATTCCATAGATCTTCACCACACAGAGACAATACAGGGCTTGTTACAGAGCAGCTAACAAGCAACTGCTTAGAACTACTAAATGGTTGTAGTTCTACTACACTGAGATTCTCAGTACTGTCTTGGAGAGAGGGTTTTGTCACTCAATCTCTTTTTTAACTAATTGGTTTCTTCCTTTATCAGACCAAATATTCCTGTTGATGGTGAAATGTTGGTAGGGTATATTATCTTACCCTGTGGTTGTTTTATAACATATAGATATGTTGATATTTTTATTTAAATATGCCATTAATGTTTTGTGAAGTTATGTTCTGCATCCTTCAGTATACGTTAAATAAATATCAAGACCTCTTTCATACAACAGGCTATTCTCCCCTCCCGCCAACACCCTGACCACAGTTTGGAATTACAAAAGCTCCTAGCTCCCGAGGATCATGTCTATATGCGCTTTGCCCATTGACAGACTCCACCTGCTCATTTAACATGACACATCCCTACTTATCACATCACTTGGTATTTTCCAAAGAACACCTGGCTAGAGTCACCTTTCCACTGTGGATTTGACCTATAAGAATGCTGAATTTAGGTTCACCCTCTGAGATCCTCAACCCGTGTTCTGAAAAGCAACTGCATGATTCCCCTAGGGACCTCCTGGCTTGTAAGACATCACTCTAATTACTGTTTTGCTTGAGTCATTTTGATACTGCTTTCCTCTAGAGACAGTAGCATTTGCTCATCTCTTTGTAATCAGAAATATTCACTTGGACGTTTTTTTTTCTTTGTTTCTTGTTTCAGCCTCTGGCCAATATTTCCTTTCTATAACACACCCACAAATACGTTAAAGAACATTATTAAGAGTGCAAAGTCAAGCACACAAAAGTTAGGAAATGCCAGAATGAAGGCTGCCTGTGCCCAGATCCATCACGCAGACGTGTGCCACTTGCATTAGTGGAGTAACTGCTATCAGTGGAAGGCTGACATTCCCTAGGTGGAGCAGCACTAGAGGAGGATGAGACATAATTTGCCATTCAGCTTCACAGCTATTTGCTGATATCAGAGGAATGTAGAGACTCAGGAATCCTGAGTTCTATTCCAGTTCTAGAGGGGAATGTTCTCTAGTGGTCACAGATCTTACTGCCTCATTTCCCCAACCTCCTCTCCCATCTTCTCCAACCTCCCTCTCCCATACCAGCCCTATCTTCCCCCAGCCCCTCATCCTAGTCTTCCTTCCCACCACACCCCCGGCTTCTCACCGAGCCAGTCCCAGTCTCCACTCCTCATCCCAGTCCCAATCTCCATCCTGGGCAACTCAACCCAGTGCCAAATCTCCTCCCTCGCTGCCCCTGGTTTCTTGTGCCAAGTTTCCCTGCCCAGCCAGTTCTGGTTCTCCACTCCCCACCCTACCCAGGGTGAAGTGACTTAGGCCTGGTCTACACTAGGACTTTAATTCGAATTTAGCAGCGTTAATTCGAACTAACCGCTCAACCGTCCACACCAGGAAGCCATTTAATTCGAACTAGAGGGCTCTTTAGTTCGAATTTGGTACTCCACCCCAGCAGGTGGAGTAACGCTAAATTCGACATGGCTAGCTCGAATTAGGCTAGGTGTGGATGCAAATCGAACTTAGTAGCTCCGGGAGCTATCCCACAGTGCACCACTCTGTTGACGCTCTGGACAGCAGTCCGAGCTTGGATTCTCTGACCAGCCACACAGGAAATGACCCGGGAAAATTTGAATTCATTTTCCTGTCTGGGCACTTTGAATCTGACGTCCTGGCTGGACATCGGGGCGAGCTCCGCAGCACCTGCAACGATGCAGAGCTCTCCAGCAGAGGAGTCCGGCCAATCCAAGAATAGAAAGAGGTCCCCAGCATGGACAGACCGGGAAGTCCTGGATCTGATCGGTGTGTGGGGCGAGGAGTCTGTGCTGTCAGAGCTGCGCTCCAGCAAGCGGAATGCAAAGACCTTCGAGAAGGTCTCCAAAGCAATGATAGAGAAAGGATACAGCCGGGATGCAATGCAGTGCCGCGTGAAAATCAAGGACCTGAGACAAGGCTACCAAAAAGTCAGAGCGGCAAACGGACACTCCGGAGCCCAGCCCCAGACATGCCGCTTCTACGAGGCACTGCATGCCATTCTAGGTGGGTCTGCCACCACTGCCCCACCAGTGACCGTGGACTCAGTGGATGGCATAGTGAACCTGGACAGTTCCTCCTCGATGTTCGCCGATGTGGAAGATGAGGAAGGGTCTGTGGAGGACGGCGCAGGCGACAGCGAACACAAAACCGCTTTCCCTGACAGCCAGGATCTCTTCATCACCCTCACAGAGATCCCCTACCAACCCTCCCCGGCCGTTAACCCGGACTCTGAATCAGGGGAAGGATCAGGCGGTAAGTGCTAGAAACATGTAAACATTTATTTTTTATAAAACAGGTATAAAAAATAGAAATACTATATATAAAATTTTCAATGAAAAACTATATGAAAAGTAGGTCCACACATACAGGGATTGAACAATAATCCTCCAGAGACAATTCAAGAAAGGTCTCATTTAGGTCCTCGAAAAGCCTCTGCAGGAGGTTCCTGGGGAGAGGTGCCTTGTTGGGTGCTCCGTGGAAGCACACTCTTCCGCGCCAGGACATCCTTATGTAGATGGGAATCATCGCCTCTACAAGCATGGCCGCATATGGTCCTGGTCTCTGCAGGGCTTCCCTTAGCATCCGCTCTTTGTGACTCCGAGGGACCCGCATCAGGGTGATCTCGTTCATGAAATGCTGCATCTAATTAGGGCAATTAGTGTATTGTTACTGTTGTGAATGGTTGACTTTTACTTTGCATAACAATGACCCTCGCTTAACAGCCACGTGTTGTAGGCCACATAGGAAAAGCATACATTGATCTTTCCTGTGCACTGGCGGGAGTGGCTGGAAAAGGGTCAGAGTATATGATTTCCAGATTGCCTTTAGCGGGAGGGCACAGCTATCCATTAACTGATAAGCAGAATGTACTGTAAGGCTTACCAGGACTGTCTGCTAGACGGATTCAGCTGTCTCTCCCCACTTGTCCGCTCTCCTGTGCAATGCCGCAGCCAATGAGAGCGTATTCCGAAATCTCGAACTTGTCCCGAGATCTCGTGAGACTTGTTGCCCTGTATGGTCTTGTTCAGAGAAACTGACTAGACTGTGTTCACTGTTCGCAAACATGTATCTGTTCAAGGAAATCAGTTACTTTTCCCATCACACAGCTTCGGCTCTTTCCCAGACTGCCCCGGCATCCCCCTCGCAGAGGCTGGCGCAGATTAGGCGGCGAAAGAAAAAGACTAGGGACGAGATGTTCGCGGAACTGATGGCTTCCTCCAGAGCCGAGGCGGCAGAGCAGACACAGTGGAGGGAGACCCTATGTCAACAGCATCGCACACACATCGAACGGGAGGATAGGTGGCGGCAGGAAGACCAGCAGGCGACTCAAACGCTGCTTGGGCTAATGAGGGATCAAACGGACACGCTCCGGCGCCTTGTTGATGTTCTGCAGGACCGCAGGCAGGAGGACAGAGCCCCCCTGCAGTGTATCTGCAACCGCCCTCCCCCGCCAAGAAGTCCTGCCCCCCCTCACCCAAAAGTACAAGACGGGGGGGCGGTAGGGGCCGTGAGAACTGTCACTGCACCACTGCATAGCACTAATGTACCACACACCTCTCACGCTATACATTTGTAGAAGTGCTTCCCTTACAGGCTCACCCAGTCCCAAATCCAAGTTTCATCCCCCCACTGTGTATTAGATTATTAAAAGATGTTTGTTGTTATTCACTGTTTTGGTCACGTCTTTCGTGTCAGAGGATTTTTTTGTGTATGGGGGGGCGGATTTATAATTGCACGATATAGCCTACATTACCAGGGTACAGACTTGGGGGCATGATCAACTGCAGGGCACACACACACTGCAGTCAGTAGGCACCAGGGTCACTCTGTGTGGTGTATGCTGCCCCGGGTCATTCTGTGATGTATATGCTTGTCCAGGGTCCTAGCACCTGCCACCCCCTTAATGTTAAGGCACGCTGCCCTTACCATGCACTTCCACCGTAGCAACGAGCCTCTCCGCTGCCCTGAGCCCCAGCAAGAGCCCTCATCCACGGACAGATACTCACCCTTCCCCCACACCCCTCACCCCTTCCTACGCCCAAACCCGCAGCCCACTGCCGTCATCCAAACCCCTATCCAAAGAAGGCACCACTCGCCCCTTCCTGCAAACCCACCCCTTCCTGCAATCCCTACCCTTGATGCACAACCACTTGCAACCGTCCCCCACCCCAGAGACCTATGTAGGAGCAGGAGGATGTCATTCCTCTATGGAACAAGCGGTCTGTACATCAGTGCACACCGTGCCCAGCACAGTATGCGTCCATGTTTCAACAACTGAACAGAAATGCAAAGTAAAACAAAGATTTATTAATAATGAGTGTAACAATTAATTTTATTTAAAACGTGCTTTGGAAGTGGGGGAAACTTGGAGAACAGGGTATGTAACCGCAGATCGAAATCGACACATACAGACACAGGCCCAGGGTCAGTTTCTATTGAAAGCAAGTGGAGAGTCAAAGGTTACCTTGCTCTCCGAGGAAACTAGCTTTCAAAGCCTCCCAGATACACAGCGCTTCCTGCTGGGATATTCTCTCGGCACGGGTGTCTGGCTGAGCGTAAACTGCAGCCAGGCGATTTGCCTCAACCTCCCATCCGGACAAAAAGGTCTCGCCCTTGCTCTCACAGAGATTGTGGAGCACACAGCAAGCAGCAATAACTACGGGGATATTCTTTTTGCTGATGTCCGAGCGAGTCAGTAAGCTCCGCCATCTCCCCTTGAGACGTCTGAAAGCACACTCCACCACCATTCTGCACTTGCTCAGCCGGTAGTTGAAGAGTTCCTTCTCTCTGTCCAAGGCGCCTGTATAGGGCTTCATGAGCCAGGGCATTAGCGGGTAGGCTGGGTCCCCGAGGATCACTGTAGGCATCTGCACATCCCCAACCGTTACTTTGTGGTCCGGGAAGAAAGTTCCTGCCTGGAGGCGTCTAAACAGACCAGAGTTCCTGAACACACGCGCGTCATGAACCTTGCCCGCCCACCCAACGAAGATGTTGGTAAAACGTCCCCTATGGTCCACCAGTGCTTGCAGCACCATAGAAAAGTAGCCCTTTCGGTTAATGTACTCGCTGGCCTGGTGGGCCGGTGCCAGGATAGGGATGTGAGTCCCATCTATAGCCCCACCGCAGTTTGGGAATCCCAACGCGGCGAAGCCATCTGTGATGTCCTGGACGTTTCCGAGAGTCACTACCTTTGAGAGCAGTTGCTCAACGATTGCGTGGGCTACTTCAATCACAGCAACCCCCACGGTAGATTTGCCCACGCCAAAGTGGTTCGCTACTGACCGGTAGCTGTCTGGCATTGCAAGTTTTCAGAGGGCTATGGCCACTCGCTTCTGCACACTCAGGGCTGCTCGCATCCGGGTGTCCTGGCGCTTCAGGGCAGGGGACAGCAAGTCACAGAGTTCAAGGAAAGTGCCCTTACGCATCCTGAAGTTTCGCAGCCACTGTGATTCATCCCAGACCTGCAGCACTATGCGGTCCCACCAGTCCGTGCTTGTTTCCCGGGCCCAGAATCGCAGTTCCACAGCATGAACTTGACCCATTGCCACCATGATCTCCACGGCGCGGCGTACCCTGCTTTGTGAGAGGTCTGCGCCACTCTGTGAATTCCTGTCCTCACCGCGCTGCCGGAGCCTCCTCGCCCGATTTCTCAGCAGCTGACTGTGGAAGAGGTGGACGATAAGGTGCGAGGAGTTGACAATGGCCATAAGTGCAGCGATGATCGCAGCGGGCTCCATGCTCGCAGTGCTGTGGCGTCCGAGCTGTAACCGACCAGAGAAGGGCGCGAACAGATTTCCCGCCGGAGCTTTCAGGGAGGGAGGGCGTGATTGACTGTTCTATGATGACAGTTACCCAAAACCACCCTCGACACATTTTCCCCCCCAGCAGGCATTGGGGGCTCTACCCAGCATTCCAATGGGCAGTGGGGACTGCGGGAACTGTGGGATAGCTTCCCACGGTGCACCGCTTCCAAAGTCGATGCCAGCCCCGTTACTGTGGACTCAGAAATTCGAATTAGTGTATTTACTGTGGATCCACAAATTCGACTTCATAAGGTCGAATCCACAAATTCGACTTAAGTAGATTCAAAATAGTCTTGTAGTGTAGACAAGGCCTTAAATCACCAGTTTTAATTATGATTTAAATCAGCATGCAGGAAATCTTAATTTAATTAATCCATTTTAATCATGTTTTACATTTGTACTTTTTAGTTATTTTCCTACAGAAATGTTGATTCTTATTGGTAACCATTAAAATGTTTATTTGTCACAATTACATAATTATATAATGTGGTGCTTCTTTTTGCTAAGCAAAAGGATAAAGTATATTTAACTATAGCTATACACATTCATTTAAGCAATTAGAAAGCTCAACTTACATTTATTCAGATTCTTCATTTTTACATTTTTTATTTTAGAAAATGGCAGATGATGCATTTCTTATTTACTAGATAATGATTCATTTTTATACCATTTCTGTCAAGCTCTGTTTGGCTGGAAATTCAAATTCAATTAAATACACAAACCAGCATTTAAAAAAAATAACATAAAACTACCTTAAATGAATTGGCAACATAAAAAAAAAGTTTATCAAAAAATGCTGTGCATTTAAAACTAACTGATTAGTAGGGCTGTCAATTAAATGCAGTTAACTCAAGTGATTAACTCAAAAATTAATTGTGATTAAAAAAAGAATTGTGATTAATCACACTGTTAAACAACAGAATACCTATTTAAATTAATTAAATATTGTTGGATTTTTTTTTTACATTTTTCAAATATATCTATTTCAATTACAACACAGAATACAAAGTGTACACTGCTCACTTTATATTATTTTTATTACAAATATTTGCACTGTAAAAATGATAAACAAAAGAAACAGTATTTTTCAGGTCACATCAAACAAGTACTGTAGTGCAATTTCTTTATCATGAAAGTGCAACTTACAAATATAGGGTTTTTTTGTTACATAACTGCACTCAAAAACAAAACAGTGTAAAACATTAGAGCCTACAAGTCCACTCAGTCCTACTTCTTGTTCAGCCAATCGCTAAGAGAAACAAGTTTGTTCACATTTACGGGAGATAATGCTGCCCACTTCTTAATTACAATGTCACCTGAAAGTGAGAACAGGCGTTCGGATGGCACTGTGGTAGCTGGCATTGCAAGATATTTACATGCCAGATGAGCTAAAGATTCATATGCCTCTTCATGCTTTGGCCAGGGGATATTAGATGGAGTGGGATCTGAGTCTCTACAGAGAATTCTCTCCTGGGTGCTGGCTGGTGAGTCTTGCCCACATGCTCAGGGTTTAACTGATCACCATACTTGGGGTCGGGAAGGAATTTTCCTCCAGGGAAGATTGGCAGAGGCCCTGGAGGTTTTTTGACTTCCTTTGCAGCATGGGGCACGGGTCACTTGCTGGAGGATTCTCTGCACCTTGAGGTCTTTAAACCATGATTTGAGGACTTCAATAACTCAGATATAGGTTAGAGGTTTGTTACAGTAGTGGGTGGGTGAGATTCTATGGCCTGCGTTGTGCAGGAGGTCAGACTAGATGACCATAATGGCCCCTTCTGACCTTAAGTCTATGAATCTATAAATGTTAACAAACTTGTTTGTCTGAGTGATTGGCTGAACAAGAAGTAGGACTGATTGGCATTGTTCTATTTTTGAATCCAGAGGTTTTTTGTACATTATTCTACGTCTGTAAGTTCGACTTTCATGATAAAGAGATTGCACTACAGTACTTGAATTAGGTGAATTGAAAAATACTATTTATTTTGGTTTTTACAGTGCAAATCTAAAGTAAGCACTGTACACTTTGTATTCTGTGTTGTAATTGAAATCAATATATTTGAAAATGTAGAAAACATCCAGATATTTAAATAAATGGTATTCTATTATTGTTTAACAGCGCAAATAATTGTGTGATTAATTGTGATTAATTTTTTTAATCTCAAGATTAATTTAATTATGCAATTAATCACAATTTTTTAAATCGTTGACAGCCCTACTGATTAGTGAATTGAACTGATTATTTCTGGTGTTTATATTCTTTGAGATTTTAAGACTAGTAGATTGTTGTTGTTGTCTTGTCCCACTTCATAGATTGAAAGAAGAGAATAAGCATTCCTTCCTTTTTAGCTCCCAATTAATTTCTTAACTTTGAATGAACTAATCATTGAACTGGACTAGCTGAATAAACTGAAATGAACTAGTCTCTACACATGCAGACTAGTTACCGCTCCAGGTGCTTAGCCAGTGATTTTATCAGTTTTGTGGCTTGACTTTCTTTAAATCTTAGCAACGAATAAATACTGCCAACCATTATTTTTTGCATTTAATTGAAATGATTTTAATAGATTAAAAATTTAGGCCTTAACCTAGATTGTCAAATTCTAATTTTAGTTAGGTTTATTTTTAAAAATAAACCAGTACTTAATTTAAATCAAAGCCATCTGATTTAAATAAAAACTATCCATTAAAAAACCCAAACCATCCATTTTAATCAACCCTCACCCCAGCTCCTCATTCAATCTGTACCACACCCCCACTGACTGTAAGTCCCCGCAACATACTTGCCCAGCCAGTACTGTCTCCATCTCTCCACACCAGGCTCTTTGTCTCTATCTATCTCCTCTGCTGCCATCTGCCTCGCCCCCAGTCTTGGGCTTATCCCTCTGTATTTGAATCAGGTGCCTTCCTCCTCCTCATTGCCTGGGCTCTAGCAAAGGGAGCACTGAGATTACAGGAGAGACAATGTCCCTGCCCACAGTTCCTCTGCCCAGAGCCACAGAAGTCCATGGTACAGAGGAGGAACAATTGTAGGGAAAGTCCTGCTCAGTTCCTGTAGCCCTAGGTTGCAGCATGTCTAGTGCAAACAGAATCTTTAGAGAATTTAGCTGCCAGACTCTAATACAAATAGCCTTGGAGCTTTGTAGTTTGTATGTCTACACTACGAAATTAGGTCAAATTTATACAAGTCTTTTTTTTAGAAATCATTTTTATATAATCAATTGTGCGTGTCCCCACACAAAATGCTCTAAGTGCATTAAGTCAGCGGATTGCGTCCACCGTACCGAGACTAGTGTCGACTTCTGGAGCGTTCCACTGTGAGTAGCTATCCCAGAGTTCCCGCAGTCTCTGCTGCCCATTGGGATTCTGGGTTGAGATCCCAATGCCTGATGGGGCAAAAACAGTGTCGCGGGTGGTTCTGGGTACATGTCATCAGGCCCCCCTCTCCCTCCGTGAAAGCAATGGCAGACAATCATTTCGCACTTTTTTCCTGGGTTACCTGAGCAGATGTCATACCATGGCAAGCATGGAGCCCACTCAGCTCACTGTCACCGTATGTCTCCTGGGTGCTGGCAGATGTGGGACTGCATTGTAACACAGCAGCAGCTTATTGCCTTTTGGCAGCAGATGGTGCTTTACGACTGGTAGCCATCGTCATCGTACTCCTGGGTGCTCTTTTAGCCAACCTCGGTGAGGTTGGTCGGGGGTGCCTGGGAGTGACTCAGCCAGGTCATTCCCCAGTCGTACTGCACCGTCTTCTGGTGAGCACCCAGGAGATGATGATGGCTAGCAGTCGTACTGCACCGTCTTCTGGCGAGCACCCAGGAGATGACAATGGCTACCAGTCATTATGCACCGTCTGCTGCCAGCCTAAGATGCATAAGATAGATGGAATGGATCAAAACAAGAAATAGATCAGATTTGTTTTGTATTCATTTGCTCCCCCCTCCCTCCGTGAAATCAACGGCCTGCTAAACTCAGGGTTTTGAGTTCAATCCTTGAGGGGGCCATTCTGTGTGACAGTTGTTTGTGTTTCTCCTTGATGCAAAGCCACCCCCCCTTTGTTGATTTTAATTCCCTGTAAGCCATGTCATCAGTTGCCCCTCCCTCCGTCAGAGCAACGGCAGACAATCGTTTCGCACCTTTTTTCAGTGCAGACGCCATAGCACTGCGAACATGGAGCCCGCTCAGATCACCATGGCAATTATGAGCACTGTAAACACCACACACATTATCCTGCAGTATATGCAGAACCAGAACCTGCAAAAGCGAAACCAGGTGAGGAGGCTACAGCAGCGCGGTGATGAGAGTGATGAGGACATAGACATGAATATAGACTTCTCACAAAGTACGGGCCCTGGCAATGTGGACATCATGGTGTTAATGGGGCAGGTTCATGCCATGGAATGTCAATTGTGGGCCCGGGAAACAAGCACAGACTGGTGGGACCGCATAGTGTTGCAGGTCTGGGATGATTACCAGTGGCTGGGAAACTTTCGCATGCATAAGGGCACTTCCATGGAACTGTGTGACTTGCTTTCCCCTGCCCTGAAGCGCCAGAATACCAAGATGAGAGCAGCCCTCACAGCTGAGAAGCGAGTGGCGATAGCCCTGTGGAAGCTTGCAACGCCAGACAGCTACTGGTCAGTCAGGCATCAACTTGGAGTGGGCAAATCTACTGTGAGGGCTGCTATGATCCAAGTAGCCAACACAATCAAAGAGCTGCTGATATCAAGGGTAGTGACTCTGGGAAATGTTCAGGCCATAGCGGATGGCTTTGCTGCAATGGGATTTCCTAATTGTAGTGGGGCGATAGATGGAATCCATATCCCTATCTTGGCACCGGAGCACCAAGCCAGCGAGTACATAAACCGAAAGGGGTACTTTTCCATGGTGCTGCAAGCACTGGTGGATCACAAGGGACATTCCACCAATATCAACATGGGATGGCCGGGAAAGGTACATGACGCTTGCATCTTCAGGAACTCTGGTCTGTTTCAAAAGCTGCAGGAAGGGACTTTCTTCCCAGATCAGAAAATAACCCCATTGGGGATGTTGAAATGCCTATAGTTATCCTTGGGGACCCAGCCTACCCCTTAATGCCATGGCTCATGAAGCTGTACACAGGCAGCCTGGAGAGTAGTCAGGAGCTGTTCAACTATAGGCTGAGCAAGTGCAGAATGGTGGTAGAATGTGCATTTGGATGTTTAAAAGCGCGCTGGCGCAGTTTACTGCCTCGGATAGACCTCAGCAAAACCAATATTCCCATTGTTTTTACTGCTTGCTGTGCGCTCCACAATATCTGTGAGAGTAAGGGGGAGACGTTTATGGTGGGGTGGGAGGTTGAGGCAAATCGCCTGGCCGCTGATTATGCGCAGCCAGATACCAGGGCAGTTAGAAGACTACAGGAGGGTGCGGTGCACATCGGAGAAGCTTTGAAAACCAGTTTTATGACTGGCCAGGCTACAGTGTGAAAGTTTGGTTTGTTTCTCCTTAATGAACCCTCCCCGCACCGCCCCCTCTTGGTTCACTCTACTTCCCTGTAAGCTAACCACCCTCCCTCCTCCCCCCTTCGATCACTGCTTGCAGAGGCAATAAGGTCATTGTTGCTTCACATTCATGCATTCTTTATTAATTCATCACACAAATAGAAGGATAACTGCCAAGGTAGCCCGGGAGGGGTGTGGGAGGAAGGAAGGACAAGGCCACACTGCACTTTAAAACTTATTGAATGCCAGCTTTCTGTTGCTTGGGCAGTCCTCTGGGGTGGAGTGGTTGGGTGCCTGGAGGCCCCTCCCACCACGTTCTTGGGCATCTGGGTGAGAAGGCTATGGAACTTGGGGAGGAAGACGGTTGGTTACACAGGGGCTGTAGTGGCGGTCTGTGCTCATGCTGCCTTTCCTGCAGCTCAACCATACACTGGAGCATATGAGTTTGATGCTCCAGCAGCCTGAGCATTGACTCCTGCCTTCTGTCAGCAAGCTGACGCCACGTATCATCTTCAGCCCGGCACTTACTCTCTTCAGCCCGCCACCTCTCCTCGCATTCATATTGTGCTTTCCTGCACTCTGACATTGTCTGCCTCCATGCATTCTGCTGTGCTCTGTCAGTGTGGGAGTTCAGCATGAGCTCAGAGAACATTTCATCCCGAGTGTATTTTTTTTTCCACCTTCTAATCTTCGCTAGCCTCTGGGAAGGAGAAACATATGCAGCTGGTGGAGGAAAAAAAAAAGGGGGGGGGACATGGTAGTTAAAAAGACATATTTTATAGAACAATGGGTAGACTCTTTCACGGTAAACCTTGCTGTTAACATTACATAGCACATGTGCTTTCATTACAAGGTCGCATTTTGATGGCTGCACCCCTCCCCCATCGCATGGCTAACAACGGGGAACATTTCTGTTCAGCCACAGGCAAACAGCCTAGCAGGAACGGGCACTTCTGAATGTCCGCTTAATAAAACCACCCTATTTCAACCAGGTGACCATGAATGATATCACTCTCCTAAGGAGAGCACAGAGAGATAAAGAACAGATGTTGTTTGAATGCCAGTAAACACCGGGACCATATGCTGCAATGCTTTGTTCTGCAATGATTCCTGACTATGTGCTACTGGCCTGGCATGGTAAAGTGTCCTACCCTGGAGGACGGAATAAGGCTGCCCTCTCCAGAAACCTTTTGCAAAGACTTTGGGAGTACATCCAGGAGAGCTTTATGGAGATGTCCCTGGAGGATTTCTGCTCCATCCCCAGACACGTTAACAGACTTTTCCAGTAGCTGTACTGGCCGTGAATGCCAGAGCAAATTAACCATTAAACATGCTTGCTTTAAACCATGTCTAATATTTACAAAAGATACACTCACCAGAGGTCTCTTCTCCGCCTTCAGGGTCTGGGAGGCAGCCTTGGGTGGATTCGGGGGTTACTGGCTCCAGGTCCAGGGTGAGAAACAGATACCGGCTGTTGGGAAAACTGGTTTCTCCGCTTCCTTGCTGTGAGCTCTCTCTTCATCATCATCTTTCTTGTCCCCCAAACCCGCTTCTGTATTGCGTCCTACTCCATTGACGGAGTCAAAGCACAGGGTTGGGGTACTGGTGGCTGCACCCCCTAGCATGTCATGCAGCTCATCACAGAAGCGGCATGTTTGGGGCCATTTGCCTCTCTGTTTTTTTGGTAGGCTTGCCTTAGCTCCTTAAGTTTCACGCGGCACTGCTGTGCATCCCTGTTATAGCCTCTGTCCTTCATGCCCTTTGAGACTTTTTCAAATGTTTTGGCATTTCGTTTAGTGGAACAGAGTTCAGCTAGCACAGATTCATCTCCCCATACAGTGATCAGATCCCATACCTCCCGTTCGGTCCATGCTGGAGCTCTTTTGCGATTCTGGGACTCCATGGTCACCTCTGCTGATGAGTTCTGCATGGTCATCTGTGCTGATCAGCGCGCCATGATGGCCAAACAGGAAATGAAATTCAAAAGTTCACGGGACTTTTCCTGTCTACCTGGCCAGTGCATATGAGTTGAGAGCACTGTCCAGAGCGGTCACAATGGAGCACTCTGGGATAGCTCCTGGAGGCCAATACCGTTGAATTGTGTCCACACTACCCCAAATTCGACCTGGCAAGGCCGATTTCAGCGCTAATCCCCTCGTCAGAGGTGGAGTAAAGAAATCGATTTAAAGAGCCCTTTAAGTTAAAAAAAAGGGCTTTGTCGTGTGGATGGGTGCAGGGTTAAATCGAGGTAATGCTGCTAAATTCGACCTAAAATCGCAGGGTAGACCAGGCTTAAGACTGGAGATTAGCACCTTTAGAGAAAAGAAACTTGCATACCTGTAACGTTTGTTTCAGTAATGTACGACTTATAACAGATCAGTATGCACATTCCCCACAGAGTAGGAGCAGCGGTGCTGAGAGTTCTGTCTATGGGTAGGACAAGGAGCTAATGGTTAGAGGCAATGGACTTGCTTTATCTCTCTAACAGAGGGGGAATCTGCCCAATGCTGGTGTCAATTTCTTCTAGACAGACACTGGGAAGCACAGACCTAGATCATAAATCACACATTCAGGGTGGGAATCCCAGAATTGCTCAGCACCTGAAAAAGCAGTTTTTTAATCTCATTTAATGCCATAGTTGACAGTGTTTCAGATGATGCTCAATATAGTTAAAACTGATTAGTTCCTCTTTTTTACACTGCCCCAACATAAGAAGTTTATATCACAACGTGAAATTAATGGCAAAATTAGAGCAAATAAAAAGGAAATTCCCCCCAAAAAACTTTATTAAGAGACAAAACAAACAATAAGTACCTTGTTGGAATATTGTAGTTTAAAACAACAACTAAACCCGTGAAAATCAGGCATTTCAAAAGAGAAGATTCACAAACATCCACCCCCTCACACCCTACAATACACTTTGCACCATCCGCTTCACAGAAATATAGGTATGTCAAAAGCATTACAACTACTTCTCAAATGTTTGCAATTAACAATGAAAAAATAATGTATGCATGCACACTAATCCCCCCTCTGTACTCTGAGTGAAAAAGGGAAGTCTAGTCTGTCTTTCTCCAATTCCCACACAGCATGTCCATTCAGTTATCCAATCTATTTATCTGGGACACATCTCCTACAGGATATTTCCTAGTGTTTTGTCCACTGAAGTTTAAAAAGTCCCAAGCAATGGAGCTTTCACTACTCCCTTTGGGAGGAGGCTCCGCAACCTAATACATCATATTGCCAGGAAGCTTTTCCTGATATTTGGCCTATATTTCTACATTCTCTCCCATTAATCCTAGTTATATCGACATGTCCCCATAAACCAATCCCGCTCTCTCCTAGATGTTAACACTCTTCAAATATTTTTAGATTTTTATTATGCGCCCTCCCCTCACACCTCTCAGTCAGCATTTAGCCACAGTATACACATTTAGCTACTTCTATCTTTTGTCCTAAATCAATCCCTTCAGACCCCTGATCAGTGTTAGGTCTAGTATAGTTGTTAGTCTTCTCAAAACTCATTCCACATTTTCAAGATCTTTTTGGTAACAGGCTTGTGAAAAACTGGGCTTTTTGTTTGTTTAGTTTTTCTCCAGAAAAAATCCTGACCCAGTGGATTTAATCCATTTTCTTTTCTTTTGTTTTTCAGTTTTTGAACTTCTCTGTCACTCTGAAGTTGTTAGATGAATGTAATATATATTTGAGAGCTGACACTAGAAATATTAGGCTTCAATTCTAAAGGAATGGTTCAGAAATTATGAGAGGTTGTTACATACCCATCAAAATAGACAGAGGGCAGAGATACTACTTAGATATCTGGTTACCATTTATTCAGTACTCAAAGTACATTCACAATAAAAAAAAATAAAAATAAAAAAATAAAAAAAAACCCACACACCTGTCCAATTGTTTTGAACGTTAACATTTGATAGACATGCCTTGTCTGTTAAATGTGTAATCAGAGATTTCACTCAATTTTATAAAATCACTAGAAATGGCATGTTATGGATGTCATGATGCTCACTCTGTAATATGGTCACAACTTGTTAAATACAGATCTGATGTCTATAGTCCTGTATAATGTCTCTTTAAACAAAAGCTCACTGTTGTAATTATAAGTTTTGTTTCTGATATTTACAGGAAAGGATTTGTAAACCCGGTAAAACTTCCTAAATAAACACACAGTGAAGAGAGAAGAGGGGAAAAAGAACTAAATGAAACTTTAGACTCCAGTTGTGAATGAAGGCTATCACTGTTCTAAACATTTGAAAGAGAAGCAAGGAGAGCATCAAGGTTTTTGTTATAGCTTTTATCAATCAATAAGAAAATGACAGAACAACTCAAACACATGGGGTGGGAGGAGAACAGTGATTGGAGAGAAGGTGATGGCTTGTGAGTAGAATGTGGAAGTGAGAGAATGGATGGAGCAGTGAAGTATTAAGGAACCTTGTTTTGCTGGAAGCCAGAAACTTCTGGAAGATACGTGGGTCAATTTAAAGAAATTATATATGCACCTTTCCCTGGATCAGTGGTTCTCAACCTGCAGGCCACTTGCGGCCCAATCAGCACACAGCTGCAGCTCATGTGACATCCTGAGGGCCGTAACTAGGGTGGGGTTTTAGGGGCACCTGACCTGGATGCACAGCTGGGGGGTGGAGGGGTTGCACAAAAATGGGACAGTGCAGGATCAGGTCCAGCATCGTGCACCCCCACCCCCACTTCCCCCCGCAGCATAGCCGGAGGCCAGGGTGCTCAGCGTTCCTCCATCCCACAGGATTGTGGGTCCAGTGACCCCAGCTGGAGCAGGTGCCCCGGCATGCAGCAGCAGGTGGGTAGGGCAAGATGAAAAGACGGTTACTCACCGTAGTAACTGTTGTTCTTCGAGATGTGTTGCTCCTATCCATTCCAGTCAGGTGTGCGCGCCGCGCGTGCACGGCTCTCCGGAACATTTTTACCCTAGCAACTCCGGCGGGCCGGCTGGGCGCCCCCTGGAGTGGCGCCGCCATGGCACCGAATATATACCCCAGCCGGCCCGTCCGCTCCTCAGTTCCTTCTTGCCGGCTACTCCGACAGTGGGGAAGGAGGGCGAGTCTGGAATGGATAGGAGCAACACATCTCGAAGAACAACAGTTACTACGGTGAGTAACCGTCTTTTCTTCTTCGAGTGATTGCTCCTATGCATTCCAGTCAGGTGATTCCCAAGCCTTACCTAGGTGGTGGGGTCGGAGCGAGACGTGGCGGAGGGTAATACCGCGGAGCCGAAGGCTGCGTCGTCTCGAGACTGCTGCACCAACGCGTAGTGCGGGCCGCATGTTTGAGACCCCTGGCGTAGTGGGAAGCGAAGGTGTGTACAGAAGACCAGGTGGCCGCTCTACAGATGTCCTGGATGGGGACATGGGCCAGGAAGGCGGCCGACGAGGCTTGCGCTCTCGTGGAGTGAGCGGTGAGGCGGCATGGTGGCACGCGAGCAAGCTCGTAGCAGGTCCGGATACATGCTGTGACCCAGGAGGAAATCCGTTGGGAGGAAATCGGATCGCCTTTCATGCGGTCAGCAACCGCTACAAACAGCTGGGGCGAACGCCGGAAGGGCTTAGTCCGCTCGATGTAAAAAGCGAGCGCCCTGCGGACGTCGAAGGTGTGAAGCTGTTGCTCCCGAGGCGAGGCATGCGGCTTCGGGAAGAAGACCGGGAGGAAGATCTCCTGGTTGAGGTGGAAGGCCGACACCACCTTAGGGAGGAAGACCGGATGTGGTCGAAGCTGCACCTTGTCCCCATGGAAGACAGTGTATGGTGGATCCACCGTTAGAGCGCGGAGCTCAGAGACTCATCTCGCTGATGTAATGGCGATGAGGAAGGCTGTCTTCCAGGAGAGGTAGAGCAGGGAGCACGTGGCCAAGGGCTCGAAGGGGGGACCCATCAGCTTGGCCAGCACGAGGTTCAAATCCCAGGTCGGGGCAGGACGCCGCACCGGCGGGTACAAGCGGTCCAGGCCTTTAAGGAAGCGGGAAACCATCTGGTTGGAGAAGATGGACCGACCTTCCACAGATGGACGAAAGGCGGACACTGCTGCCAGGTGAACTCTCAAGGAGGAGACCGCAAGACCTTGCTCCTTAAGGTATCAGAGGTAGTCCAGGATGGTAGGGACAGGGACTACGAAGGGATTGAGGCCTCGTTGGTCACACCAGAGCGCGAACCGCTTCCATTTCGCCAGATAGGTGGAGCGAGTGGAAGGCTTTCTGCTCTCTAGCAGGACTTGCTGTACTGCCGCCGAACAGTCCCTCTCTGCGTGGGTCAACCACGCAGGCACCAAGCTGTAAGATGCAGGGACTGCAGGTTTGGATGGCGGAGTCTGCCGAAGTCCTGTGTGATGAGGTCCGGCCACAACGGAAGGGGGATGGGATCCCGAACGGAGAGCTCTAGCAGCAGGGTGTACCAATGCTGCCGCGGCCAGGCCGGAGCTACGAGTATGACGTGGGCTCTGTCCCTCCACAGCTTCTGTAGCACTCGGTGTACGAGCGGGAACGGAAGGAAAGCGTAGAGGAGGCGATCCTTCCAGGAGTAAAGGAAGGCGTCCGACAGGGAGCCCGGCGAGTGACCTCGGAACGAGCAAAACAGGTGGCACTTCCTGTTCTCCTTGGACGCGAATAGGTCTACTTGGGGAAACCCCCACCTCTGGAAGATTGTGTGCACGACATCGGGACGGAGGGACCACTCGTGGGAGAGGAACGACCTGCTGAGATGGTCGGCCAGCGTGTTCTGCACTCCCGGAAGAAAAGACGCTTCCAGGTGAATGGAGTGGGTCACGCAGAAGTCACACAGGAGCATCGCTTCCTTGCAGAGGAGGGAGGAGCGGGCTCCGCCCTGCTTGTTCACGTAGAACATCGCCGTCGTGTTGTCCGTGAACACTGTCACGCAGCGGCCTTGCAGGCAGGTGCGGAAGGTGTGACACACCAATCGGATTGTTCGCAGCTCGCAGATGTTGATGTGCAGAGCGAGCTCTTGGGGTGACCAAAGGCCTTGGGTGTGTAGGTCGCCCAGGTGAGCTCCCCAGCCGAGCGCTGAGGCATCCGTGGTCAGAGTGGCGGATGGGCGAGGAGGGTGGAACGGGACTCCCGCACACACCACCTCCGGGTCTAGCCACCAGCGGAGGGACTCGAGGGTTGACTGTGACCACCATGTCGATGGGATCTCGATGCGGCCGGTACACGGACGCTAGCCAGGACTGGAACGGGCATAGGTGGAGCTGCGCGTACGCGGTGACATACGTACAGGATGCCATGTGGCCCAGGAGGCAGAGGCAGGATCGCACCGTCGTGGTAGGGAAGGTGACGAGGTCTCTGATGATGGAGACCATTGTCTGGTGCCGCGATCGTGGCAGGCAGGCCCTGGCCAACGTGGAGTCGAGAACCGCTCCAATGAACTCCACCCGCTGCGATGGAATCAAGGTGGACTTCTCGGCGTTGACGAGAAGACCAAGTCGTTGAAAGAGGGACAGGATTTCTGTCAACTGGCCCATTACCAGCTGTCGAGACTTTCCGCGAATCAGCCAGTCGTCGAGATACGGGAAGACGTGTATCTGACGACGGCGGAGGGCTGCGGCAACCACCGCCATGCATTTGGTAAATACCCTCGGTGCAGTGGATAGGCCGAATGGTAGCACTGCGAACTGGTAGTGGGCGTTGTTGACCACGAAACGGAGGTAACGTTGATGAGGAGGATAGATCGCGACATGGAAGTAGGCGTCCTTCATGTCGAGGGCGGCAAACCAGTCTCCCGGATCCAGAGAGGGAATGATGGTCCCTAAGGTGACCATGCGAAACTTGGGCTTGAGCAGGTATTTGTTCAGCTTGCGAAGGTCCAGGATAGGACGTAGCCCTCCTTTCGCTTTGGGGATGAGAAAATAACAGGAATAGAATCCCCTGCCCCGCCTGTCTTGAGGCACTGCCTCTATGGCACTCACGCTCAACAGAGTCTGGACCTCTTGTAAGAGGAATTGCTCGTGAGAGGGGTCCCTGAAGAGGGACAGGGAGGGTGGGTGGGAAGGGGGGGGGCGAAACAAACTGAAGGCGGTATCCCGACTGGATTGTTTGGAGCACCCAGTTGTCCGTAGTTATATGGGACCACGCCGAAAAGAAATGGGAGAGGCGGTTGCAAAACAATAGGGTAGGATCCGGTGGAGAGACTGATGGGCCGTCCTCGGGCGTCCCATCAAAAGGCCTGCTTGGAGCCTTGCGGGGCCTTGGAAGGGCCCTGGGCCTGGTTGCGCCTGTTGCCGGAGGGACGACGGCGATTCTGGCCTGGTCGCCTGCTGTTATACGGGCGGTACCGCTGTTGAGGGAAAGACCGGGAGGGTTGTTGCCAGAAGGACCTGCGCTGCGGAGCCGGTGTGTGCATCCCGAGGGTGCGGATGGCGATGTGACCGTCCTTCAGGGTCTGGATCCGGGTATCAGTTTTCTCGGAGAAAAGACCCTGGGTGTCAAAGGGCAGGTCCTGCAACGTATACTGCACCTCCGGTGGCAGGGTGGAGGACTGCAGCTAAGAGATGCGCCGCATCGTCACGCCTGAGGCCAAGGTCCGAGCTCCCGAGTCCGCAGAGTCAAGGGCGGCCTGGATGGAGGACCTGGACGATTTCTTCCCCTCCTCCAACAACGCGGAGAACTCCTGGCGGGAGGCTGTTGGTAGGAGCTCTGTAAATTTCGCCAGGGACGTCATGATGTCATACACGTACCTGGCGAGGAGGACCATCTGGTTGGCGATGCGAAGTTGCAGGCCGCCAGCCGAGTAGACCTTGCGGCCTAACAGGTCCATTCGCCGCGCATCCTTTGACTTCGGCGCAGGGGCAGGTTGACCATGCCTCTCCCTGTCGTTGACCGACTGAACGACCAACGAGTCCGGGGTCGGGTGAGTATACAGATACTAGTAGCCCGTGGGGGGGACTGAGTACTTGCGCTCAACCCCAAGGGCCGTAGGAGGGATGGACGCAGGCGTCTGCCAAAGTGTGGTGGCGTTCTTTTGTATCGTCCGAACGAACGGTAATGCCACGCGCACTGGAGCCTCCGCTCCAACGACATTTGTTATGGGGTCCTCGTCCTCCTGGACCTCCGCCACGGGGAGAGCCATGGCTGTCGCCACGTGGCGAAGCAGGTCTTGGTGCGCCCTTAGGTCTATCGGCGGAGGATCCTTGGCAGATGCTCCGGCCACCGCCTCGTCAGGTGAGGACGACGAGGACAAGCCCTGGACGACAGCCTCCGTCAATGGACCTGCTGACTGCTCGTCGGCTGGGTCGGGCTGCGTGTGCCTCTGGGGGTCAGGCGGTATGGAAACCGCGCCCGGTGTCGAAGGGGCCGGTCGGCTGATGGTCGCCTCTGGTACCCTGCGCTCGGAGGCAGGGGCTCTTGGAGGGAACGGGATCCCCTGAGTCTCATACTGGGCCCAGGGAACCCAGAAGCCCCACTGCTGTGCCCCCTGAGGTTGGCCTTGTGGGGTAGGTGGCAGGTGCCCGTTACTGTCTGCCCCGGAAGCAACCGACGCGGGGCGGGATGGCCATGGAGGTGCCGAGGCGCCGACGGATTGCGCCGTCGAATGAAGCAGTCTGTCCCCGGACGGTGCCGAGGATCGGTGCTGGTCTGCACGGTACCGGGACGGTGAAGGAAGCAGACCTCCGTCGGTGCTGGCGGTGCCGAGATCTCGAGCGACGGGACGGTGAGGGACCGGGAGCGTCGTCCGTGCCGTCTGTCCGGAGAGGGGGGCCATACCATCATTGCCGGCTTTCCCGCCGAAACGACAGCCCGCACCGGCGGTGCCGGGGACCGGAGGCTCGGTGCCTCTGTGAGCTCTATGAGCTCGCGCGCCGTGGAGAAAGTCTCTGGCATCGATGGCAGCCGGAGCTCAACCGCGGTCGGTGCCGGGGAGCATGGCGGTGCCGGACTCGACGGCCCTTGCGGCGCCGGAGTCAACGGCCCGGTGCACGTCCTGTGCACAGCGGGGACCGCAGGTGGCGCAACTGTCTTGGCTGCTGGGCCCTCAGCGTGGGACTTGGCACCCACTTTCGCCGGCTTGCGCTTCCTTGATGACGACAGGGAGCAGTGCCGGGCCTTCGGTGCCGGTGGCTGAGGCCGCGGAGTCTCGGTGCCGGAATGGCCCGGGGCCGGCGGTGCGCTCCGTACCGATGATGAAGCCTTCGGCGCCGGCGCGGACGGTGCCGGGGGCTGGAGCGAAGCCTCCATGAGGAGCTGTTTTAATCTTATGTCCCGCTCCTTACGCGTCCGGGGTTTGAAAGAGGAACAGATAGGGCACTTATCTGTCCTGTGACTCTCACTGAGGCAACGGAGGCAGGAGTCGTGCGGATCCCCTACTGGCATAGGCCGCTGGCAAGATGCACAGGGCTTAAAGCCCGGTGCCTTGGGCATGAGCCCGCACCGGGGGAGGAAAGGGAGGGGAAACCCCCCTTAACCTTATCCTAAAAACTAACTATCTAACTAACAGAAACTATCTATACTAATCACTAAACGAACTATATACACGAAAAAGTAGCGAGAGCTAGGGTTGTGGAGGTCAGAGAGCACTCCACAGTTCCAACTGGCCGTCACGGGCGGTAAGAAGGAACTGAGGAGCGGACGGGCCGGCTGGGGTATATAACAGGCGCCATAGCGGCGCCACTCCAGGGGGCGCCAGCTGGCCCGCCGGAGTTGCTAGGGTAAAAATGTTCCGGAGAGCCGTGCACGTGCGGTGCGCACACCTGACTGGAATGCATAGGAGCAATCACTCGAAGAAAAACAGCTGAGTTTTATGCAGCCGAGGTAGGAGACAAGTGGACATGGGGAGGAAGGCTCACGGGGCTAGGACCGTGGGCAGGGAGGTGCAGCAGGCTAGGGCTGCAGCCGGCACATGGGGGACAGACTCTAGGTGGGGCGGGACTGGTGGCAGTCCCTGGAAGGGGGGCAGAGGTTGAGTGCAGGAGGTTGAGTGCTGGGGGACACTCCTTGGGGGGAGGGGCTGAGGGCAGTTGCTGTGGGGGTCTGGGTGACAGTCCCTAGCTGGAGGGATGGGTGCTTGGGGGGCAGTCCCTGGATGAGGGACTGGATGATGGAGGGGGCTGTCACTGGGTGGGCCCATTCTGTCCTGGAGAGGGCACCCACATGTGCCAGCCCATATTTGGGAAGGGGAGTCTGGATGTTGGGGGGATAGTCCCGGGGGGGGGTTGGGTATGGGGGGCAGTCCCTGGCTAGGAGGCCACCCCTCACTGGGCAGGGCTCCCCCTCTTTGAAGGCAAGATGCACAGCTGTGCTCTCCAGGTGCTCAGCCCTGGCATGTCACCAGCAGCACCGCACAAGTGTGGGTGGCAATACACCATGCCATGCCACCCTTACAGTAAATTAATTAATTTTAAGAATTCATGTTTTGACTTATTTTGCTAATTTAAAATGCTCTTAGTAGATATTTGCCAGTGTTGAAATGAAAGGTATTATATCGATTTGAATCGTATTGCTGTCATATAACAAATATTAAACCTTATTTTTTGTAGCTATATGGATAGTATATATATTGTGTGGATGCAGCCCACACAAGAAAGAAAGAGAGAGCTGAATATGCTACTTCTGGGGGAATTCTGTGCCACTGTGCACATGCAGAATTCATGTCCGGTGCAGAATTCCCTCTCTCTCCCCCAAAGAAATTATATTCTGCCCCTTAAGTGCTGCAGTTCTGCCTTTCACCTACCAGACACCACTGTGGCACTTGAACAGCCAGCAGCCGGCTGTGTTCATCACAGCAGCCGAGTTAGGACAGACAAGGTGGGGCACACGGGGCTGTTGGGAGGTCCACAGACTGGGGTTCAGAACAGCAAGTTTGGGGGACAGACTGGGGCATGGGCTCAGGAGCTAGTGGGTTGACAGCACTGAGCCAGGAGCTGAATGGGAGTGGGGATGCAGGGCCACATGTGGATGGGGGTGCAGGGACACACAGGGACGGGGCAGATGTGCCTGACTGAACGGGATTGGCTTGGGGTCAGCCAGGGTTTGCATGGGGGAGGATCCCCAACTATCTCTCTCCTTCCTCCCCCGCACAAAAAAACCCTGTTCCATACTTCTCCCACCCACACTCAACAACTCTCCAGGTTCACTCCTTTCCCTCTCCCTCAGCTCCTTCGCTACCTTGGACACCCCCAAGCCTTTGCACAGCTTCCGAGGGGTGGGGGAAATAATTTAAACTACAATATAGGAATGTAATTACTCAAAGTTCTGTATTGCCTCATAAGGAATCTATTTGTCAAAAAACTACCTGAATCTTTTTTTTTGTCCATATTATTACAGACATACTTGCTGACAGGTATTTTGAAATAAATTACCAAAATAATCAAAACTGGTGTGTTTATATTGTGTTATTTTGACAGGCAAAATATGCAGAATTTTAAAATATTGTGTGCAGAGTTTTTAATTTTTTGGCACAGAATTCCCCAGGAGAAACACACGGCCCACAATGGTAAATAGGTTGAAAACCACTGCCCTGGTTATCCACAGCAAATGGATTTCATCTTGCTACTAAATGCAGCAAGTTTAGAAAAAGGCAGAAAAGAAAGGAAGAACTGAAAAGATCAACAATGACAATAATGAAAGATGGTTAGCTAAATATGAAGAAAAAGCTAAGAATGGCCACAATTTTTTTTTTTTAATTGGAGATATACCAATCTCCTAGAACTGGAAGGGACCTTGAAAGGTCATTGAGTCCAGCCCCCTGCCTTCACTAGCAGGACCAATTTTTGCCCCAGATCCCTAAGTGGCCTCCTCAAGGATTGAACTCACAACCCTGGGTTTAGCAAGCCAAGGCTCAAACCACTGAGCTATCCCTCCCCCCAATCACGCATACTGGGCAAAGCATGTCCCTACATGATGCTCTTCGTTCTATGTCTGAATAGAAAACCCCAGAGTATGGTGCCAAGTTGCTGAAAATGCACAGTAAGTACGACATGGATGTCTTGCCATTTGCTTAAACAACAAAAATAAAGCAGAAAAGAACATCTTAGGTAGATTGGACTTTGATGAATAAATAACATGCATTTTCACACAACAAGGGACTCTACAGAGAGACAATGAACTTACAAAGCAACTGAGGGAGAACTTGAAAAACTACAGGCTAATGACATTACTGCTGCAGTCTCAGCAGAAATCTGGCCTGATCTAATTAACAACAAAGAACTGGAATCACACAAAGGAAAAATTGAAAATTGATTCAGCGACGACGCAATGGAACCTTTTCATTAGCCAATGTTACTGCTCTCAACTACACAGGTCGGAGGTTCCACCCAGAGCAGGAAGAAGAGACTGAAACGTGGCTGATGGAACATCAACCTGAGTTTCTTCTTTCTCTGCTAGCACTGAAAATTGGAGATCCAAATTTTGATCCCAAATGTGTGTGTGCGCCAGAATTCTTTGGATCAAAATAACAAATGCAGCAAGACACAACAGCTTTCAGGGTTTTGTCAATTTTCTAAAAAGGTGAATGCCTGGCCAGTTAGCTCAGCATCAACTACTGTGTGTGTTTTTGGCACATTCCAGCTGGGTTAGTTGAAACTGCAACAGGTTAGCTACCAAGGGCAGAAAGGAGAGTGAGAGGTTTAGCTCGTTAGTAGACTGGGAAGCTTTCCCTTTGGACAGCAGGTGCCTTTTCCTGCTTGGGGAACACGTGTGCTTATGAAGTGAATCGCCCGGGATGTGTTTTGTGTTTCATTTCATTACACCAATGCAGATGTGTTTGTTTTTCAGTTTTTTCCCACTTGGGTTTTTTGGATTGGGGAAAACCACACCAATCCTGTCTGGTAATGTAGTCCCCCAGAAACGAATACAACACCCCCAAGGCCTCACAGCTGAACCTCAAAGAGAGGGACTGTTCTGTGACGTGCCAGCTTTCACCACTCAGCCCAAAAATCACACTAGCCTTTTACTATAGCTCCATCACACTGCAAACTCAAGCCTTGGCTGGCTATTCTCCCCTAGAGGTCTCTCTGCATCACTGCTTCCTCTGTGTCTCCCTCTCACTGAATATCTGTATTTTGGATTGACTTTCTCTCAGGTAGCTTAGCTGCATTCTTTCAAGCAGAACCTCATTGGCTAGGTTTTTGCTATATTTCTAATCTCTCTGTCTCCTGGTTTATTTCTCTCTCCTCCCTGGCATGTACAATTCCTAGTCACAGTCATCTGGAAGAGGCACTGAGGTGCTGTGTACCCTCTTCCAGATCATTAAGGATGATGTTAAAGAATACCAGACCTGGCTCCCAAGCAGGCACACTGTCATTTATATCACTGCCCTAACGATGGCACAATATTGTCTGAAAAACAAAGCCATTTGTTGTCTAAACCTCACTGATATTACAGCAGCAATCACAAGCATCCCAACAACACAATTCCTGTTGCATCTTAGCTGCAATCAAAAGCTACCTTACTGATCACATAAGAAATCCAGGTCTGATCCTGCTCCCAGAGAAGCAAATAGGACACTGGCTTTTGATTTCCTTTAGGGAAGGGCTGGGTCCTATATCAGTGAGCAAACAGGGAGGTAACCTAGCAGTGCTTTCCATGCAGTGAGTCCAAAGTAAGTGGAGACTGCCAGGCTGTCAGAAAAGTCAGCTGGGCTTCTCCTCCAGGAGCGTGGTGGTATCTGCCTGAGCCAGCTAGACTGCTACTAGAGCAGTGGAACACCTCCAGCAGCAAAAACAGTACATGAGGCAGAGGCACGCTCGGACGAGAAGAGTCTGGTTCATTTTCACTTGGAGAAGGAGCCACTTCCCCTCAGTGGACTCCGTAGGGTGACCAGATGTCCCGATTTTATAGGCTCCTATTACCCCCCACTCCCATCCCAATTTTTCACACTTGCTGTCTGGTCACCCTAGGACTCCAGCTACCCACAAGGGCGCCTCAGCCAGGGGGAGCATGCACAGTGGGCCAAACTCAGAGGGGATGTGTAATGGAGGGAAGTGTGAGGCCTGGTCTGCACACAAACTTGTGCTGGTTTAACTATTTTAAACCAATTAAACTAGTGCAAACCACATGCCTGGTTCATATCAATACATTTACAGGCACAAACTAAACCAATATAACCAATTCTGAACTGATGATGGGTTATCCACAAAGGTGAAAGCAGTTTCATTCTAAAGGTAGGTTACGTTCTGAACTGGGCTATCATGCCAGAAACAGTCCATCTGTGTGAGCCGCCTCCTGGTTAGAGATGGAGGAAGAGGTCTCAGTCAGGGGAGAGGGGCATGTACTTTCAGTAGCACCTCTGCCTCAGGATAATTGAATTCTGTGCACATCAAACATAGGGACAGCTGCATAACTTTCCCTTGCAGGCTAGGCCTGCTCCACACAGTTTGTCCTGTTCCACACACTGGCTTATAAACTGTGAAGATGATCTCAGGACTATATTTACATCTCTGTCTGGTCAGATCTTTCCTTAGATCACACACTGGGCCTCTCTTCCTTGGCATGGACCCCAGAGATTAGTAAGCAAAGAAGGGTATAAATCAGTGGCTGGGGGCCTGCCGGGGTGCCTTGAACTAACCGTTCACATTGGAAACAGGTGCACTGAGGACAAGCAGGGACATTGTACCATCCTAGAATGGGTAGTGAGTTCATTACACTTCTTCGCCCCATAAGTCTGGTCTGCGCTTTTCACCATGACGGTGCATTATTTACTTTTTGTACTTTGCTCACCTGCTCTAAAGCCCAGTGAAATTAATTGGAGTCCTTCTATTGACTTCAGTGGGCTTTAGATCAGGCCCCTAGGTAAGTCCCTTTTGTTTCTGGTCAATTTCACTTCTGTTCTAGTTTTGTTCCTAGTCAATTCTACATCCTGTCAGTTCCCCTTCCTGAGTCTCACGCCCAGCCTATCACATCGCTGCCATGTTTTGGTTGCAAATACTGCACAGAATGTTTAAAAACAAAACAAACCCAACCAAAGAAAAACTACCTGTTTTTACTGGGATTTTTTTATGTTAATGGAAGTTGTGACAGATGGTATTAAGTGTGCTGATAATCTACATTTCATAACTAAGGAAGATGAGCGAGGTGAATTTTAAATTAAGGCCTTGTCTACCTACACAGGGAAGCTTTTAGTTGTACACTAAGGTGTGACTTTAAACCAATATAGTTATACCTTTATTACACCTCACTGCAGTAATAATACAAGCAATAATACCAGCATAATTGATTAGCTCTTCACCGTAGAGCTAATCCAGATGTTCAGTATCCGGGTGTGAGGACCTGGGTCAGCCACACTGAAAAGTCTCATTAATGTGTGCTCATTGGTGCTGCACTTGCCCAGGTGTGTTGCACTTGCTAGGACTTCTGGGGGCAAACACATTCCCCAAGTTCTTGGTGATCCTCTGTGATTCTTTCCCAGTGAATTGTGGGAGAACTTGTCTGTTCTTCTGGGCATGGAGGGTACCGTGGGAAAGCACTGGAGGACTATCAGCACTCAAGTGGGTTAGCCTGCATCCTCACTGTGAAGTGGCAGGGTTACGAACTCCAGCCCATAGCCCCGGCTGGGCCAGGCTGTCTGGGTTCAGAGCACCACTAGACTCAGTTCAGAGGGTCTTTTGGGAGGGAGGTTAGGAGCAACACCCAGGTTAGAGCTCGGGTGAACTCTGCAGTGAAGAGATACCCTATAGGTCAGCGATTCTCAACCTCTTTTCATCTGTGGACCCCTAAAAAAACGTGAATGGAGCTGCAGACTCTTTTGGAAAGCTATTGTCTGTATGTATAGTTGAATTCTGTTCAATCAGTGTCCAGTCTAAGTCTTTTGCGGACCCCTCAGATACCCCAGGTTGAGTACCATTGCTATAGGTATAACACTATACAAGTGTAACTGGTAAAAACTCCACGTTGTTTTTGTGGTAAAACCTTCCTTTTTAGAGAAGGGCTTGGAAAAACTTCATCCATGCCAAACCGAAGGCATGATCTACCTAGATGGGCCCATCAGAAGCCAATCAGCCCACAGAATGACCTGTGAACTGCTGCGCTAGAAGCTTGGGAACAGGGAACCAAACTACCATGGTGGGGGTGTGCAATCCAGAAAAAAAAAACTGGTTGGGAAGGGGAAAAGAGACCTCGGAAGAGATTCTTACTAGTGGAATGACAAATTGTTTTTCTGGAGACTTTTAACCACAGCATCTCAGCATCTCATTTGGTCTTGCCACAGAAGCACTAGGATTTTTCCTCTTAACTCCTATGCTTTGTCTCTTTTCCCCCTTGCGTTAGTTGATTGCCAGTTAACTCAAGATATTTACCACCTTTACTGTATAACAAGCCTGGGTGACCCACTCCACCTGCGGAACATACCCTTATCTGCTTTTCCACAGCCCCAGCCAGATACTTTTCCCCCTCTGCTGCAGGCTGATGCCTCTCTTTATTCCTGACCATAGGAAGCTACTGTCTCTATCATTCTGTCCGTTGAGAAAAAAAGGGCACCGTACTAGCAAGCTGAGAACAGCCCAAAGGTGAAAAATATTCATACCAGGGCTGGAAATAGACAAAATATTGTCACCAGGAAATGTAGAGAGCAGAATTCATCCCCAGCTTGAGCTCAAAGATTTCCCATTCAAAGGCCATATAATGAGGCTGTGTAACAAACCCTGGACACATACACATTACATAGGTGCTGACTCTGTGGGTGCTCAGGGGCTGGAGCACCCACAGAAAAAAATATAGTGGGTGCTCAGCAACCACTGGCAGCTAGCCCCTCCCCCTCCCCCCCAGCGCCTCCCCCTCCTGCCCCCAGCACCTCCTACCTGCCACAATCAGCTGTTCAGCAGCATACAGGAGGTGCTGCCGGCAGAGCGAGGATGGGGTGCACTCGGGGGCGGAATGAGGCAGGCCTGAGGGGGGATTGAGCACCCGCCAGGAACTCTCAAAGTCAGCAACTCTGCACACAGACACCATGGCCATCAGTGAGAATTGAACCTGGGACCTTCAGCACCAAATCACAGGCCTCTCCCACTTAAAGTTCAGAAGAACATAATGATGGTTGTGGGGGATGCCAGCAAAGGCAGACATGCTCACATTCATTAAGCCACTGTATTACACTTATCCGAAACCTGTATCAGCAACATGCCCGGTTCTGGCTTGCCCCTTAATTGGTCTCTCTGAAAAGGCCTCTTTTAAACCCAATTTTGACCCTCCCGCACTTCTTTTTGTAATTCTGGTTGCTTTAAAAAAAAATGTTTTGAATCTGAGCTGCTGCATTATTCTGGGCCATCTCAAGATCTCATTCAGACCATCCTACATTGCAGAACAGATGGGCTTGCACAGATCTCACTCCTTCAGTTGATGGGAAGCTCCCTCCATTCTCCTTACCGTACATCTTGCCTTCGTCCGACAGGATGATCTTCCGCCGTCCGCATGGCGGGTAGATGGCTAACGCTTCCTGGAAGCTCTGCTCAATGTCCGGACTCCACACGCCCTCGGCATCATTGTCGATGGGCTTGTCCAAGGCCTCGCTGGCCCCCGAGTCGTTGCTCCCCTCAGGGGAGGTGGGAGAACTCCACTCGTTGGAGGTAATGGTGCCAGCTAGAAACTCCAAGGCGCCACTTGGAGAAGCAGCCACAGAACCTTCAATGACAAACACACTGTCTCAGTTACTGATGCCTCCCACCATGAAGACAAAGGGAAAGTAAAAACCAGTTCAGGCCGATCCCATTCTGGGTCCTTGGCTGAGTGCAGGCCCTTGACTTTCACATGATCAGTTTGTCGAGACCATTTATAGTTAATGCGATAAACTATGCAGAACTACACAAGAGATTTCCTCGGTCTTAGCAGTCGCTATCCCATCACACAATCTTATTACTGCTGCAAGGGAGAGCCTTCTCCTCTGTAGGTACTTCTGCCTGGGACAGCCTCCCTGTATCTCTTCCGTTCGTTAACTCTCCATCTATTTTCAATTCTCATCTGAAAACACATCTTCTCTCCTTTGCCTCTTAATTTCCCTCTCCCTTGGCGGTCATTATCTCTGTAACCGTATTATTTAACTCTCCAAAGCATGCAGGGATTCAGTCTGTGTGAAAGACACGACACAAAATGAAGCTGTGATGAATTATCTAGTCATCACTCTGGCCTAAGGAATTGTCTTAGATACAGTTTCACGGGCCTGCAGTTGGCGATTGGTGTCATTTTTAACACTGACATTTCTGCTTCCCTGGGATCAGCTGCAATTTTTAAAAGCAATGCCTCAAAGCCGGCAGTCTAATGGAACAGCCCCAGCCTGAGAGGCAGCGAGGCAGCATGGGCTAGTAGATAAATCACTGGACTGCAAGTCACAAGACTGAGTTTCTGTTCTTGGCTCTGCCACTGATCTGCTGAGTGACCTTAGGCAAGTCACTTCACCTCTCTGTGCTTCAGTTTCCTGTCTGTCTTGTCTATTTAGATTGTAAAGTGCTTTGGGGCAGGGACTTGTCTCTCACTGTGTGTTTGTGCAGCTCGGGGCACTACAAATAGTTAATAATAATAGATACTTTATAAATCCCAGTGACAGAGAAGACAGATTGCTAGCTAGATCTTATGGTCTTATGATTGTTAGCTAGATGGAGCCCTGCTGGCTGGTCCACAGAATGAATCTCTCCTATAGATAGACCCATGTCCCCCTGTATTACCTCGATCCCCTGCTGCTTAGTTCTCCAAATGTTTCACTCTATGAGCCACCAGGGCGGATTGGTGGTTCTCAAGCCATAGTTTGGGAAACTTTAGCTAGCTAGTCTGTCCTGTGAAAGACAAAAGAGCTAAAAAAAAATCCCACTTTACCACTCTCCTGAGCCAAGCAGTGGGGAAAATCACGTCAAGCCTCAGCCCACATAGGCAGGGAAGAGGAGAAAGCTCAGACAAGGAGAGGAGAGGGATGGCCCAGAGCAGAGAGACAGAGTGGCAGTGAATAGGGAGTAAACAGAGAAAAAGGAGACTATAGCTGGAAGCAGAGCGGGAGGAGGGGAACGTGACGGAGGGAAAAACCAGGCTAGAGACACGAAGATTGAGTGGAGGAAGCAAGGAGAGAGAAAGATAACCAGAAGTAAGGAGGAAGGAAAGACGAAAGAACAGGAAGAGAGACTAACACAGACAAGAACTATAAAGAGACATGTAAGCTGTGTCTTGTCTGACACTGGCTGCAAACATTCTGGGGCAGAGGCTGTCTCTGCTCTGTGACTTGTCTATAGAGGGGCCTAGCACAATGGGGCCCTTGTGACAGCTGGGGCAAGTAGATGCCACCAGAATACAAAAACTAATCAGTAATGGAGGGAGAAAGGGAGAAATACAGACTGAATGAGAAGAACGTGATCCCCAAGGAAAAGGAGATTGGGAAGAAGCAGAGTAAAAAGGAAGGATAAAAATGTGGGGCATAGAGAGGGAAGATATGAAAAGGAAAAGCAGTTCTGATGGGGCTAACGGGGCAAGAGAAATGAAACAGAAAGTGCAGACTGCTCTCCTTCTGGCCCCAGAGTAGGTGTGGGCTCCTAACGAGCAGTCACCACATTCCAACTGACTTGGAGATGCTGTTCTATTTGTGAGGCCTGTGCTGGGAAGAAGGAGGTTTCCCAGTTTTGCCAACCCAAAGTCATGGGATTGGCTTAAAAAAAAAATCACGAGATTGGCTTAAAAATAATAATTTTTAGGGTCTTTTTATTTGCTTTTTGGTTTCAGAGTCTTTTGGATTCACATTTTCAAGCTCTTCTCCACCCCCATGAGAGCTAGAATCTTACTTAAAAAAAAGAAACAATGAAACCTGAGATTCTCATGAATTCACATGATTCCAGGAACTGGAGCTTTAAGAAAAAACACCAAATATTGCAGGATTCATGATAAAATCATGAGAGCTGACAACACTGGTTTCCACAAGATTTTGCCACATCCACACCCATTTTACATCTTAAATATTCACCAAAGCCCACACAAAAGCTTTCGGGGAAAAAAGTATTGTTATAATAAACAAATAATAATAAATAATAATATACACAGTGACTAATCAAGCTGGTTGCCTGGAGACTGTAAGATACCATGCTGCAGAGTGGAGGACCCAGATTCGATCTAAATTAGAACTCTATTCAGGAGGATTGCATTGTTTCCCACTGAACTCCAAGGAACTGGATGCTAGGTCCCATTGCCGTGGCTCCCATCCCCGCAGAAAACATGGGAAAGGAAGATAAAGGCATCGGGGTGATTGAAACTCAGTCCTTAACAACATGACACCCAAACTGTAGTGAGAACTGAACCAAACAGGCACCGTTACCGTGCCTTTAAGAGAGCATAAAATGAGTGACTAATACAGTAGTTGCCCCAGTGCCAGATGTCAATCACCAACAGCCTACTCCACTGGCAGGTGCTCTGCAGAAGGTTATTCAGACATCCAAGAGATTCTGCTACTGGTGAATGAGAGACAGACCTTTGAGTCAGGTCTCCTCAGGGGAGACTCAGGAACAGAAAAAAGGGAAAAGCCACATGTTTTAGCACCATTTTTCTCATGTTTAAAAACACTCTTGCTCCCGGGGCCCTGAGTATGACCCTGTCTACGCTAGGGTAAAAGATGAGTTTCTATGTTAAAATCCAAGGGGGCACAAAGTAAACTGTAGTTTTAACACACGTTCAGCCCTAAAGATTGACCCTGACCAATTAATACCTTAAAACTACAACTTGCCTCATGCTTACTTGCCTTATGCTAACGCATTAAGACACATCTTGTATCCTAATGTAGCCATGGCTATAGCCTAGTGAAGGTAGGGCCTTTAGGAACCAAAATGTGTGTTTTTCATGGGCATGAACTCAGCTATAGCCTCCCCTTAAGGCCACGTATGCAGTTTTAACACTTTTAAGACTGTTTGAGCTGGCCACGCTGTAGCAAGGAAATGGAGCAAATTCAATTGAAACGCACACATTTTGCCGTGTAGAGAAGCCTCACAGGTCACAGGCAGGAGCAGCGGAAGCACTCTGAAAGTGTGGGGGCCACAGGCGCCCGCTCCCGGGCTGCCCCTCCCCACAAGGCCCCCCTGCTCGCTCCTCTCTGCCCCCCTCCACCGTCATTTGCCCTTACGGCCGGTAAGAAGTGGGAGGGGCCATGGCCTCCTGATCCCCCTGTTCCAGCACTTATGGTCACGAGCAGATCACTTAACTGAACTGTGGGGCAAATCTGTGCCAACAACCCTCAGGGTGATGGGAAATGGAGCCCATGAACTCTGGCTCGATAGGGCTTGAGGCCAGGGGGAAGAGACCGTGGAGAAAACATGCAGGCTGGTGCCAGAGAGTCAGTCAACTCCTGGGACCCTGTTCTCCAGCCACAGGATACACGCAAGTGCTACTGACTTCGAATGACACTCTTAAGTCTCTAACAAACAGTTAGAGTTTGTCTACACTGGCACTTAAGAGCGCTGCAGCTGTCCATGTGGATGCTGCTACCATACAAGAAAAGTTCCTAGTGCACTGTGACCTGCTCCTCTTTGACGTGGGTGTAGCTCAAAGCTCACTAGGGAACTTTTAGTGCGTGGCTGCAGGGGCCACACAGACAGTGGGTAGCAGCCTAGTGCGAGGCAGATTTACACTCTCGCTTGCTGACCACTGACTGTTTGCTTCGGCAAGCCCTTACAGGCCCTGGAGGTGAGTGGGGAGCATGAAGAGGCCCTTGGGAGCAAAGAGGCAGCAGTCCCATCTCTCTCAGACTGGCACAAATCAGTGGAGATACGCCAGTGTACGTAGGAAGAGAGGAGACTCATGTTCAGACACTGGCAATCTTGAAGCTGCCCAATTTTTTTATTTTTTTTTAAATGCTTCTCATCTTGCACCTCTAGGTCACTGTTCATTCTAACCCTTCTGAGGCTGGTACTCACTGCAGGGATGGGTCTACACTACAGGCACTACACTGGCATAGCCACAGTGCTGTGCTGGGGGACACGCATCTGCATTACGATCAGGCAAAGTCTGCGGAGTCCAAGCGCTGTGAAGCCTACCCATTATTTCTTGGTTTTGCAGGTTTGTTAGCAAACTATCATTTGAACCCCTTGGTCCAGCCCCAAGTCATATTCAATCTTCATTTTTAAATGTTTGTCCAGCCAAACACAGGTGCTGGATCTAGGGGTGCTGCCGCAGCCCCTGACTTGAAGTGGATTCCATCATATACAGGGTTTACAGTTTGGTTTTCTGCACCCCCACGATACAAACTGTTCCAGCACCCCTGCAGCTAAAGGGGAACCTCTGGTTTATCACAGGGATAGATGATCTCTCCAAACTAGACAGACATGCCGTATACAGACACCACATTTATTTCTTTCTCATTAGAAGTTCTCTCACTTTAATTCTTCCTCCTGATTTTTTCCCTCTCTCTGCCAACTTTTTCACACTCTAAGCAGATCAGAAGCCCAAGAGCATTTGACTCCAGTTTTCTCACCCATTGGGCCTGATTCTCCTTTGATTGATGCATTCACCAAAGCTACTCCTGATGCATACTAGCATGAAAGGAGAACTCAGTCAAGTGGGACTGAGTTTGGCCAGAACGTTTGACCATCTCTCAATAGGGATCAGGGCTGAGCTATAGTGATACGGAAGCTGGAACTGCTGCTACCTGCATTGTACCTGCTCTCTTTTGCCTGAGACTTCAATTTACAGGACTGTCCATCCGGCCCTTTACACTTGGCCAAAATAACCCAGAGGAGAAAGCTGGATTGGGGGCTGGGGGAAGGGGAGGTTTCTCTGTGATAGCCCAGCCTACCTCTAGAGCTGGTCAAAAAAAATTCAACAGAACAAGAAAATGCGGTTTTGTTGCAATCAAAACATTTTTCAGGAATGTGTTGATGTAACTGCAAGTTTTGACAGGAAAAAGTGTAAATGATTTGTTTTGACTTTCTTGTTTCCTTTGGATTGTGTCAAAATGTTTCATTTAGATAAGGTAAAAATGTTCCATTTCAATGTCATCATTTCAATACATTTTGATTTTCATATTACATTACTGTTTTATTTATGTATTATATTAGAAATGTTACATATATTTAACATATACTATATTTCATATGAAATGTAAAATATACAACATATTTTATACTAGCATGCTTTGACATTACCAAAATGAAACAATTTAGGTAACATCTAAATATGATCTTTAGCTGTTATCTAAAACAAAATATTTCAATGTTTCTAAATCAAATATTTTTTAGACTTCCCATTTTGCAGAAAAATTTTGAAACATAGACTTGCCGATTTGGAACAAAACCAAATTTTGAAGTGTCATAATTTCCCACACAATGTAAATTCCATTTTCTACCCACCTCTACCTATTTCCTTTCACTCTGAACTCACATATCCAGGCAGGTTCCTTTGGGCACTGTCCACTGATTCAGAGCAGTGGGTGTTATCCGGGATTCTCTTCTCGATGTCCCCTTTACGTGCTCTCATTTTGAGCTAGTGACTGTTACTCCTTTTCCCTGTTTTTCATTCTCTCTTCCCCCATCACAAGTTGATCCTTGTTTCTGAAGCCTTTCCCCTCCTTATTTTTTGTAGAGAGGTTGCTACTTGTGTTTTGGGGGACCACACCCACATTTACAGAGATCAAACAGGCTGGCCCCTCACACCACCACTACTACACTTCCTTCTGCTCAGTTCCTATTTTTTCCCTTCATTCTTGGTTTCTCTTTGTCATGGCCTGTCCCTAATGCTTTGTTTTAATGTACTAGCTCTGTGGGCAGTGGAAAACCAACACAAAACCAACAGGGCATAACCCTTACAGCTCCAACAGCTTCAGTTCAATTGTTCTCCCCAGCACTGGTAATTTCAGTGCTTGCTCTCTTCCCTCTCACACATGGCATCTCATTGAGATTCAGAGTTCCTGCAGGGACAGACAGCTGCCAAGGGCCCTTCAGCAGAGGCCTCATTGACAGGGAGGGCATCCTTAACACAGACTCCATAATCTGACACATCTGCTTCCTAATATCTATCCTCCAAGTTATTACTGTTGGTAGCAGCTTCCTCCACAGTGTTTGTGACAGCTGCTCCACTCAACACAAAATCATACTTTCCTGGGCTTGTGAAGTATTGCAGCCAGCTGTCTACAGTTGTTCAGCTTTCTTAGAGCTGCTTTATGTAAGTGTTCTCCCTGCTAGTGAGTCAGTATCGGGCACAATATGTTAGGCACAGATCCCCTGCTACATGCCTCCTGGACACCAACATGGGAATGAGAGGCAGTGTGCTCTAGTGGATAGGGCACTGGGCTGGAAGTCAGGTGACAAAGATTCTAGTCGTGGTTCTGCCCTGATGAACTGTGTGCCGTCAGCAAGTCTCTGTCCCTTTGTTTCCCATCTCACCCTTTGTCTGTCTTATGTATTTGGACTGTAAACACTTCAGGGCAGGGACTATCACTTGCTATGTGTCTGTACGGTGCCCAATGGTACCCTAATCTTGGTTGGGACTTCTGGGCATCGCTGTAATACAAATAATGAAAAATCCTTGGGCTAAACTCAGGGTATGCTGAGTCATCGAACACTGTTCTTGTAGGGGATTTTAACTATTATATCTAGATGTCTGTTGAGTAACAAATACCATCCAAACAGACACCAGCAAAAAACTTCCTAAGATAGCACAGATGCCAACTAACAACCCATAGAGTGAAGATTCCAGCCAGAGAAGAAGGCACTCTTCAGCTGCTTCTTACTCAGAGAGAGGCACTGACTAAGAATGATAGGAAACTTGGAACCAGTAACCACCAGTTACTTGAATTCAGCACGGCAAGGGATGTGTTCACACAATGCAGCAGTACAAAAGCTTTTGATGTGAGGAAGGCATATGTTGGGGAATTAAGAAATCTAGCTGGTAAGGTGCAATGGGAAATAGCATTGAAACTCACCAGAGTGGAAGGAGGCCCAGAAATCCCAAGGGACACTCTAATTATGGCTCGGTTCCTCTGAAAAAGAAGAATGCATGCAATAAATAAATGTGTCTTCAGGAAGGGAAACGACTGGAAATGGAGAAGGAGGCAGATATACAAGAATACGTGGGGTTAGCTAAAGTTTGCAGGGGAAAAGAGAAGGGCAGCAAACATCAATATGAATCAATAAGCATTTTGGGGCAGGGACTGTCTGAAATCAATGGGGGTGTTGCCATCAACTTCAATTTCACCCTGGGAGTTTTTCTATTAACTTTAGTGGGAGCTGGAGCAAAACCCAAGTTTATAGACTTTTCCTCATTTCCAAGGCCTTTCAGAAATTTGCCCTGGCCTTCATCTCTAACCTAGTCTCTTCCCTGACCATTCTGCTCCCCCAGTGACACCAGGCCCCATTAATCCATTTCTCTCACATCTGGGCTTTCTTCCATGCAACTCCCTCCATTCTAATCCACGCAGCCTCCATCGTCTCCTCATTCAAATTCCTCATGAAGACTCCATTCTTCCCTGATGTCCAATTTATCAGGAATTCAACAGTATGTACTTTTACATCCTAGTCCAGTGGTCCCCAACGTGGTGCCCGCGGGCACCATGGCGCCCGCCGGGGCATTTCTGTGTGCCCACCTAGTGCCCAGCAGGGGAGAGAAGCCACGGCCCCGTGCCTGTTGGGGACAGAGAACTCCGGGGCTGCAGGCGCCGGTGTTCTCTGTCCCCGGCAGGCGCGGGGCTGCGGCTTCTCTCCGGCTTCTCCAGGACTGCAGGCTGCGGGCACCGGTGTTCTCGGTCCCTGGCAGGCGTGGGGCCACGGCTTAAGCCGGAGAGAAACCATGGCCCTGCACCTGCTGGGGACAGAGAACTCCGGGGCTGCAGATTTCATTCTATGTTAAAGTAAGAATAATAAATATATTTGGACCAGCAGTTCAACAAAGTTTTACTTTTAAAAAATAAATAAGATGAAAACTGTTTATGATATTTATTTTGTAAAAACTCCTTAATTTTTCTTACAGGTAGATAAAAAAGAGCAAATTCACATGGTAAGGTGAAAGAGTAATTGCCGAATAATTTAACCAATACCTTTTACATGTAAAATTACCCTTTTTATCTTATGGATTCATATATTATGTAATATTAAATATGATGTTTTTCATATTATTTAATGTACAAATACAAAGTAAGTCTTGAAAAAACTGTTGGCGCCCGCCACACTCTTCTGAAAACATGAATGTGCTACTGGCCACAAAAAGGTTGGGGACCACTGTCCTAGTCATTCCCAGTGCATCCGATCTACTCTGTGTCTGGCTTCTTTGGATTATAAACTCTTTGAAGCAGGGGCAGTCTTGATAGCTATCTGTGCCTTGTACAGCATTGTACTATGCTAATCAGCACTCAATAGGTGCAGTTGCAGAGAGTTTTCTTGATCCCTGTATTCTTGATGGGAAGGAAATTAGCACAAATCTTGACCCATCATAGGGAAGGGTAATTATGCTGCTGCTGAAATTTGAGGGAGATTCAGAATCCTAGTCATTTGAATGATATTTGGGAATATCTGGATTTGCAAAAAGCTTCAAATACAAGTAACAGGTGAAGTATGAACTCTGCTGGTAGTGGGGAAAGGTGAGCAGCAGCACAAGGATAGGCAGGGAGGAAAGGAGAACTGAGATTTCTGTTATGTATGTCAGACAAACTGATAGAGTCACTGCTCCTGCATACTGCTCAGTGCGACTGCTGTGTCTGTCTCACTACCGGACAAGTCTGTTTTGTAAAGGAAAGGTCTTTTGTAGCACTGCTACTCTGAGATCGTATCATACGCAAGCCTGGGTTCTCACTGAGTGCTTAATACAAGCCCAAGCACGCGCTCAGTTTGCTTGGTACATTGAATCTCCCTGCAGCAGCTGCTGCGCACATGGCACCTGACTTCCTGAGTAAAGCAAAACAAGAGTCTTAAATGACTGCAGTAGCTCAGCCTGGTCTGAACCAGAGAGAGGATGCAGTGTCCAGCACAGTGATATAAATCAAAACAAGGAGGGATGAGAATTTCCATCAGTGCAGCCCCTGATTACGTAGTCAAACAGGATGCAATGAGATAAGACTGCATGTGTGGCCTTTGGCACGATCCAGTAAGTGCCATTCGTGATGATGAGAGAAAAGAACACAGAACTCAAAAGAGCACGCACGGACTCAGGGCTTGATTCTGCTTTCATTTATGACAGAGGAAATTGGGATTGGTGATACTGAAGTGGAAGGATCTATACCGATGTAAAACAAGTGAGAGAGCTAACCAGAGTCAGCTAAAATAATTGTGTCCTCATCCACACTGGAATTATCAACCATGTTAGTTTACATGTGTTTGTTAAAACACAATGGTTCATTCAAGCTTAAACAAGCTTGTAGAGTCACTATTTAAAATGCTTAGGTCTCTCTAGAGAGAAACTACTGTAAAAAAACACTAAGTCATTTATAGTGCTTTGCCAATGATTATTCCTCACGTGATCACTGACGGCTGGGACTAACAAAGAAGGCTACAGGAGTTTGACACCCAAATCCACTGAAAGTCAAAACTCTTGAAGATCCCAGGCCAAGTTAATACAGGAGGTGAAAATATCACTATCTCCATTTTACATATGGGGAGACTGAGGCACAAAAGAGCAAAGTGGCTCGCCCACTCACAATTGGTGGCAGAGCCCACATAAGAACTAAGGACTAACTTTTCAAAAATATCTACTGATTTTGGACACCCAACCTGAGACATCTGAAAGGGGCCTAATTTTCACAGGACAGGTGCTCAGCACTTTCTGAACACCAGGCCCCTGCAAAGTGTCTCATTGGGTACCCAAAAACTGAGGAGCCCAAAATCTCGGTCACTTTTGAAAACTGGGATCAAGATCTCCTAATTCACCAACCCTGGGTTGTTGAGAACGCCCAGTCTAGTGGCTACCTTTTTCTTTTTGAGCCCCTCCCCCCTCAACATACTATAAAAAAAACCCCGCCAACACCTGTTTTTCTGAATACAAAAGCCAGGGCCGGGTTCCGGGATAGCCAGCAGGCCAACTGCCCGGGGCCCCACACCCCAGGGAGTGCTCATGAAGCTAAGTTGCTCAGGCTTCAGCCCCGGGTGGTGGGGCTCAGGGCCCTGGGCTGCAGTCCTGCACAGCGGGGCTTCGGCTTTCTGCCCTGGGCCCTAGCGAGTCTAACACCAGTCATGCTTGGCAGACCCCCTGAAACCTGCTCACGGCCCCCCCAAAGGCCCCCGGCCCACTGGTTGAGAACCACTGCACTACACCCATGCTGCCTCTCAGCCTCTTCACTAGCCTTCAAGGCTGGAGTTTTCAGAAGCACTCAACATTGGTCTAACTCAGCTCCCATTCAGCCAATGGCAAAACTTCAGGAGAGCTCCGATGGGAACAGAGTTAGTCCAAATACTTATTGCTTTTGAAAATCCTGCCCTGAGTGCCTAAAATATTCAACTTCAGGACAAAGCCAGCACCCAGCAACTGCAACAGTTGAACTTGGGTTGAGTCTCACAAGAGAGCAGCTATAAGCACTGATTGCAGTTCTGAATATACAGACTCAGGGTATGTCTACACTGGAATAAAAGACCCGTGGCACAGTCCAGCTCAGATAACTCAGGCTAAAAATTGCTGTGTAAACATTTGGGCTCAGGCTGGAGCCAAGACTCTGGGACCCTTCCCCTTCACAGGGTCCCAAAGCCCGAGCCCAAACGTCTACACACCAATTTTACAGCCCCACAGCCTGAGCCCCATGAGCCCAAGTTAGCTGATCTGGACCAGCTTCAGGTGTTTAATTACTGTGTAGACATACCATCAGAGCCCTAGATCTGTAGTGCTCTCTTTAGCTAAGTTTCTATATGTGGCCATCACCATGGTATCTGACTGCCTGCTTTGGATAACAATCTGCATGCCCTCCTGCCCAACGTTAGCAGGGCAGTTAGCACCCGCACATAGAGTCATTGCCTTCAGTGCCCCGAGAGAAAAAAAATTTGTACTTCATGCCACTCCAATCACCTAAAATAAGGCCTTGATTCAGTAAAGCACTTAGGCACGTGCTTGAGTCCCACTGACTGCAGTTGGAATTAAGCATACGCTTAAAGAAAGATGTTAAGTACTTTGCTGAACTGAGGTCTAAGGAATGACTGGGAAACAGATGAGCCACATAACAGAGTCTATCTCCAGCACCTGGGGTTGGCAGGAATGTTTGCACGAGCCCAGGAGATGTCCCAGTACCCCATTTTTGGGGTATGCACTTTGAAACCACTGAATGTTTACAGCTTGTTACTCAGAAGCAATTGGATTGCACTACAGAGCCGGTATTCATGAAAGATTATCAGATTAATTCATTTGTAACAGGGCGCGTACAAGCAGACACAGAACATTCTGGCCCCGATTCTGGGCTCACCTCAGTCTGATACAAGTGTCACTCCACTGACTTCAGGGAGCTACTCCCGATTTACACAAGTCTAACTGAGAACACAGGCCAGCGGCCCCGATTCTGATAACAAAGTCTCCCCATTTTCTAGGGTGCCGGATTATTAGGCTTTTCACTGAAAAAAAAGGAAACATCACAAGACACAAGGACCTCTCTATCTACAATCCCAAACCAGGTGCCTCGTTCATAGAGGTCAAACTGAAGCACCAATTGAAAGTGAAAGAAAAAGGCCACACACAGGTTAAATTTCCCTCACATATTATGAGAAAGTATCTCCTGCAAGCCCTATGGTTTGTCTCTGATCTCCCAGTCCCCTTTCCCAGGGAAGGTCAGCGGGTTATAGACCTTCAATGGGTTAATTTGCAGGGCAAGAGGGGCCCCCTGTCAAGCAAAACTAGGTTCTTAAAGGGACACTGTCAAGTTTACATTTTTGTCTGAATTTCTTTTACCTATGGCTACATGTAACATCTGTGACTGAGAGATATTAGAGACATACTATTATTTGTCTTTGTTTTTCCACTTAGCTTACTTGGTGGATGTGATCTGGCCATTTTCATTGTTTCCTCTGTATAGTCAGTTCCCCCTGTTGTTTGTGTGGGTCCTTCACACAGCCACAGGAGAAAGAGAGGGGGGGAAAAAGCTTTTTTAAAAATTAGGAAAATGATATTGTAACTGTACAAACATTGGCAGAGGGATTCAGAGGCAGGCACGGGATCTCAAACGACTTTAGCTCCGTTTTTTAAACGGACTAGATTTCAAGTTGAGGGTGTCCCTTTAAATCACACCGATCCCAGGTATACATTCCCTGCACTAGGTACAATATTCGTGTTTTTTATCCAGCGGCTAACTCAGGCAGGATATTTTCAGCCCGGATGAGCTGACACAAATCATCACATCATCCCTATTTCTGCACCATCCCATAGCTGTGCTGTCTCACACACTCACTTCTCACTCTACAGGTGCTCAGTGCTCTCTTGACCTTTCCTCCCTTCCTTATTGCCCTGCAGCCATTGGTTACTGGGGACTAGACTTTGACTGGACCTCTCTCATTAATGGTTACCATACTGTTTGAAGGGAAACACTGTGAGAACTATGCTAATTTATTTTCTCTATGACAACAGCACAGCAGAAGCTCCAAAGACACATGCCCATCTCCACATGACCACTTCCACCCCGTGCACTGAAGCCCAGCAGCTGGAATACAACACCAAGCTAGTGGCATTGGTATAAAAAATGAGATATGAACAGGGGAACTAAAAGCTTACAAAACAGTCCAAGAATGGGGCCTGTGCTAAAAAACTGCCCTTCCCTGGCAGGAAAATGCCTACTTTGTCTGGTGTACAAAACAATTGGGAGTGATTGAATACTCTCCAGAAAGAGGAGACTACAAGGGGTGGATTAACTACTTATCTTTTGCAAGATCCTGCAAGTAGCTCCATGCAGGCAGAATCCTGGGCTTTTGTAATGCTCTTTGCTGGATCAGGGCTCTAAGGGGTAACATACTAGGTGCTGATTTACCATGGTGATAAGCACAACATAGATGCCTAGACAGAGACATGCCTAGATGGATGGCAGTGAACCATGAACAAAGCAATATGAGTTTATAAAGTCCACTGTAAATCTTGACAAACTCGATTGCTTTTTGAGTGGGGACAGAATTGCAAAGTTAGCAAATGAAAGGAAGGTTGTAGATAATGTAATAAGTTTAGGTTTAGCAAAGCATTTGCTTCTTTTCCAGGAAATTGTAACTGAAAAAGTAATTCAAATTGGCTCGGATGGATGGAAAATTGGCATAAAGGTTGCAAAGCAAAGGGGAACGATAAATAACAATGTATCAAGGAGGTAGCAGTGTTTGTTGAGGAGTTGCAGGGATTGATGTTAGTCCAGTTTTATTTAACATCTTAATTAATGATTTGGAAGACTGAATAAATGTCACATTAATGAAATTTGCAGATGATGCTGAATCAGAGTTACAAACACCAATGAAAAGAGATGATTTAAAGGGGCTGAGGGAGCTTAGAAACAAACAAGGGTAGAAAAAAGCAAAACAAGATGTTATGTGGAAAAATTAAAGCCAGTACAATTAGGGGGAAATGGTATGATATACAATGTGAGGGGAAAACCTTGGAAGCAGCACTGCTTAAAGACACCCTAGAATGGGCATACAGAACAAATCAGATATGAGTTTACAAGGCAATATGGCTGCATAAATGATCAATATCATTTTGTCAGACATCACTGAAAGAGACACTTGTCCTCTCTTTAGGCCTGGCATGACCATGTCTGAAAGAGTGCATTTCATCCTGGAACCCACATCACCATAAGGATGATGACAAATTGGAGAGAGTTCAGAGAAGAGTAGCACAAACAATTAGAAGCCTAGAAGAAATCATAGAATATTAGGGTTGGAAGGGACCTCAGGAGGTCATCTAGTCCAACCCCCTGCTCAAAGCAGGACCAATCCCCAGATTTTTACCCCAGCTTCCCAAATAGCCACTCAAGGATTGAACTCACAACCCTGGGTTTAGCAGGCCAATGCTCAAACTACTGAGCTATCCCTCCCCCTCAAAATGGTGGAGATGCTGGGGATAAATGATTTATGAGGAGAGATTAAAAGTATAGGTTGGTGACAAAAGGGCTAAGAGGGACATGATAACAGTTCACAAGTACTTAAAGGGTGTAAACACCATGGAGAGAAAAGGATGAATTACCTAGTGTGGTACACTGAGGCATAAACAGAAGTAATAGAATGTTAAGAAAAGGAAAATTAGGCTGAATATTGGGAAAACGTTCCTGCCAGTGACACGTTTTAGGGTGTGGAAACGCCTCTCATGGGAAGTGGTGGAAGTTCGATCACTTATTGTTTTGTCCAATCTGGTTTTTAAAATGCTATCAAATGGGGTTTAGGGAACAATTCTGCATTGCATCCCACTGTCCAAGAGAGGGATGATGAGTTGGAGGAAGTAAATGGTCTTTTATTTCTATGAACAGATAAGGCTGAATTGCTGCTTCCCTCTGAAATATCCTAATGGCCTGGTCAGAGAGAGTTAACTTTCTGAACTCCCCGGGGGCTGACTGAGCTCAGTTGCTACAGAATCAAAAAGTCTGAGACCCGGCTTTATCAATGGCACACCTGAATTTTAGATGTAAAAACTTACACAAAACTGGGGACAAAAAGCTGTGAAGACGACTGTAACAATCACTCATAACAGTGTGTCTTGCGCAGAAGTTACTGTGAACACTTTACTGTTCAACAGCCATCCCAGTCCTCTGTATAGCGTTCTTCACGCTGAAGTCAAGTGACTTAGACAGAAAATCCCAGAGCGTATTCTTACAATTCTTTATTCTAAATTTGCTGTCTCTGATTGTCTTCTCCATAATATGACTCACAAGAACAGTCACTGGCTGATGGAAACCCCCCAGAAACTGTCAGTGCTGCTGTGATATTGATTTCCATTGAAGTTCTAAACTAGTTGTTTTTACTGTATTTTCATATATTAATATTTTTTTAAAAGAAAGACTTCAAAATATAAAATACAAAAGCACATGCAAGAAAGTGAGAAGAGGTGGAAGAGATTCCTATCACCTAATATCAACATGAAATCTCACACTTTCTAATTCATTGTATTCTGGTTGAACTCTTAATTTCTCTGGAAAAAAACAACCAAACAAATATATTTGATATGATCAGCTGGCAATTTCCACTGAAAGTCCCTTTTTGTCCCATGGTCTTAAACAAGTATATAACCCATAGTCCAGTGAGTGACTGCAAAGTCCAGGCCAGGATTTAGGGAAACTCTGTAAGGTGACATTATGCAGCAACAGGCGGCAGGCTGCCTTTAGTACGTCTAAGAGCTAGAGAGCCAGTGAGAACCACAAAGTCTGTCTGTGTCCAGCACCCTCAGTAAACAATCCCCTTACAGCGGAGACCCGTCTCTTCTCTACCGTGAGAAAAACTACCACGACAGAGCGCTTACACGCAGCAGCAGCCTTTCTAATCAGGTCCCAGTCCCTACTGTTCAGCCTCACTAACCCCTTCTTCTGTGCTTCTCACTCCTCCCCATTACCCACCGCCCTGTCCTGCTGTCTGTTTCCCTCCCTAGGAACAGAGACAATGAACCCTCTGACATCTACACCGACAGATGGACAGACAGACAGGTGGATACGGTTCCTACAATGTTGCGCACAGACCGCAAGATCCAGTCTGGTGGCAGCCGATCTTTTCCAAGCGGCAGGAAACAGGAACAAAACCAGTCTCCTTCCACCCTGTGTTTAAAAAGTATTTTATGTGGTTTATTTGCGGCGGAGTCACACTGATTTCAGCTTTTAAAGATTAACAATCACTCGAGGCCGTTTCCGTAAAAAAAAAGCAATCCCATCTTATATTTATATAACTCCTTTCACCCCCAAAGAACCCACAGGACTTCGCCACTTTAAATATAGACAGGGACCCCTTCGCTCCTGGCTGCAATGGACTTAACCTCCGGGGGGAAACACAGGAGTTGTTTTTAAGCGGAACCTTCCACACATGGGAAACGACCACTAAATCCCCCAACTCCGCTCATCCTGCTCCGGTTTTGAATAACTGATGCCCAAAAGAACATTCTCTCCCCCTTATGGAAAAGTCCCACAGGAACTCATAACTCTCCTGTGGGTTTGTGATCCATCCTATAGAATTTAAATGTAACTAGAGAATTCCATTCCTGGTGCAGTAAAACAATGAAAATCACTCACTAAAAGGTGCTCACTCTACTGAATTCTAAGGGACTTTTCCATAAGCGCTGCTAACTATTTTCTTCTAAAGCAGCAAGTTCCTCCAGTTTGGGAGGTGCACGGGGGGAGCCAGCCAGCAGCCTCCATCAGTTTCCCGATCTCTTTCTTTGTACATTTGTGCCTTTCACCTTCCACCCCCCCCCTTCCCCAAGGCCCCTTCAATTCCCTCCTCTCCCCCACGTACTCCATCCCCCACCCTCTTGGCCGCTGCGAAAGCGGGCGGTGAAATCGCATTTCCTGACCTGGAGAGTCGAGGTTGCTGCTTGTTCCCTACATGCAGAGAAACCGGCTTCAACTCCGCTTCCCTTTTTCCGCCTTCAGCTCCGGGACGCGCTGCCAAAGGGACCAGGGGCGGGTTACTCCCGCGCTGTGGCTCGGTCTCGCTCTTTCCTGCTCCCCACCCCCCTCTCCTGGGCGCTGGGAGCCGGGGCTGGGGGGAGGCTCAGCCTCTAGCCTAGCGCCGCGGGACCGGGCTGGAGGGACCTGGCGAGCGCACTGAGTCCAGCCCCCGCCGCGTCCGGCACAAAGTTCTGGGCAGCCGCGCTCCCTGGAGCGGCTCCGCCCTGCGCTCGGCGGGCTCCTTTCCCAGGTCCCCGAGCACCAGCAGGAAGTTGGGATCGGGGCGGGGGACGGAGGGAGGGAAGCGGCCGGAGCCAGAGGGCAGAGCCGGGACGGGCCGGGGGGCGGACGCGCCCCCGAGGGAAGCACCCACCTGGCGAGCGGAGCGGAGCGGGGCGGGGCGGAGGGGGGCGCTGGAGGCACCGGGAGGGGGCCGGGCCGCTGCCACCCCCCGGGCGGGCGGCAGGAGCGAGGCCGGAATGCGAGGAATGAGGAGGCTGGTATGAAGTGCACGCAGCCGAGGGAGGGGGCGCGGAGCCGGAGCCGGGCCCGGCGGGGGGGGCGGAGTTGGGAACGAAGCTGACCAGGGCTCGCCTCCGGCCAGGGTGGGCGGGAGAAACGGGCCCAGCCCAGGCAGGGGCGAGAGGAAGGAGTTAGCTCCCGCCGCCGGACCTAGGGCTGGGCACGGCCGAGCCGCGGGGGCAAAGCGGAGGAGGCGGCAGAAATCACTGCAGCGAGGGGGTGGCCAACCCTCCAGGATTGTCCTGGAGTCTCCAGGCAGCAAAGATGAACCTGTAATTAAAGAGGCCCTCATGGGACGAAACCTCCGGGAAGAGTCCAACCACAATTGGGACCCTCTGGCGGCGATTGTGCTGGTGGGCCGCAGGCGAGCAGCACCCGCTGGGCAGGGGTGGCAGAGCCAGCCGCACCTGGGGCTGGGTCGGTTCCCCACTCACGCTGCTGGGGTGCGCTGGGCTCCCCTCGGGAAGGACTTCGCAAGGGGGGTTGTTACGGGGGACAGTCACCGCTGCTAGCAAAGGCCAGGGAGATAACACTGGAAACCATTGCCTCGGGGAATTCTGGGGTGTCACTCCCTGAACAACAGGGACAGGCAAGAGGTAGAAATAGTTTCATGAGCTAAAAACTTTCTGTGATTATTTCGTAATAAATATTAACACAAATTGCAAATAGTGTCAAGTGCGTGAGAACTAGGTTGATGATAGATTCCCTGTCCCCCCTCCCCATTTTTCAGACCATTTAAAGCACCACCTCCAATGCAGGAAGGAGCAGCTCCCACGTCCCTCTGGGGGAGATTGGCATCAACCTGCTGAGGACTCCTTTTTAGTAGGCCTCAGTCCCATGAGGGAGTGGAGACGGAAAGGCCATTAAAACATTCCCTTTCCATAAGCATTTGATTTTCCGATGCTTTCTAAACTCTCTGTCCCTGGGGTGCAGAAGTAGTGGCCCAACCTCCTGCAACAGGGGACAGAGACTAAAAAAACTTTACTGACTCCAAAGCTGGCACTTCCAAGCAACACAGCATCCACTACCCCAGTGGTTTTCATACCTTTTTTTCTGGTGACCCGGTTGAAGAAAATTGTTGATGCCTGTGACCCAGTGAGGGGTTCGAGATGTGGGAGGGGGCTCAGGGCTGGGGCAGAGGGTTGGGGTGTGGAGTGGGGCTGGGAAAGAGGGATTCAGGATGTGGGAGGGGGCTCTGGGATGGGACAGGGGTTTGGGGTGTGAGAGGGGGTCAGGGCTCTGGGCTGGGGGTGCAGGCTCTGGGGTGAGGCTGGGGATGAGGGGGTTGGGGTGCAGGAAGGGGCTCTGGGTTTGGGGGGGCTCAGCACTGGGGCAGGGAATTGGGGCGTGGGCTTATCTCCAGTGGCTCCCGGTCAGTAGCACAGCTGGAGCCACTGGAGATAAGCCCACGGAAGCGGCCAGCAGATCCAGCTCTTAGGCAGAGGGGCACGCAAGCGGCTCCATGCAGCTCTTGCCTGCAGGCACTGTCCCCCCAGCTCCCATTGGCTGGTTCCTGGCCAGTGGGAGTATGGAGCCAGTGCTCGGGTTGGGGACAGCGTGCAGAGCCTTGTGGCCCCCCTGCCTATGAGCCGGACCTGCTGATGGCTGTTTTCGGGGTGCAGCGTGATGTCAGAACAGGTAGGGACTACTCGCTTTTACTGCCTGGACGCCAGGATCCATGAGTGCTGAGCAAGGTGACCCAGTGCTTTGCATTCTGCAACCCAGTACTGAGTTGCAACCCGAACTTGAAAACCATTGCACTACCCCATACTGGGACACTGGGGTCAGCACTGAGTCAGAAGGAATAGAGCACCTCCTCTCAGGTTACCCACCCTACTCCCTGCAACACAGCACCCTGTCCTGCCATGCAGGGAGACATTGGGTCAGTACTGACTAAAGAAGAAAGAGCCCCTCTCTAATGAGTCACCCACACCACTCCCTGCAGCACTGCCAATTCTTTCAGTTTCATTTTCCATTATAAAAACACTTCACCCTTGTGCACATTTTCATATCCAAAGCACTTGACAAACATCTACCTAACCCTCTCAAAAAACCCTACAAAGTAGGTTAGTTTAACTAGGAAGGCAAATGCAGGGCAAAACAACTTACCGACCCTTAGAACTTATGAACAGTGGGATATATTCTTATGTGCCAAGATGGCACTTTTCTCCATTTTACGACTGGGGAAATTGAAGCCTGGTCTACACCTACAAATTTTACAAGCATTACTGTGTCATTTAGGGGGTGATTTTTTAATAAAAAAAACCCAAAAATATAGCTATGCCAGTAAAAGCCCTACTGCAGACCGTTATCCAGTGTAACTGTGCTTATACTGGTATCGCTTATGCTGGTTTCATAGAGTATAGATTTCATAGAGTTTAAGGCCAGAAGGGACCATTAGATCTTCTAGCCCAACCTCCTTCATAACACAGGCTATACATTTAACCCAAATACCCCTAACAGAGCCTGATGACTTCAGTTAAACTAAGCATTTTAAGCCCTCAGGTTCCCCAAACCAGCGTATTGTATACCAGTGTAACTACAGCCACAGTAGAGGGGTTTGCCAGTATAGCTATACCAGAAAAACAATACCAAGTAGTGTAGCTAAGACCTGAGACAAAGAGTTAAAATTTCTCAGGAGCATTGTGGACTCCAGTGATTACGTCCCACCTTGTGGGGGCACATGATTATGTGAGTATCTCAGCTTTCCTTCTGTCTTTCAAAGTAAGCTCCTAGCCCTCATGGTTGTGGAGAAGAGCTTAAAAATGTCCCTTTGTGCAATATACATATACATTACTTTTCTTTGTAATTAGATGCAATTAGAATTTTTATTTTAATTTTCTCTTAGAATGCAGAGAGGCCACATACATTTTCTAAGTCATACAATTTTAGGTAATATCCATGTACATAAAGATATGTATTCTGTGTGGTGTTATTCTACACAATAAACTCGTGTGTTGCAGTTTTCCTTTAAATGTATACCTGTAATGAGCCCATTTAGCCACTGTGGGTCTCTGCTAAACCACATGAAGATTAAAAGCTGATGTTTAAAGTGCAGTACTACTGTGAAAAATGATTTTGCAAAAATGGCATCTTATTACTCATATCTGCTTCCTATGTGTACTGAAGGTCAGATCTGACTTTGTGGCTAATGTACATTTTTTTCTCCTGTTCCCCCTGCAGTCAACACAGCTCAGAGAGCGAGCTGGATTTTATTCCTTCCTGTGAATCATCAGCAGAATTGTTCACCAAATTCTAGGCACTTACAGTTGCAGAAACGCACTGAAATGAATGGGCTTGCACCTGTGTCACTAAGGGTAGGATTTGGCCTGTAGAACCTTTAGTAGTGGAGATGATATGCAAGGAAAGAACTTGACAGAGCACACATATGTAGTTTGATTGGGGTGGTCAGAAGTAGTGGAATCTTTTTTCCTGCTAGCTGAACAGGTCTGATATACAGCTATTGACAGACAAATATGGAACTCATTTTTAGGAATCACTTTTCAGAGTAAAACTGCACTCTAAGGGTAGTTCTAGTTCTCTTTTATAAATGGGGATCTCAATTCAAGTTAAGAAAATCATTCTTTGTTCACTTTTGTTTTGTTGTAGCTTAGTTCAGTGGTTCTCCCTTTTTAAACCATCACTTTACTTTTATCATAGCAAATGAGTTCAGATCCCACCTTCAAATCTAGTGGAAACAACATTCATTCATATATATCAACTGCCAATTAAATGCTTTTTACCTTGACACGTTTTAGCAAAAAGGATGAGCTTCTTTCTGGCCACAGAGCTTATCTAGGTGTGGAAAGATTTACCCAAACTGAAACAGGAAAATGACTTCTGAGTCCCAGCAGAGGAACAAGAACTCCATGGAGAACAGGACAAGAGAACAGAATGGGGAGACAGGGACTGTAGACTGAAAATGCTGGAAGACACAAAGACAAGAACTCCTGAGAAGCCTCTGACCTTTAGCCTGGTCTCACCTTTATGGTAAAGCTGACCTCTATTACTTGAGCTAAATAAGTAATTGATAGTAGTAGTAGGCTGTTATCCTCCACATAGCTCAGTCACTAAAGGAGGATAGCTCAGTGGTTTGAGCATTAGCCTGCTAAACCTAGGGTTGTGAGTTCAGCCCTTGAGGAGGCTACTTAGGGACATAGGGCAAAATAAGTACTTGGTCCTGCTAGTGAGGGAGCTGGATTCAATTACAGATAGCACTCAAGCCCATAGGTTTGACACATTCCTTCAGAAAAGCCGTGTGGATGAGACTTGGGTACGCTGTTTTAGACAGGGCTCTATCCCCAGCTCTGACTGCAGTGACCTCCTGCAAACTCCCAGCTCTCCATCTGTGAAAAGGGTGGGGTGGGGGAATAGTTGCTTGCCTTATTATTTTCCAGTAACAATAGCTGTGAAGTGCACAGAGCTATTAATACCAGTAAGTAGAAGAGCATGTTGGGTGGGGTGTGCTTTGTCATCGCGTTATACTTTTAAATAATAGAGTCTGAGTCTACTCCTATTGATATCAACACTTCAATGCAAGCAGGATTGAGCCATAAAAGAGTAAGAAATGAATACTCCTGCCTTTGATGTGTATCAGCTGGAGACCTCACAGCACCTTGGAGCTGCTGCATTCTGAGTCCCGCTATGAGGATTCTCACTGGACTGTAGCATTTGCTTCCTGTACCCAACCTGTTCTTGGAGTTTTCTGGATGTTGTGTTTGGCGTGGGAGCGAGAGCATGATATTACAGCAGTCAACACAGTGCTGTAGAGATAGCAACTGTGCTGCAGATCTCTGAGCCAGACACAGAGAGCAGAAAGTGCTTGCGCCCTGGATCCATTCCGGCCAAGCTAGAGGGAAATGGACATGATTGTTCAACCTGCATCCAGAACAGTTAGATCTCCCCTACCTCAAGTTTTAAGTCACTGGAACAAGGACATTTTCCCTCAGTAAGGCAGACACTTACTTCTCTTCATATCACCCCAGTAAAAACACAATCAACTCAGTACTGCCCCTCTTTACCTCACACGATTTCAATCCTGGTCCAGAATTGCACCATGTGACACTTGGACAACAGGAGGGGCTTAGAGCAAGTGACTAGGGTGACCAGTCAACAAATGTGAAAAATTGGGATAGGGGATGGGGGGTAATAGGAGCCTGTATAAGAAAAAGACCCCAAAATCGGGACTGTCCCTATAAAGTCGGAACATCTGGTCACCTTACAAGTGACCGGGGCTGGGTAAATATTTCCAATGCACCCCCCTCAGCAGCCCATAACACTTGAGAGAGAAGGGGTGTGAGGAGCAGGAGAATCAAGGGGAGGGGAGTGAACAAATAGACAGCAAGCAGCTCCAAGTGGTGCAGAAAGGAAATTGGTAGCACTTGTGTTTCCAAGGCAATTCTCACACTTCTAAATATTTGTAAAACCAGCATTGAGGAGAAGTGGGGGAGACAAATGAGGAATGATACAGAAAGAAGAGAGATGGAGTGGAGGGAGACAGGGAGAAAGAGGGGTAGCCAAAGCAGGAGAGATAGAGATATCAGAGCCGACAGCAAACACCATATGCAGCAAAAACCCTACAGGGCAAGATAAGAACAATTCAGAGTGTAGGGTTTTGTTGTTTGTTTTGTTTTTTATAAATTATTTTATTTTCATTAGAGTACAAAAGTTATAAATACAATTCATGTAGAACAATATTTGACCAAAAAGCACTGGACGTTTCTGCAGAGCAAAAAAGACTTGGAAGCAACAGGAAGCACACAAAGCCAGCCTCTCAGTCATCTAGGTGGACCTTTGGCACACAGAGCAGCAACAGAGTGGGTGAAGAACACAAAAAGAACAGAGAGTACGGCAGAGTACTGAAGCCTCCAATATATAAAATATGTCTGAGAGCATCTGAGAAGAGGTAAATGCCCACCTCCTGCATTGCTATTGCCTGTTCAAACAGCAACACAAAACAGACCCATGCTTCTGTCCACATTAGGGTTGACACCAAGATATCCAGAGTCACATTTTACTGTGACAGAGCGTACCATTTCCCTGAGCAGTGTGCACTGGGATTTTTGTCTGAAAATCAGGCTTTTAGTCTGACCCCACATACAGCTGATAGGACTGTTTCCTAGCACATCGGTATCACCCTTTTTAGAAAAATTCCCTGCTGGATGTTATCAGAGAAACCATGCTAGGACTTGCTAGCAATAACCTGTGTTTTAACACAGTTGTGGCTAACACACTTTAATGCAAGTGTGGACAAGGTCATTGTGTACAATCCCTTTAAAAAAACAACCTAAAAAATGGAGACAGAAGGAAGAGTTTCAAAACTAGAAGGTAAGTGAAGGGTCACATGCTCACAGTATAGAAAGCACCTCAGAAGAGACAAGAAATTCGGTCATCTGTCTGTGCATCTTGATGAGGAAACCTAAAGAATCACAGGCACTGACTTAGCCATGATCAATTAAGCTCACCCATGGGTTTACCACCTTGAATAGTTTGAGAGAGTCCTTGCTGACTGGCCCAGCTGGAGAGATGAACCAGGGAGTTGCAGGGCAGCTTGCTAAGCACAAGAAAACTTTTTCTGGACTAGCAATTAATGCACTGCCTACAAGTAACACCAAGGAAACAAACTAATTTTCTACATCTGGTCCTAGTTACAAAGTAATTGTGACACAGGCATTAGGAACTGGTTTCTTGGTAGATACAGTAAGTGCAGAGCAGTCAGTTGGGAGCACAAGAGAACACAAGTGGGAGATGCCATCGAATCCTGTCCCCACATTGACAAGCGGGAAGTACATGAAGGCACAAAAGAGGTACCTGGCACAAACTCTTTGCAGAGTGCTATGCTGATGAGATTGCTTTGAATGCAAGGGCACCTCAGCCAGTGTAGCTTGGGAACTTGTGAGATAAGCGTTTTTTAGAACTGGAGCTATCGGCCACAATTCACCATTTACAATTAAATACAGAGATTACGTGACTATGATTGAAGCGTTTTTTCTGGCATCAGAAAATGTCTACACAAAGTTTGATGTTTTGGAAAATTAAACAGCAAAATAATACCCACCAATAGAGAGACTTATGTGACATATAATGCAAAGACCGTGGCACAATGATGAAAGTCTGGTTGCTGGGGGCATCCAGTTAGGACTTGTGGGCTGCCAATGACCTTTAAAAACAGATCAGTACATGCTTAATGGAGGGACAAATGAGCAATTAACTGTACATAATGAATGTGAAAGGAAAGATCCTGACAGCTGTACATAAAGAACATGAAATGGACAGGATGGTAGCTGCCCTCTTTTTTAATATACAGCAGATGTGCAGCCCATGTAACCTATAGGTCTCAATATGCAGTGCTCCAATTTGATGCAAGATGAGGCTGGTGGATCAAGGAGGATTGCATGCTGGGACTTGTGGTCTCCACTGACTGCAACCCAGAATTAAAGAGGAGGGCTGCTACAGGACACATTATGGAGCCCGATGAGCAGTACTTTGGCTACTCTTGTTGCAATATTCTTCTTTCCTTGTGCCTTGGAAAATGTCTATAATCTTATTTTTGGTTAATCTCATATTCAGATTAAATGATTATATAAAGCTGACTGAACTGGTCATGATTTGCGATATCTATGGTTATTATACCACATGCAATTGGAATCAGCCATTCAGACTGCTGCAGAAGAGGCTCTTATTTGCTAAGAAAAAAGTTAAACAAAACAAAGAAAAGCTTCAGACATCAGTTTATTCCTAAAATGCAGCAAACTTTATTCCTAAAAAAAATTTAAAAAAAATGTTTCTGATTGACTGACCTAAAGAATCTAGTATTTAAGGCAATCAGAATGCTGCATTTCAGGAATAGTCAATGGCATGCCTTTCTCAGCCAGTTTCTGTCAGGTCCAATGATCCATTCAATTTCACTTTTAGAACTGTTAGGAATAAAAGAAACAGTGATGGTCATAATGTAAATATTGCTTACTTAGAAGTGACCATAGGAGTTTTTCTCATATCCCTAATGATTGGGGATCTTATTTGGTAAAAGGGTTGTCACAGGATAATGAGCAGCAGAACAATTAACAGGAACTGGGATCCATCAGCCTTGAAAGAGAATTATCCTGCAGAGTAAAAGGGTGGCTATAGAGGCATGGGGCTTATTCCTAGTCTTTGTTCATTGAACAGGGCTTACAGTTGCACAGGGACATCAGGCTTGTACCCTCTCTTCTTTCTCTGAACTTTGCCTTAGACTGGAGAGTTACTCTGCGGGGTAAGAGACGGCACAGATTGTACCTGTTCTTCCTTCTCTAAACGAATCTTAATATACGCTGCATGAGCACAGGGGTGTTGTGAGATCCAAGGTGCCTGGGCTAAAGCACTATTAATCTGATCCTCACTGCAGGAATTCCTAGTCACAGTGATGCTTAGCTGCTAAGGAGCAGGATTAGCTCTCTCACACCATCTCCGATCAAGATTTGCAATGCAGCATTAATACTGATAACAAAGACATCACACATTATCCTTGCCTTCGCCCAGGGCACATGCAGAGATCTCCCTTCCAAAAAGGGCCATGGTCTCTATCAGCTACTGTAAAGCCCCCAAATCTACTATTTGCTTCTTGTTAAGCCCACAGATATCTGGCCTCCAGTTCCCCTTCTGTCCCCAGGATACTTCTCATGATTCCACCCAGAACTCATCTACAAGGTGCAGGGATGGGAGCAAGGTCCATGTCCAAGTCCGCTGTCTCCATCATTCACATGCCAATTTGCTGTCAAAGCTGGAGAGTCCAATGGCAAAGGCCTGGAGGGCACACAGTGGGTAATTATAGTCCAGAGTGAACACGTCTTCTGCTACACGACCAAACTGCATCACAATGTAGTCAGCTAGGGAGGCAGAGAGAGGGGGTCAGAGACCAACTAATTCATAAAGAGAGAAAGGTAAGAGGAGAAAGAGTGGAACAGTTCCAAATACACCTGACTGGAGAGACTATCCCATCTTCCCCTCCTTACCAGAGTGGCTCAGAATCTGCTTTTCTACAAGAACAGTCCTGCTGACTTCTTTTACAGAGCAATCCCATAGCTATGCTTTGGCTGGGACAGCAATCCCATATTACTCTCCTTTCCATCTTCAGCCTAAGGCCTGCATTCGCCTCTCCTCTGATGCAGTTATCCTGTCATGCCCTCCACCTCTAGAGTGAAGGGGAGGTCCCATATTACTCCAAAAGCCCCAAGATCTTCTGGACTATATCCTCCATCCCGTTCTTGCCAATCCCATATCCCTTGTGTAGGAGCAGTGTTCCCATCTTTCCCCAGCCCTAATAGAACAATGCTCTTTTCCTCACTAGAGTGGCAGCCCCACATCCCCCACCCCACCCCACCCCGGCACAACCCTTAGCTCTTACGGTCATTCTCATGGACAATCTGGAAGTTCTTCACCGAGGCCTGAGTGACTCTCCCATGGAAATTCAAGACATACGACTGAGTGTCATCATTCCAGACTGGAGCCTTGTTGTGCAGCTCAATCAGGTTTTCCAGGTTTTTATTTTGCCATTTTGATAGCAAACTCTCATGTTCCTGCTCAAGAGAAAAATTATACTTGGGAGGGTCCACTTTTAGTCATTGCTTCTCTCAGGTTGTGTTTACTCTGCAACCATGAGTCCCCCGATCTAGTGAACAGTGAACTCAACCCTGCTGAAATAAGATCCTGCAGGTACCATGGAGATATTTCCATACTTTCCCAGTCCTGAGGTTCTCTCTCCTTCTGGGCCCAGGCAATCCTAACCAGGAGACAGTGAGAGCACCTTCTGCACCCGCTCTCAATGTACTGGCAGGAGTCTATTTCTAACTCCCTGGGAGCCTTTTCCTCCAGTACCAAACCTCTAATTCCCACCTTGTAACCTTCAAAGCAAAAAGAAATAACTAGGGTATCTTTAACTCCCTGATGCAAGAAGTTGGGATGTTGTAGTGGGAAATTCAAAAGCTGCAGTGGGCGACAAGTATGTATGGATTCAAGTGCTTTCCCCCGATTCTACCCGGTTTAGGTACAGGTACACAAACACATGGACATGTGAAGGGGGGTAAAACAGCACATTCACTACATCTTAGAAGAACTGTAAATTGGGAGGAACTGCAAACAGTAGTGAGGACAAAGTGGCAAGGACAAGTGACAAAATGAACTTCAACCTTAAAAAATAAAAGCTATTAAAACTGAGAAAAACTATCCAAACTGAAGTTATTCCATGGAGGGAGATGCTTGGAAAGCAGTTGTTTGGGGAGGGTTGAGTGATAAATTTATTTATGGTAAAAATTTAAGTAGGATGTAGTGAGCTGTCTGTTGCTTCTTGGGTTTGTTTTTTAAATAGGTTTACTAATTAATTGTACCTCTGGTTTTATTTGTTTCTGCAAGGATGCCCATAGGACTTTGGGAATGGGCATCAACAAATTACATTTAGAAATGGCAGTGGGGCCATCATTTAGAGAAGAACAGTCGCTGCTTATTCAGAGGCATCATGTCACAGACCATGTAGATGATGATGAATCTATATGGGCTAACTTGTGGCTGGTATTTGAGCCAAGCCACAGAGAGCCACTCCTAAACCCTGTATCCCAGGTAAGGGGCCAGCCTTGATTGCAGTCCCTATGCTCTCCTGAGCACTATGGGCCTCTCTTAGATTGTCAGATTTTAAGGCCAACAAAATGGATAGGGAAAAGAGACAGGGCAATGGACTGGATCCCCCCTATTGCACTATCTAGTGCAGTGGGTCTCAAACTTTTTTACTGGCGACCCCTTTCACACAGCAAGCTTCTGAGTGTGACCCTTTTTCATATATTTAATACCATTGTAAATGCTGGAGGCAAGCAGGGTTTAGGGTGGAGGTTGACAGCTCATGACCCCCCATGTAATAACCTGGTGACCCTCTGAGGGTTCCTAACCCTCAGTTTGAGAACCCCTGATCTAGTGGATGCATATGGCATTCTCCTAAGGGATGATGAATCAACTGTGATCTCCAAGAGCTCAATCAGGCATAGTGACCTCCTGAGACACAATGACTCCCCTAATAAGGGCTGTGCCTTGGCAAATATGGTCCTATATATTTCTAGTGAGAGCACATCTGGAATACTGTATTCAGTTCAGGGCATTTAATTACAAGAAAACTACTGACAAATTGGAAAGAGTTCCGCAAAGTGGAAAAAAACCCAGTTAGGGTTAGATAAATGGACTTATGTCCTCTCTTCCATTGATATGTTGTTTCTCTCCATGCTTCACTCTTGACTGTTTTGCCTCTCTCTCATCACAATGTCTGCTCAGCCAGAACCCAGCCTTGGCTCACCCCCAACATCCACTTCCTCTGCGCCTGCTTGGGCTTTTGCGCTGTGGAGCGTGTTTGGCAGAAATCCTGTGACCAGGATCGCTTCCTCCACTACAGATTTGTTCTCTCCTCCTTTCGTTCTGCCATCTTCCTAGAGAAATAACTCTGCTTCTCCAACTTACCTGAATCCATTGCCTGCAATCCCAGCCTCCTTTTCACCAGCTCTGAGTCAAATCCCCTCCTCTTGCCCCCGGGATATCTCTAAGTCTTGCAGATTCTTTCTGCATAACATCTCTAATATATGGTCTTTCCTATCCATCCACACAGCTACAACACTCGTTCAGGCTCTCATCATCTCGGGTGTCTATTGCTGCAACATCCTTTTCTTGGGCATAACAAATGCAGTCTTGCTCCACTCATATCCATTCAGAATGCTGCATTTTCCTGGCCTCTTGCTTCGACCATGTCATTCCTCTCTATATATCCCTCCACTTCTCTATCACATCAAACATAAGAGTCTTACTTGGCTTCACTTTCAAGGCCCTTTATAGCCTATCCCCACCCACTCTATTTAGCTCTCATTCGCTATCTAAATGTCAACTCCCATCTCCGCTTGGCCCATGATGTCAGCCTTCATCACCCACTTGTTAAAATTTTCCAACAGCACCTTCATGCTTTCTTCACGTTGCACCTCATGCTTGGGAGGCCCTCCCTGTAGAGACCTGAAATCTGATCTGATTATCTTTGTTTGAATCCTTCCTTAAAACTCTCCTTTTCTATGATTCCTGAAAAAAAATAAAAACTGGACAATGGCTAGGCTGCTTGTGTGCTGAGACCACTGCCTGTCATGCTGACCAATACTGCCTCATTGTTTTCTTGTGCTTCTTTCTCTGTCTGCATCCACCTGTCATCTTTTGATTTATACTTAGAATGTAAAGTCTTTAGGCCAGGGACTGTCTTTTTGTTTTGTGTTTGTACAGCACCTAGCACAATGGAGTCCAGCCATGACTAGGGCTCCTATGCAATACAGGAATAAAAAAAGAGCTAAATATGGTCCGCTTGGCTAAATGACAAGTAAGGAGAGGGGCAAAATGTAGATAGTTGCACAAAGGCTACAAGCAAGAAGAAATATGCTGAAATTAAGAAAATGACATTTTAAGCTGAATATCAAGAAAAGTTTACCAATCATGAGACCTATCAGATTAACCAGTCTCCCAAGGGCAATGGTGGAATCCTATTACGGGAGTAATTTAAAAGTGGCCTGGAAAAGCACAGTGTAGTGAAGAATCCCATGCTAACTTCCAGGGGATGGGCTAGTTGGGACCCAACAGGTCTTTTTCCTCTAATGTCTATGATTGCCAATAATTGACATTTGGATCTCTGAGACATTAAAACTTTCTTCCTTGCGCCACTGGAATCTGACCCAGTTCCAAACTTACATTTCGTGGTCTGATTGGAATCCGCTTGTGGTTCATGTTCATCCCTGGAATGATCACGGACATCTTCCTGGGGCCCTTGAATCCTAGGACATTGGTTTCCTAAAAGACAAGGAAATAAGTTCTTTTCAACATTACCTCATCCAGGAGAGAAGATAATGAGATTGACCTTTAATACCCAGTCTACCCTGGAATCAGAAACATGCCAGCTACATTTGTATTTAAACACTGTTGCAATCAGAATTGTTTCCTTGACTATTAGTGATACAATTCTTTTTCTCCTCCAAAACCACATTAACCAAACAGTATTACAGATAATCTTCCAAATATAACCTAAAGCATGGTTTTATTACACAATTTGGCTAGTGTTATTCTCGGACAATAAATGTGGTTTATATTGTTGAGGGGAAATGTGCTAGATCCCTGCTAGCAACAGAGGTATAAACACAATTATAGACAGCATAACTCTGACTGCATCTGTACTTTGTCAACTCTCCAGGGTCCTTATAGTCTAAATAGACAATCTCTTTAATTCTCCTTAGCTTTTGATTTATTTTTAAGGCTATATTTAGTAGTTTCTCCCAAACTGTGACCCTGCAGATAAGATAAAAGAAACCCCATGGGGGATTTGGAGTCAGCATATGGCTTAACTTTCATCCTGAAACAAACAAGTCTACTGCAAAGTGCAGCAGGGAATTCCACATATCTTCGCTGCCCTACAGGTGGAGTAAGAGGAAGTTACTTACCTGTAACTGGAGGTTCTTCAAGATGTGTGGTCCCTATATGTATTCCAGTGTGGGTTATGCATGCGCACCATGCGCCTGGAGCTGGAGAATTTGAAAGTAGCATCCACTGGTCTGTGCATGTGCCCCAGTTCGCCTTGTGCTCCTGACCAAGATGATAAAGGGCAGGGAGGACCAACTGCCTTTTCAGTTCCTTCTCCACTGCGATCAGATAAGATCCGAAGCAGAGAGGAAGAACTGCGGGTACTGGAATACACAGAAGTACCACACATCTCAAAGAACTTCCATTTACAGGTAAGTAACCTCCTCTTCTTCTTTGAGTGATGGTCCTTTGTATTTCACTGATGGTGACAGACAAGCAATACTTAAGCAAGAGGAGGGTGCAAGGATGAGGATGGCAAGGATGAGCGGCGAACAGCTATCCCAAATGAGGCCTCAGTAGCCAAGTCTTATATAAGGGAACAATGTCTTGCAAACATGTGAACAGAGCTCCATGTGGCCACCTTGGTACGTCCTGAAGAAATACTACAGTCATGGCTTGGGCTCTCATGGAGTGCTCTGATACCCCCAAAGAAGGGGGGAGGTTCGAGAGCTTATAGAAGTGTAGACTGCGTCCCAAAATCCATTTGGAAATTCTCTGGATGGAGTCAGGTGGTGACTCCCTAGCGGATCAGATAGATTCCCAAGGTGGGCACTGGTGCCAGGGTCCCCAGTATGGCCAGTAGGTGAGGTCAACAGTTTAGGGCAGGGGTCCCCATGGTATGAGGTACCAATGGCTCTGAGCCAGGTGAGGCGTTGGTTGGTTCCAGGGTTTTGTGGGTCTCCTGGGGTGTGGCTCCTCTCATGGTTCCGAGTCTCTTGAGAAGGAAAGGGCAGACTCAGGTTCCAATGGTGATAACATCGGTGCTGATGGGGAGGTACAAGTTGTGTATGATGGGGGTGATAAGCTCCATCCTACCAGCAGGTCTCTGGAAGGCAACATACACTCTCTGGAAATGGAGAGTCACAATGGGGGAGGGGATTCAGGATTTGAGGGAGCGAAAATGTTATGTGGTGTGGCCACGGATCTGGACCTCCCTGGTTTAATAGGCACCTTTCTGTTTGGGCCACAAGTGCCAGTGATGAGTATGGTATCCGGTGGTGGTCTACATTCACCAGTGCCAGAAGGTCTCGGTGTCTTATGAAGAGTTGGGGATGATGGTACTGATGAAGCGTGGTGTGCAGCTGGTGAAGCCCTATGTTTCATGGCTTTCTTATCGTGTCTATGGGACTGGGGACGTATGACATCCTCCTGGGCTGAGTCAGTGGGTTTGCTCGTATGCACATCCAATATCTTTGGAATGGACTTAGAGGAAGACTTAGCCCAATGCTTATGGTAGTGCTTCCTGATCTCCCGACTAGGGGTTTGTGGGGGTGGATCCTCCGGCACCGGAGTTGGACTTTACAGCAGGAGGCACACTTCTTGCTGATTCAGGATGATGTACAGGGGGGATTCCCCAGCCTGGATCTGACTGAGGCCTCATGGCCATTTCCATGAGGCACTTACGGAGATGAAAAGCCTGTCCTTCTCGGGTGCAGCTTGGGAAGGACTGACAAATACTGCACCAATCTGCAATGTGAGCCTGTCCCAAGCAGTAGAGGCAGTGCTGGGGGTCATCACCGATGGAGAAGGATTGCGGGCAGGAGGTGCAAAGTTTGTAGCCTGGAGTTCTGGGCACAGTCAGGTACCCGAATAGGGCATGGGGGAGAATGGAGGGGACCCCTGTAGCCTAATTTAATTCTAAAACTATTAAAATGATCAAAATTACTAAATCTATTAAAACTTCTAAAACTACAAACTATTTACAGCTAACACTATTGTTTTTCAGAAACGACATCAGAGCTGAAGACACTAAGTTTCTGACCTGGATCACGCGGCAATGAGAAGGAATTGAAGAGGCAGTCGGTCTGCCCTGCGGTTGGGAGCATGAGATGAACTGAGGCACATGCGTGGACCAACAGACACATGAACATTCTCTGACTCTGGGTGCATGGTGCACATGTGTAACCCACAGTGGAATACAATAGGGACCATTACTTGAAGAAGAAACAGACTTTCTTGGTCCTCTAGTCACCAACTGTTTAATGCCTTCAACCTAAAAAAATCTATCTCAAAGGCTATTTCGATTTTATTCCAGCAAGATGGCTTCTTAGAGTTCCTAACACATATGATAAAAATCAGGTATAACATTAATATTAGTTATACAGCTTCCCCTAACATACTAGTGCATTTTACTGATATAGACTATAGGTCAGTGGTCCCCAAACTTTTTAACCTTTCACCCCCCACACCCTTGCCCATGGTCCCTCCTTCCTCCCGGAGCTGGAGCCTGGAGTGGGGCCACAGCTCGGGGGGGGAGGGAGGGCAGACACGGGTAGGGGGCTGAGATTAGGGGCAGGAGCAGAAGCGGAGCCTCAGCTGGGGGTGGAGACCAGCAGCTGGATCCCCGGGCCGGCAGCCGCAGCTCGAAGTGGAGCCCAGGGCGCGGGACCGGCAGCCAGAACCCTGAACACAGGGCCAGCAGTTGGGGCCAGGAGCGGAGCCGGGTGGTGCTCCCTCCCAGCTATGTCCCACAAACATTCATTTCCCCCTCTCCCCCGGAGGGGCATGCTCCACAGCTTCGGGACCTCTGCTGTAGGTCCTTGGAGCTGGAACCTGTCTTATTGCATCTCAGGTCTTTCTGAGAAGAGACCTGAGAAATAGGATAATGATTTTACATGTATATAGCAAACATTTTACAAACTTGAATAGATGATTGTACATACATAGAAATCACTTCATCACTGTTTAACACACAGCCACCTTTTAGGTGATACATTATACTTGTTTTAAAAGCTCACAGAAACACTACACAATATTTTAGGATGGGAAATGAATACTGTATCCAATGGAAACTCCAGGGGGCACTAGTATTGCCATAGTAGAAACTGGACAGAACTGGAGTTAACACACCTGGTCTCTTGTTAATGTGCCACTGAGATCTTGAAGAACCACAAGCAATCAAGACCTTGTTTTTATGGCCTGGTCTACACTTGTGGGGGAGGGGGGAATTGATCTAAGTTACGCAACTTCAGCTACGTCAGGGGTTCTCAAACTGGGGGTCGGGACCCCTCAGGGGGTCGTGAGGTTATTACATGGGGGGTCATGAGCTGTCAGCTTTCACCCCAAACCCTGCTTTACCTCCAGTATTTATAATAGTGTTAAATATATAAAAAAGTGTTTTTAATGTATAAGGGGGGTTGCACTCAGAGGCTTGCTGTGTGAAAGGAGTCACCAGTACAAAAGACTGAGAACCCCAGAGCTACGTGAATAATGTAGCTGAAGTCGACGTACTTAGACCTACTCACTGTGGTGTCTTCATTGCGGTGAGTCGACTGCCGCTGCTCCCCCGTCGACTCTGCCTGCGCCTCTCGTGGCAGTGGAGTACAGGAGTCAACAGGAGAGTGCTCGGGGGTCGATTTATTGCATCTAGTCTAGATGCGATAAATCGACCCCCACTGGATCGATTACTGCCCGCCGATCTGGCGAGTAGTGTAGACATATCCTATGACTCATCTGAAAGTCCTCCAGCATCCAATACCCATTATAGTTATCCTGTTGTACTGCTACAGTACTGATGCAGAATTAAGAAAACTTGCTGCAGAATCACTAACATCCTGAAGCACCAGAGTTTTCCTTGCAGGCCTCCAATCCAAATACTGACCCAGCTTGGCTTGAAAGTCCTGATAAGACCACAGCCAAAGTGGCTGTAACTGCAGGATGCCTCCCATCCCCAACATCTGGGTTTAAGTGATTCAGGAGCTTGGGGAAGGGGAAAAAAAATAAAAGGAACTTACGTAACAAATGGCTGCAAGCTCCTGTCGGGTATGGGCCTTTTCTACTAGCCCTTGTGCCTTGCCTGGGCTAACTCCATGATCATAGACAGTAAATTTTGTTCCCATAAGGTTGGACCTAGAATCAGGAAACAGAGAGTTAGTGGGATGTTCTATGTGAGACTGTGACATAATTAGACCGTGTCAGCCTCTCCTGACATTCCCATCTGGGGTTTCCCATCAGCAGTGCAATAAACAGCTCTAAAGAAAGTATCTGTTACACTGAGCCCATAAACTGACCTGGAAAAACCTCAAGCCAGGACTCCTCACATAAATGGCCACAGTCAACTCTCTGAAAGAGATACTGGTCCCAAAGGGATAGCCGGGGTGAACCAAGAGAGGGTGAGGTCACACTCCCCATGGAGTTGGACTAGATTGCTGCCCTTGGCTCTGACTCAGCAAGACAGGAACTCCAACCTCTCTTGCAGTACATGAACACAGAGACTGTGCACCTGTCGATGGCTTTTATCTGCGGCTCTCACCTGAGTTTTCCAATGAAACTTTCCCCTTCCCGGGATAAATCTGTTGGGTCAATTGAAATGAGATAATTGGATGTTTTGCTCTTTTTCCGTTTTCTCCCTGCAAGAAGGAACGTCTGGAAACACAAAACTTTGGTCATGACAGGAAGCTCTGGAAGAGCCCAGAGGCACAGCACTACTTTCGACCTCCATCCCACTGTCCCTATCACCATTCCCCTGCCCATTACTTCCCACCCACTTTGGCAGACCCCTTCTTGCTAGCCTTATGCCACTTCCATGCCACTGACCTTTCTCTTCAGCCCATGAGCAAACAGCCCCAAATCTCAGCTCTCTTTAGCCCACCCAATGGCTCAGGTTTTAAGCACCTTTCCTTCCTAATTTTTACCAGCTACTCATCCCTCCGCTCTTCTTTTTCTCCTGCTTTAGCTCACCTTCTTTATACTACTGCTTCCACACCTCCCAATTGCTGCCTTCGTACCCTGCCCAGATAGAGATGTGCACCCCTCCCAGTTTTCATAAGCTTTCTCCTTTCAGCTCCAGGTTCCTTTCCCATTTAAGCACTGCTCCACAACACATCCAAAGGTTTTGTACTAGAAGTTCAGTAGCCGAGGGCAGGGCCAGCTCTAGGCACCAGCATTCCAAAAATGTGCTTGGGGCAGCACTTCTCAAGGGGTGGCATTCCGGCCCTTTGGGGACGCTCTTTTCAAGGGGCGGCACTCGGGGGGGGGGGAGGGGGGGAGTTTGTGCTTCAGCGGCGGCACTCTGGCTTTTTTTTTTTTTGCTTGGGGTGGCAAAAAACATGGAGCCGGCCCTGGCCCTGGGCTGGAGACTGTGTGCTAGTCCCATTACCTTTCTGTTATCATCCCTTTCCAGGTGCATATAGTAGGTGGGGAAGAGGCCTCGGTCCATTCCTTTCTTATCTCTAGTGATTCGACACTTCACTGTAATGCCACGGGGAGCAGGGCGTAATGCAAACTCCTCCAAGTTCTCCACTTCTCCCAGCTGTGCATCTGTCTCTGGGGATGCAGTGCAGGAAGCACCTGTGTCCTGTGGGAAGACCTATCCCATTAGCAAAGTGAAATCAGGTCAGAGGCCCTAGTAACCCAATAGAAGAATGGCCTGTTGGGTAGGAGGCCCCCATATCACAAGAGGAAACTGCTCTGTTGGGGAAGGAAGGGATGCTGGATCAGAGATCTCTGTCTTTCAAATGCTCCACTGAGAAGAAGAAATCAGGACAGAAGCGTCTCCTACCCTGGGAGAAGAATATCCCTTTAAGGAAGGAGAAGCTGGGCTGGAGTCCCCAGTAACTAGAGGGTAGAATGGCTTGCTAAGGAGGGGCTGCAGGGTGAAAAGCTGTTATATTCAAAGGGAGGAATGTCCCTTTTTGCATAGTATTTATCACTAAGCTAAGCTTGAAATGTATTGTAAAAAAAGACAGTAAGAGGAATAGCACTTTCTGGTCAGTCTGGATCCTGGAGTGGGACAGGCTGGGGAAAACCATGGTATGATGGTACGGCTAAAACCATCAGTGTGTCTATGCTTGCTCAGACTGCATCTAGAGTGGAATTAACACTCCCCATAGCAGGAGTGAGCACTAGAAGAACAGTGAAAACTGTCAAGATGCAGAATATCAACAAAGGGACACAGATGGCGGTGGAAGCTAGTGGAGGACTGGATATGAGGTACGGAAGCCAACATCCTGGCTTCCCTCTGGATTCAGGTTTGAGCACACTGGCTACAGACTATGGGCTGGAACTAGTTTTAACGCTGAGGTACGGTAACTGGGGGTCAGCAGCAATAATGGTCAAAGCTTGGGGCCAGCCAGCCCTGTTCATTAATCAGGTGCAGCTGAGGAGGGGAATCACATGTTCCCTACAACCAGGCTGTCAGTAAGGAAGGAGAAGTAGGGCAGCAGGAGCATCAAGGAGTTCCCTGGAAGAAGCTGCCAGAGTCCCCTAAGAGGGGAGACTGAGGGAATCTGCTGGGGCGGGGGGGAAAGGGGCGCAAAGGGGAAAGTCCTGGGAGACAGTGCTCAGCCAAAAGAGCAAGACAGAATCCCGCAGTAAGTCCTGAAGCAGAAGTGACAGAAAGGCAAAAGAGGAAAAGTCCCTTAGGTGGACTGAGGACTGTTTTCTGTTAATTTTTTTTTGCTTATGTCTGGAAAATAAAACTGTGCCGGGAAAGAGACTTAGGGCTTGGCTACACTTACAAATTTGCAGTGCTGCAGCAGGGTGTGAAAACACACCCTCTCCAGCGCTGCAAATTGCGGCGCTGCAAAGCGCCAGTGTGGTCAAAGCCCCAGCGCTGGGAGCGCGGCTCCCAGCGCTGTCCGTTATTCCCCACAGGGAGGTGGAGTACGGACAGCGCTGGGAGAGCTCTCTCCCAGCACTGGCGCTTTGACTACATTTAGCGCTTCAAAGCGCTGCCGCGGCAGCGCTTTGAAGTGCTAAGTGTAGCCAAAGCCTTAGTTGTGGGAGTGAGTCCTTTGTGGGATGGACGCAAGCCAGCACCTTACAGATGGGCACTAGAAAGCATGGGTCTGATTCTCATTGAGAACAGTGTTTTCATGACACTTACTGTAGCAGATTTCTGGCTGGTTGCGGAACTAGGCCTCTCAGATTCAGAATATGGTGAATGAGATCTTGACCTCTTTCCAGCTTCCTCCTCCTCTTCGGTGTCCTCATCGAAATTCAAACTGCCTGAGATCCCTGTCAGAAATGCAGGACTAGGTAACCTCTAATGGAAGGTGTCACAAATACATGGCATCACCAATTCACATGTCCCTCAGTTACCTTCCCTGCTCCTATCCTCACTTTAACCCACAACATACCTGCAATGACTATTTCCATGGAAAAGTAATATTAGGGTAGTAATGATTCCCCTTTACCTGTCTTTAATGCAATAAAGATAAAATGTTCAAATGGGGCGACCTAAAGCTAGGCACCTAAACCCGTATTTCCACATCTCTGAAAATCAGACCATTTATTTAGGTACCGAAATAGGAACTCAGTAGCCTGATTTCAGGTACTTATGTTATATACATTTATTTTTACATATTTCTCTGATGCTCCTTGCTGTAGTTTGTGAGACTATCTCACAAACATTTATGTTATTATGAATTAATCCTTATGTTCCTAGTGTGAGTTTTCCTCTTGTGGGATAATATTGCTTTCTGAGCCTTGAAATCCATTACTAGTGACACTTCAGTGAAATGAATAAGAAGCTGTCTGGCTTTTATTAATACATACACATGATATACAATACTGCTTAGTTTATACGTTCATTCAGTTAACTATGCCCACGTGTAACAGAAGCTGCTCGCACAATTTTCATTTGGATAGAACTCTTGTAAATGGATTTCCTGATTAATATGGTATTTTGAAAAGACCTTAGGAAGGAAACAAGGATTGGGATGTAGTATGACCATGTCTATAAAGAAGGCAGTGAACGGTGTGTCTACTATGAGCACATTGAGTTCTCCTATCAGAGGGGTAGCCGTGTTAGTCTGGATCTGTAAAAGCCAACAAAGAGTCCTGTGGCACCTTATAGACTAACAAATGTATTGGAGCATAAGCTTTCGTGGGTGAATACCCACTTTGTCAGACACATGTAATGGAAATTTCCAGAGGCAGGTATAAATATGCAGGCCAGAATCAGTCTGGAGATAACGAGGTTAGTTCAATCAGGCAGGATGAGGCCCTCTTCTAGCAGTTGAGGTGTGAACACCAAGGGAGGAGAAACTGCTTTTGTAGATGGCTAGCCATTCACAGTCTGTTTAATCCTGAGCTATGGCGTCAAATTTGCAAAGGAACTGAAGCTCATTAGTTTCTCTTTGAAGTCTGTCCTGAAGTTTTTTTGCTGTAGGATGGCTACCTTAAAATCTGCTATTGTGTGGCCAGGAAGGTTGAAGTGTTCTCCCACAGGTTTTTGTACACTGCCATTCCTAATATCTGAGTTCTTCTATTCATCTATGCCAAGTGATAGACATGGAGGAGAGAACAGGGAGACACTGGTTTAAAGGCACTGAGAAAATTAAGGTCCCATGGAGAAGTGGGGTTCTGTATGGGGGGGAAACAAGTTCTATAAGCCTTTAAGTAATCCAGCCATGGTAGGATGGGCAAAACCTGAGACCTATTTCTTATACCCATTGAGGGCTGAGTGCCTTGGAGGTTGCTGAGTGACCCCTGAGTAGCCAGTCATCCAACTGTGAGAATATTGTGATACCCCACTGACATACGTGGGCCACTATTGCTGAATGGACCTTTGTAAAGACACTCATGGTCTATTACAAAACATAGGAAATGCTTGTGGGAGGAGTAGATACCTATATGAAAACAGGTGTTCTGGACATCAAGTGCAATGAGCCAGTCTCTCAGATCTAGGGATGTAATTATGGTGGCTAGCATCACTATCCTGAAGCATTATGAAATGACATAGGTATTCAAATGTCTGAGATCAAGGATCAGTCTCCACCCTCTACGCCTTCTGGGGACTATGAAATAGCTGGACTAGAACCCTCTTCTGATAAACTCAGGGGAAAGTGGCTTGATTGCTCCAAGAGCAGGAAAGATTGGACCTCCTGCTTTAAGAGTGCCTCATGAGAGAGGTACCTGAAAAGAAACAGGGAAGGGAGGTGGATGGTGGTGGTGCTGCAATATTCCATGTCACCCACCTCTAATATCCATTTGTCTGAGGTGATGTGCATCCAGACAGGTAAGAAGTGGAATATTCAATCACTGAAAGTGGGTGGAATGGTAGAATTGTACAGCAGAGGATCTGGGGAAATAGGATGCTCTTGACCAATCTGTCAAAAATTTCTCTTAGAAGGGAGTACAGATTGGGTGGTTGTAGGGGGTGGGGGAGTGGTCCTCTTTTGTGAGGTTTGGATCTTCTCCTCAAAGGCTCCGAAGGTCTAAGAAAGTCTGGTCTGGGTGCTACTTGAACGGTCTGGAACGCTGTGCAGCTTGAGACCTGCTCAAGTGTCTTTTTGTTGCAGGCATATAAATTCCCAGTGACCATAGCATTGCCCTTGAATCTTTAAGGGTGTGGAGTGAGGAGTCTCTGTGCTGAAGAGCTTGAGCCCTTCAGAGAGAAGATCTTCAGTGGTTTTCTGCACCTCTTTCAGGAGTTCAGAAGGCTGAAGCCAAGATGCTCTTTGCATATCCACAGTAGTAGCCAGGGATCTAGAAGCTGTGTCAGTGGTATCGAGAGTGGCCTGAAAGGAGGCTTTCATGATTAACTGACCCTCGGAGATGAAGGACTGAAATTGGTCTTTTTAGTCTCATGGCAGGAATTAAATAAAGTGTGGTGAACTTGGAATAACTGTTAAATAATATTTCACCATCAAGACCTGGTAGTTTGCAACTCAAAATAGAAGAGCTGCTGATGAATAGCTCTTTCTGCCCAGAAGGTCTATTTGTTTGGCCTCTCTGTCCAAAGGGGAAGGTCTGTAGTGAGCATGATGGTTTCCTTCATTAGCCACGTCCACCACCAGGGAATTAGGGGTGGGATGGGAGAAGTACTCCATTCCCTTTCCTGTAATAAAACATATTTTATCTCCCTGCTTGGGTGGAATAGTGGCAGGTGTTTGCCATAAAGTACATGAAGGCAATAACAGTGCCTCGTTAATTGGTAGGGCAATTTTTCCCTGAGGGGATGATATTTAAAATGTCCATCGGGGAATGTTGAGACTCCTGGGCCTCTTTTAGCAGGATCTGGAGGGATTCCATCAGGTGTTTCATTAGCTCCTGGAATGCCCTAAAGTCATCAGCAGAAGAGGGCAATGGTGGCATTACAACCTCATCTGGGGAGGAGGAGGAGGACTTGGCTGATAAAGGTGAGCTTTCCTCCATCTGTGGCTCCTGCTCCTCTTGTACCGCGGGGACATATGGCATCGAAGGATGGTCTGTCAGTGCCGGTGAATGATGTGGTACTGGTGGGTGTTGGGGTTTCTTTCTAGCAGGTACCCTCTAAAACTGTTCCACAAAATGCCCCCAGGGGTTCCAGTAAGCCCACTCAGGAGGGGGATAGGTGAGGGGTCACCAAGGGTATTCATATCCCAAAGGTCTAGGGTACCTGGTGGGCTCCACAAGGTCCTCTTCAGTAAATGGACTCAAGAAGGGTGTGACAGTTCCAAGGTAGAGCCCTGTACAGAGACCTCAGAGTCAGAAATATCATTCCCTGGGTGGGGTGGGGGTACCAAGTGTTGGAAATCAAGTTGCAGCTGTCAGTGCAGTACCCAAGAGAGATCTAGTAGAGCTCCTTAATAAGGGAGACCCCAGTTTATCCAAAATGAGAAGATCTTCCAGGGAAAACAATCTTGAGGGTGGTCGAGAGCTATGATAGCTGGAGCTGGGATGTGGAGTGCTGCCAAGGAGGAATTGGTGCATGCAGTATTGGCAAAGTTGACGGAGCAGTTTCTTTAACATTGGATGGTACCGGAGCGCAGGTAGAAGCCCTGTGTACATCAAGGTGCTGAGAGGTACTGACGTAGGAGCCACTCTGTGCATGGAAGACTTTTCTGCACATGACGTCTTATGTGGTACTATAGTGGGGCAGTTGCCCCACTTTGGCAGACAAAGGGTTAATAGCAGCCCTTGGAGCGGCTGCGCAGAACCTGGCCAATCATAGAAGGTTTAGAAGCAGCCAATCAGGGCCAGGCTGGGCCCTATATAAAGGCTGAAAAGCAGAAGAGACAGGAGTCTCTCCCTGACAAGCAAGGGAGGAGGACTGGCTCCCAGGGCTAGTACCTTAGATAGAGCAGCATTGGGCAGGCTCAGGGGAGCACAGGAAAAGCTCCAGCCTGATATCTGCCAGGCTGCATCCCCTGCTAAAAAATGGGCTGAGAAGGTGCAAGGGCCAAAGGGAAGTGGCCTAGGAAGCGTGAGCAGTAGAGGGAAGAGAAGGAGGGCAGGACATGGCTGCCGCCAGAGGGTCCCTGGCAAGGGGCTAGACTTTGGAGCTGCAGTTGGTCACGAGGGCAGGTGCAGACTGAGGACTGTGGATACCCCCAGAAGGGGAGAGAACCGAGTGGGGCATAGCCGGAGGGTTGTGTCCAGAAGAGGATGCCGCAAGCCAGGGAGCAAAGCAGGTCCCAGACAGCACTGCAGAGCAGAACACTGGGTGAGACACCACCTGCAGAGGGTGCTTCACAGCTGGACAGAGCTAATTCCTGGAGCAACCAGCAGGAGGTGCCACAGTGGTGAGTGTGCAACTCGTTACAGGTATCAATGTTTTGGTACTGATTTCAGTCTGAGACTCCAAGTGAAATTGGTACCAGGGTGTTGGTACCATATAAGAAAAGGGGTAACCCACCCCTCAGGGGACTCACGTAGCTGGAGTTGTGTAATTTAGATAGACTTACCACGGTAGTGTAGACATCGTCCAGGTTTTGCTCTGTCTCAAGCCACAGATGGGTTGAGAGATAAATGAGTGGCAGTGGGTCCGCACCTCCCTACATGACCTCATATGGGAGCATGAGGAGCTGTTCTGTGTAGGCTCAGGCCTGCAGATGCTGCTTTATGGTCTCCGGTCAATAGTGCACAGCACCCACAGGGCATATACTTGAACAAGAACTGAGAAGGAACTTCTGTGAGCTTCCTGGGATTTATAGTTGGAGTCACACCACTTTATTTTATGATCCTATCTGATTTCTTGTGGTAAGCAGGGTTAGGAGTGGGAAAGCACAGGAAGTGCTGTAGTACATGGTTTTGTTGATCCTGTAAATTGCATTCTTCCCTACGAATCAATATTAAACCAATGTCCCAGTATGGTATTGCACATACAGGGCATTGCTGGAGGTGCTGTGTTTTGGAGGAGATATAAAACTAAGTTCTGGACTACTTGTCAATAAACATCCCAAGGCATATTTTGAAAGAGGAAAGGCGTTAACCCTGGTGTTCTGGCCAAATTCTAATCTGTGTATTTACATTCTGCCTCCCTAAATTTCCCATGTAATTTCAATCAGTTATTCTCTTGCACTTCCTGTCCTAACTCTTGTGTAATGTTGCTGTTCATAGATAAACAACTGTTGCTTCTGAGTGGTGGATGACACAATCCTTACAAATTACTACATAACTCATAGGTTAAGTCCTTTGGGAACCTTTTAGATGACAGGCACTGCAAGGTAATGTAAACTGTGAATCGAACGACATGGTATTCATTTTTATTTCACTGCAAAATGTTTAGACAGCACGCAACTAACAGACTTCCTGCAGTACTGGCATGGATGTGATACACTTGGCAGAAGTGGACACTGATGAGAAACTGCTCAACGGGACACAGTATTTGACAATAAAACCTTTACGCATATTTTCTATAACAGCTGTTTGGGATATCCTCTGAATCAGGAAGAGCACCTTTCCTGCAGGTCTCCTGAGCAGTTAAGTAATTACTGCATTGCTGGCTTTGGAGGTTTCTAATACTTAAGAACTATATTGTGTTGTTACAATATTAATACAGATAGGTACATGGAATAAAAATGTCCTGGACTCTGGAAACACCAAGAGAGGCAATTTGTGATGACTTCCTTTGGAAAGAGCAGAAATTATACGGAATTTCTGCAATCTTTTAAAATGTGATAGATATATACCAGTTCGTATTGGCATTTTAGACAAGGGAATGACTGTTACTCATCCGCCAATGTATGTTCTAGAAATTGCTGGCTGCCTTTGTGTATGGAAACTCACATGCACACTTGTATTGTGAGAGGATTCCTCATAATTTTTAGTTTTCTAATGAAATAAAAAATAAAATTATAAACTGGGAAAACCTGACAGACACCTGTCCAAACCCTGCATATAGCCAACTCTCACCTCGTTTCTGCAGGATTTCTTGCAGATCCAGCTTGGCAGCTGTATCTATCAGGGTATCTTCATCATTGTCTTGATCTGCATCGTCTTCTGTTGTGGAAGATCCTACAGAGAGGATTTGGAGTTTGGTCCCTAAGTCTTGGACTTCTGGTTTCAGGAAGGCAGCTGGGCCATCAATGCCTGCAGGCAAAAGTGAAACAGAATGGAGAAATCTCACTGCTTTTGTAACTGACTGACTGTGTTCAGCATCACAAGGTAATGGGGCCGGTTTTATTCAATATCTTCATTAACGATCTGGAGGATGGTGTGGACTGCACCCTTAGCAAGTTTGCAGATGACACTAAACTGGGAGGAGTGGTTGATACGCTGGAGGGTAGGGCTAGGATACAGAGGGACCTAGACAAATTAGAGGATTGGGCCAAAAGAAATATGATGAGGTTCAACAAGGACAAGTGCAGAGTCCTGCACTTAGGACGGAAGAATCCCATGCACTGCTACAGACTAGGGACCGAATGGCTGGGCAGCAGTTCTGCAGAAAAGGACCTAGGGGTTACGGTGGACGAAAAGCTGAATATGAGTCAACAGTGTGCCCTTGTTGCCAAGAAGGCTAATGGCATTTTGGGTTGTATAAGTAGGGGCATTTCCAGCAGATTGAGGGATGTGATCATTCAGCACTGGTGAGGCCTCATTTGGAGTACTGTGTCCAGTTTTGGGCCCCACACTACAAGAAGGATGTGGATAAATTGGAGAGAGTCCAGCGGAGGGCAACAAAAATGATTAGGGGGCTGGAGCACATGACTTATGAGGAGAGGCTGAGGGAACTGGGATTGTTTAGTCTGCAGAAGAGAAGAATGAGGGGGGATTTGATAGCTGCTTTCAACTACCTGAAAGGGGGTTCCAAAGAGGATGGATCTAGACTGTTCTCAGTGGTAGAAGATGACAGAACAAGGAGTAATGGTCTCAAGTTGCAGAGGGGGAGGTTTAGGCTGGATATTAGGAAAAACTTTTTCACTAGTAGGGTGGTGAAGAACTGGAATGGGTTATCTAGGGAGGTAGTGGAATCTCCTTCCTTAGAGGTTTTTAAGGTCAGGCTTGACAAAGCCCTGGCTGGGATGATTTAGTTGGGTTTGGTCCTGCTTTGAGCAGGGGGTTGGACTAGATGACCTCCTGAGGTCCCTTCCAACCCTGAGATTCTATGATTCTATGAAAAAGGCATCTCATTTCACCTCTCCCTGCTCAAACACCCTTTTAGAACACTGATACATCTGAGTGCCCAGACATTTTCCAAAAAGGGGGGGGAATGACTGTCTTCCCAAAGAAGCACTGTACCGGATTATGAATCAAGAGATCTAGATTCTAAATCTGGCTCTAACAGACTTCCCGTGTTACCTAGGGAAAGTCATGTTAACCTCTCCAAACCTCAGTTTCCCCATCCCTAAATGGGAATGATGATACTTCCATTTTCACAAGGTGTTGTGAGTTTAAATTAATTGATGTTTGTAAAGCACATTGAAACTCCTAGACTTTTTTTTATGGGCAACCATTTTAAGCCTTTACTGTCCACAGTAGTTATGTATCAGAGGGGTAGCTGTGTTAGTCTGGATCTGTAAAAAGCGACAAAGAGTCCTGTGGCATCTTATAGACTAACAGACGTACTGGAGCATAAGCTTTCGTGGGTGAATACTGACTTTGTCAGATGCATGTAATGAAAATTTCCAGAGGCAGGTGTAAATATGCAGGCAAGAATCAGTCTAGAGATAATGAGGTTAGTTCAATCAGGGAGGATGAGGACCTCTTCTAGCAGTTGAGGTGTGAACACCAAGGGAGGAGAAACTGCTTTTGTAGTTGGCCAGCCATTCACAATCTTTGTTTAATCCTGAGCTGATGGTGTCAAATTTGCAAATGAACTGAAGTTCAGCAGTTTCTCTTTGAAGTCTGGTCCTGAAGTTTTTTGCTGCAGGATGGCTACCTTTAAATCTGCTATTGTGTGTCCAGGGAGATTGAAGTGTTCTCCTACAGGTTTTTGTATATTGCCATTCCTAAATATCTGACTTGTGTCTATTTATCCTTTTACGTAGGGACTGTAGTCATGTTCTTTGTTAATCACCTTGATGTTAGTCTATGAATACTCCACTACGTAAGTCACAGTAAACTAGGGGTTGTTCACAGCTGAAAGCCAAACTATATGTAGCCGCCACCTGGGTTTCTGGTGGAACCAACGTACCCATGGTTAACCATATAAAGCAGCTCTGATACTGCAGTTCTTGTCACAGACACTTTCACAGAGGGTGCAATATGTGCCAGGGATATGGAAGAGTGAATGTTGTTTGGGGTACCTTAACTCTGCATTTCCAAACTATCTAGAATTTGTTTTAAGTGCAGTCTTTGCTTTGGATTTCTTGGCTTTCTGCTGTTTTTGTATTTTAAAACTGCAACGGTTTACTCAGGTATTACCTTTGGGTTACTGACACATTTACAACCTTAACTCCATCTTAAAAGATTCTTGGTCTGAAATATATAAGGGGAAGCTATCCAATTTTCATCCCTCTTTCCTCTGACTTCTGTAGTATCTAGTTTCGTGATTCAGAGGCGTTTTTATTCTCTCCTGTCTCATTTCAGAAGCGCTTTCTCCAACCAGAAAGTTTCTCTCAATCTGCTTTCTCCCAGTTAATTCTAAGCAGGCTATCAGTCCAGCAAGTGCTACAGCTGAAGTCTCCTCTCACTCCTCTCCCACTCTGCAGCAACTGTTCCACAGAACAGGAGAGACATTTAAAGAGATGGGCTGCCAGGAGACGCAATATATTTCTAGGAGCAACCACTAAGATTAATAAATTCATTTTTATCCTTTTGAGTTCATGGTATCCCTTTAATGTGTATCACAAAACCCCAAGGCATAACCTGCTACCTCCCTGATAGGTTGCAAGAATCCTGGCTCTCATGGTACTTTTCCTGACACTTTCACAGGATTGTGAGGCTTTCACGGTCACCCCCTATGCCCCATCATGTGTGGGGCTCCCTGGGCTGTGAGCTTATCACTGCCTCCTGCTATGTCACTGTCCCCAATGGTTCTTGCCACTATTCCACTGTCACGCTGTGAGACCACTGAACTCTTGCCCCAGCTCCTTGCTTTCCCACAGTGTCTATGGCTTTCCTTTCTATCAACACTTTGCTGCTATGTTGCTGTCCCCTCCCTGCCACGTGCAGGGCCCACTGATCCCAAAATTTACCTCCTTGCCATGTGGCAAGACCTAAATCTAATGGATCGTGTTTGCATGTCACAGGGACAAGACTCTGAAAAACTTCTCTCACTCAACACTTGAATTTGTAATTTGAGATTAGGGTGAATTAACAGGATAGTGGAGAGGAATTCCAGGACTGAGATGAAAGAGAATGCAAAAACCCCTGCTACCAGCAGAGGGTAGTTTAATTCCTCAGAGTGTCAGTAGGAATTGGGCTGTGGCTGAAACCCAACGTGTGTAAGGAACACCCGTGGAGACAGGGGAACCGAAGAAAGCTAAATTTAATATTCATCAACCCCTGTACTGCCTTCCCCTCCCCAATCAGCCTGTCACGGCAATTTTTGAGAACTGTCTTGAAGGATAGTGCATGTTGCTGCTATTCATTTATTCTCTGTCCTCCTTTTCTCTTACTGCTTCAGAAAAATCCAATGAATTTCTCCTGCTCCAGATTTATAGCTCCCTACATTTCTGGGAACACTACTAAAGTACTCAGGAGGTGAGGAAATGAAACAATTCCACAAACAATTCCATTCAGCCAGACGGCTTTGGTCCAACTCTAAGAGATCATTCAGAAGTGGATAGATTTTCCCAGTCTAATTAGCTATCTGACAGTGGAGTCTGATTCAGGTTGAGAGTTTTTTTACAGCACAGTGTTGCTTAGCAACAGATGAGTGAAAAGGAACAAATGAATGCTGTAGTGCTGCTCTTCTTTTGTACCCAACAAAATCAACCCCTTTAGTTTCTCGCCCACCCATTCCCCTGGGGAATGTAAATGTGACCACCCCTAAGGTAAAAACAAACTAGCATTAGTAAGAATGTCTGTTGATCAGGATGACTACATACCATGCAGGATAACATCGCTGTGAAAAGGGGTGTGGGTCTCAACTAAGGGAGTCTGCTCCTCACACCCTTTGGGCTTTGATCTACGCAGCTTTGCTTCTGGATTTGGCTGTACCATCAAGGGCTCAAGACGTTTCTTCCTCTGCTTCTTCTCCAGAAGAGCTCTCTAAGAGAAACAAAGGATATGAAGTAAGGATGAATAGCCACACACACTACAGAGTAAGAGGCAATGCATGGTCCCTCCCTGGCCATTGGTAACAAAGTATTTTATATTGGAACCACTATGAAGTCTGAAAAGCTCTGGTGTGCTCTGACAAGGGTCTCACACTTCAGAATGATTCCACTATGCAGACTTCACTGATGACTCTGGAGTGAGGCACTCACTTGGACTCTCAGATTCCATTGCTGGCAGCCAGGGGTCAAGGCACCACCTTAGACTGCGACATAATCCTTGGCCATCAGCAATCTTTTGTCTTTGTATCCAATATAAACTGCCATAACTCTTTAATTCACACGGAGTTAAATTTAGCAGATTTATTCAGAATCCACTATGAAGCATTTCACAAACTAGAATTAGCGATACAAAACACATCTCATGGTTTCATTAATCACTGCCCATACCTTACCTATTTAAAACTGATAGATAGGATAGAAATGATGACCCACCAGGACCCACCAGTCTCTCTACAGTAGCTCTGATTCTATGACTAAACATTCTGTCTTTTTGAATAACATCTTCAGTTATCAAATTTCAGTATGTCAGATGTGTAATAGTACAGATAAGCTAATTTCATATTAAATGCCGAGAAGTATATTTATGCAATATTACTTTTGCATGGTTAACAATTCAAATATTTTATAGTGAAATCTTAACACAAGGTTGCTCTATCAAGGCTTTTAACCATATTTGAGGACTTGACCCAGGAGCAAGCTGGAAAAAAGTGTTTCTAAGAAATGTACAATTTTGACTGAAAAAAAAATGTTGATAAGCAAACAACCCAGATGAAACGAAGGGACAGAGATTTGGACAAAAATTGACTCTCTATGGGAAAGGGAATTATTAAAGAAATTCATCTTATGACAAAATGCCAGCTTCCTACATATTCCCTGACCTGCTTACTTAATACCCTATTAAAGGATCTACATTTTAAACAGAATGACAAATTAATTTCTTTTTTATTGTTAGCAGCTAAATTTTGCATTGCACATTACCAGAAAAATGTAGCTCCTCCTCCTATGGATCAGAGATATAGCAAAATATGGACTGTCCTTGAAATGGGAAAGCTTTCACAGCAAGTATGTACGCAAGAAGTGCCAAAAAGAGAATGGGTGTTTAGAAATGCGGTCATCCTTTTTAATGTACTCAGATGAGGAGGACTCTCCAGTCAGCAAGCCAGAATCTTTAGCCAGGTTATTTGAATATTAACCTGATGCTACATAGGAATAGGTAATGTGCTATGTAGTATGTTAATATGTTGTTGTAGTAACTTTGCCTTGGTAAAAAGTAAAACAAACAAACAAACCACATATCACAAAATGCCAAAGTTAAGCTTGAGACCACACCCCTCTCCCTGCTCCCTTGTGCCTCTGCATTACAGTGTGATACAGTCTTCAATTTCACTGTGTAACAGGTTGAGCACTCACCACCACAGCACCTCCTGCTGGTTGCCTTGGGAATTAGCTCCTCAGCCTCAGAGTGCCCCCTGCTGGCTGATGTCTCTCCTGCCTCAGGCCCTGTGTCCTTCCCAGACCCTGGTGCCCTTTACCTTGGGGTTCTGCCCACACTCTGTGTCTCCCCTCCCAGGGGAACCCCCAACCCTCTATACCCACCTTGCCTCACTGGCTACTCCCAGTCATCATCTAGCCCCCAATCTCTGGGGCAAACTGCAGTCTGTAATGGCCACTCATCACTGGCAAGGGAGTTGGACCTGCTGCCTTTCTTGGCCCAGCTGTCTCCCTGCAGCCCCAGTTTCTCCTTTGGCCTTCAGCAAGGCCTCAACCTGGGGACTCGCCAGGCCAGAACTCCCCAGCTCTGCCTGCCCCTCCCCAGCACTGTTCTGCTTCAGGTACCCTCTGCTCCCAGGCAACAAGGTCCTTCCCACTCCAAGGCTGGAGTGAGACTGACCCAGCTCCTCCCTTATATCAGGGCCGGGTGTGGCCACAGCGGTGGCTGCTCTTAACCCCTGCTCTAATTGGGTCCCAGCCACAGCCCTCTCCAAGGGCTGCTTTTAACCCCTGCTCTCCTGGCAGCTGCCCCACTACACACTGCCACATATTTCTCAAATCCTCACTCTTCCAACTGACATTACTATTGCACTCAGAGATATTATTGTGATTCAGCAAAACAAGTCAGGACTTGCACAGGAAATGGACTCTCTGATAGGAGCTGGCATCCCCAGAGGAGAACTCACAACTGGCAGCTCTCAGACACTGGAAGTCATAGATAGGACAAGAAGGAATAGGAGTTACAGGGGGAGTCAAGGGTGTTTCAATCATTCGTGTTGAGCTAACTGAATGGCAGAGAACTTGATATACCAAGTGAACTCATTCCTTGTGATACAAAGCTGAATGACAAAATTAGCCAGAGTCAAATGAACTATGAATCCCAATCTTAGTGTCAACATATATAAGCCTGTCACTTGTGATGTCATAACAAGCGATAAAGAAAACAAGTTCTAACTTCAATAATTAAGGTAAGACGCTGCTGGATGCATGCGGGTAAATGTGAAGAGAACTATGCTTGGTACGGAGAGTTACAAGGTCTGTGAAGGAAAGTTACAAGGTCTGTGAGAATCGGATTTTAGTACACTGTAGTTCATCACTAAGCCAAATGGGATGTTCTACATGTGTACAAGTCACTTGCACTAAAGACAGATCATCCCTGTCTGCTCATTAGTAACCTTAAGAGCAATCTGAAGGTTGTTCTCACTGATGATAGCTCCCACTTCTCGCTCCACATATTCCTTAAAGTAAGTAGACACCTGGATGCAGGCGTCCTTCTATCATCATTCCCCTCTGAACCTATCAAACTACCCTCTCTTTTTTTGTCTCTGGTGATGGCTCTTTCCTTGCATGTATCCTCACTTGCAAAGCTCAGTTCTTGGCCCTCTGCTCTTTTTTCTCTCTTATGGCAAGTTTCCTCAGAAGGTCCGGTGTGTGCACACTGTTTCTTTAATTGCATGATCACATATGAAGGCTAGATTGCATGTGCTGGTTTATTATCCTAGCACTGTTCATGAGCACTACCCCGCATGAGCTGGTTTGTTGTTGTAGTTGGTATTCCTGAGGGCTGGGCTACAGGGGTTGCTGCTGTTCTAATATTATGTGAGAGTCATGTTCTCTAGGCTGGTTTGTTACTGGGTTATTTTGGGACCTGTGCTGTCCAAGTTAGTTTGTTATTGTAACGTTACACACAAAGGATAGCCTGAACATTAAAAATATATTTTATAAGTATTAAAATATTGGTTTGGAAGAAGAAACTACATAAGAATTAGAGAAACTTTGCAAATACATATTGAAGGTCAAATTTACGCTACTGATTGGTAGTCAGACCCTTTACCAGAAATCCAGGTCTGCTGGTTCTGCAGTTTTACAAAATATATAACCAGGCTCAGATCACAGAACATACCAGTATATTGTTACAGGACTAAAAAAACCAAAACATATTCCATAATCATCCAAGAGCAAGAGGGAAGGAAATACGAGGAAATGAAATGTCATTGAGCAAGACAGCAAGAGTCAACAACACATTATCCTCAAAATAAATATGGAACAGAACCTGTCACTGACATTTCCCTTATCTGACAGACAGAAGAGGAGAAGGGAAGCAAGAGAGACATTATACATGCAATAAGAATATACCCACTTACTATAGGCATCGGAGATTGAATTTGGGGGCCAGTATCTGCTATCAGTAAACTAACTCTCTAAGAGCAACCTGACTGATTCTTCTACTAGGCCAGGTTTTTTTAAAGCATTTTAGTGTTTGCTGCCCTAGAAGTTTATTTCCATCTTAGGCCTAGTCTATACTTAAAACTTAGGTCAACATAGGAACTGTGCTCAGGGGTGTGAAAAATCCAAACCCCTCAGTGTAGACATGGTTAGGTTGACAGAAGAAAGCTTCCATTGACCCAGCTACCATCGCTTGTGGAGGTGGAGTTTCTGCAGTGATGGGAAAACCCCTTTCATCGCTGCAGAGTGCGGCTATACTTTGGTGCTACAGTGGCATAGCTATGGCACCGTAGCCATGCTGCTGTAGCGCCAGTAGTTTAGACATAGCCTTAATACACAGGGGCGGCTCTAGCGATTTCGCCGCCCCAAGCACGGCGGCACGCTGCGGGGGGCGCTCTGCCGGTTGCCGGTCCCGCGGCTCCAGTGGACCTCCCGCAGACGTGCCTGCGGAGGGTCCGCTGGTCCCGTGGCTCCGGTGGACCTCCCACAGGCGACCCTGCGGATGCTCCACAGAAGCCGTGGGACCAGCGGACCCTCCGCAGGCACGCCTGCGGGAGGTCCACCGGAGCCGCCTGCCGCCCTCCCAGGGACCGGCAGAGCGCCCCCCGCGGCATGCCGCCCCAAGAACGCGCTTGGCGTGCTGGGGTCTGGAGCCGCCCCTGTTAATACAGTACAATTCTGTTTTAACAAAAGGTTTATGGGACACACCAAAACTTTGAGAAAACAGGGGGTCTGTATATGTGGGACAGTATTTCATCATGCACACCTTCATTTAACAGAAACTTTTGGTTAACCAGAAGGTAGAAAAAAAATGGAACAGTACGGTCATTTGTTTTAAAAGAGTTTCTCTCTATTTCTATTTTTGATTAAGGCATGGGAAATGTGCTGCCACACTGTTATTTAAGTAGGCTTAGCAGAATTCTTTTTGTTTAATAATTTTGATCAATAGTATCAATATTTATTTTAAAGCATTGTTTTAGATTTTTTATCTATTTAAATTTTCACAGTTGTGAAATTATGGGGGAGGAGAGGTCAGACAATAATTATTTAATGACAGTATATGTTAAGATTTCAAACATTAAAACTACCTAAATGGTGCCTCTGCTCCAGCTGCACTAAATGCTAGCGTAACACCACAATATAATAGATGGAAATATTTTTTCGTCACTTTGAATGTGTATGGTAAAATTAATATTTACCAACATTTACCAATAAAAATCTAATCCCCCAAGCATACATTTAAGGCTGTTAGAGTGCAGTTCACTTTGTTTGAACGAGACGGCATAACAACTTTATAATCAACATTGCTAAGTGTTCTTTTAAAAATTTGCTTACACTGATGTGATGGACAAATAAAAGAATTGGATTTTGTTTACTTTTGGCTAATATCCAACTCTTTCTTCCATCCCTGTATTATAATGGAGATTAATGTACTTTAGGGAAAAGACACAGGAGCAGTACGCTCCATTTGTCCCCAATAAGATAATGAAAGGACACTGGTTATCATGATGCATTTGACACTTTGGGAACGTTGTACATTAAAAACTTCCATGACATTTTACTTTCAGGCTACACAGGATTCCTGAAAATTCAGAACACTGTGAACACTGGAAACAAAATAATAATATTGAGTCTATCAAATTTCCAGCAAGCTGCCCAGGGAGTTAGGACCATCAGATCTAGCATAACACAGCTGACCAATGGGCCATCCTGTTTGGTTTTCTGTGCCTTGGGGGAAGACACAAAACCCCTAATAAAGCACTTGAGTGTGCAATACTACATCATTTATTTATTAATAATCATCATCATTTTTATCGCAACCACAAATGTGCTAGGCACATCACAGAAAGCATATTAAATGCAGATCTCTGCTGTGGAAAAAGTTGCTTCCTGAGCATCATCTGGTTAACTATTTAGGTCCTGAGTCATGTGGTTTAATAGATCTTTAATTTCTAAAATAGCTGAGATAAACATTGCAAGATGAAAAAAGCCTGTTTAGTGTGTGATGCACAATATATGACCAGCATGTGGCCTGTCACAGTGCCCCTTGCAACCTGCTGCTTACCTCTCTCTTTCTGCAGAATTTAAGCTTCTATTTATTAAAAAAAATAGACCAAAATTTTCAGAAGTGTTTAAAGGTAAAAATTTAAATCTACATGTACATACCTAAATAAGAGGTCTAATTACCAGCACTGCTGTGCACCTGCAGCTCTAACAGACTGAAGTTTCAAAATTTGTCGCAAGTCTCTAGTCACTATAGTTTTGCAGAGAACCTTCTGAATGCAAACAAATACAGTTTTCTTTAAATTTGTCTGCAAACAGCCTAAAACAGAACCTCAGAGCAGCGTGAACTACTCCCATCCATCTACTTAGGTTAGCCCTGCTGCCTAACAATATCAAATGACGTAGTATTCTCGGCTCTATGAGCTAAGAGGTGAAAACATTATCTAAAAGTTGAATTTGTACTCTCTTTTATTTTAGAAGAAAGATCCAAAGTAAGTACTCTATCCAGTGTTGTTGGTTAATCAGACACTATTTGTAGAACCTAGATAGGGAGAAATCCTGTTCGGTTGAGTGATACAATCAAAGACCTAAACCCTTGCACTGACTTCTTTAGGACTTGTTTACACTGCCAAGTTTCTGCACAGTAAAGCAGCTTTCTGCGCTGTAACTCCCAAGGTGTACACACTGCCAAGCCATTTAGTGCACAGAAACTGCGCAGTTGCAGCACTGTAAAAAAAATACCACCCCAACTAGAGGTATATGGCTTTCTGCGCCGGGGGTACAGCATCACGGTGCCAGTGCAGACACCCTGGTCGATTACAGTGCTGCGATTGGCCTCCGGGAGGTGTCCCACAATGTCTGTTCTCGCCTCTCTGGTCATCAGATTGAACTCTACTGCCCTGCCCTCAGGTGACCAACCATGAGCCCCACCCCTTAAATTCCTTGGGAATTTTGAAAGTCCCCTTCCTGTTTGCTTGGTGATGCGTGTAGTGATCTCAATGCATCTTTCCAGGTGACCATGCCTGCTCCACGCACTAGGCGATAATAGGTTGGAGCAATGCCGAGCTGCTGGTCCTCATCAGCATTTGGGGAGAGGAGGCTGTCCAGTCCCAGCTGCGCTCCAGCCATAGGAATTATGATACCTACGGACAGATTTCAGGATGCATAACAGAAAGGGGCCATGACTGGGACACACTGCAGTGCAGGGTTGTAGCGATGCGACGACTCACCAGTGCGGCGCCTCCTGCTGGTCGTCCTGGGAATTAGCTCTACCAGCCTGGAGCACCCTCTGCAGGCCGGTGTCTCCCTCCCAGACACTGGTGCCCCTCTACATCAGGGTTCTGCCCCCAGCAGTAACCCACAATCTGGGTCTTCCCACCCGGGGGAACCCCCAACCCTCTATCCCCACCTCGCCTCAGTGGTTACTGCCAGTCACCATCTAGCCCCCACTCATTGGGGTGGACGGCAGTCTATAAACCACTCATCATCGGCAAGGGGGATTAGGACCTGCTGCCTCTGCCTATCTCTGGGCTGCCCCTCTGCAGCCCCAGTACCTTTTATAGGTCCTTAACAGGGCCTGGAGCCTGGGGTTTTATTAGGCTGGAGCTCCCCAGCTCCTTCTGCCCTTCTCCAGCACTGCTCCACCCTAGGTACCCTGCTCAGCTCCCCGGGCATCCAGGTCCTTCTCTCTCAAGAGGCGAGAGAGAGAGTGTCCTCTTGAGCTCCTGGCTCACAGCCCCTTTATAGGGCCATCTGTGGCCTGATTGGGGCTTGGCCTCAGCTGTGGCTGCTTCCCCAATCAGCCTTTCCCCAGCCACAGCCACAGCCCTCTCCAGGGCTGCTTTTAACTCCTCCAGGCAGGAGCAGGGTGATCACCCCACTACAACGGTCAAAGTGAAGGAGCTGCGGAACACCTACCACAAGGCATGGGAGGCAAACCACCGCACTGGTGCTGCGCCCACGAGCTGCCGGTTCTACAAAGAGCTGGATGCAATATTCGGTGGCGACCCCACCTCCACTGCGAAGGCCCCTGTAGATACTTCAGAGGCTCGCATGCCAGTCAAGAGTGGACCGAGCCAGGAGGAGGAAATCTTGGATGAGGTTGTGGAGGGGGAGGAGAACACAGAGGCAGAGGATGACTCAGAGGTCACAGATGCATGCAGCCAGGAGCCCTTCTCTACCCGGGAGGAGTCTAGCCAGTCACAGCAGTCAGAGCTTAGCAAAGCGCAAACAGGAGAGGAGACCCCTTGTAAGTGGCTTTGATTTTGGGAATTGCTGAAGTGAGTTGTTGGGGGGAGGAGGGTTGCAGAAAGCAGGCTTGTGTCTGTATGATGTGCGTACCACCACATGCCTAGACTGAGTGGCAGAACAGGGTGTGATTGACTCCCTCACTTCACGGGAATCTGCCTCAGAGATCTCCATGAAACTCTCATGGAGATACTGGGCAATCCTGCTTCGTTTCTTGCCCCATTAAGGGTAACTTTCCCGTGCCACTCTGCCGTCACTGGGGGGGAAGGGAGAAGATGACAATTGCTGCACACAGGCAAGTCGCATAAGGGCCAGGGTGGAAGCCGCAGTCTTGGAGAAGACCCTCCCTTGATTCCCTGCTCACCCTCAGCAGCGAGATATCTTCCATAATGAACACGGCCTGTGGAAAATGTAGGGACAGTAATGATTATAAGGCCCCCTACAGTGCTGGCTCTCCCCAAAAGCCATGTGCAAAGTGTACAATACAGTCCTGGAACACTGATTTCCCCAGCCTCTGTGGCTACTCACCATTTTGGGGGTCTTGTGGCTCATGTGTGCTTGCCTGGGGTCAGCCAGTTAGTGACAGGTATGGGAATAGTGGCTGTGTGTTAAATCACTGAATCAGTGGTCTGTGTGTTGCAAACAATACTACTTCTGTAAAATGTTTCATTTTGGCTTCACAGAGATGACCTTGGGAGCCCAGTCTCCCTCTTTGTTATCACCAGCTGAATGGCTGCGCAGAATTAAAAAGCGGCCATGAAAAACTAAAAGAGGACTTTCTGTGTGATGTCATGGTGCACTCCGCGGCCGAAAAACAAGAATCGAAGGAGTGGCAGGACAGTGAGAAGAGGGACTGAAAAGAGAACGTGGCATGCCAGAACAAAGTGCTTAAACGTTATGGAGCGCCAAGCAGACACGCTCCAGATGCTACTAGCTCTTCAAACCGAGCAGTTCTGCACCCACCCTCCCCTGCAGCTGCTGTCGCTAAACTCTTTGCAATACGCACCCCAGACACCTCCAACACACTCTTATCAACCTCCTGGCTCCAGTCTGTACCCGCAGCATTCTACTCCTGCCCCGTCACAGTCCAGCCCTGCAGACTCCCAGTACCCACTGCACTCAACCCCCATCGCTCTGCAGTTTAGCCCTGCTGAAGTACAGTACCCACTGCACTGTACTCCAAAGGACAAGGTTGCATAGGATATCTGGACATACACATATATTTAACCGTTCTGGGACCCCACCTCCTCCTAGGGCCCTCCCTTCCCCCATCCCCCTCAGTGCTGATGTGTTTTTTTTGTTTGTCTCTCTCCTCTGTTTTGGTTTGAAAGCAACCTTTATTCCATTAATTGAAAGTAAACAGAGCCCTGCAAAGCAACAGGCAATTTTCTTAAACCTTCACATCTGCACCAATCACAATCACCTCCTAGCATAACAAGCACTGTACTCCTGAACATAGCAACAAATATTAGTGGCTTTCAGCTTCAAATTGCTGCCTCTAGGCATCCCTGATCCTTATGGCCCCATGCTGCACCCCTCTAATAGCCTGGGTCTCTGGCTGCTCAAATTCAGCCTCCAGGCACTGAGCCTCAGCAGTCCAGCCCTGAGTGAAGCTTTCATCCTTCCCTTCACAAATATTATGGAGTGTACAGCACGCAGCTATAAGCATAGGAATATTGTCATAGGCCAGGTCCAGCCTCCCATAAAGGCAGCGCCAGCGGGTCTTTAAATGGCCTAAAGCACACTCAACAGTCATTCTGCACTTGCTCAGCATGTTGTTGAACCACTCCTCACTGCTGTCAAGGTGCTCCGTGTATGGCTTCATAAGCCACAGCATTCAGTTGTAGGTGGGGTCTCCCAGGATCACAATGGGCATTTTGACTTCCCCTATGGTGATCTTCTCGTCTGGGAAGAAAGTCTCTGCTTGCAGCTTCCTGAACAGGTCAGTGTTCAGAAAGATGCGTGCAGCATGCACCTTTCCGGACCAGCCTGCATTAATGTCCGTGAAACACTCATGGTGATCCACAAGTGCCTGGAGAACCATAGAGAAATAACCCTTCCAATTAATGTATTTAGTGGCTAGGTGGTCTGGTGCCAGAATTGGAATGTGTGTGCCATCTATCGCCCCTCCACGGTTTGGGAAGCCCATTTGTGCAACGCCATCCACGTCGCACACGTTGCCCACAGTCATGGTCTTTCGGAGCAGGATGCTATTAATGGCCCTGTACATTTCCATCAACCCGAGTCCAACAGTCAATTTTCCCACTCCAAACTAGTTAGCGACTAATCGGTAGCAGTCTGGAGTAGCCAGCTTCCACAATACAATTGCCACGCGCTTCTCCAATGGCAGGGCAGCTTTCATTCTTGTGTCCTTGCACCGTAGGGCTGGGGTGAGCTCGTCATACAGTCCCATGAATGTGGCTTTCCTCATCCGAAAGTTCTGCAGCCACTGCTCATCATCCCAGAGGTGGATGACGATGTGATCCCACCACTCAGTGCTTGTTTCCTGAGCCCAAAAGCAGCGTTTCACAGTGGTCAGCACCTCCGTGAATGCCACAAGCAATCTCGTGTCATAAGTACTATGAGTGACAAGATCAATGTCAAACTCCTTTTCCCTTTGTAGTTTAAGGAATAACTTCGCTGACACTCGTGATGTGTTAGTGAGAGCGAGCAGCATATTGGTCTACAGTGTGGGATCCATTCCTGCAGACCAAAGAGGCAGAATGTGCAGTACACAAACTGTTGAAAGATGGTGCCAAATGTGGACGGAAGCACAGGGACTGCTGGGATGCAAAGCAATGCATCACGGGGCATTGGGACAGGACCCAGGATGCTCCGCGACCCCCTCCACCTTCCCATAACTCTTAGCGGCAGAAGAGGAAGAGATGCCCTGTGGGATAGCTGCTCAAAGTGCACCACTATGAATACCGATGCAAGTGCCACAAGTGTGAACACGCTATTGTGCAGGCAGATGACAGTGTGAACACACAATAGTGATTTCCCTTCAGCGCTCTCTGAGCAGCGATGTAAGTGCCGGTAATGTAACTCTGCCAGTCTGGACATACCCTTAGATAATGCCATGCATACGTACACAGAAACAACATATCTGACACGAGAGAAAAAGGTAGAACAAACTTCAATGACTGGAAGCTGAAGTGAGAGAAATTCAGACTAGAAATAAGGCACAAATTTCTAAGTGAGGGTAGTTCAGGGCCGGTGCAACCATTTAGGCAACCTAGGCAGTCGCCTAGGGCACTGGGATTTGGGGGGTGCCATTTTCTTCGGCAGCGACCACAGCGGCTGGATCTTCGGCCACCCTGGTTGCCGCCGGCATTTAGTTAAGCAGCCACGGTGTGCTCAGGGAGGAGGTGGGGCAGGGGTGAGCTGCTTCACTTCTCCCGCCTCCCAGGCTTGCGGCGACAATCAGCATAGGCGCCACAAGCCTGGGAGGCGGGAGAAATGAAGCAGTGACGGCGTGCTCGGGGTGCTCGTGCGCAGAGCAGGGGTGAGCTGGGGCGGGGGGGGTGCCTCAAGGCAGAGGGTGGGGAGCTGTCACGGGGGAGGGCGCCTCAGGGTGGAGGGGGGGAGCTGCCATGGGGGGGGCACCTCAGGGCAGGGGCGCGGGGGGGGCCGCAAGGTGGAAGTTTCACCTAGGGCGCGATACATCCTTGCACCGGCCCTGGGGTAGTTAACCACTGGACCAGCTCACCAAAGAATGTGGTAGATGCTTCATCACTTGGAAGTCTTTAAATCAAGACTGGATGTCTTTTTATAATATATGCTTCTAGTTCAACCATGAGTTATTGGACTCTATACAAGAATTACTGGGTGATGCTCTATGCCTTGTGTTAGGAAGTGAGATTAGATTATCATAATGGATTTCTGGCCTAAAAAATCTATGAACACAGTGGCGGATTAGCCACTGGACCTATGGAGCCCATGCCCGGGGGGGTCTGGTCAATTGAGGGGCCCTGAAAAAAGTCCGCCACCATATGGCGGAAGCCCAGAGCTCCGGGAAGAGTGCCTTGTGGGGCAGGGGAAACTCCAACGCCCCAACCCATAGCAGTGCCGGGTGAAGCGGGGAAAGCCCCCACATTCTAACCCCGCTCCCCAGCAGAAGCGCCATGTGGGTGGGGGAGGTCCCCCAACCCCACCCCTGCTTCCTGGCAAAAGCACCAGGCGAAGCCCCAACACCTGGACCCAACTGCAGCCTGGGATTGGAGGCGCTCTCACTCTCTGCCGTGGCCTCAGGGTTGGGGGAGCTCTCACTCCTTGCTGCGGCCCCAGGGTCATGACAGGGGGGACAGAGCTTCCCTGGTCTTGGGGGGGGGGAGAAAGGAGTAAATGGGTGCGGGAGCAGAATGGGGTGGGACTGTGGGTGGAACAAAGGTGGGGCCACGGGGGGAAGGGGCGGAACGGAGTGGGGCCATGGGCGGGGCTGCAGATGGAAGGGGTGAGGAGCAGCCCCACCACATGCTCTGGCTGAGGGCCCTACCAAACCTTAATCCGCCTCTATATAAACTTATACTCATTTTAAATTTCATACAGGGCAGAATAGTAGGGATGAATATGTTTATCTAAGTGCTCTAAAGGGTATGGTGGTCTGGGCATTCAGCAAGTTGTGTATCCATCAGCTGTCTGGAAAGAGATACAATTCCTGCTCTTCTGCCAAATCAAATGCTAAGCCAAAAATGGGTTGTACTTAGAAAAAGAAAGACAGAAAGTTGCTGGAAGTCTATCTTGACAGAGGGGTTAAGCAGCTCTTTCTACTGTTTAGAGAGTATTTTTCTTTCTGCTTTGATGTTTAAACTGGATAATTCCCTACAGAGATTAATTCTCCTCCTCTCTTTTGATCCACTCAGTCTAGTGATGACTGAATCCTAATGAAATGAATAAAACAACACTTGCAGGAGGCACAAAATACCAAGGAAATCAAAACTAAAACTGTGGCAAGCTTGACCCTTAAACTAATGATAAGCAGAAAATCCTTGAAGGCAAATGCTGGAGATTAGTTCTAATCTGTCTCTGTCCATCATTCCAAGCATTTATATCAGACTCATCACCTTGGCTTTGTTTTACTCCACACATGGTCTCACATGCCATAGGAGATGCTCTGTACCTTTTGCAGTTGTTTACACCAGTGCAATGTGGGTGTAAAATGCTGGAGTTTTATACTCACTTTGCACTAGTGTAAAGACTATATAAAGCACAGCAGTGAATCAGGTGCATCCAAGAGGCACAACTGGGGGAAGAAAGAAGTGCAAAGATTTGTCTCTCCTTCCCTGTCAGAATAAAGAAGCGGCAAACTCAGACTCATAATGTAAAATGTGGTTGTAAGTTCTGGGAGACTGATGTTTTGCCCATTCTCTTAGAGTGACACTTGTCAGCCTCTGCACTGCCTGTTCACTTACCTGGTTCTCTAGTTTCAGCTGTCGCAATTTCACACTTTCATCTTCAAAAATACTGTGAAAAGGAAAGAGAAAAAAACCCTATTATTGCTAGTAAAAATTATTTACATAGCACTGTAAGTGTATGTGGTGCTCTACAGAGTAAGATACGGTTCCAGAACAAACACGTTTATAAACTAACTGCCAGCCCATAATATACTTTTTACCATTCTGTGAGACCCAACAGCCCTTTGATATATTTAAAAACTCATTTTTATAGTGCACTTTAAACAAGACTGAGCTATGTATGAACCACGTTCCCGAAGCAACTTTCAATATTGAACAATTGTAATTGGCTGAGTCATGAGCCAATTTGTTGCTCCAATGCTTACCAGTTCAAAGCAATTCACTGTGGTCCTGGTTCTCCCACAGATATCTACATCTCAGAGTTCTGCACTCCCTGGCTCCTCAATCCAGCTCTTTCCTCTTTGTGGATTGCCCAGGATCACTAGTCATGATATGTAAAAGACTGATTTACCCAGTTTTGACATGAAGTTGACCTGATGTATAAAAATTGATGATTTCAGTACTGAAATGTTCTATAGTTAGGTGATGCTGTGGTTGGCATTAGGAATTTGCTACCCACTGATATTTTAATAGGTAATAACATTGTAGCCAAGTCTAAGCATGTTAATACATTTCTACCCCGATATAACGCGGTCCCCAGGAGCCAAAAAAAGCCATGTTATAGGTGAGGCCGTGTTATACCAGGGTAGAGATGTATTAATATGCTTAGACTTGGCTACAACGTTATTGTAGGAAGGCTGTGGAAGGGGAGGGAAATCCTAGCCTTTTTCTGCTGAGAATAGCAGCTTGCCTACGGAGAAGGAATTTGAAAGTTCTTCTACTGTGTCAGAATCTGCTCTGGGCTTAAGTGAAACACACAAAGAATTTCTGGTAGTGATCAACGGTTCGGTGTCTAGTTGGCAGCTGGTATCAAGCGGAGTGCCCCAAGGGTCGGTCCTGGGGCCGGTTTTGTTCAACATCTTCATTAATGATCTGGATGATGAGACAGATTACACCCTCAGCAGGTTTGCGGATGACACTAAACTGGGGGGAGAGGTAGATATGCTGGAGGGTAGGGATAGGGTCCAGAGTGATGTAAACAAATTGGACGATGGGCTAAAAGAAATCTGATGAGGTTCAACAAGGACAAGTGCAGAGTCCTGCACTTAGGACGGAAGAATCCAATGCACTGCTACAGGCTGGGGACCGACTGGCTAAGCAACAGTTCTGCAGAAAAGGATCTTGGGATTACAGTGGATGAGAAACTGGATATGAGTCAACAGTGTGCCCTTGCTGCCAAGAAGGCTAATGGCATATTGGGCTGCATTAGAAGGAGCACTGCCAGCAAATTGAGGGAAGTGATTATTCCCCTCTATTTGACACTGGTGAGGCCACAACTGGAGTACTGTGTCCAGTTTTGGGCCCCCCACTACAGGAAGGATGTGGACAAATTGGAAAGAGTCCAGAGGAGGGTAATGAAAATGATTAGAGGGCTGGGGCACATGACTTACGAGGAGAGGCTGAGGGAACTGGGCTTATTTAGTCTGCAGAAGAGAAGAGTGAGGGGGGATTTGAGAGCAGCCTTCAACTACCTGAAGGGGGGTTCCAAAGAGGATGGAGCTAGGCTGCTGTCAGTGGTGGCAGATGACAGAACAAGAAGCAATAGTCTCAAGTTGCAGTGGGTGAGATCTAGGTTGGATATTAGGAAAAACTATTTCACTAGGAGGGTGGTGAAGCACTGGAATGGGTTACCTAGGTAGGTGGTGGAATCTCCATCCTTAGATGTTTTTAAGGCCCGGCTTGACAAAGCCCTGGCTGGGATGATTTAGTTGCGGTTGGTCCTGCTTTGAGCAGGGGGTTGGACTAGATGACTTCCTGAAGTCTCTTCCATCCTAATCTTTTATGATTATATATGCGCAGCAAACTGATCCTTCTTTGGAACAAGAAAGGGCGGCAGTTCAGAATGATATCCTGGCTGGGGAAGGAAAAGGTAGATTTTTTATGCAAGAAGGTTTGTTGTATCAAGAATCCTCTATAGAAAGAAATGGCATCCTAGTAAATTTGCAAGGAAATAGTTGTGCCCCAGAGATACAGGACAGAAGGACATTTAGGAGTGGAGAAAATCTGTGACAGGCTGAAGAACAATCTTTATTGGCTTCATATGTTTCAGACACTGAAAAATTATTGCAAAAGTTGATATTTGTGTCAGAAGCTTAAAGATTTAAAGGGCCTTACAAGGCACCACTGCAGTCTTTACCCATCATTAAAGAGGCATTTGCCAGATTGTCTGTAGATATTGTAGATACTGTAGATCTCTCACTAAACCTTACAGGAGTGGAAAGAAATACAATATTTGTGGTGGTGGATTCCACAACCAGGTATCCTGAATCCACAGCTTGTCTAATATTGAAGCTGAAACTGTGGCTACAGCTTTATTTACCTTTTTCAGCAGAGTAGTATTTCCCAGAGAAATACGGACAGATCATAGTGCAAACTTCACAGCCATTGTCTTAAAAAAATTATGGGAATTGTGTGGAGTGAAGAATATAAAGGCTGCTCCCTAACACTCAGAGACCAATGAGGCTGTGGAAAGATTTAATGGAACTTTGAAAGCTATGCTAAGAATGGATGTCTCCAGGTGTGACAACAACTGGGACATTTTGGTCTCATTTCTTCTATATGTGTACAGAAGTGTACCCCAAGAATCTACTGACTTTACTCCCTTTTACCTCCTATATGGGAGGCAGGTAAGGGGATACCTAGATTTAATTTGAGACTCTTGGGAGGGCAATATGGAGGAAACAGGACTACAGTGGGGAACTATGTATCTAATTTTAAGGAGAATTTGCAGGTTATGATGGATTTGGTGCAACAGAACCTTAAGAAAAGTCAGGAAACTCAGAAAGCTTGGTATGATCAGCATACTGAGGAAAGGTCATTTGATATTGGCGATCTGGTGTTAATATTAATTCCTGTAAGGAAAACCAAAATGCAGGACTATTTGGAAGGACCTTTTGAGGTGATTGAAAGTGTGAATGAAGTCACATATAATGTCAAAAAGCCCCCTGTCAGGGGAACAGTGCAAACAGTGCATATCAATAGGTTAAAAGCTTGCCATGAAAGCGAGATTGCTGTGACTATGATATGTTGTGCTGATGAGGAACCCCTTTAACGGATTTGGTCAAAAAGAGCAAAGAGGGAACTCCACTGGAAAGCACTGAGTTTGGGGAGTTTAACTCTAGCCCCCAGTCAGGAAAAGCTCTCCCTTTTAAAGCACCACAGACAAGTATTTTCTAACTGGCCAGGTTTAACTAACAAGAATCTACACTCCATTCAAAATGCAGGGCATACCGGGCCAAAGGGGAAATGCAGAGGAGGTTGAAAGCATGCTTGAAATGGAGTTAATCACTAAACTCAAAAAGTCCCTGGGAGTCTCCTATTGTGATGGTTCCTAGGAAAGGCAAACCATCAGATTTTGCATAGATTATAGGAAATTGAATGCTATTGCCCAGTCTGATCCTTACCCCATAGCCTAAATATAGGACTTACTGGACCTACTGTGGGGGAGGGGTGTGCAAAATTTGTAAGTACCCTAGATTTGACTCGTGGGTACTGGCAAATTCCCTTAAATGCTGATGTCCAGGAAAAATCTGCTTTTATAGTGGAATCTGGACTATATGAATTTAATGTTATGCCTTCTGGATTAATACATTCAGAAGCAAACTTTATAATGGCTTGTTAATGACGTGCTGCAGAGGTTACAAACTAAGTTGCCTCTAAGCTGTGTGGCCGGCCCATGCAGAGGCTCAGGGCTGTGGTGGGGAGAGGCAGCCCTCCCCGCCGGCCCCAGCACAGGCCTCCCCTGGACTTGCTGCAGCCGGGGCAGAGGAGTCCCTCCCTCAGCCCAGTCCAGTGCACTAGAGCTGCCGTGGCTGGGGAAAGGCGCTTATCCCTCGGCCCCGAGCTGCTACAGTGAGAAAGGGCTGTGGGGAGTCCTCTCTCCCCGTTGCAGCTTGGAGGCAGGCTGCAGCCTGGAGGCAAGCTGCACCCCAAACCCCTCATTCCTGGCCCCACCCCAGAGCTTGCACACCCCACACCCCAATCCTCTGCCCCTGCCCTGAGCTCCCTCCCACACCCTGAACCCCTCATCCCCACCCCTGAGCCCGCACCCCCAGCCAGAGCCCTCATCCGCCCATACCCCAACCCTCTTCCCCAGCCCTGAGCCCCTCCCACACCCTGAACCCTTCATCCCCACCCCAGAGCCCGCACCCCCAGCCAGAGCTCTCATCCCCCCACACCCCAACCCCCTGTCCCAGCCCTGAGCCCCCTCCCACACTCTGAATACCTTGACCCCACCCAGACCACATGAATGTTGTTATGTGCACCAATATGAAGGTATTGTGTCACACATCACCTCCACATTGGTGCACATAACAACATTTATTCCGCACATGGACATAAAAAATTAGAGGGAACACTGGTTACAAACATTTGCCAAAGTCTATATAGATGACTTGGCTATTTTTAGTAGCTCCTGGCAAGACCACTTCAATCATTTGGGAATTGTGTTACAAAGGCTACTGTCAAGGTCTCCAAATGCAAGATGGGAGCTGCAGAGGTTTCCTACCTAGAACACAAGGTAGGCAGTGGGTTTGTTCACCCCGACCCTTCAAAAATAGAGGCCATTAGGAGCTGGCCTTCCCCTAGAAAAAAGAAGCAGGTCCGATCCTTTATTGGTCTGGCCAACTATTACCCGTAGGTTTGTAAAAGGGTTTAGTTACATTGTGGCCCCCATATCAGACCTTACCAAAAAACAAGGAAGCCAGACTGGGTGGTATGGACAGAGGCCTGTCAGAAAGGCTTACAGTACATAAAAGAAGCTTTGTCTAAGGAGCCTGTTTTGGTCAGCCCTGATTTCAGCAAACCATTTGTGCTGTGCACTGATGCTTCTAACACTGAGTTGGGCGCAGTACTGATGCAAGATGGAGTGGGGGGTAAGAGGTACCCCACTGTCTACGTAAGCAGAAAACTGACACCCACTGAACAAAATGCTGCTGCCATTGAAAAAGAGTGCTATGCCATTGTCTGGGCTACTAAACCTTACCTGTGTAACAAAAACATTACTGCTTTAAGTGATTATGCCCCTTTAGCATGGCTGCACTGAGCTAAGAGAACCAATTCAAGATTACTTTGTTGGGAGTTTGGCCCTACAAGAATTTGACATGGATATAATTCATAAGGGAAAGGAAAATGTGGTTGCAGATCCTTATCAAGAATGGGGAGTCCCTGAGGAGGGTTCAGAATTGTCTGTGTCACCCCTTTATACGCCAGTTTTGCGTTGAGGGTGTGACGCTGATAAGCCAGCAGGTCAGAACTATTGGCCAATTCACTTGTGTGTGAACATCAAAGAAACATTAAGTGTACTAGTATGCACAGACTAATTCACTCGTGTTAAATGGTCAATGTCTTCACTTATCTATAACCTGTTGATGCGATCGCATTACATTATGTATATCCCTGTAATTACATAAACCTAGTTTAAAGTGTGTGTTAGTGTTAAAATGAGAAGATGTTTGATGTGTAAACTTCATGAAAATTAACAAAGGATTGTTGTTTGCTATTACAAACGTCTGCATTTATGTATAACCCTGTAACTAAAATTACTCTTCAAAGTAACTTTGGAAATGTAAATGAAGAAGGTTGCTAACTTCAAAGCATGGGTCATTGTGTTTGACAATGGAAATTCACAGACTCCAGTCTTCATTTAGTCAACAAAGGAAAAGCCCATGCAGTGAATAAAAATTCTTCCCAGATTGCATTCCATGGAAAGGAGCTGTAAGAATGGATCCAGGGAATGATCCTGTTACCTCTGAACTTTTTGGGCACTCATAGGGAAGCATTCTAGATGCAAGACAGACATCCCCAAAGTTATTTTGGATAACTCTGAAAAACCTATAGAAAATTAGCAGATTATTACTTCTCTACTATCATTTTGGATTTATAAACTTACACTCTTCTGTTAATATATTTTACCTGCTTTAACCTCTCAACAATTCTCCCTTTTCTTTTTTAAGCTAATAAACCTTTAGTTAGTTTACTAGAGAAATTCACTGCCAGTGCTGTCTTTGGTGTCAGACTGAGAATATCCATTGACCTGTGGTAAGTGACTGACCCTTTGGGGTTGGGAGTAACCTATTTTGATGTGATATTTGGTATAGCGACCAGTATCACAAAGTCCAGTTTGTCTGGGTGGAAAGATAGGCTGGAGAGTCTAACGGTACTGTCTGTGCCTACATGGTAAAACTAACATAGTGATCCAGGAGTTCACATTAGTTATTGGCTTGGTGAAATCTAATTATTGAATATACCACCACGTTGGGGTGTCTGCCCTGTTTTCTGACAGTCTGATCTGAGATTGGCACTCACCGTTGGGAGCCATTCCAGACAGTGTGACACCTATCTATTCATATTTTAATTAACTTAGTCTGAGGGTTATCTGTGTATAACTGCTTTTTATTATGTCACATTTCCTATTTCTGTAATTTGCCAATAAAATATTTGAGAAATCCTCACTTAGGTTGTGATGACTATATAGGAAAGAACCACAAAAAAGCTGGTCAGAGCCATTATAGGTACAGGGAGGGACAAATGACCTGAAGGATACTTGCTATGGTTATACTAATAGATTTAGGCTCCCTGTTGATACACACAATTTAAACAACTGATATTTTTCTAACACATTTGCTGAATACAGCAAGATATGCAATAGCTGCCATGTGGAAATCCAGTGGGTGATGAAGACTTGGCATGCTCACATACAGAACACACTGGTGATAGAAAAGGTTACCTTTGGCATGGACAAAACACACACAGGTTAGAAGCTGTAAATAATAATATTCACAAAACAACTAGGGGAATAAAGCAACAAAACTCAAATCATTTACCAAGTTCTTTGCATACTGGTTTTAAAGAAATAGATTACATTTTTGAACTCTTGAAAAGAAGTAGGTAAAAAAATAATCCATTCACCATGGAGAAGCATTAGATCAGTGGTTCTCAACCTTTCCAGGTTTTACCCCTTTCAGGAGTCTGATTTGTCTTGTACACCAAGTTTCACCTCATTTAAGAACTACTTACTTACAAAATCAGACTTAAAAATTAGGACTGTCCATTAATCACTGTTAACATATGCAATTAACTCAAAAAACGTAATCGCAAAATTAACTATTTTTGAATGGTTTTTCTACATTTTCTGTATATTGATTTAAATTACAACACAGAATACAAAGTGTACAGTGCTCACTTTATATTATTTTTATTACAAATATTTCCACTGTAGAAATGATAAACAAAAGAAATAGTATTTTTCAGTTCACCTCATACAAGGACCATAATGCAATCTCTTTATCGCGAAAATGCAACTTACAAATGTAGATTTTTTTTTGGTTACATAACTGAACTCAAACAAAACAATGTAAAACTTTAGAGCTTACAAGACCACTCAGTGCTACTACTTATTCAGCCAATCGCTAAGACAAACAAGTTTGTTTACATTTATGGGAGATAATGCTGCCTGCTTCTTGTTTACAATGTCTCCTGAAAGTGAGAACAGGCGTTCACATGGCACTTTTCTAGCTGGCATTGCAAGGTATTTATGTGCCAGATATGCTAAACATTCGTATGTCCCTTCATGCTTCAGCTACCATTCCAGAGGACATGCTTCCATGCTGATGACACTTGTTTAAAAAAAATGCGTTAATTACATTTTGACTGAACTCCTTGAGGGAGAATAGTATTCTCCTGCTCTGTTTTACCTGCATTCTGCCATATATTTCATGTTATAGCAGTACTCGGATGATGACCCAGCACATGTTGTTCATTTTAAGAACACTTTCACTGCAGATTTGACAAAACGCAAAGAGATTTCTAAAGATAGCTACAGCACTCAACCCAAGGTTTAAGAATCTGAAGTGCTTTCCAAAATCTGAGAGGGACGAGGTGTGGCGCATGCTTCCAGAAGTCTTAAAAGAGCAACACTCCGATGTGGAAACTACAGAATCTGAACCACCAAAAAAAGAAAATCAACTTTCTGCTGGTAGCATCTGACTCAGATGATGAAAGTGAACATGCGTTGGTCTGCACTGCTTTGGACTGTTATTGAGCAGAACCCGTCATCATCATGGACGCATGTCCTCTGGAACGATGGTTGAACATGAAGGGACATATAAATCTTTAGTGCATCTGGCACATATCTTGCAATGCCAGCTACAACAATGCCATGTGAATGTCTGTTCTCACTTTCAGGTGACATTGTAAACAAGAAGCAGGCAGCATTATCTCCTGCAAATGTAAACAAACTTGTTTGTCTGAGCGATTGGCTGAACAAGAAATAGGACTGAGTGGACTTGCAGGCACTAAAGTTTTACATTGTTTTATTTTTGAATGCAGGTTTTTTGTACATAATTCTATATTTGTTAGTTCAACTTTCATGATAAAAAGATTGCATTACAGTACTTGTATGAGGTGAATTGAAATACTATTTCTTTTGTTTTTTACAGCACAAATATTTGTAATAAAAATAAATATAAAGTGAGCACTGTACACTTTGTATTCTATTTTAATTGAAATCAATATCTTTGAAAATGTAGAAAACATCCAAATATATTTAAATAAATGGTATTTTATTATTAACAGTGTGATCATGTTATTGATCATGATGTTTTAATCGTGCGATCACAATTAATTTTTAATTGCTTGACAGCTCTAATAAAAATACAAAAGCATCACACCACACTATTATTGAAATATTGCTTACTTTCTTATTTTGTCTGTATGAAATTTTAGTGTGTACTGACTTCACTAATGCTTTTTATGTAGCCTATTGTAAAATTAGGCAACAATCTAGATGAGTTAATGTACCCCTTGGAAGACCTCTGCTTACCCCCAGGCATATGTGTATCCCTAGTTGAGAACCACTGTATTAGATTATTAGATAATGATCACTTTTCCATTTCTCTCTCTCTCTCTCTCTCTCACACACACACACACACACACACACCCCTTTTCTTTTTGGATATTGTCTTACGTAATTATTTTTATTTAAAAAAATAGCATTGTGTGGACACATACTAGCATTGTTTGCACTCTTCACTGCTTCTTTGTGATGGAAAAATGCAACCTCAAAAGATTTTTGTTTGTTTTTTATGTTAAACATATGAGATCCCAACTTTTATTTTTAGCTGGATGATTCTGCCAGTGGAGAATAGGGGATGACCTCTCTGAGCTACAATTATCCCAGTTCTCAATGGGATCAAAATCATTTTTAATTATGTCATGTGTCCACTTTGGAACAAAACCTATGTTAAGTGAAAACTTTATAGCTATGTTTGAAGACTGGAACAGCACCACTACTGCAGAATAGACTAGTCCTCACATTCAACACTCCTCATTACTTAATTAAGGGTTGGAAATGATAACAGTCAGGATCAAGCTATTGTGATGTCTCCATTCTGGTCTTCCAACGATGACTCAAGTCCTTCAGTAACAAGAAGTAAGTCAGGATCTGATTTTCCTTATGTAAAAGGCATGCAAAAAACAAGTGTGATGGAGGTGGGTGGGTGTTTCCACATCTCTTCCCCTCCCCCATGTCCCCCCCCCAGTATGGAAGGAAGAAACAAAACCAAAAACTTTAACAAGTCATCTTTTTGCATCATAAAGTACAGGAACAATTACAATTTTGTCTCCTTTTCAGGTCACCTTTAACAGATTAAAAGCACTTCTGTGAAAAGGACTTGCAGTGAAGGAGCCCAGCAATCCTTTCCCATCACAGAATAGAAGAATCTACATGAATTGTAGAAGAGGGTAGGAGGTATCAGAGCATCTATATGGTAAATATTAAAAAAAGTCTCACTTTTTTATTTACCTCATCCCTTGAATCCTTCCCACTCCTTGGTTGTCTGAAAAGTCCAACACAACAGCCAGGAAAACAGAGCTTTCTTGTTCCTTTCTTACACTAACTTTTTCTCTTAGTAGCTCAAATGGATAAGCTGTTGATACTGAAAAAGACTGTGTGGAGGCTCTCCCACATATAAGTGACGAATGCAAGCAGTGCACTAATAAAGCCCTGGCTCAACCAGTTTCAAAAGGGAATCCAACCAAATCCACAGAAACAACACATTCAAATGCTCCTCTGACATGTAAGTGTACAAGTACTGTATTGCACATAACACTCCTGTCTGCAGTAAGAGCAATTAAACATCTATTGGAAATGAGGAAAATAACAAATCTGCCCAGAATACAAGAGTATGGTCTAGAAAGCAATTCCTAGCTTAGCCCGTGGTACTTGTGACATGTCAGTATTCAGATTAGCTTCCCCTCCTCTTTCTCTCCCTAACCTTCTGCAACAGAGCACACGCTATATTCACTCCAAATCCCTCCACAGTACTATGGTCACTGGAATGTCCTATTCACACCACAAAGAAACTGCCCCCAATGACTCCTTTCTTCAGTTTCACCATATTCAAGGAACCCCCTCATCCTCCCCTAAGAGCTGAATGATGCCTCTGGATCTGGAGAAGGTGGGAAATAATCAAAGGTGTAAAATGGAAGTGGAGACCAGGAATAACCATGGATACCAAGTAGGGATGGAGTTAACAATTGGCTAAAAATGCAGAATGTGCATTTACTAAAAGGCATATTGAAGTGCTTTTTGACAAAACGCAAAGAAGGTACCAATGTGAGAGTCCTGCACTTAGGACAGAAGAATCCCATGCACTGCTACAGGCTGGGGACCGACTGGCTAAGTGGCAGTTCTGCAGAAAAGGACCTGGGGATTATAGTAGATGAGAAGCTGGATATGAATTAACTGTGTGCCCTTGTTGCCAAGAAGGCTAATGGCATATTGGGCTGCATTAGTAGGAGCATTGCCAGCAGATCAAGGGAAGTGATTATTCCCCTCTATTCGACACTGGTGAGGCCACATCTGGAGTACTGCATCCAGTTGCTGGGGCCCCAGTACAGAAAGGATGTGGACAAATTAGAGAGAGTCCAAAGGAGGGTAACAAAAATAATTAGGGGGCTGGGGCACATGACTTATGAGGAGAGGCTGAGGGAACTGGGCTTATTTAGTCTGCAGAAGAGAAGAGTGAGGGGGGTTCCAAAGAGGATGGAGCTAGGCTCTTCTCAGTGGTGGCAGATGACAGAACAAGGAGCAATGGTCTCAAGTTGCAGTGGGTGAGATCTAGGTTGGATATTAGGAAAAACTATTTCACTAGGAGGGCGGTGAAGCACTGGAATGGGTTACCTAGGGAGGTGGTGGAATCTCCATCCTTAGAGGTTTTTAAGGTCCATCTTGACAAAGCCCTGGCTGGGATGATTTAGTTGCGGTTGGTCCTGCTTTGAGCGGGGAGTTGGATTAGATAACCTCCTAAAGTCTCTTTCAACCCTAATCTTCTGTGAACCTATGATCATAAGATGATGTGATGCCACATCATATGCAGTTGATACTAGTGAAGACAGCAAGTAAATCTAGTGAGCTTCTCTCTCCTATCTTGAACTATTTTCACTATGGTACATAAAGACTATAAATCTTTTATAAATGAGTACTACATCAAATCAATGTAGAACATAATAAATACATTAAAAACTGGTTAACTGGTAGATCACAAAAACTAATTGTATCTGGGGAATCACCATTCAATGGAGATGTTCCCAGTGGAGTTCTGCAGGGATCTTTTTCTCACCCAATATTATTCAATATACAGTATTTATCAATGATCTGGAAGAAAATATGAAATAATTGCTGGTAAAATGAGATGACAAAAATTGGTGAAATGGTAAATAATGATCGGGACAGGTTAGTTATACAAACCTATCTAAATTGCTTAATAAGATGGACTCTTCTGAACAATATTTGTATTTGGCTGTATGAAAACACGTCATAAGGAACAAAGAATGCAGGTTACACTTAGAAGATAGGGGACTGTATCCTGGAATGCAGCAATACTGAAAAGGATTTAGGAGTCATCATGAATAACCAATTAAACAAGAACTCCCAATAGGATTCTGTAGCTAACAGTCTAATGCAATCCTGGATATATAAGCAGTAGAATATTAAGCAGGAATAGGGAGGTGGTATTACCACTAAATATGCAGTTAGTGAGATCATTACTGAAACGTTATGTCCAGTTCTGGTAGTCCACACTTCAAAAGGGATTGTGGAAAAACTGAATAAGGTTCAGAAAAGAACTACAAGAATGATTTAAAATCTAGAAAGCATGCCTCATAGCAAGATATTTAAGAAGCTCATTCTAGTTTATTCAAGAGAAAATTAAAGAGTTGGCTTAATCCTGTTCTACAAGTACCTATGTGGGCAAGAGATTTTGAATAGCTCTTTAATCTAACCGAACAAAGGCATAACAAGATCCAATAGCTGGAAGCAGAAGCTAGACAAATTCAGACTAGCAATGAGGTTAACATTTTTTAACTGTAAGGATTAATGGCCACTGGAATATCTTAATTAAGAAAGTGGTGGATTCTCTATCTCTTGAAGTCTTTAAATCAAAACTAAGTATTTTTATGCTGAAAGGTATTAATGGCTGCCATCAAGCAAGTCTTTGATCTATAAACAATTACATACCCCCTGATTAAAGCTGATGAGTTTGCTAAACTAAATAGAAGGAACAATTACATATTCCTTTGTGTATCTGAAACAGTATGAGGCTACCACCCAAGGGCAAGGCAGAGGACTCCATGACAAACTGTGTGGGCTGCTAGAGTTTTCCCTGGGACTGATTATAAACACAGGGACTAGGGGATTGATTTAATATAGCTATGTAAGGCGGAAAGCCAGCCGAAACTGAGAGAGGCCGTTGTGAGAGTGGCCCTAAGAGGAAGCAGAGGCACAGAGCTCCTTGAGGCACAAGACTTGCTGGAAAAGCAGGCTTGGAAATTATGCAAGGAAACTGCCTGCTGCTGTTTGTTTCTACTGCATTCAAACAGGACTTTGTGTTTATTCCTTGCAAATAAACAGGATTGCAATTAGGATTTCTCTTAACTGAAACAACACAGCCCCAAACAGTGGCTAACCACGTGTGCCAAAAGGGCAACACTATCGTTCTACAATGTCTGGTATAATTCAAACAGAAGTTATAGGTTTGCTGCAGAAATTACTGAGTGAGGGTATATGGCCTGTGTTATGCAGAAGATCAGACTAGCTAGATAATTATAATGCCCCCACCCCCAGCCTTAAAAATCTATGAATTTATTAAATGAGAGATCAAATAAAAATAATGGTTTCTCTTGGCATTTTTAGCTTATTTTGTGCACTTGAAAGCACATATGTATATTTTCACTATTCCCTCTGTATAATCAGAAAGGGGAATTCAGGTGAGGTGTCACTTAACTCATTTAAAAACCAACTAGATTTTGAGTTGAAAAGTGACTAGATTTCAAAATTGACTGTGTCCTGTTACATATTATAATTCAACAAACTGGATCAGTCTGTCACGTAAATTCTTGTCTGTCCTGGCACCGCTGACACATCCTTCAATTTTGATGGGAATGTGAATTGGGCTGTTGAGTGGTAAACTTCTATTTGTTTCCACTATGAGCGCTATTTGTTTTACAGAAGTCCTAGGGCACGTTAACATAGTTCCACTTTTCTCTGCACAGGAAGTTAAAGTTCCTAGGATCCCATGGCACATTCCTGTCATAAAGGCACTGTCACTTCAGGAATCTCACAGCAAGTTACCACAGCACTGCTCATCATTTTCCGGGGCATCAAATCAGAGGTCATATTAATGTGGCACCCGCAGTTACACCTCCTTGAGCAATAAACACAGCATTCAACCGGAATCAGTGAATAGGAGTAATAAGCTGGATGTGGGTTGTCTGTTAGAGTTTACTTTTAGTTGGCATAGAAGCACAGACAAAGGCAACTCCAATAAATAAAGACCTGAGTCGACTAACAGGAACAGGTCATCAGTCCTATTACCTCAACTCTCCATGATGTTACATATTTAATAACATGATCTTATTTGTGACTTACTCTATTCATCTACCAGCATAAGACAATTGCATCTGTAGCGATATTTGAACAAAGTTTTAACACAAATAAACAATATTTTTAATCTTAAAAGTGTTTTACAAATGTTTCTTCACAATACCCATGACAAATCTCAGCAAGGAGGAATCTCAAACTGTAAAGCCTATTAGTTTATAACATCACTGATGTAATTTTACTAAGTCGTTCTTGGGAAGACATGCAGTGCCTGCAGCAAGAGTGGGAAGTGTCAGATCTTCTCCCAGAACTAAAACATTGGCAGATGCAGGATATTCTCTACACTATCATATTTAGATGGATTGCCACAAAGCATTCTACATAATCAGTTCTGTACAGACCCAGATTATGGACCTGCACACCTATTTCTAAACATTGTAAACTGAGGTTGCACCAGGATTTCAGTTACAGATCTTTGCTTTCAAGCAGTTATACATCAAGGACAAATTTCAGCCTGGGGCTTGGATTTTACAGAGACCAGATCCTTTTCCCAATTAAATCAATGGGGGTTTTGCCATAAACTCTTCATAGAATAGAATATCACGGTTAGAAGGGACCTCAGGAGGTCATCTAGTCTAACCCCCTGCTCAAAGCAGGACCAATCCCCAGACAGATTTTTGCCCCAGATCCCTATATGGCGCCCTCTAAGACTGAACTCACAACTCTGGGTTTAGCAGGCCAATGCTCAAACCACTGAGTTATCCCTCCCGGGAGCAGGCCCAGAATCTAGTGCTGGTAGAAAACCCTTTTGCAAAAATTTTGCAAAATTTGTTTGGTTATTTGAGCCATCAGAATTGTTACAAAATTGTAATTACAATTACAAAAGATTTTTGGCTACAGTAAATCTTTTTTTTTTTTTTAAACAGAAATATTTCAGGCCATCATTTTGTAATGGAGACTTAGCTACTTAACATATTGGGGGGACAAACTCTGGCTGGATTTAATTTTAAAAACACAATTCCAAATGTACCACAATATTGAAAAACAGTTCTTGGCAATGTTTTAGTGTTTGGTTGTGTTCCAGGCATACCTCAGGTCACACCTAACAAAACTAGTTAAAATATTAAAGGTTTTTCCCCCATTAGAAAAACAAACATAGAAAATCTTAAAATCGGGGATCAGACTGGGGGAAAAGATGTGATATTCTACTTATGCTTCACGCAAAATCTCAACGTGGCTGTATGTTTCTGCTATGATGATCATTAATGAAACAGGTAACAACACTGACAGAATTGTCATGATTAGGCTTTTATAGCTGCTTCTCTTCCCATCTATCTGCAGATTCAGTAAGAATACTATACCATGAAGTCACATTTAGTTAGTTTCTCAGGAGCCATAAGGGCTAGAAAATAATCCAAAAAAAGAAGTTGTTTACCTTCTTCAGAAGCTAAGCCTTGCCTATGCAGAGTGCAATAGCTTACCAAAATCAGTTAAAAAATCTATTCAATTCAACTTGTGAACTTTTCTAAACATAGACAAAGCCCAAAATGGCCAACAGCAAGTCCTAGCTCCATCAAACCTCTGATTAAGGAAACAGAATACAATACTCTAATAGGATAATAGTAAACAAAATATGCAAAATGTGCATGTTAACAATGCCATATGTGCTTTCAGCCCAGAAAGGATTAGCCTTATCTGTGCATTTCTTTCTTTGCGTATTTTGTCCACTGTTACACCATAGGTGCTATGGTGAGGTGAGTTCTCTTATTTGTTTACTCGGCTGTTTTGTTGCTTAGCAGTGTTATTATGCTCTTAGGGCCTCATCCTAAACCCACTGAAGTCAATGGGAGCCTTTCCATTTACTTCGATGGACTTTGGCTCAAGCTGTTACAATGCTATTTGTAGAGTGTAATTTGCCCGGGGGTACTTTTCTGAGATGTTCTTTCAACAGAATGAAAAAAAAATTGTGGAGTCAAAACAATGGTATTGTCTCACATTTATAAAAACCTTAGCTATTAGAAACAGTAAATAAAACAATACAATTTTATAGTCAATAAAGTACAGTACACTAAGGATATGCCTACACCGCAATTAAAAACCTGTGGCTGATCCTTGCCAGCTGACTCTGGCTTGTGCTAAGGAACTTTTTAATTGCAGTGGAGACATTTGGGCTCCGGCTGGTGCCTAGGCTCTAGGACCCTGCAAGATGGAAGGGTCCCAGAGCTCAGACTGCAGCCAGAATCCCAAAATCTACACCACACTTAACAGCCCCATAGTCCGAGCCCCATGAGCCCAAATCAGCTTGCACAGGCCAGCCACGGGTGTCTAACTGCAGTGTAGACATACTCTAAGGCCAGGTCTACACTACAAACTTATATTGGCATAACTAATCCACACCCGAGCGTAGTTATAACGACTTAACCACCAGTGCAGATGGGGGAGAAGCTCTCCTGCCAACATAGCTACTGCCTCTCAGGGAAGTGGATTAAGTACACCCGTCAGCGTAGTAGCATCTTCACTAAAGTACTACAGCTGCTGCAGCACTGTACATGAAGACAAGCCGTAAGAGTCTGGCTATATTACAAAAGCAAGCCAGTCAACAGACCCTGACTCAGCTGTAAACCGCTTTAACCCTATTAGTAATCATGGCTAGGTCTTCTTTAATTATGTTGTTGGGACAAGGGGCAACCATTTTGTAACCAAACCTCCGGACTTCATTGTGTGTCATTTGATTGGCCCCAATTCAGTTCAAAACTAGCCTGTGTCTTCCAAATAAGCATCCATGCTGAAAATGAGTGATATCTGCAATTAGGTGTCAAACATACCTGTACCCAGCACCCATTAACACTGATGAAAATAGGTTGTGTTGGTATGGAAGAGGTCCACTGCTTTAACACTTGCTGTAGCAAAATACCTAAAATGCTGGCAACACAAATGGAACTCTTCAACTCCAGGTGTTACTGGTATTGGGGAGAGCTGTTTGACATCTACTGTCAAACAGCATATTTTAGCAGTACACACACACACACCTAGTAAAAACATATCCATCCCTTTGCAGGAGAAGTGTCAGAAGCCAAGAGGAATCTGCTCACTTCAGTAACTAGTCTAGGAGTTTACTGCTGAGTGCATTCTGTGCCAAAAATTAAAAATTCTGTGCACAATATTTTAAAATTCTGCAAGTTTTATTTGTCAATAAATAAATGTAGAGGCTCCAGTATGGCAGTGGGGCGCGCAGGCCACTGGCTGCAGGAAGGTGGGAGATCATCACCCAGGACACAGACTCAGCGGTGAGGCTGCACCCAACCCTGACATAGCACAAGCCCTGGTCCTGCCCCAGAAACACCCTGGGGCCCTGCCCCTCTGTGTCAGGCGCACCAGGTGTGGGGAAGGTAGGCTCAACCAGGCAGGATCTAAGTGTGGAGGGGCTCAGTTTGGGGGGATCCAGGTGTAGGGGGAGAGGATTCTGTGTGCAACAATCTGGGTGCAGGCAGCTCAGTGTGGGGTCTAGGTGTGGGAGGATCTGGATGCACAGAGGCTCGTTGGGGACATTCCAAGTGCACGGGCAATGGGACCAGGGCCGGCTCTAGACCCCAGCGCGCCAAGCGTGCGCTTGGGGCGGCATGCCGCCGGGAGGGCGGCAAGCGGCTCCGGTGGACCTCCCGCAGGCGTGCCTGCGGAGGGTCCGGTCGTCCGGTGGCTCCGGTGGACCTGCCACAGGCATGCATGCGGAGGGTCCGCAGGCACGTCTGCAGGAGGTCCACCGGAGCCGCGGGACTGGCGACTGCCAGAGCGCCCCCCGCGGCGTGCCGCCCTCCTTGGGGCGGCGCAATTGCTAGAGCCGCCCCTGAATGGGACTCTGCAAGGGCTTCCAGGTGAAGGTGGTTGAGGCTCAGTGAAGGGGTCTGGGTGTATGGGTCTCAGCAGGGGTGTATGGGTGCTGAGTGGGGCTTGCTGGGGTGGGGGCCTGGGTGCAGCTATTTGGGAGTCAGTGGTGTGGGGGTCTGGATGTGGCATCAGGGTGGGGGTTTCAGTGTAGGGAGCTCAGTGGGGGGTGGTCTGGGTGCAAGGGTGGGGGTCCAGAGGCTGGGGGTCTGGGTGCAGAGGGGCTCCAGATGCAGGGGTTGAGGTTCAGTAGGGTAGGGTTTGGGTATGGACAGTGGCGGCTCCAGGCACCAGCACTACAAGCGCGTGCCTGGGGTGGCAAGCCGCAGGGGGTGCCCTGCCGGTCCCTGCAAGGGCAGCAACCAGGCAGTCTTCGGCAGCAATTCGGCGGTGGCTATGCTGAAGCTGCGGGACCAGCGGACCTCCCGCAGGCAAGCCGCCGAAGGCAGCCTGCCTGCCGTGCTTGGGGCAGCAAAAAAGCTAGAGCCGCCCCTGGGTATGGAGGGCTAGGGGGGTTCTGGGTGTATGGGGGTGAGGCTTGGAGGTGGTGTCTGGGTATAGGTGGTCTGGATGCACGGGGGTTGGGTGGAGCAGCTCCCAGTACAATGATTCCTCTCCCCACAGCTGAGGAGCAATGGGGGCAGGAAGCAGGGAAGGATGCTGAGCTTCCTGCAATGGGGGCGGGGGTGTGTGTGTCTCGGGGTGAGTCTGACACAGCCCCAGCCATTCCTTGCAGGGGAAGAGAAGTCCTATCCTCTCCTGCCTCCAGCCCAGACGGGACTAGCAGCTGATCCAGGCTCAGGGTAGGAGCTACTGGCTTGGGTGTCCCCAGCCCCGTGGTGATTTACCTCTCCACCAGCTGCTCTGGGTGCCTGAAATGATGTATCTGTGCTGCTAGGGAGTGCTGCGTGACTGCTCTTGCAGCTTCCCTTTGCTTCCCTGTCAGAAAGACATTTTTCTGCAGGAAAACAAAGAAATCTGCAGGGGCGACATGAATTCTGCGCACGTGCAGTGGCGCAGAATTCCCCCGGGAGTTGCAAGGATCCAAAAAGATGTCAGTGGAGGGAGCAGAGAGATTAACATACAGTAGGGACTGCCTAAGCAAAACTAAATTGGAAGGGTATTTGTGGGGACAAAGGGATAGATTAAGGCAAAATGAATGGTATCCAAGTCCCGCAGTTAGAGCAGCCTGGTTGTACCAGTGAGTCAGTAAGACAGAGCAGCAGGACATCGTCAACTGATTCCTAGAAGTTGCTTGCTTGGATGCCTCATTTGGAAGGAAGATGAAAGATGAACATAAGAGTGAGAAAAATACAATGAGGAAGTGATTAGGCAAAAAGAAAAAAAATCTATTATGGGGCCCTTAAGTTTTAGTGATTCTATAAACTTAACCCAACCCTGTGAAAATGGCAGCAGTGCAGAGCAATGAGTATCCAAACAGTGCAATGGCACAAGCCATCTACTGTTTAGCACATATTATTAGGTAGCACCTACTGGCCACAATTATGGAGCTGGCCCCCATTGTGCTAGGTACTGTACATTCCAAAAAGATGGTCCTTGCCCTGAAGAGCTTACAATCCACATACTTGGATGATTTGGTGTTTTTGCATTTCCCCCGTTTCTATATATTATTTTTGATCACAGTGTAGTTCTTGTGTGAACAATGTCTTTCACTTAGGTGATGCTGTAAAACTAGAACCCAAGGCTTCAACAATCCAATCAGGGGATTTGCGAGTGTGGTAAAACAGGGACAATGAAAACTTAGGTCAACAGGAATTCCATGCTACAGGCATGTCTACACTACAAGAACTATAGCACTGCAGCTATGCCGCTATAGTATAAACACTTACTACAGTGATGAAATGGTTTTTTTCTGTCACTAATAAATCCTCCTCCTCCCCCTGCCCCCCACATTTGGGGGGGGGGCACGGCAGGGCCTGGGTCAGCCCCCCTGGGGGCTGGGGAGTGATCCCCACACAGCCCTGCTCTGCCCCACTCCTGTTCACACTGGCACTTGCTGTGGCAAAACTTGTCTCTTTTGGGGTGGGGAGGGGGGCACGTTAACACCTCTGAAAGACAAAAGTTTTGTCTTTCAATTACCAGGGTAGACAATTAGCCTCATTAAAACAACACTGAAGAATGCAGGGTCTGTCTCACTTTACAACAGTCCCTAAATCATATAGCAAGAGGTTAAAACAGACTTACCCCTACCCTACATAAGAATGCATTGCTATTCCTGACAGGAAACAGCCTGTCTAGGTTTTGGAGGCTAATAGGTAAATGGAGAGTATGTTCAGAGCACAGGTCTGAGAAAAGGTGCAAGTCAGAGAGTGTGTGCTGAAATTCGTGTATGTAACACATGACGAGTGCCAACAAAAGCATAAAAGGATTTAAACAGTCATGAATTCAGAGCTGTTTAGATGATGTGTCAATTAGTAAACCAAGTGCCCTTGACATTGACTCACTAGATACCAAAGATAATGGAGCCAGTGAAAACAAAACAGCAGCTTTTGAAAAGCCACTACTGGAGCTCATGTCTGAAATACAGTTGAGAAGAGAGTGGAAAGAAGAATATGCAATATTCTCTAAAAAGCTGCTGGACTGGTGCTTGGAGGGAGACTTCATTCTTCTGTTATGTGACCTAAGAGAACCCTTTCCTTCTAATAAGTTATAGTAAGTTCTTCAATGAAGCAGAGATACAGAGAAAGGAGCACTGTCCCCCTAAAAGGAATAATACAGAGGCCAAAACGGGGACAGGACAGCTATCAAATAGCAAAGCTGTCTGGAGTGCAAGGGCAGATTTTCTTATTCTCACGTTCTAGCTGGCTTCATATTTGAAGAAGGGGCAGATATTCCAGGTACCAAACTCTGTCCATAATGCTGACATACAGACATTCCAAGCAAGCATGTTTTTAAAAAAAATCCATATTTGGGCACAAAGACCAAAGGAATTTCCTGCCAGAACATTCATTGGAGAAAGCACTGGTGGTTCAGTAGTAGAATTCTTCCCTCCCATGTGAGAGACTTGGATTTGATTCCCAGCCCATGCACATTCATAGTCTAAATGCAGATGCTGGAAAATTTCAAAAACTTGAGAGAAATCCCAACTGCCGAGTATCCTGGAATTTATAGGAAAAGCCTTAAGTCACAACATAACTCAAGGTACAGCATCCTTTAGCCCTCCGCCATCACTGCTGCTGCTAGGGGATTGAGAAGGAAAGATCTATGCTCTGCTTCCAACAGCAAGCTAATTTAGGTTTATCTTATTATCTCTAGACCTCCTCAGGCTTCACCCAGATAAAGGAATCAGCAGCAGGAGAGCACCAGCTACACTCCCAACTATTCAAGTCCTTTCACCAAGATAGTCCTCAAATTTCCATTAAAAATTCCTTTTTGTTTGTTCGATTTGTTTTTAGGGGCTGCTCTGCCTCAAGCAAAACAAATATATTTAAAAGAAGGACAGGGAGAAAAGGCGAACAGCAAGTTCTCAGGAACTTGGGATCCTGACCAGTATGACCTCCCCTTCGTGAATTATTAAACCTAGTCTTTGTCACTTTTGTTGTCATTGTACCCCAGTACAGCATGGAACCAGTGAAAAGTAAAGCAAATACCATGCTCTCCTAGCAACAAAGTCAGCAGTTAAACTGTCTGCACTATACAGTACCTAGCCCAGATTAACAACATGACTCATAGTCCCACTCTTATGGCTGTTTTGAAATCTATTCATTTTAAAAGTTATTGTGGTTTATTTAGTGCAGAAGCTACAAGCTCAAGCAAGGATGTTTTCCACACCATGCTTGAAGCAAGTATTACATTCTCTCCCAGAACCTAAATTTAAGCAGCCTTCCCTTCAGAATGCCAGTTCCCTTACTCATCCACTCCCTCAAAACCTAAAAACTGCATGCACACCTCACCCTCCAAACTGCCCTTACTTTATGCTCCTTCACATTAAACACAACTGTGGGTGTCCTCATTCGTGAGGAGCACACAGGGTCCTCACCAAAGAGGATATCCAGAGTTGACAGGTCAGAAGTTTTACACCCACATACAAAATTTAATTTCTTAAATGAAAGAATGAAAGAGTTATCAAGAGGGGATCAACAGAATTAAAATTCTAACTCAGGCTAGGTGGCTCAACAAGTAGTAAGTAAAACTGCTGAATTTGTTGGGATCTCCGGGGCATGAGACTTGGATCCCTGTCCATTTCGTTTTACCTGAACAAGAACACTGCAGGCAAGGAGTGTGGAAGTTTAACATGTGTTGCATGCATGGGCGTCTACAAATCTAACACTTTGAGTTGTTAATGTATGGCCCAACGCAGGAACTGAGGTTTTAAGGGGTGGAACTGTCCTCTTTCAGGAAAGGCGAATAATTTTCTCAATATTCAAAGACTACAACTTTAATCACATCAACCGACCTACTTACAAATACCTTAACCCAGTTACAACACGGTTAAAGTTTGTAGTGTGGACAGGACCTAATCACATCCCAATGAAGATGCAAGAGCCTTGAGCAACCCAAAGCTTTGGCCTGGTTGCAGGAACATAGTTTGCAAACAAATCTTAACTGTTGTAACCATGTCCCTTGTCTCGGTTGCAATTATAGTGAAAATGAAAGCTTAGATTATTTTTTTCAAATGAGTTAGGCGACAGAGAAAGTCCTGACATGTCTAAATTAAAGTGCACTGTCAATATTCTAAATTTAGAAAAGAATTACGGGGAACTCAAGGGACTATTTAGGTACAGTTCTGACTCTGAAAAAAGGGACTGCAAAAAGGGCTTTTTTTATTCAATGGATCTAGAATGCATTCCAGGTCATAGCTACTTATTTCAGTGACATTCACTACCTTTTAATTCTGTGGCCACTGTGCAATGTTCACACCCCTATGGAGGTGAGCTGAATTCCTTCTTGGCTTACACACTAGCAACAAGATTGTTAACTAGATTCCACTTGCAGAATATTTTCCCTGAGGTGAGATATGCTTAGGTAAGCACCTCAACTGCACTTTTTCTACACCCACGAAAGCTCATGCTCCAATACGTTTGTTAGTCTATAAGGTGCCACAGAACTCTTTGCCGTTACTACACTTATACTGCACCTCAGTTGGGACAGGGTTGTTGTTGATAAAGTTCAATCCGAGGGAGAGGGGGGACAAGTGACATACACTCAGCTTGACTCAGATCTCAGGGTGAGTTTACACGGCTGGGAATTACAATAAAAACAATTTATAAACTGAGAAAAAGTAATCTGGAACTACTCATGGACAAATATGTAAATCTATAAAGATATTTAATAGTCACTTTTTGAAGCAAAACCACACTTTAAGGAGATCTAGAACTCTAATTTTTAGCCACTGGTTCTAATTCAATCAAAATTAGGAGTTATAAATAACATATTTTTTATTCTTTTAATTACTTATTTTATTTACAGTAGTAGTCATAAGTCCTATTAAGGATTGGGGCCCTCAGTGTGTTAGGCCCTGTACACACACAGAGGAGGAACTGTTAGCTGGATAGTCAAATGTGAAATTAGTGGGCTCAATCTAGTTGCTAATGGAGAAGTGTCTACATTACAGTAAACACCATCTTATTTGGCATCCTTGCTTGTAGTCTCAACAGTGATGCCAAAGACTTGCAGAGGCATGGAGACTTTGATTTCATAGATATGGTATCTCCAGGTCAGAACTCCAGCACATTTAGCAGAAAGTAATATGTGGGAAGCTTGACATGATGATGTTCATGCTGTGCCTTTTTGTGCAAATACACCTCTACCCCAATATAACGCGACCCGATATAACACGAATTCAGATATAACGCGGTAAAGCAGTGCTCTAGGGGGGGCGGGGCTGCGCACGCCGGTGGATCAAAGCAAATCCAATATAACACGGTTTCACCTATACCGCGGTAAGATTTTTTGGCTCCTGAGGACAGCGTTATATTGAGGTAGAGGTGTAAGTAAAATGAATCTCCAAGTTTCTCAAAAGAGCACCTTCATGTATCCCTAAATTGGAATGCTTTTCTTTTATTAATTGACAAAAATTCTCATTAAAAAAATCTCAGCATGCACTTTAATCAGGCAAGAACATTCTGTCTGATGGAGAAAACACTTAGGTAAACCCATCAAGAGATCTATGGAATGACAGTCAAAGGTATCATACTATAGCCATAAGACACAGCAAGAGACCATACCACCTCTGACTGTGATCTCATCAACTCACAGTAAACGGTTAATTTTGGTGAGGACCACCTCACAAAGAAAATAGTTATGGTGATCTAGAAGCTGCTCTTCCCTCTTAGCTGATACTGAAGCACTGCAACAATATGGTGCAAAGGGGCACTGGACTGCTGCCTTTTGGATAACTACTACAGCAATGGAAGGGGTTCTTTCATCAACCTAGAGATGTCTACACCAGAGTTTAGGTTGGCTTAAATTAGAGGTCCCCAAACTGTGGGTCGCATGCTCCTAGGGAGGTGCGGAGGAATGTTTGGGGGGGCACGGCTGGGGCCAGAGTGAGCCCCCATGGGGGGCAGAGAGGGAGCATCACCCCGCTCTGCTCCTGGCCCCAGCTGCCGGCCCCAGCCTCTGCCCCCTTACCCCTATCCGCGTCCTGTCTCCCCTCCCCCGAGCTGCAGCCCCACTCCAGACCTCAGCTCGGGGGGCGCAGGGTGGGGAAGAGAGAGACAGACAGGGGAAGGGAGACTGTGACCATAAAAAGTTTGGGGACCACTGGCTTAAATACATCACATAGGGCATGAAATTCTTTACAGATTGGAGCGATATAGTTAAGCCGACCTAACTATGTAGTGTGGACCAGTCTTTAGCCAACTTTACTTACCTATAACTGCCTCCCTAAAGTATTTCAGAAGTGCCGAAACACTGCACTCCTACGCACACACACATCTAGAGGATACACATACAGCTCCACAATATAAGGCTTTGCTTACGCTACAGCCTGGTCTACACATAATTTTTGTACTAGTATAACTGTCTGTTAGGGGTATGGGTTTTTTTTAACCAATATAGTTACACTGGTACCGGTGTGTATGTAGTTATACTGGTATATATGTTTACCACAGCAATCATAGAAATTTAGAGCTGGAAGAAACCGCAAGAGGTTATCTAGTCCATCTCCCCACACTGAGACAGGATTAAGTATACCTAGACCAGGGGTAGTCAGTAGGTGGCATGTGGGCCAAATCCGGACCACCAGACACTTTTAAATGGACCATGAATCTTTTTATTTACTTAATATAATTGTTACTGTAGTCTTAAAAATGTTTCTCTGGAGACTGGACCTTGATTTTACCTTGACCAAGAAATCTGGACCTTGCCAAAAAATAATTGACTACCCTCTGACCTACACTATTCCTGACAAGGGTTTGTCTAATCTTTTCTTAAAAACCTCCAAGGATAGGGATACCACAATCTCCCCAGGTAACTTGCTCCAGTGCTTAACTAACCTTATAGTTAGAACGTTTTTCCTAACAAACCTACTTAAATCTCCTTTGCTGCAAACTAAGCCAATTATTTCTTGTCCTACCCTCAGAGGACATGGAGAACAATTGATAACCCTTGTGTTTTTAACAAACTCTTACTTATTTGAAGACTTTCTTACATTCCCCCACAGCCTTCTCTTTGCTAGACTAAATCTACTCAATTTTTTCAACTTTTCCTAGGAGGAAACTTATTTTTGTTGCCCTCTTCTGGACTCTCACCAGTTTGTTCACATGTTTATTAAAAGTGTGATACCTAAAGCTGAACACAGTACTCCAGCTAAGGCCTCACTAGTGCTGAGTGGAATACAATTACTTCTGTGTCTCATATACAACATTCCTGTTACCAGATCCAGGATTACATCTGCCTTTTTCGCAACAGCATCATATCCTGACTCACATTCAGTGTGATCCACTATAACCTTCTTTCCTGCAGCAGTGCTGCCTAGCCAATTATTCCCAATTTTGTATGCATTAGAGTTTTCATTTGCAAGTGTAGTACTCTGCATTTGTCTTTATTACATTTCATTGTATTGATTTCAGACCAATTCTCCAATTTACCAAGATCATTTTGAATTCTAATCCTGTTCTTCAAAGTGCTTGCAATCTTCTACCAGCTTGGTGTCATCCACAAATTTTATAAGCATACTTTCCACTCTATTATCCAAGTCATTAATGAAAATATTGACCAGTACTAGATCCAGGATAGACCCATGCAAGATCCCACTTTGTATGTCCTTAATTTAACAGCAAATCACTGATAAATACTCTTTAATTATGGTTTATTTAGTTTAGACCACATTTCCCTAGTTTGCTTAGAAAAATGTCATGTTGGTCTGTACTAAAAGCCTTACTAAAATCCAGATATATCACATCTACTGCTTCCCCCTAGTCACTAGGCCAGTTATCTCAAAGAAAGAAGTTTAATTGGTTTGGCATGGTTTGTTCTTGACAAATGCATGCTTGCTATTACATAGCACCTTTTTATCCCCTAGGTTTAAACAAATTAATTGTTTAATAATTTGGTCCACTATCTTTATGCTTATTCCCCATCCAATATGGCAATAAGCTATACTAGTATAAGTACATTTAATTAATACTCCTGGGGGAATTCTGTCTCATGATTCATGTCTGACCAGGATGGTGAGAGTGACTGTGAAATGCTCATGGAGATTCAAGAAGCTATCACAATAAAAAACTCAATAATAATAATGAGGGATTTCCAGTATCCCCATATTGACTGGGTACATGTCACCTCAGGCTGGGAGACAGAGACAAAGTTTCTTGACACCTTAAATGACTGCTTCTTGGAGCAGCTGGTCCTGGAACCCACCAGAGGAGAGGCAGTTCTTGATTTAGTCCTAAGTGGAGCACAGGATCTGGTCCAAGAGGTGAATATAGCTGGACCACTTGGTAATAGTGACAGTAATTAAATTTAATATCCCTGTAGCAGGAAAAACACCACAGCAGCCCAACACGGTAGCATTTAATTTCAGAAAAGGGAACTACACAAAAATGAGGAGGTTAGTTAAACAGAAAATTAAAAAGGTACAGTGCCAAAAGTGAAATCTCTGCAAGCTGTGTGGACACTCTTTAAAGACACCATAATAGAGGCTCAACTTAAATGTATACTCCAAATTAAAAAACATAGTAAGAGAACCCAAAAAGAGCCATTGTGGCTAAACAACAAAGGAAAAGAAGCAGTGAGAGGCAAAAAGGCATCCTTTAAAAAGTGGAAGTTAAATCCCAATGAGGAAAATAGAAAGGAGCATAAACACTGGCAAGTGAAGTGTAAAAATGCAATTTGGAAGGCCAAAAAAGAATTTGAGGAACAGTTAGCCAAAGACTCAAAAAGTAATAGCAATTTTTCTTTTTTAAGTACATCAGAACCAAGAAGCCTGCTAAACAACCAGTGGGGCCACTGGACAAGTGAGGTGCTAAAGGAGCACTCAAGGACGATAAGGCCATTGCGGAGAAACTAAACGAATTCTTTGCATCAGTTTTCACGGCTGAGGATATGAGGGAGATTCCCAAATCTGAGCCATCCTTTCTGGTGACAGATCTACGGAACTGTCCCAGATTGAGATATCATTAGAGGTGGTTTTGGAACAAATTGATAAATTAAACAGCCATAAGTCACCAGGACCAGATGGTATTCACCCAAGAGTTGTGAAGGAACTCAAATGTGAAATTGCAGAACTACTAACTGTAGTCTGTAACCTATCATTTAAATCAGCTTCTGTACCAGATGCCTAGAGGATAGCTAATGTGACTCCAATTTTTAAAAAGGGCACCAGAGGTGATCCCGGCAATTACAGGCCTCTAAGCCTGACTTCAGTACCGGGCAAACTGGTTGAAAAAGAACAATATTGTCAGACACATATATGAACATAATTTGTTGAGGAAGAGTCAACATGGTTTTACTAAAGGGAAATCATGCCTTACCAATTTACTAGAATTCTTTAAGGGGATCCAGTGGATGTAGTGTACTTAGATTTTCAGAAAGCCTTTGACAATGTCCCCCACCACAGGCTCTTACGCAAAGTAAGCTGCCACGAGATAAGAGGGAAGGTGCTCTCATGGACTGGTAACTGGTTAAAAGATAGGAAACAAAGGGTAGGTATAAATGGTCAGTTTTCGGAAGGGAGAGATGTAAATAGTGGTGTCCCCCAGGGGTCTGTTCTGGGACCAGTCCTATTCAACATATTCATAAATGATCTGGAAAAAGGGTGAGGTGGTAAAATTTGTAGATGATAACAGATTACTTAAGATAGTTAAGACACAGGCAGGCTGCGAAGAGCTACAAAAGGATCTCTCAAAACTAGGTGACTGGGAAACTAAATGGCAGATGAAATTTAATGTTGATAAATGCAAAGTAATGCACAGTGGAAAGCATAATCCCAACTATACATATAAAATGATGGGGTCTAAATTAGCTGTTACCACTCAAGAAAGAGATCTTGGAGTCATTGTGAATAGTTCTCTGAAAACATTCACTCAATGTGATGCAACATTCAAAAAAGGGAACAAAATGCTAGGAATAATTAAGAAAGTGATAGATAATAGGACAGAAAATATCATGTTTCCTCTATATAAATCCATGGTACACCCACATCTTGAATACTGTGTGCAGATGTGGTTGCCCCATCTCAAAAAAGATATATTGGAATTGGAAAAGGTTCAGAAAAGGGCAACAAAAATTATTAGGGATATGGAATGGCTTCCGTAGGAAGAAAGATTAATAAGACTGGGACTCCTTGCCAGAGGATGTTGTGAAGGCCAAGACCATAACAGGGTTCAAAAAAGAACTAGGTAAGTTCACAGAGAATAGGTCCATCAATGGCTATTAGCCAAGATGGGTAGGAATTGTGTCCCTAGTCTGTTTGCCAGAAGCTGGGAATGAGCGACAGGGGATGGATCACTTGATGATTGCCCGTTCTGTTCATTCCCTCTGGGGCACCTGGCACTGGCCACTGTTGGAGGACAAGATACTGGACTAGATGGACCTTTGGTCTGACCCAGTAGGGCCATTCTTATGTTCTCCCCACAGATTTCTTTACTTCCCTGCATCCAGACTCCTCCCCCCCACCTCCCCCCACTGAGCCCCAACCACCTTCACCTGGACCCCCCTGCAAAGTCCCATTGCGCCTGCACCTAGAACCTCCCTAACAAGCACATGCACCCAGACCCCGCACTGAGTCACTCGCACCCAGTTTGGTCCATGCAGAACCTTCTCACCCCACACCAAGCCCCTCTACACATGGATCATGCTGGGCTGAGGCTGCCTGCCCACAACTGGTGCACCTAGCATAGAGGGGAAAGACCCTGGGCTGTTTCTGGGGCAGGCCTGGCCCTTGTGCTATGTCAGGGTTGGGTGCAGCCTCACTGCCGAGTTCCTGGGGAGCAGGGGGGGAGGGGGGCTGCAGAGTGATCTCCCACCTCTGTACAGCCAGCAGCCTGTGCTCCTCCTCAGTCCTCACAGCGATGCAGGAGCCTCCACATTAAAAATTCTTCAAATTCTCCGCAATAAATAAAATATTGTGCATAGAATTTTTATTTTTTGGCATCGAATTCCCTCAGGAGTACTGCACCCCCTGCTAGGCAGGCTGTACTAATTTAATTATACTGATAACATTAAAATGGTACAACCCTTGTGTGGAAAGACCAGCCTTTTCTTAAAATTCCCCACCACGCAGCAACTACTGGAACACTAGTGTAGACTGGCTGCCTGACAGAGAGATTCATCCACATCATCTAGACCTGTTGTGACAAAATTCAGGAAAAGAAGGGGATATTGGGGGCAGGGACCTTGAAGCGCAGAGGATTTTTCAATACATCTGGTATATTTTAACCCTTCCCCTGTAAGTGCTCTCTTTGTATGTGAGGGGCTGAGCTGCACACACACTGATACTGAAAAATTGTGCGTCAGTCAGGAACATTATCAGCGTCAAGCCATCGGTCTATTGTTTTGATCTCCTAAGGCTACAATTAACACCCGAGATTAAATACTGTAATGAACTAAACCAAGCCAAGCCATTCCCGTGTGCAATGAGTTTATTTGGTGCCCCGCACCGCGCTCTGTACAGCCAGTGGCCCTGCCCGCCGGGAGAGGCCATTGCCCAGCCTGACTAGGTAGGTTTTCCACACAAGCAAGGGGGGAAGGGGAACATTTAATGGGGTTGCGATTGCAGCGTCTGGTAGTGTTGGGGGGAGGGAGGGGATGTCCAGGTGCTGCTGGCCGGGACCGTCAGCGGCATCCACGACACACGAGCCCGGGGCGCCTCACTCGGTACCAACGGGGAGCAGGAGCCCAGGCACCAGCCCCGCGAAACCCCGTCGGCCCCGGGGCGGCCCCCCGGTGACCCCCGAGCCGCTCCGCCCGCGCACCTCCCGCCCCGGGTCTCACCTGCCCCCGCGGGGCCCGGCCCGGTCCCCCGCGCTCTCCATCCTCACCCCCGCCGTTGCCATGGGATCCTGGCCGCTCGCGCTTAGCCCCGGCCGCCGCCGCTGCCCTTAGCAACCGCACCCGGCACTGAGGCGCCGCGCCATTGGCCGAAGGCGCAACACGCGGAGCGCTCATTGGCTGGTGCCTGGAAGGGGTGGGGCAGAACCCGCGCGTGCCTGTTGCAAGGTGGCTGTGGGCCCACCCCCTTGGCTCGTGCCGGGGGCGGCTGTGCCGCGGAGGCTCCGACGAGGCGGGGAGGGGCTAACAGGGCCGGACACGGAGACGCCAGCGTGGGCCGCTCGCGCACCCGGGCTGGAGCAGGGTGCGGAAAGCGCATCCCCGCCCTACAAAGAGAGCGGGGCCCAGGCGCGGGGGAGAGCGGGCCACGTGGGAGGGCCACGTCCCGGGGTCGGTATAGAACCTCTCAGCCCCGCCCCCGCCCATCACCATCCAGTGCAGACTGATTTTCCGCCAGGCTAGACAGCACTCGGGGGGGGGGTGGGGGGGAGAGAGAGGAGCATCTCTCTGCAGCACCAAGCAGTCTTAGCTTACACTATAAGTCCTGGTTCTTCTCTTTAGCCTGTCACTGATCTCCCAACTAGGCTTAGCAATGGCCATTGCTTTTGGAGCCAGCAAAGAGGGATTTCAGTTACTGTGCCCCTCAAGTCAAAGGCAGCGTGTCCTTTTACAAAGGGATCAGCACTGACTGGGATCAGCACTTACAGTCTTCACTAGGATGTCACTTGGGCTCAGCATCCCCTTCTCCCTCAGGTATCTCATCAGGTGAGACCGTTTTCTCCATGTTACCTTCACTCCGTACTCATGCTCTGGGGTATCCTTGACCAGTACAGATGTTGGTTCAAGGCTCTCAGTGGTATCAGCACAGAGATCAAAAACACTATGTGGATTCGGAGAGAGGGTGTTCATCTGTGGCAAAGTACCACTGCATCCATAGCTTCTCATAGAGGGCAGCTCTGGAGTCCGTAGATCTGGTGGACTGAAGACATCTGGCTCAGCATCCTGGTTAGGAAACCAAGAGGCCCCTTTTCTACAGCTCTTAGGCTTGCCCACTGAGGTACTGGGCTTTGCTGCAGCACCCCTCTTTGGCTGGATATGGCATGTCTTTGCACAGTTACCTGGGTTACCACAAGAGTCTGAGTACTCTGTTGCTGAAGCATAGGGGTGTGCCTGTGGAGCCTCAAACATTAAAGGAGGAAATTTGCAGACTGTTTGTTTCCGACACACTCCTCCCACATGGAGGAAACCACGACTATCATCCCGGCTCTGGAAGCTGTGGGCAACATGGCGCTGCCTCTGACATCTCTTGAAGCCTGTTGACACAGTGCTTTCAAACTGTGGAGACACCTGAGGGGCCAAAACAGATGATGATGAAAAAATGTTTTCCTTCAGAGAGGGTGACTCATCATACTCCCTACTTCCTTCACACAGGAACCACTATCTACCCTACTCCCCACCCCCTGCTACATGTCTTTCTTGGTTTGAGAGCTGCCATTTTATTGCTTCCTTGGCAGGAAGTCCAGTCTGTGGCAAAGGAAATCACATTCACTGTTCAAATGAGTGAGAAAAACTGGAAGCTCACATATGCCTTAAAATACAGTTCTACTCTGAAAAGTGACTATATATAAATGCACCTCCTTCCCTAGATATATTCAAAGTCTTGTTTGCTTATTTCAGTGATAAACTAAATCAACTGCTAGGTCAATCTCTTATCTAACAGTGAGCTGGATTCTGTTCCTGTGCATCAACAAAATTTCAATGAGTTCCACTGAGGCTGTACTGGTTTCTCTAAGGGCAGAATTTGATTTGCAGGACCTTTAAGACAGATGATGATGCATAAGTAGTAAAGAACTATCTAGATTCTTGGATCCCAGACTGAGGTTGCAAGACTGTCAGTGTCACACACACAAAAAAATCTTACTGATAGGATCACTTTATCTACTTATTATATTTGTGGCACTGCAGGACTTTCACTGCACTGTAGCAATGTCCACATGGGATGTTAGTGCACAGCAAGCTACTGAACTCTAAAGATATTATAAAAGGTAAACAACTTTGTAAGTTTCCAGTCTCTGTCATGCATTCAAATCCTGAACATTTCCTAAGTCAAACAGGAAACATGGCAGATCCCTGTTCCACTGTTTTTTAAATAATTATGATAGAGATGTATTTATTCTCAAAAATGATTCCCACAATCTTTCCTATCCACTCCCTTTCATTACTGGGTTCTGATAGAAACTTTCCATTTCCTAATATATCTCTTTCTCCTAGCACCGAGGGGAACCCAGAAACCTGGGTACTAGTTGTGATTGTTGTGGAGTTGCTGTGTATTCAAAGAATACTGATAGGTAACCTAGTTATTGAGAGACTTTACATTATATACCTATACTGTTTTAATTCAGTGGGGACTGCACAGGAAGCCAACACAGTGGTTCCCCAAATAAGAACATCCTGGCATACATTTGAAACAGGGAAAGCTATTGACTTTGAGGATCCTATTCTGTCTCCAGCGAAGCTGCAAGCCTTGTTTTGTCCGGCTGGGAGCCTGGAGATCACAAGGATACCAAACAGTTAAAAGCCCTCTGAGGGGGAGGGGATTGTCCGTTGCCAGAAGGTTGTCCAAGGAGACAAGCTGACAAAGAAAGACTCTGCTGAGGAGTGTTTAGGAAGTTAAATCTACCAAGATTCCCATGTGAAAGACATCTGGATGTCCATACAGTCTGTTTATTATTTTAAGATCTATTTTCTCTGAAATGCTTTTGTTCAAAGTAAATACACCTCTACCCCTATATAACGCTGTCCTCGGGAGCAAAAAAATCTTACCGCATTATAGGTGAAACTGCATTATATCGAACTTGCTTTGATCTGCCTGAGTGCGCAGCCCCACCCCCCCGGAGCGCTGCTTTACCATGTTGTATCCGAATTCGTGTTATATCGGGGTAGAGGTGTATTTTTAAAAGGCTGTTTGGTAACTGGATACCACTGACATTGGTCCAATAGGGAGGAAACTGCAAGTACTGAACATTAATCAGACCTGGTGAGGAAATCACGGTTGATACACAGGGGATGGCTACTCTCTATAGATAATAATTCCATGCTCTAATAAGAATATAACAGTAGGGATCTATTATCGATCACCTGACCAGGACAGTGATAGTGACTATGAAATGCTAAGGGAGATTAGAGAGGCTATCAAAATAGAGAACTTAATAATAGTGGGGGATTTCAATTATCCCCATATTGACTGGGTACATGCCACCTCAGGACGAAATGCAGAGACAACATTTCTCGATACTTTAAATGACTGATCCTTGCAGCAGCTGGTACAGGAACCCACAAGGGTTTCTCGGTTTAGTCCTGAGTGGAGCGCAGGAGCTGGTCCAAGAGGTAACTGTAACAGGACCACTTGGAAATAGTGACCATAATATAACAACATTTAACATTCCTGTGGTGGGAAGAACACTTCAGCAGCCCAACACTGTGGCATTTAATTTCAGAAAGGGGAACTATGCAAAAATGAGGAGGTTAGTTAAACAGAAATTAAAAGGTACAATGCCTAGAGTGAAATCTGTGCAAGCTCCATGAACACTTTTCAAAGACACCATAATAGAGGCCCAACTTAAATGTATGCACCAAATTAAAAAACACAGTAAAAGAACTAAAAAAGAGCCACCGTGGCTTAACAACCATGTAAAAGAAGCAGTGAGAGATAAAAAGGCATCTTTTAAAAAGTGGAAGTCAAATCCTAGTGAGGTAAATAGAAAGGAGCATAAACACTGCCAAATTAAATGTAAAAATGTAATAAGAAAAGCCAAAAAGGAGTTTGAAGAACGGCTAGCCAAAAACTCAAAAGGTAATAAAATGTTTTTTAAGTACATCAGAAGCAGGAAGCCTGCTAAACAACCAGTGGGGTCCCTGGACAATCGAGATAAAAAAGACGATAAAGTCATTGTGGAGAAACCAAATGAATTCTTTGGTTCAGTCTTCACGGCTGAGGATGTTAGGGAGATTCCCAAACCTGAGCCGTCCTTTGTAGGTGACAAATCTGAGGAATTGTCACAGACCAAAGCAGACTGTGAAGAACTTCAAAAAGATCTCACAAAACTAAGTGATTGGGCAACAAAATGGCAAATGAAATTTAATGTGGATAAATGTAAAGTAATGCACATTGGAAAAAATAACCCCAACTATACATACAATATGATGAGGGCCAATTTAGCAACAACTCATCAGGAAAAAGATCTTGGAGTCATCATGGATAGTTCTCTGAAGATGTCCACGCAGTGTGCGGCAGCGGTCAAAAAAAAGCAAACAGGATGTTAGGAATCATTAAAAAGGGATAGAGAATAAGACGGAGAATATCTTATTGCCATTATATAAATCCATGGTACACCCACATCGTGAATACTGCGTACATATGTGGTCTTCTCATCTCAAAAAAGATATATTGGCATTAGAAAAGGTTCAAGAGCAATTAAAATGATTAGGGGTTTGGAATGGGTCCCATATGAGGAGAAATTAAAGAGGCTAGGACTTTTCAGCTTGGAAAAAGGAGACTAAGGGGGGATATGATAGAGGTATAAAAAATCAAAATGAATGGTGTGGAGAAAGTGAATAAGGAAAAGTCATTATTTGTTCCCATAATATAAGAACTAGGGGCCACCAAATTAAATTAATGGGCAGCAGGTTTAAAACAAATGAAAGGAAGTTCTTCACACAACGTACTGTCAACCTGTGGAACTCCTTGTCTGAGGAGGTTGTGAAGGCTAGGACTATAACAGGGTTTAAAAGAGAACTAGATAAATTCATGGAGGTTAAGTCCATTAATGGCTATTAGCCAGGATGGGTAAGGAATGGTGTCAGAGGGTGGACATGGATGGCAGGAGCGAGATCACTTGATCATTACCTGTTATGTTCACTCCCTCTGGGGCACCTGGCATTGGCCACTGTCGGCAGACAGGATACTGGGCTGGATGGATCTCTGGTCTGACCCAGTATGGCCATTCTTATGTTCAGGGCCCAGTCTAAGAGTGGGAAAATTGTGTGATTCCATCCCAAGAGAGGTGATGGCTTGAGGTCTGAAACCTGAGCAGCGATGCACTCAAAAGAGACCAAGAGAGGCCAGGGGTGCAGTTAGCTCAGTAACTGTGACACTACTTATTAACTGAATACTCCTCAGACATAGCCAAATAAGTCCATTGTAAATTTGGAAATTTTCCATTGTTCCAGGTACACACGGATTCTGCCTCCTCTCAGCAACCATTTTACTCACTGTTTTAGAACCCATACAGCTGACTGCCTGAAGCATGTTTAAAATCCTCTGCTTTAAAAAACTCAACGAAAAGACATTTAAAATCTAACAAAGATAACTCTAGGTCTCTGAGGCTGGTGGAGTGTTTCGAGTTTGAAATCTTGCCCCTTGGGGTTGCTTTGTTAAAAAGCTTTGAGATTTAAGTGTTATTATTTAGCAGAGGTGCCTGAGGTGATGGCTTCTGCAAAGACAGGCAGCTCCCACAGAACAATTGCACGTTTGCTTAAAAAAAACCCTTGTATGTCATGATAAAAGTATCCTAGGACTGAGTGACCAGAAACCTAATTCCTCCTCAACAATTTTTGGGTCTGTTGGAAGAGCTGTGTGGGGAAAAGCAGAGGATTAAACACACACAAAAATGGAAAGGAGGGCAGGGTTAAAGTACATAGATTACGTCTTCAAAAACATGCTATCTAGATATTTGCACTATGCTATTCACCACAGTATCTGCCTGAAGCCTGCTTTATCACCCTGCCTTGAATTGCTAGTAGGGAGAATCTATTTGCCAGCTTGTTTCCGATCCTTAGTCCGTTCACATCTCCGGGCGGAGTTCCTCTGGGCGGCGTCCACTGGCTCCCTTGACGCCTTCGAGGAGCAGTGGGCGCTGTCCGGGGCTCTCTGCTCCGTGTCCCCGTCAGGCTCCCTTCTTATGACCCTTTGACCGCACTCCTGTCCCTGTTCTTTTATTAATTGTCCCCCGCAATTAGTGGGTTTCTGAGGTCCTGTAGATCCTCCCCTTAGGCTGAGAGGGGGATCCGTTAGCATGGGGTGGGCTTCTGCCCGCCCCGTTTCCCGGAAACCCAATAGATACTTCAGGCCCAACATTTTCTTTTGATTGAAACCAAGTAATATCATCATAACATTTATCAGAAAACCAGAAATAATTAAGTTTTGTTATCATCCTGTTTTTTTTTTAAAAAGAGTTAATTGTGGTGTTGACAACCCAGAAAAAGAGCATTGACCTAAATGAAGCATAACAGTAAAGCTGAGCTATGTTGTCCAATCAAGATTGAAATGCAAGACATCAACAAAATGTATGAGCAGTGAAAAGTGAACATGATTTTTAAAAAGGTTTAGTAAATACAATTATCTTGGTAGTGCTCCTTTATCATGTTGGAGAGGGCATTATTGGTCTCTCAACTTTATAAGATAATTTTTTAAAATCAGCTGTCTCTCTTGTTGTTGACTCTTGGTTTGTAGTTTATGTATTACTGCTAAAGCCTTTGAAAACACACACATCCTCTCCCAACTTTCCCACCAGGCTTGATCTTCAAATAGACTCACACTGACCTCAGGCATGTACTAGTTTGTTTCCAAGTAATACACTGGTCTTGGGAGCAGACTGCATTTCTTACCAAATGGCTGGCTAATGCAAGAAGCAACTCCCTGCTCCTTACCACACTGCATCTCTGGAAGTAGGACTCATCACCTTGCATCAAGTACTTTGCCTTTCAACCATATACATTACAAAGTATAACATCCATTTTAACCCAACATTTAACTCCATCCCACAGAGACCGGAGATCCTCTGTTTATTTGTGTAAATCGGACTACAGAAATGCAAGCTATCAAAATTGAGATTATTAAAAAATGCCTATTAAATAAGAAAACCACAGTTAAGATGCAGACTATTTTTTTTTATCATAGTTGAGCAGGAAGGTGTCACATTTAGTTGCTGGAGGGTTGAGAGCTACACCAGCAATTTGAAATAGTTGCTGTATTTCAAAGTATCAAATCAAATACAGAATAAAACTAAAAAGTAAGTATTCTGCTTTCCATTTCCAAGGTTTTCAGTTACCGTAAAAACCAAAAAGAATCTCCCTCTCATATAGATTCCAACCTTTTCATGCCACCATGCTAGTTCACAAGACAGGGAACTCTGTTTTACCAGCTGGCAGCCACCATATCCCATTCAGATGTGAGCACTCCAATCTGCAATACAGCTTGGGCTGCTTGTGACTGCAAGACTGCAATTTGAAGCAACCCAAACCCCATAACCACCTAGAGAACAAAAGAAATTCATAAGGGTGTGTGCGCTATACATGCCCAAGATCCAGTCCAAACAGTTCTTTAAGATATGTGGAAGAAGGCTGAGAACAATTGCTGTAAGAAACTAAGGGAAGGAAACCTGCACCTACCCATGAGATGGAGGCATTCTGGTCTAGAGGTTTGGTAGAAACATGTCTTGGGTTCTCAGCCAAAGGCAGTGGAGATCCATAGTGATGTGTAGGCCCCTCTCTTGGAGTTTCAAGGAACTGCAGTTGTGCCTTGCGGGCCTGGCGGATGCATTTCTTCTTTGGAGGCATCAAAAGGTGTGAGAAAGTCACTAAGAAACCTCATGATGCCTGGTGGAGCCAGTTAGGGGAAGAGGAAGGAGATGACAAACTGCACCCAAATCTGCAGAAAGCAAATGGGGATGTGAAGCCATCATACAAATCTGGCAATTTTTTATTTTATTTATTTATTTTAAAGGGAACACATTTCTGATCAGTCTCAAAATTCTCAGAAAAAAATTCTAATAAAAACTGAAAATATATATGTTTTATGATATATACACACACAAATCCGTACCCCCATTGAGGACACAATCATCAGAACTTTCTGGCTGCTATATGAGATATAGTCCGTAGTGCACACCTCTCTCATGGACTTGTTTTATTGGGGCATCCTCTGCACTGCGAATATATCCAGCGCCACCTTGCTGCTGGGAAGAGCTTCACTAACCAGCAGCAACATGGAACTGACACAATTTCTGCCGAATTCACTGCTGCAAGGAGATCTGTATAGTGAATTAAACTGAACAGAATCTTGTTAATTTACCGCTTGCAAAGGTCTGAGCAACAGTAGAGGCACTGAAGCTGTATCAACAGACTCCAGAAGATGACACTATATTTGGTTATGTTTACACTTTGTTCACGTTTAGTTCATTTACTTTGCAACCATAAGTAGTAAAAGGCTTCTTTAAATTAAAGTTTAAATGTACTTGAAACATGTCTTAGGCCCCTACTGTTGTCAGGGAAAGCAGCCTCCCCCACAGTGGCAAGGGGACTTTTCAACCCAACATTTTTCATTGGAACACCAAACACATCCATATTTTAATTATAATTTGTAATGCGAGTTGTTTCTGAAAGCCTTAGACAGAACTGGGGCTCCATGTGCTGGATACTGTACAAGCTCATAGGAAGACAGTCCTTGCCCCCTAAAGAGTTTACAATCTAGTTTAAGTCAAGACACAAGTAAGCTTTTCAAAATCAATAGGAGGGAGGATGAAGGCAACTGTAATAAGAACCAGTGTTTAAATAAACTGGCTATATTCCTCATATGATGGTTCACAGTCAGCTATTTTTAAAGAACCGTTATACATTTCTTTAAAAATATATGAATGTGATACATGTAGCCACCTATATCATAGAGTTACAGAATCAAAGAAATGTAGGGCTAGAAGGGACCTCAAGAAGTCATCAACTGCAACCCCTGACGATGAAGCAGGGCCAAGTAAACCATAGACCAGTGGTCTCCAATCTTTTTACACCCAAGGTGACATTTTGAATTTAAGGGCAACCCAGTATTTACTCTGCCCCTTCCCCGAGGCCCCACCCCACTTACTCCATACTCCCCCATCACTCGCTCTCCCCTACCCTCACTCGCTTTCACTGGGCCAGGGTAGGGATTTGGGAGGGGTTTGCAGTGTGAGAGGGGGCTCTAGGCTGAGCCTGCGGCAGGGGGTTGGGATGCAGGTGGGGGTACAGGATGCTGGCTCCAGGAGGGGGGTCAGGGCTGGGGCAGAGTGTTGGGTGCAGGAGGGGGTTCAGGGTGTTTGCTCTGGGAGGGAGGTCAGGACAGGGGGTTGGGGTGTGGCCTCCTGCTGGGCAGCACTTACCTCCGGCGGCTCCCGGTTAGCAGTGTAGCATGGCTGCCGCTGTGGCAGGCTCCCTGCCTAACCCAGCCCCACTCCGCTCCCAGAAGGAGCCAACGTGCCCGGCTGCCCCTGGGGAGGGGGGGCCAGCAGCACATGGCTCCATGAGCTGCCCCTCTCTGCAAACTCCGCCCCCACAGATCCCATTGGCCACAGCTCCCCATTCTTGGCCAATGGAAGCTGCGGGGGCTGTGCTTGCAGGCAGGAGCAGTGCACAGAGGGAAACCCCTGCCCCCCCACCTCCATGGCCGCACTGGCTGCTTCCAGGAGTGGTGTGGGGCCAGGGCAGGGAGCCTGTCTTAGCAGCAGCCCCACTGTGTCACCGGAGATCACAATCGACTTGGAGGTCCTCTAGAATTGAGCAGCCAATTGTGATCAACCAGTTGGTGACCACTGCCCTAGACCATCCTTGACAGGTCTTAGTCTAAGATCCTCCTATGATGGGGATTCCACAACCTCCCTGGAAAACCTGTTCCACAGCTTAATTACCCTTAATAGTTAAAGTTTTTACTAGTATTTAACCTAAATCTTCCTTGCTGCAAATTAAGCTAATTTCTTGTTTTACCTTCAGTGGACATGGATAACAATCAACCACCATCCTCTTTACAGCAGCCATTAACATATCTGAAGACTTATCAGGTCCCCCCTCAAGGCTTTTTTTTCCCCAAAAACTAAACATGTCCGCCCCCCCCCCCCTTTAAATCTTTCCTCATAGGTCAGGTTTTCTAAACCTTTTATCATTATTGTTGCTCTCTTCTGGACTCTCTCCAATTTGTTCACATCTTTTCTAAAGTGTGGTGCCTAGAACTGGACACAGTATTCAAGCTGAGGCCTCACCAGCGCTGAGCAAAGCAGGACAGTTACCTCCCATGACTTGCATATGACACTCTTGTTGATACATTCCAGAATATTAGCCTTTTTCCACAGCTGCATCGTATTGTTGACTCATATTCAATTTGTGATTCACTGTAACCTTCAGTTCCTTTTCAGCAGTAATACCACCTAGCCAGTTATTTCCCATGTTGTAGTGGTGCATTTGAGTTTTCCTTTCTAAGCGAAGTACTTTACACTTGTCTTACTTGTATTTCATCTTGGAGAATTCAGACCAATTCTGCAATTAGTCAAGGTTGTTTTAAATTCTAATCCTGTCCTCCAGAGTGCTTGCAACCCCCTCCCAGCGTGGGGTCATCTGCCAGTTTTATAAGCCTACTCTCCATTCCATTATCCAAGTCATTAATGAAAATATTCAATAGCAGTGGACTCGGTTCTGACCCATGGGACACACCTTCCCATCTTGACAGCAAACCATGAATAACTATTCTTTGGTTGCAAGACTGTACTCATTTATGCACTCCATTTTATAATAATCTCATCTAGACCACATTTCACTAGTTTGCTAATCAGAATGCCATGTGGAACTAAAATGAAGATACATAACGTCTACAGCTTCCTCCCTATCCACTGGGCCAGTAGCCCTATCAAAGAAAAAAGTGAAGTTGGTTTGGCATGATTTGTTCTTGACAAATCCATGCTGGCTAGTCCTTATAACCCTATTATCCGCCACATGCTTACGAATTGGTTGCTTAATAAGTTTGTTCTAGTATCTTTCCAGGTATTTAAGTTAGATTGATTGGTTTATAAGTCCTTTTTTTGCCCTTCTCCAGTCCTCTGGGACCTTCCCTGGCCTCCAGGAATTCTCAAAGATTATTACTAACCATTCAGAGATTAAGATATTAGCTGAACCAAATACCATAAAACAAATACAACCTGCCAACCTGAATACATCTAGCTTATCTAAATATTCTTTAACCTGTTCTTTTCCTATTTTGGCTTGCATTACTTCCCCCTTGTCGTTAATATTAATTATAATGGGCATCTGATCACCATTAACCTATTTGGTGAAGACTGAAGCAAACTAGGCAATAAACACATCAACTTTCTTAATGTTCAGTTATTAGCTCTCCTTCCCTCCTAAGTAAAAAACCTACTTTCCTTTGTCTTTCTCTTACTGTATTTAAAGATCCTCTTCTTATTGCCTTTTATGTCCCTTGCTGGGGTGTGTGTATATACTTATCTAGCCAGCTACTTTACACACACACCCCCTCTCACGGTAGCTAGCTGGACACATATATACACAAACACGCACAAACTGGCGAGGAGGGATCGCCACCCAGCCCCGCTCCCGGCCGCGGCCCTAGCCATGGCTCTGCTCCGCCACCCCCAGCTGCGACCGCCTTACCCCTGCCCGCACCCCCGCCGGCTCGGGGGAAGGGGCAGACAGGGGTATGGGGGGGGCACAACCCTGCGAAGCGTAGGGACCCCGGCTCTACACACACACACACACACACACACACACAAGCCAGTGCTCTCCCTCGCCCCCCAGCCCAGCCAGCAACCGGGGGGCTCTGCTCACTCACCGCCCAGCCGGGGCTCGGGAGCACACGGAGGTCACTCAGCCCCCGCTAGCCGGCCGGCTCCTCGGCCTGGCTGCGGGCTGGGAGGGCGGCGCGGGCACCGGGTAGGGGCGAGGCACGACCCCGCCCGGGGAGGGGGTAGAGCTGGAGCCCCCGCTCAGAGGCGGGCACGTGGGCAGGGCTCCGCCCCGAGACAAGCGCCCCCCCGCCCGGCACCTCAGGGCGGCCGCTGCTCCGCGCGGAGATGGGGGCGGGAGAACCGGCCTCGCGTCCCGTCCAGCCCCGGCTCCTGCCGGGCTCACCGGCGTGTCGGCACCGCCGGGCGCGGCCGCTCATTGGCCAGTTCCGCTCCCGGATGGAACGCGCTGCCCCCCGGCCCGATCGCCATTGGCCCCGTCCCCGCACGTGACGCCAACGGGCCACCGGGCGCCAAATTCAAACCGGGAAACGAACCGACCCGAACTGCCTCCGAGCCCCGAGCAGCAGCGGAGCCCGGCGGCGCCGGGTCCCTGCGGGGAGGCAGCGGGGCGCGCGACCCCCCCTGCCCCCACCGACACCGGGGTGAGAGCGGGGCTGGGAGGGGCCCGGCCGGGGGGCGGGCTGTGGGGAGTGGTGGGGGGGGAAGGGGATTTATAGGGGCCACTGAAGGCAAAGGGGATCGGCGGGGTTTGCGGTGGGGTCATCGCGGGGACACGGCGAGGAGGGTGTAAAACCCGGGCTGGCGGCTCCCGAGGAACCTGAGACAGGTGGACGCGGGCACCGGGGGAGCGGGGAGCGGGGTGGGCTGGCGGGGGGGGGGGGGGGAGAATTCCCATTGTGGGCAGGGCCGTGCCGTGTCCCCTCCCGCGCCGCGCACCGCCAGGACGCCGCCAGGCCTTTGCCAGCGGGGTCCTGTGGCGCTGCTTCCGCCCGCATTGCTCTCTGGGCAGCCTGAGGGGTTGTCATCGCCCTCTAGCGCTCTCTGCCCCGGGGGCGGTTCTGACCCGAGCCCCCTGGCACTCTCTGTGTGTGACACCGCGGGGGGGCGGGGGGTTAAATTAATGGAGCTACCCTATCTCCTAGAACTGGAAGGGACCTTGAAAGGTCATCGAGTCCAGCCCCCTGCCTTCACTAGCAGGACCAAGTACTGATTTTGCCCCCGATCCCTAGGGGTTGCCATAACCCTCTGTGTGACAGGCAGGACATAACCTCTGTAGAAAGCTGAGAATACCTGTTGGCGAGCCTCTCTGAGCATCTCTGCTAGAAAGAGTCCGGGATTGGATGTGTCACTTGCCTCTATCATGTAGGAAGGGAAATAGTTTATTTTTCTGACAGTTTTGGTTTTGCCCTTTTATGACAACACAAATGAACCTCTCTGAGAATTTTGTGACACTAACAGGCTGGATTGGCTCCACTGATGTGAAATTCTCTCCATTTTGGTTAATGCTTAATCTACCATACATAATATTCATAATGCAAGTAGTTACACAGAAGATTTCCTGTGCAAGAGCAAAGCTCCACTTGCCACAACTCCCATATCTGTTCATGTAAGGGCAACCAATTATCTTTTCTCCAAATCACTATTTCTGGTCTTGCCATTTATCCCCCCAGTTCTAATTTTTCAAGTCATTTAACATCCATAAAGTCCAGATTAGGAAGTTTATTCTGCCATTTGAGGATGATAAATTTAGTTCTGCACAGTGCTAAGGAGGGAAGTTCCTGGCTTCTAATACATCTATTTCAAGCTTCCATAGGTTAAAACCCTCCTAATTTATGGTGTTTCAAGCAGTTGACCATCTATAAAAGAGGTATGATAACTCTAACCTCATGGGTGTGGTTTGAGATCCTCAGTTATCATTGCAAATTATTTACTTGGTGCTGGTCATTTGTGTGGGGTTTTCACAAGATGTGTGTTGATAAATAAGGGAAGGAGGTGCTGCCTGTTTTTCCAACAGTCTGTTCTCATCTGTTCTTCCTTTCCCTGCAGTGGATGTAGTATGCAATTCTTCCCTGTGGGCATAGGGACTGTCCCCTAGTCACAAGACAGGTGGTGAGGACTCTTCTACCCTGGGGACTACCACTGTATGGAGTGGAAAGCCCCTCATACACCAGCTGACTAGATACCTTGCACGAGAGACAATTGATTCCTTTCCTATATGTTCCAGGCCCACAGCTCCTCTTTCATGCTCGGTCTTATGTTTTGCAGGGTCTGTTTTTGCAGTTTTCAATGGAGAGCGACTGTACAGATCAATGATGAGGACCAGCCCTCGCAGGCCCCTGATTCTCAAGAGACGAAAACTGTCCCTCCCAGATGGCAGTGCATCCAACTCTCCAGCAAGAGATGAACCAGATGGGGAGAGTAAAGGAGTCCCCAAGCAGGAGCATAGCAGAGGGGACAAACCCAGGGACAGAGTGGAGTGTGGCTCCCAGAAATTCCCAGCAGGAATAAAGATAATTAATCACCCTACCATGCCCAACACCCAGGTGGTGATCATCCCTCCCGATGCTGACATCCAGAGTATCATTGAGGCTCTGACAGCCAAGGGGAGAGAATGTGGCAGCAATGGGCCCAACAAGTTCATTCTTATCAGCAGTGGGGGCAGCTCTCGCCCTACAGGCTCAGCAGCAACTCAGCAGACGCTCCAATCAAAGGATGAGACGAGCACAGCAACAAAGGGGGCCAGAGCAGCAGATTGTCAGGGCGGAGAGAAGAACCTCGGACAAAACCCTGATAAAACTGTGGAAAGGGCAGTACTGTGGCCTCCACAAGTCAATTCCATGGGAGGACAAGAACAGGAAGGAAACAGTACGTAGGCTGTTCCCTTCTATTGGCCTCTTAAGTGCAATGAGGGGTGGGTGGGTGGGTGTGAGAGGTCTGTGCCTTGCTCAATATGGGAGAGTATAGTGGTGAAAAATGTGAAATTTCAAGCAGCCCAGCTGGTTAGTTTATTAGCCTTCTACATATGGTGACAGGGGTTCAAATACTGAATCCAAGTCAAAATCAGTGATCTTAGGGCACGGTGTTTCCCATAGAGTTTGCAGGGTGTGTTACAGCTCAACACTTTGGTATACTGACAGAATGGGAGGTGAGGGGGGTCAGAACTGCAGGAGTAAAGGATTTTGCTGCCTGGAACAAAGATGTTGAGTTCATTCATAGAATATTAGGGTTAGAAGGGACCTCAGGAGGTCATCTAGTCTAACCCCCTGCTCAAAGCAGGACCAATCCCCAGATGGCCCCCCCTCAAGGATTGAGCTCATAACCCTGGGTTTAGCAGGCCAATGCTCAAACCACAGAGCTATCCCTCCCCCCTAGTTGGCTAGTAAATGTTCGAAGACACTTTTCAAGCACTGCTGTCAGCACTCACTTTGGGCCAGGGCAGATGAAGGTTCAGATCCAATTTAGGTATGGAGTCTTTCCAGCAATTGGGCTGATCTACAGCTAAATCAGGAGCTCTGGCTAGATCCACAAGATGCTTTAGCCTCAGAGCTCCATCTGGGGCCTCTAGCTCGAGATGAGGAACTTGGGCCCATTTTGGTAGACCTAGCTGGGGCCTCTCTTTAGGTATCTGGGATGGCAGCAGGTGAGTGAGCAGGACTCTCGGTTTGTTTCCCTGCAGGCAGTGGAGAGGCAACAAGCAGCGGGTTGGATAACAGTCTGACTAACATCCAATGGCTAGGGAAGATGAGCTCTGATGGGCTGGGCTCCTGTACTGTGAAACAAGAGATGGAGAAGGAGAACCAGACACCTGTGCAGGAGAGGATCAAGGTAAAGAGGGAGATGGTGGGGTACATAATACAGTAAACCTCTGGAAATTGAAGACAGGACATGTGAGTGAGAACATACAAAGGGAGCAGACATGACAAAATCTGGGTAACCTGAGCCTCTGCCAAGTTGATCTGTTCAGCAGAGTCCTCAGGCTAAGAGGAACTTCCTTGTAACTTTCCTGGGCCCCTGCAACTTTCACACTGTTTCCTCCTTTTTTCTTCCAGACTGAAGAAGACTCCATTCCTGCCACTGCTACCTCCTCCTCCTTGTGGCAGGACTCGATATCAGAACGGCCCCCCTACTCCTATATGGCCATGATCCAGTTTGCCATCAACAGCACGGAGAAGAAGCGCATGACCCTGAAGGATATCTATACCTGGATTGAGGACCATTTTCCTTATTTCAGATATGTGGCCAAGCCAGGCTGGAAGGTAAAATGTGCTGCTGGGGACGCACCTGACTCCACCCCTAGGTGTGGGCAACAGAGTTTTAGGGCTTGTCTATACTTCTGGCTAAATCACACACAGTGGTGTCAGTTTAGTGGGTTTGGTGAAGACAAGCTAAGTTGATGGCAGAGTGCTCTCCCGTTGAGATCTGTACTTCAGCTTCCTGAGAGGCAGGAAGGTAAATCGGCAGTAGACACCGCTGTAAATGGAACATAGTTACATAGCATAACTTAGGTTGATTTACAGCGTTAGTGTAGACCAGCCCTCACGCTAGGGGGATGCTTGCTTGGAGAATTGCTTCTTTCTCTTTTATTTTTTTTTTTTGCATCCAAAGGAACAAGCAACCCATGAAACAGGATGGAAAATAGTTTGAAACTAAGGGCCCTCTTCAATTCCTTATGTTCCCTTTTCCATCTCAAACACCCTAGCATCCTCTCTCAACTCCTCTCAGGCAGGAGAGAGGGCTGGCTGATTACTGGGCTGGAAGCTGGAATATCTTTGGTGAGAGCACTAAGGGGCTTTAGTGATGGGGATATAAGTGGTTACCAGGTGAGCATGAAGGGCCGCGGTCTGCCAGGGCAGTGTTCCCCTGCCTGGGTTGTAGAGTCTTAGGCTCCTACCTATGCTTGGTTGCCAAAAACATTAAGGTTTTTCTTCTCCACCCAGAACTCCATTCGACACAATCTATCCCTTCACGATATGTTTGTCCGGGAGACGTCTGCTAATGGTAAAATCTCCTTCTGGACCATCCACCCTGATGCCAATCGCTATCTGACGCTGGACCAAGTGTTCAAGGTGAGTGGCTCTTGGGAAGGAAAACAGGTAGCCTTCCCAATTCCTGAATGCCAGGACATCTGACTGCATCTGATTTCAACAGGAAGGTGAAGCCCTCTTGGCATGTGGCCTCAGTCCAACTTCTAGAGAACAAAGTCACTATTAATGGCGGGTTCCCTGTTTTGAAGTGGGAGGTAGCCTGGATGGGCTGGAGCACCTTTGAGGCAACAAGGCTCTCCAGACGCAGTGTAGCAAAGTGAATAGTGAAGGAGGTAGAATAAGCTTTCAACCAGCTGCTTTCCAAAGGCTTGACGCAAACTTGCACGGTAGCTAATGGAAAGAATCCCATTGACTTAAATGAGAGTTGGGTTGGGCCTTTAATGAACTACATAGCTGTGTTTGACCAGCCATGCAGGCAGAATTGCCCTGTGTCACCTGGGGGCTGTGGAAGGGGTCTCTTTGTGAAAGGAATGGAGACCTTCTCTTGCTGCAATGATTTTCAGAGCAGGCAGGGTGAATGCTTCCTGTGTTTTCTCCCTGGTGGGTGGGCATGTTCAATAGCTGGTTGTTCTGACTTTGGAACTTTTTGCAAGGGTTAATGGCCCATATTTTTTCCCCCTTTGGTTGGTAACTTCCTCTTATTTTTCTCCCTCCTGATGCCTTGCTGCCACCAGCCGCTGGATGCGGGGTCACCAACATCGCCTGAGTACTCTGAATCAGTAAGACTTTCCCTCTGGCTTGGGGGTTGGGCTGCTTTTCCTTTTGCCAGTCATTGCAGGAAAGGACAGGATGCTTGGGGAGGGGGAATGAGTCACCGCAGCTGCCAGTCCAATAGCTTTTTGCACACCTTTCTTGGGGAAGGAGGCATGCCTGATATAATGGAGGGCCAAGTTTCTAACTGCTGCAGAAAATGCACTAGCTGGTGAAGACCTGATAATGCTGGATGGATATTTGCAGAAGCATATAACAGCTGCATGCACGTATCTATAGGCGCAGTGAGGTGCCGGCAGCTGAATATTGGCCTGAAATGTGTCTCCAGAGAACAAACCCAGCCAGAAGCTTCAGGTACCACCCTCCCTGGCAGCAGCTCCTCTCCTTTCTGGGCTGTGGCTTCAGGAAGGGCAAAATCTCTGCACTATTTTCTTCTCCCTGGAAGCGCCATGACTTTTGGCATGATGGAAATTGGTGCTGCCTCCTTCACCTCCAGCAGTGTAGTGATAACAGATGTGCAAGCAGCTAGCCAGACTTGTCTCCATTTCCTTTCCAACCCCATCCCTCTTTCCACCTGCTTAGATCTTCAATTCCTCTTTCGCTCTGCTGTTCCACTTGAGCATTTTGGGCTATGGTTTGTATGAAAGACACTACATACTATAAAGCTGTACTGTTCACCTTTCCTCAGGCAGAGAGGACACCAAAAATCAGGTCATTTCTCCTGCACCAGAGACCACAGCTGGAGAAGCTCCTTCATGCTAGGTCACCCTCTACAAGGCTTTAGGGTGGCAGCTGGCAGAGGGATGGCATGGGCATACAGTGGCAGGTGGCACACAGTCTACGGGTGGTAACGATTGCTCTCTCGGCACTAGCTCAGCACAGGCCTCTGGATCCACGTTCCTAAGTGAAGCAGTCGAACAGAGAGAGGTTCTTCTCTTTAACTCTCTTTTCCCCTCTTTCTTATCCCACAATGACCATAGCAGCAAAAACGACACATTCCAGAACTCCAGAAGAACACAGGGGGGAACAGCAGCAACAAAACTGAGCCGCAGAATGCACGTGAGTGTGCGCATCTGTCTTGGACAGAGAGACAGCCAATCCCCTAACCAGGGTGATGGGAGCTTGATCCCGAACTGCCATTCCCAGCCTGTAGGAAAAGAAATGGAAATTGCTGTCCAGCATTGCCTGCATGCAGGCTTGCCACGGCCACTCCTGTCTGACAGGTTTGGAGCTGAGGGTAGGGCTGCTACATCTGAGAGAAGACGTCTCAGGGAGGGGGAGACCTGCTACAGGGGCCGGGGCTGAAAGGGAGTAGGAGCTGAGCTCTATGGGGAGCAGTATCTCAACCCAAGACACCTTGAGTTGGGGGGGCTTGTTCACCGGAGCTCCTGGGTTCTGCTGGGTTTCAGCTCAGGACTTGCATTCCCATAACTATACAGAAAAGGCAGGGAGGGGGGTGAGCCCCTCCCTGGAATTAGCAGGTTATTTTCTGGGACTGAGGATGGTTCAAGCCCCCAGCTCTTAACTGACTAGTGCCTGGTGTGTGGTTGGGGGAGGTGAAGAGGCTCCCTGGGGAGGACACTAGCTGATCCATTCTCTTCCCTTCCAGGCCGAAAGATGAAGCCTTTGCTTCCTCGCGTCAGCTCCTACCTGGTTCCAATCCAGTTTCCTGTGAGCCAACCTCTCATCCTGCAGTCCTCCCTGAAGGTGCCTCAGCCCATGGCCCAGGGAGCCTCCCTCAGTGGCTCAGAGGCTCTCCGGAGCAGCAAGCGTGTACGCATTGCTCCAAAGGTTAGTGTTTCTGCTAGCCTTGGGCTTCTGTGGTGCCAGTCTCCCCTGCTGTCTATGGGGTTTTCTTGCCCACTCTTCCTACTGCTGTCAAACGCCCATGCTCGCAGTGGTGGGACTGGAGCTGGCTGGCGCTTGGCTGCACCTGCTTTCCATCCCCCATTCCTAAGGTGACTGTTCTCCTCTAGTTGTCTTGTCATGGGTAGGCGGCTTTTTAGTTCACACAAGGATTCTCCTCTCACAGTGTGAACCAGGCCAAACCAACCTGATCTCCTTCTTTGAGAAAGTAACAGTTTTTTTAGACAAAGGAAATGCAGTGGATCTAATTTACCTTGATTTCAGTAAGGCATTTGACACGGTTCCACATGGGGAATTATTAGTTAAATTGGAAAAGATGGGGATAAATATGAAAATTGAAAGGTGGATAAGGAACTGGTTAAAGGGGAGACTACAACGGGTCATACTGAAAGGTGAACTGTCAGGCTGGAAGGAGGTCACTAGTGGAGTTCCTCAGGGATCAGTTTTGGGACCAATTTTATTTAACCTTTTTATTACTGACCTTGGCACAAAAAGCGGGAATGTGCTAATAAAGTTTGCGGATGACACAAAGCTGGGAGGTATTGCTAACACAGAGAAGGACCGGGATATCATACAGAAAGATCTGGATGTCTTTGTAAACTGGAGTAATAGTAATAGAATGAAATTTAATAGTGAAAAGTGCAAGGTCATGCATTTAGGGATTAATAACAAGAATTTTAGTTATAAATTGGGGACGCATCAGTTGGAAGTAACAGAGGAGGAGAAGGACCTCGGAGTATTGGTTGATCACAGGATGACTATGAGCTGCCAATGTGATATGGCCGTAAAAAAAGCTAATGCGGTTTTAGGATGCATCAGGCAAGGTATTTCCAGCAAAGATAAGGAGGTGTTAGTACCGTTATACAAGGCACTGGTGAGACCTCATCTGGAATACTGTGTGCAGTTCTGGTCTCCCATGTTTAAGAAGGATGAATTCAAACTGGAACAGGTTCAGAGACGGGCTACTAGGATGATCCGAGGAATGGAAAACCTGTCTTATGAAAGGAGACTGAAAGAGCTTGGCTTGTTTAGCCTAACCAAAAGAAGGTTGAGGGGGGATATGATTGCTCTTTATAAATATATCAGAGGGATTAATATTAGGGAGGGAGAGGAATTATTTAAGCTTAGTAACAATGTGGACACAAGAACAAGTGGATATAAACTGGACACTAGGAAGTTTAGACTTGAAATTAGACAAAGGTTTCTAAGTTCTGAAGTTCTGGAACAGACTTCCAAGGGGAGTAGTGGGGGCAAAAGACATATCTGGCTTTAAGACTAAGCTTGATAAATTTATGGAGGGGATGGTATGATGGGATAGCCTAATTTTGGCAATTAATTTGGCAATTGATCTTTGATTATCAGCAGGTAAGTATGCCCAGTGGTCTGTGATGGGATGTTAGATGGGTTGGGATCTGAGTTACTACAGAGAATTCTTTCCTGGGTGCTGGCTGGTGAGTCTTGCCCACATGCTCAGGGTTTAACTGATCGCCATATTTGGGGTCGGGAAGGAATATTCCTCCAGGGCAGATTGGCAGAGGCCCTGGAGGTTTTTCGCCTTCCCCTGCGGCACGGGTCACTTTCTGGAGGATTCTCTGCAGCTTGAGGTCTTCAAACCGCAATTTGGGGACTTCTATAACAAACCCCTAGCCTATGTCTGAGTTATCGAAGTGGATGGGTGGGATTCTGTGGCCTGCATTGTGCAGGTCAGACTAGATGATCATAATGGTCCCTTCTGACCTTGAAGTCTAGGAGACTCCTCCAGTGTCCAGCCACAATGAACCAGAGACAGGAGCAATGTGGATTCTCTCTTTTTTTCAAGCCTTTATTCAGTTCCTAATAGAACTGCGTTGCTCTCTTGACCCATTCTGGTCTCCCTTAACATTTTGAAAAGTGTGGTTTTTGCCTCTTTCAGAAGTGCCCAGCTCTCCTCACTACCTGCATCCCCCAACCACAACATTCCTTGGGTTCACAGCGCCTCCCCAGAAACACTGCTCTCTAGGGACACCATCTGTTGGTGCTGTGCCAAGATCCTTTCCATGCGCTTTGCCGGCTCCTCTATATCTAATCGTGTTATTGCACTGACTTCAGCAATCATAGAATATCAGGGTTGGAAGGGACCTCAGGAGGTCATCTAGTCCAACCCCCTGCTCAAAGCAGGACCAATCCCCAGACAGATTTTTACCCCAGTTCCCTAAATGGCCCCCTTAAGGATTGAACTCACAACCCTGGCTTTAGCAGGCCAATGCTCAAACCACTGAGCTATCCCTCCCTTCAATGTGCCTTTCTTTCCCCCACCGTCCTCTCCCTGGTCCCAAAGCTCTACTGTACCTCTCCTTCCTGCTGCATTTCCTGCCCTGTGATTTTTTTTCCTTTCTCTAGACCCCTGCTTACTCACTTCTTGCTTCCCATGTAGGTGTTGCCGTCCACTGAAGAGCCATCCTCATTCTTGCCCACAGGGCCTGTGAAGGAGAAGAGTCACTGTGATGAAAGGCTGCCCCCATTTGCCCCAAGCCAATCTGTAAAGGAGAACAACTCCCAGCCTGGTGAAGCACTAGCCTCTTTCCCTGCAGCCCTGTGTATAAAGGAGGAGAAGGAGGACTCCTATCCTGACAAATGGCTGCCCTCATTCCCCCCAGTCTTGTCTATAAAGGAGGAACCAGTGCAGTCTGATGAAGAGACAGGCCTGTTGCTCCCAGTACCATGTGTGAAGCGAGAGAAACACTTTACCGTGCTGAAGTCCCCGCCCCGGGGTGTATCTGACACAGTGATTATAAAGAGGCGGAAGATGGGCAGGTCCAGAAGGAAACAGCACCTAGTGCTGCCTTGCTCAGAAGAGCCAGTCCTGGTTCTGCCAGAGAGCAGTGGCTCTGACTCCTTCAGGCTAGCGTCAGACCTTCCTTTCCTGCAGGAAACCCAGTCTCTGGAGCTCAGCTGCTCCCAGGAGGAGGGTGGCCCCTTTAAAACACCAGTCAAGGAGATGTTCTGCAAGCTGCCAGTTTCTTCCACCCCTAGCAAAGTCCCAACTGCTACTCCACCAATGGGGAGCCCTGACTCCTGGAGACTTGCACCCATTGCTAAGGAAAGCAGTGAGCTGGACTTCAGCCCTGTGAGAACCCCTCAGGTGCCATTCACATCCCTCCAGGAGAACTTGGACTTGCTGGGCTTCAACAGCACTCCCCTTAAAAACTCCTTGTTTGACTCCCCTCAACAGCTTCTCCAAACAGAGTCCAATGACATGGTTTCCGGGCCCCTCACAAGCTCTCCTGCTTCCAATCCTGAATCCACCAAGCAATCATCCCCGGAATTACCAGCCTCTGGACTACCTGAGAATCAATCTCTCATGGAGGGCCTGGTCCTGGACACCATGAACAACAGCCTGAGCAAAATCCTGCTGGATATCAGCTTTTCTGGCCTAGAGGATGACATCCTGGGGCCAGAGATGAGCTGGTCTCAGTTTATTCCTGAACTGAGATAGGCTGTGTTTGGCTTATTCCCAAGCTGCAATGGACACTGGGCTCTACTGAGACTTGCTCAGATGGGATATGCAGGGGCCCATAATGTGGTTTTGACTTATTCCCATTGGGAATACTGGGCTGTACTGAGATCTGCTTGGCTGGAAAACAGACAGGCCCATTGGCTGCTATGAGTTCGCTTATGAGCTGCAATAAATATTGGTCTGGGACAGGCTGGGGCTTATTGGCTGGTCTTGCCTCAGGCCTGAGTTAGTGGAGAAACAGAGGCCCTTGTGAAAAGGTTACAGGGCAGGTTTCCAGGTGGGTGCTGAATCGCCCTGCCATCCAAGGGGTTGGAGGCGATGAGGATAGGCCCCTCCACAATACATTTATTGAAGGGAGAGAAGTCCCAAGCCTTTCCCAGCTCTGTCCTCAACAACTCCCGTCCTTTCACTGTGCTCCACTTTCCTGAGGTGTCTTGCTTGTCATGACTCTGTAAATATTGTACATTCCTTAAATTAGCTTTTAATTATAAATGTCACTTTATTCTTTTAGAACGTATGAGAATAGAAATGGGTGGTACAGGGAGAGTGCTTCAAATCAAGCCCTTTCTCTTCCCTCTGAACCAGGTTGAATGCCTAAGATGCCATTTTTGGTCTTCCCTCACTTCAGAAACACATTGGTATAGGACGCTTTGAATGGTGGCAGAGGTTGAAAGATCACCCCTCCGCAAGTGTGTGTCTATTCCAATTGCAACGTAACAGCTTGTTATACTACAGCCCTGCTAAACCCCTTTGCTTGGACTTTGTCTCACAGATATGTCATCCCGGCTGTGGTGGTGAAGAGCAGTCCCTCTTAAATATAGGTCTGATTTCTTGTGTGCCACACACCAGATCCCCGACAATGTACACTTGGAGACCTAGCTACATTTAGCGCTGCAGCTCAGACTGACATTTAGCTGAATGCTTCAAGCCACCCTAATCAGTCCCAACAATTGAAGTGGTTGAGAGGAATTGTAAGATGGATGTTAAAATCTTCACTTAAAATATGCTGTCTCTTGAAACTCACTTGTGTATCTTCCACTGCAGTGTGTAATAGGGCAGCTGGTGTCAGTCCTCTGGTGTTTATGTAATAAGAAGGAATGTGCCCTGGAAGGACTTTAGATGGGGCCTCTGTTCAAAAACAAAATAAGATGCAGACGTACCTCAACCAAACCGTTTCCATTTCCTGTCTATAAAGTGGGGGGCGAATTGCTGGGCCACGTGCTGCCGTTGCTGCTTTCAAGGGTCAGAGTCAGCACTGCTATTCTAACTTTCTCTCTTGGTGCGACTGCTTTTTAGCAATTCACTCATGGTTGACAATGCAACAAGGAGTTAATTTCCCTTGCCCAATATTCATGCTCTAGCACTGTGACTCAGTTTTGAAAGCAAGCCCTAGACTAATTCAAGAGGCATGTGGGGTGGAAAAGAACTGACGGGGGGAGGGAAAGAAGGCTGAGTCGGGTTCCATCCTGCCAATGTTTGGGGAATCCCACAATTGTGGGCGATTCCTAGGATCTGTTCTGGTAGCTGTCCACAGCTGAAGGCCCAGACAGTAAGCTGCTGCTCTTAGCTTTTTTTCCTCCTCAGTTTTGAGAACACCAGGATTATGGTTTCATACACTCACCACTCCCCACTTCTCCCCATCTGAAATGCTGCTTAGCTTTAGGAGCCAGGGGGAGCAAAAACAGAAGTTTTTCAAAAATAGAAGGGTGAGGTGGGGAAAAAAAGGAACAAGCAAGGGATGAAAGGAAAGCAGCAAATAGGTAGGAAAGAAGGGAGATGGTGGCAACTGTGTCCACCAATGGAGCAGGGATCCCATCCACCAGTGTATCACATGTAGGAGCTCCAGTAAAAGACTAGGAGACACTTGGCTAGCCCCAAGCTGCTGTTTGGAATTCTAACCAAAGCATGTTTAATAGAAAATTTTAATATCGTATTGTCTCTGATAGGTTAGTAGCAGATGCTTTAGAGAAAAGTGCAAGAAACACCACACTAGACCATTAAGAAATAATATGCGCCCAGGAGAAGCACTCTTATACAATTAGATGTTATCTGTATCAATGTGTCATCTTTTTTCTGAATCCTGCTAAGCTGTTGGCTTCAATGACATCCTGTGTCCCTGAGTTCCAGAGATTAACATGACTGGGGGGGCGGGGAGGAAATAGCCTGTTGTAATTTGTTTTTCTGTTTTATATAGATTTTGATAACCTTCCCCCACCTCCCCCTTTATTCCTGAATCTAATCTTGGGAGATAGAGCTGCAAGGGCTCTGTAGCCTTACCAATAAAACAAAGGGAGGATGGGTGTTTTTATTAAGGTGGAATCACTAGGGAATGCTTAGATTAGACCGTAAAGCCCCACTGGTTAGCACCAGCCTTTGCATTTAGAGGGACACAAATCTCAGGAATTTCTAACAATACCTGGTAGTATCCTTCTAACCACAAAGGCTGGTGCTAGCCAGTGGGACTTTAGGGTCCAGTCCAGGGGTGGGCAAACCACGGCCCTCGGGCCGGATCCGGCCCCTCAGGGCTTTGGATCCGGCCCATGGGATTGTCCCCCGTGGTGCTGCAGGCCCCACACCGGTCTCAGAAGCGGCCGGCACCACTTCTCTGCAGCCCCCCAGGGGCGGGGGGGCAGAGGGCTCCATGTGTTGCTCTTGCCGCCAGGCACTGCCTCCCGCAGCTCCCATTGGTTGGGAACGGGGAACCATGGCCAATGGGAGCTTTGGAAGAGGTACCTGGAGGCGCGGCAAGGGCAGCGCATGCGGAGCCCTCCACCCCCCCTTCCCCCAGGGGCCACAGAGCTTTCCGGAACGGCGCAGCATGGGGCCAGGGCAGGCGTGCAGAGAGCCTGCCCTGGCCCCGGTTCGCACCGCTGCCACCCCAGAGCCGCTTTAGGTAAGTGGCACGGGCCGGAGCCCGAACCCCTCCTGCACCCCGCCCCCCAACTCCCTGTCCTAAGCCCTCTGCCTGCACCTCCTACCCCTCCTGCACCCCTACCCCCTGCCCTGAGCCCCCTCTCGCACTTGGCACCCCTCCTGCATGCCAACCCCCTTCCGAGCTCCCTCATATGCCCTGAACCCCTCCTCTGCCCCAATCCCTTGCCCTGAGCCCCTTCCTGCACACCACATCCCCTCCCACATCCCATACTCCCTCTTGCACCCCAACCCCTGCCCCAGCCCTGCATACAATTTCCCCACCCAGATGTGGCCCTCGGCCCAAAAAGTTTGCCCACCCCTGGTCCAGTCTAAGCTTTTCCTAGCATGATTCCACCTTCATAACACCATTTCCCCCTCATCCCTTTGTTTTACGGGAAAGGAGACCAAACCCTTGCAGCTCCATCAGATAACATTCTCAGAATTTTTGTCTATAGCTTCAGACAATAGAGTGCTGAGTGTGACCCAGTCCTACCCATCTTAATTAGTGCACTAATGATTTATGAACTGTAGGGGTTTTTTTCCATAAGGGAAAAGTATAGAAAGTAAATATGAAAGATATTAGGTTCCAGGTTGTCCATGTCCTTGGGGCCAATGCAGGACTGTTTCCTCAATTATGGTTTCTGTAGTCGATCTTGTCTCCAACCAGTATTAATGGGTAAACCCTACCTTCATGAGCTTTTATTTGATAAAACTAATCTGTTTGGGGTCCCCCAGCCTGCTAATTAAGTATATCTCCCCTGTCTTTAGAAAATATTCTACACAAGTTTTGGGTATTCCTCCTCCACTTGAGACTTAAAAGTCCATATTTACCTCTATACCTTTTCAAATATTGCAGTTATGCTCTTTCATGCCTCTTCCTTGGTGGTTATTTGCCTAAGGCCTAGATATTTAGGTTCGAATCCTTCCTCAGATGTCAGTCCCAAACTATATAACCAGGTTTGCTGCTGTTTTCTTGACTCCCCTCCATCTACTCTGTCCAGAATAGAATATGCCAAGTGTGATCACGCTGTTGTTATTCCCCTCCACCCCCACACCCCATGATGTGATATCTACAAATACAGCCTAAAAGCATACCTGTGATTGCATGCTCCCTTTTGGCACACACTAGAGGGGAATTGTATCAGGTGCAGCGGCTTCTGTTCACTAATGCACATTCAAATAGAAAATGCAGAAATGAAAAGGGGATACAATCATCTCCCACTGGTTTCAGAGCAAAAATGCAACTGTTTGCTAGTCAGTTCACGTTGAAATACTAAATGGAAGAGCTAAGTTCTGATGGGTCTAAGTAGACAGGCAGGAGACCTGAAGGTGAGATTTTCAAAAGCAATGCAGTGCTTGCCTAAAGGGAGTTTAGTCATTAACGGCAATGGGAGTAGCATTAGACCAATGCTAAGTGCTTTTGGAAAATCTCAGTCTGTATGGGCAGCAAAGAGGTAAGTACATAAGAAGCCTGTCAGTGAGCTGTGTTCTACTGGATGGAGCATGTGGCTGAGAGGCAGCAGACTTGAGTTCTATTCCCACTTATTTTCACCTGTCCGTGCCTCAGAGATTCTAAAGCCAGAGGGGACCCTTATGATCGTCTAGTCTGACCTCCTGTATTTCACAGGCCAGAGAATTTCACCAAATGGTTCCTGCTTCAAGTTATAACTTCTGGTTGAGCCTCAAGTTTCCTCATCTCTAAGGAGGAGATAAATTTGCCTCTAGAGTGCTTTGAGGTGATGAAGTGCTACTTAACTGCTAAGTATTGCTGTTACCCTGAAACTGAAAAACATTCAGTGGGCACGAGGGCTCTCTTCCTTTTAGTTTACCTGCAAATGTCCTTTCAAGATTCCTTAGTTCATCTGCTCCTGCTTCAGCCCCAGCTGAAGTCATAGTTCTCTGTACATGACATCACAAGTGGCTGCTGTGGAAATTGATCTGTGCAATGCAGCTCTCAGGTAGGAGGAGATCCAAGGCCCAGAGGTAGATGGGAAAACAAGAGAGCATGAAGATAAATCCTAGGTCTGCACAGGGGAGCAAGGCATGGAAGGAAGAGAGAGGGCGCAGGAGTGAGGCCTGCACAGGAGTCGAGCAGCCACTCATTGTTTTCCTCTTTTGAATATTTTTTAGCCTTTGTCATTCTTTCAGCCTTTGCAGCATTTTGTTTTTGTTCAAATGAAACCCCACCATCTGCAGTTCTGGAACTGGGCTGGTAATAGGCCTGAAGGAGAACTTTAGAATGTCTCTCAAAATTATGACCTAGGCATCATTGTCTAATTGCAAATCTCAGAAGGTAAAACGTCTGTGGGGAAGGTCTGGACTGTGCTCTATTGCCATCAGCTTTATAGAAAATCTGGGTAAGTATGACTGTACTATAGTCACTATAACAACAAGTAAATACACAAACGCCCCACAGAGCTAGAGCTCTGCGGACTTCCTTACATGGGAAACGAGCTATGTCTGAGAAGGTAGTCCCCTCAAAGCCCTTCTTTGGGATGTCCAAGAAGGTGAGATCTTTGTGCCCAAACAGTTTGCCTGGAGAAAATGTTCCATGCAAAGAAACAGTGACTTCTCCAAGTGTCTGGAAGGGTGTTTGTGGCAAGACAGTCTCTTTACAGTCAGCAAATATTACTTTTGTTCCTGAAGTTCTTCCTCTATGGAAGAAACCTATTGATCTGAGAGAATGGTCTTTCCATAGCCGGGCACCTAATTCTGTGTTGAATTCCACATTGACAGAAAAGATCCCACTTTCTTTTTCATTCCAGAAGCTTAAGTACAATTTCTGTAGAACCCTATGGGTATCATCCCTAGTCCATGATAGATCATATTTCCTGAAGGGTTCATTTCAAACTAGGAACTGAATAGGTGCCTAGAGCAGGATTGGCTTTCCTTTCTTCCTAGAGTGGCAGTGCACAATACCCGCAGAGAACATAGAGTGCAAGCTAAGATGCTGTGCAGGACACATCTCTGCAGAGTGGGTGTGGGAGCCCTGTGCTTGCATGCCCCGTTGCAATGAATCTTCTGTAATTTGTGCTGTTTACAGCAATGCTGGTGACTTTTAAAGATTTCTCATTTCTTATGGTAGTGTCCAGGGGCTAACTAAGAACAGTGCCCCCTTGTGCCAGGCACTGTACAAACAATAATAGAAAGTCCCTGCCCCCAAGGAGCCTACAATCTGAATAGAGAAGGTAGACAAAGGGTAGGGGAGAGGGATAGAGCATACAAGCAGAGTGAATGATGAGATGGTACCATTTTTTTTAATGTGTTTTGTTATTTCAGCCCTTTCAGTGTTAGGAGAGGACTAGCTAGCTGGCAAGACAAAGGACAAGAGGGGGATGGAGGGGTAGAGACAGTGAGGAAGGGGTTACAGAGGGGAAGGAAGGGAAGGGCAGGAAAGGATGGAGCAAACAGCCAGTCAGCACATGGAAGAGAGTGCAAATTGCAGAAAGATGTATGATGACAGCATCTGGTCATTTGGTCCCTCAAGAAGGTACATACCTTCACACTAAGTAAACTGAAGTTATGGATACTCCCTCTAGTGTCAGGTGCCCTCTTGGATAGATGTGAACTGACTCTCCTCCCTCCTCCCTTGGAGGAAAACAGGTATCTCTGGATTGTGCTGTTTAGTGAGATTGTCCCCATGGAGACTCTTTGTAAATTTCTGGCAGTACAGCATGCTAGTTACTGGGACAGTGGGTGAGGTGGAGAGTACTTTAAGCCTTGCACTACTCTCTGTTCATAGCAGTGGGAAATGTTCTGTTTCTCTCCTATTGGGAGCCAGGATTGGAATAGCAGGGCGCTGCAGGGCAGGACTGGGGGGCAATGGCAGAGCTGGGTGGGGAGCCCAAGACTGGGATAGCAAGGGGATTCAGGGCAGGACTGAGGGGCATTGGCAGAGCTGTGTAGGGAAAGTTTACAGCTGAACACTGCAAATTGTACCTGACTTTGCCCACTGTATTCAGGAGCTGCAAGCTATGACAAGAACATTGGGATGGTAGAGGTCTTTACTGAGGGCTGGTTTTCTCAAATGTTTTCTCCCTGCTTTTTCCCAGCTAGGCCTTGTCTGGGATCTCTTGCAGATGACCACTTGGGCAGACCGTGAGTTCTTATGTAAAGAGAGGCATACTGCATGGCCAGGGTTTTCCCCAAGAGCTTATCATAAACTGGCAGTTGCAAGACCACCATGCACAGACATCAAGATCAAAGTTCGTCAGAAACTGCGCTGCCCCTGGGAAGACACTAGCCGCTGGCACATCTGGGGATACCACACCTGGCTGGATGTAGGGAGGCTGCCACCACTCTTCCCTTCAAGGCCAGACATACCTTATGACAGCAATGTGTGGCGATGGATTACTGCTCCCAGGACATACTGCATGCCCCAGCCGCCCGTCCCGCCTCCCTCAGAGATGGATGGGAACACTTACCTCAAGTTCATCGCACAGGGAGCTCTGTTTTTAGACAAGAAACATACGGAAAGAGCTGTGGCCCAAATACAGAAAGAGCTACAGGAATGCAAGCGACTGAAGATGATGAGCGAGTGCCGAGCTCCCCCCATAAACAGCCAGGGAAATATTTTGCCTCCTCAGGACTTCAACCGGTAAGGAGCACTGATTTCCTCGTGCCTCATCAGTTGCTGTGGAGCACATGGCAGGGCATGGAAACTTCACCACCAGCTCACAAAGGATTGGTGGGAGGTGGGCTTCCATCTAGCATTGCCCATTATCTGGCATTGGATAGCTGGGCAGATTTTATAGACTCCGATTTTATAATTCCTGGGTTACGTCATCGTGATAACATTGCTGGTGTCTCCCCTACACAGGAGCAGCTGAGGGCCAATGGACTGTGCACTGCATTAGAAGAGTGCTTGTTTCCAAGTCATTTGTTTGATCTTGGGCAACAGTAATCAGTGCTCTGTCCTCAGATTTTGCCTCTGTAAAATAGAATCTGACTCCATTATCCCTAACACTAGAAGGGACCATCAGCTATGTTAGATATTAGGGAAATCTTTCTAACTATGAGGGTAGTTAAGCCCCTCACTGCAGTTTTGAAGAACAGGTTGGACAAACATCTGTCAGCGATGGTCCAGGTTTATTTGGTCCTGCCTCATCACAGGGGGATGGGCTTGATGACCTCTCAAGGTCCTTTCCAGCCCTACATTTCTATGATTCTGTCTGTCATCTAGTCTGACCTTCTGTATATCACAGGTCACCAACACCACCCAGCCATCCCCGCATTAAGCCTACCAATCAGAATTAGACCAAAGTAGGCCATCCCTTAGGAGACAACACTTCTCTGTATCACTGGCAGAGAACAGGCAGGATGGAGCAATGGTCCCTGTAATGGCCAGGAATTCGTGTAGTGAGCTGTACACAGATAACACTCCCCTTCCTTTGGAAAGCACTGAGATGTTAGAGATGAAGAGCTATGGCAGGGGAAAGGAAATACAAAGGGAGCCTCCTTCTAACCACCTTTTCCACATGCAACCCTGTGCTAATAGTGACCAACAGCCCCTTCCCCTGCCTAGCACTACACTCCTCAGTACCCCCGATGCTGTCTTCAGTTCTCCAAGGACCAATGGTGGATTAATGCACGGGTCCATGTCTAGTGGCCCTGGCCAATTTGGGGGCCCCTGCAGGAGTACCAGAACCTGTAAACCTGTATAGAAGTGGGGAGGTCACTGGTGCCAGAACTGTGGCCCTGCTCCTCCTCTTTCTCCCCCCCCCCGCCCCCCCGGAGCCCATCCCCTGGGCAGGCTGGAAGCTGGAGCCAGGCCATGGTAAGAGCCTGGGCTGCTGTGGGGAGCCCTGGGTGGGGGGCTCAAAGGCAGTCCCTGGCCAATGTCCTCTCTGGGGCTCCCCACAGCAGCCTGGGTTCCCTGAGTGGCTTTTACCATGTCCTGGCTCAGGATTCCAGCCTGACCAGGGCCCTGCGGGGAAAAGGAGGAGCAGGAGGCAGTGCCCCATGGCAAGGGGTGGGGTGGGGAAATGTTCTTTGTAACCAGGGTCCCAATAAATCTTAATCTGCCTCTGCCAAGGATAGCCTGGTTCTCTCCGAAAGGCTTAACCTTAACTCTGAGGAGAAAGCTTAATCCCTACAGAGCCGAGCACCCCGGGCTTGAGTTCCCTGAGCACTCACTCGAGTAATGCTTTAATCCTTGGCATGGAATGCCACTGCCAACGTGGAGCCAAAACTCCACGTCAGCAGCTGAGCTGCAAACACCATCCTTGCCCTTGGAGCCCTGACTAGCTAGGGGATGGCCTCTCCACACCGACCCCAGCACAGCCTTAGCTGGCTATAGAGCTGGCAGAAAATCACACCCCTGCTGACAAGGTCTCTTCCTACTGGAAGATGAGGATGCCATTCAGGTAGAGGCTACAGGAGAGGACATGTGCAGCAGGTACAGGAAGCAGCCTGGGTGTGTGGCCACCATGGCCTGTCTACACAGCCTGTACTGACAGACTCAAAGTAGTGGGGCTCGCGCTGGCACTCTGAAAAATGGACAACACTTTGAAGTTGTGGCTCAGGCTGGCACTTGGGCTCTGAAGCCTAAGGAGGGGAGTAGGCTTCAGAGCCTGAGTCTCAACCACAGCTTCAAAGAGCTGTCTACACAGCTGGTTTTAGAGCGCTGGAGCAAGCCCTGCTAGCCCAAGTCTGTTGACCTGGGCTGGAAGGCTCAGTGCTGTGGGCTGCATGGTCATACCTTATGAGCTTGTGTAACCACCACATGCAGAGAGCAGGGCAACCTAGAAGAACACAGAGATGTTTAGAAGAGAAGTGTGGTAGTTGCTGAATGTACTTAGTGGCTATTTCTAAAGCTGTACTGAAAGTTTCCATTAAGGGCAGGCAGTCTTGCAGGTACCACACATTCACCCTCTGAGAGCAGAGCCAATTGGAGTTCAGGTGGAAAGGATTATAAATATGGGAGTTGCAGACAGCCCGCCGGACTTAGCGACTGATCAGTGCAGGACCAAGAGATGTGTCTGCGGTGGAGGCTGTATCCTAACACCTGTGCAGCTTTGGACAGAGGTTGAAGCTCTAGAAACTGTGTAGACTGTTGGTTATGGGACTGGAATTGCTGTTGGCTGCATGGAGCTTCTGACAATTTTGCTGAGGAGATTCTGAGGTGTTTGGCAGGGTACTGAGAGGCTGCCATTTTCCTTGGACACTGGAGAATCCAGATGACACCTACATTTTATGCCAAATCTCAGAGGGGAATGTATCTGCATGTGTGTACCAAAGTATAGAAGTTGATATGTTCTGTTGAAACAGGGGACTGATCTATATAACAACAAAATGGGGAAGTTTGGATAAGTAATACCAATAGCTTGACTCTAGAGTAGTTTTAAGAAATTATTAAAAAATACTGTTTGCAAACATTTGTGTACGTATTAAATGGTTGTTCACTAAGAAGCTGTATGGTACTCTCTCTCTCAAGCTGACCGGCAAATGTTAATACTGATATCCAGGGGCTTTGCACACCATAGCTCTGAGGTTAACTCTGTGTATGTTTTCTTTATACTTTTCTGCAAAGAATGTACTCTGGTCTGTGCTTCTGCAGAGCAGTAAGCTGCGGTGTAGGAAAAAGGAGAATGTAGTAGTTATACATATTACCTCAGCACTCCTCCAGCCTATTACAATTGACTACATGCAACAATCCCCCAGAGCCCATGGGGAAGAAGGTGTCATGATCTGTGACTACAGGACCAATGTTGCTGAGCTATTTGGACTGTTTGTTTGCTGACAATGGTGTTGGAGTGATTCCTGGGTGTATTCCCACCTCTCCAAGGGCTGAAGGAGGGATCCCAGCCCCAAGGCAAGGGGTGGGAGTTTGGAAAAACGTAACTCCAGGAGAGAAGCCCCAGCACACCAACAAGCAACTTCTTCCTGCTGTGGAAGCCTGGCTCAGACACCTCCCCCCCACTTCCTGTTAAGGTTTCATGCTGAACACAATCATCAGCTATTTCCTGTACCAATAAGTACTTTAAGTAGAATGACCACTAGAGAGCACTCACAGCATAGAAATTAGGAATTAAACATATTAGCTCATCTATGCAGCTCGGGTTGTTTCAAGTACAGTAGATTTCCTAGTGCTGTGTCCAGCCTAGCTTAGAAGTCCCAAGGGATGAGGCTTCCACTACTTCCCTTGGGAGACTATTTTACAGCTGCCCAAATGCATCTGTCCACCAGGAAGTTTCCTCCGCCTCCCTGATATTCTGCCTAAACGTTAGTCCATTAGTTTCATACCATTATTCCTCATTATACTGCCATGAAGCAGCTTAAACAATTGCAGGCTCTCAGTGGTATCCGAGTGACAGGCAAACATTACTCGAAGCCAAATTATCTCAGTACTGTAGACCCTTAATTCTCTTTGTTGTGTTCTCTCCCCTTTGCACGCACACATTGCTGTGCCTGCTGGAGCCCCTGGAAGATGCCTATTCCTTTCAGACAAGGAGGTTCAGGCTAAGCCTGGCTGTAGGACAGGACACCACTCCTCCCTAGTATTGATCAGGGGATCATGCTAATGGCTAGTAGGTCTGTACTTCTATGAGCAGGTTCTCCATTCCTGTGATTGGGGTCAATCTTGGAGAATGTTCTCCAGCAGACAGGGAGACCTTTACCCAGCGTAGCATGGTAACCAAGTATATTACCCCCTTCTACAGAGAGAATTAATATTTACAGGTGGACCCTAATAATCTACCATCCCTCCAATCCTATGGGAGCTAGCTAAGTCATGGAAAAAACAGCAATTTGTCTGGAAATTTAACACATTGATCCTCCCTTCCTTTTCGACAGATACAGACACCTGACTGCAGGAAGAGGCCTGCAATCTCTCTCTGTCCAGCTGCAGCCAGTCAGACCTGCAACTAGAGACTGCTGGGATTGGCCTTGCCCCAGCCTCCAACCCCATTACCAGGAGGCAGCACAGAGACTCACCTTGAGGAACAACAGTCCAATCTATGAAGAGTTGCTGCAGAAATACCAGGAGCTGGCTGTGTCTGGGACATAAACAGGGGACCGTAACACTGCCAGCAAACAACCCAGAACTCTAGAGGGGCTAATTCTAAGACTCAAGAAGGCTGTTGGGAGCTATAAGCAGGGGACCCAACTATGGGGGACTGCTCAAGCCGTTATGTCAGAGGACAGCAACCAGCACCCCAAATACAGAGAGTGCACTGGTGATGCAGGCAGGATCTGCCAGCGATCAGGCACCCCCAAAACAGCAAGATACCTCTGCCACTTGATATCAAATATCATCATCCAGGAACCTCCACCACAAAAACACAAATGCAACTTGGCTTTAAAACAGCTTGGGAGTCCCCAGCACTGAGGCACAGCTGCAGCACTTAGGTAGTACTAAGTCATGTGGATTGCCCATATTTCCCTTTACGTCTTGGATTTTGGATGTTTACCGTTGAGCAGGCCTGCATTCTGATAGCCCTAGGGTCTCTGGCACCTGCCCAGGAAGATCTCCTTCTCTTTCCAGCTGTGAACTAGGTGGGTGCTGAGCTTACAGGTATCCCCAGCTACAACCAGGAAGTCCTGTTGCCCCTCTTCAAGGTTGTCCACATCAGAGATCAGGCCCTTGATTCTTGTATAAAATGCTGAGTAGGTGGGTTGAAGCTTTCAGTTTGATTTGTGGTGGATGGGAGCTGTAACAAGGCAGCGTGTGGTGCTTGGTTAGGATGAGTGGGAGTGGCCTGTTACTAGGAAGAAAAGTTGGTCAGTATGTGTCACTTAGTCTTTCTGTCAATGGTAGGGGGAGGTGTGTGGCTTGGTTGACATAGGGGTATGGGGGATTGGGAGGGTCAGTAACGGGGTGCAAGGCCTGGCTGGCATTGAGGGAAGGGATTCTGTCCCTGGGAGGAGAGCTCAGGGTGTATGTGTGGGGTGGGTATCAGGGCAGAGGGACAAGTCAACATGGTGTCCAATGGGACAGAGACTTTGCCTGACATGGGAAGATTATACCTAGGCAGAGGATTCATGAGGCATATTTGCCTGAGGGGTGGAATGCAACCATGAGGCAGGATCATTCCACCTGGAGCACAGCTTTCTATATGTGGGTAGGGTTTGCGTCAATCAAACTTTCCATCTTTAGATTCAATATTTTATTTTCCTGCCTCAGGAAGAGCTGGGCATACCAGTGGTAACTCTCCTCTTCCACCTCCTCTTGTGGACTAGGCAAATACTTCAGAGCACATCACACACAACGGAGTCATTCGGTAACATTCCCCTGCTCTTACTGCAGAGCACTTTCCACAGCGATGCCACACGTGAGAATTCTGAGACCACCATTTAGGAGAGATTCTAGGTAGACCCAGGTTAGAGGGCTTATTCCTTCACCATCTCACTTCCCTGGTCCTCGCATAAACAGAGAGCAGCAATATCTGAAGGAGCCAACAATTCAATGTTTATTGGGGTGAACTTCCAGCAAGCAATGATTCCAATTTCCTTCCTCAGTGTCCCCCTTTCCAGCTCTGACACTACAGAGCCTTGCCTGTGTCCCTGTTCCCATTCCCCCACCCTTAGCAAAACATGATTCCAATGCCCCTCTCCCCCACTTCCTGATTGACTGCAGACTATATAGTAAAACTTGAGTTCTGCTTAGCTCTGAAACCAATCATTTTACTGAAATTTAACTAACCAATCCTAACATATTGTAACACGATTATCTAACCAATTATATCCCATCACCTTAATTGGTTTACACCAACAAAATTAATTATACAGCAGACAGAAACAATCACAGAACCAGCAGAGATTATACAGACAAACAATAGGGAAATGGGGACTACAGTGATAGAACAATAAAGAAATGAGATTTTCACACCCCACCTATTGATAAGTGAATTCTTGCCAGACAGGATACTATCAAACTAAGTTTTCTTTAAATCTTCTAGGCTCTTCCCTTTCTCTGGAGGTGATAGATTGGATCACCCAGGGCCATCCTTACCCATACGCAAAGTATGCAGCTGCGTATGGCACCAGGAAACTTGGGGCACCAAATTTCTGGGTGCCCTGTGCAGCTGCATACTGCTCCAGCCCCTGCCCTGCCTTTTCCCCAGCCCCTGCTCTGCCCCAGCCCCGCTTCTACTCCACCCCTTCCCCAAGGCCTTCACCCTGCTCTGCCCCACCTCTTCCCGCCCCAGACAAGCCTGAATATTTATATCCTAACACCCCATTATCTTTAGGGAAAGGGAATCTTTTTAAGGGCCTGATTTGCAAAGGAGCTGAGTGCCCACAAATCCAAGTGAACTCAGTAGGAGCTGCAGGTGTTCAGTGCCTCTGAAAATCTAGCCCTAAGGCTGGAAAAAAAGGCACAGGGAGAGCAACTTACCAGTCAAGTGACTTCCTTCTCTTGTCCTCCCTAAGTGGGATTCCTCCTGCAGCATACTGGACTGATGGGAAGGGCCTTGGCACTCATTGTGTTAGGGAAGTAAAGGTAATTCATAACAATTGCTTCCTGCATCTTGGCTGATGGAGCAAAAATAGGAGTTTTCTCCTTAAGGAAGGGAAAGACGTCATTATACTAAAGAGACATCAGCCCTTGAGGGTGAAAGCAGCTGTCAGGGCTCCAGCACCCAGCAGAGGGGACATCAACGTAAATAGAACCAAGAGGATCTACTTTACTTGCTGAAATTCCCGTGGAAACATCTATCCCAGGAAAGATATAGCTTTTTTTCTACTCCTCATGGCAGTGCGATAGAGTTAGAACTGTCCCTGTCAGCTGACAGCAGGGTACATTGTGTGTCCTGAAGAACTGCAGAAACTAATTCAGTTTCCTAAGAGTTAAATATTTGTTTAAACATAAATCCCAAAGAATGAGGTCAAAACACCAGTGTAGCCAGTTTAGTTGTCAGCATTCTTCTATCAATTGCTCTCCTGCACAGCACTATGACAAGTTTAATTCAAGTTAGGTGCATGCTAGAACATACATTGCAACAATGAAACCTGGTGCACAGCTTTCTGTATGTGGGTAGGGTTTGCGTCAATCAAACTTTTCGTCTTTAGATTCAGTATTTTATTTTCCTGCCTCAGGAAGAGCTGGGCATACCAGTGGTAACTTTCCTCTTCCACCTCTTCTCATGGACTAGGCAAATACTTCAGAGCACATCACACACAATGGAGTCATTTGGTAACATTCCTAGCCAGCTGGAACACATCAACTAGTATGGACCCCAGCAGACTGCACAAATATATTTGATAAATAAATAAAGCACCTCTCCCACTTCCAAAGGGCCCCTTATCAGGGCATTTCCTGTCGTCTTATACTAGTGTATTGCTTGAGTTTTCCTAATGAACACTGATTGGAACATTTTCCCTGTTTCCTCCCCCAGCTCACAGACTGTTTTGCAAAAGCTCCCTCTTCTAAAGGTGCTGGGGCCGTGTCTTTTCCTCCAGCACATGTATGTTGAAGACAGATATCACTGAAAAAGCCCTTAGATATTCAAAACAGATGTTTTATGAAAAAGGAAACAAAAGTTGCTAGACTGTTGGCTGGAAAGCTTAAAGAGATTCAAGAGCAACGTATTATTCCACCAATTAAAAACAAATCAGCAAAAGATAGTTACACACCTTAACAAAACAAGTGTCATTTATGATAAAAACCATAGATTGAAAACCTTAGATACTCCAAGCTCTGAAACTATTCACCAATATCTGGAAGTAACAGGCTTGCCAAAGATGAGCAAAACTGATAAAGAAATTTTAGAGGAAGAAATAACAGATGAAGAAATGGTAGATGCAATAGCAAGTATGAAAAGTCATAAAACTCCAGGACCTGAGGGCTTTCCACCTTACCTTTTTGCAAGGTATTTAAGGAGGTATTAGTGGGTCCCTTGAGAGTTACCTTCAGTGACATTCTGTTAAGGGAGGAACTTCCACAACCTATGAAAGAAGCTACTGTGGTGCTTCTCCCTAAAGTTGGAAAAGACCTACCTTATGCAGCTCCATTAGACCCATAGCACTGCTGAATCATGGCATAAGGACTTTAGCAAAAATATTAGCTAGCCAATTGTGGTCCATGCTCTCGGCTTATATAAATCCTGCTCAAACTGGATTCATTAAGTATAGACAAATGTCAGACAACATTCAGAGAGTACTTGGAACCATCCATAATGCCAGATCTAAAAAAGATCCATTTCTCATGTTATCTCTTGACGCAGAGAAAGCCTTTGATAGGAACTGCCTGTTTCAAGTCTTGTGCAAATGCACTTTCCTTAAATGGATATCTGCTCTTTACACCAGCCCCAAAGCAGCTGTGCGAGTTAATGGGGTTACAGCTCCTGTTTGAATTACACAGCGGGACCAGGCAGGGATGTCCCTTGTCTCCTTTTTGCACTGGTCATGGAGCTTTTTGCACAGAGGATAAGGAACAATGAATTTTTTCACAGAAATAAAACTTGCAAGAACACATCAGAAAATAGCTTTATATATGCATCTGATGTAGTAGTATTTTTATCTAAACCAAATATTGCCCTAAAATTAGTTTCTAGAGAAATCTGGGACTTTGGGAAAGCAGCTGCAGTTAAAGTAAATTATGCCAAATCTGAAGTGCTAGCTATAAATTAGCTAGATTCTGAAAAGTCATTCCTCAGGAAAACATGTGGGCACAAATCGGCAACAAACTCTATAAGACACCTGGAAATTCAAATCTCAAACAGCCTAGAAGAGCTTTATGACTTAAATGTCAAATCACTACTTCAGTAAATGAAAAAAGATCTGGACTGTCTTTCTTGTTTCAAAATCTTCCTATAATCACCCCAGATAAAACCCTAGCAGGAATACAGAGGATGTTCTTAGAATTTATATGGAATAAGAAAAGACCAAGAATGGGTACAGATACTATGTACAGACCTATTAAACTATCTGTTCCAAATATTCTATGGTATTATCAAACCAGTCAGCTCAAAGCAATAGTGATTTGGGGATGCTGTAAACTCAGCCAAATACTAGGTCTTTGGTGAACAAGGAAGTTGTGACAGTGGAAACATTGCTAGACCACCATGGATTAATTAATTTAAAAAATTTATATTGCTCCTTTAGCAAAGACAACTCTATATGTCTGGGTTAGACCTGGAGACAGGACAATTTTTTTCCCTAGCCAACGATACCCATTGCAAATAATCCAGATTTTAACCCAAATCTCAAACTGGAGAGCTTCAAAGATTGGGAGACCCATGGAATACCACACGATTGGCCAGCTATTCAGAAAGGAAACTTTTCAAACTTATTTGGAGATCAAAGCTAACTTTAACTGTCCCACTCTTCCATGGTAGCAACACTTTCAAGTCAGGCATTAATTATCTCTCTCAACTTTCTAGAGAACCTGTTTTATACAGAAAGTTCACTTTAATAGAAGTGATGGCATCTGATCAATTAGGAAACAAAAAATTATAATGAATGTGTATCAATCTTTGCAGATAACTTTCCTAACAACAACAACAAAAATAAAGCCCACATATGACACTTGGATATTTGGTTACCTTTTACACAGTACTCAGAGTACGTTCACCTGAAAAAAAAAAAAAAAGCACACCTGTCCATTTTTAAAAAATATTAACATTTGATAGACATGCCTGGTTTGTGAAATGTGTAATCAGGGAGGTCACTCTGTTTAATAAAATCGCTAAAAAATAACATATCAGGGATGTTGTAATGATGCTCATTCTATAATATGGTAACAGCATAGGGATAGCTCAGTGGTTTGAGTATTGACCTTCTAGACCTGAGATTGTGAGCTCAATCCTTGAGGGGGCTATCTAGGGCAAAAATTTGACTGGGGATTGGTCCTGCTTTGGGCAGGGGGTTGGAATAGATGACCTCCTGAGGCCCCTTCCAACCTTGATATTCCATAAACACCCTGTTAAAAAGGTTCCTCTATAATCTCCTTAAACAAAAGCTCACTATTGTAATTATTGATTTGTTTCTGCTATTTACAAAGCAAGGATTTGTGATCCCATTAATACTTCCTAAATAAATAGTAATATTTTTTTTAAAAAGTCACAACTAGAACTGGAAGAAAATTTCTTTTGAAGCTCTTTCCTGTCCCTTTTGTCTCCTTTTTTCTGCTTGCAAAAAGGAAAAAGGCAAATGGGATGGGGAATGCCAAAACTGGGGGCAGGGGAGAGTTTTCTTTCAGAGCTAATTTGTTTTTTTGGTCATTTGTGGGGAAGGAGGCTTGGTTAAAAAAAAAAAGAGGACTCTTTAAAAGACAAAAATCTTTTGAAATGTTGTTGTGAATCATACTTGGAATTTTTGACCTGCTCTGCATGCAACCTTCTGCAAAGAGCAAATATATGTTCAGTCTTGCTGACTGATCTGGCATAAAAGCAAACAAAGAGAGAAAGAACCAATATTAAGTCTCCATGTGTACGTCAGAGAGTGAGATTCTCTGTAACAGCTGCTGGCCTGAATTGTCTCACAGAGAGACACACTGTGCAAGTAAAGGTGCAGTACATACAAAGCAGCCTTACATTGTACGTTGCTACGTACGCCACACTTTAACATCAGGCTATTGGTTACCACAGTGATGGATGTGGTAAAAGAACCTGAAGAGAATAATATGTAGTGCCACCATGAGGGAGAAAAAAATCTAATGTTTTTTAAAAAATTAGTTTAATCTAATCTAGGACCACAAACACTAAAATATTTTAATCATAAGGCCTCATTTTAATTTTTGTATAAATCTAAATTAATAAACATGGCTCTTAAATGGGGTCACTACAGATGAGAGTTAAGGTTCTTTAGGAGCTTAAAGGTGCTTTTCCATAGCTTAACGTTTTTAGATTTCTTTAACTCTGAATTTCTTGGGTTTTGGGACTTTTCTGCACTTGAAAGTTCTTTCAGATTAAGGTAAAGTGTGAATTTTAAAGTGCAATAGCTATTCCAGAATAGCATAGTCCAGTTAATTTCCCCTTATAGACAAGCCCTAAAACACTTGCTTTAGGGATAATTACAAAATCCCTGTAGCGTATTATACCTACGGTGACCAGAAGTCCCGTTTTTAAAGGAACAGTCCCATTTTGGGGGACTTTTTTTTATATAGGCGCCTATTACCCCCCCTCTGTCCTGTTTTTTCAGTTGTGATCTGGTCACCCTAATTATACCCTCAATTACTGATATGTACTTTCAACCTTAACGCCATTTTAACATGGTTTTATCTGGGCATACTAAATTTATGCTCAGTCAGCCTATCATGTAGTGCAGGGGACTAGACTAGATGACTTCTCAAAGTCCCTTCCAGTTCTGTGATTCTATGGTTCTATGATCATTCCACATGCAGAACAAAATAATTAGAGAGAGAATTGTTTGTGGCTAGGAGCATTTGGCAGTTCCCTTCCTGAGGCCTGTTACTTTAATACTAATGCTTTGCTGGAGCAGGAATCTATCTTCTTAGCATTGTCATCTATTGGTTGAAAGCAAACATGACAGACACCCCAGTCAATGCTTCTCTCCATTTCTCTTCAGCCATGTTCTCCTTTCTAACTCCTCTCCTGGGCATTTTCCTCTTTGCTCCATTCTCCACCTTGTCTTGGTTGCTGTCTCTCTGTGCTCATTCCATCTCTCCCCTTAGCCACTCTCTTATTGCCTTGTTCACAGGTTCCTCCAGCTGGCTCTCCATTACTCTCTGGAATCCCTGCCAAGGAAGTGGCCTCTCCTGTAGTGGGACATATTGAAGACTTACACGGGGCTGCTAGGAGCAGGTGTGGTGCTGCCTGTTTCTCGCCCTCAGTTCTGTAACACTGACAGACCCTGGTTGTTGGTGGGTGGGATTGAACTGGGGACCTCTGGAGCTTAGCGCAAGAGCCTGCCTGTTAGCTAAGGCTATAAAGCAAGCTCATTTAACGCTCTCTAAGTGGTCTCAGTGCCATTAGATGGGACAGAACACCACACACAGGAGGTGTGTGGGTTACACTCCCACCTGCCTTTTGACTTGGGCTTTTCCTCATTGTCCTCACCTTGGCCTTTTACCTTCTATCTAGGACAATCTCACAGTGGAGCAGGTATTTCTTTGGTGCCTGCCCTCCTTGGTCCCAACTCCTCACACCTGGATTGGGATGAATCCCGCTCCCTCTCTTTCCTGTTTGATATGTTGGTGTTTGTAAGGCTGCTCTCTTTGTAGCTCCCCTCCCCTAGCCCCAGTTCTTACTTTGTGCCCTTATTAGTCGCTTTTCTCTTCCTCCTGCTTCAAAGGCCTCGTGGGTCCCCTCCGGCTCAGCAGCTCTTTCCTGACAGTCTGTAAATGTCATTGCTTGGCAGTCTGTCCTCCACCTGGGCTCATCTTACTGATAAAGTTACAGAACAAACCTTTGCCAGTCCTCATGCCTTCAGACAGTAACTGTGTCTTTAAAGTTTTGGAAAACTAACAAAGTTTTATGTATTTAGCATTCAGCAACAAAGGTGAACAAAATAACTTCTTCCAATGAGGTGGTACCAATGCCCTAAGGGCCAGTGTTTGGTGACTGGTGAGACCACTGCAAATGCTTTCAGGATCATTACACTTTTCCTAAGAACTCACCCCAGACCAGTGATCAGACAGATGGTTTACTCCCAGAAGCACCACCCTGCCACTAGTTGGCAGCATCCAGGAGTTACAATCTACTACCACTCTGCCCCCAGTTCTGTGGGAGATCAGCACTTAAGACAGCGGTCCCCAACCTTTTTCTCTGGTGGGCGCCAGACGAAGGACCGTGGCGGTGGTTGAGTATCCGCCGAATGGTTCCATCATTGATGAGAATGAGATTAGGAAAAAATATGATTAAAAAATTCTTATGACTGTTTTGCTGAAAAGCTCTATTGCCTCCAGGCTTTGGAGCAGGCATTCAACATTGTAGGGGGGAGGGGGTGCTAATATCCAGTATGTGCCTTTTGTCATTCCTGTGAAAATTTGTCCAAGTTATAAGCTGCCTAAAAATCTCAGCTCCCACATAGAATATCAGGGTTGGAAGGGACCTCAGGAGGTCATCTAGTCCAACCCACTGCTCAAAGCAGGACCAATCCCCAGTCAGATTTTTTGACTCAGATTCCTAAGTAGCCCCCTTGAGGGCTGAACTCCTAACTCTGGGTTTAGCAGGCCAATGCTCAAACCACTGAGCTACCCCTCCCCCTATGCTTAGTAGTAGAGATTTCTTCAAGTCTGGCAGTTAAATTCTCAGACGTCTTTCAATACTGAGCATGCTCCATCACAGGACTACGGGGTGGGGGTTAGGCAGAATTTTACATGCAGCTGCTCCTTCCAGCTGTGGCACTGGATACAGGAACTGAGAGCAAGAGGACTCTCTCTCCTGTGCTCTCAGTGCTTCAGCTGCTGGGATTCAGGCAGCATGGAGTAGAGCAGTGGTCCCCAACGTGGTGCCCGCGGGCGCCATGGCGCCTGCTGGGGCATTTATGTGCGCCCGCCTAGTGCCCAGCAGGGGACCTGCCAGGGACAGAGAACTCAGGCTGCGGGCGCGGTGTTCTCTGTTCCCGGCAGATGCGGGGCCTGCCTAGTTCCCAGCAGAGGAGAGAAGCTGTGGCCCCACGCCTGCCAGGGACAGAGAACTCTAGGCTGCAGGCGCTGGTGTTCTCAGTCCCCGGCAGGTGTAGGGCCCACCTAGTGCCCAGCAAAGAAGAGAATCTGGGGCCCGGCACCTGCTGGGGACAGAATACTCCAGGGCTGTGGCCACCGATGTTCTCTGTCCTCGCAGCTTCTCTCTGGCTTCTCTCCTGATTCATATATTATGTAATATTAAATATATTTTTCTTATATTATTTAATGTACAAATACAAAATAAGCCTTGAAAAATTGTTGGCGCCCGCCACGCTCTTCTGAAAACATGAATGTGCTACTGGCCACAAAAAGGTTGGGGACCACTGGAATAGAGGGAGGAAGCAACCTGAGTGGAATGCAGGTGGGGGGGAGGAGAAGGAGCCGGAGGATCCAGGAGATGGGTGGGTGTGGCTAAGAGCAGAGTGGGAGGGAGGCAAGAGCCAGGGCAATGGGAGGTGGATAGGAGTGGGGCAGAATGGGGGCACAGTAGCAGAAGGGTCTATAACCACTACACGTACACGACCCTCCAGCACCTGGAACTGAACCCAGGAGTCCTGAGTCATAATATTCACTTACGGTCAGCAAATAGTTGTGAAACATACTGGTAAAGCATGTCTCATTGTCTTCTTGTGGCTGGTCCACACAGAGCAGCATTTCTCAAACTGGGGTCCACAGACCCCTAGGGGTCCTTGAGGGTATTCCAGGGGATCTGTGGACCCTGCTGATCAACTCCTCCCGCTCTTTCCCAGTGCCTCCTGCAAACCAGGGAACAGCTGTTCAGCAGCATGCAGGAGGCACTGGGAGAGAGGGGGAGGAGTGGGGACAGGGCATGCTCAGCGGAGGGGATGGAAAGAGGCAAGGAAGAGGAGGGGCAGGGGTGGTGGGAAGGGGTGGAATAGGGACAGGGTCTGGGGCTGAGTGGGAGGTTTGGGGGTCCACAAATTTTTAAAAATCAAAATGGGGGTCCTCAGGTTGCTAAATTTTGAGAACCACTGAAGTAGAGGATATTAGCCTACTAGTGCTACTAATTATTCCACTGTGCTGTGGGTCTAAAGGCCTGAACCCTGCTGATGACCCAAACTGGGGGGCTGTCTGGTTCCACAGGATAGAATTTCTATTTTTTAGGATTTTTTCTTTTTTTAATTAAGAAAAACATTTAAAAACTGTTAAAAGAAGGTTAAGGTTGCAAAGTCAAGCACTCAGAAGTTAGGAATTGCCATATATAAGGTTGCCTGTGAACCATTCAGATAGTATGGTTAGACTGCATCCAATGCATATGCACAAGGGGGCGCAAATTAAAGTTGCACAAGCAGCCTGCATTCTGGCATTTCCTAACTTTTGAGTGCTTGACTTTGCAACCTTAATAATGTTGTTTGCAATCTTTTAATGTTGTTTTTTTATGGAATTATTTTTTATACCATGGTAACATTGAAAGCCCCCAAACAAGATCTGGGCCCCAAAGTGGTAGGGATTGACCACAGTGACTGTATCTGCCCCAAAAACCTTATAGGCTAACCAGACAAGGCAGGCAAAAGGTGGGAGAAAGGAAGTATTAGGATCTCCATTTTGCAGATGGGGATCTGAGGCACAAAGAAACTAAATAACTTGCCCAAGGTCATTAGAGAGACAAGGTGGGGGAGGTAATATATTTTATTGGACCAACTTCTGTTGGTGAGAGAGACAAGTTTTCACGCTTACACAGAGCTCTTCTTCAGGACTGGGTCACCTCTAAGGTCACACAGGAAGCCTGTGGCAGAACGGAGAGTGAACCCAAATATCCCAGTACCAAACCAGTGCCTTCACTACAAGGACATCCTTCTTCTTATACTCTAACATACTCTTTAGATTCATTTAAGATGCACGACACTAGGGAAAAAGTTGTGGTTTTTTTACCATGTAAGTTAGTGGTCATTAATACGGGGTACAATCCTAGTATGGACAAGGCAGTTGTAGTTTTCACACATTAGCAGGCTGAGGTAAAATTAGACCGTTTTCCCCCGGTGAAGACAAGGCCAAAAGGGCCAGATGTAGTGCACGAAGCTCTGTAGTTGAAGGGAGATGTCTTCACTCTGTTTTCTGTTACATCTCTGAATGTTTTGTAGCAGGGCTAATGATTCTAACACCACCGTTAATAGTACTTCATTACCATGCAACTAGAGATAGCTCATTTATATGCAGCTGAGCTCAAGATAGTGAAATCGATACATACAGAACACATCATTAAAATAATCAATATTTATACAGCAGGTAGAATTCATATCAGATAGGCTGGACACTGTCTGCCACATTGTTTCCATAGTCCTACCTCCTAGTTTAAGACTGTACCTTTGCTACCTAATTAGGCGAATTATTCCACACTCTGATTGACAAGATAGGCTTCACCATCTGATCTTCCTCTTCCCCTTATCCCATCAATTGGGGCTGGGTTGTCATGCAAGCATCTGCCACCTTTTTCTGTCCAAGGCAGCACTAAGGTTCACCTGTTTACCATCTTTGGTGCAATCCATCCATCATCTTCTCAGGGTCTCTTTCCTAGCACCCTCTCCTGACATACTGTCTTCACCAGGTCACCCACTGCATGTGTCCAAACTAGCAAAGTTGTGCTTCCTGGATTTTGTCAGCCACAGCACAGACTTTGACTTCCATCCTAATACTTTCATTTCAAAATCCATCTCTTTGTGTAGATCCTCTTGTGGTGGATCTCATCTCAAACACCTGTATGTGTTGAACCTGCCAGCTCTTTATCGCCCGGGCTTTTGCTCCGTACAACATTGTGGGGTGCATCATTATTTTATGTAATTCGGTTTTCAGTCTCCATGGTATATGCTTGTCATGTACAACTCCTGAAATGTTATTGCACACTCTTCCAGCACTCCTCAGTCTGGACTGTATCTCATGTTCAAGCCTGCTGTCTTCTGTCACCCAGCCACCAAAGTACTCAATTGGTCAGTCTAGTTTAGCTGCACTCCATTAATCTCTATATCCAGTTTCCCTGTGGCACCTCTACCAACCCATCTGACCTCAGTCTTAGACTATGTCTATACACGGTAATCGACCCACGCTACACAACTCCAGCTACGTTATTCACATAGGTGGAATCGATGTACCTTAGGTCGAGTTACTGTGGGGTCTACACCACGGGGGCGGGGCCAATGTGAGAAAATCTCCCATCAATTTACCTTACTCTTCTCATTGGGGGTAGAATACAGGGGGCGATTGGAGAGTGCTCTGCTGTCGATTTGGCAGGTCTTCACTAGACCTGCTAAATCGACCGCCGGTGGATCGATCTCAGAGCGTCGATCCCGGCTGTAGTGTAGAACTGCCCTCAGTTATGCTCATTTTCATCCTATGTCCGTTTAGCTGGTCATACCATTATTTCCTCTACGTCTTCTTTTGAGGATGTCCTTAGTGCTATGTCATCTACATATAGCAGCTTCTCGCCTTTTCCCATTAAGATCTTTCTGCTGATATAGTCCATCAATATGATAAACAACAGTGGACTTGGGGCCAGCCCCTGGTGCAGTCCAACTTTGATTAGGGTTGCTGTTTTAGGTAATCTATACTGTGCATTCACCACCAATCCTCAGATACTCCATATCTCCTCAGCAGCAGTATGAGCATCTTTCTGTCCATTTTATTGTCTAATCGTTTACTGTCTAAATACAGTGGTTTTCAACCTGTTGTCCAAAGACCCTGGGGGTCCCCAGACTATGTCTAAGGGGTCCGCAAAAGGTGACTATGAAAATAAAGTTTTGGATACCAGAAAAGGCATCTGAATCCCCCCACTTATGGGTCAAAACCTGGAAGTGTTGGCATTACCATAGACACTCACAGTTTAGTGCCCTTTCTTACGCTGCATCAAACGTCATGCCGAGCATGTCCAGTCAGTTTTCAGTTTAAGACTTCTATGGTATGGGTCCATGGACCACAGGCTGAATTTCCAAAGTGGTCCGCACCTCCATTCAAAAATTTTTAGGGGGGCCATAAATGAAAAAAAGGTTGAAAACCACAGGTCTAATAGCTAAGTTAAATTGTTATGTACCTCTGGGAGGATATTTATTTCAAGGAAACATGCCAAACATGTAAATACGGTAGCCTGCTCATCACTTGCAGAGCGGTGGGGAAGAAGGTATTTTATTATCAAATTGACAAATTGGAGGGAATTCAAAGCAAAGGGGAGGAGAGTGGGGAAGAAGAGCAGAGGGCTGAAGAGATTAAAAGAGAGAAATGGGTGTAGCTTGTCTAAGTAAGATTCTCTCTTCCTACCTTAGCCCTCCCCTGGAGGTATACAGGGGCTGTTAACAGCACCTAAGGGGTTGGGAGAGAATGCCCTTGGCACAGACACTGTGTGTCACAGTTTCAGGGTAACTGGACCTGTATTGTCGCCCTCATGGTCCACTCCAGGAGTTCCCAGTCAGGCCTGAGATCTCAAGCCATCATCTTTCTCTGGTCAGGAATCCTGGTCCCACTCCATTCCGACCAAGGGTGTTAAGGCTGCACAGTCCGCAGCCTTTGCTGTGATATGCCCAACAAGCTGGTCTGCTTGTGCTTTGCTTCTGTGAAAGCTATTTGGTGCCCCCCCGCCCTTTTAATAGTTTTGCAAACGGACAGTAGGTGGAGGCAGAAGCCTCCAAAGGCCTCACGTACACAGTACCCTGAACTTTTCAACTAACCTTCCTTTTCTGTTGCAAAGCAGAAAAATCTTGCTCCAAGCCAGTTTTCCCTGACCAGATAACGGTTTCACGGGGTCTGGTAACTACCAATCAAGTTTTAACACGGCATGTCTTTGTCTAAATGTGTATAAAAGATCTGTAAAACTTGTGTCAGGTAGAGTCTTCTGTATCTATTACAGAGCTCTCCTTTCTTCTGCAGAATAAAGCGTTTTTCCTTATCCCTGTCAGGCTGTTATTGGCTCTCAGCTAGGCAGACCCGATATTTCGGTAACACTTCCTCTCTGAGGGCTACAAGCAGGGTATTGCCAGCAGTTACAAGTTACCATCCTGCTCTTTCTAAGCAAGCACCTTTATTCTCAAGGTAAAATCATCACAGAGGGGAAAAAAAAAACCCCAATAAGTGTTCCTATAGATATGCTAACAACTCACCAGAAGTCACCCATCAGTCTTCTGGGGCCCTGTCCTGTCTATTTGCTGGTCAGACACAAGGCCCTGAGTCAGTTTAAACACAACCTTTTTATGCCAAAAGTCCGTATGTTGGTCTCTGGAAAATCCAGTTTGAACCAGTATATGTCACCTCTTCAGGAGATGGTACCTCTCGGGAGGGGTTTACAACCTGAGCAATTCATCTTAATCACTCCCATTGTTCTTAGTTCCTGGCAGAGCTAAAAGAAACCCTCCCCCCACCAGAGCTGCATACAATCCCTGGCTCACAATGGTACATAAACCATTCATACACTTAATACAATATGGTCCCCAAATATATTGCTTGTGGTGGCCAGGTCTGTCACACTGTGTTGGGGAACGCTTCACTGGCCTCACCCTACATGAGACCCTGGGAATGGGGGGCATGCTGGGAATGGGGCTATAGCACATATTGCTGAAACCATTGTGCCTTGTGGGAGGCTGGTCTGGTATAATGTAGAGATGGCCTCTGGATTGCCTAAATTATGTTGAGTGTGGCTTTGACCCCTGTAGCAACTCAGAGGTGGAATCGTGCAAAGACATTTTTAAGCTACCTTTGACCCAACTTCCCCTGGACTGTGCTGGTCCTAAGAGAAGACAAATTAATAGTCTACAGATATTTGAATGGATAAAAAAAAAAACAAAGATGGAGAGGAATTCTTTAAGGTGGTAAAAGAATTGGGGGTGGAGTTAAGAAAAAGAAGATTAGGCTAGATAAACCCTTCCAGGCAGTAAGACGCTGTAGAATAGTCTCCCAAAGGCAGTAAGTGGTGGAAACCTCATGGCTTGTGACTTCTAAAATAGCCTGGACAAAGCACTAGACTATGTTCTATAGGGAACAGTGCTGCATTGGCCCCTGAGAGATGGGCAGAGTGATTAAATGGGTCTCTCATCGCCAATATCTATAACTCTATCAGTCACAATATTTGTGGGAAGTCCCCACTGCCAGGCATGATGCAAGGGGACTCTCCAGCACTGGATTTCTCAGCTTTTTTCTTCCAGCACCTCAAAGTTCAGCTGCCTTATTCTCTCTGGCTTCACATCCCAGAGGCGGGTGGAGGGAGAATCCCATTCATTTTGTCTCCCGCTCCTTCATCTTCTGGGAGGGGGGACCTCCGCACCGCCAGTGAGGAAATTTCACTCCTCAGCTATCCTGGTTGCTGCCACTTGCCTCTTCCTCACCAGATGCTGTTGGAAGGGATGGCTCCAATGTTTTCCATCTCCTGTTTCTTGGCTAGATGGGTTGGTGAGTTGAATTCCCACCTGGCAGCTTCCCATGGCTTTTACTCACAAACGAAAGAATTGGTTAAGAACTCCTCAGCGCCTCTCAGGTGCTGAGGATGGCATAAGTCCTTAGCTGCGTACACAGAGGTAGAACTGTGGCTTCTGGGTATGAAGCCAGAACTTTAGCTAAAAAAAACAACAGGCTTCTGACACCTGAGCTAAAGGAGAATCTTCTTTAGCTGTTAGCAGTAGAGCTTTTATCTTCTGTAGGCATCTCACTCCAATACCTCCTCAGAGTTGGGTAGGAATATCTACAGCAGTGTAAATGAAGAGTCACTCCATTGTAATCAATGGGAGTTTGCCTGAATAAGGACTTCAGAATTTGACCTTTGTGATGGGGCAAGGCCAGATGGCTACAGTAAAGTAGTGAGGAACAGGTATGTTAGCCCCAGGCTAACCAAATCCCTGGTAACCAAATGGCAGTTGCTCCAGGTTAATCAAGACACCTGGGGCCAATTAAGATCCTTTTAGAAGGCAGTGGAGATAGCTACATTGATTGGGAAACCTGAAGCCAATCAAGGGCTGGCTGGATCTAGTTAAAAGCCCCCCAGTTAGTCAGTGTCATGCATGTGTGAGGAGCTGGGAGCAAGAGGGTGTGCTGCTGGAGGAATGAAGAGTACAAGCATTATCAGACACCAGGAGGAAGGTCCTATGGTGAGGATAAAGAAGGTGTTTGGAGGAGGCCATGGGGAAGTAGCCCAGGGAGTTGTAGCTGTCATGCAGCTGTTACAGGAGGCACTAGAGCCAGCTGCAATCCACAGGGCCCTGGGCTGGAACCCGGAGTAGAGGGTGGGCCTGGGTTCCCCCCAAACCTCCCAACTCCTGATCCGACACAGGAGGAGTTGGCCTAGACTGTGAGTTCCACCAGAAGGGAAGATCACTGAGGTTAGCAAGTCTGCCACTAAGCACAGGACCCATCAAGGTAGAGGAGGAACTTTGTCACACCTTATAGAATTAAATGTCTAGAGCCCAATTCTACTCTTATTCACACCAGTTCTACACTGATGTAATGCTGTCCACTTCAATAGAATATTCCTGATTTGCTCATGTGTATGTGAAATTAGAATCATGCACTCAGTGACTCTCAGTGCATTTCATTTGCCAATACAGTGGGACCAAAACAGCCCAGACTTCAGCTGACAATTCAAAGCAGAGATGGAAGGACAGAGGAAGGGGTAAAACTTGCAGTGTCCCCCACCCCTTGTACCAGGGCCTGGAGCAAGGCTCTCAAATAGCAACAATTTCAGCAGGTGAAATTAAAAAAAGAGATTCAGATCTCATGCTGGTGTAAATCAGGAGTAGCTGCACTGATCTTACTCTGATTTTACATGTTTACAACTGCACTGACTTCAGTGGAGTTACTCCAGTGAGATCAGAATCCGGCCCACTGCAGTCACATCAGTGAGAGTGAAAAAGCAGGCCTTCTGTGTCTCATTGGAAACGCACAGTAAAATCCTCCAGCACTGGGTTTCAAAACTGTCCCAATTGTGTGACTTTCCACCCAAATGAGAGAGACTAGGCATGCCTGCCAGAACCCTGGAGGCTAAAGCTCTCCCCCATTTACGGAGGCAATGCATCATCTCCTAGAGCAAAGTATGTTCTCTCCAGTATTAATAGACTTACTGAGATGCGTCAAAAACCCCGGCAGAGACACAGAGCAGCACAGCCTGCCTGCCACAGAAAGATTTACAATCTCTGTGGCGTATCAGTGGGGAACAGGACAGTGTGTGTGCACACACAGACAAAGCAGGAGGAAGGTGAGTCCAACCCCCAGCAGCAGGGCCATCCTTCTGCTGCTGGATTTTTCCAGCCGAAGCATCTTACGGTCTCTGCTGCAATTTATGGAAATTGATTTCTGACGTGGGGCTTTTTCTGCTACAGCAGGGACCCACCGGGTGGAGGAGGCAGAGCTGCAGTCAGGGCAGGAGAAGGGAGGGAGGAAAGGCGCTTGGCCCAGGGCGAAAGCCAGAAAGAGAGAAGGGCACCGAGGTACTACAGTGATGGGGCAGTTATAACTGAGGCAGATGAGAGAAGGAGCAAGGGAGAGCAGAGATCCTGAGTGAGTCACAGGAGGGTAGACAGGCACAGAGAGGGAGCCCAGAGAGCGCTCTGCCATCCCAAGAAAAACCTGCCCAGCTGGACTCTTCACCATGAGCACGAGGGAGACCTGCGCCCAGGAAGTGGGGCCAGGGGATGGGGAGGAAAAGCGGAGTGAAGGCACTCAGAATCCGGACAGGAGGCAGCGCGAGGTGGAGCTGCGGGATAAAGCCATCCTGCAACAGAAGAGGCGCCTGAAACAGGCTACCCAGTTTGTGCACAAGGATTCTGCTGACCTGCTGCCCCTGGATGGCTTGAAGAGGCTGGGCACCTCCAAGGATCTGGTGAGTCAAGTGGGACCCAGTTTGGAACTGGATGCTCCTCTCTTCCTAATGATACCAGGGCATCCCCTTAATTTGGGAAAAGAATCACAAGTCCAGGCACAAGAGAAACAGCCCATCAGAGTCATTATAGGGCTGGGGTGGGTGAAGGGAAAGGAGATGTCCCCCGCTCTCTGCATCTTTCTCCCCAACCATCCTCATTAGATCTAACCCCCTCCATAGCCAGGAGGAAGTAGAAGTTAGGGGATTCCCCCTAGCTCTCAGATCCAGCTCCCAGCCCACAATACACAAATATGTGTAACTTGTATGGGGATTCTGTGTATGTTTTACATGTGTGTTTACAAGCTGGACTGACATGAGCCTGCATGATCTAATACAGAAGTGGTCCCTCTCATATTCTGCAGTAAACACACCCACCAATACCTGAAACTTTGAGGTCTTGTGTTGGAACTTTTCTGTGCAATTCCCCAATTTTGGATTTGCTTTGACACATTTCCCCAGGGGGTGAGTGTGGGACAAGAGCAGGGGATGAGGGGATGTGCCCCAGCAGTTTTGGGAGAAGTTGGAGACCAGGCATGATTTCCCCTGGGTATGTATAACAAGGACAGGGAATGGTTTCCTTTGGGATATCCCACTGATTAATTAAGTACATCTTCCCCTTCCCATTGCGCACTCTCACTTTTTCCCCCACTACCCAGTGCTCTTCATATGTACCACAATTGATCCAGGATTTGGGTTGAAATCCTGTTTCCCAGTGGAATGCATGGCTTTGCTTCCAGCTCCTTTCCCCTGCAAGCTCCAGATTGTTTTGCCAAACTGATAAGGGCTCCTGCAAAAAGTAGGTTGAGTTGCTTGGAGTCACTGACCAGACCCAAAGAAATCAAGTGCTCTGAGGTGATCTAATTGCTGGTGAGATGGGGCAGCCCCTAGGCCTGGCAAATACGGGGCACTATGTCAACTCTCTCTGCTGTGGGGTATTTTCCTCTTAAGTTTACTGCTCTCTTTTTAGGCCTCACTGTTACTAGTGATGGTACTATGATTGCCTGGGAGCTGGGGCATTAGGGGGGAATCCAATTCCTGGCCATGCCAGGCTGCATGGAAATCAATCTCACAGGTTCATATTGATTTCTGATTCTCTTGGGCTCAACCATCCCACCATATGCTGCCTGGGGATCAGCACCATGTCAGACTCAACTGTGTCTCTGCTTTGGGATCATCCCTCACCACCTTCTCATGCAGGCTGAGTCAGTTGCGCAGCTCTTCCTAGAGCGCACATTCAGACCATATCAGCATCGGTGTCCACTCTGCTACTGGCTCTAGTATGGGAAACCCCTCCCTGCTCCCAAAGCACAGTCATCCCCCATGTATTTAAGCAAGCCATCCCAGCCCTACAATTTGGTTATGAACACATGAAATTCCATTGCTGGGCATCGACAGCACTCTAGGCCCTGGATTTGTGCTCTCCCAGCCCTGGCCAGTAGCTCACAGAGAGCCTGCTGCACAGGCACTACTGGGACTGACGATCTCTGTCGCTGGGATGGAGGGAGTTACAGCAGTGAGTCGATGACCCTTCAACAGGGGCATCTCCTGACAGCTCCAGCCCCCGGGGGAGCAGGCTAGAGGGACCATCACTGACTCCAGGGGCGGCTCTAGACATTTCACCGCCCCAAGCACGGCGGCATGCTGCGGGGGGCGCTCTGCCGGTCCCGCGGCTCCGGTGGACCTCCCGCAGGTGTGCCTGTGGAGGGTCCGCTGGTCCCCCGCAGCTCCACCGAGGCCGCGCGGGACCAGCGGACCCTCCGCAGGGACGCCTGCAGAAGGTCCACCAGAGCCACCTGCTGCCCTCCCGGCGACCGGCAGAGCGCCCCCCGCGGCATGCCGCCCCAAGCATGCGCTTGGCGTGCTGGGGCCTGGAGCCGCCCCTGACTAACTCTCCTTGAAACCTAGAGATCTGTCAGTGTTTCAGGGAACTGCACTGTAACAATCTTAGGGTTCATTAAATAATAAACCAATGAATGAGAAAGGAATAAAACTTTAATAAAACACACCAGAGTGTGTGTCTAGTGAACTGCTGCACAGAGTCTTGGGTTCCCAAGACCCCCCACTTCCCCCTCCAGGGCACATCTCCAAATTCCCACACAACACAGTCCTTTGAGGGAGTGTCTCCAAATCACAATCTCTCAAATATCAGGGTTGGAAGGGACCTCAGGAGATCTAGTCCAACCTCCTGCTCAAAGCAGGACCAATCCCTAAATGGCCCCCTTAAGGATTGAACTCACAACCCTGGGTTTAGCAGGCTAATGCTCAAACCACTGAGCTATCCTACATGCACCTGTATTTCCTCTCTGTGGTCTGCTCTAGGAGTGCCCAGTTAGGTCTCCAGTCATCACCTGTCTCTGACAGGGACCCTTGTCCCACTCCCTTCTGTCTGGGGGTATTAAGGCTGCACAGCCCCCTGCCTTACATTGTGATATCCCCAGCAAACCAATCTACCTACAGGCCAGCCCCTGTGCTGTGCTTTCTCCCAGAGGGCTATGAACAATGCAGTGCCAGCCATTACAAGTTATCACCCAGCTCTCTCTCAGCAGACTACATTTTAAGGACAAAAGTATCACAGGAACCTTATTGTCTTTGTTTTCTCTACCTGCTTACTAACAAACATGCCAGGAGTCGCTCATCTTCCTTATGGGACCCAACATCCCCTTCCAATCCTTCTGCAAGTGCTGGCTCCCACTTTGGACAGAGGGTCCTGTCCATTTGCTGAAGCTCAGCTTTTTACATCAAAAACCTTTGTTTGAGTCTCTGGAAAACCCACTTTGAACCAGTACATGCCGACACCTTAGGGCAGGGATTGGCAATCTTTGGCAGGTGGCCCGCCAGGGTAAACCCCCTGGTGGACCAGGACGGTTTGTTTACCTGCCGCGTCTGCAGGTTCGTCCGATCGCAGCTCCCACTGGCCGCGGTTCGCCGCTCCAGGCCAACGGGGGCTGTGGGAAGCGGCACGGCCGAGGGATGTGCTGGCTGCCGCTTCCCACAGCCCACATTGGCCTGGAGGGGCAAACCACCGTGGCCAGTGGGAGCCATGATCGGCCAAACCTGCAGACGCGACAGGTAAACAAACCAGCCCGGCCCACCAGGGGGCTTACCCTGGCGAGCCACATGCCAAAGATCACCGATCCCTGCCCTAGGGAGTGGTGCTTCTCTGGAGCCATTTACAATCCTGGGGTAATCCACCCCACCCCTCTGTTTTTTAGTTCCTAAGGGAGCTGTGGCAACCCCCTCCCATGGAGCAGAACACAATCATTCAGAAAACATTCATTCATTCAATACAATGGTCCCCAAAGACACTGCCTGGGGTTGCAATATCTGTCACGCTCACCCCACTGTGCAGTGTACAAACACTAACTCTCCATGTGATACAGGGGATCAGCTGACAGCCTAAGCTCAGGGAGCACTATCTAGTTATCACCTACCCCACCTTTTTCCTTATCGTTCCTATATCTCTGCAACCTCTCACTGCTGAGGATGGGGAGAGTTCACTCTTGGCCTACTCAGGGCAGCTTCTTACTGAGTCAGCAGAAGGTAAATACTATAGGGAAACATGTCTCACACCTGCACCATCCATCAAACCATATCCCAGACATGATTATTTATTGTGGTAGCATCCAGAGGGAGATCAAGGCTGCATTGTGCTGTGTGATGTACAAACACATAGGAAGATACAGTCTCTGCTCTGAAGAACCTACAGCCTAATGTAAGACTTTAGCTGTAGTTTCATGTCTAGGAATTTGTAGCATTGCCTAGCTAGGGGACCAATTCTGTCTGGTTGTGCATTAACTCCTTTTCATGGACAGTTCATCAGACAAACTAAGGCCTTTTTTCTGCTTGAAAATTGTTCATGAACATGACCTTGATTGGTCACTTAAGTCAGATGTTATTGTATCTGATCCACCATTGGCTGACTGAAATTTTTTAAACAGGTGAATAGGGAGTAAATTATGACAAACTTTCAGACATGAAGGTGATAAAATCATGAAACTTTTAGGATACGTGACCATTCTCACAAACAAACAGTTGTATGAATACTTGAACAACGAACACTATGACCCCATCAGTAACTGCAGTGGTGAACTCACTATTTATGTGAAAATATTTGTGAATCTCTTCCTGTATTAGTTAGCCAGCTCTAGGGCCTGATTCTCCACTCACTGTGGTTTTACACTGGTGTGACTGCACTAACTTCTATAGAGGCACGCCTGATTTATACTGGGTGTAGTGGGGCAGTCACCCCGCTCCGGCCCTGAAAGGGTTAAAAGCCAGCCCTTGGAGAGGGCTGGGGCTGAGAGCCAATAAGAGAAGGCAGGAAGGCAGCCAATCAGGGCCCGGCTGGGCCCTATAAAAGAGCTGCGGGGCGAGAAGGCAGACAGTGTCTCTCTCTAGCTTTGGAAAATGTCTCACTCCAGCCTTGGAGTGGGAAGGACCAGGCTGCCTGGAAGCACAGGGTACCTTGGGCAGAGTTGGGGAAGGGCAAGAGGAGCTGGGGAGCTCAGCCTGGCAACTCCCCAGGCTGAGGCCTTGTTTAAGGCCTAAGGAGGCACTGGGGCTGCAGAGGTGCAGCCTGGGGATAGGCAGAGGCAGCCAGTCCAATCCCCTTGCCAGTGATGAGTGGCCGTTACAGACTGCAGTTTGCCCCAGAGAAAGAGGGCTAGATGACGACTGGCCCTAGCCACTGAGGCAAGGTGGGCATGGGGGAGGGGGTTCCCCAGGAAGGGAGACCCAGAGTGTGGGGGTATGTCTGTGGGCAGAACCCCAAGGTAAGGGGCACCGGGATCTGGGAGGGATACTGGTCAGCAGGAGGTGCTTTGAGTGCTGGAATGAGTTAATTCCCGGACGACCAGCAGGAGGTGCTGTGGCAGTGAGTGCTTGATCCGCTACACGGGGCGAGAGGAAAAGCAGAACTTAGATCTCCTGGAGTGACATGAAATGTACAGCAGCCCCAGGTACTTCACCTGCCTGTGGGAAGATGTATTTTTGGCTGAAAATGATCACCCACTCTGAACTCTGTAGGTCATCATGGTACCACAGACAGGGAAATAACAATGATAATATACCTACCTCCTACATAGCATTTTAATCTCAAAGTACTTTACAAAGGAGGTCAGCATCATTAGCCCCATTTTACAGATGGGAAAACTGAGGCACACAGCTGTGAAGCAAGTTGCCTGAGGGCACACAGCCGGCCAATAGCCAACCTGGGAATGGAGTCAGGAGACCTGGGTTATAAGTCTGGGGGTCTATCCATTTGGCCACATTGCCTCTCTGCTGGTAGGGCCATGCAGCTTTCTGTGCATTCCAGCTTGAGGGCAGAATCTCCATTCAGTCATGGCCTCATGTGTAACACTGACAGACCCTGGTCGTTGGGATCAAATCTGGGGCCTCTGGAGCTCAGTGCATGAGCCTCTACTGTATGAGCTAAAAGCCATATGGCCCTTAGCTAAGGCTGTAGAGCAGACTCATTAATCTCTCTCTAAGTGGTCTTGGTGCCACTAGATGGGACCGAACACCAAACCCAGGTGGTGTGCAGGTTACAAATGCACCTCTGTCTCATTCCTGATCTCCTTTCTGACTCTCTCCTGGATCATGGGAGGTGAATAAGTGCCATGGGGCAGATTCTCCCCTGCAGAGTTTGAGAGATCTTGATGTCATAGAGAAGTTCAGTGGGGTGTTACTTTGCCAGCACCCCAAAATACGTGTCCCCACAGACACCTCAAGTACCAAGGATCAGTGTATCCTAAATGAATCACAGTACCATAGAATCCATGCTTGAATAATAAGAGTATAGCAGTAGGAATATACTACTGACCAGGATGGTGACAGTGCTTGTGAAAAGCTCAAGGAGACTAGAGAGGTGACAAAAACAGAAAACCCAGTAATAATGGGGGATTTCAACTATCCACATATTGAGTGGGTACATGTTACCTCCGAGGGGGATGCAGAGAGAAAACTTCTAGACACCACTAAGGACTGCTTCTTGGAGCAGCTAGTCCTGGAACAACAAAGGGAGAGGCAATTCTTGATTTAGTCCTAACAGGTTCACAGGATCTGGTCCAAGAGGTGAACCACCCAGTAATAGCAACCATAATGTAACTAAATTTAATATCCTTGTAGGGGGCAAAATACCAAAGAAGCCCACCCCAGGAGCATTTAACTTCAAAAAGTTAAATGAGGAATCTAGTTAAATGGAAATTAAAAGCAACAGTCAAAAGAGTGAAATGCCTGCAACCTGCATGGAAATGCTTTAAAAACACCATAATAGGGACTCAAACGATATAAACCATCCTGGCTAAACAACAAACAGGTAGTTAGACAAAAAAGCATCCTTTAAAAATTGGAAGTCAAATCCTACTGAGGAAAATAGAAACAAACTCTGGCAAGTCAAGTATAATTAGGCAGGCCAAAAAGAATTAAGAGCAACTAGCAAAAGACACAAAAACTAACAGCAAAAACTTTTTTAAGTACATCAGAAGCAGGAAGCCTGTCAAACAATCAGTGGGGCCCACTGGATGATAGAGGTGCTAAAGGAGCACTCAAGGAAGACAAGGCTGTTGCAGGGAAGCTAAGTGAATTCTTTGCATTGGACTTCACTGCAGAGGATGTGAGCCAGACCTGAGCCATTCTTTTTAAGTGACAAATCTGAAGAACTGTCCCAGATTGAGGTGTTAGTAGAGGTTTCAGAACAAACTGATAAATTAAGCAGTAACAGGTCACCAGGGACTAGATGGAATTCATCCATGAGTTCTAACTCAGATATGAAATTGCACAGCTACCAACTGTGGTATGTAACCTATTGCTTAAATCAGCCTCTGTGCCAGATAACTGGAGGATTGCTAATGTGACTTATTTATTTATTTTTTTAAAAAGGCTCCAGAGGCAATCCCAGCAATTTCAGGCTGGTAAGCCTAACTTCAGTACCAGGCAAATTGTTTGAAACTATATGGGGGCAAAAGACAGATCTGGCTTCAAGACTAAGCTTGATAAGTTTATGGAGAGGATGGTATGATGGGATAGCCTAATTTTGGCAATTAATTCATCTTTGATTATTAACAGGTAAATATGCCCAATGGTCTGTGATGGGATGGGATCTGAGTTACTACAGGGAATTCTTTCCTGGGTGCTGGCTGGTGAGTCTTGCCCACATGCTCAGGGTTTATCTGATCGCCATATTTGGGGTTGGGAAGGAATTTTCCTCCAGGGAAGATTGGCAGAAGCCCTGGAGGTTTTTTTGCCTTCCTCTGCAGCATGGGGCACAGGTCACTTGCTGGAGGATTCTCTGCACCTTGAGGTCTTTGAACCACAATTTGTGGACTTCAATAACTCAGACATAGGTTAGGAGTTTGTTCCAGGAGTGGGTGGGTGAGATTCTGTGGCCTGCATTGTGCAGGAGGTCAGACTAGGTGATCATAATGGTCCCTTCTGACCTCAAGTCTATGAATCTATGAATAAAGAACAGAATTATCAGACACACAGATGAAACATATGTTGGGGAAGAGTCAACACAGCTTTTGTAAAGGGAACTCATGCCTCACCAATGTGTTAGAATTCTTTGAGGGGGTCAATAAATATGTGGACACAGGGCTGGCTCCAGGCACCAGCCGACCAAGCATGTGCTTGGGGTGGCACCTTATAAGGGGCGGCCAATCTTGGTTCGGCGGAGGCGCTTGGTTTTTTTTTTGGTTTGTTTTTTTTGTTTTCTTTTTGGTTCGGTAGGGCAGCACTCGGGGGAGGGGGGATGTTGATTTTATTTTTGGCTCAGCAGGGTGGCGCTCAGGGGGTGGGGGGGGGGTTGATTTTCTTTTTGGTTTGGCAGGGTGGCCCTCCGGGGCGGGGGGGTTGATTTTGTTTTTGGTTCGGTGGGGCGGCGCTCCGGATTGGGGGGGGGGTGTTGATTTTGTTTTTAGTTCGGCGGGGCAGCACTCTTGGGGGGGGGGGTTGATTTTTGGTTCAGCGGGGCAGCACTGGTTTTCTTTGTTGTTGTTGTTTTTTGGTTCGGCAGGGTGGTGCTTGGGAGTGGGGGGTTGGTTCGGTGGGGCAGCACATTGTGTTTTTTGTTTTGCTTGGGGCAGCAAAAAAGTTAGAGCCGGCCCTGTGTGGACAAGGTCATGATCCAGTGGATATAGTGTACTTTGATTTTCACCAAAGGCTCTTAAGCAAAATAGGGAGTCATGGAATAAGAGGAAGGTCCTCTCACGGATCAGTAACTGGTTAAGACAGGAAACAAAGAGTAGGAGTAAATGGTCAGTTTTCACAGTGGAGAGAAGTTAATAACGGGGTCCCCCAAGGATCTATACTGAGACCAGTGCTGCTCAATATATTCATAACTGATCTGGAAAAGGGGTAAACATTGAGCTGGTAAAGTTTGCAGATGATACAAAATTACTCAAGATAGGTAAGTCCAAAGCAGACTGCAAAGAATTACAAAGGGATCTCACACAACTGGGTGACTGGACAAGAAAATGGAAGATGAAATTCAGTAGTGATAAATGCAAACTAATGCACATTGGGAAAACATCATCCCAACTATACATATAAAATGACAAGGTCTAAATTAGCTGTTACCACTTAAGAAAGATCTTGGAGTCATTGTGAATAGGTCTCTGAAAACTTCTGCTCAGTGTGCAGCGGCAGTCACAAGAGCTAACAATGTTAGGAACCATTAGGAAAGGGATAGGTAATCAGACAGAAAATATCATATTGCCTCTATATAAATTCATGGTTCACCCACCTCTTGAATACTGCGTGCAGTTCTGATCAGCCCGTCTCAAAAAAGGTATATTAGAATTGGAAAAAAGTACAGAGAAAGACAACAAAAATGATTAAGGGTACGGAACAGTTTCCATCTGAGAGATTAAAGAGACTGGGACTATTCAACTTGGGGGAAAAAAAGATGATTAAGGAGGGATATGCTAGAGGTCTATAAAATTGTGAATGATGTGGAGAAAGTGAATGTGTCAGAGGCGCTGACTCAAGGGGTGCTCTGAGGCTCAAGCACTCATGGAAAAAAAAATAGTGGGTGCTCAGCACCCACCAGCCACAGCTGTTTGGCAGCTGGGGGAGGATGGAGAGGAGTAAGTGGTGAGTGGGCGGGGGCCTTGGGGGAGGGGTTGGAGCAGGGGTGTGAAGAGGCGGAGCGAGGGTGGGGCCTCAGGGGAGTGAGTGGACTGGGGGCAGGAAGAAGTCGAGCAAGGGTGGGGCCTCAGGAAGGGGGCAGGAAGAGGCAGAGTGAAGGTGGAGTCTCGGGGGAAGGGATAGAGTGGGGACGGGGCCTCGGAGCACCCCTGGGGAAAAATAAGTCAGTGCCTATAGAAAGTGTTATTTACCCCTTCACATAACATATGAACCAGGGGTCACTCAATGAAATAAATAAGCAGCAGGTTTAAAACAAACAAAAGGAAGTAGTTCTTTACACACCACATTGTCAACCTGTGGAAGTCATCGCCAGGGGCTGTAGTGACAGCCAAAAGTATAACAGGGTTCAAAAAAGAATGAGAAGTTCCTGGAGGATAGGTCCATCAATGGCTATTAGCCAGGATGGTCAGGGAAGCAACCCCATGCTCCGGATGTCCCTAAAGCTCTAGCTGCCAGAAGCTGGGGCTGGATGACAGGGGATGGATCCCTCAATAATTGTCCTGCTCTGTTTTCTATATGTGAAGCACCTGGCATCAGCCACTGTTGGAGGACAGGATACTAGGTAGATGGGCCATTGGTCTGACCCAGAATGGACATTCTTATGTATGTTTCAGTATTACCGATCCCAAGCACTTAAAAATCAATAATGGCTTAAAAATCCTGAGATTTCTCTAAATAATAAAGATTGGAATGTTTATCTTTGCCTTCTGGTTTCTGAGCCTTTAGGGTGCACTTACTTCATGTTTTTCAGCTTCTCTCTGCAAACATGAGGGCTAGAAACTTATTTTAAAACAGAGAAAAGAAAGCTGAGATTTTTAAGTGATCATGTGACTCCAGCAGCTGAAAAACGAGACGAGCGATAAAACTGGGCGACTCGGCCATGTGCCACTGTTCTACATCATTGCTAGCAATCAGAATTCCCAGCTAAGGTGTATTTGCTGGGCAGGGCAGTGCTACTAATCCCAACACCTGGGATTCTGGAAACTTGGGCCCTGTCATGGTGGGACTCTCAGTTCAGGAGGTGCAAGGGGAAATGGGTGTGCTGTAGTTCACTGAACTAGTTTCAACTTCTGCTGGCTAAGGAGCAGCACTGACAGGTTCCACAGGGAATGCTGCCCAGCCATCCCAGGAGCAGAAAGCTTCCCTGGCAGGGCCTTCTTCCTCCCTTCACTGCACCTCTCAACTCACCATCTCTCCACTCCACTCTTCTCTCTCACGCTGCATTTCTTGTCCTGTCTCCTCTTCATTCCCATCTCTCCTCAGTGACGCAGGAGACAGAAGAACATGTTCTCCGCTCTCAGAACAGATGCCCTTGCTGTCCCAAAGCTTAGCTCCCCATATCAATGCTTGACTCTCTCCTGGCCTGAGTGACAGAGGTAGCAGCTGAGGGCTTGCTCTTCCTGTGGGAAAGTTCCCTGTGAGGGAGAGAAAAGCCTGTTGGATGCCAGACCGTGTGAGAGTACACGGGGAAGAGAGGATGGGAATATGGCGCCCCCTGCCCTTTTCCCATGGCCCCAGTCTTAGCTGGCAGCCTGACTGGCATTGGGTTATAGTCTAAAACCTCATTACACTGAGCTTGGAGTATTTATAGAATAAAATGAAATAGCAGACCTCCCTTTTAGCTTGTAGACTGGGATGCAGGGTGGGAGGGTAGAAGGGTGTAATTACTTTCATTCTTTGACCTTAGATGGTATTTTTTTCATCCCAAAGCACTTTACAAAGCTATTATCCTTCCCAGTTTATGGGTAGGGAAACTGAGGCACAGAGGGGTTGAATGTCTTATGCCCCAGACCACACAGTGCATTATTGGCAGAGCCGAGAATAGAAAACAAGTCTCTTGCTCTAATCACTGGGGAAGCTGATAAATCAGAGCTAGAGTGGGCTCCATTTAAGGTTTAATCTAAAGGTTTACATAGCCTTATGGTCAAGATCAAATTGACAACTAATGGGATGCAGAGGGAATATGTTCTCTGTAAGGATATTATTACAGTGTATCTTGCCCTTGTAGGTAGATGGACTCAGTAGGCCTTTTTCCTCAGATATTCACACTGCGTGGTGGTAAAAAAGCCCGCAGGCCTGAACACTCACCATCAGAGAGTTGGATATTTCAGAGGAAAGTGGAAGCAGCCGTTTATTAGGGAGAGGCAGCCTGTGCCAGATCCAGTAGCCCTTCTCTCTTCTAGGCAGCTATGACTGAGATCTCCCTTACCACGTCTGAATCATCAAATCCCAGGCAGAAGGATTATAGTCCCCAGCACGCAGAAAGCAGGCAGAACCACAGATTAGTTGCTCTGATTTCTGGATTTTACTCATTCCTTACAGTCCCTACATAGGGACGGAGTAAACACTGGGTGAGGACTTGAGCAGTTGGCTGGTGGTGAAGTGAGCTCCCTTTGGAAGCAGCAGTCATCACCACCTACCACGGTATTAAATGTTGTATGACAAGTAGATCTTCCCCACCCCCTCCTTTGCCCAGGCAGAGCAGAAGAGGAGGAGGAGAAGTTGCTACTATACTGTAGGGAAGGGGATAAGGAGGAGTACTTGGCTATTAGTTTTGTTGCAGCTGCTCCCCTTATATGGCTTTCCAGCAGCCCTCCTGCCATTGCCCCTTGCAGGAGGTGAGACATCCTGCCACTGCTGGGAGGGAGAAAAGTCTTTTTTGCCAGACAGGTTTTAAAATGCCCTAGAAACTCTGTTTATGGTAAGCCTGTGGAGGAAGACACCCACACAGAGCTGTAACTAGGCATTTTTAGCACCCAGGATGAGCAGAGGTGATGTGGATGTGGGGGCACACAGTGTCACATGGCCCCCTAGATTTTTTTTCGTTGCACACACAGCCCAATACAGTCAGGCTGGGGGGCCCACTGAAGTGAGTCAGGGAATGCAGGTGGTACTCCCTTCCCCAACCCCACCTGGCATCGCCGCTCATCCCCCAGTATTGCTGCTCACACACCCCAAACACTGCTCTGCACTCACCCCCCAGTAGCACACCCCAGAGTTTGAAAACCTCTGTGGGGCAGTCACATACTCTCCCCAAATAACTAAATTATGCCCCCCCGCAACAGTTATATGTCATCAGTGGGGGCAAGCAGGCATATTTTCCCACCACCACCACCTTTTTCTTCCAATCCCCATTTTTCCATCCTGCAATTTATACCATGGGTGGCTGCCCCACTTGCCCCACCTGCACCCACATATCTCTCTGAAGCATGTATTGTATCCCACTGTGTCCTTTATGCTGCCTCCCCAAGCTTTGCTGTGGGTGTCACTCTATGGAGTGTTTAGAAGAGTGGACTCACCCCAGCACCCTAGTTTTGGGCATGGCCTAGCAGGCTTTCCTTTTCTAGTACCCCTGCCAACAGCCCCTCTGGCTCTGCAGTGGTCTTCCTTCCGGCCAAGTTATGCTTCATCCCGCCCCGCCCACAGGGCAGGCAAAGAGTCCAATGAACTCAAATATCATATCACTCTTCACCCCTACCCAGGGGTACTCTGCCAGACTCTTCACCCCTTTCTGGCCTCTACAGGCCTGTCCTCCCACTCACATACAGAGCAATGCCTCCCAGATCCAACTCACCAGTCCTTCTCCCCCTTGCCTCTGGGTGTTTCCACACCACCTTTTCCAGTGGACCAGTAGTGAATGGAGCCCAGGCCCTTCCTCTCCTCTGGGTTCCAGTCCAGGGACCCCATAGCAAGCAGCAAAGGTCTGATGCCTCCCTGGACTTCTTCCTACATTGCTCTTCCTTTAGACCCTTTCCCACAGCCTGCCCCGTCCCTAGGCTTACTGTATAGCTGCCTCTCTCCCAGCCCTTCCTCCACACCCTAGCAAAAAGCTGACCAGCTCTTCCCTTCTCCTCAGGGCTTCCTTCCTTCATGAGTACCACCCAGTTCTTCCCGCAGCTGGGCTTCATCTTCAGTCAGGCCTGGCCCACCCTCCAGGTGCAACCAGGTACTCTAAGTGTACGCTCTGTCTCCCGTTAACTCTGGGTACATGCCCCATCACAGAGTGTGATAGTGCTGGGTTGTGTGTGTCTGCATGTCCATGTCTGGTAGGGTATGTGTGGAGGTAAATGGGTGTGAGACGTGTGAGACTAACTGACAGTGGGACTGGATATGTGTTTGGAGATGGTGTGTCAGGAGGCTCTTCTCCTGTCGTGACTGCACTGAGCTCTCCAGAGACAAGGCCACGCTGGCGAGGACATGGCACAGGCAACCAGTCAACTGCATTTAATTTTAAAGCAAGGGCTGCTGTCTGAGATGCACTTGAAGCAGACAAACTAAGGGGAGATGCTACTGTGTGGAAGAGGCAATGGGGCTGGGGTGTAGACTGAGAAGGACATTTCGGACGCTCATGGCCTGTGTCACCCCTGAGAGTAAGTGGATCATCCAGGCCCAAAGAGCGTTTGCAGACTGCTTCCCCAGGCCAATGGAGCTGCTGGAAGTAGTGGTGATTTTCTGGATCCTGGCCCAACACCTTGCTGAGAGTATCCTTTTTCTTTGTGGTGGAGACAGCAGCCACACAGTGTGGTACAACGGCGCCTCCTGGAGGGGAATCTGAACAAGCTGCGGGGGGAGAGCAGGGAATATACCACATGGGTTCAATCCCCACTGGTGAAGGACAAGGATGACAGGGCAGAAAAGAAAGAGAACGACAGAAGGAAAGAGACTGTGTCCCTGCTCATACACTGCAAGGTAAGGACCTCTGCAAGTATACAGTACCACTTTTATACACTCACTGATACTAGTGACAGAAAATACTCACTGGGTCCCATCTGCTCCACTCCCAGGGAGCCAATGCCAGAGTGGTAGCCCTATGGGCTGTTCTCTAGTGTTTTTGTCCAGTCTCATTTCAAATGACCCAAGCAGTGGAGGTGCTACTTTTCTGTTCTCCCTCCTGTTCTGCCATTCCTCATCCCTCTTTCTGTGTCGCTCTGTCTCATAGTGATTGCCAGACTGGATCAGACTCTGGATCCCAGAGTCAATTCAGTCCAGGATCTCCTCTCTGACAGTGGCCAGATCGCTTTCTTTCTTTCGTATGCTCGTCAGAACAGCTATGTGTTCCCTCCTTGAATCTGAATCTACTTTATTTTGGTTTCTTCCATGGAGCAGGGAGCTCACCCACTGCTGTATTTTGACTAATGTATGTGAGCAATTAGTGAAGATTTCTTCATTCAGTTGAACCCACAAACATTAAATAGCTCCACTGAGGTGGTGTTACTTTAGCTTCTGTAGTGCCTTTCTTCTTCAATTGTTCCATACAAGAAGGTCATCCTGAAGATAGCACCCCCCAGCATCCCTTTGCAAGCTCTGAAGCAACTCCAAAGGGTATCCGCGTATGTCTGCCACATGACCATTCAACTGTGTCAAACACTGTGATTAAAGGTATTGGCTAGCACACAGATGATAGATCCAGTTTTTGGTAAGTTTTAGGTGGCTAGTATATGAAAATCCACTTTAAAGCTACATTTAAGTTTCACTGGGTAGCTTTAAATCCCTTAGTGTGCTTGTATTCAAAGACAAGACTTTCAGTCAAATGTACATGTCTTTGCACTTCCAGTTAGCACAATCAGGTACCACACAGAGCCGGCTCTACTGTTTTCGCCGCCCTAAGCAGCGTGCCGAATTGCCGCTGGGATGGTGGGGGCAGTCCGTGTGCCGTTAGGGCAGCATGCGCGTTTCCGCAGGGGCAGCAATTCGGCAGCAGCTTCTGTCTTCAGCCGGAAGACAGAAGCTGTGCCGCCGCAGACAGCTAAACCTAGAAGCTGCTGCCGAATTGCCGCCGCCGCGGAAACTCGCGTGCTGCCCTAATGGCACACGGACTGCCCCTGCTGTCCGGCAGCAATTTGGCGTGTTGCTTGGGGGCAAAAATACAGGGACTGCCGCCCCTTGTAGATTGCTGCCCCAAGCACCTGCTTGGGATGCTGGTGCTTGGAGCCGGCCCTGGTACCACAGTTGTATACAAATGTACACACCATCTTCTGGAAAGTTTAGACCCAAGTATCTCAGGCCCACGTAACTAATTATTTGTCTGTTTTGTTTTCGGGCTATTGCTGTTAGAGATACTCAGCCTTATCTACGCTGGGTTTTAGCCACTGGAGTAGCTATGCAATAGAACAAACTGTGACATGCACTACTGGTATAAAGTCATGGCTTGAGCTGTTGGACTATATATGGGTAGCTAAACTGCTTGCTCAAGCCCCAAGGTAGTCAAGGCCTCAATTTGGTGAATAAAGGGGTTTGATTATTTTAACATCATAGAGTCTGTGTATTTCCATAGAGAATGATAGTGGAATTTTTTTGATCTTATGCTGGACAGGTGTCAGAAAGGGAAATCCAGCCATAGCAACACGTAATGGGGTCTTTTACCTACCCTGGCGTCAGACCCTGCCATTGCCTCAGTTTCCCTTCTTGAGCTTTCCAAGAACTGCACCCAGGCTCTCATGCAAGTTAAATAACACCCTTTCTTGGGGTCTGGATTATTAAAACAGCATCACACTTCAAACATCATTTTGGTTTAAATGGAATCTGTCCCAACTCCACAGTTACTTCAGCCACTTGTTGGGCTCAACAGTGCTTTCCCAAAACCCTATCCCTAACCCTGGGCATGGGCACCGCTTCCTTGCAGGCCTCCTTTCCCCTCTCAACTCCCTTGTATCTGCCTTAAAGCCCAACACCTGGGGGAAGGCATCTGATAAGGCACAGATAAGACTGAGCCCTTTAAGGGCCAGCGGCCCATCCTGAGAGGGGCAGTCTGAATTTCCATGAAAACCCCAGAGAATCTGTAACCCCTTCACATCAATGACTCTGAAGCGCTGAAGACTGTTGTAGTCAGGCCTGCTTTGTTCTGCTTAGCGGTAGTCAAGTATTATTCATAGAGCTTTCTGGTGTTCCCGCCTTAAGATAGGAACTCCTCAAGAGGAAATGTACACGTTTCGTTTGGGCCTGCAACTTTTCTAATTCACTTCAGGGATAAAAACATGTGCATGGAAACAGTTGTAGCTTTAGAGGGAGTCACCAGAAGGCTGCAGGGTCTGTGTAAGTAGTAAGGTCTGGTAAAAATACTTATTGCCAGCTGTGATTTTGTTCTTAAGAGATTCTGTCTGGGTGAAACTCATTCTTCAGCTCAGAGCTGCTCTTTATAGGTTAGACCCGAGCAAGGAAACAGAATATTATGTGGTGGTGATGTGTGTCCCCATAATGTCACTTGGCTGCAGTAATTGGCATATACTTGGAAATAAATCTGACTGCAGATAGTCAATGGTAATTAGGATGTGAGGATCCTCAGTCTACCATTATTTTCACTCTAAGGCAACTATCCAGCTGAATTGCTTTTAGGGCCTTCCCGAGATCACAGACAGTGTCCAATCCACATAGTTTCTGCTGCAGAGTCATTGTGGCTTCTGTTTGTTTGATTTATGTGAGTTCTTCATACAGTTCTATAGCAAAGTGCCCCTTTTTCATCACACTGTTTGCTAGCTGCAGTTTCTGCAAGGCATTTTGGAAAGTCAGTCACGTGACTGACATCTGCACACCAAAAGCAAGACGTTATTTTTGTACTGGGGCTTGTGCATTGTTCATTTGGAAACGGACACTGAAGGAGCCCACAGTGTGAGGCTGTTTTTCCTCTGTGCTGAGCTTGTGCTGCAGCCACAAGACAGGGCTCAGTTGATGGAAGCAGCTGGCTGGCTTTGAAACTGACATGATTTCTGCAAAAATAGCTGTGTGTAAATGATTGAGTCTTAAAAAGCCCTCCTTTCCTTTCTTCCCTGGAAATTTGGTTAATAAACACTGAATAAATAATAATGGCATCTGATAGCTGCAGATTTAAAGTTTTATAGTAATTCTGAATAGGGTTGCCAACTTTGTAATAGCAGAAAACCGAACACTGTTGCCCTGCTCCCTGCCCCTTCTCTGAGGCCCCACCCCCACTCACTCCATCCCCCCTTCCTCCATCGCTGGCTCTCCCCCACCCTCACTCACTCATTTTCACCAGGCTTGGGCAGGGGGTTGGGGTGTGGGAGGGGATGAGGGCTCTGGCTGGGGGTGTGGACTCTGGGGTGGGGCTGAGGGGTTTGGGGTGCAGGAGGGGGCTCTGGGTTGGGACTGAGGGGTTCAGAGTGCAGGTGGGGGTGAGGGCTCTGGTTGGGGGTGTGAGCTCTGGGGTGGGGCTGGGGCTGAGGGGTTTGGGGTGAAGGAGGGGGCTCTGGGTTGGGACTGAGGGGTTCAGAGTGCAGGAGGGAGTGAGGGCTCTGGCTCAGGGTGTGAGCTCTGGGGTGGGGCTGGGGATGAGGGGTTTGGGGTGCAGGTGCAGGAGGGGGCTCAGGACTGGGGCAGGGGGTTGGGATGCAGGCTCCAGGCGGCACTTACCTCAGGTGGCTCCCAGAAATGGCTGGCATGTCCCTCTGGCTCCTAGGTGGAGGGGCCAGGGAGCTTTGTGCATAGCCTCCGCCGGCAGGCGCCACCCCTGCAGCTTCCATTGGCTGCAGTTCCTGGTCAATGGGAGCTGTGGAGCTGGCGCTTGGGGCAGGGCAGCCTACAGAGCCCCCATGGCTGTCCATTCGCCTAGGGGCCGTAGGGACATGCCAGCTGCTTCCTGGGAGCTGTGTGGAGCCAGGTAGGGAGCCTGCCAGCCTGTGCCAACTGGTCTTTTAATGGTCAACAGTGCTGACTGGAGCCGCCAGAGTCTCTTTTTGACTGGGTGTTCTAAATAACTATGAGGAAGGGCTCGAAACCCAGGTCTGCTTGTAGTCATCACCTGCTCTTTCACCCAAACTGTGGTATCATTAGGGGTTCCTCTAGGGCAGGAATTATCCTCTGGCTTATAATGAGTTCATGAGACAGGAAACAGTCCAGTCCTTAGAAACATCACTGATCTGGTGGACATTAGTGAATAGTTAACTTTCTAAGCAACTGCCTTTTCACCATGCTCTAAAACAAAGCCTGTGTGTAATGGCAAAAGCTCACCCCTTCCTGGAGTTTGGTTTTATTAATAAAGCAATTAATCATAACATTACATAAAGTGCAGCTCAAGCCTCTTTTAGATGCTTGGCTGCTCTTAAGGTTCCTCTTTCAGGATGGCTCAGCCCACACCCTAGATCCTCTGTTTCTAGAAAGCCACTCCCATTTCCCTTTTATCTGGATGGAGAAATGAGCTACCGGCCTCATTTAATCAGCAGAACCCATTTAACCCTTTCCCAGCAGCATCAACACCTATTAATGGGATGGAATGGTTCAGCCAAATGCTGCCAGCCTGTTGCAATCTTCACAGTCATTGGTCTTTATTGTAGTCTACATGACACATCATAAGGATAGCACTGGGCACCCTACTAGCCAGTCAGGAGGCAGGATTCAGCACCACCTCCCCTGTGCTACAGTTTGGTATAATATATGTGAAGGCAGATGCCTTTAGAAGACACTTTTTCACTTCATGCTTTATCCCATTTCCTTCCTTAACATAAGGTCCCCCGCCCATCCTGGGAGGGGGAGGGGGTGGGGGTGTCAGTGTTTCATGTACACCCCATTCAGTGAGCATTCTGTGGCTGAGACAGCTTTTCAGTGTCCTAAAGGCAAAAGGAGAGAAATTTAGATGCGGTGGGGTCAGAACTTGGCCTTCTGGGTACAGTCCAGTTCTGTGAGTGTTCACAGCAGGGACAGATGGTTGGCTCTTCCCATTTCAGTGTTGTCCTCTTTCCAGCTGCCTTAAGTTTGGGGCACTAGTTTTTGCCATAGGCAGATGTTGCCATGATCTGAGGGGGGCTGTGGGAGATGGAATGAGCAAATTGGAAAGTGGGCTCCTCTACCGGGCACAAGCTACAGCCCATTCTGATGCTTAACCTCAGTGGGCTGGAAGGTCTGGGACCTGTATGAACTAACTGTCAGCAGTAGCTTCTAGGGAAGCAGCCACGTCAGCCTGCAGGAGGGCTTTTAGCTTCGTTCTGTGAGGTTTTAACATCCTACTCCATGTACCCACGTCCATTGTGTACAAAGAGGCAGGAGATGAGCATGAATGGAGTACAGCTGAGTGGGTTTGTGCTCTGAATAGGCAGCAGCTTGGCTGGGTCTCTCATTCCTTTCATGCATGAAATTCATCACAAAGAGAGAACAGGCCTGGCTGCTCAGCAGCATGAGAAGGCTGCTCATTTGCACAGGAGCTGGGATAAGAGGGATACTTCTGTGCTAGTGTGTACTGCTAGAGTCAGTGCTTTGGGCTGCTCTGGGGCTGGTTTCTCTGCCTTTGTTTTACATTCCAGGCATGTTGCTGCTGGGCTTGGGATATAGAGCTCCATGTTCTCCATCCAGCACCTTCCAAACCCATTCCCTCACAGGACATCAGTATTTTCCTGACTAGCAGCCAAATGACTGCTTAGCACAAGGCATGTGTAAATGGGATAAGCATCATGCTGGGAGTCTGGAGCCCCTGAGATCTATCTTGGCACTGACACCCTCTATGACCTGGGTCTAGTCACTTAATCTATCTGCCTCACTGGGGCATTGTGAGGAATAGTTAATATTTATGAAGTGCTGAGTATTATGATTAATTAGCTAATGTTTGTAAGTCATCCTGAAGGTGAAAAGTGCTATGTAAGGACTGCATGTGTTTATTATTGTAACTGGGGATTATAGTGGAGAACGTGCCAGATTTAAGCCTTTGTAACTGAAACTGATTTACTTCAAACATACCTGGATGTTTAGAAGGGGAGCTACTCATCATGATAAGTTGGAGGGTTCCAGTTTCAGTAGTTCTGGTCTCTGTGCACATATTGTTTTGAGTCCATCACTAATACTTTTAAGTCTTGGAGGTACTGACTGCTGTTTATTTTATTACCCCATTTTGGATGCTTGTATTTTTCCCTCACAGCCACACTATTTTCTACTCTCTCTCTCTCTCTCTCTCTCTCTGACAACTCACTGGCCGTTTCTTTTCAAAATGAAATCTCATATTGGAGTTAGCCCTCCGGGAGGATTAGTCTCTATAACAAGCTTGGAAAGAGTTGGTTTAGAAATCTGGAGTCTGGTGGTACCTTAAAGACTAACAGATTTATTTGGGCATAAGCTTTCGTGGGTAAAAAATCCCACTTTTTATGCATCTGAAGAAGTGGGGGTTTTACCCACGAAAGCTCATGCCCAAATAAATCTGTTAGTCTTTAAGGTGCCACCAGACTCCTCGTTGTTTTTGTGGATACAGACTAACACAGCTACCACTCTGATCTTTAGAAATTGGGAAATTATGAACGCTCCCTTTCATTAACCCTTTTCTCTCCATTAGCTCCTGTGGCACAGATTCTAATGAACCGTAGATCTCTACCAGTGTTGTACTCAGGGTTAGACTGGGCAATCCTGCACTGGAGGTATTACAGAGCTGTCCACACCCTAAGGGGAGCTCTGGGAGGATTGCTGTTGTCTCCAGCTGGCCCACAGCCAGGGCTGGCTCTAGGCACCAGCTAAGGAAGCAGGTGCCTGGGGCAGCAAATCCGATTTTTTTTTTTTCAGCAGCAGTTCGGGAGCAGCTTCTTTCTTTCTTTCTTTCTTTCTTCTCCGGCGGCAGTTCGCTGGCAGCTTTTTCATTTCTTCTTCTTTGGTGGCAGCTTTTTCATTTTTTCCTTTTCAGTGGCACTGCTGCGGCCACTTTTTTTTTTTTTCCTTTGCTTCACCGGTTGGGGCAGCAAAAAAGGTAGAGCCGGCCCTGCCCCCAGCACTAGCTCACACAGTGAAATGAAGAAAATTAACATGCAGGCAAAATATATGGGAAATTTTCATGACAGCAAGATGTGTTAGTCTATAGAAGTCTTCCTAAGGGAAAGGGGGAAATTTCATCACTTGGGTCATTTAAAATGAGTCCTGGACAAGGCCTTGGAGAGTAGGCTCTTGATACAGGCCTGCACTGGCTGAGGGCAAGATGGGTGGACTGGATGGAGCTAATACATCTTTTCCTTCACCATGTTCTGTGATTCTGTCCCATCTTTCTCTGATCGTGTTTCCTATTGATTCCAGTGTCAATCCACACAGCTCCTGGCAGCCCTGGGTTTTACAGTCCCCTCCCAAGTACTGAGAACTGCTACTGCCTCAACGTTAGAAAGCAATGCCACGAAGGGCTGTGGGGAGGAGTGAGCAGGAGGCAAATGGTGCCTGCTCCCCTGTGCTCCCTGGCTGAGTGCAGAGGGGAGAGGAGGTAAAACAGGAAAGGAGTCTGTCCCCTTCTAATTCCTGAATGCTGCAGTGGTTCCGGGGCAGGGCAGTCCATCTCTTCCCCTTGACCCCTGTCCTGGTACTCACAGGAACTAGAGCTGGAGGGAAGAGAGAGAATCCGCTCCAGGGGGATAGCAAACAAGAGTACAGTTTGTGCAGGAGAATGCAAGACAATGTGGCTGCGGGCTCAGTGGGTAGGCAGAAGGGAGAGTGAAACAAGGGATGATGCTATAGTGAGATGGAAGCAGACCCGTCATCCTTCCCTAAAGATGCCAGAAGGGGAGAGGGGTGGCAGGTTACTGGGCTTCCTGTAAGAAGACAAATAGAGGAAGATGCTGGTGGGGTGGGGTTCACAGAGTCTTGCTGGGGCCTCCATGGATTCCCAAGAGCACCCCAACTTTTGGATGCTTATCTGAACCCCAAACCTTCTGATGTTCTTTTGTCACTAGTTTTTAGGGATTTTCACATTATTGCCAGGGGTTCTGTGTAGGGTTTGTGTCAGTTTAAGCCTGTATTAATCTGCCTTTATGTTTTTTCTAGTGCCAAGGTCAGGTATTGAGAGCTGCTGTTAACACTGGCTGCCAGCAAAACCTCATCTCCATGAGCTGTCTGAAACGGCTGGGGTAAGAGCCTGGGGCAGAAGAGATTGGAAGTAGGATAGAAAACAAGGAATTGGGCATTAAAAACTGTGCTCACTCTGAATCAGAAATTACCACTTGCACACATACCCCAACTCCCATTCACATCGGGAACCCCTGCATTCACACCCAACTGCTTAGGGTGTGGGGAGCCCAGGACTGGAATAGTGGGGGGGGGGCTGCAGGACAGGACTGAGGGGCACTGGCAAAGCTGTGTGGGGAGCCCAGGGATGGAATAGCAGGGGGGCTGCAGGGCAAGTCTGAGGGGCATTGGCAGAGGGGTAACAATTTGGCTGTAGATACTGCATATCCCAAGATGACCAGCTGATGCTTTGCACCTGCTCAGGGGAACCCAGCCCCATAGTGCCTGTGGGTTACTCCTGGAGAATCTGGCTCCTGACATCCCCATTATATGAGTGAGATCCCCTCTCTTTTGCAAGCCAGTTCCAAAGAGACTGTGAAGTGCCCATAACTAGTTGGAGCACCTATTGTTCTTTTGCCCATGCTCATTTCAGGCAGTAACATCCCTTGTGTCTCACAGGCTGGAGGAAGTGTCCGATGCTGGCAATGGGGATCTCTCCCTTCCTGTCCCTAGTGTCATTGGCCAGGTGGAGTGTGTGGAGGTGCAGCTTGGCCAGGAGACGGTGGTGTGCTCGGCGCTGGTCGTGGGTGAGCCCAGCAGAGCTTCCTCTCCCTTCCCAGATCTCTTCTTCCTTCCTTGCCGAGCACACCTAAATGGATCATCTAGGAACAGGGGTGGGGGGGAAGGTCACATGGCCCATGGGGCTGGGCCAAAGCACAGTCCCGTGTACAATGCAGAGGCTTTGATCTTGCTGTGTCCCCCTCCACAAGGAGACGCTGGCAAATGGGGGCACTGGCTGAAGGGCAGTGGAGATGATGCGCTGCCAGGCTGCAGCCCCATTGTGGGCCATTTCGCTTTGTCTCCTAAAAATGCCCAGATTGATTAGTTTGTCCTGCTCCATGTACAATTCCCAGGGGGCAGTGGGGACTGAAAGAGAGCACGTGTGTTACTGCCTCCAACTGGATGGAATGTGTCTGGAGACCTGTTCCTCCTAGGGTCCAGGAATGCCTCTGTATCATTGTCCCCGGCTGCAGAAATGTATTGTAGAGGAGTCTGGGAGCCCCTGCCAGTGTCCAGAGGCAGGATCTTGTTGGGAGGGGCTGTAGAGAATGAAGCCCATTTAATAGGCATTGGAGGGGGTGGCAGGGAGGTTGCATTTTTTCCAGGCATGTGAATTTCTGCATACAACAAAAATAAGAGATTGAGTCTTCTGTCTGTCCCTTCTCCCCCATTTTATTTGTCTTCTCATCCATCCCTGATTTCTCCTGTTGCCTCTCTCTGTCCTTCTCCTCAGCCTGCTGATTTACTCCCAGTCTCCTTCCTCTTCATGCTCCTCTTTGTCTCTTGCCCTCCTCACTGTACTCCTGCCACACCCATTCCTCCATCTTTTCTGGTTTCTCTCCCTCTCCTGACCCCAGCTCACTTTATTCTCATCCCCTTCTCCTCTCTGGTTCTCCTCACCCTTGGTTCTGTCTCCTCTCTGGGTGGGAGAGTCGGACTGCTCCTCTGGCCTCTCTGATGGCTGTTTGTCTATAGGCGCATAGACAGGTAGAGTAGCACTTAACCCCTGCAGGCTGCAGCTGTGGAAAGGATGAAGTTCAGGTGTCTGGGAAGATGGAGTGGCCACACTCTGCTGTGCCTAGCATGCTGACCCCATACGTGCCAGAGGTTTGATAACTTATAGCAAGTTCCAGCCATGGGTATAAGGCAGTCACTTAGGTGCTGCATAAGGGAGACTGTCAGAAAACACCTATGCCTGAGCCTGACCCACTTCCTCTCTGTTTCCCCAGATGATGAAATGCTGGAGTTCTGTTTCGGCCTCCAGACTCTGCTGTCTCTCAAGGTAAGGAATGGGTTTCCTCTCTTCGCATCTGAACATAATGTAGGTGTGGTGGCACGTCTCAATGAGACCCCAAGCTGGGACTGCAGGAAGCATGCGATGCCGATGGCCAAACCTGCCAGCGTGTTGGCCACCCTGCTTCCTGATCTCTGACTGCAGCACGCTCTTAGGTGGCATGAGTATTGAATGAGGCAGTGGCTAAAGCCCTGTGCAGCCCCATGGGGGAGATCTACAGTTTCTCCCACTCCTGATATCTCTTTCCTGGGAGCAGGGGAAACGCTCTGCTAGGGGACGTGGTGGGAAGAGATTTAATCTCTCAAAAGTAATCCCTTCCTCAGAGCATCTTTGCTGGAGCTTGAAGAGTCCCCTCCAGTCTCCATCATGCAGGAGGATGGGCCTGTCCATGCACGGAGTGCTTAGACTTGGAATTGTTCTGTGGAGGGGGACTCAGCTGGGAAATCTCTCTCAGGGGGTTTGCCTTCCCCCAGAGTAGGGCCCAGAACCCAGGAGCAGAGAGCATCTATGCCTGCCGTTCCCTTCCGGTGGGTGCTGATCACTAAATGACCCAGAAACACAGCCTGTGATTTAGATCCTAGCACAGCTTGAAGAGAAAGCCCCCTGTCTCAATTTGCTGGAGAGCTCTCTCCAGCATGAACCATTAAACACCTACATACACAGCCTTCCTTACTGAAAACATCAGAGAAATGCTCTATAGAAGGAATGCTTTCTGGGCTGGGAGAGCCCCTGTCCTGCAGGCAGAACAGAGAGAACTACAGAAGGAGAGGCCAGGGGTGAGGGCAGACAGAAAGAAACCCAAACAATAACCCTGCTAAGAAGGCCTGAGAAGGTCTTGTAGATTGGCAAGGAGGAGGCAGCAAAGATAGAGGCAGGTAGGTAAATGGGGGGTGTCCATTCCAATGAGGGGAGAAGATGGGGCTGAGAAGAGGCAGGAATGGGAGTGTAGAAAGGTGAGTGGGGAAGTGGAGGATGGAAGCAGGGAGCAATGGGGAAGGGCACAGAGTGTCGCTCAATGAGTGGGATGGTGTTAGGCTGAGAGCTGAATGACTCTGTGAACTAGAGGGAGGGGGAGACAGAACCAGGTGCACAGGGTGGGGTAAGCAGAGGTAAATCTGTCAGTATACCCCAGGGGTCATACGGAGGGATGGGAGAGGAGGAACTCTGTGGCGGAGTAGAAGGAATGAAGGCAGGGGGCTAAGAGCGGAGGGTGATTTGGAAGCTAGGCGGCCAGGTTGGAGTTGGATTCAAAACCAATGAAAAGTGATGGAGGGGGGCATGATGTCCTCGGCCCCCCTAAGAAGGGCCATGTATGCAATGTGCAAATAAGGAGGCTGTGCTGAACAAGGTGAGAGACAGTCACTTGAGCAGGGCCTTGCTGGGGAGAGGGAGGGAGTGAGGGTGAGGGATGGGAAAGAGCAATGTAGGTGTATTCAGAAGAAGAAGAGGTGCAGGTGTGTTAGGGGGATGGAAGGAAAAGAAGACTGAGAGTAGGGAGCTTCTTTAGCAAGAGCAGCTGTGAATTTGATGGGAGGGTGCTCTCCAAAATCTGGCTTGGCAAGAGGGAGGGAAGAGGGGAGTGTTGATTATTAGATGGGCTCCAGCTTCTTTGTGGTAATAGACACCATACAGCCCACCTACCCTGCTGATGCCTTGTGACTGATATGTACTATGGGTAACCAGCTCTCGTCTGCCCCCATTAGTGCTGCATCGACTTGGAGGAAGGAGTCCTGCGGCTGAAAGCCCTGAGAGAAGAGCTGCCTTTCTTACATGCCTCTGACGAGCCTGGGCAGTGATGGGCCGGCTCCCCATGTCCACAGGGAGGAGACTCTATGGCTTACCGGGGAAAGCTGTGCGGCTGGGGCTGACACACCTGGACCTTGCTGAGTCCTGCGCTGAGGCTTCCATGGGGGAGTGAGGAGGTAAACGGGAGCCAGGTGCTGTCCCGCTGTTGATGCAAGCTGGCCTCTTGTATGGAGAGTTCTTCCTCCCTGCAACGGACCCTCCTGCTTGTCCCCATGTGCTGAGTGGATATTCGTTCTCATTTCTCTCTATGTCCCCGTTCTCTGTCTGGTTTCTGCTTCTGCCCTTTTAGTGACTTCTTTTTACACTGCCAGGTATTGATAACACAGGAAGTGGCACTGCAAGCAGTCTCCAGGGGTTCTGCCTGCACAGAGATGGTGGCTTCTTCTAAAGCCTCTGAAGATTGTTTTAAAAGTTTCCCTTCCCTTTTGGCCACAGATCTACCTGGACAGGAGGGGCCTCTCTTTCCCCTGCTGCATGGGAAGGGCCCTGTAGCCAATTCTCCATGTCCTCTGGAGAGCTGGATTTCATTACCCTGCACTGGCTCAGAGCAGACTGGAAGGATTTTACTGGAAGCAGCTTAAATTGCAGTCACTGCATTTTGAGAATTTTCATTCAAAGCAGGAAGACTTTTAGGAAATGCTGAGCTGAAACACCCTGGGAGTGTTGAGCATAAACAGGCGTCAGGCCTGGCCAGCCAGCCTTAGCTACTAGACTCTGTATTGTATGAGCTCAAGTGCTAGTCTCTCCCCGTTAACCGTAGTAACTGGGCTGATACCCCTGCGAGCCATGAGCTCCCATCACCAGATTTACACACCCATCAACTCTGCTTCTTCACTCTGAGCTCCAGGGATTCAACTTAGATACCACATGAACTCCAGGCCTACACCTACCATCAGCTCTCCTCCTGGTCCCTGGCGATTCGACACAGAGACACCATCATCTTCAACCATTGGACTTCCACACCCCACTGACTACGTCTCCTGCATGAAAGCGAAGAACCTGACTCATTCCCGGTATCGGCTCAGGTCACAGAGTTACAAACTCATCTGGGATGGACAGGACCTTTGGTGGGTCACTTAGTCATTTCTTCTTCATACAGGCAGGCTTGATTTCATTACCCTAAAAGCATCACTGATAGATGAGTATGCAGTCTCAAGGGATAGACACACTGCCACCATTCTGGGCAGCTTGTGCCATTCCCAAATGGATGTATCAGTTAGTTTTTTGTTATTAATCTTTGACTAAAATTTTCTATTCTACAATTTGTGCCCAGTTACATCTTTTCTCCCAGTGACTAATGAGAGTGACTGATGCCAGCCCTCTTCATAACATCCCTTCATCCACTTGCAGATGGTTCTGACGTCCCCTCTCTGCCATCTTTTTCCTGGACCTAATTGGGTCTCTTTGTGGGTCTCACTTGTCAAACATTTTATTATGTCTCCTGTGCTTATTTGAGCTCTCCGGTTTATCTGTCTTTTTTTTGGCCCTAAACTGTATGCAGGACTCCGAGGCTTAACCAGTGCTAAGAAGAGTGGAATAATTACCCTGCTAATTTTATATATAATATCCTGTCGATGCGACTCAGAATGGCATGTGCCCCTCTTAACAGCAGTGTTGGACTGTTGACTCTTATTCAGTTCATCACCCATTATATCCTGCAGCTCTTTTTCCGTGGCATGGCTGCCTAGTTCATTGTATTGCAATTGTGCATCTGATGATTCCTTCCTATGTGAAGCACTCTACATATCTTTCCTGAATAATACCAGTGATTTAAAGGCCTTGTCTCATATGTGTCAGGATTGTCCTGTATTATGATCCTATCCCTCTGCAGTCCCTCCTGGATCTGTATTGTTTGTGCACCTGAATCTTTAATGGCAATATTGACTGCTCTTGGAACCTCCTTCAGATTTGACATTGACTCTTGAATGAATACAATTTGTTAAATGTTATTCATTTTTATATCCCATCCTGTAGCAACTCATCTAGTCCATAACTCTCGAGTTTCACTCAAAGGATGGCTTGTGGAAATGAATCAAATAACCTGCTGAAAGCAATAGCTATTACATTCACTGCATTTCCTTTATCCATTAAGTTTATTTCATCAAATAAACAAACAAAACCTAAGGGCCCTCTCTAGCTCAGACTGAAGTCAATGGGAAGATCTGCACTGATTTTAATGGGGGAAGGATTGGTTCCCATGGTAAACTGGCATCAGTTTTCTTTGACAAATGTACTTTGCCGATTATTTATCACTTATTTTTGTGTAGGTGCTCAGTAGTTGGCTGCTCTATTAGCTGTTGGAGCAATATGCCAAGTACTGCAGTTAAATTTACTCATCTGTAAATCCTGGGAATCCCCCTCCTTTGCTCTCCTTCGAAGCATCCTTTGCTCCTTCTCTACCCTTCAACGGGCTTCACATTTCTTCAGTTCTCAAATACAGTCATCAAAGGTTCTGATACTTCTGCTAATTCTGGTTGCCCAGTGGGATGAATTTCACCAGGCCCTATGGCTGTGAATACATTGAGGTTATTTGGCTATTCTGTAATCTCCTCCTCTCCATAATGAACCATTTCAGCTGCTGCCTTTGTTTGTTTGTTCTCCCCCCACATCGGTAAGTAGCAGACCTGCCCTTTTCTGTCGTCCTCTTGCTTCCCACAGAAATATTATGATGGTTTCTTGTTTCCTTTGCTAGTATTCCCTGATTTTGTGCCTTTGCCTTTCTGCTCTCTCCTCTCCTCCTCCCTTAGGAATCATACATGTTCACATGCTTGCATGCAATCTGTGTCAATTGTGTTGAGGGTGTTTCTGCTTGATTCCTACATCAGTGCGTGGGGTACTCTAATCCCCAATTTGTAATCAGCTCCATGGCAGCAGACGTGCTCTTCCACTCTCCTCCCTACTGTATCAGTCGAATGCCTGGTACTTCGTCCAGGTTACTCAGTACTCTGCCCTCTAGCATTTACCTTCTCCCTGAACATTGTGGACCCTTCTGTAGATAACTACTGCCGCATTTCCCCCCAGCACTGTCTGGATTGCCAAACCCTGACCCAGCCCCAACTCATAAAGGGCAGCAGCAATACAAGCAGTGAGAGCTGCAGGCCTGAATGCAATGGGCTGGGATCCCTTCTGCCACTTCCTTTGCTCCCCCACTTGATTGGGAACTGAATCATGGTGTGACCCGAGCTCTCAATGCCTCCTTTCCTTTGCATCAGAAATGGAACCTCTGCCCTTCTCCCCTGCCGAGCTCCACCCTTCCATGGCAGCATCAAATGAGGCAGCTTTGCCAACTTTCACCATTTCATCATACGGTTTGCACGGTTGGTGTTCTTCTTAAAGCCCCAGCTCCTGGAGTCATTTGATGACATGAGAACCTCAGCTTGATTTTTTAAAAAAAGTCAGTTTCATGGTGCAGTAACTCAGAAATGAAAGTCTCAAAGACCAGGTGACAAAGAAGCCCAAATAGAGTAATTGTAAAATCTCATGATTTTTAAGCCAATCTCATGATTTTCAGGGGTCTGATGCATGATGTTTGACCACTTAGGGTTGGCAATGCTGATGATGGCTTAATACTAGTTTAACTCTGGAAAAGGCTCGTTTTTCTCCTAGAGCCATTGCCAGTGCTTAGTCATCCCTGTTTTCCTGAAAGGCACCAAAGACTAAAGGCCTCTTTCACTGGACAGGAAAACAGATCAAGAATTAATATTTGAAGCAGGATTTTACTAGGAACTGTAAATACATTAAGGGGGTAAACTACCAGGGAGAGTGAAGAGCTATTTAAGCTAAAGGACAATGCTGGCACAAAAACAAATGGATATAAACTGGCCATGAACAAATTCAGGCTGGAAATGAGAAGAAGGTTTCTACCCATCAGAGGGGTGAGGTTCTGGAACAGCCTCCCAACTGGAGTAGTGGGGGGAAACAAATGCATTAGTTTCAAGAGAGAGCTGGATGAATTTGAGTGTGATTGTATGGTGGGGGTGGGGGCACAGATTGTATGGTCCTGGGGCTCATTTCTGATTTATGTCCTGTGTTCCTAAAGCTCAGGCTTCAGGGCTTCAGCCAACCACTTAAAGGGGCCAGGAAGGGATTCCCCCCCACCCATGTATTCTAGGAGGTTTTTTCTCTCTTTTCTCTGAAACATCAGGGATGGCCACAGCTGGAGATGGGACACTGGGCAGGGTGGGCCAGGGGCTCTGAGGTGGCACCGAGCATTCTCTCTCTCAGGGGCTTGGCTGGCTGGGTCTTGCTCACATGTTCAGGATCTAACCAGTCCCCCCAGGTCAGATTGGCAGGTAGCTTGGAGGGAACAGGGGGATTTGCCTTCCTCTGCCACGTGTGGGTGCAGGTCGCTTGCCAGGATTATCTGGGAATATTTCACTTACTCATTTCTCTACCATCGCAGGGGACTTGGGCACTGGTGCACTTGGTCTCTTCTTTTCTCTGCCTGTGGCACATTATAGTCTAGTCTCCTGTGGGCTGTAATATTTTGGTCTAATTTCAGTTGATGGGTTTAATGTGCGGGTGGTGCTGGTGGCCTGTGAGCAGGTCAGACTAGACTCGGGGGGTAATCAATTTTTTTTTGTCTAGGTCCAAATTTCTTGGTCAAGGTCCAGACTCCAGAGAAAATAATAATAAATAAGAATAAAAAAAGATTTTGGGGACTGTTCAAAAGCACCTGGCAGTCTGGACTTGGCCCACGGTCCACCTATTGACTAGATGATCTAGTGGTCCCTTCTGGCCTTAAACTCTATGATTACCTGGCCATCTAGTGTGGTCTCCTGCCTCCATCACTGGCCCATAAATAATGCTTCAGCATAAGGCACGATGTCCCCCAATGCACACAATTGTGCACTATTATACCACTGGGGGAGCTTCTTTCCTGACCTTCGTTAGTGATCATGCCCTGAAGTAGCCAAGTCAGTGTCACTGCAGATGCAATTCTTACACACACAAATGTATCATTCTGAATGGGAGCCAAAATATGTTCCTAGCAAGTGCTTTCATGCACCCAGACTAAACGCTGCTCATCATGGGTTGTGCCCCGCAGGGCTCTGAGAGTACTGGGAAATCAAGCTAGTCACAGATCCCAGCCATCACTCAGAAGGCTACAGCATGTCTAAATGCCAGACGTTTGGTTATGCCCGTGTGTACCACAGGGGGTTCTGTTTAACCCCCAGTTGCTCAAAGAGCTAGGGAACTCTCAGCTATATGCATAGACTTGCAGCCTCCATGGTGTTCAGCTGGGAAGCATCTAGAAGTATTAAAGGGCAATTGGACTCTGAACACTGTTAAAAGCAGCATCATGGGCATCCACGTTTATCATCTCTCAGGGAAAAAAAAAAATTCTTTGTAAACTGAGCACCAGATCCTAACTTCTGTTGATTTCAGTGTAAGGTAGGAGCCTATATTCCTTCAGGGACCTGGGCCTAAGTGCCAGCCCTGCAAACTGCCCTGGGATCTGAGTCAAGCTCGGCTCGTTATTTCTCTTCTGTCATCACCCGTGATAAAGATTCTGCCCTAATGCCATCAGTGGATTTGCACAGATGTAACTGATCATAACTTAGCAAGGCAGGAATAGACTCCAGCTCCCTCTCTCAGCTGTGCTGGCTCTGCAGGGCGAACAGGGGCCAAAAAGCACTACGAGCAGCAAACATGCCTCGAACGTACCCTGGGAAGAAGGGGCCATGGTCAGTCACTTTTCATTGTAGAGCCACTCTTTAATGGAAGTTATGGCAGTTAGACTCATGTGGGGCTGCCACCATCGATTGCTAGGCTGGGGCATGAAGAGAAGGGGAAGGCATCACCTGGCAAGAAGGCAATATAAAGACTGCCCTGGTTCTCTCAGCAGGAGACAATGCTCCTGTTTTGTGCAAAGGGTTCTTATACTCACCCATCCTCCTGTGCCTGTAATGGGAGCAGGGGAAGGAAGGGAGTAAACAGGAGCATCCACTGGCTTTGAGTGCTAGAAACAGGCTACAGTTGGTTGAAAAAATGGAAAAACAATTTCACCCTGCAAAAAATTCTGATATTTTTGTTCAATTTTTAAGTTTTTCCTTCTCTCCCCACTGCATCTCTTTCTCCCCACTCCCTTTTCTTTGTGGGGGGGGGGGGAGAACTGATTTTTGAAAATGACCAAAAAGACGGGGAAAAAATGATAAAAACATCAAAAGAAATGGAAAACAGAAACCGTAAAATGGACAATTTTGCATGAAAATTTTAGATTGGGGCCATTTTGGGGTGAAAACTTTTTTTGCTTAAGAAGTAGAGCCCCAGCTTTAGAGTGCTGTGTTTGTAAACGAGGCCCTCCCTGTCTTTTGGACAACACAGTCCTCAGCAGCAGGTCCTCAAGTGTTTGTACCCATGTGACCTCTCTACCAAGCTCCTCAGTGGGAGAGGGGGTTACAGGTCAGAGCATCATGCTGAGTGGCTCGCACTTGTCCTTGTTCAGATTTCATTTGGGTACATGTTGCCCAGTCTGGTTGGAAGCAGGTCCCCATCAAAGGGTCATATCTCCGCATGAGCCCCTCTCTGCCTCACTCAGTTTCCTGTCCCACGGCAGCTACACTTGGCTCTCTTCCTTGGCAACAGTCTGACCTGCGTGGCAGTGTCTTGTTTTGTCTGAACATGCTGCATCCATGGTATCATTGCAGTCATTTGTGCTCCCTCGTCTCCTGTGTTGTTAATAAAGATTTCTGCTTCAAGTGGGCAGCCAGAACCAAGTCATTCTCTGTTGTTATTGACCCGGCTCTGCAAACAGCTGCTCTGCAGTCAGGCTGCTGGGAATGCTTTACAAGAGCCCGCTGATCGCCCTGCCACAGCCTGGGCTCAGTAGTTGGAAGCTCTGCCAGCCTGACCCTGGTGTTGGCAGATGGAGTGTTCCTGGTAGCAGGCTGTGGGAACCCTTTGGTGCCCGGGGCCCATTGAGAGAATGAGATGTAATCAGAGCTGGGACATGTTTCTGCTAGCAACTCCTGCCAACCAAAGTGGGATACGCGGGGACCAGAGCTTGATAAGAGGCACCAAGTTGCAGCCATGCAGAAACAGGGCTATATCTGTGTAGAACAGTCTTCTCATGACTGCTCTGTTGGTGTGTGAGAGAAAGCACCCACACAAAAGAAGTGTTACAGCCATGTGCACAAGAGCAGGGCAGTCCCTAGACATTGTGATGCATTCCAACCCCCTACCCCAGACTCAGTCCAGAGCCCCCTCCCACACACCGAACCCCTCAGCCCCAGCCCAGTGAAAGTGAGTGCGGATGGGGGAGAGTGAGCAACGGAGGGAGCGGGGAATAAGAGTGAGCAGGGCAGGGGCTCGTAGGGGCAGGGCAAGGGGGTTTGGATTTGTGTAATTAGAAAGTTGTCAACCCTAGATCAGATCAACATCTCTGGCAGGAGCTTTCTCCACCACTTTTACAGAGATGGAATTGTACTACTGTTCAATGTCCAGCCTCAGAAGCCAGGCTGGGAGCGCTGAGTTTTGGCTGTGTTTGAAACAAAGATCATTGAGTCTTCTGCAAGGCCCGACTATGCTGGGCCTGGAGACCATAACTGGCTTGGAACCTGGAGGTAGCATGAGGGTGCTAAACTATGGCATGTTTTATAACCTTGTTGGGACTCGTATCCATTAGAAACTGACAGAAAGTTAAACACACAGCCCTGAGGAGTGGTTACCACTAACCATCATCAGCTGGCATGGTGTGAAGCATGGCCGGGCCCTGTTTACAGCACCTGCAAAGTCTGGCTCAGTACTATGTTCTAGGGCATGCTCTAGTGAAGACAAGCCCTTGGATAACAATCCCCACAGCTTCAGCCCCTTACTAGATGCTTCCCATAGAATCATCTCTTGGGAAGAATCAACTGATCTAAGTCCTACAGCCCTGGTTTCAGTTTGTGCAGGAGAGTGCCTCAAAACCCCAAACCTTCCCTTTCCACAGACCGCAATGTTTAAAAAAAAAAAAAATCGATGGGACTTGAGTTCTTAAGTCACTTAGGCCCAGACCCTTACAAGGTATTCAGGGACATAACCCCCACTGATTTCTGGGCCTTAAGCACTTTTGAAAAGTATGCCCATAATGCCTTCCCCTGTACTGGTTACATGGGGGAGAGAAAATCACCTTTCTCTGTAGCCACGTAGCAGAGTCTGGTAGAGAAGGCACAGGATTTGGGAATTAGGAAAACTTACTTCTGTTCCCAGCTCTGTCACCGACTCCTTGGTGTGGCCTGGGGCAGGGGACTTTATCTCTCTGTGCCTCAATTTCTATATCGGAGAAATGGGGAGAACCTTCCTTTCTAAAACACTTTGAGATCTATGGACAGAAAATACTCACAGGAGCCAAGGTTTATTGTCTAATAATCAGATGCTCCACACCGTACCCCAACCCAAATCTCTGTTCCAACCTTAAGCCTCTACCCCTGGCAGACGGGTACTTCCACTCTCCTGAAATGAGTGGGGAATTCAGTCTCCCTACTGAGGTGCTCAAGGGTGTTTTTCAAAACATGGCGCAGCAGGAGCCCAACAGCTTGTGGAATCCTTACATGTTATCATTTGCTAAGGGGCAATCATTGAATTAATTATATTTGCTTGGAGTCAGATCCAAATCTCTCTGTGGTGGAGTATGGGAGGAAAGCTCAATCCATTATGCGTGTTAAATAAAACATCACATGGATGAGAGATAACGGATGCAGAGCAGCAGGTTTGCCTGCTGGTCTCATCTTAATTAGTTGAGAGTGGCACTGGACTGAAGGGGGCAAAGTCGTCAGAGATGTTCAAGGGCTGGAGAGAGCAGAGCAGACCTGCAGAAGGTGCAGTGCCACCTTTCTCCCCTGTGCAGTGCTGGACCTGGAGTGGCATGCCCCCAAGCTTTGCAATGGCAGAAAGTGGAGTGCCTGCTCCTCCTAGCTATTACACATGTGCAGGGCTGGAAAGCAAAATGATGCTCTTTCTAGCTGTTCCAAGTGTCCAGTGGTGGAAGGCAGATCTGCAGCTGCTACAGATGTGCAAGGCTGGGAGGCATAGTGGCACTGCCGGTTGCAAGGCTGGTCATCATCACAGAACAACGTTTAGAATGGATTCAATTTATTGTCCAGTTCTTGACTGCTCTGTATAAATAGTCATCCCAGGGATGAGCTTGGCCCACAGTCTTTATGTGAGTGACCAGAATGCGGGTTCAGCTTTCTCCTGATTGCATTCCTACCAAGAGCAGTTTGGGTTCCTTTTGCCAGCACTGTTGCTGGAGCTGCCTAATTTTCTTCAGGCATCAGCCACACACCTCCCTGTTCTTAGTACCATGGGAAACAAGTCAGCTCTGTGTGTGAGATCACACCCCGGAAGAAAGCTGCTGCTGCGAGAGGAGGCCTAGGATCAAGGGGAGTGTCAGAACTGAAGCGGGGGTAATGCTGTCTAGTGATTCATGCATGTGGACATATGCTAAAACACCCAGAACAACCAAAAAGCCCTCTCTGCCACAAGCTAATCCCCCATTCCTAAACTGCTAGGAACTCAGGGGATCAGCTCTACAGGTACTGCACAAATAACATACCAAGACTAGGCTGAAGTTTGCTGCTCTCTGTTTCCCCTTCACAAGCACAACTCTTTGACCAGCAGAGAACATGGCTGCTGAGAGTTTAATACTAATGGTGGCACCCCAGAGAACAGAAGGAACTGGACCCTCATTGCTTCAACTAAAGGGGCAATGAACTCGCCACCTCTCAATGATAAAACCAAGCACCCGAGTGCTCACCTTACCTCACCCCTGACCTGAAGGCTAATTCTAACATAGTGCCTTGTCTGCAGCTGCTAGAAGCCTAGACTGACAAGGAGGGAAGGATCTAATTGATCCCAGATGCACACTGAGCTTGGTGCAACATGAATGCCTGACTGTAGCCAACATCTAAAGAAAGGTCACTACTGTGAGCAGAGGTGCTATTACGTACACGAGTCTTGGGCAACGGTGGGGTGACTGGAGGAGTCTGCTCCAGCAGGGCCCCGATGCTGGCAAGGACTGTTCTGTGGCTGCTTTTCTGGGAAGTACAGGGTCTTGTGAATCAGATCTTTGACAGCCGAGACATCATCTCCATCTGTGAGTGAGGCAGAGAAGGAGCGGTATTACCACCAGTGAGAAGCGTTTTAGCCCCAGTAAGGTACCTAGGAGCCCCAGCTATCACCACCATGTATAGATCCTCCTATTATCCCATCCCCCTTCTCACTACATATCTGCAGACTGCGCAATGCTCACCCACGCCCAGCTGCTGCAGAAGGTCCCTGTATTCTGGGTTGGTCTCTAGTATCTTCAGCAGATTGGTGGATTCCATTCTCTCCAGCTGCACATCCCAGTAGATGTAGATCTTCTGGTTGAAACTGACGTAAACCAGGCAGGGGCTGTTGTGGCCTCCTTTGCATGCATAGAGGCCTGGGAAAAGCCAGAGAGGGAGCCACCAGCAGTCAGTGAAGAGCAGAGGAAATGAAGAGGTAACTTGGGAAAACAAGTAATGGGGAGGCCATGGGAGATCAGAAGGCACAGGGTGGGGTAAGGCAAACACAATGGAGTAGCCTAACTCTCCCCTCTGTGCCCAATTGTGCTGCTGATCTAAGATGGGGTAGAAAGTCTCTGGCTACCAGCTAGTACACTGGTGAGCTGAGCTGCACTTTACTGAGAGACATGGACTTTGGTGTGCAGAATTTCCCTGATGGACCCTTAGTCACATGGTGGCAGGAGGAGGCTGTCTATGCAGTGCATGCCTGAGCAATCCAGCTGTGGGCAAACGTGCCTTTACGGGGAGAACAGAGAAAACCCTGATGGGACAGGGTCTCACCAGCTGACTGAAGGGGGGACACACCCACAGGGGGTCAGCATGAGGTAAAAGTGGCACAAAGCAGCAGGAAACCTGTGCTTCACCAGGGCTGGGTCTCCTAGCATTCCTCCCTCTCACCAGGCCTCTTCCCTGCAGCAATATGAAGAGATCAGCTGGGCTTCCCACACAGTCACCCACCCAGCAGGGCAAGATACAGAATCAAGGGGCTTCTGCCTCTCTCGGCACAGCAGTGACATATTTCATGGAGCGCAGTCAGCAGCTCAGTTCACAGCCAGGGCTGCGTGTCTCAGATGTAAGAACCAGGCAGGCCACTCACCAGCACAGAACGCGCTGACGTTCTCGTCCACTTGGAATCTGGCCACAGTCCGATTGTGGTCGATGATGTACGTCTGGCCATCCCAGGCGCAGGCAATCACCTCTTCATGCCCATTGCCCTGCCAGAGTCGGACAGGTGGGGGAGTGGGAAGAGCTTTGATTAGCACAGGTATCAGGCATCCAGAGAGATACACAGGAATCCCAGCGGCCCACAGCAAGCAGCATTCATTCCTACCCTCTGATATAACCTGTGTTCAATGCAGCATCCCAGCACACAGCTGGATAGTCTCCTGATAAGAGATACAGATAATCTGTTCTCAGGGAAAAGGCATCTGGGCTCTCTCTGTGCCTGTGGCCTCTCTAGGTTCAGTCTACCCTACAATACAAATTATAGATGGGGCCAGTCACTTCCTCCCCAGTCCCATGTGCTCTCAACCCCTCATTCTTCCCACCTCAATCCTTGACAAGCATCCCGACTCCCTCCTAGTGACTGCTTCCTCCTTCTTCCCCCACAAGAGCCCCAAACACTTCCTGGCTGCCTTATTCACCTACAAGCATCTCAGTCGGACCCTCCCTCTTTGGAGGATGAGAGAGTCAGGCTTTTGAGGGTTTCTGGAGAACAGGAACATAGGATAAGACCCAAGATCCATCTTGCCCAGTGTCCTGACTCTAACCATAGCCAGAGCCAGGTGCTGCAGAGGAAGGTGCAAAAACACTGGAGGTAACCTGCCTCATATAGGTCTCATTCTGGTGTCTAACACTTTAAGCCCTGAGGCACAAGGTTTAATATTCCTTCCAAATGTGTGGCAACATTCTGGATGCTCTGGAGAGCCACAGAAATGTCCAATTGCTTTTGGAATTCTGTTAAATTCTTGGCTTGAACAACTTCATGTGCCCATGAGTTCCACAGTCTAATTACTCATGGTGTGAAAAAAGTGTTTCCTTTTCTCAGTTTGGAATTTCCCACATTTTAATTTAATTGACTGTCCCCATGTGTGTGTGTTATGAGACGGACACAACAGATCTACCTTCTCTAGGCTATTCATTATTTAAAAAACTTTCAGCATCTCCTCTCTTATCTGCCAAGGTAACAATCCCAATCTTTTAAATCTGTCTTCATAGGAGAGTTTTCCCAGGCCTTTGATTGCTCTCATCAGCTTTCTCTGAACCCCCTCTAGTTCTGCACCCTCCTTCTGGAGATGGAATGAAAAGTATTGCACACAATATCCACGGCAGACTGCACCACTTGATACACTGAGATTATAATATTATTCTCCATCCCGTTCCTTATTCCACCTAACAGGGAGCAAAATCATTCAACTCAGAGAACAAGCCAGGCAGCAAGGAAGGAAGAGGAAAGACTATACAGTGTAATACTGGGCCCTCTGGGTCAGAGCCCAGCTCCTTAGCTGAGTGACTACAGTGCATGTGGGGTTTGTGGTAAAGACTCTATTTTCTTGGGCTGTCTATGCGAACATGGGACAATCCCAGGATGCGCTGCTCTCTCTTCTGTGGGGGAGGTGGCAAAGAGGCATTTCAGTGTCTCCACCCCTAGTCATCCTCTCACAGTGCTGGTCTTTGCTCTGTTCACATTTACACTCACAGTAACATCCAGTTTTTCCAGAGCAAAGAGCTGGTGATCAACCTGCACGGACCACAGCAGCTTATCCGCCCCCTCCATGAGCTTCAACGTTCCTGAAGGGAAGAAGGAGACGCTTAGACAACATCTTACCACAAAGGAGTCAGCACCCTGGATCTGTGGGGGATGGGGGGGGAGGGCATAAGCCCCACCCCCACAGCTGTGCTGCTAGGGGTACTTTTCAGTATTTGAGTCAAACATGCTCTGACCCTGGTGAGAAGGAGGTTTGAACATGCCCAGGCCACCTCAGGAACTCCAGGCTTACTTTGTTTATAGCTGTGCAGACTTCAGAGCAAAGCAAGGTGAGGTGCCAAGATCCCCTATCCCTGTGACATGCAGCAGAGCCTGACCCTGTGAGAATATCACTGGGGACTGTGGTGTCCCCCAGCAACGCGCTGGGCCCCATCCAGAGGCTTCCACCTGCGAACTCCCAGGGAGAGGCAGCCCTGTAGTGCAGGCTATGGTTGACACACACAGCGCTGTGTCTCATCTCCGGAAACGATGATGACCCATTAGCTTGTCAGCAGTAGCTGGAGATTCAGAGGAAAAATGGCAGCAGCTCTGCTAATTGGATTGAACTCTGAGACAGCCGGGAAATGGACGGAAATGCTTTCTCAGAATAAGATACAGACACACAATGAGCCCTAACATCTCAAATCAGACACTGCTTATGCCAGAGGTTCCCCAGCTGTAACCCAAGGATCGCTGGGGATCTGGGGAGCTCTAGCTGGGGTCTGCAGAGAGCTGGCTGATCACATGGAGCTGCCGCTCCTTTATGTTCCCAGCTGCCAAATTACATTAGGAGAAGCTAAAACACACTTGATACTTTCCTAACATTTCTCTCCCATGTCAGCAATTGTAGCTGGCACAAGGATGTTGCTAGGAGATTGTGACTCGCAGAGGTGTGTCTGTGAGACAAAGCAGGGAATAAACACTAATTAATCCTCACAACACCCTGTGGAGTCAGTAAGTATCATTCACCCCATTTTACAGAGAGGGACACTGAGTCTGAGGGAGGTTAAGGGAGTTGCCCAAGGCCACACAAGTCAGTAGTAAAGTCAGGATTAGAACTCAGGACCATAGCATAGTCATCATGTCTCTTCCATGACTGCTGAGCTAGGCCAGGATTTAGGAAGACCCTGCATGGTGACTTTAGGCAGTTCACCAGTCTGGGAGCTAAAGAGACAGTGAGACTCACAGGATCCTGTCTGTATCCAAAAGCTTCAATACAGAATCCCCTCCCTTTCTATTTATTACACCTGAATCCTGTCTCCTCTTTATCACAGGGGACATGACCAGGAAAACCTGGCTCCCAGGCCCATGCTCAATCCACTCCACACCATTGCCTCTGCCAAGACTTCATTTACCTTGCTGCTTTTGGCAGCATCCCAACCATCTCAAAGGGTGTAAGGAACATGCCTCCCTGCTCTTTTCCAGAGGCTTTCAGACATGGCATTATTTGTATGGCATTTCAGCTTAGTGTGCAAATAGACTTGGAATATGCCAGTGTAGTAGAAAGCAAGCCTAAAATATAAGCCCTTGTATTACAGGCCTGGTATGAGGCCTGAGCTGAAGTAGTGGGCAAGCTTTGCTGATATAAAGCAAAGTTAGCAAAAGTCAGGCTGTGAGCAAATGTCAGGCGCTGCCTGCTTGCAAGTTCACAAAATCTGGCAAGAACAGGGCTGATATTGCAAAAACATTCCTAAGAAGTGCTAGGCACAGAGTACTTACGCAAACACATTCCAAAAAAGTGGAACCAGAACATCCCAATATTAATGATGGTACAAAACATTCCCCAAAAATAACAGGAACACACTGACCCCTCCTAAGTATAAGGTCAGGATAACAGTGTAACAAATAGAAATGTATAAGGTGATGGGTGATAACCAGCTATGTCAGAGGGTATCAACTAACCACGTTAAAGGGGCAATCTGTAACTTGTTTATACTGATATATAAAATGGTGTCTCAGAGGGAGTGTCTTTGGCCAGCCCAGAGGGCAGTGGAAAGTCCTGCCACTGACTGAGCTGCATCCATTGTCACGGGCATACATGTCTTAGTATCCTCGTAGAGTCTGCCAGGTGCTATTACTCTGCTTCGTCGACAATAAACCTGGCTGGGCACCTTTGTACCTTAACGGATCTTGCAGCCATTGGGCGGTTCGCTCAAGGTCTGCCGTGCCAGCTGTCTAGGCAGGGCTGGGACAGCACACAGGGAAAACACACACATGCAGCCGAACATCTAACAACACTGGTGACCCTGACCATTAAATTCTGTTAATGATTGGAGTCTCACACTGGGAGTGTTAGAGCAGTGGATTGGGAGTCAGGGGATAGCTGAGTTCTTAGTCCCACCTCTCCTAAGAACCTGCTGTTTGATTTTCGGCAAGTCACCTACCCTCTCCAGACCTCAGTTTGCCTATTTGTGAAGTGGATTTAATACTTCCCTCCCTCGGCAGCTTTGGGTGGCTTCAGCAATTACTCGTTATAAAGTGCTTTGAAACCCATGGATCCAAGGTGCCCACTAGCGAAGTGCAGATGACTGCTAGGAGTAATTCACTGAGAAAAAACATTTCCGTTTCCCTGTCGAGAACAACCCCTGGAGCAAGGCCTTGATTCAGCAAGGAACTGGAGCACATGCCTAGCTTCAATGGGACTGCTCACGTGCTTAGAGTCAGCCTTGTGCTCACACACCTGGCTGAATCAGGGCTTGGCTCTCTGGTGGTCTCTTCTCTCGGCTCCTGCGGGCACAAGAGCAAAGGCCTGTGCAGGGAGGAACAGGAGACCTCTTGCCCTCTCCCACTAACATGGAAGCATGTATTTGAGATAAGGACATAGAACAATGTCAGTGCAACAACCTCAAATGCCAAATCCTCCTGCATGTTTTGAAGGCAGCGCTACTCAGACCTCAGTGGTTCTGGAGCCAAATTAGTGATCAACATTACCCAAACCAGCCACAGTAGTGTGAATTCACTGTATCACTTACTATAGGACTTATCATATTTAAACAGTATGACGGGGAAATATTTAGTTTATATTAATCTCACAGCAAATAAGTTAATAACTTGGTGCAAGTTGATAATTTAATTGGTTAATACTATCATAAAAGCATCCTGATTGGTTAATAATTAAATCATACAGGAGACACATGAGCCACTTGCGGCTCTTGAGACTCAGTCTGAGTATCACTGCTCTAAGAGTACTTCAGAGGCCTGATTCCATCCCATCCCAAATCCAGTAGCACTGAGCCTCCGGTGTGCCCTTAGAACTACCCCCATGCTTCTGCTCTGGAGTGGTAACAGGCCTCAGCTATACCCTGGCAATCCCTTCCTTCTTCTTCCCTTGATCCAAGGGCAGCAGTGGGACTTACCGTCCAGAGTGCAGAGGGCAAACAGGCCTGAGCCAGCATCCGCTTTAGTGCAGCCTGCAGACACAGAACAGAAGCACGTGTCATTCATGCTGCTGTCTAGCCCAGATCTCAGCAGTGAGATTTGGCTGTAGCCTCCCTAATCTCTCACTGTCCGTCCACCATCCCCATCTCCCTCTCCCCCTCTCAATGGAGCACTAGGACTGTGGTCAGGCAGGGTGTGACAAGCTAGAGGAGTCTGCTTCCCCTTCTCTCATGGAGGGGTCGGTCACTGTGGTACAATCTCCTCTGAATCTTTGGAGGGAGAGGACCAGCTGAAAACAACACAGAGGGGCAAGGGGAAAGGAAGGGGTTCAATGAATCTACCCTCCCAAGCTGGGGGTCCTTGTTGCTCTTTCTGGCCTTCTGCACACCTCCTTTCTGCTTCCTCTCCCTGTGCTTGGCCAGTATTTTGATCTGCTATTAGACATAGTCCTGCCCACTCTTAGCCACTGGTCACTAGGCCCAGAGAAGAAGCCTGGATTGGCATCTCTTCTCCCCCCTACCCCCCAAAGAGGGAGAGCTTCCCTCCTGGCCTGTCTCCCACTGAAGGGCTCTGTGACAGCAGCAGTTTCAGGAGGAACCTTTTAACTTGCTCCACCCCCTTCAGCTGGAGTCGCTACCCAAAACCCACAGATGGGGAGGCTGAGGGTGGTCAGGGCCCAAAGCGCCCACCTTGACTCTCTCCCCCGACATCCCCCAGAGAATTGTGACTTAACAGCTTGAGCTGGAGATTGCCCCTGAGTTAAAGGGCCAGCATCACGCTAACAACAGTGAGTCTGACTCTGCTCTCACTGACGCTGAGTAAATCAGGACAACTGAATGTTGCTCTACTATACCATCGCCAACCCACACACGTGGCAGTCTTTGGACAGCGACTGGGAGGTGGAATAGCACTGGTGTTGCAGGAGGGACTGAAGGTATCTAGCCTGAGATGTTAGGAGACATTTCTGCCCAGCCTTGAAACTTTGCCTAATGGGTATTTAGCACTTTCACCATCTTGTTGCTATCTTAATTTCTGCATCACTTTCCTTCCCCTGTAGGGCATCTCTGGCTATTACCAAGCAATGAATTTTAAACAACTAGTTTACATGTAAGTGGGACTGGCTGGTTTCACTCACTGATCCTAGGATTCCCCATGTAATGTGAGCTGCAGCTGCAGGCCCATGGGTGCCTGTGGTTTAATTACCTCTTTTATACCCCCTTGATTCTCCAGAGATGCACAAGTGCATGTAGCAGCTCCGCTGGGAAGCAGGAGAGGCCTTGCAACTAGGCCTCCCCTCCCCTCTGTCCTTGTCTTTGAACTCAGCCTGGTGCTGCTGCTGGGGCACATGGGGAGCTCCACAAGATGGCTGTATGGGAAAATGAGCACAGAGCACTCCCGAAGGCAAACGTTGAGCAAATCTGCAGAGGAAAGCTGTCCCTCCGGAAAAGCTCTGAGTCCCATGCCACAGTCATGTTCTCCCCAAGTCTGCACTAGTGCAACACTCTGCAAAGCAACCTTGCCCACTCCTGACAAGCACTGCTTGGGAGCCCCACTTTATAAGCTGATCGGCTGATTGGACACAGATGCTCAATGGCTTTCACATACTGTGCCTATGTAACTGAGTGCCATGATACACAAAGGCAAACACAGCACCACTCACATCATCTTGCAGGCCAGGCAATACTTTTATTTTTAAAAGGCAATGCCAGGAGGACAGCATGAAAAGGGGCATATGAATCTCCCAGGGCCATAGCAGAGGGGCAGCCAGGAGACTGGCACTGTTAAATACTGTAACTGAGTGGGGTCCCTTGGGATACATCTACACAGCGAAAAAATATCCACAGGAGCAAGTCTCAGAGCCTAAATCAATGGACTCGGGCTTGCAGGGTTTGCACTACAGGGCTAAAAATAGATGTGTAGATGTTTGGGCTCTGAAACCCAGTGAGGGAGAAGGTCTCAGAGCCTGGGCTCCAGCCTGAGCCCGGATGTCTACACATCTATTTTTAGCCCCATAGCGTGAGCCTGAGTCAGCTGACTCGGGGTCTAAGACGTGCAACCATGGGGTTTTTTTGCTGTCTAGATGTACCCTTGGAGTCCAGTTCTGCTGTTGGGATTACACCAGCCACTTACACTATCTTTACCCAGCCGGAGAGCAAGTACAGGGTAGTTTGCTAATGATGCCCATTTTGACTCAGTCACCTCCCTTCTGCGGCTCACATCTTGTCTTGTGGATCCAACTGGTGTAACTGCAAAGCCACCTACTGTGCGCATGGGGAGAATCACCCTAGACGGGTGCGCAATTCCCTAGTGATTGAGATTTAATGCCCACTTTACAGAGGAGCAGCTGCCTACACAAGAAGCAACTGTGGAGCACCCAGCCCTCACCTTCTAGACAGCATTGCTTTCTGGTTCTCCCAGCCTGGCACAATGCTGGTTTGTCTGGGTGTCTAGTGCAGTAGGAGGATGCTTGCATCCAAAAACCAAGTTGTCATGGAAAAGACAGTGACAGGAGAAACCCGAGTAGCCGGAGGACCTGGGGGACACAGGGAGCCTTCTGAGAAGCCGGGTCCAGCTGACTGGGGGACCGGCTAGTGAGCTGCGCAGATTATGTGCTGATACGTAGCTTCCTCAGCAGCCCTGTCCCTTCTCCCTAGGCAGGAACACAGCTTCACTGTGGGAGATCGGGACACTGAACTGCAGCACCTTTGCTGGCCAGCCTGGGGGGGAGGGGAGAGGGGTGTTAGCTACCCCAACCCACACACACCCAGCAGGGAGGCAGGACTCTCTTTTGGGTAACAGCTTGTGTCAGGTAAGCAACATTCTCATGTACAGTCACATCAGGGATTGTAAAGTGACACTGAAAGCCAGTTAGGGATGGACGCTGAGACATGTACTGACAGAAACCACTTCCTGAACCCCCTTTACAAAACGTGGGTCCTTAGCCCTCAGCAGCTGGCACTGCTCTGACAGCAGGGATTCTTGTCTCCTCTTGTTCTGCACATCTCCCTTTGCCAGCAGGCTCCACCAATCAGTACGAGGTCTGGGGCTTTGCATGCAGTGAAATAACTGATTTCATGGCCTGGTGCTCCCAGTGTTTGGAGCAGCATTTGAGATGCTGAGAATGTGACAGGCCAAATGGGAGCCCTGCGTGCTGAGATCGGGGAGGGTCTGGTGCTGAGGATCCAGGCACCCCTCACTGCTCCACAAAGCGCCCCACGCCTTCTACAGACAGCACGGCTGGGGGTAACCCTCTCCCTCCTGCACAGGGCAAGCGCAGCAGTAGAGATAAAGAGAATGTGACTTGCCCTGACAATTAATGCCTCCTCGAGCATTGCCCCCGTGAAGGAGGGAGTCTAGGGCAGCTCTGCTAGGCTGGAGTCTAGGAGGGAGAGCCAAGGACCAACCTACAGAGCACGCAGGAAGTGGGGTTCGGGTAAAAGGGGGATGAGGGCTCTGGCTGGGGATGCAGGCTCTGGGGTGTGGCTGGGATTGAGGGGTTTGGAGAGTGGGAGGGGGATCAGGGCTGGGGCAGGGGGTTGGGATGTGGGGAGAGGCTCAGGGGGTGCAGGCTCCAGGTGACATTTACCTCAAGCGGTTCCTGGAAGCAGCGGCATGTCCCTTCTCTGCCTTCTATGTGGAGGCATGGCCAGGCGGTTCTGAGCGCTGCCCCATCCTCAGGCAACACCGATGCAGCTCCCATTGGCTGCAATTCCCGGCCAATGAGAGCTGCAGGGGCAGCGCTTGGGGCGAGGGCAGTGTGCAGAGTGGAGCCCCCCGGCCGCCCCTACACATAGGAGCCGGAGCAGGGCCATGCTGCTGCTTCCAGGAGCCATGTGGAACGGCCCCCGACCCTGCTCCCCAGCTGGAGCAGGACAAGCCCCAGACCCTGCTCCCCAGAGGGAGCTCAAGGGCTGGATTAAAATGGCTGGTAGGCCAGATCCAGCCCACGGGCCATAAGTTTGCCCATCCCTGGTCTAATGCAAATTGTTCAGCTATCCTAACATCCTGGGGCCAGTTCGGACTCCCGAACTGCCGAAGGGGGGGAAAAAAAAAAGTGGCGCTGCTCCGGCGGTGCTCCTCCTGCCACACACCCGAAAGGATGCTCTTGCACACCCCACTTTGGAGACCACTGCTCTAACAGAATCCGACAGAATCGATAGCTGGGAGTTTATGATCTCAGCCCTGAACATTGCTGCAGGCTCTGCCTCTGCCTCTTACCTCGGCCAATGCTGCCAATTAGATGAGTGGAAACGTTCTTGTTATGAATCCTGCCAGATGTCTGGTGAAGGATAACGTCCCGAACGGGGGCTTCCCTAGGGAGAAGGGAGAAACAGAGGGGAAAGGGTTAGGGATTCCAGCCAGAGAGAATCCCAGAGCGACTCTCTAGTCACTGCCCTTGAAACTCAGGGCAGGGATATTTTTTTTTTTTTTTTATACACACACTGACTTCTGGGAGCTGCCTGCTATCCCAGCCAGGATGAGAGGCAGAGGAGATCAGTCCACCTGGGGGATGTTTCAGTCACTAAGAAAGCACAGGGTCTTCAACTACCTGAGTGTATTTATTTCCTGATAAATGCCTGGGAAGGGTCTATGTGATAAATCTGAGTGCATACATGTATCATGGGGAGGGAAGAAACTAGCTAAGAGCCTTTCTGAACCACTCCCAGTTATATTAGTGGTAAAAAAAATCAGACACCTGAGAAGGTGCTGAGAGATAGCAGAAAAGCCAAGGGAATACCAGTTTTCAGATAAGGAAAGGAAAGATCCTGAGAGTCACCCCTGCTATAGAGTCAGAGAGTTTCAGGCCAAAAGAGACCACCAGTTCATCTCATCTGACCTCCTGTGTATCACTGGCCACCAACACCACCCAGCACCCGCACATTAAACTTAACAACCAAAATGAGACCAAAGTATTACATTGTGTGCCACAGGCAGGGCCTAGACCTGGAACAGCAGGGAAATGATTATATTATAAGGCTGCCTTTTATTCACTTGGGAAATTGGCTAGGTGGGACACAAGAAGGTTCTGGAGGGAACAAGCCTGCCCTGGTCCCAGGGAGACAGACTGGATGAACGAATGGGGGTTTTCTGTCTAACTCCCAGGATTCGATTTATAAACCCTCCTTTTGACACCTCTGGGAGCACAGACAGCAACAATAAAAACCACAAGAGAAAAGTCCCACCTTCAGGCTGTAGATTCAGAGGACTGAGTGGGCTTCCCCTCCCATTGATCAGGCTCCCAATGAGCCTCCCTCCCCTCATCTTGGCATTCACTTGGCTCCCATCCACTTCCCTCAACTCACTAGCCAAGCTCCCACAACTACTTCTGGATATTGCAAGCCTCACCCCAGTGGCACCTCCTTGCCCTGCACGCCAACACACAATTCAGGGAGCGGAGCCAGAGTGTTCGGTCCATGGCAGAGCAAAGCAAGGAGCACTCAAGCACCAGGGTCGTGGGGGTGAAGATTTGTGGGCTTACAGCACGTGGATGCTCCCAGAACAGGGGGAGGGGCTGGCGCAGGACTCAGGCAGTGAAGGAGGATGCAAAGTCAAGGGGGCAGCTGGAGTGTAATCAGCAATCAGAATGTGTTGCAACCATGCCTCCTTGTGGCAAGTCTGTAAAACTGCACCTCTATGTTGTCCCATTGGATCCTAATGCCCACCTGCTGTTTGCAGAGCTGTCTCCTCCCTCTGCTAGGGGCTGCTGGTCCGGCTTCCAGGTGCAGAGCAGGATAGCATAGCCACAGCCCGGCTGGGACACCATCATCTCGGGGACACCATCAGGGCCCGGGTTCACAGAGAGGCTGTCCACCTGCACCAGCCCAGGAACAGTAAGCGGGATTGTGAGTGGAAGGAATGTACATTTCCCAAAGGAAGAGTGAGTGAGTGAGTGTGTGTGTGTCCCCAGCCAATACTTTGGACACATCCAGTGAATGCCCCCATCATCCCCAAAACAGCAGGCTCTCTGGAGAACCAGGTTTCTGCCAGAAAGTCAACAGGCACTGAACTGAGTTCAACAAAGGAGGCGACACATCCAGCTCCATGTTGGGGGACACAATCCTTTTTCCCCAAGAGAATGGAAGCACATAGTGGGTTGCCAATTTTGGTTGGCTGTATTCCTGGAGGTTTCATCATAACATAATCTTTAATTAAAGACTCCATGACAATCCTGGAGGGTTGGCAACCCTAGATTCATAGAGAGCCGAACAAGGTTAAAGCAGCTGACTGGACACCCAATCACCTGCACTTGTCAGCTGCCCTGCACACAACACACAAACCGTGGGGGGAAATTCACTCCTGACGCACCATCGCTGATCTTTTGTTCAGAAAACTGGGGCTTGGCTCCTCTTCGTTTGGAGGGCCCGGCCCTTTGGGAAACCTAACTCCTGAAGTCCATACTCAATATACCTCCATCTAGAGCACTTCGCTTCCTACCTGCCCCTCCAGCAGCCACTTCTTCAGCAGCACCAGCTGGCCGGAGATGTGGTCAGAGCTCTCAGACAGGTCCTCCCAGCGGAAGGCTCGCACCACACGGTCTGTGTAACCCACCACCAGCTCGAACTTCCCATCTCCATCTGCAGGGGACACAGGGAGACAACAATGGGTTCCATCAAGGCATCACAGTCCCACTGCCTGCAGGCACGCTTAGCACAGAGCCACACAAGCGTCTGCTGTACCATGATCCCAAAGATCTTAGTGCTCAGATACCACAGTGAAGGGCACCTTAGAAAAATCTCAGACCTCCTAGCTCCCCAACAGCTCATGTACTGCAGCCCCCCAAAAGCCACAAAGTCTTCTCCTCTCTTCTAGGGCCAAGATGGGTTGGGTTCCTGCTTCCCTCATGTTCTGGTACATGCACTGCCACGCTGCGCCTGTTCTACTCTTATCATCGCCATGTGCTTGAGCTCCTGCTCTGCCCCCTTTTACCTCACATGCTCACCAATATCATTGATCAGCATGACCTTGGTGTTGGCAGGAATGTGCTGCTTGAACACCAGCTTCTGTTCATCTGCCAGTGGGGGTTCGTGGTGGCCAGAGGCATCTGGATGCTTTGAGGGTGGAGGAGTCAGATCAAAGAGATGAAACCAGCCCTCGGCACTCACGGCAACAACCAGATTCTGAGAGGAGAGGGGAGACCCTGAATCAATAGAAGAGGTGGTGAGATTGCCTGCAACAGTCCCCCCTCGGGGGAAGGGCAGGGCCATCAAGATGAACAGTGACTACACTGTGAGCTCTGTCTGCAGGGCCAATTGTTACAGTGACTGGCTAGGTGTGGTCAGTGCAGGGGCTACTGCACCAGAGCCAGTTTGCACTGACAGAGAGATGTCTGGAAAGTACAGAGCAGTGCAGCAGAGATTCTGGCTGTGCCTAGAAGTTGCTGCAGAGCCACAGCATCCAACCTTCTTGGTCACCTTTGCCAGACCAAGGGCTTGCCTGCACTTGAAAGGTTAGAGCAGCTGCACCGCTGTAGCACCTACTGTATGCTACCTAAGCTGGCAGGAGGGCTTCTCCCACTGGTGTAGGTAATCTACCTCCCCAAGACTTAGGTCAATTTAACAATATCGCTCAGGGGGTTAGATTTTTCACACCCCTAAGCAACATATCTGGGTCAACCTAACTTTTTAGTGTAGACCAGGCCTAAGTCTTCAGATGTCACAGTCCCCTCCTATTCATCACACTCGCATAGTGTGACACACACTCTCTCTCTCTCTCTTTCTCTCTCTCTCTCTCGTGTATAATGGTTAATGAGGCTGCTATAGCAGTTAAGCCATGGAACGTGAGTTTAGATGATTGGATCCAGAGGTCCTGGGTTTAATTCTCCCAGATAATGGCCCAGCAAGAGCTGCCATATTACACGGACTGGAATCTGCAATGGTGCTTGGGCTGCTCTGCATCTCAGTCTTCGCAAGGGCCAATTTAAGCGCATGTAAGTGAACGGCAGGCAGGCAACAGCTGCACCACAGGGCCCAGCACAGTCAAGTAGTACCCATGAGGATCGGCTGGGGCACTCCAGGGTCAAACATGCCAGTACAGTTTAGATACACTAGCCATTGGCAGGTCACTTCCCTAGCAAGGCGTTGGTTTGCTTACTCATCAGGCCTGTTGGTGGCTCCCACACAACGTTAATTGAGGGACAATGTTTAAACCAGTAGTGCTAGCTCTCTCAGAACCAGGGAAGACATGTATTGAGAAAGAACCTGGGGGGACTCTCCTCCCCACTTAAAATGTGCTGCAACCCCAAACAACTGCGCATGTCAAAGGCCAATCTCCCTCCTCCAATGTGAGTGTAGCTGGTGGGGAGCCAAATGCCCTCACCTTTCCTCTGTTGCACACGTCTCCAACACCAACGCACGTGAGCTGCAAGAAAAGGGAGGGACTTCAGAAACCAGGAAGTAGCAAAGGAAACATACATCAATACTTTGGGCTAAGCCTGCACCAGTGATCCTCTAGCCTTCAGGATCCTCCTCAAGATCAGCATCCCTTTGGATGAGGACCCGTCTAACCTCACTCAGGCAAAGGAGTGAGAGGCCAGGCCCAATGGCAGAACCTCGCCTTCCCATGCAGAGCTTGGGGCAAAACTCTCAGCACACTGGAGGAAGGACGAGGATGGGGGAGGGAACAAGAACTTTCTTTCCAGTGGCTGTTCAGCACTTTGGACAGCACTGCTTGCCCAGAGAGTGAGAGCCCAGGACTGGGGCAGGGAGCAGGGTCTTTGATGCAACTGTGCAGGGCCTCATGACTAATCCCGATGCCTTCTTCTCTGAAGGCTTTCCATCCCCACACAGCATTCCTGGCAAACAAACAGCACAGAGTGGCAAACTCTGCCCCAACAGACCATTCCTTGGCAGGAGCGCACGGTCCAGGGCTTGCTATCGTCATTCTTGTACACGCAGAGTTTCCCGTTGGTGTCCCCCACCACTAACTCGTTCAGCTGGAGAGAAGGGAAGAATATTAATGATGGGAAATTCACACCCACCTTCATCAGCCCCAGGAGGGAAAAAGAAACCAGAATTTAGATGTAAAGCTGCAAGCTGGAAGCAGTAAATGGAAAAGAAGAGAGAGAAAAGGGGAGACCAGAGATAACAGGAGAAGGAGGGAAGAGCAGCAGCAGCAGAGACATAAAAGACAACATTTTATTCCACCAGATAGTGAGGCGGTGAAGAGGGCTCCCTGGAGTCCCTTATTCAAATTCAACCATCAGGGAAGACTGAGGTGATTTCCCTGCCTCTCCCTGGACATTGTTAAATCAGCCCCATCACAGATGACATCCTGGGGGCTGTTAAAAATGCTTTCTAAAACATTTGTTCAGTGTATTGGAGTGGGACTCAGAAGAGCTGGGTTCTACAACTGATGTACTGTGTGACCTTGTGCAAGTCACTTTGCTGCTTTGTGCCTCAGTTTCCCCTCCCACTCTTTGTTTAGAGTGTAAGCTCTTTGAGACAGGAACTGTCTCTTTCTCATGTACAACACTCACCACCAAGGAGCCCTTATCTCAGCTGGGGCCTATCCGCACTACTGTAATACAAATAAATAATATTTATACCTCTGGAATGGACTAGAATGCACTAAGTGGCAGGGATTTCAAAAATATCTCCTGGGGCTGGCCATTCCCTACACCTTCTGCAAACTCTCCTGGCCCCTTCCACTTATGTGTATTGTGTTATGCTAGCAATTTGCTCAGTATAATTTTCAAGAGCAAAATATAATTATTCCTTAGAGAGGGCAGTGACTATTAGTTGCCAAATGAAGCCGCTGCCTTTTATAGTTTTGATTAGGATAGACAGTTTGTGTTTAAGTGGGAAAACAAATTACATGTTCATGACGACTTGTGTTGCTAAGTGGATAAGCTGCTGCATTTTGTGCGAAGTGGAGTGTTTTCAGGGTCAGTGGCTTTGTTCCTGAATAGGAGTTGTAATAATCAAGGCTGGTGGTCACAAATTTCACTCAGGGAGCCTCATGGTGGCAGCTGACCAAAGTACCCCACTGCAGTGGGGTTTGTTTGCTCCACATTAGATGGAGGAACAGGAGTGTTTGAACTGCATTCCTGTGACCAGACCAAGGGTTGGCACTGCTGCAATATGACCTGGGTCAAACTGGGGAGGCACAGGAAACTTCTTTTATTTGAGGCTGCCACCTTGTACTACAGAACTGATGGGGTCCTTTAATTATTAAAGTTTAATATATAGCAAGAGAGAAAGTCTCTAACCCAGGGGTCTCAAACTCAAATGACCCCGAGGGCCGCATGAGGACTAGTGCATTGGCCCGAGGGCCGCATCACTGACACGCCCCCTTGCTGCCCCTGGCCCCACCCCCAATCCACCCCTTCCATGAGGCCCCGCCCCTGCCCTGTCTCTTCTCCACCTCCTCCCCTAAGCGCGCGGCTCCCCGCTCCTCCCCCCTCCCTCCTGGAAAGTGCTAAGCGCCACCAACAGCTGTTTGGTGGCTTGGCGGCGGGGCACTTAGGCGGCGGGTCCCGGAACAGAAGGGGCCCCCCACCGCCGAAGACCGGGCTGCGCTTCGGCGGCGGCGGGTCCCTCTTTTCCCCACCCCGGCCGGTCCCGCTTCCCACCCCGACCCCGGCCGGTCCCGCTTCCCTCCCCCACACCCCCGGCCCGGCCCCGGCGGGTCTCGCTTCCCTTCCCCACCCCCGGCCCGGCCCGGCGGGTCTCGCTTCCCTTCCCCCCCCCCGGCCCGGCCCGGCCCCGGCGGGTCTCGCTTCCCTCCCCCACCCCCCGGCCCGGCCCGGCCCCGGCGGGTCTCGCTTCCCTTCCCCCCCCCCCCCCCCCCGGCCCGGCCCGGCGGGTCTCGCTGCCCTTCCCCCCCCCACGGCCCGGCCCCGGCGGGTCCCGCTTCCCACCCAGGCCCCGGCCCGGCCCCGGCAGCTCCCGCTTCCCCCCCCCCTTACCCGAGCGTATCTCCGGCGAGGCCTGAGCTTCGTCCCGCTCAGAGCCGCGTGGTGAGGGGGCGGGGCTGTGAGCTCCACGCCGAGCGCAGCGCTCAGCCCAGAGCTCCCAGCCCCGCCCCCTCCCCACGCGGCTCGGATCGGGGCGGGGCTCAGGCGCTCGGACGGAGACTCGGCGCTCTATGCGCCGAGGCTCCAGGAGAGGGGCGGAGGCGGGAGCCTCCGCTTTTCTCTTGGGGGCCCCTGCGGAGCCCGGGGCCCGGGGCAAATTGCCCCCTTTGCCCCCCCCTCTGGGTGGCCCTGGGGAGCTCCGCGGGCCGCAGGGAAGAGCTCCGTGGGCCGCATGCGGCCCGCGGGCCGCATGTTTGAGACCCCTGCTCTAACCCTTAAAGATGTGAAAATAATGGTCAAAATGTGAATTGTGTAAATCTGTCACACTTAGCAGGTGCCAGAGGGAGGGCAGTGCAGACAAGGTGTCAGGGGGAAGTCAGCACCAGGCACCCAGGGGCAGTGCCAGGGGAAGGCAGCCCCAGGCAATGCAGGGAGGGTGCCAGAGAGAGGGCAGCAGGGGTAAGGCAGCACCAGGAGCAGTGCCAGGGGGAGGGCAGCACAAGGCACCCAGGGGGAAGGTGGCAGCACCAGGCACCCAGAGCAGTGCCGGGGGAGGGGTGTGTGAGTGCCAGGGGGAGGGCAGCAGGGGGAGGCACCCAGGGGTGGTGCCAGGGGGAGGGCAGAAGCAGCAGCACCAGGCACCCAGGGGCAGGGCAGTAGGGGGAGGGCAGCAGCACCAGGCACCCAGGGGCGGTGCCAGGGGGGCGCAGCACAGGGAGGGCAGCACCAGGCACCTGCAGCAGTGCCAGGGGGAGGGCAGCAGGGGGAGGCACCCTGGGGCGGTGCCAGGGAGGCGCAGCGCGGGGAGGGCTGCACCAGGCACACAGGGGCGGTGCCGGGGGGGTGCCAGGGGGAGGCACCCAGGGGCGCGGCGCAGGCAGGGCAGCACCAGGCAGCGGACAGAACCATTATGCAAATCCTGAGCCAGACCCCTCCCCCCACGCGCAGATTCCCGCCTATGTTCGCGCGCTCGCGCTCCCCTCTCGCGCATGCGCCTTGGGCACCACCCCCGCCGCTTTAGTCCCCCAGCCCCTACGCCCCTTGTTACCGTATCGTTGTCGGCGTCTCCCAGGCAGATGGCCTGGGGGAAGAGGCTCCCGCTGAACTCGAGCGCCACCTGCTGCACATAACTGACCGACCGCATCTCCCCGGCAACCATAGAGCTGGTCTTGGTCTCGCTCTCAGGGACGGGCCGGCGCCCCGGCTCCCTGTGACCCCGCGGGTGCTACGGAGGCGCCACGGGCTCAAAAAGCACACGGGGGGGGGAAGTGAGGAGTAATCACGTGACGGGCCGGTTCCCTGAAAGACCCGCTCCAGCCTGTGGCCAGGCGGGGGCAGCAGAGCCGGGCTGCCCGCCCCCGCCCCGCCCCGCCCCACGGGGGGCCGGGCCCTGCTCTGCCCCGCCCCCGGCCACCTGCCCTTTGAGCGCCCTGGCGGGGCCGGGGCCGGGCCGTCCCAGGGGTCTGCGGCAAGCCCCGGCGCCCGGAGACCTGGGGCCGCCCCCAGCTCTCACGGGCTGCGGAGAGGAGCTCGGAGCCGCGCTGCTGGTGGTGCAGAAACCAGGGCGCAGAGCACCCACCAGCTGGTAGTTTTAAAAAATCAGTCTGAGTTTGTGGGGGCCCGACTCATACATTTTGAAGGGTTGGATTAGGGACTCGCTGAGGGCAGCAAGGGGGGAGTGGGGCGAGAAGGGAAGAGCCCAGGTCAACTCTCAGATCCCAGGCTGAATCTGACAGGCTGGCAGTTAAAAACACATCTCTTCTTACTTGTAAATTGAGCACGCTGGCTCTGGAGTCACTGAAACCCACAGATCATGGAGCCCCGTCATGCCATTTTTGACACTCGTCAGAGCCCAGCTTCACTTCAATATGAGACCCTGGTGAGTCCAGCTTCTGGCATGTAGTACTCCACGAGGCTACTCCCAGAGAGCATTATATCCTGGAACCTCTGCTTTCTCTGGGCTATCTGAACACTGGACTAGAAATCAGGAATTTAGAATTCCCAGCTCTCTAATTCGCAATATGACCATGGGCAAATCAGAGGTCTCTTCCCCAACTATGAAATGGAAATGATGATGCTTACATTCCTTTTTAAAGCATGGTGAGGTCTACCACTAAGATGCTTATGAATTGTTGTGCTGCAGTGCAGATGATTGAAATCTGCATTGTCCCCTGGCAGAAGCGACTTCTTTGAGCAGGTGTAGCGGTACAAATGAAAAGCAACATACAAGTACTATTATGAAAGTTTCGGGCTATGGATCCTGTGTAAAACGTCTCATGCTGAACTTGTTACGTAATCAGCTCTGTGGAGGCACTTGCAGGTCCAGACACTCTCAGTCAAATCCAGGCAGTGTTCATATTTTACAGGTGGGGAAACAAACCCTGAGGCCCAAGACCATTGACTGGCTGGATGGCCTTGACCTGTCTCCCCACCTTTAAATTGACAATATTTACATGTGTCATTGGTGAGGAAGGCTAATGACATACGATCTCTCTTCTGAGCTCTTTTTATACTTATGGAGCATCAGACAAGGCCAAAAGAGCAATTCTTCCCTCAAACCACTTATTCAACCTCTGAGTGTGTCAAAATTCAAAGCCTTCCAAGGGGTAGGGAAACTGTGGGCCCAGTTCTCTTACTCCCACTACTGCAAGCAAGGAGGAGTTAGTGTCACTGAAGTCAATGGAATGACAGAATAGTAAGTGGGAGGAGAAGGTGGTCATATATCTCCAGTGAGCACCAGGCAGCAAAAACGGAGCTCTCCTGATAGACTATGCAAATTCTGTTCTTAAAAACATAAAATAATTTTAAAAATCCCTATTCAGTAGCTTCATTTTCTGGTTTTATTCTTCCTGACATCTTGGGGCTGTCTCAGGAAAACAGAATAAATCTTAACCGGAACAGATGCTAGAAGACCCAATTGTTTTTTCCATCAGAGCAGGGATGTTTGTTCTGGTTTCTTAGCCAAATTCCAACTCCAATTATATTCTACTTCCTTGAAAATCCCCCTCATAACTTCAGTTGGGAGACTATTCTTCATAGCTTGTCCTAAACTGTCACGTAGTGTTTCTAACGTTCCACTCAAGAGGTGGCTGCACTGCAGTTCAGAAGGAAATGGGTCTTGTGCACATACAGTCTGATTCTTCTCCGATTTACACTAGAGTAAATTAGGAGTAGTTACATTTAAGTCAGTGGTGTTACAGGGTATAAGTGAGATCAGAATCAGGCCCAACGTCTGTAAAGTGGTCAATTCAGGAGGAAAGGCAGTTACAGTAGAACCTCAGAGTTAGGAACACCAGAATTACAAACTGACCCATCAACAACACGCCTCATTTGGAACTGGAAGTATGCAATCAAACAGCAGAGACCAAAATAAATAAATACTGAACAGTACTGTGTTAAATGTAAACTACTAAAAAAATAAAGGAAAAGTTTTTAAATTTTTTTGACAAGGTAAAGAAACTATTTCTGTGCTTGTTTCATTTAAATCAAGATGGTTAAAGCAGCATTCTTCTTCTGCATAGTAAAGTTTCAAAGCTGTCAATATTCAGTTGTAAACTTTTGAAAGAACATTTTGTTCAGAGTTATGAACATTTCAGTTACAAACATCCTCTATTCCCGAGGTGTTCGTAACTCTGATGTTCCACTGTACATGCATTTCAATGAAAGTCACAATGTACATATTGGTTCAGCTGAGTATGAGAGATTTTTTTCCTTTCCTCGAAATTCATTCTGGGCTGTTTCTTTCTCCACCTCATTATACAACCCTCTGCTCCCTTTCTCCAATGGAAGGACAAAGGGGCATTTCTACCTACCTTCTCCCCTCAAGACAAAGATCTCCATCCTGTATCTAAATGAAGGATGTCTGCTCCAATATTCTGTCCTGCCTAAGTGGACATTCCACTTAAGATATCCAATGCGTGGTTTTGCAAGAATTCTGCCCTCAGGGTGAACCCACCTACTCCTCTCCGCCTACTGTGTAGCTACAAAAGGAAAAGTGCTTCCCCTTGGTTTCAATCCAGGTAGCAGGACAACCAAGACAGATAAATTTAGAGCAGTGCTACATTCCATGCCTGCAGCCAGGAAGCACACTTCACAGTTGGGAGGGGGGTACAACACAACAGCTTCCCTGCAGAGCAGTTAACAGGAGTCATTTCACTACTTTCTTCTCAACAGCTTATGCTTAAGATTTAAAAATCCTGTCTAATGGTCTAACTTTAACCACTGCTGCTGTCCCTTTAAAACTGATGCATCAGTGAAGGGTATTTTTGCAGGCCCACCTAGGCACTTCAGAAACTGAGTCTGTTGACAATGCTCTCATTAATAGAGATGCCATGTGCAGAAGCTGACGGCACCGATTTCAAACCGGACTCCCAGTTTTTCTAGGAGCAGTGAGAAATTAATTTTTTCCCCTTGCAATTAGTGAATGGAGGGAGCAAATCTTTTATACTAGTGAATGCAGTGAACATTGTATAATACAGGCATTCATTAGAACTACCATGGCTAAGATGCAGCTGCATGACTGGGAAGGCTTGGTATAGTTCGGGGATGCTGGGAGAATCAAGTTATTTTGTAGAGCTGTGCACATCCTGCTTAAAAACACAAATTCGACCTCTGGGAGTTTTTCTGCTTTATTGCTCAAGCTTTGACTTCACAGTCTTCACCTTCAGCAATGTGCAAAGAACAGGCATACAAGGAAGGTTACAACACTTACTCATGGGAGGGGGTCTCTGCTTTAACAGAGGCAACAGCAAGGAGCAAGGTGGAGGTGGAAAAATTCGGTGCAGTGATTTGTTCATAAGTCTCTCAGGTGAGGACTCTCTCAGGAAAGGCAGATTGCTTTAAAAGAAAAAATCAAGGAAATAGGTTTAGGAAGCAGGACTGGGATTAGAATGAGCTGGGACCACAAAAAAAGACACACACCAATGGCAGAGTGAAATGAAACTGAGCAGAAGGAATCCTGACAGACCTCCCGACAACAACAGAGAGCTAGAATGAATAAATAAAGTCCCTAGGATTACACCAGATCTGGGCTGCCACCAAGTTTCCTACACAGACATACACACAAAGCTGTAAATGACTGTGGTGTCGTGGCCCCAGCCTCTGCTCCCCTGAAGCCACCATCCAACCAGATAGAAAAATAAAGGTCTAATTCACTGGAAATTCTTCAGTTTACAAAACTAATGGAATTGGGTTTGTTTTTATGCTTCTGCATCAACTTGTGATTTATCTTCGACTCCGTTCTGTTTGTCTTCTTTCATGTCCGTGTCATCTTTGCAGCTGCCACTGGTCTGGAGGGTATCAGCTTCTGGCTACATGGGAGACATTGAAAAAACTGAGCAAAATGTTCACCCCTTCCCGGCTCTAGTATCTTATCACTATAACAGAGATTAATTTGGTGCTCATCAGCAGGATATCTGGGCTCCCTAAGGGGTTCAGCTGAGACTCGGGATCTCAGTAAGGGAGACCATGTACCCTGCTTCCCTCAAGTTTTATCAGTTAGCTAGGAAACCAGGAGCAGTTAGGGAGGCCTGGGCAAAGAGGTGCTTCTTGCAGTTCTTCCTAAATGAGGCCAGGTTCATGCAGGGAGCAACAACATGATCATGCTTCTGACTCCACTTTGGCTCTGAATGATGAGGATTTGTAAAAGAACATTTCCAATCTACACAAAACTCTGTGCTGCTTGGCTCTGACAACGCGGCCAAACCTGGTACCAGAGGGCTGCTTCCATTCTCCGCAGATGCAATGCTAGGGAGTCCTCCCTTTGTACCACTGGCAGCACTGAAGATGACAAGCAGAATTGCCTCAATCCCTGTTGCCTCTTTTCCCACATGTACCCATTCAGTTCTCCCAGGGTTTTGCTACCACTTACCTTGGAGTCCTTGTCTGCAAGCCTCTGGAACATGTTGGCATACATCTTCTTCTCCCTCTCGTGCTGCTCCCGGATCTTTTGCTGACAGGCTAGTAGCTGCACTTTGGCTGCTTTGTTGCTAGGGTAAAGTTGTAGCACCTTCTGGAAATCTGCCCGGGCCAATTCAAAGTCATTGACAGCTAGATGGGCCTCGCCACGCCGGAAAAGGCCTTTCTCGTTGCTGCTGTCCAACTCAAGCGCCTGGATAGGAAGGGAGAAGCAGGCTGGAGTTTGGTTTCAGGAAACACAGCCAGACAATCAGCAGGAGAAACTTATGGGATGAGCTTGCTTATTTTATAGGGTAAATGCTCCAGGAATTCTGGGCTTGGTAAGAGAAAGGGAGGCAATGTGGTGTGGCAGCTAGGGCATCTGACAAGGAGTCAGGAGATGTGGGGTCTAGTCCTGGCTGGGCCACTGACTTCCTGTGTGACCTTGGGCAAGTCATCTAACTGCTCTGTACCTCAGTTTCCCTATTTGTAAAGTGAAGCTTACCTTCCTTTCTAAAGTGCCTAGAGATTCTCAGACAAGAAGCTATTAAAAAATCCCCCACAGAAAATGATGATGGAAAAGAATAATCATTTCCACTGAGGAATTTGATATATTGGCCATTCCCAGGGTGGATGCAGGGAAAGAGAGGCACAAACCCACCACAGTGATTTGTGTTGCCTAGCTAGGTACAGCAAGATCCAGCTGCTCTGCCCACTTTGCTCACCAGGGTGTATAAAGTCTTGTTACCTTGCTGCAGTTTTCCAAGGCCAGGGAGTACTCCTTCAGCTTGAGATGGCACATGGCCAGGTTAAGGAGGGCAGCAAGCCTCAGGCTCTTGGCCTTTGCATCATCCTCTTCAGAGAAGCCTGTTTCGTGCTCCAGCCAGGACACAATCTTCTTATATTGTAATGTTGCTTGTTTGTACTTCCCTTCCTGTAGTCAATAAAGTTGGAGTTAGTCCAGCTCCACCCGCCTCTTCACAACACTCCCTACTCCATTTTTCAACCCAGGAACAGCTACCTTAAGGTGAACAGAGAACATTTTCTGTGTCCAAATTCCACACAAGTTCGGTACGTGAAGATAAAATCAATATAAGGGCCAGATACTAATACGCGTCTAGCAGGGCCGGCCAGAGGATTCAGAGGGCCTGGGGTCTTCGGCGGCGGGGGGCCCTTCCGCTCCAGGACCCGCCACCGAAGTGCCCTGAAGACCCCAGGTCCCCTGAATCCTCTGGCCGGCCCTGCCAGAAGCGTATTACTATCTGGCCCTTATACTGATTTTATCTTCACGTACAGCACTTGTGTGGAGTTTGGGCACAGAAAAAGTGGGCCGAATTGCTGCCGAAGCCCCAGCACTTCGGCGGTGGGTCCCAGGGTGGAAGGACCCCCTGCCGTGGGTCTTTGGGGCACTTCGGTGGTGGGTCCCGGAGTGGAAGGACCCGCCGCTGCCGAAGAGTCGGAGCGGAAGAAGCTCCGGGGGCCCCGGAGCAAGTGAAGGACCCCGCTCCAGGGGCCCTGAAAAACTCCCGTGGGGGCCCCGGGCAAATTGCACCCCTCTCTAGGCGGCCCTGGCTTCTGGGTGGTTGTGCAAAAAGCCCAGGAACAGGCCAGAATCCCACTGGGGAGCACAGTCCCCCATGAGTGCCAGATGTCTCAAACAGAGCAGGGAAAGGCAGGATACCACTGTCCCCCCCACTGCATGAGCTGTCACAACTGGTTAGATGCAGAGTGGGGAGCATGCTATACTCTCTAGGGGTAGTGTAGCTACCACTCTGGCATGTGTGCCATGGAAGCCCCCAAGAAGAAAGCAGCCATAACAGCTAACGCTCCTCCTGGGGTCCCCAACTGTAACGTGGCCTCTTCAGGTCCCCAACGGCGGGCAGAATCTTGCCCATGTGTAGCACTGTTTCATGGCAGCAAATTCAAGCATTGTAGCTTTGCCAAATTGTTCCTGCACAGTGGAGAACTCCCTGTAGAGCTGCAAAAGCCCCAGGGTCACTAACCCCAGACATATAATGGAGGAAAATACCAAGCGGGTACAACTTGCAAGGCTCAACCTCCAGCTCTTTGTCCCCAGGGAAAGTGCAGAATGGACACCACGGAGAACTCCTTAACAGGACAAAAAAACTCCAAGGCCCATCCTCCAGCACCCAAGAAAAACCTAAGGTAAGTACCCCTATCTTCAGCAGCACATTGCATGCAACATGCCATCAATGCGTGAGACAGCCCTGCAACAGGGTCTGCTCCAGCACCAATACTGGCCTATAGCAGGGCCTGGGCAATACTGACCACACACTGGGAGGACTGTAACTTACCTTGAAGTACTGAGTGCCTCTCTCCTTCACAATGGAGCTTTGTTCCAGCTTCTCGTCTGTATTCATCTCCCAAGATTCCTTAGCCTGTCCAGACAGAAACAGTTCAGTCAGCCATCTAATTTTGGAAGAAAATGTGACGCTGGCAGACCAGGTGCCAGCTCATGCCAAGGTCTCCATGTCTCAACTCAACACTGACAAATACAGAGCTGGAATCAGTTTGACTCAACTGTGTGTTAGTATTGTTAAAACAGGTATGAGAATTGTAAGAATGTGTTTAGTGTTTACACTCTACTGAATGCTCGTGAGTTGTTGCAGGCGTTAATCTCACTTAAAACATCTGTATCCCGTACTATAAGATAATATTTGAACACTTGTATTGAGAGCCTCTGAGACTGTGTAAATCACCATACAAGAGAAAGTCATTAACTTGTGTAAAGTACTGATCTGCAACGGAAGGCGCTGCATCCTACCCAACAGGAAAAGTCCATTGACACCAGACATACTATTATGGGATGATAAAGAAGATAACAGATGTTTGTTATTTTGCCTCCTCACCCCCTCTCCCTGTGAAGATGCCGAGCTTGAACCTCAGAGCACAAGGGATAAAGGGGAATCACGCCAAACAGAAGGAAATCTATGCTGCTTGAACTGTGGGGGACAAGGTTTACTAGGCATAAGTGAGAGATCCCCAGTGCTTAACTTGGGTTAGCTCTAAAGGTCGCGTAGAGCTTGCTTATTATAGAAACTTCTATTACTTTTCAAAATTTAAGATTTTAACTCATTTGTGTATCTGTTTACCTGCTTTAACCTTGTAAATAACTCCTGTTTCCTCTTCCTACTTAATAAATCTTTAGATAGTTTATTATAGAATTGGTTACAGGTATTGTCTTTGGTGTGAGATCTAAGGTGCAATTGATCTGGGGTAAAGTGCTGGTCCCTTGGGACGGGGAGTCACCTGAATATTGCTGTGATTCTTGGTGTAAGGGACGATCTACCACAAAAGTACGCTCACCAGGGTGGCAAAATAGATTGGAGTACACAAGGTGACTGACTGTGACCCCATGATTAGGCTGTTATAGTGCCTGAGGAGCTTACACTTGATAACTGGTTGGGGAAATCTAAGTATAAAACTCACAAGCAGTGTGAGGTTTGTGCCCTGCTTCCTAACAGTCTGCCCTGAGGTTGGTACTCAGGCTGTTGAGTCACTGCAGGCAGCATTACAGAAATCAATCGGAATGTGCTGCATCTTTTTATGGAGTAAGGAGAGGAAGGAAGGCATGGAAGAATGGGTGGAGGTATTGCCACTGAGCATGAGGGAACTGGATTACAGCAGGAGAGATGCTGCTCAAAGCAGATGTGGGTCCACTGAGAATACAGGCAGCAAAGAATCCTGTGGCACCTTATAGACTAACAGACATATTGGAGCATGAGCTTTCGTTGGTGACATGCATCCGACGAAGTGGGTATTCACCCATGAAAGCTCATGCTCCAATACGTCTGTTAGTCTATAAGGTGCCACAGGACTCTTTGCTTTTACAGATCCAGGCTAACACGGTTACCTCTCTGATACTTGAGAATACAGGGGATTTCGGCCAAGGATTCCTATTCCCACTTCACCTTCCATAGGTTTATTATTTTTCCCCATCCTCAGCTGATCAAAGTTCACCTCTTCCTCCTGCTCTCTCAGGCAAAGGCTGTATCCACACACACACCTCTCTCCCTATCCCAACAGGACTTCATCCCTACCTTTTCAAAGCTTTTGAGTTTCACTTCATATTGCAGCTCTGCGTTTGGAGGGACCTGAAACTTCTCCTTCCCAGCACTCCCAAAACCGTAGCTGTAACAGAAATAAATGGTTTCTAAAGAATCCAGCTAGACCTGTTCTCTGTTAGGGAAGCAGGAGCGAAGAGAACATGCCTATATAGATGCACCAAATTCACATTCTGCTGAGTGTTACCAAAGACACAAAGGCATGAGCAGTTTTTGCCTAAAAACAACAAGGGTGGGGCCAGGGTGACTGAGTGGGATTGGAATGCAAAGTCTTTCATCTCTAGGTTACCAGTTTGTATTGATTTTGGGTCAGCAGCCACCCAAAGTTATTACCATCTCATGGCTGTTAGATGGCCTATATGAAATGAGTTTGCTGGTCTCAGTTCAGTTTCTAGTGGATGTGACCACACCATAAAACTACTGGTAACTGGCACTAGATACCTCCCTTGTTGTGAGGCCAAGCATTTAATGAGCTTGGACACTGAACTACCTCCTCCTGCCTGAAGGTAGTCCCTCAAGCTCAGGGGCCAGCATGTTGGGGTGGGGGAGCATGTCTAGCTGCTGCCTGTGTTCTACCCATTCTGAGAGTAAACAGAGGACTCTGGTCCCAACTGCTGTTTAATCTGCATCGTTCACTACCACTAGATTCAGTTTAAAATATTTCAAAACCTAAACCAAGCCAGGGTTTGCTGGAAACTATGAGGACAAACCTTTCTCTTGCTTGCAACCCTGCTATGGAGCCTGCATCTCCCCCTTTCCACAGAATTGGTCTTATTTCCTGGAAAAGGGGAACTGCTGCTTACATGCAGGACCATCAAAAAAGTTGCCGTATCTGGCTCTCCATACCCCAGGCCCAGCCATTCTCAGCTCACTCAAAAACATGCATCTTTGAAACAGCTCCCCTGGTGGATGCAGGGTTTGGACAGAAGCTGGTCTTGTTTCAGAGAAAGCGGAGAGGTTCTTTCTTCTCCCCAAAGGCCTCGCAAAATGTTCATAGCTGTTCTATCAGCAGAGGGATTTTATAACAGCCTCTCTCCTAACCTCAGCATCTGTGAGCTGGCTGTTTTCTCACATCAGACTGGCCAAAAGGCTGATCTCAAGAATGTCCATCCTCTACCCCCAGCTCATTCACATGCATCACTGTACACTGAGTATTACTGCGGTAAACAGCTTATTAATAGTCAAAAAAGGGCATGTACATTTATACAAATAGGAACAGCATGTGAAGTCCCACGGGCTGGGATGAAAATGACAATGGCTGTGAATCCAACCAAGTGCTCAGAGCATACTCACTCTTGGGGGGCAGGAAGGCATTGACCACCACGGTTTTGTGCTGAATAGTTAGGAGCAGCATACATTTTTTACACCTCTCCCTAGCCTCTGAAGCTGGATTAGCTAGACTATCGCTCTGTTCTGGTACAGCAATCCCTATGTTCCTGCATGAACTCTATAGTCAATGCTACTCTTCCACCCCAACAGTGGGGAATGCAGCTCATGTCCACCCACATTCCAGTTTGGCTGCTTCTTCAACCGGAGTCTCAGCTGGCTAGATACTTCCCAGATATCAGGTTTCTGGGGCCATCCAAATTTTGACCAGGGTGTTTTGGGAGGGTCAGGGGGCAGAACTACACTAATTAGAAAACACACCCACTCCTCCGAGCTGCAAACACACCCAGAATAATCAAAAGACAGAAGTACTGGGGCCACCTTGGGGCAGGGTCACAGTCTAGTGAAACCACTGGAGTTCAGCAGATGCTTACCTGGGTTTGAGATACACCACAGATTCCTCTGACTTCTCCATTTTCTGAATTGCTTGTTCCAGGCCAGGAGGAAGGTCATAATTTTCCCCTTCTCCAATCTCAAACCGCAGCTCCCGCTTGTCAAACACTCGATCTCCATGTCGACCTTCTAGCTGGACTGAGATACAAAAAAAACCCCACAGGCAGGTTAGAGGGTATCTAGTGCAGCGAGAGAGAAGCTAGCAGAGGGAGCCAGGGGAACGCCAGGCTTCCTTGTAAAAAGCAACTTCTTTCCCTTAAAAAGACTGTCTGGGCAGCGAATGTAACATCTGGTGCTAAACCCAGTAAACCCTTTCACTTGCACATCTGGGTTGTCTTCTTTGTGCAACACTGAACAAATGTCAGAACCTTCCCCTTGCTCTCTATCTTCCTGAAAAATGTCTGGCTCTTCTTGTCAAGGAGGGTGGGCACGTAGGGAGCCCTACAAAGCCGCCTGAGTCCCCAAGTCAGGTTTCTGGTAGGATAAAAGCTGTCCAGCAGTAGAATGAGAGGTGGTTTTGGTATGGCTCCTTTGCTACCTAGTGGCCAGCCATCCCTCCTGCTACCCACGCACAAGGCAACTTCCTTTACTATTCCTGCATTTGCCCCTTGAAACAGACTTACGCTCTACAAGGGCTCCCTCATTGGGCTTGGAGTAGCCTTCGCCCTTCGTACGGATTCTTCGGATTATTCCGCCGTCTTCATCCTCTGTGAGATCCTCTCCCTTAAACTCAAACAGCTCTATCTGCAGAGAAAAGGACAGCCTTACATTAATTCCTGAAGTGTCAACGCAGCGGTCTTGTGTAGTTCAGTCCCCCGTCATGAGAGGAAAAGCAGCAGCAGAGAGGCCTTTGAAAATCCTGCTGCCATAAAGGACTGTATGTTTCAGGCATCAGACAACCAAGGCTGGGGCTACTTCCATATGCAGAGTGCACCTGTCCTTCTGCAGGATGGAGACAGAGCAGCTCAGGTGTTTGTGATTATATCTAGCCCTCTAGTGGCTGGAAGCCCCCAAAGAACATAAAAGCCTGAATGCCTTGGACCATTAACATGCTTTGTGATCACACAGACCTGCCTTCCATGAACTGTTTAACTGACAACAATGATGCTGGGTGGAGTCAGGATGACACTTTGGGCGAGATCCAGCCCTTGTCCTTCCACAGGCTGATTAAAAGTAATGTGCATTTGTGTGGGAGAAGGGAGGGGTGAGCGTTTACATCAAATACCCCTTGGAACACAGGCAGCATAGCAGAGGTAACATTAAAGACTAGCATTTTAAAGCCTGATGGACTTGCTCATGGTTGCTGCTTTGGTGCTGAGGTAACATGCTGGAACTCAGTGCACTATGAGCAGGCATGGCCATGACCTGCTCTCGGATAGGAATCTGGAGGGAATAGAAATGTTAAGTGGGTCAGGGCAGGACATGAGCCAAAAAGAAGAGGTAGAAATGGAAAAGATGGGCAGAGAGAGGAAGGGGTGAGGGGAACATGCAGAAACATCAAGTGCAGCTATGTGAGCTGAAGCAAGCTGCTCACTTGTGGCCTGACCCTGCTCTCACTGACATTGATGGACAAACTCCTATTGACTTCAATAGGCACCGGATTGGAGCCCCAGTCGAGACAGATTCCAAGGGGCTGGTCCCACGAGATCAAAGGAAACCCAGGAGGAGCTCTTCAGGGGGTCTAGACAGAGCTGAGGCTCAGCCCAGTTTTATCTCAGCTGAACTCAGTGATTCCCAACCTATATTCATTTGCCCTCCTCCTTTTCCCCTTGTGATGGATTGGTGAATGACGGTCCCCTATCCTCCATATTATCCTTCTCCTAGGCCCTAGCACACTTGCTGCTCCGGTTTTATTTCCATCCATGTTCTTCTCTAGTCTTGCCCACCCTGAAGCGAAAGGGGCCAGGTTGGGAAATGCTACATTTCAGGTGTACTGAGGAGGGTGAAGCCAAACTGACTATGAGTATGTAGGCTGCTGGAAGGGAAACGCAAACTGCCCGTTACAATTGGAAATTGACCTGGCTAGAACATGAACCCGAGTTCTCAATGATAGTGTGGCATGAGAGTCTAGTTCCAGTTTTTTAAGACTTGATAATTCTTCCCCTGAGGTATCTGGCTTGGATTGCTGTTGGAAACAGGATGGACCAGCAAGCTGATCACCTATGGAAAGTCTTATGTTATGACAATGGTAACAAGAGGTTGTTTTGACCAATAAACATGCTGTAGTGAGACTGATGGTAAAAACAAAGAGTATAAATGAGCAACACGGTTGTTATAATCAGCCTTGTTTAGACTAACGCACCCTGTTTTAAGATGGCAAACAAATTTGCCCAAGGTCATTGCGGTGGAGGCTCACAGAATGGACCAGAATGTCTGGATCTGGAAAGGTGATGACACTTGTAAACAACTTGTTCTACTTGCACACTTTGATGACACCTCTCTCTTGGGACTTTCTTTTAAGGGATAATTTTGAGCTATGATCAGCCTTTGATTCCAGTTAATTCTTTCTCAACTTGTTTGGGCTCCTGATCCCAGATTAACACTCTGACCACAGAAAAATGGGAGAAAGACCAGAGCGGGACAAGCCAATTTATTCCACAACACTTTGCTGATGACAAGCCTTTGTCCCAGGTTCCATAAAGAATTTGAAACCCTATGCTAGCATGTATCTATCTTTTTCACACTCTGTCCTAGTCCTCTCTGTTTTACTTTTAAATACATATTGAATCTGGCAGAAGGAGGGGAAAATGAGAAATGAGTCCAGCCTGTGACCAGTGCCAAATGCTGGCGGGGTGAGGAGACAGCTGCTCAAGCTCCATCTGCACACTCCTGAGCCTACTGTGTACAAAGCCAGTCATGAGAAGGCACTTTCATTTCTGTTTCTCACTAACCCTCTTCCAGAATGCACTGGGCTTCTCCCTCTTTTTTCAATGGCATGTAATATCACTGCAGGGGAGCCAGGACTTTCTGACTGAGACACTTTAGGAAGGGATTCGCCCCTCCCTACAGAAAAAGGAATTGTTCCACAATAACTGCTCATTTGGTTTGGATTTTCAGAACTAGCTTTAATTCCAAGCCATAACTGGTTTTAATCCTTTGGGTGTGTCTAACAACTGTTGGAAAGATTTTCTGGGTCAGAGTCTCCCCACAATCCAGAAATATAGCACTGCTGTTCTCTAGAAATTCTCAGCTCGCAGACAGTCCCTTAAGGACTGTGACCAGCTGGTGTAAATTAGAACAGCCTACCAGGAGCACACTGGACCTGCACAGGTCAAGGAAACAGGGAATTATAACCAGTTGAGGGCCTGCTCCCCTCTCCTGCAGAATGGGGCTTCTTATGGCTAGCAGATTATCACTTCTTAACATCACTCCAACCCCACAATTAACTGGCTAATGTGCAGGTGGTAATAAAGGGAAATTTACATTCTGGGGCCTTGTTTTCATAAAAAGAAAAATCACACTGGCTTAGTTAAATGGGTTTAGAAACTGATTTAGTAAATCAGTGCAACCCTGTGGCATGGACACACTTACTTTGGTTAAGTGCCTTATCGATTCCTTCACTGGCTTCAGCTAAATCAGGATCAGGTGCAGAGGGCAAGGAATAGGGAGCTCTATGTCTGGGGGGTCCCTCTGTCATTGCTCATCTGGATATAGGGCAGGGAAGGGGTAGGCAGATGGGTGGAAGGACTCCTACTGGGAAAAGAAAGGCTGGAGGCCCCAACTCACTGCTTAAAACACTCAGTACTAGAGCACTCATGTTAAGAGTCTGAGGCATTAATAGCAGCAGGGGGAAGCAGGAGGCAGAGGACAGGAAGGAGCAGGTTGAGGTTAGTGAAAAACAGACTTCAGTTCAGAAGAGAAGCAGTTGCTTTTTGGAATTTTTCTCCTAAGGTTCTCAGGAAAGTCATTTGCATCATATTACTGGAACTTATTTCTTTATAGAAAAGCTCCTCCCAGTCTGCTCAGCACAAGCATTTGGAAGATCAAAACACATTTCTCACCAGGCATAAAAGCTGTAGTGTATTTGCAGTCTTTGCTGGGTTAGAATCAAGCTGAGCCACTTAAAATGATTATAATGATTTTCTCACCAGAGCTTTAATGTTACTTCTCTTTTTGCATGAATAAACTGCAAAAAAAACCACTTTAGTCGGAAAGGTCTTGTATCCCCACAGTGCCTGGAGAGGATGCAGGGTACTGTTGGCTCCTGGGCCTCAAGGTATACAAGACAGTGGGCCAATCTTATTTTTTGAGCTAGTAGATCAGAACAATGCAGCACTTTTCAGTGGGACAGGGGAGGAATGTAAACTCATCTCCTGGATGTAACTGGTATTCTTATCACAGTCCCTCTTGGGAATATAAACCAGGTTAAATGCTCTGAGGCAGACTGCCTCCCTCCCGTGGGGAAACTCGCACGATGGGGCAAAGAGGGAGGAAATGTGAGAGAATTTCATCATAAACTTCCTCCACAGACATTCCATCAGGGGGAACAGTCCACAGCGCCAAGCCAGGCACCATGCACATCCCTACAAATCCACAGGCACATCCGTACAGAGGCCCTGTGGTCTCCACAGCAGTGCATTCCAATGGAGCCACCCAGCCAAGGACTCTCCTGGCTCTCCCTTCAAAGGGGACTCCCTGGCCTAGAGGAATGAACTCAGCCCAAAACTCTATCATTATTTGTTAGGAAAGTCCTCAAGGTGGGGAGGGAGATCATGCGTGCATTGGGAGGTGGTTTAGGGGGGCTCCTAGCAGAGCCATAGGAGTATTTTGTTTTGCAGGTAATCTGACAGACTTCTCCAACCTTCACAGTAACGTCCCAGGCTTTTGATCGCCTCATGTGAGCAAATCAGAGCCTCTGGACCAATGCTCCTATGAATGTGCAGGAATGAGCATGGTTTCTAGGTAAGAAACTTGTGGCCAGTTCCCCTCCTTTTTCCTCCCCCACTGGAACATCTGGGAAGGAAGGGATGTATGCGATGGAATCTTCACACTACAAAACAGGCTCCTGGACCTGCCTTAAAAGGGGGAATCCCTGGCTTGGAGTACGTCTTCACTACCCGCCGGATACGCAGGTAGCAATCGAGTTCTCGGAGTTCGATATATCGCGTCTCATCTAGACGCAATATATCGAACCCCGAACGTGCTCCCATCGACTCTGGAACTCCACCGGAGCGAGTGGCGGTAGCAGAGTCGACGGGGGAGCCGCGGACGTTGATCCCGCGCCGTGAGGACGGGTAAGTAATTCGAGCTAAGGTACTTCGACTTCAGCTACGCTATTCACGTAGCTGAAGTTGCGTACCTTAGATCGACACCCCGCCCCCCCCCAAGTGTAGACCAGGCCTTGGAGAAATGAACTCAGGCCAAGGCACTATTCATTTTCTGCTAGGAAACTGCACAAGGAGGGACGGGATGATGTGCACCTCTCCAACCCTGCCCCCCATGCAAAGAGGCAGCTGACAGCATCCTCCCTTTCTACTTTGTAGTCACTTTGGGGGTGCTGTTTGTAGGAGGGGGAAAGAGGAGACCTCTCTTTGCTAAGAAGGGTAATCTGGGCTTGGAAAAAGACATCACAGAGACTTCGGCCTAGATCCTCAAAGTTATTTAGGCACCTAACTCTAACTGATGTCAATGGGAGTTAGACACCTAAATACCTTTGAGGAGCTGGACCTTCTAGCTTCACCATAGATGATTCAAGGCCACCTAGATCATGCTGCAGAGGAATCAAAGCATCATTTAAAGTAGTGAGGAGCAAAGGGCATTGGGTGCAGGGCAGCCTTCTGGAGAAACAGAGGCCTTTCCTCTTTTAAGCAGTAACAGGCAGCTGTTTCCATAAAACGAAGGATTGGGTTTTTTTGTTTATTCACAACTATATAACCATAACACGTTACACAGATCCCCACTTAAGAAAGCATGGGTAATTAGGAAAAGGGAAAGGCTGAGATTCAGCTATACCTGTGTTACTGGGGGCTTTGGCAGAATGGCAGTGGAACACCTGAGCTTGTGAAAACGTATGTAAATACAGACGATCTCATGTGGAGTTCTTTTTCAAAGCATCCAGAGTGAAATACAGGTTTTCATATTCGCAAGCCATGAAGGTAAGGAGGAAGTGTTTCAGAGCATGTTCATGCTATCAAAGATGCTCCATGCTTATTGCTACTCATTCTTACTGTACTGACAGTAAACATGGCCATAATACTTTTTTGAAATAAACCTGTATTTTAAATTTTCCAACATCAAAAAGAGGTTAATAGAAGTACGCCCCACAGAGTTAGTTTCAAATAGAGGCAGCATCTTCTCACATATATTTAACTTTGCCACACATGATTGCTAGCAGCTAGTATGACTAAATTGGTGCCTGGTCACTGAGTTGAACTCTTGTGAAATTCAGAGACTCTGCCTTGGGCTAAACAATTAGCTCTGCTTGATCTAGCAGAGAAACAGTTGCTTTCTACTTAGCCATTACTTTCTACTTACATACAGTGCTATACCCACTACTAGCTGAGGGTATGGCTACACTTACAAATCTGCAGCGCTGGTAGTTGCAGTGCTGGTCGTCCAGCTGTGCAGGGCCAGCGCTGGTGTGTGGCCACACTCACAGCTACCAGCGCTGCAGTATGGCCACATTTGCAGCATTTGCAGCGCTGTTGGGAGTGATGAATTATGGGCAGCTATCCCAGCATTCAAGTGGCAGCAACGTGCTTTTCAAAAGAGGGGGGTGTGGGGCAGTGTGACAGGGACCGGGGGGGGGGGGGGGGGTGGATTTTTGGAACTGACGTGTGGAAAATCAGAAAATTTTCCCACCCCCTTACTGTTAACTGCAAACAGCCTGCATCCAACATACTCTCTTTCCCCCCTCTGCCCCCTCCCCCCGGTTTCTCTCAAGCAAAGCAAACACAACCCCTGTGAATGACTCCTTTTCTCGCTGCTGGTCAAGCAAAACGCAAACACTCAACCCCTGTGAATCACGCAGGGAGGAGGATCTCATTTGATTGTTCACAGATTGATCACAGCAAATAGGAGCTGATAAGCAGCTCCAGGAGGGATGGAGCTCCGGAGGTTCACAACAAAACAAAGAGAGACTGCATAACAAAACAAAGGGAGTAATTTAGTTAAAAGCATTCTGGGATACACCCTTATACCCTGGAGGCCAACAACAGCGCTGGTGTGTGGCCACACTTGATGACCAGTGCTGCAGCACCAGCGCTGCAATCCTTATTCCCCATGCTGAGTGAGGTGTACGGCCAGCACTGCAGCCAGGGAGTTGCAGAACTGGAAGTGCCCTGCAGGTGTGGCCACTTACTAATTGCAGCACTGGAAAGCCTCCACCAGCGCTGCAACTCGCGAGTGTAGCCATAGTCACTGGAGCTGCTTCTTCAACTAGCCAAGTAGAGTGTTTTGTTTTGGGGGTTTGATTCTAATGCCCCAATGTATATTTCTGGTCAGCTGGCAGCTGCTCATGTTCAAGAACAGTTACACTAAGGTTAAATTTAACTTATTTGTCCCTTTGACCCTGGGAAAATTCACACCATTGCATTAGAGAACTGTCACAGTGGAGGTTTAGGCTCTCCAGCACTGAAGCTGTCCCCACCAAAATGGTCCCTTCCTTTTCTCAGGCTATCTTTATAATTCTGCTTGTGTGTGTGCATGCACCTGCACGTACACAAGGATGTATTATAGGGAATGTAGTGAGGCGGTGTGGCTCCCCTCCTGCCCAGCAGAGGGAGCGCCCCTGCAGACACCCAAGTGGGCTGAACCACCGCCACCTGTTCCCGCCCCCCCGCAAGTCAAGGGGCGGGACAGGAAGTATAAAAGCCGGCAGCCAGAGCTCAATCAGGGCCCAGCCGCCGCAGGGAGCAGACGTGCCGCCGGGAGCTCGTGACTGGGAACCCTCCAGGACTCGAGGCAGTTGCCTTGACTGGCCGGAGCCCCCCCCCGTGCCCGCTACGAGGAGGAGCTGCCGGAGCCCCCCCGCGCCCGTTACTGGGAGGAGCCGCTGGGACTCCCCCGTGCCCGCTATGAGGAGCTGCCACCGGAGCCTCCCTATCCCTGCTGTTACCCGGAGGAGCCGCCCGAGCACGCCTGGCCGGACTTCCCCAAGGAGCTGCCAGACCTGCCACCAAGCCCTGGTCGAGAGGAGCCCATGCTGGTTGACTGGCCTGGAACCGGTGCCACGGACGAGGTAGGCCCTGAGGGGGGAACTGGAAGTAGCCCGGAGGCAGCCGACCCCAGTCAGGCTGCAGACACATACGAGCCTATGTCAGTGTGTTGCGGTCAGGACCCCATTGACCTGCTGTGGTGATAGTTGCTGCTAGGGCCCTGGACTGGGATGCAGTGGAGTGGGTGGGCCTGCGTCCCCCCTGCCACCCACTCACGGGTGGCAGTTTTCCCCCTCACCCAACGCTTGGGTGTAAGGACCTGGGCCTATATACTGTTTGTGGTTGCTCAGCCCCTGCACCAGAGGGCCTGAGCCTCCTTGAACTATGTGCTGTTGCTCAGCCCTTGTAACAGAGGACGTTTAGTGAGTCGGTGTGGCTCCCCTCCTGCCCTCAGGAGGGTCGAGCCCCAGCATGAACGATTACAGGGAACAATGTACCATATACATGCATAGCCCAATAATCTAATACAAATGAACCATAACTAGCTGGAGAGAGAGAGATCCTAAGTAATGATGATTGCAAGGTCTTCATTTTATGTCTAGATTGTGAACCCATTATTCCCATTAGCAAAAACAGTTAATTGCATACGTAGCCCCATTAATTTCAATGGACCTACTCACATGGGCAAATACTGATCACTGGTAGTAAGGTTTTACAATCTAGACCCCATTCCCAGTAGTCTCTCCCCCTCATTCTTCTGTAGTAGAAATATCTTCATGCAGACAAGTGGTTCAGTGCGCAGAAGTTAATCGGAGAAGGAAGGACAGACATGTGGAGGGGTCACACTAGATTTTATTTACATTCTCACCTGTGTTGACCAGCCTCCATTTTCCATTAAAGATGAACTGAAGGGATCATTAAATAAGACACTGATGACTATCCTTTTATATAGTGTTTTACATTTTAGAAGTCACTGTACAAACTTTGGCCTGGTCTACACTTAAAACTCGACATTAACTGTGTTGGTGTAGTTAAAGCAGCAAACCCCTCTTGCATAGACCCAGTTATCCTGCTAATGCTGGCTCAACAAAGCAAAATAAGCTTTACCAGCCCAAGACACTAATACCAGTATAGGTGCATATACACTAGGTTTGTTTTTCGCCAGCATAGCTATGTCAGCAACACACTCCCCCATCTCCCAGACAGGCTATGCCAGTAACACTAACTTAGACAATGCTTTGAACTAGTTAGTCTCTGACACCCTTGTTAAGTAGGCAAGTAAAACCACCTTGCCCCTAGAAAAACTAGAATGAGTGATTAAGTCAGAACCAGAAATCTTTTGACCCACACTCCTGCCTCTTCATGAGGAATCAGTTAAATAAATGAATGTAATTGGGGAAAAAACACAAAGGCATTTTGATTGCTTTTTATAAGCAGGGGAGGGCAAACTTTTTGGTCGGAGAGCCACATCTGGGTATGGAAATTGTATGGTGGGCCATGAATGCTCATGAAATTGGGGGTTGAGGTGCAGGAGGAGGTGAGGGCTTTGGCTGGGGCTGGGACTGAGGGGTTGAGGGTGAAGGATGGTGCTCTGGGCTGGGACCGAGGGGTTTGAAGGACAGGAGAGGGGAGGATCAGGGCTGAGGTAGGGGCACAGGAGGGGGGTCAGAGGTGCAGGCTCCGTGTGGCGCTTACCTCAAGCAGCTCCCAGAAGCAGTGCCATGTCCCCCCTCCGACTCCTATGCAGAGGCGCAGCCAGGTGGCTCTGTGCACTGCCCTGTCCACAGGCGCTGCCCCTGCAACTCCCATTGGCCATAGTTGTTGGCCAATGGGAGCTGCATGGGCAGTGTTGGAGCCCCTGGCTGCCCCACACATAGGAGGTAGAGGGGGGGCATGCCACTGCTTCTGGGAGCTGCATGGAGCCCCAGCATGAGTGGAGTGGGTCAAGCCCCCGATCCTGCTTCCCGGCTGGAGCTCAAGGGCTGGATTAAAATGTCAAAAGGGCCGCATGCAGCCCTCGGGCTGTAGTTTGCCCATTCCTGGTCTACAGGGAGCAGGAGATTGTGTTCCAGTCCCATTCTGCCACAGAACTGCTATGACAGTGGGCAAGTTGTTAGCTTTGGTCAGTCTTCTCCTCCTCCCTCCTGTAAGATGGGTTAACGTCAATGACTTTTTACAAAGTCATCTCCCTCTGACAGAAGGAACCACAGAAATGTAAATTTTTAAAAACACTCGCAAGGATCTCAGTTCAAATTCTAAGTTTCTCCTGTTCAACTGAGAACATCCCACAAACCAAGCTGGGAGCTACATGCCTTCCCCCAGGGGTAAAGCTTTCCCAAAGTATGGAGAATACATGGAGAGAAAGATGGTCACATGGAACAACTCCTTCCTCTCCCCCCATCCCCAGTACACACACTCTTCCAGTCACAAACCCAGAATTCCCTTATGGCAGCTGCAGCAACTGCTCACAAGAAAAAAGTTATGATAGGAAGGATTACAATACAAAGAACAAGATTTAGCGACTTAAGTTTAGTTCCTTTTGACATGAGTCAATTTTCCTCTCCTATCCATTCTGTTCCCCTACTCTGCACCCTCACTGCAGATATGTTGCCCATCTACTTCATTCCCTCCTCACCCAGCCACTCCTCTGGTCTTGGTGGCTGGTAGGCACTAATTCCTAGGGCAGCTCTGATAGTTGAAGGCTGCGCCCACTTCCTCTTATGCAAGAGTGGCTCCTCGTGGAGGCACGTAAGTTGCCTCCTTCTGTTTCCAACTGCTTTTACAGGCCTCCAGGCTGCTTGCAATGAAGACCCTGGACATCTGTAGCAGGAGGAGGAAGGGAAAAGTGCCAGCACTAAGCCCAAGATACACAAATGGACTTAGGCACCTCTACAATCCACAAAACCACTGCTCGGCTGCCACCTAACCCTGTAGGTACCTAAACTCACTCAGCACCTAAGTGCCACTGAAAAAGTTCCCTAGGTGCCAAGATCCTGCTTCTGGGCATGCACACTGCTGCCTCACTTGAGATGTCTGGATGCCTATCTCCCATCTAAACCCTCGTGTGATCCTTGAACCAGGGGAAGATTAGTGTTGCCCACACCTATCTCACTTTTGAGTCCTGATGTGGTAAGCGTGCTCAGAGCATGCTCACTGGATCAGTACCCACGCTAACTAAGAAGGTGGTGGTGGTCCCCTCCCTTATAGCTTTGTGCCCTGGGATTAGAGCACTCACCTGGGATGTGGGAGATCTCAGTTCAATTCTACCCTCTGCCTAATGGAAAGAGGAGATTTGAACAGGGGTCTCCCATCTCTCAGTTGAGTGCCCTAACCACTGAACTATGGGATAGTCTGATGTAGGTCTCGGTCTCTCTCCTATTGATGCTGTTCCATTTTAAACCAGTAATTAAATAGTCACTGGGGTAGGTGGACTGGACCCAGGGTCTCCCATATCCTAACCACTAGTCCCTTTGTGGATCCAGGCCTATGTGACTAGCCAGCTCTCTGCAGATCACCAGTGTACTCTGGACCACAGTGCAGCTGCTCTTACCTTAGTTTAAGGATTAACAAGATATTCCATTCTTGCAGAAGAACTACAATTTGTAGTTTTAAGGCTACTGATGAACTCTGGACATCTTAACTAGAGCTGGTCACAATTTTGGAACAAAGTTGGTTTAGACTTAAAAATCCTAAACTGTGTCTCAAGTTGTGTGAAATTGTGGCAAACACAACTGTGTAGCTCAAACACTTGTCTCTTCCATCAACCGAAGTTGGTCCAATAAGAGAGATTACCTCACCTACCTTATCTCTGAGACATTTATCCTATCGTTGTTACCATTAGTGGCTTTTTTGGGTAAATGAAAAATTTATAGTTGTTTCAATAAAGTGAAAAGTAGGTCTGGTTTGAACCCTGCAAAATGGAAGTGGGTTCTTAACTTTCATTTTTCCAACTACTTCAAATCTTAACTAGTTTTCTTCCTTCATTGTTAACATCCTTAGATAGGAGACATACAATTTTTTTAAATGCTTTACTAAAATTAATTATGCCTCTGAGATAAGGAAGTACCAGGGTAACTTGCAGCACTTCAGTGTAGACATTACCTATGCTGATGGGAGGGTTTCTCCTGTTGGCATAGGTAATCCATCTGCCTGAGAGGCAGGTTGATGGAAAAATTCTTCTGTCCATCTAGCACTGTCTACACTGGGGATTAGGCCGGTATAGATCCACACCCCTGAGAGATGTAGATGTGCCAGTTTAAGTTCTTAGTGTACACCAGCCCTTATTCACATTTTACAGAACCTCTTAAGTTAAGTTCCCTTAAGTAACACAGCAAGTCAATGGGCAGAGCATGAGAATTCCAGGGTTCTATTCCCAGCTGCCTTCCAGACCATCCTTCCTCTCTTTATATAAAGGAGTATTTCACTTTTAATGTATTATTTTGGACTGCTGACTGCCTTACTACACCCCTGTGTCATTCTCCCTTACATCTGCTGAATATAGTAACAGATCACACAGTTCTCTCCTCCAGCCCTTTGATCTTTTTGCAGGTTCACAAGATGGTCCTGGATTCTGAGGGCAAGGACCATCCCTTTCTATTCCCACTGACAGACCTACCCAGTCTTCCAAGCTAATGAAGGGAATTTACAGGTAAGCAAGTGTCACCTGGTGGAGTTAAGCTGCACTCCCTACATTCTAATGAAAATGCACCATCTTTCTTACACAGTGTAGTCAATGACAGTCCCTACTTACCTCAAAAATCAATGTGGCATTGGGCGGTATCTTAGGGGGGCTCCCAGCAGAACCATAGGCATATTCTGGTTTGCAGGTAATCCGACAGATTTCCCCAATCTTCATAGTTGCCACAGCAATGTCCCAAGCTTTGATCACCTCACCTGCACAAATCAGAACTCAGGTCATAATTGCTAGGCATATATCAAAGAAGTCAACAGCCATGAGATACTGGTCATTACTATTACACAAAACACCCAAAAATTAATGGGGGCACTTAATAGAAACTACAGATTTGATTCTGCTCTCACCTCATCTTGTATACATCAGGATTAATTCCACTCAAGTCAAAATGTGGAAGTAATCAAAATCTGGCCTACAGTGCTGAACCCTACATTATTGCTCCCCACCCCCACAATCTTTTGTCTACCGAGTGCAAGCCATCTGAAGCAAGGACTATGTCTGAAGTTCCTGGCACACTCCCAAGTGCTGTGAAATAATAATAATAAACTCTTGGAAGAGGAAGGTCTTAGTGTGTGAGATTTTTCTTATTTTGAAAACAGACAATCCACAATGATTGTCTTTTCTCTTTGTACTTTATCAATTGGCAGAGGCCAGCACAAATGTTATCCAGATGCCCTTCAACATGAAACAAACATCTAGGTGAAGAAGCTCTGCTACTGCTGAGGACGGCTGGGGCACTAACTCCTTTAGACATCCCTAGAACTTGCCTTCTTCCCACACACCACCAAACCCCCACCCCCAAAAGATAAAGTTACACACAATTATAAAGGAGGAAAAAGGGTTTCTTCTGAAGCCAGAGACCAAATAGAGGCCTGAACCGCCGATGACATGGCCACACCAAGCCCTCTTATTCACTGCCCCTTATCCAACTGGTACACTATTCCTTGTGTTAATTATTTTAGGGCAGTCAATTTTACCCTGTCCCCTAATTTTAACTCTGCTGAAATTTTTGTATTGACAAAATGTAAGTGCCAGGTACAAGATGTCTGGGAGAAGCTGGAAGTTTTGAAATGGTGGAAGGTGTGACTGGGCTTCTGGCACCAAGGAGACAGTTAAAGCATGCTTTTCTTTCCTGCTCCCTTTTGACCAAGGATGACTTAGAAGTGTAGGGGCAGAGGGGCTGGTTTCTTCATTCTCCACCTCCACAGTTTGACAGCTGCCCCACTGCAACCTGCTTCAATATTGAACCATCAAAAACAGGCATGGCTTGCTTGAGGTTTCTTCCAGGATGAGAGGAGTGAAATAGCCAGTGTGGATATTTTAAGTTATTACAGTTCAGGGTGAATCCCCCACTGAGATAAATGTGACAGTTCACTTATCTAGGCTATCGTTTCAGACCATCTGCATTCTTAGGGATTCTCTACATGAGGAAATTAATCCATATTACAATAGGATGTTATTTAAAGGGGAATCGTTTTTCCATGATTAACTTCCTATGTGGATGATCTTATTCTGGAATAAGAATGCCTTATTCCAAATTAGCTTAATCCATTTTGGAAGTGCATTAAGAAGATCTGAAAGAAGGCATTCTTATTCCATACTAAGAACATTCATACAGAGAGCGAATTGGGCAGAATTAATCGGGAATGACTTCCCATGTAGACAAACCCCTTAGGCAGGCATTGCTGCATTGACAACCTCCAGAATGTGAATGGAGTGTATTCTTCAAAAATTGTCTAAATTTTAAAAAATTAACATTTAGTTCCTGGAGCATAATTATGTAGGAATTTTAAAATTTGCAGTTATGGAACAATTAAATGGAGCCACAATCACTATACATGGGGCCTCAGTCTGAATGGTGCCAAACAGACGGTTAAATACAAAACATTACCTTTCCCCAAATCAAATGAGAACTTGTCTTTCCTGTCCAGGCTAGAGTCAAACTTTGTGCCATCCAGAAGCCATCCTGTATAATGGACAGTCACTTTATCACCTATCATGGGAGACTCTGCCCCAGTTCCTTCCGTCTTGATAACCTGAAAAAGAAATGCTGAATAAGTGATACTGAGCTGGATACAAAAAAATACAGTTTGAATAATAGTCACATAACTTTGCCATGTGTGTAACACTAGGCAGACCTAAACTACCCTAAGAGGTAACACTTTGTTCTTTAGATTAGAAATTAGGGAAAACAGTTCTCAGCTTCCTTGTATTTATACAAATTTCCTGGACAATGCCAACTGGGGAGATTACTACTATTAATGTGTTCTATTCACCCTAAAATACTGCCTGGCTACAATAAGCTACTCTTGCATTTGAACCATTTTGGGTTGGTAGGTGTACTTTTTGCTCTGAAAGAGGAAGAACATTTTTGAAGCTTTTAATCTAAGAGTCAGGCATCCAAATATGCATTAGCCATCTAGATTTAGGAGCCTAACTACAGGCACTAGGTTTGAAAATTGCAGCCTTTAAAAATGCACTAACTGTCTGAAAGGACGCAAGTGAAAATATCAGGTTTCCCACGGAGGTTTTTGTTTGTTTTTTTAAAATGGTAACTGTAAATCCAACTACAGGATTTACCCATCACAAAATGGGGAAGTTTAGGAGAGAAAGTTTTAGCACAACACTGGGGATTATTTTGGCAGGGAGAGAAAGGTGGTTATCACAATTTCTCCCAATTTCATGAATGAGTGAGATTAAGTTTCTCTCAGTTCTACTGAGAGGAAATCACTGACATACTCATGGAAATATTTTTATCCCAACATTGACCAAACTACTGTTAAATATGTTAGCAAAGAGTTGCTTACATAATTGCTTCACAGCATAATGCCTCTTTAGAAAAGGGACACTCCATCAGGTAAGTTTTCATTCCCCAGACTTTAAAGGGACATCACCCAAAATTAGGAAGTGCCAAAATTAAGGTAATCCACAAAACCTTAATTCTGTTTCCTTGTGCATATGCTTTATAGCTGTCTTAACCACAGAGGTAGAACTTTGTACTAAAACGTACGTGCAGTGAATGAGAGAAGCCCTGCCTCTTTCTGGGTGAGGACATGTTCTAACATTAGATGGGGAGTTAGGACTCTTGAGTTCTATTCCCAAATCCAAGTGTTACCTAGTTGGGGACAGAGTTAAAGCTCTTAGGTTACATAGTACTCATTCATCCGTGGACTCACAGCACTTTGTAAAGGTGTGTGTGGGGGGGGCGGGGGGGGAAATAGCCCCAGTTTACAGTCAACATATCCAAGTACACAGAGTTGGCATATTGCTTCCAAGAAGCACTGCCACTTGGGCTCAATTCCCAGCTCGACAAGCAGTAACCTCCTGCAACCTCGTTGATCCTCAGTTACCCCATCTGTAACATGGGAAACATGACTTGCCTTCCTCCTCAGGTACGAGGCTTTACCCAGTAATAGGAACCAGGAAGGTCCGCAAGTAGAGGAGACAGAACTACAACTAGTCCAGCACATCAACTTGGCCAAAGGGTATTTGGGAAGAATGGAACAATCCATTTTGCTTGTGTTCCAGCTGTATCTGGAGAGCTACAGGAGGTTCAGAGGAGACAGGTGCCTGTGCAGTGCAGCCTGGCAAAACCCAAAATGCCAACAGTTGTGCAAACTCATCTGCTCATGTGCTAATGAAGACTGTCCCGAGAGCTTATAAATCAGGACAGATTTTCATTGGAACAGTAGGAGACAGGACTATCTTCCACCCCAATTTTGACTTACTTCTTCAAACTACTGGGAGACTACGACTGTCAAAAACACCGCCCCCGCCCCCTCAAAAAACCCTAAAAAAAAAAAAAAGAGTACACTGCATGCCCCTCCTACCAGCTTCATGCTTGAAAAGGACTGAACTGTAGCACCTAAGGTAGAGCGCAAGCACAGAAAGTTTCAGAGTTTGTTTCAATTGCTGATAAGTCTGTCAGAGTGTTATAATAATGGAAAGCCACCAGGGCCAGCTATAACAGAAAAAAAATCCCCTACTTGTATAGATTTATATAGGGAGAGGAGCCCAAAGGCTAAATACAACCTGTCAGCCACTACATGATGGCCAATAGCTACCATCCCTCCCACCCAATCTGAGAGTTGCTTTAAAAAAATTGCTGATGAACTAAGACAAACAACTTCATGACATCTGTCAAGGAAGACAGACGTTCAAGCCAACTGCTATGACTGTAGACCTCTATTTTTGGATTTAGATAAGTATTTTTACATGGAAATAAAAGCATAGACTTTGGGTCTTGGAAAATTACCAAAGTAGCCCTTGGTGTCACCAATTGTATGCCACCTGCTGCTTTAGATTTCAGAATTTATTTTTTTTAAGTAAAAAATAATTTAAAAAAATCCAGAGCTGAATTGTCAGGAGTGGTTATTGGTGCCAATCTGAGACCTCCCTGAAGTGGGGTCACTCTCAGAAAGTGCTGGGCACCCACTCTGAAGAGTCAAGTTCCTTTAAGATGTCTCAGCTTGGGCACTCAAAAAAAAAAAAAAAAAAGAGCGCCGTGCCTGACCTTGGACCACTTATTTGTGGTTTACCTTTTGTGCTTCATTCAGTTTGGATGATAGCAAGTTTCACCTGCAATACTGACAGTGTTTTCAATTTCCTAACCTGAATGAAATGTTTACACTTCCCTTCCAAGAGAATCTCAATTTTTCCATTCATAGTATGATCATGCTCCCTATGCTCTCATTTTTAGGTTAATTTTATTTACTGAAAAGCCCAAGTGCAGGGCTCAAACTCGAGGCCAGATGCTGCCTCCAGTAACCAAGATACAGCCATTGGGTCTGATTGTAATCTAACACAGCTGAGAAACGGGAGCAACCGCACTGAAATCTAGGGAGTTATATTACTGAAAAATTGCAGTATGAGAGATCAGTCAGGCTCACTGATTTCAGTGGGGTTATGTCATACAAATTGCCAGTCTGCAGAATCTGGACAGGTCTCCAAGACCAAGAAAATCCTATTGTTTCATCTCTCTCAATTCTGCTGCTCCTAAGTCAATACACAAAAGCCCCTTGACTAATTATTAGAGCCTCTCAATGCTATAATTCTGTAGTAGCTCAAGAACAGAGGCAGACCACAGTGCTCTTCGTGCTAGTTCACCTTGCCAGCTAGCCCATGATCCCTACCAAGTGTATTTGCATTTGGGCGAGTACGGACTGACTCCCCTCACACCCTGGAGACACAGTCAGGGGTGACTTTACAGGAGTGCCTAGGCCTGGTGCTCCAACTCCATTACACTGGTTTCATGCCAGCATAACTCCATTGGACTTCTACTGATGTAAGAGAGCCCCTTGTGTGTGTGTGTGTCTCTCTCTCTAAATTAAATCTCCCTGAGAAACTGTTGGATGGACTTCATGTCTCCCTCACCCCTTGTTGTGGCATGGATGCCATGACTCTTCTGTTCACTGTCTTTGCATCTCTCCTTTTCCTCTCAGTTCTTTCCCCACCACTACTCCCTTCTGGTCCTGTTTCACTCCCTGGAAAGCTTCATGCTGCTTGGGGTGTGGACAAAAGGTACTGTTCTTGAGCCATGGCCTTGTATTATGGGAGCTCAGACACAAAGGTTGGATCAGCAGGCTACTTCCTGAGTCCATAGCCTGTACCTGAGAACTGCTCCTATGGTCAGCTGTACCTTGCACCATCCTTCACAGGAACAGAGAGGGAAAGTATGTGGCTTGCTGCTTTGCCCACAGCAGCGTGTTAAGTGGTGATGCAGCATCCCTCAGGTGCACTCCTCTGCTCAGCACCCCACGCCCTCATGGCAAGAGAACACTTTGACAGTCTTGTTAAAGTCAGAGTCCTATTTTCCTACCCTTCCTTCTTTCCCTAACCCCACCCCCAGTGTAGGATTTTATGGTTTGTGAAATAACAGTCATCCAAATCCATCACATCTCAAAATCTTAACAGGCATCATGCACTGGGGGGTTAAAGGATACAGCAATCTGAGCTGTGCGGCTAACTATGAAGTGGCTGCATTTTAGCCATCCCCATATACACTATGTAAACTTCAAATAAGCCATGCAAGTGTCTGCAGTTTCCCTGACACATGAATAAATCCCCCTCCCGCTGTTAAAAAGCCTGTGTACGGGCCTGATTCTGCCCTTGTTTCCATGACTAGAACACTTCTTGGAGGACAGACTTGATCCCCTAGGTAGTCCAGGATTTTGTTTTAAGAAAAGAAATCCATGTCAGCTCTGGTCTAGGAAAGCAGGCTAAAAGTGAAAGCTATAGATAGGCCAGGGGCTAAGAGAGCAATGCCCTTTTAGTGCAAATACACTAGTTACAGGATAGACCCAAGGAAATCCACCCAGCCCAAAGGGAGGGTGGACAAAGTCTTTCATTCCATATAGTCTTTATTGGTGCAGTGTCTGGGTGCCTTGACTGACCAGCATGCTCACATTTCAACAAGACTAACCATGATCATCAGAACAGACTTTTGAAAGGGACTCTGCAGTGGTGCTGGGATCACAGAATATCAGGGTTGGAAGGGACCTCAGGTCATCTAGTCCCACCCACTGCTCAAAGCAGGACTAATTCCCAGACAGACTTTTGCCCCCAGATGATCCCTAAATGGCCCCCTCAAGGGCTGAACTCACAACCCTTGGTTTAGCAGGCCAATGCTCAAACCACTGAGCTAGCCCTCCCCCACCCTGCTACCATAATAGTGGGAGCAGATAAAAAGTACTTTCTTGTGGGCAGGATTGGGGTGGGGGGGAGAAGAGAGACAGACTGCAGTAACTTGCCAGAAAACACTAAACCTCTCACCAGTTTACCATAATAAAAAATTGCAGCTGAATTCCATTTATATCAACAGACTGGTTTGTGTGTTGTTGGGTTTTTTTGTTAAGTAGCATGGGGGAATCTCTCTTGTGGGACTTGAGGAATCTAAGGTTTTTGTGGGCGAGAGTGGGATAAAAATGCAAGAAACAATAAGGAGCAGGTGAGTGGGATTAAAAAAAAATAGTCCTGTGCAGGGCTCCACTCTGCAGTCTGGGTGGAGAAGCAATACCTAACAAATGAATAAATAAGAAAGCTAGCTACACAGGGTTTGCAAATTTGGAGAGTAAGAGAATTCAGACTTCTGCCATTCTGGGTAGAGTGATCAGAGGCACCACTGCAGTCAGTCTGGCAATACGCCATGCCTCTTAATGCAAGGGCACAGGGACTTGGCCCGGCTGAGAGCTGCATCTGCAGCTTGCCAACAGCCCACAGGCCACATCTAATCTGCGCAACATTTGATATATAGCAGCCACCCCTCCCTTTGTTTGTTTGTTTAAAGCAGGAAGGTGACTACAGGTCCAAGCATGCGGGGTTCCATCTTTGTCTGGGGGGCGGCCATTCACATCAAGATGGACCATCCCCTTCTGGGACCTTTAGGGTCAGATTCTCAACTGCTGTAAATCAGCAGAGCGCCCTGCATTTCTGCGGAACCACCTCAATTGCACCGGCTACAGATGTAGCCGGCAGTCTCCACGGGATGCATTTGGCTCCCGTGGGCGCGCCTGGGCCCCTATCACTTGTAACATGTCACTCCAGCAGCCTCCCGGTCTCCAGGCAAGGCTGCTGCTGGAACCCATTTGATGCACTCACTGTACTGGGCGCGTGGGGAGGAGAGGAGCCCAGGAGCCCGCTGCTGCACCTTGCGGCGCCCCGGGGAGCCCGCGGGCTGCAGACACGCACGTGGCCGCGCGCTGCGGGGGGACTGAGCGAGGAGAGAGGCGCCTATTTAACCGCGGGGGCTGTGAAAGCCTCGGACGCGGCGCGCTGGCAGCCTGGTTACCGCCCAGCCGCTGGCGAAGCGGTGCTGGGGCAGCGTTCACACGGCAGCCGGGCCCCGAGAGCTGGCCCGGGGAGGGGGGCAAGGCGCGGGCTGCTGCCAGGTGCGTCCCGCCCGGGCGGGCCCCAGCGCTGCCTCCCCGCCGTGCACCGGCCCCCGCCTTACCTTGAGCACCCCCCCGTCGCTCTTGGGGGTGATGTCCGCGCCCTCCACGGGAGCCCCCTCCGCCTTCATCTCCTCCGCGGTCATGGCGCGGCGCGCTCCGCAGCAGGAGCAGGGGCCGGCGCGCGGCGCGGCTGCACGGGGCACGGGGCGCAGAGCGGCGCAGGGGCTCGGAGCAGAGGCGCGGCCGCGGCAGGAGGCGGGACTGAGAAGTTTCTAGAGGGACAGCAGGGTCTTCTAGTGAAAGGCAGGGGAGGGCCGGGGGCCGGGTCTAAAGTTCGCGCCGCACAAGCGCACGAAAAGCAACTGTGACAAATCCTAGGGGCGGGTGGCGCGGTCCGTGAGCCGAGAAGAGCGGAGGCAGGTGTGTGCACTGCATGCAGGGTCCCACAGCTGAGAGAGAGTCCTCCCTGTTATTAAAAATCACAGCCTGCACAGTGACACTGGATTTATGGCTTATTACAATATCCGCAGTAACCCACTAACAGCCCTCCCCCAGCTGCTTCCTCCCTGGACACCTCTTAACAGGCCATTTCACCGTGAACGGTCCCTTGAAATGTGTTAAGTGCTTATGCTAAACAATCTGTTCCACCTAGTATTTAGCAGTGACACTTGGACTACATTTCCCAGACCTGAAGAAGAGCTCTGTGTAAGCATGAAAGCTGCTCTCTCTCTCACCAACAGAATTTAGTCCAATGAAAGATATTATCTGACCCACATTGTCTCTCTTACTTAAGCCAGTCATTCTCGATTGCAATAGGTGTCTGCTAGGCAGTTCTTTATAAATTTCACACTCCTGTCTGTCTGTGCCTCTGTCCAGTTAAGAGGCTTCTGCCTGAAAGTGAAAAGCATTACAAGTGATCCAGGGTAGCAGAAGCCAATTAAATTATTTCAATCCTTTTTTCACCCTTTTTTCTTTGCAGGGAAGAGGAGGAGGTATCCTGGAATATTGCATTTTAAAATCGCTTTAAGTATATTAATCATATATTATATTGCACTTTCCATCCTTGCATCTCAAAGTACTTTAAAAAGGAGGAGCCATATGATAATGCATTGCTAAGCATTTTAAGTGTAGTAGATAAGCCCTATGTTTCTTCCAGATCTAGTTGTCTTAACTTTAACATTATTTTCATGATTTGAGGACTTCAGTAACTCAGCCAGAGGTTATGGATCTATTACAGGAGTGGGTGGATGAGGTTCTGTGGCCTGCAATGTGCAGGAGGTCAGACTAGATGATCACCATGGTCCCTTCTGGCCTTGAAGCGCTAAGTGTAATCAAAGCACCAGCGCTGGGAGAAAACTCTCCCAGCGCTGTCCGTACTCCACTTCCCTGTGGGGAATAACGGACAGCGCTGGGAGCGCGGCTCCCAGCGCTGGGGCTTTGACTACACTGGCGCTTTGTAGCGCCGCAATTTCCAGCGCTGCAGAGGGTGTGTTTTCACACCCTGCTGCAGCGCTGCAAATTTGTAAGTGTAGCCAAGCCCTGAGAAAATGGCACAGCCAGGACTAGAACTCAGGTCTCTGACTTTCCTGTCTGGTGCTCTCTCTGAAAATGGTGACTTTAAAATAAAACAAAGAAAAACAATAAATGCAAACACTCTCATAGCAACATTGACCCTCCCTCTTAAAAGGCCTGTTTGCTAGCCAGACTTCTGTTTTTGCAGGCACAATTTTGCAACTGCAGTGAATTGTGCCTACTGTTTTTGACTGCCTTTTCCTGGCAATTCATTGTGGGGTAAAATTTTACATGCAATTTATTGCAGTTTTGCCCCCACAAAATATAATGCCTTGTTTTGAAGTAAATATACACAATAGCTGCAGTATGGCATAGTTAACTTCTGATCTCATGTGCACTGGTGCAAATGAGGAGTAAGTAATTATATTGACCTCCTCAGTGGAGTTATTTTGAATTTGCACTGATGTACAAGCGATCAGTATTCGGGTCAGTATTCTTGGGATACCCAGAACACCTGATTTCATGTTCACTTTTAATTCTTACAATTACATTCATGTAGCGTTTGTTTGCCTTTTTCTTGTCCTAACCAGCAACGTTACAATTTCTCCTGTCCGCTGCACGTTTTGTGCCCCCTCTGTTGCACACAGCACGAAGCTGCCGGCATGTTCCCGAGGTTTCTTGCACTTTCTCTTCCCATTTTCTCTCACACTTTTCAGACGTTCCCTAAGTGTGAGGGGGCGCGGGGCGGGGTTGGCTCTGCAGCGCCCTCCCCGGTAGGCAGTGCCCTCTGCTGTCACTTCCTGGTGTCTGCAGCAGACATGCGGAGAATGTTGCCCTGCCTCCCGCCAGGCCCGCTGGCGTGGTGCGAAATCCCTGCATCCGGATCCCCGTGGCAGCCGACTCCAATGGCAACGCAGCGCCCTGACACCAGCTTCGTCAGTCCCCAGGAGTCAGTTCTCCTGCTGTGATTCGTTCTCAGTAAAGCGCTGCCTCACAAGTGACACCTGCTGCAAATAACAGGCATTAGGGCAAGACAACGCACGTACAGTCACACAGCCCTGCAATCCCGGGGAATGCAAAGAGAAACAGCTTTTGTTTGGGAACATTTTCTTTTTTGCTTCTTCATCCTGTTTGGCTCTCACGGGGTGGATGGGCACCTCATGAAAGAGATTGACAGCCGGCTAGATTGCCTTACATTAGTGTTTTCACTAATCTCCTCTTCTATGTGCTAAGCCCTAAAAGGAGCGGCGGGCCGGGGGAAGGTAACCTTAGAGTAACCCCAGGGTGTCTTTTCCCTTAGTTTATGGGTGGAGTCTGCAAACCCGAAGTCTGTGAAAGAACATGCCTAGCCAAACAAACACACAGCTATGATATTATTTGAGGGGGAAGGAGTAAAGTTGTGGCTTCTGGGTGGTACCTAATCAGTATTTTCTTTCTTCCTAGAATCTTTTAACTCTGTATTTCCCTGGTGGTATACTCTGTCTTTCCTTCTTTCATTCACTGTGGTTTGACTGCATCTGGGAATTGCATTTCAGCAGGATGACAGTTTGTATCGAACTCTTAGACAAATGCTCCTTCAGTAAAGGACTTCCGCTGACACCATGTGATACTTGACTGCTCTCCTTTGACAGTTGCTAGGTTTGCCTTTGATTCACAATCTGGCTTATTGCAGCAGTAGTGCTCTTACAGCTAGAAGGGAATGGATGTATTGTGGGATGAGCATGATCCCAGTAGTTTTCTCTCCACCCCACCCCCATTCCCTGTGCTAGAAACATTTTACAAATCATAAAGTTGTCCTCCCCACAAACTTTATAATTTTTCAATATAACGTTGCACATTATTCATACACATATATTTAGAGTATTTGAAATGTTCCAAAAATGATCCAAAAATATAATGACAATATTTCTATGTCACAACTTATATCATTCATATGAATTATAATGTCACAGGAAACACACGATGGGACTGGTTTAGCCTTTTGCAAGAAGCAACACTTCCCCAACTGCCCCCACCTTTTCTGCCCTCCCTGCTGTTCCAAGGATTCTCCTCTGCCTGGAACCTACCAGCTGCTATTCCAAGAGAAGTCCTGGAGTGGAGTGTCTTGTTGTGCATGAGCAGTGTGCATTAGGAGAGTGCTGCCAAGGCTCAGCTGCAGCAGGGATGGCAAAGGCTCCACTCCTCCTGTAGTCACATTGTGCTGCTGCTGCTGTGTCTGGAGATTGTGCTGCTGCTGTGTCTGGAGCAGCCCTCAAAATTATAGGAATGGAGAAGCTTCTCATGTTATCGTGAAAGCTCCCCCTGCAGGATCCAAAATCCAGTTACTTGTGATTAATTCACAAGAGTTGGTACTACTGAATTTGTGTGTGCTCAGAAAGGGCAATTCAAACGTTACCAAAACCTGATACACCTCTACCCCGATATAACGCGGTCGTGGGGAGCAAAAAATCCCTACCGCATTATACGTGAAACGCCGTTATATCGGGGTAGCAGTGGCAGGGCTGCAGCGGTGATTTAAAGAGCCCGGGGCTCCAGCCGCGGGGAGCCCCAGGCCCCTTAAATCGCCGGCGGAGCCCCGCTGCTGCAGCCCCGGGGTAGCGGTGGCAGGGCTCGAGCGGTGATTTAAAGGGCCCGGGGCTCCCTGCAGCAGCTGGAGCCCCGGACCTTTAAAGCGCAGCCGGAGCCCCGCTGCTACTGCGCTATATGCAAACCTGTGTTATCTTGGGTTGTGTTACAGCGAGGTAGAGATGTACTGCAAAACAACTTAAGGGTGGTCTAAACTTTAGACTGTAAACTTTGTACCCCGGGGGAGAGAACATTAGGGGCTCAGGCTACCTGCAGAAATGGCACCAATTTAACTAACTTAGGTTGACATGCTAGAAGTGAGAATTTAGGAAAGGTAGAAATGAAGAAGAGGAGAGGAGCTTGGTGAAAGAGTGCTGTCTGGCTGTTCCAGACATAGGGAATGTCATGGAAAAAAGCATGGAAGCAAGACTGCAAGAAGCTGGTGTCATTGGCATAGTGAAAGGGATGACCAGAGAGACACAAATAGAGACAAAGGCCATGATGCTCATTTACACGTTTAAGACCTGTTTATACTGCCAGAATATTATAAAGGAGCCTTCCTGTAAAAAAGAGATCCAGGCCCACTGTAAAAGATATAGCTCAGAGATGATTGATATAGGTCCTCAAAGACAAGAAGTATGCAAGGCAAAGGCAGCCAGTGGAGGTATTCAAAGAGGGCAGATGACTTGAACAGAATTCCGGGTGAGAACGAGGAGTTTGGCAGCTGATTTTGGACAGACTGGAAGAGGAGCAAGGTAATACCAGAGAGGACAAGTGTGCAGTAGTCAAAGTGGCACACATGAGTATAAACTGGCTATGACTAGACTGAGGTTGGAAATGAGAAGGCTTCTAAACATCCAAGGAGTGAGCTTCTGGAACAGCCTCCCAACAGGAGCTGTGGGGGCAGAAAACCTAACTAGTTTTAAGAAGGAGCCTGACAAGTTTATGAAGGGGATTATATGGTGGGATTGTCTATGATAACAGGGGATGGGACTCACTGACCCAGGAAGATTCTTCCAGTTCTATGTCTAAAGTGGAAGAGGACTAGGGTGTGGGGAACTGCTATAACCACTGGAAAAGTGAGGAAGGAGCAGACAATAAAGACAGTGTTTCAAAAGATCAAATACATTTTGAAATACTTTGGCCTATTACAGTACAAAATCCAGTAAACATGAAGGAAACTACATTTGAATTATGCATCATTTTTGTTTCAAGCATTTTTCTCTATACTGAATTGCACTTTGCACAACTTTTTCCTGTCCTGCGCCCTTTGAAGTCAATGGCAAAGCATCAGTCCACCTCAGTGAGACCAACAGCAAGTCTCAATCAGTAATGCAAAGTCATTTTACAATGTAGGACAATAACTATCAGCCCTCTACAGACCAAAAGACAGTGAAAACTCCCTGGTTCTGCTGTGTGGAAAACCTATGCTGGGAGACTCCATCACACATTCAGTGGAATGTAGGGAAGGTTGGGGACTGTTGGAAGCATGGCCAGTGAGTCCAGAAGATGGGGGGAGCAGTGGGCAGTAGTACTGACTGCAGTGAGTCCCCGTTGGGGCTGTGCACCCAGCTGCTGGGCAGTGGGGTAGGATTCTTTCTGTCCCTCCTAAGCAGCCTGTGCAAGTCACTGGGATGCCTGTGTGCTCCGGCTTTGGGAATGGACACGTTTGACCCAGATAGCGTAAGCCAGAGGCTCTCTGTCTGTTTCAGGACATGGACCCATGCTGATGGGAGGGGGGGTCTCCCATCGATGTAAGTACTCCACCTCCCCGAGAGCAGTAGCTTTGTTGGCGGAGAAGCTCTCCATTCGACATAGTGCTGTCTACACTGGGAGTTAGGTCGGTGTAACTGCGTCGCTCAGGGGCATAGGTATACTGCCATAAGTTGCTAGGGTTATGTAACCAAGCCTCACACGTGGCAGCCCAGCATGCTTGCCTACACCTCAGCTGCAATCTCGTGTGTGATGCAGTGGCAGTTTCTCCTCCTGGCTGCCAAGGGACACTGTGGTGTCAGTTTCAAGCAGAGCCTTCTCTCTGCTCCCCATGCTGGCGCACTGCAAAGTGCAGGGTGACGATGGCTGGTAGAGAAGAGAGGTGAGCAACAGGCAGACGGGCTGGGCAGGGCTGGTGCAAGGATATTTTGTGCCCTAGGCGAAACTTCCACCTTGTCCCCCTGTAACATAGGTTCATTGAGGGGCAAATCCCAACGAGCCTTTATAGACCCCAGGGGCCAGCCATGCCCAGGGGCTGCTCCCCAGACCAGGTTCCCTCCTCCCTGCTCCCTGAACTCCCCTGGAGGGTGCACAGCCCCCCCGTGAGCCCTCCCCACCCCACCCTGGCGGCCCCCGCCCCATCACTTGCTTTGCCGGTCTTGGGCCGCTGCAGCAGCTCGGCAGCTCAGAGCTGCCTTCTGGGGGCTCCTGAGGGCTCCTGCAGCAGATGCGTGTGGGCAGAGGCCCCCATGCGCCCCCCCCCGGTTCCCCCCTCGCCGTGCTCGGGCTCTGCAGCTCCCGGGAGTGTGAGCCACCGCTGCCCCTCGCGGAGCAGGCTCAGGGCCCCGTGCCCTGGTGGCAGCTCACATGCCCGGGAACCGCAAAGCCCAAGCATGGTGAGGGGGGAGCTGGGGGGCGCACGGGGGCCTCTGCCTGCCTGCATCTGCTGCAGCCCCGGGGGGTGGGGGGGACGCCAGGCTGCAGCCTGGGAAGAAGGGGCAGGGGGGCACAGCTGCTCCCCCCAGCGGCGTCGCCGCCTTTGCAGGGCTCCTGCCCCCCTGCGCCGCGCCGGCTCCTCCATGGCTGGGGCTCACTGCCCCCGCAAGCCAACGCTATGGCTCTCCAGTGCCTCTGGAAGGCGGGTCCTCCCTGCCGAGCCAAGCCACCACTTTTTGGCGCCCCCAGGGCCGTCCTTAGGATTGATGGGGCCCTATGCAGTATTATTAAACTGGTGCCCCTATGCCCGACGGCAGCCTGACCTTGCAGCCTGGCGGGGGTGGGGGCGGGGCGAGAGGGACAAGGCAGAAAGAATAACAAGGCGCCCGACCCGCCTCACGGTGGGGGATAGTCACTGTTCCCCACAGAGACCCTGTACCCTCTCCCTCACGCAGAATGGACATGCAGAAGGTACCTAATTAAAAGCACTAAACTTGGGAATAAAAAATGTCACTCACAGGTTTTTTGATATGCCCTGAAGTTTGTCAGACATTTATTTGCAAAAACTTTGTAGTAAGGGTGAGTCAGCTGAATACAACATTAAATATTATGGAATACATGATGCAGCGCTTCTCTATTTTACATTTTCTTAATCAGTATTTCTAAGCTGATTTTATATTTTAAATGTACTCTTAAGCCTTCATAAAGTAATCATTCCAGATTACTACACATTTAACTCACTGAAACAGACATTATTTTAAATTAATCAGTCACAGAGGTTTGGTGTGTTCATAACAATGTTCATTGCTTTTAAAAAAAGGGAACACTAATTTACTGGTTTCAGAGTAGCAGCCGTGTTAGTCTGTATCCGCAAAAAGAACAGGAGTACTTGTGGCACCTTAGAGACCAACAAATTTATTTCAGCATAAGCTTTCGTGGGCTACAGCTCACTTCTTCGGATACTGTGTGTGATCTCCACAACAATACACGTTTATGAAATTTCACCAACTTTAAAAAATATGTTTCCAAAGATTTTAGGCATAACAAAGGATTTTATATCTTACTAAGGTAATGATTTTGCTTAAAACTAGTTCATCAGATAGTCAGAAGTAAAGAAAGGGAAACTCTTTGTCCAGCTATCTGGAAGCAAAGGGCTGTTGCTTCCTTGCGGTGGGGGGGGGGAGGGAGTGAAGGGAGAAATGGATGGACAGAAAGTACAGGAAGACTTTGGAAGTAAGTTTTTTTACTATAGTAATTAAAATGTGCATTTTAGATAAGGGTGGTCTTTTGAAGAATTTATTTAAAAAAACATATGTCTGAAGATCCAAGCATTTAAGGCTGAAGATGATTGTGCATCTAAAAATCTATGCAAGGATTTTTTAGAGATGTGATTTTATAATCTTCACCAACTCACTAATGAAATGTTTTTAAAGCAAATTTTAAACAAAGGTCCTGTAGACTGACATGTTCTGATGAGTGAAAGGCGAAAGATTTATACGATCTGATTACAGTCAATCACAACTGTTTTTGTCAGTACATTCAGAAACTGACAGTAGATACCTGGGGGTTGGCAAATGCCTGTTAAATGTCTTCATTACCCCTTGAATGGCTCTTTAACCGTTTCAGTGTTGTGCTAATAGGTCTGGCAGGCTGGAGAGTTTTTGTCTTTTAACTACTAGATCCCCTTCCCTGGAAGACTCAGAGCCTGCCAGAAGGGTCAGAACAGGGATAGGAAAACCAGTGGGGTGGACACTAAGACCCAGTGGTGCCCCTAATTTTCAGGTGCCCTACCCAGCTGCCTATGCCTGAGGACTGCCCTGGGCATCCCCAACCACTTGCTGCCCTAGGCGGCTGCCTAGTTAGCCTAGTGGTTGCACTGGCCCTGGGGCTAGGGGAGGCTGATGGGGATAGGGACAGAGTGGGAGAGGCTGTGTCTGGTTTCCCCTCACCACTAATAACCTGCAGGCTCCCACTGCCTCCAACAGCCCTCTCCAGCTTCTCCAGGCTCCTCTCTCCCCCACTGACCCTCCAGTCTCCCCCCGAACAATCCATCTTCCACAGCACCCCAACCCCATCAGCACCTGACTGCTTCCTCCTCCCTGCCTGGTCCTCCTGGCTCCTGTCATGTACCTAGTTCCCCATAGTCCCTCCCATATCCTCTTTCTGCTGAGATATGCAGTAAAAGGGCCCCTTCACCTGCAATCATGGTCTGGGGGTAAAGTTACCACCTAGGGTGACCAGACAGCAAGTGTGAAAAATCGGGACAGGGGGTGGGGGGTAATAGGATCCTATATAAGAAAAAGACCCCCAAATCGGGACTGTCCCTATAAAATTGGGACATCTGGTCACCCTATTACCACCTGGCCCATATTTGACCGGCCTGACCAGGTTTTTTTTATAAATTTGCAAGAAAAATCATTTAAGCTGCTAGTTTTTTTGTTTTGTTTTGGTTTGGTTTTTGTTGTTGTTGTTTTTTAAGTGTCTAATGATTTGCATTATCATAACAATACACTGGGATATCTAATGTTAAAAGTTTCTGTGTTCAGCTAAAGGTGCTGCTGTGTTCCCACTGCCACAGTTTAAGAAAATGATGTTACCAATCTTATCTATATGTGTTATCTCCCTAGATACGGTCTCTAGATCTCTCTAATGGTTGTTGATGTGGAGGGTTGCAGAGTTGCTTTACGGCTGGGGATTGGAATTGCGGCTGGCTTGCCTTGCAGGGGGGATGCCGGGGTTTTTGCATGTCAAAGGTGGTAACCCTATTTGGGAGACCCCCGAAGGGGAAATCAGTGACTTTTTCTCACTGTTGAGAAATGTTCCATGTGGAGCTGCACAGAACTTAGCACATATATATGTGCCCAGCCTGCTCTCCATAGGTCACAGCTGGAGAACCACTGGTGGAAACAGCGATACCATTTTTTGCATTAGAACAGGCAAATTCTGCTCTCAGTTACATTTATGTAAATGCAAAATAACTCCATGAGAGTTAATGGAATTACTCTAGATCTAAACAGGTGCTGACTGAAGGCAGGTCTACACTTAAAAAGCTGCAGCGGTGCCACTGTAGCACTTTAGTGAAGATGCACCTATGGCAATGGGAGAGTTCCATGGAGAGTCCCAGGACAGGTGCAAAGGCTGACTAATTGAGTGCATTTGCTAGCCTGGCACGTGATGGGGGGTAAGACCCATCACAGGGACCTAAAGAGATTGGAAACATGGTCGTAAACTAACCAAATAAGAATCAGCTTGGAAAAACGCAAACTAATGCATCTGAAAAAAATATCTGAAACAATTACACCTCTACCCTGATATAACGCGACCCAATATAACATGAATTCCGATATAACATGGTAAAGCAGTGCTCCGGAGGGGGGTCTGCACACTCCGGCAGATCAAAGCAAGTTCGATATAATGTGGTTTCACCTATAAAACGGTAAGATTTTTTGGCTCCCAAGGACAGCGTTATATTGGAGTAGAGGCGTATGTAATGGGAAGTAGGGGTGAGAGGGAGCAACAATCTAGACACGACTTTTCAAGGTGATATAGTAGTAAAAAAGGCCACTTTTGAGCAGCATAAACAAAGGCATGGAGCAGAGAGTTCCCCTCTGTACAGCTGTTGTTCAAGTACACCTGAAATACTGCATCTAGCTTTGAGCACCACATTATAGCTGAAGGGAGTTCAGAAAAGAGAAAAAATATCAGGGATTGAAGAGACTGATTTATGAGAAAAGGCTAAGGCCTTGGTTCAGCAAGGTGCTTAAACTCCTACCTAATTTTAAACACCTTTCCAAATCAGGGCTTACAAGAGCTAAATATACATAGGTGGTACACGATAACTTTATGCCAAATCTCATTTTGTTATTTTCTTCTTGTTTTTCTCTCTAGCTCTCTTGATGTTTTCTCTCTTTCTGCACAGCCATGTGCAGCTATTCCCTACTTAGTCTTATCTACCAGTTTTGCTAACCTGATGTTTACTCCCCTTTCCAGATCATTAATGGAAATTTTAAATAAGACTAGATTCTACACTGATGTCTGTGGTACCCTACTAGGTACTGGTTATTATTACTTTTGTTTATGGTCTTTTAGCCTGTCTTCCAACCATAGGATAATATTTTTGTCTAAGACATTTTAATTAAAGTTTTCATGAAATCCAATATAATTTTTCTTTCAAAAAATCTAAATACATGATCTCTGCTGCATTTATTTCATCCACTAATTTTGAACTTCTACTTTTTAAAAAGCAATTAAGATTGCCTGGGAAGATTTATTGTGTCCAAACTTAATTTCCTTACTCCTTAACAGTCTGTTTGCAAATGGATGTACCCAAATGGATGAACATTACAGTCACCAAAAAGGTGAAAGCAGGTAGCGGCAGAGGGGAAGGAGAGGCAGTGAGTGGCCACCAACTAGAGGGTCCCCGGGGTGGGGCCCGGAGTAGTGGGTAGGCTTGCCCCCCTTCTTTGCTCCACTGGCCACCAAAGGAAGTGGCCAGCCAAAGGACTGCAGTTTGCCCCTGAGCAAGGGGTGGACTAGGGGCTGCCAGGGCCGGCTTTAGGAAGTGCGGGGCCCAATTAGAACATTTTCGGCGGGGCCCCGGCAGAGATGACTAAAAAAAAAACCTTGTAAAAAAAAGCCTTTCATTTCTTAGCAACCGGTTCCCTGTAAAAAGTTCTGCTTTAAGGGATGTGCCACAGTATGTATTTTTTGTACCAATAGGGTTACCATACGTCCGTATTTTTAAAAATTCCTCCCGGATGGCGATTTAAGAACCAAAAAGCTGGACATGTCTGGGAAAATATGGATGTACGTTAACCCTACCTAAAGTTCTTTTTTTAAAAGATGGGCCTGAACTAGAAATGAGCTCCGTTTCACATGTGTGGGTCCCCGCCACTCCCTGGAGGTGTGCTAGGGTGACCAGATGTCCCGATTTTATACGGACAGTCCCGATTTGGGGGTCTTTTTCTTATATAGGATCCTACTACCCCCCACCCCTGTTCCAATTTTTCACACTTGCTGTCTGGTCACCCTAGGGTGTGCACATGTGTGGGTCCCAGCTGTTCTCTGCCCCTCTCATTGAAGCAGGTGTGCAGGGTTACTGCCCTGGGAACTGCAGGGCACCAGTGGACATGGGGCTGGCAGGAGGCAGGGCAGGGGCTGGCTGGAGATAGGGTCTGGCTGCAAGCAGGGCAAGGGGTGTGGGGCTGGCTGGAGACAGGGGGATGTGGGGTGGGCTGGCTGGCTTCAGGCAGGGCCACAGGAGGGTGCGGCAAGGGTTGGCAGGCCTGGAGACAGAGGAGTGCGGGACTGGCTGGCTTCAGGCAGGGGCGTGTGGCAAGGGTTGTCTGGAGACAGGGCAGGGGGTGCGGGGCTGGTGCGGGCAGGGGCTGGGTGCAGGCAGGGGCTGGGTGCAGGCAGGGGGTGTGGGTACAGGGGGTACAGCCCACCCTGTACGGTAAGTGCCTCCTCCTCCTCCCTCCCCCACTGGGGTAGTAGCAGCAGCAGCCCGGGGCTCGGGGGGCTATTTAAAGGACTGGGGCAGCAGAGGCAGCTGGAGCCCCCCGCTACCCCAGGACTCTGGGGGTTATTAAAGGGCCTGGGGCTCCCCTGCTTCTACCACCCCGGCCCTTTAAATAGCCACGGGAGCCCTGGGGAAGTGGCGGGGTTCCAGGGGCTATTTAAAGGGCCGGGGCAGTAGAAGTAAGGGGAGTCCCAGACTTTTTAAATAGCCCCCAGGGCTCCAGCAGTGGGGCTCTGGTGGCAATTTAAAGGGCCTGAGGCTCCAGTCCCTGCTGGGAGCCCCAGGCCCTTTAAATTGCCCCCTGGGGAAGCTGGGCCACCCCGGTACAGCGCACTGGCAGGGCTTGGGTGCGGGGCCCTCTTAGGCGTGGGGCCCGATTCGGGGAAATTGGTTGAATTGGCCTAAAGCCAGCCCTGGGGGCTGCAGTTCGCCACCGCAGTGAAAGGCCAGGTGAAGAACTGTCGGTTCCGCCCGAAGCGGGGGAGACAACGGAGTTGGGGCACAGCCGGAGGGCCGTGCCCTGAAGAGGATGCCGTCTGGGAGCAAAGCTGGTCCCCACCGACAGCGGAGATGGTGGAGAAGCAGTGACTGAGAGTGAAGTACCACAGGAGGAGGGCACCCTGCTGATGGACAGAGCTAATTCCCCGGAGGAATCAGCAGGAGGTGCCACGGTGGTGAGCACAACCCCTTACAGGGCCATTATCCCACATTAGCTGCTGTAACTACAAGTGTGACCGTTACTGGGGATAACGATTCTCTGGTCCCTGTTACAGTGCAGGGTTTCAGTGCATGAACCCCACGGCCCCAGAGTCCCAGGAACTGTTGAGTCAGTGTTTTGCTTTGTTTCTCTCCTAGCTCTGCCAGAGCTGCCGCATCCCCGCACGGGGCCCAGAGCTTCCTCACTGCCTGGGAAACTAGCCAGATTTGTCTTACTCTTTGTGATCATTAATGATTTATTAGGATTATTAGAGTAGTTGTAAATGACATTTTACTTTTGAATTAAGGAGACATTACCAGTAGAAATAAGAGCTATTCATTATTCTGAGAATTACCCTCATTATTTTTATTGCTTACCATTAGCAATTACACTTCTTAGCAACAATTTCATATTAGTAAGGTATTTACTGTTCATTCTGATCTTTCCCATCACTTTAATCTTGTTTGTTATTCTAGGCTAGTTATTATCTTTACTGTTTTCTTTGATGTATTATAATTTATTAGTACACTTATTGTTAGTGACCATGTATTAGAATGATTATTATGTGGTTGGGACAAGTGAACAGATGAAAGGGAAGACCATGGGCTACTGTCAGATTATTTTTAATCCTCTTTCTGTCTTTCCTGAAGATCGGAGCTACTGTGTCACTGGTTCTGATACTCTATCTTGTCGCCGTCTACACCAGGACAGAGGAACAGCCCTATGGAAAGGGCTGACACTAATTACCATCTGTCTGTGTGTCTGGGCTGAGAGGAGAGTGAGCGCTCATCAGTGGTACAGTGAACCCTTGGCATGGGGTGGCTGCTCACATACAGGGCCTCTTGTACGGGCCGGCAGAGCTTACAAACTCTTAGGTGGCGCTGTTCATCTGACAGAGTTTACAAACCTACCCAGGCCCAATCCTAGGTTTTATTGCCAGCCCTTGGGGCATGTGATCTAGTAGTTAGAGCCTGGGGTGTTGGGGGAAGTCGGAGTCAGGATTCCTTGATTCTGTTCCAAGCACAGTGATGGAGAGCTATATAGTGTTCGGAGCAATATAGTGTTTGGAACAAGTGTATCGGGACTATTGGATTCTGCTGCCACTATTTGGAGGGATTGTGTTCCAATGGGGCAGAGCAGAGACTGCTGGGTTCTGAGGGGAGTGTTGTGGGGAACAATTATCTAGTGGTTAGAACAGGGGTCTGGTAGTCAGGACTCTTTTGTTCCATTCCTGCATCCAGTGGGAGTTCTCTAGTATTTATAGTAGAGGAGGCCAGGAGCTAGGACCCCTGGGTAGCTGCTATTCCACCATCCTCCCTCCACTCAAATACACAGCATCCCTCTGCTGCTTTCTCCCCACCCCACACACTGCTGCCTGCTGAAGTTTTCCTCCCAAGCCCTCAGATGTATTTAGTGTTTCTGCTTTGCACTATGTGTTCTCTCTCTGTCTCTGCACAGAGAGCTCATCCGTTTCTTCTGCCGGCACTGGATCAAAGGCATAAGGCTCATTCATCCCTGCCTCCCTGATTGCATCTCTAAATTGAAATTCTAACTCTGCACCATGCCACTGTGAGTGTCCAAACAGGTAAGTTCTGTCCTACAAGTTATTGGGCTCTATACAGGAGCTACTGGGTAGTTCAGTGGCCTGTATTCTGCAGGAAGTCAGACCTTAAAATCTGTGAATCTGCACAACACAGAACTGCTCTTGGACTCCTATGTCCAATGAATCAGCAGTTTACAGCCACCAGGGCTGTCGCTTTTAACCAGCAAGAAAAGGGAAAACAACTTGTTTGCACCAAAACAAGCTCTTTAAACCTCTTTCTGCTGCCTTTTTTGAGTATGCACTTTTGCTGCTTGGTTTTAACATGACCCTGACTGCATCAGGAGACATTAGCAAGCCGGAACCAGCACAGTGAATAGAGACAAGATCTGAAGTAGCAGCGTCTTACTAGAGAAGTGAGAAGCAAGCAAAACAGTCTGAGAAAAACCTCCTCTGTTTCAAGTGACTTGCTTGTGGGGTGGGATTTCCCTCCCCGGACTCCTCCCCTCTGGCTCCATCACTGTCTCCTCTTCCGTTCTCCTCATTTCCTCTAAAAGAGGACTCTGATTATGACGGATCTGAAGCCCAAAACATTAATCTGACTATTGGATTGCAGGAAGCAGAGACTTCTGTATGTGAGTGAGTGATTCCCCCTGCTGGGACCCGAGTAGGTGAGAAGGAACTGAGATTGTTTTTCTACATACATGTGAAGGGCCAGGGGAGAAAAGGGCTGTGGAAAGATGTATTAGTGGATCAGTTTCCTAAAGGGGAGAGGTTGTGTTAAAACTGGCCTGCACAAAGCACTGGATAATACTCTAGGATACAATCCTACACTGGCTGAGAGGGGTAAAATGGGATGCACTTGGTGTGATTTAATAGTGAACCAGATCTTTCACATTTCTGTGATTGTGGTTTTCTCAATCCCTGGGGTGACTCTTATGGTCAGGCTGACAGACAAATGTTTTTCACCTATCAGGGACTTTCTTCTTTCCCAAGAGCAGAACTGACCTGGATGAGTTTGTGTGTCATTAAAAAAAAATCCTATATTCTTAGTTTAATCTAATCATAGAATATCAGGGACCTTAACAGATCATCTAGTCCAGTCCCCTGCTCAAAGCAGGGCCAATCCCCAAACAGATTTTTGCCCCAAATAGCTCCCTTGAGGATTGAACTCACAAGCCTGAGTTTAGGAGGTCAATGCTTAAACCACTGAGCTATCCCTTCCCCCCATTCTTAGTGATGGTTGCCCCAGGAGGGTGATGATACTGCTGTCACCCTGGCCCTTCCTTACTCCATGCACTCCCCAACTCCTGTCACATGATTATTAATTATTATTTCTATTACCGGAGCACCTAGGAGCTCTAGTCAAGGACCACAACCCCTTTGTGCTAGGTGCTGTACAGACCTCAGCTGTAATCTGGAAGCTCTTTGGGGTCGGGACAGAGCATTTCTTTGTCTTCTGCGAGACACTCAGCACACCTTTGGGAGCTATACAATAATTAATAATTGTAATACTGCTGGTAAAAAGGTGCCAGATCAGTTGAGAGCCCGTGGAGATTTTAAATGAAGGGGTGGGGGGAAGGCAAATGCGATATTAAAATTGTATTTTTACATATATGAAAGTCAAGAAATCTAAGTTATGATTGGTGGGATAATGGAGCTATTAAAACAGTTCCCAACTCGTCCACACTGCACTGACATGCGGTGTTTTGGGTAAGTGTCTGGGTGTGCAGATCCCTTGGCAGGAGCAGGGTCTTCATATCAGTTTGTATACCTTAAAAGAAGAGGAAGTACACACTACGGATGTAGGGCAGATTTTGGTACTCTTACCCCAAGATGAGGAATACCTTACTCCATGAGTAGTCGCATAGGGTACTTCTCAGTTTGAATAAGGGTACATAATCTGACCATTTAGTCTTTAGAGTAAATGACAGGAGCCTGATTCTCCTTCTCACTGATTCTCCCCAGTGTAAATCTGTCTGTGAAGTTACACCAGTGTAAAACTGGTGTGATGGAGTAGAGAATCAGGCCCAGAGAATGATGACTACTTCCAGTCTTCCAGCCTTCCAGTCCCTAGCTCTGACACTGGCTCATTGTGTGACCTTGGGCAAATCACTTAACTAGAGTTGTGCAAAACTTACTGGTTTCAGTTCACAGTTTGTGTCAAACTTTTCTCATATTGTGTGGTTTTTAAACTCTGGAGTTTACCTTTCTGTTTAGGGCCCACTGAAGCCCAGAGTGGCAAGGGTGGAGCTCAGAATGAAACCAGCAAGCAGGGTTAAACTCTCTGGATTGGGCATGGTTTCCCTAGGGTTAATCAGTACTGCTCACAATTACTAAAATCACTTTGAAAAGTTTTGAACAGCAACAAAATCTCTGGCACGTTTGGGCAAGATGGAGGACGTTCCTTGCACGTCCAAGGACAAGCAATGGGTTAATAGTTCCATGACTGTTGGGTGGGACACGATTTCTGAGCCCTTGGGAGCAGGTAAAAAAAATGAATCCGGATGGAAGATCCTGTTCCTCCACCCAAAGCTGAGCGACTCGCTTTCTGGGCAGCCAAATATTACATGACCGTTTAGTGGCTGATTGTGAAAGTCAGCTAGGTGCGGCTTCAGTGTTTGCTTGGGACAGCACAGGGTGGGGAGGGCAGCCCTGCCCCAAAGCCTGCTGGTTTCTTCCTCTCACAGGCATTCCTTTGCCCTGCACTGAGTCAGCACTGGGGGCTCCTGAGTGGCAGAAGCTGATTGGCACCGACTCAAACACCCCACCCCCTAAGCGTTCTTGTTTGGACAGTCTGGTAAGCTTAGTGATGGAGGTTGTTTCAATTAAGATTTCAGCCAATCTTTTCAAAGCTGGGTGCCTAAATATAGGCACTTAAATAAGGGTCCGGATTTGCAGTGGTGCAGACCACAGACACAACTCCTACTGGGGGGGTGGGATAGCTCAGTGGTTTGAGCATTGGTCTGCTAAACTCAGGGTTGTGAGGTCAATCCTTGAGGGGGGGCCATTTAGGGAACTGGGGTGTGTTTAACAAAAAAATCTTTCTGGGGATTTGCCCTGCTTTGAGCAGGGGGTTAGACTAGATGGTCTTTCAACCCTGATAGTCTATGAAAATCAGGGGGTTTTATTTAGGTGCCTAACTTTGGACCCTTATGTTTGAACATTTTACCTGAATTCTCTACTACCTGATAAAAGAGAAGAATTTGTTAAATTGCATGTAGGTAATACACAGTATGTCTCCCGGGGATTAATTCTTTAACTGCAGATGGAGCTATCTTTCTCTCTATATTTCTTTATCTATCTTCAGAGTTTATACTGCCACCTGGCACTGTATTATCTGAGCATCTTTCTTGTAAAACCAAGAGCAATAGCAGTCTCTAGTGCAGTCTCTGGCACATCTCCACGCCACAATGAAAGTCTGAATGGGAAATTTTTATTGCTGGTTGGGTTTATCATTTTTTGCTTTTCCTCTTTCATGATGTGTAATGGCATTAGTTGTGTCAGTAGTTTTTTCCATGTCTAAATATTTTGCTCTGGTGAGAATTGATTCTATTCTTGTCATATCTTTGTGTTTAAATGACACACAATGCTTAAAAAAAACCCAAACAGACAAAATCCCCTCACCCACCCGCTGAGAAAGGTGATATGTCTTCCAAGTGCTGGAGAAGCAGAAAGGGAGAAGGCAAAGACGATGGAGAGCCTGAGGATATGTCTGTCTACACAGCATTTTGGAGCCTGCATGAGCAAATGTCTCAACCTGGACTGAGAGATTCAGGCTAGCAGGGCTCATGCAAGTGCTCTAGAATTAGCTGTGTAGACAGTGCTTTGAAATTGTGACTCAGGGTTTGTCTACACTGGCAAGATTTTTTGGTGAAACTATGTCGCCAAGGAAAAATCGACAAAAGCAAAGTCGCCAAAGTGTATCTACATTTGCTCCCTCTGTCGATAGATCGTGTCCACATTCAGGGCACCTTTCTTGACAGTGAGAGCAATGGACTGTGGGTATATATCCCACAGTCCCTGGTGACACCATCTGTCGCTAGGTATTGTGGGAATGCAGAAATGGAGTGTGGCGCATCCTGGGATGTGCAAAATGTACTGTCATGCACCGCTTTGTGTCCCACCCGTCCAAAGGTCTCTGGCTTCTTCGCGCCATTTTTCCAACTGTCATTCTTTTGTAGTGTGCGCCAGCATCTGCAGTGAGAGAGGATGGATCCCACACTTCTCTCGTGAGGACACCGCACATGGCAGCACAGTTACTCGCAGAGTTACTCGCAAAGTTAGCAGAGGATGAATCGCAGGCGCCCAAGTGTGATATGGATAATAGCAACTTATCAGTGCTTTGTGCATTCGCAGAGCAGCTGCATATGTTAGACCGTTATTTTGGGGCTAGGGAAACAAGCACTGATTGGTGGGATTGCATTGTCATGCGGGTGTGGGATGACAACCAGTGGATACAGAACTTTAGGATGCGTAAAGCAATAAAGCAACCTTCATGGAGCTATGTGCTCAGCTGTTCCCCGACTTGCAGCTCAAGGACAACAGATTGAGAGCTGCACTTCCGGTAGAGAAGCATGTTGCAGTTGCTGTGTGGAAGCTGGCAAATCCAGACTGCTACCCGGTCAGTTGCAAATCAGTTTGGAGTAGGAAACAGGGCCGGCTCTAGACCCCAGCGAGCTGCGGGACCAGCGGACCCTCCGCAGGCACGTCTGCAGGAGGTCCACCGGAGCCGCGGGACCAGCGATTGGCAGAGCGCCCCCCGCGGCGTGCCGCCCTGCTTGGGGTGGCGCAATTGGTAGAGCCGCCCCTGGTAGGAAAGTTCACTGCTGGGGCTGTATTACTCCAAGTGTGCAGGGCAATAAATCGCATCCTGCTGCGTTGGACTGTGACTCTGGGAAATGTGCATGAAATAGTGGATGGCTTTGCAGAGATGGGTTTCCCTAACTGTGGCAGAGCGATTGATGGCACACACATTCCAATTTTAGTGCCAGATCACCTCTGAATACATCAATAGGAAGGGATACTTCTCCATGGTGTTGCAGGCACTTGTGGATCACTGGGGGCGTTTCACGGACATCAATGCAGGCTGGTCTGGAAAGGTGCATGACGCACGGATCTTCAGGAACAGTGGCCTGTACAGAAAGCTGCAGGCGGGTACTTTCTTTTCAGACCACAAGATCATAGTGGGGGATGTGGAAATGCCCATAGCAATCCTGGGAAACACGACTTACCCCTTCCAGCCCTGGCTCATGAAACCTTACACAGGGCACCTGGACAGCAGCAAGGAGCCTTTTAACAACAGGCTGAACAGGTGCCGCATGGTAGTCGAATGTGCCTTTGGCCATTTGAAAGGTCACTGGAGGTGTCTCAATGGCAGGCTAGTCCTTACTGAGGATAATATTCCCGTGGTCATAGCCACGTGCTGCACTTTGCATAATCTATGTGAATCTAAGGGTGAAATGTTTACTCAGGTGTGAAGCACTGAGCGCTTGACTGCACAGTTTGAACAGCCAGATGCTAGGGCTGTCAGAGGAGCCCAGAGGGCTGCTATTAACATCAGAGAGGCTTTGAGGAACCACTTTGACAATGAGGGGCAGTAACACATGTCTGCTTTGGAGTTGCTTCCCTGTTGCATCCATATAGAATTTTGGGGCCCAAGATCCATGCAACGCAATGCTTTAGAAGCCTGTTCTCGAGAGTGAATTGATTGCTATATGCTTTTGTAGAACACAGAATAAAAACGCGGTACCATTAAATATCTTAGCCTTTATTTATTGTTAAAAAGGGTAAAACCTCACAACTGTGTGTAGCTCCAGCTATCACTGTGCAAGCTGTGAGGGGGGGTGGAGTGATGGGGAAACTCAGGAGTGCTGTGGAGTGAAAAGGAATGTGTGGGCATGGGGGGGGGAGGGATAGCAAAGAATTGTGCATCTGCTGCAGTGGTGCTCGAACTCGGATCTGCTCAGTCTGCAGCTGTATCAAGGACTTGAGCCATTTCTATCTGATCCTCCATAACTTTTATCATCTGCTCTGTCACTTGCCTAGCAAAAGCAGCATTCTCTTTTCTGTCCTGCTTTTCGGGTTCCCAGCACTCTTTCTGTTCCCTGGTCTCTCTCATCATGCTGTAGAACCTCGTGGAACATGTCTCCTTTACTGTGCCGAGGGTTTTTTTCTTATCTGCCACAGTCAGTCCATGGGAGCGTGTGATGTGTTCTTTAAGGTCTGTGCTGAACAGAAGAGGGATTGTTACATCCCAGCAAACGATTTAAACATTTTAGTAAAAAGGGCATTTTTCTAGTAGAAATCACTTTCTCTCTGAGACTCTAGGCAGGCACACAGCTCTGTGAGCACCCCAGTCATGGTGAGTTTCAGGAGTGGGGGAAAAGGCGGTTGTGCGTACGGACAAAAAGGTCTCAGCTTGCAGGGCAGCTTTGCAGGAAACTCATTCTAAAATTATCCCACACTTTTTCACAGACAGCCAACCTGCTGGCTGCCATCTTGCTTCTGAGGGTGACCAGGGAAACCACGGCTCAGCTACTGAATGCTTGTGACTTTCACCTCGGTCTATTTGCTGCTTTGGTCCCAGCTCCAGTGATTGCTAAATGGCATGGTACAGTTTCCTACAATGGGGGAACTAACAAGGCTGCAATCCCTTGGAATCTGCATCAGAGGATTAACAAGTACCTCTTGGAAACCATCGACACCCTGCTTGGCCATGCAGATTAGCTACACAGGGCGATGTCCAGCTCACGGAAAACACTACCTGCCTCCCACTTTTTGATTCCCTACACAAGCCACAGTAACATACCCAGACTCTCATCTGCTTCCTGCTCCCCGTTGAGCACTTCTGGAGTGGAGAAAAGTTTCTGGCTGCCTGCCCCACCGGGCGACACCGCTGGGAACACCGCATCCTCTTCTAGCTCGACTTCTTCATCGACAATTTCAGCCTCTGGGTTACCCCCTCTTTCAGCTGCATGCGAAGTATCCACAGTGCTATCGGTGATGGAGGTGGGGTTACCACCAAGGATAGCTTTCAGCTCCTTATAGAAGCGGCAGGTCTTTGGTGCACCACCAGAGCGATGGTTCACCTCCCACGCCTTATGGTACGTCTGCCTCAGCTCCTTTATCTTCGCTCTGCACTGCTGCGTGTCCCGATCATAGCCCTTTTCCCACAAGCCTCGAGAAATTTGCTCATATGTGTCCCTATTCTTATGGGTCACTTGCAGCTGCAACTGAACAGACTCCTCTTCCCAGGGCCAGTCTAACCACTAGACGAACTAGGTGGCTGCCTAGGGTGCCAAGATATGGGGGCACCAAAAAGCAGTGTCCGATGTCACAGGAGTCAGCTCAGTGGGGCAGGGCGGGGAACGAGGCCTCCATAACAAACCCGCCCCCGCAGCGAGGGGCACCGCACAGGAAGGTCAGTGGGAGCCTGCGGCGGAGCAAGGAGGAGACAGGTGGCCAGGTGCAGCGACCAGTGCGGCTGAGGGGAATGTGGAGCCGTTGGGGAACGCAGGACGCGGTCCTGAGCTCAGGTGAGCTTCGCCCTCCAATGCTCCGCGCCTGGGGCCTGGCCCAGCTGCCTCCTGGGGTGAGGGAAAGTGAAATTAAACCCCGCAGTGTGACGGAGGGGAGAGGGCTGGCGCAGGTACCACTTCCAAACACCGACCCCCCCAGTGGCACTGTGCCAATGCGGAGAGTCGGCCCTGATCCACAGGGAGATCCTCACCTGCTCCCTGGGAGAGCCCGGCTCTGCCCTCTTTGCCCCTGGGTCCCCCCGGAGGGCGAAGTACTCAGCGCCTGGGAATGTTTAGAGACCCAGCGAGCTGGGGGCATTCTCAGCCTCCTCCTTGCTCATAGGTTCCCCCGGGCCAGAAGGGACCGTTGTGATCATCTCCCCTTGTATTAATTCTAATGAACAATGGCACATTATGCAGTATTCGTTTTTGAAAGTTTATAATAAGCGATGCTCCGGAGGGAGGGGAGTGGGGGGGGGTGTGCAAGGTGGAAGTTTTGCCTAGGGCACAAAATATCCTTGCACTGGCCCTGCCTCTCCCCATATACTGATCAGATCCAACAGCTCAGCGGTGGTCCAAGCGGGAGCCCGTTTGATGCGATAGCCAGCCATGCTCCCCTGGGGAGCCACCTGGAAAGCTCCTCTAGGAAGCCAGCAAACAGGAAATGAGATTTAAAAGTCCCGGGGCTTGCAAGAGGGAGGGGCGGGTTGGCCGCAGGGCAGCAGAGTTCAAACCGCTGACCAGAGCGGCAGCAGGGGAATTGTGGGATATTTTCTGGAGGTCAATAAAAAGCGGAAAAAAACCCTGTGGTGTCTACACTGGCTGTTTGTTGACAATAAAGGGAGGGGAAAAGACAAAAGTCTCTCGCAGGGGTGGAAGTTTTTTGTTGCCAAAACTAGGCGTCCCCCCCCCCCCCCCCGAAAAAAGTGACCCTGCAGTGTGTACGCTATCGCTGTTTTGTCACCAAAAGCCAGTTTTTGGTGACAAAACTTGCAAGTGTAGACAAGCCCTTAGGCACTGAAGTCCACCCCCATCCCTAGGCTTCAGAGCCTGAGTCACAACTTCAAAGCACTGTCTACACAACTATTATTAGAGCACTAATGTGAGCCCCCACAGCCCAAGTCTGTCAACCTGGGCTGGGAGCCATGCTGCTGTGGGCTCCAAAATGCTGTGTACAAATACCCTGGGCTTGTCTACACTTGAAACACTACAGCGGCACAGCTGCTCTGCTGTAGCACTTCAGCATAGATGTCACCTATGCCGATGGGAGGGGTTCTCCTGTTGCTGTAGCTAATCTACCTCCCTGAGAGGCAGTAGCTAGGCTCACAGAAGAATTCTTCCCAACCTAGTGCTGTCTACACGGGGCCTTAGGTCGGCTTCACTATGCCAGACAGGGATGTGGATTTTTCATACCCCTGAGCAACGTAGCAGGGCTGATCCAATTTTCTGCTGTAAGCCAGCCCCCAGTGTGTGCAGGGCTGGCACCCTCTTTTGTAAACAAAGCCCATTTGCTGGGAGATACTCCTGGGACAATTAACATGATCATTGACAGTCACTTTTCAGAGTCGAGCCGCACCCTAATAATCTTTTTCCTTCCTGTCAGATAAAAGGAAACTGAAGATGAAGCCCGCTGCCACCTATGAGCTACTGGTGGATGGAGTTGGGAAGTGGGATTTTACTGGAAATTTTTTTCCTTGTGAGCTGTTGCTCACAGGAGACGCTGCATTCCCGGTGTTGGTAAGCCCTGAGAAGCAGGTACCGATCGCTGTTTCTCACTATGGGAAAGGCCGGATGGTGGTCGTTTCTCACGAGGAAATCCTGAAGAATCCCAACTTTTCCCAGTTCCTTAGGAATGTTGTGGACTGGCTCAGACCCTTCCCAGAGGCACAGGTCGGAGTCCATAGGAGCCTGGATCCCCTCTCTCAGCTGCTCCTAAGGTCCAGCACTAAAGTGCAGCCCGGCGTGGGGCTCAGTGCCTCTCTAGGGGTGTACTGTACAGATGCCTATGATGACGCTCAGGCAGAGGAGCTGGTCCACTTTGTAAAGGGAGGTGGGGGCCTGCTCATTGGTGGTCAGGCCTGGTACTGGGCTAGTCAACACGGTGCGGAGAAGGTGCTGTTTGAATTCTCTGGGAACCGAGTGACCAGCGTGGCTGGCGTGTACTTCACCGGCAATACAGTGAGGCCAGGGATCTTCAAAGTCTCGGGAAAGATCCCAAAGATCCCCTTGATCGTCCCGTGAGTAGCACTTACCACCTTTCCCATTATTGGCTTTGCCCCAATAAAGTGAGAGTTTTACATAAATGCCCGAGAAAAGGGGGAAACACCCAATTTTCAGATATCCTGGGTGGTGGTGGTGGTGCAGATCATTATCCAAGCAGGGAAGGGCGGGGGATCCTTTAGTTAATCAAACCCTAAATGAAAAAGAGCAAGGTGTCCTGGCTAGTCATTTGGCACTGGGTTAAGCTATGGAATCTGCTTCCCACCCAAGAGAGAATATTGGCAGGGCCGTGACGGGGAGGGGGCCATGTCTGTGGGCACTGAGCACTGACTGTCTGGTAGGCTCCAGGGAGCCTATTGCACACAGGATGAGGAGAGCAGTAATAGCCATTCTTGGACCTTGCTCTTTTCTCGGCTTTGTACTCCAGGGTTGTGTGACGTTGCAGGCACCTCAGACAGAACAGGGAGTGTGGCCCGTAGGGTGGCCAGATAGCAAATATGAAAAATGGAACGTGGGGTGGGGGTAATAGGTGCCTATATAAGACAAAGGCCCAAATATCCAGATTGTCCCTATAAAATAGGGACATGCCTGAGGCATTCATCATGCCCTAAGCTGTTTGAGGAGGAACACAATGCATCCCTCAGCTTTGGGATGCCCCTGCCGCTGCAGCAGCTCCCTTGCCAACAACAGGCAACTAGTTGTTTCTCTGCCCAGCTCTCAGGGCCAGATTGTCCCCCTGGATCCCACCTGAGCCAGGCCTTCTCAGCCCTGAGGACATTTTTTCCTTTCTTCAGTCCCGTAGGGATTATGGAACTCTCTACTGGCTGAGTACTGAACTGAGTAACCCAGCATCCTTCACGGGTTAGCCTCTTTCCCTGCTGCTCAGCCACGGTGAGGGGAACCTACTGAGTACCAAGTCAGCAGGTTCATTGAAATACTGTACTATTTAAAACGTAGTTGCAAGAATTAATGGATTTAATCTGCAGCAAGGGGATTTCAGGTAGATGTTAGGAAAAAACTTTCCAATTCTAAGGATAGTTAAGCTCTGGAATAGGCTTCCAAGGGAGGTTGTGGAATCCCCATCACTGGAGGTTTTTAAAAACAGGTTGGACAAACACCTGTCAGGGATGATCAGTGATGGTCAGTGATACTCAGACTGCGGCGGGCAAGCCGCAAGTGGCTCTTTAATGTGTCTCCTGAGGTTCTTTGCAGCACATGATATTACAACACTGTGATTTAATTATTAACTAGTCTAAGTTATTAACCAATCAGGATGCTTTTACGATGTTATTAACCAATTAAGTTATAAACTTGCATGAAGTTATTAACTTCTTCGCTGTGAAAATATTTATATACAAATATTTCCCCATCATACTGTTTACATATGAATAGCCCTAAAGTAAATGATATAATGAATTCATGCTACTGTGACTGTTTTGGGTAACGTTGATTACTGATTTGGCTCCTGAACCACTGAGGTCTAAGTATCACTGGTCTAGATGGTCCTGCCTCTAGATGACCCCTGGAGGTCCCTTCCAGCCCTTCATTTCTATTATTCTATATTTTAAAAATTCCAATTAACGAATGTGCTTTAGAAAACAGACACAGAGTATTCCTTATGTTACTTGGATAATGCACAATGCTTTCTGAGTCCCAATCATCTCCTGCTGAAGTCAGCAGGAAGTCTCCTATTGGCTCTGGCAGGAGTTGGATGGAGCCTTTATGTGCTGTGATAATACATGAAATGCAGCCATCTTGTGGGTGGAGCCTGGCAGGCAGACTGTGCATCAGGCCAAGAACAATAGGTGTAAAGCTTTGGGCTTACACAAGAAACCAGACAAGCTCCCTGCTGGCCCCCGAATCCAGGGCGTGCCCAGCCATCTTCTTCCTGTCCCCACTCCCAAGCTGTGCCTGGTACAGTTCAGAATCTGGGCTTCTGACTTCCACAAAGTGCAATGGGGTCTTTAATGACCACAAATGTTGCTTTGCTTTCACAATATGGCCATTTTATTTCACTGTAGTTAAAGCCACAGCTGTTGTAAGAAAATTTCCCCCACAGATTTTTGTCTCCTCAGTCACTTCCCTTTCCCTAGCACTGTGTTATGAAACTCCATTTCTCTCTTCCAGCTGGATGACTGGTTTTGTCATCCAGTCATCCAGCTCTGGATGCTGGGTTTGTTTTATTACAAAGGTAAAGAGAATCTTTGCCGAAGGATGCAGAAAGGTGCTCAGAACACAACTACAAATTAATGTAATTAAGTTACTTATTACAAGTTGCTGATTTATTGTCATGTTCTCACCTGCAGGGCATTGGCAACAAGGTGGGTGGAAGGCTTTCTTCTCAGGAAAGTTGTATGGAGATTATCTTCCTTTGGGAGTTTTTAGTTAGGGTGGAATTCACCCCATTTTAAGTATCAGAGGGGTAGCCATGTTAGTCTGGATCTGTAAAAGCAGCAAAAAGTCCTGTGGCACCTTATAGACTAACACACTTTTTGGAGCATGAGCTTTCGTGGGTGAATACCCACTTCGTCGGATGCATGTAGTGGAAATTTCCAGGGGCAGGTATATATATGCAAGCAAGAAGCAGGCTAGAGATAACGAGGTTAGTTCAATCAGGGAGGATGAGGCCCTCTTCTAGCAGCTGAGGTGTGAAAACCAAGGGAGGAGAAACTGGTTTTGTAGTTGTAGTTTAATCCTGAGATTAAACAAAGACTGTGAATGGCTTGCCAACTACAAAACCAGTTTCTCCTCCCTTGGTTTTCACACCTCAGCTGCTAGAAGAGGGCCTCATCCTCCCTGATTGAACTAACCTCGTTATCTCTAGCCTGCTTCTTGCTTGCATATATATACCTGCCCCTGGAAATTTCCACTACATGCATCCGACGAAGTGGGTATTCACCCACGAAAGCTCATGCTCCAAAACGTGCGTTAGTCTATAAGGTGCCACAGGACTCTTTGCTGCTTTTACCCTATTTTGAGAGTTTAAGTGGGGCTTAAATGGTGCATTCACTGTATTCTGACCCCCAGCGTAGTTGTAAATTTCACCCATAGCAAATAAAACTGAGCTTTAAGGGATTGGTGTCATGTGTGGCAAAGAAGCTGAGAGAAGAAATCAGATGAGGAGGCCAGAGTTTTTAATTCCTGCCCTATGGACACACAAGTGTTATTTATTCTCACACTCTATCAAGCCATTGGTTTTTTTTGTTTGGGTGGAAAATTCAGAGGTTCCAAATAGCAGCAGATTCATCACAAGTGACAAAGGGAAAATTAAGTTTGGTAAAATTATATAGCAAAGTCAAGGGGAAATAAAACTACAGCACTCGACATGGCTTTAACTGCAAGAGCCATGCAGGGGCAGCAGAGGGTAAAATGATCAGTATGAGTGAAGCGAAATAGGAGCACTGGAAAGCAGAGGTTAATGGCTAGGAAAAGGGTGGCTGCGCTTTACAGAGGTCAGAGACTTGTTTCAGCTGAGTCGCTGATGTGTATGTGTGGACAGAAGCAGTCCTCTCTTCTGAGCAGTAGCTGTGGGATAGTTAAGGAAAAGGCACTGGCAAATCTTTCAGGCTTGACTAGAGGATGCATTTCTGAGGTGGCTTAGGCATGCTAGGCCTCATAGTTTTGCCAACCCCAGGGGTTCAGAAATCATGAGTCAGGCCAGTGGAGATTGGCTTAGAAATCAGGAGAGCTAAAACAACCCAAAACACACAGTAAAGGTTGGGTTCTTTTTCTTTGGTCTCCTGGGTTCGCTGCCTCTAGATCTCACCTGGGACATGTTTTCAAGCTCAACTTTGAGGCTACAAACGGACTCTTTAAAAACGAAGGCTGAGACTGCAGTTCAGAAAAACTCCACCTGGCACCAGACTCACTATAAAATTGTGAGGGGCAGCACCAAAGAGTATGGGCAGGGGAGGAAATGGGCTAGGGATGGCCTGTTGTGTGCCCCTAGCATCCCTCATGGTTCTGTGATTGTATAAAGGGTGTTGTGATTGGGCCTAAACAGGGATGCCTCTTGATTTTGCAGGCACGGGGCTAATCTCAGCCAGGATGCAGAGCTTCTCCTCAAGGGTCTGTCGGAACTGGATATAGTGACCGGCGGGGTGCCATCCCCACTGCTGGTGCATGGGGTGCTGGCCTTCCCCCTCGGCCTGGACAGCTCCCACCGCTGCTTCCTTGCTGCAGCGCGCTATGGCCGGGGCCGGGTGGTGGTGGCGTCTCATGAGGGCCAGCTGTGTGCCCCAAAGCTGGCAGGGTTCCTGCTCAATGCTGTACACTGGTTGGATGCTGGGAGGCAGGGGCTGGTTGGGATTGCTGCCCACCTCAAGGGGCTGTGTTCCCTGCTGTCCCAGGAGGGCCAGAAGTACCGGGTATCAGCGCTGACGAGCGACATGAGTGTCTACTGCTGCCCTTCTCACAGCGACCAAGAGGCAGAGAAGATCCAGGCCTTTGTGGCGGAGGGGGGAGGGTTGCTGATTGGGGGGCAGGCCTGGTACTGGGCCTCCCAAAATCAAGGCCAAGCTGCCGTTGCCAGATACCCTGGCAACAAAATCCTCAACCGCTTTGGGATCAGCATCCTGGGCATGAACCTCAAGGCTGATAAATACCCAGCACTGCTACCGGAGGAGCTTCCCCGTCACTACCACTTCCGTCAGGCACTCTCCCTCTTCCAGAGGCAGGTGGACAAGGAGGAGGCACTCAGAGCCCCCCTGGCAGACTGGCTGCATAGGCTAGGGCAGGATTGTTCTGCCTTCCTGAGGATCCCAGCTGAAGACTGCCCCGCGTACTCCTCACTCCACCGCATCCTGCTCAAAGTGCTGCGCAGAGGTGGGATCCCGCAGGTCAGCAAGAAGAATCCAATCAAGAGCAACTCCAAGGAGGCAGCCCTGCTGTGCCTGGCTACGGAGCTGTCCCAGACCATGACAGACTGTGCTGTCCTGGTGCAGAAACCCACCGATGCGGTCTGCAAGCTCCCATCCAGCTCTCCTGTCACCCTGGAAATTGATGGCACAAATACAGGTGAGAGGAGCAGTCTTTCCATCTTCCCCATGTAGAATCACATGGAAAACGTGTGTGTGTGTGTGTCTCTCTCTCTCTCTCACACACACATACACCCCTCTGCTGAGATTTCACCTTAATACCAAAACTCATACTTCCCCATGTGCCTCTAACACACTGGCTATTTCCACCAAAGAGACAGGTTGGTGTCAAGCTTGTACATTTGTGTGTGATTGTGGGGCACTGCATGTGTGCGCTGGGAGTGGTTCCATGTTAGAAGTGACAGTGTTGTGGAGTTGCAGTCTGTGAGTGTATGATGTAAGGGGTGTGTGTTGTGCTTGCTGTGGGTGTGAATGGTGGCTTTTAGTTGGTGATTGCATAGACTTTTCTTTCAGGCTGGATGTGGAATCTTTATTCACACTGTTGTGTACTTACTCGCACAAGTAGTCCAATGACCTTCAATGGAGGAGGCAATCTGGCCCTTAGTAATTGTGCTGAAATACACTTGATTAACCTTAACTCCAAGTTAAGGGAGGGTTTCTGCTTGGGCAGTATAAAGAGCTCTGAACTCAGCTGCTTATCACAGCTTTACAGGCTCTGCTGGGCAGCTAATGTTTGCAACTCCCTAGGGTGGCCGTCTAGAAACAAGTCCCACTATAGTGAAAGTCACGGTACCCATGCGTTAGTTAGGGCTAGGGGAAAAAAGCCCCTTATGCCAAAATTTTTCATGCTTTCAGCCAAGCAGCACGTTGTCAACAGGTCTGGTAACACACAGGCCAATTCTGAGAGTTCTGAGCAAGAAAAAAATCAGATTCTTTCTTCTTACTCTGGCAACTCAAAACTGCATTACTTTAAGCATGGAAATGGGCAGGGGCCAGGAGTGCTGAGTAAGGCCTAGTCCTCCAGGTATTTAGGTGCCTAACTCCCATTATTTTCACTGGGAGTTGCATACCTTTGAAGACCTGTGCCTAAGGGCTCTGAATTCAGACCACTTTTCTGTGATTCCCTGCAGGTGGGACAGCATGGATGAGTACAGGACTTTACCTACCTGATGGGAACACGGCAGTGATAATGTTTCCTTGCATGGCGACCAGTGCTGGTCTGCAGGTGATTTCTGCTGGCCTTTATACTCTGATACATTTGTGAGGTACCCATATCAGCAAGATGAGTTGCCAAGGTTCTCAAGAATCAGTCTGTATTATGGCTAGGCCTGCTCCTTTCTCATTCCTTATGCTCTTCTGCCACCTTGTGGCTGTTTCATGCCATTAAATTTTTAAAAATTCTTCACAGTTTCCTCTGCGCTCTCTTGACTGTTACATGCCTCCCCATTTTGCTTTGTTGATGCTCTCCACGCTCTCTCTGCTTCATTGTAGCTGTGCAGGGAAGCAAGAAAAGGTGGGAAGGGGACCAGGCAGCTGCTGACATTACTGAAAAAGGTCCTGCCGCAGTAAACTGCAGACATCCGTGTGTTACCTTACAGGACGCTGATGCTGGTGCAATGAGCCCTGGAGACTGAATTTCTCCCTAACCAGGGATGCCAAGTCAGCATCTCACCCACACATTGTACTTTCTCCAGTTTGCTTCCTCTTTGCTCTCAAGGGACACCTCTAAGGGTACCGGGGAGTTCAGTCACTGTGGCCCCGTCAACAGGGGCGGCTCCAGGCACCAGCGCATCAAGTGTGTGCCTGGGGTGGCAAGCCACGGGGGGGCGGGGCTGCTGGTTGCTGGGAGGGCAGCAGACAGCTTTCGGCGTTGCGCCTGCAGGAGGTCCGCCGGTTCTGCGGCTTCGGCGGGGATGCTGATGGCGCAGCACCGGCGGACCTCCCGCAGGCATGCCGCCGAATCTGCAGGACCAGTGGATCGCCCGCAGGCGTGCTGTCGAAAGCCGCCTGACTGCTGTGCTTGGGGCGGCAAAAAACATAGAGCCACCCCTGCCTGTCAATCCATGGCCCCGATGCTGGGACTTCTCATGAGGGAGGCATTCCAGCCCAGGTCCTCAAAGGTGCCAAACTCCCAGTGAAATCAGTCAAGCCACCTAAATACCTTTGAGGACCTGAGCTTTAGTGCTAGGGCTGTTGATGGCTTTGTGAGGGGCACACAGCTTCCCTCTTACGAGCTGCACTGAGCTTCATGAACTCTTGCTTCACACGCAGCAGTGAGACAGCAATTGCATTTGGTCACCGCAGGGCTGGATGGCAATCAGTGCCCTGCAGCTGTGTGGGCTCTACCTCAGACAGGCCCTAAGGCAGAGGGGGTGGGGCTGCAATCTGGAGCCTGGAGGGCCTAACCCTGCTCTTCCCGCCCTTCTGTTCCCCAGGTGCAGATCGGGTGTCACTCTGATGACCTCACCGCTGCGAAGGAGCTGAAACGGGCCCCCATGGTGGTACGCAAGTGCCAGGTCAGCTGCCAGAAGCAGTCAGTCTCCTGCCTCTGGGGCGGCCTCATTTACATCGTCGTGCCAGGGGGAAGCCAGCTGGGCAAAGTGCCCATCACTGTGGAAGGGGCAGTCCAGGTTCCCTACTTCAGACTGGGTAGGTGTTCATCCCTTGGGGCCTCTCCCCTGAGCCCGTTTCAATGGGCCGCGCGGGGGCACCCAAGCCAAAATGTGCAGCACTAAATATAACCAGAGTCCAAATGGTTAAAATCAGAATTGGCAGAAAAATGACAAACTGGGACTGTTTTCTGTCTTTTTTTTTAAACCATCTTTTTGCTGAAAACTGTCAACTTTTTACTGACCTTTTGAAAGATTTCCACCAGCCCTTTCCTCATTCCTCCCCCTTTTCCTCTCCTGCCCCTGTCTGGCCATTTCCTGTCACTACAGCAGAAATCCACAACCGCCCCTTTGATGTGTTTGCTGCATTTCCCATCAGTCTTCTCTTTATTGGTTTATGAAATTTCTTTTTCCTCCATCATTCCAAACAAAACCAGCGTGTTGCTATTTGACGCCTGCTGATCTCACTCACTGGAAGAGAAGTCACTTAGAGAAATGTGGACAGCGACTCAGGTGTCTCCTGTGAATCACCCCATATTGATTTGGTTTTACTTTGTTTTTTGGGGGGAGAGGAATGACGTGGATTTGGGACCCACTTTTCACAAGCTGTTATGGGAAATCAAGGCCACAGCTTGTGAAAAGTGGATGTATAGAGCGGGGACTCATGTAAAGATAGGAGATAATTACTAGACAGGAGGCTCAGCAGTGAAATGAGGAAGGATCTAGTGCTTAAGGCAATGAGCTGACAAGTTGGAGATTTGAGTACTGTCCTTGGCTCTGCCACAGCCTTACTGTGGGCCATGGGCAAGTCACTTAATCTCAGTTCCCCAGGTGGACACTACCGGGGGGGCAGTGATAGTTCCTAGGAATGCTGTGAGGATTAACTTATTAATGCCCATCCAGCACTTAAAAACTGTGAAGTGCTCTATAAATGCCAAATACTATTATTCCTGAGAGGAATCCATGATGAAGTCACACATTTGCAGCCAGCACTCAGGGAGTGTAACTCAGAGGCTGGGGTACATTTAATGTGTTTTCCATGTCCCTACAGGAGAGACCTGTAAATGCCAGTGGCAGGCCAGCATCCGGCACTACCCTGCACCCTGGGCCGAACTAGCTACTGAGAACATTATCCTGACTGTGCCTGCTGACAGCATCCGCCATATAGAGAACCCAGAGCCTCTTCTGACCCTCTGGGACCAGATCATGATGGCTATAGCTGAGTTGGCAGCAGCACCAGTGAAGTTCCCAAGGCCAGAGAGGATTGTAACAGACGTCCAGATCTCAGCTGGTGGGTATATGGCCGCATGGTTCTAGCAGGGTTTCCAAAAGAAGTGGCTTTAGGCAGCAACTTTAATTCATTCAAGGCTTTTTTGTTAAACTGAAACTCCAGACAAATGCAATGAGTCAAATAAACATGTGACCTGCATAGAGCTGAATGTTTCTAGTCCTTCATGGTGCTTCTTTGTATCCTTAAGGGTGTCCATAGAATCATAGAATCTCAGGTTTGGAAGGGAACTCAGGAGGTCATCTAGTCCAACCCCCTGCTCAAAGCAGGACCAACCCCAACTAAATCATCCCACCCAGGGCTTTGTCAAGCCGGGCCTTAAACCTCTAAGGATGGAGATTCCACCACCTACCTAGGTAACCCATTCCAGTGCTTCACCACCCTCGTACTGAAATAGTTTTTCCCTAATATCCAACCTCGAACTCTCCCAGTGCAACTTGAGACGATTGCTTATTGTTCTCTCATCTGCCACCACTGAGAACAGCCGAGCTCCATTCTCTTTGGAACCCCCCTTCAGGTAGTTGAAGGCTGCTATCAAATCCCCTCCTCACTCTTTTCTTCTTCAGACTAAATAAGCCCAGTTCCCTCAGCCTCTCCTTGTAAGTCATGTGCCCCAGCCCCCTAGTCATTTTCATTGCCCTCCACTGGACTTTCTCCAATTTGTCCACATCCTTTCTGTAGTGGGGGGTCCAAAACTGGACACAATACTCCAGATGTGGCCTCACCAGTGCTGAATAGAGGGGAAGAATCACTTCCCTCAATCTGCTGGCAATGATCCTACTAATGCAGCCCAATACGCCATTAGCCTTCTTGGCAACAAGGGCACACTGACTCCTATCCAGCTTCTCATCCACTGTAATCCCCAGGTCCTTTTCTGAAGAACTGCCACTTAGCCAGTTGGTCCCCAGCCTGTAGCAGTGCATGGGATTCTTCCATCCTAAGTGAAGGACTCTGTACTTGTCCTTGTTGAACGTCATCAGATTTCTTTTAGCCCAGTCCTCCAATTTGTTTAGGTCACTCTGGACCCTATTACTACCCTTCAGCATATCTACCTCTCCCCTCTGTTTGGTAGCATCTGCGAACTTGCTGAGGGTGCAATCCATCCCATCATACAGATAATTAATTAAGATGTTGAACAAAACTGGCCCCAGGACCGACCTCTGGGATACTCTGCTTGATACTGGCTGCCAACTAGACATCGAGCCACTGATCACTAGCCGTTGAGCCCAACTATCTAGCCAACTTTCTATCCTTCTTATAGTCCATTCATCGAATCCATACTTCTTTAACATGCAGGCAAGAATACTGTGGGAGACCGTATCAAAAGCTTTGCTAAAGTCAAGGAATAACACGTCCACTGCTTTTCCCATATCCACAGAGCCAGTTATCTCATTATGGAAGGCAATTAGGTTGGTCAGGCATGACTTGCCCTTGTTGAATCCATGTTGACTGTTCCTGATCACCTTCTTCTCCTCCAAGTGCTTCAAAATGGATTCCTTGAGGCCCTGCTCCATGATTTTTCCAGGGACTGAGGTGAGGCTGATTGGTCTGTAGTTCCCCAGGTTCTCCTTCTTCCCTTTTTTAAAGATGGGCTCTATATTTCCTTTTTCCAGTCATCTGGGATCTCCCCCAATTGCCATGAGTTTTCATAGATAATGGCCAATGGCTCTGCAATCACATCAGCCAACTCCCTTAGCACCCTCGGATGCATTAGATCCGGACCCATGGACTTGTGTATGTCCAGCTTTTCTGAATAGTTCTTAACCTGTTCTTTCACCACTGAGGGCTGCTCACCTCCTCCCAATATTGTGCTGCCCAGTGCAGCAGTCTGGGAGCTGACCTTGTCTGTGAAGACCAAGGCAAAAAAAAGCATTGAGTACTTCAGCTTTTTCCACATCATCTGTCACTAGGTTGCCTCCCCCTTTCAGTAAGGGCCCCACACTTTCCCTGACCACCTTCTTGTTGCTAACATACCTGTAAAAACCCTTCTTGTTACCCTTCACATTCCTTGCTATCTGCAACTCCAATTGTGTTTTGGCCTTCCTGATTACACCCCTGCATGCTTGAGCAATATTTTTATACTCCTCCCTAGTCATCTGTCCAAGTTTCCACTTCTTGTAAGCTTCCTTTTTGAGTTTAAGCTCACCGAAGATAACGCTGTTAAACCAAGATGGTTGCCTGCCATATTTGCTATTATTTCTGCACTTCGGGTGGTTTGTTCCTACGACCTCAATAACGCTTCTTTAAAATACAACCAGCCCTCCTGGACTCCTTTCCCCCTCATATTAGCCTCCCAGGGGATCCTGCCCATTGGTTCCCTGAGGGAGTCAAAGTCTGCTTTTCTGAAGTCCAGGGTCCGTATTCTGCTGCTCTCCATTCTTCCTTTTGTCAGGATCCTGAACTCGGCCATCTCGTGGTCACTGCTGCCAAGGTTACCATCTGGTTCTGCTTCCCCAACCAATTCTTCCCCGTTCGTGAGCAGCAGGTCAAGTGGAGCACGGCCCCCAGTTGGTTCCTCCAGCACTTGCACCAGGAAGTTGTCCCCAACACTCTCCAAAAACTTCCTGGATTGTCTGTGCACTGCTGTATTGCTCTCCTAGCAGATGTCAGGGTGATTGAAGTCCCACATGAAAACCAGGGCCTGGGAACTGGAAACTTCTGTTAGTTGTGCATAGAAAGAATTGTCTACCTCATCCTCCTGGTGTGGTGGTCTATAGCAGACTCCCACCACAACATCACCCTTGTTGATCTTGCCTCTAAACTTAACCCAAAGACTTTCAAAAGGCTTTTCTCCAGTTTCATACTGGAGCTCTGAGCAATCGTACTACTCCCTTACATACAGTGCAACTCCTCCATCTTTTCTCCCCAGCCTGTCCTTCCTGAACTGTTTATACCCATCCATGACAGTGCTCCAGTCATGTGAGTTACCCCACCAAGTCTCTGTTATTCCAAATCACATCATAGTTCCTTGACTGTGCCAGGACTTCCAATTCTTTCTGTTTGTTTCCCAGGCTTCTTGCATTCGTGTACAGGCACCTAAGATAACTAGCCGATTGTCCTACTTTCTCAGTATGAATCAGGAGGCCTCCCCTGTTGCACTCTCCTTGTGTTTCCTCCTAGTATCCCATTTCCCCACTTACTTCAGGGCTTAGGTCTCCATCCCCCAGCGAACCTAGTTTAAAGCCCTCCTCACTAGGTTAGCAAGCCTGCCTGCAAAAATGCTCTTCCCTCTCTTCATTAGGTGGATCCCATCTCTTCCTAGCAATCCTTCCTGGAACAACATCCCATGGTTGATGAATTCAAAGCCCCCTCTCCGACACCACCTGCACAGCCACACATTAATTTCCACAATTCGATGGTCCCTACCTGGGCCTTTTCCTTCAACAGGGAGGATGGACGAGAACACAACTCGCGCCTCCAACTCCTTTATCCTTCTTCCCAGAGCCACATAGTCTCCAGTGACCCGCTCAAGGTCATTCTTGGCAGTATCATTGGTGCCTACGTGGAGAAGTAGGAAGGGGTTGCAGTCTGAGGGCTGCATCAGTCTCGGCAGACACTCCGTCACAACCTGAATTCTAGCTCCATGCAAGCAGCACTCTTCTCGAGTTTCCCGGTGTGGAGAGCAGATGGATGACTCTGTCCCTCTTAGGAGGGAGTCCCCAACCACCACCCCCGTCTCCTCCTCTTGGGAGCGGTGGTCATGGAACCTCCATCCCTAGGACAATGCATCCCATGCCTTCCGGTCAATGGGGTCTCCTTCTGATCCATTCCCTCAGACAACTCTTCCAAACCATTCTCCGTAACAGTACCTGTGCAGAGAGCCTGGAAACGGTTTCTTACCTATATCTGCATTGGGGGTACATGAGTTCCCCTCTCTTCTTCTGGAGGTCACATGCTGCTAATTTTCTTCCCCGTTCTATACTGCCCTCTCTGATTCTTCAGCATGCTGTGCCTGTAATACCAAATGCTGACTCCTATCCAGAAAGTCTTCATTTTCTCTGATGCAACGCAGGGCTGATACTTGGGTCTGTAGGCCTTTAACATGGATCTGCTGAGGCAGAGTTCTGTAAACTACACAGATGCATGAAAGTGGAGCTCTACTCTGACAAGTGACTGTGTAAAAACGAACCCTTCTTACTTGGCAGTTCTGCTCCCTGGGCCTGGCCCGACACAGAGCTGCTAACATGAATGCTCAACTACATAGCTTTTATTACAGCACAGCTTGGAGAGAGCAATCTTGATTCTGTTCCTCCATCTGTCTCAGCAACAGAATTGTTGCTTAAATTTCAGTGATAGGGCCTTGTGGTTACACTTGTGCAAACCTACTGAAAATAAGGTCCAGCGGTGTCACTGAGGGAAGAATTTAAACTGTAGAACCTTTATTGCTGGTGATGATGGAAAAGACGGAAGAAACCCAGCTTGACTCTGAGTCCAGGATGAGTTGCAATATTGGCATCTGGGGAAAAAAACAGAGCACGTTTTTACTTGTAAACAGAGCACATCTGATCTAGAGTCACTTAGATATGAAATATGGAGCCTCAGGAGGCTGTTTTTACTGTGTCACTTTTCAGAGCAGCACTTTGGGTGAAATTCCTCACTGTGCAGAGAGTCAGCACAAGGTTTGTGCTCAAACGCTGAACTCCTGACCCCTGGTTAAGTCACATGGAAATATTTTGTTGCAAACCTTAGTTTTAACTTGTGTTACCTTGGGCAGCTGCCAGTTACAGTGATCACATTCTGTGGACTTAAAATTCCTCAGGTGTTTCTAATGGACTAATGTTTTGTCTCTTTTTCCGGGCTTGAGCTCTTGCAAAATGTTGCTGGGGGCTGTTGAACAGCTCCTGTGCTCCTCCCAGGAGGTGACACCGCGTGAAAGGCGAAGTGATTCCTGAAATGCAGACATAGATAGTGTATGTGGTTTGTGAAGTGCTTCGGGACCCTTCAGGAAGATGCATTTTCCAGGGCACTCGGGAGCTGAATCTGTGTCTCCCTGCTCTGCCACAGCCTTCCTGTGTGACTTTAGGCAAGTCACTGAGACTGCAACCACAGGGTGTGATTGCAGCTCATGCAGACATTCCCAAGCTATCGTTCATCTACCTAGCTCAGGTACTGGAGCAGTGTAGCTGCAGCAGCACAGACATTAGCATGGGTTACCTGTGTGAGTAATAATCCAGGCCCAAGGGCTGGCTTGTGCAGCCCGCACTGAAGCCCAGGGTGGGGCAGCCCCACAGCGCCAGTACCTGTGCTAGGTAGATCACAGCTATCTCGGGGGCACTTACACGAGCTGCAGCGTCATGCCGTGATTGCAGTGCAGACATACCCTCAGCCCCTCTGTGCCTTGGTTCCCATCTGTACAATGGGTATAACAGCCCAGCCCTGCCTCACAAGGGAGTGGTATGGATAAACACATTAGCGAGGGTGAGGTGCTCAGGTAACTATGGTACTGTGGGCCTTATTCCTCAGCTAGATGAAAGACCCCATGGAAATGGGCGGGACTTGCTTAGTCATATTTTAATAAAACAGCATTCATAGTGATCAAATGCTCCATAAGCATGTCTGAGAGTTTGGTGTTGGGGTGAGCACTCCTCATGTCTTCCCTCCAGGCTGGATGCACGCTGGCTACCCCATCATGGGCCACCTGGATTCGGTGAAGGAGATGGTGAATGTGGAACACATGCGAGCCACTGGCCTGTGGGGCCCCATCCACGAGCTGGGACACAACCAGCAGCGGGCAGGCTGGGAATTCCCCCCTCACACTACTGAGGCCACCTGCAACCTGTGGTCTGTCTATGTGCATGAGAAGGTGCTGGGGATCCCCAGGGACAGGGCCCACCAGGCTCTCCAGCCACAGTGTCGGAAGCAGAGGGTCACCGGTTATCTGGAGAAAGGGGCTCAGCTGAAGGACTGGAGCATGTGGACTGCGCTGGAGACGTACTTGCAGGTAACTATGGGAGAGGCGGGGTTGGAGATTGGAGTGTTTTCATTGTGCTCAGTGATCTCTTTGGCAGATAAACATCCTCAGGCTGGAGTCTGCAACCCATGCAAACATCTGCTCAGGAGCTGGACTTGTCCTAGGTCTATAAAGCAGGCACATGGATGGCTCAGTCTGCTATAGTGTCTGCCAGGCCCTCTCTCTGCTGCAGGACTTTGGCAGACAGCATCGGCTCCTTTGCCTTGGTGGCAAAGCCCATCTCCCTCCTGGGTAGGAAAACAGGAGTTGTTGCTCTGGTTCTTTGTACGTTAAACTCAATAGGCAGTTACCACCTAAATACCTTTGAGGATCTGGGTCCTAGTTTCTTTGTGCCATCCGTGAAACAGGGATAACAACTCTGCCCTCCCTCACAGGGGTGCAGTGAGGAGAATACAGACATAGCAACTGAGGTGCTCAGTTACTAGGGTAGTGGGGGCCAGGTAAGTACTGTAGATAAGAGTCGGGGAGCTGAAGTACAACTGCTTTCCCCTTCTCCCCCACCATCCCTTGAGGGGCCATTGGTTGGACTGAGGGGGAGCAGTGCTGGCAGGCCCTTTGCAGCTGGGCAGTGAAAACAAGCCAGTGTTGTTCCTGCCATCAGGCAGCGGAGCCCCTGAGGGGCTCCTTGCCTCTCTGCTGAGGTGAAGGAGCCAGGGCCTATGCATAGTATTCCCCATCCGGAAACATAGGAATTACCTTACTGATCAGAGCTGAGGGCCAACAAGTTGAGTGTCCTGTCTCTGACAGTGGCCTCACCAGATGCTGCAGAGGATGGTCTAAACCCCCTCCCCCCTCATTTAGTATTATTTGTATAGTGCCTTGGAGTTGCCTTACATATATATGATAAGACGCGTCTTACAATCTAAATAGATCCCACATGGGCCGAAGAGAAGAGAAGAGGATATGACACACTTTCTGTATGATCCCCAGTGTCACCTCTAATTTAACCTAACCTTGCTCATTAACCCTAATCCCCAGCCCACGCCCAGCCCCACTTTGCTTTGAACTAATTCCTCAATTATTTTTATTTTCGAAAACAACCCCCTGAATTCCCATTCCAGGCCAAAGTATGCCCCACCTACAATCTCCCGTCCGCTCCCCCCACCCCTCCAGCCTTTGTACCACCTTCCTCTCCAGACAGTCCTCTCCTTCCCTCTGTGCAAATCACCCTCTGCTGCACATATTAGCAGCTGTGAGCAGAGGGCTGCAGGGGGGTTCCTGGGGCTATGAAGCCAGGTCGCTGCTGCTAGCAATGCAGCTTGCGTCTCTGGGCTATTATGTAATCGTGTGCATATGGGAGATGTTTCTTCCTGTCCTTAGGCATGTTGTCTTATGCCCTGAACCATGAGGATTTGTTACCCTCATAGGTTTCCCCCCGTCTAACATATCTTCAGGTAACATTTTAAAATGAGACTATCTACCACTGAGGAACAATGAATACCTGTGAAGTGAGAGGCACAAAGGTTAAATTTAGATCAGTGAAGGGTTCCATCTCCATATTCATGAGGTGGTCATTACTATTCCATCATGAGGCTTTGCCTGAGGTGGGATCAAACACAGTGTCTCATGTTATACTCGGGGACCAAGATCATGTTTTTAACACTCCTTTTCCTTGCCCCTCAGCTGCAGGAGGGCTTTGGCTGGGAACCCTTCATCCTCCTCTTCTCTGACTACCAGAAAATGTCCAACATCCCCAAGGACAACCCCTCCAAGATGAACCTGTGGGCTGAGAAGTTCTCTCGGCAGGTGAACAAGAATCTGGCTCCTTTCTTTCTGGCCTGGGGCTGGCCTATCAAGGAAGACGTCTCCTTGGAACTGGCTACTCTACCAAACTGGGAGGAGAACCCAATGAAGCTATACAGACCTGGGAAGAAATAAAGTCTGGGCACTTTGTCTTCAGAACTAATCCAATAGCTGCTTACCTGTCCTTCAAGTTGTACCAGAGTTTGCATTGGTCTAGCAGGTATACTTAGTGCTGCCTCAGCGCAGGGGCCTGGTCTAGATGATCTCTCAAGGTCCCTTCCAGCCTGACGTTTCTATGATCGTGCCAACACACTGTCTGATTCAGATTTTATATCCACAACCTCTATCCTTCACTGGACAGTGGGATATGGACTTACTATTCCCCGTCTTTGCCCTGAATTCCATAGCTTGTTGCTCTCTCTGCGTGAAATCCCCACCCGCCCCATGCAGAGGGTCAGCAAAGGTCTATGTGACACTCAAATTCCGTGTTTTGAGGACTTAAGCAGTGCATAGGCCTGGTGCTGACCCTCTGCCTAGGGAGGAATTTCAACCCTGCTGTGCTTACTTCCTGCCGAACCTGTCTCTCCATGCAAATGGATGGACTAGTCACTGGGTTATCTCAGGGATTACATAAAAGAGATCCATATCCTTAATGCTAACAATGGCAAAGACAATATTGATTTCTTCTAGTTTATTGTTTTAATGTAGGTAACACTAGACCTTCAGTATACATTTCATTGGTCTTAGTTCTTATTAAGATTTACTCTCTCTAATACTGGATAAGATTCCACACCCACAGTCTTAAAACCAAGTGACCTCATACTGCGTTTATCCAATTGCCATTTAGCTGAGATCCCAAATACTGGTGCTTTCTTTCAATTGTGCATTGCTGATTTTCATTTTTCTTCTGTCTCAGATGTATTCCTGATTTTCTGGGATACCATCTGTGAAAATGCATTGGCTTAGACTTCTGCATCATGTTCCAAAGATACGTTCCATTTTTTTTTTCCCATATCGATATGAGATATTCTTCCAGTAGACCATTGTCCCCCATCCTCCAGGCAGAAATTCAGCACAGGTGTGGACAACACTTAAATCCCACTTTGGCCCTGTTTTGAAGGCTCAAAATACAGTTTACATGGTGCTTAGATTTTTGAGCTGGCCCTATATAGAGGGTGAATTTCCACCTTGGTGAGTGTATAAGCAGAGGACAAGATATGAATGGATATAAAAAAGTTGCTCAAAATCCTGTCGGTTTTATTATAGGACTGTGTTGCTTAAGAGGTGGGATTATTTATTTTTACTCACCAAAAATGGACTTGAAAATCTAAAAAAGAGCAGGGCCACATATGGCAAATTACACCAGCTGAGGGTCTGACCTGAAATGCTTGGAGACCTACACTGATGAAATCCAAATGTAAACTAACCACTCTCATTTTACCAAAAGAGAGAGATCCGTTCTTTAGCCAAAATATGCTATACTGTGAAATGGGGGCTAAATCAGAGTCCTATTGGCACAGCAAGGAGTCGAATCCAGACGTTCAAAGATGCTTTGCCAAGCACTCCGAGTGCAGGTTTGGGCCTATGAAAAGGCAAAAAAGACCCTCCTGATACTGGCAAATCAAAGTTGATTTTATTTCTACAGTATGATTGTGAGACTAGCCAACACACTTGCAGACAGACTACAAAATATATAGGTACAATAATTCTTCAGCAACAAACAGGGTATATGAAACAAAAAATCTTTGAGGCCAACAACACCGGAACGTCTGTTAGATTCTTTACTAGCAATTTTTGGCCAGAAGCAAATTGTACATAAGCAAGGCTTTTCCCCTTAGTGGTTGTAAAGCATTCAATAGCTTTGAATGAACTACTGTTTTAATAATAGATCCAAGCTCTGTACCATATGCCACAGGTAGCGATGGCCTCAGGTCTGCTCACTCAGATGAATCTAACTTAAGAAGTACAATGCAAGTTTGCCCCATTTTCCTGTTGTTGACTATTCTAGTCCTTGAACTTCTGGCAAGAACCATAGAAAGGAATCCACCAGTTTAAGGTATGGTAGATTAGAGTGGAAGGAGGGGAAATTATGCTGTCTGCAGATTACATTGTCTATCTATCATACCACTCTTCAGGTATTTTAATACTTTGTATATGTATATTATATATTTGCAGTTTCTTCCCATCCCTAAATCTACATAGTTTATATTGTTATTATTATTTATTATTACTATTGTGGGAAAGCTAAATCTGAATAGACCCCTTAAACCAACTTGCCTCTGCAACTGCTGCCTCACCTCCCTACTCCCATTCATCTCTAAGCTCATCGAATGTGCTGTTTACAGCCCGTGTCTGGTGTTCCTCTTCTCCAGTTCCCTCCTAGACCCTCTCTAGTCTGACTTCTGGCCCTTGCATGCCACTGAAATTGTGCTCATGAAAGTCCCAAATGACTTTTTCCTTGCCAAAGCAGAGATCCAGTATTGCATCCTCATCCCCCTTGAGGAATTAGCTACCTCTGACACTCTTCTTAAAATTTTATCCTCTCTTGGGTTCTGTGACTCTGTTCTCTCCTGGTTGTCTCTAATTGCTCCTTCAGCATGGCCTTTGGAGTATTCTCATCTGCCCTCCAGATTTCTATTCCACAGAGCTCTGTCCTTGGTCCCCTTCTCTTCTCCCTCTATACCTTATCTCTGGGTCATCTCATCTGCGAATACAAATTTAACTACCATCTTTGTGCTGATGACACATAAATCTACCTCTCTACTCCAGGCCTGTCTCTCTGACATCTCCTCATGAATCTCTAGCTCTCAGTTCAAGTTCAACATGGTTAAAACAGAGCTCCTAATCTATCCCCAAGTCCTACCCACACCTCCTTTCTCAATCACTGTGGACAACACTATCCAGCCTGTAACTTGGGCATCATTTTCAACTTGGTCCTCTCTGTAAGTCCTCACATCCAGGCTATGGCTAAATCTTGCCAATTCTTTCTGCAAAGCATGTCTAAGATATGGTCTTTCCTGGCCATCCACAAATGTCTCCCATTGTCTTGTGTCTCTGTTACGGCAATATCCTCTCTGGCCTGACAAATGCAATCTTGCCCCATTTATCTCCATTCAGAATACTGCTGTCAAGCTCATTCCCTAGCCTGTCAGTCTGACCATGTCACCTTCTCTTTGCAGCCCTCTCTTGGCTCCTATCACATCAAACAGAAGCCGCTGGTCTTTATTTTCAAGGCCCTTCCTTGCCTACCCCAACTCTACCTATCATCTCTCATTTGCTATCAAAATGTCGACTCCCATCTTTGATTGGCCCATGATTCCAGCCTCCATCATCCCCTGGTTAAATTTTCAAACAAGCACCTTTGTGCTTTCTCCCATGTTGTGGTGTGCTGAGATCACACACTATCATACTGACCAATGCTGTTTCACTGTTGCCTTGTACTCACCCATCGGCTTGTGTGTGCCCATCTGTTGTCTCTTGTCTCATACCTGGGGCAGGTCTACACTACAGTGGGGATCAACGCTCTGAGATCGATCCACCCGTGGTCGATTTAGTGGGTCTAGTAAAGAACAACCAAATTGACTGCAGATCGCTCTACAGTTGACCCCTGTACTTTACCCCTAGGGTGACCAGATGGTCTGATTTTGTAGGGACAGTCCCGATATTTGGGGCTTTTTCTTATATAGGCTCCTATTACCCCCCGTCCCGATTTTTCACACTTGCTGTCTGGTCACCCTATTTCCCCAATGAGAAGAGTAAGGTAAGTCAACAGGAGATTTTCTCACATCAACCCCCTGCGGTGTAGACCCTGCGGTAACTCGACCTAAGGTACGTCGACTCCACCTACATTATTTACGTAGTTGGAGTTGCGCAGCATAGGTCGACATACCGCGGTAGTGTAGACGTAGTCCCTGGCCCAAAGAGCTTACAATCTAAGGCTATCTTTTTCTTCCGTGTTTGTACAGCTCTTAGCAAAATGGGGTTTTGGTCCTTGACTAGAGCTATGGACTAGGGGGCCTACGTGCTCTGGTAATATAAATAATGAGCAATAAATAATACATGATAGGGATGAAATGGCCACCCAGTGGCAGCAGAGAGCAAAGGAATGAAAGTGATGTAATTAGATGATTGAACAGGTGCGTTGTGGAAGAGGCTGCGGCTGTAGTTAGGATATTTACTGAGAGTGAGCTATGGTCTGACCCTATATGACAGGGAGATGGGATACTAGATGGTCCCGTGGTCCTTTCTGGGGTGCAGGCAATGGGATAACAAGCTAGATGAATCAGTGATTTAAACCTGTGTAGCAGACGGCTGGACTAGAGAGGACAGAGGCCTGATTTGGATAAGGAGAGGGAACAATGCCTTGTTCTAGTACACTAGAATCAAGCAGAGCAAGAGCTGGCATGCCAGCGTGGATGGAATAATGATTGACTATAGTATTCCCTAAATGAAACTGTCCTCTGCTAGAGAGTGAACAAATTATTTCCTTGAGGAAATGCAATTTCTTTGCATGGTATTTTGAGAAACAAACAATGCTACTCGGTGTTAATTTAGGGTCACAGTCAGTTTTTCTCTAAGGCAGAAGTCAGGAGAGATTCTCCTCCTCTTTGTAATCTCTCTGGATGGAAACAGGTGTGGGTGAGGGGGAAGCGGTGTGATTTCCTGATAGATTCACCTATTGTAAAATCTTATCACCAGCAACTTAAATAAGGCCCTTCTGCATTTACTGTTTACAAGTTACAGCATCACTTTCAATGACCAGACTTTTAATTAGACCCAAAGAGATTTTTTCAAGGTTGCCCTGTAAGCTGTTCACTGCTGCGAAGACATTGGTGTTTAGAACAGCAGTAACTCAGGGCCTACCAAGGTCAATGGAAAGATTCCAGTAGAGCCTGTGAAATAGACTTGAATGGGATCCTCGGAGCTGAAACAATTCAGAGGCAGCCAGTCATGAAGCATGGCACCTCTTTCTTATTCCCTTGCCCTCTCCTCTCCTCTTTGTCACAGTTTCATATAATTAATTCTCATCCTGTTACCTTCTGCTTACTGTAGTTATCAGCAATTTGTATTTAACTTTTCAGTTTTCCCCTTTTATTTCCTCATAGTTGTTTATTAAACTCAGTGTCTCCTCTTCAATCAGATAGTCAAAGTCACTGCTCTCTGTGTATGTATTACTTCTTTATATTGTTTTTATTGCATTCAAGATAAACAGAAAGAAGATAGTTACATGGGAACTGGAGAGTATTAAGTGTTAGCGAACACAAGTAAAATAAAATCTGTATTAGGGGTCTGTTTTTTTTTTCCACTGATTTACCCACCATGATAAAGGGGCATTGTCAGGCACTATTTAGGTTCTAAATCTAGGATTTCTTAATCAAAGGTATATCATTAATTACAAGGAATGTCAACTTTAATTTCAGCCCTCTTGTTCAAATGCATTGTGACACTATCTTTAATTACATGATCACATACTATTTTTTCCACAGGCTCTGACCTCATTCAGGACAGGACAGATGCACCAATAAATCTGGCTTTTCATATCTTTGGAGTGCTTGACTTTGCTGCCTCAGTAACATTTTTAAAACATTTTTTTTTAGCATTTTTGTATGTTTTTATATACACATCTCCCCTGTGCACACACACACGACAACATAATATCGATGGCAAGAGTACAGTTTCTGTAACTGTATTTTAAAAATATGAATGACAAGCAATTAAAAGCAAAACAATTAAAGGAAATTTGCAAGGGCACTCAGAGCTAGATCCATAAAGAGACTTGGGCACCTAAGTGCCCCATTAGGTGAGATCCTCAAAACCCCTGCTTAGCAGCCACCTAACTCTGTCGGTACCTATGTTTCTGACAGTATGTGCAAAATTGATTCCTCCTGATGCCACCAAGTTGCTCAGTGCCCTTGTTCAAGCTTAAGCCTGGGTGGGGTTCACAAAGCAGGCGAGTGTGTGTCCCCGGTGGTGGGCATTTGCCTGGGATGTGCGACTCTCATATTCAAATCCCCACACTGACTAATTTGGCGCAAGGGCTTGTACCCAGCTCTCCAGCCTCCAAGAAGATTTGACCTGGGCTGTGGGATGACTTTCTCTTTCTCTTTTTGACAAGACTGGGTTGACCTGGTTTAGACACTTAACTCCAGGAGAGGGTTCATGGCTGTGAACCTAACTCCCTTTGAGGGGTGGAGCTTAGGCCTCAGCATTTCCTATTGACTAATGTAGCTTGCTGGCTCTGTGAGTCCCTTTCTTAGGTGTCTCTCTTTCTCGCCATACAATGCAGGGGGAGCCTCGAGAGCAGATTCACAAAGTTTCTTAGGTGCCTAACTACATTTGAGCTGTGAATTCCACTGGCTGACACGTGGTCTAGGAGTTACGTGTTGCAACACCTAAGTTCCCCTTGTGAATGTAACCCTCAATGCCTTGTTATTAAGCCTCGGGAGGAAGCATGGATTTACAATGAACAGATCTTGCCGGAAAAACAAGTTTTTGCATTTTGTGACAGAATTACAAAGTGAGTGGAGGAAGGGTATGTGGTAGATGTCCTGGGTATGGATTTTAGGAAAGCTTTTGATGGTGTCTCATGAAATCTCATTCTCTAAAGGAATCCAAATGGTCTTGGATATAAATATTGGTGTGTGGATTTAAGCCCAGTTGAAGGATTGAACCACAAGCAAGGAAAGGGTAATGATAAATCACAAACTACTGTGGGCCTGACTCAGTTCCTCCTGAAGTCAATAGAAGGACTCGCCTTGACTTCATTGGGCTTTGGATAAGGCCCTGAGTTTGGAGGCGTGTCTAGCAGAGCACCATAGGGTACCGTATTAGGTGTAGCCTTCATTAATTATCTGGAGTGGGGAGTAAACAGTGGGCTAATTGCAAACCCCAGTGAAGACTGGAAAATCACACAAAGAGACCTCAGTGGGATTTAAGGTCATGTGCTTGAAGTTAGGGTTGTGCTTTGCTGGATTGGGGCCATAATCTGTAGTTATTGTTCTCTCTCCTGCAGTGTTTTAAAGTGAAATGCTTCAGTGAGCATCAGGCATCCCCACCCACGCTTTTTGACCAGGGCCTACTTTGTCCCAATCTGAGAGGACATTTAAGAGTCCGCGGTGTGAGTAGTCGTATGACACCCCATTGATTTACACAGTTTTTTGATACCAGCCTCAGTAGCAAGTTCATTGCTTCCTTTTTCTGCCCTTGATTAGTACAGCTGGACTAGGATGGCTATGGCCTGGGGCTCACAGCCTGGATGCCAACAGCCAGAAGACAAGCGTGCAGGATCCTGTGTGTCTGTACGCTGTGCAGCCCTGGTTCAGCAAGCTGTGTCTACAACACAGCAGCCCCCACTCTGGTTTCCACCAGCCTTGGTTACTACATGCAAAGGTGACCTCAGCACACTCCCAGTCCCAAATTTCCCCAAAGCCACCTGCCCTGAAGTGTCCAGCCCTCGCCTTCATTTGCTCCTTCTGCTTTTTCTGCTGCTTACTCATCTTTACACTTTCCTTTATTCTATTTCCTTCCCAAAATAAACAATCAGAAAATAATAAAACCGTAACCTTTCTTTGGACTGATCCCAGCCTCCACACTTGAAAATCACGGACAAGTGTTTTACCAGAGCTTGAGGTATAAACCTCAGTTAAAATAGCAGGCTGTGCATCAGTCCTGGTTCGACTATGCCAATGTTAGGTTCTGAGTGCAATCCAGACCAGCAAGGGGTTGTGACACCTCCTGCTCTGTAACCCTGAGTGCCTTAAATGCTCTGATACTGTGGCTCACCACCTGGACATTGACAGCCAGCAGACATGTAGGCACTGAGTGTCTGTGCATTTTGCAGCTCTGGTACGGCACTCTGATCCCAGCACTGTGCCTACATCCCCACCTGAAGAAGAGCTCTGTGTAAGCTCGAAAGCTGGTCTCTCTCCCCAACAGAAGTTGGTGCAATAAAAGATATTACCTCACCCACCTTGTCTCTCTCATCTCCTGGGACCAACACGGCTACAACAACTGTTAAACTGCAGTCATTCAAAGGCCAATTGCTGAGAACTGGCCCATGGAGAATTGCTGAGTGATTAGATGGTGTCAGACAGAAGGTGTTGCCTTATATTGCCCCACCTTCACAGAGATTGTAGAGACTGCAGCATGCAGTTATTGTAACACCAATACCACCATGTGTAGGTGGGCATAAGGAGGTCACACTAAGTGATGGAATGGCCCCTTCTGGCCTTTAAATCTCTGACTCTCTGGTTCATTTTAAGCTGGCCAAAGCTATGCTCCATCACTATCCAGCATGTAGTTAAACCTCTGTTCACCTGGCTTTGTTGAGTCTATGTATGGCTTGTTACCTGGGAAGCAGTAAAGATGCAAGGTCCCTGTAAGGGTGTGGAACTCACCCTGCAGCGCCTCCTGCTGGTCGTCTCCAGGAATAAGCTCTTTGACCCAGGAGCGCCCTCCGTCAGCCAGTGATCCACTACCTCACTCTGGCCCCCGTGTCCCTCCCAGGACCCCGGTGCCCCTTTAACTGGGTGCTGCCCCCTGGCAGTACCTCCACAGTTCTGCATCTCCCCCTCCCAGGGGAACCCCCACCCACTATCCCCCAGTCATGGGCTACTGCCAGTCACCAACTAGCCCCCGTTCCCTGGGGCAGACTGCAGTATAAGCCACTCATCACAGGCAAAGGGGTTTGGACCTGTTGCCTCTGGCTACCCATGGGCTGCCCCTGCAACCCAGTACCTAATAGGCCTTACCAGGCCTGCAGCCTGGGGCTTTCCTAGGCCAGAGCTCCCAGCTCCTCTGGCCCTTCCCCAAATCTAGGTTCCTTACTTAGCACCTTGCAGCCAGGCCCTTCTCCCTCTACAGGCAGAGGTAGACTGACTGGGCTCCTGTCTCACTGCCTCTTATAGGGGCCAGCTGGGCCTGATTGGGGCTTGGCAACAGCTGAGCCGGCTTTCCCCCAATCAGCCCAGGCTTCTTGCCCCAGACCCAGACCCAGCCCTCTCCCAGGGCTGTTTTTGAACCCCTGAGGGCAGGAGCAGGTGACCACCCCGCTACAGTTCCCAAAATACCAGTAGTGGGAGGTACACTGTGGATGTAATGTAATAATTGGAGATATACCAATCTCCTAGAACTGGAAGGGACCTTGAAAGGTCATCAAGTCCAGCCCCCTGCCTTCACTAGCAGGACCAAGTACTGATTTTTGCCCCAGATCCCTAAGTGGCCCCCTCAAGGATTGAACTCACAACCCTGGGTTTAGCAGGCCAATGCTCAATCCACTGAACTATCCCTCCCCCTGGATGTTGTGAGGACAGAAGAGTGTGCCATTAGGTCCATGCCTAAAAAAAATCAGGCTTAAAAAGTTCTGACATCATACCCTTTACCGGCTCAACCCTTGCAGACATCCAAGAACTGTCTGCAGTGGTCCACCACAGCTTGCATCACAATGGAGCAGTAGATTTTCTATTAACTAACTCATTGTGCTGGTGGCATGCGTTCAGAATGAGCCTGTGTCCAGCACGGTTTGGGAAGCACTGCTTTTCCTGGACCTCCCGCAGCTGCGGGCGGTTCGCAGGTCCGGCGGCTCCCAGTGGAGCTGCCGCAGTCATGCCGGCGGGGGGGCCACGGGCGCCGCCGGCCGAGCGTCCCCGCCGCAGGCATGCCAGCGGCAGGTCCGCTGCTCCCGGGGCTCCGGTGGACCTCCCGCAGGCATGACTGCGGCAGGTCCGCCGGCCCAGCCTGCCGCCCCCCCGGGAAAGGGCCGCCCCAGGCAGGGGCTTGCCCCGCTGGGCTCTGGAGCCGGCCCTGCTTTTCAAGTCCCTCTGTGAGCCTGAGTACACTCACCATCTTGATCACAGAGCCCTGCAGCATATTATGTGTTGCCATACACCATGGTACCCACTGTAGACATCCCGACCTCAAACTGGTGCCTGACGGACCGGTAATTGGCATCAACAGACTCAGTTTTCACAGAGCGCTCTACATGCCTCCTTGGATGACCCCCTCTTTTAAGTGCACTGATTTGAAAGCACACAACCCTCAATAAACTCAGAGCAATTTTGATTTGTTTCCTCACATTTCCATGATAAAAATGATAGTTGCAGCAAAATTTGCTGGAAACTCCAAGCACCAGGGAAACTATGAGTAAGAATTTGAGTTGCCTTATGGCACCAATGCCATCACAAATTCCCCATGAGGTCACTACCCTGAATTGTGACATCACTGTTATCAAAATCCTCTGGTTTGAAAAAAAGAACCAGTTAAACAACTTCTCCCCATGTTTCTGGTCCATCAAGGTGATAGAGAGACACAAACGAGCAGAGAGTTACAGAATATTTTATTCGAACTTTATACAACAAGCAAAGCTGAGGCCTAAAAAAGCAAACAGGAAGCAGTTAAATAAGGCTCTAGCAGTCAATGCATTGTTTAAAGGGATGGTATCAGGATACAAATAATTCTTTCCTTATGTTATAACTATCCCCTTAGGCTATTAATGCTGAAAGAAATGTAAGAAAAATTAATGTATTTCTCTCCTCCCTCTTTATGCTGTTTATTTACTCTTTGCCCCTCACTCATCTTGGAGAATGACCCTACATGAGGTCAATTTCATTTCTGCTCTGGGTCAGTTTCACTCTCTGGTCATCTGGCGTTAACCACACGTTTAAAGTAAATGAAAGTATTCTCTCTTCTCATTACTTGTGTTTTAGTTTTGTTCATATGGGCTTTTGTAAAACTCTTCTCCTTCCTTCCTTTTACAAGTCCCTACATCTATTTTTATATCGAAATATAATCTAGCTCTACAAAACCTACCTTTTTGGGGCTGAAACTACTGACAGTATAATCCTCAAATCCCATTTCCACCACGGGTCCCTTCCCTGTGCACTTTAGCTTTACCCATCCTTGTTATTCTTCAGGGGTCTGGAGTACTATACAATCCCCAGACAATATGTCCCAATGGGAAAAAGTATTTTACCAGACTCCTTAATGTTTGGTGGCGATGGTAGTAGTTGGGACGTGTAGATTATACTAGCCCACTGAATCCTTAGCAGAGGGGAAGAGAGATGCTTGCTCATGCTCCTCCCGTCATTAATATACACGTGGGACTGTATTAAATCTTTTGATATGTAACAGAGAGAGGTGTGTAATGCTTCTTTAGACTACACTTCATTTTAATATACATAAGGTAGAGCTGGACTTTACCCTCCTGCCCAATCACAAGAAAAGTAGGATCAAGTTCTGCTCCCATCTCTTTTTACACCTATTAAACACTACATTTAAACCCACCAATCAGAGCAGAGGACCCCCCCATTTCCACCAATCAGCGCAGAGCATGTCCCAATGTTCTAAAACCCTTGTTCCTACACAGTGCGGAATTCTCGTATTCAAAGAGACGCAGCAAGACACAAGCCAGGCGTTTGGGAGGGGTCGCTGCAGCCTGAGCCACAGGGAGAGGGATGGGGCAGAATAATTCCACAGGGCTACCAGGCCCACTCAGGACGATAAGTACCTCCCACAGTCAGCCCCAGCAGGTGTTTGTCAATGGGAATCTCTATGGGGAACAGTGGCTGGCAGAGGCTGTGCCACGCTGAGAATCAATTCCCCCAGGAGAGGAAAAGATCTCTGGGGGGCAGGGTTGGGGGGTCCCATGGGAGGGAGCTATATTTGTGCTGAGAGGGAGGTTAAAGTCCCTGATAAGGGTGTCCCATCCTGTGGATTTAGGGCCAAGTTATTTTTATGTATATTGGGATCGGGTCCCACTGGAGAGCACTGTGTGTGGGAGTTAGGGGTGTGAAGAGGAGTTGGGGTCCCTGGGGAGCACTGTGTGTGGTTTATTGGGATATATCAGAGGAGAGGCCCCATTGTGGCAGCAGCGCATGCAGAGTAGGAGTGGGGGTTCAAGCTAGAGGCCCTGCATTGAGCTACTCTGTGCCTCCGTATTACATTTCAAAATTACTCTTTCTCCCAGGAGTTGGATTCCTTCCACGAAGAGCGCTCTGACTCCCCTCAGACGTCTGCTTCTTCAGCCACTGAAAGTACCATTCCCAACAGCCCGCCCCAAAAACGCAGGTGCATGGCCAAGGGAGAGAGCTCCCAGAGCCCCGAGGAGGCCTCCAAGTATCTGAGTGGTGACAATGGGATCAGATTTCACATTCATCCAAGAGATGAAATTAAGATCTGCGACTGCTTCCTGCTGGGGGGCTGCACCCAGGGGGACAGCTGCCCCCTCCACCACACCCGCTATCCCTACCATTGGCAGATTAGGTGGAGGGACAGCAAAGCCTGGCAGAGTGTTAGTGAGTCAGCTCAACGGCACCTAGAGAAACTTTACTGCGACACTGGAAAAGAGCAGATTAAGTTTGTGGACAAGTAAGTGATGGAAAGTCAAACTCCAGTCCTGGAATCTACCAGCAGGAGGAGCTGTAGGAAACAGTGGGTTCAGTGCTGGGTATAGGGAGCTCATGGTGTCTCAAGTCCCTGCCCCAATCTGGGATGCAGCATCAGCATAGGGAATACCTCGCACATGTCCCCACTTTCATTCATTCCACTCCCCAAGTCCCTTATGTCCCACATGTGTGGGACTCCCCTCACTTTCCTTGTTGAAAATTATTTTACATCAGAAATAGACTCAAGGAACTAAGGTTACAGAAGGGATAATTTGCACTAGAGGTGTGGATCCCAAATTGAGAGCTATGGTGTAGGCCAGAGTGCTGGCTGCCAGGAGCTCCCACCCTACTGCTGTCTTGGCCTCGCCCAGCAGGACGTGCTGTAGGGAACTGGGCAGAAGCACTGGGTGCAGGGGACGCTCCTAACTACTCCAGGTAGGAGATAATGGAGGAATAATTGTTTACTGTATCCTTTTCCTGCTCACAGAGGTGGTGCTGTCGGGAGCATTTTCCTGCACTCCATGAAGCTGGTTTGCTTCGCTGGACCCTATGACAAAGTGCGGCGACTTTCCAACACCTCTGATCCAAAGGAGAACCCCCGCTTCCCCACAGAGTGGGCGGCCTATTGGAAGAGCAATGGCAATTGGATGAAGTATGAGGAGGTGAGGAAAGGGGAACGGCAGTCCAACCTGCGTCGTGTATATCATACAGTGCGTTTCCCCAGAAATGCCTCACTGAGGTACACAAAGGAATTACATACTGTAGTTAAACCAAAAACAACAGCAAAGGGGGAGACACACTGAGGGGCACACACAGAGGAGAGAAGGTGTCTGGAGGGGAGATACTGAGGATGGGGAAGGAGCCTTCGTTGGCAGGAAGAGAAAGGAGTTTCTCAGCTATGGCCTGAGGGAAAACCAGGCTGAAAAGTCTAAAGGATGCTGCTGTAGGGAAAGGTCATAGTTAGTCAAGATGAAGAGAGGCTGGATGCTGGCAGATTTTTGCCTCTGGCTTCCCCAGATAGCTAAAGAATTATTGATGAAGGTGGCAGCCTAAGGAGCAGTGTGTGGGGGTCCTTGGCTTTCCTCTTTGGAGCACTCTCACTGTATACCTCCTCTTCCTTTCCCCCTGTCAGAGTCTACCCTCACTTGAAACTGGGCGGTTTCAAAGTGAGGACCCGCATGTATTCCCCCACCCTAAAATCCTAGGGTAGGTCTTCCCTTCGGCTGCCACCACCCGGTCAATTCCGTGGGCCGGGACACCCCTGTTTCCCCCCTTGGGAACACAGATCAATTCACAGAGGAGGAACCTTCCCCCTCCCCCCTCTCTCCAGCCTGCTCTGAAGACAGAGATGCCTGGATTCAAACGCCTTGAATCTCTACACACAGGGAAGCAGCCCACTTCCCCCTCCCCTTCCCCTGAATTTCCCCAAGGGAAGGAATTAACCAAGTCCAAAGAAAAGAAAAGAATTTATTAAGAGAACAAAAGAAAATACAGAATCTCTATGAATCCAAGCTGGGCACTCATAGGGTATAACCTTGCTAAGTTCTGGAGAGAATCCTCTCTCCCCCTTTTCTCAGTAAAAGCAATATCAGCAAACAGGAATAAAGCATTTCCTTTAGCAAACACACAATTGCAAATATAGAAATCAAATCATAAGACTAATTTGCCTTTCTAATTAATACTCACTATTAATTAGTAGAAACTACTCCAGGAGAACTTGGAGACATGACTGTCCTCTGTTAGATCCAAAAACAGTTCTCACCAAGACAAAGGCTTCCCTCCACAGAGATTTGAAAAAATCTTATCTCTGATTGGTCCTCTGGTCAGGTGGTCACCAGGTACTACATGTTAACCCTTTACAGGTAAAACAGACCTTAACCCTTAACTATCTGTTTATGACACGCCCCCCAAATCGCCAACAGTGGGAACTACTGGTGGTGATTTCCTCCTAGAACTGTAAAATAAACAGATAAACAAAACACATGCACTATTACATATACTACTAAGTATGTAAACAACAAGATATTTGACACTGAAGAACACTTTGTATGCATTTGAGCGGACATACTTGGCAACGTCCTTGCCCATCCCCTCCCAGTGGAAGGAATGTTTTTAACCTGTTATTGCTTTGTTGACCCCAGAATGCACACTGGGATGTCAGGGCCCAAGCTTAAGAGCTTGTCCCTGTACTTAGTTGGAACTACCAACTGTCTTTGAGGATGCTGGCCTTCCTGGTGTTGACCAGAAAGAATGTCCTTATATAAAAGTCCTTGTTTTAGAACAAACTGGAATTGGGTAGAAGAGCTGAGAGGCGGTGGGTTGCTGCGTGCCGCCGCCCAAGCTTTTTTAAGGCTGTTATCGGCTTCCTGCTCTGTCTGGAACTGTTCCCTTGAGGCGGGAGACACCAGTTCCTCTGGGAGTGATGTAGGTGATGAGGTTGTTTCCGTTGACTGTGAACCGCTCTCCGCTGGTGCACAAGGTGATATTTTAGGCTCTGGCTGAGCCTCTTGGGTAGAGTTGTCTGCTGCTTCTGCCAGTTTAGGCCCGTTGGCGCCCCCTGGCCGTGGAGTTGCAAGCGCTGGCGTCAGTGCTGGCGCTGGTTCTGCCTCTGGTTGCTTTTCCAGTTCCGGTCCTGAGACTGGATGTACTATTGCTGCTGTAGTTGTTGGCATGAGATCCGGTTCCACCACCTCTGTCTGGGTCTCTGGTAACACAGACAGGGTCCTGGTGGATGGCTCAGGAACAGGGATGGGAGTGCCTGCTTGTTTGGCCTGGCCGCAGGTGACCACTCCCCCCCCTCTTGGCCAGCTGCACATGGTTGGCCAAGTCTTCCCCCAGTAGCATGGGGATGGAATAATTGTAATAGACAGCAAAAGTTCTCTTTCCTGACCAGTCCTTGTACTGGTCTTCAGGGATGCTGTACCCATGGCAGGTCCTTTTAACCTTTTTGAAGAAGGCCTTAGTGTCCTCACCTGCCATGTAGGTGGGAAATTTGTTGGGATGGGGAACAGTGCCTTCTGGTGCTGGCCACACCCCTCTGCAGTCAGTGAATTTTATGTGTGGCTTGCTGGTGTTGCTTTTTGGTGCTGGCCACACCCCTCTGCAGTCAGGGAATTGGGTTGCTTGCTTCCCAATTCCTAACCCTTTCTATTCCCGAGAGACTGAATAGAAAAGAAACAAAACCTTTTCATTTGCAAATGTGTAGTTGCTGTTTGCTGATATACTGAGAAGACCAAAAAAACTGGTTTGTCCTGTTTCTAGCACTTGCTAAGTACCTCACAGTGGGGGTCCTTTCTAACAAGCCTCCTAGAAAAACTTGCACCTCTTTCCTAGCTGTTTTTAAGCAGACAGAAAGAAAAAAAGGAGAAAAAGGAAAAGAAGAAGGAAAAAAATCCTTTTCTAACACAGCCTGTTAGAAAACCTTATGCCTCAGCTAAACCCAGCTGAAAATCTGTTTCCAAAAAAAACAATCTTCCTAATAAGCCCAGCTGACCGGCTGGTGCTACTTAGTACCTGCAGAAAAGTGTAGTAAATCCTCTCAGAGATTTGTATTCCCTGGCTTCAGAGGATTTCAAAAGACACAGGGAAAAAAAATCTGGCTGGAGGGTTTCTGTCTCCCCCCCCCAAACCTGTTTTCCCTGTTGGATGGGAATGTACTTTGTCGAGCACTTTCCCCCACCTTAGGAATCCTGAGTGATACCTGATATCACAAAGGAAGGACACACCTCTAGGGAAGAGTTTTTCCTCAGCATAGCCAGCAGAGAAAAAAAACTCCTCCTAACCCTGAAAACTGCTTGAAACTGCCTTTTCCTGAAGCTGCCTGTCCAAGCAAACAGAAGAAAAACTGCTTCCAACAAAGCCTGCTGGAAAACTAAATTCCCTTCAGCCAAACTGCTGAAACTGCTTCTAACAATACCAGTTAGAAAAAGGAATACTTGTAAAACCCTTAACTATCTGTTTATGACACCCCCTCAGCCCATCTCCCAAGGCCTCCTTGCTGCCTGTGAGCAAGACAAAGACAGCTACACCTTTGAACGCCAGGGCCACTTCTTCATTGTGGATCTGAAGCGCCGTGTGCAACGGAACCGGGATAAGGGATACGTCCGCCTGGTCCAGCGCCGGCCTTCCTACCGCCCCCTCCTCAGTATGGTGCCATATCTGATGTAAGTGACTCTCCTGGCAACCATGGTCCTAAAGGAATGTAAGCAGCATGCAGAGGAGATTAATTCTAGTCTCACTATCTCCCTAGGACGCTCCCGAGAAGACCCCAGGGAACAGTTCCTTCCACTTCTGATGTCCTCGGGGAGAATCCGAAGGATGGCTACTGTGGCTCCTACCCTGCTGCCTGGGTCCCGAAGCCACCAGATGGCCAGGCTTTCCTGAAGATGGAGGTGCTACCAACAGAGGTTGCGTACCACAGAGTTTGTGCTCTCTTCCATCAGTCTCTCTCAGAGGAAAAGACACTGGTGCTGGGGATTTACCGAATCCGGAATGATGATCTCTGGGAAAAATACACCAGGTATAAAGAGAAATGTTGTGGGGACATTGTGTGTGTGTGTGTATGTATGTGTGCGTGAGAATCCCAGCACTAGTACCCAGGAATGCCAGAGGGGGAATGCTGGAGCTAGTGCCTACACTTGTGGAGCTCACCATGCTCAAGGCAGGAAGTGTAAGACCTAATGTCAGTGCTTTAGGGTGCAGAACCCATAGTGCTGGAAGTCTAGGAGCATGAGCCCTGGAGCTAGTGCACTAAGGTGTGCACTCACAGGAGTATGACTGAAGGAGCTAGTGTGCTAGGGTGTGAATATTAGTGCTTGTTGCCTCAGGTGGGGATTTTAGCACACCAGTGTGAGCGTGATTGCTTCTTGTCTGGCAATTCCTTGTGCTGCAGTGTAGGTAGATTTTAGCTGCACTGGAGTTTGCATATTTGGATGCATCCTTGGGAATGAGTGCATGGATCCTAGTGCACTGGGCTGCATATGTTTGTTTGCAGGGTGCATGCATGTGCACTGGTGCACAGCTAGTGCACTTGAATGTGAATATTTGTGCAGTGGTGGCCAGATCCTAATGTGCTCAAGTGACATTGGATGCACCAGTGTGTCATTGTTGAATGGATCCTTGAGGGCTCGGGGGAGGAGGGGGAGAAGACTGACCCCCTAACTCTTTGCCATTCAAGCTTTTGGCCTTTATCTATTGAATAAGTGGAGAAAGCGGTGGTTGGGGGGAATTAGGCCTCTACGTTTCCCCAAACATCCCCTCTGGGCAGGATCTAAGCCTGCTCTTTTTTCCCTTTGTGTTTCATTCAGGCAGAAGGCCATCATGTCCCATGCATGTTCACTGCAGGAGAAACAGCAGCTGGAGAAGCACCTCTTCTATGGGAGCGCTGCTGACTTCCTGGAGCCCATCTGCCAGAAGAACTTTGACCCCAGCTTCTCAAGGCTGCACGCCCCCATCTACGGCAGGGGCTGCTATTTCTCCAAGAGCGCCATCTATTCACACCGCCACGGCCAGGCAAGCAAGGCCGGGCTACGCTACATGTTCCTGGCCAAGGTGCTGGTGGGCAAGACTGCTGTTGGGCATAAACTTTTCCGACACCCCCTGCCCGTGGTGCCCGGTGGGCAGCTCTACAACTCCTGGGTCAACAGCAAAAGCAATACCCAAGTGTATGTGATCTCTGACCACTGCCAGTGCTACCCCTACTTCCTGATCAGCTACAAGATGCTCTCTGACCCCGTGGCAGTGGATGGCTGATAGTGCAAGGGGGAGGAGCTGCTCATTAGGAAAGATTGCTGCCGCAGCTTTTCTGATCCGGCTCCACTTCCCCCTTTGGGGACGGGGGTCACTTTTTGTTGTCACCTACATTCTTCCTATGCAACCTGCTCTGTAAAAGCCCACTCTGCATCCACTCTGAGCAGCGGCTGTGACCCTCCCAGTGTATGTGGAAAACAAGGCCAGCGAGTTTCAAAAGAGCTCTGTCCCACCCCATCCTATTCAGTCTCCACCAGATTTACCCACCCTGTGTTCAACTTCACTTTCACTGGCTATCCAAATGCAAACATCCCTGCAGGTGGTGCCGTCAGACACTGCTCCAGGCTCTGGCCTGGAAGCTGCTCTGTTACGCCATACGAGCCATCACTCTCCATAAGCTCTTATTGCTTTTGTGGACTACAGTATGTGATTCTGCTGCTTTGTTCATGACTCGCCTCCTCTTCCACCTTCCAAAGGGGCCTTCAGCCTGGGGGAAATTGGTTTGGCAAAAGTTGTTTGCACAGTGGCTTGCTGTAGTGTTTGCTAAGTTTTCTGGTGTCAAACTAATTTAGAAGTATTGTTCGAACCTCACCATGGGTCAGAGCGCTCTCCTGTGCTTTTAATTATTTAACATTTAAGTGTGTTATATGGAGGCAGAGTGGCTGTAAGCATCTGCTGTGTCTAGTCTGTTGCATGAAACCCCCCAATGTCAAGGATCAGGGAAAGTTTCTGGCTGCTCAGGCCTTGCTCCCAATGACAACATGTCACCTGCCCCTGCAGGAAACCTCCTGTGATCCTCAGTTTTTGGGACCTAGGAATTGGCCAGTTGTTAATGAGTTAATATGGCCCAATACCTGAGAACCTGCGGATTACTCATTTATTCATGTAAGCAATAACTGTTTAATTCACACTGTATTATTAGCATAATTACTGAGTTACTTTCTTTGCTGCCTTTCCTTGTCTTCATAATTTGAGATCACTTGCCTTATACTTTACATTATTTTTCTTGTCTTTAAAATTAAAGAACTAAGAATGTTGTTTACTGCTCAATGTCAGTGTGATCTACATTATCTAACACTTGGTTAATTAGACCTATTACTTAATTTGATGTAATACCCCAGCAATCACAATTAATGTAGTCTAGGAAGTTACCCTATGTAGAATCATAGAAATATATGGCTGGAAGGAACCTCCAGAAGTCATCTAGTCCAGCCCCGTGTGTTCCCTCCTCAACCACACACACTAAGCAGGACCAAGTGACTGGGAGTTCAAGGTAAGTTGTGGATACTCGGTACCTTTAAAAATTCTCCCATCATGATTCAGTGCCAAAACATGGATTTGGGGCCTACATTTTCAAAAGGGACTGACCTGAGGTGACACCTTTTTAAAAAAAGACCTGATTTTCACAGAGCAGTGGCTCAGCACTTTTGGAAAGTCAGCATCCTCTTAAAGTGGCACGTCAGGTACCTAAAAGCTAACACACTTAGGATACTACACAGTTTTGTCGACAAAAGTCAACTTTCATCAACAAAACAGTGGAGGTGTACACACTGAAATGCTTCTCCCGTTGATTTAACAATCCTGCTCCGCTGACATCATAAAACCTCCTTGACAAGCGGCATGGAGCTTTCTGTGATGTAGTTAGAACGACGGACACTGTGTTTCTTATGTCGCTCTAAGAGGCCTCCAGGAGGTGTAAGTACTCATTGTACTTTGATATTTCAGGGAGACACGAGGAAGAGCTCTATTTTTGTTTGTTTGTTCCAGTATAGGAGAGGGATAGAAATAACCAACACTAGCACTGTTTGCATCTGCTTCTCATTCCCCCATGCAGCTAGGCAGAGGGGGCACTGCGGAAAAGTTTGTTGATGCACACTGGGATTTCCTGGGAATCCTCCATAGAGAACTCCAGGAAACTTTCCTGGAGGTACTTGCCAATCCTCTGCTGAAGGTTCCTTGGGAGGGAAGCCTTATTTCTTCCCCCGTGGTAAGAAACTTTGCCTTGCCATTCGGCAATGACCTCTGCAGGCACCAAAGAAGCACACAGGCAAGCAGCATGCGGAACCAGTCTGTAGCCTCACGCATGCAGGAGCTGTTCCCTTTCAGCCTCAGTTACCCTCAGAAATGAGATATCAGCTGCTATCACCTCCGCTCGTGGAAAACGGGGCCAGTATTCAGAATAGTGGCCCTAGGGGCTTGTATTGATACCCCTTGGAACTCCTCCCCTTCACCCTTTGTCCCATCTTGCCCCACCACCCCTAGGCCACCATGATTAGGGCTCTTGCTGTTCTCTGTGACTGCCAAGGGAAAGCGAGAAAGTGGTGCAAATAACTTGTCTGGATCAAGGCTGTGAGTACACTCACAATAGTGCCTCTGTCCACTGTTTCTTTAGCTTCTGCAGATGTGCCCTTGAGGGTTTCTGCCTGCACACCGGCTGAGCAGCTGTGCGTGATAAGGAGAACTACCAGGAGGAGTAAGGAAGACATGTTCGGTGGGGGTTGGGGGTAGATTCGTCTGATGCAGCTGATAGCAAGCAGAAAACATGGAGAGAGACTATAAATGAAAGACAGAGAATGGATAGCCAGGAGTGGAAACAGGGGCAGGAGCAGATGATACAGGGCCAGGAGCACTTTGTGTTAACTTGATAGCCAGGTAAACTGTCTTTGATTCTAAGGGTCTGTCTACACAGCACCTAGATACCCGTGGCTGGCCCATGCTAGCTGACTGAGGCTCTTAGGGCTTGGGCTGTGGGGCTGTTTCAAGCTGTGTACACTTCCAGGCTTGGTCTGAAGCCTGAGCTCTAGGGCCCTATTACCTTTTGAAACTCAAGATTAGAACTAATTTGTGTATCTATGTTTACCTTCTTTAACCTTCAAGTATCGGAGGGGTAGCTGTGTTAGTCTGGATCTTTAAAAGCAGCAAAGAATCCTGTGGCACCTTATAGACTAACAGACGTATTGAAGCATGAGCTTTCGTGGGTGAATACCCACTTCGTCGGATGCATGTATTCACTCACGAAAGCTCATGCTCCAATAGGTCTGTTAGTCTATAAGGTGCCACAGGACTCTTTGCTGCTTTCCTAACCTTGTAAATAACTCTCCTATTTCCTGTTCCTATTTAATGAATCTTGAGAAGGTTTATTATCGGACTGGCTACAAGTGCTGTCTTCGGTGTGAGATCTAAGGTGCAATTGACCTTGGTAAGTGATTGGTCCTTTGGGACTGGGGGTGACCTGAATATTGCTGTGATTCTTGGCGTAAGGGACGATCTACCACAAAAGTACACTCACCTGGGTGGTGAAATACATCGGAGTAACCAAGGGGACCATCTGTGACTCCATGATTAGGCTGTTATAGTGCTTGAGGAGCTTACACTTGATAACTGGTTGGGGAAATCTAAGTATAAAACTCAGAAGCAGTGTGGGGTTTGTGCCCTGCTTCCTAACAGTCTGCCCTCAGGTTGGTACTCAGGCTCTTGAGCCACTGCAGGCAGCTTGACACCCAGCGCAAGTGGTCTCACCGGCATAGACCGGGAATTCCTTCCCTCTGGGACTCTAATAAGTTTCTTACACTACATAGGCCCCACAACGTTCAGCCCCCAGCACAATTCATGCTCTCCCGTTGGCGTAGTAGCGACTTCACTAAAGCACGATCTCTGATAGAACCAGGCTGCCAACTGCTGTGTGTTGCAGCTCAAACTGTTTGTTGATTATTAAACAGCTAGATTATGGTGGATGCCTAAGGCCGTTGGTGCTGAGCTCTGAACAAGCCCAGAAAAAGAGACAGTCCCAGCCTCAGAGAGTTTACAGTCATATGCCATAGGGGGACAGCATAAGACCCCCTCTCAAATATGGTAACCCAGTGGAAGCTGCCCTGCGTCTGTGTTATTTTTTCTCTGGCCAAGGCAGGAGTTTTTAAAATGTCTGTGTCTTTTCTGTGTCTACTTCACTGACAGGGGCTGTGACCTCAAACCTCGAGAGAAGCCTATGACCCTTAGACAGGGCTGTGAAGAAAAAGAGTAACAAGAGGGTAAAAGTAAAGAGATGTAATAGTCACAGTAACAGTTTTAGAGCTCAGCAGTGATCCAGTAGCAGTGACAGCTCCCCTGCACCTCATTCTGGCAATTGCCCATAGGTTGCTGAGAGCCCTCTGAGTGTTATCATAGGAGCTGCCCCTGGGGATAGTCAGTGTAGGAAGCTGGTTTCTGAACCTCTGGATGAGAAGGATGGTCATTGCCCACCATCCAGGTATTCCTGGTGCTTGCTGCTTTCTGGGGAGGCTGTTGCATCCCTTGATCATGCCTGGAAGTGCAGGGCTGGTGTGGCACGGGATGAGATCATGCTTTGCATTTAGAACTTCATCACACCTGGTGAGACAAGAAGAGATTGAATCAGAAGCTGGGCAGATCTGAGCCTCATCCCAAAAGGAAGAGGTCCCGGTGATGAATGTGGCACCTGCTGAAATGCAGCCACTTCTGGGGCAGGACATGGCAGCTACTGTGCCCCAGTGTCACTGAGGTGAAGGGCCATAGGAAGGGAGGGACGGAACTGCAGGGGGACAAAATGGAAATACCTGTGAGGAGGCATTTAGGCAAGACATTGGATTTATTCATGTGCAAAGTACCATGGAACTGACCTGCTGGGGATCAGTGCAGTGTCCAGCAGCCCAGCACCACCCTGCTGGATGCTGAAGCAATGCCTGATCTCTAACTCAGACACTCATGCCCATATCTAACTAATGGGTATTTAGTGAAAGCCGGGCACTGTCCCAGGTTCATTCAGCTCATTTCAAAACCCAGCGTTAATATGGAATAGATGGGCCACAGCTTTCTAGGAGCACTAACAACTGCCTGGGGACAGCTATAGTAAATGCTCCCTCTCACCCCTTGTGCCCTTTCACCATTTTTCCCTCTGCCAATATCCATTATAAAAAAAAAGGTAATAATTGGAGGTATATCAATCTCCTAGAACTGGAAGGGACCTTGAAAGGTCATCAAGTCCAGCCCCCTGCCTTCACTAGCAGGACCAATTTTTGCCCAGTGGTTTGAGCATTGGCCTGCTAAACCCAGGGTTGTGAGTTCAATCCTTGAGGGGGCCACTTAGGGATCTGGGGCAAAAATTGGTCCTGCTAGTGAAGGCAGGGGGCTGGACTCAATGACCTTTCAAGGTCCCTTCCAGTTCTAGGAGATTGACATATCTCCAATTATTACCTAAGTGGCCCCCTTAAGAATTGAACTTACAATGCTGGGTTTAGCAGACTAATGCTCAAACCACTGAGCTATCCCTCCCCACCACTAAGCTATCCCTAATAAGCTAACACAAAGTCAGATGCCCCTATTCGCTGTCTACTGCCCAGCTCCCTTGCTCCAGAGATCTCCCTCCATAGGGGTTATGGGCAGAGGCTACACTTATGGACACCGGCATCCAGGCCCTAGTGACAATCAGAAATGTGTCACTCTCACAGCCCTATACTGTAAAGTGATCAGGCACCTGTGCTTTCAGGTGTGGGCATGTGAGCCTGTGCTGGGGAGTTTGTATGTCTAGAGCCCTCAGACTCAGCAGCCCCATACTGAAGCACCCCCTAAAGGCTCTGTCTCCATTAGCACTTCCTGGCTGCTTTGGCTGATTGTGGAACCACATAGTCCCCTGGAAGGGCAGAAGGAAAGGGATGAAGGAGATGCTGATGGAAGTGGGAGCTACTCCCCTCTGCCCACTACACTCCCTCTGCTTCCCCATAGGGACAGTGTCATATTGCATGGTGTGTTTTAGACTAGGAGGCAAATATGCAAAAGAGTAAAGTGCAAGACTAACAGAAAGATGGAAAGGTTCCCCACACCCCCACTGGCCAGAAATCTCCTTAAGGAAAGTCACTTTCTGGGTTGAGAGAATGGTTACCGGAAACCTACCACATTTGCAAGCCTGGGTAATGACCCCTCTGGTCCCCATTTCCCTTCCCTGATCTTCCTTAAAGGAACTGCTACGGCATCAGTTTGTCTTGACTTTGGGAGGTTGAGACAGTGGAGGGAGACTCCCCGCCAGGAAAGACTGGTTTTACCTGCTTCTCAGTGAGGGCCAGGGCCTGGGCCAGCACAATGATCGCACCGTAGGCTGGGTCCAGCTGCCTCTCAAAGGAGAAGGTCAAAATGCTCAGCTGCAACTCGCTATACTGGTGCCGATTCCTCTTCCTGGCACCAGGTTCCACATTTGGCTCCCTGCTGGGGTCTGCAGCTCCCTCAGTGCTTCCAGCAACTGCACATGGGTGGGCCAGGGACTGGAGTGTTCCTGAATGCATCAGAGTTGTTTTCATCTGTAGGAGAGAAGAAAGGGGAGATGTGTCAGGCGGGTTAAGTGCCAGGAAAGGAGAGGTGTTATTCAGGGGTCATTGTGGGTGAGTAAATGGGTTGGAGTTGAACAAAATGAGAAACATCTTAACAGTGCAGCTAGATCTGACTGTGGCTAGTCTCTCTGTTTACCGCTAGACAATGGCAAAGCCCAGCACAACAGACAGCAGGAGAAAATTCTGCACTGACCCAGCTGCTCCCTTCCCATCGCCCCAGAGCCTAGAATGTCTCTCCTGAGTTCTCTGTACCAATTCTTGCAGTCTTCAGAACTCCATCCATGGAGCTCCAGCCCTCAATGGGCTTTGGCTTTATCAGTTGGAAGAGATCAAGCAACTCCATGTTCTGTCCTGGCTTCTTCTCTCTGGGATTTGCCTGTGTCTGTAGTGTTTCTATCTAGAGCACCCTTGTGCCAACTGGGGATGAGTCATGGACACACTCCCTCCATCCTGTACTGGATGTCTGGCTAACCAACAAGAGAAACACTAGATCTGAATACAGAATTCATGTATTACATATTTTAAATATACTCAGCATCAAGTCATGTAAGTGGCCACTAAGAAACAGCCCTCCAGAGAGACTGTAGTAACCGCCAGAGGAGCACATAGAGAATGAGCATCAAGGGAAGGGCCACCTTATTTGGAGGGAAGAGGTGAAGGGGAATGTTGTGTTCCAGCCTTCAGTGCTGCTGAGAGCTGTGGGTTTGGAGCACCACTGAAAACCAGGCCAAGGAACTTGGTGAGTGTCCCTTGGGTGAGGAATGAGGGTGAGAGGAGAAGGGAATATCAGCCATTTTGTGCCCTTGCATCTATTGAAATGTTAGTGAGTTGCTGCCATGTTTCAGTGGCTTCCTTGCACCCAAATCTGGGGAAATCCCTACATGAAAGGAGCAGACTTGACCTGGGATCTGAGAAGTGCTGGAGCAGCAGGGCCTGGCTGAAGGGATGATACTTTTAGAACCTTGCATTTCTAGCTGCTAGATTTCTAGTTCAAATCTTTCCAACAACTCCAGATACAACATGGCCTCAAGGAAGAAATGAGCCTTCAGTGGCTGCGGCACCAATCATGCGCTAAGAAATCCCCACTCTAATGGGAATATTAACACCACGTGAGGATGAGACCGGGAAACTCCTCCTAGGGCAGTGACACAGGGAAGAGACACAATTCATCCACGTTACTGGAGCCTGCGCTAGTGACCCGAGCACACGCTGCGTGTGCATCTCCCCGGGACGCGCAGGGGCTGGCTGGCCGCTGGCTGTAGCCATCTCCTCCGGTGCGCCGGAGCCCGTCAGCACCATGGCCAGGGAATCGCGTGGCCGCTCTGGCTGCGGGATCCCGGACCCGGGGGTGCGTGCGGGAGGGTCCCTGGGCCAGGCCACAGGGCGGTCCCCATAACACCGCTCGGGCAGCCTCGCCCGGACGCCGTGAATCCGGGCCGGGACCCGATGGGTCTGGTCACCGCTGCGTTCTCAGCTCCCAGGCAGCAGAGCCTCTGCACCTCTGCGCTACGCACCGGGTCCCCGTGCCTGGCGGGGCCTGCCCGATGTCACTCCGGGCCAGGCTCCAGGCTAACCCCCACTGTCACCCCGTCTCTCTGGCGGTAGATGTCACCCTCTCCTAGGCTAATCTCTGTGTGTTGCACCCATGAGGATGCTGGATATGAAGGGTCAGAAACAAGGCGGTAAATCAAAATAGTAATTACATATTAGTTTGAAAATGGGCCCGGGTCCAAAGGCTGCATGTGCCACGCGGGGGATGAAGGGTGAGGCCGAGGGAGGGCAGCTCCCCTCTGAGTCCATGAGAACCCCGGGCTACATTGCACTAAGGTAACTTCCCTAATTCCTGTTATTGTAATGGTGGCTTTAGCTCTGTAAATCCCACCACATTTGTACATTACACATGAAGTCAATGCATTCAACTCAGACTTTATTTTTCCCATCTCCCTGCAGCCTGCCTTTCACTCCACGGGCCGTTATTCCTGGACAGAAGGACAATCAAATTAGCGGATAAATGAATCACCAGTTCATCTTCTGTTACAGGTTTTGTGGAACTCAGCCTGTGCATCAAATGATCAGTGAGCCAATCCCATCATACCTGAGCACATTCCAAGGGAAGCGATTATTGCATCAAAAAAACCACCTTACCAATGAGTTATTCAGGTTGCCAAATCAAGCCCTGGAAGATTAAAAATGCCGGAAAATCTGATCTGTGAATACATGTGATTAAGCACAACCACCTTTGAACTACCCTCTTCTTGACAGGACTGCCCTGGGGAGGGGGCGGGGCTGGAATTCTCACCTCATTGAGATGAATTAGGCGGCAGAGTTAACACTGCACTGGGTTGAGGGTGAGACAAGCTGTCACCTTTCCTGTGGCAGGTGTAGGCCAGACAGTTTCTGCAAGGCTGAATAAACCCTGCAAAACACAGCTGTTTTCAAAGTGGTGGCTGAAACTCTACATTTCATTTGGTAATGAAAGTTCAGACTTGGCAGAATCAGAAAGAATCCAACATTGCAGAAACACTAAGCAAAAAGGATCAACAGCTTTTTTACTTTTGCTGGAATCAACTGTGCATCCATGGAAAGAAATATCCCAAACTGCCTGAGGCTGAAATGCTGTTGGGGATGATGGGATTCACCTGCCACCAGGTGTGTCCAACCCCTCATTCTGGGGATCTGGTTTCTCCTCTCTCTGATTAAGTATCAGAGGGGTAGCCGTGTTAGTCTGGATCTGTAAAAGCAGCAAAGAATCCTGTGGCAACTTATAGTCTAACAGATGTTTTGGAGCATGAGCTTTTGTAGGTGAATACCCACTTCGTCGGATGCAAGGGATGAAGTGGGTATTCACCCATGAAAGCTCATGCTCCAAAACGTGTTAGTCTATAAGGTGCCACAGGATTCTTTGCTGCTTTATCTGATTAAGGGACAGGATGGAGGGTAAGGGAAAGACATTGAGGGGGTTCCTGAGGTTCCTTTTCTGCCAGAAGCTCCTTCAGTCCCTCTTCTCTCCAATTCCAGATCCAGATATGATTCCAGAATAGAAGGGGGAAGCACCGGAGACTTTATACTGGAGACAGGACACCTGGGAGCAGCCTCTGTACCCTGCAGGTGAGAGCTTGAGAGCTACACACAGACACAAACACACTCCCAGTCACCCCCACAGACACATGCTGAGTGTCACCCACCCATGCCCCCACTCACCCACAGACACTCAGACAGCGAGACACCCCGAGGAGCAGACACCCGCTCACACCTGCCAACAGACACACGGGCACTCTCAGCCTTTTCCAATGGGGATATTCACTGGTATCTGGCCAGCGCTTTGGGGACACAGGGCCAGATCCCCTGTGTGTGTAAAGCCGGGCAGCTCCAGTGAGTACAGTGCAGCTACACTGATTGCCAGGAGTTGGGGCCTGCCCTGTGAAGTGCTGGGTATCTGCCGAGATCTCAGCATTACACTGATCCCCCCTCTGGGCTGTTTCCTTCCTGCCCTGTCAGGTTTGTTGGAGGCTGGTTTATGGGCAATTGGAACCCGTTTAAGGGTCAGATTTCTCCCCTCAGAGTATCCCAGGTGCAAGTAGGTTCACCACTTGTAAGTCACCTTGGGATCCTCTGGGACAGAAAAGCCTACAGAAATATCCAGGGCAGGGCTATTAGTGCTGCTAGCAGTCAAGAGAGCTGAGTCCTCAGAATCAGTGCAGGGCTCTGGGTTGTGATTACATTTTCTGCTTTCTCTTCCCTACAGAGCCAGTTCTGTGGAGACCCCAGACATGATCCATTCTCCCTGTTTCATTGGCTCTGCAGGGACCAGCAAGCTCTGCCTTTGACTCCAGAATCCACCTGCCTCCCCTCCAGCCAGCTCTCAGCTGTAGTTCCAGGGCTACAGCACACATGCCCCAGAAACCAGCATAGAAACCTCTCCCGCTGCTGTGCAACCAGTGGCTATTGACTCTCCTTCCTCCACTACCCGCAGGTTCAGTCCATGCAGTCTCTGACTGGAGCTGTCACTGTTAATCACTCTGCTCTCTTCATGGACACATGTTAACACATAGGAAGTAACTTCAGCTTTCCTGTCTGGACTCCCCAGTGGCTCTGTTTCCCAGCCTGAGTCAGGGAGTTCACAGGCTCTTCCATTCCCGAGGAATATCTGACACTCTTCACTCATGAAAGCACCAAGATTCCTTCAGGCTCTAAGCTAAAAGCTGGGCAGAGGGAGCGGGAAAGAGCTGTGGTTTAGGTGTTTGTAGAATGCTGGGAGGGTCTCTCTCATTTCAGTGATGCTTTTCTGCTGTTAGAGTGAATCTATTGTCTTATTGTGGTTTTGCTAATTTATAATAAACCAGTTTTAAATAACCGGGGAGTGTTTTTTGTACAGTTCCTGCGCTATAATCAGGTCCAGCCCTCATAACCTCTCCTAGCCACAACAAATTAAAATCCTCCTTCCCTCCCAAAACCAACGAATGGCTCAATATCAGTTGTGTGGGTTTACCAAAAGTGCTGGTGTCACAATGCTAGCCCCTCTCTCAGCACCTCCCTATGGCAGGGTTCAGCCATAACCAGAGGAGGGTCTTTCACAGTGACTCTTTTTTAATTCCCAAAGATTTGCCGATCATAATAATCCTGCCAAGGGCTGTGAGAGCAAGGTTGCTTCACTGAGGCCCTGAACCACAAACTTCACAGGAGCAGCATCAGTTGGGCTGGTAGCAGAGGTTGTGAACTGCCCATGGAGGGGCTTTTGCTAACCAAGTCCTGCAGCTAGCTCTGTGCTCATGCCCATGCAGGCAGGCTTTGGCCACTGCATGTCTGTAAATAGAAAGAGGCTGTTGGACCTGAACTTCACACCAGTCAGTGATCTCATTATCTGCTAATGTGATTATGCTTCCCCTCTCCCAGCAACAGAAATTCTGCCTAATCACATGCAAGGGAAGCTGCCCTGGTACAGAAAGATATTTCTGATCATTACCTGTATCTTAAAAGAAACGGAACTTGTATTATTTACATTTAATGACTATTGCTGTGGGGAAAAAAAATCAGCATTGATGAGGATTATAGGAATCACATCACTTCCTTTACTAAGGCGTATCCCTGGTTTTCTCATGGGATTCTCTGTGTTCCCTAACCCTCAACCTTCATCCTTACAACAGTGGGATGGCAAGTTCTGGTCCAGGAGAGACTGTAAAGCCACAGCAAATCTATTTTAATTGCCTGCCCTACCTATGTCCCAAAACTTGAAACATCTTCATTGATGTCTTACACAGGTCTATAAAACGAACACTTCAATATTTACAGCATTCTGCCTCGTCAATGCCAAGGGCAGCGATCTCACAATATAATCCCCACTGGGACCACTAAGGAAATAACCCAACAGGGAAAGCCTTTGTTTGTAATAGCTGCCCCAGAAGCAGCTGGCCAAGCCTGAGGAGTTCCTGAGGGGACTGGAGAGAGCATTTGTGAACACATTGGATCAGGGTGCGTAATACCACAGGCAGCTCACTCAATGATGTGAAAAAGTCACAGCCCTGAGAGATGTAGCTAAACTAATCTAACCCCCAGGCCAGGTCTACATTACAGACCTGTATTGGTATAACTAAAAATAAACTCCTCTGAGCAAAGTAGTTACACTGGCCTAACCCCCAGTGTGGACAGTTCTATGTCAAACAGGAGAGTTTCTCCTGCCGACAGAACAGCTGCCTCTCAGGGAGTGGATTAATGATGCCGATGGGAGAAGCTTTCCTGTCGGCATAGCAGTGTCTTCACTAAAGCGCTACAGCGATGCAGTTGTGCCTCTGTACATGAAGACGAGCCCCCAGGGCAGACAGGGCTAAGTCAATGGCTGAATTCCACCATTGGCCTAGTTACTCCCTCACAGAGAGGTGGACTTGCTATAGCAATGGAAGAACCCCTTCCATCACTGTAGCGTCTCTGCTACAGCAGTGCAGCTGTGCTGCTGTCGCATTTCTAGTGTAGACATAGTCTCAGACATTGACAGAGGGATATCTGGGCCAAATCGGAGTGAGTGCCTGGTGTTGCGACCTGGTGCATGGAGTTACAGGGCCACTCATGCTTGGAGTAGGGAGATGGGCCCAGCCCCATGGGATAGAAGTTGCTGCTGTGGGGTGAGTGTGGGCGGCTTGCTGTTTGACCCTTGCTTCCCTTCTGCATCAGGCTGTGAGAAGTGTATGATTGCCTGGGGCCCTGCAACTATTCTAGAACCTTGTTGGGACTCACTATTTGGGAAGCACTGGCCTTGGGCCAGGCGGCAAAGCTCATTCTCAGAGGCAGAAACTTTGGTGCTGAGGGAACTTTTACCCTAAAAATGTATGTTCTGAATGAGTTCAGATATCTACAGTGGTTGGCAGATGTTTGCTGCATTACAGTGGAGCAAACTTGGCTCTTAGGTGGCTAAATACCTTTGTGAATCTAGCCCACACATCCTATCAGAAGCCCATGTCACTGGTCTTCTCAGCACCATCCCATAGATGGGGCCATCCTGCTTTCAGTGATTTCCCTTATTCCTGTTACACCTCCAGGAATGGAGCCCTGTAAATGGCACTAGAAAGCTTTTAGGCCAGACTGTGGTCCCAGTTACACCGGTGTCAATGTGATGTAAGTGCACAGGTTTAAAAGATGCAGCTCCAGATTTATAGCACAATAGCACAGACCCGAACTTGGCCTGTTTCTCTCTAGCTGCAGCCTCAGGCAGGTGGCTCAGCATGAAATCAGCCAGCAGGTGTCCCTCATTCCCAGAGGAGCTGGAAATTCAAGCTGTGAAATGTGTAAACTTCCATTGTCCAAATGCTGCTGGGCCTCCAGAGATGCTGCAGCAGGACAGTTCAGCTCAGAGTGACCCTGGTTTGCTTCCATCTACTCTAGGTTACCCTCAACTGGATTCAGTATAATTAGAGCAGCATTTCTCAAATGTGGCCAATGGGCTGCATGCAGTCACCAGGGGCTTTTCTTGTGGCCACAGGTTCCTGGGCAATGACTGGTGAAGGAGGGGAGGGAAGCAGCAACCCTCCCTAGAGGCCACCAGCAGGGGTTGGGTTACCCCCTCTAGAGCCAGAAATGCTGGAGGAGCAGGCAGTGAGTTCCTCACCTTCCTGAGGCTGGTGGAGCTCGGACTTCTGGGTTCAGCCCTGGGGTGGCAGGTGGGAGGCGGCAGGCTCCAGCCAGGGGGCAGTGGGCTCTTGGTCCCTGATCAAAGGGCTTCAGTCTGGACCTGCTGGCCCTCACTGCCTCCCCCAGCCCATTGCCCCGGGCCCCATTGCCTCCTACAGCCCCCCATCCATCATCCTGGCTCCCGCAGCCTTGCTACCCACTCCCCATCCAGGGCTTAATTTGTCCTGCAGCTTGCTTTGCTACAGCACAGCGTTGTAAATTTGCTGTGAAAAGTGATGTTTGTTAACATCACTTTCACTGCCTCCCAGCTAGCTAGCAAGTCTGCAGCTATGAAAAATAGTATTAACAAACATACAAATATAATTTTTCATAGCAGCAGACTTACTAGCTAGCAAGTCTACAAAAAGCAACCAAAAAAGCAAAAGAAACAACAAAAGACAAGAACATGCAAATCACCTTATTTTTTGTGTCTATTCTGTTTAGGTCCAGTAAAGAATAGAGACAACTGTACATTATTTGTATTATTGAATTAAAAAAACAAAAAACAAAAACCAAACCAAACTAAAAAAAACAACCAACCAAAAACCTCACATAAATAAATTATAATGATTTGGACGTGTATTTGTGCATATTGATTTCTTTTTCCTAATGTTAATTAAGTATTTTAGGAAAAATTGTCAGAGCAGCTACCTGCAAGAGTTGGTGGCCACACCCTGAAGCCACCAAAAAACTTGTTGTGCGCACCCCTGAATTAGAGTCCCATGTTAGAGAGGGCCTTATATTTTGTGTCCCTATGGGATCAGATTGTAAACTCTCTGGAGCTGGGACTGGCTCGTTTTCTATTTGGTCAGATCCCAGCACTACAGAGCCTTAGGCATCTACTATACATATAAATGGTTAATAGTAAAGCAGTGATTTAAGCAGCTAATGCCTTTCAGGCTTACACCCGGTCTGGTTCTGGCAGAGTAACGCTGAGCTGGGGGAAAAGGTATTTTTCTCACTCCCAGGCAGTAGAAATCATGCTGTGGGTTGAAGCTGGGGGGGAGGATCTGTGTGGAAGGAGGAACCTATTAGAGTTCCCCTAGGTACAGTATAGAGCTTGGTTCCCGTGGCATGGGAACAGATACTGACTGAACACAGGGAGGGGGAGAATGACCAGTATGAAGGGTAGCACCAGAGTAGAACAGCTTCTCCAAATTCCTCTGTAGCACATAGCTTCCGTGTGCCCTGTCCTGACTTCTGTACCTAACTCCCTGTCTCCCACTACACCTTCCTTCTTCAGGCAGTCTGTGGGTATTTACTGTGTTTATGGGCAGGGCAGGATGAGCATGGGCCCTGCTAATGCCTGACGCATGTTGTGTGTGAGTTATCCCCAGGCGTCCCTCATTCCCAGAGATGTGTTTGGCAAAGCACGTTCTCCTCCCGCTCCCCACTGCCTCTCTGTGTCTGACCCACAGGAATGTGCAGAGCTGTCTGCGCCATGTCAGGACCACGGAGAGAGGCTCCGGGGGATGTGTCTTCTAAGGCAAGTGGGATGCAAAGACCGCCCCTGGCTACTATCTCGCAGTTCTGGAAACACTGTGCAGAAGCTGGGAACCCACGTGGGGACTAACTGGAGTGTATCATGATGACGGTTTTATTATCTCACTAAGAACCACGCCCTCCTTTTTTGTTCTAACCACGATATCCCAATGCATCCAAATTACCAGAGCCAGGTATCCCACCAGTCCTCAGCCTCCAGAAACCTAGCATTGCATTCGGAATGTGAAGCAGGCACTAGGAAGCAGGTGGAGCGTGGAGCACATGTCTGCAGGCTCAGGGAGGTTTTGTGTTTGTGAGGCACAAGTCGAGCACACGTCTGGGATGGGGGACACATTTACAGAGCAGCCAGTGGTCTAGCTCTGCCTATACTGCCACGAGGACTGTTCTAGCTGAAGCCATATTTAACCCAGGCAGTGGCTGGCCTGGCTCTGATCCCAGTGCAGGAAGGCCCTTAATCCCACCTTCCTTCTCACCCGCGGGGGCTTCAGCTGCCATTGTTGGAAGTTTGTCTCTGGGAGAGAAAGTCAAAGCCCCTCTCCCCCAGCCCAGAACAGGGAGACCCACCAGGAGGTTTTCCTGGTGGCACAGAGATCATGGAGAAAACATTGGGACTGGGCAGCAAGAGATACTAGAGAGACCCTTCAAGGCTAACAGAACTAGCTCCCAAGCCCCACTGATGCTGCCTCTGTGGTTTTTGATTCAGGGCGGTAGCAAAGGAGCCTAGCTCCCATGGCCCTTGGCAGTAAATGTCTGGTGATCATAAACCAGAGTCACTATGACAGACTCTCAAAAATACACCCACTCCCCCCCACCATTATCACAGAACCCAGCCTTAGCCAGGGGCTGGGAGATGGGATAAGTTCATGACACTGCAGCCTTAGGAAACCACACAAATGATATTGTCCTTTCTGGGGGTAGCAGGAGTGTGAATTTTAATTATTCATGGTGATTAACAGTTCTGGGAGTTGGACCTGTTTACAGCTCAGGAATAGTACCAGAACCACTCCCTGATTATTTAAAACTGCTTTATTGGAAAATAACAAAACCAAATCAACACCTTGTCACATCAGGAAAATATCACTGAAGAAATGCATATCTGCACAGCATTGTACAAACCCTGAAACCACAGCTCTGTCCCTCTCCCTCTGTCCAGATCTCATCTTCGAGTCTGAAGAAGTCTTGGTGGTCTCACAAGTGAAGAGTGTCAGATAGTCCTTGGGAGTGGAGGAGCCTGAGAACAACCTGACTCAGGCTGGGAAACAGAGCCAGTGGGGAGTCCAGACTAAAGGGCTGAAGTTAGTCCCTCTGTGTCACCAGGGCTGGCATAACCCCATGGTTGGGCCCCCCACTGCGAATTCCCTTGGGAATCCATACAGAATGAAGAGAGCAGGGATTCACCATCATTGATCAACTGTGACAGTTCCAAAGACTCCATGGACTGAACCTGAGAGATGTGGAGGAAGCTGGAGTTGATGGTCACAGGGTGCACAGCAGTGGGCAAGGTTTCTGTGCTGGTCTGTGGGGTCCATGTGTTGTAGGCTTGGAAATCCGTAGGCATGGAAGGGGCCTGGAGGGGAGGCAGGTTAATTCTGGAGTCAAAGGCAGAGCTTGCTGGTCCCTGAAGAGCCCACTGCATCCCTGGATCAGGTCCTGGGGATCCAGGAAGTGCTGGCCAATGAAATGGGGAGAATGGATCATGCCAGGAGTGTGCACAGAGCTGGGCCTGTAAGGAAGAGAAAGAAGAACATTTAAACACAACCCAGAGAGCTCAGAGCCCTGCTCTGATTCCCAGGGCTCAGCTCTCTTCACTGCTAGCAGCACTAATAGCCCTGCCCAGATATTTCTGTAGCTCTTCTTTCCCAGAGGATCCCAAGGTCACTTACAGGTGGTGAACCTACTTGCACCTGAGATGCTCTGAGGGGAGAAATCTGACCCTTAAATGGGTTCCAATTGCCCATAAACCAGCCCCCAACAAACCTGACAGGGCAGGAAGGAAACAGCCCAGAGGGGGGATCAGTGTAATGCTGAGATCTCAGCAGATACCCAGCACTTCACAGGGCAGGCCCCAGCTCCTGGCAATCAGTGTAGCTGCACTGTACTCACTGGAGCTGCCCGGCTTTACACACACAGGGGATCTGGCCCTGTGTCCCCAAAGCGCTGGCCAGATACCAGTGAATATCCCCATTGGAAAAGGCTCAGAGTGCCCATGTGTTTGTTGGCAGGTGTGAGCGGGTGTCTGCTCCTTGGGGCGTCTCGCTGTCTGAGTGTCTCTGTGGGTGAGTGGGGGCATGGGCGAGGGACACTCAGCATGTATCTGTGGGGGTGACTGGGAGTGTGCTTGTGTCTGTGTGTCGCTCTCAAGCTCTCACCTGCAGGGTACAGAGGCTGCTCCCAGGTGTCCTGTCTCCAGCGTAAAGTCTCCGGTGCTTCCCCCTTCTATTCTGGAACCAAATCCGGATCTGGAATTGGAGAGAAGAGGGAATGAAGGAGCTGCTGGCAGAGAAAGAACCTCAGGGACCCCTCGATGTCTGTCCCTTTTACCCTCCCTCCTGCCCTCCTCTGGGGAGGCTTTGCAAAAGCCTGTTCCCCCCTCCCCAGGCCTTGAGAAGAAGAGAAGAAATGTGTGTATATCAGCAGAGCTCGATGGACCTGGGTGAAGAATGGGAGGCAGGGACTGAGGGAAGGATCCCTCACGGCTGTCCAGTTGCATGAAAGATTCTCACCACCCCAGAGCCTTTCCTCTGCTCCCTCCAGGTCACAGAGACTGTCCTCCCAGCCCCAGTACCTCCAGACCCACTGTTAGCACCTCTCTGAGCGACAGAGACCCCAGCACCACTCCACTCCCCCCACCCCACCCTCTGCTATGGCTCCGTATTGTGCCCTGGCTGTAGAAACCACACAAGGCAAATTGTCCCTTAGGCAGAGAGAGGAGAAACCAGAGCCCCAGAGTGAGGGGCTGGACATACCTGTTGGTAGGTGAGTCCCGTCATCCCCGACAGCATTTCAGCCTGAGGCAGGTTGGGATATTTCTCTCGATGGAAGAAGGACTCCAGGATGTGCAGCTGATTCCAGCTGTACAAGTTCCTCTTCCTCTTCCTCCACTTCCTCTGCTGCTCTCCGCACTGACTGTGGGGGGGATCCGTGCTGGAGGTAGCAGCTACCACACGGGTCCCAGCAGCAATGGACGGGACCCGGGGCAAAGCCATGCATCCCTCTCTGGAGTCGATCCCTGCTGTAAATCCAAAGGGAGGAGAGAGGAGAAGGGTCAGAGGAAGACGCAAACCCCAGGGCGGCAGAGGGACTGCCTAGGGGCGTGAGGAGGCGGAGACAGTTCAGGGTAAAGAGCGATGGGGCTGAGCAAAGCTCTCGTTCCAGGCTGGGGGGCAGGAATCGTTCCCTCCCAGTGGGCCTCTGTTTGACTGAGGAACAGACTCCCTGCGGGAAATGGTGGGCGCCCATTGTACAGTCAGTTAGAGAGAGGACAGGGCAAAGCCCTGCAGAGCAGACTGAGCCTCAGCCCCACAGAGCGATGCGGCCAGAACAGCCCTGAGCAAGACCCCTGCATTGGCCCCCAGCTCCCGTCCTGACAACCAGCCCCTCAATAGCTCACCTGAATCATGCCGGCCTGGTCCCGCTCTCGCCACCCGTCCATCCATGGAGCCGCCGGGCCCCAGGGAGAGGGGCTGGCTCCCACCACCGCTGCTGGTGCAGTCGAGATGCGCTGGGTCGAGCACGAGCGGGATGAGTTCCCACAGCTCTGGAGTCATGGCTGCAAAGGCTTCCCGCAGCTCCGGGGCAGAGTCCATGTCCCCTCTCGGGCGCTCCGCTGCTCTCCGCTTCTCAGGCCCTTTATACCCGGACAGCAGCCCATTGTCCTCCTCGCTGGGGAGGGGCCAAGGGGCCCCATCAAAGGGCGATTTCAAATGGCTCCTCCAATGGGCCAGGCTCCTGCCTGGGGAGGCTGAGTCACCCCAGCCCAGCGGGGAGCCACCCCAGGGAACAGGTGATGCAGCCACTCCCCAAGCCCCGGCCAGGGTCCCTCTCGGGGGCTAGGATGTCAGGGGTTTGGAGGCAGCAAAGGGGAGTCCCTGGCTCCAGTTCCCACCCCTCAATGCTCAGCCATTATACGATGTTCATTGTTTCACGGGTGAGAACAGCTGTGGGCAGGGAGCCCTTTGCGCCCAGGGCCACAGCGCGTTCCTGGAGAGCCAGGCGGCCCCAATGCCAGGCTCCAGCCGCCAGCGGGGCTCTCCCGATGCTTGGGGGCAGGGGTGGGGGACACGCCCGGAGCCCGCGCTAGTGACCCGAGCACACGCTGCGTGTGCATCTCCCCGGGACGCGCAGGGGCTGGCTGGCTGCGGGCCGTAGCCATCTCCTCCGGTGCGCCGGAGCCCGTCAGCACCATGGCCAGGGAATCGCGTGGCCGCTCTGGCTGCGGGATCCTGGACCCGGGGGTGCGTGCGGGAGGGTCCCTGGGCCAGGCCACAGGGCGGTCCCCATAACACCGCTCGGGCAGCCTCGCCCGGACACCGTGAATCCGGGCCGGGACCCGATGTGTCTGGTCACCGCTGCGTTCTCAGCTCCCAGGCAGCAGAGCCTCTGCGCCGGGTCCCCGTGCCTGGCGGGGCCTGCCCGATGTCACTCCGGGCCAGGCTCTCACCACACCTCTGGCTGCCACCCGCATCCCTTCATCTCACCCCCAGAGGCCACGGTCTCGCACTCAGGTCTGTGTCTGTTACACCCACGGGGATGCTGACCATCTGGGGGCATGCAGAGGGCAGTGCCTTCAAATACTGACTACAAATGGTTTTGAAAATGTGTCCAGAGGCGGCTGTCCTGCCATGCTGGGGATGGTCAGAGCTCAGGGAATGCAGCTCCCATTTAATTCCATGAGAAAACCAGGGCTACCGTGCAGGAAAGTAACTTATGTCAGCAATGGATAAACCTCTGCAATATCCATGACATTTTACATTACGCATGAAATGCATTAAATGACGTCTTTAATTTTCTGTACAGTTCAGTGTCATGAACCCAAGAGCTCTTTTCTAGCAATGCATCTTCCCTGATATTCCACTGACTGTTATTCCTGGACAGAAGGACAATCAACTTAGCACATAAAGGAATCACCCGTTCAATGTCCGTTACAGCTTTTGTTCAACTCAGCCTGTGCATGACCTGATCATTGATCCAATCACATAAACACCTGAGCACATTCCAGGGGAAGCTATTTTTACACCCAAGTACCCCACCTTGCTAGGAAGGTATTTAGGTTGCCAAATCAAGTACTGGACATTTACTAAATGCAGGACTTGTGACTGACTGTGCAACCTTAATTTAGTTCCTTTGTGCATATGCCTTATGATACCGTCTTTGTTTGACCACATCCTTTTTTTCACACTGGACCTACAAGTAAATGTACTAAATGTAGACCAGGCTTTTTGTTTGTTAAGGTCACACAGTTCAACATTACTTATTAGATACTCAGTGCACTAGGTGGACAGTGCTCAGGCAGTTAGTGAGTGCAGTATGTCTTGTGATCCACATCATCCAATGTGTGCCCCCAAATCTTATTCAGACTCACTGTTGGACTATCTGAGCCTGACAGACATTAAGGGATTTACCCTCACAACTACCCTATGAGCAGCAGTGTATCATTATTCCATTTTATAGATGGGAACAGAGGCAGAGAGAGGCCAGAATTTGTAAATGTCTCTCCTAATAGTAAGTGCCCATCCTGAAACATCTACAGCCTGTTTTTTTCAGAATACTTGGCATCTGATATCACTTTTTACACCAAAGCCCTGTACAGAACTAATTAATCCTGGAGAGATGCAGGGCCAATATTATCATCCCTATTTTATAGGTGAGGAGACTGAGGCAGAAAGACAAAGTGACTTGCTCCAGGCCATACAGTGAATCAGGGATGGCACCAGGTTTAGAACTCATTCCTCTGGGCTACCTATACTGCCACAGGTCCTGGGGATCCACAACTTGCTCCGAGTTCAGGTCAGTGCCTCTGAAAATCAGGCATCTGCACAGGATCCATGGACACCTGTTGAATGAAGCAACTGCACAATAGACCAAGGAAAAGGGAGCTGAGAATGTCTTTTGGAAATGGATGGGAATCCCATATGAGAAGGATGCACTGTGGTTAAGACACAAATCTGAATCCTGGTTCAGCGACTGTCACTCTATGAAAGCCTGGGTCACGTCATTGCTTCACTTCACCATTTGTAAAACGAGGGTAATGGCAGCTTCCTCTGTAAAGAACTGTGAGAGCTGCAGGTGAAATGAGCAATAGAGAGTTTGCACAAAACCTAAGGGAAAAATTCTACCTTGGCCCTGGAAGCTCCTGACTAATTTTCAGCCTCATTGACCTTTATTTGTCTGTTTTGTTGGGTAGTGATAGTAGGGTGCATACTGGGAACTGGGCTGCACCTTAACTATGGAACTACTGTCCCCACTTCAGTTTAAGGATTCAGTTCAGTGCGGTGCTGAGCCCCCTAAATTTGCATTGTAGTTAACTTTGGGGATGGGGGTTCATGGTTCATGGACACCCCCCAACACCTCAATAGCATTTTCTACCTGATTTCCCACACTCACTCTTTTCCCCCAGCCCACCACCAGCTCCCCCCATATCTATCTGTCTACTAACAGTTTGCCCAGTCAGACCTAAAAACTATTCAACTGAAAACCTGGCCCCACAGAGGTGTCTCAAGTTGGGTACACAAAATATGAAGCGCATAATATCACTAGTAAGTTTTTAACCTTACGTCATATTGTTTTGTAGTGTGAGGTCACACAGTTAAAAGGAGTTCAGACACCACAGTGATATGGGATAAAACCATGGACAGAGAGACAGAAAATCAATGTAGGCAATGCAAAACTTCAGGCTTCTTCAGCAAGAGCTTAGCGATATAAATTAAAATGTGTTTCCTGTTCTTTGGTACATTTCTCTTTATTATGTGGTTAAATATACATCAAAACAATCCAGCATTTATTTACTTAGATAAGAAAAATTGAGAGAAAAAGGAAAACCTCTTCTGTGCATAAATCTGAACCACCTTTGGTGCCACCCTCTTTTTGACTGAACACATCATTTTAGTAATTAAGGCTGGGTTTTTTTAAAATCATTGAAGAGACTTGGCAGGGCAAGTCCTATTGACTGTCTGTGAGTCTCTTTTTCTTAAGTAACCTGAACCTTTCAAAAATTGCATCCTGAAGCTATCAGATATGACTCTGCTCCTGATTCTGGTCTAATAAATGACAAAGTGTAAATGAATCCTCAGTGAAGTTTCTCTGGAGCTTACACAGATCTCTTTTAGAGCAGAATCTGGACACTGCATTTCAAGAAAGATGTGGAGAAATTGGAGAGGGTCCAGAGAAGAGCAACAAGAATGATTAAAGGTCTTGGGAACATGTCCTATGAAGGAAGGCTGAAAGAACTGGGTTTGTTTAGTTTGGAAAAGAGAAGACTGCGAGGGGACATGATAACAGTTTTCAGGTATCTAAAAGGGTGTCATAAGGAGGAGGGAGAAAACTTGTTCACCTTAACCTCTAAGGATAGAACAAGAAGCAATGGGCTTAATCTGCAGCAAGGGAGGTTTAGGTTGGACATTAGGAAAAAGTTCCTAACTGTCAGGGTGGTTAAACACTGGAATAAATTGCCTAGGGAGGTTGTGAAATCTCCATCTCTGGAGATATTTAAGAGTAGGTTAGATAAATGTCTATCTGGGATGGTCTAGACAGTATTTGGTCCTTCCATGAGGGCAGGGGACTGGACTCGATGACCTCTAGAGGTCTATTCCAGTCCTAGAATCTATGAATACATAGTGGGAATGTCTGGAGTTATGTGGTTATTTTGTTAATTTAAAAAAAGCAGCATTATCTCTCATAACCTTGCGTGCTGAGGTTATCATGGTATGGGGATGCCTTTAGCATAGTTTCGAGAAATATGGCACTGCCTTTTGTCCTATGTCTCCAAATATTTCCTATAACTGAAATTGGGGGTTAACATGGAGCATGGGGAAAGCCTTTTGCTAGTCCAGGAACATTTGTGATGTGCCAGGGAAGATCTACAACAAAGGAACAGCTGCTTTGTCAAACACTAGGATATCTGTGAAACTGCTCAGCCAGTTCAGTACCACACTGGCATTGCAGAGACAAGAACATATTTTGGTTTGCCATGTCACAGAGGAGTGACAGCAGGACCTTTTTATACACCATTATTACATTGCATAGCTGTCAGGAACAGTATGAGCTATGTTATGTCTCAGCATCATAGTGCTGGCACCACAGAATGTAATCCTGTCATGTTTTGACACAGCCCTGTTGCACTGCCATGACAGTGACCCAACATCCTACTGTGCTATCACAGCATCACTGTGCTGACATCACACAGATGTGCAACCACCTTGCCATCAATGCAGTAGCTGGTTGCAGCACTCTAGTGCTGACATTATGTAGAGGACTAGCACTGTGATCTACACAGTGTCATTGCACTGACATCTGACAGAAGTGTGAGCCACTTGTCACAGTTCAGGACAATGGTATCTGTATTTTCCCTCTATGGCCAGTAAGGGCACTCACTTTGGCTCCTCAACCATCACCTCTCTGGGGTGGGGACCCTCATCTTTCTCCATCCTGACCATGGCTTTTCCAGGCCGCATAGCTCCCAGCCTATACTGTGAACTCCTCAGCAAAGTCAGGCTGCTTAATCTGGTCTGCTTTACTTTTCTCCCCAGAGATGGTAAACAGTGCAATTGCCACAGTTAAGCTGGCACACAGCTCTTTCTAAGCAAGCACATTTAGTCTTAAGGTAAAATAATCACAGAGCAAACATTTTAAAACAACAGAAGAACCTAAACTCATACTAATAAATTTACTAGAGATCACCCCCCAACTCCAACAAGGGCTGTGGCCAGTGAACAGTCCTTCAAACCCCACCCAGGGTTTTCCTGCTGGACACAAGTTCATAACGACTTTTGCTCAGAAATAGCATTTCCATGAGTAAATCAGTTATGCCTTTGAAGTTTGTCTTTGAACTGTTATCATGCAACTGTGCAAAGCAAACAAAAGGTCCCGTCTCAAGGCAAAGCTTTGAAGGCTTAGTCCTTAAGTGCAGGGTTGCAATCCCCTCCTCCCCAGTATTCCCTAGGCATTCCTCTTCACACGTATTGCTCCAAAAGATCAGTTGCATCTGCTACATTGTTCAGCATCATCTTTTGAAGCCCACAGTACTTCCCAGAGAATGCATTAATTCTATCTTCCTCCTAAGAAATTTCCAGCCAATCTCACAATAATACATGACTATTTGCATTTTATAATATAATGAACTCCTAACATACTGAAACTTTATTCAGTAAGGTTTAACTTAATTCAATAAAATTTGTCTAGGAAAGGGGTTCTCAACTTTTTCTTTCGGAGCCTCCCCCCAACATGCCATAAAGGGCTCAGGGCTCCAGGCTTCAGGCTCCAGGGAGGTTTGGGACTTTAGCCCTCTGGGGTGCTGGGGCTCAGGGCTCTGGGCTTCTGCTGCCAGGTGGGGTGGGATGGGGGCTCGGGCATAGGTGTATTTTGACTTCTATTAGGGGGCAGGGACCAGTGGGGTTCAGGCCAGCTTTGCATGGCAGGGTCCCAGGAGGGAGTGCTACCTCCACCCACTAACTCTCCTCAGCAGGCCATCCAGCCTCTCTGGGTTGGGGGAGTGCAACCAAAATTAAAACTCAAATGGGGGGCTGGGTTCAGTAAAAAAGTTTGAAAACTGCTCAGGGTGCAGGCAGGGGGGTAGCTAGGGGCTGCGTGCAGGAAGGGGGTAGCTCAGGGTGCAGGGAGAGGGGTAGCTCAGGGTTCAGGCAAGAGGTAGCTAGGGGTTGTGTGTGGGCAGGAGGTAGCTCAGGGTGCAGGGAGAGGGATAGCAAGGGGCTGTGTGCCAAGGGAGGCTCCTCCCTGAGGTTGTTGCTCCCTGAGGGCTTTGCTGGCCCCAGAGCTGGGTCTTCCCACCCAGGCAGCTCTTACCGGCTGTGCGAGAAGTGAAAAGGGTACTGCTGTGGGACTTCTGCGCCACTGTGTGTGCGCATAATTAATGAGCTGTGCAAAAAGTATCTGCTGAAAAGTTGCTGCAGTTCCACCTTTTGCCTACCAGAGGGCGCTGTGGCAATAGACCACAACAGCAGCTCCCAGCAGAAGATAACGTCTGCAGTTCCACCTTTTGCCCACTAGAGGGCGCTGTGATGATCGAACACAGCAGCCTTTCCCAGCCAGCTAGGGAAGGGGAAGAGCTTGTAGAGACACCAAGTGCCTGTTGGGCCAAGTCAGGAGACAGGGGCTATGGGGAGACAGCCAGTCTGGGGTGACTGGGGAGTCAGACAGGGGCTCATAAGGGCTAGTGGGGTGAGGACAGACTGGGGAAGGGGCTGAATGGGAGTGAAGGCACAGAGCCACAGGGGGAGGAGGCACAGGGCCACACAGTGCAGGGCCGGCTCCAGAGCCCAGCGGGGCAAGCACCCGCCTGGGGCGGCCCTTTCCCGGGGGGGCGGCAGGCTGGGCCGGCAGACCTGCCGCAGTCATGCCTGCGGGAGGTCCACCGGAACCCCGGGAGCAGCGGACCTGCCGCAGGCATGACTGCGGAGGGGACGCTCGGTCGGCGGCTCCTGTGGACCTCCCGCAGGCATGACTGCGGACGGTTCGCTGGTCCCACGGCTCGGCTGGACCTCCCGCAGGCATGCCTGCGGCAGCTCAACTGGAACCGCCGGACCAGCGAACCGCCCGCAGCTGCGGGAGGTCCAGCCGAGCCGCGCGACCAGCGGACCCTCCGCAGTCATGCCCGCGGGAGGTCCGCTGCTCCCGCAGCTCGGGGGCGCCTCCCGGGCATGACTGCTTTGGGCGGCCAAATTTGTAGAGCCGCCCCTGACACAGTGACAGGGGAGTGGCTTAGTAGGGGCACAGAAACACATAGGAATGGGGGGATGCAGGGCCACATCGGGATGGGGGGAGTGGGTCCTTGCCTTGGGGAATGGAAATCCTGATTCTAATGGCTCAGACCTGATCCTTGGGGATGCACGTGCTCTCTCCAGCTTGTGTTTGCTACAGAGTCAGATTCCATCTTCTGCCTCTAGTGGGGACTGTGCTCAGACTGCAGGAGAGAAAACACAGCGCTTGGATATCCTCCATTGACTCCTCCACTCCCAAGGGACAAGACATATGGCTAGTATGACTCCTAATTTCTGCTGTTTAATCCACCCAGTTCCCAGCCTCCCACCCTGTTTTATCTCCACTCCCTCCTATGGACATTACCCATTTCTCACTCCTCCCCACCAACACCCCCCAGCCTTCTGCAAAAAGTGCTCTAACTACAGCTCCACCAACACAGTAAAAAGTTAAAGCCAGGAGTGGCTAGTACCTAAGATGCTGAGACCACAAAATGGATAGCAACTGGTCCTTTGCTTTCTTCTGATTTGCTGGGGACACAAAGAAAGGGCTGGGACAGACTACATGGATGAAATGAGAACAGACTTCATCACCTGCCACCCCTGACCTCCACCCTCCCAATGGGCCAACTTGGAGTCCATTTGAACTCTCAACAGCTTAATGGATGTATAAAATATCAACAAACTCCCTTGAAGTCTTTGAAGAAACGACCCCTATGCTCACCAGTGCTCACTGCTTCCCTGTGCTGGATGGAAGGTCAAAGAACTGGGTAATGAAGCTACAGTCCTGTTCAAAAGCCCGTCCATACTGTAAAATGCTCTCTAGGCAAAGCCATAGCTGATAGCAAAGCCCTGACTTGAGTCCGCTTGGAGACCAGAACCCACCTAGTGACAATATCAAACCACCACTAGCCACTGAAACGGCTGAAACCTGCAACAGCAAGTCCCAGGCCCATGATATAAGACCTGGGAGATCTAGGAGGACCCTGCGATCTAATAAATCTAGTAGGGGTTGCGATGGTCCCTCATAGGTATACTAGACTAGTTAAAATGAATGGCATAGAGACCACTGTGTTAGTGGACTTAGGAAGCGGTCATGCTGGTCTCAGGAAAGCTGGTCGGGCAGACCAACTATTCTGGGCCAAATGCACATGGGGATGTCCTGTGTACATGGGGATGTCAATTACTACCCGGTAAAAATAGAAGTCTGGGTAACCCCACTAAGGTGACAGTGGGGTGGTCCTGAAACTCCCATATCCAGTCCTCATAGGATGAGACTTCCCAGGGTTTGGCAGCCTACTCCCTGGAGAGGAGTCAGAAGAAGGTAATAATCCCAAGAGCTATGGGATGACCTCGATACTTAGCAACCCCCTGGTCTTCCATGAATTTGCCCAGGGTTTGTTCTCTCCCACTGGAAAGCCCAGGAAGACTTGGTGAGAAAGGAGAGAAGATAAGAGGAGGGGAATGAGAATCTTGGCCCAGAACCAGAAGACTACACTCCTGGGGGAAAGAGTTAGCCCAACTGACAAGGAGACTATGCAGAGGGAGACGGAAATAGATCCCCCTGAGTTTGGGCAAATTGGACCTTCGCTGGAGAACTTTGGGCAGGATCAGGCCAATGATCCAGTATATAACCATATTTGCAAAGAAGTAGTTGAGGTGAACGGGGTCCCTGTGGAAAGGAGAGCCAAGGGCCCAGGGCCATATTATATGATAAAGAGGGATCTGCTATACAGAGTAGTACAGGTCCAAGAGCAAGTAGTGGAACAGCTGTTAGTACTGCAGAAGCATCAGAGGGGCGTGATGGATCTAGCCCACAGCCATCTGTTCAGGGGCCATCTAGGGGTAGATAAAACTCTCGATTGAATTCTACAGAGGTTTTTTTGGCCCAGCATTTATGTGGCGGTCCAATGATATTGTGCCTCCTGTCCGGAATGCCAATTACATGGCCCCTGACCACACATAAGGGCGCCTTTGGTACCTCTGATGATTATCCAAGTCCCATTTGAGCAAATAGCTATGGACCTAGTAGGCCCATTGGAGAAATCAGCCCAGGGCCATCAGCACATATTGATTATGCTAGATTATGCCACCGGATACCCCGAGGCCGTACTCCTATGAAACACCATGTCCAAGACCATAGCTAAGGAATTAATCCAATTTTTTTCTAGAGTAGGGATATCCAAAGAGATCCTGATGGATCAAGGAACCCCCTTTGTCTAAATTAATGAAGGATTTGTGTGCAATGCTCCACATACGGACTGTAAGAACATCAGTCTATCACCTGCAGACCAATGGCCTCGTCGAACGGTTTAACAGAACATGATATGAAAGGTGGTGAGCCAGGATGGGAAGAACTGGGACACTCTGCTGCCGTACCTAATATTTGCTATAACTTCAACTGGGTTTTCCCCATTCAAGCTGTTATATGGTCGCCACCCCCATGGTATATTGGACATTGCCAAAGAGGGTTAGGAACAACAGCCGAACTCAGGGAGAAATATCATCAAGCATGTGCTGCAGATGAAAGACAGGATAGCCCAAGTCACCTCCCATAGTGTGGAAACACATAGAGAGGGCGCAAGAGGCCCAGACATATTACAATCGCCGAGAAACAATCCGAAAATTCCAGGTGGGAGATTGGGTAATGGTGTTCGTACCCACAGCGGAGAACAAGCTCCTGGCCAGGTGGCAGGGGCCATACGAGATAATAGAAGCCATTGGAGAGGTTGACTATAAGGTCCGACAGGCTGGTTGCTGGAAGCTGGAACAGATCTATCATATAAACCTGTTGAAACCTTGGCAAGACAGAGAAGCTCATGTGGTCACTCTAGGGTCACCACACCCCGAAAGCAACCGGTACGTCCAAGTGGGAATATCCCTGGAATTGACCCCTGTCCAATGAACTGAAGTGATCAACATGATCAAACGCAACCAGGATGTATTCTCAGAAAAGCCAGGCAGGACTACCGAGGTTCACCATCACATCTTCACAGAGCCTGGAGTGAAAGATGAATGTCAAGCCATACTGGATCCCAGAGATGAAAAGAGAAGAGATCAAGACAGAAGTCAGGAAAATGCTGAAGTTAGGAGTCATTGAAGAGTCTCATAGCCAATGGTCCAGTCCAGTTGTCCTAGTACCTAAGCCTGATAGCAGTATGAGGTTCTGCAACGACTTCCGGAAACTGGATGAAGTGTCCCAATTTGATGCATATCCTCTACCCCAGATAGGAGCTAATTGACAGACTGGGAAAAGCATGATTTTTGTCCACCCTTGACCTGATCAAAGGTTATTGACAAATCCCTCTGGCCAACGCCAACAAAGAGAAGATGGCTTTTTCAACACCAAAGGGATTGTATCAGTACACTGTCCTCCCTTTGGGTTTACATGGGGCTCCTGCAACTCTCCGACGACTCATGGACAAGCTGTTGCGTCCACATGGCAAGTATGCGGCTGTCTATCTCGACATCATTATACATAGCCCAGACTGGGAGAGGCACTTGGAGAAGGTGGAAGCAGTCCTGGACACACTGAGGAAGGTGGGGCTAACTGGAAATCCCTCCAAATGCGTGGTTGGGGTAGCAGAAGCCAAATACCTCAGGTATATCATGGGGAGGGGCATGGTGAAGCCCCAACTGAACAAGTTAGAGGGAATACAGAATTGGCCCCGACCAGTCCGGAAGAAACAGGTCAGAGCATTCCTGGGATTAACTGGATACTATAGGTGGTTCATCCTCCCACTTTGCCACTAGGGCATGCCCGTTAACAGACCTAACAAAAGCCTGGGGCACAGACATAGTAAGATGGACCAGCGCGGCCGAGGAGGCTTTTGCAGATCTGTGGACTGCCCTCTGCACTGTCCCAGTGCTGGTAGCTCCAGACTTTGAGAAGGATTTTGTTACAAACCAATGCCTTTGAGGTTGGGTTGGGAGCGGTCCTTTCACAAATGGTCAGAGAAGAACACCCAGTCCTGTTTCTCAGTAGGAAACTCCTGCCCAGAGAATGTAAATATGCTGTAGTAGAGAAGGAATGCCTGGCGGTCAAGTGGGCCGTAGAAAGCCTTTGCTACTACCTACTCAGACAGAGGTTTACCCTCGTCATGGATCATGCCCCTCTGAAGTGAATGCACCAAAACAAAGAAAGAAACAAAAGAGTAACAAGGTGGTTCCTGTCACTACGACCCTTCCCCTTCAGAGTACAACACAGGTCTGGAATCAAGCATGGCAATGCTGATGGCCTGTCAAGGGTGCACTGTTTGATGACCCAAGTAGCCCAACCCCGTAGTGTTCAGCGGGGGCCGGGGGGGATATGTGATAATCTCAGGACAGATGGCTGCCTGGCAGGGAGGAGGGGGGAAGGGAATAGAAAACACTATCAAACGGTTAACAGGCCCTCCTCCCTATCAACTGAGGCGGTGTGACTACAGGTCAATCAGGTTCACCTGAGAAGAGGATTATCAGAGATCAATTAGGATCAGCTGAGAGCGAGTTACCTGAGGTCAATTGATCAATTAGGATCAGCTGATTCCAACTAAGGGTTGCCTGAGACCTTTTTAAACCTTACCCTGTTGGGAGAAGCGGGAGAGAGAGGAGTCAAGCTGCCAGTAGGCGAGGAGCCGCAAGACAGCGAGCCTCACGAGGAGGGGAGGCTGCATTCCCTCCCCTAAGGGAGAAAAACAGGCCCTAAAGACTGCTGAGAGAAGGACGGACTGCCCCTGTGCAGCCCAGAGGGACTATTTTACCCCAAGCCCATCTTACCAAGGCTAAAAACAACTGAGTTTGGTGAGACCGAGAAGGTGCCTTGCCACAACACATATAACTTGTTAGCTGCTGCCTGTATAAATGCATGTGGAGAAAGAGAGAGCATCAGTCTGGCTAAGGTGGGAAAGAAAGATATCGCTGTGAGATTTCATAGGGAGATGGGCTTCAATGGAAGTTAGGAGGAGCAAATGGAATTCCTACAGACATTTGCAGGGTCTGTCCACCAGTCTAGAGAGGCCAAGATTTGTGTGGGTACCCGAACTAACACGTCTAGAGGCTGTACTGATGCCAGCCCCTTTGCAGTTTCCTAAAATGGAGCCTGTCTGCTAAACTACATAAGTGTATGAGGCCACGTGGCCTAGAAGCTTAAGGCAATTTGAAACTGTTGTGGTAGGATGGTCCCTCAGGTCCAAAAATAAGGGCCAGCACCATCTGGAATCTTAGCTGTGGCAGGAAGGCTTTAGCTTCCATTGAGTCCAAGAGAGCTCCTAGAAACTCTCTCCTTTGTACAGGTGACAGGATTGACTTCTCTGTGTTGAAGAGCAACTTGAATGTGTCCAAGGTGGACTGGATGACTGACATGCTGGACAACACCTGGGGCATGGACCTTCCTCTCACCAACCAGTCATCCAGGCAAGGAAACACTTGAACTCCTGACTTCCTCAGGAACGCTGCCATCACTGCTACACACTTTGTGAACGCACGTGGGGCTGCAGGCAGCCCCCAAGCAAAGTGCAGGATCACAGGGTGAGAGGCTTCATGCTGCGGTGTGTCTACTGCCCCGGATTGTCTTAATCCAGAAGGGGGCCTTGGAGAGTGCCTAGGGGAGGGGAGCTGAATTCCTACCAACCCAGGAGGAGAGGGCCTTCCTCCAGCTGTAGTTTAGTACAAATTACCTTTTTATCTAAAAGTTGAGGGATCTTCCTGCTGCCTCCAGTCATTACTAGCAGGATCTCCGCTCTGGGACCATGCTGAAGGGTAGTGACATTTCATTACCAAGTAGAAATTCAAGTTTCCCATTCCTTCAACCATTCATAAGATTTTTTTCACATTTCCTGGGCTTCCAACTCTTAGAATATCAGCAACCTCTATCTTTATATTAATTTTCTTTGATATTAACTATACCCCCAACCCAGCTGAAGAGCAGATTCACAGAGGCAGTGACTGTGAAGGTGTATTGAAGCAGAACTGTGTGGCATGGACTCTGCCAATCAATTATAGCAAGAGCAAAGTGATTACTATACTATTAGATTAGAGAGGAAGGATGATCTTGGGGTTAAGGCACCGGACTGAGTCAGAAGATCTTGGATCAGTTTCTGGCTCTGCCACAGACTTTCGCTGTGACCTTGGGCAAGTCACTAGGACCCTTCAACAGGAGTTAGGTACGTATATAGCTTTGAGGATTTTAGTCTGAATCTCTCCGTGTCTGAGTTTTTCATCTGTAAAATGGGGAAAGTAAAACTTCTTTCTCCAATTATTATCTGCCTTGTCTATACGAACTGTAAACATTTTATTGCAAAGGTTGTTTTTCCTAACTCTGTGTACATCAGCTAACACAACGGGGCCCCACTCTCAATTGTGGCTTCTAAATGTGATATAAGTAATAAAAACAAAAACAACAGATTTAATACCTAAAGGGTGATCCCCCTACGGGAACACTCTTTAAACTCTTTTTTGCTATTTAGTCAGATAGAAACAAACCATAAATGTACATCATACAACTCAATCTGACATACTGTGAAATTATGTCAGAATACATTTATTAAGCCGTATCAACCCAATACGGATCATATTATCCATTTGTACGTGGGAGTCAGGAAAGAAAAGGCTTCCTGAAAAAGGAATAACTTTGTCTCGGTGTAATGGCAGAGACACCATTTTTTAAAACCCAGTTTATGGTATATAATGACCTGGGAATAAACAGCCGTAAAAATAAGCACTAATCTCATTATATAAAACACCAGATAGCTGACTGAATTTAGCTAGGCACAATTCCCATTGGAGAAATCCCCCCTGGAGTAGTAGCTGCATATGAGAGGAATGAATTTGATGCACACACTTAGCGCTTGTCTTCATTTACAGCACTACAGCAGTGCAGCTCTGCCGCTACAGGGCTTTAGTGAAGACGCTCCTATGCTGATGAGACAACTTCTCCCGTTGGCGTAGTTAATCCCATCTCCCTGAGAGGCTGTAACTATGTCAGTAGGAGAAGCCCTCCCATTGACATGGCGCTGTCTACACAGGGGATTAGGTAGGTATAACCAGGTTGCTCGTGGGTGTGGATTTTTCAGGCCCCCAAGCGACACAGTTATACTGATATAGGTCTGTAGTGCAGACCTGGCCTTAGCTGGCCTCTCTTGTACTACCAAGACCGTGACTTCTTCGCTGTTGTCAGAATCCATGTAGCAAAAGACTTAAAGGATACCATCTTCACAAAACTGATATGGCAACTGGTATTTCTTCATACCTAAATTTCCACTGATGAGGGCAATAAAGTGGGGGCAGGCATGAACCATGACACAATGTTTGCGGTGTCTGCCCCCTTTTCAAAAACAGGACCCAAGTTGAAAATGATTATACACCCCAGCAAGGTTAAAGCGATCCCACAAATTCAGACTTCTGGAAGGATCAAGAAATATCACTTAAAAACAAACAAACAGAGACCTAGTCAGCAGGGTTTGCTGTCACTGGAACATCTGTGACCAACTGGAGCTGCCGTTTCAAAATCGATATTAAACCTTTTAGGGCCCAGTCCGACGCCTGTTGAGCTGAATGGAAGCCTTGCTGTTGACTTCAGTGCGATGCTGGATTGTGCCCACAGCGCACTTCTACTTCGAAAAGTCTCTATGTAAAAATGGCACCTTCTTGCCCCACATATCTGCTGCTCCCTGCATGTATTCAGGGACACAGCTGCTGACCTGAATAACTCAAATAAGTTTTTACTGCTCTTTACTCGTCTTAGCACTGCAGGGCAGCAAACTGAATCGGTGGGAGCGTTAGCTGGATTCCATTCTGGTTTGTGCATCAACAAAATTGTAAATCAAGTCCCAGTTGCAAAGCGAAATTCTGTCCTCCTTCGATACTCCTTTGAACACAATGGTCAGATTGCACAAGCATAACTGAGTGCAGAATTTGGATCACAGAATTTTTATTACCAATGACAATGATGACGTACAAACAGAAAGAACCCAGATTCACTCACGTATACCACGCTGACTCTGCAGGGCTAACAGAATAACCATCTTTTAACTTGTAAACGGAGCAAATTTGATCTCAAATCACTGAAAGACAATGAACATGGAACCTCACAATGCCATTTTTACAGAGTCACTTTTCAGAGCAGAATCAGATTTGAAATAAAAACAACTGATATTTTCACTTATGCCCCTCCCAACCCTGGGGGAATGCCAAATGCACCTCAGCAAAACCTCTCAACACAGTATGGAGAGACGCTTGGGAGGCCAACCCCTAACACACAGAACAATTGCAAGGATATTGGAGTAGGGAAACAGAATGGGTTTGTGGATGGGATGGGGACAGCATGTGCAGCCTCCTGACACTCTTCTAGGACAGCCTGGTAAGGGAATGGCCACTGGTGAAGCCCCTTCCCATTATTCAGGACCTCCTCCACTGGACTGGGGAGGTGGTGATGGCTTTGGGAGTGGATGGGCTGAGTGTATTTCTCAGATTCTCTATAACTCCCTCTCCTCCAGTGCACATCACTGTACACACACAGGTAGAGGGAAGCTGACGGAGAGGAGCGTTCTAGCCTCCTATGGTTTCAATCTCTGAGGGAGCCCCTGAAGTTTCACCAGAGATGACTTTTGGATGAAGCTCTTGTCACTGTGGGGTCTCTCCCTCGGGTGGGCTTTCAGGTGCTCCACCAGGTCCGACTGCTCGCTGAAGATCTTGTCACAGTTGGTACATTTGTAGGCCCCCTCCCCCATGTGGTTTCTCTGGTGCGCAGAGAGGTGTGAGATGTGCATGAGGCTCTTCTCGCTGCGGGGCCAAGGGGAGGGCCTCTCCCCCAGGTGGGTTCTCAGGTGCTTGGCCAGGTTTGACTGCTCACTGAAGCTCTTGCCACAGTGTGGACAGATGTACGGCCTCTCGCCAGTGTGGGTTCTGCAGTGGGTGTTGAGATTGGAGAGCTGGCTGAAGCGTTTCCCACAGTGGGGACAGGGATAGGGTCTCTCACCTGTGTGGGTCCGGCGGTGCTTCCTCAGACTCGACTGGTCGCCGAAGCTCTTCCCACAGTCGGCGCAGATATAGGGTCTCTCTCCCGAATGGGTCCTCAAGTGGGTGGTGACGTTGGAGAGCTGGCTGAAGCGCTTCTCACAGCCAGGACATTTGTAAGGTCTCTCCCCTGTGTGGGTCCGCTGGTGCGTAGTGAGGTGGGATCTATGGATGAAGCTCTTCTCGCAGTGGGGGCAGGGGTAGGGTCTCTCCCCCGTGTGGGTTCTCTGGTGCTTGGCAAAAGTCGATTGGTCGCTGAAGCTCTTCTGGCAGTCAGGACACACATAGGGCCTCTCCCCAGTGTGGGTCCTCAAGTGGGTGGTGAGATTAGACTGATCACCAAAGCTCTTCTCGCACTGGGGGCAGGTGAAGGGCCTCTCCCCTGTGTGGGTCCTCAGGTGGGTGGTGAGACTGCTCAGGTTACTGAAGCGCCTCTCACACTCAGGGCAGCTGTAGGGCCTCTCCCCTGTGTGGGTCCTCTGGTGTCTTGTGAGGTTTGAGAGGTGGCTGAAGTGTTTCCCACACTCAGGGCAGGAGAAGGGCCTTTCCCCTGTGTGGGTTCTCTGGTGCACAGTGAGATGGGAAAGCCGACTGAAGCTTCTCTCACACTCGGCACAGGGGAAGGGTTTCTTGGCTCCATGGACTCTCGCATGTGCCGAGAGCTCCTGCTTTTGCCTGAAGCTTTTCCCACAGGCCCTACATTTATACGTTTTCTTTCCCGTGTGAATGCTGTTCTTATGGCTATTCAGGTCTCTCTGCCCCTCAAAGCTTTCCTCACACACAGGATATGTGCACGGTCCCTCACTTGTCTCTGACCTCTCTGGCACAGGGGGCTTGCGCAGTTCCCTGAAAGTTCTTTCATGTCTCCTTGCGATACCTCCCTCACCCCTGGCTGTGTTTCCCTTCTGCTTTTGTGACTTGTGCTGCCCTTTGCAGGTAGTTTCCTGGTCAGGTCTCTGGGAAATTCTCTCTTTTGATTTCCCCAATAACATTCTCAGCAGCTTCAGTTTCTCACGACCTTCTTTGTGATGCTTCTCAGTTCTGCTCAGGATCCCACCACCTGCAGGGAGGAGAAAATCTAGATGTGACCTCCTGTTCTGCTAGTAGAGGGAAACCACTAACCATTCCCAGCAGTACAGTGTGACTGAGGAAGTCCCTCATCCCTCCCAGGGATATTACCCCAGAAGGCACTTACTCCAGCCGGCACATTATGCAAGTGGGTCTATGTTCCAGGGCTGCTGCTGGTGCTAGAACAGGTGAAACTGCTTTAAGGGAGAATGAAATATTTCACCATAAACACTGGTGAGAGGAGAAAAAGGAAAATGCCCATTTTTTCAAGTGTCCACTAACTTTGGGTGCCCAACCTGAGACTTCTGGGGCCTGATTTTCCAGAAGCCAGTTGGAGCCATGGGGACTCAGCACTTCTGAGCATCAAGCCTCATCTGCTTGGGTTTTCAATCCCCATTGCAGTGTTTGGGAATAGCAGAGTTTTGTTGTGAAAGAAAAACTAAGGATCACTCTCAGGATCACTCTCGGGATCTACATAGAGAGAGCATAGAACCTCATTCTCTACACGCTCCTGGGGAAGTCTAGAGCCATCCGAAAAGGCTTTGCTTTCCAGACTGGGATCCCATTTGTCTCAAGGGGAACTTCACTGAGAAAGGATTGCTCAGTCTCATTTCAACTCCAAAATCTTCATTGATTGTCTAAAAATCTTTGATTGTCTCTCAGTCTCACAGGGATCTCGGGAGTACTACTGGCGATGGGGAGCTTGAGGATATTGAGGTAAAGGTTTCATATCAGCAATAATTGAACATGGTCTTTAACAGAGCACTCTTTAAAGTGTGATTTCACCTAAGGAGAAAAATTCAATGTGTACGGTGAGTAAGAAGCACCGTGATCGTTAGCACTCACTGATTAGTGTTTATGTTGAACAGGGAAGAGTCTCTCAGGGTCATGCAATAAGAAGGCAGCCTGGCTTCTCAGCAATGGGAAAGAAACAGTGTTGATGGCCTAAACGTTACAATGTGTCATATGACTATTTAAACTGCATTGACTAAGTTAGCAAAGCTATTAGAACCTACTACATAATTCATGTCATACTTTTCCAGTTATGCTGCCATCCCTGATGGAAGTCTTTTGTGATCTTAGATTCCACTTCTGCGTTTAGTGGGAACTGATTGCAAGGGAAAGCTGTCTCTCTTCAAACTAGCTGTGCCTGGCTGCTTCTTCTGGCAACATTCTTTAGGGGATGTTTTCCCTCCATGCAGCATGCTCTTAGGGGAGAACTGTGTTGCCTCATATCCTACATGGATCTCTCTACCTAGGGAGACACAACCATGGGACCCTCCCAATGTGATGTTATCTGAATAGTTCAGTGTTTCAGCACGAAAACTGGATGAAAGGAGAAAATCCCTTCCCTAAAACAAATGTTAGGGGCTGGGAAAGACAAATATTAAGGCTCCATTCCCCAAATGAAATAATCACGGACGCAGAAAGATTGAGCCAAATTCTTTGCTGGCATAATGCTAATGAAATCAAGGGAGTTACACCTTTGACTCACTAGGGGTAAGGAGGACTGTGATTTAGAATAATAGATTATTAGGGTTGGAAGGAACCTCAGGAGATCATCTAGTCTAACCCCTTGCTCAAAGCAGGATCAATCCCCAAATGGCCCCTTCAAGGCTTGAACTCACAACCCTGGGTTTATCAGGCCAATGCTCAAACCACTAAGCTATCCCTCCATGTACAGGCTTGTCAGGCATTGGCCAAGACACAGTGAATCCTATAAAGGAAATCCAGTTCCTCATCTTAGAAAGGGTCTCCATCTTGTGACTTCACTCAAGGAAGCTTGGATTATTACTACTCACCTGAGGAGGGGCTTTCAGGAATAGCTCCATCCACTGAGTCCTGAAGATCCACAACCCACAGCTCTGACTCTGTTGGTTCTATTGGAGATATCAGTTTTGGTTTGGGACTTTTATAACCTGTTTGTGGGAAATGAGATCGGGAGACATTACGTTCTGGTCCCCGAGAGCTTGCTAGAGCCGACGTGTACTCTTAATAAATCCAACTGTGCTAATGGAGGCCCTGAGGACAGGGAAAGGAAGGTGGTCCAGTAGAAGGGCACAAGCCTAGGACCTGGGAGACGTGGACTCCAGTGTAACCTTGTGCAAATCACTTAGCCTCTCTGTGCCTCGGTTCCTTCTCTGTACAATGGGGATCATAGCTCTGCCCGGCCCTCATGGAATGTTAGGAGCCTACATACAGTAAAGGTTGTGAGAAGCTCAGATACTACACTATTGGAGGGGCATATAAATACTAAAGAGAGACAGAAAATCCAGATAATTCAGAGTTTACACAACTCGGAATAAAAGAAAGAAAACTTACATTTACCCAGTGAAGCCAACCTTGTACATTCTTCTCCCTCAGGCATTGATACAGCTCCTTCTGCCATTCCTCTAAAATATCCCTCTCCTCACAGGAGAAAGAGACAAGACATCACCATACTTCAGCAGGATCTGAAATCACATTATAAACTCAGCATCTTTTGCTTCAGTCTCATCCTGACACCTGAAGCCCAAAGTCTCAGGCTTTGGCTACACTTACACTTCAAAGCGCTGCCGCGGCAGCGCTTTGAAGCGCTAAGTGTAGTCAAAGCACCAGCGCTGTCCGTACTCCACCTCCCTGTGGGGAATAACGGACAGTGCTGGGAGCCGCGCTCCCAGCGCTGGAGCTTTGACTACACTGGCGCTTTGCAGCGCCGCAATTTGCAGCGCTGGAGAGGGTGTGTTTTCACACCCTGCTGCAGCGCTGCAAATTTGTAAGTGTAGCCAAGCCCTCAGCTGGAGAAATGGTCTCTGTGGGAGTAATTCACAGTGATAAGCCAAGGACAGCACAGCAGGTATATCTTAGGGGATTTATCTATCCTCTGGATATTTCATCTGTGATGTGGGTAACTTCAGAGGCCTATAGGACTATGCCCTTTGGTTCCCATGTAGATCTCTGGCAGTGAAATCTGAAGGGCCCTAGATATGCCAGATGAATGAGAGGAAACAGGCTCTTTTTTCCCCTTTTCATGTTCTGATTCTCCATTTCTCCACTAGCTTTCATCTTCCTCTGGGTGCAATTTATGGTGGTGGTTTTTTATCTGTAGAGATCTAGCTACCTTAATGGCTGTCTCTCTCTGTCCATACCCCACTACAACAGCTCAGATCATCTACAGCATTTTTGCTCTCACTTTGCTTTTGTTACACTTGCATTCCTGGAGACAGGAAACAGCATGTCTTAGGATGAAGAGTCACAGCTACAGAAATGCTCCTCTTCAGTGTCACACCACAGCTTGACTTTACTGACCTTCAGAGCACAGTGCAAGACATCTTCTTGGCCAAATGCTTCCTCAACTATGGGCCATTAGCAGGTGGGTGATTGGATGTTTTTTCTAAAAGATATGCTTGAACAGGAATTATTTCAGGGAAGTTCTATGGCCTGTGTTATACAGGAGGTCAAACTAAATGATGACAATGGTCCCAGCTGGCCTTAAAATTGATCAGTCATTAATAGTTGGCTGGGTCCATACAAGGAAGGCTGTTTCTGCTGCATACTGTGGACAGACTGATGTACAGACCAGTTTTCAACAGTAGAACCATGCATGCATTTATCACAACTATGCATACCATCAGAGCATGTGCCCGTTGAAATACTGTTTTGCATGCACAGCTGTTAGCTGAATGAGGCTCTCAGTTTTATACATGGTTGTGGGCTTCTGTCGTTTTGAAAATCAGGCCCTTACATGTCAGAATGCATTTAATCTATGCTATGACCCCAGATGCTATGTTACTGTGCACATAACAAAAATCAGTAAATGAATAACATTACATTTCTGCATCAGTATTATTGGCTGAGCAAGGCAAGATCAAAATGGAGGAGAGTGGGAGGGGACACACGTAGAGCCCCTGGCATAGTGCAGAGGTAGAGAATGGGGCACGATGGGATGCAGGGAAGTGGACGTGGGGGGCACACAGAGACCCTGGCATACGCCAGAGGAGTGAATGGGGGGCACATAGAATCATAGGACTGGAAGGGGCCTCGAGAGGTTATCTAGTCCAGTCCCCTGCACTCATGGCAGGACTAAGTATTATCTAGACTATCCCTGAGAGGTGTTTGTCCAACCTGCTCTTAAAAATCCCCAGTGATGGAGATTCCACAACCTCCCTAGGCAATTTATTCCAATGCTTAACCACCCTGACAGTTTGGAAGTTTTTCCTAATGTCCAACCTAAACCGCCCTTGCTGCAATGTAAGCCCATTGCTTCTTGTCCTATAGAGTCTGTGGCAGAGGGGAAGGGGGGGCAGCATGGTGAGAAGGGAAGAAAGGGGGTAACCAGACCCCAGGCATGAGGGAGGAGGTAAAGAAGTTGTAGCGAGTGCCTGAGATAGAGGGGGATGGGAGGGTGGCACATAGGGAGCTTGTGGGGGAAACTGGAGGGATGAACGAGCCCTTGGTGTGTGCAGTGAGCTCGGCCTACACAAACTACAAAGTCTGCAACCCTCCAGCTACCCTTAGTGACACTTTCCCCCCTTGTTTCCCATGAGTCAGGCCTTCCCCTGGCCTGGGAAGCTGCTGGGGACCAGCATGTCCTGTCAGTTCTGCATGAGGCATTCTGCTCAGCTCTGTCCTGCCCCTGCAGACTAAGGAGCAGAGATGTGGAGGAGAGGGAAAAACGCAGAGAACCGGGCAGATGGAGAGCGCAGAAAGAGCAGGAGAGGCTGGAACTGGAAGAGAAGGCCCGGCCCCTGGGGGCCACACGCCAGCTCTGCCACTGGAGAGTCACCCACTGGGCCACAGCCACTGCCGATGAGTGACCACACGGTGTGTCGCGGCAAAGCCCCATTGCCCCCTCCTGCCTGCTGGGTGACATCTGCCTCCCGTCCTTCCCAGAGCGCAGAGTCCCCGGGGCTGCAGCGGCAGGTACCCCCTGGGCTGGCGGGGCTGCACAGCCCGCCCTGGGCCAGGCACCCACATACCTGCGCCTGGAAAGGGGCCCCCAAGTGCCACCAGTGAGCGGGCTGCCCCGGGGCTCTGGGGGTGGGGACCCAGCCGGGGGAGCTGGGCAGAGCCCCGACTCCTGCGGGGGAGGGGGGGAGACGCTCCTGGCCTGCAGCTGCACACACGGGGCAGCTTCAAGGGGCCGCCGCAGGGCTGCAGCCGCGGGCTAGTTCACTGGCCCTTCCCTGTGCCAGCCCCACTCCAGGCTGCGGTTCCTTTGTGTCCCGGGGGCGGCGCCTGCCGCCTCCCCGGCGCTGCGTGCTGGCCCCCGCCCCGCTGCCTGCCCTCGCGGGGGCCCGCCCAGCGCCTGCACTCACCGCATGGCCCCGCGGGGCTGGGTGCGGGGCACGGGCGGTACAGCCGCTGCGGACGCCAGGTTTCTGCGGGAACAGGAAGCGCAGCTCCCGGCCGGGCCTCTCTAGGAGCTGGAGGAGCTCCGTCGTGTTAACCCTTCACTCCCCAGGCGGTGGGAACCTTTCTGTTTCGTTCATCTCTCCTCGCTCCCCCCCAAACTGGCAGCTCCCTGCCCCCTGGCTTGTCCCACTCTGCACAACCCAGTGAATTCCCACCCTGGCTGTGTTACAATGGAGGACAAAGGGATTATCAGAGGGGCTCTAGAAACAGCCCTGAACTCTCTAGAAACAGGTGCCCAGAGCCCAGATGACATTGATGATGATTATTCTTTTGAGAGACCCCCAGGTGCGCATGGCAAACCTGAAAAGTCAAGGTCTGTTTACCAGCGTGCTAGCCTTTTGCTGCTTTTATGTCTAAATCTTAGGCTTCTTCATGGCCAGTTAGAGGCAGGAATACTCGTCTGTGATCTGTTCTGCTGATTTAATATTGTTATTATTTATTTATATGATGGTACAGGCCAAAGGCCTCAGTCAGGATTAGAGCTGCAGTTGTGCTGGGTAATGAAGACGGTCCCTATTGCAGGGAGTTTACAGTCCAAAAGATCCTCAGCAGTGACAAAGAACGTGAATAATAATAATAATGTGCATTTATTTAGTCCATTCCATCCTAGAGCTGTGATGTTTGTCAGGGTGATTTTAGTGACCGTTCTTGTCTACACTTAAACATGACATTGTCACCGCTGTAGTTGTGCTGCTGTAGTGCTTCAGTGTAGACACTCCCTGTGCCAACATGAGAGGTTCTCCTGTGGGCATAGGTAATGCATCTCTCCCTGAGAGACAGTAACTAGATTGATGGAAGAATTCTTCCATTCACCTAGTGCTGTCTACACAGGGCTTAGTTTAGCTTAAGTACCCCCTTCAGCAATGTAGTTATGCTGACCTAATTTTCTAGTGCTACTTACTTGGAAGCGTTGTTGTATTTGCAGAATGGAATCTTTTTCAATTAAACCAAAAATGTTTATGCTTCTAGCCCTTGCAGAGAAAATATTCAAAATGTGAATTGTTGCTGTGGTGCCTTTGGGCTGGTCTACAATGAAAACTTACATCCGCATAAGTGTCTACACTGAAGTGCTACAGTGAAGCAGCTGCAGCTATGCCATTGTAGCATTTTAAGTATAGACATCAGGTTGCAGAGAGACAAGCTAAATAACAGCTCTGCTGATGAACTGCTCTATTCATGCAAAGAGGAAATTAACTAGGGAGCTTAATGATAATTTAAATGTTAACAATTACAGCTGTTCTTGCTGATTATTTTAGCAGAAACATCCAGCTAATGTGCTTATCCAGTGTGGTTGGCTATCGCAGAAGTAAGAGATAGAATAGACCTACTATATTCAGACTGTGGTGTGCATTTGCAGCTCGCAATTTGCTCCCTGCTTCCATAGCTCCTTGGAGAGGAGACAACAAGAACTTAAGATAGGAAGAGAGCAGAAAACCAACGTAGTGTACTAGACACGCTAAGCAGATCTGTTTCTAAGCCATTGCAGAGAGTCAGGATGGAGGGCAGTGGAGAAGGAACAAGTCTGTTAGGACCGCCTGAGCAAGCTTTAAAACCAAGGAGTGCAGCTTACTCTTCTTGGTTCTGAAACGACTGGGAAGCCAGTGGAGGTATTTTGGCATGGTGCTGGTGGAAGGGCTATATTTGTCAAGATCGAGTTTAGTTCCTCAAGAGCTCAGGGAGGCTGTTTGGAGAGACCACAAAGTAAAATCATTATTGGAGAAAGCGGGTAAGAGGAGAGAAGATCATTGTTCGAACTAAGCCCGGGAAATTGGAGGTTAAAACCACAGAGCTTCTTAACCCACTCTGCCCTAGAGAGGATCAGCACACTCAGAGGGAGGAGGACTTAATAAAGATGGGACTTTCCTGTTCCCAGCCAAATATCGCTCCCAGCGCCATGTGTCCGAAGCAACAGAATCTGCATCTCCAGTGAAAACAACACCCCTCCACTGACGTGCTAAGGGCATGAATCCCCGGGGAGCAGCTGGGAGCGGTAAGTCGGGGCAGGGGCGTCTGCACTGAGAGGACAGGGCAGGATCACAGCAGAGAAATAGCTTCCGGGGAGGGGGGAAGAAAACAGCGCAGAAACCAGGAATTGCTGCCCGTGGGAGCACAAGGGAGTTGAAGCGTGAACGGAAAGGGATCAGATAGCCAGCATCAAGGGACAAAACCAGTGTCGGTGCATCTGCAGCCCAGCAGAGAGTCCCCGCTGCACCAGCCTATTCGGGGCAGCACATTAAAAGCCGAGCTGCCACCCCCTAGGATCCTCCTAGGTTTAGTTGAAAAGGGGGCATGGAATAAAGTCACTCAAGAGCCAACAGGGAGGTTCATTGGGATTTCCCTCAGGGAATATTATTATTGCTATTTTGCCCCATGAGCTTAGCCAATATCTGGGGCTTTGAAGGGTTGTTTCTGTTAGGAGGAGAATCAGCTATAGTCTCTGGTGCACTCCTGTTTGGTTACAAAGAACGTACTTAAAGTCCTGTTTCCCTGCACATAGTAGGAATAAGCAATAGCAGCCAATGTCCTTGGTCACTTTTCAAGCCTGCTTTTTCCAGCGAGTCCTGTGCCCCAGGGAGCTCTGTCTCTTTGCTCCTTCTCAGAGCCACTCTCACAATGGGTATTGGCTTTGGCACACATACAGCTTGTCAAAACCAATCCTCTAAGACCATAAGAATGGCCCTCCTGTGTCAGACCAAAGGTCCATCTAGCCCAGTATCCTATCTTCTGACAGTGGCCAGTGCCAGGTGCCCCAGAGGGAATGAACAGAACAGGCAATGATCAAGTGATCCATCCCATCGCTCATTCCCAGCTTCTGGCAAACAGAGGCTAAAGACACTATTCCTGCCCATCCTGGCTAATAGCCATTGATGGACCTATCCTCCAGGAAAATATCTAGGTTCTTTTTAAAACCCTGTTATGATCTTGGCCTTCACAACATCCTTTGACAAGGGGTTCCACACGTTGACTGTGCATTGTGTGAAGTAGTACTTCCTTTTATTTGATTTAAACTTCCTGCATATTAATTTCATTTGGTGACCCCTAGTTCTTGTGTTATGAGAAGTAGTAAACAACACTTCCTTATCTACTTTCTCTACACCAGTCATGATTTTATAGACCTCAATCATATCTCCCCTTAGTCATCTCTTTTCCAAGCTAAAAAGTCCCAGTTTTATTAATCTCTTCTCATACGGAAGCCGTTCCATACCACTAGTAATTTTTGGTGTCCTTTTCTGAACCTTTTCCAATTACAATATATCTTTTTGGAGATGGGGTGACCACATCTGCACACAGTATTCAAGATGTGGGCATACCATGGATTTATATAGAAACAACATGATATTTTCTGTCCTTATTATTTATCCCTTTCTTAATTATTCCTAGCATTCTGTTAGCTTTTTTGACTGTCGCTGCACATTGAGTGGATGTTTTCAGAGAACTATCCACAACAACTCCAAGATCACTTTCTTGGGTAACAGCTGATTTAGACCTCATTATTTTATATATATAGTTGGGATTATGCTTTTTCAATCAGTTTGCCTGGTACTGAAGTCAGGCTTACAGACCTGTAATTGCCGGGATCACCTCGATCAGTGGTTTTCAAACTGCGGGTTGCGACCCAGAACTGGGTCACAGAATAGAAGGGACTGGGTCACGGTGGCTCTGGCCAGCACCGCCAACTGAGCCGTTAAAAGTCCTGTCAGTGGTGCTGCCTGGCTAAGGCAGGCTAGTTCCTACCTGTTCTGACATCGCGCTGTGCCCCAGAAGTGGACAGCAGCAGGTCCAGCTCCTGGGGGGGGGGGGGGGGGCGGGCATGTGGCTCTGTGCACGGCCCCTGCCCCAAGCACCGGCTCTGCACTCCCATTGGCTGGAAACCAGCCAATGGGAGCTGGGGGGGAGTGTTGGTGCCTGTGGGCGAGAGTCACTCGGAGCTGCTTGTGCGCCTCCACCTAGGAGCTGGACCTGCTGATGGCTGCTTCCGGGGCGCAGCGGTCCACGGTGCCAGGACAGACAGGAAGCCTGCCTTAGCACCCCTGCAGTACCACTGACGGGAAGCCGCCTGAGGTAAGCTCTCGCCCCAATCCTGCGCCCCAATCCCCTGCCCCAGCTCTGAGCCCCCCCAACCCAGAGTCCCTTCCTGCACCCCAAACCCCTCATCCTCAGACCCATCCCAGAGCCTGCTCCCCCAGCCCAGAGCCCTGACCCCCTCCTGCACCCCAACCCTCTGCCCCAGCCCTGAGCCCCTCCCACACCCTAAACCCCTCTGCCGGGTCATGGGTATTAACAATTTTGTTCAACTGGGTCACCAGAAAAAAAAGTTTAAAATCAACTGCTCTAGATCCTGCATTTGCAATCAGTCCAAGGGAAATCCATCAGACTACACAGTTTAACCCTGTTCAAGCTTTGCCATGCAGCAGATTGCCTTGGGAAGTAGCTTCTATTGCCTCTGGTTATCACACTCCATGAAGGGACTTAATTGCTCTTTTCCTTTAACCCTGAAGAAGGGTGATTACCCACCTATCGACTTTAATAAGGTCTGTGATTGATCAGTGGAATAGAAGACAGGGGATGATAGCCATTAACACCTTCCAGTATAACATTCTTTTAAATCTAGCACTCTCCACTGGATCCCCCACACATTCAAATCATTATCTGGGGAAGCACATTATTTAGAGACTGTGACCAGTATGCTTCTCTTGTTTTCTTTGGGCCAGTTCCTGGGTCTGTCTGCACAGTGGGCAATGGAGGAGTATGTGTGCAAAAGTGGTTTAAAGCTCACCTTTGCACTCCCTGGATCCTGCTTCTGCCTCTGCGCAGGGCCCTCTCCTCCAGCAAAGAAAAGGGCTGAGTTTAAAATCCTCACATTTTATTTGTAACATGTATTCAAGCATTTAATAATTCAGTTACCACCTGTTTTATTTCCCTGGATACAGGGTTGCCGGACCCCCAAATGGCTGCAATCTCTTAGATGGAACAAGGGAAAGAGCCATGTGTCCCCAATCTTCATGCCTCCATAGACAGGGAGATCCCAAGATATCCAGGTGAGGAATAAGTCAGAGCAACCCAGGAAACATCAGTGGGTGAAATATAAATGTTGGTATTCGAACAAAACTGTTGTGAGTTTGCCTGTTTCTGTCTCGTCTCGTCTATAGACCCAGTCAGGAATCTTCCCTCAAAACGTTTTTTTCAACAAAAAATGCAGTTTGCACAAAATCAACATTTTCCAAGGGAAATGTTGATTTTTCAAATATTTTTCAATTTTTTATCAGACAAATCAAAATAAGATACTTTGTTTTGTGTTGGGTCAATCCAAATATAAACATTTGAGTTTGTTTACCAGTGTGCTAGCTTTTTGCTACTTTTATGTCTAAATCTTAGGCTTCTTCATGGTCAGTTATAGGCAGGAATACACATCAGTGATCTGTTCTGCGGATTAATATTGTTATTATTCATTTATATGATGGTACAGCCCAAAGGCCTGTCAGGATTAGAGCTGCAGTTGTGCTGGGTGATGAAGACGGTCCCTATTGCAGGGAGTTTACAGTCCAAAAGATCCTCAGCAGTAACAAAGAACGTGAATAATAATAATAATGTGCATTTATTTAGTCCATTCTATCCTAGAGCTGTGATGTTTGTCAGGGTGATTTTAGTGACCGTTCTTGTCTACACTTAAACATGACATTGTCACCGTTGTAGTTGTGCTGCTGTAGTGCTTCAGTGTAGACACTCCCTGTGCCAACAGGAGAGGTTGTCCTGTGGGTATAGGTAATGCATCTCTCCCTGAGAGACAGTGAATCAAACTGTTGTATTGAGGGCTACTTTAACATTAATCTGTGTTCTCCAGAGCTGCTGCCGTGTTTCATGGAAGTTGTAGTTCAGGTGTCTGATGCTGCCATTCTCTTCTGTGGGCCAGGCTCCCTGGCTGGACCACATCTCCCATGATGCACCACAGTCTCCCCTCTGGTAGAACCACTGTAGTGCATCATATCTGCATGTCAATTTTCATGATGCATTGCAGTCATGAAACATGTAGGCCACCCAGGAATCCTGTCCCATAGAGGAGAATGGGTTATGTTACATGGGGTGAACTACAACTCATCTGAAGTACCTCAGCAGCTCAAGCAGACACAGTTCAATGTGGAAGCAAGCTGAAAGGAAGCATTTCCATTTGGTTCAACAAACCAAACAAAAACTTGTTGATTCAGAACTGTCAAAATATTTCAATGAAAAATATAAAAAAGGAATGTTTAGACATTTCGGAACTGAAATTTTTCTGAACTTTTTGTTCTGCAAAAAATTTCAACATTTCTGCTTTTTGTTCCAGTTTGGGACAAATATCAAACAAATATCAAAAGATCATGATTTCCTGCAGGGTGGAATTTTTGTTTTTCGATCAACCCTAATCTCAGTATTGTAGCCAGTGGTTAAAGCAGAGGCTCTCAACCAGGGGCATGCATACCCATGGCAGTACGCAGAGGTCTTCCAGTGGGTACATCAACTCATCTAGCGGTCTCATTTGTCTAGTTTTATAACAGGTTACATACAAAGCACTACCAAACTCAAAAAACCCTAAAATTTCATACAGACAATGATTTGTTTATACTGCTCTACATACTATACACTGAAAAGTAAGTACAATATTTACATTCCAATTGATGTATTTTATAATTATGTGGTAAAAATGAGAAAGTAAGCAATTTTTCAGTAATAGTGTGCTGTGACACTTTTGTATTTTTAGGTCTGACTTTGTAAGCAAGTAGTTTTTAAGTGAGGTGAAACATAGGGATACAGAAGACAAATCAGACTCCTGAAAGGGGTACACTAGTCTGGAAAGGTTGAGAGCCACTGTGTTAGAGTAACCGGAAAGCAGGTGACAATTATGGTTTAACATCAGTCCTGACAGACTGCTAGCATTCCCCCGCCTAACCAGTGTACTGTAGCAGAAACTTTCCTGTTTGCAAGTGTTGCATTGAGTTCTGAAGGTGATAAGAGCCATAGTCATTACTTTCTTCTATGGCTGTGAGTTCCATAGTGCTGGGCCAGCTTCTGGGGATGTTCTGGGGAAAGGTGTGACAGAGTGGGATATGTCTGTACGCAACTGTGAACTCCATTTTGTGTTTCAACCGCCATCTTGGATTGTAACCGTCACTGTGACCTTCACTTAATAGTAGAACCTCCAATTTGGATTAGAACATCCATTTTGTATTAGGGTTTGACACCTAGTTGAATGACAGTGGCTTTGTCTACACTTGAAACTTATGCTAGCAAAGCTATGTCAGCGGTGTGAAAAAACCACACACCCTAGCTGACATAGCTAGGCTGACAAAACCGCCAGTGTAGACAAAGCAGTGCTATCAGAAGAGGACTTCTGTCAATATAGCCAACATTGTTCAGGGAGATGGTGTTCCTACACTGGCAGAAAATCTTCTTCTGTCAGCATATGCTGCAGCTACACTAAGGGCTGGCATAGGCTGTATAATCTAGATATAGTCTATGGCTGAGAAGCCATCATAGAGCAATCATGGGCCATCGACTTTGGTTGTCTCTCAACTACTGGCCCACTGCAAGGGAATAGTGGACTATCCACAGAAGCCTGACTGGGGGCAAGAGGCTGGAATTTCCCAGTTGGAGCACATGGGCAAAAAGAGACAGAGGGTGTATTTAAGAGGGGAGGGCTTCTCTGAGCAAGGGGACCAACCACCACCACATGTCAGAAGCCTCTCGGCTAGACACTGATCAGACCCTGGATTCGTGGGGTGAGATCAGAGTAAGAGAGTGAGGCGGAAGCATTGCAGGACTGTTTGTTATTTTGCAAAGATCTATAACTCTCCAGTGCTCTCTTAAGAGTAAAAGTGGCTGTGGTTAAGAAATGCCTTCGCTAAACCTGTAAGGGGCTTAACTGAGCAGCTCAGAGCCCACACGTAGATGAAGCTCTGAGGGCACGTGTCAGGCCTGGTCGACACCTAAAAATTAGGTTGACATAGCAACATCACTCAGAGCTGTGAAATATTTTGTGCCCTGTGAAACATACCTTGGTCAACTTAACCCCTCTGTAGAGGCAGCTAGACAGAAGACTTATTCGTCACCCTAGCTACTGCCTTGTGGAGAGGTGGATTACCTACATTGATGGGAAAAGTCTTTCAGTCAATGTAGGAAGCAACTACACTATGGCAGTACAGTGGCAAAGCTGTAGTGCCAGAGCTGTGCCACTCCAGTGCAAATGCACTGTAAGCAACTAAGTGCTTGGCCTGGTTTTGGGTTTAAGACAGCTGCCTGCAGAGTCCCACATCCCTTGGAAGGTTGGCAGACACAGCAGCTGGGAACGGTGATTAGTCACTACCCAGACCCGGGGGTATAGAAGCATGTGGGATCCAGCGGTTGGGTCCGTTCACAACAGACTGGTGTCAGTCCAGAAGGAGGGATTGGTCCAGGTTGTGATAAAAAGCTCAAGTGATTTTTTTTTCCTCCTGTTTTATGATCTTATCAAAGGGTCTGATTCAGCACCCATTGACGTGATTGGAAAGACTGCTTTTGACTTTGACGGGCTTAGGATCAGGCTGTAAAGTTTTCAGATTTGTGACAAACTCTTTGTGATTCCCTTGGCTGAGGTACCCTTTCCCCCAGACACAGGGATGAACCATGTCTTGATTCTTTCTTTATTCCAGCAGGTGATGGGATCATGGGTGAAAACGAGGAGGAGAATCCACAGCAGGAGGGTTTTCAGACAGAGGAGCCAAGTGTAGCATTGTCAGAAAAATCCAGAAGGAAAGATTCCCAGAACCCTGACTGGGAAGAGGACTGTGAGGATGAGTGGGGGACAGAAAATCAGGCGAGAAATCTTCCAGGAAAGAAATGGGATGAATCTCCTCCCCGAGAGAGAGGTTTCAGGAAACTCAAAGACATCATTGCCCAGCAAAGGCCTCACACTGGAGAGAAACCTCATAAATGTTCTGACTGTGGGAAGAGCTTTAGTCGGAGATCAAACCTCGTTCAGCACCAGAGGACCCACACAGGCCAGAGACCTTACGAGTGCCCCGAGTGTGGGAAAACCTTCAGCCTGCGCTCGACACTTACAAGACATCAGCGAACGCACCTGCAGGAGAAGCCCTATAAATGCACTGAGTGCGGGAAGAGCTTCCGCCAGAGCTCAGACCTGATTGCCCACCAGCGAGTGCACACAGGAGAGACCCCGTACCGGTGTGCTGTGTGTGGGAAGAGCTTTGGGCGGAGCTCCAACCTGAGCCAGCACCAGACCACGCACATGGGAGAGAGACCCTATCAATGTGCCGACTGCCTGAAGAGTTTCCGGAGCAGTTCGGCCCTGGTGCAGCACCAGAAGAGCCACACGGGAGAGAAACCCTATCAGTGCTCTGAATGCAGGAGCCGCTTCCTGCAGAGCTCGGACCTCATCAAACACCAGAGGATCCACACCGGGGAGAGGCCCTACCAGTGCCCCGCCTGTGGGAAATGCTTCAGCCAGAGCTCCTCACTCACTGAGCACCAGAGGACCCACACTGGAGAGCGACCCTACCATTGCACCGAGTGCGGGAAACGTTTCTGCCAGAGCTCCACACTCATCCAGCACCAGAGGATTCACACGGGGGAGAAGCCGTACAGATGCACTGAGTGTGGGAAGAGCTTCTGCCGGAGCTCCAACCTGAATCAGCACCTGACAATCCACATGATAAAGAAACCTCATCGTTGCACTGACTGTGGGAGGGGCTTCAGTCAGTTCACTAACCTTATTATACACCAGAGAATCCACTCTGGAGAGACACCCTAGGACAGTGGTTCTCAAACTTTTGTATTGGTGACCCCTTTCACACAGCAAGCATCTGAGTGCGACCCCCCCTCCCCCCAAAAATTAAAAACATTTTAAAAATATTTAATACTATTATAAATGCTGGAGGTGAAGCGGGGTTTGGGGGTGGAGGTGACAGCTCATGACCCCCCATGTAATAATCTCACGACTCCCTGAGGGGCCATGACCCCCAGTTTGAGAATCCCTGCCCTAGCAGCTATGGGGACAGCTTCACGGACCTACCAGCACCAGAAAATACATTCCACACAGAAAGCTTTGCTGGCTGTCTTCCCTCGATATTGGCCTACTCCGGGAGGTTCAATTCAGGGAGTGATTAGGGATATCTTCCTCCACTTTTAAGAGCTTTATCAACTGGACAGTCTTGCAGCAAATGATCTGTTCTGTTTTGTTGCTTTTGCTCCACCCACTGCAGAGTGAAACTGATCAGGATCAGGCCAGTTTCATTCTGCTGCTGTACAGTTGGGATCTGCAGAGAGGGGTAGGTGGAGAAAAAAGACAGGGGGGATCAGACACACAGAAGCAAGGGGGAAGGTAATGTTGCTCAGGGCTGTTCCAGAGACTATCTTTATCTACAGCTCTCATGTAATATATAATATACCTTCTAGGGCAGGTGTCGATAGATACACGCAGCCAGGGTATATTGGCTTCACATGTGCAGAACTACTGCAAAGCAGTGACTTCTCACGCGCTATGGAGTGGACATCAACACACCAAGACGGTCAAACTGGGTTGGGAGAACACAGTGGCTAGTGCTTGGATCCTTCGGGGAGAAGACAAACACTGCAGTGTTCACATGAAGTACAGGCCACTAGTGAGGTAATGGGATTGTGTGAAGTCCATAAACTGGGGCTGTTGTCAGGTATCTAATTCTATACTAGAGATGCGTTCCATGAAGAGGCCAGAAAGTCCTCAGGTACTCAGCAGAATATGAGGAGCTGTTGTGGCCACTGCATGTGATCCCAACTCTAAATACAGTCCTCCCCCTCCCACAACCCAGTCTTCCTGATAGTAACAAATATGCATTCAGCAATGTTAATGAGCAGCAGAGGTGGATTAAGATATATTGGGGCCTGGGCAAAAATAATGTTTGCCCCCCCACCCCTGTCATGGGGCCACACCCCCTTCTTCTCCCCTTCCCCCCCAAGGCCCCACTCCCTGGCCTGGCCAGAAGCCAGGCCATGGTAAGAGCTGCTCAGGGAGCCTGGGACACTGTGGGGAGCCTGGTGTGGTGCACCCTAGGGGGAAGGGACAAGAGCTGGGGGCTGATCTCGGGCACCTCGGCCCCCTGCCCAAGGCAGGTGCGGGGTCCGGGGCTCCCCAGAGCTGCCCAGGCTCCCTGGGCAGCTCTTACCACAGCCTAGGGCAGTGGTCAGCTCTGCTCTGGCCCTGCCCCAGCCCTGCCCCCAGCCCCAGCTGTGGCTCTGCTCCCAGCTGCACCCCCACTCACAGCCCCTGACTGCGGGCCCCAGGCCAGCTCCTGGCCCTGGCTCCCAGGGTGGGGCACAGACAGGTAAGGGGGGGCCTAACTGAAAAAGTTTGGGGACCCCTGGCCTAGGGTGATCATACATCCCCTTTTGGCCCCAGATGTCCTGATGTTTTTGGCAAAACTGGGTATTTGGCCTATTTGCTCTTGTCAACTGATCACCAGCTGGCAAGAGCAAACAGTACAAATACCCAGTTTTGCCACAAAGGAGTTTTTTGGGGGGGGGTGAGCGGTGGGGCTCAGGAGGGTGAGTGATGGGACTCGGCAGGGGTCGGAGCAATGGGGCTGGGCCAGGCCTGCATGGGGGAGGAAGGGAGGAGGACCAGCTCTGCACGGAGGGAGAGGGGCTTGGGTGAGCTCCGTGCTCTGTGAGGGGTGAGGGAAAGGGAGAAGAGGCTCAGAGCGGTTCCATGCCACATAGTGGGAGGCCCTCAGGAGTCTTGATCCAGTGCTGTGGCTCTCAGTCTAGTGCTGCATGGGGCAGGGAGGGGGGCCGTCAGTCGTGTGCCACGCTGCACGGGGTGAGGGGTGAGGGGGGGCTTGGTCTGGCGCAGGGGCACTCAGGCCAGTTCAGCGTGGGCTTGGGCTAGCAGCACTCAGCCAGCTCTGCCTGGGGGCGGGGGGAATTGGTCACCACCCTTCCACAGGCTTCCCGCTGGGCTGGAGATGAGGCCTCAGGGGGAAGAGGAGGCGTGAGGAGGGGGAGAGAGGAGGAGCAGAAGGCAGGGCTAGAGTTCCGGCCACTGTAAATTGACCGGGCTCCAGGGCATGGGTAGAGCCCTGCGCAGATACATGCCCTGCCCCCATCCCTTCCACTCAGCTGTCTGCGTCTCCTGTCTGGGGGTGTGTGCCCACGTGAACACACAAGTGTGACCAGGGACAGCTGCCTGCCCCAGTGGAGCTGCCAGAGGAGCTGTCAGCACGGGACGCTGGTTCCTGGGAACGGCAGCCCCAGGTTCTGCTTTCATTGCTGCGGTTCCCGGGAATGCCCTGCGGTTCCACGGATACCGATTTGTATTCACAGATATCCGCATCCACGGATATAGATTTGTATCTGTGCAGGGCTCTATTGACAGGCCCTCTCCAAAGCACCCTGTACCATCTCAAGTTGAGAAAATAAAGTAGCAACAATGGCAGAGCTAGACCATGTGCCACTGAATAACTTTGTAGTAAAAGACATTGTGCAGCAATACCCAAGGAATCCCTGTGTAATGATTGCTAGTAATGCCCTTCACATGGACCAAAAGGAATATATGGCCTCATTCTCCACTGCCTTGTATCTTGTGTCATCATTTACATCTGTTTAGAGTGGGTGTAAAATGTTACCATTCTGACTTGGCTGGGTTTTACACTCAGCACAGGGATAAGTGGTTACACAAGGTACAAAATCAGGTCCATAATTTCCCTGGTAGATGGGGGACATGGTACATTATTCTTGAGTAAGCTATAAAAAGGGGAGGCAGAGGCAGTCTTGACACTATTGGATGCTATAGGAAATGAAGCCAGTGGTGACACTGAGCAGAGATGCTGTAGACCACAACCCAAAGTGTGTGCAGCCTGGGTGGGTCTGCACAAAGATGTGTACTTAGTAAATCCTAAACATGTAGCCATATTTGGTGCAGGTGTAATTCATGGTAAACTGATAATAGGAGGGGGCTATAGAGTTTGTAACATTTCATAGATTATCAGGGTTGGAAGGGACCTCAGGAAGTCATCTAGTCCAACCCCCTGCTCAAAGCAGGACCAATCCCCAAACAGATCTTTACCCCAGTTCCCTAAGTGGCCTGCTGCATACTCAGGATCCACGTGGACTTAGCTGTCATGCACTAAAAAGTTCCATAGTGCACTTTGATCTACCCTGCTTTGAAATGGGACCAGCAGCAGGCCAGTGCAAGATAGATTTATACCTGTTTACCACAAAGTGTTTCTCTCTCTCACACACACAAAACTACATTAAAAGAACATTCACACTGTGACGCCACCTGGTCTGGTGCCAGCTCATGCCAAGATCCAGTTGTCTCAACTGGACACTGACAGATACATGGCTGAAATCTGTCTGGCTCCCTTTGGGGTTAATATTGATAAAATAGTTATTGAAATTATAAGAAAGTGTTCAGTGTTTGGACTCAATTGAATGCCTGTAAGCTGCTCCATGCATTAATCTTACTCGTAATATCTGTGCTCTGCACTGTAATGTAATATTTGAGCAGTTGTACTGTGAGCCTCTGTGACTGTATGAATCACCATACAGGATAGGGACATCATTTAGAGTGAAGAGCTGCTCTGCTACAGAAATGGTTATCCCCCTTCTGAAAGAGGAGACCCATTGACACCAGACAGGCTCTGGCTAGATCATACACATGGAAACTCACTACATCTGCACTGAGAAACCATCAACAAAAGGACTAAAGACTCTGATTGTTGTTCTCCTCTCCTCCCCATAGAGATGAGTCATGCATGTGGATTCCTTCCATCAGCTGAGTTTGCAGCTCAGCGCACATGACTGGAGTGGGGTAGAACCCCCAGACTAAAGGAACTAAGAATATCTATGCTGCTTGGACTCTGTGGGGGAAGGTATTTCAAGGCATAAGCAAGAGATCCCGGCTGCTTAGCCTGGATTAGCCCTAAAGGACAAATAGAACTTGCTGATTATGGAAGCCTATATTATCTTCTGAAAGTCATTTATGTATCCGTTTGCTTGTTTTAACCTTATAAATAACTCTCTAATTTCCTTTTCATATTTAATAAAGCTTCATATAGTTTACTATAGGATTGGCTACAAGAGTTGTCTTTGGTGTGAGACCTAAAGCGCAATTGACCTGGGCTACGTGACTGCTCGTTCAGGATTAGGAGTAACCTGAACATTGCTGTGATTCTTTGCATAAGGGGCCATCTGTTACAGAGATGCACTTACCTGGGTGGCAAGACAAACTGGAGGACCCAACGGGACTGTCTGTGACTCCGTTCAAGGCTTTTAATGTGCCTGAGGTGTTTGTACTTGGTGCTGTTGGTTGGTGACATGTAAGTTTAGAACGCACAACCAATGTGGGGTTTGTGCCCTGGTTTTTAACAGTCTGCCCTGAGGTTGGTTGCTATTCCATCACCATTGAAAGCATCATACACATTTACATATGAGCATGTAACTAAAGACTGTATCATAATGCATACACACAAGGGGGGCAAATGAAGGTTGCATGGGCATTTAATAATTTTGGAGTGCTTGGCTTTGCAACATTAATGTTCTTTTAACTTAATTTGTGTGTAATTTTCTTAGGTTTTCAACAAACAAACAAACAAACTGAAAAAACAGAAATCCCATTATGAGGCATTACATTGACACCCACATGATTCATCATCAGGAATGGAACTTTTAAATCCCTGACCCAGACCTCGGCCATTTGAGTTAACAGTGTAATGGACAGCAGTAGTAGGTTGACATCTTCTATGTGGACCAGCACTGGAAGGGGAAATCAGGCACATACTTTTACAGGGGGTTTTACCAACAGCTGAGGAATGGTGAGACTCAAGAATCTTGGGTTCCATTCTAGGCTCTGGAGATGAATATATTTGGGAAGGGGGCACAGATACTTCTTCCCATCCCTCCCCCCAAACTTTACCCCTTCTGCCCCATTCCCTCCAACCTGTTCCTGTCCCACTCCTGTTTCTTCATCACCATGACTCCTTGTCCCAGTCCCATTCTCCTCACCTAGCCACTCCCAATCTCTACTACTTAGGTTTCCAGGCCAGACCTAAGGTTTCCAGGCCAGTCCTAAGTCTACCCCCTCAGGGCTTCCCATCTGAGTCCCAATTTCTCACCCTTAGCCCCAGTATCTTTGCACAGCCAGCCCCAGTTCTCACCTTGCACCCTGGCTCTTCAGCAGATCTATCCCCCTACCATCCCCATTCCTCTTCCCACTAATTCCAGTCCCAGTCTCTTTACCCAGCCAATCCCAGAGGCCTCAGCTCCTTATCAGATTTCAGTCTGCCCTCCACCCCAAACTCCCTCCCAGGCTCTCAATCCCAGCCCCTTTGTCAAAACAGCAATTAATTCCAGCCCTGATCTAAAACCTCATCCAGTCCCACGGTTCACAAACTTTAAATTAAACTACTTTTAGAGGTGTTTCTTTCCCACTCTTGAGCACTCAGGAGTCCTTGGGATTATGAAACCACAAACATGTTTTATTGGGGACAAACTAAAAGAAACATTTATTTGCATAAAGTGAAATTAGGCAAACTAAATAGTGTATTAGTATATGGCAGATCCCACCATCCCAGTTATTAATTGCTTGGCTCATTAGGGCCCAGAACTCTTATTCACAAAACAATCCCTACTTACCTAAACCTCACTCACCAATTCAATCCTCAGCATGTCCAGTGAAGACAATTCCACCAGGTCTTGTTTATTTAAGCCTGCATCTGCCAGGCCAGCTCTGCAGAAGTAGCTTTAGCAACTCTATTACCAATAGGACTAATCTCATGTTATTCTTTAGACAGAGTTTAGAATCCTTAGACAGAAAATCCAAAATATGACCCTTTAGATAGAAACCAGACTCTCACCCAAAGCATATTTGATATCACTGACAAAGTCTGTGATCGTCATAGTAAAGCTGGGTTAACTACGGTCATAGGTCTCACCCCCACTTGGAGCTGTTGGGTTCCAAAATGGGGACCTGCCTTGGCTCCCCTAAACTAAAATCCTAGTTTAGATCTGGTAAAAGCTGCCACCACCCAATAAGGTATGTGTATTGGGACACAGTCCTTCCCCAAAATCCTTGGGGATCCCAAGAGCCCCAAATCCATGGAGTTCTTACACCCAGGAGAAATAAACCATTCCCCCCTGCTTCCTCCCCCGTCCCTTTTCCTAGGAAAGATACCGGGATCCACTACAGAGGGATACCTCCCTCCTCCTCTTTCCCTGAGAATCCACCCAAGGAAAGATCAACCAAGTTCTTAACTTGTCTCTGTAATCCAAGATGGAACAATACACAGAGTCTAACCTATAAACCTGGAGAGCATTCCCCCTCCCCCTTTCTTTCTCAGTAAAAGCAAAGTAACAGCAAACAGGAATAAAGAATTTCCTTCAGCAAACACACAATTGCAAATGTAGAAATCAAATTATAAGACTAATCCGCCTTTCTAATTAATACTTACTATTGAATAGTAGGAACTACTCCAGGAGAACTTGGAGACATGTCTGGCCTCTCTTAGATCCAAAAAGAGAACACAGAGCCAACAAGGAACACAGACAAAGGCTTCCCTCCACAGAGATTTGAAATTATCTTGTCTCTGATTGGTCCTCTGGTCAGGTGGTCATCAGGTACTGCATGTTAACCCTTTACAGGTAAAAGAGACCTTAACCCTTAACTATCTGTTTATGACAACTACCTACTTAGAATTCACTACCCATCTGCTCAGGGTGATCCACTTTCCCCAGGCTATACCTTTCAAAATTTCTACACTTTCTCTAAGTACATTTACACACATCAGTTAATATCATTTCCAAAAACAGAACACACACAAATTCCAAACAATAGAACATAAAACCCTGTGTAAAACTGCACTGGGGTGAAATTATGATATGCAAATTAAGCCTGCCAGGGCTAGCTTTTCTCCTTACTCCTATTAGGAAAACAGAGTTTTTTCCCTTCTTTAAGCTTTCTCTGGGACTTACTCTGGGGAAAGGATGGGTCTATATTTGCTGCAGATATAAGGAAATAGACAATGTACCATTCCCTTGTTTAGTGCCAGAAAAATCAAATCTGTTAGTCGTTTTATTTGGGACCAGTTAAGTCCAAAGTGCGATGATTTCATACTTTGCAGGAGCTTCTGCATGTTCTTTAATTAGATGTGTATGAGTTGGGACAGAGTTAAGTATGCCTTGGCTTCTCTGAGCAAGATGTCAAGAAAGGGGGTTATAGGTGTGATCCAAAGATTTAATTTCTTTCCAGTGAGCATCAGGGGGTTGTAGATTTTTATGGGCTCACTCCAGGTATACAAAGTGCTGCATTTCATCTCTAATTTCCCTCCAAGAAATGACTGCAAAAGAGACAAAGTTTGTATTTATGGGCAACTTTATGCACAAAAATGGTGGTACTTCTTTCATTCAGCCTAAGAATGTTCTCTGCACCTCCTGCACACACTTCCTTTCCAAGAATTTCTTCCTCTTTACCTCCCCTTTCTTCTGCCTCTTGCTAGTAGATTTGTCAAGTGTTAATCATCTAGGAGGACATTTGTATATTTTGCAGCCATGGTACAACTGCATGTATCTCAAGTGAAATGTCACACACAGAGACCCATATCTATATTGAGAGTGACTCCCTACCCAAAACACCATTTGGTCTAAGGGACGGTGCACCAGGCTGGAAGATTACATGTTCTAGTGTAATGTCTTCCACTAACTGGTATTAATATGTCTCTGCAATTCACAACCCTTATTATAGATCAAAGCCTCTTACCCCTGCTCTAAACAAGGAGGCAAGCAGGTATGGTTCCCATTTCACAAATAAGGTAACTAAAAGGTTGCATAAGGTCACTACATGTAGAATTGGGAGTATAGTCCAGATCTTTAATATGACTGAGCCAATTCCCATCCAATTTGCCAGTCTGTCTTTCAGAATTAATGTGCCAAAAGTGTGTGCTTGGCTGTGCTATGTATCACCACTACTCTGACAACTAAACCACAGTCTTCTACCAGAGCCAGGAATAAAGCCCAGAAGTCTTGATGACCAATGTTTCATTGCTGACTCACAAATAGCTGCACAATCCACTGACAAAGTGTAAGCCTCTAAGGGATTAATTAGGTGTTAATAGCCTGCTTCTGTTACTAGCTGCTTATTTAACTCAGTTGGAAGAGGTCTATGCTGTGAAAGGTTCTGAGTTCAAACCCTGCTTACAAGCCATGTTGGAAAAATAGTATGCAATTATATAATTAAAAACTCTTTGAGGCAGATTCTTAGCCACTTATGATTACACCAGCTGAGCAGCTGGCTCTATATCATAATGCATAAGTACAAGAGGGACAGCAGAATTAAAGTTGGACAAGTACTCTTAATTATGGCTGTCAGGGTTCACTCCCCATTCTGAACTCTGGGGTACAGATGTGGGGACCCACATGAAAGACCCCCTAAGCTTATTTTTATTGGCTTAGGTTAAAAATTTTCCCAAGGCACAAATCCTTTCCTTGTCCTTGGACAGTATTGCTGCCACCACCAAGTGATTTAGACAGAAATTCAGGAAAAGGGTCACTTGGAGTCCCTTGTTCCCCAAAATATTCCCCAAGTCCCTTCACCCCCTTTCCTGGGGAGGCTTGAGAATAATATACCAACCAATTGGTTACAATGTGAGCACAGATCAAACCCCTTGGTTTTTAGGACACTGAAAATCAATTAGGTTCTTAAAAGAAGAATTTTATTTAAAGTAAAAGTAAAAGAATCACACCTGCAAAAATCAGGATGGAAGGTAACTTTACAGGGTAATAAAAAGATTTAAAGCACAGAGGATTTCCCTCTAGGCTCAGCTTCAAAGTTACAAAAAACAGGAATAAAACTCCCCCTTATCATAGGGAAAATTCACAAGCTAAAACAAAAGATAATCTAATGCATTTCCTTGCCCTTATTTACAATTTTTGTAATCTTAGATGCTCATTTCAGGTATGTTTTCAGGAGATGTTTTTCCTTCCTGGTCTCTCTCTCCATCCAGAGAGGGAACAACAAAAAGAGCACAAACAACAGACCCCCACCCCCCCTGATTTGAAAGTATCTTCTTTCCTTATTGGTCCTTTTGGTCAGGTGCCAACCAGGTTATTTGAGCTTCTTAACCCCTTACAGTTAAGGATTAAGCTGCCCAGGAGAGATTTTATGCTACCCTTAGCTGTATGTTTATGACAATGGTATTTCCTAACTTTTGAGTGCTTGACTTTGCAACTTTAATGTTCTAATATAGGTTTAATATATTGTAGAACTTCAGAGTTACGAACACCTCGGGAATGGAGGTTGTTCATAACTCTCAAATGTTAGTAACTTTGAACAAAACTCTAGTTGTTCTTTAAAAAGTTCACAACTGAACATGGACTTAATACACCTTTGAAACTTTACTATGCAGAAGAAAAATGCTGCTTTAAACAATTTTAATTTAAACAAAACAAGCACAGAAACAGTTTCCTTACCTTGTCAAACCTTTTTTTTTTTTTTAAATTCCCTTTATTTTTTTAGTAGTTTATGTTTAACACAATACTGTACTGTATTTGCTTTTTTTGGTCTCTGCTGCCTGATTGTGTACATCCAGTTCCAAATGAGGTGTGTGGTTGACCGATCAGTTCATAGCTCTGGTGTTAATAACTCTGAGGTTCTACTGTACTTAAAACTTGAAATAGCAATAACCTTCAATCTCTATCTCTATCTCTCTTCCCAGCCTGCAGAGGACATAGTTTGATTAGTCTGTAGGATTAATAATGGTTCACTGGTTGGTTGTGTGTGAGAAGGACTTACTGAGAAAAACTTAATCAAAGAAATGAGATTTGCATTTAGGTCTCAATGTGTTTAGACCTGAAGTCATTCTTCTCTCTTGCAGGAGCGAGTGCCATAGTAGTCTAGCAAAGAATCCTGTGGCACCTTATAGACTAACAGATGTTTTGCAGCACGAGCTTTCGTGGGTGAATACCCACTTCTTCAGATGCACCCACGAAAGCTCATGCTGCAAAACGTCTGTTAGTCTATAAGGTGCCACAGGATTCTTTGCTGCTTTTACAGATCCAGACTAACACGGCTACCCCTCTTATAGTAGTCTAGGTTCAGCTCTGTGAAAGTTCTGTCTCCTACACCCACCATCTTCCCCCTGCTGGTAGATAGTTTCATTGTTCCACTAGGTTATAGCCATTGTGTGTGGTCATGGTTGTGGAGGGAGAGGTGATCTCTCAACTAACTAGGGCTAACCTTATGGACGTCTTTGGACTCTGTATTCAATAGGGAGCCTGTGCAGAAAGAGGAGCATCACAGTGATGTGTTCACAGTACCCTGTGTTGCTTAGCAGATGGATTACTGCCTATGATGAACTTTTACATTCCTTGGTATTTCTAGACACCATGCCACTTTTAATCCTGTTCCTCTTTTGTCATTTTGTTCTGTCTCCCCATATTTGTGCCTGCATCAATGCCTATCACTTCCTTTCCTTTACCATGTTTCAGGTAAACAGGTAATCATCAAGTGATCCATCCCCTGTTGCCCATTCCCAGATTCTGGCAATCAGAGGCTAGGGACACCCAGAACATGGTTTTGCATCTCTGCTCATCCTGGTTAATAGCCGTTGATGGATCTATCCTACATGAACTTATCTAGTTCTTTTTTGAACCCTGTTATAGCCTTGGCCTTCACAACATCCTCTGACAAAGAGTTCCACAGGTTCACACTGTGTGAAGAAATACTTCCTTTTGCTTTGTTTAAACTAGCAAAATAAAACCAGACACATGTAAGGAGAATTTGGACCCCTCCTCAAATCAGAACTCACCTTTGTTATTTGTCAAATTAGGCATCTGTCCTATTATGTTGCTTCACTTTGTTGCTCAGGCAATTTTGGAGCAACCCAAAACATCATCTTGATCTTATCCAGGAAAGATCTAGGTTGGGATATGCATACGGAGTCACAGAGTTTAAGGCTAGAAGGGCCCAGCAGGTCATCTAGTTTGACCTGCTGTATATCACAGCCGCCACCACCACCACCCAGCACACATACATTTAAACCAACAACTTATATGTGTTACATTATGTATACACATCAGAGGATAGAGCTATATTTGATGCACAAACCTTTGATTTTTCTGATCTTTGTGTGATTAAAATTTCAGCTTTAAACCTTGTCAGCCTTAAAATTCCAGGGCCCAATTCACTACTGTTTCCCCCTGCTATCAAACCAGTGTAACTCCATTGATTTCAGAAGACTTACACCAGTGTAAGACTGGACTAACATAGTGATGGATGAGGCCCTCACTCTTTAATATACCATTATTTGAGGAATTGATACAGGACACATTCTCAACAGCATCTGAACCAGGCTGACATGTATTATTATTTTTATGCATTTCTCAAAAAATAATCAGGAAAGTAAAATTGACCCAGGACACCCTTCATCAGCAGCAATCAGGGAATCTTTGTAAATCTCTGAGGCAGTGCTGTGAGCATATGTAGCTGAAAGGGTTGTTGATGCCGTAGTAGCTGGACAGAACTGATGACAATCTCCAAGCATGATAATGTTTGCATGTTTTTCCAGTTCATTCGTAACAACCCTTGATAACAAGGACAATGGCAACTGAATTTTTCACATTGATTGGGTTTATTGTAAAATGAATGTTAACCCTTTGATGGGGCTAACTTACCTGAATTTGGTAGGGACATGGATGCAACATGGAGATTTCTGTTAATGTCTATGGCAGATATAGACTATAAGATTATACACAGGGCATTTTTTTAAGGGTTCAGTCCTGAACAGGACAAACGTATATATTTGAATTTGGCAAAAGAAAGCTTCAGCATCGCTGGCATGACAAGCGCAGAGCTTAGAGTCCTCACTGGAACACCACAGGGGATGACATTCTTGGCAGAAAGAACATACACATTGAATTTCTGCCAATGGACACCCAAAAGAGTCTTGGCAGGACAAAGGGCCTAGGGTTCATTCCTGGCATGACAAGCATATGGGGATTACATCCCCCACAGGGAGTAGGACATCCCTATTTAATTGCTAGCAACATAGACATAGGGAAGAATTACCAATAGGGCAAACCTATGACATTTTTTGGCAAGAGAAATAGACAGTAGAGTGGGGTTGTATTTCATGCTAAATAAACTCATAAATGCTGGCAGGATTCATGTGTATCTGATTCCCAAGAGGGTGTGCATCACTCCAGACCCTGGTAGGATGCATTGCTCTGAGAGTCCTCAGGGAAAGGTAAACAAACCCATCTGATTCCTGTCAAATTATGATTTTTCTGGAGGCCCAATTAACATGTGCTTGGATTTCTGGCGCTTGTGACCTGCCCTGCATAACTTCCATCACGACACATGTAGAACTTCTAGGCAAGTATGACGCCTGTCAAAACAAAGCAGTGGATTAAGCTGCTGGCAAGATAAAAGTGTATGATATTAATGTATCAGAAGGGAAAGACGGTCAAACTAACTGTTTGTGAATAAAGACTTTGTTCCCCTTGCAAAGTGCTCACAGATTGATCTATGCAAATATGGTTTGAAATATCTGCCATATCATTTGTATGAACAATTTTCCAGCTTACTGATTGCTCACACCTTTCAAGGTTAGAGAATGGCTGTGCCACACCCACTGAACTTGGACCAGCACAAGGTCTCAGAATGAGGATCAATTTGTGATGCCATAGGCCAGCAGCAAATTACAACAGCCACCACACTAGCTAAAGCTACACTGGTTGGTGCACTGAGAGGCAGAATCAAGGCTCCACTTGCTCCCTGAATCACTGGTGGAAATCAGAAATTCAACCAAGGAGAGGAAGGTTTAGTGAGGGACAGGATGAATCAAAGTAGAAGAACTCTACATATGAAGATTTCTACCTTGGTTTCCATCAGAATTGTCATTTGGGCCTTAGCAAACAGCAAATGCTACATTGTAATTGTCGCTCTCTGTTTCACCATGGGAGCTATGCCTTCTGCTTATAGAAGTGGCTGTCGCATTCCAATTGAATGTCAGGGAAATGGGCACCCTAATTAGTAGAGCCCTACCAAATTCATGGCCATGAAAAACACATCACAGACCGTGAAATCTGTATAGTATAGGGTAAAAGCAAACAAAACACCAGATTTCAAAGGGGAGACCAGAGTTTCACAAGTTAGGAGTCCTGACCCAAAAGGGAGTTGTGGGGGTGGGGGGGTAGCTAGGTTATTTTAGGGGGGTCGTACTATGTGTTCCCTTAAAGCTGCACACTGGAGCGGCACCCAGGAGTGATTGAAGTGCCACAAAGTTGATTAGTAGAGCCTTTCACACCCTACTGGCGGAGTGTATTCAGGTGCCACTCCCCCACTGCTATGCAGACACTTCCTGCCCTCTGCCTTGAAGCCCATGCAGCTCCTGCTGGCTGTGCAGAGGGGCAGAAATGGGGTACTGATTTGAGAGTGTCCCCCTACCCCTGCACCCCAGCAGGTGAGAGGAGAGAACCCAGAGGGTTTGAGGTCTGAACACTGTTCCGGGCGCATTGAGTGTCTTAACCTTAAGGAGACAGCACATGGTCTTTCAGAGACTTTCCCAGAAGACACAATCTCTGTCTGTCTCTCTCTGCTATCACATACACACTCAGTCTGTGTGTGTCTCTACACACAGACATCAGAGTATATGTGTCTCTACAAAGAGAGAGAGAGAGAGAGAGAGAGAGTCTCCACACACACACACACACACACACACACAGAGTCGGTGTATCTGTGTCTACACACAGATGTAGGGTCTTTAACAATCATATCCCAAAACACATACTTGTGTTATTTTTGTTTCCTCTTACTTCCTGGCACTTTCTGCAATGCACACATTTTCTGTAATTTTATTCTTTCAAAGTGTGTTTAAGTATTTTGACTGCTCTAGAAATTTTAACATTTTTATTTCACTCTCACACTTATAACAACTGAGCTAGCCAGCTTACAGGAAGCAGTTCCTTAAATGACCCTATTGGAAGGAGTCAGTGGTGGACACAGGGATGGTGAGATCTCCGTTATGAAATGGACGGATCAAGAGGCATGCTACCCAGGGGCTTCTCTGCACCATCTTGCCTCCATGAGTGCCACACTCTGACCAGCTGATCTAGGCAAGCCACGGGAATCTTCTCAAGGTGTTCCCCTGGTATGGGCTTGGATGCGAAAAGCACTTGGAGGTTCATCAGCTGTAGCAAGAAGTGTGCATAGTACGAGTAGCGATGGGGCCTGTAGCTTTCCACATCAAGCTCATTGGCCGGGAGGGAGAGCCACTCAAATACAGAATTACTCACATCCCAGGGGTCCATGAAGGGAATGAGGAGATGGGCGGAGTGGCATGCGATACCAGCTCAGCTGAGACCGTGAGACCACGCAGCCTCCTGATCTCAGGCAGCATGGCAGCCGTGGAGCAGAGCAGAGCACGCAGACAGCTTGGAGACAGCGGGGAAGGGCTGCGTTGGTCTGGAAGAGGGAGTCAGTGGCTGTCTATCCTGGCGGAGGCAGGGTCGTTTTGCTGTATGCTGGGCCAGGGGCCAGGGAGCCTGCTAGAGTTGCTGAGCTGGGCCTGCTCCTGGCTTTGCTTGGGTTAGAAGAAAGTGGTGAAGATAAGAACAGCCCTCCTGGGTGAGACCGATGGTCCATCTAGGCCACTATCACGTCTTCTGACAGAGGCCAATGCCAGGTGCTTCAGAGGCAATGGCCAGAGCAGGCAATCGTCAAGTGATCTATCCCTGCGTTGTCTTCTGAAGTTTGGTGCTTGTTTCAGGGGCTAACTCTCAGCCCAGACACACTCCAGGGAGGGAGCGTTGGTGTTTGTGCCGAGGCGCGTGGCTGGGACTCGGACCCCCTTCCCCAGCTCTGGGTAGCCCCCCCACCCAATCTCAGGCTGCGTTCTGCTTAAGGCCACAGAGCCCTTGGCTTTTTTTGCCCGGTGCCTGAGAGTCAGGCCAGCCGTGGGGAATAAGCTCAAGCGGTAGAGCGCTCGCATTGCATGCGAGAGGTAGTGGGGGGCGATGCCCGCGTTCTCCAAGCCTGTCGACTAAGGGCTCCCGATGAGCGTGGTGGGTGGGAGAGCCAGCCATCTGACTTTTGGCCTTGCTGCCCGTAGCGGTCAGGCCAAAAAATCAAAAGGCATCCTCCCCAGGCCCACAGCCACCCAGGGGCTCCTCTGCACCATCTTGCCTCCACGAGTGCCACACTCTGACCAGCTGAACTAGGCAAGCCACGGGAAGCTTCTCAAGGTCTTCCCCTGGGGTGGGCTTGGATGCGAAAAGCACCTGGACGTTCATCAGCGGTTGCAAGAAGTGTGCCTAGTAGGAGTAGCGATGGGACTGTAGCTTTCCACATCATCTCAATTTGGGCAGCTTTCCATTGCCCTTTTCTGTGTAATGTCCCTGCCACGGGTTTCACTTGCGGGGCTGTACAACTCTGGCAGGGTGGCCATTTAGAAATCTTTTCCTTGCTTTTCTTTTTCGACTGGCCCCAGCGTTAGGCCCGTTTGGGTGTTTGTGTGTGTGTGTTTTCCCATTTGGAGGCATTTGGAAGTTTGGAAGGGGAGCCGAAAGGGGAGTCTTTTTCACAAGAAAGTTGGCTTTCTGCACAGGTAGGGCCCTTGGCCGTAAAGCTTAACTCCGTCAGTGCGTCCGCATGGGGTTCCTCCAGTGCCTCAAGAGTCTGTGCTAAACTCTCGGTATGGGCGTTTGGCTTCCGCTAGTCAGAGTGCCGTGCCTGCGTCTTCCCAGGGCCGGCCCCCCTGAGGCACGCATATTTTGGGAGGAAAGGGGTAGAAGAGAAAGCAAGTGAAGCTGACTTAGAGTGGTGGTGCCCCTGGGCGGAGTGGCCGTCCTGCTCCTTCCTGTCTGAGGTGTGGGCTCGAGTTTGGGCTTGGGGGGTCTGTCTGTGGGCGGTGGGAGGATGGTGTCCAGGGAAGTCCCAAAGGTCACCCTGCGCCGGCGGAGTGTGAAGCCTCTCCCCTAGGTTGGGGTGCCGAGTATTAAACTGTGGCCGATACCCTTGTGATCCCCATGATAACCCCCCTGATCTACAGCCTAAGGAACAAGGAGGTGAAGGATGTTCTGAGGAGGACAATACACCAGAAAATTATTCCTCGCTGTATGTAAATATGGGGACTGGTTTTTCTGATCAGTACTGGAGTGCAGATATGAGCTAGTTCTCGCTCATTAAGTCATTGTGCAGAAATTTCTATCATCATGTGATTTACAGGAGAAAACAATATGGAAATGGAACTTGAGCCCGATAATGAGGGAAGGCACCATGTTCCTTGAAAAACAGTGTCCAATAACTGTGTTACATCTTCTCCTTTATGCACTGATATGTGATTTCTGCAATATAGGCATCTCCCCCTGCTTGTTCCACTACCTTTTAACTATGTTGGTTAACTTAGCAGATGATATAAAGAGGAGATACTCAGACTGTAATTATTTCCATTTGCCACCGCCATTCTCACAGCCCCCACCTAAAATCACTGTACAGTTAAATAAAGGGAGGTGCACATGGAGGGGTGTTTTTATAGATAGATATTCAGACAGATGGTTCTGTTCGGGGACAGAGAGGTAGACACTAGACAGACGGATGTTTTTCTTTGGGGATAGATAGACAGAGACATGGTTATGTCTGGGGTTAAATAGACTGAAACACATCATTAGACAGACACAGGAGAAAGGAAGGATGGTCCAGACGTTATCGCACTTGCCTAAGACTTGAGGAGTCTGAGTTTCAATTCCGCCTCCACTGCAGACTTCCTTTGTGACCTTGAGCAAATCACTTAGGAACTGAAATCCCTTTAAAAAAATCGGGCCCTAATTCCCATTGAAATCACTGGGATTTATGAGGCCTAAATACCTTTTAAAAAATCTGGGTTTAGACTCCATTTGCCTCTGTTTGTCACTTGTAATATGGAGGTAAGAGGAGGAGTGTTGTAAGCAAGACACTAGAAGTGATTCTTCTGCCCTACTCCGCGCTGATTAGGCCTCAACTGGAGTCTTGTGTCCAGTTCTGGGCACCACTTTTCATGAAAGATGTGGACCAACTGCAGAGAGTCCAGATAAGAACGACAAAAACACGAGTACCATGTCTCCATGTGGCTCGCAGAAGCAGCAGCACATCCCCTATCTGGCTTCTATTCATAAGGAAATCCAGGAGGCTCCACACGCTGCCTGTGCCCCAAGCACCGCCCCTGCAACTCCCATTGGCTGGGAACCAAAGCAAATGGGAGCTTCAGGGGCAGTGCCTGCAGACGGGGCAGTTTGCCCACTCCTGGGCTAAGGGCACACAGTGTTCGCAGTTACATGGCCCATGATGCTAACCACCATCACTCCCTTGTTAAATCTTCAAACGAGCCCCTTCGTGCTTTCTCCCATTCTGCCCCCCACACTTGGGAGGAGCTCCCTGTAAACATCAGGAAAATGACCTCCTCAACCCAGGGACTATTTGACTCTTCAGTTATTCCCTGTCCAGCAGGCTTGCCATCTCCTTATGAACTTGCGGCCGCAATGTACCAGTTCTGTGGGATGCTTTGCTGGGTGCAGCTTGTGATCCCACAGTGTTCATCTTAGGCAACTTTTGTGAGTTAGACCTGGCCTGCTTGATAATACCTGGCAGTGACTTTGTAGCACACATTGTTTTTTGAGTTACGGTAACCTCTTCACACACCTCAATGCTCTCGAGTGGGATATCCCTATGGCATTCGAGCCTCAGATCAGGAACAGGGGCTGTCTTACAATCCTCTGCACAGAATATCATCTTGACAACGGCTTCCCTGTTGTGATGCACTTTTAACCTGTTTATATACACAGTCCGAGGTGTGTCCCTGCTGTGGGGCCTGTGTACATTGCAGGTAACAGTGTGATCCCTCCCTACCACCTCAGAAGGCCCCTCCCATCAGTTTTGCAATTTGTATTTTTCCACAAGGAATAACACCAGCAGCAGATCCCCTGCATCAAATGGTCGCTCACAAGGAGAGCAGAACCCCCTTTATCCCATCGAATTGGGACCAGGGCCAGACTGGTTAACCAAAACGTCGGATAATTGGATGAATGGGAACGTGCCAGGCTGCAGCACCATCTAGGGACCATAGGAAAGATTGCCCACTTCTGGACCTGGTTGTTGGGTTAATACAGAGAACTGGATAATGGAGGGTCAGATAAACAAGGTTCTACTGAATTGTGGTCATCCCATTCTTTCTGAGCTACTTGGCTTCTAGTGAGGCTTTGTGTCACTATTCCAATCATGGTTGTAGGGAAACTTAATTTAGGCTCCTCCCCGTGAAAGGGAAAGGAAAAGTGAAGTGCTTCAGTAAGATCAACGCTACCAGAATGAAATGGTTCCATGTTTTTGTTTCAAAAGGACATTTGGCTTAATAAGTTTATTTTATTTTTTATAAGATTGTGCCTTTCATGTTTTGTGGCACACAAGCAGGCAAGTTAGAGAAAACATAAAATACTCTTGCTGGAAGTTCGCAATGTCTCGCTAATTTGTTTCTTAGGAGCCAGAACACCACCACATAAGAACCCAAGAATCAGAAGGAGAGAACGTAGGCTACTGCCTATAACAGAGAGGCACAACTCACTGGGTACCTGCTGATTGGCTGCTGCTACCCCCCGATTGTGGGCTGTCCTACCGAGCTCCCTAGCTTGCAAGGATGTCCAGGAACCCTGCCCAAAATTTAAAGTCATAGTATTCAATTTTAACACAACCACAAATACACCAGAGCATCAACATTTTCTGTTTTACAAGATCTCTCCTTTTTTTGGAACCCTTGTTTCTAAACATGCCATGTGGGATTTGAATCAAATTTCAGCGACTAATTATCAGGTGGGTGGAATCATCATTAATGTGTATTCTGTGTAGTTATGTTGTTCGCTTCTTTAGGAAATGTGTGAAAACAGGAGCACTGGGAAAGCCTATTCTCCCTCCTCCCCCCCGCAAACACACCACACATTTGCTGCCACTGGTACTGCCCGAGCAGTAGCATTGTAACATCAGAGATAACCCACCACTCAACACTCCCTCCCTCCAGTTCATTTTCATACTTGGGGAGAAGGACTAGCACCCTGGCTGCCATGGCAACAGCTACCTTTGACAACTGGTTGCCCCCTTGTTACCAGAACATCACAGACAGGAAGTTTGTAATGAAACAGGACCCAATCTGGATAACCAGGACAGCCCCTGCTGTGCTCAGTGGGGTTTGTGCTGCGGTACGGTGCTGTGTTCTTTCGCAAAGGGCAGGTGTTTGCTACTCTCCTCAGTAAGGCCTAGGTGAAAACAAGATGAAAAATTCCTGCTTTTTTTCTTGGATATTGTTTATCTGCTTCTTGCTCATTCAGGGTTATAGCTGAGAACTGTCACTGACCCTGAAGTTGCATAAAATGAGTTTTGTTTTAATGCAGTTTAATGACTTTCAATACTCTGATCAGCACAGCACTGAGTGGTGAAACGGAGATTTTCACCAAGATAACAATAGCAATAAAATATATACTGAATGAACACATGAGTAAGAGCTTCATTGTTTAAACAGCATGTAGAGGTGCAGACTTACCCCCATGGTGCCTCCTGCTGGTGACTTCTGGGAATTAGCTCATTCCAGCTCCAGAGCGCCCTCTGCAGGCCGGTGATCTGCCTGTCCTCTGGCCCCTGTGCCCCTCCCTGGACCCAGTGCCCCTTTAGCAGGGGTGCTGCCCCCTGGCAGTAGCCCCTTTCTGTCAGGGCCTCCACCTTCTATCTCCACCTCACCTCAGTATCAGGCTACTGCCAGTCATCAATCTAACCCCGACACCCTGGGGCAGACTGCAGTATCAGCCACTCATCACTGGCAAGGAGGGTTTGGACCTGCTGCCTTGGCCTACCCCTGCGCTGCCCTCTACAACCCCCAGTACCACTTTGGCTTCTGCTAGGCCACAGCCTGGGGCTTTCCAGGCTTGAGCTCCCCAGCTCCTCTGCCTTTCCCCAGCCCTGCTCAACTCAGGTACTCTATCTCTAGCTCCCTGCTGCCAGGCACATCTTTCTCTACAGACAGAGTGAGAATGAGCCTTCCAGCTTCCCTGGTCTTCTTATAAGGCCCTGTTGCTCATTTTGGGGCGTGGCCCCAGCTGCAGCCACTTCCCCCAATCAGCCAGGGTTTTACCTTGCCCAGCCCCAGCCCTCAGCAGGGCTTTTCCAACCCCTTCCAGGCTGGAGCGGGTGGTCACCCTGTTACACAGCACAGAGATAAAAGATTTTCTTTCTATGAACAAAGGAAATTAACAAACAAAAACCCCTTCATTTAACATTACTTACGTTTGCTTTCATCAATAAAATCATTAGGAAATACAAAGTCAAGGTTTTTAAACAGCATGGAAAGGTTACAAAGTGAAGCATTCTCAGACTAGCAAATGTCCAAAGACGTGTTGCCCTGGCATCCTCAGTTCAGTCCTCTTGTGCATTTGCAGGATGATGCAGACTTTAATGACATGATCCCATAGTATTTTTTTTCCACGGGACCCCTGCCGTATTCAGTGCACAGGGTTTTCTTCTCTGGGGCTGTGTATTGAAGGAGACTGTTGCCTGTAGGATCCCTGCCTCATTTCTTGCAGAGTTAACGTTGCACAGGCAATGCTCATTCTGGTATTTCCTAACTTGAGAGTGCTTCACTTTGCAGCCTTTTAGTCCTTTGTGCATTTCCTAATGTTTTTAGCTTGCTTTACTGATGAGAACAGTCTTTATGACAAAGGGTTTGGTTATTTTTGTGTGTGTGTGATGTCTCCATTATTTATCTAGTCAGTGTCACTAGTGTGCGCTTTACAAGACAGAGAAAGTAAGGACACTCCCTGATACAAAGCCCCTATGATCTAAGGAAGACTGACACATACAAAGAAAGAAGGATATGTAAGAACTAGGACGTTCTTTCTTTCTTTTGATGAATAGTCATTTATTTATTATGAATGATTATTATGATTAAAGAAAGGGTGGTGGGTTGGGGAACTTGTGTGGCACATGCAGCTGATCTGAAGTGCCACGCAGTGCTAGGTTTTGGGTAGCATGCACACTCACAATGGCAAAGAGCCTTTTCAGAACTCTGATGCAATCTTCTCTTGATGCTCATCATCTATGGTGGCCTTTAACCTTAGTCTCATCTCAAGTTCTTTCCACTTATGGAATGCTCTCTGGTGATTTGCTGCCTTCTCATGGCATGCCAAATTTCTAGCCAGATTTTTCCAGTCCTTTGTTCCTGTAGAACGCAATGTGGCTGGAACATTAGACTGGAGGAATTTGCAACAAAAATAGTATGCAGCATTCTGGGTTTTTGAGTACCTCAGCCATGGCCTCTCCACTTTGTCTCCATTGGGGATTTCACACCAGGAATGTGTTGGATGGAAACTTCTATTTTCATTGTCTTTGGGGAACATGAAGTTTTTCACTTGCTGTGGCCCAGGCAATACAAGGAAGTCCCTCAGGCTACTGCTCAAGTGGGTCCACAGTCCTGGATCATCTAGACTTAAGGAACTAAACTCAGCAGCAGCTGTTTCTTGCATCTCCACCAAGCTCTTCTCTGAGGCCTGGTCTACACTAGGACTTTAATTCGAAGTTAGCAGCGTTAATTCGAACTAACCGCTCAACCGTCCACACCAGGAAGCCATTTAATTCGAACTAGAGGGCTCTTTAGTTCGAATTTGGTACTCCACCCCGGCAGGTGGAGTAACGCTAAATTCGACATGGCTAGTTCAAATTAGGCTAGGTGTGGATGGAAATCGAACTTAGTAGCTCCGGGAGCTATCCCACACTGCACCACTCTGTTGACGCTCTGGACAGCAGCCCGAGCTTGGATTCTCTGCCCAGCCACACAGGAAATGACCCGCGAAAATTTGAATTCATTTTCCTGTCTGGGCGGTTTGAATCTGACGTTCTGGTTGCACATCGGGGCGAGCTCCGCAGCACCGGCAGCAATGCAGAGCTCTCCAGCAGAGGAGTTCATGTAATCTCTGAATAGAAAGAGGGACCCGGCATAGACTGACCGGGAACTCTTGGATCTGATCGGTGTGTGGGGCGAGGAGTCTGTGCTTTCGGAGCTGCTCTCCAACGAACGGAATGCAAAGACCTACGAGAAGGTCTCCAAAGCCATGATACAGACTGAGGATACAGCCGTCATGCAACGCAGCGCCGCGTGAAAATCAAGGACCCCAGACAAGGCTACCAAAAAATCAAAGCGGCCAACGGACGCTACGGAGCCTGCCACCACTGCCCCACCAGTGACCATGGACTCTGATGATGGGACAGTGTCGACGGACAGTTCCTCGACGATGTTCACGGACGGGGAAGATGAGGAAGGGTTTGTGGAGGACGAGGCAGGCGACAGCGCTTACAACGCTGGTTTCCCCGACAGCCAGGATCTCTTCATCACCCTCACGGAGATCCCCTACCAACCCTCCCCGGCCAGGAACCCGGATCCTGAATCAGGGGTAGGAGCAGTCGGTAAGTGCTTTAACCATGTTAACTTTTATTCTTAATATAACAGGAATCTGAAGTGTGTGAAAAGGAGGTCTCTGTATATATGGTGATAGAACAGAAATCCTCCTGGGAGAACGCCACGAAGCTCTCCTGCCGTTAATCGATAAGCATCAGCAGGAGGTTCCTGGGGAGAGCTGCCTTATTGGGTGCTCCGTGATAGCACACTTTTCCGCGCGAGGCTTTCATGCGGTATTCAGGGAGCACTGCCTCCCAGAGCACGGCTGCATAGGTCCGTGGTTCGTGCTAGCTTTCACGCAGCATGCGCTCTCTATCTCCTTCAGTGCCTGTCCTCACGGTGATCTCGCTCGGAGACTCCTGCATCTAAGTAGGGGAAGAAATGTTACGTTACGCCTGGTCCAAAGTATTTTTAATAAATAAACGGACAGACGGCATAGCACAGACTCAGCACGCAGCTGCGTGACGAGCGTAACGGAAAGCCAAAGAATCAAATGGACGCTCATGGAGGGAGGGGGGAACGAGGACGCAAGGTATCCCACAGTTCCTGCTGTCTCCGAAAAGCATTTGCATTCTTGGCTGATCTCCAAATGCTTCTAGGGTCAAACACAGTGTCCGCGGTGGGACGGGGCATAGCTCGGCAATTTACGCACCCCCCGACCCCCAGAAGTTAAAGGGAAAACAATCCTCTGTTGACTCTTTTACATGTCACCGTATCTGTACTGAATGCTGCAGATAGACGCGATGGTGCAGCACTCAACACCAACATCCTTGCTCCCCCCACGCTATGGATGGCTGATGGTACAAAACGATGGAAATCCATCCTCATCATCAGCCTATTGGCACATGGGGCAGTGCAAAAGGGCTGGTAACCATGACAACCGTACCAACTTGCTTGGGACCGGTCGGTCAAGGCCGCCTGTTGCTAATTTTTCATGGTAGATGGTGCAGTATGGCTGGTAACCGTCCTCATCATTGCAACAGGGGGCTGAGATCCATCAGCCCCCACCCTTCATTGTAAAGAAAAGATTCAATTGCCCCTGGACTAGCAGAGGGATGAGTGGCTCCCTCCTCCACACCCCTTAATGTCATCTCTGGACTATCATTGCAGCTGGAGGCTTCCTTCCACTCATTTCTCACAAACGACTACCTGTGTCTATATGCATTCTATATTACTTCATCACACAAGTGGGGGGACAATGGTACTGGAACCCAGGAAGGCTGGGGGAAGAACGGAATGAACAGCTGGGGTTGTTTCAGGAGCACACCCTGTGAATAGCGTTCAGCTCAAAATTTATGCAGGATTGGACAGAGAGCAGCTGTGGTCTCTGGTTGTATGATACAGTGGTTCTCTAGTACACTTGCACATAATCTAGGCAGGACTGATTCTATTTTTAGATACCCAAAAAGGAGGGATTGACTCGGGGAGTCATTCCCAAATTTTGCTTTTGTGCCCCTGGCTGATCGACCAGGGGCACTTATGACAGCACCAAATGGCGCAGTGCAAAAGGACAGGTAACCATGACCATCTTATTACCGTCTTCTTACCAGTTCATGGTATGGTAGACGGTGCAGTATGCCTGGTAACCATCGCTGCTGTCATGCAAAAGCATAAGCATGCTGCTGTGTAGCGCTGCTGGTCCGCCTCTATCAGCGGCATACAGTACACATACGGTGACATACACAAAAGGCAAAATAGGGTCCATTGTTGCCACGCTATGGCGTGTGCCAGGGCATTTCATGGAAAACGTGATCGAAATGATTGTCTGCCCTTGCTTTCCCGGAGGAAGGAATGACTGGCGACATTTACCCAGAATCCACCGCGCAAATGATTTGTGCAACAGCAGGCACAGGGGTTCTCAACAAAAAATTCACAGAGACAGCCTAGACTCAGTTAATTGTTCGCAAAAAAGTATCATTGCAAGGAATTAACTAACTGTTTCCCATCTCACAGCTTCCACTGTCTCCAGACCTTCCACAGCATCCACCTCGCAGAGGCTGGCGAAGATTAGGTGGCGAAAGAAAAAGACAAGGGACACGATTTTCGATGAATGTGTGGGCTGCTACCTAGCCGAGGCGGACCAGCAGAGGCAGTGGAGGGAGCACAGCGAATGGGAGGAGAGGTGGCGTGAGGAACACAAGCAGGCGACTCAAGCAATGCTTGTACTACTGAGGGAGCAAACGGACACGCTCCGGCGACTTGTGTATGTTCTGCAGGTCCGCTGCAGGACAGAGCCCCCGGCAGTATCTCTGCAACCGCCCTCCCCCGCCACAAAGTCACATACCCCCCTCACCCTAAATAACCAGGAGGATGCCCGCCCTGGGCCGTGAATACTGTCACTGCACCCCAGCAGAGTGCTCAAGTAACCAAAAGCTCTCATACCCTACGTTTGCATAAGTCCTTCCCTTCCGGACTCAAACAAGTCCCAATCCCAGTCCCATCCCATAACTGTGTACTTAAGTAATAAAAATACTTTGCTGTTAAGTACTGTTTCCGTCATGTTTCCTCACTGAAGACTGTGTTTGAATGGGGTGCGTGGGGAAGTGCGTTGCTAATTGCATAGGACAGGCACCTTTCGCAGGGTACAGACACGGGGGCCGGATCAGCAGCGGGTAACACACACAGTGCAGTCAGCAGGCACCGTGGTCGGTATGGGAGGTGGTTTCCAGGTTCTGTGTGGGCGGTGGGGATGTGACTTTTTAGCGGGGGAGGTCGGGTACAGATCTTATACAGCGGTCCTTGTTGTGGACCGCTGAGTCACGCAGCAGAGGAATCTGTATCCGTCCTCCTCCGCCACAAGGCCACATAGCCGCCCGCACACAGAATCCCAAAAAGGAGGGATGGCAGGCTCCGTTGAAACAAGCAGTCCGGCAATGCGGACCGCTGTAGGAGCAGGAGCCTGTCATTCCTTAAGTTTAGAGGCGGTCTTTACATCAGCGCACACCCTACCCACCGCAGTCTGCGTTCCAGTTTTGACCCTTTAACGAAAAGTCATGAATAAAGAAACCTCTCCTCAGTAACAGTGTGACATGTATTTTATTTTTACACGTGTCTTGGAAGTGGAGGAAACGGGGAGAACGGGGTATTTAACCGAAGAGGAGAGTCAACAGTAACTGGGTAAAGAAACAGGGGCAGGTTCAGCTTCTCTGTAAAGAAACTGAACAGTCACAGGTCACGCTGCTCGCTGCTCGCTGGTATTTGAAGAGTTCCTTGTCGCTGTCCCAGTCGCCTGTATAGGGCTTCATGAGCAAGTGCATTAGCGGGCAGGCTGGGTCACCGAGGATCACTATAGGCAAATGCACATCCACAACAGTTATTTCGTGGTACGGGAAGAAACTACCTTCCAGCAGGCGTCTGAGCAGCCCACAGTTCCTGAGAACACATGCATCAGGAACCTTGCCCGGCCATCCGACGTTCATGTTGGTAAAACGTCCCCTATGGTCCCCCAGTGCTTGCAGAACCATTGAAAAGTAGCCCAATTTCTCAGCAGCTGAATGTGGAAGAGGTGGACGATAAAGTGCGAGGAGGAGAAAACGGCGAGGATCGCAGCGGGCTCCATGCTTGCAGTGCTGTGGCGTCCACGCTTTCACTGACCAGAAAAGTGCACGAACAGATTGCCCGCAGGCGCTTTCAGGGAGGGAGGGAGTGAGGGCGTGATTGACGGTTCAATGACGACAGTTACCCAAAACCACCCTCGACACATTTTTTCCCCCAGCAGGCATTGGGGGGAAATCCCAGAATTCAAATGGGCAGCGGGGACTGCGGGAACTGTGGGATAGCTTCCCACAGTGCACCGCTTCGAAAGTCGACGCCGGCCCCGTGAATGTGGACTCAGAAGTTCGAATTAGTGTAGTTAGTATGGATACACAAATTCGACTTCATAAGGTCGAATCCACAAATTCGAATTAAGTAGATTCGAAATAGTCCTGTAGTGTAGACAAGGCCTGAGCTAACTTTTCTTCAGGAATGTGCATGGTTACATCCATTTGAGATGGAGATAAGGATGCTGCAGTAGCTGCCAGATCACCTGCACTCTGACTAACTGGAAGATCAGGCATCTCTACTCTCATCCTCACTGGGGCCGGAAGGCTCACCGTGAACATTTGTGTCTCTGTATCTCAGGAGAGCTCCTTCCTGCTTAGACAGAAAAGCTTCCTTTGCTTTCTTTCCTTTTCTGAATGCTGCCCCAGCATCTTTCACTCATGACTGCTGTTCTATGCCAGCTAGAGTGGCTCTCAACACTCCGTTGAAGGGGACAAATAACCTGGCTGGTAGCAGGGTCTGAGTGAGGGAAGATATCAGCGTCTTAAGGGCCTACTCGGCTCCTGCTTCTTCAGTTGACTGCCTGTTCTCCTCAAGCGGGTTCAGGGAAGCAGCAGGAAATAGGAAGCTCCCTGACAAACTGGTGTTAATCAGTCCAGACTCCTGGGGGTGCTCGAGAGGTACATAAGAGGCTCCTTCTCCTCTCTCTCCCTGCAGCTCCTGTTGCTTTCTGTTATTCCCTCTCCCCTTTTCTCCTGTCTGCCTGTTATGTCTCTTGTGCCCCCCTTCCTGCAGCACAGCACTCCACCATCTCTGTGTGTCTGGTGACTGTAGACCCTGCCCCTGTTGCACAGCGACTCCTGGGACCCCCCTAGCCCATCAGCACTCGGCTCTCCTGCATTCTGCTGAGTGGCTGAGATCTGGGGGAACAGAAACCCTTTGTTAGAGATGGAAAATCTCCTCCCAGGAACACTCTGTCAATGGCTGCCAGAGGCCATCCCTGTGAAACCCCAAATGTGCAGCCCCTCGGATTCCCACAGGGGAGATCTCAGCTCATTCACTTGTCACCCGTGGCCGCAGTCTCTGACAGGGGGAATGAAGAGGTTTTTTTTTTGCCAATGGTCCCTTCTACAGCGCCCATAATGGGAGGAGTTTTGGTCTTGTGATGTGAGGCCCGGGTCTGAGAATCAGGGCTCCTGGGTTCTGGGGCTCTGGAAAGGGGTGTGGTCTAGTGGGTTGAGCTGGATTTGTTGACAGTGAGTGAGAGGGGCTTGTGCTGAAGGACCCTGGGTCAATTCCTGTGATGTCTACATGTGGCCACGATTTTACTTACCTCTCAATGTAGGTTATTTAGCCCATTCCTGGACACATGTGTTACATCTGCTGCTGGCCATCCCTGAGATGTAGGTCCTTCATCCACACAAGGACATGGCACATCAAGGTCAATCCAGCAGCTCCCATCCGGTCTTCACCTCCGCAATGGACGGCGAGCCCTAACCTGACCAGAGAAAGACAGGATGGTGATCTTCAGGGGAATCTGCTGGTGCTCCTGTATCCCCTGCTCCACCTGACACCCCGACACGCTAAGGGTTTTCCAAAGATACCACTAATCTCGGATAAACAAAGCAGCTGAGATGAGGTCAGTGTGGGTGGATTTACTGAGCAGACTGGTTCTAATGGAAGAACAGATTTCTCCCCTGCTCTGGGGAGATTCCCCTAGGAAAAGTCTCTGATGGTGGGGGTGGGGGCAATGCAAACTCTCAGCCCCTTGAATGGCAGGAAATCAGGACTCGGGGAGTTAAGGGGTGTCTCTGTCCTGCTGGACGGAGCAGATCTGGAGAGCAGGAAGAGCACTAGTGGCATTGTAGGAAAGACAGTGAATTCCACCTGTGAAGGTGGCTGAAGCTTCTGGCAGACTTTTGGGTTGTTCCCATCTGAGGAGGAGGATTTTGGCCAGCCCCAGGTCAGAGCTTTCAGTCACTTCAACCAGTGATTCTCTGGCACAGTTGATCTAAAGCAAATGAACTTTTCAGGCCTTGCCCCCATCTCTGACCCCCCTCGCACCTTGCATTGCCCTCTAACAGCCCTGTCCCTTCTCTTGATCCCTGCCAAGCCCAAATACACGGCCTAGCCCACGCTCCTCCTCTCTTAGAGCCTCTCCTCACATGATCCTCCCCTACCTTTGACAGACTGATCCCGGTGCCCTTTACCCAGCTCCTGGAGAAATCATGGCTCCTCAGGACAACCTGGGAGTGGGTGGTTCCAACCTCTGTGTGGGGTGCGTGGTTTTCCATCTAAGCATCACTGAGAGCCAGCACATCTCGATTTCGCAGGATGAGTGAAGTCTAGGAAGCGCTGCACTTCTTGAGGACTTCCAACTTCACCCCATTTATGAATGGCTTCCACCTTATTTGGATCAATCGTAACATCTTCTGGGGAGAGGATGTACCCCAAAAACTCTGTGGAGAGTTGGCTGGAGGTTCCGCTTTTCCAATTCTGTGTTGAGACCATGCTGCCGAAACCTCTCCAGGTTCGGATGTGCTGCGCGTGCTGCTCTGGGTTCTCCAAAAAGAGACCTATGTCACCTGAATAGATGACACTGTCCCCAAATACATCACTGATGAAGTGTTGCAAGGTCAGGGGACCGTTAGTTAGCTCAAATAGCATATAAGACCGTTAAAATGTCCATAGTGTGTTTTGATATCTGTCTTCCATTTGTCTCTTGCCCAAACAAGCGTTAGATTGGAAATCCTTGCAGATGAAGTTTGATGAAAACCTTTGCAGATTTCCTGTGAGCCAACAATTGTGGGATTCACAGCAGAGAGTAATGGTTTCAAATGATCACTTTGTTCAGGAGCTGATTGTCTAAAGAGAGGCGTAGCAGAGTCCCACATTTCTTCTTCCCAAAAAGGGCCTGTTCTTAGGACCGGTTTTCATGACTGTACGCAGGGAGATCCACTAATTCTGGTCCCAACAATGCGTAAATACAGGGAAAAGCAACTTTCAACCAAGGTGGCAGGTCAATAGGGCAGTCATAGTCCGGTCCAGAGGTAACGAGTCCACATTTCTTTCTAAGGTCTCCATGTAATCTTGGTATTTATCAGGAACGCCACCATCAATCAAACCCTAACCCCTTCCCTTTGACCCTCCCAAGCCCTACCCGTTGACCCCTTAGTCCCTCCCACCTGTCACCGGAAGTCCTGCCCCATGGAGGGTTTTAATTCTGGGGTCAAGGCGGCCACATGACTGGAAGCAAGGTGTGTCATGTGACCCCTCTAAGAACTCCTCCCACCACTCTCTATGAATCAGGATTCGTTTTGTCCCGAAAGGACTATCCCGAGAGGAGATTTGACTTCCGGTGTGGGGGTGACAGGTTCGGAAGTGGGTCATGTACCCCTCTAATAACTCCTCCCACAACTCTCTACCAATCAGGATGGGTTTCATCCCAGAAGGACCACCCTGAGAGGAGATTTGACCAATCAGGGTGAGTTCCGAGGTGGGGTGACCTGTCCAGAAGTGGGTCGTGTGACCCCTCTAAGAACTCCACCCACCGCCATCTACCAATTAGGATGGGTTTTGACCCAATAGGACTGCCCTAAGAGGAGATTTTGACCAATCAGGGAGAATTCCGGGGCAGAGTGACCCATCCCGAAGTGGGCCGTATGACCCCACTAGGAACTCCTCCCAAGGCCCTCTGCCAATCAGAGTGTAGCACCATTACCCCATAAGTCCCAGCACTGGACAGACGAGGCCATCTCTTACCAAGGACACATGTTTAAGAAATCGTGGAAAGGCTGCTGAGAGGAAACATGGACTCCTTCACGACCCTTGTGAGAACTTTGGACTCTGTCTTTGCCCCGAGGGTCTTTGACCATCCGCAGAGAAAGCGCTACATCAGCGACAGTCCCGAGGAGGAGGAGGGAGCGACTGAGAGGAGCCCTTCGGCCCAGCTGTTGATGAACCCAAAACCCAACTGCTTGTGAGACACCCCAATGAGCATGGTGGCCTCTCTTTGTCCACCCCCTTAGAGGTGGAGTGCGATTGAGGCTCGGGGGAGTCACCGGTGGACAAGGTGAACAGAAAAGATATCACACAGGTAAATGAATGATTAAGAAGCAATGGCTTCTTAATGGGTAAGGAACCGGGGGTTGTGTAAATCTAGAAACAAGCAGTGGGGTGCTTACACTGTTTCTGTTCTGAAAATCTCTCAACAGCTCTACAATGCCTTTCTAGATGGCCCGGAAGCCCTGGACAGCGTTGCATCAAGCAGGGAAGATGAACCGGGCTCACCTTGGTTTTGCTCAACGCCAATACAAATTGTTGAAGAGGACTCTGAGGATGATGGCCATGAGGTGTTTCGGAGGAGGCTTGGCATAGAAGCCAGTGCCACGTCGTGAGCATAAAAAAGTCATGTGGACTATTGTACGTGTTGCTTTTTATGCTGCCCTTAAGCACTGCCTTAGGGAAAAGCTTTGTGAAGATTGCGAGGGCCGTGTCATAGATGCGCCAGCCCAACGGCACCATGACTGGGTGTCTTGGACTTCAGTGGATATCAACTGCAAGCTCCAGGGCCTATGTGCTGAGCCGGGTTTGGAAAGCTGATTAAACACCGTTATTGCCAGAGGTTATGCTGTGCAATGTCTGTGCCTAAGCCAAGAACATTTAGCACAAGGGGGGACCTTGTTCAATGCTGTGCAATTGAGTGGAGCCCCTGACCGTGTTTTAAAGAAAATAACCTGCTTACAGTTGGAGTGGAAAAATTGCAGGCACCTTCTGGTTTGGTTATTTTCTTTAAAACACAGTCAGAATCTCCACTCACTTGCACAGCATTTCTCCAGTTATGGCAATCATGTGAACAAGGATGTGTATCACTAATTGTGGGTTTTTTGCTATAAAACCTGTTGAAAAATCTCTATTCAGGGGGACGCCAGTTCGCTGGTCCCCTCTTTCCTCCGCATGCTTGTAATAAAGGGGCCTCGGGCAATTCTGATCCAAACACAACGCGAGGTCATTTTTCCACGACACGGCGTGATATTGGCTGTCTAGTCCGCACAAAAAGTTACAGATCCCTGCTTAAGGAAAAGACTATTTGTAAGAAATCTAAAAGGATTCAGCTAGAGAATGGTGAGGGGACAAACACGCGATAGAAAACTTGGTAGCTGTAAATTTAAAAAAAAAAACCCTATTGAAAAGGGCTTTGTGACTATCTGTCTTTCTGTTCGAAGGCCTTTGGCCCTTAAGTGAGCTAATATTTTTAATGAAGCATCTTGGTTTGTTTTCAAGGAGCTGTATGTCTTTTAAATAAAAAATAAATTGTTTGTGAGAACCTAGCTCTTGGGGGTTTTGTGTGTAAAAGTGACCCATTTACAGCAAAAAGCTGAAATGTATGTTGTGGGAGGGGGGAAAAATCCTAAAAAACGTGCTTACAGTAAAACAAACAGGTTGTTTGAGTACAATAGAGTTGACTTATCCTGTTGAACTGAGTGGGTTTAACCACACTCCCCCCTCACAGAATAGCCAGCGTGACTGCGATTACTTACCCTTGTTGCCATAGGGTTAAATTTGATGGGGGTGGATGGTGAGTTCTGATTAATATGAAATGAAATAAAACCTCAGGAATTCGCAGATGCTCTTGGACAGTTTCAATATAACCCCTGGAGTTGGTGGAACACTATTGGACAGATTAAATTTGGCCCTGGAGTTGGTCGAATGCTATGGGTCATTCTTTCTGGAAAACACCCCCACCCCAAACTTTAAGTATGAAAGAAACGTGTTTTTAAGAAAAAACCCAAGCCCCAAGACATTCATTGAGATCTGCAAAGGGCCCCCCGCTTGGAAATGGGTACTGTTCAATACTCTAAGAAGGCCCCACAGAAAAAAATTATTTTAACTTACAGAAAAAAAGGAAAAAAAAAAAGCCCTGTTGAGCAGACAACTTGGTTCCCCCACCCCAGATCACCACAGGGGGTGCTATGGGACGGGTGCCTAAAGTCCTTAAGGATCTATTAGTTCAGAGCTGTGGGGATTAAATTAACCTGCTAGCTACTATGCTGAAGTCTGTTTGAAACAATGGGCTAAGATGGTATAAAAACCTCAGGTCTGTTGGAGACTGTCCTTTTCAACAAAAACTTTCTTGAAAGGCTGCTGGACGGCAGACAGAGGTAAGGCTTGCTGGCTTGAACTCTGAAACTATATATTGTACAGGGCCACCCGGAGGGGAGCAAGAGGGGCAATTTGCCCCAGGCCCCACAGGGGCCCCCACGAGAGTTTTTCGGGGCCCCTGGAGTGGGGTCCTTCACTCGCTCCGAGGGGCCCAGAAAACTCTTGCGAGGCCGGGCCCAGGAGCTTCTTCCGCTCCCATTCTTCGCCAGCGGGGGGTCCTTCCGCTCCGGAGAGGAAGGACCCCCCACTGGCGAATTACCGCCGAAGTGGGACCCGCCGCCGAAGTTCAGCTTGGTCTTGGGCGGTAATTCGGCGGCGGGGGGCCCTTCCGTTCTGGGACCTGCCGCCGAAGTGCCCTGAAGACCTGTGGCGGGGCCCCCCCCGCCGCCGAAGTGCCCCGAAGACCCGTGGCGAGGACCCCCCTGCTGCCGAATTACTGCCGAAGACCGGGCTGCACTTCGGCGGCGGGTCCCGCTTCGGCGGTAATTCGGTGCCGGGGGGGCCCCCGCTGCGGGTATTTGGGGCACTTCGGCGGCGGGTCCCGGAACGGAAGGGCCCCCCGCTGCCGAAGACTCCAGGCCCCCGGAATCCTCTGGGCGGCCCTGATATTGTATAATACCACTCTTTGCCCAGGCTGTCTTAGCAAAATAATGGTGCCTATCTTTATTGCAGCGTGATCTGCTTAGCATGGAACCAGTAACTTTAAGCTGCAGTTCACCACCAGGCCAAGATAAAAACCATTTTAACTATAGTTGTGCTTAATACTGTTTTAAAAAACTTTAGGTATTACACAGTTTGTATAGGGATTTGGTGGTAATAGTAACTAACATTTTCACTTGTTCTTTAACCTGAAGGCCCAAACACACATTGGGGAGAACAGAACAAGCATGTGCCTGCAACACATGATCCTTTAGTGAAAGGAAACTTTTTTGCAACTGACTTTTAAATGCATGGCAGGGTGTGGGGGGGAGTTATTGAAAAGTATATGGAGGCAAACTTGGTTTGGTGTGTTTCTAAAGCTGCTGATTTGTGTGTGAGAGAGATCTGGGCAAGACATAGGTGTAGGGTTTTTTAAAAGTATTTGGTTTGTTTCAAACTAAAAAGTTTTTTATTTACTGTGCATAATGTGATGTGTTTTTAAAAATGGGTTTGAGGCAATTGTGGGGAATCAGACTAACTAACCCAAAGGCCCAAGCACACATGGCTGGAAGACAGAACAAGCAGGGGCCTTTTAAATGCATGGGGGGAGCGGTTATTGAAAAGTATATGGCTGCAAACTTGGTTTGGTGTGTTTCTAAAGCTGCTGATTTGTGTGTGAGAGGGGTCTGTGCAAGGCATAGGTGTAGGGTTTAAAAGTACTTGGTTTGTTTCAAACCAACAGGGTTTTTTTCCTGTGCAAAATGTGGTTTGAAATGGATTTTAAAAGCAGTTTGTTTTTTATTCTGCAAAATGAGATGTATTTTAAATAATGTTTTTGAGATTTTTGTTGTTTGTTTGTTTGTTGTTTTTTGTTTTGTTTTTTAAGTGGCAGAAATAAACTCAAAACCTGTGTTTGTCGTACATCCTGAAATGGATGATTTGTTTTAAAGCTGTGACTTTTTAAACAGAAAAACACCCTAATGAATATTTAGTTTTTAAGTTTACAAGACGGTTTCATGTGTTTTATAATAATGCTGTTTGCTCCACAGTACGGTGAAAACATGAGAGATCCTTCGAGCAGAGGGAAAACAAGCTCAGAAGAAAAGGGAAAGAGACAGCTGAAAGGGAAAATTCACCAGCATCAGTGACTGATGGATGGATGAAGCCCAGTAAATATATTTTGCTTATTGGTTGGGTTGTTCTATGAGGTTTGTATTTTAAGTGAATACATAGGTGTGGGTGAGAAAGATGGTAAAGTTCAGTTTTGTAAAATGGTTCCCCCCACTCCACATAGGCATGGGCAACTTTTCTGACAATGCTTAGTCAGCGCTACAAGGACACCTCCTCCAGAACCACCAAAATACCAGGAATCTGCTTTGAGACCTTTAACAACGCAAAACAGCACAAGAGTGCAGATGAAGCATCCGGGCAGTCCAAATCTCATATCCATGAAACCCAAGGGCAAAACAAGAGTCTGGTATAAAAACAACCACACAACTACAACTCCAGTTCCTCAGCGGCCACTGCCACATGAAACCCTGAGAAAATGCCCACATTCACAAACCCGGAGCATGGGCACTAGGGGCTCTGAAAGTACACAGAACCACACACATTCACACACCCGGAGCACACGCTCGAGGGGCTCTGAACATGCACAGAACCACACACATTCACACACCCGGAGCATGTGCTCGAGGGGCTCTGAACGTGCGCAGAACCACACACATTCACAGACCCGGAGCATGCACTCGAGGGGCTCTGAACGTGCGCAGAACTATACACATTCACAAACCCAGAGCACACGCTCGAGGGGCTCTGAACATACACAGAACCACACACATTCACAAACCCGGAGCATGCGCTCGAGGGGCTCTGAATGTGCACAGAACCACACACATTCACAAACCCAGAGCACGCGCTCTAGGGGTTGTGAATAAAACACCAAGGACTGACAAACCATTCACTCAAAACCATAAGCTCGTCACCACTCCCCTATATTCTAGTATTTGGGAACAGTTTGATGGTTCATTCAGAAAACTGATGGACGCTGTGACCCCGGGGGGCTAAAAGAACGGCATTCTAAAAAGAGCTGGGAAAAAACTGATGCTTCGCTCAGAACACTGGTGACCTCTGTATCCTCAGGGGCCTAACGATCGACCGCAACTCGCTTACTGGATGCTGAAACGAGTCTGTTCTTCAAAGAACCAACTTAGCCGAATACTAAAAGGCTAAATCTGCGGGGAGCCCAGAGCCCTTTAAATTCCCCCCCGGCAGCTCCAGGAGCCGGGCTGGGGCTGGGATTTAAAGGGCTCACAGCAGGGGTGAAAGTAACTTCCAGGACTGCTGGAGTCCTGAGGGGGTATGGCCTCAACCGGAAGAGGTGGGGCCTCTCAAGATTTAAAGGTCCTGGAGCACCGGCTGTGTCTGGGAGCCGCAGGGCCTTTAAATCAACCCGAGGCTCAGGGGCAAATGAAAGGGCCCGGGGGTCTGGCCACCGCGGAGCCCCGAGCGCTTTAAATTCCCCCCGCAGCTCTGGCATCTGGGTTCGGGCGTGGATTTAAAGGTCCCGGAGCTCCCACGGCTGCGGGGAGCCTGAGCCTTGCCAGGCTGGGGCCAGGATTTGAAGGGCCTGGAGCTCCTGCCGCTGAGGGGACCCCCGAGCCCTTTAAATCCTGGCCCCAGCCCAGCCGCCAGAGCTGCAGGGGGGATTTAAAGGACTCTGGGCTCCCTGCAGATGCCAGAACTCTGAGCCCTTTAAATTCCCCCTGCAGCTCTGGCAGCTGGGTTCGGGCGTGGATTTAAAGGGCCCGGAGCTCCCATGGCTGCGGGGAGCCTGAGCCTTGCCGGGCTGGGGCTGGGATTTGAAGGGCCCGGAGCTCCTGCCACTGAGGGGACCCCCGAGCCCTTTAAATCCTGGCCCCAGCCCGGCCTCCAGAGCTGCAGGGGGGATTTAAAGGACTCTGGGCTCCCTGCAGCTGCCGGAGCTCTGAGCCCTTTAATTCCTGGCCCCAACCTGGCTGCCGGAGCTGCAGGGGGAGGGAAGGGCAGATTTAAAGGGCTCTGGGCTCCGCGCAGCCGTGGAAGCTCCGGGGCCTTTAAATCCATGCCTGAACCCAGCTGCCAGAGCTCCGGGGGGAATTTAAAGGGCTCAGGGCTCCGCGGCGGCCAGACCCCCTGGCCCTTTAATTGGCCTCTGAGCCCCGGCTTGATTTAAAGGCCCTGGGACTCCCAGCCACAGCCGATGCTCCAGGACCTTTAAATCTTGAGAGGCCCCACCTCTTCCAGTTGAGGCCATGCCCCCTCAGGACTCTGGCAGTACCGGTAAGTCCTGTAAGTTACTTTCACCCCTGACTTAATCATTCCATTACCTGTGTTCACCTTGTGCGCCGGTGACTCCCCTGAGCCACAATCACATTCCACCTCTAAGGGGGTGGACAAAGAGAGGCCACCATACTCATCGGGGTATCTCACAAGCAGTTGGGTTTTGGGTTTGGGTTCCGGCGTATCCATCAATGGCTGGGCCAAAGAGCTCCCCTCGGTTGCTCTCTCCTCCTCCTCGGGACTGTCGCTGATGTAGCGCTTTGTCCACGGATGGTCAAAGACCCTCGGGGCAAAGACAGAGTCCAAAGTTCTCACGGGGGTGGTGAAGGAGTCCAGGTTTCCTCTCAGCAGCCTTCCCACGATTTCTAAAACACGTGTCCTTGGTAAGAGATGGCCTCGTCTGTCCAGGGCTGGGACTTATGAGGTGATGGTGCTGCACTCTGATTGGCAGAGGGCCCTAGGAGGAGTTCTTAGTGGGGTGATATGGCCCACTCCCAGACGGGTCACCCTGCCCCAGAACTCGCCCTGATTGGTCAGAATCTCCTCTTGGGGTGGTCCTGTCAGGACAAAACCGATCCTAATTGGTCGAGGGCAGTGAGAGAAGTTCTTAGAGGGGTCACAAGACCCACGTCGGGACAAGGTCACCCTCCCACCCCAGAACTCGCCCTGATTGGTCAAATCTCCTCTTGGGGTGGTCCTTTTGGGACGAACCCCATCCTGATTGGTAGAGGGTGGTGGGAGGACTTCTTAGAGGGGTCACATGACACACCTTGCTTCCAGTCATGTGGCCGCCTTGACCATGAAGTAATACCCCCATGAGGCGGGACTTCCGGTGACAGGTGGGAGGGACTAAGGGGCCATGGGGCGGAGTTAGGGTTTGATTAATGGTGGGGCCTTTCTACTACTGCCAGCTGTTGAGTATGTCCAGGCAGAACCAGAGCCAGTGTCCATGTCCAGGCCAGAGGTCGAAGCCGGGTGGTCAGAAGTATGAGCGAAAGTCCATATACACACAAAGGTCGAATCCATGCAGTCGAAATCGGAGGGGTTGGGGAAGATCAGGAGGAGGAGGAGGCAATGCTGTGGAGCGGGTGGGTGGAGGGCCTGGAGCGAGGCTAGAGAAAGGCAAGGAGAATACTGAGCCGGGGTTCATAACCCAAATCTGGAACCAAGAAGGGTCACGCCAAAGTCATAGCCAGAGACCGGAGTCAAGAATCCAGCCAGAGTCAACAGTGAGAAACCAGAGGGCAGGGCAGGGGTTACATGCGGGCGGGAATGAGGATGACTTACTGGAGCCTGGAGACCCCTCATCGGGGGACTATGTGCCAGGACCCCATCACCCTCTCTGTTCATTTCACACTCACACCCGCCCTAGACCGAGGGGAGAATAAAAGGCAGAAGCGAAGGTGTCCCTGGGGGAAAGGCTCTAGGCCGGGACCCAGTCCACTTCCCAGATCTACACCCAGGATTGTGTGACTAGGCCCACAGCCCTTCCTCTACGTCTCAGTTCCCACCTGCCAGATGGGGAGGATCCTCCCCTGCCCCAGGGTGTTCGGGGAGAGTTTCATTCCTGGCTGGGAAGGGCTCAGATACCAGGTGGGTGGATTGGGCCCCAGGTGGGGGATGGTCGGACATTTGCTGCGTCAGGGGTGACACGGGGTCATGGAAAGGTCTGAGCCATGATGACAGGGGAGGGGCTCCATGTCAGGCCACCCCTCCCAGACTGCAATGGCTATTGAGCATAACCCCTGGTTCTGCGGATGCTCTCACTTCTGGGCCAGCCCCACAGCCTGATTCTTCCAAACCAGTATCTGGCCTGGCCCCAGCTCCAGTGGTCGGGGTGGGGCAGGGTGTTCAGAGCGAGGTGCTCGGCTTTGGTTTCTCTCAGTGCTGTGGGCTCTATGGCCGCTCCCCCCAGCCCTTCCCGCCCCAGGCACAGTGAGACAGAGCAGTACCTGCGGCAGGGGGTGGGAGCTGGTCATGTGAAGTGTGTGGGGGGGTCTTCAATGCTGCCCCACTGAGCACAGCCCCTGCAGTGCTTCTGGCACCTGGCCCAAGACCCTGATGTTAAATAGATGTACCATGATGTTGGCTGTAATGTCCTCCTGTTGCAAGGGAACAAGGATCAATCAGAGATTCCCACACCCATGAGAACTAAGGGTATTAACGGCACCGGGAGCCAGCAAAATTTCCTCCCCATGTCTCAGGGACGGATTCCCCCACCCAACCCCTGGGACGAAATCTTGTCTCTTCTCTAGTGATTTCCATCCCCTCTCCCACCATTGTGGAATGAACTCCTGCCCCCACTCCTCTCAGTCCCCCTGAGAGCTGTTCTACCTCCCAACCCATCTGGGGATTCAGCTCCGCTCCCCAGAGTCGCCTCAGCCACCCTCACCCCCTCCAGCTGAGGGGCTGGGAGGCTTTGGGCAGTAGTGCTGTGGGTGAGAGGAAGTGGACACCTTTCCCCAAGGGATCCCCATGTCCTTAACGTGATGCCATGGGCAGTGGCTCTGGTGAATGGGGCACTTAAGCAGCCTCTGCTGACTGACTCCTCCAGTTCTCCCAGAGCAGGTGGGGGCTGGGATAACATGATACCAGAGCTCTAGGAACCGGCCTGAGGCCCGGAGGGGTAGGAAAGGCTCACAGAGGTGGCTAGGGGAGTTGGCAGCCCCTAGCATGAGCAATGGCAGTGTGTCATGTTGATGTGACGCCTGTTAGGAAATAGCCTTGCTGGAGAGCTGGGTCTGCCCTGCTTTGAGCTGCTCAGGGGACAAGCTGGCACCGACCAATGGCACCTGCCTGGGTTCATCCTCTCCTTGCTCCCTGGTCAGCGCATGGGGATGGGATGGGAGTGATTTTCAATGGCCTGGAGGTGAAAGGCCCTGGGGGTCTCTCCCCAGGTGACCCCTCTTTGGTTACCTCGTCCTCTAGCAGCTGGCCAGCTTCCCCCAAGATGGAATAGGTCAGCACCAGGCCAGCCTGGCTGACACGGAGGAGGGGGTGGTGGATGGCCAGCAGCCCCGCCTGGAGGAAACTGCTCTTCTGGTCTTCGGTGAATATTTCTCCGAAGACCTAAAACCAAAAGAACCAGAGCCCTTGCAATGGCCCAGAACCAGGCTCCAAATCCCTCTAGTGTCTCATAAGGTGGAGAAGAGTCCTGGGGCAGCCAACCTTTGGGGTCCCATGGACCAGGAACCCCCTTCAGTAGGAGGCTGCAGGCACTGAGGCCTCAAATAGCTCTTATGGAGCAGGATTCACCGCAGGTGCCATGAGATGCTGGGAATGTATCTGCACGCTCTGGAACCCAGCTCACACAGACAACGCAGGAGCCCTACTGCTCTCAGCAGCGATAGCTCCTGCAGCTCACCCACTGGAAGTTCGGGGTCTTTTAGATCTGGTTCATTCCCACGCCTCACCCCACGGACATTCCCAGGAGCCTCACATACTCTGTGGAAATAAGGAGCAGGCTCTTGCCCTGTGTCCATGACACACTCACTGCAGCGGGAGACAGCTCCACACCTGAGCTGCTGCAATGCACTGGCGGAGAGTCCTTACCTCTCCCACCCTGGCCAGGTTTCTATACCCCAGGCGCTCGGGGTCCTGGAGCCCGTCCCGGCACCACAGGTCTGGTGCCTCTCTGGTGTTGAGCCCTGGGGGAGAAAGACACACCCATTGGGGAGGTTTGGCCTTCCGCTTCCAGTGCCTGTTTCCTTCTGGGTGCACACTGGCCAGGCTCCTCGTGGAATCCACGGCCCAATGGAATCGCAGGGTCCATGCCAGGCGGGTTAGTACCAGAAGGGGGATTTGTTTCAGCCATCACAGTAATCATGTGACCCTTACGGTCATTGTGCTCTGCGAGTGGGTGCCTGTTATTGGGGGTGTCTAATACTGAGAACCCCCCACACCCACTGAAGTCAGGATCTGGCCCTGGCTACCCGACTGGTGATACCCTACAAGCTTTGTGTCCATCCCCTGTGGTGCCTGCTCCTCCTGCCCCTGCCCTCATGATGGGCTCTTTCCCTCCATGTGTCTCAATAGCTCCGTTCCTGTCCCCTCATGAGCTGGCTACCCTGTACGGGGGTGGGCTGATTTCCCTGGGCTGGGGGACAGAGCAGGGCTCTGAGATAAAGCAGCCAATTTCCCTGGCACTTTCACACTCATCTCCCTACTTCAGAGAGAGGGGGAGAGAAAGAGTCACCATCTAAGCTGGGGTCGGTCTCAGAGGTGGGGGCTTCTTTCTGTAGGGTCCCACTGCCCAGCAGAGGGAGTCTCAGAGGAGGGCCCTTGTTTCTATTGGGGTTCCTCTTCCTCGCTACAGTGGGTCTAAGCAGAGAGGCCTTAGTTCTAGAGGCGTCCCAATGGCCAGCTGGAGCTAGTCTCCCAGAGGCTTGTTTCCATGGGGTCCCATTGCCCAGCTGGGTTTCTTACCCCTCTTCTGGAGCAGGAGCCTCTGCAGCCAATATATCCCACCCCTGGCTTGCCGACTGATGTCACTGGCTGGGTGGGATATGTAGAGACCCAGCTGCAGCACGAATTCGCCTGCCTTGGAGAAGGTGGAGGAGCTCTGGTTGAAGGAGGAGGAGAGGGGAATCCATCAACATTCTCCCTTCAGCTCCCCAGTGTCCCTAGACCTGAGCTCTGCTCCCACCCCTCTGTAGGAGGCGCTGGGGGAGAGGAGCGAGAGCCCTCTTCCTCTCTGCCCCCAAGGGAGCTCGGAGCAAAGGGAGCAGGGCAAGGGTCCTCGCTGAGCACTCGCTGCCTCGCTGCTCCAGAATAACAAGGGCCCTGAGGCCAGGCACGACCCTGCCAGCCAGCGTCCTATGGAACGCAGTCCCTTATGGACCCAGGGGGGACCAATTAGCCAGGGGATGAGGAACTTGACTCTGCAGGAGGCTGGGGTCTGCAGGAGGCTGGGGTCAGAGGTCACTTACGTCAAATCCAGGCAGGGAGGTGGCAAACTGGAGCAGGGCTGGTCTGTACGGCCCTGGCTCTCTCCTGGGTGTTTTTTGACTGGAGAGAGAGATGGATGTGCTGCGGGAGAAGGAGGCAGGGGAGGGTCAGCAGGCAGGTGTACATGCTCTACAAATGAGCCTCTCCCCCTCCCCAAGGGGCTGAGACTTTGTGCTCAGGGTGGAATCGCCGAGCCCTGGTCGCAGAGCTTGAAAAGGGGGTTCGTGACACTGCCCATGTCTTGCTGGGCACAAGCTCCTTGTCTCTCCAGGCTGGGACAATGGTCAGTCGTGGGGCTGGTCTATTTGCTCTGAACCCCTGATCCATGAACAGCACGTCAGGATCAAGGCACATGCCCTGGACCCCAGACCCCAACTGCAAAGGCCTTGGTAGGATGGACGGAACAGCCGTGACGACAATCCCTCCGGGAACTGCAGTGTCCCTAGGACAGAAGAGCTGATTCCCTGAGGCTCCTCCTGTATCTCAGGGTCTCCCTAGAGAGGAGCCAGTGACTTTTCTCTGAGGCTCATGTCCTGTATCTCACAGAGGTTTCAGTCTCACAGGCCCCAGCCAGGCCTGGTGCTCACTGTTAGTGCTTAATGCAACCGTGCAGAGCTTTGGCTGACACTCCCAGCTCCTTCCCCCTGCACTGGCAGCTCTGGGAACGTGTGGCGGCTGGGTCCAAGCTGGGAGGACACAATGGAACCGTGGTTCTTCTAGTCTCTCCTTTGCTGCCCTCCCACAGGGTTCAGGGGCAATTCCACCCCAGACCGTCCATTCTACTCACCTCCAGGAGGTGCTGCAGCTTCTCCATGGTGGGGTCTCTGTCAGCCGGACCCTGAGGATGGTGTCCAGGCTCCGCGAATAGCGGTTGTGCAGAGTCTGCAAGAAGAGGGATCACCCATCAGTTATGGGACATGGGGCTACACCAGTCAGGGGACAATTAGGAGGATTCTCCAGGAGCCCTGGCAAGACTCAAAAGGCACATCGTGGCCTCTCCCATTCACATCACTCCAGGGACACTTAGCAAGAGTTCATGGCCAGATGCCTGCTGCCTCGTCAATCCTTGCTCTTAGCAGTTCTCTGTGCAGGGCCTGGTACCCAGCAGAGTATGGACCAGCCAAACTGCAATGGGTGGGAGGTAGGATCCCCGGGAGAGTCCAGGCAGGAGATCAGAGAATGAGGAGAGGAGGGAAGGCTGGGATCAGCCACGGAGGGGTAACGCAATCCCCTCTGAACCCCTGATCCATGAACAGCACGTCAGGATCAAGGCACATGCCCTGGACCCCAGACCCAAACCAGCTCCAGGGCTCAGGACCTCCATGGGGTTGGACAGGGAAAGCCGCTCCCTTCCCGAAACCAGTGTCATCCTGCACAGACAGGGGTTCTAACTTGGACAGTGTCTGCGGGGACCTTGGCCAGTGTGGGACAAATGTCCCCACTTTGGGGTGCCAGATAACAGAGGAGATGTGTCCTCCCATTGGGGTGAGGGATTCTCTGGTACAAGACCCCCTGCCTGGGTGGTGATGGAACAAGGAGCAGGACAGACTTGGTGGCAGCGCAGCTGGGGGATTTTTGTACCTCAGCTCTGCCCTGGAGGTGCTGCTGGATCACCATGATGGTATCTTCATCAGGGGACAAATCCTGCTCCTCCTCCTCCTCCTCAATGTACTCCTCCTCTTCCTCCTCCTCAGCCCACGACACCTGGGCACTGGGGGTGTCTGCACCAGGGAGGGAAGGAGAAAGTTTAATCCCTTCTGCTGCTGGGGGGATGCAGTGGACAGAGAAGGCTCCATGTTTCCCCTTTCTCTGTAAGGAGCCCCATGGCAGCGAGGGCCCCACCCTGCCCCTCCCAGAGACGCCCTCAGCCCCATCAGCCTCAGGGCCCCATGGCAGTCAGCCCCCCCCTGCAACATGATCAGGGGAGGCTGGAGCTCCCCAACTCCGCCCAGCATCCCCTGCCATGGGGCGTGGCTGTGCCACCCCCACTGGTTTTAGTGGGGCTCACATGGGTCAGTCCCGGCGCCTTGGCGAGCAGATGGGCACAGGGTGTTACCAGTCCCCCACCGCCCCAGTCCTCCTCCCTTTCCCCTGGGTCTCCCCTCACCTCCAAAGAGGGAGCCTTGAAACTCAGGGCTGCCAGACCCCACGGAGGAGCTGCTGGCCCCGCAGGAGTATGCAGAGCTGCTGGTGTTTGTCGCGCAGTCGCTCAACTCCTGCTCTGGGCTGGCAGGAGGCTCCTCTATGGCCAGGGTGGGGCTGGCGGGAGGCTCCTCTGGGGCCAGGGTGGGGCTGGCGGGAGGCTCCTCTGGGGCCAGGGTGGGGCTGGCGGGAGGCTCCTCATGGGCCAAGGTTGGGCTGGCGGGAGGCTCCTCTGGGGCCAGAGTGGTACTGGCGGGAGGCTCATTGGTGGCCAGGGTGGTACTGGCGGGAGGCTCCTCGGGGGCCAGGGTCGGGCTGGCGCAGGGCTCTTCAGTTGCCATGGTGGTGGACGGCTCCTGCTGGGCCCTGGGGCGCAGCTCCTGGCTCCTTGGCTTCCTGCGAAGGAAGCCCCAGAGCTGCCTTCCCCGGCTCCTGCCCTCTCCTGGCTCTCTCCTCCATAGCTGAACCCGGGGCCACCTCCATTTTGGCCCAGAAGGTGCCTCAGGATCAGCTAGGGGAGCTGGTGTCGTCCTCCTCCTCCAGCATGTGACGCAGCTCCTCTCTTTCCCCTGGCCACAAGCCTCTTCCCCGCCCGCGGGGTCAGAGGGGCCGCTCTCCTCCTGGGAAGGCTGGCTGATGTTTACTGCTGGCTCTGGAGCCACCTGCCCGGCCTTCCTCCTGAGTATCCGCCTTATTCGCTCCATCCTGGAACTGAGTGGGGAGCAGCCATGAGTCTGCCTTCAAAGCAGCCTCTCATTAACGAGCCTGCCTGCTCCCCTGCCCACCTCCCCTCTGCTGAGGCAATTTCTCCTCCCGGCACATCCCACCCCAGGGCACAGGAACCCTCAACTTGGGGAACAAACCCTGACAAGGGATGGGCTGGGAGTCCTAGTGGTGGGATATTCCCACCACACTGGGGATGGCTCTGGAGAACTCCACTTACTTGCTTTAGATCGGATGGAGTTGGATGGCAGATGCTCAGGGTTGCTCCTCCCTTCACCCTCCTCGATCTCCTGCACCCAGGTGGCCTGCAACGGGTGCCGCACAATGCCCTGCCAGCAGGGCAAGGGGTAGAAACCAGAGATCGAAACTGGCTGTGAAAACAATACAATGCCACTAGCGGAACACTCCTGGGACACTCCATAGCTGTACCGGGGCCACCTCCATTTGGGCCCAGAAGGTGCCTCAGGGTCAGCTAGGGGAGCTGGTGTCTTCCTCCTCCTCCAGAAAGCCAGAGCTGGGACGTGCCATCAGGACTCTATTCCCAGTCTCCCTGGCTCCGAGTGTGACCTGTTGTAGTGACTGACGGATTTGCTCCTTGTCCCTCATCCAAAGCCAATAACACATCTCTGTATTTTCAGTCATGAGTTAGACCTTCTCAGCACTCCTCTGTCTCCCGCAGCCCTCAGGTGTTCCTTGGATTAGGGAGGCTTGGATGCTAAGAGAATTGGAATTATTTTACTGGCTTCCTGGGTGTTACTAGCCCATGAGGGTCTCAGTCTGGCTCGTAAGGCCTACACTCCCAGACACTAGAGATGAGGATGGGCTGATTTCATCCAAGTTTTTTGTATTTGCATTTTTGAATTATTTTCCTAATGAAAGATTGATTCTCATGAAATCTTAGAGCTGGCAGATGACAGAACAAGGAGCAATGATCTCAAGTTGCAGTGTGGAAGGCTTGGATATTAGAAAAACTTTTTCACTAGGAGGGTGGTGATGCCTTTGAATCTGCTAGGATAGAGTCCCTTATCTTGTATCTATATCTAGAGCCTATATTTTTTCTTACCTTCTACACAGATGACAATGTCTTTGAAAAAAATCCACACGGGAATGACAAACACACGCACTGAATCTCCTGCACACCAATGTCTTTTGGTCCTCAGCGAGAGACCGCGAGATGGAGGCTTGCTGCAGCAAGGCTACAGGGCTCTCCGAGGTTCCCCCTGCCCCACATCCCTGTCCTGCCTGGCTGTTGTCAAGGGAGCTCTGTGAGGTCACAGACGCCTCATCATCTTTGCCCAATAGGCTGAGTTCCTGCCAAAGGCCTTTGTGAAGTCACTGCCACACCCACCTTTCCCTGGCAGGCCTGATGTCTGCCCCTGGCCAGCCCAGCTGGATGTTTGAGCTGCACCCCGGATCACCCCACTTGCTCATTATTGATTCTGGGGAGCAAGCAGGCTACCCAGTAAAACAGCAGAGTCTGTTCCTCACCCCACACTGAGCTTTTAATAGAGGTTATGAAACAATTCGATCTCCTAATCTGGCCTCTATTTCACAGGCTATGAAATTTCACACACTTTGCACCATATGAAGCCCAATTACTTGTAATTCACTAAAAGGCACCTTCCAGAATGACAGGCAGTTGTGACGTGAAGACACCAGGAAACCGAGACTCCACCTCTCCCCATCCTGCAGGGAGCCCCCCAGCCAGGAGAACCCAGTAGGGGCCTCCTAGCTGTTTCTCTGCGAGGCTGGGGACAGGACTTCCTCTCCGTGGGGATATCAGATGCACTGCAGAGGCAATGCAGAAGTGAGTGCGCTGCATCAGCCCAGCGTTGGGCTCAGGGCTTTGGTCTTGGCAGCTTCTGCTCCAGTCACGTCTCTGGGTGCCCGGACTCAGAGCTTCTGGCCCCCCGTGGGGTCAGCCAGTGCTGGGGCACAGGACTCAGGACTTTCATGCCCCTCCCCACGCCTGCCGTCACTCTGGGTGCCTGGGCTCCGGACTTCTGCCCAGCCTCTGCAGCGGGGGCTCGGGGCTTCCCTTGCAGTTCCTTCTGGGGCTCAGGGGTCCATTCCTCTGGATGCCCCAAAAATAGTAGGAGCCGAGGTGCTCCCAAGTAGTAGATAGGAGCTGAGGTGCTCCCAACAGCAGGGACCCACCTGCACATCTGGGAACCTCCTCTAGCTTCAGAAAGGTTGCTGGCTGCTGCCCTTGGAGCCCAGGTCTGAAGGCAGCACACAAGTGAGGGTGACAATGCTGTGACCCCCCCCACAACAACCTCTGAACTCCCCCATTCTCCCAGTTTGGTCAGGACCCCCATGGTTACAATACCAGGAAATTTCAGGTGGAAACGTCGAAATAGTGATGTTGGTCAATTTCAAGGCCAGAGGGTTTGTAAACTAGTCAAAGTGAGCCCTGAATTTGGTAGGGACCTGGCTGTTATGGAGGCCCGAGCAGGTTTGCACTCCCCGTTCTCCTGAAAGGCCATGGAGAATTCCTGCTGCCTGAGAAACTTCCCAGAATAAGCTACCAGGACTGGGGGGAAATGAAGGAAACCAACCAAAGTCTGAGCTAGGATGGAGAGCATTGATCCAAGCCGTGTTTGAACCCCTCCACCCCCACATGGCTGCCTGCGGTGAAACGGCCAGAGGGGCACTGATTTCTAGTTGTGAACTTGCTACAGACCGTGGGCTTCAGCACAAGCCGTATCTTGCTGTGCTCCTCTAAGTGTATTTGTGATTGGACGTGCTTCTTGCTAGAGGGGATTTTCAGACACATGAACTGCATGAAACAGAGGAAAAGACAAAGAGAAGCATCAATATGTCTAAGAACTTGAACAATAATTGAGGACCATATATTGGTGTCTAACTACCTCCTGCTGCCGGGAGAGGCAACTGGTATTTTAACGACACACTCACCCCACTTGTGCCTGACCTGGAATTCAGGAGGGATAGCTTAGTGGTTTAAGCATTAGCCTGCTCAACCTAGTTTTGTGAGTTCAATCCTTGAGGAGGCCATCTAGGGAATGGAGGTAAAATTCTGTCTGGGGATGGGTCCTTCTTTGAGCAGGGGGTTTGCCTAGATACCTCCTGAGGTCCCTTCCAACACTGCTATTCTATGAATTCTGTCCTCTTGTGTTGGCAGAACAAATAAACCCCAACTCCAATTAACCCTTACACAATCCCTTTAAGTTCAAGAAAGAGAGATCTCTATTTTGCAACAAGTTTTAACATTACGGGGCAAAGACTAAGGTGAGTGGTCTATTTTTCTTTCAGTTCTAATACTGAAGGAGATCTCAAAAATCCATTCTGTCAACCAAGAGAAAAGATTGTTTTTCTGTTCTCAAAGTGCTGATGCTTTTGATCCCAAAATGTTGTCTTCATTTTCTCTCACAAAATAACTTGCAGTGAAATGGAACCAACTGCCTAAACTATCCTAAACTATCCTGAAAGCTGCATGTCATAGTTTGGGACTATCAGGATAGCGCATCACCTGGCATCAGTTGTCACGGATTCATCAGCATCAGCAGAGCTACGGTGAATGATACCAACTGAGTGTCTGGTCCATTGTGCTGTACTGTTTTAAAAGATTTCATATGCTGTGCATATGAAGATGAAAATGTAGGGTGGAAGGGACCTCATGTTGTCAAGTCAGTTTCCCCATGCTGGGGCAAGACCCCTTGGTTTCAAAGAATCTTGTTTAATGGAGGGCTTTTCCTTTTTTTCTTTTTTTTCTAAAAATGTGCTTCATTTATTTGCATATCAAACATTTTCATTTAAAATTTCCCAGAGTGGGTTTTGTGCTGGTGAAATATTCCCAGTTGACAGCCCTGGAGAGCGAAGATTGTCCCCAGTGCACCATTCTCTGCTCCCATGTATGGTCTTATGGGTTCGGGATGGATACACACCGATAATGGAATGAAATCTCTCTTGCATAGTTGAGTTTTCTTCTTAGTGTGAAGCGGGAGAAGGAACAGGAACATCTGGACCCACCTAGCTTCCAAGGGAACCATCTTTCTTGATACTGTTTGACCTGCAATTCATTGTGGCCCTTTAGGTGGAGATCAGTGAGTATTCTCTAGGAAGCTGCTTTATGACTCTGCTAAAGAACTATCTTCTGAGAAGGACAGGCTGGTCCTGCCACTTTCTCCACTCACTCATGGTGAATTATAGAGATTTGTAGCCATAGGTTGTACAGGATGATAAGATACTGCATGTGAGCATGGGAGAGAGAGAGCTGTTTTACTTAGTATTCATTAGGGTCCTTTCCTTTGGAGGTGGAAGCTTTTCCAAACTCACTTGCTGCCTCTGCTTCCCCACTGCAGAACTCCAGTTTTCGGCTGTGCAAGAAGCCAGAGCAGGCATGAGGGTCTCACCCATCGTTTTAATTCAGCTCTCGCTGCTTAACATTGCTCTTCATTCATATCTCCTCAGTTAATATAAAGTGAAACATTGTTAACATCATCTTACTGATTTCAACAAGAATGCTGGTTATTGAACGTAATCAGAGTTTATTCCTAGTTTGTGGTTTTAATTGACTTATTATAAATAGCATAGCTACTGGTTTAGTTATGGAAAGGTGCTAGAATGCTAATATGAGGCTTAAATCTACCACTCCAAGCACCCCCCTGCCATAGATCAGGTGGCTCTGGTGACACCTGGCCTTTTAGTTTCATAAGAAGAAAGTTATATTTGCAATTGCTGACTTTGCATTGTTTGTGGTTGGCATTTCTAAAATGCTGATTTGGGAAAAAAACCAAACATTTGCAATCATAGAATCATAGAATCTCAGGGTTGGAAGGGACCTCAGGAGGTCATCTAGTCCAACCCCCTGCTCAAAGCAGGACCAAACCCAACTAAATCATCCCAGCCAGGGCTTTGTCAAGCCTGACCTTAAAAACCTCTAAGGAAGGAGATTCCACTACCTCCCTAGGTAACCCATTCCAGTTCTTCACCACTCTACTAGTGAAAAAGTTTTTCCTAATATCCAGCCTAAACCTCCCCCTCTGCAACTTGAGACCATTACTCCTTGTTCTGTCATCTTCTACCACTGAGAACAGTCTAGATCCATCCTCTTTGGAACCCCCTTTCAGGTAGTTGAAAGCAGCTATCAAATCCCCCCTCATTCTTCTCTTCTGCAGACTAAACAATCCCAGTTCCCTCAGCCTCTCCTCATAAGTCATGTGCTCCAGCCCCCTAATCATTTTTGTTGCCCTCCGCTGGACTCTCTCCAATTTATCCACATCCTTCTTGTAGTGTGCGGCCCAAAACTGGACACAGTACTCCAAATGAGGCCTCACCAGTGCTGAGTAGAGGGGAATGATCACATCCCTCGATCTGCTGGAAATGCCCCTACTTATACAACCCAAAATGCCGTTAGCCTTCTTGGCAACAAGGGCACACAAGGCACAACAAGGGCCAATTGTCAATTGCTTTGAAGCAAACAGCCTTTGGAAATTCCAAAACGCTCACCTCCTTCTTTTTAAAGTAATTCTTTTTCTCTGACATTGTCATTCAGTTCACTTTCTCGAAATAGCTACAGTATTAGAGGGATTCACTTAGAGATGAGATGTTTTCACTTTACTAGCAATTTTGGCTCTTTCTACCTGAAAATGATTCTTGAATTAATTTATTTTCTATCCCATATTACATCACAATTAGGAGAACACGGCATTTGAAAGTGTTCTGTATATTGCGTTGTTACAACAAGGTAAGAGTTGATGATGTTTTAGGATCAGTTCTGAAACCTGTAAATGATAACGGATATAATAATATATTAATATTCCATTTTGTGGAAAAAATCCTTTATTTTTCAATAGTCTGTTTAATATAATGTTTTTTTTCTCCTTGATGTTTTCTGGTGGTTTCCTATTATGATGAAACTTGATTAGTCCAAACAGGACAATTGAAACGTGTGTGTGTGTGTGTGTGCACGCATGCACATGCATTTTAATTTTTCACATTGATAAGGTAAAGAATTGTAGAAATCTAGTACCAAAATAGCCACATTACTAGGAAATGGGGCTTCCAGATGAGTGTGACTCTATGCTTCCATTTCCATATGGAAATTTTTATTCCTATCTTTGGTGTTTCTTAGTTTCATGGAGAAATGCAAGAACTTTGTTACTGGTGACCTTGTTCATAACCATAGATGGGCAAATCTGAAAAAAACTAGGAACTGTAATAAAAAGCAGCCAAAGAAGACCAGTTTGTGCAGAAGATGCATATCTCAGGGAAATGACTGAATATTCATGCAAATATATTGTTTACCGTGTTTTTAGTTTTTAGTTGCAAGACTTTAACCCAAAATGATCTCAAAGTATTAAAGTGTTCGAATGAAAAGTCCACCAGCTATTCCAGTTTATACCAGCTCAGGATCTGGCTCCATAACTTTACCTTTAAAGAGATTTTGGGTAGCAGCCCACGTAGAGAGATGGTTGGGTGGGTCTGGCTGTATTTTGCATTGACTGAGCTGGCCAGTGGACTGGTCATGCCATTTTGTTAGAGATGTTGTTTCTACTCATCAGTTAAAGGCAGGTTAAGCTGTTACAAACATCTTGGGATTTTAGACCCTGCTTTCAATTTCCCGATTTCAGTGCATTCAAAATCTCATACTGAATTGTTCAGTAAAAGAGGACGTGTTTTTTCTTCTTTGAGTTCATGTACTTTTATAATTTGGTGTGAACTTTACTAATCTCTTTGCCTTGAAGATCTCCTCCTTTAGGGAGTGCAGAAGGTTCAAATACACTGAGTGTTACCTTGCCTTGCTTCTCGCTCTGCTAGCTGGAAAGATGATTAAATCTGATATTAACAAACAGCCTGACCCAAAGTGCACTGAAATCAATGGAAAAACTCCACTTGGCGTCAATCTGTTTTGGATCAGACCCCCTACAGTGAGTGGGAACACTACATTCCTAGGAAATAGATGAAAATTGCCCTCCTTCCACAAAAACAAACAAATCGCTTTTGCATTGAACTTTTCCATGGAAATGTCAGCATTTTTACAACAAATAAAATAAAATAACAATAATCAATACAAATATTGTTATTTGGGAGTCCTAGCAATGTAGGGACCTCATGGAGTCAAGTCAGGCTCCCCATGCTGGGGCAAGACCAAGTAACACCAAGTAAACATCCCGATGGGTGTTTCTCTGACCTGTTCTCAAACACCTTCAGCACTGAGCAGTCCACAGGTTGATCTGTCTAGCTGAAGTTCCTCAGGCTTCCATTCTCCTTTATAGGCCAGTCTTGTTGGTTCGACTACATCTCCCAGTTGCTCCATTTCAAAACCAAAATACTTCAGATTTCAGCCAAAATAGACCAGCACCAAAATTGTTTGGATTTGGGGTTTTATTCATAAAAGCTCAAAAATTTCCAAGGGGATAGGTGGGAATTTTGACCAGCTCAACATAAAAAGCCTCTATTAACAGGGGGTGATGATTTACCAAGGGTCGTGGTGGATACTCAGTTTACGGACAATTTTTAATTCAAGATTGGATGATTTTTTAAAAGATATGCTCTAATTTACAATGAAAAATAGTGGAAAAAAATTATGACCTGTGTTATACAAGCAATTAGACTAGATTGGGGGTGTTGAATTTATCGTCTGCGAACACCTTGGGATCCACAGACTATATCTAAGGGGTCCTCCAAAGGTTGTTGTTACCATAGAACACTGCTTTTCAACCTGTGGTCCGTGGATTCCTAGGGGTCCACAGATTATGTCTACAATTTCCACCTCCATTCAAAATTTTGGATTCATCCACAAATGAGAAAAAAATCCACTGATCTAGATAATCAAAATGGTTCCTTTGGGCTTTGGAATTTATGACTAAATTGAATTTCCATTGTTTCAGCATCTCTTAAGAGATAACACGAGTCTCCACTGTACATCAGATTTATTGTTGTGGTTCCGATTGCTTCTATCCCCTCCTCTGCCTCTTCTTTGACACAGAGCACAGTGACAGGAGAAATGGCTCCCGGAAACTGCACCAGAGTGACTGGCTTCGTTTTCCAGGGAATAACTGACAGTCTAAAGCTGCAAAACATCCTCTTTGTGTTCTTCTTTGCCATTTATTTCTGCATCCTGCTGGGGAATGTCTGGGTGATTGTGCTGATTAGTGCTGACTCCCAACTCCACAGCTCCATGTACTTTTCCCTCAGCAACTTGTCACTCTTAGACGTTGTCTGCTCCTCTGTGATTGCCCCCAAGGCGATGCTCAGTTCCCTAGTGACGAGTAAAGACATTTATTTCCCTGGGTGTGTGGTTCAGTTTTCCTCTTCTCCTTCTGTGCCAACAATGAGCTTTGCCTCCTGGCTGTGATGGCCTACGATCGCTTTGTGGCCATCTGCAACCCATTGCTTTATTATGTCATCCTGTCCAAGAGAGTCTGCTTCCAGCTGGTGGCTGGATCTTCCCTATGCGCCTGTGTCAATGCCACTGTGCATACGTGGACTGTATTCGGTCTGTCCTTCGGCCACTTCACTGTCCTCAATCATTTCTTCTGCGATATTCACCCACTCCAAGAAATCTCCTGCTCTGACTTTTGCCTCGATAAGCGAGTGCATTTCCTGTTTTCAGCCATAGAAACAATAGGCACCGTTTTCACTATCCTCATCTCCTACACTTACATCATCTTTGCCATCCTGAGGATCGGCTCCACGGCAGGAAGGCACAAAGCCTTCTCCACCTGCGCCTCCCACCTGACTGTCATTTCCTTCTTATATGGGACCCTGATCTTTACATATTTATGACCCTCATCTGGCAGCTCAGTGGACTGGGAGAAAATGGTGGCTGTGTCCGATACCCTTGTGATCCCCATGATGAACCCCCTGATCTACAGTTTGAGGAACAAGGTGGCGAAGGGCGCCCTGAGGAGGACAATACACCAGAAAATTATTCCTCGCTGTATGTAAACATGGGGACTGGTTTTTCTGATCAGTACTGGATGGGGGGCATCTAGGGATCTGGGGCAAAAATCTGTCTGGGGATTGATCCTGCTTTGAGTAGGGGGTTGAACTAGATGACCTCCTGAGGTCCCTTCCAACCCTGATATACTATGAAGTCTATCCCTCCTGCTTTCTGCACCTTCCCTGACCAAGACATTTGCCTTTCCTATAGTAGTAAAAAAATGTATTTAAAACTGACCACATGAATTGTTAATCACAACAGCTCCAGTCTGTGGCATTTACAGAGATTTGTGCTGCTTCTCTATTCACTGGCTGGACATGTTGCATAAATAATCATCATCAGGAATAATAATTATATAGTAACTAAGGTCATATATTCCCTTGATCTCTGGGCGAACCTTCGAGAGCCCTTGGGGGCCATTCCACTGTGCATTGTGGGGAATATATAGTCCTGTGGGGGGAGGGAGAGCTCAGTGGTTTGAGCATTGGCCTGCTAAACCCAGGGTTATGAGTTCAATCCTTGAGGGGGCCATTTAGGGAACTTGGGGTAAAAATCTCGGGATTGGTCCTGCGTTGAGCAGGGGGTTGGACTAGATGACCTCCTGAGGTCCCTTCCAACCTTGATATTCTATGATTCTACCCTGGCCCACAAACCAAAATTAACATGGAATTTGGTCCTTTCCTCCAAATGAAGAAGGAGTGCTGCGAGTAAGGACTGGGGTGCACTGCCAGAGTTGTGTGGGAAGCTCTTGACTGACACAGCAGATTGTGCTGAAGGTCAGGAGTCAGGTGCATTATCAGAGCTGTGTGGGGATCCTGGGATTGAATCAGCAATAAGGTGGCAGCTAATAATGCTGCTCCTATAGAATCAGGAGATCTCTTGTCTGTAAGATTTCATACCAGCAGACTGTGGTCCTGTCACTTTGCAGGAGGTTGGCATTCAGGGCATAGGAATTATCCAGATATCTTCTGTATTTTGAAAATGACACACCCTGATGTGAACTGAGAGCAATCCTGCCCCGTGTGACTCAAGGATCCTGGGTAAGAGTTCATTCCAGCACCCTGTGGTTCTTGGACTTTGTGGAAGGTCAGAGCAGGTTTATCAGGAAATGGGCTTCCCAGAATGAACTGGATCAGAATCTGTTATTTACAGCTTGACTTTATTAAGATAAACACAATAGTAGACACATTTCTGACATGAGCAGGGAATTTCTGCAGGGGAATCGTATTCAGTAAGAGTCAGAAGTAAGCAGTAGGAGATGGGACAGCACTAGGTGAAACACATCCAGAGAGAACTTTATATAGAGCGTCCTACATTCCACCTCAAAACCCATCAACAAAACCCATCGAGGCCTGTGGTCTCCTCAGATGAAGTAGTGGAAGTGCTATTGCTCCTGTCATTCAATACTAGGATTAGACAAAGATGTGGAGAATGCATGACCGGGAACAATCCAGCACTAGCTCCTGGGCAGTGGGAAAGAACTGGGCTTATAGATCCTTTCCATTTCTAGGAGATCTGGTCTAGGATCAGTCTCTTGATTGAAAACTTGGCCTTTCTCTGGGGTATAAATTGTTCTGCTTCATCACAAAAGAAGTTAAATTTGGATCAGGGATAATGAACTGTGTGGCCTTCTAAACAGTCCCAGCTGCAAGCATAGACATGTTTTCTGTGAGGTTGGAACAACAAAGAGCTGTGAGATTTAGACCTTTACCCCTGCATCTTTTTCCTGAAAGCTGAATCTCTTATTACACCTGGCAGTCACCAGAACAATGTGGACATGATGAGACACTCCCATTCACAGCACACACATTCTTGGGGACTGATGTACTGAGCCCAAGGGAAGTTATTACATTTAGCAACATTGGCTGAATTAATACAGTAAATAGCAACTCTCCCTACAACACTTTGAGGCAAATCCACTGGCCCTCCCATTCCCAACCCACCTTCTCCACTGGACTCGTTGGGGGATGTCACAGGGAGTTTTATGACATCATAAGCAGAGCTTGGCTGAAGTCTGGTGTTTTTCAACGTCAGTCATTTTTGGAATTTAAAAAAAAATGTTTTTTGTGGTGGGTTCATGCCATTGAGCACAGTAACTTCCACCCCCACCTTCCTGCATATTATACAGCCCTGGACTCACAGTGATACAAACCCTCCAATCTGATCTCTCTGTGAGCTGCCCATGGTGAGGGATGGGCTCGCTCTCTAATTTCACATCCATGATGGGGGTTTTTCAATCAAATATTTGTTGCCGCAGTTTCACAAATTCGATGAAATGGTGGGATACAAGGGAAGTTATTCCAATTCCTGTTATCCTTTTGGGATGTATCTACAGCAACACATTTCTCCACAATGAGGTTATTTGGTTCCCCAGGTATCCAGAACCTGTAAGACAGAGAAGCTGATGTGTCAGATGTATCTTTATGAGTGACCCAGGGGAAAGAGTTGTATCTAGTGATGGAAGAGTGGTGGAAATGATAATCTATGACTCCTCCAGAGAGATTCCCCTTCCTCCCAAGAATGGGTTTGTAGCTCCCATCATGATGCCCTAAGAAACCTTCCCTTTGCTGGACCAGAAACATTTAGCTCCAGTAGGTGACAGAGGTCTCTTTCTGAGACACACACATATCCACTATACTGTATGTGAATCTGTTGGACAAAGAGGAGGGTGGTAAAACAGCCTTTATCCCAAAAGGTACTCACACTGCCGTCTCGTTATATGGAGTCAGATCCACCCAGCGCCAATGGCCTTTCTCCAGGGCCAGACCAATATAGTAATTCTCCACTCGGATGCCAATAACTGTTCTTTTTACATAACTGGAAATGAAATCCTGGATAAAAAAATCAATTTAAATTTCACTAGATGCAGTTACTGAGCAGACAGTAGCAGGCAGGAATCTCTGGGGAGTGTGAGTCTGGTGCTGGAGGCTAAGGAAGCCCAGGACTGAGTGACCATGGAGCCAGAACTACCCACTCAAATTCAAGAGCAGGTGTCTGTGTGTGTGTGTGTGTGTGTGTCTCCTCTGGGGCTGGGCACTGAATTCCCAATAGAGTCTGACCCCCAGCAAGATACCTGCTCAGCTCCTGTGTTGATCACCACCAGGTGGGAGCCCATCCCTGTGCAGTTCCTCTGGCTGTTATCCCAGTTCATGATGTCTTTAGAAAAGTAGTAGCAGCTGGTCTGAAAGGGCTCCCAGCCCAAAGGGCAGCATGTCGAGACTCGCCCTGTGAGGGAAGAGAAATCCAAGGAGAAGGAATCATAATAATTAGAAATGGAAAATCCCTACTAGGGACATTTTTGCCATTGTATGTGGACAATGTTGAATTGTTCCCTCCAGTTTATTCTGAAGGGTTTGACCTCTCCCAGCTGTACATCTTTGTTTAGACTAAGATGGAAGATGTATTATTAGAAGATGTTAGCTAACATGGTCAGTAAGCCCAGTGTAGACAAGGCAAGGTAGACTTACATGGTAGCTGACATGTTCTAACCACATACCTTTAAATTCTCATCTGGACAAGGCCAAAAATAACACAGTTAATACAGTTTCCACCCCTTCGCTTCCATAGTCTAATGGGTTTGGGAATGTTAGGGTTAGAGAATATTTCCTCATCCTCAACCTGAATTGCTCTTCTTTTTCTCCTGTTATACCTCCTATCTCTGACCATTCTCAATTAACCCCTCCCCATCGTACTTGTTCATACCCTGCCTGTGCTTGAAGAACATTGCCATTTCTCTCCTTAGCCTTCATTTAGCCCCTCTGTACAGACTTCATTTTCTCCTCATTATCTCCTCAGAGGTGAATCCCTCCAGCCCACTGTCCCTGCTGTCAGTCCAGACCTGGGTGTAAATCAGGCCCTAGCCCAGAACGCTGGCACAGGGATGATTTCCTCTCTCTCTTTTGATGTCACTGACCTTTCCCTTCATCTCTCCCCACGACACAATGCCACTCTGCGGAACCCTGGGGCAGGTCCTTGAGCACTTCACAGCTTGGATTTCCCATGAGGAGAGTGACTGGTAAAGGAGAGAAAAAAAGAGAATGGATACAATATTTCCCTCCTCTCACCCCCACATACAACCTGATTTCTTCTCCATCTCCTGGCCAAGAACTGTCACACTGTAGTTGCTCCTACATGTATTTTCATACATACAAAACCAATCTCCCATAGGAGGAGAATAGGACAGCTCAGCTTCCTTCATCTCTCTGCTGGCAGTGGGAACCAGTTCTACTGACTAGTGCAAGCCAATCTTTCTTGGTCAACAAGGTAAGAGAAGTGTCTGACCCACATGGGGTGGGTCAAGATGGGTGTGGCCAGGAAACAGCTCATTAACATTGTCACCCCTTGCTGAGCAGTAGCAGATGTTGGGGCCTTCAGTGTTGTTGAATATGGGTATTTTCTTAGCCTATTTACAGCTCCCAGGCCAAACACCAACATCACGTCCCATGAAACAGCTCTGCCCCAGGAATTAAGTCTAGGTGCACAGATTAAGGCAGAGAGAAAACTCTTGCTGTTTGCTACAGTGCCCCCAAAAGAACCTGCATCCCAGAACTAACCCTGGTACAGATCCTGTCAGTCCCACAAGCATGGGAAGGCAGAGCATACTGGAGGTGAACCACTGGCTATGAGACCGGTGTGAAGATGAAGCTTTGGGTGTTGTGAAACATTGGACACATTCCAAGGAGAGGAGGGGCTGTATGAACAGGATGGCCTGCAGCTCACAGGTGGTGGAGGGGCTAATCTGGGTTGGAGACTAGCTGGGGCAGCTGGGAGGGTGTAAAACTAACAACACATGGGGGAGGGTTCTGAGGGTGCAAAAACAGTACAAATGTTTAAACGTATAACTTAAAGTCAAGGTGTTGGGAACTTCTTGAACTGAGGTGGCAAAGAATGTGAAGAGAAGTGGGTTTTTTTCAATTGTATATGTACCAGTGCCAGGAGCCTGGGTAATGTACAAGAGGATCTGGAAAATCTTACTGATGAGAAGAAATTTGATATAATTGGCACTGCTGAAACCTGGTGGGAGACTTCACATGACTGGAATGTTAAAACTAGTAGTTATCACCTGTTTAGAAAAATCAAGTGAGTAAGAAAGATGGGGGATGGCTGACACTCACAGCATCCCAATGCCAGAGAGCAAGAGACTCCCTGGTAACAGGTAATAAGTTTCAGCTGGCCTGAGCAGTTCAGTGTACCCCAGTTCACTGATGTCATAATCTGTATCTAATAGGTGTCACATAATATGTCATTGGAAAATTAATAATTCACTAATCATTAATAGTCTTGCATGATGTAAGTATATGGTGTGTATTAAAAGTTATGAATAGATAGGCTGGAATTATATCTAAAATAAATATAAATCAGGCATGTCAGAGGGATTTAGTAAACAGGTCTGCCTTAGACAAAGGAATGGGTTTGCTTCTCTGACCAGCCTGGTCATCAGGCAGACAATGAAGATCTATTTACATACTAGGTAAACAAAGGTATCAAGCTAACAAGCAGGGAAGAGAAACATTATCTGAGCTATAAGGACAAGGGGTCTGAACCTCAAATGATAAGCAATGTATTGACTGATTGGGTACAATATTACTCTATTATGAAAGTCTATTGATTGAGATCTTTTATGAAAGTCTATGACACACTAGTGATTAATATCAATGTGCAGTGTCTGATAGCAGAACATAAGGGACTATGAATACTCATTGATTTTTTGCTTTAAAGTGCATTTCTAAACAGAGGAAGAAACCGGTCTCTCCCAGACAGGATGGAATTTCACAATTATCTACCTGTCCCCAATGAAATTAAGCAAAATAATGGAAACAACCGTTACTAGGGATTAACATTTTTAAATCAGAAGGCCCAGACAACATGCACCAAAAAGTCCTAAAAGAGGTGGCTGAGGAGTTCTCTGACCCACCCATGTTAATTTTTAGTAAATCTTGGAATTCCAAGGAAATTCCAGAAGACTGGAAGAGTGCTGTTGTGCAGTTCAATTCAATGCAAAAAGGGCAAGAGGTATCATCTGGGTAACTATGGGCCAGTTAGCCCGACATAGATCCCAGAAAAAATATTAGAAATATTGATATGGGCATCATCCAATAAAGAATTAAGGAAAATAATAGAATTAATGCCAATGAACATGGTTTATGGAAAGTAGGTCTTGTCAAATAAATCTGATTTTATTTTTGATTAAATAAGTTTGGCAGATAAAAGTAACTGTGTGGATATAATATATTTAGAGTTTTGCAAAGCTTTTCAGTCCTACATGGCATGCTAATTAAACAACATGCACAGTACTACGTCAATAAAGCACATGTTAAAAGAATTAAGAACTGGCTAACTGTTAGATCTCAAAAAGAAGTTGTCAGTGGGGAATCATCATTGAATGGGGATGTTTCTAGTGGGGTTCCACAGGGATCAGTACTAAGTCTGATGCTATTCAACATTTTAATCAATGATCTGGAAGTAAATATAAAGGAACTGGTGATAAAATTTGCAGATGACACAAGGATTGGCTGACTGGTAAATAAAGATAGGGACACAGAGACAGACCAGACTGAAGGCAGGAAGGTAGAACTCACCACACTGCACTGCAGACTGGCTCTTTTGAAGAAAGCCACAAAGGACCTAGATCACATGGCTCCCCCAGCCTGCAAACAGGTCCAGGCAGGGCCGTTCCTAACGGGGTGTGGGACCTGGGACAAATCAGCCTGTATGGGCCCCCTTAACATTTTTTCTGCAGGTTAAATCTGGTGTGGGGAGGAAACACCTGTGCTGGAGGGCGAGGGATGATCGAGAGTCACAGGGTATCTCTTGTGCTAGGGGCGAGGGGGCCCCCTGTGCTGGGGGATCCCGGAAAAGGGAGGAGTCTGGGGCGGAAGGGCAATGGATGGGGTCAGCCTGGCACTGGCGTGTGCTGGCAGTGCTAGGATACTGGCAGCCGGTGCGGTGGCGGGAAAGGAAGAAAAAGAAATACAATGCATGCTTCTCACTGGTGAATGCGGGCCCGACTCCTGCTGCTGGCGCCAGGCCTCCCACTAACTCCCCTGGGCTGGGCTGGCCCCCCCAGCCCCTAATCCCACCCCCTGGGCTGGCCTGGTTCCCCAGGTACCCCTAACCCCACCCTTCCTGGGCCGGCCTAGCGCTCCCCGCATGACACACGCACACTGAAGCACGGAGCCCCCCAAAGTGTGGTGCCCTGAGCAGTCGTCCCAATTCACCATACCCAAGGGATGGCTCTGGGTCCAGGAAATCCCTTCCACATTTAAATGATGGCTTGTAATTTTAACACAGTTTCCAATATTCCACATATACAGCACTGGCAAGACCAATACGGGGATATTGCATTGAGTTCTTTTGTCCCACATTTTATAAAGGATGTTGATCAATTGAACAGGTTGCAGAGCGCAGCCATAAAAATTATTCAAAGTGGGAAAAAAGCCTTAGAGAGACTTTAGGAGATCAATCTGTTTAGCTTATCAAAACGAAGATCAAGAGGTGACTTGATTATACGGTCTAAGTATCTTCACAGAAAGAAAATACCAGGCACTAAAGGGCTCTTTAACCTAGTGGAGAAAGGCAGAACAAGAACCAGGGACTGTAAATTAAAGCTGGGCAAATTTAAGTTAGAAATTAGGCACTGTTTTTAAGAGAGGGTGATTAACCATTGGCACAAACAACCAAGGAAAGAGGTGGATTCTCCATCTCTTGATGTCATAAAATCAAGACTGGATGCTTTTCTAGGAGATAGGATTTAGTCAAACACGAGTAATTTGTCTCAATACCAGGATAACTGAGTGAAATTTGATGGCCTGGGATATTCAGAAAGTCAGACTAGCTGATCCCTTCTGGTCTTAAACTCTGTGAAAATAATTTCTTCAAAAGCTGAACAATGATTACATGACAAAAAAAAAGAACTTGTAAAACTGAATAACAGCACCATCTGGTGACTCCTTCCATAACAGTCCTGCCACATTAATCCCAGGATGCACGTCTTTGGATAGAGAGAACATATATGTTTGCTCTGACTTTTATAGAGCAGTATATCAACAAGCTACCCTTAAATCCCCAACACTCAAGGAACTGGGAGGAGCATGTAGAGGGTGGAGCAGCTTTATAAATACCTTGAGTGATCTAATGAAGACGCAGCAGCTGAGTGGTTAAAGTAGAACTTTCTCATGCTTAGCTATAACACAAATGTGATGTTAGGTTGGAATTAGCTGAGCTGTCCTGGTGTTAGGTAAGCAGAAAAAACATACATCCCATTTTGAAAAATGTTGAGGCTTTTGTACTCAGATAACTTGAAATTAGACTAGCTGAACTCTACTCAGATGTATGCTGATATCCTCTGATGTGTTGAGCACCGTCTATTCCTATTGAACTAGGAACTGAAGGGGTCCAGTACCTTGCAGGAGGGGTAAAATAATGATGTCCTCAGTGAGGACAAATGTGCTGGATATGTTTCAAGAAATTTGGTTCATGAATAAAAAGGGTTATAAGAGATCAGAAATTACAGCTGGGAACTAATGCCCTGGATGAAAAAAGCTCTGTATACCAGTTCTCCTGAGCCAGCTTGGCCCCCTGAAGTGGAGCCAAATTGGAATAAGTTCTGAAAAGCTCTGTATCACATCCCCCAATTCTCATGGCTGAGCTGATCCCTAAAAGTTGGGGTTCAATTAAAACTCAAGGCCTGAGAAGAAAGTCTCAGAACCCCATTCACTGATCCCTTAAACCATCCACTCTCCTTGACAGGGAGCTGACTTAGAACTTGTGTCCTCATATGGCTCTGTTTAGTGGTCTCTCATCCTGCTGAGCCATCTCAAGCTCCACCATGGCTAGTTAATATCCCTGATCCTCTGGACATATACCCCCACACCATCTCACCTGCTGCCTTTGGCATAGCCACTCCCCAATTCTCCTTTGCTAGCTCAGGAAGGATTGGTCCCTACAGTGTATTCTTCAGGGCTTTCTCCAGGCCCAAACGTTTGGACTCCCACCCAATCTCCCCTTGAGATTTTTCTTCAGTGTAATAGACCCCTCACTGTTAGGGAGTGTTTCCTGACTGTCTAGAAGGGTGTTTCTCTCTTTGCTCAGTTTTATCCACCTTATTCACAGAAAGCTGGGTACTTGTCTTTTGCCTTCTGGTTTCAGAGCATTTAGGAAACACTCTGGTCACATTCAAAATTTTCTCCGCAACTATGAGTGCTAGAAACTTCCTTTTTCTTTTTAATGAGAGCTGGGATTGTCTCCAGGAAGTGGCGCTTTAAGTAAAAAAAAAAAATCGGATGTTGTAAGGCTCATGATAAAATTGTGAGTTCGTTATTGAGTGGGGGGAAGCTTTGGATTGACTAGGCTGTCTCTTATTTCTTGTCTAATGAGGCACAAACCACTGCTTTAAAGCACAGGATCGCCAACCCCAAGTCATACTGCCCTCCCCTCATGATGACATTTTATAACATAATAAATGATGGGATCTTATGATTTGCCATCTGGCTTTTGCTCCTTTCAGGGTCATGTTTTTGAGTTTTTTTTCCTGAAACCAGGAGGGCTAAAAACTTATTTTTAAATGAGCACTAAAGTTCCTGCATAAACACATGACTCCAGGATCTGGGGCTTTAAGAAAAACAGCAAATATTGTGAATTTTGTGAAAAATAATAAGAGTTGGCAACACTGATTAATCCCCAGGCTAAGCAGACCTGGTAACACTAACAACAACTTGTTTCTCTCCAGTTCATTCTTCTGGAAGGAAGCCCCAGCTCTTTACTGACTGTATTTACAGTAAATGCTTCCCTAATCACAGAAAATCAGCTGCCTCTGGGGTGAAATGTGGCAGCTGTTTAATGACACAAATAGTAGGTCAGGACAGTAGAAAGCAAATGAAAACCCCACTGGACCTGCCAGGGGGATTCCAGCTGCCTGAGTTGGAATTTGACATGGACACCAGACTAAATGCTGCTATTGATGTAAAATACATTGCCCGCTCTTTAATTTCCACTAGGGAGCAGCATTAAGCTTTACATATTATACAAAAGGTGTCACCTCCAGCAGCCCCTGGCACTTCAGGGGCAGACAGTGAGGGAGGTGTATCCTCCTGAGTGCCCCACACCACACCCTGCAGCACCATGACCTACAGCACACTGTGCCCAGCTCCCGGCAGCATATGAGAGCCTGGTCTGGCTGGCTGGCTGCACTGGCTCCTCAGCCCATGCTGCTGTGTCTGAGACAGCAGGAAGGAAAGGCCCAATAACAGTGACAGAAAAATAATGAAACCTTCCACACACACAGCTGCCTTTCCTCTGGAGTCAGGGGAGGTGTGGGGCATGCCTTCAGTCTCCTGCCAAGCCTGTAAAGGTTCCCACCTCCAGCAAGGGTGAGTGAAGGCAGTGGGAGATCCAGTGACCACACATAAATTATAATGGGCTTCATCACACTTGCGATGGAAACCACCTGGAAACATGGGTGTGCTGCGGGGAGTAGTGCTGGTGACTCACGAAGGGAAACTTTTCTCTCTGTGTCAATAGGCAGATTGGGGGATGGGGCAGTGGATTAAGTGTAGAGGAACAGATTATTGTTCCATCAAGTCCAGCATCAGGCTTCTTGCAGAGGGAAGGGGAATTTTTCTACCAGTCTTGTGATGGCTCATTTCAAACCAGAAGTACATAATTATGAGAAATAAAAGCAACTCCACCCTAGCCCTCCCCCCTGAATAGATACATAAAAAAGTGAAGAAAATGAGGATGGAAAAGAGGAACTATTCCCCATCCCTGAAATATTTTATTTAGAAAATATTCATGAAGGTTTGCAACATGTAACATTGTAACATTAACCCTCTATCTGCTAGGTTTTCCCAGGGTCTGTGAGGTGGGAGTGGGGATCTTTAGCTTGTCAGATCTCACACGCTATGGATTAAGCCAGTTTGATATTGGAATGGAAGGAAGTGATTGTGGGTGCTGTGTATGGAGACTCAGTCAGAACTTCAGGAAGATCAGACTATCTTATTTATTATTATAGGTTCAGCTCTGCAACTTCGAGTCCGGTGTTGGTGCAGAGGTTGGTGTCAGCTGCCTCAAATGAAAATAATATATCACCATATCTAGCTACCTGTCCCACTTTGGGGTTGTGGGGTGGTGGTTCTTCCTGATCCCTACAGAGATCATTTATCCCCTAATGCCTGAGAGTTTATTACCTTTCTCTTAATTATGCTGCCCCTTTTATATCCAGCAACTGCACCAGACTTGCTTGATTCCCTGCAGCAGGCAGTTCCACAGCTTGAGTTTACAAGCCTTTCATTTTACTGGTTCCACATTTACCAGCCACTATCTTACTGGAGATCCTCTTTGTTGTTGTAAGATGGGAAAAAGGAAAGAAGGAGGAGGGACAGACCCCAAAGAAAGCAATAAAATCCCTTCTTGTTTTATACATTTACTTTTTCTTTCCAAGGCAGACAAATAAATAGAATTCAAAACCCACCCATGCAGCCATAGATGACACAGGCCTTGAGGACAACAGCACAAACAAGAATGACCCAGAAGCTCAGCCAAGGGCAGCGTTTCCTCTCTTTTGTGGGGGCTGAAATACATAAGGTAAGAGCAGGAATCACACACCTTTTCCAAAGATAAAATTGCAAGAGAGCCCAGGAGGCCCAGTACCCATTTTCCTGATTCCAACATAGTGTCCTGAGACAGAGGTGAGGAATTTTCCTAGAATTACACCTGCACCCAGAAGCCTGTAATTAAAAGTGGCTCAGATACAGGAGCTGGGATTAGTGCAGGGTCCCCCAACTCTTCTCTGTCTCTTTTTCTCTCTACCTGCAAGACTTGTCTCCCCTCCTCTTTCCCCTTTATTCCTTCTCCTGTCCATTGATTGGTCCCCCAGCACCTCCTTTTCTCCTCATAACATCTCCCCATATACCTCTCTCCTTCCATTTCCCCAGCCACTCCTCCTTTCTCTCATTGCATTCTCTTCCTCTACCGCCCACCTCTCCCTGTTTATCCCGCCCTTCCATCCCCATCTTCTCTACTTCCCCTTTGTTGATCCTCTGTACTCCCTTCTCTCTCCTCTCCCCATCCATCTTTCCTTACTCTTTAGGGATCTGGCTACCCTTTGAGCTAGGGGTGTGATTCCCAGCTTGAGGAGACATACCTGTGCTAGCTTTGATCAAGCTAGTGTGCTAAAAGTAGACTGTAGCCATGGTGGCATGTGCAGCAGGAGGGCCTGATGACACACCTAGCATATCTGATGAGCACGCACTTATGGCAGCTACCCCACTTGCTGCTTGCACTGCTCCAGGTAATCTATTTTTAGGGCATTAGCTCAAACAAAGCTAGTGTGGGTGTTTCCTTGAGCTGGGACTCACACCCCTAGCTCAAAGTGTGGATATTCCCTCCTAGGTGTATGTCTACATTGCAAATGGAGGTGTGATTTCAGCGTGGGTAAGGCATACCTGTGTTAGCTTTACTCTAGCTGGGGCAGGTAACAGTGGTAGTGAGGACAGGGTGGCATAGGCTTCAGCACAGGCTAGCCATCCCAGTACAAGCCCACTTGGGACCCTGGGTGGGTACTTGCATTGCTAGCCTCTGCTGGGGTCCATGCTGCTGCATCTCTGCTGCAATTGTTCACACAGGCATGTTTACATGCGCTACAATCAACCCTTCATTTCCTGGCCTGTTACTCACAGGTTGGTGTTCTAAGTTGCCCAAAGGAATGAAAGTCCAGCTCAGCCCGTTATATACAATTGTTTATAAAAGTCAGTCAAAGTTAGAGACAAATACAAATGGTACAAATTGGGTTGTTTACAGTGAAAAAATCATGACAGGGCTTCAAAGCATCTAGTAAGGTCAGAGGTTGGCATTGTAATGAACAGTAAGATTGTAGAAATGGGAGGAAATGTTTATAGTTTAAATCATCCAAATGTGTTTCAACTGGTTCATTTAATGGGGTGAGGCCGACACCCTTTCTTGGACATTGTTTCTGTGGGGTCATTGAAATGGACAGAAGGTCATTGCTTTTCTCTCTTAATTTCATTATCCCTTCCCCAATTCCTTTGGGCCATTCTCCAGGCCTGTCACTCCCTGGCTCCATTCTCCTAATCCCTCTATCTCATCCTTTCCAGCCACCGTTCCCCCATTTCTGTATGGTCTTTCTCCAGAACTTATCTCCTCTATCACTCCCTCTCCATTGCCTTCCCAAATCCCTATTTCAACCCATCCCGCCCTACAGAGTGAGATGAAATTCCCATTCTCACCTGCAGTTCCTGGGCTGGATTTCCTCATTGGGGTCATGGCCTCTCCCAGAACCTCACTGTCCCCACCGGTGACTCCAGGGAATACACGTAGCCACCAGCACAAGGAGCCGTTCTATTGAAGAACAACTTGTATTCTGAGCTGGTCAAACACAAATGAGGAGCCTTAATGATGGCTAATGAGATGGCGAGGCTGAAAGCCAGAGCCTGGAGATAAATACCCCACAGAAGGGAGTGGAGTGAAGGGAAATTTTTCAGCCCGTCTTGTGATGACTCATTTCAAACCAGAAGTACGTAATTATGAGAAATAAAAGCAACTCCACCCTAGCCCTCCCCCCCGAATATATACATAAACAAGTGAAGAAAATGGGGATGGAAAAGAGGAACTATCCCTCATCCCTGAAATATTTTATTTTGAAAATATTCATGCCATTTTGCAATATGTAACATTGTAACATTAACCCTTTATCTGCTAGGTTTTCCCAGCGTCTGTGGGGTGGGAGGGGGGATCTTTAGCTTGTCAGATCTCACACGCTATGGATTAAGCCAGTTTGATATTGGAATGGAAGGAAGTGTTTGTGGGTGCTGTGTATGGAGACTCAGTCAGAACTTCAGGAAGATCAGACTATATTATTTATTATTATAGATTCAGCTCTGCAACTTCGAGTCTGGTGTTACCGCTCAGGTGGTTGCCTCAGAAATGCTTGCAGCTCTCCCTTATGGATCTATTCAGCTAAGTCTAGTACAGCCCTTACAGGGACATATCCTCACATCTCCCCTTTTCCAACTAAAGAACTTATTCAACATCAGTCAAAACTATATAAAAACAAACTATCTATATACAGTTAACTTGGCTTGTTGCAACTTCAGCAATTCTCAATTAGCCAAAGGTTTTCTACATAATCTGATTGATCTGAGTGACAACAGGACTGTATCTACATCTGGTTCAGCCGTCTGCTCTGTCTCCTGCTCCACTTCCCTTTCCATTTCAGTCTTGGGAGTTTCCTATTATCCTCCTTTGCTTGGGGAACATGTTGTGGATGTCTCCTGTTCCTTCAGTAAGTCTGTCCTTCAGAAGGGGCCACTTCCTATGACTTAGGAGCCACTGCATGAGTAACGACTGCCTTTTGTTCCCACGGTTTCCATCATACATACAACCAATAACGTGAGGCTCCAAAGTTTCCAGTTCTCATACCCCTCTGTCCGGTATTAAACTGGCCAGGCCTGCTTTTCTAGGGTTTGTCCCTTATCCAGTACTCAGACAAAACCAGATGTCGCTTTGTCGGGAATCAGACACGCAAGGTCGTGCCGGCAGAGGTGAGGCAGCGGGCTCTTAACAGTGGAGCTCCCCTGTGTGGCGAGACCTTGCTTTCACCATGCAGGGGAAGGTGTATGCTGTTCCCGGAAGTACTGGCATGTGTTCTGTGAATGCGGACAGGCCACCCTACTCTCTTTATCAGCTTTCTTTAATCCTTTTACATCATGTTCATTTTAAAAAAACTTTTTCTACAAAATCAGGCAGTCTAGTTTTTAGTATTCTCTTAAACAGAATGTCTGCAGGAGACAATCCACAGTTCAAGGGTACTGCCCTATAGTTAAGCAAGCCTAAATCAGGATTTGAATTAGATTCGTTTGTTTTTTTTAGTAGCTTCTTTATAATTTTTACACCATTCTCTACTAGACGATTTGGCTGTGGGTATCTAGGACTTGCTGTATTATGCCAGAACCCATAATATCTCGCAAAAATTTTGAATTTATATCCTGCAAATTGTGGACCATTGTCTGACATTACCATTGAAGGAATATCATACCTAACAAATATTGATTTAATGAGTGTTATTACATGCTTTACAATGGTATTGTCCAGTAAAGTAATCTCAGGAAAGCGTGAGTAATAGTTTAAAACCAAAACATAATCTTTACCTGCATATTTGAATATATCAGTACCAACTTTATACCAACCCTCTAAAGCTTCCTGATGTACCAGCATAGGTTCTTTCACAGGCTTAGGCTGTAATTTTTGATGTTTCACATTTCTTAACTGCTTTTTTCACCCATTTGAGGCCAACACATCTCTGGCCCTTCTTTTGTATTTTGTAATTCCTAAATGTCCTTCATGAAGTCTAATAAGCATGTCAGGGTATAATATTTTGGTAACAATTATTCAGTTTCTTTTCAACAAAATACGACCAATCACTGAAAGTTCTTCTTTGAAGTGAAAATATGGACTAGGTATATGGTGTCCAGGCCAACCTACTGTTATACAGGGTAGTTTTTCTTTATAAGGTTCACATGCATATATCAGATTCAGAGTCATTTTGTGCTACAGTATTGTCAAAAGCTCTAGACAGAGTATCCACTAAATCCCATCCTGGTTTACATTCTATTTGCAATTCATATAACTGCAGTTGAGAAAAACAGTCTCTGTACTCTGGGAGGAGTGTCAGCCAGTCCCTTCATCGAAGGAGAGTTGTCAAAATCCTGCTGATGCATCCAATGTGGAGAAACATTTAGCACCGGCAATTTCTCCAAATATGTGTTCCTACTGGGCATGGGAAAATGTGCTCTTTTGATATATTTATTAAATTCTTTAGGGTTCCATTTTTCTTTTCTACAATTACTAATGAAGTACCCATTCTGCGTCTCCTTTACTGTCTTGATTACCTCTAGTGCCATTAATCTGTTTGGCTCCTCTTTGAGTTTTTTTTTCAGAGCTAGAGGAACATTCCTAGGGGAATATATGATGGAACAACTGGGCTCTGTCAATTCAGTTTGATATTCTGCTGGCAGTTTTCCTAAGCCCTTAAAGCAGCGGTGGACAAACTTTTTGGCCTGAGGGCCGCACCGGGTTTCAGAAATTGTATGGAGGGACGGTTAGGGGAGGTTGTGCCTCCCCAAACAGCCAGGCGTGGTCTGGCCCCCACCCCCTATCTGAGCCCCCCTGCTTCTCACCCATTGACGGCCCCCCTGCATGGGCGCCAACTTATATGGGCTCTTGGAGCTAAAGCCCCAGGAATATTCATAATCAGGGGCTCTGCTCCACCAATATTTGGAGCTAGATTTTTCCCCCTCCCCGGAGCTTCCCTGCCTGAATGTAAAGAGAGCGCACAGCGCGTCTCTCTCTCCTTTGCTGCTGCTGCCGTAGCCTAAGGGCTGCAGCATTAGCATAAGAGGAATGCTAACTATGCTGAAGCACTCAGGAGGGGGAGGGGAGTGGAGGGGGCCTCCTCTCTCCTGCCCCTACCTGGAGGAGACAGAAACAGGCCAGGAGACAGACATCATTCACCTTAGCAGCTGCTGAGGCTTCCGTGAGTGTTTGACCCTATGATTTTTTATTATGTTTGAGTGTTTGACCCTATGATTCCCCCCCTGCCCCAGCCCCAGTCCCAGCCCCTACTCCTACCCCCAGTGAGGCACAGCAGGCTGCACAGGGGAGGCAGGAAGCCACATGTGAAGGCAATGCCCCCTCCCCCAGCACCGACCAACCCACCCGCCACAGGAGGGATGGGAGAGGGAGGCTTCCTAGACCTGAGCAGCTGGGGCTTGGGTGAATTTTATGACACCCTGCTCCCCCGTCCCATAGCCAGCCACCACCCTGCCTACCCCACTTCTGCCCCATGCTGGGCAAGGGGCAGCCCCATCCACAGTGAAGTTATGGTGAGGGGCAGCAACATGGAAGGCCACCTGTGCCCCCCCCAGTACCCATCATAGGGGAGGGGAGTGACCTTTCTGGACCTGAGAGGGGCTCTAGGAGCATGTGCAGAGTGTGTGTGCCGTGGGGGGCAGGAGGGGTCCCTCCCCTGGAGCTTGCTGCTGACAGTGGTGGTGATGGGGAGTCCTCTCTGGCCCTAGCCCTGGGGCAGCCTGTCTGCACCCCAAGTTCCTCATCCTCAGCCCTGCCTCACCCCAAAGCCTGCACCCCCAGCACCGAGCACGCTCCTGCACTGTGAACCCCTCATCCCCAGCCCCACCCCAGAACCCTCACCTGAGGGGAAAAACATGCAACTTAAATTTGGTGGTCAGTTTGGAGTATCATTGTATTTAGCACAATATTTGATTATTTTACACCCTTCAAAGTATGTAACTGGTCATATACAGGTGTTTTCTCTGAATACTGTCTGTGTGCCTCAGTTTCCCCAATGGATTTCTTAAGGCTCTAGATGGTGGGATAAGGGTGTGTGATTGTTGTAAAGCCCTAGAGGACCAGTGTGATGCTGTCTGCACAGAGAATGGCTGACACCCTGTCTCCAGGCAAGTGATGGCCTGGGCCACGCTCCTGCAAGGTGCCAACTGAAGGTGTTTGGAGTATCATTGTATTTAGCACAATATTTGATTATTTTACACCCTTCAAAGTATGTAACTGGTCGTATACAGGTGTTTTCTCTGAATACTGTCTGTGTGCCTCAGTTTCCCCAATGCATTTCTTAAGGCTCTAGATGGTGGGATAAGGGGGTGTGATTGTTGTAAAGCCCTAGAGGGCCAGTGTGATGCCGTCTGCACAGAGAATGGCTGCAACCCTGTCTCCAGGCAACTGATGGCCTGGGCCACTCTCCTGCAAGGTGCCAACTGAAGGTGTTGGAGAACAAAGAGATCAGGTGGCCTCCTAATGCTTGGAAAAGAGACAAAGGCCAGAGGAGGGAGTGTCAGTGCCTGTGCAGACTTCCGGGAAGCGCATGGTGTGGAAGGGGATGCTGGGATGCTTTGGAACAACTCCATACAAAGCCAGTCAGGACTCTGTGGGAGCCTCCTCTCTGAGCATACTGTCTCCAGGGCAAGAAGCTTACACCTTCCTGGGTCTGACCTCGGAGCATTCAGCATGCCCTTCCACACTGTGCACTTTCCGCAGCGAGTCTGCCCAGGCAGGTCCTGGGGCAACCAGAGGTCCCTGCACCACAACTCCGCAGTCAGATGTGACTCTCAGCCAGACAGTAAAACAGAAGGTTTATTAGATGACAGGGATACAGTCTAAAACAGACCTTGTAAGTACAGAAAACAGGACCCCTCAGTCAGGTCCATCTTGGGGGGTGGGGAGCCCAGACCCAAGTTCTGGGCCTCTCCCGATTTCCCCAGCCAGCTCCAAACTGACACTCCCTCATCTGGCCTTTGTGTCTCTTCCGGACAAGGAGGCCACCTGATCTCTTTGTCCCCAACACCGTCAGTTGGCACTTTGCAGGGGAAACTGAGGCACCCACACAGTATTCAGAGAAAACATTAAGAACATTCCCACTTTGCCACAACAGGTGCAACAAAATTTAATACCGTATATTAGGTATTAATAGGCAAGTGCTGCTTCTGACTTTCCACTTTTAATTGACCCTTGTAATCTTGTGGTGCTGACGCATTGTAGCTTCATTTTATATCAGCTTACAGGGTGAGAGCGGGGGGCGGGGGGGACCACCATTTTGGGCCCCACCAAAAATTATACGAACCTGCCGCCTATGCCCCCCTGGGACCCCTGCCACATCCACCGCCCTGCTCTCTGTCCCCTGACTGCCCCCAGACTCCCCACCCCTAACTTTTCCCCGTCGCCCCATCCAACCCCCCTTCCTGACAGCCCCCCCGAGACTCCTGCCCCATCCAACCACCTCTTCCCCCTGACTGCCCCCAGCCCCTAACTGCCCCCCCACCGCCCCATCCAACCCCCCCTCTCCTTCCTGACTGCCCCCCTGGAACCCCTGCCCCATCCAACCACCCCTTCTCCCTGTCCCCTGACTACCCCCAGAACCCCTGCCCCTGACTGCCCCCTGCTGCCCCATCCAACCCCTCCTTTCTTTCCTGACTGCCCCCCCGGCACCCCTTCCTCATCCAACCACCTCTTCTCCCTGTCTGCCCCCAGAACCCCCGCCCCCATTCAACCCCCCTGTTCCCCGCCCTCTGACCGCCCCCACCCCTATTCACACCCCCAGCCCCTGACCACCCCCCGAACTCCCCTGCCCTCTATCCAGGGCTGGCTCTGGCTTTTTTGCCGCCCTAAGCAAAAAAACACCTGTGGGGTGGCCAGAGCAGCAAAGGGGAAAAACAAAGAAAGAAACAAACAAACCTGCAGGCCGGCCGGAGCGGCGAAGGGAGAAAAAACCAAAAACAAACCTGCAGGCTGGCCGGAGCGGCGAAGGGGGAAAAAACCAAAAACAAAACCTGTGGGGTGGCCAGAGCGCGGGTGCTGGGGGACTCCCGGCCCTGCAGACGTGCCCCGGGCAGTGGAGTGCGCGCCTTGGCTAGCGGGGGGGAGAGCGGGAAGAGGGGCGGCCAGGGCTTCCTTCAGCGGGGCGCTCGCCATGCCGTCTGCCAGGAGGGCTCCGCACCGCTCCGGTCGGCGGGCAGGGAAGGACGCGGGCTGCCCTGCCAGGCTTGCTACAGACCTGGCACCGCTCCCAGCAGGGCGCTCCCCTCCTCTGCACTGCTGCCCCCTACAGGGCGGCCAGAGCAGTGAACCAAAAAGAAAAAAACCTGCGGGGGCGGCCGAAGTGGCGAAGCAAAAAAAAAAAAAAGGATTGGGCAGGATGTCGCCCCTTGGAATCTGCCGCCCCAAGCACAAGCTTGCTCGGCTGGTGCCTGGAGCCAGCCCTGCCTCTATCCAACCCCCCTCCCCTGCTCCCTGCCCCCTTACTGCGCTGCCTTGAGCACTGGTGGCTGGCGGTGCAGCTGCACCAGGACAGGAAGCCACACTGCCCGGCTGGAGCCAGCCACGCACGGCGCAGATCAGAGCACCGGGTCAGACCGGGCTCTGCTGCTGCGCTACCCCAAGAGCTCGCAGCCCTGCCGGCCAGAGTGCTGCCCACGTGGTGGCATGGCTGCGGGGGAGGGGCACAGGAGGGGAGGGGCCAGGGCTAGCCTTCCGGGCCAGGAGCTCAGGGGCCTGGTAGAACGGTCCTGTGGGCTGGATGTGGCCCACGGGCTGTAGTTTGCCCACCTCTGCCTTAAAGACATCCTAAAACTGCTCCCCAATACCTGAGTCCCCTTTCCCTTCTAATGAGTATATTTTTTCTGTACTAACCCTAATGTTGGGCATGTTTTCAAGCCCAATATAGGTACATATTTTCCTGGCACAATTACAAAATTTATTATTTTTCAGTCTTATTTTTAACTCTACCTCTAATTCACATGTGCCCACAGTAGAAATGAGCTCTCCACTGTAAGACCTTCACTTTACCTGTCTATTATCAATGTACCTGGTCTTTTTTTAGACCCTTAAAATATATTCTGTTACCACATTTGCTTGAGCACCAGTGTCTAGTTTCAAAGTCAGAAAAGTTCCATTCATTGCCAGGGTAACAGTCCAATCATTTGGTGTCGCTGCTTCATTCAAAGTGCTGCTTCTGTGCTGCTAGCACTGTTCTGCACTTGTTACACAGCATGCATATTTCGTTTCTTTTTGCGCATCTGCTATTGCTGCTTGCACACTCTTTCAAAATTATTGAATTTCTTGCACTTGTTGCAATGTTGTCCAAATACAGGACATTGCTGAAATTTCCTTCCACGTCTTGTGCAATTCTTTTGCACTCTCACTTTTTACAGGCTTTGTTGAACATTTCTGCTTTTTTCTGCCTCTGTCCTTCCCCTTTGCACTGAGGGTTTGTGATTCTGCCCATCAAAGTGGTATCTTGTTTTCCCTCCGAAAGTGTCAATCTGTTCTGCTGTTTAGTATCTTCTAAATGCCTAATCCAGGTTCAAACCTGGGTCTTCCAGCATCTTTTTCTAATCATTGGATCGCAAATACCCGTTGTTAGTTGATCTCTGATTAGTGAATCTGTGAGCTAATCATAATTAAATGTTTGGCTCAACAGCTTGAGATCCACCATGAATTCTTCAAACGACAATCCTTCTCTCTGAGCTCTCGTGAAATGTATATCTTTCAAAAATTTCATTTGTCTCGGGTGTACAGTAGTCTTCAAACTTCTGCATAACCATCTTATAGCATGCGTGTGCTGCCTCACTTAATGCCATACAATTAGAAATATCTAGTGTTTTGGCCCCATAATAATTTTTTTTTAAATAGCTCCCTTCTGCTTATCTTTTTCAATAAAGCCACTCAACTTGCATGTACAGGCTGAATCTGTGTTGAAATCCCTTCCACTTATCTGCTGTATTGCCAGAGAACTTCAGCTCCAGCGGAACTCTCAGCTGCTCCATTTTCTTTACCCCTTTTGTCCTGTACTCTCTTCGCCAGTCACTCTCCCACGACTCCTGTTACCGTGTAGTGTTTGTGGGTGCTGTGTAAGGAGACTCATGACTAGTGTGACCAGATAGCAAATCTGAGAAATCGGGACAGGGGATGAGGGGTAATAGGAGCCCCTATAAAAAAAAGCCCCAAATATTGGGACTGTCCCTATAAAATTGGGAAATCTGGTCACCTTACTCAGGACTGTAGGAAGATCAGAATATATCATTTATTATAGATTCAGCTCAGTGTCTGGTGTTACAGCTTAGATGGCTGCCTCAGAAGTGCTCACAGCTCCCCCTCATGTATCTATACCGGTGAACTGGGCACAGCCCTAACAGGGGCAAATCTTCACAGGGATAACTCCAAGGTAAATGCAGGATCCCACAGGAAATGACATTAATAATAGAATATCAGGTTTGGACAGGACCTCATCTAGTCCAATCCCCTGCTCAAAGCAGGGCCAATCCCCAGTCAGATTTTTGCCCCAGATCCCTAAATGGCCCCCTCAAGGATTGAACTCACAACACTGGGTTTAGTAGGCCAATGCTCAAACCCTGAGCTATCCCTCCTATGGGATAATTTTAGAGGTTGAGTGCAGGGAAGGCCTCTTCTGAGTCAATCCCTGACTATCCCAGGATGGTACTAGGGGAGCTGTGCTGCTGGATGTACCTCTTTTTTATTGAAAAAGCAATAAACTCCCACTTGTGGTGCCCAAAAGGGGTGCTGCAAGTAGCCTTTCAGAGATTCAGAGATATTAAGGCCAGAAGGGACCATTAGAGCATCTAGACTGACCTCCTGTGTAACTCAGGCCATAGAACCTCACCCTGTTACTCCTGCATTGAGCCCAATAACTGGTGTCTGACTAGGGCAGGACTTTCCAGATAGTCATCCAGTCTTGATTAGAAGACATCAAAAGCTAAAAACACAGCCATTTCCACAGGTAGTTTGTTCCAGAGGTTAGCCAGTCCCATTGTTGAGAATGTGTGCCTTACTTCTAGTTAGAATTTGTCTGGCTTCAATTTCTAGCCACTGGTTCTTGTTATTCCTTTCTCTGCTATGCAAAAGGGCCCTTTTACTTAGGATTTTTTCCCCCATGAAGGGCCTTAGACCTTTCTCAGTGCTGCCCCATCTAGTGAGCAAACTTTCAGACTGAGTATTTGGGACTGAGGCCCCATCATGGGGTTAAGTGTTTGAGGGGGCTCTTCATGTCTCACCAGAGCATGCCCACAGCTGCCAAAGCTCACACAGCATACTGAGATCTGCTGGTGAAAAGCACTATATAAAAACTAGGCATTATTATGATCTAAGTGAAGCTTTTCTAGGGTGTTCCCAGAGCATTCCGTGCTCCCCAGAGAATGTTTTATAGTTCTAGACCCTATTTCCTCCTATGTCGACGCAGTGGGTGAAGGTGGGGTTGGTGGTGCACTAGCAGGTGGTATAAGGTGAGTGGACAGGAGTGTGGGGAAGAAGAGAATGGAAACACTTGAGGGGCTAGTGGTAGAGAAGACACTCTAGCATAGTCAGCAGCCCCTTCCACTATTGCGGACTCCAGAGCAGGATTTTGGGAGACCCTAGAGCAGGGGTCGGCAACCTTTCAGAAGCGGTGTGCCGAATCTTCATTTATTCACTCTAATTTGATTCACGTGCCAGTGATACATCTTAACATTTTTAGAAGGTCTCTTTCTATAAGTCTATATATATAACTAAACTATTGTTGTATGTAAATTAAACAAGGTTTTTAAAATGTTTAAGAAGCTTCATTTAAAATTAAATTAAAATGCAGAGCCCCCGACCAGTGGCCAGGACCTGGGCAGTGTGAGTGCCACTGAAAATCAGCTTGGGTGCTGCCTTTGGCACGCGTGCCATAGGTTGCCTACGCCTGCCCTATAGTGATGCTAGGCAGCCCAGGCTGTGTCAGTCTGAGAAACAGTCGGTGTTCAACTGCCTCACTAAAGAATCCTTTCTAGATACAATACAGCTGAGTCCTGTCTCTTTTCTACAGCAAGGGCACCACAGGTATCAGGGAGGTGACAGAGGAGGGAAGGGAGGGGAGCACTCACTGAGGGACTGGCTGCTCTTGGTCCCAGTAAGAAGCACTGGAGGAACATAGGAGTGTGGAGACTAAGGGAGGGGACGAGCAGTAGCCATACTCCTTGCAGGCGAGAGGTTAATGGGCTGGAGTGCTAATGCCAGATGAAGGTCCCTTGAGGGGTGTGACATTATCTGATTAAAATATGACCGTGTAGATTCACTGTGATATACTTGGACAAAGTATGTCAAGTAATGTCTCTATGGAAAAGTTATGATTCACTGAATATGATTATTCTATTTGTATGCACATATCGTGTTTGTATCTGAAGTTATGAATATCGACTATTTATCTGTATTTCAAATGTGTTTGCTCATGTGGTAGCACCTACCAGGTATTTAGCCAGCACATTGTAAAGGGACTATTCAAGTTGAATGGTTCATCAAGGAACACTTAACTCGCACTGGACCATGTAAGATGTCTATCTATATGTAATGGGCTTCCTGAGGACATTCTAACTAGAGTACAGGTAATGGCCTCTGCTTTGACTCAGCGGAGCATTCCAGGACATGTGATAAGACCATATGACAGTAAAGTCCATCTTGTTACCTGTATTTTTCCACAAGCTGTGAGGAGGGCTTTGTTTGAAACAATGGGTTTCCTTTCACATGGCAGAAGCTATAAAAGACCTTGAAAGCGTTTCCAGTTTTTCCTGCTCAAACCTTTGGACTATGAACTTATACTTTTGGGAACATTCTAACCAAAGGACTGAGGACCTTCCAATGATTTGGAAACAACCAGAGACTTAACAAGACAGCAGTTTATTCCATTGCTGCTATGAGCCTGATCCAAGAACCTTGGAATTATTGTATGTATTTGATTCCTTTGACCAATTTTAACTCTCACTTTTCTTTCTTTCTGTTTGTAAATAAACATTTAGATTTTAGATACTGAAAGATTGGCAACAGTGTGATTTTTGGGTAAGATCTGAGTTATACATTAACCTGGCTGGTCCTTTGGGATCAGGAGAACCCTTTGGTTGATGAAATTGGTTTTAAGTAACCACTCATCATTAAGTTTAGTGGTGGTGGTGATACAAGGGCTGGAATATCTAAGGAGACTGCTTTTCTGACTGCTTGTTAGCTAGTGTGGTGAAAAAGAAGTTTACTTTTGTTGCTGGTTTGATGTATCTTATGGGAGAATAACCACCAGTTTTGGGTTTTGTCTGCCCTATTTCTCAGCAGTTTGTCCTGAATGTGGTATTCTCAGTTGTGACCCACTGAGGCACGGTGACAACGGGCTGTCATTATTACAGTGGTTTAGGTCTAGAGATACCCAGTTTGTTTTCATTGTTCACTCTGAAATCTTGAGTAACCCGCAGCAGCAGCAGCAGCAGGCAGGCAGGGCAATGTACGGTCAGTAGCAAGGCTCCTGGTAGCGCACTCTGCTGGGCAAGGGTGTATGTTTTTCCTTAAATACACAGCGAGTGAACAGATAACTATTAGGGCTAGTCAAACAAACATTTTTGACAAGAAATTTTGTCAAATACTGCTCTCATTTTCTGAAGAAAAAACCCATTTTCCTACCAGCTCTACTAGTTGTAGCATAGTGCCAAATACAGTAGAACCTTAGACGGGGCGGCTCCAGGCATCAGCGCAGCAAACGCATGTCTGGGGCGGCAAGCCGGGGCGGGGGGGGGGGGCGTGTGCCGATTGTCATGAGGGCGGCAGTCAGGGAGCCTTTGGCGGCATTTCTGTGGGAGGTCCGCTGGTCCTGCGGCTTTAGCGGCAATTCTGCGGTGGGTAGGGCGAAGGCGCAGGACTGGCAGATCACCCACAGAACTGCCACCGAATCCGTGTGACCGGCGGACCTCCCACTGAAACGCTGCTGAAGGCTCCCTCATTGCTGTGCTTGGGGCAGCAAAAAACATAGAGCCGTCCCTGACCTCAGAGTTACGAACATCAGAATTACAAACTGACCTGTCAACCACACACCTCATTCGGAACCAGAAGTACGCAATCAGTAGTAAAGTTTCAATGCTGTATTAAATCAATGTTCAGTTGTAAATTTTTGAAAGAACAACCATAACATTTTGTTCAGAGTTATGAACATCTCAGAGTTATGAACAACCTCCATTCCCGATGTGTTTGTAACTCTGAGGTTCTGCTGTAGCTTGGAGTATATAGTTGTGTCTGTATATGAACTTTGTAGGGGAGACCAAGAAGCCTTCTCCTCTGGGAGACTTTCAAATCCCTGACTCCACTCCCTTCTGCTTCATTCCAATGGGAAAATACTGACTGTTCAGGCAGGGATTTATTTTTTTGTCTATTGCTGTGGCCGTATCTGAGTGACTGGCTTGGCAGTAGCCAAAGCAAAAGTGAAACTCCTTCATCAGAGGCAGGGAAATCACTCCAATCTTCCCTTCACTCTGGTGCTGATATTTGAATGTGCAGTTCCTGAGAGCTCCCTCCAGCACATCAACATATTTAGGAGTTTGCAAAAACTTTTCAGAGTTTGACTCTTTGACATTTTCCCCCATCTTGAATCAGAACAATCTCAAAAACACGTTTTGGGTGAGAGAGACATTTCCTGCCCAGCTCTAGTTTATCTATACTGGTAAAACTTTCATGTGTATACAAGGCCTGAGAGATTGCACCTAGACTGAAGCTCCTGGGAATGGACAAGATCTGCTAGTTCCCACCTTGCCTGGGAGCCAGGGTTTAATCATAGTGTCTCCACTAGTGTTAACATAACCTCAAAAGCAGCCAAGGACAAGCTAAGTTACGCTCAGCAGTGGGTAAGTTGCACTCACTGTTGACACACATTATCAGCAAAGCATAATGTAGAAGAGGCGGTGGAGTCACAATAGGCAGATAGAGAAATAACCAAGGAACCACTCAAAGAGAGAAAGTGAAGGATCCCTGGATCCGGCCACTTCTTGCAGGGGAAGAGGAAGTCCTGTCCTCCCCAGCCTAGCTGGAACTAGCAGCTGAGATTGGCGCAGGGTATGAGCCACTGGCCAGGGCATCCCTAGACCTGCCCCCCACATCAGTGATTTAGCTCTGCTGGCTGCTCCAGGCACCTGAAATGACACACCTATGCTGCTGGGGAGGGGCACATGACCACTCTTGCAGCTTCCCTGTCAGAAAGTCATTTTTCTGCAGAAAAGCAAAGAAATCTGCAGGGGGACATGAATTTTGCACATGCGCATTGGCACAGAATTCCCCCAGGAGTTAGGGTGTGAACAAAGTGTTGGCTTTGGCCATTTAAACTCCTTGGTCAGTAACTATAAAACTGATCTTAAGGTGCCCATTTTCTAACCTGGATTCCCTGCAGAGTGATTGGCTGAACAAGAAGTAGGACTGAGTGGACTTGTAAAACTCTAGAGTTTTACATTGTTTTGTTTTTGAGTGCAGTTATGTAACAAAAAAGAATCTGCATTTGTAAGTTGCACTTTTATGATAGAGATTGCATTATGGTACTTGTATGAAGTGAATTGAAAAATACTATTTCTTTTATCATTTTTACAGTACAAATATTTGTAATAAAAATAATATAAAGTGAGCACTGTACACTTTGGTATTCTATTGTTTAACAGTATGATTAAAATGGTGATTAATCACAATTTTTAATAGCGATTTTTTTGAGTTAACCGATTAATCAACAGCCCTAGTTTTTACTATAACAATTAAAATTTCATAAAGAAATATGTTTCAAACTGGAAAACAAAATTTTCATTGAGAAAAATCGCATTTTGAATCAGGAGATATGTCAAAAACAAACCTTTCTCATGAACAGTTCAATCTGGACAAATTGGCATATTCTGACAAATAAAATAAAATGTTTCATTAGAAAATTCCTGACCAGCTTGAAGTAAAATTGCTATAGCTGTACTGGTATAACTCCCCAAGTGGGCACATGTTCCAGGTTAAGAGTGATAGTGGAGGTTGTTTTTAGCATAAACACCTGTCAAAGTGACAATCTAAATCAGAAGAAGGCCCTCTTAAACCAGAATAAGAATATCCCCTCAGGGAGTTATAAGTGCTTCTACTGGTGTAACTTATAGTCAAGCCCTCAGTTGAAAATCTGCCCTCTTTCTGCACCTCCTCACAGCAGAGAATTTGAGTCTCTAATGAAAGGGCTGATTCTTTTTTCTCTTTTTTTCTGGTAAGAATGTATTTAAACTGTTGAAGTGAACCAGTGACCATAACTATAGCAGTTTGTGGTTTTTACGGAGGTTTTAACTGCCCTGCTGCTCACATGCCACTTTTGAATATTTATTGCAGATCATAATTATTAGGAATAATAGACATTCACTGTACTGCTTAGGCCTCATCTACACTGTGAGTACAACCAGGTTAGAGGGCCCAGCTAAAGCAGGAACATTTCCCAGCACAGTTTAAGCAGGTCTCCATCTTGTTGGTTTTAATGGTGGCCTTATCTCCATGAGAAAACTGCACTGATTTAACTAAGGTGGGTTCAGAGACTGATTGAGTTAAATTGGGGCAACCCCCTTGGTGTGGACACTCCTATTTTTGGATTACACTGTCACATATTGCTTTAGCTTTACGGTCATTCTGTACTGACTTCAACTCCATTGATACAAGACACTAGTGATAAACCACAATAAAAGCCTCTGCACAAGGAGGTTATCCCAATTTCACTAAACCAGTGTCTAAACCCGTTTAGTTAAATTGGTATAATTCCATGCAAAGACAAGTCCCAAGTCCCTGGAGTGATGGAAAAGTTTTGGACTATTTAGCATTGCTCAGGGACATGAGCAAAGCCTGTTCTCTACTGCAATGGTGGAACAGAGTTGTAGTTGAGTTAGGGGAAAACTTCTTGGACCTGGTTATATTTATAGTATGGACAGGGCCTTATGCCTGGGTTTAAACTTCCCTGCTGTGCTATGCAGAAAATGTAAGTTATTAACTTGACCAGCATTGGGAGGGTTAATAGGAGGTCTCTTTCCCAGTGCAAACCCTGCCCTTTCCAGCCTGCCTCCTGCACCAGACTCCTGGGAGCTTTAGTGACAACACACACAGCTTGCTGCACCCCAGCTTTTTTCCCCCACTTTAAATACTTTTAGCAGTTTATATTTTTTCCAGAATTGATCTTTTCAATATAGGTTTGGGGCCCAAAAGCCCCTTCTTGCCACCATAATTATAGCTCAGAGCCCAGGGTGATCCATCCTCTCCCATTAGATCTGTCTGTGAGCTGACCCTAGAGAGAGATGGGTTCAGTGTCCAGCCTCACATCCAGGATGGGGTTTCTCTCCTCAAAGTCTAGTGGATGCAGTTTCACAAATGTAATCAACTTTTATGAAACACAGGTAATTTGTGAAAGTCTCTACCCTTACGTTCAGGATTATGATAATCATTGTACAAAGTATGCCTTGTGAGGTTATCATTTGAAAACTCAATCTGCTGAACATTATTGTCCTATTAAAATATATATGTGGCAACATTGTATATAAAGTTAAGATTCTACTGTATGGTGTTACTGAGACATGTTGCAATTCTGGGGGACAGCCACAGACCAGTTCCTTAGAGACAAAAAGTCTAGGCAATGCCTCATCCAGGTCTCAATGAAATCAAATGGACAATCATCTAGTTAAGCAGCCACTCCTTGGCATGAGAGAGAGAATGGGAGAAGAAATGTACATATTGACCCAGGAGCAGTTTAAGGTTCTGTCCAAACAGACTTTGTTTCCTAAACCTCAGCTGAAGATGATTCTTGTGCAAGAGAAGAGCTATAAGAAAGGGGAACAGATGCCATAAGTTACTCCTTCTTTTCTCTGTGCTCACAGCATCGACATCACCTGAAGGACAAGGAAAATAACAGCAGACTGGGGGAGGGATCCTGGCTGAAAGAAATCCAGCCAGTAAGCCTGCTAAAGCATGTAGTGAGAGAAACATTTTGCTTTGAATTCACTTTAGCTTCTTAAATTAGCTATTAGTCATGTTTACTTTTATTTTCTTGTAACCAAATGTGACTTTATGGCTCATTACTTGTAATCACTTAAAATCTATCTTTCTGTATCTTATAAATGTGTTTTATCTAAACCAGTGTGTTTGGGTTGAAGTGTTTGGGAAACTATTTGAGATAACAGGATTTGTGCATATCATTTCCTATTAATAAAATGACAGACTTTATACAAGCTTGTGTTGTCCAGGAGAGAGCTGGGCAGTACAAGACACATTTCTGGGGCAAGTCTGGGATCGGGAGTTTGCTGATGTTGCCCTGCAATGTAATTCAGGAGTGGCTGGCTATTGCCCTCATACAGTGCAACTGGGAGTAATTTACATGATACAGAGGCTGTGTGAGAGCAAGGCCAGGAGTGGTTGCTCTCAGAGTAAAGCAGTGTAAAAGGCACTCCAGGTTGGAGAATTGAGAGAACACGGCTGTTCAAAAGTCCAGATTGTACCCTGGGTAACATCACATCTTTATCCCAGTTTCTGTTTCTATGTGCATACATGACATGACAGTACCATCCTCTTTGTTGTGGTTACTGGGTCTCCAGAACCGGTAAGAGAGAGAAGCTCATGTATTTGAGACACACCATTAAGAATGTGGTGCGGGGAGAGAAGCTGAGCCAGGGAAGATGCAACAAGAAGGAGAAATACAGCACTTGGATCAGCCAGAGAGATTCCTCTTCCTCCTTTACACCGTTCCCAAAGCTGAGTTTATAGCCTCTGACACTGTTCCCTGTGTAAGTTCTCTTAGTAGTGGGTACGGCTCTTGCTTGTGCTCTCTCTCTCAGACACCCCCCATTACATTATATTAATTATTATTATTATTAATCATGGCATTAAGTAGAAGATGCTAAATAATCTCCCCAAGCTGCAGTTTCTTTATACAGAATCTGATTCAGTGCCACTGGGCTTTTGTCTCCCAAGCAGTCAGACTGATACCACAACTCTTTTCTTGACTGCTTGTAACTGTTCCGTTTACCCAAGTGAAAATAAAATGCTGGAAAAATGAAATATCAGATGCAGTCACCGAACAGACAGTAGGAGACTGGGGTCCCATAGGGGATGTGATGGAGCTGGTTGTGATGGGCAAAGAAGCCCAGGATTGAATGGTCACCGAGCCTGAATATGCTGCTCATCTTCAGTTGGATAAGGCAGCTGGGGGTGGGGGTGGAGAGGGAAAGGAAAACATCCTCTTCAAGGCTGTGCTCCGAGTACCCAGAGAAGTCCATCCCTGGCTAGTGACCTGATCAATTGCTGTCCTGATCACTATCAGGATGGGAGCCCATCCCTGTGCTGTTCTTTTCACTGTCATCACAGGTCAAGGTGTCATTAGAGAAGTAGTAGCTGCTGGAGTGAAAAGGCTCCTGGCTCTGGGGCAGCATGTTCCAACCTGCCATGTGAGGAGGAGAGGAATGAATCACTGAAATTTAAAATGAAAAGGACTTTTTAGAGACATCCAATACAGGCCAGCGCAGGATGGTTATATGCAGTCCATCTTCATTTTACACATTTTGGGCCCCACACTACAAGAAGGATGTGGATAAATTGGAAAGAGTCCAGCGGAGGGCAACAAAAATGATTAGGGGGCTGGAGCACATGACTTATGAGGAGAGGCTGAGGGAACTGGGATTGTTTAGTCTACAGAAGAGAAGAATGAGGGGGGATTTGATAGCTGCTTTCAACTACCTGAAAGGGGGTTCCAAAGAGGATGGATCTAGACTGTTCTCAGTGGTAGAAGATGACAGAACAAGGAGTAATGGTCTCAAGTTGCAGAGGGGGAGGTTTAGGCTGGATATTAGGAAAAACTTTTTCACTAGTAGGGTGGTGAAGAACTGGAATGGGTTAGGTGGAATCTAGGGAGTAGGTGGAATCTCCTTCCTTAGAGGTTTTTAAGGTCAGGCTTGACAAAGCCCTGGCTGGGATGATTTAGTTGGGTTTGGTCCTGCTTTGAGCAGGGGGTTGGACTAGATGACCTCCTGAGGTCCCTTCCAACCCTGAGATTCTATGATTCTATGATCTCATATGATGGGCCTTCCTCTACTTCTCAGACTAACAGATGCCTTCAATCTTCAGTGACCTGAAACTCAAAAGAAAGTCATATAGAAAGTGGAAACTAGGGCAAATTACAGAGGATGAATATAAACAACCAACAAGTATGCAGGGACAAAATTAGAAAGGCCAAGGTACAAAATGAGATTAAACTAGCTACAGACAGAGGGTACAGGAAAACATTCTAAAAAAACATTAGAAACAAGAAGGCGGCGAAGGACAGAATAGGCCCATTACTCACTGAGGAGGGAAAGACAACAGAAAATACAGTAATGATCAAAGTGTTAAATGCCTTTTTTGTTTCAGTTTTTGCCAAAAAGGTCAGCAATGATCTGACTACTAACATAGCAAACATCAGTGTAAATGGGTAAGGTATGAGGCTAACCTAGGGAAAGAACAAGTTAAAAATTACTAGACAAGTTAGATGTCTTCAAGTCAGCAGGGACTGATGAAATACATCCTAGAATAGCAGCAAAAAGAGTCCTGTGGCACCTTATAGGCTAACAGACGTCTTGGAGCATGAGCTTCTGTGGGTGAATACCCACTTTGTCAGATGCATGTAGTGGAAATTTCCAGGGGCAGGTACTTAGACTTGACTGAAGAGATCTGAGCCATTAGTGATTATCTTTGAGAATTTCTGAAGGATTGGGGAGACCTCAGAGGACTGGAAAATGGCAAATATAGGGCATCTATAAAAAGGGGAATAAGGACAACCCAGGGAATATAGACCAGTCAGCTTAACTTCCGTTCCTGAAAAGATAATGGAACAAATAATCAATTTGTAAGCACCTAGAAGATAAGGTGATGATAAAGAGTAAACATGGATTTGTCCAGAACAAATATCAAACCAGCCTTATATCTTTCTTTGACAGGGTAAGAAGCCTTTTGGATAGTGGACAAGCAATAGATGTGATCTCTCTCAACTTTACGAGTGCTTTTGATATGGTTTCACAGGACCTTCTCATAAACTAGAGATGAACCTACTACAAGATGGATGCATAACTGGTTGCAAAACATCCCTTGGCCCGCGCCACTTCCTGCAGCCCCCATTGGCCTGGAGTGGTGAACCGTGGCCAGTGGGAACCATGATCGGCTAAACCTGCGGATGTGGCAGGTAAACAAACCTGCCTGGCAGGCCACGTGCCAAAGGTTGTCGAACCCTGCCATAATCAGAAAGTAGTTATCAATGATTCACAGTCAAGCTATAAAGGCATATAAAGTGGGGTCCCATGGGGATCTGTCCTGGGTCTGGTTCTATTCAATATCTTCAGTGATTTGGATAATGGCACAGAGAGTACACTTACAAAGTTTGCGGATGATACCAAGCTGGGAGGAGCAAGTGCTTTCTGGGCAAGAATTAAAATTCAAAAATGATCTTGATAAACTGAAGAAATGGTCTGTAATAAATAAGATGAAATTCAATAGGAGAAATGCAAAGTACTACACTCAGGAAGGAACAAACAGTTGCACACACACAAAATGGGAAATGATTGCCTAGGAAAGAGTCCTGCATAAAAGGGTCTGGGGTTTATAGTGAATCGCAAGCTAAATACAAGTCAACCATATAAGACTGTTGCAAAAAAGTGAACATCATTCTGGGATGTTTTAGCAGAAGTGTTGTAAGCAAGACATGAGGAGTAATTCTTCCACTCTACTCTGCACTAAGACAAGACTTCAGCTGGGGTATTCTGTCCAGTTCTGGGGACCCCACTTTAAGATGTGGACAAATTGGACAAAGTCCAGAGGAGAGCAACAAAAAATGATTAAAGGTTGAGAACAGGGGTTCTCAAACTGGGGATCGTGACCCTTCAGGGGGTCACAAGGTTATCATGTGGGGGTCATGAGCTGTCAGCCTCCACCCCCAAACCTCACTTTGCCTCCAGCATTTATAATAGTGTTTAATATAAAAAAAATTGTGTTTTTAATTTATAAAGGGGGTCACACTCAGAAGCTTGCTATGTGAAAGGGGTCACCAGTACAAACGTTTGAGAACCACTAGAAAATATGACTTATGAGGAAAGATTGAAATAATTACGTTTGTTTAATCTGGAGAGAAGACTGAGGAAAGACATAATAGTCTTCAGTACTGTATGTGAAAGGTTGTTAAAAAGTGGAGGGTGATAAATTGTTTCCTTACCCACTGAGGCCAGGACAAGAAGTACTGGGCTTAAATTGCAGCAAGAGAGATTTAGTTAGACATTAGGAAAAGCTTCTTAACTGTCAGGGTAGTTAGGCACTGGAACAAATTGCCTAGGCTAGGCGGGTGTTGGAATCTCTGTCCCTGGAGGTTTTAAAGATTAGGGCAGACAAATATCTAGATCATCCCTGACAGGTAATACTTAGTCCTGCCTTGGTGAAGGGGAGTGAACTAGATGAACTCTCAAGTTCTCTTCAAGTCCTACATTTCTATGATGAATCAGGTAATGATTCATGACCTCCAGATTGAGTTTTTTTCCCCTACTACTACTTCCTCTTTATACTAAAATTTTCCCCCTAAAACCTTTCCCAATCTGTTCCTTCCACTCTTTGGTGCTTTCTCCCTCTGTAGATGGTACACTTCTCACTATGCCCTCGATACCTTGAATATCCCCCTTGACCATAAGCTCCTGCCTCAAATCACTCCTGAAAACTCATTCCTTCAGTCAGTTTTCCACCATTGCCCTCTCTCCTGACTGTCTCTAATTTGTGATATTATGGTGGAGCAGTAATGAAGCCATAGTTGAGGTTGCATCAGAAATTTGTGTTTAATGGGAAAAGAATGGGAATATCTGCTAAATATTTTACTAAACAAACACAGAAAATTAAAAGCCCCGCTACACTCTATCTAAATAGAATTTGTAAGAGAGTAACTGTATTTAACAACGGGGGTGTTTTGTTACTGGAGCCCTAGTGTCTCACTTTTGCAAGAGTACACATGTGTAAGGGACTGTTGCCCCCTTACTAACAGGGCCGGCTCCAGAGCCCAGCGGGGCAAGCACCTGCCTGGGGCGGCCCTTTCCCGGGGGGGTGGCAGGCTGGGCTGGCGGACCTGCCGCAGTCATGCCTGCGGGAGGTCCACCGGAGCCCCGGGAGCAGCGGACCTGCCGCAGGCATGACTGCGGAGGGGACGCTCGGCCGGCGGCTCCAGTGGACCTCCCGCAGGCATGACTGCGGACGGTTCGCTGGTCCCACGGCTCGGCTGGACCTCCCGCAGGCATGACTGCGGCAGCTCAACCGGAGCCGCCGGACCAGCAAACCGCCCGCAGCTGCGGGAGGTCCAGCCGAGCCGCGCGACCAGCGGACCCTCCGCAGTCATGCCCGCGGGAGGTCCGCTGCTCCCGCGGCTCGGGGGCGCCTCCCGGGCATGACTGCTTGGGGCGGCCAAATTTGTAGAGCCGCCCCTGCTTACTAACATTCAGTGGGGGTGTTTTGGTTGGCTAGCTCCCAGCACTAAAAGGGGAAGGGTCGATGGGAAATCAAGACCCTGAGACTGACAGTCCCCAGGAACAATGGCGAGAGGCCAATGCTCCAGGTCAGCCTGATTGACAGGGCGGGCAGGCTAATCAGGGAGACAGAAGGCCAGGGTGGGTCCCATCCTCTGTGTGAGCTGGAATTGCCTGGGTCAGACAGAGTGGGGCCAAGCTAAGAAGAAAGCAGGGGTCCAAGCTGAGCTAGAGAGCAGAGCCATGCCAGATCCAGAGGGGCCAGAGCTGCAGCCACAGAGCCAGAGAGAGACAGCCCAGGGAGAGAAGATCCTGTGCAGGGAGCAGAGCTGCAGCCACAGAGCCAGGTGTGGTGAGCAACTGCAGCCAGCCAAGGGAGGGGACCTTGGGCAAAGGGCCCAGTGCAGAAAGACACCCCCAGCCAAGGGTCCTTGTAGGCCAGGCAGGGAGGGGGTTCTTAATCTGACGGGGGGCTGATGCTGGGAAGAAGGGTCCCACCACCCAAAGCCCAGAGGTGTGTGGCCACCACCATTGCAAGTGTCCAACCCACAGCATCCCTGCAGCAGAGCCAGGACCTGAGACCTACTAGGAACAGACTGAACTGCCTTGATGTCCAGAGACACTCTTTGTAAAGTTCCCCTGCCACAGAGCAGGGTGATGTGTTTTCCTGTAACCTTTCCCATTTTTCCTTATTTTTTAAAATTAATCGTTAAACAATGTGTATTTGCTTTAAATTGTATGGACTAATTAGTCAGTCAGGGAGGTGCCCAGAGCAGAGAGGGTACCCTGGAGTGAACACCCTAGCCCCTGTCCTAGGTGACCAAAGCAGGGTTGGGGTCAAGCCCCCCAGGAATCCTGGGCCCAGCCTTGTTGGGGTTACGAGAAGTCTGCCAGAAAGGAGAGCGGCAGGGGAGTTCTCAAGGGCAGGGAGGCCTCTGGGTAAAGGAAGTGGGAGTGAGTACTCAGATCCTTTCACTAGCCCACTTCACCGGGGTAGCGCAGAAGCCAGGAAACTTCCCCACAATAGCGGGACCATTCCCTCGCTTACATAATTGGCATCACGAATAGGATCCTGTCCACAGGATCCACCCCATTGGTTTACTGGTTGAATTCTAGTTGCACGGTCCGGGCCTGGTTGAGCACCATACCATGGCTGGAATTGAAGAACTATGGGCCCAGTTTGCTGAACTTCATCGCAGATTATCAGACCAAGCTGAGGCATTAAAACAAACCAGAACAGAACAGAGAGATGCCTTATTGCTGGCTAGGGCAGTGATAGACCAACAGGCAGCAGAAGCTAAGAAACCCCCTACTATTTATGTCCCATGGGAGCAGAAGGTCACAGAGTTTGGTGGCTTCCTGACAAGACCAGGAGACATTACGGTAGAGGAGTGGGTCAAGTCTGTGAAGGCAGCTCTGCGTGTGCTAAGAGTACCTGTAGAAGACCATGTAGACTTCATAGAGGAACATCTCAAGGGCCAAGCCAAGGCCACAGTAAAGTTAATGGCAGTGGTGGACAAAAAAAGAAAGTGGAAAAGGTATTTGACTCCTCCTAGAAGTATATGGGGACAAGGTACCTATTGGAACCCGACAAAAGGAGTCCTTTGAGAGAAAGCAGGAGCCCGGTTAAATTATCTGGGCATACGCATATGACCTCCAGGAGAGAATGAGCGAAGTGGAGCGGCGAGACCCTCAACGAGTTTCAGACCCAGATACGATTCTGAAAGAGCAGTTAGCGCTGGGGCTCCAGGATGATTCCCTCCGCCGTGAAATGAAAAGGAGGTTTAAGGAAGAGCCCAGTAAGAAGTTCCATGAACTCATGCAGGCTGCCATTATGTGGTCAGAAGAAGAGGAAGTTTCTGTGGCAGAGACAGCCAAGCCCAACTCCCATACATGAAGTGGGGGCCTAGTGAATGCAGCTGCTGGGGAAAAGGCCCTGCCCCAAACAGAGCTAACATTGGAAAGCTTAAGTGAAGCTGTCCAAAAACTGGTGGTCCAACAGGGAGAAATGCTGAAAGTGATGACAGCTGATAAGAAAAAAATCCCATTAGTATGCCAAAGTATCCAAGGGCACTGGGATCCCGAAGTTCTCCACTGAAGGACGAGCTGGGAAGATACATTTGTTACACTTGCAAAAGGTCAGGACATACTAGCCGAGACTGTCGACTGAGAAAGAGAACAGAGTCCGAGGCACTTGAAACCAATGGGGCACCAGGAGTGAGTGGTCCATCTATAGTAGAAGGCCAAGCAGTGGCAGAAGGATTCCTAGGCCTGTCCTTGGTGGAAAATCCCTCTGCATACAATGTTGAGGTGGAATCAAGGGTGTGCACTACAGGTATATTTATGCCTGCTAAGCGGTGTGGGCACAGACAGGACACTGGGAAACAAGGCTCTATGGCATCAGAGCTATGGATATGCTTGCAACTAACCCCAATAAACGTGGGGAGGAACTCAGTGGTTTGAGCATTGGCCTGCTAAACCCAGAGTTTTGTGAGCTCAATCCTTGAGGGGGCCATTTAGGGATCTGGGGGGAAAAAGTTGGGAATTGGTTCTGCTCTGAGCAGGGGGTTGGACTAGATGGCCTCCTGAGGTCCCTTCCAACCCTGATATTCTGTTCTGTGAACAATGCATTGCCTGCACTTTGGATTTCCCATCTTCTGCTTTCTGTCTGCATGACAAGAACCAGGGGAGGAAGGTGAAGAGAAAGTGCCCTAACACCTAGTTTCTGATATATATTCATTACTTTCAACTTCCCCTTTCTTTCATTTGTTTTATATTTTTTTATAGCTGCCTTCACTTCCCCTCTGAACCATGTCAGTATTTTAACCAATATGACTTTTTCCTCTAGTTTAATATTGTGGCTTTTTAGGCATCTAGTAAATTTTCAGTCACATTTTCCTGATTAAGTTCTTCCTCCCAGCACATTTGGCTCATAATTGCTTTGTGAAATTGTTTTTTAGCGCCATATATATGTATGACTGGTTTGGACTTTATTCTGTTTGCCTATTATGAATCTGATCAAGTCATGATCATAAATTACCATTAATCTTTAGTTCTGTGATCAATTCTTCATCGGTCAAGACAAAAAATCAAATATAGAATTCCCTCATGTTGGATGCAAAACTGTTTGAGTTGAAATATCTAAATATTAGATGACAATTTCCTAAGACTGTTAATCTTGGCAGCATGAGACCTCCAGCACTGAGGGGGAAGAAAACAAAGCAAAAAAAAGGATACTGTCATGGGTAGGAGAATGGACATACAGAGGAAGGTTAGTGTAGATACACTTCTAATAGGTGATACTGGCGATAGAACATTTGGGCATAATCGGGTAAAGAATGTGAGTGAAGCCAAACAGCAAGAATTAAGATGTTTGTACACTAATGTGAGGAACTAGAGTTACTGGTGCAAGAAGTGAAACCGGATATTATAGGGATAACAGAAACATGGTGGAATAGTCGTTATGACTGGAGCACAGGTATTGAAGGGTATGTGCTGTTTAGGAAAGACAGAAATAAAGGCAAAGGTTGTGGAGTAGCATTATATATCAATGATGAGGTAGACTAAAGAAATAAGAAGGGATGGAATGGATAAGACAGTCTGTCTGGGCAAAAAAATCACATTGGGGAAGAAAGCTACTAGAGCCTCCCCTGAGATAGTGCTTGGGGTGTGCTATAGACTGCCAGGATCTGATTTGGATATGGATAGAGACTAATGGGAATTGTGTGATTATGGGAGAATTTAACTTCCCAGATACAGACTGGAGGACAAGTGCTAGTAATAATAATAGGGCTCAGATTTTCCTAGATGTGATAGCTGATGGATTCATTCACCAAGTAGTTGCTGAACAGACAAGAGGGGATGCCATTTTAGATTTGGTTTTGATGAGTAGTGAAGACCTCATAGAAGAAATGGTTGTAGGGGACAATCTTGGTTTGAGTGATCATGAGCTAATTTAGTTTAAACTAGATGGAAGGATAAACAAATAGATCTGTGACTAGGGTTTTTGATTTCAAAAGGCTAACTTTAAATAATTAAGGAAATTAGGTAGGGAAGTGGATTGGACTGAAGAACTTGGGGATCTAAAGGTGGAGGAAGCCTGGAATTACTTCAAGTCAAAGTTGCAGAAACTATTAGAAGCCTGCATCCCAAGAAAGGGGGAAAAATTCATAGGCAGGAATTTTAGACCAAGCTGGATGAGCAAGCATCTCAGAGAGGTGATTAAGAAAAAGCAGAAAGCCTACAAGGAGTGGAAGATGGGAGTGATCAGCAAGGAAAGCTACCTTAGTGAGGTCAGAACATGTAGGGATAAAGTGAGAAAGGCCAAAAGCCATGTACAGTTTTCCCTTGCAAAGGGAATTAAAACCAATAGTAAAAGGTTCTATAGCCATATAAATAAGAAAACTAAGAAAGAAGAAGTGGGATTGCTAAACACTGAGGATGGAGTGGAGGTTAAGGATAATCTAAACAAATACTTTACCTCAGTCTTTAATGAGCCTAATGAGGATCTTAAGGATAATGGTAGGATGACAAATGGGAATGAGGATATGGAGGTAGATATTACCACATCCGAGGTAGAAGCCAAACTCGAACAGCTTAATGGGACGAAATCAGGGGGCCCAGATAATCTTCATCCAAGAATATTAAAGGAACTGGCACATGAAATTACAAGCCCATTAGCAAGAATTTTTAATGAATCTGTAAACTCAGGGGTTGTATTGTAGGACTGGAGAATTGATAACATAGTTCCTATTTTTAAGAAAGGGGAAAAAAGTGATCCGGGCAACTACAGGCCTATTAGTTTGAAATCTGTAGTATGCAAGGTCTTGGAAAAAATTTTGAAGGAAAAAGTAGTCAAGGACATTGAGGTCAATGGTAATTGGGACAAAATACAACATGGTTTTACAAAGGTAGATTGTGCCAAACCAACCTGATCTCCTTCTTTGAGAAGGTAACAGATATTTTAGACAAAGGAAATGCAGTGGATCTAATTTACCTCGATTTCAGTAAGGCATTTGATATGGTTCCACATGGGGAATTAGCTAAATTGGAAAAGATGGGGATCAATATGAAAATTGAAAGGTGGATAAGGAACTAGTTAAAGAGGAGACTACAATGGGTCGTACTGAAAGGTGAACTGTCGGGCTGGAGGGAGGTTACTAGTGGAGTTCCTCAGGGATTGGTTTTGGGACCAATCTTATTTAATCTTTTTATTACTGACCTTGGCACAAAAAGTGCAAGTGTGCTAATAAAGTTTGCGGATGATACAAAGCTGGGAGGTATTGCCAATACAGAAAAGGACCATGATATCATACAGGAAGATCTGGATGACCTTGTAAACTGGAGTACTAGTAATAGGATGAAATTTAATAGCAAAAAGTGCAAGGTCATGCATTTAGGGATTAATAACCAGAACTATTGTTATAAGCTGGGGAGGCATCAGTTGGAAGTAACAGAGGAGGTGAAGGACCTTGGAGTATTGGTTGATCACAGGATGACTATGAGCTGCCAATGTGATATGGCTGTGAAAAAAGCTAATGCGGTCTTGGGATGCATCAGGCAATGTATTTCCAGTAGAGATAAGGAGGTGTTAGTACCATTATACAAGGCACTGGTGAGACCTCATCTGGAATACTTTGTGCAGTTCTGGTCTCCCATGTTTAAGAAGGATGAATTCAAACAGGAACAGGTTCAGAGATGGGCTACTAGGATGATCCAAGGAATGGAAAACCTGTCTTATGAAAGGAGACTCAAAGAGCTTGGCTTGTTTAGCCTAACCAAAAGAAGGCTGAGGGGAGATATGATTGGTCTCTATAAATATATCAGAGGAATATACCAGGGAGGGAGAGGAATTATTTAAGCTCAGTACCAATGTGGACACAAGAACAAATGGATATAAACTGGCCATCAGGAAGTTTACACTTGAAATTAGATGAAGGTTTCTAGCCACCAGAGGAGTGAAGTTCTGGAGCAGCCTTCCCAGGGGAGTAGTGGGGGCAAAAGACATATCTGGCTTCAAACCTAAGCTTGATAAGTTTATGGAGGGGATGGCATAATGAGATAGCCTAATTTTGGCAATTAATTTGTCTTTGACTACTAGCAGTAAATATGCCCAATGGCCTGTGATGGGTTGGGATCTGAGTTACTACAGATAATTCTTTCCTGGGTTTCTGGCTGGTGAATCTTGCCCACATGCTCAGGGTTTAGCTGATCACCATATTTGGGGTCAGGAAGGAATTTTCTTCCAGGGAAGATTGGCAGAGGCCCTGGAGGTTTTTCGCCTTCCTCTGCAGCATGGGGCACAGGTCACTTGCTGGAAGGTTCTCTGCACCTTGAAGTCTTTAAACCAGGGGTCTCAAACATGCGGCCCGCGGAGCTCTTCCCTGTGGCCCGCGGAGCTCCCCCAGTTACTTCCTGTCGCCGCCAAACTCCCCTCACCCCTGCCCCCCTCCCCGAGTTATTTTCTGTGCCTAAGCTCCCCGCGCGCTGCTCCCCAATGTTTGGGGCCGGGTCTCTCCCCTGGCCCCACCTGCCGCCCCCACGCGCCTCCCCCCAGTGTCTCCCGGCCCCCACTTGCTGCCCCCTCACCGCCCGGGAGCCTGCCCGGGAGCTCACGCTGACTCCACTCCTCCGCTATGCCGGCTTCCGGCATCACCTGCTGCCGCAGGGTCCTAGCGCCCCCCTGCACTAGGGCCACCCCCTGCCGCAGCCTGGAGCCTGCACCGAGCACAGAGCCTGCACTCCAGACCCCCTCCCCCACCCAAACTCCCTCCCAGAGCCTTAGGCAGTAAATCTAAGTGCGTGTTTTGTCCTTTGAGTGAGGTGCATTACTGAGTGTATATATTTATTAAAACTGCTTGGAAATGACTTCGTCAAAAAAAAGAACACTCATGGAAGAAAAGAGAGTTTTCCAAGACAAATGGGAGAATTTATATTTTTTCACAGAGGTAAAAGATAAAATTCAATGCCTTATTTGTCAGCAAACGATTGCTGTTCCCAAGGAGTATAACGTGCGTCGGCACTATGACACGATGCACCGTGAAAAATATGATGCATTCACCGGAAAAATCCGAGAGGAAAAAGTTCAGCAACTTAAAGCAGCATTTGCCAAGCAAAGAAATTTATTTTCAGGGATTAACAAGTCTAGCGAAGATTCAGTAAGAGCAAGTTTTGTGATAAGCGAAATGATAGCTAAATCATCGCGACCTTTTACAGAAGGCTTATTCATAAAAGAATGTCTTATGAAGGCCAGTGAAATTTTATGTCCTGATAGGAAGAAAGTTTTTGAAGGCATAAGCTTGTCTGCAAATACAGTTGCCTGCAGGATAACGGATTTAGCTGATAATGTGCAAAAACAATTGATTCAAATGGCAAAAGACTTTGAAGTATTTTCAATTGCTCTTGATGAGAGTACAGATGTATCAGATACCGCACAGTGTGCAGTGTTCATTAGAGGTGTGGACTGCAATTTGAATATAACTGAATAATATTATATATATTATATAATATTGCTAGACTTAATGCCACTGAAGGGTACCACAATGGGACGTGACATATTTCAAGGATTGAAAGAGTGCATTGAAAAAGCTGCGCTGTCATGGAACAAACTCGTATCTTTGGCTACGGACGGTGCGCCATCAATGTGCTCTGAAAACATTGGTGTGGTTGGATTATTGAAGACCAAACTGAACAGCCTCAATATACCAGGAATTAGCTTCACCAGTATACATTGTATTTTGCACCAAGAAGCCCTGTGTAGTAAAAGTCTACAAATGAAAGAAGTTATGGATGTAGTTGTTAAAACTGTTAATTTAATATGTGCACGAGGGCTGAATCACAGACAGTTCACTTCTTTTCTAGCAAGTATGGACAGTGAATATGGGGAACTTCTGTATCACACTCAAGTTAGATGGCTGAGTCGTGGAAATGTTTTGAAGCATTTTTTTGCACTTAAAGAGGAGATTGATTCCTTCATGAAAATGAAAAACAAGGAGGTTCCACAGCTTGCTGATTCCACTTTTATCTGCAACCTTGCTTTTCTAACAGATGTAACTGATCACCTGAATGCACTGAACTTGAAACTTCAGGGTAGAAAACAGGTGATAACACAGATGTATGACAGTATTAAGTCATTCAAAGTCAAGCTTACTTTATGGGGGAAACAGCTGACTGCTGGCAATTTGGTCCATTTCTCAACTCTGAATTCCTTAGGAAAAGTTGAACCCAAATCCTTGAAAGAATATGCAGAGATCATTTCTAACTTACACAAACAGTTTGATGTGCGGTTTAAAGATTTCAAGGCACTTGAACCACATTTTCAACTTTTTTCATCACCATTTGCTGTTGAAATTGACAATGTTGCAGAGGAAATGCAGATGGAGTTAGTGGAGCTTCAGTGTGACACGATTTTGAAGCAGAAGTATACAGATGTTGGAATTCCAGAATTCTACAGGTTTCTTTCACAAGAAAGATTTCCCATGTTATTCTCTGCTTCTGCAAGGATAATGGCAATGTTTGGAAGTACATATATATGTGAACAGTTTTTCTCTTCCATGAAGATTAACAAATCTGTGTTAAGGTCAAGGCTCACTGATGAACATTTGCAAGCAACACTGAGATTGGTTTAGTCTCAGGATATCAAACCTAATATTGATGCTCTGGTTGATGCAAAACGCTGCCAGCTAAGTGGCCAAAAATGAAATGACTGTCAAAATTAGCACTGACGTTTCACATTACAGTTAAAGAAGTTAATAAAAAAGTTAATAAATTGACTTTTAATAGCATACTATATTTTAATACTATACTACTATATTACTCTTCATTTTTTTTTCTGCCTACCTCCAGGCGCTTCCCGCCACTAAGCCGCCAAACAGCTGTTGGTGGCGCTTAGCACTTTCCAGGAGGGAGGGGGGGGAGCGGGGAGCCGCACGCTTAGGGGAGGAGGTGGAGAAGAGACAGGGCAGGGGCGGGGCCTCATGGAAGGGGTGGATTGGGGGTGGGGCCAGGGGCAGCAAGGGGGCGTGTCAGTGATGCGGCCCTCGGGCCAATGCACTAGTCCTCATGCGGCCCTCGGGGTCATTTGAGTTTGAGACCCCTGCTTTAAACCATGATTTGAGGACTTCAGTGTCTCAGACACAGGTTTGATACAGGAGTGGGTGGGTGAGATTCTGTGGCCTGCATTGTGCAGGTGGTCAGACTAGATGATCATACTGGTCCCTTCTGACCGTCAACTTCATAGAATCATAGATTAAGTCCAGTGATCATGCAGCTTCCCCCCCCCCCCCCCGATCTGCTTAAGGAGATGGTTACAGGATGACCTGCGTGCCTCACCAGCTGGGAGCAATTAACCACTCAGACTTCAAATAGCAGAGCTGATCATTGCAGTCTTTAACAAGGCACCAGCAAACAGAAAGCTAAATGTTTATTCATTCCCCAAATCAAAACCTTTAATTTTGATTTTCCCAGATGGAAAATTCTCCCAAAAGAGACTATCCTTACTATCTGAGAGAGAACAGCACCCTCTATGAGCCTCCAGCACCTCTCCCTCCAGATCTCACTGTGTTACTTGCCTATTTACCCATCCATGTAAGGCAAGGCTCAACTGGCTGGTTTGTGTGATCTCACTTGGTTACCAGTCCCACCTAAGGTGAGGATCTCTTCAGTCTACACAAGAGTTTAAATCAGATTCCAGGTCCCAGAAAGAAAGGAACTTGCATGTGGTGGGGAGTCATTTCTGCCAACTTTCCCTGCCTGACCCTCTGAGACACAAGTTCTTGCCTTTAGATACCAGCGCAGGCATTCATGACAGGTTCTCTTGCTCTTTGTGCCGTGTTCTAGTGTCCCAACGCCAGGAAACTACAGTCACAGAGAGGGTGAAAACCAGAATTACAGCATTAGCCTGTGGGAGAGGGGGACCCGATCTTTGTTTTGGCTTTTCTCTCCTCTCTCCCCTGCCAATTTCCTTCCCATTTTACCCCTAGTTCTTGTCTCTCTCTCCTTCCTTTGCCTCTCTGCCCCTCTATCTCATCCTCTCTCTCCTTGGATCACCCATTTCCATAAGGCCCTTCTATTGATCGGACTTATCCATCAGTCCTTGGCCATTCCCTTTTCCAGACATCATTACCACCATCCATCCCCCAGCAGAGCAGAGATAAATTTCCCCTTGTCACCTGCACTTCCAGGGCTGGTTTCCCCCATTGGCCTCATGGTCTCTCCCAGACCTCACTCTCCCTATCAGTGAGTTCAGGTTTCACATGTAGTCACGAACACGGAGACGCTGAGCTGAGGAATTGGTGTTTTTGGAGGTGGCCAGACACAAACAAGGAGCATATAAATTCTCTGCTGGGGCTGGCAAGCAGCACCGGAGTTTGAGGAACACCACTGAGTGGGCACAAGGGGAAGCTGGGGGTTTGCTGCCTCTTGTATTACTTCTTATCACAGGAGAAAAATATTGAGAGGTGAGCATAAAATGGAACTAAAATGAGCCAAAAATAAACCTCAAAGTTAGAGAGAGAGGGAGTTAGTGGAGAGTAGCTAGTGCACTGTAAAGTCACATTGTAGCTTGGTGCACACTAACTTCCCCATATGGACAATGACTTAATGTGTCTGGGCTGCTGCAGGTGCCTGGAGTGTACTGAAGAATGACAATTAAACACCTGGTAGTGGGACCTTGTAGGGTGCTGAGCCAACAGTCTCCTCCTGCTGGCCATGAATCTCTCCATGGAGCCTTGAACTGGAATACAAGAGGGACCACCGGGCAGGACTGAGGGGCATTGGCAGAGTGGGGGCCCAGGCATGGGAGGACGAACCAGAGCTGTGCTGCCAATATGAATGAGGGAGACTGGGTAAGATTTCATCCCATCACACTGGGGAACTCAAACTTTGCAGAAGGTCGAGCTTGGTGCCCAGGAATCAAGGTTCTGTGTCCTAAGATGTGACTAAGATATAGTCAAGACAAATAGATATAGCCACAAAGTGTCCATACATGAAAGGTAACTTCACAGTATTAAGAGAAGGGGGGGGGAGGAGCGAACCATCTCTACAGCATCAGACATTCATCCTCTAAATCCATTAACAGGTTTGACACCCCTTCAAGGGAAGTGGTGGAAACCTCATTGCTCAAACCATTCAAAGGAGGGTGAGATAAGGAAGTGGAGAATGTGCTGCAGGGAATGACCCTGCCCTGGCTCCCAGACCAGAGTGAGCTAGATCTTTTCAATGCCTACAAGATACAATCGTCCCTCTTTCTGTGCCTTGGCACAGCAGGGTATTAGTGGATCTAACACAATCTTTGGTCTGGTTTGTTCTAATAAGAATATGTTTAAACTGTTGACAAGAATCAGTGACCAGAATTCTTACAGTTTGGGGTTTTTAAAAGGGTTTCCAGCCCTTCTGCTCACACAGCAGTTATGAATATTTATCACAGACAATACTTAATAATAATGGCTCTTTACTATACTGCTTAGGCCTTATGTACCCTGCAAGTATAGCCAGATTAGAGGGCCCAGATAAAACAGGAATGTCTCCCAGAGTGTCAGCAGGGCTCAATCTTGTTGATTTCAATTGTGGGCTTGTCTTCATGAGAAAACAGCACCAATTTAACGGAATGAGTTTAGACATTTGTAGGCATATATGCATGCATGGGCATGGCCATCCCTCACTGTCACTCTCCCAGGGAGGCCACGCCTCTTTGCTGTCAAACACCTAGAACAGCAGTCTATAAAAGGGGGAAATTAGCAGTCTCTAGGGCTCAAATCCTTAGACAGGAGAGAGTAGTGAATAGTCTATAAGCCCAGGCCCTGAGGCAGGGCAGGGCACCAAACAGTTTGGAGGTTCAGACCTCAGGCCAGGCAGAGCAGTGAATAATCTATGAGCTCAGCCAGGGTAGGGCACCAAACAGTCAAGGGGCTCAGGCCTCAGGCAGGGTGGAGCACCAATAGTCTAGGGCCTCAGGAGGGTTTCTTTGACCCATGCAGTGGGGCAGAGCATCAGACAGTCTATTGCCTGATGTATTGGCTCAGGCAGACAGCAAACAAACACAGGCCTCTTGGACTTTGGTGGGGAGGCTGCCACCCCAGGGGTGGGGTGGCACGGCACAGGGACCCAGTCCCACCCAACTCCACCAGGCCCCAACAGCGGCAGAGTATGCCACTGCTGGGTCAGCAGGGATCCAGCCACAGCACACTGACCTTGGTTCAGGCAGCAACATGCCAGACTGGAGTCAGCTGTTCCCAGGTTACTTCCTCCCCTCCAGATGTTCCTGAGTCCCAGGGTCAATCTCCATCTCCCCAGGATACACTGCCAGTGGCAATCCCAGCAGCTCCTCAAGGTTGGCTGCATCTGGCAGCTCAGAAGAGTCCTCAGGACAGCAGATTTTTTATTTTTTATAATTGGAGATATACCAATCTCCTAGAACTGGAAAGCCCCCTGCCTTCACTAGCAGGACCAATTTTTACCCCAGATCCCTGAGTGGCCCCCTCAAGGATTGAACTCACAATCCTGGGTTTAGCAGGCCAATGCACAAACCACTGAGTAGAGACATCTATCTCCCTCAGCAGCTCCAACCAAACTGAGCTACAAGGCCTGCCTTTTATACTTTCTGTTCCTGTGTCACCCCTCCGCTTCTGGTGTGGTGGGTGTGGCCTTTCTGGTTCCACCCACTGGGGGTGTTTGGCTGTCCCTTGCTATCAATCTCTGAGGGAGTCCATGCCTCTTTGCTACAATGCTGACTGTGTTAAATTGGTGCAAGCCCCTCCCTGCGAACAGTCTTATTTCTGTATAAAGGAGCCCTACAGTAATTTAGGTTAGGTGATTTCTCACTGACTGGGTATAAAGCATCAGTCCTAAACCACAACAAAAGCCTCCACACAGGGGGGTTGCACCAATGGAACTAAACTGTTTGTAAACCTATGTAGTTCAGTCAGTCCAATTCCAGTGTAGACAAGCCCTTGTCCCTGAGTGACGTTAAAGCGTTGGACCATTTAAGGGTTTTAGCATTGCACAGGGACACGGACAAAGCCCCATTTCTGTTACAAGGGGGAGCTGAGTTGTAGCAGAGTCAAGAGGAAAGAAGATCAGACCTAGTTATTTTTGCAGCATGGATAGGACCTTATTCCTGGTAAGTTGTTACCTGGAGCAGGACTGGCAGGGTTAATATGAACAGGAAACCCCCTTTCAACATTTCCCAGGGCAAACCCATTGATCTTGCCTTTCCCAGCCTGCCTCCTCTACCAGTCTCCTGGGAGCTTCAATGACATCACAGGCAGAGCTCACTGCACTTTGGCTTGTGGAAACATTAGATATTTTCAGCAGTTTTCAGATTTTTCCAAAATTTATTTAGTGAGTGAGTTTGGGCCCTAGCATCATCCTCCACTGCCTATACCCAATGTCATGATAGCCCAGGGCTGATCCAAACCCTCCTGCCAGATGTCTCTGTGAGCTGACCCAAATGAGAGATGTGCTGACTCTCCAGCTTCATATCCAGGACGGGGTTTCTTCAAAATAGAAGTGCTGCAGTTTCACAAATTCGATTATATAGTTTGAAACATGCGACGTCATTCCAATTCCTGTCTCCATGTTTGGTTTGTTTTCCCTCCACATGCATGACAGCGCAGTACTCACTGGGCTCATTATTGGGTTCCCCAGGTCTCCAGAACCTGTAAAATAGAGACGCTCATGTGTTAGAGATGCATCATTATAAATGTTGCAGAGGAAAGGGCTGTAGCTGATTATGATGAGGGAGATGGAGAATTGCAACACTTGAATCAGCCACAAACACTCATCTTCTTTCAGCACACTGTTCCCAAAAATTCATTCATAGCCTCTATCCATGTTCCCTTTGTAAATCATCTCTCGGTTACAACAAAAATAGTTAGTTCCAGTTGAGAGTAAGCCGCTCCCTCTCTTTTTGCTCTCTCTCTCTCCCCCAACACACACACACACCCCGTTGTGTATTAATCCTGGAACTAAGTGGAGGGTGGTAACTGGTCTCCATCCCAGGAAATACTCACGCTGAAGTTTTGTCATATGGAGTCTCATCCACCCACCGCCACTGGCCTGAGTTCTCCTTATCAGTCAGACCAATACAGTAATTCCTTTCTTCGCTGCCTGTAACTGTTCCATTTACCCGAGTGAAGATGAAATCCTGGATAAAAATAAAATCAAATCTCCACCAGGTGCAGTCCCTGGGCAGACAGTAGGAGACAGGGGTCCCTGTAGGGGTGTGGTGGTGCTGGATGTGAATGATGAGGAAGCCCTGGATTAAATGAACACAGAGCCCAAACATGCTCTCCAGGGCTACACTCTGAGTGCCCAGAGGAGCCTGACTCCCAGCAAGTTACCTGCTCAGCTCCTGTGTTGATCACCACCAGGTGGGAGCCCATCCCTGTGCAGTTCCTCTCACTGTCATCCCAGGTCATAAAGTCTTTAGAGAAGTAGTAGCAGCTGGCCTGAAAGGGCTCCCAGTCCCCGGGGCAGCACGTCAAGACTTGCTCTGTGAGAGAAGAAGTGAATGAACCACAGAAAATAAAAACAGAAAGGACTTGTTAGGTGACACCCAGTTCAGTCCTCAGGTCCAGTACAGGGTAGTTCCATCCAGTTCATCTTCATTTCACACATATCTCAAGCAATGGGGACTAACAGAGGCCTTCATGGTGAGGAAATGATTCACCACATTCAGACTAATTCTTTTTTCTCCTGCTTGGTCTTTTTTATACCTAATTCTTCCCCCTAAACCCCTCCTGGTCAGTTCTTTCCCTCATTGTTGCTTGCCCCCTGGAGGCACTTGTAGCCCATTAACACACATTAACTAGTTCTGTGCTGGACTGTTTCCCTTCCTGCTTCTGCGCTTGCTCTGGCAGACTCTCTCTTAGGTGTCCTCCTTCACCTTCTCCCTCTCTGTCCTTTTCCTTCAGTGTTCCTCACTCTTCGCCTCTTCTCACTCCATACCCCACCCCTAGATGACCTCATTCACTTCAGGTATCAGAGGGGTAGCCGTGTTAGTCTGAATCTGTAAAAGCAGCAGAGTCCTGTGGCACCTTATAGACTAACAGAGGTATTGGAGCATGAGCTTTCGTGGGTGAATACCCACTTCGTCGGATGCATCATAAGGTGCCACAGGACTCTTTGCTGTTCATTCACTTCAATGGCTTTATGTCTTGTCTTTGCTATGACGTTGTCTTTCACCTTTACCAGCCATTCATTTGCACCTCTCTCCATTCGACTCATGAGCTTGTCCAGAGAAACCCTCCTCTGCTCCCTTCTATATCATAAATAACAATGTCAGTATCCCCCACGTAGACTTGTAATCTTTGTGTATATTTAACTCCTCTGTCTCTCCTGCCTTTATTCACAAATCCATCCTGCTGCTCAACACTGCCAGTCCTTTTCTCTTTCCATTGTTACTGCCAAATCCTCAGCCCATGTCTTGGCCATCTCTCTGTAATCTTGACTGCTGCACCTACCCCTCTCTGGACTCCCCAGGTTTCATACTGTGTCCCTCATATATAATATTGCTGCCATTTCATCTCCCTATCCTTTCCCACTTGAGTCTCCTCATTGGCTTTGTTCTTCTTCTGGGTCAGATTCAAACCCCTCACCCTGACCTTCAGGGGCCTCCACAACTCTGCTCCTGTCTCCATCTCATCTATAGTTACTTTCTACTCCTACATTCAGCCACTTCAGCTTATCTCATCACTCTCCTGGTCTTCTTCCACAAATAGCTGTGTGCCTTTTCTTGCTGTGCCCTCGAAACCTGGAATATCCTCCTTGACCTCCACATGCTCTGCCTCAAATCACTCCTCAAAACTCATTCCTTTCAGTCAGTCTTCCACCCTTGCTCTCTCTTCCGACTGCCTCTAATTTGCCATATTATGGTGGGCTTGGCTACACTGGAGAGTTGCAGCGCTGGTGGAGGCTTTACAGCGCTGCAACTTAGTCACCATCCACACTTGCCAGGCACATACCGCGCTGCATCTCCCTGACTGCAGCGCTGGCTGTACTCCTGCTCTGCCTCGGGTATAACTATTGCAGCACTGGTGATGCAGCGCTGGAGTGCAAGTGTAAACAGTGATTAATCTTACTACGCTGTAACTGACCTCCAGAATTTTCCCATAATGCTTTTAACTAAATTACTCTCTTTGTTTTGTTATGATGCCTCTCTTTGTTTTGTTGTGAACTTGGGGCTCCGGGAGCTGCTTATCTAAAAAACAAACACAGCTCCTGTTTGCTGTGAATGAGGCAGGCAGGGAGATGAATGTCTACGGCTAGTGTTTGCTTGAGGAGAGAAACAGCATGGCGGAGGGGGGGGAGGGGGAGAAAGGGAGTCCGTCGGAGCAGCTGCTTATCTGGTCTGCAGGCTATTTGCATTTAAGAGTGAATGAGGGGTCGAGGAAATGGTCAAATTTTGCAAGGCAGGGAGCTGACACAGAATTTGCAAGGCAGGCTTTGCAAGGCAGGGAGCTGACACACAGTGTCGGCTCCAAAAATCCACTCTCTCTCTCTCCCCCGCTCCCTGTCACACTCCACCCCACCCCCCTCTTTTGAAAAGCATGTTGCAGCCACTTGAACCCTGGGATAACTGCCCATAATGCACTACTCCCAACAGCACTGCAAATGTGGCCACACTGCAGCGCTGGTAGCTGTCAGTGTGGCCACACACCAGCGCTTTCCCTACACAGCTGTACGAACACAGCTGTAACTCCCAGCGCTGCACATCTGCAAGTGTAGCCATGGCCACAAAGCCATAATTAAGGATGCATCATAGATTTGTGTTTAATGGAAAATAATGGGGCCCCTGCTGATTCTAATGTCAACACTGATTTCAGCATTGCCAGTTTGAAAGTGCCCAATTAATCGATGAGGCCATCCTTTACTACGTATTGCCATATTTCTTTTGTGTGTGACAGCACATTTGCCAAGTTGCAGTGGCTTCATTTAATCGAACTTGGCATTTCTCCATGTAAGAACACTCACTGCAGTCACTGTGTTCTTCACTACATTGGCATTGTTCTTTGCAAAGTTCTGCATTATTTGCTTTTTTATTTTTCATGTCCAGTTTAAACAGTTTCTTTTAAAACTAGGAAAATTCACGCAGAAAAATCTTTCTTTAATGTTAATTATCGTTGCTCTGTTCTACTTCAAGAACATTCTCCTCAAGGGCTGAAAACCGACAAGACAAAGAGTTCAGGTCAACAACCACACTTCTGTTTCTCTACGGACACCAAGAGAAAACTTTACAACTCTTACCTATTACTGTCCTCCTTCCACAACACATTGGTCACACCAACAGCTTCAAAAAGCTTTAACTCCGACGTACACACAAGAAAAACACATACGTTCCATAGATGCATAGAATTTAAGGCCATTAGATCATCTAGTCTGACCTCCTGTCTCCTGTATGTCACAGGCCCTAGAATTTCATCATTACCCCTCTATCAAGCCTGAGAAATTGTGTTTGACTTATTAAGAGATCAACTTTTAATTGACAGGCAAAGCTGTGACTGGACAATCTGTACCTCTACCGCCAATGAGGACACGATCTCTATTGCAACCTCTTGCCTTTTCACAAGGTCTTGTTCGGCCACTACTACTCACATTGAGTCGCCTAGTAGAAAGAATCCTGGACTGGAGTTCTAGGTTCTGTTCCCAGTTCTGCCGCTGGCCTTCTGGGTGACCTTGTGTAAAACCCTTGCCTCAGTTTCCCCATTTGCAATTTGAGGACAATGATACTGCCCACCTTCACAAAGATCTTTGAAACCTATGGATAAAAAAGCACTATACAAGAGTTAAGCAGACGTAGTAATACCTTACTCCACAAGGAGGCTGATTGAAGTGAATGGGACTATTTCTGAAGTAAGGTATAATGGGCTGTGAATAAAGAGGCAGACCTAGTCCACTGTCTGACAGTTAGCAGGACTGCTCTGTTGATAAATGAATGTATAAGGTCACTGTTAAAGTTTGCATCTGACGAAGTGGGTATTCACCCACAAAAGCTTATGCTCCAATATGTCTCTTAGTTTATAAGGTGCCACATGACTCTCTGTTGCTTTTTACAGATCCAGACTAACACGGCTACCCCTCTGATACTTGTTAAAGTTTAGTGACCCACTTTATCTCATGGTTGGGCATTAGAGCACATCAGATTGTAGTCACAGACTTAGAAAATAAAATATTTAAACACTTAGCGTGAAATCTTGGTTCCATTAAAGTCAGTGGCAAAACTCATATTGACTTCAGTAGGGCCATGATTTCAACCTGTTTATTTTTATGGAGATATATTTTTAAAGTATAACTTATTTTAAGATATGATTGTCTTTTGGGATTTCTTAGAGAAAAAAGAAAACATTTTTAACTTCTGCCTCCCTCTTGTATGTAGAGCTGGGTGAAAGTTGTTGAATACAACTTTTGTTCACCACAAAATGCAGATTTGGGTCAGAGGAAACATTTTGAGAATTTGTGTCAAATGAAATTCCTGTTTTAAATTTTGCATCAGTTTTCTTTTAAGAAATCTTTAAAAACTCAAACAATGAAATGTTTCATTTCAGGTCAATCAAATTGTTTTTTTGACCCAATATGATTTTTTTTCAACTTTTTCGATGTGCCTAGTAAACCAAAAACTCAGTTATTCACACAGCTCTCCTTGTATTTAAGTTTGAGTTAAGGCTGTGTAAATTACAAAAAGGAGACATTTGTTAAAAGTTATTCTTTACAGTGGACCAAAAAAGAGAATTTCTGTCCCAAGGGAAAAACAATATTTTGACATTTGTATTCATCCTCAATTGGAATGAAAATTGAAATATTGAAACTTTAAGGAACAAAACGTTTTGAAAAAATTTGACTCAGAAATACCAAACATTTCATTTTGACATTTTCAATTGAAACAAAATATTTAGCCATTAATTTTGATTTTCCCAGATGGAAAATTCTCCCAAAATAAACCTTCATTACCATCTCAGCAAAAACAGCACCTCCTACGGAGCCTCCAGCATCCTTCCCTCCAGCTCTCACTGTGTTACTGCCTATTTACCCATTCACATAACTCAGGGCTCAGCTGGCTGGTTTGTGTGATCTCACTTGGTTACCAGCCCCACCCAAGGTGAAGATCTCTTCAGGCTACAAGGAGTTTGAATCAGATTCCAGGTCCCAGAAAAAAAGGGAATTGCATGTGGTGGGGAGTCATTTCTGCTGACTTTCATTCATACTGACCTTTCCCTGCCCAACCCTCTGAAACACAAGTTTTTTCCTTCGGATACCGGCGCAGCCAAGACAGTTTCTCTTGCTCTTTGTGCCGTGTCCTAGTGTCCCAACGCCAGGTAACTACAGACACAGAGAGGGTGAAAACCAGAATTACAGCACTAGGCTGTGGGAGAGGGGGACCAGATCTGCAGGGTGAGAACAGACTCTTGGTCTGTCTCTTGCCAGGTGCCTCACAGGAAGGCTCATCCTCACAGCTTGTGCCTCATTGTGCGGTATGATCCCAGACTAGAGGAAGGGGGGATTCTACCTGACCTCTGTAGTGACCAGATCATGACCTGAAAGAGGAAGGCTAGTACCTCTATCCATGCTAGCAGCAGCACCAATGTAACTGCTCCTCATAAATGTATCCAGCCCCATCTTTAAACCCTGTTATTGTATCTGACTCAATGACCCCCTGCAGCAGTGAGTTCCACCAGCCGTCAATATGCCGTCTGAATGTGAATTTCCCTTTACTGGTTCTGAATGTACCAGCCACTCATTTCACTGGGAACCTCTTTATTTTTGTAAGTTAGGGCTGAGGGAAAAAGCAGGACAGATCCTTTCACAACAACCCCCCGCCGGGGAGAACCAATCCCCTTTAGAGCCATACAATCCCTGCTTATTGCATCTTATCTGGTGTCCTTTCCAATCCAGCTGAATAAGCAGCAGCCAGAACCCACCGAGGATGCTGGAGATGAAACAGGCACTGAGGATCAGGATGGAGATCACAGCAATGACCCAGGGGCTCAGCCAGGGGCAGTATCCCCTCTTCTCTGCAGGGGCTGAAATACACCAGGCAGCAATCACACAGACCAGAGCCAAAGGAGCAGGAGGTCCAGCAACCCCAGCGGGTCTGTTTCTAGCGCAGTGCCTGGAGGCACTGCATAGGTTTTCCTCTCTTCTGTGTGCTCACAGGAACCATCTCTTCTTCTCCCCATTTACTCTTGTGTCTTTCCTTTTCTTCTACCTCTCTCTCTTCCCTCCTCAACTCTCTCCTCACTGTCTGTTCCTTCACTGCTTCTCTCTTCCATTTCTTCCTTTCCCCAGATTTCATTCTTGCTCCCCTTCTTTGCTTTGGCTTTTCTCTCCTCTCTCCCCTGCCAATTTCCTTCCCATTTCACTCCTAGTTCTTGTCTCTCTCTCCTTCCGTTCCCTCTCTGCCCCTCTCATCCTCTTTCTCCTTGGATCACCCATTTCCGTAAGGCCCTTCTATTGATCTGATTTATCCATCAGTCCTTGGCCATTCCCTTTTCCAGACGTCATTACCACCATCCATCCCCCAGCAGAGCAGAGATAAATTCCCCCTTGTCACCTGCACTTCCAGGGCTGGTTTCCCCCGTTGGGCTCATGGTCTCTCCCAGATCTCACTCTCCCTGTCAGTGAGTTCGGGTTTCACATGTAGTCACGAGCACGGAGACGCTGAGCTGAGGAATTGGTGTATTTGGAGGTGGCCAGACACAAACAAGGAGCATATAAATTCTCTGCTGGGGCTGGCAAGCAGCATCGGAGTTTGAGGAACCCCACTGAGTGGGTGCAAGGGGAAGCTGAGGGTTTGCTGCCTTCTTATCACATAGGAAAAATATTGAGAGAGGAACATGAAGTGAAACTAAAATGAGACAAACATGAACCTCACAAAGATATATAGAGAAGGAACCTCCCTCCTCTGCACCCCACAGAACTTCATGGTCCCCCTGTCCCAAAGTCAGTGGGACCCTCCCTGCGCAGATCTCCTCAGTGGCTGGAGCGAGCCACTGACTCACTTTTCCCCTAGACCCCACCAATAACTCTCTATTCCAGGATTGGCTTATGAGACTTGGAGATAGGGTGACCAGTTATCCTGATTTTATAGGGACAGTCCTGATTTTTGGGTCTTTTTCTTATATAGGCTCCTGTTAACCCCACCCCCTGTCCTGATTTTTCACATTTGCTGTCTGGTCACCCTACGTGGAGAGCGACACACATCCTCTCCTATGGGCCCTTTAGGATTTCCTTGGAGTAGATAATGCCACCCTGGGCTCTATTACTCACCCTACCCCTTATGCCTTGAGATGAGAATCCTTCTTGATGGGTGTCCCCTGAGCAGGCACTGGCTGTGAAAGCACTGGCAGCTTGACTCCAGTGGCACTGCCGTACTCGGATGGATGGTGGCTGGAGGAGAGGAGGGTGAGATGTAGGAGACCCAGGACCCGAGAAAGACACAGGGCCTCTGACAGGGTGGCCTAGACATCCATCTGATCACTTGTGGGGCTCCCAAGACCTGGATTTCAGCCCCACAACCCATAGGCACTGACATCTACTCGCGCCGGTGGGTGCTTGACCCCATCTGCCCCTGGTTCCGCCCTGACTCCACCCCTCCACCCAAAATCTGCCCCTTCGCTGCCCCTATTCTTACTCCTTTCCCAAATCCCTGCCCTAGCCCCGCCTCTTCCCTGCCACCTCCCCTAAGTGTGCCACATTCCCGCTCCTCCCCCTCCCTCCCGGAGCTCGCTATGCCACCAAACAGCTGTTTGGCGGTGGCAAGCACTGTGAGGCAGGTGGCGGAGTCAGGACACGGCACGCTCAGGGGAGGAGGCCGACGCAGAGGCGGGGGGGCGGGGAGGAGCTTGGCTGCCAGTGGGTGCAGAGCACCCACTAATTTTTCCCTGTGGGTGCTCCATCCCCAGAGCGCCCATGGAGTCGGTGCCTATGCCATAACCTCTTTTGATCACTGTGGGGGAACAAGCCCCACTAGCTGAAGGAACAGCTAGGGAGGGAGCCCTGAATGAAACACAGCCCCATTAGATCCCTTACAGGATGTCCCAGGAGTAAGTCTTTGCGCACTAGCTGTGTGACAGGGGATGGATCACTTGTTGATTACCTGTTCTGTTCATTCCCTCTGGAGCACCTGGCATTGGCCACTGTCGGAAGACAGGATAGTGGGCTAGATGGGCGTTTGGTCTGACCCAGTATGGCCGTTCTTATGGTAGGGGTGCCATGATGAAGCTGTGTGGGAAGCCTTTGATTGAAACAGCAGATTGTGCTGTAGGGCAGGACTGAGGGGCAGGGGCGGCTCTAGGAATCCGGCCGACCCAAGCACGGCGGCATGCCGCAGGGGACGCGCTGCTGGTCGCCGGTCCCGCGGCTCCGGTGGAGCTTCCACAGGCATGCCTGCAGGGGGTCCACCCAAGCCGCGGGACCAGCGGACCCTCCACAGTCATGCCTGCGGGAGGTCCACCGGAGCCGCGGGACTAGCGGACCCTCCGCAGTCATGCCTGTGGGAGGTCCACCGGAGCCGCGGGACTAGCGGACCCTCCGCAGTCATGCCTGCGGGAGGTCCGCTGGTCCGCGGCTCCGGTGGACCTCCCGCAGGCATGACTACGGAAGATCCGCCGGAGCCGCCTGCCGGCAAAATGCCGCCCCAAGCACGCGCTTGGCGTGCTGGGGTCTGGAGCCGGCCCTGCTGAGGGGCATTGGCAGAGCTGTGTGGGGAACCCAGCACTGGAATATCAAGGGGGCTGCAGGGCAGGACTGACAGGGCATTGACAGAGCTGTGTGGGGAACCAGAACTGGAATAGCGGTGGGCTGCAGGGAAGGATTGAAGGGCATTGACAGAGCTGGGGCCAGGCCATGGGAGGACAAGCAAGAATCATGCTGCCCAATATGAATGAGGGAGACTGGGTAAGATTTCATCCCAGTGTATTGGGGAAGTCAAACTTTGCAGGAGGTTGAGCTTGGTGCCCAGGAATTAACCATCTTAGGTTCTGTGTATTAAGATGTGACTTTATTAAGATAAAGACGTCAATAGATACAGCCTCAAAGTGACCATGTATGAAAGGCAACTTTAAAGTATTCAGAGAAAAAAAGATAGGACCCCACCAGGAGAGAACCATCTACACAGCATCTGGTATTCAACCTTGTGGGGTAGGGATAGCTCAGTGGTTGGAGCATTGGCTTGCTCAACGTCGGGTTGTGAGTTCAATCCTTGAGGGGGCCATTTAGGGATCTGGGGCAAAAATCTGTCTGGGGGTTGGTCCTGTTTTGAGCAGGAGGTGGGACTAGATAACCTCCTGAGGTCCCTTCCAACCCTGATATTCTATGATTCTAAATCCATTAACAGGACTGAGACCTCTTCAAAGGAAGTGGTGGAAACCACATTGCTCAATATTAGGAATGGCAATATACAAAAACCTGTAGGAGAACACTTCAACCTCCCTGGCCACACAATAGCAGATCTTAAGGTGGCCATCCTGCAGCAAAAAAACTTTAGGACCAGACTTCAAAGAGAAACTGCTGAGCTTCAGTTCATCTGCAAATTTGACACCATCAGCTCAGGATTAAACAAAGACTGTGAATGGCTTGCCAGCTACAGAACCAGTTTCTCCTCCCTTGGTTTTCACACCTCAACTGCTAGAACAGGGCCTCATCCTCCCTGATTGATCTAACCTCGTTATCTCTAGCTTGCTTCTTGCTTGCTTATATATACCTGCCCCTGGAAATTTCCACTACTTGCATCCGACGAAGTGGGTATTCACCCACGAAAGCTCATGCTGCAAAACGTCTGTTAGTCTATAAGGTGCCACAGGATTCTTTGCTGCTTTTACAGAACCAGACTAACACGGCTACCCCTCCGATACTTGACACATTGCTCAAGTAATTCAAAGCAGAATGAGATAAAGAAGTGGAGAATGTGCTGCAGGAACCAACCCTGCCCTGACTCACAGTGAGATGAGAACTAGAAGATCTTTTCAAGGCCTAGGAGGTACAGCCTTAGGATCAGGGTGTCAGTTGACATTCTGCCCTCTTTCTGCACCTCAGCACAGCAGGGTGTTTATGGCTCTAACACAATGGTTGATTTGTTTTGTTCGAGTAAGAATATATTTAAACTGTCAACAAGAATCAGTGGCCATAATTCTACAGTTTGGAGTTTTTACAGTGGTTTTCTGGCTCTTCTGCTCACACAGCACTTGTGAATATTTATCACAGACAGTAATTATTAGGAATAATAGCTATTCACTGTACTGCTTAGGCCTTGTTTACACTGCAGGTAAAGCCAGATTAGAGGGCCCAGATAAAAGAGATAGGTCTCCCAGCATGGTGTCAGCATGGCTTGATGTTGTTGATTTCAACTGTGGGCTTGTCTCCATGAGAAAATGGCACCAATTTAACTAAATGAGTTTAGATGCTGATGGAGTTAAATTGGTGCCACCCTGTCCATGCTGACACTCTTATTTCTGTATAAAAGAGTCCTCTATTAATTTAGGTTAGGTGATTTCTCACTGACTGGGTATAAAGCATCAATCCTAAACCACAATAAAAGCCTCCACACAAGGGAGTTGCACCAATGTAACTAAAGTGGTTTGTAAACCCATGTACTGTAGTTCAGTCAGTTCAGTTCCATGTGTAGACAAGCCTCTGTCCCTGAGTGATGCTAAAGCGCATGGGTGGTGGGTATAATAAGCCAGGGAAGGCTTTACTGTGCTGACTCGCCACCAGACAACTGGGCTGTGGTGGCCCCTGCCATTCCCCGAGACTTCCACTGCCTCCTCCACTCCACTCCACCCCCGAAGGTCCCTGCTGCTCGCTGTGTCCCTCCTCCTCAGGACAGGGGAGTGAGGAGCGATGCGGAGAGCCAGTGGCCGGTGGACTGAGGAGGCTTGGCCAGGTGCTGCTGGGGCCAGTTGCTCGGCAGGGGCAGGGCCTTTGGGGTGGGGAGGAGCTGGTGCTCGGGGTGGCTGCCGGCGGCTCAGCCCAATCCGACTGTGGCAGGGGGGGCCGTCAGGGGCAGGGCGGCCTGTGGCTCGGCCCAGCACTGGGGCTGGCCTGGCACTCGGGGTTGGGAGTGGCTTGGTCGGGTGCTGAGGATGGTGGGTGGTGGGTCGGGGGCTGGCGGTGGCTTGTATCGATGTGGCTGGGGTAGGCGGGCCAGGGCTCCTCCAGTTTGGGGGGTGCCTCTGGGCTTTTCCTTTTATGGGGGGAGAGGGGTTTGGGGGGCTCCAATGTGTGTGTGTGTGGGGCCTTGTGTGGAAGGGGCGGGGCCGGCGGGCTAGCCTCCCCAAAGCGGGGATTCACCCACTGCCCATGTTAGAGCACTGGACCATTCAAGGGTTTTAGCATTGCTCAGGGACATGGACAAAGCCCCATTTCTGTTACAAGGTGGAACTGTGTTGTAGCAGAGTCAAGGGGAAACAGGTCTGACCTAGTTATTTCTGCAGTATGGACAGGGCTTTATTCCTGGTTTTAACAGCCTTGCTGCAGTATGCAGACAATGTAAGTTGTTATCTTGACCAACACTGGGAGGGTTAATATGAACGGGAAACCTCCCTTCAAGATTTCCCAGGGCAAACCCACTGCCCCAGCCTGCTTCCTCCACCAGTCTCCTGGGAGCTTCAATGACATCACAGGCAGAGCTCACTGCACTTTGGCTTGTTCCACATTAGATATTTTTAGCTGTTTTCAGAGTTTTCCAAAATTGATCTAGTGAGTGAGTTTGGGCCTCAATATCACCCTCCACTGCCTACGCCCAATGTCATGATAGCCCAGGGCTGATCCAAACCCTCCCATCAGGTCTCTCTGTGAGATGATCCCAGCAAGAGATATGCTAACTCTCCAGCCTCACATCCAGGATGGGGGTTCTTCCTCAAAAACTAAGTGTTGCAATCTCACAAATTCGATGATATGCACTGGAACAAGGGACGTTATTCCAATTCCTGTTACCATGTGAATTTTATGTATCAGAGGGGTAGCCGTGTTAGTCTGGTTCTGTAGAAGCAGCAAAGAGTCCTGTGGCACCTTATAGACTAACAGATGTTTTGCAGCTTTCGTGGGTGAATACCCACTTCTTCAGATGCATGTGAATTTTGTTCTCTTGTCACATGCATGAGAGCACAATTCTCATTGTTGTGAGGACTGGGTTCCTCGGGTCTCCAGAACCTGTAAGAGAGAGAAGCTCACGTGTTAGAGATGCATCATTATAAATGTCTCAGAGGAAAGGGTTGTTGCTGCTGATGATGAGGTAGAAGGAGAATTGCAACACTTGAATCAGTCACAGACAATTCTCTTTTTCTAAAATTCATTCATAGCCTCTATCCATGTTCCCTTTTCAAATCTTCTATTAGACCAGATATGGTTAGCTCCAGAGCTCCAGTTGTGGGTAAGGTGCTCTCTCTCTCTCTCCATTGTGTATTAATCCTGGAACTAAGTGGAGGGTGGTAACTGGTCTCCATCCCAGGAAATACTCACGCTGCAGTTTCGTTATATGGAGTCTCATCCACCCACCGCCACTGGCCTTTCTTCTTCTTATCAGTCAGACCAATACAGTAATTCCTTTCTTCGCTGCCTGTAACTGTTCCATTTACCTGAGTGAAGATGAAATCCTGGATAAAAATCAAATCAAATCTCCACCAGGTGCAGTTCCTGGGCAGACAGTAGGAGACAGGGGTCCCTGTAGGGGTGTGGTGGTGCTGGATGTGAATGATGAGGAAGCCCAGGATTAAATGAACACAGAGCCCAAACATGCTCTCCAGGGCTACACTCTGAGTGCCCAGAGGAGCCTGACTCCCAGCAAGTTACCTGCTCAGCTCCTGTGTTGATCACCACCAGGTGGGAGCCCATCCCTGTGCAGTTCCTCTCACTGTTATCCCAGGTCATAAAGTCTTTAGAGAAGTAGTAGCAGCTGGCCTGAAAGGGCTCCCAGCCCCCGGGGCAGCACGTCCAGATTTCCTCTGTGAGGGGAGAGAAGAATGAACCACAGAAAATAAAAACAGAATATACTTGTTAGGTGACATCCAGTTCAGTCCTCAGGTCCAGTACAGGGTAGTTAAATCCAGTCGATCTTCATCCTCAGGTTGCATATTGTGCCTCTCAAGTCCATCCAGCTTACTGGTGCCATTCCATCCCCCAATCTCCTGCTTAAGTGTCTTCACTGGCTTTTGTTTTCTGCTTGTGTCAGATTCAAACCTCTCACCTCACCTCCAAGGCCCTCCACAGCTCTGCCCTGTCTCCAGCTCATCTTTAGTTGCTTCCTATTCCTGCATTCATCCATTTTGGCTTATCTCAGTACTCTCCTGACCTTTTTCCATAAGCAATGCTACAACTTTTCTCACTATGTCCTCGATACCTGGAATAACCCCATGTGCTCCTACCTCAAATCACTCCTCAAGACTCATTCCTTTTAGTCAATCTTCCATCACTGCCCTCTCTCCTGACATCCTCTAATTTGTAGTATTATGGTGCAGTGGTAACAAAGGCATACTTAAGGTTGCCTCAGAGAATTTTGCTATATGGGAAAAGAGTGGGAATAGTTGCAAAATAGTTTACTACAGGAAAAACCTGGAACATACAAAATAGGAGTGTAGGAGGGCTTTTCATTTGCTGTCCATTTGGAGTTTGTAGGAGAGTAATGTACTTAAAAATATTTCCGATACAGAAATGTTTTGTTATTGGATCCCTGGAGTCTCACTTTTTAAAATAGCCTTTTGCAAGGGTACAGATGGAGGCACTGTATGTGTATCGCTATAGTTTACACAAACACTACTTTATAGTTTTCCATTTTGGAATTTCAGAGAAAAATATTTTTTGCTTCATAACTGATGTGAGCTGCAGCAAATCGGAAGCACTGCAGTGAAGATATGACAGTGTTTACTAGCCAGCAACCTATAGGCAGTGACTTATGTCTGTACCAGGTGTTAGGAGAATGTGAAGCAAATAGGGTAAAGACCAAACAATAATAATCGTGCTTCTGGCCTTGCTTTTAATTTAAACAGGCTGAATAAGCAAGCAAGAGAATGTAAGTGAAAGCACAAGGCTGTCCCCCCCCCCCCCACACACACAGAGTGAAAGCCTTGCCTTTCAGTAACAAGAGAAGATAAGGGGACCGAATCCAGCAAGGGGTTGCTGTGGTAACCAAGCAGCGGGAAGGGGGGAAGGTGTAAGGAAGAGACATCGAGTCTGTGAGAGAGTGATCATGGTCAAAAGTAACCCCACTCCTTATCCCTCCCATCAGGTATCAAAGAGGTGGTATTATCACCCCCAGACTCAAGACCCCCCAGAACGGAACATGACCATATATTGGAAGGGGTGAGACCAGGGGAGGGGCAGTACAAGTATCATTAAGTTTGCCAGGAAGAGGGGGGAGAAGAGGGAGCTCCATCGGCGCGTGGCGCTAGGGGTTAGAAGAAGGGGGTCTATCGGTGTATAGAACTGTAGTTGCGGGAGGGGAAGAGGAAAGCTCCATTGGCATATAGAGATAGCCCGGCTGGTGTGAAGGGCTTCGGAATATGCTTGCTTGTTTAGCTCCAAGAAACCCATCACACTGCCTGCAGATTGGACTCTGGACTGTTATTTTCTGGCGAACCGTGTTTGGAAACTGAGAGGGAGGAGGGAGCTGGACCCCTGCCAACACATGGATGCAAATTCATCAGATTCCAATGACCCTATTGATTCTAATGTCAACACTGACTTCAGCATTGCCTGTTTGAAAGCACCGTATTAACTAGTGAGGACATTCTTTACTACATATGATCCTCGCTCTGTCTTTTATGTGTCACAGCAGATTTGCCAAGTTGCAGTGGCTGCAGTTAATCAAATACATTTCTTCATAGCCGAACCCTTACTGCAGCTGCTGTGTTCTTCACTATCTTGGCATCACTCTTTGCAAGACCCTGTAGTATTTGCTTTTTATTTGGTGTGTCTAGTTCACACTGTTTTGAAAGTAGGAAAATTCACACAGAAAAACATTGCTTAATGTTACTCTGTTCTGCTTTAATGACATTTTCCTCAAATGTTGAAAAGTTAGAAAATAAATAGGTAAGATCAACAGGCACACTTCTTCTGCCTGCACCTACAGAGAACTTAGCACATCTTACCTATTACCGTCTGCCATCCACAACATATTGTTTACACCCAATGCATCATAAACCACCATACAGTACTGTATTAACTCTGGTATGCATTGGAGGACACATTTTAAAAGTATCTGTCTTTGTAAGACTTGCTTCTTTTTCAGGATTTCTTTGAAGAAAAGTGAATAACTTTTAATCTATGTCTCCGTCTTGTATAAACTACCATACAGCCTGAACCCTGCCAGATGTTCAAAAAGGAGACATATGTTGAAAGATTTTCTTTTTTTCTAAGAAATCCAAAAAAGAGACCCCCACATCTAAAATGACTGAGTTATACTTTTATCATATGTCTCCATACGAACAGTAAGCCTCTAAATATTTTATCATGTAGATCTTTGAATGTACTCTCACTTCCTCAAATGCCCACAATTGACGCTGAAATGTGTTGTATACAATTTATGTTGTAAACTCACCAGATGTATTACTACACTCAACAAGTACATTTGTGAGCAATTTCCCAGAAACAAAAGCTTTGTTTAGTGACAGGTAAGACAGCAACACCCCATCCACCAGCCCAGAATCTAAAAAGCATGGAAATAGCAAGTTATGGGAAACTCTCAGTCATCTCAGCAACATGAAGGCAGAGTAATTTTCCAAATGTATGGACTGTGTCAGTCAAACGTCAATCTGTTAATACACTAGCATACGAGGTCACTGATAAGATTTCGTGTTAGAGTGTGCGTTTGATGAAGTTAGGGTATGTGTTGCTTTTCTGTATTTGTTGGAGATGGCAGCAAAAGCTTTATGGAATGTTGAGACTGTGTTATCCAGGAAACATAAAAATAGAAAACAATGCATGAGAGTTCTCCCTTAACTTCTGACTTCCATGCTTTTAAGATTGTGCTTTGGTGGGGTTTACCGTGATGCAACCTTAACTGTCACTAAACAGAGCTTTTGTTTGTGTTAACATGTATGCTGCTCACATATGCTGTTGCTGAGTGTGGTAGTAAACACCTTACATTTGAGGAGTGTACAAAATATATTTTATATCCCACATTTTATTTTATATTTCAGACCTTACAGGGAGTCAGAGTATATTCAAAGATCTACATGATAAAATATTTCAAGACTTAGGGTGAGATCCTGATCCCAGTGAAGTTGAGGGTAAAACTCCAATTCACTTCAATGGGATCAGGATTTTACACTTGGGGTACATCTGTACTGCCCTACAGAGTTAACCTGGGCTTTTACCTGGGTTTTAGACCAACCCAGCCCACCACCCACCACCATCCACACAGAAAAACCTCTGATCTGGGTTTTGCGGAGCTTTAAATCTGGGCCAGTGTATCTGGCTGGGCAGTGGGGTTTAGAATTCAGGTTCCACACTCACTAGGGCTGGAACCTGCCCACTTTTCACTGAGAACACGGGCAAAATGTGCTGCTAGTCCTCCAATACCTTCCTACAGTTCCCACAGAAGGAAAACCAAACTCTCCTGAAACTGACCCAGTTGACTGGGGAAGTGTCCTAGAGCATCTCAGCACACAGAACCATGGGATATGGCCCCAGCGAAACATGGCTGAGTGCAGACACCATGATGACACAGTAACTCAGGTTTGGCTGTACAGATTCAGACTAGGCTCACCCCCAGGCTAGGTTCACCCCCGGGCAGAGGTGAAAGTAAGCCGGTACGGAGGACCGGTAAGAAAAGGTGCAGTAGCTACCGGCAAGAAAATGGAGCATTCTCTCCCCCGCTGACTCCTCCTCCTGGCTCCAGCAATATTGAGGGTCCGGGGGCCCGGCTACACGAATGTTCGGGGCCAGGTCTCCCCCATGCTACTCCCCCGCGCCTCCCCTGAGTGTGCCCCCACCATGCACCTCCCTGGGTCCCGGAGCACCCTGCCTGCATTAACTGTCGTCACAGGGTCCTAGTGCCCCCCCCACTACTGCCAGGGCAGGCTGCCCTTCCCCTTCGGACCCTTTCATTTTCCTATGGGACCCTCCACTAGTACAGCCGCCCCCCTGCCCGCAGTCACTGCTCTTGCCCCACGCTGGGCAAGGGGCAGCCCCAGTGAGGCTACAGTGAGGGGCAGCAGCAGGGGAGGAGGCGCACATGTGATGGCAGCCCTCCCCCCGGCATGGCACCCACCACAGGGGAGGCGAGGGGGATTCCTGGACCTGAGAGGGGCCCTAGGAGCATGTGCAGTGACAGTGGGGGAGTGAGTGTGCTGCCGGGGGGGGGGAGAAGGGGGTCCCTACCCCAGACTCACTGCTGCCAGCAGGGAGAGGGCTGGGGGGAGTCCTTCTCTTTGCTTCCAGTCCCAGGGCAGCCTGCCTGCCCCCCAAACTCATCCCCAACCCTGCCCCACCCCAGAGCCCACACCCCCAGCCAGAGCCCTCATCCCCCCCGCACTCCAACCCTCTGTCCTAGCCCTGAGCCTCTCCAACACCCCAAACCCCTCATCTCCAGCCCCAGCCAGAGCCCTCATCCCCATGTGCCCTAACCCTCTGTCTCAGCCCTGAGTCCCCTCCCACACCCCAAACCCCTCATCATCCCCAGCCACACCCCAAATCCACCCCCAGCCTCACCCCACAGCCCTCACCCCTGCACCCCTTCCTTCCACACCCCCTCTTATCCCCAAATTCCCTCCCAGAGCCTGCACCCTGCAGCCCAATCCCCTGCCCCAGCCCAGGGCCTGCACCCCAGCCCTCCTCGCCCACCCAAACTCCCTCCCAGAGCCTTGGGCAGGTGCGGGGTGGAGTTTGGGGGGGCAGAGTTTGGGCAGGGGCAGGTTCTGGGCACCACCAAAATTTCTACAAACCTGCCACCCCTGCCGGCAAGAGCTGGTGTGCCATACCAGGGTGGACCGGCTTCCTGAGGCAGCAATTTAAAGGGCTGGAGCCCAGGGCCCTTTAAATTTCCGCCAGAGCCCCGCTGCCAGAGCCCTGAGGTAGCGGCTGTGAGACTCAGGTGGCAATTTAAAGGGCCCAGGGCTCCTGCCGCCGTTACCGCCCTGGGCCCTTTAAATCGCCGCTGGAGCCCCACTGCCGCTACCCCAGGGCTCTGGGGACAATTTAAAGGGCCCGGGCCCTTTACATAGCCCCCAGAGCCTGCTGAAGCCCTGGGGTAGCAGCGGTAGGGCTCTGGTGGCTATTGAAAGGGTTCGGAGCTCCAGCTGCCTCTACCACCCTGGGTCCTTTAAATAGCCACAGGAGCCCTGCTGCTGGAGCCCTGGGGTAGCAGTGGTAGGGCTCTGGTGGCTATTGAAAGGGTTCGGAGCTCCCGCTGCCTCTACCACCCTGGGTCCTTTAAATAGCCACAGGAGCCCTGCTGCTGGAGCCCTGGGGTAGCAGTGGCAGGGCTCCGGAGACGATTTAAAGGGCCCTGGAGGGTAGCGGCAGCCGGAGCTCCGGACTCTGCTTCTGGAGCCCTGGGGTTCCGTCAGCAATTTAAAGGGCCCAGGGCTCTGCTACGGTAGCAGCAGCTAGAGCCCCGGGCCCTTTAAATTGCCCCCTTTAAATCACCCCCGAACCCCAGGGCTCCCAGCCATCTCTGCAGCTGGGAGCTCAGGGGGTGATTTAAAGGGCTTGGGGCTCCCAGCTGCTGCTACCACAGCCCTAGCCCTGGGCTCTTTAAATCCTGATTTAAAGGGCCTGGAGATTTAAAGGCTCCTCCTCTTCCAGTGGAGGCCACACCCCTCCTCAGGATTCCAGAGTACTGGCAAGTCCTTTAAGTTACTTTCATCCCTGCCCCCAGGCTAGCTAACTTGGATGCGCAGATTCAGGTGCTGAGCACCCAGGCTACCTGCAATGAAGCTTCTTACTGTTTTTATGTACACTCATGCTAAAAGTATATCTCCTTCTTTTAAGATATGGTTCTCTTTTTGGATTTCTTTGGGGGGAAATAACTTTTTAACATATGTCTTCTTCTTGTAAGTGTGTCCGAGTTCAAGTTATATGGCAGTGTCTACAAGAAAGAGACATATGTTAAAAGTTATTCTCTCAAAAACAGAAAAGTTCCAGCCCACAGAAAACGATGATATTTTGAGTTTTGTTCCCATCCCAAATCAGGATGAAAAATTGACATAAAACTTTTTGTGGAATGAAAAGTTTTGAAAAGATGTGATTTGGAAATGTCAATATGTTGTGTTTCAGCATTTTTGACTGAAATGAAATGTTTTGACATTCCCAAATCAAAACTTTTCATTTCAATTTTCCTGATGGAAAATTCCACCAAAATCTACCTTTTCTCATAGAACATTTTTATTTAGATGAAACTTCATTTTCTGTTAAAAAATATTTAGTTTGAAATTTTTCAATCAGCCTTATTATTCTCTTTTCTTCAAAGAAATCCCCAAACAAAAGCATCTGTTAAAAGAAGGATATATACATTTAACATATGTGTCCTTGTATGTGTGTCAGAGTTAAGGCTGATGGTAGTATATGAAGTCTTGGGTGGGAATAAAGTGTTGTGAAAGGAGGACAGTAATAGGTAAGAATCGGTAAGTTTTTTTTTAACCTGTGTGGGTAGAGAAACAGAGCTGTGGTTGTTGATCTGAACTACTTATTTTCTAACTTTTCAGGGTTTGAGGAAAATATAGAACAGAACAACTTTAACTAACATAACATGAAATTTGTTCTGTGTGAAATGATCTCAAATAATGAAACATAAAAAAACAGAACTAATGAGAGAAGCACTTAACATTAAATCCACCTCATGAACTTCCACTGATATAAAGTTCATCTACTCCCTCCACTGCTCTTTATTTATTGTCTTCCCTCACTGGGTCCAGTCTAAATCAGGGTATGATTTCATTTCAAATTAGAGGTGTAATTTCCAGCTCAAGTAGGCATACTTGCACTAATTCTGATTGAAGTAGCATACTAAAAATAGAGTGTAGCCACTGTGATGTAAGGGCTGGGAGGGGCTAGCTGCCCTAGTACGTACCTATGGTCTTAGACAGATACATACTTGGGGTGGCTAGCCCCTCCTACTGCTTTTGCTGCCACAGCTACACTTCTATTTATAGTGCACTAGCTTGATCAACACTAGCATGGGTATGTCTCCTCAAGCTGGGAATTACAGCCCTGGCTCCAGTATATACTCTTAGCCAGTAAGCTCCTTAGAGCACGGACTTGTCACTTGATTGGTTTTAGAGCATTGTGTGCACCTAAGGTGTTGTATAAATAAAAGATGCACATTTCTAGGTAGTTATCACTTATCCAATCAATGGGGAGCCTATGCAGTGGTGTAGTGGTAACAAAAGAAGTGGGTAAATTAACTTAACCTAAACCTCATATTCTCCAAATGAGAAATGGGTAAACTCCATTTACCTTTGATTACAATACTGTGCCTATATGTTTATCTTATTCTTTCCTCAAAAGTTGATCTCTCCACACCCCTTATTTGCTGTTAATTTAGGTCTGAATATGAATCAGGCCCCAACCCCAGAAAACTGACTCTGGAGTCTTTTCTTCTCTTTTAGTGTTATTGACCTTTCCCTTCAGGTTCTTCTTCAACACAGTTCCTCTTCCTGAGATACTGCCTCACCATCGCATACTCTTCACAACTTTGATTTGTCCTGAGGCCAACTTGGGTAACTGTAAAGGAGAGAGAGAGAGAAAAAAAAGAGTGGGTAGAATATTTCCCTCCTTCTTGCCATCTCTTCCATACATTGCAACTTCTCCTGGTGCTCACCAGGGACTGCTTCTCCTTTGTTTGTTTTCTTGTCACAAATGCCATCACAAACCTCCCCAGGGAGTAGAATAGGGCAGCTCTCTTGGGTTCCCTCTGTTATTCTGGAGGCCCAAGTGCACTCTGTCATAGGGACAAATTACCCTGGTCTAGCTGAGGAATAGAAATTATTGAGGGGGTATGAGGCTGTCTACCCAGGTGCCAGCTCAGGACAGGGCTGCAGGCTAATTCACTTATATATTAACAAAGAAGTGTTAAAAGATATTGTGGTGTAATCAGGCCCATTCACTGGTGTATTAGTTTAGTTCAAAGAATATTGTAATGGTATTGTCTTCACTTATCTATAACCTGTTGATTTAGGATGACCAGGTGTCCGGTTTTTGACCGGAACACCCAGTCAAAAAGGGATCCTGGTGGCTCTGGTCAGCATGGCTGACCGGGCCGTTGACTATCCAGTTGGCGGCGCTGTGAGGTGGGGCTGGCAGGCCCCCTGCTAGCTGCTGTGTCACAGCTCCCGGGAAGCAGCCAGCATGTCTGGCTCCTAGGCTTAAGTGGGGCCAGGGGGGTCCGTGTGCTGCCCCGCCCCCTGCCTGCAGGCACAGCTCCCATTGGCTGGGGCAGGGTAGGGGATAAACTAGTGCGTCTAGCAGGCGGCTGTTGAGGGGTTGTGGCACGCATCTGTCCTGCTGCTGCCGGCCCACTTCTCCTCCTTGCGCTCCTCCTGCAGCTGGGCTTGAGCTGCGGCACATGCCCTGTGGTGAACCACGGTCAGTTGCCCCTTCGCTGCCACCCAGGAGTTCAAGGTATGTATCCCCATCTCCAGTGCTGGGCATGGGGCTGCACCCCCCCATCCCCCTCACTGCATTCCTCCTCGTCCCAACCCCCCGCATCTCCATCCCCCCATCACTGCATCCCTCCCCATCCCAACCCCCCCATACTCCCATCCCCCTCACTACATCGTTCCCCGCCCCAACCCGCCCTGCCCCCCACCCCTACCCATCCCAGTCCTGTACCCCTTACAGTGCTCTCCTGCCCATCTCTCCACCTCCCAGAGCTGCCTCCCCATGTCCCTCACCCCCCACAGCCCTGCACCCCATTCACCTCCATACACTGCTGCACTCCCATTATGTCCCTATACACTCCTGTGCCCCCCACATACTCAAGCACCTGTAGCCTTCTGTCTCCCCCTGCATCCCCATTCACCCTACATACCCCTGCACACCCCCTCCTCTCTCCTTCATTGCTCCCCTTGCCCCCACTTTGCTCTCTTCCTTGATCTCTTTCCCTCCTCACACTCTCACCTCCACCCCCCCCATCTTCCCCCTCCAGCCCCCGCACTCCGTTCCCAGCTGGGTGTCTCTGTGTGTGCATGCATGCATTGTACGTGTGTAAGAGATGTGTGTCTTTGTGTAGGGAGGTGTGTGTATTGCTGCACGTGTGTATACCTGTGTGAATAAAATTTGCAGCCTAACTCTTTGACTTTTATTCCTTTTCCTGGCTTGCGCACAATTTTTTTTTACATAAAATATGTGTGTATTAATTTCATAACAAGTTTTTAAAAGAGACGGGAATGCTAAAAGAAATTTATTTGTCTTAAACAATGAATGTTGTTGACTAGTAATTGCGGAAGAGCCAATGTCTCATACATTTCTCCTCACCTTTGTCTAGCTACATTATAAACTCCTTGCTGCAGACTCTTTCTTTTTATGTGTATGTCCACCACCTACCACCCTGGAGCCCTGATCTGAGTTGGGGTCTCTAGGCACTAAACAACAATTGTAGTAATAAATAATGTGGAAGTATATGTGTTAGTGCATGCTAGATGTGTACACATGAATACACATGTGTAGAGATGCTCCCTGGGTTATGCAAACCCGACTTATGCAAATCTGCACTTACAGAAAAAGTTCCGTAAGTTCCATAAGCTAGAAAGTTTTTTGGGTTTTTTTTGCATAATGGTCGGGTACACATTCCTGACTTATGCAAAATTTGAGTTATGCAAGGTGTTCTGGAACGGAACGCTTGCATAAGTCGGGGAGCGTCCGTATCTGCATATAGGTGTGGGAGTCAGTTTCTACAGATTTATTTATTAAGTATATGGACAGGTGTGCATTTCTGTGGTTGTGCTCTATGGATTTGTATTTGGGCTTCAGGAGTGGGCCTTTAATGGATCCACTGTGGCTGTGATAATGTGTGGTCCTAATTCCACACATAAAATTACAATAGCTTTAGTGAACAAAACCCATGGATCTGGTTACGAAAAATGGGAAGAGGGGAGGGAAAGAATCATGAAAACCTTTGTGAATTTTCTTTTTTTTTTAAATTACCCTTTTTGACTATTTTGCTGCCAGCTCTAGCGTACTGTAACAAATAAAACCTGAACTTAGCATAATACATCTGTCAAAACAATAAGTATGCCTGTTTGGGCCTTGCAGTGAAAATGAGCATGTGAGCGAGTGTGGGGGAGAGCAAGCAATGGAGAGAGGGGGAATGGAGTGAACAGTGGGTGGGAAGGGGTGGGGCAATGAGTGGGGCAAGGGTGTTCGTTTTTCTGGAATTAGGAAGTTGGCAACTCTAATTACATTATGTATAACCCTGTAAATTAGTTAACCTTAGATCAGAAGTGTGTGTTAGTGTTAAGATGAGAATGTACTTCATGAAAACTAATGAAGGCTTGTTATTGACTGTTATATTATCTTTTGCATGATGTATATCCCTGTAATTAAATTACCCATCAAACGTGATTGGAGCCTTGGAAATATAAATGAAGAAAGTTGCTAACTTCAAACAAAGGTCATTGTGTTCCACAATAGAAATTCAGTGACTCAGTTTGCATGTCTGACTCATTATAACCCACATGGTTAGAAAGACTGTCAGCTTGTCTTCTGTGAGAAGAAGATATAAATATGGATTTAAAGAAAGATCCTGTATCTCTGACTGTTAGGTCTCTGGCGTACGAGATGTAAAGCAGAGATCCCCAGACACAAGCAGGGTACCCCTGAAAAGACTTTTGGGAAGCTGGCAGATTATTACATCAACTGCTATCATTTGGATTTACAAACTTTGACTTGCCTGTTAATGTATTTTACCTATTTTAACCTCTTCAGTAGCTCTCATTTCTTTTTCTTAGCCGATAAATCTTTAGTTAGTATACTAGAGAATTGGCTGCCAGAGTTGTCTTTGGTATAAGATCTGGAATGCCAATTGACCTGGGAGTAAGAGGCTGGTCCTTTGGGACTGGGAGCAACCTGGTGTGGTGTGATTTTTGGTTTATATGACCATTATCACTAAGTCCAGTTTGTCAGGGTGGTAAGATTGACTGGAGAGCCTAAGGGGAATGCCTGTGACTCCATGGTAAGACTGGTGTAGTGATCCAGGAGCTCACACTTATTACTGGCTTGGTGAAATTTAATTATAGAATATACCACCAGTTTGGAGTGTCTGCCCTGTTTTCTGACAGCCTGACCTGAGATTGGCACTCACAGTTGTGTGCCACTCCAGACAGCGTGACATGGGGAAAAGCTTATGAGGCCACAGCTTGTCCAGCCAATCCCCCATTCTCCCTTGGCAGGACTGTGCAGGAGTGTTCCTTACAGTATAATCTCCAGGTTTGTCCAGACCCAGGTGATGGGGTTTCCTTTTCCCTTCTTTTCGGAAGACTCTTCCACAGTCTAACTGGCCTCCTCACTGTTAGGAAATGTTTCCTGATCTCCAGCCTGCATTGACCATCTTTTGCCCCTAGCTGTTCCCCTCCCTCCTTGAATAATCAGCCCATTTATACTCACCAATGAGGGCGACGAGGAGTGAGACAGCCAACAGCAGCAATAGTGCAGCAATCAGCCATGGGAGCCACTGGGTGTGCTTCTGGGGTGCACTCTGGGATATTCTCTTCTCTGGGTGTGCTAAGGGTGAAGAAACTCCCAGCCCCAGGACAGTTAGTTCTTCTCATATCAGCCCCTGTCTGTTAGGGTTCTGTAACCAACTGAAAACTTTCCTGAAAAGCCCATACTCTGGCCAAGACTAGACAATCATGAGTAGCTGCTGCTGTTGCTGCCCTCTATTGACCCTTATTCTGGAGTTTAACATGTTATTAGGGATGGGAATATACTGGAACACTGGGTCTGACTCCTGACCTCTCCAAGCTCTGCCAAAGATCAGATCTAGATCCAAACTCTATGTCTCCAGCCCATCTAATGAGCAAATATTCAGCTCTCAAGTATTAGGGAGCGAGGTCCTAGCAGGAGGTTACGGGTTCAAGGCAGCTTTTCACATCTCATCAGAGCAAGCCCAGTGCTGCTGAAGTTCATGTTGCTCTTCAAAGGTCATTTGTCTCAGAGGAGCAGAACAAGGGGTCTTTGAGGAGTTCTTAGGCCACCCTGCACTCCCTCATAGCATGTGATTCTAGCTCCTATTCCCCTCTCACCATGATTTTGGATGTGGTGGGTGGTAATGTAACATGTAATGCATCAGCAAGTGGACTGAAGGGAGGCAGGTAGATGGTAGCAATAGGTGGGAAGGGAGTGTTAAGGAGAAGGCACCAATTAGTGCTCCAGCAGCCCCTTCCATATCTGCTGAATCCAAGCCAGGCATTGAGGAGACTCTGTGTGGTGACATTAGGTATCCCAGGCTGTTAGTCTGGGAGCTCAGGGTCTAGCAGTTTCAATAGAAAATCCCCTTTATATTCATCATTCCTGAGTCCCATCTTCTTCTCTACCATGAGGGACTCCACAGATGCCAGAAGGGTGAGAGAGGTGGGAGGGGTAGATCTCACACTGAAAGGGAAGGAATGGAGGGCACTCCCTGAGGGACTGGCTGTCCCAAGTGGCAATAAGCAGGAACACTTTAGAACAGGGGTCGGCAACCTGGGGTTCCTTCCCCCAGGCTGGCAGCGGGCTGAGACCCCAGCTGGCAGGAGCCGGTGGTGGAAACCCCAGAGCAGCAGCGGGCTGAGCTGCTCACCCCACCGCCGCTCTGGGGTCCTGCTGCTGGCCCCTTGCCAGCCGGGGTCCCACTCAGCACCTGCTGCTGGCCTGAGGGAAGGAACCCCAGGCTGCCAGTGGGCTGAGACCCCAGCTGGCAGGAGCCGGCGGCTGAAACCCCACAGGGGGGCTGGTGGAGACGCTCAGCCCACCCCTGAAACCCCAGAGCTGGGCGGGTTGACCCGTTCAGCCCGCTGCCGCTCTGGGGTTCTGGCTGCTGGCCCCTTACCAGCTGGGGTCCCCGCCGCAGCCCCACTCACCTTGCTTCCAGTGCAGGCCCTCTGCCAGACAGGGTCCAGGCTTCCGGCCCTGCTCAGCCCTACCAGCCGCCAGCTCCACTCACCTCAGCTGTGGATCAGGGGTTCCACCCACTGACCTTCTGCCAGCCGGTTATCAACTTATAACTCAGAAGCCTGTGTGCAGCTTAAAGTATCTAAATAGGTGCCACCAGACATTGGAAAACTCAGCAAGGAAAAGCAAGGGCAAGGATCACACTAAACTAATAAGATCTGCATTTTAATTTAATTTTAAATAAAGCTTCTGAAACATTTTGAAAACCTTGTTTACTTTACATATAACAGTGGTTTTGTTATATATTATAGACTTATAGAGAGACCTTCTAAAAAACGTTAATGTATTACCGGCACGCGAAGCCTTAGAGTGTATACATGAAGACTCTGCACCCCACTGCTGAAAGGTTGCCGACCCCTGCTTTAGAAATATGGGAGTGTGGGGAGAAAAAGGAGGACACTTTAGGCAGTTGTGCTATTCACAGTTGCAGGAGAGAGGTAAAGGAAGTTGAGTTCTGCTGCTGAGGGAAGGTCCCTTGAGTGGCTATAATTATTATTAGAACCAGAAAGACCCAGTTTCCACCTGAAGGCTTAAGGCTCCAGAGCACATTCCCTAATCCCACTGAGCTAGTCGGTGCCTCTGACTTGAGGCTGCATGGGAATCAGTGCCACAAAAATAAACCGCTCCATAGCCCATCCCCCAAATGCTTTGAGCCCATTCCCCTAAATAGCTTGTTATTTACCTTTGGCCTCTGCAGGCGGTGGTGCATTCTTAAACTTCACCTCGGCGTAGGTGATCTCTGACGCCATTCAGGGACTGTGTGGACTGTGTTCTTTATATATTTATAATTCCATCACATTTAAAAATTGATCTTTTAATTCCCTAGAGCCAGAGGATGACACTTGCCAGTCACGAGTCCTTCCGTTCAGGAAGCTCTGCTACATCCTCTCCAAGCAGTGAGAGAAGGAGAGGCTGAGAGTGGAAAGCCCCTAAGAAGAACTGAAAGACATTTGGAAATAGAGATACACCCTGGACAGCTCTTGGGCTTCTTCACCCAGAAACCCAGCCTGAGGTTTCCAGAAACCCATGAAAAGAAAAGGGAAAACAGGAAGCTAATGGCTGAAAAGGAAGTTGCATCCTCAACCCTAGCAAAACTGCACACTCATCTCCCAGCCAGCACAATTTCTTTTTCTTTCTCCCTCTCTTTTTCTTTCTCTTTGCACTTTTCCTGTTTTAATTTTTCTGGCTCTCTTTCTCTGAGTCTTTCCTTCTTTCATTGTTTCTGCCAGTTGTGACTCCACAGCCTGAGCTACGTTAACAAAATCATCCTTTGCTGATAATGTGTATCATCTGCCATAACCTCAAGTGCAGCCAAGGACAAGCAGTCAGCACTGGTTGAGACACTATGGTTAAGGCCCGCCTCTCAGGGCAGGTCTACACTACGGGGGAAAATCGATATAAGATACGCAACTTCAGCTACGTGAATAACGTAGCTGAAGTCGAAGTATTTTATATCGAATTACCTACCATCCTCACGGCGCGGGATCGATGTCCGCGGCTCCCCATGTCGACTCCGCTACCGCCGTTCGGGTTGGTGGAGTTACGGAGTCGACAGGAGCGCATTTGGGGATCGATATATCGCGTCTAGATGAGACGCGATATATCGATCCCCGAGAAATCGATTGCTACCCGCCGATACGGCGGGTAGTGAAGACGTACCCTCAGACAGAGGGCAAGATGAGAACTAGTAGTGTCTCTCCATCCCTAGGACTTTCAGTCTAGGCTCAGTCTCTCAGGGCTTATCTACATAGGAAAGTTTTACCAGTATAATTATAATTAAACCACTGGTGTCCCAGTACAATTCCCCCATGAGTATACCCTTATTCTAGCCTAAGAGTAGCATTTTTTGGGGGGTTGGGGGGGTTAAGCTTAAATCCCTTACAAAAAGAGAGAAGATAAACTAGAGAAAGATGTTCTTAAACCAGAATAAGAGTGTTCCCACAGGGAATTATACCAATGTAATACAGCACTTTAAATTCACATCCCACCTTATTCTGGTATAATTTACTATGGAGACAGGCCCTCCTTTGAAAAATCTGCCCTCTTTCTGCGCCTCCTCACATCAAAGTATTTGAGTCTCTCACACAAGGGGGCTGAGTCTTTTTCCTCTTCTCTTCTGGTAAGTATGTCTTTAAAGTAGCATGAGTCAGTAGCCATAACTGTAACAGTTTGTAGTTTTTACAGAGGTTTTAAAGTCCCTGCTGCTCACACAGCGCTTGTGAATATTTATCCCAGACAATAATTATAAGAAATAATAACTATTCACTGTACTACTCATCTACACTGCAAGTACAACCAGGCTAGAATGCCCAGTCATAACAGCAACATCTCCCAGCAGAGTTTCAGCAGGGCTCCATCTTATTGAGTTTAATTGCGGGCTTGTCTCCATGAGAAAACTGCACTGATTTAAATAAATGGGGTTTAGATGCCAGTTTAGCTAACTTGGTGCAACCCTCTGGGTGCTGACACTCCTATTTCTATATAAATGAGTGTGACACTTTTAGCTTAGGACAATTCCTTACTGACTCGCATGCCCTTGTCATAAACCACAATAAAAGCCTCTACATAAGGGGGTTGCACCAATTTAACTGAATCCTGAGTTACTCTAAGACTTCATGTGGGCCTCTCTAAAAGGCAATTGTAAAAATGGCTCCTCCATGCCCTACAGACCCGCTCCCTGTGTGAGTTCCCAGTCAACCTACTGACTTTACGTTTGCTGCCTTTTACTCCTCTTAGCCCTGCAGAGCCAGTACATCTCAGAGAGAGAATGAGAGTCTGTTCCTGCCTGTGCATCATCAGCAGAGTTGTTATTTGCTATGCAATTCTGCCCTAAGTTATACACCCAGGAGACACAATGAGGGTTGTGCAGGCATCCTTGAGGGCAGAATTTGCCCTGCAGAATCTTAATAGCAGTGATGATGAGTGAAGAAGAAAGAGCCCAGCTTGATTCTCAAAGCCCAGGGGGATTTGCAGGGATGGAAATTAGAAAATATATCTATCTATATTTTTATCTGGACTCATTAAGAGACAATGAAGATCTATGAATCCTTGTGACAGGTCCTTTGATGTCCACTGCTAGAGCCCTCCCTGCCCCGCCACACCCTGCCCCAGAAAAGAAGCAGTGAAGGTGAGTTCTCTAGACCTGTGTAGAAAGGCTGCAGGGAAGCAGCCAATCAGAGCCCTGAAGGCTCAGTTAAAAGGAGCTGCAAGGGCTAAGCAGGTTAGATGCTGGCTGGGAGTGGAAGGATGAGGAAGGTAGTGAGAGGCTCCTGGTGAGGAAATCTGTGAGAGACCCTGCTCAGAGAACTTCAGCCCTGAGGTAAGGGTGAAGAGGAAGGGGCTATGTGGGAAGTGGCCCAGAGAATAGCAGCCGCAACTATTACACTACGAAATTAGGTTGAATTTATAGAAGTCGATTTTTTAGAAATCGATTTTATACAGTTGATTGTGTGTGTCCCCACTTAAGACCATAAAGACCATTAACTTGGCGGAGTGCATCCACAGTACCGAGTCTAGCATCGACTTCTGGAGCATTGCACTGTGGGTAGCTATCCCAGAGTTCCTGCAGTCTCCACCGCGCATTGGAATTCTGGGTTGAGATCCCAATGTCTGATGGGTCAAAAACATTGTCATGAGTGGTTCTGGGTACATGTCGTCAGCCCCTCACCGTGAAAGCAACAGCAGACAATCATTTTGAGCCTTTTTTCCTGGGTTACCCATGCAGATGCTATACCATGGCAAGCATGGAGCCCGCTCAGCTCACCATCACCGTATGTCTCCAAGGTGCTGGCAGATGTGGTACTGCATTGCTACACAGCAGCAGCTCATTGCCTTTTGGCAGCAGACGGTGCAGTACGACTGGCAACCATCGTCATTGTCTCCTGGGTGCTCTTTTACCTGACCTCGGTGAGGTCTGTCAGGGCGCCTGGCAGGGCCGGTGCAAGGATATTTTGCGCCCTAGGTGAAATTTCCACCTTGCGCCCCCCTTCTCCCTCCCCTCCCCCCGGACCATCGCTTATTATAAACTTTCAAAATACTTTCAGAAATACACCCTTTTTAGTCACGTATATTTCCTTCCTTCATTCTTCCATATGAATATCTACTACATTTTATTCTACCTTTAGAATATCCAATTATCGTTAATTAAAATTTATAAAATTAGAATGGTGGATACTCTGTCATACAACAACTGACAATATCAATAGGACAAATTTCAACAACCTACACATGCATATTCGCACAATAGTGAGTTTGGATCCCGTGACACTCCCAGGAGTTAGTGGTGGATCCTTGGGGAGACTAGTGGATCCAATCGGAGAGAAACCCCCATGTGGCTCTGGGGTGGGCAGGTGGCCTGAACAAGGTCCTTTGTCTGATATCCCTTGACCCTTTTTGCTCGGTGCCAGGGAGTCCCACTTTTTTGACTGCTTCTTGGGCACTGGCAAGGGGTAGTGGTGCCAGCCTGAGCCAGGGGTGCACTACAAACCAAGGCTGAGGTGCTGGGCATAGAGTCCTGCGCCGGGCGGAGCGCAGCCTTCATGAGGAGAGCCCTCAAATGAATATCACGCTCCTTCTGCATTCTCGGACGAAAGTTTTACAAAGCCGACACTTCTCTTTCATGTGTGATTCCCCCAAGCACTTCAGGCAGCTGCTCTGGGGGTCACTCACAGGCTTAGGCCTGGTGCAGGCATAACAGGGCTTAAAACCCAGATACTGGCAGGGGTGGCAGGTTTGTAGAAATTTTGGTGGTGCCTAGAACCCGCCCCCGCTCCCAACTCTGTTCCCCATCTGCCTAAGGCTCTGGGAGGGAGTTTGGGAGGGGGGAGGAGGTCTGGGGTGCAGGCCCCGGGTTGGGGCAGGAGATTGAGGTGCAGGCTCTGGGAGGGAGTTTGGGTGCTGGGTGCAGGCTCTGGGCAGGGGCAGAGGGTGGGGGTGCAGGAGGGGATGAGGGGTGCAGGCTCTGGTAGGGAGTTTGGGTGCAGGAGGGGGTGAGGGGTGCAGGTTCTGGGAGGGAGTTTGGGTGCAGGAGGGGGTGAGGGGTGCAGGCTCTGGGATGGAGTTTGGGTGTAGGCTCTGGGCTGGGACAAGGGGTGGGGATGCAGGGGGGTGAGGGGTACAGGCTCTGGGAGGGCGTGTGAAGGGCTGGGTTGTAGGCTCTGTAAGGAAGTTTGGGGGCAGAGAGGGTGTGTGGGAAGGGGGCAGGGTGGAGGGGTGAGAACTCTGGGGTGGGGCTGGGGATGAGGGGTTTGGGGTGTGGGAGAGGTTCGGAGTTGGGGCAGAGGGTTGGAGTGCGGGGGGGTGCGGGCTCTGGCTGGGGCTGGGGATAAAGGGTTTGGGGTGTGGGAGAGGCTCGGAGCTGGGGCAGAGGGTTGGGGTGCGGGGAGGTGAGGGCTCTGGCTGGGGGTGCGGGCTCTTGGGTGGGGCAGGGCTGGGGATGAGTTTGGGGTGCAGGCAGGCTGCCCCAGGGATGGGGCCAGAGAGGAGGACTCCCCCCAGCCCTCTCTCAGCCAGCAGCAGTGAGTTCTGGGGGAGGGGTCCCCACTTCCCTCCCCTCACCCCGGTAGCACACTCACTGCACATGCTCCTAGGGCCCCTCTCAGGTCCAGGAAGCCCCCTTGCCTCCCCGGTGGTGGGTGCCGGGGTGGGGAGCTGCCATCACATGTGCTCCTCCTCCCCTGCTGCTGCCCCTCACAGTAGCCTCACTGGGGGTGACCCTTGCCCAGTGTGGGGCAGGAGCGGTGACTGCGGGTGGGGGGGCCCTGTGCTGGTGGAGGGTTCCACCAGAAAAGAAAAGGGTCTGAGGGGAAAGGGCAGGGTAAGGGCAGCCTGCCCTGCCACTAGTGGTTGAGGGGCGCTAGGACCCTGCAGCAGCAGTTGATGCGGGGAGCAGAGCAGAGCCGAGGCAGCGTGGAGCTGCAGGAGAGAGGCAGGGACGCTTCTGGAGCCAGGGGACACTCGGGGGAAGTGCGGGGGGCGGCAGGCTGCCCCCAAATCTTGGCGCCCTAGGCGACTGCCTAGTTTGTTTAGTGGTTGCACCGGCCCTGGCGCCTGGACATAAATGGGAGTGACTCCAGGTCATTCTCTTTTTAAGTTTCGTCTCATGGAGATTCAGTCCTGCCTGCTGTTGTACTGCACCGTCTTCTGGCGAGCACCCAGGAGACGACGACAGCTAGCAGTCATACTGGATCGTCTGCTGCCAGCCTAAGATGTATAAGAGAGATGGAGTGGATCAAAACAAGAAAGAGACCAGATTTGTTTTGCATTCATTTTCTTCCCGCTCCCTCCCTCCATGAATAGTGTGGGGAGGGATAGCTCAATGGTTTGAGCATTGGCCTGCTAAACCCAGAGATTTGACTTTAATCCTTGAGGGGGCCATTCTGTGTGACAATTGTGTGTGTTTCTCCTTGATGCAAACCCACCCCCTTTGTTGATTTTAATTCCTTGTAAGCCAACCCTGTAAGACATGTCGTCAGTCGCCCCTCCCTCCATCAGAGCAACGACAGACAATCGTTTCACGCCTTTTTTCAGCGCAGATGCCATAGCACTGGGAGCATGGAGCCCGCTCAGATCACTGCAGCAATTATAAGCACTGTAAATACCACACGCATTATCCCGCAGTATATGCAGAACCAGAACCTGCAAAAGCAAAACCAGGCGAAGAGGGGACGGCAGCACGGTGACGAGAGTGATGAGGACATGGACACAGACTTCTCACAAAGTACAGGCCCCGGAAATATGGACATCATGGTGTTAATGGGGCAGGTTCATGCTGTGGAATGCCAATTCTGGGCCCAGGAAACAAGCACAGACTGGTGGAACCGCATAGAGTTGCATGTCTTGGACGATTCCCAGTGGCTGAGAAACTTTTGCATGCGTAAGGGCACTTTCATGGAACTTTGTGACTTGCTTTCCCCTGCCCTGAAGCGCAAGAATACCAAGATGAGAGCAGCCCTCACAGTTCACAAGCAAGTGGTGATAGCCCTGTGGAAGCTTGCAACGCCAGACGGTTACTGGTCAGTTGGGAATCAATTTGGAGTAGGCAAATCTACTGTGGGAGCTGCTGTCATCCAAGTAGCCAATGCAATCAAAGAGCTGCTGATATCAAGAGTAGTGATTCTGGAAAATGTGCAGGTCATAGTGGATGGCTTTGCTGCAATGGGATTCCCTAACTGTAGTGGGGTGATAGACGGAACCCATATCCCTATCTTGGCACTGGAGCACCAAGGAGCAAGTACATAAACTGCAAGGGGTACTTTTCCATGGTGCTGCAAGCACTGGTGGATCACAAGGGATGTTTCACCAACATCAGCGTGGGATGGCCGGGAAGGGTACATGACGCTCGCATCTTCAGGAACTCTGGTCTGTTTCAAAAGCTTCAGGAAAGGACTTTCTTCCCAGACCAGAAAATAACCGTTGGGGATGTTGAAATGCCTATAGTTATCCTTGGGGACCCAGCCTACCCCTTAATGCCATGGCTCATGAAGCCATACACAGGCACCCTGGACAGTATTCAGGAGCTGTTCAACTATAGGCTGAGCAAGTGCAGAATGATGGTAGAATGTGCATTTGGAGGTTTAAAAGCTCGCTGGCGCAGTTTACTGACTCGGATAGACCTCAGCAAAACCAATATTCCCATTGTTATTACTGCTTGCTGTGCGCGCCACAATATCTGTGAGAGTAAGGGGGAGATGTTTATGGTGAGGTGGGAGGTTGAGGCAAATTGCCTGGCCGCTGATTATGCGCAGCCAGACACCAGGGTGGTTAGCAGGGTACAGGAGGGTGTGGTGCACATCAAAGAAGTTTTGAAAACCAGTTTCATGACTGGACAGGCTATCGTGTGGAAGTTCTGTTTGTTTCTCCTTGATGACTCCCCACCCTTGGTTCACTCTACTTCCCTGTAAACTAACCACTTTCCCCTCCCCCCTTCGATCACAGCTTGCAGAGGCAATAAAGTCATTGTTGCTTCACATTCATGCATTCTTTATTAATTCATCACACAAATAGGGGGATAACTGCCAGGGACGGGTGGGAGAGGAGGGAAGCACCAGGTGGAGTGGGGAAGGAGGGAAAGGCAAGGCCACACTGCACTTTAAAACTTATTGAATGCCAGCTTTCTGTGGCTTGGGCAGTCCTCTGGGGTGGAGTGGTTGGCTGCTCGGAAGCCCCTCCCTTGGTCATCTTGGTGAGGAGGCTATGGAACTGGGGCGGGAGGGCAGTTGGTTACACAGGGGCTGTAGCGCTGGTCTGTGCTCATGCTGCCTTTCCTGAACCTCAGCCATACACCTGAGCATATCAGTTTGTTCCTCCAGTAGCCTCACCATTGCCTCTTGCCTTCTCTCAGCAAGCTGACACCACCTATCATCTTCAGCCCATCACTTATTATCTTCAGCCCGCCACTTGTCCTTGTGTTCATATTGTGCTTTCCTGGACTCTGACAGTGTCTGCCTCCATGCATTCTCCTATACTCTTTCAGTGTGGGAGGACTGCATGAGCTCAGATAACATTTTATCGCGAGTGCGTTTTTTTCGCCTTCTAATCTTCGCTAGCCTCTGGGAAGGAGAAGATAGTGTGAGCGTTGAAACATTTGTAGCTGGTGGAGGAAATAAAAGGGAGAGTGGTAGTTAAAAAGACACATTTTATAGAACAATGGGTAGACTCTTTCACAGTAAACCTTGCTGTTAACATTACATAGCACATGTGCTTTCAGTACAAGGTCACATTTTGCCTTCTATTGAGGGTATGCTGGTTTGGTGTGAGAGATCACTCACGCAGGGCTGGGCAACAGAATTTGGCTTGCGAGCAGCCATAGTAAGACAGTCTTTTGGCTTCTTTAACCTTCATAACATGTGGGAATGGTTTCAAACAGAAGCGCCCTCATTTCCCATTTCCTGGCTGTCGGGGAAAATGGTTTCTTCGCTTCCTTGCTGTGAGCTATCTTCAGCCTCCTCCTCTTCATCTTCCTCGTCCCCAAAACCTACATCCCTGTTGCGTGCTACTCCATTGACGGAGTCAAAACACAGGGTTGGGGTAGTGGTGGCTGCACCACCTAGAATGGCATGTAGCTCATCATAGAAGCAGCATGTCTGGGGCTCTGACTTGGAGTGGCCGTTTGCCTCTCTGGCTTTTTGATAGGCTTGCCTCAACTCCTTAAGTTTCATGCGGCACTGCTGCAGGTCCCTGTTACAGCAATCAGATCCTGTACCTCCCGTTCGGTCCATGCTGGAGCTCTTTTGCGATTCTGGTCACTTCTGCTGATGAGATCTGCACTCACCTGCAGATTGCCATACTGGCCAAACAGGAAATGAGATTCAAAAGTTTGCGGGCCTTTTCCTGTCTACCTGGCCAGTGCATCTGAGTTGAGAATGCTGTCCAGAGCGGTCACAATGGAGCACTCTGGGATAGCTCCTGGAGGTCAATACCATCGAATTACAACCACACTACCCCCACACTACCCCAAATTCAACCTGGCAAGGTCAATTTCAGCGCTAATCCCCTCGTTGGGGGAGGAGTACAGAAATCAATTTTAAGAGCCCTTTAAGTCGAAAAAAACCCGGCTTTGTCGTGTGGACGGGTGCAGGGTTAAATTGATGTAACGCTGCTAAATTCGACCTAACTCATAGTGTAGACCAGGGCTATGAAAGGAAGTCACATGTGGCTGCTATTTGTAGGGTCCGTGGGTTGGGACCTGGAGTAGTGGGGTGGCCTTGGTCCCCTCACTGGCAGAGTCACCAAAGGCCTGAGAAGGGGAAAAGCTTTGTGTAGAAGCACAAGGCTGGAATTTAAAGGGCTCTAGGCTGGGGCTGAAGACGTTGCAGAGGGCCAACCATTTGTTGAACTTTGTTACCCTGGGGACGGAAGTGAAGGAGTGACTTGACTGGAGAGCTGGGGACATCACAGGACTGCTAAAGGGAAAGAGTCTCCAGGGAGAGAGCCCTGGGGGCACTGCTCCATACCAGGGCAGGGATGGACTTAAAGTTAGCCCAGAAGACAGAAGAATTAACTGAATTATATTCAGTATTTTCCAAAAAAATTACTTTAGTCAGATAAAGACTTCAATAGCCACAGCCCTGAAGTGAGCCGAGAGCTATGCTGCCCTTTGTGAATCACAAAGCCTGCGTAAGAGGTCATCCCAGTACTCTGGGGGTCTCTTCAGGATGGTTGCTCAGGAAATGGGCTTCCTGGAATGAACTGGATCAGAGTCTGTTTACATCTTGACTTTATTAGGATAAACACCATAACAGACACAGCCCTGAAATGAGCAGGGAATTCATGAAGGGGCATTGTACACAGTGAGAGCAATCAATGGGACACAATCATTCCGGAGTACAAAATATATCGGAAGGACAGAACAGGTCGTGCAGGGGGAGGAGTGGCACTATATGTGAAAGAAAGTGTAGATTCAAATGAAGTAAAAATCTTAAACGAATCCACATGTTCCATAGAGTCTCTATGGATAGAAATTTCATGCTCTAGTAAAAATATAACATTAGGGATCTATTATCGACCACCTGACCAGGACAGTAATAGTGATGATGAAATGCTAAGGGAAATTAGAGAGGCTATCAAAATTAAGAACCCAATAATAGTGGGGGATTTCAATTATCCCCATATTGACTGGGAACATTTCACTTCAGGACGAAATGCCGAGATAAAATTTCTCGATACTTTAAATAACTGCTTCATGGAGCAGCTGGTATGGGAACCCACAAGGGGAGAGGCAACTCTAGATTTAATCCTGAGTGGAGCGCAGGAGCTGGTCCAAGAGGTAACTATAGCAGGACCGCTTGGAAATAGTGACCATAATACAATAGCATTCAACATCCCTGTGGTGGGAAGAACACCTCAACTGCCCAACACTGTGGCATTTAATTTCAAAAGGGGGAACTATACAAAAATGAGGGGGTTAGTTAGACAAAAGTTAAAAGGTACAGTGACTAAAGTGAAATCCCTGCAAGTTGCGTGGGCCCTTTTTAAAGACACCATAATAGAGGCCCAACTTAAATGTATACCCCAAATTAAGAAAAACAGTAAAAGAACTAAAAAAGAGCCACCGTGGCTTAACAACCATGTAAAAGAAGCAGTGAGAGATAAAAAGACTTCCTTTAAAAAGTGGAAGTCAAATCCTAGTGAGGCAAATAGAAAGGAGCACAAACACTGCCAACTTAAGTGCAAGAGTGTAATAAGAAAAGCCAAAGAGGAGTTTGAAGAACAGCTAGCCAAAAACTCTAAAGGTAATAACAAAATGTTTTTTAAGTACATCAGAAGCAGGAAGCCTGCTAAACAACCAGTGGGGCCCCTTGATCAAAATACAAAAGGAGCGCTTAAAGACGATAAAGTCATTGGGGAGAAACTAAATGGATTCTTTGCTTCAGTCTTCATGGCTGAGGATGTTAGGGACATTCCCAAACCTGAGCTGGCTTTTGTAGGTGACAAATCTGAGGAACTGTCACAGATTGAAGTGTCACTAGAGGAGGTTTTGGAATTAATTGATAAACTCAACATTAACAAGTCACCGGGACCAGATGGCATTCACCCAAGAGTTCTGAAAGAACTCAAATGTGAAGTTGCGGAACTATTAACTAAGGTTTGTAACCTGTCCTTTAAATCGGCTTCGGTACCCAATGACTGGAAGTTAGCTAATGTAACGCCAATATTTAAAAAGGGCTGTAGGGGTGATCCCGGCAATTACAGACCGGTAAGTCTAACGTCGGTACCGGGCAAATTAGTTGAAACAATAGTAAAGAATAAAATTGTCAGACACATAGAAAAACATAAACTCTTCAGCAATAGTCAACATGGTTTCTGTAAAGGGAAATTGTGTCTTACTAATCTATTAGAGTTCTTTGAAGGGGTCAACAAACATGTGGACAAGGGGGATCCGGTGGACATAGTGTACTTAGATTTCCAGAAAGCCTTTGACAAGGTCCCTCACCAAAGGCTCTTACGTAAATTAAGCTGTCATGGGATAAAAGGGAAGGTCCTTTCATGGATTGAGAACTGGTTAAAGGACAGGGAACAAAGGGTAGGAATTAATGGTAAATTCTCAGAATGGAGAGGGGTAACTACTGGTGTTCCCCAAGGGTCAGTCCTCGGACCAATCCTATTCAATGTATTCATAAATGATCTGGAGAAAGGGGTAAACAGTGAGGTGGCAAAGTTTGCAGAGGATACTAAACTACTCAAGATAGTTAAGACCAAAGCAGATTGTGAAGAACTTCAAAAAGATCTCACAAAACTAAGTGATTGGGCAACAAAATGGCAAATGAAATTTAATGTGGATAAATGTAAAGTAATGCACGTTGGAAAAAATAACCCCAACTATACATACAACATGATGGGGTCTAATTTAGCTACAACGAGTCAGGAAAAAGATCTTGGAGTCATCGTGGATAGTTCTCTGAAGATGTCCACTCAGTGTGCAGAGGCGGTCAAAAAAGCAAACAGGATGTTAGGAATCATTAAAAAGGGGATAGAAAATAAGACTGAGAATATATTATTGCCCTTATATAAATCCATGGTACGCCCACATCTCGAATACTGTGTACAGATGTGGTCTCCTCACCTCAAAAAAGATATTCTAGCACTAGAAAAGGTTCAGAAAAGGGCAACTAAAATGATTAGGGGTTTAGAGAGGGTCCCATAAGAGGAAAGATTAAAGAGGCTAGGACTCTTCAGCTTGGAAAAGAGAAGACTAAGGGGGGATATGATAGAGGTATATAAAATCATGAGTGATGTTGAGAAAGTGGATAAGGAAAAGTTATTTACTTATTCCCATAATACAAGAACTAGGGGTCACCAAATGAAATTAATAGGCAGCAGGTTTAAAACAAATAAAAGGAAGTTCTTCTTCACTCAGCGCACAGTCAACTTGTGGAACTCCTTACCTGAGGAGGTTGTGAAGGCTAGGACTATAACAATGTTTAAAGGGGGACTGGATAAATTCATGGTGGCTAAGTCCATAAATGGCTATTAGCCAGGATGGGTAAGAATGGTGTCCCTAGCCTCTGTTCATCAGAGGATGGAGATGGATGGCAGGAGAGAGATCACTTGATCATTGCCTGTTAGGTTCACTCCCTCTGGGGCACCTGGCATTGGCCACTGTCAGTAGACAGATACTGGGCTAGATGGACCTTTGGTCTGACCCGGTACGGCCTTTCTTATGTTCTTATGTTCTTATGAGAGTAAGGAGAGAGCAGAAAAAGCACAGCACTAGAGAGAGAACTTTATATAGAGCATCAGACAGTCTGCCTCAAAACCCAACAACGAGATTGAGGCCTGTGGTCTCCTCAGAGGAAGTAGTGGAAGCGCTGTCATTGCTGCTGCCATTCAAAACTAGAATTAGACAAAGTGGGGAATGCACTGCAGGGAACAATCCAGCACTGGCTCCTAGGCAGTGGCAGCCATCCCTAGATTGTTGTTTTTTTTTGACTGAAGCTCCTGTAGTTTGAAAACCCCTCCTTTTTCTACAGCTCCTCACAGCAGGACATTTGAGTCTCTTACACCAGACCCAGGTATTTTTCTCCCAGCAAGAATGTAGTTCTAACGTCTAACAAGACTCAGTGATTGCAAGCCTTACAGAGTTTTGGGCTGCTTTTCCATCCATACGTCTACACCCTTTCCACAAATAATAATTAACAGGGATGATAAACCCTTTGGTTTACATCTTCTACCCCAGCTGGCTTAGAACTATAAGTGTGGCATGGGAAGCAGTTACTATGTGGTCATCTCAGCACAATTCTATCTACACAAGAGAGAACTTATACTAGGTCCCGAGCTTAAACTACACTACAAAATGGAACTGAATTCTAAATGGGTTAGTGAGGATACCAGTTTGGACCTACCTGTATTTCCAATATACACACTAGTAGACACAGCCCTGAAATAATCAGAATTCTTGGTGAAGAGTTGTATGCAGTAAGAGTAAGGAGTAAGCAGAAAGTGATGGCACACTAGTAGGTGATACACTTCCCCTGGGTTTAAATTTGTCTGCTTCATTATAAGAGAATAATATCTTTCCCTTCAAGGGCAAGGCAAATCCCTTGGCCCTCCCCTTCCCAAAGCTACCCTTTCTACCAGACTTGTTGGGAGATAGCATTGGCAGCTTTTGTGACATCACAAGCAGAGCTCAGCTGACGTGGCATTTTTCCACTTTAAACATTTTCAGCAGCTTTAATTTTTTTTAAATTACTTTGGGTTCAGGCCACTGAGTGCGGGAACTTCCACCACAGTCCCCACCACTCCCACATAAGTGCAGATCAGGACTAATCTGACCCCTCCTATCAAATCTTTGTGAGCTGCTTCTGGTGAGGAATGGGTTCTCTCTCCACTCTGACACCCAGGATGTTTTTTTAATCAAATATTTGTTGCTGCAGTTTTTCAGTGTCGATAAGTTGCTGTGTAATGGGAGATTATTCCAATTCGTAGTCCTCTGAGTATGTGTTTCCCCTCATATCCATGACAACACACTTCTCCTTGTCAAGGTTACTGGGTTCTCTGTCTTTCCAGAACCTGTAGGAGAGACTCATCATGAGGGTCACAGAGGAAACAGTTGTAGCTGGTGAGGATGGAGGAGCAGGGAAAAGTACAGTTTTGAATCCTGCTGACAGATTTCCCTTCTGTTGTATCAAGCAGGCAAGGTACTAACAAGCTTCAACAGGACTTTATTTTTACAGTGGAAACCTCTTTGCCAAGCTGCTGCTGCACACTCTGTAACTCTCAGTCAGCCTCCTCAACTTCTCCCCTCTCCTTCCTGTTTCTTGTCCTTTCAGACTCCCAACAGCCAGTGCTCCCAGTTCTAATAATTACAAGCACATCTAAGCACCACACCTTCCTCCCTTTATACTGTTCCCTAAAATGGAGTTATAGCCTCCGATCATATTTCCCCAACAAATCTACCCTTTGCTGGAGCAGAAACATTTAGCTCCAGTAGGTGACAGAGGTCTCCCTTTTAACCCCCACCCCCTTCCCATTACCTTGTATGTTAATCTGCTGGGCTAAGGGGAGGATGGTAAATAGTCTCCATCCCATGAGATACTCACACTGCAGTCTGGTTATTGGAGTCTGATCCACTGAGCACCACTGACCTTTCTCCTCCTGATGAGTCGGACGAATATAGTAACTTTCTACTTGGGTGCCTGTATAAGTTCCCTTTGGAACTTTCCAACTGGAAAGGAAAGCCTGGATGAAAAATAAATGTAAATCTTGCCAGATGCCATCACTGAGCAGACAATAGGAAGGCAGAGTTCCTGTAAGGTGTGAGTCTGGTGCTGGTGGTGATGACTGAGGAAGATCAGGATGGAATGAACATGGAGATTGAATTTCCTGCTCAAATTCAAGAGCAGGTCTAAGTGTGTGGAGGTCTCCTCCAGAGCTGGGCACTGAATTCCCACTGGAGACCAATCCCTGGCAAATTACCTGCTCATCTCTCATGTTGATCACCACCAGGTGGGAACCCATCTCTGCGCAGTTCCTCTTGCTGGCACCCTAATTCATGGTGTCTTTAGAGTAGTAGTAGTGGCTGGTGTGAAAGGGCTCCCAGCCCAAGAGGCAGCATGTCCAGACTTGCTCTGTGAAAGGCAAGATAGCCAAGAAGAATGAATCAATAATTACAGATAGAAAATCTCTTAGCAACATCTTTGAACATTCTCTGTGGACAATGCAGGGTTGTTCTCATACATCTATGAGGGGCTGCATACCTTCCATTTCTGTTGAAGTCAGTGGGAGCTGAAGGTGCTCAGGACTGGGCTTAGTCCTTAGTCGGAGGAAAGTGTCATAACATGTTTTTAAAAAACTGGTTCATAATTTAGTTATAAGTGATTAGAGATTTCTCTAGGAAGTGTAAAAGCAGCAAAGAGTCCTGTGGCACCTTATAGACTAACAGATGAATTGGAGCATGAGCTTTTGTGGGTGAATACCCACTTCGTCGGATGCATGTAGTGGAAATTTCCAGGGGCAGGTATATATAAGCAAGCAAGAAGCAGGCTAGAGATAATGAGGTTAGTTCAATCAGGGAGGATGAGGCCCTCTTCTAGCAGTTGAGGTGTGAAAACCAAGGGAGGAGAAACTGCTTTTGTAGTTGGCAAGCCATTCACAGTCTTTGTTTAATCCTGAGCTGATGGTGTCAAATTTGCAGATGAACTGAAGCTCAGCAGTTTCTCTTTGAAGTCTGGTCCTGAAGTTTTTTTTTCTGCGGGATGGCTACCTTTAGATCTGCTATTGGGTGTCCAGGGAGGTTGAAGTGTTCTCCTACAGGTTTTTGTATATTGCCATTCCTAATATCTGATTTGTGTCCTTTATCCTTTTCCGTAGAGACTGTTCAGTTTGGCTGATGTACATAGCAGAGGGGCATTGCTGGCATATGATGGCGTATATTACATTGGTGGACGTGGAGGTGAATGAACCGGTGATGGTGTGGCTGATCTGGTTAGGTCCTGTGATGGTGTCGCTGGTGTAGATATGTGGGCAGAGTTGGCATCGAGGTCTGTTGCATGGATAGGTTCCTGAGCTAGAGTTACTATGGTGCGGTGTGCAGTTACTGGTGAGAATATGCTTCAGGTTGGCAGGTTGTCTGTGAGCGAGGACTGGCCTGCCACCCAAGGCCTGTGAAAGTGTGGGATCATTGTCCAGGATGGGTTGTAGATCCCTGATGATGCGTTGGAGGGATTTTAGCTGGGGACTGTATGTGATGGCCAGTGGAGTCCTGTTGGTTTCTTTCTTGGGTTTGTCTTGGAGTAGGAGGCTTCTGGGAACACGTCTGGCTCTGTTGATCTGTTTCCTTATTTCCTCGTGCGGGTATTGTAGTTTTGAGAATGCTTGATGGAGATTTTGTAGGTGTTGGTCTCTGTCTGAGGGGTTAGAGCAGATACGGTTGTACCTCAGTGCTTGGCTGTAGACAATGGATCGTGTGGTGTGCCCGGGATGGAAGCTGGAGGCATGAAGGTAGACATAGTGGTCGGTAGGTTTTCGGTATAGGGTGGTGTTAATGTGACCATCACTTATTTGCACCGTGGTGTCTAGAAAGTGGACCTCTCGTGTAGATTGGTCCAGGCTGAGGTTGATGGTGGGGTGGAAGCTGTTGAAATCATGGTGGAATTTTTCCAGAGTCTCCTTCCCATGAGTCCAGATGATGAAGATGTCATCAATGTAGCGTAGGAAGAGAAGGGGCATGAGTGGACGAGAGCTGAGGAAGCGTTGTTCCAGGTCAGCCATAAAAATGTTGGCATATTGTGGGGCCATGCGGGTGCCCATAGCGGTGCCACTGATCTGGAGATATATATTGTCATCAAATTTGACATAGTTGTGTGTGAGGATAACGGCACAGAGCTCAGCAACCAGTTGTGCTGTGGCATCATCAGGGATAGTGTTCCTTACAGCTTATATTCCATCAGTGTGTGGGATGTTTGTGTAGAGAGCCTCTACATCCATGGTGGCTAGGATGGTGTTTTCTGGAAAGTCACCAATGCATTGTAGTTTCCTCAGGAAATCAGTGGTGTCACGGAGATAGCTGGGAGAGCTGGTGGCAGAGGGTCTGAGTAGAGAGTCCACATATCCAGACAGTTCTTCAGTGAGAGTGCCAATGCCCGAGATGATGGGGCGTCCAGGATTTCTGGGTTTGTGGATCTTGGGTAGTAGATAGAATGACCCTGGTCGGGGTATGTTGATTTGTTCCAGTGTTAGTGTAGGGAGTGTCCTGAGTAGATGGTGCAGTTTCTTCTGGACACTTAACACCCACACCACTCAACTTTCTCCACTGCCAGAACCTTCCCTCATATCTCAGACATATTCTTCCAAAGAGACTATATTCCTTGCTGCCCATTTCTAGTCTTGTGCATCTACTCCTCCATCCCCCTTCACCAGCCACAGAAGGATTGCTCCTCTAATGTATTCTCCAGGCCCAAACACTGGAGCTCCTGCCCTGTCCGCAGGGAAACTTTTCCACATTCTAACAGACCCCTCACTAATAGGAACTGTTTCCTGATTGCCCAGCAGAATTTTTCCTTCTTTGCTCAATTTTATCCACTTTAGTCTCAGTTCTCCTCCCACAGGCACCCTCCCCAAACAATTACCCTCCCTCAGGAAATTTCCACTACATGCATCGACGAAGTGGGTATTCACCCATGAAAGCTCATGTTCCAGTACGTCTGTTAGTCTATAAGGTGCCACAGAACTCTTTACCGGTTTTACAGATCCAGACTAACATGGCTACCCCTCTGATATGTTCCTCCCTCCTTGGATAACCAGCTCATATATACTTATCAATGAGGAGAGGGAGACAGCAATGCAACAGTGCTGAGACTAATCCTGGGAGCCGAGTGATGGGTTTCTGCGGTGCACTCTGGTGTGCTCACCTGTGGGGGTGCTGAGGGTGAAGAGAACCTACAAAGCAGTCGGTTCTGCTTAAACCAGCTCTGCCTACTAGGGACATGCAACTGAATGAAAACCTGAAGAGACCAAGTAACTCCTGAATAGGGTTGATAACATGTTCATAGTGATAGGCCCAGACTGGAACACTGGATTTAGACTTCTCAACTCTAGGGACAGTTGCATTCAGATCTCAGCTCCTCAGCTCTGGCCCATCTAATAAGCTAGTCTTCAAATCCCAAGTATTTTGGAATGAGGCCCCCAACATAGGGTTAAGGGTTTAAGAGATCTCTTCATGTCTCACCAGAGTATGCCCAGAGTTGCTAATATTCCAGCTGCACTTTGAGATCTACTGGAGACAAGCCTTGTATAAAAGCTAAGTGGTATTATCTTGGATGATCTAAGTGAAACTTTTTCTAGCGCATTGAACTCCCCACAGGACATTTTATAGTTCTAGCTCCTGTTTCTTCATGTGTTTCGTCCTGGTGGTGAGGGTGGGTTAGGCAGTGCACCAGCAGATAGAATAAGGATTGGGGGAAGGAAGGTGGGAAAGGAATGCAATGGAGACCCTTGACTTGATAGCACGTCCTTCCACCACTATTTCCCCCACACGGGGATTTAGGGAAAGCTGGTGTGGTGACACTGGGCAGCACAGCTCCATTACCCGGGTTGGGAGCTAGATAATCAGGGAGAACCACAGGAGGGTCTGAACATGTACAACTGCCTCATTAAAGAATCCATTTTAGATTCAACACAGCTGAGTCCCGTCTCTTCCCTACAGCAGGGGACACCACAGGTATCTGGGCGGTGAGAGAGGGGAATGGGTCACACACTGAGAGAGAAGGAGAGGAGAACATTAATTGGGGGACTGGCTGCTCCAGGTCCCAGTAAGGAGCACTGGAGGAACACAGGAGGGTGGAGAATAAGGGATGGGACTAGCAATAGCAGCACTCCTTGCAGGAGAGAGTTGAATGGGCTGGAGTGCTAATACCAGGTGAAGGTCTCTTGAGCGGCTGCTGCCATTATAGCAATTTAAGTCTAGAGAGAATTTTTTTTTCATGGTTCAGTCTGAAATCTGGAGTCATCCCCAGCAGCAGACAAGGTAGAATACAGTCTGTAGCAAGGCTCGTGGTAGCTCACTCTGCTGGGAAACTCTATATGTTGTTCCTAATCTACACAGTGAGTATACCAATAACTATTAGGGCTGGTCAAACATTTTCCATTGAAACTTTTTTAGGCAGAAATGTTGCGTTTTTGACAGAACAGAAATTCTCATGGGACATGGCTTTTATTTTCGGGGGGGGGGGGGGGAGGATGACTAGCTCTACTAGTTGTATCCCAGTGCCCTATAACTGGGAGTGTGCAGTTGTCTGCGCATGATCTTTGTAGGTGAGACCAGGAGGCCTCCTCTGGGAGAGTATTGAATCCCTGACTCCTGTTCCTTCTGCCCCATTCCAAAAGTAAGAGTGATTGTTCAGAAGTATTTTTATAAGCCTCTGGGGCAAGTCCTCTCTGACAGTGATCTATTCATCTATCACTGTGGAGCTATCTGAGTGGCTGGTTCTGCAGTAGCCAAAGAGGCAGTAAACTCCTGGATCAAAGGCAGAAAAATCACTCCAGTCTTCCCTTCACTCTGGTACTGACATTTTAACATGCAGTTCCTGAGATCCCCCTCCAGCACATCGTCATATTTAGGAGTTTCCAGGCTTCTCCAGGATGATGTTGGGGGTTCTCTTTCAATCTGCCCATATATCCATGGTGCAGCCAACCTCACCCTTATCAGTCCACTGGAGCAGTTACCCTCATAGTGATTCTGCCGGTTAGTTATTTGCTGCATCCTTGTTCCTGTGGCTCTGCCAGTTGTTTATCTAGTGCCAGCCCCACTCATGGGAGGCCCTCCCTATACCACTTTATACACACCAGGACATTCTGCAGGGAATCCTGGGAATGTGGCTAGAAGATGGGCAGCTCATGGTCATTTTATTATCAAAGGGATAGCCGTGTTAGTCTGGATCTGTAAAAGCAGCAAAGAATCCTGTGGCACCTTATAGACTAACAGACGTTTTGCAGCATGAGCTTTCGTGGGTGAATACCCACTTCTTCAGATGCAAGTGGTGGAAATTTCCAGAGGCAAGTATATATATGCAAGCAAGAAGCAAGCTAGAGATAACGAGGTTAGTTCAATCAGGGAGGATGAGGCCCTGTTCTAGCAGTTGAGTGAAAACCAAGAGAGGAGAAACTGGTTCTGTAGTTGGCAAGCCATTCACAGTCTTTGTTTAATCCTGAGCTGATGGTGTCAAATTTGCAGATGAACTGGAGCTCAGCAGTTTCTCTTTGAAGTCTGGTCCTGAAGTTTTTTTGCTGCAGGACGGCCACCTTAAGATCTGCTATTGTGTGGCCAGGGAGGTTGAAGTGTTCTCCTACAGGTTTTTGTATATTGCCATTCCTAATATCTGATTTGTGTCCATTTATCCTTTTCCTTAGAGACTGTCCAGTTTGGCCAATGTACATAGCAGAGGGGCATTGCTGGCATATGATGGCATATATTACATTGCTGGACATGCAGGTGAATGAACCGGTGATGGTGTGGCTGATCTGGTTAGGTCCTGTGATGGTGTCGCTGGTGTAGATATGTGGGCAGAGTTGGCATCGAGGTTTGTTGCATGGATTGGTTCCTGAGCTAGAGTTACTATGGTGCAGGGTGCAGTTACTGGTGAGAATATGCTTCAGGTTGGCAGGTTGTCTGTGGGCGAGGACTGGCCTGCCACCCAAGGCCTGTGAAAGTGTGGGATCATTCTCCAAGATGGGTTGTAGATCCCTGATGATGCGCTGGAGGGGTTTTAGCTGGGGACTGTATGTGATGGCCAGTGGAGTCCTGTTGGTTTCTTTCTTGGGTTTGTCTTGCAGTAGGAGGCTTCTGGGTACACGTCTGGCTCTGTTGATCTGGGTACACGTCTGGCTCTGTTGATCCAAGCATTCTCAAAACTACAGTACCCGCACGAGGAAATACACCAGCGACACCATCACAGGACCTAACCAGATCAGCCACACCATCACCGGTTCATTCACCTGCACGTCCACCAATGTAATATATGCCATCATATGCCAGCAATGCCCCTCTGCTATGTACATTGGCCAAACTGGACAGTCTCTAAGGAAAAGGATAAATGGACACAAATCAGATATTAGGAATGGCAATATACAAAAACCTGTAGGAGAACACTTCAACCTCCCTGGCCACACAATAGCAGATCTTAAGGTGGCTGTCCTGCAGCAAAAAAACTTCAGGACCAGACTTCAAAGAGAAACTGCTGAGCTCCAGTTCATCTGCAAATTTGACACCATCAGCTCAGGATTAAACAAAGACTGTGAATGGCTTGCCAACTACAGAACCAGTTTCTCCTCTCTTGGTTTTCACGCAACTGCTAGAACAGGGCCTCATCCTCCCTGATTGAACTAACCTCGTTATCTCTAGCTTGCTTCTTGCTTGCATATATATACCTGCCCCTGGAAATTTCCACCACTTGCATCTGAAGAAGTGGGTATTCACCCACGAAAGCTCATGCTGCAAAACGTCTGTTAGTCTATAAGGTGCCACAGGATTCTTTGCTGCTTTTACAGGTCATTTTATTGTCACTGACCATGGAGTCATAATGACCAAAGTAATTATTCATGAGCACTAGAGCAGCAGCCAGCACTTTGGTCACAGCCCTTTGTGACATTGCACCCATAATGCTTTATAGAAATATGCTTATGAGTGTAAATATGTCATAACTGGAATATGTTTTATGCTAGATATGCCATGTGAATATCTTTGCAAAGGTTATGATCTACTGAATATATTCATCCTATTCATATGCATGTATCATTTTTATATCTGAAGTTATGAGCTTTGGCTCTATGCTTGTATTTAAAGTGTTTGCTGTAGGAAGCACATAAGGCAGATTTGGTCAACATAGCGTGAAGGGGTTATCAGGTAATTGGGAGTATGTAACTAACAGTGGACTTTGGGAGACACCAATCCACATCTGAGCTTTCCTGGGAACATTCAAACTAATTTGTAAACAATGGTGTCGACCTGCAAAAAGCTGAATCATTTGTAGACATGTGACTTGCCCAGGTGGCTACAGACTCCATCTTGTTGTTGTGATTTTTGCACAGGAGAAAAAGGGTTTTCCCCCCACAAGAGAGAATAGAAAAGGCCCTGGAAACCCCTCCATTTTGTCTTCAGCTGGCTCAGAAGATAGCCTCTCCATCCCAGAGGGATGCCTGAAAGAAACTGGAACAAAAGCAGTAACTACCGGGGTGTGAGTGATTGCTGGACCCAGACTAGGAAGGAGTCTAGTCTGTAAAAGAAGCTTATTGGAACATCTGAAGGTGAGATTTAACTGCAGTTAGTTTTCTACTGTATTAGGCTTAGACTTGCATGTTTTTTTTATTTTGCTTGGCAATTTACTTTGTTCTGCCGGTTATTACTTGGAACCACTTAGATCCTACTTTTTATACTTAATAAGCAAAAATATTTTTATTAATTAACCCAGAGCAAGTAATTAATACGTGGTGGAGCAAACAGCTGTACATATCTCTCTGTCAGTATTATAGAGGGCAAACAATTTGAGTTAACCCTGTAAAGCTTTATACAGAGTAAAATGGATTTATTTGGGGTTTGGACCCCATTGGGAACTGGGTATCTGGGTGCTGGAGACAGGAGCACTTCTTAAGCTGTTTTCTGTTAAGCCCACAGCTTTTGGGGGACATGGTTCAGACCTGAGTCTGTTTGCAGCAGGCTTTCATGTCTGGCTCAACAAGACAGGGTACTGAAGTCCCAAGCTATCAGGGAAAACAGTCTCAGAGGTAGCCTCAGCACATCAGGTGGCAGTTCCAAGGGGGTCTCTGTGATCCAACCTGTCACACCCTTATCTTCTAATCACTCACCCATGTCATCTAGAGAGGCCCTGACTCTGAGAGACAACACTGCAACAGCATGCAACATTGGTGGATATTTCTACTGCTCTCTGAAAGCAATGTACTAGCTATGGCCAGTCCAGGGTCCCTTAGGCACCCCCACAGTACTGGCAGCAGCCTCCCAATGTTCACCTGGCACCAGCTGAGTGATCAAAACCAAACTCTTCAAATGCCTTTTGAACAGGACATGGGCAGGGGTGGGGGGGGAATATTAAACTACAACCAGCTCATCATGATGGGAGCATGAGTGAGGGCAGGAGAAATATTTGAGTACAGTACATCTAAGCCTCAGTGACAGCACAGTGTCACTGAGTCAGTCACCCCAACTGTGCATGCCCGTCTGGCTTCTGTAACTCATTTCCTGAAGCAGGCAGGAAAGGACCCCATGCAGGTCCCTGTCAAGGCAGCTGAGGTTGGCAAATCTGAGGGCAGAGCTGCAAAATCCGCTTGCAAATGTCCTTGACAGCACTGAATACATCTACATAACCCTGCTGGATCTTAGTGTTGTGCACAAGGCCCTGAAGCTTGGCATGGAGACCCACAGACCAATTTCTATATACTGTACAAAGGAATACGGGCCAGCCTGCATTTCCTCTCTATGGTACCCCTGGTCTTCCTGCTGATCCTCTCAAACCTGTCTCCTTACTGCTCCTTTTGTTTCTTTCCCCCCACTCTCAGCTTTTTTGTCTTCTCTCATGCTGCTCCTTATGTATGCAATTTTCTCCCTGTCCTAATTTATTAAGTGATGTCTCTCCTTAAAATCCACTTCATTCCTCCCTGGCTTCTCTTCCTGAGTGATTGCTCCACTGGCTTCCATTGCTGAACGACAGGGTTCTTTGCCTTGCTGGTTTTGTCTTGTCTAACTTAGATCGCATGCTGTTGCAGGCAGTGAACATAAATGTTAGGTTGTAAGATCTTCAGGGTAGGAAGCTTGTCTATTTGTAAAGTACCTTGTAAATTTACAAGGCATTAAATGTGATTGTTAATAGCAATAGTAATTCTTAATGTTTGTGGGGCTTTGAAGTATTTGTCAGTAGAGATAAGCATGAAACACAAAATTTGGATCCAGTTCCAGATTTCAGATACTACTTCCCCTTAAAGTCTCTAGGGATTTGGCTTAAGCCCATCTCTCCTTTGTAGAATTTGGTTCCTTGTTCTCTCTGTTACATTCTCCATACAATTGTGCCCACCCCTGTGACTACCACCCAGCTGAGACAGTCTGTTCCTTTCTTGGCTAGCACTGACTAGGTACAGAAGGATACTGTGGAGAGGCAAATGGGCACCTATAATGAAATTAAATCTGCTCTGGGCTGTCCCTGCATGCCCTGGAGATGCTACGGGTGCTGCTCATAGACCAGACAATAGTATATGGAGTTGCTGCTGCCCATCTTCTAGGCAATGGTCTCGAGGTCTAGTTCAGTTCCCTGCACTCAAGGCACGACCAAGCATTATCTAGACCAGTGGTTCTCAAACTGTTGTACTGGTGACCCCTTTCATATAGCAAGCCTCTGAGTGTGACCCCCCCACACACACCTCCTTATAAATTAAAAACACTTTTTTGTATATTTAACACCATTATAAATGCTGGAGGCAAAGCTGGGCTTGGGGTGGAGGCTCACAGGTCACAATCCCCCACATGTAATAACCTCGTGACCTCCTGAGGGGTCCCAACCCCTAGTTTGAGAACCCTCATCTAGACCATCCCTGTCACGTGCCTGTCTAACCTGCTCTTTAAAAAACCAACCAACCAAAAATCTCCAATGTCAGAGATTCCACAACCCCCCTAGGCAATTTATTCCAGTGCTTAACCACTCTGACAGTTAGGATGTTTTCCCGAATGTCCCAACCTAAAGCACCCTTGCTGCAATTTAAAGTCCTCTTGCCCAATCAGATTAATGAGAACAACTTTTCTCCCTCCTCCTTGTAACAACCTTTTATGTGCTTGAAAACTGTTATGTCCCCTCTCAGTCTTCACTTCTCCAGACTAAACAAACCCAATTTTTCAATTTTTCCTCATAGGTCATGTTTTCTAGACCTTTAACCATTTTTGTTGCTCTTCTCTGGCCTTTCTCTAATTAGTTCACATCTTTCCTGAAATGTGGCACCCAGAACTGGACACAATACTCCAGCTGAGGCTTTATCAGCACAGAGTAGAGCAGAAGATTTTGTACTTGTGTCTGGCTTACAACACTCAAAATACAACCCAGAAAGATGTTTGCAGGATTTTTTTTCCAGCAGTGTGACACTGACTCATATTTAGCTTCTGATCCATGATGACCTCCCAGATCCCTTTCTGCAGTACTCCTTCCTAGGCAGTCATTTCCCATTTTGTATGTGTGCAACTGATTGGTCTTTCCTAAATGGAGTACTTTGCATTTGTCCTTACTGAATTTAATCCTGATAATTTTGATCCTATCCTCCAAAGCACTTGCAAACCTCCAGCTCAGCATCATCAGCATAGAAAATACACTTATACAGTTTGCCATCTAAATCATTGATGAGGATATTGAACAGACCCAGAACTGATACCTGCAGGACCCCACTCATTATGCCCTTCCAACTGGACTATGAACCACTAATAACTACTCTCTGGGAACCATTTTCCAACCAGTTTTTCACCCACCTTATAGTAGCTCCATCTAGGTTACATTTCCCTAGCTTGTTTCTGAGAAGATCATGTGAGACAGTATCAAAAGCCTTCGGCTCTGTCTACACTATGGACCTTACAGCAGCACAGATGTACTGATTAGCAGCACCACTGTAAGGTCTCCTGTGTAGCCGCTCCATCAGCAGGAGAGTTTCCTGCCAACATAGCGCTGTCCACATCCCTGACAGACAAACATTTTGCTGAAAAAAGTGCTAGTGTAGACAAAGCCTTAGTAAAGTCAAGATATACTGCTTTCATCCGACCCCCATCCACAAGGCTTGTTACCCTGTCAAAGAAAACTATTAGATTGGTTTGACACAATTTGTTCTTGACAAATCCATGCTGCCTGTTACTTATCACCTTATTATCTTCTAGATGTTTGCAAATTGATTACCTAATTATTTGCAGCATTATCTTTCCTGGTACTGAAGTTAAGCTGACAGGTTTGTAATTCCTCAGGTTGTCTTTATTCCCCTTTTCATAGATTGGCACCATATTTTCCCCTTTTTATGTCCTCTGGAATCTCTTTCATCTTCCATGAGTTTTCAAAGATATTCGCTAATGGCTCAGATATCTCCTCAGTCAGCTCCTTGAGTATTCTAGGGTGTCTTTAATCAGGCCCTGCTGCTTTGAAGACATCTAACTTGTGGAAGTAATTTTTAACTTGTTCTTTGCCTCTTATTTCAGTCTCTGATCTTACCTCATTTTCACTGGCATTCAGTTAGTTAGATGTCCAGTTGCTACAAAACTTTTTAAACCTTCTTTCATTGTTTCTGCCTATTGCGACTCCACATCCATGTTACCAGCATTATCGTTAGTGCTGACAATATGTACAAGTGATCTGTGCTGACTGAAAATTTAACCTCAGGTGAAGCCAAGGACTAGATGTCATCCTCCTGCAGCCAAACAACAATAGAGGTGAGTCTTGCCTCAGTTCTCTGCCCAGGGTAATCATGTTTCTCCTCTTCTCCACTACAGATCAGAACAGCCATCTCCCTTTCGCAGGAAAGGAATGATGTCTCTTAGGCCTGGTCTACACTAGGACTTTAAATCGAATTTAGCAGCGTTAATTCGAACTAACCGCTCAACTGTCCACACCAGGAAGCCATTTAATTCGAACTAGAGGGCTCTTTAGTTCGAATTCGGTACTCCACCCCGACAGGTGGAGTAACGCTAAATTCGACATGGCTAGCTCGAATTAGGCTAGGTGTGGATGCAAATCGAACTTAGTAGCTCCGGGAGCTATCCCACAGTGCACCACTCTGTTGACGCTCTGGACAGCAGTCGGAGCTTGGATTCTCTGACCAGCCACACAGGAAATGCCCCGGGAAAATTTGAATTCCTTTTCCTGTCTGGGCACTTTGAATCTGACGTCCTGGCTGGACATCGGGGCGAGCTCCGCAGCACCTGCAACGATGCAGAGCTCTCCAGCAGAGGAGTCCGGCCAATCCAAGAATAGAAAGAGGTCCCCAGCATGGACAGACCGGGAAGTCCTGGATCTGATCGGTGTGTGGGGCGAGGAGTCTGTGCTGTCGGAGCTGCGCTCCAACAAGCGGAATGCAAAGACCTTCGAGAAGGTCTCCAAAGCAATGATAGAGAAAGGATACAGCCGGGATGCAATGCAGTGCCGCGTGAAAATCAAGGACCTGAGACAAGGCTACCAAAAAGTCAGAGCGGCAAACGGACGCTCCGGAGCCCAGCCCCAGACATGCCGCTTCTACGAGGCACTGCATGCCATTCTAGGTGGGTCTGCCACCACTGCCCCACCAGTGACCGTGGACTCAGTGGATGGCATAGTGAACCTGGACAGTTCCTCCTCGATGTTCACCGATGTGGAAGATGAGGAAGGGTCTGTGGAGGACGGCGCAGGCGACAGCGAACACAATACCGCTTTCCCTGACAGCCAGGATCTCTTCATCACCCTCACAGAGATCCCCTACCAACCCTCCCCGGCCGTTAACCCGGACTCTGAATCAGGGGAAGGATCAGGCGGTAAGTGCTATAAACATGTAAACATTTATTTTTTATAAAACAGGTATAAAAAAATAGAAATACTATATATAAAATTTTCAATGAAAAACTATATGAAAAGTAGGTCCACACATATAGGGATTGAACAATAATCCTCCAGGGACAATTCAAGAAAGGTCTCATTTAGGTCCTCGAAAAGCCTCCGCAGGAGGTTCCTGGGGAGAGGTGCCTTGTTGGGTGCTCCGTGGAAGCACACCCTTCCGCGCCAGGACATCCTTATGTAGATGGGACTCATCGCCTCCACAAGCATGGCCGCATATGGTCCTGGTCTCTGCAGGGCTTCCCTTAGCATCCGCTCTTTGTGACTCCGAGGGACCCGCATCAGGGTGATCTCGTTCATGAAATGCTGCATCTAATTAGGGCAATTAGTGTATTGTTACTGTTGTGAATGGTTGACTTTTACTTTGCATAACAATGACCCTCACTTAACAGCCACGTGTTGTAGGCCACATAGGAAAAGCATACATTGATCTTTCCCGTGCACTGGCGGGAGTGGCTGGAAAAGGGTCAGAGTATATGATTTCCAGATTGCCTTTAGCGGGAGGGCACAGCTATCCATTAACTGATAAGCAGAATGTACTGTAAGGCTTACCAGGACTGTCTGCTAGACGGATTCAGCTGTCTCTCCCCACTTGTCCGCTCTCCTGTGCAATGCCTCAGCCAATGAGAGCGTATTCCGAAATCTCGAACTTGTCCTGAGATCTCGTGAGACTTGTTGCCCTGTATGGTCTTGTTCAGAGAAACTGACTAGACTGTGTTCACTGTTCGCAAACATGTATCTGTTCAAGGAAATCAGTTACTTTTCCCATCACACAGCTTCGGCTCTTTCCCGGACTGCCCCGGCATCCCCCTCACAGAGGCTGGCGCAGATTAGGCGGCAAAAGAAAAAGACTAGGGACGAGATGTTCGCGGAACTGATGGCCTGCTCCAGAGCCGAGGCGGCAGAGCAGAGACAGTGGAGGGAGACCCTATGTCAACAGCATCGCACACACATCGAACGGGAGGATAGGTGGCGGCAGGAAGACCAACAGGTGACTCAAACGCTGCTTGGGCTAATGAGGGAGCAAACGGACACGCTCCGGCGCCTTATTGATGTTCTGCAGGACCGCAGGCAGGAGGACAGAGCCCCCCTGCAGTGTATCTGCAACCGCCCTCCCCCGCCAAGAAGTCCTGCCCCCCCCACCCAAAAGTACAAGACGGAGGGGCGGTAGGGGCCGTGAGAACTGTCACTGCACCACTGCATAGCGCTAATGTACCACACACCTCTCACGCTATAAATTTGTAGAAGTGCTTCCCTTACAGGCTCACCCAGTCCCAAATCCAAGTTTCATCCCCCCACTGTGTATTAGATTATTAAAAGCTGTTTGCTGTTATTCACTGTTTCGGTCACGTCTTTCGTGTCAGAGGATTTTTTTGTGTATGGGGGGGGGGGAGGGGATTTATAATTGCACGGTATAGCCTACATTACCAGGGTACAGACTTGGGGGCATGATCAACTGCAGGGCACACACACACTGCAGTCAGTAGGCACCAGGGTCACTCTGTGTGGTGTATCCTGCCCCGGGTCATTCTGTGATGTGTATGCTTGTCCAGGGTCCTAGCGCCTGCCACCCCCTTAATGTTAAGGCACGCTGCCCTTACCATGCACTTCCACCGTAGCAACGAGCCTCTCCGCTGCCCTGAGCCCCAACAAGAGCCCTCATCCACGGACAGATACTCACCCTTCCCCCACACCCCTCACCCCTTCCTACGTCCAAACCCGCAGCCCACTGCCGTCATCCAAACCCCTATCCAAAGAAGGCACCACTCGCCCCTTCCTGCAAACCCACCCCTTCCTGCAATCCCTCCCCTTCATGCACAACCACTTGCAACCGTCCCCCACCCCAGAGACCTATGTAGGAGCAGGAGGATGTCATTCCTCTATGGAACAAGCGGTCTGTACATCAGTGCACACCGTGCCCAGCACAGTATGCGTCCATGTTTCAACACCTGAACAGAAATGCAAAGTAAAACAAAGATTTATTAATAATGAGTGTAACGATTAATTTGCTTTAAAACGTGCTTTGGAAGTGGGGGAAACTTGGAGAACGGGGTATGTAACCGCAGATCGAAATCGACACATACAGACACAGGCCCAGGGTCAGTTTCTCTTGAAAGCAAGTGGAGAGTCATAGGTTACCCTGCTCTCCGAGGAAACTTGCTTTCAAAGCCTCCCGGATACACAGCGCTTCCCGCTGGGATATTCTCTCGGCACGGGTGTCTGGCTGAGCGTAAACTGCAGCCAGGCGATTTGCCTCAACCTCCCATCCGGACAAAAAGGGTCTTGCCCTTGCTCTCACAGAGATTGTGTAGCACACAGCAAGCAGCAATAACTACGGGGATATTCTTTTCGCTGATGTCCGAGCGAGTCAGTAAGCTCCGCCATCTCCCCTTGAGACGTCCGAAAGTACACTCCACCACCATTCTGCACTTGCTCAGCCGGTAGTTGAAGAGTTCCTTCTCTCTGTCCAAGGCGCCTGTATAGGGCTTCATGAGCCAGGGCATTAGCGGGTAGGCTGGGTCCCCGAGGATCACTGTAGGCATCTGCACATCCCCAACCGTTATTTTGTGGTCCGGGAAGAAAGTACCTGCCTGGAGGCGTTTAAACAGACCAGAGTTCCTGAACACACGCGCGTCATGAACCTTGCCCGCCCACCCAACGAAGATGTTGGTAAAACGTCCCCTATGGTCTACCAGTGCTTGCAGCACCATTGAAAAGTAGCCCTTTCGGTTAATGTACTCGCTGGCCTGGTGGGCTGGTGCCAGGATAGGGATGTGAGTCCCATCTATAGCCCCACCGCAGTTTGGGAATCCCATCGCGGCGAAGCCATCTATGATGTCCTGGACGTTTCCGAGAGTCACTACCTTTGAGAGAAGTTGCTCAACGATTGCGTGGGCTACTTCAATCACAGCAACCCCCACGGTAGATTTGCCCATGCCAAAGTGGTTCGCTACTGACCGGTAGCTGTCTGGCGTTGCAAGTTTCCAGAGGGCTATGGCCACTCGCTTCTGCACACTCAGGGCTGCTCGCATCCGGGTGTCCTGGCGCTTCAGGGCAGGGGACAGCAAGTCACAGAGTTCAAGGAAAGTGCCCTTACGCATCCTGAAGTTTCGCAGCCACTGTGATTCATCCCAGACCTGCAGCACTATGCGGTCCCACCAGCCCGTGCTTGTTTCCTGGGCCCAGAATCGCCGTTCCACACCATGAACTTGACCCATTGCCATCATGATCTCCACGGCGTGGCGTACCCTGCTTTGTGAGAGGTCTGCACCACTCTGTGAATTCCTGTCCTCACCGCGCTGCCGGAGCCTCCTCGCCCGATTTCTCAGCAGCTGACTGTGGAAGAGGTGGACGATAAGGTGCGAGGAGTTGACAACGGCCATAAGTGCAGCGATGATCGCAGCGGGCTCCATGCTCACAGTGCTGTGGCGTCCGCGCTGTAACCGACCAGAGAAGGGCGCGAACAGATTTCCCGCCGGCGCTTTCAGGGAGGGAGGGCGTGATTGACGGTTCAATGACAACAGTTACCCAAAAGCACCCTCGACACATTTTTCCCCCAGGAGGCATTGGGGGCTCTACCCAGCATTCCACTGGGCAGCGGGGACTGCGGGAACTGTGGGATAGCTTCCCACAGTGCACCGCTTCCAAAGTCGACGCCAGCCCCGTTACTGTGGACTCAGAAATTCGAATTAGTGTATTTACTGTGGATACACAAATTCGACTTCATAAGGTCGAATCCACAAATTCGACTTAAGTAGATTCGAAATAGTCTTGTAGTGTAGACAAGGCCTTAGAGGCCAATTCAAGTCCTGCTTCTAGGCACAATTCATTAATGTAGTTTTCAAGCTTCAGCAGATCCCACCAAGTAAAACAACTTTCAAAACCCCAAAGTAAGACAGGTAAAAATGCAGCAGTGCTTCATCCTCCCACCAGGGTCCAGTCACACCTGAGAGTCCCCTGAGAGCGACGAGCCTGAACAGAGGGGTGAGGGGGAGGGAGAAGGTCAAGGACCCAGAGAAGGACTTTGCCTGCTGGTTGGAGCAGCTCCTGGAAATGCAGAGGAAGATGCTGGACTAAGAGGGGGAGAGTTCATCAAGCATGTCACAGCAACTAGGAAGCTGGACCAACAGCAGCAGAGAGACCTGTTTGAGCAGCTGATTAGCCTGATGGACAGCAGGCAGCCTGCCCAAACCTCAGCATCTACTTTTGCCCTAGTCCAGTCACCTACAATGGTCTCCCCTCCATGCTACCCTATCATGCTACTGCTGGAGATTTCTGATTGGGGAATGAGCCAATCAATGCACTCCTGGCCTCGGATGTGCCTGCTGAGATGTACCCTAGTCACTCTCCCCCATACATCCACAGGGGAAAGATAGTAGTTGCACTGGTGACTTCTCTATCTCACTGATCGGATGTGGTATCAGTTTGTTTTCTGCACTGTTCTTAGAATTCTCACTTCTGAGATAGTGACTGCTGGACTGCCTGTGTTGTTGTTCATAAAATGTTTGGTTGCACAAAGCTTTTACTAAAGTCAGATGAACAACAGATCCACTCATAATAGTTGTATTGGACACGTGACTCCCATTTGCCCACCTCCACCATTTGTAGAGGGAAACAGGGCATCCCTTACTACCCATACACTCCTAGACCTAGCCCCACTTATTAGAGACATGCTCTTCAGGTATCAAGAGGGGTAGCTGGGTTAGTCTGTATCCCCAAAAACAATGAGGAGCCCGGTGGCAAAAACAGACTTCAAAGAAAAACTGCAGAGCTGCAATTCATTTGCAAACTTAACACCTGCAATTTGGGCTTGAATAGGGAGTGGCTGGCTCACTACAAAAGCAATTTTCCCTTTCTTGGTATTGACACCCCCTCATCAATTATTGGGCATGGACCACATCCACCCTGACTGAATTGGCCCTGTCAACACTGGTTCTCCACTTGTAAAGTAACTCCCGCCTCTTCATGTGTCAATATGTTTATTCCTGTATCTGTAATTTTCACTCCATTCATCTGAAGAAGTGGGTTTTTTACCCAGAAAAGCTTATGCCCGAATAAATCTGTTAGTCTTTAAGGTGCCAACGGACTCCTCATTGTTTTTATGTTCTCCAGATGCCTGTACTGGGCCTCTAAACCAGTACTATCTTCAACCCATTCGGGAGAAAGTTCTCCTCCTTCTCACTTATGTTGTGCAGTGTCCAGCATGCCCTGTTAACATAAATGGCATTACACAAACTAGCTCCTAAACAGCTTGTAAGCAGTGCCATCTTGCCTTATTTCACCAAATGCACATTCCACCATCATCCTGAAACTGCCCTGTGTGTAACTAAACTTTCTTCTGCTGAGTGTTCTCACATCAGGGTAGGGCTTCATGAGCCAGGACAGTGAAGGATAATCTGGGCCTACTCATATTTCAGGGGACCCAGACACCATTACTATTCATATCACTGGGAGAAAATGAAGTCCCTTCTTGTCCAACCAGGTAAATGTGAGATCTTTGGATACCCTGGCATCATGCACTCTGCCAGTTCCTCCCATGTTAGCATCCTTGGCCATCCCTTTATGGTCAACCGAGGCCTACATAATGAGCAAGTAGTATCCTTGCCAGTTGACATATTCATGTGCACCTGGTAGGGGCAAACAGTGATCAAATATGAGCCACCAACAGCCCCAGCACAATTCACGAAACCCATTCTCTTAAAGCTAGGTCTTATTTTGGGGACATTAGCAGCCATCACCACCCAAGGCTAAACCACACAAACCTCCCGCACTACAGCACCAACAGTTGACTTGCTAATACCAAACAGATTGATTAGCCAACAAGCTGTAGCCCTCTGGGATATCCAAGTAGTAATAGCAGCCTGCTTTTGCACCCATTAAATCCTCTCTCATCCGCATGTCCAGGTACTGAAGTGTCAGGGCAAGCTCCTCACACAGTTCCAGGAAGATGGCCTTCCTCTCCTGGAAGTTCGGGAACCCCTGCTGTGCATCCCAGGTTTGCATGACCGTTTAGTCCTACCACTCTGTGCTTGATGCCACAGCTATTAAAACCTGCATCAGCTATTTTCACTCCACTATGCAGGCACATCGCCTGCACGATCTCCTCATCAAGGCACATAGCCACTTTCTCAGGGTGATGAGCCACTGCTGACATGCCCTCCACCATGTCTCATGCCCTGCATTCACCTCCTGTTCCCAAAATAAAAGTTTTGTTAATGCCAACAGCTGGACTCATTGTTATGAGCTGAATTGTTGGGGTGAGGGATAGTTCAGTGGTTTGAGCATTGGTTTGCTAAACCCAGGGTTATGAGTTCAATCCTTGAGGGGGCCATCTGGGGATTGGTCCTGCTTTGAGCAGGGGGTTGGACTAGATGATCTCCTGAGGTCTCTTCTAAATCGATGAATCCATAGCTTGCTATTGGGAGGGACAGAGGCTGTGTGCAGAGTCAGAAGCATTTTAGTTTACTGAGTTGGTAAGTTAAGAACTCTGTTTCACGGGAGCTAGGGAAGGACAGACAACTTCTTCTACAATACATTGATAGAGTACTGTAGCTTAGTGTAGTGCTAAGAACCATGGGATACGCCCACAGAAATCCTAGCACCTAACCTGCATTACTGCAGCACCAGTGTGGATGTGGCTATGACTTGAGTGTGGCTTAGCAGTGTATATGCTCACACTGGGCTTGGCTAACCTGGCTTCCCAGACCTGGCTTCCCACACCCAAGTAAACTCTGCAGTAAAGACATCCCCCAAGGTAATTATTTAGAATTGTTAATATGAATTATGAATCACAAATGTCCCAGTCTGCGGCTCTACAGAGATTTGTGCTGCTGGCCTGTTCATGCAGCCACACCTTTTTCACAAAGAGTTATCGGGAACAATAACTATTCAGTTCACTTCTCAGGTCTCATCTGCATTAACTACAGCTACATTGAGGGACCTATTTACAACATGGTTGTCTCCCAACACAGTTTAAGGACAGTTCTACCCTTGCATGTCAATGGGATCTTAACTATGTCCTTAGCCAGACCTAAAGCTTTGGGTAGTCCAAAACATTAGTATGATTCAGGAACACGGTTAAAGCCTCAGAACAGAGCTATGTTGGAACTGGGTTATAGGACAACGAGGCTGGATGCAGCTGGATTTGTGGCACAGAGAAACCTTACTTCTGGGCTTAAATTCTGCTGACCTGCAGACGCACAAAGATCTTTTCATGTAACAATTATAAAATGTGTCCCTTTCCCATTGTCCCAGTGAGAATGAAACAGCAGCAGCTCTGAAGTTTGGGTTTGGTTTATGCATCATTATCCTGAAAACTGAAACACTCATTTGAAACCGCAGTTGCAAGGACTGCAGGGACAGAATGAGACACGTCCCCATTTACAGCACTGACCTCCACAGGGACTGACACGTTAGCACCCTGGAAGCGATGACTTTACAAGGGATGTTATTAACTTTAGCAGCACTGAGTGGGTTAATCGTGAATAGTAACTCTCTCTTCAACTCTTTCAAGGCCAAAGCTGCTGGGCCCTGCCCTTACCAACTCAGGTCCTCCAGAAATGTTGGGTGCTGGCATAGTCCACCTTTGTGACATCATAAACAGAGTTCTGCTGAAAATTACCTCTTTTCCACTTCCGAACATTTTACCTTTTTTTTTTTCAAAATTCTTTTGTGCATATGGGTGAGTTTGAACCATTGAACACAGTAACCTCCCACTCCATAATTACAGCACAAGTCTCACATCTGAACCAAACCCTCCAATCAGATCTCTTTCTCAGCTGCTTCTAGCCAGGGATGGGCTCTCTTCTCTCTCTTTCTGGCTTCACATCCTGGATGGGGTTTCTTTCCTCAAAAACTTGTTGCAGCAGTTTCACAAATTCTATGTACTTTAGTGGAACATGGAATGTCATTCCAATTCCTATTTGCCTTTGTCTCTATATGCATGACAGCACAGTTCTCCATGTTTCCATTACTAGGTTCATTTTGTCTCCAGAATCTGTAAGAAACATGTGTGTGATACATATTGGTATGAGTTTTAAGAGTTGAACATCTTCTAACAGGTGGGGATGAAAGAAGGGGGCAAATTAAACCCTTTTGTTAATTCAGAAGATTCTCCTACCAGGTTCTACACTGTTTCCTTAAAAGGGATTTATAGAACCTGCTCATGTTCCCCCAACAAATCTGCTCTTTACTAGACAAGAAGCACTTGTAGCTACAGTACAACCAGAGCTCCTTTGTCCTTCCCACAACCCTCACCCCTTTGCACGTCCATTACACTGTATGTTAACCTGTGGGACTAAGGAGAAGACAGTAATTGGTCTCCATCACAGGAGATACTCACGCTGCAGTCTCATTATATGGAGTCTGATCCACCCAGTGCCACTGGCCTTCCTGTGCCTGATCTGTCAGACCAATATAGTAACTCCTGTCTGAGATGGACGTAAAAATTCTCTTTGTCCAATCGAAAATGAAATCCTGAATAAAAATTACAAATTAATTGCCCACATTCAGTCATTGAGCTGACAGTAGTGGGCAGGAGTCCCTGTAGCGCATGTGTGTGTACTCAAGAGAGAGAGAAGGTGATGGCTGGGAAATCCCAGGACTGAATGAATAGGGAGACTGAATTCCCAGCTCACCTTCAATAGACCCCGAACTCCAGGGGTGGAGGGGGTCTTCTAAAGATCTGAATGCTCAGCTCCCCAAAGAGTCTAATCCCCAGAGAGTTACCTGCTCAGTTCCTGTGTTGATCACCACCAAGTGGGAGCCCATCCCTGTGCAGTTTGTCTCACTGTCACCCCAGTTCATGGTGTCTATAGAGCGGTAGTAGCAGCTGGACTGGAAGCGCTTCCAGCCCATGGGACAGCACATCCAGACTCGCCCTGTGAGGGAAGAGAATAATAATGAGAGATGGAAAATCCCTACTAATCTGCATCTTTCTCAATCTCTGGAGACAATGTGGGATTGTTCCCTACAGTTTATTCCATCGGGCTTTGACTTCTCCAGTTCTGAGACTTTGTCCAGACTAGGCTAGAAGATGTGTAGTTAGATCATGTTAGCTTAGATGGTCAGTAAACCCAGTGTAGACTAATGTGTGTTAGCTGACATCTAGAAAAAGGCAAAATGACTCAGTTAATGTTCAACGCCTTTCCCTGGGGAGACTCGTCAATAATCTAAAAGGCCCTCAGAGGTAGGGAATGTTTCCTCATCCCCATCCTGAAATTAGCTTCTTTCGCTCCCCTTTATCCCTCCCTCCTGTGATCACACTCAGCTAGCCCCTCCCTCTCCTTGTTGTTCACACCCTGCCTGGACTTGTAGAACGTCACTATTGCTCCTCTTAGCCCTCACTCAGTCAATCTGTACAGACTTCATTTTGTTCCCATCCTCTCCCCCATACATCAGTCCCTCCAGCCCCCTGTTGATCCAGAGCTGGGTTAATCCCTCCCTCCCTCTCTCTCTTTCAGTGTCACTGACCTTTCACCTCAGCTCTCCCCAGGACACAATGCCACTCTGCAGAACTCTGGGGCAGGGCCTTGTGCTCTTCACAGCCTCCAGTTCCCTTGAGTAGAGTGACTGGAAAACAAGAGAGGAAAAAAAGAGAATGGATCCAACTATACCCTCTTTCTCCCCTGCTTGGTTGCAACCTGATTTCTTCATCTCCTGGCCATGGACTGTCCCAATGTGGCTGCCCCTTTGTAAGCTTCCATTATTGTCACAAGTGCCAACAACCACCTCCCCTGGGACAATAGGGCAGCTCAGCTCTCTTCATATCTCTTCTGGTGGTGGGCACCAGTTATACTGATTGACTAGAATAAGCCAACCGATCTTGGTCAGTATGGCAAGAAAAGTGTCTGACCCCAAAGGGGAAAGATGAGGGTGAATGTGGCTAGGCAACAGGTTATTAATACTGGTACCCCTCATCCAAACAGTAGCAGATGTCAGAAAATCAGTGGAGTCTGGGTATTTTCTTGCTGTAACTTATTTATTGACACGACTCCTGAAACTGGTGTGGTCAGAAATGGCATTCAGGCAAATGCCTCTTTCAGAACTCTGAGGCCACACACCAATGCCTATTTGCCAGGAAGCAACTCTGCCCCTAGGATTGACTATAGTTAAAGAGATTAAAGCAGATCGAAATCTCTTGCTTTTCCCCACAGCTCCCTGTGAAAGAACTGCCAAGGCTGGTGACATCACCGGGGTGTGTGGAGCTTCTTGGGATTTGGTCAAGGTGATGTTGGAGAGTGGATCAAGAGAGAGATGTCTGGGAATAGTGACAGGGTTGTCAAGGGAACCATGAGTTGGAGGGTGTGGAAGGTCAGACAGAAGGTCTGGCTAGACTTGCCTGGAGAGCTGGGCTAACTCAGGAAGGATTGAACCTGAGGAGGGAACCTGAAGAGCCTGAAGGGAGTTGTTTGGTGTGTCTCAGAAGCTCCCCTCATAGGTAGATTGTGGTGGGCTCTGGAGGAGAGAGATTCCTCAGAGAGAGTGAAGGACTCCTTAAGCCCTCCCAGTAACCCAACAACAGGTGTTGGTGCTGAGCAGTGACATCAGACACGGACAGGTCACAGCACAATCTGCCTGTATACCTGTAAATAATTAAGAAGCCCAAGACAGACTTACACAGACAAGGTACGATGAGTGGTTTCTGTGCATAAAACTTTTTCTTTAATGCTTTCAATTCCATGTTAGATTATATTTGTTTTTGTTCTTGATAAATAAGATACTTTATTTATGTGACCGTATCCTCTGAAGTCAGTGAGTTGATGGTGGACAGCACCTTGCAGGACTGGTGTAGTGAGGCTGTGGGATACCCTCTGGCCCCGCTGAGAGACGAGCCTCCCCTAACACCAACGTGGGCGGAGCCACGGGGTCCTGCGTCCGCCCCTCAGAGGTCACGGCGCAGACCCGGAAGTATAAAAGCTCACCTGCAGAGCTCAGTTAAGACCCAACCACCACGGAGAACAGACGTCTGCGGCCGAGCTCCCTCGGGGGAGACAGCAGAAGGCCGCGGCCGGCCTGAGGTTGCCCCAGGCCAGCCGAGCCTGCCGCTCGCCAGCTACCCCGAGGAGGCGCCACCGAGCCTGCCGCTCGCCAGCTACCCCAAGGAGGCGCCGCCGAGCCTACCATCCGTTACTTACCCAGAGGAACCGATGGTGTTTGAGACCGCCGGCGATGCTACGACGACTCAGGTACCCTACGAGGGGGAGTGTGGAAGTGGCCCCGGGGCAGCCGACCCCAGTCTGGCTGCAGCATTGCCTGAACCTATGTCAGCGTGTTGCAGCCAGGATCCCCACTGACAGCAGCGAGTCTTTGCCGCTGCTAGGGCACCGGGCTGGGACACAATGGAGTGAGAGGGCCTGCGTTCCCCCTGCCACCCACTCCTTGGGTGGCAGAATCCCCCTTTTCCCTGGCCTGGAGAAGCTAGGACCTCCTGTTATACACTACTGACTCAGCCTTGCCTAAAGGCCTGAATCTTTGCCTCTTTGTTTGCTGCCCCGCCCTGCCCCAGGGCCTGGGCTGATATTGACTCAGCCCCCGCTGAAAGGCCTGAGTCCCTGACGGCTTGTTTGCTGCCCCGCCCTGGTCTAGGGCCTGGGCGGCTATCTGAACTATAGGCTCAGCCCCCTGCTTAAAGGTCTGAGCCCCTGACCGTGTGCTGGCCGTCCCACACTGCCGCAGAGCCGACAGCAGGTGGACTAGAGCGAGGCGGTGGGACACCCCACGGCCCCGCTGAGAGACGAACTGCGGCAAAGCCACACCACAACTCGTAATGAGGATGATGTCCTCACTGAGGACAAGTGCCCTAGACAGGTTTAAAGCTATTTGGATCATAAGTAAAAAAAAATTTATAAGAGATTAGAAATTACTTCTAGGAACTGGTGCCCCAGATGCAAAAGACTCTGTATCTCATTCCCCCTGAGACATCCAGTCTGCCTGAACTGGAGCCAAATTGGAATCAGTATCCTGGAGCTGAAAGGCTGTGTATCCCCCCTCCAATCTGTTTGGGCCACCTGGACTCAGATTAGAACTGATGCCCTAGAGGGGAAGGGAAAGGCTCAGAACCCCATTCTTGATCCCTCAACTCATCCAGTCTACATGACATAGAGTTGGATTAGAACTGGTGCTCTGATACGACTCTAGATATTTTTCCCTGATCCTTCTGAGCATCTCACCTCCTCCCACTGCCAAATCCTTCCCTCATATCCCAGACATACTTTTCTCAAGTGACCATATTGCTTGCTGCCCATTTCTAATCTTGTCCATTCACTCACCCTTCCCTCTTTGCCAGCCAAACAAGGACTGTTCCCAACAACATATTCTTCAGGGCTTTCTCTGGGCCAAAACGTTTGGGCTCCCACCCTGTCCTCAAGGAGACTCTTCCACAGTCTAACAAACACCTCTGCTGGGAATTGTTTCCTGATTGTCCAGCAGGATATTTCCCCCTTTGCTTAATTTTATCCCCTTTATTCCCAGATCTCCTCTCTCTGGCATCCTCCTCAAACAATTCTTCTCCCTCTTGGATAATCAGCCAGGATATACTTACCAACGAGGGCAATGAGGAGAGAGACACACAGCAACAGCAACAGCGCTGAGACCAACCGCAGGAATCGCCAGGTGGGTTTCTGGGGTGCACTCTGTGACGTGCTCTTCTCTGGAGGTACTAAAGGTAAAGAAACCCCTAGCCCCCAAAACAGTCAGTTCTGAGGACAGTAGCCCTGCCTGCTATGTGTGAGCAGCTGAATGAAAAACTTTATGCGGCGACCAAATATCAACTCTTATTCAAGAGTATACATGTTCTTAGTGACAGGACCAAATTAGAACTCTGGGTGAAGACCCCTCTGATGAAGCTCAAATTCCAAGCCAAACACCCCAACTCCATCCCCGATAGTGAGCAAATATTCCAATGACAGGTATTCGGGACTGAGGTTAAGTGTTTTGAGGTGCATGGTGGATAGAAACCTGGCTAGACCATTGGGCTCAATGGGTAGTGATCAATGTCTCAATGTCTAGTTTCAGAGGGGTAGCCGTGTTAGTCTGGATGTTAGTCAATGTCTAGTTGGCAGCCAGTATCAAGCGGAGTACCCCAGGGGTCTGTCCTGGGTCCAGTTTTATTCAACATCTTCATTAATGATCTGGATGATGGCATGGATTGCAGCCTCAGCAAGTTCATGGATGGCACTAAGTTCTGGGGAGTGTTAGATACACTGGAGGGAAGGATAGGGTCCAGAGTGACCTAGTGAAATTGGAGGATTGGGCTAAAAGAAATCTGATGAGGTTCAACAAAGGTAAGTGGAGAGTTCTGCACTTAGGACAGAAGAATCCCATGCATTGTTACAGGATGGGGACCTACTGGCTAAGCAGCAGTTCTGAAGAAAAGGACCAGGGGATTACAGTGGACCAGAAGCTGGATATGAGTCAACAGTGTGCCCTTGTTGCCAAGAAGGCTAATGGCATATTAGGCTGCATTAGTAGGAGCATTGCCAGCAGATGAAGGGAAGTGATTATCCCCCTCTATTTGGCACTGGAGAGGCCACAGGTGGAGTATTGCATCCAGTTTTGGGCCCTCCACTACAAAAAGGATGTGGACAAATTGGATAGAGTCCAGTGGAGGACACCAAAAATGATTAGGGGGCTGGGGCACTTGACTTATGAGGAGAGGCTGGGGGAACTGGGCTTATTTAGTCTGCAGACGAAAAGAGTGAGGAGGGATTTGATAGCAGCTTTCAGTTACCTGAAGTGGGGTTCCAAAGAGGATGGAGCTCAGCTGTTTTCAGTGGTGGCAGATGATAGAACAAGGAGCAATGGTCTCAAGTTGCAGTGCGGGAGGTCTTGGTTGGATATTAGGAAAAACTATTTCTCTAGGAGGGTGGTGAAGCACTGAATGGGTTACCTAGGGAAGTGGTGGAATCTCCATCCTTAGAGGTCTTTAAGACCTGGCTTGATGAAGCCCTGGCTGGGATGATTTAGTTGGGGTTGGTCCTGCTTGGAGCAGGATTTTTGAACTAGATGACCTCCTAAGGTTTCTTTCAACCCTAGTCTATGATTCTATGGAGTTACGTGTTTGAGGGAGCTCTTCATGTCTCACCAGAGTATGCCCATGGCTGCCAAACTTCATGTAGCACTTTAAGATCTAAGTAAAAAGCACTATTTAAGAGCTAGGTATTATTATGATCTCATATAATCTAAGTGAAGCTTTTTCTAGGGCATTCCCAGAGCATTCCACACTCCCCAGATAATGTTTTATTGTTCTAACTTCTATTTCCTCCACATGTGTTTGGACCCAGTGGTTGGGGTAGCATAGGTGTTGCAGCAGCAGGTGAAATAAGGAGAGTGGGGAGGAGTGTGAAGAAGAAGTGCAATGGAGACACATGAGAGGCTAGTCATGCTAACTAGTGTAGGCAGCTGCCCCTTGCACCATTACTCACTCCAGAGCAGAATTTAGGGACACTAGGCAGCCCAGGGTCATTAGGCAGTCTGGGAGCTTGAGAATCAGGGAGAACCACAGATGTGTCCAGCTGCCTCACAAAAGAATCCTTTCTAGATACAATACAGCTGAATCCCATCTCTTCCCTACTGCAGGGACACCACAGGTATCAGGGCGGTGACAGAGGAGGGAGGGGAATGGGTCATGCACAGAGGGAAGGAGAGGAAAACACTCACCGAGGGACTGGGTGCTCCAGGTCCCAGTAAGGATTTTAGAGTCTGATCCAAACAGACCTAGCAGAGAACACAACAATACTCCGCCTCTGCCATCCCAGCCCAGACCCCATAAACAAGAGAGGCAGAGACATGCTTAATACAGTGCATGGGGTGGAAAGGGGGTACAGACAAGGGACGGGGCATGGGGAAAAACTGCAGACACAGAGAGAAGAAAGTGAGGAAGGAGGAGAAGCCGGGAGGCTGTCTCTCTGGAGGGAAGGCCTGGGGGAGGGGCGTTCGGATGCAGCATGTTAATAAGACCCTTGCAAACACAAGGGAAAGAAGCAGGGAAGGGATTGCAGAGGACAAGTGGGGCTACTCACTCAGTCTCCCCTGTGGCATTGGGTAGCAGGGCCTAGGAAATGAAAAATCTCTTAACCACACAGAATTGTTAACTACTCCCAAATCCTTCTGTGCCATGGCTGCAAGCTTAGAAGAGCTTAAGTTGTGAGATGCATGAACTTCCTCAATAAATATCTCTTGTGCGGTGCCTCAAGCAGGTTTGCATTGTATGACCCAGATGAAAAGCCAAGCAGAGAACGCTTGCAACTTTCCCAGCTCTTTCAGCAGCGTTTGGGGCCTTTAAATCACTCAGGCTGCATCTTCCAAATAAAATGCATTAATAATACAGCTCAGGCAAGCGGGCTGGGTGATAGTACTTCACACTGAAGGCTACTTTTATATGCTTGTTTTGCTGTTGGACAGAGGCCCAGACTTCCTCCCCTCTCGCCCCAACCATCCAACCCTCCCCCTGCTCCCTGACTGCCCCCCCGGGATTCCTCTCCCCACCACGCAGCTCCAGCCACTGGCGGCCTCTGGAGACCAAGTTAAACACGCTGCCAGCACACAACCCCGCCCCCGCAGCGTGCTGAGGCGGAGGGGGGGGGGGTCTGGCTGCTGGAGGCCCAATGGGAGCGGCTCAATCAGGCCCTGGCGGCCAATCAGCAGCACCGCAGTCTGTAGGGGGGAAAAACCCCGGACCTTTCTACCCTCTTACAAATTCCTACTAAAGCCTCACTTTGGGGAAATGTGCTCAGTGGGGGAGCGGCGGACCCCCTGTTCCCCTCCTGCTTGTGGGGGCCCTTGCAAGACCCGGGGCAAATTGCCCCACTTGCGCTCCCCCCCGCCCCCGGGCGGCCCTGTACCAGGTAAAATAGGGATTGTTCTGATGCATTTTTATGAGCCCTTTGGCTAAGTCACCTCTAGCAGGATCTACCTACCTTCATATCTATCACTGTGGCAGTATCTGAGTGGCTGACTCGGCAGTAGCCAAAAAGGAAGTAATTATCCATGAGCACTATAGCAGCAGCCAGCACTTTAGTCACACCCCTTATCTTCAAACTGGAACGGGTACAAAGAAGGGCCACTAGAATGATCCGAGGAATGGAAAGCCTGTTGTATGAAAGGAGACTTGAGGAGCTCGGTTTGTTTTCCTTAACCAAAAGAAGGTTGAGAGGAGATATGATTGCACTCTTTAAATATATCAGAGGGATAAATACCAGGGAAGGAGAGGAATTATTTCAGCTCAGTGCTAATGTGGACACGAGGACAAATGGATATAAATTGTCAGTCAGGAAATTTAGGCTTGAAATTAGACGAAGGTTTCTAACCATCAGAGGAGTGCAATTCTGGAACAGCCTACCGAGGGAAACAGTGGGGGAGAAGGACCTCCATGACTTTAAGATTAAGCTAGATAAGTTTATGGAGGGGATGGTATGATAGGATAACGGGTTTAGTCAATAGGTCAATAACATGCCATAATGGTAATTAGTACAAAGGGTCAATGATAGGATATTGTTAGCCTTTTTCCAGAGGGTCTGGCTGGAGAGTCTTGCCCGCATGCTCGGGGTTCAGCTGATCGCCATATTTGGGGTCGGGAAGGAATTTTCCTCCAGGGTAGATTGGCAGTGGCCCTGGAGGTTTTTCACCTTCCTCCGAAGCATGGGGCAGGGGTCGCTTGCTGGTGGATTATCTGCTACTAGAAGTCTTTAAATCATGATTTGGAGCATTCAACAGCGGAGTCAAGGGAGAGAATTATTTCAGGAGTGGGTGGATCGGCTTATGTGGCCTGCATCTTGCAGGAGGTCAGACTAGATGATCATAATGGTCCCTTCTGATCTTGAATTCTATGATTCTATGATTCTAATCACTCACCCGAGTCATCTAGAGAGGCCCTGACTCCGTGAGAGACAACACTGCAGCAGCATGCAGCCAGGGCCGGCTCCAGACCCCAGCGTGGCAAGCACGCGCTTGGGGCGGCATTTGCCGGCAGGGGCGGCAGGCGGGTCCAGTGGACCTTCCGCAGTCATGCCTGCGGGAGGTCCACTGGAGCCCCGGGAGCAGCGGACCTCCTGCAGGCATGACTGCGGAGGGGGCGATGGTCGCGCGGCTCGGCTGGACCTCCCGCAGGCATGCCTGCGGAAGCTCCACTGGAGCCGCGGGACCAGCGAACCCTCCGCAGCTGCGGGAGGTCCAGCCGAGCCGCGCGACCAGCGGACCCTCCGCAGTCATGCCCGCGGGAGGTCTGCTGCTCCCGGGGTTCCGGTGCACCTCCTGCGCATGACTGCTTGTGGCGGCCAAATTCGTAGAGCCGCCCCTGCATGCAGCATTGGTGGATATTTCTACTGCTCTCTGAAAGTAATGTACTAGCTATGGCCAGTCCAGGGTCCCTTAGGCAACCCTCACATAACTGGCAGCAGTGTTTGAGCATGCCTTTTGAACAGGACATGGGGGAATATTAACAGGAGCAGGAGTGAGGGCAGGAGGAATATCTGAGTACAGTATATCCAAGCCTCAGTGACAGCACAGTGTCACTGAGTCAGTCACCCCAACTGTGCATGCACGTCTGGCTTCTGTGACTCATTTCCTGAAGAAGGCAAGAAAGGACCCCAAGCAGGTCCCTGTCAAGACAGCTGAGGTTGGCAAATCTGAGGACAGAGCTGAAAAGTCAGCTTGCAAATGTCCTTGACAGCACTGAATACATCTATATAACCTTGCCACATCATGGGGTTGTGCATATGGTCTTGCAGCTTGGGATGGAGACCCACAGGGCAGAGCAATTTCTGTATCCAAATAAATATGGACCAGCCTGCATTTCCTCCCTATATTTTACCCCCCTTCTATTCCTGCTGATCCTCACAACCTTGTCATCTCACAGCTCCCTATATGTCCTTCTTCCACACTCAGCTTTGTGCTTTCTCCCATGCAGTCCCTGACTTCTGGATTGTTTTCAGTCCACATCAGGTTCCTCTGTCTTCCTCTAGAAACCCCTCCTAACTTCTCTTCCTTTATGATTGTGCTACATATTGCTGCTTCTGAAGTATTCTTCCTTACATTGCTGTTTGTTTTGTCTTCCAGAGCAGTGACCAGGCCAGTTAGGCTGTAAGGCCATTGGGGCAGGGAACATCTCTTATGCTTGTAAAGTACCTAGTAAATTTGCATCATTATATACAACATTTGTTAATAGCGATAACAATTTTCAGTCTTTTTGATCATTAAATGTTAATTACTTTTCAGCAGAGTTAGGCATGAGGCACAAAACTGGATCCAGTTTCAGATCTCAGATACTTAAAGTCTCCAGGGATTTGGTCAAGCCCATCTCTTCTACTCAGCCTTTGTTTCCTTCTTCTCTCAGTTCTATTCTGCTCTAGAGCTGGGCAAAAAATTTTGGATGACAGTTTATTCCCCAAAAAAATGCAGTTTCAGTCTAACAAAAACTATTGATTATTTTAATATATATATAGTCAGGGAGCTAGATTCAGAAGGGGACTTAGGTACCATTCACAAAACAGCCAGCAGAGGAAGTGCCCCCTTATAACCTTTGGATCAGTGGTTAGGGCACTCACCCTGGGACATGGAAGACCCATATCTGACTTGCTGTTTGAGAACAGGGAGTTGAACCCAGCCCCTCCCTCTCCTAACCATCCGGCTAGTCAGGGATGGGTGTCTCACTTACCCCTGTTAAAACTGTTTCAGTTTGTATAAAGATGTTGTGACAGTGTACTCCATAAGGCTTTATGGGGTGGGGGTGCTCATAAATGTATGTATGATATAACTGGAATAGGGCTTTGCTGCATATGCCATGTAACATATCTATGTAAAGGTTATGTTCATCCTAGTTGTATGTAGGCACCATTTGTGTGCTCAAAGTTATGAACATTGGCTGTATAATTGCTTGATTTCTAAGTAGCCTTAGTTAAAACATTTGGTCACTCCTTGGGAAAGGAATGTGCTCAATCAGGAAGCATTTAATAGACAAAAGAGCTTGGAAGACTCCAATCCACATAAGAAGTCTACCTGAGAACACTGAAGGTAGCATGTGGGTAATGGCTGCTCCCTGCAAGTCCTGAGTCATGCATGGGCAGGTGACTTGCCCACGTGATTCCAAATCTCCATTTTGTGACTGGATTCTACACAAGGTGAAGAGGGGGGGTCTCCACCCACAAGAGAGAGTCTATTTAAATCCCTGGGAGACCCTTCCAGGTGGTCTTCTGCTGGCTAAAGAAGGAGCCTCTCCACCCCACCCCACCCAGGATACTTAAAGGAAACTGGGACAAAGGTCAGTAACTACAGGGGGTGTGAGTGATTGCTGGACCCAGGCTAAAGGGAGATTAGCCTGTAAAAGGGAGCATTCTGGAACTGGTGAGGATCCTATCTGTATCTAGTTTGATTAGACATAGATTTGCGCATTTTATTTTGTTCTGTTTTTGTAACTTACTTTGTTCTGTCTGTTACTACTTGGAACCACTTATATCCTACTTTCTGTATTTAATAAAATCACTTTTTACTTATTAGTTAACTCAGAGTATGTATTAATACCTGGGGGAGCAAACAACTGTGCATATCTCTCTATCAGTGTTATAGAGGGTGAACAATTCATGAGTTTACCCTGTATAAGCTTTATACAGGGTAAAACGGATTTATTTGGGTTTAGACCCCATTGGGAGTTGGGCATCTGGGTGCTAAAGACAAGCACGCTTCTGTGAGCTGTTTTCAGGTAAACCTGCAGCTTTGGGGCCAGTAATTCACACTCTGGGTCTTTGTTGAAGTAGACAATAGTGTCTGGCTCGGCAAGACAGGGTGCTGGAGTCCTGAGCTGGCAGGGAAAACAGGGATAGAAGTAGTCTTGGCACATCGGTTAGCAGCTTCCAAGGGGGTTCCTGTGATCCAACCCGTCACAGTGGCATAGTCGCACAGGGTCTGTGCACAGCTGATTGCTTTAAGGTACTGGTAGTGATTTTAGGTGAGTTTTAGGTGTGGTGGCTGGAGAATAGACAAAGTGGTTACCGGTTTGTTATTTTCTGTTTGCTTATTTCAGGAAAGGGAAGTAGGGACAGAAAAGGAAGCAAAATAAATAAGATTGAAGGTCAGAAGACGCTAAAACTGCACTGGTTGCAAATTTACCAGAAAGGCTGAACACTGGGCACTGTGAAAGTCTCTAGCCTGGTCTACACTAGGCGTTTAAATCGGTTTTAGGAGCGTAAAACCGATTTAACGCCACAACCGTCCACACTAGGAGGCACCTTATATCGATTTTAATGGCTCTTTAAACCGGTTTCTGTACTCCTCCCTAACGAGAGGAGTAGCGCTAGTATCGGTATTACCATATCGGATTAGGGTTAGTGTGGCCGCTGATCGACGGTATTGGCCTCCGGGCGGTATCCCACAGTGCACCACTGACCGCTCTGGACAGCAATCTGAACTCGGATGCAGTGGCCAGGTAGACAGGAAAAGCCCCGCGAACTTTTGAATATTTCCTGTTTGCCCAGCATGGAGCTCCGATCAGCACGTGTGGCGATGCAGTTAAAAATCAAAATAAAGAAAGAGCTCCCGCATGGACCATGCGGACGTGATCGCTATAAGGGCAGGCAAATCTGTTCTATCAGCGCTCCGTTACAGAAGACGAAATTCAAAATAATTTTTTTAAAATCTCCAGACAGAGCTCCAAATGCTTCTAGGGTCAAACACCGTGTCCGCGGTGGGTCAGGGCATAGCTCGGCAATTTTTGCCCCATCAGGCACTGGGATCTCAACCCGGAAGTTTCAAGGGGCGGGGGAGGCTGCGGGAACTATGGGATAGCTACGGAATAGCTACCCACAGTGCAACGCTCCAGAAATCGACACTAGCCTCGAACCGTGGACGCACACCACCGATTTAATGTGTTTAGTGTGGCCGCGCGCACTCGATTTTATAAAATCTGTTTTACAAAACCGGTTTATGCAAATTCGGAATAGTCCCGTAGTGTAGACGTACCCTCTGTTAACTAAGCATCCCCTGAGCTGAGTGCATCTCAGTTTCAGTGAACTGCAGAGGGGTGTGGCCCAGCACAAGAAAGCAGGAAAATGAGTACTAGTGATGCCACTAATAGACTAAAGCTGGCCAAACTGGAAGCAAAAGAGAAAGAAAATGAACATAAGAGACGGCTAGAACTAAAACAATTAGAAATTAGTATTTTGGAGGCAGAAAATGCAAGGAAAGAAGCTGCCCACAAGAGGGCTATGGAGGCCCAGAGGGAGGCCCAAAAACATGAACTGGCTGTAAGGGAGCTGAGGAGACAAAACCCTCCACCTGCTGGCTCCAATTCCCCAAAAAGCCATAAATGGGAGCGACTATGTCCACAGTATAACGAGTCCAGCGATATCGCCGAGTATTTCATCACCTTTGAGAGACTGTGCACCCTCCATGCCATCCCTGAAGATCAGAAGATGACCACATTGATGGCAAAATTGACTGGTAGAGCTCTGGACATATTCAATAAGATGCCTATTGATGATGCTTCAAACTATGGTAAATTTAAGGAACTGGTCTTGAAACAGTTTCAGGTTACACCTGAAATCTACAGGGTTAAATTCAGGAGTCTTACGAGGGGATCTGGATTAAGTAATGTGGCTTATGCCAATGAAATGAGAGATTTGGTAGATAAATGGGTGCGGGGGAAAGGCATTACAAGCTTTGAAGTGATGTGAGATCTGGTTACTCAGGAACACTTCCTGAATGTGTGTAGTGATGAGGTAAAACAGTATTTGTGGGACAAAAAGGTAAATGCAGTGGGTGAATTAGCTGGGTATGCAGACTCTTATGAGCAAGCACAAGCTGCAATCAAACAAACCACTGACAGAGGGGTACAGGGTTGGGGGAAAGCAGAATCACCGTTTTACCCCTGGGTCTGGGGAAAAAAGAGGGTGAGCAGTCACCTCCCCATTCCACTGGTACTCGTCCTAAATTTCCTGTGCAAGCAGAGGAGCCCAGGAGGTGCTATCATTGTGAGTCCACTGAGCACCTGAGGAGTAAGTGTCCCTTGCTGAGCGGAAACAGGCAACAAGTAACACATGAAGCTGTGGCTTCTCAGAGCCAGGCTGTGGCCTCTTTCCACACAGGATTTGTAAAGCTTGCTTCCACACAACCAAGCAATGAGCATATGCATGCTGTTAAAATTAATGGTGCAGTGCTTCGGGGTTTAAGGGACACGGGTGCTGAGATTTCTGTGGTCCGGAGGGACCTGATCGAGGAAAAGGATTTGTTGCCAGGTAAAATGGCAGAATTAGAGCTGGTAGGGGGTTACAAAGTCCTTGCACCTTTAGCTAAAGTACACATGCAAACTCAGGATTTGCAGGCTGAACTGACTATTGCAACGGTGGCACACAATTTTGCACCATTTCTACTGGGGAATGATTTCTTTAATGTGGCAAAATCTATCCCAGAGTTGGTTAGCAGTGAGAAGGAATCTTGTGCTAAAAGCCCCGGAGGGGGGTGTGAGGCCACATGGACTGCTGGTGGAATAGGAGGGTGTTTCTTGAATTCCTCTGCAGCAGTAAAGGATACAGCTTCGGGGGCAGGGCTGGTTGTAGGCCAGTTCTTGTAGCCCTGGGGCTCAAGGGACGTTCCAGAGGGAGGGGCTGGACAAAACCAACTCCTGTCCCGTAATCATCTCCCCGGGGGAGAGGGATGTACCTCCTTGTAACAGGAGGGCCACCCCAGCTGCTGACTGCCAGGAAGTTGCAGGTCAGCAGGGGGCAGGGCCTGCCCTGGGGTGCACACAAGCGTGTGTCCCAAAGGTGGAAGTTGGGGTCCTGGGGACCGCTGCGGCGGGAACAGGCCCCAAGGACTCTATAGCTGGGTGCCAGCCCAACCTGAGCGAAAGGGGGGGAATTTTGCTGGCCAGTGAGAGGTCTCTCATAGCTAGTAGCTGTGAGCCCACAGCTGGAGCAGGGTCACCTTCCCTTTTGGGGGACACAAGAGTGTCTGACCCAGAGGGGAGCCCAGAGAGGGAAGCCCAGATGAAAGGTGAGGGGGGGCCAGAGAGTCCGCCCACCTTTTGTAGGGATGGACTTTCCCAGGAAGAGGGTGAAAAGTCTGCATTTAAGCTGTAACTAGTACTTATGACAGGGACTTGAACTTAGGGCTTCCCCTTGCCAGGGGAGTGCCTTCACAATGGGGCGATCATGTATTCTAGGGGTAGAGTTCTTTCAATCTCTCCTACAGAAACTTTTCCTCTTTGTGAAAAATACACAGTCATTAGACCAGACTGAGAAAATGACTCTACAGCTTAGTGGTTAGGGTAATCATGAGGGGATGTAACCAAGGTTCAAATGCCTGTCGTAGAGTGCGAAACTGAATCTGAGTTTCCCATCTCTCAGGTGAGTGATCTAAGAACTAGGCTGAAGGAGGGGGCACCACCAACTCCACCTTTTTTATGCACTAGCCCTTTAAAAAATGCCCAGAAACAAAACATTTAGCTCAACCTGATAGGGACTTCTGTCGACTTTTACAATTTGCTGAAAATTTCAAAAAAGTTTGGATTCAGTTTGACCCAAACTGATTTTTTTTAAGGCAGATCTGCCTGAAAAAGGCAGATCTGCCAGTGAACCAAAAAAGAGGCAGATCTGCCAGTGAACCAAAAAAAACACCCGAGTTATTCACCCAATTCAATTCTGCACCCAATCCGGGCAGATTCCATGCCCCTGCAGTCAATGCTGGCTCTCATGATGGGTACAGAGGACAGGCAGCCATCATGAAATCTCTGCTCTGAGTTCTTCTCCCTGCCTGCCCCTGAGATACTGCGGGTCCTGTCCGTACTCTGGAAAAGACCTGACGACAGTATGTTTAGTTGCTCTCGCTGCCCCTCTTCTAGGCAACGTAATGTTCCCTGGGCCCCTGAATCTTTTAGATACCAACATCTTGGTGGGTACAGACTTCAATACAATATGTCCTCCTTGTGAGCTCTCCTAATTCTATTGCTGGTACGACCCCATCCATTATCCTTCACATTTTAACCTTGCTCTGAGCTGTTCCAGCCACACACACCCCAGGTGTGTCCCTAGAGATCCCCCTCTCTGTATCTCAGCCCTTTGTCTCTATGTGGATATTCAAGTGGGGTTCTGAAATGCCCTAACCTCTAATGCCCTCAGTGCATCTCCTCTGGAGATTTCCCTCCCTGTATCTCTTTTATAGAATATCAGGGTTAGAAGGGACCTCAGGAGGTCATTTAGTCCAACCCCTGCTCAAAGCAGGACCAATTCCCAACTAAATCATCCCAGCCAGGGCTTTGTCAAGCCTGACCTTAAAAACCTCTAAGGAAGGAGATTCCACCACCTCCCTAGGTAACCCATTCCAGTGCTTCACCACCCTCCTAGTGAAAAAGTTTTTTCTAATATCCAACCTAAAAAAGATCAGATCCATAACTTTTTTCTTGATCCCCTGTACCCTAGAAATTTCCCTTATCACTGCCCAGGTATTGGCAAAAATCTCATCTATACCACCATTATCTAAGGGTCAGAGGCAGCCAGTGGCCTACAGGGGAAAGGCTCTAACAAGCAACTTCCTGATTCCCCTGAGCCAGACTCTGCCCCTAGCCTAGGGCTAGATGGGAAACAGTGCCGCAAAAGTGAAAGTCTCCATAGCCCATTCCCCTAAATAGTCTGTAGTTTACCTTTGGTCTCTGCAGGTGGTGGTGGCGCATTCTTGAACTTTACTTCAGCGTACGTAATCTCTGAAGCCATTTGGAGATTGTTGCCGACCCCTCTTCTTTATATATTTATATTGCATTTAGAATTGATCTTTTAATTCCCTAGAGCCACAGGCCAGTCATGGAGTCGTTTCCATCTGGAGTGTCTGCCACCCCTTCTCCCACCTGTCAGAAGAGGAGAGACAGGGAGAGGAAAGCCCCTAAGATGAGCTGGGAGGTGCTGGAGATGGAGATATATCCCAGACAGCTCTTGGACCTCGTCACTCAGAAAATCAGCCTGGGCTTTTCTCTTCATAGGTTTATGTTAAATGAAAAACAGGAACCTAGTGACTGAGAGAGAAGTTGCATCCTCCACTGCTAATAAACATACACAGGCAGTCATCTCCCAGCCAGTAGGGTTTCATTTCTGTCTTTATGCAGTGGTGGTGATCTACAGCTAGGTGCTCAGATACCACAGACTATGTTTTGACGGGAAAACGCAGGATACACACTTACCGCACTCAGAACCCCCTTCACCAAACAAGGACACTCCATAGAGAAATGGACAGTATTGCCAACCTCAAATGTTCAAAAATCATGAGTTAGGCTTTTAAATTATGAGTTTATGTAAAAATAATAGATGTGATGTTCTTTTTATTTGCCTTCTGCTTTTTGAGCCTTTAGGGTACACTGTGTGTGTGTGTGTGTGTGTGTGTGTGTGTGTGTGTGTGTGTGTTTGTGTGATATTTTGAAGCTTTTTCCACAGTCATGAGGGCTAGAAAAATTACTTTTTCTTTAAGAATGAAGGCTGAAATTATCACATAGCCACTTGACTCCAGGAGCTGGGTGTGACAGGTTCGGTCACAGAAATTCCCTCAAGACTGATTGATCTTTGATTATCAGCAGGTAAGTATGCCCAGTGGTCTGTGATGGGATGTTAGATGGGTTGGGATCTGAGTTACTACAGAGAATTCTTTCCTGGGTGCTGGCTGGTGAGTCTTGCCCACATGCTCAGGGTTTAACTGATCGCCATATTTGGGGTCGGGAAGGAATTTTTCTCCAGGGCAGATTGGCAGAGGCCCTGGAGGTTTTTCGCCTTCCCCTGCAGCATGGGGCACAGGTCACTTTCTGGAGGATTCTCTGCAGCTTGAGGTCTTCAAACCGCAATTTGGGGACTTCGATAACTCAGACATAGGCTAGGGGTTTGTTATAGAAGTGGATGGGTGGGATTCTGTGGCCTGCATTGTGCAGGAGGTCAGACTAGATGATCATAATGGTCCCTTCTGACCTTAAAGTCTATGAGTCTATGAGTCTATAAGACTGGCACTAGATGTGCTGGGATGCCATTGAGAACAACCCCCTCTGCCAGAGAAGGCTTCCCTCCACTGCTGTCTTGCTGAGTAAGACATTCCAGTCAACTACAACACAGACCAAGAGGTTGGGCCACACAAGACTTTCCCAGCACCCAGTATTCAGTCTTTCAGGGAGCCTAAGCCCCAGATAAATCCATTTTTCTCTGTATAAGGCTTATACAGGGTAAACTCATAAATTGTCCACCCTCTATAACACTGATAGAGAGATATGCACAGCTGTTTGGTCCCCCATGTATTAATTAATTACTCTGGGTTAATTAATAAGCAAAAGTGATTTGTATTGAGTATAAAAAGTAGGATTTAAGTGGTTCCAAGTAATAATAGAACAAAGTAAGTTACCAAGCAAAATAAAACAAAAGTCATCCTTATCAGTCTTTGACAGACAGTCCACTGGAGCAGTTACCCACAGAGTGATGCTGCTGGTTAGATAGTTGCTGTGTCCTTCTTCCCATCTTTCTGTGGCTCTGCCAGTTGTCTACCTACTGCCAGTCCTGCTCATGGGGGCCCCTCCCCACACCATTCTACACACTCCAGGACATTCTGCAGGGAATCCTGGGAATGTGGCTAGAAGATGGGCAGCTGATGGTCATTTTGTCACTGACCATGGGGTCATCATGACCAAAGTAATTATTGATGAGCACTAGAGCAGCAGCCAGCCCCTTATCTTCTAATCACTCACCTAAGTCATCTAGAGAGGCCTGACTCTGAGAGACAACACTGAAACAGCATACAGCATTGGTGGATATTTCTACTGCTCTGTGAAAGCAATTTACTAGCTATGGCCAGTCCAGGGTCCCTTAGGCACCCCCCACAGTACTGGCGTGTTTGAACATGCCCTGGAACCTCCCAGTGTTCACCTGGCACCAGCGGAGTGAGCAAAACCAAAACCAAACTCTTCAAATGAGTACAGTACATCCGAGTCTCAGTGACAGCACAGTGTCACTGAGTCAATCACCCCAACTGTGCATGCACGTCTGGCTTCTGTGACTCATTTCCTGAAGCAGGCAAGAAAGGACCCCATGCAGGTCCCTGTCAAGGCAGCTGAGGTTGGCAAATCTGAGGGCAGAGCTGCAAAATCTGCTTGCAAATGTCCTTGACAGCACTGAATACATCTACATAACCCAGATGGATCTTAGTGTTGTGCACAAGGCCCTGAAGCTTGGCATGGAGACCCGCAGACCAATTTCTATATACTGTACAAAGGAATACGGGCCAGCCTGCATTTCCTCTCTATGGTATCCCTGGTCTTCCTGCTGATCCTCTCAAATCTGTCTCCTTACGGCTCCTTTTGTTTCCTTCCCCCCATTCTCAGCTTTTTTGTCTTCTCTCATGCTGCTCCTGATGTGTGTAATTTTCTCCCTGTCCTAATTTATTAAGTGACCCCTCTCCTTAAAATCCACTTCATTCCTCCCTGGCTTCTCTTCCTGAGTGATTGCTCCACAGGCTTCCATTGCTGAATGACAGGGTTCTTTGCCTTGCTTGTTTTGTCTTGTCTAACTTAGATTGCACGCTGTTGCGGGCAGTGAACATGAATGTTAGGCTGTACGATCTTCAGGGTAGGAAGCTTGTATATTTGTAAAGTGCCTCATAAATTTACAGCAATAAATGTGATTGTTAATAGCAATAACAATGAGGACTCCTTGTGGCACCTTAAAGACTAACAAATGTATTTGGGCATAAGCTTTCATGGGCTATAACCCACTCCATCAGATGCATGGAGTGAAAAATACAGTAGGCATGTGTGACAAAGTGTGGGGTTTTCTTGAGGTTTTCTGTGTTTTCCAGTGGTTTGCATGCACAAAGGGTGGGACTCAGTGTCCCTGGGTGTTTCTGGTTTAACGAGGTGAGGGGAGAGGGAGTTTGTTGTTACAGAGGACCGGCTCGGGACCCCTGGAGGATGGAGACCCCAGCGACTGGTGACCTGGTCACCCGGAGACCCGGCTCAGGAGACACAGCCGGTTCTGGCCAGTGGGAGGACAATGGACTGCGAAGAGAGGACCCCGGTGATCTGACCAGCCGGTTCCAGCCAGAGGGGCCAGAGGAGGGCTGAGAGGAGAGGAGACCCAGGCCTTCCTGTTTACGACCCTGTTTATCTGGAGAGAAGACAATGGACAGAGGAGAGGCTTGGGGCTGGGGATATCGGAGGCCCAGCTGGGAAGCAGGGGGGCTCTGGGCTGGAGAGGGGGAGCAGGCAGAGCCCACCTGGCTGCAGGGGGACTGGGATATGCTGTGCTGAGGGAGGCCAGGCCTGAGGCCCTGAGAGTTTCCTCTGCTGTGTTCAACTCTCAATAAACCCTCCTGTTTTATGCTGGCTGAGAGTCACTCCGGTCTAGAGAGCAGGGTTGCATCAACCCCTTTGGGGGGATGACGAGGTCCGGGGGGTCCAGAGCGTGTGGACTCCCTGAGGGGGCCCACGGTGAGAAACAGGAGTGCTAAGGCTCAGAGAGGTGCGGCTCCGGGAGGTGGAGGAGCCTGACCCCGAGACTGTTACTTATCACCTTATTATCTTCTAGATGTTTGCAAATTAATTGCTTAATTATTTGCTGCATTATCTTTCCTGGTACTGAAGTTAAGCTGACGGGTTTGTAATTCCTCAGGTTGTCTTTATTCCCCTTTTCATAGATTGGCAGCATATTTTCCCCTTTTTCTGTCCTCTGGAATCTCTCGCATCTCCCATGACTTTTCAGAGATAATCGCTAATGGCTCAGATATCTCCTCAGTCAGCTCCTTGAGTATTCTAGGATGTATTTCATCAGGCCCTGCTGCCTTGAAGACATCTAACTTGTGGAAGTAATTTTAACTTGGTCTTTGCCTCTTATTTCAGTCTCTGATCTTACCTCATTTTCACTGGCATTCAGTAAGTTAGATGTCCAGTTGCTACAAAACTTTTTAAACCTTCTTTCATTGTTTTTGCCTATTGCGACTCCACATCCATGTTAACAGCATTATGCTTAGTGCTGACAATATGTACAAGTTGTGACGGGTTGGTTCACAGAAACCCCCTTGGGAACTGCCAACTGATATTGCAAGACTACTTCTGCCCCTGCTTTCCTGGCATCTTAGGACTCCAGCTCCCTGTCTTGCTGAGCCAGACATGCCCGTCTGCTCCAGCACAGACCCAGGGTCTGAATCACGTGCCTCAAAGCTGCAGACTTAACCTGAAAGCAGTTTATAGAAGTGTTCCTGTCTTTAGCACTCAGATGCCCAACTCCCAATGGGGTCCAAACCCGAAATAAATCTGTTTTACCCTGTATAAAGCTTATACAGGGTAAACTCATAAATTGTTTGCCCTCTATAACACTTATAGAGAGATATGCACAGCTGTGCCCCCCACCCGGTATTAATACATACTCTGGGTTAATTAATAAGTAAAAAGTGATTTTATTAAATACAGAAAGTAGGATTTAAGTGGTTGCAAGTAGTAACAGACAGAACAAAGTTAATTACCAAGTAAAATAAAATAAAACACACAACTCTAAGCCTAATACAGTAATACAACTGAGTACAGATAAAATCTCACCCTGAGAGATGTTTCAATAAGTCTCTTTCACAGACTGGATGCCTTCCTAGTCTGGACTCAATTCTTTCCCCTGGTACAGCCCTTATTCCAGCTCAGGTGGTAGCTAGGGGATTCCTCATGATGGCTCTCCCTTTGTTCTGTTCTACCTATTTATATATTTTTTGCTTAATGCGGGAATCCTTTGTCTCTTTCTGGGTTCCCACCCCCTGCTTCTCAATGGAAAAGCACCAGGTTAAAGATGGATTCCAGTTCAGGTGACATGATCAGGTGTCACTGTAAAACTTCATTACCCACTTGCCAGCACACACGTATACAGGGAGACTTACAAGTAAAACAGAGCCATCCACAGACAATTGTCCTGGTTAATGGAAGTCATCAAGATTCCAAACCACCATTAATGACCCACACTTTGCATAATTATAATTGGCCCTCAGGGTTATATTTTCTATTTCTAGTTTCAGATACAAATAGGATGACCACATTCAGTAGATTATAAGCTTTGAAATGATACCTTACAAGAGACCTTTTGCATGAAGCATATTCCAGTTACATTATATTTAAACTTATTAGCATATTTTCATAAAATCATATAGAATGCAACATCACACAAGTGACCTGTGCTGACTCTGAATTTAACCTCAAGTGAAGCCAAGGACTAGATGTCATCTTCTTCCAGCCAAGAACAATAGAGGTGAGTCTTGCCTCAGTTCTCTTTCCAGGGCAATCATGTTTCTCTTCTTTTTTTTTTTTTAGACTTTAAGGTCAGAAGGGACCATTATGATCATCTAGTCTGACCTCCTGCACAATGCAGGCCACAGAATCTCACCCACCCACTCCTGTAACAAACCCCTAACCTATGTCTGAGTTATTGAAGTCCTGAAATTGTGGTTTGAAGACCTCAAGCTGCAGAGAATCCTCCAGCAAGTGATCCGTGCCCCATGCTGCAGAGGAAGGTGAAAAACCTCCAGGGCCTCTGCCAATCTGCCCTGGAGGAAAATTCCTTCTCGACCCCAAATACGGTGATCAGTTAAACCCTGAGCATGTGGGCAAGACTCACCAGCCAGCACCTGGGAAAGAATTCTCTGTAGTAATTCAGATCCTACCCCATCTAACATCCCATCACAGACCACTGGGCATACTTACCTGCTGATAATCAAAGATCAATAGCCTAATTTTGGCAATTAATTTGGCAATCCCATCATACCATCCTCTCCATAAACTTATCAAGCTTAGTCTTAAAGCCAGATATGTCTTTTGCCCCCACTACTCCCCTTGGAAGGCTGTTCCAGAACTTCACTCCTCTAATGGTTAGAAACCTTCGTCTAATTTCAAGTCTAAACTTCCTAGTGTCCAGTTTATATCCATTTGTTCTTGTGTCCACATTGGTACTAAGCTTAAATAATCCCTCTCCCTCCCTAATATTTATCCCTCTGATATATTTATAAAGAACAATCATATCCCCCCTCAACCTTCTTTTGGTTAGGCTAAACAAGCCAAGCTCTTTGAGTCTCCTTTCATAAGACAGGTTTTCCATTCCTCGGATCATCCTAGTAGCCCTTCTCTGTACCTGTTCCAGTTTGAATTCATCCTTCTTAAACATGGGAGACCAGAACTGCACACACTATTCCAGATGAGGTCTCACCAGTGCCTTGTATAACAGTACTAACACCTCCTTATCTTTACTGGAAATACCTCGCCTGATGCATCCTAAAACCGCATTAGCTTTTTTAATGGCCATATCACATTGGCGGCTCATAGTCATCCTGTGATCAACCAATATTCCAAGGTCCTTCTCCTCCTCTGTTACTTCCAACTGATGTGCCCCCAATTTATAACTAAAATTCTTGTTATTAATCCCTAAATGCATGACCTTGCACTTTTCACTATTAAATTTCATTCTATTACTATTACTCCAGTTTACAAGGTCATCCAGATCTTCCTGTATGATATCCCAGTCCTTCTCTGTACTGCCAATACCTCCCAGCTTTGTGTCATCCGCAAACTTTATTAGCACATTTGCACTTTTTGTGCCAAGGTCAGTAATAAAAAGATTAAATAAGATTGGTCCCAAAACCAGTCCCTGAGGAACTCCACTAGTAACCTCCTTCCAGCCTGACAGTTCACCTTTCAGTACGACCCGTTGTAGTCTTCTCCACTGCAGATCAGAACAGCCATCTCCCTTTCACAGGAAAGGAATTATGTCTCTCAGAGTCCAGTTCAAGTCCTGATTCTAGGCATAATTCATTAATGTAGTTTTCAAGCTTCAGCAGATCCCACCAAGTAAAACAACTTTCAAAACCCCAAAGTAAGACAGGTAAAAATGCAGCAGTGCTTCATCCTCACACCGGGGTCCAGTCACACCTGAGAGTCCCCTGAGAGTGAGGAGCTTGAACAGGGGGGTGATGGGGAGGGAGAAGGCCAAGGACCCGCAGAAGGCCTGCATAATGAGCAAGTAGTATCCTTGCCAGTTGACATATTCATATGCACCTAGTAGGGGCAAACAGTGATCATATATGAGCCACCAACAGCCCCAGCACAATTCACGAAACCCATTCTCTTAAAGCTAGGTCTTGTTTGGGGGGACATTAGCAGCCATCATCACCCATGGCTAAAACACACAAACCTCCCGCACCACAGCACCAACAGTTGTCTTGTTAATACCAAACAGATTGATTAGCCAACCAGCTGTAGCCCTCTGGGATATCCAAGTAGTAATAGCAGCCTGCTTTTGCACCCATTAAATCCTCTCTCATCCGCATGTCCAGGTACTGAAGTGTCAGGGCAAGCTCCTCACACAGTTCCAGGAAGATGGCCTTCCTCGCCTGGAAGTTCGGGAACCCCTGCTGTGCATCCCAGGTTTGCATGACCATGTAGTCCTACCACTCTGTGCTTGATGCCACAGCTATTAAGACCTGCATCAGCTATCTTCACTCCACTATGCAGGCACACCGCCTGCATGATCTCCACATCAAGGCACACAGCCACTTTCTCAGGGTGATGAGCCACTGCTGACATGCCCTCCACCATGTCTCATACCCTGCATTCACCTCCTGTTCCCAAAATAAAAGTTTTGTTAATGCCAACTGTGACAGGCTGGATCACAGAAACCCCCCCTGGAAGCTGCCAACTGATGTGCCAATACTACCTCTGCTCCTGTTTTCCCTGCCAGTTTAGGAATCCAGCACCTTGTCTTGCTGAGCCAGACACTCCCATCTGCTCCAACAAAGACCCAGGGTCTGAATTACTTGCCCCAAAACTGCAGGTTTACCTGAAAGCAGCTCACAGAGGTGTGCTCGTCTTTAACACTCAGATGCCCAACTCCCAATGGGGTGTAAACCCAAATAAATCCGTTTTATCCCGTGTAAAGCTTATACAGGGTAAACTCATAAATTGTTGGCCCTCTATAACACTGATAGAGAGATATGCACAGCTGTTTGCCTCCCCCCAGGTATTAATACATACTCTGGGTCGATTAATAAGTAAAAAGTGATTTTATTAAATACAGAAAGTAGGATTTAAGTGGTTCCAAGTAGTAACAGACATAACAAAGTAAGTCACCAAGCAAAATGAAATAAAATGCACAAATCTATGTCTAAACAGACAGAATACAGATAATCTCACCCTCAGAGATGCTTCAGTAAGTTTTTTCCTCAGACTGGACACCTTCCAGGCCTGGGCACAATTCTTTCCCCTGGTACAGCTCTTGTTCCAGCTCAGGTGGTAGCTAGGGGATTCTTCATGATGGCTCCTCTCCTCCCTTTGTTCTCTTCCACCCCTTTATATATGTTTTGCATAAGGCGGGAATCCTTTTGTCCCTCTCTGGGTTCCCACCCCCTGCTTCTCAATGGAAAGACACCAGGTTAAAGATGGATTCCAGTTCAGGTGACATGATCACGTGTCACTGGAAGACTTCAAGCCTTCATTCCTCCCAGCCTGACTCACAGGAAGGCTTGCCTGCAAACAGAGCCATCCAGCCAATTGCCCTGGTTAATGGGAGTCATCAAGATTCCAAACCATCATTAATGGCCCACACTTTGCATAATTACAATAGGCCCTCAGAGCTTTGTAATGATACCTTACAAGAGACCTTTTTCATGAAGCATATTCAGGCTACATTATATTCACTCATTATCAGATTTTTATAAAATCATATAGACAGCACCGTCACACCAACAGCTGGACCAGGTCATTGTTATGAGCTCAATCCATGGCTTGCTATTGCGGGGGGGGGGGGGGGGGGGACAAAGGCTGTGCACAGCAGTGAAGAGCTTGCAGAGTCAGTTTTAGTTTACTGAATTGTTAAGCTAAGAACTCTGTCTCATGGGAGCCTTGGAAGGACAGACGACTTCTTCTACAATACACGGCAAAACCATTGATAGAGTACTGCAGCTTAGTGTAGTGCTAAGAACCATGGGATATGCCCACAGAAATCCTAGCACCTAACACACATTGGTGCAGCACTAGTGTGGATGTGGCTATGACTTGAGTGTGGTTTAGCCAGACCTGGCTTCCCACACCCAAGTAAACTTTGCAGTGAAGACATCCCCAAAGGTAATTATTTAGAATTGTTAATATGAATCACAAATGCCCCGGTCTGCAGCTCTACAGCGATTTGTGCTGCTGGCCTGTTCATGCAGCCACACCTTTTTCACAAAGAGTTAACGGGAACAATAACTATTCAGTTCACTTCTCAGGGCTCATCTGCATTAACTACAGCTACGTTGAGGGACCTATTTACAACATGGTTGTCTCCCAACACAGTTTAAGGACAGTTCTGCCCTTGCATGTCAATGGGATCTTAACTATGTCCCTAGCCAGACCTAAAGCTTTGGGTAGTCCAAAACATTAGTATGATCCAGGAACATGGTTAAAGCCTCAGAACAGAACTATGTTGAAACTGGGTTACAGGACAACGAGGCTGGATGCAACTGGATTAGTGGCATAGAGACATCTTACTTCTGGGCTTAAATTCTGCTGACCCACAGACACACAAAGGACTTTTCATATAACAACTATAAAATGTGTCCCTTTGGCCCGTCCCTGATGGATGTGCAGACACATTGTTCCCAGTGAGAATGAAACAGCAGCAGCTCTGAAGTTTGGGTTTGGTTTATGCATCGTTATCCTGAAAGCTGAAACACCCATTGGAAACTGCAGTTGCAAGGACTGCAGGGACAGGATGAGACACTTCCCCATTAACAGCACTGATCTCCACAGGGACTGACACTTTAGCACCCTGGAAGCGATGACTTTACAAGGGATGTTATTAACTTTAGCAGCACTGAGTGGGTTAATTGTGAATAGTAACTCTCTCTTCAACTCTTTCAAGGCCAAAGCCACTGGACCCTGCCCTTACCAACCCAGGTCCTCCAGAAATGTTGGGTGCTGGCATAATTCACCTTTGTGACATCATAAACAGAGTTCTGCTGATAATTACCTCTTTTCCACTTCCGAACATTTTACTTTTTTTTTTTTTCAAAATTCTTTTGTGCATATGGGTGAGTTCTCTCTCTCTTTCTGGCTTCACAGCCTGGATGGGGTTTCTTTCCTCAAAAACTTGTTGCTGCAGTTTCACAAATTCTATGTACTTTAGTGGAACATGGAATATCATTTCAATTCTTCCTATTTGCCTTTGTCTCTATATTCATGACAGCACAGTTCTCCATGTTGCCATTACTGGGCTCATTTTGTCTCCAGAATCTGTAAGAAACACGTGTGATATACATATTGGTATGAGTTTTAAGTGTTCAACAACTTCTAATAGGTGCGGATGAAAGATGGGGGCAAATTAAACCCTTTAGTTAACCTGAAAGATTCTCCTACCACTTTCTACACTGTTTCCTTAAAAGGGATTTATAGAACCTGCTCGTGTTCCCTTAACAAATCTGCTCTTTACTGGACAAGAAGCACTTGTAGCTACAGTACGATCAGAGCTCCTTTGTCCTTCCCACAACCCTCACCCCCTTGCACATCCGTTACGCTGTATGTTAACCTGTGGGACTAAGGAGAAGACAGTAATTGGTCTCCATCACAGGAGGTACTCACGCTGCAGTCTCATTATATGGAGTCTGATCCACCCAGCACCACTGGCCTTCCTCTGCCTGATCTGTCAGACCAATTTAGTAATTCTTTTTTGGGATGGATGCAACAGTTCTTTTTGTCCAATTGAAAATGAAATCCTGAATAGAAATTACAAATTAATTGCCCACGTTCAGTCATCGAGCTGACAGTAGTGGGCAGGAGTCCCTGTAGCACATGTGTGTGCACACAAGGGAGAGAGGTGATGGCTGGGAAATCCCAGGATTGAATGAATAGGGAGACCGAATTCCCAGCTCACCTTCAATAGAACCCAAATAGCAGCGGGGAGGGGATCTTCTAAAGATCTGAATGCTCAGCTCCCCAAAGAGTCTAATCCCCAGAGAGTTACCTGCTCAGTTCCTGCGTTGATCACCACCAAGTGGGAGCCCATCCCTGTGCAGTTTGTCTCACTGTCACCCCAGTTCATGATGTCTATGGAGAAGTAGTAGCAGCTGGACTGAAAGTGCTTCCAGCCCATGGGACAGCACATCCAGACTTGCCCTGTGAGGGAAGAGAAAGTCAAGGAGAAGAACTCGTAATAATGAGAGATGGAAAACTAGAGTAGGCTAGAAGATGAGTTGTTAAACATGTTAGCTCAGACAGTCAATAAACCCAGTGTAGACTAATGTCTGTTAGCTGACATCTAGAAAAAGGCAAAATGACTCAGTTAATGTTCAACCCCTTTCCCTGGGGAGACTCGTCAATAGTCTAAAAGTCCCTCAGAGGTAGGGAATGTTTCCTCATCCGCATCCTGAAATTAGCTTCTTTTGCTCCTCTTTATCCCTCCCTCCTGTGACCACTCTCAGCTAGCCCCTCCCTCTCCTTGATGTTCTAATCCTGCCTGGACTTGTAGAACGTCGTTATTTCTCTTCTTAGCCCTCACTCAGTCAATCTGTACAGACTTCATTTTGTTCCCATCCTCTCCCCCATACATCAGTTCCTCCTGCCCCCTGTTGATCCAGAGCTGGGTGTGAATCAGGACCCTAACCCAGAAGGATGATGCTGGGTTAATCCCTCCCTCCCTCTCTCACTTTCAGTGTCACTAACTTTTCTCCTCAGCTGTCCCCAGGACACAACGCCACTCTGCAGAACTCTGGGACTCTTCAGAGCCTCCAGTTAACTTAAGTAGAGTGACTGGAAAACAAGAGAGGAAAAAAAGAGAATGGCTCCAACTATACCCTCCTTCTCCCCTGCCTGGGTGCAACCTGATTTCTTCATCTCCTGGCCATGGACAGTCCCAATGTGGCTGCCCCTTTGTAAGCTTCCATTATTGTCACAAGAGCCAACAACAAGTGGGACAATAGGGCAGCTCAGCTCAGCTCTCTTCATATCACTGCTGGCAGTGGGGACCAGATATACTGGTTGACCAGAATAAGCCAACCGATCTTGGTCAGTATGGCAAGAAGAGCGTCTGACCCACAGGGGAAAGATCAGGGTGAATGTGGCTAGGCAACAGGTTATTAATATTGGTACCCCTCATCCAAACAGTAGCAGATGGCAAGGCCTAGTAGGTTGGTTTCACAATGGAGGAGAAATCAATGAAGTCTGGGTATTTTCTTGCTGTAACTTATTTATTGACACGACCCCTGGAACTGGTGTAGTCAGAAATGGCATTCAGGCAAATGCCTCTTTCAGAACTCTGAGGCCACACACCAATGCCCATTTTCTAGGAAGCAACTTTGCCCCTAGAATTGACTATAGTTAGAGAGATTAAAGCAGAGCGAAATCTCTTGCTTTTCCCCACAGCTCCCTGTGAAAGAACTGCCAAGGTTGGTGAAATCACCGGGGTGTGTGGAGCTTCTTGGGAGTTGGTCAAGGTGATGTTGGAGTGTGGATCAAGAGAGAGACATCTGGGAATGGTGACACGGTTGTCAAGGGAACCATGAGTTGGAGGGTGTGGAGGGTCAGACAGAAGGTCTGGCTAGACTTGCCTGGAGAGCTGGGCTAACTCAGGAAGGATTGAACCTGAGGAGGGAACCTGAAGAGGCTGAAGGGAGTTGTTTGGTGTGTCTCAGAAGCTCCCCTCGTAGGTAGATTGTGGTGGGCTCTGGAGGAGAGGGATTTCTCAGAGAGAGTGAAGGACTCCTTAAGCCCTCCCAGTAACCCAACAAAAGGGGTTGGTGCTGAGCAGTGACACCAGACACGGACAGGTCACAGGACAATCTGCCTGTATATTTGTAAATAATTAAGAAGCTCAAGACAGACTTACACAGACAAGGTAAGATGGGTGGTTTCTGTGCATAAAACTTTTTCTTTAATGCTTTCAATTCCATGTTAGATTATATTTGTTTTTGTTCTTGATAAATAAGATACTTTATTTTTGCTAACTTTATGACTATGCCTGATATGGGCTACTAATTTATTTAGACACCTGAATTCCACTTCTTGAAGTGATGCTAGTTGAAAGCACCGTGTAGAAGGTGAAGCAGCTTAAGAAATGCATTGAGTGATCTAATGGAGAAGCAGCAGTCTAGGGGTTACAGCAGAAATGTCTCATGGTTAGTTATAGCCCAGATGTTATGGTAGGTTGGAGTTAATTGAGCTGTCTCAGTGAGCAGAAAGATACATTCCATTTAAAACAAAAGTTGAGGCTTAAAAATAGACAAGTTGATCTCTCCATAGATATGTGACCGTATCCTTTGATGTGCTGCGCACCCCAGATTCCTACTGAAGTCAGTGAGCTGATGGTGCACAGCACCTTGCAGGACTGATAATGAGGATGATGTCCTCACTGAGGACAAGTGCCCTAGACATGTTTAAAGATACTTGGATCATAAGTAAAAAAATTCTAAGAGATTAGAATAGGAACTGGTGCCCCAGATGCAAAAGGCTCTGTATCTCATTCCCCCTGAGCCATCCAGTCTGCCTGAACTGGAGCCAAATTGGAACCAGTATCCTGGAGATGAATGGCTGTGTATCCCTCCTCCAATCCATTTGGGCCACCTGGACCTCACAAGCTGGAACTGGATTAGAACTGATGCCCTAGAGGAGAAGGGAAAGGCTCAGAACCCCATTCCTTGATCCCTCAACTCATCCAGTCTACATGACATAGAGTTGGATTAGAACTGGTGCCCTGATACGGCTCTAGATATTTTCCCCTGATCTTTCTGAACATCTCATACCCTACCATTGCTAGTTAACATCCCTCATCCTCTGGACATTTACCACCCACCTCCTCCCACTGCCAAATCCTTCCCTCATATCCCAGACATACTTTTCACAAGTGACCATATTGCTTGCTGCCCATTTCTAATCTTGTCCATCCACTCACCCTTCCCCCTTTGCCAGCCAAACAAGGATTGTTCCCAACAACATATTCTTCAGGACTTTATCCGGGTCCAAATGTTTGGGCTCCCACCCTGTCCTCAAGGAGACTCTTCCACAGTCTAACAAACACCTCTGCTGGGAATTGTTTCCAGATTGTCCAGCAGGATATTTCCCTCTTTGCTTAATTTTATCCCCTTTATTCCCAGATCTCCTCTCTCAGGCATCCTCCTCAAACAATTCCTCTCCCTCTTGGATAATCAGCCAGTATATACTTACCAATGAGGGCAATGAGAAGAGAGACACACAGCAACAGCAACAGTGCTGAGACCAACCGCAGGAATCGCCAGGTGGGTTTCTGGGGTGCACTCTGTGGCGTGCTCTTCTTTGGAGGTACTAAAGGCAAAGACCCCCCTAGCCCCCAAAACAGTCAGTTCTGCTGACAGTAGCCCTGCCTGCTAGGTGTGAGCAGCTGAATGAAAAGCTTCAGGCAGAGACCAAATATCAACCCTTAGTCAAGAGTTTAAATGTTCTTAGTGACAGGACCAAATTAGAACTCTGGGTGAAGACCCCTTGTATGAAGCTCAAATTCCAAGCCAAACTTCCCAACTCCAGCCCCTATAGAGAGCAAATATTCCAATCACAGGTATTCAGGACTGAGGTTAAGTTTTTGAGGGGCATGGTAGATAGAAAGCTGGCTAGATCGTTGGGCTCAATGGGTAGTGATCAACGGCTCAATGTCTACTTGGCAGCCAGTATCAAGCAGAGTACCCCAGGGGTCTGTCCTGGGGCTGGTTTTGTTCAACATCTTCATTAATGATCTGGATGATGGGATGGATTGCACCCTCAGCAAGTTCATGGATGGCACTAAGATGTGGGGAGGTTAGATACACTGGAGGGTAGGGATAGGGTCCAGAGTGACCTAGACAAATTGGAGGATTGGGCTAAAAGAAATCTGATGAGGTTCAACAAAGATAAGTGGAGAGTCCTGCACTTAGGACAGAAGAATCCCATGCATTGCTACAGGATGGGGACCTACTGGCTAAGCGGCAGTTCTGAAGAAAAGGACCAGGGGTTACAGTGGACCAGAAGCTGGATATGAGTCAACATTGTACCCTTGTTGCCAAGAAGACTAATGGCATATTGGGCTGCATTAGTAGGAGCATTGCCAGCAGATCAAGGGAAGTGATTATTCCCCTCTATTTGGCACTGGAGAGGCCACATCTGGAGTATTGCATCCAGTTTTGGGCCCTCCACTACAGAAAGGATGTGGACAAATTGGATAGAGTCCAGCGGAGGGCAACAAAAATGATTAGAGGGCTGGGGCACTTGACTTATGAGTAGAGGCTGGAGGAACTGGGCTTATTTAGTCTGCAGATGAGAAGAATGAGGTGGGATTTGATAGCACCTGAAGTGGCATTCCAGAAAGGATGGAGCTAGGCTGTTCTCAGTGGTGGCAGTTATGTGAGTTATCCCACCAAGTCTCTGTTATTCCAATCACATCATAATTCCGTGACTGTGCCAGGATTTCCAGTTCTCCCTGCTTGTTTCCTAGGCTTTTTGCATTTGTCTATAGGCACTTAAGATAACTCACTGATCATCCTGCTTTCTTAGTATGAGGCAGGAGTCCTCCCCTCTTGCGCTTTCCTGCTTGTGCTTCCCCCTGGTATCCCACTTCCCCACTTATGTCAGGGCTTTGGTCTCCTTCCCCCAGTGAACCTAGTTTAAAGCCCTCCTCACTAGGTTAGCCAGTCTGCTTGTGAAGATGCTCTTCCCTCTCTTCATTAGGTGGAGCCCGTCTCTGCCTAGCAATCCTTCTTCTTAGAACACCATCCCATGGTCAAAGAATCCAAAGCCTTCTCTCCGACACCACCTGCGTAGCCATTCGTTGACTTCGATTTGATAGTCTCTACCTGGGCCTTTTCCTTCCACAGTGAGGATGTATGAGAACACCACTTGGGCATCAAACTCCTTTATCCTTCTTCCCAGAGCCACGTAGTCGGCAGTGATCTGCACAGGGTCATTCTTGGCAGTATCACTGGGCCCATGTGGAGAAGCAGGAAGGGGTAGCGATCTGAGGGCTTGATAAATCTCGGCAGTCTCTCCATCACATCGTGAATCCTAGCTCCTGGCAAGCAGCACACTTCTTGGCTTTCCCAGTCAGGACGGCAGATAGATGACTCAGTCCCCCTTAGGAGGGAGTCCCTGACTACCACCACCTGCCTCCTTTTCTTGGGAGTGGTGGTCGTGGAACCCCCATCCCTAGGACAGTGCATCTCATGCCTTCCAATCTGTGGAGTCTCCTTCTGCTCCCTTCCCTCAGATGTATCATCTAGTCCACTCTCCGCATTAGTACCTGCGGAGAGAACATGAAAACGGTTACTCACCTGTATCTGCATTGCTGGTACTTGGATGCTTCTCTTTCTTCTTCTGGAGGTCGCATGCTGCCAATTTTCTTCACTTTATAAGTGTGAATATGATGTAACTGGAATATGTTTTATGCAAACGATCTCTTGTAAGGTATCATTACAAAGCATATAATCTACTGAGTGTGTTCATCCTATTTGTATGAAAGTATCATTCTTGTATCTGAAATTAGGAAAATGAAATATAACTCTGAGGTCCTATTGTAGTTATACAAAGTGTGGGCCATTAATGGTGGTTTAGAATCTTGATGGCTCCCATTGACTAGGACAACTGGTAGTAAATGGCTCTGTTTACTTGTAAGCCTTCCTGTACATATGTGTGCCAGCAAGTGGGTAATGAAGTCTCACAGGAAATGTGAACATGTCACATGATACTGGAATCCATCTTAAACCTGGTGCTTTTCCATTTAGAAGGAAGAGTGGGAACCCAGAGAAAGACTAAGGATTCCCGCCTGGCGCCAAAGATATAAAAGGGGGTGGAACAGAACAAAGGAGGCTGCTAGTTATGAGAAATCCCCGAGTTACCACCTGAGCTGGAACTAACAAGGTCTGTACCAGGGGAAAGGATTGGGCCCAGACTAGAAAGGAATCTAGCCTGTGAAAGAAGCTTATTGGAACATTTCTAAGGGTAAGATTTACCTATATTCAGTTTCTTAATGTATTAGGATTAGACTTGCTTTTTTTGTTTTATTTTGCTTGGGAACTTACTTTGTTCTTCTATTATTACTTGGAATCAACTAAATCCTACTTTTAATACTTAATAAAATCACTTTTTTTATTAACAAACCCAGAGTAAGTGATTAATACCCGGGGGACAAAACAGCTGTGCATATCTCTCTATCTCAGTGTTATAGAGGGTGGACAATTTAAGAGTTTACCCTGTATAAGCTTTATACAGAGTAAAACAAATTTATATGGGTTTGGATCCCATTGGGAGCTGGGTGTCTGACTGCTGGAGACAGAAGGACTTGCTGAGCTGTTTTCAGTTAAGTCTGCAGCTTTGGGAGCGTAGTTCAGACCCTGGGTCTGTGTTGCAGCAGGCTTGCATGTCTGGCTCAAAAAGACAGGGTTTTGGAGTCCCAAAATGGCAGGGAAGATGGGCTCAGAGGTTGTTTCAGCACATCAGGTGACAGTCCCAAAGGGGTCTCTTTGACCTAACCCGTCACAGTATCATCAAACAGTTGCAATCCATACTCGATGAAGACACCATCCTGAAAGACATTTTTTTTCTAAACCTCCTCTTCTGGCCTTTAAATTCTCCTCCTCATCTACAAGCTTATCATCAGAAGCAGGCTTCCCACAGACCCAGAAACACCAACTCAAAGCCAGAACAAGAGATGCAAAACCTGCAGACATATCTCCACTGCTACAAAGACCAACACCCCCCACCACATACCTTTCAAGATCCATGGTTCCTACATGTGCCTATGACAGCATGTGGTGTACCTCATCCAGTGCACTAAGTGTCCCAATAACAACTATGTGGGTAAAACCAGACAATCACTGTGCTCTCAAATGAACTCACACAGCAAAATGATAAAAGACAAAAACACCCTAGCAGCTGTGGATGAACACTTTTCACAAAGTGATCACTCTACATCTCCTGTATCATTTCTTGTCCTCAAGGGAAACCTGCACAACATTTTCAAAAGACAAGCATGGGAGCTTAAATTGATAATCTTTCTAGACTGCCCTGTATAGAAAACTGCAGCAGGAACTTTCTTTCCAGCTCAGAAGATCCCAGTGGGGGATGTTGAAATGCCCATAGTGATCCTGGGAGATCCAGCATACCCCTTACTCCCATGGCTCATGAAGCTTCACACAGGAAACCTGGACAGCAGCAAGGAGTTCTTCAACAATAGGTTCAGAATGATAGCTGAATGTGCCTTTGGCAGATTAAAAGTGTGCTGATGCTGCCTTTATGTTAGGTTAGACCTAAATGAGAAAAATATTCCCTTGGTCATAGCACCCTGCTGCATGCTCCATAAACTTTGTAAAGCTAAGGGGGAAAAGTTTCCCCAGGGGTGGAGTGTTGAGGCAGATCGCCTGGTGGCTGATTTTGAGCAGCCAGATACCAGGGCTATTAGAGAGGCACAACGGGGAGCTACTAGAATCAGAGAGGCTTTGAGAACATTTGGACGATGAGCACCAGTAATATGTATTTCTATACAGCAACCTGCCAGGCTTCATTAACTTCAGTTATCTTGTTTTGCCTAAAATTGTGATGATTCCTGAATGGGATTTGTACTAATGATCGAACTGCATCTGTGTATTACTACAAGCATCATTCACTACATTTAGGACACAAATAAAGATTGGTTCTCTTTCAGAGAGTTTGTTTTTATTAAACACCAATTAACACACACAAATTAACACACACAAAAGGCTTGGTGGGAAGGGAGATAAGAGTGCAGGGAAGTGTAGACTCTCATATCTGTGTGTAAGTCCAGTTATCATTTTGGAAGCTGTCCAGAGAGGTGAAGTGAACAGGGTACTGAGATGTGCTGGGAAGTTGCAAGAAATGTGTGGGAGGAGTTTGGGGAGGGCACCAAAAGCAGTTCTGCATCAGGTGCTGTGGGGGTGGGTGAGCATGCATGTCTTCTGACTGCAGCGTGATTAGGGACCTCAATATCTTTGTTTGCTCCTCCATCATTTTTATCATCCACTCATGGCCTTTTAGCATGCACTCCTCACTCTCCTTTCTGTCCTGTCTTTCCTTTTCTCTCCACTCCCTGCATTCTCTTTTCTCGGCCTCTGAGGATTGGAGCACCTCTTGGAACATGTCCTCCTTGCTATGCTTTGGTTGCTTCCTTATCTGGCAGAGGCACTCCACTGGTGTGTAAAGGGTTCCCCTGAGGGCCACACCTGCAGAAGCACAAGAAACAATACACAGAAGCATGATTGTTAGTTCATGCATAGCATTCAATCATTACAATGATTTTGCCAACAAAACTGTGTAGTGTAGTCAAGGCCTTACATGCTGCACCTGGAGGGGAACCATGAAGCTCAGCTGGAGGATGAGCTGGGCTAGGAGAATAAAGCTAGTAAGTGAGAGCAGGAAGAGGTTATTGTGGTTTTATATAGATATAGATACACACACACACACACACACATATATAGAGAGAGAGCCTCTTTTTACTCTCACTTCCTAATTTTATAGTCCTAGCCCAGCTCCTCCTCCAGCTGAGTTTCATCTGCCATTAGGCCATGGTTCCCCTGCAGGGAAAAGTGTCAGTATGTAGAAGTGATTTAATCAATTAAATTCAATTTCTAATAACAGAGTTAGTACAGATGGGGGTACATGTAGCATTAGCTTAGATCCAAGCACATATTGGGATAACAGGAAACAAAATGGCAGATAAAGCCGCTAAACACCCTTCAAGAAATGGAAAGACTGACATAGAAATACCCTTGAGTAAACAGGGATTTAAAAAGCCTAGTACAGAAAAACTTAAAAGAGGAATGACAAAAAATCTGGATTAATGAAAAGAAGAAGATGATTTTTTTTTGAATTGTGCCCTACAGTGGAGGATAACTGCAGGGCCTGGACAGAACTAATGAAGTGCTTTTGTGCAGAGTATTAACTGGCTGTTGTGGCTTAACCAAATGTCTTGTTCAAGTAAATAAACACAAAGATGGGCTATGTGCACTCTGTAAGGTGGAAGAAACAACTGATCACCTTGTGTGGGTCTGCAAGGGCTTTGACAAAGAAAGGGAAAAGCTTTATGAGGAATTCAAATGTCTTAAGATGACAAAAGTTACATTATGTTACTTAGGGATAGTTTACACTAGAAATGCTAAAGCGGCACAGCTTCACTGATGCACCTGTGCCTCTGTAATGTGTCTGGTGAAGACGCTCTATGCTGATGGGAGAGAGCTCTCCCATCAGAATAATAAAACCCCCTCGGTGAGAGGCAGTAACTATGTTGGCGGGAGAGCTGTCCACACCATCGCTTAGGTCGGCGTAATTTATGTCGCTCAGGGGGGTGGCTTAGTCACACCCCTGAGTGACATAATTTATAACAACATAAATGGTAGTGTGTACAGGCCCTTAGTAAAAATACCGGGGAAATGGGGTGTTGCCAGAAGTGTTGTCAGATGCTACCGGTGTGGTGCTCTGTCCTCTCCTTGTTGGTATCACTCGGCTGCGTGCGTGTGTTCCCTCTGTGTACTGCCCCAGCTCTGCGCAGATAGCTGACACAGCAGACCCGAAGAGAACCCCCAATGACCACAGAGTCTAGTAAGGTACGAAGGCACGTCGACCAGGTTTATTGCCGTATTGGACACAGTAATAGTTCCCCGTAGATTACTTAGTCTACCGGGCATACTACGAATATGCGCCCACGGTCAATGGACTCGGCTCAGTCAGTGGCGGGACTTTCCACTGCCCCTTTGGCCGGACAAAGACACCGCCCCAGGGATGCATTCTTATACACAGGTACAAACAAGTTACACATCACACCTGACGTATGAGGTGCAACCCCTCTACGTAGCAAGGTACAACCCCTCTACGTAGTACGGTGCCGCCTCTCACCTTGTACATGTTGGTTCGATCAGAACAACTCTATCCATCATATTACCCTTTTGGCCCTGTCATTGGGATGGGTCAGCCTGTTCTTGTTATTTGTGTGGAATGTACAAGTATGTAAATGTTCTGATATCTAGTGTTCAGTACCTTTTAGGTACGTATCTTCTTGCAGCATCAGCCCTTTCCTTGCCAGCTTCTGTGAGCAGGGCCTGCCTCTGGCTCACAGCTTAACTTTGCTTTCTGTTAGCAAAGTCTTGACCATTATTTTAGTTTAGGCCTCAGGCCTCATACCAGGCCTCTGATACCAAGGTTTATATCTTAGGGCCTCCTCTTACTTACTACATGGGGTAGTATTAGAAAGGTGGTATGTTACCTGAAGGACACAGAGCACAGTGAGAGAATATAAAACAACAAAGCATTTAGGATGATAGTTGGTCGCAGCTATAATCTATTCAGCCAAGTCTGCTTTGCCATTAAAAAAAAAATAAAAGAAAAAGGAAAAAAAAAGAAAGGAAGGAAGGAAGAGGCTACAGGGATGAGGTCTGCAGTCACTTCCTAGAGGGAAAGGGAATTGGCCAGGGACAAAGGAGGACATCCAGGGAGAAAGTAAGCCTTGAAGTCCCACCTTGGACACTTACAAGAGGCCTAGGGAGTGAAGTAGACACAAGGAGCAGAGGAGGATCCAGTGGTAAACCCAGAGATAGGCAAGGAGATAGAGAGCTGAGGTAGGAGGAAGGAGCCCAGGGAAAGAGCAACAGGATCTGAGACTGAGAAGACCTAAGTTGCTAGTCATAGGAGCCCTGGGCTGAAACCCCAAGTAGTGGTCAGGCCTGGTTTTCCTTACCAGCCACTGGCAAAGTGGCACAGGACCTGGAGATGACACAGAAGACTGCCTGGGATGGCAAATGGACAGCTTGTCCATTGGGACTTTGTTACTCCAGAAGGTGGGGGACTATATAGTCACCTGGCCAGAGGGCTGAGTTGTGAAGAGAGAGAGGCACACCACAGCTGAGCAACTGAATCAGGACATGCAGGGTGAAAGCTAATTCCCAGACCTAGCCACAAAGGGATGCACCTGCGGTCAGTGGAGCCCTTTACAGCAGTGTTACTCAATAGGCAGCCTGCAGGCCCACCAAGAGGCCCACCAAGGCCTCCTGTGTGGCTTGCCAGCTCACCTTAAAAAAATGTTTATAATTACATTCATAAAGAGTGATGAGCTGCCTATAATTTGCATGTGACTTCCTTAGTAAGTAACTGAAATTTGTGCCCCGGCACAAATTAAGCACTGGCCGGGCACCCAGCTTTGAAGGCAGCTCCGCTGCCAGCAGCAGTGAAGAAGTAAGGATGGGATGGGATGGTATTGCCACCCTTACTTCTGTGCTGCTGATGCTAGTGGTGCTTCCTTCAGAGCTGGGTGGCCGGAGAGCAGCAGCTACTGGCCAGGCACCCAGAGGTGCCAGGTATATGAACTGTCAAGCCTAGAGGTGCTGGGGCTCAGCCCTGGAAGCCCAGCACAAATTAAGCACCGGTTTGTGCATCTTAATTTCTCACAATTGCATCGGCTACAATTGAGCTAGGATGCTACCCATATTTTCATTAATGATGGAAATGGAGCCAAATACGAATGTGAGTGGGAGTAAACGTCGCAAAGCCAAAAGTGAAAACTGAGATTTTAACCCAGACTGGACGGTGGATTTTCTTTTTATTATGCCACCTCATTTAAATGCAAAACCTTTGTGTTTAATATGCCAAACCACTGTATCTATCTGTAAGGTCATCAGCGTGAGGCGCCACTTTGAATCAAAGTGGGTTTGGTCCTGCTCTGAGCAGGGGGTTGGACTGGGTGACCTCCTGAGGTCCCTTCCAACCCTGAGATTCTATGATTCTATGATTCTAAAGCACAGGAACTTCAATGTGGCCTATCCTCCTAGCATTGTTGCAACACACGACAAAATTGAAAATCTGAAGTCTTTGTATCACACTTCAAATGTCATTCTCACAGCATCAGCGACTGTACAAGAAAAAGCAACCGCTTCTTCTTTTCGGTTGGTACTAGCTAAAAGAAAAAGTTTTTCGTAGATGCTGAGCTTGTGAAGGAGTGCATGGTGGAAATGCTGGAGGAGGTTTTTTTGCCGGAGATAAAAACAAAGATGACATTGTGAACTTGCTGCTGAACTTGAATTAATATGCAAATTAGACACTATCAATTTAGGCTTGACTAGAGACTGGGAATGGCTGAGCCATTACACACATTGAATCTATTTCCCCATGTTAAGTATTCTCACACCTTTTGTCAAACTGTCTGTAATGGGCTATTTTGATTATCACTACAAAAGTTTTTTCTCTTAATTAATTAGCCTCTTAGAGTTGGTAGGACAACTCCCACCTTTTCATGTTCTCTGTATGTATATATATCTCCTCACTATATGTTCCATTCTATGCATCCAATGAAGTGGGCTGTAGCCCATGAAAGCTTATGCTCAAATATATTTGTTAGTCTCTAAGATGACACAAGTACTCCTGCTCTTATTGTGAACCATGTGAAGCCAGTTCCCCTGTCTGATTCCACTGCAGTGTGAAGACTGGAGGCAATTTATAAGGACTGTCTGTCAACACTGCTTTCCGATTTAAAAAATGTCTCTTGCAGTGGATGTGTCAAGCAATTTAAGTGACACTGCCCAGCCACTGCTGTTTGTTAGATTTTATGATGGTGAAATTTTCAAGGAAGAATTTTGGTGCTTAATACCATTAGAAACCTACACCATAGACAAGACCGTTTTTGAAAAGGTAAAAAGCTTTTCTGGGGGAAAAAAATGGTTTAGAGCTGCAGAAAGTAAACTTGCTGGTTATAGACGGAGTTCCCTCCATGACAGGGAAAGAGAAAGGCTTTGCTTCATGTTTGGCAGCGATCATCCAGGGCCGTCCTTGGGCATATGCAGCATACGCAGCTGTGTAGGGCACCCACAAATCTGGGGCACCACTGGGCTGCGGGGCCCCAGCCTGTTCCACTTGTGCTGCGCTCTGACTCTGCTGTCCCTACCCGTATGGAGGCTGGCCAGGGTTGTGTGCAGTTTTTTCACCCAGTGTCTTCCTCGATGCACATGTGCAGAGTGAATCAGGACAACCAATCAGTAGCCTGGGTGGGAAATTTAAAAAAAAAGGGGGGAAGTGGAAGAAGCCCCCTGGCCCATCCCCGTCACCCACTGCTCACTCCCTTCAGCCCACCTACCAAGGCTGCCCAGAGGGGGGGCAAGTGGGGCAATATGCCCCAGGCCTTGGGCCCCGCAGGGGCCCCCACAAGAATATAGTATTCTATAGTATTGCAACTTTTTTTTATGGAAGGGCTCCCCAAAATTGCTTTGCCCCAGGCCCCCTGAATCCTCTGGGTAGCCCTGCCACCCGCTGGCTTTAGGGCTTCTCTCTGCCCCATAGGAGACCAACAAGGTAGGTGCTGGCATGGGGCTGTGGGCAGGGGCGGCTCTAGGGATTTTGGGTATCAGAGGGGTAGCCGTGTTAGTCTGGTTCTGTAGAAGCAGCAAAGAATCCTGTGGCACCTTATAGACTAACATCTAGGGATTTTGCCGCCTCAAGCACGGCAGGCAGGCTGCCTTCAGCGGCTTGCCTGTGGAGGGTCCGCTGGTCCCGCGGCTTCAGTGGACCTCCCGCAGGCACGCCTGCGGGAGGTCCGAAGCTGCAGGACCAGCGGACCCTCCGCAGGTATGCCTGCGGGAGGTCCACCGAAGTTGCGGGAACAGCGGACCCTCCGCAGGCAAGCCGCCGAAGGCAGCCTGCCTGCCGCCCTCGCGGCGACCAGGAGAGCACCACCCGCGGCTTGCCGCCCCAAGCACGCGCTTGGCGTGCTGGGGCCTGGAGCCGCCCTTGGCTGTGGGTGCCGGGAGGGAGCCATGAGTGCTGGAGAGCAGCATCTCCTCTCAAAGCTGGGTATGTGTGTAGGGGGGCCCCTGGCCAGAGCTTCCATCATCCCCCTATGCAGATTAACACACAGGCCAACAGGGCATGTGCCTGGAGCCCCCCTCCCCAGCCAATATGGGACCCCCAGAAAAATGGGCATCCAAGCAGACAGTCCAAGCCGCGGGGTGGAAGAAGCTCGCGGGGTGCCCCAGCAGAAGCTGTACCGGGCGGGCAGGCAGTGAAGGGGAGGGTGGCACCGGGCAGAGGGCGTTCCTGGGGGTCTGCAGACGGGGATGGTGGCTGTGGCCCCTTGACACACTGAGCTCAGCGACGCCGGCTGGGGAGCACCTTCAGTGGAGCCCTTGCCTTCCCCTCCCCCATCCCTCAATATCCCCCCTCAGGTAACTTGCATAAGGCCCCATAAATCCTAAGGACGGCCCAGGCTACATCCTTCATTAAATACCTTTCACTGCATCATTCACCAGACTGTCCTGAGAGGTAACTTGTCTGGGGACTTGAAAAAAAAAAAACAATGGATATTGTGATGAGATTAGTGAACTACATGCACTCAACTTCTAGCTTTCAACATTCTCTTTTTTAAGCTCTTTTACAAGACACTTCAGATGAATACCTGTTGCAGCACAGTGATGTTCATTGGTTAAGTAGGGGGCATGCATTAGAGAGGTTTTGTGTGCTTCAAAAAGAAATAATAGAATTTCTTTTGAATCATAAGACCAACACAGTTTGCAAGTTTCTGGAATTAATTAATGATGTCCTTTTTAGGTCACAGGTAATTTTTATGTGCGATATTATGATTATTTGAATTCCCTCAATTTGCAGCTCCAAGGCTGTGCAAGCAGTGTCGGGGATCTGTTTGAAAAAGTGTGTCTTTCAGAGAAATCTTGTAATCTTTCAGACAGACTTAACAGGAAAGATGTTGCACTTTCCTACATTGTGTGTTGTTGCTACAGATGAAACTTCAATGAAAACAATGAAAGAATTCCTAAGCAATCTGATCAAAATGTTTAAAATGCGATTTGAAAATTTTCAACTTCCAAAGGATCTGTTTTTATTTGTTCATGATATGTTTGTTCTCTCTCCTTGCCCTTCTGAAGCAAAGAACATTCTTGATTCAATAGATGAAGGTCCCTTTCAATTAGAAATTGTAAGGCTCCACAGCTCAAACATCTTATTTATTTATTTAGCACATGCATTTCAGTCAAGGCAAGCCACGATGTTCTTATCAGCAATGTTCAAGGCACAAAGACCTCCAGGAAGTTGAGTCATTTTTCAGTCCTCAACAATGTGTGTCGTGGTTTGTGGCGGCCCACACTGACATAGTGGACTGTCTCTAAAACACCACCGAAAATGTCTTGAAGGAAAAATTCAGAGAAGTGGGACTTTGTGATTTCTGGACTCAATATGCTGACCAGTTTCAGAATAGCCAGAATCTGGCCATCTACCTTTTAACAATATTCGGATCAAACTATCTCTGTGAATCTGCATTTTTTACCATGAATATTATTTTTTAAAACACCACAGTCACCTGATAGATTAGCATCTTCACCAGGGGATGAGCCTTGCCCTGACCTCCTACAAACCACTCTTCACAAAGCTTGCTAGAATAATAGAATCATATAAAATTAGGGTTGGAAGAAACCTCAGGAGGTCATCTAGTCCAACCCCCTGCTCAAAGCAGCACCAACCCCAACTAAATTATCTGAGCCAGGGCTTTGTCCAGCTGGACCTTAAAAACCTCTAAGGATGGAGATTCCACCACCTCCCTAGGTCACTCATTCCACTGCTTCACCACCTTCCTAGTGAAATAGTTTTTCCTAATATCCAACCGAGACCACGCCCACTGCAACTTGAGACCATTACTCCTTGTTTTATCATCTGCCACCATAGAGAACAGCCTAGCTCCATCCTTTTTGGAACCCCACTTCAGGTAGTTGAAGGCTGCTATCAAATCCCCTCTCACTCGCCTCTTCTGCAGACTAAACAATCCTAGTTCCCTCAGCCTCTCCTCATAAGTCAAATGCCCCAGCCCTCTAATCATTTTCGTTACCCTCCACTGGATGCTCTCCAATTTGTCTATAGAGGGGGGCCCAAAACTGGATGCAGTACTCCAGATGTGGCCTCACCAGTGCCAAATAGAAGGGGAATAATCACTTCCCTTGATCTGCTAGCAATGCTCCTATGTTTATATTCCTTTTCCGCAAGGTATTGTTTTTCTCCCTTTTCCTTCTCTCAGTCCTTCCCTCTGTTTAAGGCCCCTGTGTTACTCTATTTTGGTTCAATGTCCAGCACAATCAGGCCACAGTCCTGAGTGGAGCCTGTAAGAGATCCAACAAAACACTTAATACAAATAATAATGATGCTCCTGAGTAGGGGCACATCTTTCTTTCTTTCTTTCTATTGGGTGGTAAAAGGGGAATTGAGATTTATTGAGTCACAGAGAAGGAGTTTGCAAGGAGACAATAACTGTTTCAGGAGTTTAATGGAGTGAGGGAAAGAGGATCATGAGGGCTTGCTCAAGAGGGAATATCAGATAGTGGCTCTGGGGGAAGAGGAACAGGGTTTGTTTCAGGTGGATGGGGACATGCTGTTGGTTTTCAGGTTCATGGTGAGCTGAGGGTAGGCGGGGGTTATCAGTGCAGGGGAGGTAGGAGAGGGCCAGGGAAGGTGCAAAGATTAGACATTAGAGGAAGAGGATGATTTGGGTATGAAAGAGAGCATGGGAGGCAGGGTAGAGTTGAGGAATAAAGTGCACACGTTACAGAGAGGAAGGAGGTGGGACAGAACACCCTTTCTGGAGAGCCTCCCCCAATCATGTAAAGCTCACAGCATCCAAAGTTCTCTGATTTTTATGACACATGCTTGTTTCAGTTCCTCTTGTTTGCACAGAGTGTGACAAAAGCAGGGGTGGAAGGGCTGAGGAGACAGGGAACCACTTCAGCTCACATTTTCCTTGAGGCGAGGTATGTCCTGCTGCAATCTCTCTGTCTTCAGTCAGAAGAATACGAATAGGGCGCTACACTCCCAGGCTGGATAAGGAATGTGCATTCAAAGCTTGCAAGCAAAACACAGTTGCAGGCTGCACAACATCAGAAAGTCCACTCAGACTAAGGGCTTGGCTACACTTGCAGCTGTGCAGTGCTGGGAGTTAAAGCTGTCTTCGTACAGCTGTGTAGGAAAAGCGCTGCCATGTGGCCACACTGACAGCTACCAACGCTGCAGTGTGGCCATATTTGCAGCATTTGCAGCGGTGTTGGGAGTGGTGCATTATGGGCAGCTATCCCAGCATTCAAGTGGCTGCAAAAGAGGGCGTGGGGTGGAGTGTGACAGGGAGCGTGGGGGAGAGAGAGAGAATGGATTTTTGGAGCCGACACTGTCAGCTCCCTGCCTTGCAAATTCCGACCACTTCCCCAACCCCTCATTCACTTAAATGCAAATAGCCTTCAGACCAGATAAGCAGCTGCTCCGATGGACTCCCTTCCCCCTCTTCCCCCCGCTCCCGCCGTGCTGTTTCTCTCCTCAAGCAAACACTAGCTGTGGACATTCATCCCCCTGCCTGCCTCATTCACAGCAAACAGGAGCTGTTTGTTTTTTAGATAAGCAGCTCCGGAATCCCTGAGTTCACAATAAAACAAAGAGAGGCATCATAACAAAACACAGACAGTTCTTTAGTTAAAAGCATTATGGGAAAATTCCGGAGATCAGTTACAGCGTAGTAAGATTAATCACGGTTTACACTGGCACACCAGCGCTGCAGTTGTTATTCCCCAGGCCAAGGTGGAGTACAGCCAGCGCTGTAGCCAGGGAGATACAGCGCTGTATGTGCCTTGCAAGTGTGGACGGTGAGTGAGTTGCAGCACTGTAAAGCCACCACCAGCACTGCAACTCTCCAGTGTAGCCAAGCCCTAACCTTCTTCCTGTATCCAAACCACACTGGACTGCAGAGTCTCTGTCTCACCAGAAGGTGACTGGTTTTCTGTCTAGATTTTAGTGTCTTCTCAGCTTCTGGCCACAGACAGGTTGGAGGTATTGTTGTGTATTTGGTTGTCATGGTTTTTGTTCCTATGGCAACTGAGTTAGATTATTAGGGGATAGCTCAGCCAGCTTCGGCCGGCTGAGTGAGCTCTCTGTGTCTGTAAATAAAATGGTAGTTTTGTTAGCTATCTGCTCTCTGGCCTCAAGTGATTTCTTCCTAAACCGGCTGCCCCCAAGGATATAACAAGTGGCGACGAGGATGGGATCCTGGTGCCGCTCCAGTAACAGAAGGAAGTAGAAGTCAAGGTAAAGAACAAACAAATAAAAATACTGCTTGTTTACACTGACTGTGAAAGTGAAACTAAAAATCATGGCTACTCTGACCAGGCCACTGGAACCTTTTGATGAGAATATAGAGCAGTGGCATGTGTATACTGAGCGTTTTGAGCTTTTTGGTATTGCAAATGACATTACAGAAACAAAGAAGGTGCCAATATTCTTAAGTGTTGTAGGGGCTAAAACCTACTCCCTGCTATGCAGCGTACTACACCCTGTTAAGCCAGCGACTAAATCTTACAGTGACATTGTGGAAATCCTGGGGTCCCATTTTTCCCCCAAACCACTGGTAATTGCTAAAAGATATAGGTTCCACAAAAGAGACCAAAAGGAAGATGAAACAGTTGTACAATTTGTAGCAATTTTAAAAAAGCTAGCAGAATTTAAAGAGATGTTAAATGATGCCCTGCGTGACAGGTTAGTGTGTGGCCTCTACAGTGAAGCTATACGGAAGCGCCTACTGACAGAGGCTCAGCTTACCTTACAGAAGGCTGTTAATATTGCTGCCTCCATGGAACTGGCTACAAGGGAGGCGCAATCCATCGGTGCATCCCCTAGGGTGCAAAAAGTGTCACAAGGACCAACCCACAAAACGGTGCAGAGTCAAGAATGTTACCGCTGTGTTAAGCCAGGTCACCAGGCATCAGAATGCTGGTGTAAGGACCTGGTGTGTCGACACTGTGGCAAAAAGGGACACATTGAGTATGCCTGTAAACAAAAGAAAAAGAGGCCTGTGGTCTGGCCGACAAAAAGAGGAACCTTGCATACCCTAGAGCAGACCCAGGATGATCAAGGTGACACCTCAGAGCAAGAGGAAGTGCCACTGCATGTTTTGTCTTTGGCAGTGGGCTCACATGAATACTGGGTAACCCCGTTATTGGATGGCAAACCTATACGCATGGAACTGGACACCCGTGTAGCCGTCTCGCTGGTCTCCGAGACTGTGTATAAAGAAAAGCTACAGCATCTTCCGCTTAAGGCAACAAAAACTGTTCTGAAGACGTATACGGGAGAAGCTGTGCCCCTGTTGGGCACTATTGATGTTAAGGTGGAGCTCAATGGACAGGCGGCTAAATTGCCACTGTTTGTGGTGAGAGGTAACTACCCAGCCTTAATGGGTAGGTCTTGGCTTGGGAAGATTCAACTGAACTGGGCAGAAGTGCACTGGATGACTAAAGAAGAAACCAGTCTAACCCCTATACTAAGGAAACATGCTGCTGTTTTTGGAGATGATTTGGGAAGTATGAAGGGAATCACTGTGACACTGAACATTAAACCTGACAGTTCACCAAAATATCTAAAAGCCCGAACTGTGCCATATGCCATCAGGCCAAAAGTTGAAGCAGACCTGGAGCGCCTGGTCACCAATGGAGTCTTAATACCAGTTACCCATAGCTCATGGGCCACTCCTATCGTTCCAATAGTGAAGAAAGATGGCTCTCTCTGGATTTGCGGTGATTTTAAAGTCACTGTCAACCCAGTGTTGTGTGCAGAGCAATACCCGCTTCCCCGCATCGATGACCTCTTCGCAGGCCTGGCTGGGGGACAAAAGTTCAGTAAGATTGATCTGAGTCAAGCATATTTACAGATGCACGTTGATGAAAAGTCCCAAGAGCTGTTGACTATTGTGACTCATAAGGGGCTTTATCGATACTGTCGCCTACCCTTCGGAATAACATCGGCTCCCGCCCTGTTCCAGAGGGCTATGGACCAGATCTTGTGTGGCTTGTCAGGAGTTCAGTGCTATCTGGATGATATCCTGGTCACTGGAAGAAATGAAGAGGATCACTTAAAGAATTTAGAGGCTACCCTACAAAGACTGGAAGAGTATGGCCTACGAGTTCGCAAAGACAAGTGTGAATTCTTCAAGCCCTCTGTTGAATATTTGGGACACATCATTGATTCTGCAGGTCTTCATAAGGCCCCTGCAAAAGTTAAAGCTATTATGGAGGCTCCCCCACCTCAAAATGTAAGCCAGCTGCGCTCGTTTCTAGGACTACTGAACTATTATGGAAAGTTCATCTCACAGTAAGCCACACTGCTAAAACCACTTCATGAGCTCCTTGGGCAGAACAAGGCCTGGAAGTGGACTGAAGCCTGTGATGTTGCATTTAACAAAGCTAAGGATGCATTGCTAAATTCTGAAGTTCTTACGCACTTTGATCCATCCTTACCCCTACAATTGGCCTGCGATGCCTCCCCTTATGTAGTGGGAGCAGTCGTGTCACACATTATGCCCTCGGGAGAAGAGAGACCTATTGCTTTTGCTTCATGCACTCTAAGCAAAGCAGAAACTAACTACGCCCAAATTGAACGTGAGGCATTAGGAATTGTTTTTGGAATTCGGAAGTTTCATCAGTACCTGTTTGGGCGAAAGTTTACTCTTCTCACAGACCATCGACCTCTGATGTCAATTTTTGGACCCTACACAGGCATTCCCCCATTAGCTGCTAATCGTATGCAATGTTGGGCATTGTTACTTTCAGCACACACATATGAAATCAAATATCGGAAATCCACTCTGCACGGCAATGCAGATGGCCTCTCAAGGTTGCCTTTGCCGGTCAAACATCAAGATAGTGCCCAAAAGGAAATCTTCTACTTTGAACAGGTAGAGAATACACCCATCACTGCTGCTCAGATAAAGAAGGCAACCCACGTTGACCCAGTATTGTCCCAAGTTATGGACCTTGGTGATGCATGGAAAATCTCGACAAACCTCTCCGGTCTCATCCGACCTTGTTCCCTACATGTCCAGGAGGACGGAGTTATCGGTCCAATCTGGTTGTTTGTTGTGGGGGAGACGTGTCATTATTCCACCACCACTGAGATCACAGATGTTAGAACAGCTACATTCTGGTCACTGTGGAATAGTGCGCATGAAGGAAATTGCACGAAGCTATTTTTCGTGGCCTGGATTGGACAGTGCTATTGAAGACAAGGCAAAAGCTTGTATGTCATGTCAGGGTGTGAGGAATGCACTTCAGTGGGCACCCCTACACCCATGGGACTGGCCTGAAAACCCGTGGCAACGTATTCACGTTGACTTTGCTGGCCCCCTTGAAGGAAGCATGTTCTTGGTGGCAATAGATGCCCATTCTAAATGGCCAGAAGTCTCTATAATGCAGTCCACTACTGCAGAGAGTACTATCCAAAAACTACGAGGACTCTTTAGTCATTTTGGTCTGCCAGAACAACTTGTGAGCGACAACGGACCGCAGTTCGTCTCTCAGGAGTTTCAAAATTTTATGAAGGCAAATGGGATACACCACATCATGTCAGCACCATATCATCCGTCCACCAACGGATTAGCTGAAAGATTTGTGCAGACAATGAAAAACGCTTTGAAATCAGCAAGGGGACAACACTCCATTCAAAAGCGTCCGGATACCTTCTTACTTTCCTACAGAAACACACCTCATGCTACGACCCAGGCATCCCCGGCCTTTCTAATGATGGGACGACAGCTGCGCACTTGCTTTGATCTGCTGAAACCTTCTGAACCCCGACAAACTGTGCAACATCAGCAGCAATATCAAGTCATCAGACGGGCACCCAGAGCAAAAGACCGAACCTTTAGCCCGGGACAGCCAGTTTTGGCTCGGAATTATACTTCCAGAGCTAAATGGGTCCTGGCCACAGTCATCACTCAAACAGACCTGTTTCCTACACAGTCCGGACTGCAGAGAATCTTACCTGGCGGCGACATGTAGATCAGCTGTTGCCAGGTCATGCCAGTCCTCAGGACACATCTGCAGTTGACGGGTCTGACTTCACCTCTTCTGGTGAGACACCGAATCATGAATCACCTGTTCCTGACTGTTCTCCTCCATTACTGCCGGCAGCTGAGATGCCCCTTTGCCCAGCACGAGCTGATACCACCTCCTCACCCGTTCGTGCTGCGGACCCTGAGCCCATGGTACTTTCGGGTGCAACAACACCAGAAGTTCGCCGTAATCCACCTAGAGACAGAAGGCCTCCTCATCGGCTGGATCTTTAGCTAGGGCGAACCCACGGTTATGGGGCAAAATAATCCCCAGGGTTTAGCCGGGAATGGAGGCAGTCTACCCTCCTTCTCTAGTCTAGTGTGTGTTTTATTTAGGGGATGTTCTTATTGGGGGGGAGGAATATGTTGTGTATTTGGTTGTCATGGTTTTTGTTCCTATGGCAACTGAGTTAGATTATTAGGGGATAGCTCAGCCAGCTTCGGCCAGCTGAGTGAGCTCTCTGTGTCTGTAAATAAAATGGTAGTTTTGTTAGCTATCTGCTCTCTGGCCTCAAGTGATTTCTTCCTAAACCGGCTGCCCCCAAGGATATAACAGGTATCCTACCCTCTCCATCTCTTCATCTGATGTGGGTGTGAAAATGGTAGGATGTGGGAAGAGGGGAGTTACTCTGAGATTACATACGGGTTTCTCGTCTAAAAAGTGATGGTAAAAACAGCACCTCTGCACCCCTACAGACCAGCTTTCTGTGTGAGCTCCCAGTCAACCTGCTGATTTTACTAAGGCCATATCTACACTACACAATTAAGTCGACCTGTATTAGGTTGACTTACAACCATCGCAGTAATTACTGCAGTTTTTCATGTCCACACTTCCCTCCTTCTGTCGGTAGTGCATGTCCTCGCCAGGAACGCTTGCTTAAGAGGGGCAGTGTGGGAGGTGCTGGACGACATCAGTGTTTGCAGGGAGGAAGCTGTCCAGTCCCAGCTGCGCTCCAGCTTTAGGAATTATGATACCTTTGGGCAGATCTCAAGGGCCATGATAGAAAGGGGCCATGACCAGGACACACTGCAGTGCAGGGTTAAAATGAAGGAGCTGCAGAATGCCTACCACAAAGTGCGGTACTGTACTCCAGTACTGCCCCCACGAGCTGCCAGTTCTACAAATAGCTGGATGAGATACTTGGGGGCAACCCCACCTCCACTCTGAAAAGCACCATGGACACTTCAGAGGCTGTGGCAGCCCAGAGTGCAACGAGACAGGAGGAGGAAAGTGAGAGCGAGGGTGCCGAGGAGGAGTGGGGGGGCCCAGAGCCAGAGAATGGCCTGACATCCCTAGATGCATGCAGCCAGGAGCTGTTTTTAAGTCAGGAGGAAGGGAACCAGTCGCAGCGGATGGTGCTTGGGGAAGAACAAACAGCAGAGGAGGTGCCCAGTAAAAAACTTTTATTTTGAGAACGGAGTTGTTGGCTTTTCTCATCCGAAAGTTCTGCAGCCACTGCTTGTCATCCCATACTTGCATGACGATGTGATCCCAGCACTCAGTGCTTGTTTCCTGAGCCCAAAAGCAGCGTTCCACTGTCGTGAGTGCTTCCGTGAATGCCACAAGCAATCTCATGTCATATGCGTTATGCGAGTGGACATCATCATCAGATTCCTCTCTGTCACTTTGTAGCTTAAGGCGTATCTCAACTGCAATTCGTGACCTGCTGGCGAGACCCATCAGCATATTCCTCACAAGTTCGTGATCCATTCCCTCAGACCGAAAGGGAAGACAGAGTGCGCAGTACAAAAAATGTTGAAAGATGGCACCAAATGTGGATGGAAGCACAGGGATTGCTGGAGTGTGAAGCGATGCATCACAGGGCATTTGGACAGGACCCAGAATGCCTCGCATCTCCCTTCCCAAAAGCCACAGCACCAGAATGGGAAGAGGTGCTTTGTGGGATAGCTGCCCATAATGCACCGCTCCCAATACCACTGCAAGTGCTGCAAATGTAGCCACACCACTGTGCTTGCAGCTGACAGTGTGAACACACAGCACGCTTTTCCTGCTGTGGTCTCCAAGGGCTGGTTTAACTCCTAGCACGCTACATCTGCAAGTGTAGCCATGCCCTTAGAGGTGGTAGATAGGTTGACAAGTGAATTCTTCTCTTGACTTAACACTGTCTACACTGGGGTTAGGTTGGTATTGCTCCGTCTCTCAGGGGTGTGGACTTTTCATACCCCTGAGAGATGTAGTTATGTCAATGTTAGGCTATGTACCAATGCAGCTGCGCCGCTGTAAGATGTCCAGTGTAGTTGCTCTATGCCAGTGAGAGAGAGGTCTTCCATCAACATAATTAAACCAGCCCCAATAAGTGCCAACACAGTGCTATTCACACCGCCATTTATGTTGGTGTAACTTATGTCACTCAGCGGGATGATTTATTCACCACCCTAAGCTACATAAGTTATACTGACATAAGTGGTAGTATAGACATGGCCTAAATTTTGAGTGTAGACCAGGCCTAAGATACATGTTTACTCTTCTCACGTCTGTTGGCTCAGTGGAGCCAGCACAGTTCAGAAAGTGGGATCTGGAGTCTAGTCCCACTATCATCAGCAGCAAAGTTATTGCTTGCTATGTAATTCTGTACTAAGCTACACCCCCCTGAGACACAATGGCAGTTATTCACACCTCCCTGAGGGCTGAATTTGCTTGGCAGAATCTTATTATTGGTGATGGTGAGTGAGGAAGAAAGAGCCATGGGGGAATCTGCAGGGCTGGAAATTAGAAAAATCTCATTTTACTTGGAGGCATTAAGTGACAGTGAAGATATATGAATCCTAAAGAGCATTGGACCTCACAATACCATTTTTACAGTCACTACTCTAAGTAGACCCACAGCTTAGGCCTTGTCTACACTATAGAGTTTTGTCTACAAAAGTCAGCTTTCAAAACAGTGGAAGTGTGCACACTACAACGCTCCTTCCCCCAACAAAATTCTCCTGCTTTGTCGACAACATAAAACCAAATCAACAAGAGGCAGAGAGCTTTTTGCAGCAAAGTTATATCGATGAAGTGTCAGTGTAGACACTGCACTTGGTTATGTCATTGTAAATGGCCTCCAGGAGGTGTCCCACACTGCCCAATCCTGATCGCTCTGGACAGTAGTTTGAACTCCACTGCCCTGCACACAGGTACACAAGCATCCCAGCAGTCCATATCTGGTTCACATGATGCAGGAGAGGAGAGCCCTGGTAAGTGATCATTTTGAGTTGATGTTGCTCATTTATATGAGGTAGAGTTGTCCTTTGCTCTGTATATTCTAGCAGTGGGTGAAGGGCTAGAAATGTACAAGACAAGCTGTGTTTGAGTGTGCTCCACATTCCCCGGTGCAGCTAAGCAGTGAGGTGGAATAGTTTGCTAATGCACACCAAGAGTTCACGGGGATCCTCCAGAGAGATCTCCAGGAAACTTTCGTGGAGGTACTCGGCAATCCTCTTCCTTGGCAGAGCTGCTTTATTCCTTCCCACATTGTAGGAAACTTTCCCGAGCCAATCAACAATCACTTGTGCAGGGACCAAAGCAGTACACAAGTGAGCGGCACAGGGACCTGGCCTGAAGCCGCATGCATGCAGGAGATGAACCTCACATCCTTGCTTACCCTCAGGAGTGAGATATTGGCTTCAATGACCTCCACTTACGGAAAATGAATGGACAGTCATGGGCTAAACACAGTAAAGCTGCCCTGTGCTTTTTGAGTGTTAGGAGTTGTTTGTAGGGCTCCCCGGGGCCCTCATTTTTTCCCTCTGGGACTTCCCTAAATATCTTACTCTCTTCCACAAAAAATCTCCCTCTTGTCACAGGCGCCAACTTTCTCATTTCCCCAGGGATGCTCGACCCCTGCTCTGCCCCAGCCAGCTCACTACCCCTACCCATCGCCCTGCCTCTTCTCACCTTGTTCTGCCCTCTCCCCTGAATGCACCCCACCCTCGCTCCATGCCTGCTCCTCCAGCACCTCCTGCCCAGTTGATCACAGTAGGTGAGAGGTGCTGGGAGGGAGCAAGAGGAGCTAATCAGTGGAGCCACTGGTGGGTACTGAGCACCCACTATTTTTTTCCTGTGAGTGCTCCTGCCCCGGAGCACCCACGGAATCGGTGCCTATGCCACTTGTTATCTTTTACCGGTGTATTGCTACAAACTGCTTCCCTGATGCCTAGAGCCATGAAAATATGCAGATATCTGCTTTATATCCACAGATATCTGTGCACCATGTTTGCGGCATGCGGATCAGATGTGGATACAAATTTTGTGTCTGTGCAGGGCTCTACTGATGCTCTCTAAGGCAGGGTCTGTGTCCTGATCCTTAACAAAGGCTGCTTGCTTCTGATTGAGCTGGAGGGCTCAGGGCCGGTGCTAGGATGTTTCGCGCCCTATGCAAAACTTCCACCTTGCGCCCTCCCCCCCCCGCGCCCCCATACTGAGCCCCCCCCCGCGGCAGCTCAGCCCCTCTGCCCTGAGGCGTGCCCCTTGTGACAGCTCCCCACTCCCCACTCTCTGCCCTGAGGCACCCCCCCTGCCCCAGCTCACCCCTGCTCAGTGCACGAGCACCCCAAGCACGCCGTGGCCACTTCACTTCTCCCACCTCCCAGGCTTGCAGCGTCAATCTGCTTAGGCACCGCAAGCCTGAGAGGCGGGAGAAGTGAAGTGGCTATGGCGTGCTCGGGAGGAGGCGGGGAAGGGGTGAGCTGGGGCAGGGAGTTCCCCTGTGTGCCACCACCCCTCTCACTTGCTGCAGGCGGCCCTCCCCACGCTCCCCTGCCCCAGCTCCCTCCGCCTAAATGCCGGCAGCGACCGGGGCGGCTGAAGATGCAGCCGCCAGTTGCTGCCGGAGAAAATGGTGCCCCCCAAATCCTAGTGTCCTAGGCGACCGCCTAGGTTGCCTAAATAGTTGCACAGGCCCTGGGAGGACTGCCCTCAGTAAAAGGAGCTGACATCCCCTCTGTGGGGATATGTCCTTGCCCTGCAATGCAGGCAAAGTGTCCATTGCTGTTCCCTCTCTCTCTTCCTCCCTTGGGTCAGGAAAAGGGGGTTTGGGGTGCACACTTTCCCACTGAGAGTTACTGCATTAGTAACTTTAGATGCAGATATGAGCTTGACATTTACCCTTTTGTCAGGCTCTTTGACCCTTCTAACCAATGAAATCGTAGCTCACCATGCCTGTCACGCTGGGCCATTAACCTTGGCATTGTTCATGAACATCTTGGCCACCTCCATGGGTTGAAGCCTTACAATGTTTGCTAACACCCTCTCGGGTACCTCTGTGTCCTGAGTTCACTACAGCTGTGTTAAACTGGGCAGGGTGACACTTTAGGGCAATATCTCCTCATGTGCTCAGTAGAACCACATTCTAAAGCAGGGGTCGGCAACCTACGGCACGTGTGCCAACGGTGGCACGCGAGCCAATTTTTAATGGCACACCGAGGTCCCGGCCGCCGGCCCCACTCAGCCCGCCGCCAGCCTGGGTGAAAGGAACCGCAGGCTGGCACTGGGCTGAGCAGGCCGGCAGCTGAGACCCTGGCTGGCAAGGGGCCAGCAGCTGGAACCGAAACCCAGCCGAAACCCAGAGCTGGCCGATGCTGGGGCGCAGCGCGTGGCGCACTCCCAGCTGGGGGGCTGCTGGCTGCCGGAACTCTCCTGCAGGCTGGAGCTGGCGGCTGAAGCAGCAGGCAGCCAGGCAAGTGAAAGGGGCCAGCAAGAGGCGTGGTGGAGGTGTCTGCATCCCAGCCTGTCCTGCTGCCCCTCTCTCGTCACTTTGGCTGGACACCAGGGCACTGCAGGCACGTGCCGTCCCTTCGGCCCCTGGGGGAAAGGAGTGGCAGGCCAGAGGGTCTTCTGCAGGGCCGGCTCCAGCATTTTTGCCGCCCAGAGCAGGAAAAAAAAAAAAAAAAGCCACGATCGCAATCTGTGGCAGCTCTACTACCACCGCTTCAGTCTTCGGCGGCTGGTCCTTCCCTCAGTGAGGGACCCACCGCCAAAGAGCCGGACGTGCCCCCCCCCGCCTCCATTGGCCGCTCCAAGCACCTGCTTGCTGGGCTGGTGCATGGAGCCGGCCCTGGTCTTCTGCCACTGCCCCCCATTTGCCTGCAGATGCAGTGCCCCCACACAGCTGGCCCACAACTCCCTTGGCAGAAACAGGAACAGCGTGGGGCAGGGACTCATCCACCATCCAGGTAACCTGGCCGCAACCGGGACTGTCCCAGGCCAGCCCCAAGTCCCCGTCCCCCCGGGACTTCCCCCTACACCCTCCAACCTCCTGCCCTGAACCCCTCACGCTACCCAACCCTGACTCCTACACCCCCCCATGCTCCCAGCCCTGACTCCTGCACCATCCACATCCCCACCCCCTGCCCTGATCCCCCTGTACCTCAACCCCTTGCTCTGAGTGCTCCCCCACACACATCCCAGCCCCTGAGCTCCTTCCCCCCTCCCAAGGGGGTTGTAATACGACAGTACCTGTAAGAAATTTAAGTTACTTTTACCCCTGCCGGAACCCCAGACCAGCAATGGACTGAGCGGGGCCAGTGGCTGGCTGAGAGGCTCAGCCCGCTGCCGGTCTGGGGTTCCGGCCACCAGCCCCCCTGCCAGCCGGTGTCCAGACTTCCAGCCCCGCTCAGCCCACTGCTGGCCTGGGGTACCAGCAGCCAGCCTGGGGCACTGCTCCTGGCCTCAGCCACTCCCGTCCCTGCTGTGGCGCACATTGGAAAACTCAGCAAGGAAAAGGATCACACTAAACTGATAAGATCGGCATTTTAATTTTATTTTAAATGAAGCTTCTTAAATATTTAAAAAACCCTTATTTACTTTAAATACAACAATAGTTTATTTATATAATATAGACTTATAGAAAGAGACCTTCTAAAAACATTAAAATGTATTGCTGGCATGCGAAACCTTAAATTAGAGTGAATAAATGAAGACTCGGCACAGCACTTCTGAAAGGTTGCCGATCCCTGCTCTAAAGCTTTCTCTTGGACCCATATCATGGACTGGGGCGGGGAGTTGTAAGTGGGCTTATTTGGAGGGCTTGTGGTATATTTGCCCTCACCTACTCCCTCCTCCTTCCCTTGAACAAATCTGGGACTTCCTTTTACAATGGGCCTGTATACTTCCCTTTGGAGCTTTCTGACCGGCACATACAAATTGGCAGCCCAAGCAGCCACCTGCACTGTGTCTGGACACTCATATGGCAGCTCCGATTTCTCATATGGCAGCTCCGATTTCATCGGAGCAAGGGTTAAATAGCTGTTCTTGGGTGAATAAACCAAACAATTTCCCCCAACCCCCTTCTGCCCCTTTACCTTTCACCCATTTTTTTCATATAATCACCCATTTGATGCATAAACTCCTCATGACTAATATTGTCATGCTTCTGCAGTTTCTAACTTTACACAGTATGATTCAGGAGCAATTTGAAACCTTAGCAACACAGCTTCCTTATGTTTATCATAGTTCATTGCTTCCCTGTGATCCATGCCAGTACAGAGCTGGAAAACTTTATCCAAAATTCTGGGGACCAGTGCAGACATTTGTTTGCCCTTAGGGATGCCATTGGCCTGGTACAGTCTTTCAAAAGCAGCTAAATATTCTTCTATACAGTCTGAGGCCTTGTCTACACTACAAAGTTTTGTTGGCAAAAGTTATGCTGCTTTAATTAAAATTGCTGTTGCATGTTCACACTAGCTTCTTGCGCGACTGGAGCACATCCACTTTAGCAGCTCTTGCGTCAACACAGAAAGCAGTGCACTATGGGTAACTATGCCACTGTGCAACTGGCTGCAGGGTGCTTTGGGAAGGGTTTACAATACTTCATGGGGCAGGTACAGTGTCACATGATGCAGTTTTCTCAATCCCATCATTCTGGAGGCATCCTAGTAGATTGCCAGCCAATTTTCAAATGAAGTGTATATGTGGGAGGGAGAGGAGAGTGGTGTGTGTGAAGCAGGGGAGACAGCAGGCTGACTGACCTATACTGAGGCAGGAGGGGAAGGGGGACACCTCTCCTATGTCAGCCCCCGGCTTTGCACAGCACAGCAGTCTCCCCTAAAGCAGTCGGCTCTGCCTGCCTATGGTTCTGTGATTCCCTCATAGTTCTCCCACAGCCAGGAGCGGCATCCTGAGCAGCTCTGTGACCTCTCCGTGCTGAGGAATATCAAAGCAGCACAGCAGTCCCCCGCCTTCTCCACCCCCCCACCCCACTCCACTCCATGTTCCCTGCAGCAGCCTGCCTACTGCTGTGTTCCTAGTGCAGGGCAGAACAGGAACATTCCACACTAATGATTTCCTCTTTGTTCCCCATACAGAGCTGTAAGACACTTCCCGGAACTTTGAAAGGGGAGGGGTGCATGCCTGCAGTGCAGCAGACATCCAAACAGTGAGCAGAGCGGTCATGGCAGGCATTGTGGGATACTAGTGGAAGCCAGTTATGTCAACAAAACAAACAGTAGTGACGTTTTGTCACTTTAACTTTGCCGCAAAAGGCTTTATGACTCTCATCGAGGTAGTTTTATTCTGTCAGCAAAACAGCAGCGTTTTGCTGCCAAAAATATCTTTGTGGTGTGTACACCCCCCCTGTTTTGTCGGCAAAAGGCGGATTTTGCTGACAAAAGTTTGCAGATATGGTCTGAGTCTTTAAATGGTGGGTACAGTCCGTCCCAGATGGGTGAATGGTGGGGGCGATTACCCCCTGGCTGGGGAATACATTTCTGCAGCTCTAGTACTCAGCTGTACTTGCTTTTCCTCCATCTGCTGCTTGTATGCTCTTTCCACTGCTTCGATCACCTCCATTTGTCGCTGGTGGGCCCACTCCTCTGCCTCTTCAGTGGCTTTCTTCTCTTGCATTCTGAGCTCTGCCATCTGCATCTGGGGCTCAGACCTCTCCTTATCTCAGCAGAAGTGTAATTAGGTCAGCTGGTTCCAGTACATCGCCGACCATACCAGCAGGGGGCAGCTTCCTCAGGCTGGCGATTTAAAGGGCCCAGGGTTCCCAGCAGCAGCTGGAGCCCCGGGCTCTTTAAATGATCGCCAGAGCCCCGCTGCTGGAGCCCCCGGGTAGCAACAGTGGCCGGGAGCCGGGGCTCTGGTGGTGATTTAAAGGGCCAGGGGCTCTGCTGCGGTAGTGGCAGCAGGAGCTCCGGGCCCTTTAAATCACTGCCAGAGCCCTGCTGCTGGAGCCCTGGGAAAGCGGCAGCGGCCCGGGGCTCCAGCAGTGGTTTAAAGGGCCTGGGGCTCCCTGCAGCGTCTGGAGCCCCGGGCCCTTTAAATCGCCACCAGAGTCCCGCTGCCAGAGCCCCAGGGTAGCAGCAGCGACTGGGGGCTCTGGCGGTGATTTAAAGGGCCTGGGGCTCCCACCGCTACTACCACAGCGGAGCCCCTGGCCCTTTAAATCGTTGCCAGAGCCTCGCTGCTGGAGCCCCGGGGTAGTGGCAGCAGTCGGGAGCCTCCGGGCTCCAGCGGCAATTTAAAGGGCATGGGGCTTCGCTGCGGTAGCAGCGGACAGAGCCCTGGGCCCTTTAAATTGCTGCCAGAGCCCTGCTGCCAGAGCTCTGGGGTAGCGACGGCAGTCCGGGGCTCCAGCAGTGATTTAAAGGGCCCAGGGCTCCCAGCCACCGCTACTGCAGCCGGAGCCCCAGGCTCTTTAAATCTTGATTTAAAGGGCCTGGAGATTTAAAGGCCCCACCTCTTTTGGTTGAGGCCCTGCCCCCCTGCTCAGGACTCCCACATACTGGTAAGTCCTTTAAGTTACGTTCACCCCTGGCTGGTCCTGAGTGGCCATCTCCTGCAGGGAAGTGCGGTCTGGCTGGTTTCCCAACCCTGGGTCACCTCCCACCTCATTTTCCTCCTCCTGCTCAAAATACTTAGTGAGTGAGACATTCAGATCCTCTGCTCATTTCCCCTTGTGGGTCAGCCATATTTCAGACATAAGTTCCCAAGTTGCTTTTTATCCATTGTGACCAAGGAATAACTGGTGCATTTTCCCTTTTCCTTGTTCTATTTCCTTTAACCAAAATAAATAAAAGAAAATAATAAACCCAAAAGCTTGTTCTTTGCTCCCTTACTTTTGAATCTATTAGGGGCTGTTTTTGCAAGTGCAACTCCCCACCATCCAGCACAGGGTTTTTTGGAAAGTTTTGGCAATACCTGATGGGGCCAAAACAAGTTGTGCAGGGGTGACTGGGAGCATGGAGTTAACTTCCCATAATGCAGTGTTCTCCATCCCATAATTTACTCTGCATCCCATAATATTTTGCACCTTCTTTTCAAAATCCCCACAAACCGGTGTGTCCTTCCTTGCTGCAGCTGCACCAGTGTAATGCTTCAGTGTAGACACTCACTACAGTGATGGGAGGGGTTCTCCTGTTGCTGTAGTTACTTCACCTCCCTGAGAGGCGGTAGCTAGGCCAGCGGAAGAATTGGTCTGTCCACCTAGCTCTGTCTATACTGGGGATGAGGTAGCCACAGCTACATCACTGCGGGATTTTTATCCTGATGTAAGTTTCCAGTGTAAACCAGCCCTTAATCCCAAAGAAATACTGTGCAGTAAGGTATTGTGTGGATTATAGAAAATTTAATGTGGTTACAGTCTCCAATGCTTACCCCATCCTTCATGTGGATGATAAGTTAGATAAATGTAGCAGACCTAACTATTTAACTACTGTAAATTTAACTAAGGGATACTGACAAATTCCCTTGGAAACTGCGTCACAGTCAAGGAGTCAAAGCATACAGTAGTGGCAGGAGAGATCCTTGACCTGGGTCACTGGGTGGATGGAGGCCAAATCCACCCAGATCCCCTGAAAATGGAAGTTATTTGAATTGGCCTGTCTCCAAAACTAAGAAAGAGGTTCAATCTTTTATAGGTCTGGCTAACTATTATCAAAAATGTGTGAGGTTTCAGTGATGCTGTTCCTTCTATCACAGATCTATGCCAGAAAACAAAACCAGAAAAAGTGGTTTGGTCAAATGCCTGTCAAAAGGGTTTGTTACTGTGAAGCAAATTTTATCAGACATACCCCTTTTAGCCAGTACAGATTTTAACAAAATGTTTGAATTGTGCACTGATGCATGCAACACAGGTCTTGGAGCTGCACTAATTCAGACCAGGGAGGATAACAAGAAATGCTTCATGGCATTTCTGAGCAAAAACTGTCTCCTGCTGAACAAAATTACTCTAATAGAAAAAGAGTGTTTCTCCTGTGAAACAACTCAGAACCAGGGCCGCCCGAGGGGCGAGAGGGGCGGGGGGGCAAGTGGGGCAATAGCTGCTCCGGGTCTTCGGCGGCGGGTCCTTCAGTGCAGTGGAAGACTCGGAGCAAGTGAAGGACCCGTGGCTGAAGTGCTGCCGAAGGCTCGGAGCGCCGCCTGGTGAGTACGAGCGCCGCTGCAAGCGGCGGGGGAAAAAAAAAAGCCGCTATTGGTGACAGCTTTACCGCTGCTGCTTCATTCTTCGGCGGCAATTCGGTGGTGGGTCCTTCCCTCCGAGAAGGACCTGCTGCTGAATTGCCACCAAAGACCCGGCCCTGCCCCAGGCCCCCTGAATCCTCTGGGCGGCCCTGCTCAGAATGTTTATGTTCAATGGGTAGTTTAGGGTATTAACAGACCGCTCACCATTATTATGGCTCCATAGAACAAAAGGAACCAACTCCAGATTGCTATGCTGGAGTGGAGCATAGCTTTGCAGGAGCATATGGAGATTAAGCATATTGCAGGGTTGGAGAACAAGGTAGATGATGCCCTATCCAGAAAAGAGGGTACAGAGGTGAAGCTTACACCATGGCCAGTGGCCAAAACTCCAGCATCAAACTCACAAGGTGAGGGAGGTTGTGACAATAAGGATCCAGACATCCCAAGGGGAGAACAAGAGGTCTGACCCCCCCAAAATAAGCAATAGAATCAACTGGCAGCATACAGTGTTATTGTGTATAAACATATGTCAGGCAAAGCCTTTTATGAATGTTTGTAATATTCTGAATGTGATGGTCATGCGGAGATATGTAGACAGGTTATGGTTATGAATGTATGCCTATAAAATTGTAATTGTAACTGTAGTGCAACTACAGCAACAACTCACAACAGGGAGTGAAATAATTAGGTAGGGCTTACAGGAAACCAAATTCAAATACCCACCCTCCCCTTTGTCCTGCCAGGAAGACACAGTGGTGGACTATTAAAGTTAATGGAAAGACATTGAAACTGAAAAGGAAAGAAACCCCTAAGGCCAGTATATGCTGAAAACATTGGCCTAGCTATGTCTCTCAGGGGTGTGAAAAATCCACCCTCCTGAGAGACGTAGCTATGGTGACTTAATTCCTGGTTAAGACAGCACTAGGACTATGTCTACACTACCACTTATGCCAGCATAATTTGTGAAAGGGAAAGAAAAGACGGTTACTCACCGTTGTAACTGTTGTTCTTCGAGATGTGTTGCTCCTATCCATTCCAGTTAGGTGTGCGCGCCGTGCGTGCACGGCTCTTCGGAACATTTTTACCCTAGCAACTCCGGCGGGCCGGCTGGGCGCCCCCTGGAGTGGCGCCGCTATAGCGCTGGATATATACCCCAGCCGGCCCGTCCGCTCCTCAGTTCCTTCTTGCCGGCTACTCCGACAGTGGGGAAGGAGGGTGGGTCTGGAATGGATAGGAGCAACACATCTCGAAGAACAACAGTTACAACGGTGAGTAACCGTCTTTTCTTCTTCGAGTGATTGCTCCTATGCATTCCAGTTAGGTGATTCCCAAGCCTTACCTAGGCGGTGGGGTCGGAGTGAGACGTGGCAGAGTGTAAGACTGCTGAGCCGAAGGCTGCATCGTCTCTGGATTGCTGCACCAACGTGTAGTGGGAAGCGAAGGTGTGGACAGAAGACCAGGTGGCCGCTCTACAGATGTCCTGGATGGGAACATGGGCGAGGAAGGCGGCAGACGAGGCTTGCGCTCTCGTAGTGCCCCTGCCCCAGCCTGGACCCCTTCCCACCCTACAAAACCCTTGGTCCCAGCCTGGAGCACCCTCCTGCACCCCAAACCCTTCACCCCCAGCCCCTGCACCTCTGCCCCAGCCTGGACCCCTTCCTGCCCTCCGAACCCCTCGGTCCCAGCCCAGACCACCCTCCTGCACCCCAAACCCCTCATCCCCAGCCCCACCCCAGAGCCCGCACCCCCAGCCATAGCCCTCACTCCCCTCCCACACCCCAACCCCCTGTCCCAGCCCAGTGAAAACATGCGAGTGAGTGAGGGTGGGGAGAGTGTGCGACAGAGGGAGGGGGGATGCAGTGAGTGGGGGCGGGGCCTCAGAGAAGGGGCGGAGGCAGAGCCTCATGGGAGGGGCAGGTGTGGTAAGGGTGTTCGGTTTTGTGCGAGTAGAAAGTTGGCACAGTTCAGCTGATCAGCTCCACCATGTCCTCCTGCTGTGCTGGGACAGTGCCACTGATGATGGGGTCAGGGACCAGTGCTGCGTGTCCACAGGCTCCTAGCAATATCAGGGAAGGATGCAGGAGGAGAGAGCCTTTATGGGAGCAGCCATGCCAGGAGTGGACAACCCCATGGCATGGCAGCAGAGCGGCTGCCAGACCTGACTACAAGCACCACAGGATGAGACTGCACAACAGAAGGAGACATCAGGATACAAAAATAAGCATTCCTGGGTGAAGGGAGAGAGGAAAGCGAGACTTGGAGGGAAAAAGGGAATGTGTAGGAAAGGAATAAACCCTAAGTGAGAAAGAAAGGGAGGAATTCAATGGAGAGGGGGAAAGAAGGGTTAGAGCGAAGGGTGGGAGGGAGAGGAAGGGTCTTTTATTCTAGACTGGCTTCAGTGAGTCACGACCCAGACTCCTCAGGGGGAGATGTCTCACTGCAGCCAGCTTGGAATTAGACCCAGTGCTCACTGTTCTTACCACAGCCACCCAGAACTATATTCTTGATCCTCTGCCCTGACCAACAGCATCCATGGTGCACTCCTGGGTGTTATGTTCCCAGCATTCACAGAGAAGTTAGATAAAAACACACCCTTGTCAGAAGGTTTCAAAGTAACTATTAGGCCTGTTTTTTGGCTTGAGATAGAATTTGGGGTTTGATTTTTGATACTTTTATATCCTTACTAATATGTGTGAAGAAAGACACTGGGTGTTACAGCTGCCCACAAGCAGATCAGGTGAAAAGAGAGAAGAGATAGAGCGAAAGTGTTGCTGGGGAGAGTGGGAGTTTAATATACGAGCGCACACTTGAAGGACAGTCCTGCCTCAGCTCCTCTTCCAAGATAAGGTCAAGCAACCAGTCAAGAAGGGCAAATGGGATCGGGGAAGATATAAGAAACATAGGCACCGACTCCATGGAAAAATTGGTGGGTGCAGAGCAGGCAAGCTCCCCGCCCCACCCCCCATGCCCCAGCTCACCTCCACCTCCTCCCCTGAACGTGCCACGTCCCTGCTTCTCCTCTCAGTGCTTGCCACCGCAAAACAGCTGTTTCACAAGCTGTGGGGGCGGGAGGAGCGGGAACGTGGCATGCTCAGGGGAGGAGGCGGGGAAGAGGCGGATCCGGGGTGGGGATTTGGGGAAGGAGTCCAATAGAGGTAGGGAGGGGGCGGAGTTGGGGTGGGAACTTTGGGGAAGGGGTTGGAAGTGGGGGCAGGGGCAGGAGGAAGCAGGGCAGGGGTGGAATCAGGCTGGGGGTCAGGGGGGTTGAGCACTCACCGGTGCCAGGAGAAGTTGGCGCCTATAATAAGAAACACTAAGGCCAAAGAAATGCCTGTCCCTGACCAAAGGACAACCTCACTCCTTACCCCTCCCATGGGATACAGAAGCCCCCAGATTCACGACCGTTCAAAACAGAAGATGACCATAAATAGTAAGGGGTGGGATCAAGGGCATGCTACGCTCATTATGCCTGCTAAGGAGGGGAAAGAGGGACACTGGGAAGGCTCGGGCGGGGGGAGTCAGAGCTATGGATATGCTTGCTTGATTAACCCCAATAAACATTGCATTGCCTGCACTTTGGACTTCTGGTCTTCTGCTTTCTGTCTGCATGACAAGAACCAGGGGAGGGAGAAGGGAAACCCCTTAACAATTACACTTCTTCATTTCTTAGGATTCAGAACAATACACACCAGAACCAAAAACAGAGAGAGAGAAAGCAGGCTGCTCCCTAAAACAGCTAGCCACAACTCAAACTACCTTACTCTAAGTTGACTGGCTGCAGTTTGACTCTGATCACTTGCTTCCCTGCAGAGCCCCCTAGCTTGCAAACCAGACCAGGAAAACCCCAGTGAATTTAAAGTTTAAAAATTAGCAGTATTGGCAAAGCCTTTGTAGTGTAGACTAGCCTTATGTCACAAAGCCTAGTGGGCTACAAGTTGCACAGAAACCAACCTGCCAGGTGTACAAGGTGGAGCTAAGAGTGTGGGGGGTTCAAACTTGTTCTTTGCATGGTGGAGTTCAAATACTGTGACCATCTGTGGGGACGGGGTCCTTAAAATCCACAAGATAGACAAAGGCACAAAGAACTGCAGAAAGGCAGCTGGGCTTGAGGAAAGGAGGGGAGAGGAGGAAGGAGAAGAGGTCCAAATAGTCCAGGGAAAACTTCAAACTAATAGGGGAAGGGAGGTTCTAAACCGCAGCCCCGTCCATTTATCTCATCTGTTTACTAGGGACTATTTTCCACAGAAGCAGGCTACATTTCATTAACCTTCCCAATCATAATTAAGTTATACCCCAAAGTCAATGATCCGCACCATGGGGTGCATTAGTCAGCCATTGTTTGCCTTCGGTCCAAACGTCACAGTTCACCCCTCTGTCTAATGGCCAAGTCAAAATGTGCCAGAAACTCTCACCTTGCCAAAGGTCAGTTCCAACCATCATGGTTGCCCACTCCCGACCCCTCTTTCCTTGGGCCAAATCCATATCCTGGCTCAGAGCTTTCAGTCAGTTACAGTGACAGAGGCAGGCTGCGAAGTTTGGATCCGTAAAGGAAAAATGTGACATTTGTGGAAGTGAGTTGGGGGGGTGCAGTTCAGGGAAGCCCAAATTAAACAATGTCCTGATATAGCAATAATCCTTGGCATTTCATCAGCACTTCCCATCCAAGGATTGTACAATATTTTACAAACGTTAATTAATTTAGACTCAATCTCCCCCCTGTGAGGGAAGTAAGTATCATTACCCCCATTTTATAGGTAGGAAAAGGGAGAGAGGGGAAGTGACTAAACCAAGCAAGTTAATGGTAGATCTAGGAATAGAAGTCAAATCTCTGGATTCCCAGTCCTGTGCTTTGACCACACAGCCACTCCTCCTCTTTATGGGCTTATGAGTTCAAGCTGCACTAGTAAGTGTTCCCCTGTCTTCAGGGCATTCTCCGTTGCTACCGGGCTGAATACAGGCACAGTGACCCAGATCCTCAAAGGTATTTAAGCACCTAACTCTCATTGCTTTTTAGGCACCTTAAATACCTTTGAGGATCTGGGCCAGCAATACCAAGGGATAAATATTTGTAGGAAAACTGCACCTGTTATATTTACCCACCAGATGGCACTGCAAGAACTACAAAATCTCAGAGGTTTTATATGCATTTACTGGGCACTGGTATTAAATGGTTCACTGTCGCCAAGATTAATCACAAGGATTATAAATGTTCTGCACTGATCCTTATCTTCTGCCCCAGCTGTATAGCTGAGTCGGCTGTATGCACATTCACTCTTTCCCTTCTGAATCCTCCTGTATTTTCCCCCTATACTCTGGGCAGAGCATGTGCCACTATACCCAGTTGCCGATTTTCTTAGGCAAATGTAGCTGCCTCCATGTGTTACAGCTCACAGTGGTGCTACACAACAGTTTGGGACAGGAAGTGAAGAAGAAAGCCAGCTCCAGTTACAATGGAAAGGGGGGACTGAGGTAAACTAAATACAGTTACCGTAGCTGGAATTTCCTATGCAGCCAAGGTTAACACCCCACCATTTATTAAACACGCTGTGGGGCTTTTCATGACAAGGGGTCAGCTCCCCAGTTTTAGATTTCACCCAGAATATGTCACCTCCAAACCACAGTCCCCCCCACACCACACTGGGGCACTGAGGTTAGTATTGACACAAAGGGAAACACACCCCCCTCACTACAGCACAGCCCCCCTCCTGCCATGCTTGAACACTGGGCTCAGTACTGGCACAGGGAGCAGAACAGCAAACCCTGCAGAACAGTGCTCCCTGGCACCAGCCCTAGGCATTGGGGGTCAGTGCTGACACAGCCAGAAGAGCACCTTCTCCTGAGTCATCCCCACCACGCCCTGCAGCCCAGCCCTTCCTGACATTGACCTTGGGCATCGGGGGCAGTGATGACTCAGAGGGTAAAGTGCCCCCTTGTGAGTCACTCACACCACTCCCTGCAGCATGCAGGCTTATTTGTATTAGACTAGGCCTCCAATGACACTTTAATTTGTTTTTAAAGTAACAGCAGGCTGTCCCCTTCCACTCTGCTGGCTAGTTCCTAGCAGAAGGGTAGAATCAGCAGAGACACTGGTACAAACTGTTTCTCTGTTGAATATGTTGCTTGTTAAATTTCTCTAGCTGGCTTTATTTCCCCTTTTGCCTACAGAATGTCTCTCTTGGGCAGGTGTCTATCAACTTCTAGCCTCTTGGCAGTGGGTTAGACTAGGTGACCCTTGCGGCCATTTCTAGCTCTATGGTTTGGTGATTCTAAGATTTTCAGAAACACTCATGTTCCATTTCCAGACATGACTGAGGCCTGGTCAGCAACCACATTTTACACCAGCATAAGTAGTTCAGTTCAGGGTGCAATTGTGTCACCGCAATAGTTTAGTTTAGCCTTGACCGCAATAGCTTTCAAGGATACTTCAGTACCTAAGGGCTTGTCTGCGACCAAGAATTATACTGCCTCAACTATACCAATCTAGTTAAGGTGATACAAGTGTGCTACCACTAGGGGGGTTGTATCAGTATCATTTATGCCCTTTCCATCATGGGAACTAGGCTTACGGATATAAGCACCTTTCTATTGCTCCAGCTGAGGGTGTTTGTAGTGCTTTAACCATACCACTATAGCTAACGCAGGCCAGCTTGAGTATAAACAGGTACTAAGGAGTCCAAGTATCACTGACACATCAGTGGGAATTATGCAGGTTAGGTGCCTAGGCACTTTTTTTTGGTAAACCCTGCTAGGTACCAATTTGCCCCTTTAGGCACCTAAATACCTTTGAAAATCTGCTCCTAAATCACTTCTATCATTTAGGGTCCTGGTCAGTTAAGCATTTTGGCAATTACTCTTATTGGAGTCACCAGCTTTTTGGGAGATAGTGGGGAGGTGTGGCACTCGGTACCTCAAAGTAGCACTCTGGAACCCCTAAAGTCACCACTGTGATATCATGGTATGTTCTGTACAAAGTATGCCTTGCGAGGTATCGTTTTAAAAGTCGGGATCTGTTGAACATTAATATCCTCCTGGATTGGACGTGCTATCATTGTATAGGAAGTTATGAAGTATTGTTGTGTGTGTGTGTTACTGAAATACATTGTGTGGTTGGGAAGTGCCCACAGCTGGCCTTTCAGTATGGACAAAAGAGCAGTTGTCACGGGCCAGAAAGGCATTGATGGCGGGTCCAGCAGAATCCCCTCTCCCAGAGACTCCTTAGGGAGGGCATGTATGCAATGGGGACTGCCTGACCCCCAAGTCAGGGCAAGGATCTTTCTAGTAGCTGGAAGAAAGTATAAATGAGGAACTGTGACATCATCACTTGGCCTCTTTCTCCCCCCCCTCCCCCGCCAACACATTTCAACACCTGGAAGACAAAGACTTTGAACTGGGGAGATTGGTCCCAGGCTGGAAGGGAGTTCAGGCTGAATATTGAGAATCACGAACTGTTTTCCTCTTCTTGTCCTTCAGAAATTCTATTCAGTGCAGGCCCAAGACCTTGTCCTGCACCAGAAAATTCATGCCTGTAATTCACAGCCGATGCCGCACTATTGATGGCATCAACCACGGAAGCCGTGGTGGAGCCAGGGCTTGGGTATTTTTGCCCAGCCTGCCCAAAGCAGGGTTAGATGACATAATGGGAAAAATTCCCAGCTACACTACAGTTACCACCAGTGGAGTTGAACCATTTACAAATTATAGGTCCTAGTTTTGCCCAGGTGTCTCAAACTCTCCCACACCATCTTTCAGACCCCATGTTCGTGGTGGTAGCATTCCCTTCTCATTCAGCCAACACGATGGCTCACCTCCCACCCAGCTTCTCCGCTCACTGCTATGGGCCTAGAAGCAGCTATTCCCAGCAGCCCAAGTAAGCCTGCTGGTTCATTCTGCAGTACAAAATAAATATCATTACTTGGGAGATAACCAGATCAAATCAAAGACTCATTCTCAAAGGCCTAGCCTTAATCCTTCATCTGGAGAGAGCTGTTGTGTATAACATCATGTGTAGGAGGAGGTCTTAACAGCCAGCCCTTTGCTTAGGCGGGGTTAGAAGAGAGCATTTGCAATGCAAGGTGTGGGAGAGGGGGAATGGGAGGTGCTGACATAGGGTCACTGCTCCAATAACCTAATGCCAGAACCAAACCCTCTTCACTGCAAACAGAGAAGAGGAGCGGTCTCCCTGTCCTGCTCATAACGCATGTGTGGGGGGCAGATTTATAGGATGTTATCAAGACGATACAATTCAAACTGGTTCCCTTACTAGTTCCTCCATGCTGCTGTACATGCAAAACCAAGATCAAAGTTACCAAAGCAGTAGGATCTCCCTTCCTCTTCCCTGCGCTCCTTCTCACACATTCCCATATTGCTCTGTCCAACCCTCTTCTCTGTCCAACCCTCTTCTCTCTCCCCCTTTCTAGTACCTTCCCGCATTGTTACTTCCATGAGGATTTGACTCTGGTGAAAGGAGCTGCTGTACATAGGCCTCCGTTTACTCACAGAACAGGCAGGACTACATTACCAGCCACCTCTGATACCATGCTTCACACCAAGACTAAGAGAAAGTCACTCCCCCACATCTGCAGGGGTGCTTAGCCTCCAGGGCCAATTCTTAGCCTCTCTGCCATGTCTAACACTGGGAAAATAAGCATTTTGTGGCATGGGACACATCTCCCCCCAAACACCTTTCAAATCAGCCACCACAGAAAATTGTTCCCAGCCGCTCCTATCTATACTGATCTGGGTTGAAGTTACTGGTGACCTAGACAGCAAAGTCTCTATCTCCCTCTAACAGTTACCTGAGCATTAACATAGCTGTTCATTTTCATTTGTACTTCAAGATTTTCAACACATGTAACATGTTACTAGCCTTGCCAGCCCATTACCCCTGAATATGTTCTAGGAGTGCAGAAGAACTCTCGCATCTATCAAAGCTGCTGTACTTTTGTGCTTCTCCCAGGGAGCACCATGAAATTTGGCTGCTCAGTGCCGGGGTTTATCGCTTCACTTTGTGGTACTGCTGCAGGAGCACAATGGTAGTGGGTTTCAGTGAAAAATATTCCCCATAGTACCTTTCATCCTAAAGCACTTCAACTACTATATACTCCTGCCATTTGTTTAATACAAACAAGAACAAATACTCTTACACACAACGCACAATTAACCTGTGAAACTCATTGCCAGGGGATGTTGTGATGACCAAAGGTATAATCGGATTCAAAAAAGAACTTCATGAGTTCATGGAAGATAGGTCAGTCAATGCTTATTAGACAAGGTAGTGAGAGACACAACCTCATGCTTGGATGACCCCAAACTTCTGACAGCCAGAAGCCCTGTATGTGTGGCAGTGGAGGGAGGGGGGGAAGGGGGCAGGGTATGAGGTGGATCACCCAACTGCCCTGCTCTGTACACTCCCCATAACGCTCTGGTATTGTCCATTGTCAGAGACAGGATGCTGGACTTGATGAACCATTAGCGTGATGCAGTATGGTCAACAGGGCAGCTGCCCCAGCACAAAATTCACTTCATTTAAGAGACATGTGTCTGACAAAGTGGGTATTCAACCACGAAAGCTTATGCTCCTATTCTTCTGTTAGTCTATAAGGTGCCACAGGACTCTTTGTCGCTTCATTAAAGAGAGAGTTCATTTTCCCAATTTTTTCTTGTTTTTAATTACCATTATTGCACCGTACATTTTATGCTTTATATACATACATCTTTAATTTTTGCTTCTTCAGCTTTGTAAATACATAATATATTATCTCCAGAATACTAGCTAAGAGACATTACACAGAGGGAGAGGCTCCTGGTTAGTTGCTAATTGATGCTGTGAACTTCCTTAGTTTTGGAAACTGATATATAATTGAAATGACTGGACCTGCCACTGATATGGAAGATATGATCCAACAGCCAGGGCACATGGCCTGGTATAGAGAACACCAAGAGAAGAAGGGGTTAATGATTTACACCCATCCATGTAACAAATTCATAGGGAGAAAGGGAAGCCTCGGAGACAGGGAGCTAAACCAACAGTGAGATTCAGGAGTAATTATCAAGAGGGGAAAATACAGCTGGGGGTCAGGAATAGGTGGCTATTTAAAATCCATCCATCCATCCAAGCCAGCAGTCTGGTCCCCACCTCCACAAGTGGAACTGCAGCAGCTTTACAGAGACACGGCACTCCCACATGTCTCTTCAAAATAGTTTTTGCTCCCTAGAGAGATGCTCCAAGTGCAAAGTGGCCTCTCAATGCCCTCAGGACTAGCGAGCCTGCAGAGAGGTAGTCTACAATCGCAACAGCGGAGAAGAGAGAAAAAGGGTTGGAGACCAATTGGAAGTACAAAAGTGCCCAATTAGCTGCTCTCCTTTTAGAACTCTAGCCCTGCGATTTTAGAGGTGGAGGGCAGAAATTAAGTGAACAAAGTTTTAATGCTTCCAGGGTACATCTGAGGCTAGACGTGTTGCCACTAGTTGAGTGTCACAAACAAGAAGACCCCTGCTGCCCGCAAAGCCCACGTCTAGTGTTCTAGAAAGCGGATCCCAGCTACAGGAGGGCTGGGGAGACTGGCTGCTCTACTAGAGACTCCACTGAAGCCCATATGGTGGAAGTGGGTAGGAGGCCAGGCTTCCCTGTAAAATGACCCAGATTAGCAAGCAGACTTGAATGGCTACTTGGGAGCAGGGTGGGGGGGAATGAAAAGCAAGGGGCTTTAAGAGCCTCCCCAACAGAACAAGGAATGAGGTACAAGACCCCGCTGACTCAAGAGACTTTGTATGCCCTTAAGAAAGGCTTGAGGGACAGGGGGGTTCAGAGCACATTAAGTCATCATGGCAAATAAATCCCACAAGTGGAAAATTACACAGGGGGGTGGCGCAAGGAGAGAGCACCCATCTCCAAAATGGCCTAGCTGTCATAGCTCACATTGCATGCAAGACCTGACCCTAATCAGGGTTCAGCCAGCTTCCCACCTGCTATCAATCCCTCCCCAAACAGACTGGGTGTGGGGGGGGGGGATGTCCTATGGGATCTGTCCCTTTCCCACCCTCCCTCAGTGCAGCTTGAGCTATCTATGGGCGCAGGGAAACTGTTGTAATGCAAGTGATTTCGGCACAGCATTGCCAGATGCAGGTGTTTCACCAGAACATATCCCAGCTGAGGCTAGGGAGATGAAGTGCTGATGGAGGTGGGATAATCCAGTCGCTAACCAGCCACACCACTAGCATGGCTGTTCAATTATAAAAACAGGTGTTTTTACACACTTCCAGTTAAAACAGCTCAATGGCATGTTGCGATCTCAGTGGCGGAGGAGGGAAACAGGAGAGTGCTTTGGGAGGGAAGCAGCACCAAGATCAGCTTCTAAAAAGAACAAACCAAATAAGAAAGTCATGATCATGAAGTGTCAGGTCTGTGGCCCGGAGGCAGGTTGGTCTATACATGGACCTGTGTCTCCTCCCGCAAAGCCACAGGAAACACCCATCACAGGGAAGATCTGCATATCAGACCAAGGAGAGAGGACAAGGGGGTGGTTATGGCTCAGCCTGGACAGACATGCCATGATTAAGGATTAATGCACAAGATTCTGTTCCATAGGAGAGAGAAGGCAGACTGCTCCAATCTCCTAGCTGTTCCTATGTTAGGGCCATAGCTAACCCATCAATACAAACTAGTGCCCCAAACACAGCTGCATGAAACCCTAACAGCCCTCAGCCTTGCAAGCCAAGCTGTAGTGATTTGGGTCTTTACTGTAGAATACCTGTGAAAGGTTTTTAACAGTGGGAGGGAGCTGGCCCTTGCTAGAGGGAGAGCTTAAGAACACAAAAGCCTCAGACAACTTCAAACCCTCCTCATGGGCCTCACATTATGGATTCTTGATTTCCCTGTATGGACAGCTCAGAAACAAGAAATAGGATGCACCTCTCAATAGCCAGGTGGATAGAGAAGATACAACTCACTTCATCTCCCTAGCTATCATATGGTGGATTTTTGAGATGGTTCCCTCAGGGTTTGGCAGTTTCACTGTGAGATCAAAAAAAATCAGTCTCAATTGAAGTGGAAACTTTAGAAGGAAAGATTGTCCAGGATTTTTGATTGAAGTCTTGAGAGGTTTGGAACCCTCTGATCCCACTTGATGCCCCTAGAGCCTCTTGGTCATTGGTCTGTTCCCACTCCACTGCCTTTGCCATTCAGAACTGGACCCAGTTGGACTGCTGAGGACCCTGATTGGGAACAGCGCTGAAAGGACAAAAGGACTGTCAGAGGGTACAGTTCCAGCCTTGGGATTGCTGTCTCACCTATACAGCTCTGCCAATGCCCCTCAGACCTCCCCTGCAGCCCCCCTGATTTTCCAGTACTGAGCTCCCCACAGAGCCCAGCCAATGCCCCTCAAACCTGCCCTGCAGCCCGCCTCCCCTCACAGCCCTGCCAATGCCCTACAGACCTGCCCTGCAACCTCCCTGCTATTCCAGTGCTGGGCTTCCCACACAGCCCTGCCAATGCCCCTCAGTCCTGCTCTGCAGTGCTTCCTTTCTTCTCATGTAGTCTCTGTCTTCTGTCCCCTTCCCTGCTAGTTACCTGGATGCAGTGCTGAAGTCTCCCCAGAGATCTGTGGTGGCTGGAACAGCAGCAAGTGCTGGTGCCTTAGAGATGGATGCAGGAGAGTCCAAATCTAACAGGATATCTGAGGGCAGGAAGAAATACATACACACTCAGAATTGTTGATAAAACAGACTCACAGCGTTTAAATACCATTATCCTACAGGATATTTCCTCCCTGCAAAGTCACTGCTATTGAAATACATTCATCACCTGTAGAGACAACCTTGCCTTCAGGAGAAGTGACGTGAAGGTTCCAGGGCTATATTACTAGCTATTTTTGCTGGGTCTCCACCAAGCTTCCAGCTATGTTTTGCTGCAACCACCTCAGGGATGCGCGCCATCCTCATAACCCAATTCAATCCTTTCCCACCATTACAACTAGCAGCCTCATCATTTGCGTCATGAACACTAGCTCCAAAAGGACAGAGGACTGAGACCACCAATTAATTTCACACAAGCCACTGAACAGATAGGAACGACTTTACATTAGTACTGAGTGACCAAATGGGCAACTGACAGGGCTTGAGAGATTCATAGATTTCAAGGTCAGAACAGAGCACAGATCATCTAGTCCACCCTCCTATCTAACACAGGCCACAGAACTTCCCCAAAATAATTCCAGTTTGAACTAGAATAAGTTACCCTGTGCTGGTGACCCCTCCCATCCATACTTAGCACTTACCAGCATTGCCCATGTTGCTGGATTTCAGCACTGGTGGCGGCGTCACATGGTTGGAAATGGCTGTTGAAGATGGGGGAGGGATTGGAGGGGCTGTGATTTTGCCACCTGGAGGAGGTGGGAGCAGGTTCAGCCCCCCCAATCCAGCTGCACGGGGTTTGGATGCCCCTCCTTTCTTTGTTGGCATGTTCTGTAAAGACACCGAAATGGATTTGAAGAGGATTCTCTAGTGGAATACAGCTGTGAGCCTGGAGATGGCACCTGGCTGAGAGTTGGCTAGGCTGGGGAGATCCTTACCCCAATGTTTAGTTTGATGGTCTGTCCTTCCTTGAACCCTAGGTCCAGTTTGGGGCGTGTGTCAGTTTCCTGTGACTCCTTGGAGATTTCAGTCTCCTGTTTCACCCACCTGGATTCAAGGAAGGAAGAAAGGGAGAAGCAGTTGAGAGCCCTTGACAAATGGGGGCCTCAAAGGGACCATGAGAAATTTTCTCCTGGGGAGCACATTGTCTGGCTTTATTACTAGTACTGCCTTGCAGTGTCAGCACTAGAGACAGGCAGCAGAGAGTTCAAGCTACATGTCTCCAGAAGGACAGTCCCTTTTACACTACAGTACATCCCAACCACCCCATTCCTGCCCGGCAGTGGCACCAATTGGGAGACCACCACGTCAGAGGCAAGAACAACTCCGTGACCTAGGTTAACTTTGAGCCCATACCTTGGGTGACAGTGTCAAGTGCCACTGCTGAAACTGCACAGCTGGGCTGCACCAGGGCTCAAAGGAATCCTGCCCCCATGGTGCCATGGGTGAGCACCCACCACATGCTGCGTACCGGCAGAGGAACAATGCCCTAGGGGAGATGGGACTCACTTGAAGTGATCCTGCAGGGAGACATTGAAGTCAAAGGCGTCACCCCGATCTGAGAAGCCGATGCCAATGAAAGCGCTTCGCCCTGGTGGGAAACAGATGTCAGCAGGGGAGGGGAAGCCTTGCAGATTCCTTATCAGCCTAATGTATAAACCCACTCCTCGCCCAGATGTCACATTCCTTCACTCTTCAATCCACAGACCTGCTCAGCCTACTGCAATCCCCACCAGCAGCCCCATCCATGGACACACTGCACAGCCACCTCACCATTCCAAACACACACCAGCACTCAAGAGGGCAGCTAGCATCCACGTAACTCAGTCAACAAGCTATGGCCAGATCTCCTTTGCCCTGGCCTGAAGGCACCTCATTTGTATTCGCCTTTCCATGGCACACTCCCTGCTGCACCACATAGCATCTTCCCTTTCTACTCACCATTCCCATCCTGAATTCGGAGGACAAAGTACCGGCTGGAATCTGTCACAGTCTCCACTGCAAGGCCAGGGAACTGGTCTATGGGAGCCTGAGCAAAGAGCTCCCCTGGAGGATAAAGGGCAGGGAGTTAAGGAAAGGAACCCCATGCATTCTTTCCCACAAAGAAAACTGCTATACTAAGCTATTAACTAGGGCGTCCCCCCTAGGGTGAGTCAGAGGTAGCAGCCATAAAACAACCTCACACCCTCACGCTGCCTTACCTGAAACTTTATCCTCTAGCTTTATGTATGCAATTTTGCCTTTTGACGTGACACGGAGACGCCCTGTCCAGTCCGGCTGGTCCAGTTTCCAGTCAGATGCCCTGGGTGGGGAAATGAACAGCCAGGTATGTTCACTGACAGCACCTCAGGCCTGCCCTGCAGCCTCTTCCTGTCCTGCACTTCCCACACAGTTCAGCTGATGCATCTAAGGGTACATCTTCACTATCCGCCGTATCGGCAGGTAGCAATCGATTTCTCGGGGATCAATATATCGCATCTAGATGAGACGTGATATATCGATCCCCGAACGCGCTCCTGTCGACTCCGTAACTCCACCAACCCGCGGTGGTAGCGGAGTCGACATGGGGAGCCGCGGAAATTGATCCCGCGCCGTGAGGACGGTAGGTAATTCGATATAAGATACTTCGACTTCAGCTACGTTATTCACGTAGCTGAAGTTGCGTATCTTATATTGATTTTCCCCCGTAGTGTAGACCTGCCCTCAGTTCTGACCTGCAGCACCCACTGCTCTCTTATTTCACATCTCTTCTGAAATTAAGTACAAGTCTCAGACTCTCAAACTTCTCTCAGCTGTTATCAGCTCCACACAGGAGACTCTGATGGCTCATCTTTCTGTATTTACTCCCCTTTGCAGGCAGAAATAGAAATAACCCAGAGAAAGGCATCCAAAGTTATTAGAGGTACAGACAGGGGAAAGGGAAAGGGTTCAGTCCAAGGAGATGTTCAGAGTACAAGGCTGCTGCGTTGAAACAGAGAAGGCCTGTAAAAATGATTAATGGCCTAGAGAAGGAAACCACATGGTTATTGCTATTTACCCCATTCTGTTCCAGGAAAACAATGAGACGCTCTGAAATTAAACAGAGTGTGTTTAAAATGGATTAAAAAGGAAGTTACACTTTCACACATCCACATACCATATCATTAACCACGGAACTCTCTGTTGCAGGATGTTACTTAAGCAAAGCAATTAAGGGATTTCAGAGACCAGATTATACATTTATATGACCGGGAATAGAATCTGCAGTGACGCTTAAGCTAAAAATTACTAGGGCAAGCAACACTTGCACTTCAAGGTGTAAGTCAGTCACACCAGTGACTTTGTAAGGATGGCATTGTAGAGTTTGATAATCATGTCCTGCAATTCCAGATGACATATGGTCCATCTATAGGCAAGGAGAAAGATTTGCTAACTGCTGGCCCTGCAAACTCATCCCGGGATTTGAGGGTCAAGATGAATTCCTTCTGGCTCATATGTTGTATAAGGTAAGCTCAACTTTTAGTTAAGCCCATTCACTCTCGGTGTCTGACAAGGTAGACAGGTGTAACTGAGGACATAAGTTAGCCCTGGAATTTGACTAAATATTTGATTTTTATAACCCAAACAATCAGTATAAAATCAACTAGTCAATCCCCAAACCTCTGCAACATGGAAAGAATGTTTTCCATCCATAAAATGAAGAGCATGAGAATGATTTTGGTTCTGATTTTCAAAAGAGCTGAGCAACCACTACTCCAGCTGAAGCCACTGAAGTTGCAGATGCTCAACACCTCAAAGTCAGGCCCCAGTTGACTTGCTCAAGGCCAGAGAGGATCAGGGGTAGGGCAGGTATTAGTACCCAGAAGCATCTGCCCTCCAACCCTCTGCTTATTCATGCAGAACAAGTCATGCTGACTCCAGTCAAATCTGTGACTGTGTAAGAGCCAGAACAGAATCCAGCTCACTCTTCCCTAGCTGTCCTGGATCTGCAGGGATAATGGAAGGTAAAAGGTATTTGTCACTGAAAAGAGCAGGTATTGTATGACTCAGAGCACACACAGAGAGCAGAACTGTTGAGTAAGGTGCCATTTTTATATAGAGTCATTTTTCCTTTCCTTGCAGTGTCAGAAAATCGAAAACCACATCGCCTATGACACAAGCATTAGGAAGTGAAACCTACTGGCATTAGGACAGTGAAACTAACCAGTCAGATGGGGAAAAATAATCATCTACAAATAGCAAAGAGGTGTTAGCTTCGTTTGCATTTTCCTCATTTTAACAATCTGAGGGAGGGGGAGGAAGAAATAGCTTGGAGGATTCCCCCTCCCTACTAGTTTGCCTGTGCATTTTAGCACTGCTGAAGACTGCCAGGCGGCAGGACAACCACTGGAGACAAGGAGGCTCCATTTATCCGGGGAACAAGTGCAGCAAACACAGGGGCAGCACATGCGTCTCTCAAAGGCGACCCCCCTCCCGTGCGCCCCAGCCCTGCCCCGGGAGAGCCCGCTGGGGTGGAGGGGGGTGGGGGAGCCCGCTGGGGTGGAGGGGGGGAGCTCACTTGCCCCGGCGCTGCCAGCAGAGGGGCCTGCGCAGCCCAGCCCGGGGGGGGGGGAGCTGAGCGCCCCCAGACCGAGCGCCCCCCTCCGTGCCCGCAGCCGGCCCGGCCCAAGGCTCCGCAGCCCAGTCTCCCCCCCGGGCTTTCGGAGCGCGGAGCCCCCGGGACGGGAGAAGCGCGGGACAGTCCCGCTGGGCGCCGGCGGGCAGAGCGGGGCCCACGGGCAGGGCCCTGCCCCCGCGACGGGGGGCAGCAAGCGGGCCAGGGGGGGCGGGTGAAGCTGCCCCCGGGAGCGGGACGGGACACGCCGGCCCCGCTCACCCGGGGCGGGGCGGGGGCAGGGCAGGATGCGGCCCCGCTACCTGTATCCCCGGTTGGAGGCCCGCGGCGGGATGCGGTAGACGCTGACATCGGGCTTCACACACAGGATGGACTCGTACTCCGCCTCGGCCGCCGCCATCTCGGATCTGAGACCCCGGCGGGGGGAGCGAAGGGTCCTAGTGACAGGGGGTGCTTCCGACCGCCATTTTTATTAAGGGCAAAGGCTGCTCCGTGGGAGATGGCGGCCATGTTGGAATCAGGCCCGTTGAAGTTGTGGCGGGAGCCATTTTGGAATCTGGCAGCTTCACACTGGCAGAGGGCAGCCATATTGCCAGTCGGTCGTGTCAAGCCGTGACGGGCGCCATTTTGGATCCTGGCAGCTTTGTCGCCGCTTTGCGTGGCCATGGTGGAAGCGGGCTGATGAAGCTATGGCGGTCGCCATCCTTAATCCTGCCACCTTCTCGGCCTTTCGTCTTCAGCCTCCATTTTGGAAACGGGCAGCGTGAAGCAACCACAGGAGGCCATCTTGGTTCCTGGCAGAACAGGCCGTGGCCCTGTGGTTCCACAGAGGGGCCTCCCAAGTGTGATGGCGGTGGCTTGTGCTGGCCAAGGGGGCGGGGCTAAAGGGCCCTGTGAGATTTAAGGGGGCAGGTGTTGCGGTGGGGTGTGTTGATAGATTAGGGATACAGGGCAGCATAGGGGGATCTGGTTTGGGGTGCAGGGCAGCATAGGGGCATGTTTCGAGGCTGTGGTGGTTCAGGAGGGAGTCTGAGCTGCCAGTGCCCTAACATGGCATGGGCAGCTGGCTCCCATAGGGCATCGGCCGCTCCTTGCCCCAGGGCCCAGGGAAGGGCTAATATGAGCGCTGCTTAACCATGGACATACAGACAAGAAGAGCGCAGCACAGCCACTGCTGACCCAAGCGTTCCAAAAATCGAGTCAGGCCCCAGAAATCAGGAGATTTTTCTATTTTAAAATTATCCTTATGGGATTCTTTGTCTGCTGGTTTCTGTACTGTTAGCATGCACTGGCTTCCTGTTTCCAAGCTTTTCTCTGTAACCGCAAGGGCTAGAAACAGTTGTTTTAAATTAAAGCTGGAATTCTACTGTAATCACATTAATCTAGAAGCTGAGTCGTTAAGAAAAACACCAAGTACCACAAGACTCATGATAAAAATTGTAAGATTTGGCAACACTGACCAATCACAAAGTACCTGAGGGGAAATGGCCCACTTCCCCTCCTTGCCACCTGTCCCTATGATGAAGACGATGCACCCCAAAATGAACAACAAATCCAAACCATTCCTGCCACACAAATCTCTGCTAAAAAACCCACCCCAATACCTCCATATAATGTGACTAACCACTGCATGTCATACTACAATATGCAAATGAGGGCCAACTAAATATGCAAACAAGCCAAATGAATATGCAAGTGAGGAACACTTGACTATGCAAAGGAGCCATCTCGGTTTGTTTTCAGAGTTCTCTGAAAGGCCAGGGGGCCTTCTGAACAACTTCCACAGGCCTGGCTCTTGGGAACATCCCCTACAAAGTACTGAGTGGCACCCAGAGGGAGGCAATCTCTGCAGCTCTTTGCCACAGAAACCCAACCGAACATGGCTTTCTGGTCTTATCATTCCCATCCTGGGCAGCAGACAGAATTCCTGGGTAACTCCATGCTGAAGTCGGCTCTGGAATTCCCCACTCCCCTTGAGAATGCTCAATGATGACAACAACAAAAAACAGTACCCCCCACCGTCCCTCAAATCCAAGACTGTCCATCTTCCCAACAAAGAATCAATTGGTTTATCTCAACAGCAAATTCTAAAACAATGCTAAATTATCTCCCCAACCTTGGCATGTTGAGTCCCCATAATGGTTTGCTTCAAACTTGGTTCCCCTAACCAATAAACAGGGGCTAGGAGGTTACAAAACAGAAAGAGGAAACAAGAGGTTTGACAGAACAGAGCCACGCTAGAAACAGGGGGACAGCCAGGGGACACAGCTGGGGAAAGGGCACCTCAATACTCATTCCTGCTTCAACAGCTCTTCTTCCTGCTTTGCAAGTGCTCACACAGAGTCTGGATTTTGGGATGTGCCAACTCTTCACCCTCTCTCTCCAGCTGACCTGTGAGGGGGTCTGACCCATCCTCCCCATTCCTCCCTTTGGCTGTGCAGTTTAAATATCTGACCCACACCTCCTGTCCTGTCATCTATGCTTCTGAAACATAACAACTGTGAAGCCTCACACCTCTTCAACTGGGGGCGAGGCAAGGTGGGCTCTAATCTCTAACCCAGAAGTCCCCAAATCTCCCTCAACTCTGAGCAGTGGCTTCTTTTTTCCATCCTTGGTTTGCTCCTCAAATGGGAACCACCAACCGGGTATTAATGCAGACAAGACTCCCCTACTTCCCCTACTTGACCGGTGGGCTTCACAATCACAGGCAAGGACAGTCTCCAAAGAAATTAATGGGGGGAATAACTAACTGAACAAGAACTGAGGGGATAGGAGGAGTGCTTCCTAATGTGCATGTGTCTTCTTTGGAGATACAAATAAAAACATCACTGCATATTTTTAGGGAAGATGATGGGGTGGGGGGGAGAAATGGTGACATTAAAAGCCCCGGGGAATGCTATTTGATGTGCTGTACCCAATCCCCACAATGCTGGTGAAAAATACACCTGCTGAGCTTCCCCTACTTGACCGGTGGGCTTCACAATCCCAGAGACTGAAAAAGTCAGCACAGAAAACAGGTCAGGTTCCCTCTGATCTCCTCACAAATGGCAGTGTTCTCTGACTCCCAAATGCATCTGTGCTTGAAATTCTCCTTTTTCTGCACTCAGAGCCTCCCTCTCCCAGCTCAGCCCAAATCCCAGCTGTATCTCAACCCCAGCAGAGATTCTGTTTTCTTTATCTTCAGGGTCTTCCCTCCTCCTCTTGCCGTCCCTTGCTGGTGTGAGAATAGGGTGACCAGACAGCAAGTGTGAAAAATCGGAACAGGGGGTGGGGGGTAATAGGAGCCTGTATAAGAAAAAGATCCAAAAATCAGGACTGTCCCTATAAAATTGGGACATCTGGTCACCCTATGTGAGAATGATCACGAAGCTAAAATCACCCCTCCAATGTCCCTTTGAGCCCCTGACCTTTACAACGTTTATGAAACAACATAATTACAGGCTCCCAGGGTCCACTAGGCTCTCTCACTCCGGTAGCCAATACAATAGATTCACTGACAAAGAGGGATTGTTATCCATGAAAGGTGGGAGGCAGAGAAAGATACTTTTGAGGTTTCGGCCTTCCAAGGTCTTGTCAGCCATCTCTCCACCCTCCGCTCCAGGCAGGGAACCACACAATGTGGGAGAGCCAATCTGATGTGTCCAAGGCCAGTGGGGGGAGGGCCATTCTCGATTACTGATAATAATAATAATAATAATTAATAATCAACAAAAGAAAAAAGAAGGTAAAACAGCACGCAAGGAAGGATTATCTTTGGCAGCATCTTGTGGTGTCTTCTCTGTGCCAGAGAGAGAATATATATCTACATACAGGCAAGGCAGGGAGGCATGGGCAGCTGGACCTGCGACCTTTCACCCCATGCCCCCCTTCCCTCCCAAGTACCTCACAAGGGACGGGCTCTCGAGCCTGTAACACGCTAGGTGATTGAGTCCCAGTCGAAATCATCAGGGATTTCCTCACTGGTGCCTTGAGGAGGGACTGGAGGCCGGGGTACCAGATGGTGAGCTGAGTGGAGGGGGAAGAGGGAGAGAAGGGGAAATAGATGGTTAAAGGAGAAGTCAAGCTCTGTCCTACTTGGTTCTTGGGAACAATAAAAGGGGAAGGACTCAGGTGGTGTGAACTTCCCCACAGCAATGACCTGCTGGGACACATTTCTCCTCAGTCAGCATACGTTGCCACCCTGAGGCAGTGTCCTATCAGTGTTCAGATTGGGAGTAGGGGGTCAGGTGGTCTAAGAGTAATTACAGCAATGGGAGCGTCCCCATGAGCTGCCCTCAACAATGTTCAGCATCTAACTAAGGCCTAAGGAGTCTGTCAACATGAGCTCCCTCACAGCAGTGCCCAGTGAGCACCCAGCTATGGGAAAGGGGTGTGAATGGGAACGAGATGAGGAGGTGAGAGGAGTCAGGCAACAGAACTTGTTCTCACCAGTGCTGTGCCAGTGTCCTGCTGGAGGACCTTCTGCAGTCTAGGCTCCCTCAGCCCTACTCCAGCTCTCTGATAGAAGAGAGGAAAGGGCCTGCCAGCATGTGCTGCTGGACAGCTGAGACATCTGGGGTGAGCATCATATTACACATCATCATTTCACCCCTTACCTGGGCGATTATACCCTGGATTGTCCTGGGTGGAAATCTGGTACATAGGAGATGGCCCAGAGAAGAGATGGGGAGGCTGAGGCTGACCATAAGAGTTCACTGCCAAAGGAAAGGGAAAAGAACCATGAGTGATCCCCTCACCCAGCTCGCTTGGCACTGACTGGGCTTCGCAGCTCAGCCGCAGAACAGACTGACTGACACACGCCAGGGAGAATCAGGAGGTGTTCAATGGACAGGCCTTGACAATGCGTTACAGCTCAGCCACGGTACCAAAACAATGTTGTTATTCTACTGGGTTAAAGTGGAGAATTTTGTCCCATTGCCGCCTTCCTAGACATGTCCCAAATTGGGTCAAAATCAAGCTGCTGCCACAGTGATCTCTCCACGCTGCCCTTGTCGGCTCCTCACAGAGCGTCATCCAAACCATTCCTGCCACACCAGTCTCTGCTACAAAAATCACCCCAACACCTCCATACAATGTGACTAACAGCTGCCTCCCATAATACAATTCTGCTCTTCCACAGCCCCGCCCTCAGTCAGGGCTTAGCTAATGCTCCTCAGTTCTTCCCTGCAACCCCCCTGCTATTCCAGTCCTGGGCTCCCCACACAGCTCTGCCAATGCCCCTCAGTCCTGCCCTGCAGCCCCCTTGCTTCTTCATGACTGGCCCCCTAACATGTAAGAAAATGAAGTGTTCAAATCTATTTCCTCTGATTGCTTCAGAACAGAAAACAACATCACTGAAAAGAGATGCAAATTCATTTCCTTCCACTTCTGCTGGGGAAAGGGTACAGAGCTTCGTAAAGCTCATTATACTTTTCTTTCCTCTTTCATTGAGGTAAAAAGCAGAATAAAAGTAACAAGATTTGACACCTATATGAATCAGAAAGCTGTAGTATTTTCACTGATGCTACCTACGGTAAAAATGGCTGATGCTAATAGTCCTCATGCTTCAGAGTGAAATCTTATCATCAGTTGGTGGTTGGGAAGAAATTTCCTTGCAGTGAGGTGCATTATAGGATTTTATGTCTTCTTTTTGAGGCATCTGGCACTGGCCTCTGTTGAACATAGTATTCCATATTAGATGGACCAGGTTAACAAGAGTTAAAATATAAGATTAGATGGATGCAGTATACAAGATTCATGACCAGATGGATCAATGTTGTGATCTGCTACACCAGACAAAATAGACCAGCAATGTGATGTGGTCCAGCAGGCTATGGAATGCGGAACTAGATGGAGCATGATCTGTGTTATCATGGCAAGAGACAAGGGACAAAATCTACGGCTTTTTAATGTCATGCAGTGAGTCAAATTTTCTTATGAAAACTTTGATTTCCTATACGCATATCTATGCTCCCTAACAACTTCTAGGTCTGCTTACTCTTCCATTCCTTCTTGTTGTAAGCACCATACTTGACCACATGCCACTGCTGCATTATCTCAGCAGCATCAGGCCAGATGTTTTGCAGCTCATGTTATCTGATTATGGAAGTGACACATTCTTGCCCTTCCTCTTGGGTGCAAAGAATTTTAAGATAACGGGCATAAAAAAAAAGTCAATTCCTAAAATGACCATATAAGTTGTTCTCTGGTGACTCCAGAGCCAGTGCTTAAGACAAGAGCTATGATCAGAGTGGTTCTTGCTCGCCAGTGAATTGAGGAGTCTGCTGTACCGGGGTATGTACAGAAGACAGACAGCATTCTGTCTTTCTGTTCTGCAATTTCTCCATATTGCTCTTTCCCTCCATCTGTCACTCTTAAAGTGTTTCTCCCTCTCTTTGTAGTCATTTTTTACTTCCTCCATGCCATTCTCTTTTAGGGATCTGGAAAACATTGGGTGGGAGAGTGTGACAGGACTCTCTAGATGGATTCATCCAGCTCCCTGTCTTGGAGCAGGATTGATTTCAGTTTGTATAAAGCATCTTCTTTTGCCTATCCATTGTATATATTCTGAGAGGCAGCTTGGTGCAGTGGCCAGGCCAGCGTTCTCTTTTGGCTCTGTGGTGTGTATCAGTGAAGGGGGATTACTCCATAGCAGCACCCCCTCAGGAAGGATAAGGCACTCGCTAGTTCAATAAACAGGACAGGGGTGATCTTTAGCTGGAATAATAATGGTCTGTGATTTGGAGTTGAAGGAGCAGGCGTTTAGCCTCAGCCCTCCAAGGGGTGTGTGATTCAGGGCTGCCCAGAGGATTCAGGGGGTCTGGGGCAAAGCGGGGGAGCTGTGGCGCTTGTACTTACCTGGTGATGGTCCGGGTCTTTGGTGGCATTTCGGTGGTGGTGGGGGGGCTTCAGTGACTCCGCGTCTTTGGCAGCACTGAAGGGCCCCCACCGCCGAAATGCCACCGAAGATCAGGACTGCCGCCGGGCCAGGGCTCACGGGGCCCCTGAGAGGCCCGGGGCAAATTGCCTCACTTCCCCCCCTTTGGGCAGCCCTGGTGTGGTTTATACAGTAACTTTGCTTCCTGCCTGCAGAGCTGGGATTTATTACAACTCGATGAGGAATAGTGAGACCTGGGTTCTAGTCCATCTGTGTCATTGACTCCATGAGGGACCTGGGAATGTCATTTAAAGTGTATTTCTGCTCTGAAAAGTGGCATTGTGAGTCCCACATTGACCGTCTCTCTCAAGGACTTATATATGTATGTATCAAATCCACTCAGGTGACAAGTAAAATAATGTCCTTTTGCTCTAACTCCCAGCCCAACAAACTTGGGGCTTCTCTTCACGTACAGTGCCACAGGGCCGCAGTAGCACCAGTGCAGCTGCGCCACTGCAGTGCTTATTGAGGATGCTCCTATGCCAACGGGAGAGCTTCTCCCCCTGCATAGTTAATCCATCTCCTCATGAGGCAGCAGATATGTTGGTGGGAGAAGCTTTCCTATCTATGTAGCCCTTATATGTAGCATACCCCATTTAGGGGAGGGATAGCTCAGTGGTTTGAACACTGACCTGTTAAACCCAGCATTGCAAGTTCAATTCCTTGAGGGGGCCATCTAGGGAACTGTAGTAAAAATCTTTCTGGGGATTGGGCCTGCTTTGAGCAGGGGGTTGGACTAGATGACCTCCTGAGATCCCTTCCAACCTTGATATTCTGAGTCTATGACTAGGTCAATGTCATTCCTGCCTGCATGGATTTTTCACACACCTGAGCGATGCAGTTATACAGATATAGGTCTGTAGTTTAGACCTGGCCTTGTTCTGGGATCTTGAAATACACACCTCAAATCGATTCAAAATGCTACACTTCCTGAGTAGTCTCTCTGAGCACAATACCCACCACCCTTTTGTTTCCCTCCACTGCTCTCCCTTCTTCACTGTATCAAACACAAACTGCCAGTCTTTACTTTGAAGGCAGCTTAGTCCTCCCTTACCAAGCCTTTATTGGCCATTTTCCTCAAGCACCTTCTTGCTTTCAGCAATGCTGCCCCTTACCTTGGGAGCAGCTCCCCCATCACAATCCATAGCATCCCTTCTTAAAACTCACCTCTGCTGTGAAGCCTAAAGATCTCTTGACATCGGGTAGGCGGCTAATGTGGTAAGACTGCTGTTTATGTTAATCATCATTTCATTGTTTACCTTGTCCTCCCCTCCTTTGTGTTTCATCCATCTTTTGTCCCATTGAATATTACAGACTGTAAACTCTTTGGGGCAGGGCCTGTTTGATTTTTATTATATGTGTTCATTGCCTGATTGGAGCCTAGTTGCTAGTGTAACAGAAATTTGTAATGATTGTACTAATAGAATCATGCTGGGTTCTCTCCTTCTCATGCTTTACCAGCAATAATGATGATATTGCATGCTGAATTAGACCCTTGGTGACCCCTGTGCAACTTCACTATCTTCCGATCATGCCCTCAGTGATACTTCTGCAACCTGATTCTCTTTATGGGTCTGGCATCCGTCTAACTGCCTGGAACTTGTGAACAATTCTGTTAATGCACAGGAAGAAATAGAATGAAGCTCCCTCTCTGAGCTATCTTGGCTCTGCTGGAGGAACACGAGTGAAAAGCAGTCAAAACTATTTTAGTCATGCAAGTGAGTAAATCTGGTTCTGAACACATTCAAGGGTTGAGGGAGAGGTGTTGTTTTTACATTGCCACTATTCAGAGTAAAACTGTACTTTAATCTCTCCGTGCCTCTTTCTTCATCTGGAGATAATCACAGAATCATAGGATTGGAAGGGACCTCAAGAAGTCATCTAGTCCAGTCCCCTGCACTCATGGCAGGACTAAGTGCTATCTAATGACATTTTCTGATGTATGTAGAGGTCTCTGAGATCTATTAAGTACTGTTATTACTCCATATTCCAATTTCTCCTCTTCTCTCAATAACTCTCTTTCTTTATCTCTCTTTTTCTAGCCATCTATTTCTTACTCTTCATCCTGTCTTTCTCCTTCCTTGGAATACTGGGGCTTGGGGAATACTCAGGATTAAGCTGCATTGGCTAGGAAAGCAGGGAGTAAGGAAGATTTACACAAGACTTTTGCTGACAACGTTCTCTTCTGTATGGAATTGCTGACTCCACGGTTCTAGTTGTTACATCATGGAAACAGTTGCAAATCAGAGGCTCATGGGAATACAAAAATTGCTTTCAAGGCATAAACCTCACCACTCAAGAGAGAGGAAACCACTTCTATTTGAAAGGAAAGAGGAACTAAGATTGAGTTTTTCCAGTAAAAGAGAGAATTATATATATTTTATAGAGAGTTAAAAGGAGATGAGGAGGGACAGCTGGAATTAGGGTAATGGAGAGTGTAAATAAAGGATAATCTCTACTAAGGATAGTGCTGGTATTAAAGGCAATTTTGGACATAGGGGAAGCTAAGTGCACCCACCCTTACACCGTGGTACTATGACCACTTCTAGTGGCTAGACCACATAGAGATGTAGGATTTTGCAACAGTCTTTGCACTAGTACAGCCAGGTCTTCCTGCTCAGGCAGTAGTGGGGACTTGTGCTTTCATATTTATAGCTTCTAGGTTCAATCCCGACTGCTGACAACCCACACAAGGATGTTTGGATACATACAGAAAGTGTAATCTTGGGGTTGGGCACATACAGCTGGCAGTGGGGTGTGTTAATGGTGTTCATAGCAAATGATCTTCTATTTTTTTCCCACCAGTATCTAAAGACTATGTCTCTGCTCCCGCGGAGTAACAGCACATACATGCCAAGTGATGGTGCCACACTACAGTATGCACCAGAAATCATTGGTTCCTTAATTATCTTCATTCTCACCTTTATCCTGGGCCTCCTGGGCAATGGCTTGGTGATCTGGGTGGCTGGCCTGAAAATGAAGCGGACCGTGAACACTGTGTGGTTCCTGCACCTTGCCATCGCCGACTTCCTGTGCTGCATGTCTCTGCCATTCTCCATCATTCACCTGATCCTCCATGAGTACTGGCCATATGGCCACTTCCTCTGCAAGGTTATCCCATCAGCCATCATCCTCAACATGTTTGCCAGCGTCTTCCTCCTCACTGCCATCAGCATTGACCGGTGCCTGATGGTGATGAAGCCAGTTTGGTGTCAAAACCACCGTAACGTGAGGCTTGCAACAGTAATGTGCAGTTGTATCTGGCTCTTGGCCTTCATTATGTGTTGTCCTGCATTCCTCTACCGTGAGACCATCAAAGCTGAATCTGGCAAAACTGTGTGCTGTTATCAGTTTGGAGATAATAGGGATTATGGGGATTATATGCATAATGGGAATGATTCAGCCATGAGCTCTGGCATATCCCAAGATGAATATTCTGGTGGTTTGTCCAGCACTGATAATCCTGGCACCTTTTACAATGATACTATCTTATTCGGAAACTTGAATGATTACTTCAACATCAGTCGGCCAACCACCCTACTGACCATCAGTATTACCAGGATTGTCTTTGGCTTCCTCCTTCCCTTTAGCATAATGGCAGTTTGCTACATCCTTATAGTCATCAAGATGCGTAGAGCCCAATTTACCAAACCCCGTGGTAAGACCCTGCGAGTGATCCTGGTTGTAGTGGTTGCCTTCTTTGTCTGTTGGGCTCCATTCCATGCAGTTGGGGCACTGTCTCTCCTAGCTATGCCAGGCACTGGATTTAGGGAGGCAGTGACACTGTGGGACCACCTCTCTACAGCACTGGCCTATGCAAACAACTGCATCAACCCTTTGCTCTATGTATTTGTGGGGCGGGACTTCAGGCAGAAGGCACGCCAATCAGTGCAGGGCATCTTGGAGGGCGTCTTCAGCGAGGAAATTACACGCTCCACTTCCTACTCACGGGACAGGACCAAGACTGCAGCAGACAGAGATATCAGCAGCAACACCCTCTAAAATGGGACTTCCAGACAGCACTGCCAGAGCAAGGAGGGAAGTTTGCACCTTCCATGGCAGTGACTTTTTGCTTTAGGTCAGCAGAGCCAGAACAATGAGTTTGATGATGTGTGGTGGATTATGTAGTTACTCCTTTGACATTACTAAATAAGAATGTGGTTGCAGAATATCTATGTTCTACATTTATTGAGCATGTATCATCTGTACCTGCTAAATTACAGGGAGAAGTTACTTCGACATTTCTCCTTGGAATTTGTCATTATACCTTTCTCCACCCTTAACTCTGCTTCAGCTGGGACCCTGAACTTTTTTCACAGCAGTGCCCAGCAGGAGTGTCCTCTGGGAATTCTAGTTTTCCTCACAACAGTGCATTGTAGCAGACATCCCCTACCTGCTCATCAGCATTGGAAGCTGCCTTTCAGGCCAGTTTCCTAGGGTCTTTCAGTTTCAGTTAACCATGGCCTTCCTCCCTACTATTCCTGTCCCCAAAGGGCCACTTCTCTTATTTTCATGGCAGCTCAAGGAGAGTTTCTACATCGCAGCTAATACATCACTGCACAGGGGCATAAGGGGCAATTTTCTGAAAAACAAACCTCATGCTGTGGACATGGGTTCATTAGAAATAGGACCCTCCTTTATGGCTTTAGAAGGTCCCCTTGATATTACAGCTTGAGATACAGTGATGAGGCAATTGAGGTAGATTCCACCAATTATGGTGTCAAAGTTAGACTCAGGACTCACAGTTTGTCAGACCACTCTGTTTTATTAGCACAGCGCTATGCTAATAACACCCAGATAATGTGAGCACCATGCAAGACACAAACTATCTTATTTATACAGATAAAAGGGTGAGAACTTAATAAGATAACAAAGGAAGCAGAATCAGATAAGTTTACCTGGGCTAGGCATGCATATCTTATTTCCTTACTAACTATTACCAATCTTCCGTTAATGTTTCGCCATTAGCACCATTGTTTATGCCTATTGTTTTTTTTTCCTGGCACCTGTATTTTAACATTTCTTATTTCTGCTTAAAGGTACATACAACATTTCTTTAATTCATTCTTATTTTTACAATATAATTCATTCTACTTTTACAATGGAGATGTCCCCACTGCTTCTAAAGCTGCTGGATACCCAAGTAATCAGCGCAGCGACTGCCATCCAGCAGGTAACCCTGAGCAGGCTGGAGCTGAGTCACCCCTTCTGTAAAATTTCAGAAGTGAGATGGTTTGGAAGGTGGTGTGCCTGAATTCAAACAGTATGCTTCTAGTAGACAGGAGAAAGGACTAAGGCTGTGGCTACACTTAGCACTTCAAAGCGCTGCCGCGATAGCGCTGCCGCGGCAGCGCTTTGAAGCGCTAAGTGTAGTCAAAGCGCCAGCGCTGGGAGAGAGCTCTCCCAGCGCTGTCCGTACTCCACCTCCCTGTGGGGAATAACGGACAGCGCTGGGAGCCGCGCTTCCAGCGCTGGGGCTTTGACCACACTGGCGCTTTGCAGCGCCGCAATTTGCAGCGCTGGAGAGGGTGTGTTTTCACACTCTGCTGCAGCGCTGCAAATTTGTAAGTGTAGCCAAGCCCTGAGAGATGTGGAAGGAAGTGGCCACACAAAAACACACAGTGCTATAAATACTCATGTACACAAACAGCCTGTTGTTTCCTTCAGTGCAAAATAGAGATGGGCCAAAGCCACCGTTCTGATCAGATATAAACTTCCCCAATGCTTAGAGTATTCCAAATCTAGAATTCGACTACACGTGCAAAGTAAAAGATGCATATGGAAAAGTTTTAAAGCAAGGGAGCGCTATCTATATGCATGGACATTACCATGACTTCCACGTCTCCGAGTGTAAATAAATGCTGCAACAAATGCTTAGAGTATTCCAAATCTAGAATTTGGAAATCATGGCTTCCTGGTCTTATCTAGTGTGTATTAACAGCATGGGAATAACTGGCTACATGGTAGTACTGTAGAAAAGGATCTGGAGTTATAGTGGATCACAAATTGCATATGAGCCAACAATGTGAAGGCTAATGTTCTAGCGTGTATTAACATGAGTGCTGTATTTAAGACACAGGACGTAACTGTCCCATTCTACTCAGCCCTAGTAAGGTCTCAAGTGGAGTACTGTGTTCAGTTTTGGGCACCACAGTTTAACTACTAACTGTGGTATGTAACCTATTGCTTAAATCAGCCTCTGTACCAGATGACTGGAGGAAATCTAATGTGAAGTCCTTTTAAAGAACTGGCATAAGAGGTGATCCTGAACACTACAGGCTGGTAAGCCTAACTTCAGTACCAGGCAAACTGGTTGAAACTATAGTAAAGAACAGAATTACCAAACACAGAGATGAACATGATATGTGGGGGAAAAGAGAAATCCTGCCTCATCGATCTACTAGAATTCTTGGAAGGGGTCAACAAGCACATGGACAAGGGTGATCCAGTGCCTATAATTTACTTGGGCTCTCAGAAAGCCTTTGATAAAGTCCCACACCAAAGTCTCTTAAGCAAAGTAAGTAGTCCTGGGATAAGAGGAAAGGTCCTCTCATGGATCAGTAACTGGTTAAAAGACAGGAAACAGTGTAAGGAATAAATGATCAGTTTTCACAGCGGAGAGAGGTAATAGTGGGGTCCCCCCAGCATCTCTGGTGGGACCAGTTCTCATCAACATATTGATAAATGATCTAGAAAAAGGAGTAAACAGTATGATGGCAAGGTTAGCAGGCACTACAAAAATCACTCAAGCCAGTTAATTCCAAAGCTGACTGCAAAGGGATCTCATAAAACTGGGTGACTGGGCAACAAAAGGGCAGAATGAAATTCAGTGTTAATAAATGCAAAGTAATGCACTGCAGTGACAGGCAGATAATTAAAAACACAAACATTTCCCATTACATTTGGGGTAGTTCCATGCTGCCTTTCTTCTGTGCACTATGCAATGGATAGAATGAACAGGCTGAGATTGACTGACCTAAATGAAGTGTAAAGGTTCAACAGTGCTGCTCTTTCACTAGCTGCTAGGGCTGTCTTCCCTACAGGTCTTGATTTCATATCTCACTTTGGTGCAGGCAGCTCCTCCTCTCTCTCCAGGCTATGCAGGTAGAAGCCAAACTCTAACAATACAGTTGATAAATCGTGTGTTTCACCTGACCAGCAGCCACTGAAAAATAACTCAACACCAGCACCAAAAGGGTTAAACCATAAACATTCACTTTTTGTTTTTATTAAGAAAGCATGCACCTAAATAAACTCATGAGGCCACACCCTCTCTCCTCTCTCTTTGACACAAAGCATCGTGGGCCACACCACAGTGCAAGGGACTTCTCTCGCTTGCAGGCTGATCTCCGTTGACTGCATCCCTTCACTCCTGACAGGCTATGTCACCAGCTTGCAGTGCAGTTCCAGTGCGAAGCCCTTTGACTCCATGTGTCCAATCCGATGCCATCTTGCTCACAAATGATGCACGGTATTTCAGGGGTGGGGGGCGAGGCTAATTTGCACACTGACCGGCATATATTTACATATGCAAATGAGGCACAATTGAATATGCAAACAAGGTAAATAAATACACAAGAGAGAAGCACTTGACTACACAAAGGAGCCATCTTGGTTTATTATCAGGGTTTTTTGAAAGGCCAAGCAGCCTTCTGAGCAACTTCCATAGGCCCAGCTCTTGGGACCAGCCCCTGCACAGTACTGCGTGACACTCGGAGGGAGGTGATCTCTGCAGCTCTGTGCCACAGAAACCCAACCGAACATGGCTTCCTGGTCTTATCATTCCCATCCTGGGCAGCAGAGCGAACTGCTGGCTAACTCCATGCTGAAGTCGGCTCTGGGATTCCCCACTCCTCTTGGTAATGCTCAAGGATGAACACCCACACTTAAAACAACAAAAAACAGTACCCCCCACTCCCCATCAAATCCAAGACTGTCCATCTTCCTGACAAAGATCTAATTGGTTAATCTCAACAGCAAATTATATAGTGATGCTAAATTATCTCCCCCACCCTTGGCAATGTTGAGTCCTCATGATTGTTTGCTTCCAACTTGGTTCCCCTCACCAATAAACAGGGGCTAGGGGGCTACAAAACAGAAAGAGGAAACAAGAAGTTTGACAGAACAGAGCCACGCTAGAAACAGGGGGACAGCCAGGGGACACAGCTCGGGGAAGGGCAGCTCAACACTCATTCCTGCTTCAACAGCTCTTCTTCCTGCTTTGCAAGTGCTCACACAGAGTCTGGATTTCGGGATGTGCCAACTCTTCACCCTCTCTCTCCAGATGACCTGTGAGGGGGTCTGACCCATCCTCCCCATTCCTCCCTCTGGCTGTGCAGTTTAAATATCTGACCCACACCTCCTGTCCTGTCATCTATGCTTCTGAAACATAACAACTGTGACGCCTCACACCTCTTCACCTGGGGCAGGGGGGACTCCAATCTCTAACCTACAAGTCCCCAAATCTCCCTCAGCTCTGAGCAGTGGCTTCTTCTTTCCATCCTTGGTTCGCTCCCCAAATGGGAACCACCAACTGGGTATTAATGCAGACAAAACTCCCTTTCCTTGCATCCTTACACCACAGGCAAGGACAGTCTCCAAAGAAATTAATGGGGGGAATAACTAACTGAACAAGAACTGAGGGGGTAGGAGGAGTGCTTCCTAATTTGCATGTGTCTTCTTTGGAGATGCAAATAAAAGCCTCACTGCATACTTTTAGGGAAGATGATGGGGGGAGGAGGGGAAATGGTGACATTAAAAGCCCCGGGAATGCTATTTGATGTGCTGTACCCGATCCCCCCCCCAATGCTGGTGCAAAACACACCTGCTGAGCTTCCCCTACTTGACAGGTGGGCTTCACATTCCCAGAGACTGCAAAAGTCAGCATAGAAAACAGGTCAGGTTCCCTCTGATCTCCTCACAAATGGCAGTGTTCTCTGAATCCCAAATGCATCTGTGCTTGAAATTCTCCTTTTTCTGCACTCAGAGCCTCCCTCTCCCAGCTCGGCCCAAATCCCAGCTGTAGCTCACCCCCCACAGAGATTCTGCTTTCTTTATCTTCAGGGTCTTCCCTCCTCCTCTTGCCCTCCCTTGCTGGTGTGAGAATGATCACGGAGCTAAAATCACCCCTCCAATGTCCCTTTGAGCCCCTGACCTTTACAACATTTACGAAACAACATAATTACAGGCTCCCAGAGTTCACTAGGCTCTCTCAATCTGGCAGCCAATACAACAGATTCACCGGCAGGGAAGGATAGTAAAATGCAAAATGAAGGAGGCAGAGAAAGATGCTCTTGAGGTTTCAGCCTTCCGAGGTCTTGTTATGGCACCAGGTAGCCATCTCTCCACCCTCCGCCCCACACAGGGCACCATGCAATGTGGGGATGCCGATCTGATGTGTCCGAGGCCAGTGGGGGAGGACCATGCTCGATTACTGATAATAATAATAATAATATTGAACAAAAGAAAATAAAGAAGGTAAAACAGGATGCAAGGAAGGATTATCTTCAGCAGCATCTTGCGGTGTCTTCTCTGTGCCAGAGAGAGAATATATATCTACATACAGGCAAGGCAGGGAGGCATGGGCAGCTGGACCTGTGACCTTTCACTCCATGCCCCCCTATCCTCCCAGGTCCCTCACAAGGGACGGGCTCTCGAGTCTGTAACACGCTAGGTGATCAAGTCCCAGTCAAAATCGTCAGGGATTTCCTCACTGGTGCCTGGAGGAGGGACTGGAGGCCGGGGGACCAGATGGTGAGCTGAGTGGAGGGGGAGGAGGGAGAGAAGGGGAAATAGATGGTTAGAGGAGAAGTCAAGCTCTGTCCTACTTGGTTCTTGGGAACAATAAAAAGGGAAGGACTCAGGTGGTGTGAACTTCCCCACAGCAGTGACCTGCCGGGACACATTCCCCCTCAGGCAGCACACGTTGCCACCCCAGGGCAATATCCTATCAGTGTCCAGATTGGGAGTAGGCGGTTGTGACGGTGCAGGACTCACCCCTGCAGCACCTCCTGCTGGTCTCTCAGGGAATTAGTGCATCCAGCCTCCAGAGCACCCTCTGTCAGCCGGTGTCCCTCTGCTGCTTGGCCCCTGTGTCCCTCCCAGGACCCCAGTGCCCCTTTAACTGGGTGCTGCCCCCTGGCAGTACCCCCACAAGCTGAGTTTCCCCCTCCCAGGGGAACCCCCACCCACTATCCCTGCCTTGCCTCAGTCATGGGCTACTGCCAGTCACCAACTAGCCCCCATTCACTGGGGCAGACTGCAGTATAAGCCACTCATCACAGGCAAAGGGGTTTGGACCTGCTGCCTCTGGCTACCTGTGGGCTGCCCCTGCAACCCAGTACCTAATAGGCCTTACCAGGCCTCAGCATGGGGCTTTCCTAGGCTGGAGCTTCCCAGGTCCCTTGGCCTTTCCCCAGCCCTGCTCCGCTCCAGATACCTGGTTAACCTCCCTGCAGCCAGGCCCATCTCTCTCTATGAACACGGAGAGAGGCTGTTGAGCACCTGGCTCCCAGCTTCTTATATAGGGCCAGCTGAGGTCTGATTGGGGCATGGCCCAGCTGCGGCTGCTTCCCCAGTCAGCCTAGTAGCTGCTTTCCCTGCCACAGCCCTCTCTCAGGGCTGTTTTAAGCCCTTCAGGGCAGGAGTGGGGTAACCACCCTGCTACAGGGGTCATGTGGTCTAAGAGTAACTGCAGCAATGGGAGCTTCCCCATGAGCTGCCCTCAACAGTGTTCAGTCAGCATCTAACTAAGGCCTAAGGAGTCTGTCAACATGAGCTCCCTCACAGCAGTGCCCAGTGAGCACCCAGCTATGGGAAAGGGGTGTGAATGGGAATGAGATGTGGGGGTGAGAGGAATTGGACAACTGAACTTGCTCTCACCAGTGCCGTGGCAGTGTCCCGCTGTGGGACCTCCTGCAGTCTAGGCTCCCTCAGCCCTACTCCAGCTGTCTGACAGCAGTCCTGGGCTCCCCCCCACAGTTCTGCCAATGCCCCTCAGTCCTGCCCTGCAGCCCCCCTGTTTCTTCATGACTGGCCCTCTCACATATAAAGAAATAAGTTCATATCCGTTTCCTCTGATTGCTTCAGAACAGAAAAGAACATCACTGAAAAGAGATGCAAATTCATTTTCTTCCACTTCTGCTGGGGAAAGGATACAGAGCTTTATAAAGCTCATTATACTTTTATTTTCTCTTTTATGTAATTAATTTATGGTGATGGGGAGGGAGCTGTTAGGAAACAACACATTTATATCCACAAAAGGGGAAATGAGGGTGCAGTGTGGTGATATGGGGAGACCCCCTCATCTTTCCCAAGATATGCGCTAAGATGTGTGCTTCAATTCCCTTGGCTGCAAATCAAGGATCCGGTCTGGCTTGAGTGAAAGTCACTGGAAGGTACTAAAGGTATTTTTTATGCACTGGCTATTGTCATTAGAACCTCATATGCCACTGAGTTACAGACAGACAGACAGAACTTGCACTGAGGTGAATGTAAAGTTTTGCACAGACAAACAGAAATACTGTTGAGTTGAAAGTAAGGCCCCACTGTGCTTGGCCAATTATTCTGTGTAATGTCTCACTGCATGATATTATTGAGGTAAAAAGCAGAGTAAAAGTAACAAGATTTGACACCTACATGAATCAGAAAGCTGTAGTATTTTCAGTGATGCTACCTACGGTAAAAATGGCTGAGGCTCATGCTTCAGGGTGAAATCTGATCATCAGCTTGTGGTTGAGAAGAAATTTCCTTGCAGCGAGGTGCATTATAGGGTTCTGTGTCTTCTTTATGAGACATCTGGCACTGGCCTCTATTGGACATGATATTCCAAATTAGATGGACCAGGTTAACAGGAGTTAGAATATAAGATTAGATGGATGCAGTATGCATGAGACAGGATACACAACCAGATGGATCAATGTTCTGATCTGCTACAACAGGAAGTGGGATACTAGACAAAATAGACCAGTAATGTGATATGGTCTAACAAGCTATGGGATACTGAACTAGATGGAGCAATGATCTGTGTTATCATGGCAAGAGACAAGAGACAAAATCTACTGCTTTGATCTCATGCAGTGAGTCAAATTTTCTTATGAAAACTTTGATTTCCTATACGCATATCTATGCTCCCTAATAACTTCTAGGTCTGCTTACTCTTCCATTCCTTCTTGTTGTAAGCACCATACTTGTCCACATGCCACTGTTGCATTATCTCAGCAGCAGCAGGCCAGATGTTTCACAGCTCATGTTATTTGATTACAGAAGTGACTCATTCTTCTCCTTCCGCTTGGTTGCAAAAAAAAATTAAGATAACAGGGTTAAAAAAAGTCAGTTCCTAAACTGACCATATAAGTTGTTCTTTGGTGACTCCAGAGCCAGTGCTTAAGACAAGAGCTATGATCAGAGTGGTTCTTGCTCGCCAGTGAATTGAGGAATCTGCTGTACCGGGGTATGTACAGAAGACAGACAGCATTCTGTCTTTCTGTTCTGCAATTTCTCCATATTGCTCTTTCCCTCCATCTGTCACTCTTAAAGCATCTCTCTCTCCCTGTCTTTGTAGTCATTTGTTACTTCCTTCATGCCTTCTTAAAGCATCTCTCTCTCCCTATGCCGCTCTCTTTTAGGGATCTAGAAAACATTGGGATTCATCCAGCTCCCTGTCTTGGGGCAGGATTGATTTCAGTTTGTATAAAGCATCTTCTTTTGACTATCCACTGTATATATTCTGAGAGGCAGCTTGGTTCAGTGGCCAGGGCAGCGTTCTGTCTTGGCTCTCTCTGTGTGTGTATCAGCGAAGGAGGTTATTCCATAGCAGCACCCCCTCAGGAAGGATAAGAGACCTGCTAGTACAATAAGCAGGACAGGGATGATCTTTAGCTGGAATAATAATGGTCTGTGATTTGGAGTTGAAGGAGCAGGCGTTTAGCCTCAGCCCTCCAAGGAGAGTGTGGTTTATACAGTAACTTTGACTCCTGCCTGCAGAACTGGGATTTGTTACAACTTGATGAGGAATAGTGAGACCTGGATTCTAGTTCATCTGTGTCACTGACTCCATGAGGGACCTGGGGATGTCATTTAAAGTGCATTTCTGCTCTGAAAAGTGGCATTGTGAGTCCCACATTGACCATCTCTCTCAAGGACTTATATATGTATGTATCAAATCCACTCAGGTGACAAGTAAAATAATGTCCTTTTGCTTTAACTCCCAGTACAACAAACTTGGGGCTTCTCTTCACGTACAGTGCCACAGGGCCGCAGTAGCACCAGTGCAGCTGAGCCACTGCAGTGCTTATTGAGGATGCTCCTATGCCAATGGGAGAGCTTCTCCTCCCTGCGTAGTTAATCCATCTCCCCACGAGGCAGCAGATATGTTGGTGGGAGAAGCTTTCCTATCGATGTAGCGCAGTCCACTCGGAGGACTAGGTCTATATAAATACGTCACTCAGGCCTGTGGATTTTTCACACCCCTGAGCGATGCAGTTATATAGATATAGGTCTGTAGTGTTCCAGGATCTTGGAATGCCTTGTTCCAGGATCTTGGAATGCACATCTCAAATCAGTCCAAAATGCTACTCTTCCTGAGCAGTCTCTCTGAGCACATCACCCACCACCCCTTTGTTTCCTTCTTCACTGTATCAAACACAAACTGCCAGTCTTTACTTTGAAGGCAGCTTAGCCCTCCCTTACCAAGCCTTCATTAGGCATTTTCCTCAAGCACCTTCATGCTTTCAGCTATGCTGCCCCTTATCCTGGGAGCAGCTCCCCCATCACAATCCACAGCATCCCTTCTTAAAACTCACCTCTGATCTCACCTAAAGATCTCTTGACAATGAGTAGGCAGCTGACGTGGTAAGACTGCTGTTTATGTTAATCATTATTTCATTGTTTACCTTGTCCTCCCCTCCTTGGTGTTTCATCCATCTTTTGTCCCATTGAATATTACAGACTGTAAACTCTTTGGGGCAGGGCCTGTTTGATTTTTATTGTGTGTGTTCAGTGCCTGACTGGAGCCTAGTTGCTAGTGTACCAGAAATTTATAATGATGATGATAATAATAATAATAATAATAACAACAACAGAATCACGCTGGGTTCCCTCCTTCTCATGCTTTACCAGCAATAATGATGATGTTGTATGCTGAATTAGACCCTGTGCAACTTCACTATCTTCCGATCATGCCCTCAGTGATACTTCTGCAACCTGATTCTCTTTATGGGTCTGGCATCCGTCTAACTGCCTGGAACTTGTGAACAATTCTGTTAATGCACAGGAAGAAATAGAATGAAGCTCCCTCTCACTGAGCTATCTTGGCTCTGCTAGGGGAACACGAGTGAAAAGCAGTCAAAACTATTTTAGTCAATTCAAGTGAGTAAATCTGGTTCTGAACACATCCAAGGGTTGAGGGAGAGGTGTTGTTTTTACATTGCCACTTGTAAGAGTAAAACTGTACTTTAATCTCTCCGTGCCTCTTTCTTCATCTGGAGATAATCACAGAATCATAGGATTGGAAGGGACCTCGAGAGGTCATCTAGTCCAGACTGCTGCAATCATGGCAGGACTAAGTGCCATCTAATGACACTTTCTGATGTATGTAGAGGTCTCTGAGATCTATTAAGTCCTGTTATTACTCCATATTCCAATTTCTCCTCTTCTCTCAATAACTCTCTTTATTTACCTCTCTTTTTCTAGCCATCTATTTCTTACTCTTCATTCTGTCTCTCTCCTTCCTTGGAATAGTCGGGGTTGGGGAATGCTCAGGATTAAGCTGCATTGGCTAGGAAAGCAAGGGAGAAGGAAGATTTACACAAGACTTTTGCTGACAACGTTCTCTTCTGTATGGAATTGCTGACTCCACGGTTCTAGTTGTTACATCATGGAAACAGTTGCAAATCAGAGGCTCATGGGAATACAAAAATTGCTTTCAAGGCATAAACCTCACCACTCAAGAGAGAGGAAACCACTTCTATTTTAAAGGAAAGAGGAACTAAGACTGAGTTTTTCCAATAAAAGAGAGAATTATATATATTTTATAGAGAGTTAAAAGGAGATGAGGAGGGACAGCTGGAATTAGGGTAATGGAGAGTGTAAATAAAAGATAATCTCTACTAAGGATAGTGCTGGTATTAAAGGCGATTTTGGACATAGGGGAAGCTAAGTGCACCCACCCTTACACCGTGGTACTATGACCACTTCTAGTGGCTAGACCACATAGAGATGTAGGATTTTGCAACAGTCTTTGCACTAGTACAGCCAGGTCTTCCTGCTCAGGCAGTAGTGGGGACTTGTGCTTTCATATTTATAGCTTCTAGGTTCAATCCCGACTGCTGACAACCCACACAAGGATGTTTGGATACATACAGAAAGTGTAATCTGGGCACGTACAGCTGGCAGTGGGGTGTGTTAATGGTGTTCATAGCAAATGATCTTCTATTTTTTTCCCACCAGTATCTAAAGACTATGTCTCTGCTCCCGCGGAGTAACAGCACATACAAGCCAAGTGATGGTGCCACACTACAGTATGCACCAGAAATCATTGGTTCCTTAATTATCTTCATTCTCACCTTTATCCTGGGCCTCCTGGGCAACGGCTTGGTGATCTGGGTGGCTGGCCTGAAAATGAAGCGGACCGTGAACACTGTGTGGTTCCTGCACCTTGCCATCGCCGACTTCCTGTGCTGCATGTCTCTGCCATTCTCCATCATTCACCTGATCCTCCATGAGTACTGGCCATATGGCCACTTCCTCTGCAAGGTTATCCCATCGGCCATCATCCTCAACATGTTTGCCAGCGTCTTCCTCCTCACTGCCATCAGCATTGACCGGTGCCTGATGGTGATGAAGCCAGTTTGGTGTCAGAACCACCGTAACGTGAGACTTGCATCACTGATGTGCGGTTGTATCTGGCTCTTGGCCTTCATTATGTGTTGTCCTGCATTCCTCTACCGTGAGACCATCAAAGATGAATTTGACAAAACTGTTTGTAATTATCAATTTGGAGATGATAGGGATTATGAGGATTATATGGATTATGGGAATGATTCAGCCATGAGCTCTGGCATATCCCAAGATGAATATTCTGGTGGTTTCTCCAGCACTGATAATCCTGGCACCTTTTACAATGATACTATCTTTTTCGGGAACTTGAATGATTACTTCAACATCAGTCGGCCAACCACCCTACTGACCATCAGTATTACCAGGATTGTCTTTGGCTTCCTCCTTCCCTTTAGCATAATGGCAGTTTGCTACATCCTTATAGTCATCAAGATGCGTAGAGCCCAATTTACCAAACCCCGTGGTAAGACCCTGCGAGTGATCCTGGTTGTGGTGGTTGCCTTCTTTGTCTGTTGGGCTCCATTCCATGCAGTTGGGGCACTGTCTCTCCTAGCTATGCCAGGCACTGGATTTAGGAAGGCAGTGACACTGTGGGACCACCTCTCTACAGCACTGGCCTATGCGAACAGCTGCATCAATCCTTTGCTCTACGTATTTGTGGGGCGGGACTTCAGGCAGAAGGCACGCCAATCAGTGCAGGGCATCTTGGAGGGCGCCTTCAGCGAGGAAATTACACGCTCCACTTCCTACTCACGGGACAGGACCAAGACTTCAGCAGACAGGGATATCAGCAGCAACACCCTCTAAAATGGGGCTTCTAGACAGCACTGCCAGGGTGGAGGGGAGGGCAGGGGACATTTGCAGTTTCCATGGCAGTGACTTTTTGCTTTAGGACAGCAGAGCCTGAACAATGAGTTTGACAATAATCTGTATGGGATGCCCATGGGGACTGGGGCAGTTCCGAGCAGGCCAACCTCCCATTTAATAGCCTCCTGAAGAGAGGAGAGTTAGACATGCCAAAAACAGGAATCTTCTGATGAGACATACAAGGGAGGCAGAGAGCCCCCTATTTGAGAGAGAGAAGTGCACTTGTGAGAAGATGTGTGGTGGGATTATGTAGTTACTCCTTTGACATTACTAAATAAGAATGTGGTTGCAGAATATCTATGTACTACATTTATTGAGCATGTATCATCTGTACCTGCTAAATTACAGGGAGAAGTTACTTCGACATTTCTCCTTGGAATTTGTCATTATACCTTTCTCCACCCTTAACTCTGCTTCAGCTGGGACCCTGAACTTTTTTCACAGCAGTGCCCAGCAGGAGTGTCCTCTGGGAATTCTAGTTTTCCTCACAACAGTGCATTGTAGCAGACATCCCCTACCTGCTCATCAGCATTGGAAGCTGCCTTTCAGGCCAGTATTCCTAGGGTCTTTCAGTTTCAGTTAACCATGGCCTTCCTCCCTACTATTCCTGTCCCCAAAGGGCCACTTCTCTTATTTTCATGGCAGCTCAAGGAGAGTTTCTACATTGCAGCTAATACATCACTGCACAGAATCAGTAACTGGGGCATAAGGGGCAATTTTCTGAAAAACAAACCTCATGCTGTGGACATGGGTTCATTAGAAATAGGACCCTCCTTTATGGCTTTAGAAGGTCCCCTTGATATTACAGCCTGAGATACAGTGATGAGGCAATTGAGGTAGGTCCCACCAATCATGGAGATGTCCCCACTGCATCTAAAGCTGCTGGATACCCAAGTAATCAGCGGAGCGACTGCCATCCAGCAGGTAACCCTGAGCAGGCTGGAGCTGAGTCAACCCTTCTGTAAAATTTCAGAAGTGAGATGGCTTGGAAGGTGGTGTGCCTGAATTCAAACTGTATGCTTCTAGTAGACACGAGAAAGGACTGAGAGATGTGGAAGGAAGAGGCCACACAGAAACACACAGTGCTATACTCACGTACACAAACAGCCTGTTGTTTCCTTCAGTGCAAAATAGAGATGGGCCAAAGCCACTGTTCTGATCAGATATAAACTTCCCCGATGCTTAGAGTATTCCAAATCTAGAATTCGACTAGACGTGCAAAGTAAAAGATGCATATGGAAAAGTTTTAAAGCAAGGGAGCACTATCTATACACATGGACACTACCCTGACTCCCACGTCTCTGAGAGTAAATAAATGCTGCATCAAACAATGCTGACATCATGGTAGGGGTCTACTATACACCACAGAGCAGGAAGTGGGGTGGATGAGGCACTTTTAGAACCCATAACAGAAATATCCAAAACATGAAAGTTTGTAGCAATGGGGGATTTTAACTACCCTGATATTTGTTGGGAAAGTGACACAGCAAACCACAAAATTCCCATAAGTCTTGGAATGTATTGGGACATCTTTTTGTTTCAGAAAGTGGAACAAGTAACAAGTGGGGCAGCTACTTTAGCCTTGATTCTGACTAACAGGGAGGAAATTGTTGCAAATCTGAAGGTAGAAGGCAAACTGGGTGAAAGTGATCATGATATGCAAGATTTCATGATTCAAAGGAAAGGAAGAAGTGAACCAATGGACTTCCAAAAAGCAGCCCTTAACTAACTCAGAGAACTAGTAGGTAGGGTCCCCTGGAAAAAAAAAATCTAAGGGAAAAAGGAGTTCAGCAGAGTTGCCAATTTCTTAGAGACAATATTAAAGGTACAACTGCAAATTATCCTGATGGAAGGAAATACAGGAAGAATAGTAAGAGGCCAATATTGCTCCATCAGGAGCTTTTTAATGACCTGAAAACCAAAAAAGAATCCTACAAAGAGTGGAAATGTGGATAAATAGATACGGATGAATGCAAAAGAATAGCACAAGCATGTAGGAACCAAATAAAAAAAGCTAAGGCACAAAATTAATTACACCCAGCAAGGGACATAAAAGGCAAAATGAAAAGGTACTACAAATGTATTAGGAGCAAGGGAAAGGTTAAAGAAAGTATAAATCCACTACTTAGTGGAGAAGGAGAGCTTATAACTGAGACATCAAGAAGTCAGAGGTGTTCAATGCCTATTTTACTTCAGTCTTCACTAATAATGTTAAGTGTAAGACAATGTTTAAGACAATTAATATTAATAACAAGGAGCAAGGAACACAAGCCAGAATAGGGAAAGAACACATTAAAAATTATTTAGGTAAATTAGCTGTATTCAAGTCAGAAGGGCCTCACAAAATTCAAATTAGGGTATTTAAGGAACTAGTTGAAGCAATCTCTGAACTGCTAGCAATTATCTTTGAGAACTCATGGAGGGCAGGTGAGGTCCCAGAGAGCTGGAGAAGGGCAAACATAATACTTATATTTAAAAAGAGGGACAAAAAGGACTCAGGAGATTATAGACCAGTTAGCCTAACTTCAATATCTGGAAAGATACTGGAACAGATTATTAAACAATAAATTTGTGAGCACCTAGTGGATAATAGGGTGGTAAGCAACAGCCAACATGGATTTGCCAAGAACAAATCATGCCAAACCAACCTAGTTACCTTATTTGACACTGTTATTAGCCTAGTGAATGGGGGGCAAGGGAGGGATAGCAGTAGACGTGATATATCTTGACTTTAGTAAGGTTTTGACACGTGTTGTGACATTCTCATAAGCAAACTAGGGAAATGTGGTCTAGATTAAGTCACTATAAGACAGATGCACAAGTGGTTGAAACACTGAACTCACTCAAGGAGTTATCAATGGTTTGCTGTCAAAATGGTGAAGGAGGGGGAGAGCATCTCATGGGTACCAACTGGGGTCAGTCCTGGGTTTGGTGCTATTCAATATTTTCATTAATGGCTTGGATAATAGAGAGTGTACTTATGAATTTTGCAGATGACATCAAGCTGGGAGGGATTGCAAAGATGTTAGAGGACAGGATTAGAATCCAAAATGACCATAACAAATTGTAGAATTGGTCTGAATTCAACAAAATAAAATTCAAGAAGCTAAATGCAAAGTACTTCATTTAAGAAAGAAAAATCAAATGCACACCTACAAAAATGGGAATAACTGGCTACATGGTAGTACTGTAGAAAAGGATCTGGAGTTATAGTGGATCACAAATTGCATATGAGCCAACAATGTGAAGGCTAATGTTCTAGCGTGTATTAACATGAGTGCTGTATTTAAGACACAGGAGGTAACTGTCCCATTCTACTCAGCCCTAGTAAGGTCTCAAGTGGAGTACTGTGTTCAGTTTTGGGCATCACCGTTTAACTACTAACTGTGGTATGTAACCTATTGCTTAAATCAGCCTCTGTACCAGATGACTGGAGGAAATCTAATGTGAAGTCCTTTTAAAGAACTGGCATAAGAGGTGATCCTGAACACTACAGGCTGGTAAGCCTAACTTCAGTACCAGGCAAACTGGTTGAAACTATAGTAAAGAACAGAATTACCAAACACAGAGATGAACATGATAGGTGGGGGAAAAGAGAAATCCTGCCTCATCGATCTACTAGAATTCTTGGAAGGGGTCAACAAGCACATGGACAAGGGTGATCCAGTGCCTATAGTTTACTTGGGCTCTCAGAAAGCCTTTGATAAAGTCCCACACCAAAGTCTCTTAAGCAAAGTAAGTAGTCATGAGATAAGAGGGAAGGTCCTCTCATGGATCAGTAACTGGTTAAAAGACAGGAAACAGTGTAAGGAATAAATGATCAGTTTTCACAGCGGAGAGAGGTAATAGTGGGGTCCCCCCAGCATCTCTGGTGGGACCAGTTCTCGTCAACATATTGATAAATGATCTAGAAAAAGGATAAACAGTATGATTGCAAGGTTTGCAGGCGATACAAAAATCACACAAGACAGTTAATTCCAAAGCTGACTGCAAAGGGTTACAAAGGGATCTCATAAAACCGGGTGACTAGGCAACAAAAGGGCAGATGAATTTCACCTGACCAGCCGCCACTGAAAAATAACTCAACACCAGCACCAAAAGGGTTAAACCATAAACATTCACTTTTTGTTTTTATTAAGAAAGCATGCACAAAAATAAACTCGTGAGGCCACACCCCCTCTCCTCTCTCTTTGACACAAAGCATCATGGGCCACACCACAGTGCAAGGGTGTGCAAGGGACTCCTCTCACTTGCAGGCTGATCTCCGTTGACTGCATCCCTTCACTCCTGACAGGCTATGTCACCAGCTTGCAGTGCAGTTCCAGTGCGAAGCCCTTTGACTCCATGTGTCCAATCCGATGCCATCTTGCCCACAAATGATGCACGGTAATTCAGGGGTGGGGGGCGAGGCTAATTTGCACACTGACCGGCATATATTTACATATGCAAATGAGGCGCAACTGAATATGCAAACAAGGCAAATGAATATGCAAGTGAGGAGCACTTGACTACGCAAAGGAGCCATCTTGGTTTGTTTTCAGGGTTCTCTGAAAGGCCAAGCGGCCTCCTGAACAACTTCCACAGGCCCGGCTCTTGGGAACATCCCCTGCAAAGCACTGAGTGGCACCTGGAGGGAGGTGATCTCTGCAGCTCCGTGCCACAGAAACCCAACCGAACATGACTACCTAGTCTTATCATTCCCATCCTCGGCAGCAGAGAGAACTGCTGGCTAACTCCATGCTGAACTCGGCTCTGGGATTCCCCACTCCCCTTGAGAATGCTCAGAGATGACCACCCCCACTTAAAAAAAAAACAACAACAAAAAACAGTACCCCCCACCCCCCGTCAAATCCAAGACTGTCCCGACAAAGATCCAATTGGTTTATCTCAACAGCAAATTATATAGCGATGCTAAATTATCTCCCCCACCCTTGGCATGTTGAGTCCCCATGATGGTTTGCTTCCAACTTGGTTCCCCTCACCAATAAACAGGGGCTAGGGGGCTACAAAACAGAAAGAGGAAACAAGAGGTTTGACAGAACAGAGCCACGCTAGAAACAGGGGGACAGCCAGGGGACACAGCTGGGGAAAGGGCAGCTCAACTCTCATTTCTGCTTCAACAGCTCTCCTTCCCATCTCCCCCATTCCTCCCTTTGGCTGTGCAGTTTAAATATCTGACCCACACCTCCTGTCCTGTCATCTATGCTTCTGAAACGTAACAACTGTGAAGCCTCACACCTCTTCAACTGGGGCTGGGGGAAAGGGAGCGACGGGGGGGGGGGGGGGGGCGATTCCAATCTCTAACCTACAAGTCCCCAAATCTCCCTCAGTTCTGAGCAGTGGCTTCTTCTTTCCATCCTTGGTTCACTCCCCAAATGGGAACCACCAACCGGGTATTAATGCAGACAAGACTCCCTTTGCTTGCATCCTTACACCACAGGCAAGGACAGTCTCCAAAGAAATTAATGGGGGGAATAACTAACTGAACAAGAACTGAGGGAGTAGGAGGAGTGCTTCCTAATGTGCAGGTGTCTTCTTTGGAGATGCAAATAAAAGCCTCACTGCATATCTATAGGGACAGTTGGGGGGAAGGGGGAATGGTGATGTTAAAAGCCCCGGGGAATGCTATTTGATGTGCTGTACCTGATCCCTCCAATGCTGGTGCAAAACACACCTGCTGAGCTTCCCCTACTTGACAGGTGGGCTTCACATTCCCAGAGACTGCAAAAGTCAGCATAGAAAACAGGTCAGGTTCCCTCTGATCTCCTCACAAATGGCAGTGTTCTCTGAATCCCAAATGCATCTGTGCTTGAAATTCTCCTTTTTCTGCACTCAGAGCCTCCCTCTCCCAGCTCGGCCCAAATCCCAGCTGTAGCTCACCCCCCACAGAGATTCTGCTTTCTTTATCTTCAGGGTCTTCCCTCTTCCTCTTGCCGTCCCTTGCTGGTGTGAGAATGATCACGGAGCTAAAATCACCCCTCCAATGTCCCTTTGAGCCCCTGACCTTTACAACATTTATGAAACAACATAATTACAGGCTCCCAGGGTCCACTAGGCTCTCTCACTCCGGTAGCCAATACAACAGATTCACCAGCAAAGAGGGATTGTAAAACCAAAATGAGGGAGGCAGAGAAAGATGCTCTTGAGGTTTCGGCCTTCCAAGGTCTTGTCATGGCATCAGGGAGCCATCTCTCCACCCTCCGCCCCACACAGGGCACCACACAATGTGGGGATGCCGATCTGATGTGGGGGAGGGCCGTGCTCGATTACTGATAATAATAATAATGAACAAAAGAAAAAAAGAAGGTAAAACAGGACGCAAGGAAGGATTATCTTCGGCAGCATCTTGCGGTGTCTTCTCTGGCGCAGAGAGAGAATATATATCTATATACAGGCAAGGCAGGGAGGCATGGGCAGCTGGACCTGCGACCTTTCACCCCATGCCTCCCTTCCCTCCCAGGTCCCTCACAAGGGACGGCCTCTCGAGTCTGTAACACGCTAGGTGATCAAGTCCCAGTCGAAATCGTCAGGGATTTCCTCATTGGCGCCTTGAGGAGGGACTGGAGGCCGGGGGACCAGATGGTGAGCTGAGTGGAGGGGGAGGAGGAGGGAGAGAAGGGGAAATAGATGGTTAGAGGAGAAGTCAAGCTCTGTCCTACTTGGTTCTTGGGAACAATAAAAGGGGAAGGACTCAGGTGGTGTGAACTTCCCCACAGCAGTGACCTGCCGGGACACATTCCCCCTCAGGCAGCATACGTTGCCACCCTGAGGCAGTGTTTTAAGCCCTTCAGGGCAGGAGTAGGGTAACCACCCTGTTACAGGGGTCATGTGGTCTAAGGGTAACTGCAGCAATGGGAGCTTCCTCACGAGCTGCCCTCAACAGTGTTCAGTCAGCATCTAACTAAGGCCTAAGGAGTCTGTCAACATGAGCTCCCTCACAGCAGTGCCCAGTGAGCACCCAGCTATGGGAAAGGGGTGGGAATGGGAATGAGATGGGGGGTGAGAGGAGTCAAGCAACTGAGTTTGCTGTCCCCTGCTGGTGGACCTCCTGCAGTCTAGGCTCCCTCAGCCCTACTCCAGCTCTCTGACAGCAGAGGGGAAAGGCCCTGCTAGCATGTGCTGCTGGACGGTGGGCGTCATATTACACGTCATCATTTCACCCCTTACCTGGGCGATTATACCCTGGATTGTCCTGGGTGGAAATCTGGTACATAGGAGATGGCCCGGAGAAGAGATGGGGAGGCTGAGGCTGACCATAAGAGTTCACTGCCAAAGGAAAGGGAAAAGAACCATGAGTGATCCCCTCACCCAGCTCGCTTGGCACTGACTGGGCTTCGCAGCTCAGCCGCAGAACAGACTGACTGACACACGCCAGGGAGAATCAGGAGGTGTTCAATGGACAGGCCCTGACAATGCGTTACAGCTCAGCCACAGTACCGAAACGATATTGTTATTCTACTGGGTTAAAGTGGGGAATTTTGTCCTATCGCCCCCCTCCCTAGCCATGTCCCAACTCGGGTCAAAATCAAGCTGCTGCAATCCATGATCTCTCTACACTGCTCTTGTCTGCTCCTCATAGAGCGTCATCCTACTCTCTCTCCTACCACATTATCTTCAATGCAGGGGAGAGCGTCTTCTTCTCTCCAGTGCTTAATTTGTGCCAAGGCTGGTCAGGGCTGAGCCCCGGCACCTCTTTCATTACAAATTAAGCACTGGGTGGGACACAGTCTGTATGAAACAGACTGCCAAAGACTGAGTGTTTTTGAGCAGCGTAGCACTGGGCTGTTCAGTGCCATGGTGCTTAGCATGGTGACAAGGTGTCCACCACCTCTACACAACTGGGAATCTGCATCATCCATTTGCATGGCATCCTGGGTCCCCCTCCTGCCCACCCTGCTGTGTACCTTGGTTCATGGACTGCTCCTGCTTGCCACTATTCAGGGCGCAAGAATCAGAGATTCGGGGGGGCTGCTGAGGGCCCCCCAGGTGAGGGAGCTGACCAGTCTGGGTGAGAAAGTGATTGAGGGAGTCGCAGAGGTTGGCAATGTGGTGCTGATCCAGGGTCCAGTTCTTCCGCTCAGCCTGGCGCAGGCTCTCCATCAGCTCTGCAAGGCCAATGGGGGGGAATGAAATCCAGTTACTTCATGCACATTGCTCCCTCCCCTTGTCTAATCCCTAACCCTATGGGTATTCCCCCGGGAATCCTCCTTTCCTCACACTCAGGGGCTCACCATTTCCTTTCTCACAGCTGTATCTCCTCATAAAGTCCCTTTCTTTACACTCAGGGCTTCCCCACCCCATGCGTGCCTCTAATCTCTGCTGTGCACTCTCTGGGAAGCTCCCTTTTTCTAGTCGCAGCATATTATCTCTGACACATGAGTGGGACAAGCAGCAGAAGGGACTGGGAAGTCATCCATCTATCTTCTAGCTGCCCCATCCACACTGTATCTGAGGGCCCCAAAAACCTTGAATGGATTTCTCCTCCCCACAATCCATGAGGCAGGGCAATGCTATTATCTCCATTGTACAGATGGGAACTGAGGCCCAGAGAAGCTGAGTGACTTGCCCACTTTCTGTGTGAGGCAGAGCAGGGAATTGAACCTGGGTCTCTCACTGGGCCAAGCAAGAGATGGGATCTCCCACTGACCTGAGAATTGGGAGTGTTCAATGCTAGACCAGTTCAGCCGGTTCACCATCTTGAAGCTTTCCTTCAGGGAGTCAATGTTGGAGCACCACTCAGGGGGGAATGCTGAAAAGCCAGGCAGACAAGACATTACAAAGGAGTAACCCCCCTCCTCTTCCACCAGAACCAGGTTTACAATCGCACCAGTGGCGCCAGTCCCAGCCACAAAAAGGGGCCTTGGCCCAGCCCACTCCACTTGCGCTGCACCCTCAGCTGCTGGCTCCTCTCCACCTCTGGCCACTGCTCACTCCTCTCGGCCGGCCAACGGCTGAGTGCTCCTCTCCAGCCCCAGTGACTGCCTGCCAGTGGGAGGAGGTCTGTGTGTATTGGGGTGCTGGGCAGTGGGAGGAGGTCTGTGTGTATTGGGGCGCTGGGCAGTGGGAGGAGGTCTGTGTGTATTGGGGCGCTGGGCAGTGGGGGGAGGTCTCTGGGCAGTACTATGTAGTTGCGGTGGTGGGGCTGTGGGGAAGGACACTGGGCAGTGGTGGGCGGGGGAGATCAGTATATATTGGGGCACTAGGGAGTGGAGGTTCTGTGCAGGGTGCTGTGCATTTGTGGTGGGGGGTGGCGTGGGCATAGTGGGTCTGGGGGGCGCTGGGCATAGGGAGTCAGGAGGCGTTGGGTGGGTGAGGGGGGTTGTGGCGTAGCATGGGCCTGCCCCGGAGGGGAAGGGGCAGGCTGGCAACACAGGGCCGGGCAGGCCAGTGTGCATCTGGCGACTACTGGTTTGTAAACAGTGCCCTCGCACTGGGATGGGCAGAGCAGGACCGCCTCTGCCATGCCATGTCCCATTTCCCTGGGCCAGCCCCTCGCTCAGGAACCAACCTCCCCTCGCCATGCTCCATTGCGGCCCACAAATATGTTTGGCGCCGGGCCCACAAAAAGTTAATCCGACCCTGTCTCCCCACATGTAATACAAAATAAACAGAACCTGGCCCTGTCCATTACTTGCCAAAAGACCCTAAATCTGCACTGGACAGGAATTCAGCTTCCCTGGTCATTCAGTACTCAACTCCCCCCTCATTTCTGCACCCCATGCCTTGTGGGGCTGGATCCCCCTCTGCTGGAGGCGGAAGGGGAATGGAGTTTCCAAGTTCACTCAGACCCGAGTTTCAGCCTCTCCCCACCCTTTGTATCTCATCTTCTGTAGTGCATGGGTGCTGCTGTGAGGGAGCTCACCACTGAACCCCACACTATCCCAGCCCCCTCTGCCCCCAGCAGCTCCCTTCATTGCCTGCAGCTCACCAAAGCCAGCGTTGTTGATTGAAGCCTGTGACTGCTGCTGCTGCTGGTGCTGCTGGTGTTGGTGCTGCTGGTGCTGTGGGTGGGTGTGCGGGTGGTGCTGCTGGTGCTGGTGGTACCCTCCATGCTGCATCGGGGGTGGGTGCATGGACATCACAGGTGGGGGACCATAGCCATCGCCACCCTGCTGCTTGCCCCCCTGGGGTGGACAGCCCTCTGGGCTTGCGGTGTGGAGTGGGGGAGCAGCCCCCACTGATGAGGGGCCCTGCTGCTGCTGGTACATGTAGTAGTTGTGATTGGAGGGCTGCATGTCGCCAAGGAGAGAAGAGAAACCTGCATGGAGAGGGTAACAGGAGTTAAGAAATGTGGGTAAGGTGGCTGCCAAGCTCAAACACCTGCCTGTGTGTGACCTCATTCTACTTTCCCTAAAACTCAGCACATGACCCAGGCCTTTCCATAGTCTAAGTCAGTGGCTCTCAAACTGTTGTACTGGTGATCCCTTTCACACAGCAAGCCTCTGAGTGTGACCCCCCCCACCCCCATATAAATTAAAAACACTTTTTTATATATTTTAACACCATTATAAATGCTGGAGGCAAAGTGGGATTTGGGATGGAGGTTGACAGCTCATGACCCTCCATGTAATAACCTTGTGACCCCCTGAGGGGTCCCAACCCCCAGTCTGAGAACCCCTGGTCTAAGTAATGGCCACGTTTTTATTTAATGCAGTTTTACCAAAATTGAACTCATTCTCCTGAAATATCACATACGTGTGGTTCTGCTAGAGGAGACCGTGTTGCACAAAGCTGAAGCTAGACAAGACATTTAGATGATGTGAGTGTTGACATGAGAGATTTGGTTCCTTTTCCCTCCCGAGTTTCCTTTTGTGGGTGTGGTATGGTTTTTGTTGTTGTTGTTATTGCATTTGTAGCTCAAAAGCACTTGGGCTAGAAACTTTGCCACTTCTCTAATGTAAATAACTAGAGGGTTGCACACTTTGTTGTTTCTGTCGGCGGAGTGCATTGCACACATCAGAGCAGGGGTCGGCAACCTTTCGGAAGTGGTGTGCCGAGTTTTCATTTAGTCGCTCTCATTTAAGGTTTCGCGTGCTAGTCATACATTTTAATGTTTTTAGAAGGTCTCTTTCTATAAGTCTATAACACATAACTAAACTATTGTTGTATGTAAAGTAAATAATGTTTTTAAAATGTTTAAGAAGCTTAATTTAAAATTAAATTAAAATGCAGAGCCCCCCGGACCGGTGGCCAGGACCTGGGCCGTGTGAGTGCCACTGAAAATCAGCTCGCGTGCTGCCATAGGTTGCCTACCCCTGCATCAGAGGCTTCTTGCCTTCCTCTATGCCCTCCATAAACTCCCTGTGTGCCACACTCCCATCTCCTCTATTTCAGGACTCTGCAACCCTTCCACACCATTCCCCATGCCAGGGGGCTCTGTGTACCCCCATGCCTCACCTAGAGCACCAGTTTTGGTCCAAGACGGGAGGGATAGCTCAGTGCTTTGAGCATTGGCCTGCTAAACCCAGGGTTGTGAGTTCAGCCCTTGAGGGGGCCACTTAGGGATCTGGGGCAAAATCAGTACTTGGTCCTGCTAGTGAAGGCAGGGGGCTAGACTTGATGACCTTCTGGGGTCCCTTCCAGTTCTATGAGATAAGTATATTTCCATATATTATTATTGTCTCCTCCCCACAATATCACTGTTTCCCATCCCCTCCCCGCATGCTAGGGGCTCTGTATTTCAACCATGGCCCTCGGTTCTCCCCCACACTAGAGTTCCCCATCCCCCCCCCCCCCCAAGAATTCTGTGTGAACCCTCATTCTCGCCCCTCCCCCCCCACAACCCATTCTCATTTCTTTTCTTTCTGTGTGGGACATGTGATTCAAGGTGTCAACATTTTAAAACTGTATTGGAAAGAAGGGAAGAGCTGAGGTGGGGATATTGTTTTGCAGGAAGGTATTAGTAACTGTCATCATCTTGTCCTTTGATCTCTAGACAATTACAGAGGTGGCTGAAACTGCTGGATCTGCTAACCAGACACCAGAGGCTCTACATGGCTGCCATTTTCTCCTTTTGGTTTTCCAGTCTTCACCAAAATCTACAGGGTTCTGCCCATTAATGCCTAGAACATTCCCTGAAATCTTGCAATTGATTAGATGCAGCATTCAAATGTATTGTGCTGCTGACAAACATCCCAACACAGAAATGCCTGCCATCAAGCTGAATGTGAGATCTTGCTTTGGTTGGCCAACAAGCAAAAAACCCCCAACCCCATCTCAATTTCTCAGGCTTCTTTAGGACACTGTAAAAGTCGCAATAAAAGGGCACATGCTCACTTGGTTTTGCCTTCAGAGGTCACCTTCAAGTCACTGCTACAAAGGAATAACCTCCATTTTTTTGGTCTGGGTTTTCTAATACTACTCTAGCAGCTTTCATCCTAAAGTGCGCTACAGAGTTATATACAAGGGTCACTCTCACACTGCTGAAATGCAGCTGCCTCTGGGGAGAAGGCAGCAACTGTTTAACAGCCACACAACAAAGAAGAAGAAGAGACCAAAAACTGCCTTCATCTGAAGCTGTGAAAGGAATTTAGGACAGCACAAATATTTACCACGCAGTACTTTGGCATGGAGAATGGAGATAACACTCCTAGTCAAGATTTTCAAAACTGGCTGCCAAAAGTTAGGCTATGTCCATAGCTCGCCACCTAAATAAGGGGCCTAATTTTCAGAAGAGCTGAGCACTCAGAAACTTCCACTGATTTCAAAAACCCTAACTTGAGTGAAAGAGGAGCTTAGTCTCCCTGGCTGGTTCAATTCTTTGGCTCTCAGCTAAGATTGCCAGGGAGGGATTAGCTAGTTTTGGCGATGATGGGAACAGAATGGAGAACAGGCAGACAAGTCACATGCACCACAATTGTTTTCAGTCAGTATCAACAGGACCTGAATTTGAGCAATCTAAACGAAAGGCCCAGTATACCACTGCCAAACCCCCGAGCTATCCATTCCCCGCAATGGGGCTCCTAAATCGATCATCAAAAGTAGGCTTTGGTTTTACATCTTAACCAACAACAGCACCTCTGTGAGCACAGCACCCCTAGCGCTGAGGTCAGTGCTGACTCAGAGGGGAAAGCACCCCAGCTGAGTCACCAGCACCACTTCTTGCAGCACCATGAGTTTCCCTTTGGTGTCCAAATACTGACAAAACCTGACGCTGCTTAGCTTATGAGAGCTGCTGGGCTCCCAACAGTTTAGGGGCTGGACTTTTTGTACAGCACCTAGCACAATGGGGCCTTCCTCTATGACTAGGGCTTGTTGGTGTTAGGGTAATACAAATAATAAATCATTATTATTGTTGTCACAGAAGAGTTGTGACCCACTGAAGTCCTTCTGCTTGTAGGTTTGTTTGATCCTGCTAGAGTAGCAGAGTTTGACCTCAGTGTGGAAAGACTGACTGACTGAAAGTTGAGTGATTATTGATATATGGTAGGTCCTGGTTTAATAATATTGCTCTACCCATACCAGATTGATCTTTTCAAGGATGTCTCGCTTAAATATAGGGACAGCAAGCTGAAATTGTTCAAGGTTTTCTGCATCCCCTATTCTTGTCGCAAGTGTGACACTGCCCTCTGGTGGCTGTTCCCTGAATCACAGAATCCAGAGGAATTCAAGATGAGAATGGATTAGTAGGCTGTATCTTGTCCACTCCACCCTATCCCTTACCCTACAGTTATTCTCTAGGGCTTTGTCCAGTCCTACTTTTAAGTGACCCAAGTGATGGGAACTTGCACCCCTTCCTTTGAAGAGACCCTTCCACTGCCTAATTTCATCCCATTACTTCTAGTTTATGCCAAATAACTGTCGGTCTCCTGCGATTTACAACCAGACAATACTTGCACCTTTAGATGGTAATTCATGACCTCAGACCTCCACATATTTATCTTTTCAAGCCTTTCTTCACAAGCTGATCCCTCTAGCCCTTTAGGATTTTTTCTTGTTCCTTTTGATTCAACATCATATATGTTTAAAAATCATTGTTAGTTCTACAGAAAGAGAGAGAAGGGCTGACAGTAGGGTGACCAGATGTCCTGATTTTATAGGGACAGTCCTGATTTTTGGGTCTTTTTCTTATATAGCTTCTATTACCTCCCATCCCCATCCCAATTTTTCACACTTGCTGTCTGGTCACCCTAGCTGACAGCCTGAGAAAGGAGAATTTCTGGACTACACATTGTGTGTGTGAGGGGAGGAGCTAGAGCAGGGGTCAGCAACCTTTCAGCAGTGGTGTGCCAAGTCTTCATTTATTCACACTAATTTAAGGTTTCACGTACCGGTAATACATTTTAACATTTTAGAAGGTCTCTTTCTATAAGTCTATAATATATAACTAAACTATTGTTGTATGTAAAGTAAATAATGTTTTTTAAATGTTTAAGAAGCTTCATTTAAAATTAAAATAAAACGCAAGAGCCCCTGGGACCGGTGGCCAGGACCCGGGCAGTGTGAGTGCCACTGAAAATCAGCTCGTGTGCCGCCTTTGGCACGCATGCCATAGGTTGCCTAACCCTGAGCTAGAGCATTTGAAAACAGGGGAACCCTCTTTTCACATGCTGCTAGAAGGAGGAAGTGACTGAGAGATGCCGGGAGGGGCACCACGAGGGGATATCACAGGGTCACACATACAATGCGCCAGGCGTCTAGGTCTGATACTCACCGTGCTGGGAAGAGGACGATTTCTCCAGCATGGATTTGTAGAGGTTTCGGAAAGACCAGCTCAGGTCCTGGAAGTTGATCTCAGAATAGGAGAACTTGAAGTCGTGGTTAGTACTGTAGAGCGGGGGTGGCACATCTGCCCCTTCACGGCCCTGCCCTCCCGCCACAGTGGCTGCCACATCCACGGGCCCTGTGCCCTGCTAAAGACCAGACAATAGTATGGAAAAAATATCTATATAGATTGTTGGCTTTGTAACTTCAGGAATTTGAGGGGGAAGATAGGAGGTTGCTCCCAGAAAAAGAACACCCAGCAAATCCCATATCACCTGTCTGTCTCCCCCTCAAAATCCTCGCAACTCTCCTACCAGAATGGGGGACTCCATCCTCCTCTCCCTCCCAAGAACATACTAGCTCCAGCCCATCCTCAAGCCACTTCACACCCTAATGGCTTTATCCCTGCCCCGTCTGCTCCTTTCCCCTGTTCCACTTCCTCCCTACTTCCCTGCTGGTCACTGATCTCCCCTCTTCAGCCCCTCTTTCGCCCATTGTTTCCATTCTTCCCTATGGCCCTCCCCATCACTGATTTACTCTTCCATCTATGCCACCCTGTCCCCCTTTCTCCCTTACCCCGTCTCCCACTTTGCTCATCTCCGCCCCCTCCTCTGCCACTCACCTGACTGTAGCTGGCAATGGGTGTGGTGCTCTGCAGTGATAGCTGAGGGGTAGCCTCAGGGGGCAGAGAGGCTTCTGTGCTGACTGGGACAGCCCCCCGTGGGCTCTTACTCGCCTCTTGTTCTGGGGAGTCCTGTGATAACTATGAGCAGGAGGAGACAAGAAAAGAGGAAATCAGAAACAGACAGAGAAGGGAAGCTGCAGATGAGAAGCCAGCTCCCACATTGTACAAGCTTCTGCTAGGAAAGCGAGGTACTGGCTGTAGTGGAAGAACATTCAAGAGGACAAAGCCGCTCTTCAGACAGGACTAGATGGTGCTATTGGGTGACAGCAATGGAAGCCACATGGTGGGGACAAGAGGAGAATTCAGACTCCATGTTAACCTCCCTACAGACACGTCCTGTTCCCCCACCAGGACCCCAAGCTGGTCCTGGAAAGACCCACTTCTGGAGTAAGAGCAGAGTTCGGCCCTCCCCCATCTGCTCCCGGAAAAGAATCACACTCACATCATCGTCTGGAGGGTGCCGCCTCTTGCGGGAGATATCTGGACAGGAATCTATTGTCCAGTAAGAACCCTGGAAAGAAAACCCAATGGTGAGAGGAACTCCCTGCTGCAGGATGTTACTGAGACCCACAGCGCACAACATCAACTAACATATTAATTGTCAGGGCCATCAATGTCCATGCTACAGCGCATGAGCTAATGCCAGCTGGGCATCAGGAAGATGTTTTCCTCCTGTAGTATAGGACTGCACAGTGAAGTACATTGCTATTGTGGGAGTTTTATGCCTTCCTCTGAAGCTCCAGGTGCCAGCTACCTTGAGAGACAGGTCAAGAGAAAACATAAACGAAGGGTCTGATCCAGCATGGCAGGAGATGGCCTGGCCTAGCACACCCTTTATGCCAGCACACCCCATCAATGTCCTCTGCCTTTCATGGAATTTCTTTGTTAGGAATAAGAGTATAGACCAATTAAGCTATTTTTAATGATCAGAGTGGGGAAGATGACCTAAAAGCATGTTTGCTAGGAAATTTCTGAAGACCCAGTTCCGACTGTGGTTTGGTGCTTGGCTGGCTGCTCATGGTCTAACTGATAATATATGTGGGGTTGGGAAGGAATCTTCCCCCAGGTCAGATTGCGGTTTTTTCACTTTCCTCTGCAGCATGTGGGTACAGGTCACTTGCCAGGATTATCTGGGTATATCTCACTCATTTCAATGCCACTGCAGGGCCATGGGGCTCTTGTGCACCTCAGTCCCTTCTATTCTCTGCCTGTGGTGCACACTGGTTTGGTCTCATTCCGATTGCTGGATTTAGCACGCAGGTATTAGTGGCCTCTGATACACAGGTGGTCAGACTAGTTGAGCTGGAGGCCCCTTCTGGCCTTAAACTCTAGGACTGTTACTAACCTCTGATTGTGATTTAGATTGATCATTACGGAGGCAGGACATGGTGGCCTTAGAAGTGACGGCCAACGCGTACACTAGCATGCAGTCAGTCAGGGTTTACTGAAACAGGGCATTATAACTAACTGAGCCTTATGAGTTGTGATCCCCAAAATAATGATTCTGTATTACCTAGATACCTAAGTGATGTCAACTGAGCACCCAGTCCCTTAAAGGTGATCTGCAATGAAAAAAAGAATCTAGGCTTGGGCCCTTTTCTGAAGCATTATAATATAGAAAAAAGACTCATGAGGTTCCTGTCAATATATTTACATTAGTAATATAAACAAAAAAAAATCTTGGTAGTCTCCTTTGGGAACTCAGAGATGCAGCTTGGGTATTTCCTCTTTAGCCCTTACTGAAGGTGCAGAGATGCTGAATTTTTAGCAAAGCGAGCTTTTCTTACAACTGTTTTGGGGTATTTGAGTTCAGTAGTTGGTAACAATTGTTTTTAAAACCCGAAGTTAAAAAACAGCTTTAAACAAGTATCAGTTCTGCTCTCTGGTGCTTGGATTTCATTTCCCTGGTACCCATGATGTAATAATCCTACCAGTTCTTTAGTCACCCATGACGTCTTTCAGGCAGAACAGGTTATACAAGATCTGCATTTCTAATATTTAAAAAAAAAGGGGGAGGGGGCAGAAAAAAAATCTTTGAAAAAATATTTCCATCTAATTGAAGATCACAAAGCAAGGTGAGAAAAGTGGTCTGAAAGCCATTTTCATTTCTTTGCAGGTCCTTTAAGCGAATGTTTCTGGAGTCATCGAACACAGCAGTACATCTCATTGCTTTAACATGTATACTACATATTTCAAAGTTTTAACCACGTGGGCAGAAAGGGCAACACTGGCTTATTCCCTGTGGTTTAAGTGACTCATCTGGGAACATGTCAATTTCTTACCTTCCCAGGATCGTCCCTTGGTCGAGGCACCTTTCGAAAACATTTATTCAGAGACAGGTTGTGGCGAATGGAGTTCTGCAGAGGGACGGAGAGAAGTAAATAAATGCTACGTAGGAAGGATAAGGGCTGCAAAGGAAACTGAAGACTGCTGTGTATGCCCAGGGTGGGGTGAGAGATCATTCAAAGCCAAAGCTGTCTGTGTACATGCAGGATGGGCCAGGATAGAGGCTAAGGAAAGGAGAGGGAGGGACAGTTCTGGAGGCCAAGGCTTTCTCTGTATGCCCACAGAAGGTACAGTGAGGATGGTATTTGGGCCAGGAAGGGATTGGCAGAGAATACTTTCGTGAAGGGTCATCTGGCTCTGCACTTCCTCCAGCTGGTAACTAGATCTTTGCCTTTACACCTGGCTCTTTTCTTTGCTTAGTGGGAATGTTTTGTATTGAGAAAAGAACGAGCGCTCTCTTAAGGTGGTGGAGACTATGCTCCAGCCACAGCGTTCCTCACCTTCCATCCGATGCCAGCGTTCTTGTAGTAGGGGAAGTTGTCGCAGATCCAACGGTAGATCTCACTAAGTGTCATCTTCTTGGCAGGCGACGAGTTGATGGCATAGGTAATCAGAGTGGCATAGCTGTAGCGTGGTTTCCCATCCTGGTGCACTGCAGCCTCATCCTTACTCAGCGTGGCGTTGGGGTCAGTGGGGGAGCCTGGGGGGCATTTCCGGGCAGCCCCTGGGGGCCCCGCCTGCGAGGAACCCCCTAGTTTCTCAATAGTAGCTCGCAGAGTGAGCTGGGGGAGCCAGTCTATGGAAGTGAGACTGCTTTCCAGGTCAGAGGCCATGATGCCGGAAGCCGGAGTGTCTGCTGGGGAGAGAGGAACAAATGGGACTGCTGAGATACAAGCAAATTGTACCTTGATAATGGAGGGAAAGATGTACTCCCCCACATCAGCGTACCTTGCTGAAGAGTGTCTTGCTCACTGGTCACAGCTAGGGAAGGTTGTGTCATTACAGACCTGGGATTGTATCCCTGGGAGGACAATCCTGCTTGCTGATAAGGTTACACAGTTTGTCCTGGAATAGTAACCTAGTCCTGCTCTGTGTATCGCAGTCAGACTCAGGTAAGATAACGAGGAGAGGAGAGGGATCTATCCCGGGGAGTGGGGCCATTCCACTTGCCCAGGCACGCACGCCGTGATAACATCACCTCAGCAAGCCAAGACTGGTATGGTATCCAGGGGGACCATCCCTCTCACCATCTCCCAGCCTGATAAAGTCACCTCCTCAGCTCAGGAGTGGGATCATAGCTAGGGAGGAATGTCCCTCATGTTGTATTCAAGTCACACCTAAATAAGATCACCTCTATGGGTCAGGACTGGCAATATATTCATTGGGGGTGGAGGGAGGAATTTCTTCCCCATGGCCCGAGGTAATCTCTCCCTACATCATATCACATTGTATCCAACCCAGTTTGTAAGCTCCTTGGGGCAGGGATCATAAAAAAAAATCCCCCCCTCCCAGACACACCTACAGTGGTATATACACATAATTATATCAAAAACATCAAGGAAGGACTGAGACCAGACAAAAACAGAATCATTATAATTAAGACTTTGCTCTTCTTTAGCCCTTTTTTCCTAAGGATCTCAAAGCATTTTACTGAATTAAGCCTCATGAAATGTACGTAAGTATTATTATCCCCAAGTTGAGAAATCTGAGGTACATAGAGGAGAAGTGACATGCCCAATGTTACACAGTGTCAGGGATGATCTAGATAAATTTAGTTCTGCCATGAGTGAAGGGGACTGGACTAGATGACCTCTCAAGGTCCCTTCCAGTCCTATGATACAGTGAGTCTGTAGTAGGGTAGAGAACCGAACTGGGGTCTCTTGACTCTGATCCTTGCCTTAGTCACAAGACCATATTTCTCCTCACAAAAATAAAGCACCCTTGCCCAGAGTGCGCAGTAATTATACCCAAGCGTTTAATTCAAGAGGCCACATTTTTACAATAAAACAATATATTTGATGACCTGTGTGAAATGGGCAGGTATATCACCATCCAGATTCTAGGGGATCAGGTCATCATTAAAAAACAACATCACAACTGGCACTAATTGGCAGCACCAAGGACTGAATTTCCCTCTCATCCCTGCCAGAGATGGTCCCTTTGAATCTGAGCTGAGACAGTTAGTTTGCATGACTGCAGCCTGCACTGTACCTGTTCTGAAGCTAAAGAGGGGAATTAAGTCTTTAGGGGCTGCAAGTTCTGCACCTTTCACCAGTATGAAATTCACTTTTAAAAAGATCGCTGTATATAGATGCATGTCAGCACACATAAAGGCAACAGTCGAACACAAACAACACAGTCCAGTAACAGATTAATACCTCCCCAACACACACACACACACACACACACACACACACACACACACACACACACGACTAACATAAACACACCCTACTCAGGAAAAACCATCAGGTGGCGCCTCCTACTAAGTGCATCACCCACACTGACTGGATCAGCTGAGCAGGGAGACACCCATCTCAGTGAGTGTAACCAGTAGATATCCTTTCTAAATATAGATACTCCAAGAGGACACAGTGTGCACACACAGATCCAAACATGTATGCACCCAGCACCTTTGTACACAGACACAATTCCCAGGTTCTTTCACACAACACCCTGCACTCACATGCCAGAGTGTTCTCACAACTCAAAAGCACACAAGGTTCTACACCCAGCCTTCACTCCCAACACACACACAACCCAGGGCTCTCACATACACACACACAGGGCTTGCATTTTCATACACACACTCAACTCACTACATAGAATATTCAGGGCTCAAACACCCATGAACCCAAACAATCAGACATTATCTAGCGCTCAAAGACAACAACCAACACTGTCTCAAACACCCAGCACTCAGACAACACCTCTCTAATCACACAACCAGCACACACACACAAAAGTGAAACTATGCCACCACCCTGTCTGTAGCTGGTGGAAACTTTATTCTGCTTCTGGAGCGGAGGGAATGAGGAAAGGAAAGGCCCAACCGCAACTTACTTATCTCCCCAGCATAAGCCATTCCATCAGATACAATAGTGATGAGCTAGAGCAGGGGTGGGCAGACTTTTTGGCCGAGAGCCACATCTGGGTGGGGAAATTGTATGCAGGGCCATGAATGTAGGGCTGGGGCATGGGGTTGGGGTGCGGGAGGGACTGTGGGGTGCGAGAGGGGATGTGGTGTGCAGGAAGGGGCTCAGGGCAAGGGGTTGGGGTGCAGGAGGGGTGTGGGGTGCAGGAGGGGGCATGGAGTGTGGGAGGGGGCTCAGGGAAGGGAGTTGGGGTGAAGTAGGGAGCTCAAGGCTGAGGGTTGGGGTGCAGGAGGGGTGTGGCGGGGGTGCAGGAGGGTGCAACAGAAGGCTCAAGGCAGGGGGTTAGGGGGCTCAGGTCAGGGGGTTGGGGTGCAAGCTCTGGCCCGGTGCCACTTACCTCAAGCAGCTCTGGGGTGGTAGCGGTGCGCAACGGGACTAAGGCATTATCCACTCCCGGAAGTGACCAGCATGTCCGGCAGTGGCTCCTGGGGGTGGGACTCCGCCGCATGCTGCCCTTGCCTACAGGTACCACCTCTGAAGCACCCACCACTCCCTCAGGAGCCACAGGGACATGGTGCAGGCCGCTTCCAGGAGCGGCACAGGGCCAAGACAGGCACAGATCCGGCCCGTGGGCCATAGTTTGCCCTCCCCTGTGCTAGAGTAATACAGTAATCTTGACAGGTAGGGTTGCATCAGGCCTTCCATTGCAAGCCCATTTTCAGCTGCACATATCTCATTGAAAATACCTCCTCTCAGGCTGAAGACTGAATCTGGTCTCATCCCAAAGAATTTTTTTTTTTTTTTAAAAAGCTTGAGCAGAATCCATCCACCCCTTTTTGGAATTATACAAGGGTGAAATAACTATAAATTTTCCCGGTGTAAAACAACCAAGTAAACAAACAAAAAATGTTCTTAGTGTCTATATAACTTAAAAACAGCAGAACTTCAATAGCATGCTACTTTCCACATAGTCTGGCCTCATTAAGGACTAGACTCAAGGCCAACTCGGGAGAAAAGAAACAAAATAAATAGCAACTAAATATTCCATTTTGTAAGTGTGCATTACAAAACCTCAGTCATGTTAATATGTACAGGACTATAGAATAACAAAACTAATATGGAGCTGTGATTTCATGCTGCTATTTCATTATGGAAATGAATATTTGTGTAAAATTTTAACTATGCACCCTGGAATTATGAAATAAAAAAAACCCAGAGCTTAAAAAATTCTCTCTCTCTTTTTCAATGTTATGCTACTTGAGGATTCAAATTTGAAACATCCGAAATTCAGCAAATGCAAAAGTTACAGTTTTCACGGGAATTTTAATTTGTTTATGGTTCATAGATGGAGCATTCTGGATTATTATGTATGTAGGTAAATATAAGGTTAATGTACAATAGTGTAATAAATGCAAGCACAACACCCCTGCCTTCATTAGAGGACTCATGCCAGGGTAGATTTGGATTATATATACACTGCATACACAGGTTAAGTATCTTAACTTTTTCATTTCCTAACTTTTGAGAAGTTTTTTTTAAATATAACTTTAATATTACCCTCAAGCTTGCATTAGTGACTCCTAAATTATCTCTATGAGTAATGCAAGTTTTGAATTTATATGTACACAAGGATCATGCACTGCTTAAACACAGCCGCCTCTGGGGTGAAACACAGAATTGTTTAAGAGTACACAGCCACACTAAATAACAGTTTAGGATGGGAAGTGAAGAAGAATTCTGTATCCAATAGAAACTGTATGGAAAATGTGGGGGAAAGAGTATAATTTCCTAAGATGAAGCTTGGCCACAATGTTGGATTTATTGTTCTGTCTCTTAGGAGAGGTGCTATGGGATATTTAATGACCACGAACAGTCAGGCTGATCAGGTTCTCAGTTTGACAACTTATCTTAAGATCGTACCTCCAGCAGCATGCTAACTCTAGAAAAGGGGTGGGCAAACTTTTTGGACTAAGGGCCACGCTGGGGTATGGAAATTGTATGGCGGGCCATGAATGCTCATGAAATTGGGGGTAGGGGTGCGGGAGGCGGTGAGGGCTCCGGCTGGAGGTGCAGGCTCTGGGGTGGGGCCAGAAATGAGGAGTTCAGGGTGCAGGAGAGGGCTCCAGGTTGGGGTACAGGGGGGTGAGGGCTCAGGGTTGGGCTGGCGATGAGGGGTTTGGGGTGCAGGAGGGGACTCCAGGCTGGGACGGAGCGATTCGGAGGGCAGGAGGGGGATCAGGGCTGGGGCAGGGGGTTGGGATACGGGGGAGGGGTGTGAGGGCTCCGGCTGGGGGTGTGGGCTCTGGCGTGGGGCCAGGAATGAGGGGTTTGGGGTGCAGGAGGATGCTCTGGGCTGGGATCAAGGAGTTCGGAGGGCAGGAGGGAGATCGGGGCTGTGGATTGGGTCACGGGGCGAGGCTTAGGCTTGCAGGCTCTGGGTGGCGCTTACTGCAAGCAGCTCCTGGAAGCATGTCCCTCCTCCAGCTCCAAGGCGGAGCCAGGTGGCTCTGCGCGCTGCCCTGGAGCTGGAGAACCACGGCCAATGGGAGCTCCGGGGGCGGCGCTTGCGGACAGGGCAGCGTGCAGAGCCACCTGGCTGCGCCTCTGTATACTACATTGGAGCCAGAGGAGAGTCACGCTGGTTGCTTCCTGGGAACTGCACGGAGTGGGGCAAGCCTCCGACCCCGCTCCCCGGCTGGAGTTGAGGACCAGATTAAATGGTCTGATGGGCTGGATGTGGCCCGTGGGCCGTAGTTTGCCTGCCCCTGCTCTAGAATCAATCTGTACAATTAAGTTACTGCTGACTTGTAGGGAAGAGTGCCCTCACTCTACTTTGGGAAGCACACTGGGTTTTCCTTAGATGTCTCCTATCCAAATAGTGAACCAGCTCAAAACTGCATAGCATGTAACATCTGACATCACAGGGTAAACCAGAACAACTACAACACTCATGGTTCTTTCAACTTCCACTACCCACTCAGGCCTTTGTACTGTCTGGCAAATCTTCCCTCTACCACCTCTCTTATTCTCTCTCTCTCTTGACTACAGAAAAACCTGCTACCACAGAATGAACTGGATGAACCCAAATCAATGTGTTTTTGTAGGCCCTACTACATTATCTAGCCAGCTAGAATTAACTGCACACATCCATTTTACGGTCAGTCAAATACCTACACTAACACTATTCACATCACCTATAGGCATACATGTAAAGATGTACAATCATAATATCAGACAGGATTGAAAATGGGATAGAGTCTTTCACCTCTTGGGGACTAGTTTCAACATAACCCCAGCTCAGGAAGAGTCAGAGAGATGGGGTCTAGAGCCTTTAACTTCTAGAGCACTCATCCAAATCTGTACTTAAGCAAACAGTGGTTTGTGTGGTTCAGACAGAGAGAAAATGACTAAGAAAAATCCCATAATCAGTTGACATTGAATAACCACAAATTCACTCAGGACAAATGATACTTTAAGGCAAGTCAGCAGCTTGTTCAGTGAACAGTAATAAACATCCTGGGTGCGGTGACTGACCAGCATGTTCGACCTGAGGCTGAAAATGGAAGCTGGCCTCCCCCATCTCAGGTTCCCTGTACTGTACATGCCACTGACTAGCTGGCAGAAGAAATTATTATTTTGCCTGTCCCGCAAATTTGCAAAGTTCTTCCACTCAGTCAGTCATGCCCCTCCCTGCACCACTGCTAACTTCACATGGCAGGGCTGAAAAACATATTAGAGGTGGTGTATGTAGCTTTAAGAATTGTGCAAATGTGTGGTTACTGCCCCTTTATGGTCTGGAATACTCTTTGAGGCAGGGCTCAAAAGACTTGTCAGTTTAGAATCAGGTGCAGCTGGAGTGAAACTATGAATGAAATGAGGCTGGGTGTAGCTTTTAAAGGACCCCAAACTGTACTAATTAGATACTTTAGTTTCATTTTGATCCCCTTAAAATCAGTGGCCAAAATACTCAATCCTAGGAGCCTAAAGTTAGGCTGCTAAATCTATATTTTAGAAGTGACCTGATTTTTACAGGTGCTGAGTACTGCAGCTCATACGGAAATCAGTGGGAGCTAAGGTTGAACAGCACCTCTGAAAATCAGGCCACTTCTACTTAGGTGCCTAAAATATAGATACAGAAGGGCTCCCTCGTTTGAAAAGTTTTGGCTCAGGCAGTAAAAAGGTACAGTCAGCTTTTGGGAGAAAATCACTGTTGACAATGCCAGGATCACCTTATCTTTGAAAGAGCAAGATGATCAGAGTGACAGCAGTGAAGGAGGAGGCCTAGGAAAAGAAAGGAAGAAAAAGAAAAGATAAAACTGGCCATGTATGGAAATATGGATAACTTCTACTCCGATGAAAGAAACGAGGATTTTGAAGTTTATGTGCAAAGGTTGTGCAATATTTTTATACCAACAACACTGAAGGGAATAACATGGGGGAAAAAAAATCAGTTTTCTTAAGTCTGTCTGCGAGAGACATTTGCAGTTTTGAGAGATTTTTGTTTTCCTTCAAGAACCAGGAGATATGAATGAGGGAGACTAGAATGAAGTGCTTAAAAATGTTATCTGCCCCAAACAAACTTCCTCACTGAGAGAGAGACATTTCACTTAAGAAACCAGAAAGGAAAAAGCATATCTGATTTCCTGGTTAGTCTCAAATCACCATCAGTTACCAGTATGGCAGGTTATAATCCGTGACACTTGGGAAATTGCTTTGTTTCTGGAACTAGAAATCCAGAATAAAGAGAGAGGCTGCTGTGTATTATTCACAAATGAAACTTAACTTGGAAGGAATGGTGGACATGCTATTGGTATCTGAGTCAGCCAAAAGAAAGCACTGCCGTTTGAGAGTGCACTTCTGCCTACATGCCACATGGAAAAAGGAAAGCCAGCCCACAGGGCAAGAAGCTGACAGGAGTCACTGTACCCAGGAGTCGGTGGTTCCATTGTTTAGGACTAACCAGCAAGCAGAACAATATATTTTCCAACAAGCTGAAGTGCTGGAGATGTGGTTACAGAAGACATGTAGCTTGTGCTGGCCATAAACCACAGAGGAGAAAGGAATTCAGCAAAAGGAAGTTATTGTCACCTACGAGAATGAAGTACACCAACATAGCGAATATAGAGGGGCCTGTTACAAACTCTGAGCCTGCCCATAACAAGATGGCTACTCAGAACTGTTTGCAGTGCAAGATAGAAGGGATTCAAATGCTTTATTCTGTGTTCATGTAAATGGATAAAAGTAATGCAGTAGTTCTGATTTTTTTAAGGAGAACTTTGCTAATGTTACATTAAGAGAAACTAACACAGCACTGTAAAGCTATAATCAAGGGACAAGCAAAGTTTTAGGATGTCTGCAAATAAATGTAAACTACTGGGGTACTTGTTTGCTGCTGTTGTATTAGGATACGGACCTTCTCTAATTGGCACAAACTGGCTCAAGAACATAAAGTATACCACAAGTTAGGTCTGGTGGCGAAAGAAAAAGAAAAATCTATTTTTGGTCCAGTCACGGGTTTAGTGAAAGGCATAACAGAATATATTTTTAAAAGCCAAACCAACATTTCTTAAGGCTCATCCGGTGCCTTATGTTTTGTGAGAACCTGCAGAAAGGCAATTAGAAGAATTGCAGGAGCAGGGAATAATTTCATCTGCTGAGTTTAGTGAATGGGCTGCACTGCCTGTGTGTGTTCCTGAAACTGATGAAGTGTGAGGATTTGTGGGGACTATAAAGTCACCATAAGCCCCAGGTTGCAAGCAAATCAGAATCCAATTCCAAAACCACAGGATTTATGTGCTAAACTGTCAAGAAGGGTAAAGTTTACAATACTTGACCTGCCTCAAACATATCATAAGGTCATGTTAGAGCCAGATTCTAAAATATCCTTACTATGGAGACATATAAAAGGCTGTATAGGCACAAAAGGCTACCATTCAGTGTAGACTGGGGCAGGCCACCTATGGCACGAGTGCCAAAGGCGGCACGCAAGCTGATTTGCAGTGGCACTCACACTGCCCGGGTCCTGGCCACTAGTCTGGGGGCTCTGCATTTTAATTTAATTTTAAATGAAGCTTCTTAAACATTTTGAAAACCTTATTTACTTTACATACAACAACAGTTTAGTTCTATATTATAGACATAGAAAGAGATCTTCTAAAAATGTTAAAATGTATTACTGGCACGCGAAACCTTAAATTAGAGTGAATAAATGAAGACTCGGCACACCACTGCTGAAAGGTTGCCGACCCCTGGTGTAGACAGTGACCTGCCAGATTTAAAAAAAAAATAAAAAAAGATAGATCAAGTTCACCAAGGTTTTTATTTTCTTGTCAGCTGTTTAGACACATGGCAGAAATGCAGAGGAACACTTGAGAAACGTTGAAGGGATTCTGAAAACTTTGCAAAAAATGTGGTTTTAAAGTTAAGAAAAATAACCAAGTTGCTTATTTATGGCCTAGCACAGGTGCAGGGAATGACAACACAACCCTTACAAGAAACAACAAAAGGTATTGAGAACATGGCTCTACCTAAAAATGCTTAACAGCTGAGGTCATTTTTAACTTTGTTAAAACTACTATAAAAGATTTATCTTAAATATATATACACAATAAGCCTAATGTTTTCACTTTTACAGAAAAAAATGTAAAATAGTTTGGAGCAAAGGACAAAATAAGGCTTTTGAAGATGCACATTGAGGAGTTCTACTGTGCTGGTACATTTTAATCCAGAGCTTTCCTCACTATTACTAAGTGATGCTTCACCAGTAGAGGTAGGAGCTGTAATTTTGCCAATATGCAAAGATGAGCAAGAGAAATCCACCACATTTTCTTCAAGAACATTAACAGAACAATTACTTTTATACTGAGGAAAAGGCACTGGGTATTATTTTTGGAGTAACTCAATTTTATGAGTACTTATTTGGAATGAAATTTACTTTGGAAACCAATTGCAAACCTCTGATAGGAAAAGTAATTCCAAAAGAAGGTATTCTGGGCCTGGAAGCATCCAGAATGCAGAGATGGGTTTTAATCTTAGCTGCATATCAGTATAATATCCAGTGCAAACCTTTGGTACAGTGCATGCTAACACTGATATGCTATCGAGATTGCCTCTGAAATTAGAAACAGACTTAGGGTACGTCTACACTTACCTGCCGGTTCGACACGGAGAGTTCGACTTTTTGGAGTTCGAACTATCGCGTCTGATCTAGACGCGATAGTTCGAACTCCGGAAGCGCTGCGGTCGACTCCGGTACTCCACCTCAGCAGAAGGAGTTGGCGGAGTCGACGGGGGAGCCGCGGAGTTCGACCCCGCCGCGTGTGGACGGGTGAGTTGTTCGAATTAGGGTACTTCGAATTCAGCTACGCTATTCACGTAGCTGAATTTGCGTACCCTAATTCGAACCCCCTTCTTAGTGTAGACCAGGCCTTAGGGTTTGGCTACACTTGCAGCTGTACAGCGCTGGGAGTTAAAGCTGTCTTCATACAGCTGTGTAGGGAAAGCGCTGCAGTGTGGCCACACTGACAGCTACCAGCACTGCAGTGTGGCCACATTTACAGCATTTGCAGCGGTGTTGGGAGTGGTGCATTATGGGCAGCTATCCCAGCGTTCAAGTGCCTGCAACGTGCTTTTCAAAAGAGGGGGGCGGGGTGGAGTGTGACAGGGAGCGTGGGGGGAGACAGGGAGAGTGGATTTTTGGAGCTGACACTGTGTCAGCTCCCTGCCTTGCAAGTTCTAAGGATTTGAAGATACACAGCACCAACCTTCAATCATTTTAAAAGTTTCGACCCCTTCCCCCACCCCTCTCTCATTCACTAAATGCAAATAGCCTTCAGACCAGATAAGCAGCTGCTCCAAAACGGACCCCCCACACACTCTGGGCTGCTTCTCTCCTCAAGCAAACACTAGGGGATCCCCCTTCCCTGCCTCTGCTGGAGCAAACAGTAGCTGTGTTTGTTTTTTAGATAAGCAGTTCCGGGAGCCCCGAGTTCACAACAAAACAAAGAGAGGCATCACAACAAAACAAAGAGTGTTATCTTTACTTAAAAAGCATTATGGGAAGGTTCCGGAGGTCAGTTACAGCGTAGTAAGATTAATCACTGTTTACACTGGCACCCCAGCGCTGCAAGAGCAGCGCTATAGTCGTTATTCCCCAGGCCGAGGTGGATTACAGCCAGCACTGTAGCCAGGGAGATACAGCGCTGTATGTGCCTTGCCAGTGTGGACGGGGAGTAAGTTACAGCGCTGTAAAGCCATCACCAGCACTGTAACTCTCAAGTGTAGCCAAGCCCTCAGAAGTAGATCACTGTTCAGAACCACCCACTCAGAAGATCTTCCCATTACTGCAAAAAAGATAGCCACAGAAATGAAAAGACCTATTGGGTTAAAATAATGTAATATACACTTTCTGCAGGACTGTTGGTATAAGAGAAATTTAGTTCTAATTCCTGTAACGAACATGGATTCATCAGTGAAAAATGACTGTTCACTATAGGGTATAATAACAGTAATACAAGGCTTACACAGCAGGAGCCCGGCTGAGTTACATAGTGAATGCATGGCATAGTGAAAATGAAAATCTGACTAGAAGTTGATTTTGGTGGCCAGGCTTTGAACAAAACACTGAAAGAGATTAGTCAATGTGAACTCTAAAGTAGTCACCAACACATGTCACAAACCGTCCACAGAAGTTGGTTACTACGGCTATACTAGAAAGTTTACAGTGGTGCAGCTGCACCTCTGTAAGCTCTCCAGTGTAGCCGCTCTAAGCTGACAGGAAAGAGCTCTCCCATCAACATAATTCACCCCACATGAATGGCTGTACCTATGTCAGGGGTAAAAGCTCTCCCCCAACAGTGCTATCCAAACCGGTGCGACATAAGTTATACCAACCTAAGTAGTAGCGTAGACATAGCCTAAGACTTGGCAAAGATTCCATGTTCATTTTGTGCACAATAAGCAAATTGACTTCTATGTAGTTGATGCTTATTCCAGGTGGACAGAAGGACATATGACAAACACTTCTACTGCTAAGATTACTGAGACATTTGTGGAATGTGTTCACTGCATGTGGTTGCCCAAGGAGTTTAGAAGCAGATGTGCTGGAGCTGAAGTTGGAGACTGAATGTAGGAATGAAGGGATGCTAGATGTAGCTTGTAAATAAGGACTTTCTGTCTTTTTATTTTTGTTATTATTATGATCCAGTTAAAGTCACTCCAATTAATTACAAGAAGCACATTTGATACATTGGATTTTGGGAGGCATAACACCCAACAGCCAGACTTCCTAGCCAAAAGTTTATATGAAACCTATGAGGAGGATGGCCAACAGCAAGGCCAAGAAGCAATGTTCTAGTGGAAAGCCTACACCCTCTAACAACTCTCTACGGCTGGAAGCTAGAATCTCTACTGGGAATTCTGCATCCTGCAGTTTTGGACTCCTAAGGGGATACATTTTTCATACCATCCTCTGAATAGTAGCTGTCTGATAAGATCTTAAATCCCCCTTCCAGTCCCCTCTAGATGCTAGAAGGAGCCTTTTCTCTCTTCCCCACCCACAGAGCCTCCTGACCACTGTGACAGGGATTCTCTGTTACTCTAACCCATCTCTCATCTTCCTGGTTGCTTTGGGGGGTGGGGTGACAGGGTGTCTCGACTTCTCCAGCCTCTTCTTTTTTATCCTCCTCCTCTATAAGGGAAACAGGGAGGGAGGATGAGGGTAACAAGCTGATAATCTGAACTTTACGAATAATTTCTAAATATATAAATACATAAATATATGATCCTCACTGGCCCCTGCTTGGCCATTACAGGTTGGCAGTTTCTTATAGGTATCATGGTAGAATGAGCTGAGGAGGTATTTGAAGGTATTTGGTCATTTAATCTATCATTTAAATAGGCTTCTGTACTAGATGACTGGAGGATAGCTAATGTGATGCCGATTTTTAAAAAAGGCTCCATGGGCGATCCCAGCAATTACAGGCTGGTAAGCCTAATTTCAGTACCGGAAAACTGGTTGAGCTATAGTAAAGAACAGACTTATTAGACACATAGATGAACATGTTTTGTTGAGGAAACATCAACATGGTTTTTGTAAAGGGAAATCATGCCTCACCAATCTACTAGAATTTTTTGAGGGGGGTCAATGAGCATGTGGACAAGGGAGATCCAGTGGATATAGTGTACTTAGATTTTCAGAAAGCCTTTGACATGGTCCCTCACCAAAGGCTCTTAAGCAAAGTAAGCTGTCATGGGATAAGAGGGAAGGTCCTCTCATGGATCAATAACTGGTTAAAAGGTAGGAAACAAAGAGTAGGAATAAATGGTCAGTTTTCAGAATGGAGAGAGGTAAATGGTGGTGTCCCCCAGGGGTCTGTACTGGGACCAGTCCTATTCAGCATATTCATAAATGATCTAGAAAAAGTGGTAAATAGTGAGATGGCAAAATTTGCAGATGATATAAAGCTATTCAATATAGTTAAGTCCAAAGCAGGCTGCGAAGAGTTACAAAGGGATCTCACAAAACTGGATGACCAGGCAACAAAATGGCAAATAAAATTCAATGCTGATAAATGCAAAGTAATGCACATTGGAAAACATAATCCCAACTATACATATAAAATGATATGGTCTAAATTAGCTGTTACCACTCAAGAAAGAGATCTCGGAGTCATTATGAATAGTTTTCTGAAAACATCCACTCAATGTGCAGTGGCAGTCAAAAAAGCTAACAGAATGTTGGGAATCTTTAGGAAAGGGATAGATAATAAGATAGAAAATATCATATTGTTTCTATATAAATCCATGGTACACCCACAGCTTGAATACTGTGTGCAGTTCTGGTTGCCCTATCTCAAAAAAGATATACTGGGTTTGGAAAAGGTACAGAAAAGGGCAATAAAAATTATTAGGGGTATGGAACATCATCCATACGAGGAGAGATTAATAAGACTGTGACTTTTCAGCTTGGAAAAGAGACAACTAAGGGGGGGGGATATGATAGAGGTCTATAAAATCATGACTGGTATGGAGAAAGTAAATGAGGAAGTGTTATTTACTCCTCATAACACAAGAACTAGGAGCCACCAAATGAAATTAATAGGTAGCAGGTTTAAAACAAACAAAAGGAAGCATTTCTTCACACAATGCACAGTCAATCTGTGGAATTCCTTGCCAACGGATGTTGTGAAGGCCAAGTCTATAACAGTGTTCAAAAAAGAACTAGATAAGTTCGTGGAGGATAGGTCCGTAAGGGGCAGGGATGCAAAACCATGCTCTGAAGTGTCCCTAGCTTCTGTTTGCCAGAAGCTGGGAAATGGGCAACAGGAGATGGCTCACTCTATGACTGCCTGTTCTCTTCATTCCCTCTGAAGTACCTGGCATTGGCCACTGTCGGAAGACAGGATACTGGGCTAGATGAACCATTGATCTGAACCAATAGGGCCGATCTTATGTTGCATTGACGCAATAGAAGACAAGGGAAGATAAGAAGAGAGACACAGAATTGCAAAGGGCATTAAGTGAGGAAAAGAAGCTTGAACGTGATGGGGGTGGACAATGGAGAGCCAACAGATGGATATGAAGAGGGGGATGACGTGGCGAGAGCAACAAGCCAGGAAGATGATTTTAACAGCTGTGTTATGCAGGGGCTGATGTTGTTTCAAGGAGGCCAGTGAGGAAGTGACTGCAGCAATCAAGATGGGAGATGATGAGGGCCTGGACAGGAATTTTAGCTGTGTGGATAGAGAGAAATGGTTGATCTTAGGTTAAAGAGGAAGAAACAGCAGGATATGGACACAACCTCCATTTGTGGGGCAAGAGTGGGAGTGGTCAGAAGGGATACACAGATTGTGAGTCTGGGTGATAGAAGTGTGGTGGTGGTGTAAAAAAGGGATGGGGGGGAGGGGGAGACAATGGGGATGGTTTCAGAAGGAAGTTCAAAGTTCCGTTTTGGCCAGTTGAGTTGGTTCTGAGTCATCCAAGGGAAGATGTCCAAGAGATAAGCTAAGATGTATGACTTGATGGAGGAAGACTGGTGAAGAGTGGAGAGGTAGATTTGCAAGTTATTGGCATAACGATGGTAGTGAAGCAAACTGAATAGATGAGATCACCAAAAAAAGTGTATACAGAAGAGAGGAGGAGTGAGCCAAGGATGGAGCCCTGTGGTATCCAGGAAAAGGGAAGAAGGGAAGAGGTCAGCCTAGTGAAAAAGACCCTGAATGAATGACCAGAGCAATTAGGAGGGGAACCAGGAGACGACAGACACACAAAAGTCAAGAGAGAACAAGATGAGGATGGAATAGAGACCCTTAACACTTGGCCAAGAAAAGGTGACTGGAGATGTTAAGGAGAGAGGTTTCAGGAGACCCAGAATGTCTTTGCTTAAGTCACTTTAAAACATATTTAAACAACTTAAAACTAGTTTAGTTTTAGTTTACTTTAGTTTAAAACAACTTAAAACTACACTGACAAGCTATGGGGCCTTTCAGTTTACAGATGACCTGCAAAGGAAAAAAAATGAGTCTGTGCCCTCTATTTGCTCCTTCATGATGCATAAGCAAGGTCTCAAAGGCTTTTTGTTTAATTTCACAAGGTTTTTCTTTATATTCATTACCTTAGATAGATCTGGAATAGTAATACCCCCTAGTTCTTAGATAGCACTTTTCATCCTTAAATTTCAAAGTGTTTTATAAAGAATCAGTTTCATTCCTCACATTTTACTGGTGGGAAAACTGAGGTGCAGAAAGGCAAAGTGATTTGCCCGAGGTCCCCCAGCAGACCAGTGGCAGAGCTTAGAAGAGAATTCATATCTCCTGAGTCCAAATTCAGTATTCTATACACTAGGTTTATCTTTTCTGGGGAGTATTTTGGAGGTCAAGAGACCTGGAAGAGATTTTTAAGAAGATTATTTAATCTCTAGTTGTTTTTTTGTGCAGGTGGTGGTTGTGGTGGGGTGATGGGGTTCTTTAGTTAATAAAAATTTGGAGGAAAACTTGTTTTGTGAAAAAATTCAACATCCTTACTCCTTCAGTGAAAGACTGCAAAAGGTCCCAATCCCTTCTCAATTGTTCTACAATTATCCACAGAACCTTTAATATGAAACTGTGTAAATAAGACCTGAATTTCTAATGTTAAAAAATAAACAGGAAAATAAACCTTTATTTTGGGGAATTAAAAAATCCCTACTTGGTCTCCTACAAAAAAATTCAGACTCCAATATGTGCACAGAGAAGCAAAAGAGAGCACAAACCTACTCTTCTTTCTTTTGTATGTTACTGGTTCCAAACCAACCCCACATCAGAGGAACTGGCTGGCTCAGGGCGATCAGGAAATAGGATATGGAACCTTGAACATCTCTTTCATTTCTAGGGTTCCAATCCAAGCTAAGATCCTGGAGAGCTGGAAGGAATCATGGAGAATCAGAGAATATAGTGTGGTACCTTTTAACACTAGATCATCAGTTACAGCCCAGCCACCCGTGGAGGGGCAGTTAAACAGGAAGGGTGGGAGACTGGATGAGTCAGAGAGATTATGGAGCTGTTCACCTCTAAAGCACTACTACCCCACGCTGGTAGGACCGGATAGTTCAGCAGAATCAGAATGATTATTCATTATACATCTGCATTAATGGATGTGGTATTTGATATAACTCAAAATAAAACAAAGAACCTGCTCCCATAAGCATATGATCTTACAAAGGCAAAGCCAAGACAGGGTCACAACACAGGTGCGGAAGATCACTGATGAGGGCTCAGTGCACTGCAGCTAGGAAAGATTCCTGGAAGAAAGGGGTTTTAAGGAGTAGATGGAGGATGCTTGGCATATGAGGACAGGGGGAGTGTCCTCGGCATACAGGGCAGCAGGATAGAAGGCCCAAAGAAGAGTGGAAAAAAGAGATGCAGATATCAGTAAAGAGAGAACTGGGAGGAGTGCAGGAGAGTAGGAGGAAATCAGAGCAGAGAGGTAGGTGGGGTGAAAATGCGCAGGGCCTTAAAGGTGCAGAAGCAAAACTTAAATTTGATGCAATAACAGATAGGAAGCCACTGAATGGATTTGAGGAGAGTGCTGACATGGAGTGAGAATCAGCAGAGGAAAACTAGTCACAGCAACAGGATACTGAGTCTTTCACCTCTAGGGCATCAATCCCAATCAGGCCCCAGGTTGTGATGGGAGAATGGATAATAAGCCTTTCACATTTCAGTAAAGCCCCAAGAATTCCTTAACAAGATGGCCCTGAACTTTACTACAAGGTCTCTGGATTGAGCTCGCTTCATTTACATTTTAAAATGGAGGTTTTAAAATGAGTTAAATATGAAAATGAATAGTGCATTCAGTACAGTCTCCCCTGTGTTATTCATTTGTATATTAAATGCAATTTATTTTAAACTGTCTTCACATTTTCACTTTTTTAATATGCCACAGATTTTTGTTCTTACAGTGCATAACTGTATCATAGACATTTTCATAGTGCAAACTGAAGATTTTGAGAGCACGATAGGGAACAGCTGGGGCTATTGGTACATAGGGAGGTAGTCTGGGAATGGGAAGAGCACATTAGCTAGATGTTTCTCTTAAATAATCAGCAGTGAAATAGTTAGTGATTATTGACATTTAAATGGTTATCTTTAGATTTCCAGGGTAACATCCAATAGAGATGAATGGGCAGTTCACACTTCTTAGAGCCTGAATGAGTAGCTTCTGCAGACTCAAACACCTGATTCATGTTTTCAAGGTTATCTTCAAAACCATCAGGGCTATAAGTATAATTTATTTTAAAATGAAAGCTGAGATTCTGAAGCACTACTCTGCAGCTGTAGAACTCACAGGGCTCTGCCTGTAAGGTAATGGTTACAATCTGGCCCTAGATTAGGGGGACTAGATGATTACTGCAGAGAATTGGGGAAATGAATCCAGTTCTTCATGGACAGATGCCCACATCACAAATGGCATTAATAAGTCTCCCTACTGACATTCTCAGCAGAGGCCAAAGGTCTGAACAGGTCATGGAGACTGAACTCCTCACTACAGGTGGCTACACAAGGCCAGGGCTGAGGTCCATTGGTGGGGATAGTGTATGGAAAATGCCTGCATTGCTGTGGCCCCTGGAGTTAAAAAGAGAACCAAGGAACAGCCTCTAGCATTCAAGGTCAGTAACATTTCTTAAAGCAAAAAAATTGAATTTACAAGTGTCCCACCTCCCTGAATTCAATAATTTTCACAAGAATCAGGGGTCGCAACCAGATTCCAAATTGAATACTAACATTCAGCCTCCTTAAATTGCCCCCTGCTATTTCAGTTCAACATGGTATTGCCTGATCCCTTATCCTGATCCCAGGTACTGTCCATAAAACCATGGATTTTAAAACAAAATCTAAGGAACTAACAAGACCTGATGAGACTAATGTTATATGCTATCATTCATTTAGGTAACCCTTGTCCTGCCCCTTTAATCTCTCTCATTTAATGTGAAATCTTATTTAGGGCCTGACCCGGAAAGGGACTGTGTACCCTCAACTCTCATTGACTTCCTTGGAAATTGAGGACACTCAGCACCTCAAAGGATTATATTGCTTATATTGTAAAGATGAGATTTTCAAGCCTGAGTGCCTGAAGATAGGCTTCTAAGTCAATATTCAGGCAATTAAATAAGTAGCCTCATTTTCAAACTGCTGAGCACCTGGCAGTTCTCACTGAAGTCCACTGTGGGCTGATGGACACTTACGACTATCAGGTCACTTATTTAGGTGGATTTAGAAGCCTGACTGGCACCCAGGTTTGAACATCTTGGTTACACTCCTAAGGACATAGACCTGTTATTTGTCTGTAAAGCACCTTGCACATTTATGGAGATAAATAATATTCTTCCCTTCCCCTCCCACCTTACACCTTTATGTAACATCCTTGGTGCAGGATGGCTGCAGCATTCCACCCCAGAGGCAGCAGCATTTCAGCCTTGGGTTAACAATCATAGAACTGTAGGATCATATAACTGGAAGGGACCTTAAGAGGTTATCTAGTCCAGCGTCCTTCCCTCAAAGGCAGGACTAAGTATTAAGACCATCCCTGACCCAATCCATGTAAATAAATAGCAACAACAACAAAAACCAGCAAACCATAAACCCCTCAAGTTACTCCCTCCCCTGGATTTACCAGCATGTCCTGGCTTCTGCATATCTGTCTTTCAGACTGCAAGCTTTTCAGGGCAGAGATTGTCCTAATTTGTGTGTCTAGAACAGCACTGAGTACTCTGTCAGCAATTAATGAATAAATAAACAATTATGCACAGACCCCACACAGCATTCCGCCTTGCAAAACTGTCATATTTACCAGTTTAGCCACAAAATCTAAAAACTCATCCTTTATCACAATGACAGAGAAGAATGAAAATGCAAATCTTTTATACACCCTTCAAAATATTACTTGCTGTGGACAAGTAGAATTTTGCATGGCTGGCATACACATTCAATAAAGTGCTGTGGCATCCGACTGAACCAAAGGCACTAGAAAAATGTCAAGTCATTATTGTAAGAACTGGGGCAGAGGAAGGTAAATTAACCCCAAGAGCAGGAAGAGTCAGTAAATCCCTTTGAGTGTACGAAGCCCAAGTTGCCTCAGTTATTGCCTTCCTTGCACTAGACAACGTATTCTACTCAAAGCAGATGGATTGCAAAACTAGAGAGCAACAAGTGGGAGGGCATCTTATAGCACCCCCAGAACACAAACACTATGGTTTCAGTCTCCCTCTGTAAAATCCACTGTGCCACCCTAAGAATCACAGAGAGGTCAAAATGCAATGGCAAAGGTGGGGAGTCGTCTGGGGGTGACCTCACACTCTTTTGTCTGAGCTTACTGTCCAGTTACACCAAGGAATCCCTCTTGATCCTCTTTCTTGGATTTCCCTGTTACTATGTATTTTCCTACTGGAGTCTGAGTTGGTATTTGTCACAGCAAGGGATCCTTTGGCCTTGGATTTCCTTGCGACTGTCTCAGGAGAATGAATTTATGCCAGTATCTTGAACAGGGAAAGGGATACCTCAGGCTGGGATTTATATGGGATTGTCCTTGGGGTGCTGCATCTGCTAAAGGAATCTGAATTAGTCTCTCTTGAGGTGATGTCTCTTTTGGACTTGATTTCCCATTGAATGACCCAGGGCAATTGTGTCTTCTGGGGAAGGAGAGGGAGCACTGTGCTAGTGTCAGAAGGCGCCCTTGGTGTGGGATTTAACTATCCCATTTTCACAAGGCAGCAGGGCCTGTACCCCATGACACAAGCATCAGGATTCACATACCCAGACCCTAAATAGAGTAGGATCCACATATGAAGGGTAATAGCAATGGAATGGATCCTCGTAGTTTTGAAAGTGGGTTCCACCAGCACTACCACAGAGATTTTCATTCCTAGACCCCGGGTACAATGGGATTCATACCAAAGGGCACCAATGCCAGGACTCATTCCCATAGCCATACAGTGGGATCTACATCCAAGAGTACTAATACTGATATTCACACAACTCCCAGTCCCAAGCACAGTGGGTTTCTGCAACCCCTAGGATACTAGCAGCAAGATTCACACACATAGCCTCATGAACAATGCATAATACACACCCCCAGGGCACAAGTGCTAGGATTCACCCTCCCTCTCCACAGTCTTTTCAATCAACATAATCCTACGTATTGCCCCCTGGATGACAGAAATGTATTTCGTGTCAGTGATGATGAAGGCTGAGTCCACAATAAAGTCAATACACTAATGACTGATGGTGGATGGGGAATGCCAGAGGGACTTGGATACAATTCCCTGCGGCTAGGGTCTCCAAAAAGCAATGCACTGGAACAAAAATCAGGCCGGTTCTTTATAATGAATAAAAGGAGACAATTAATTCCAGAAATAAAAATGGAGAAAGACACACCGAGAAAGAAGGGTGGGGAGAATTCAGAAATGGGAAGACAGAGAGAAGATGGAGAGCGCTACAGAGAGGTATAGACAGAAGAGAAAATTGATGGGAAGCGAGGATAGAGAGGAATAGACAGAAGGAGAACTGAGGGGAAAAGAGGGGTGATGTAATGTGGTCACTCACTCTGTCTGGAAGATTTTCTGTAGGGAGGGGGGCGTTATCTCCAGCACTGGTTTTTGGGGTTCTGCCCTTCACACTCCTCCCCTGGACTCCATCCTCAGAGCATTGCTGCCAGCTATTCCAAGATCTTCTTCAGATTTTGAGAGGGAGAGGGTTGTGGATGAAGTCGGGACCCTGAGAGGTAGAATGATCTGCTTGGGGTTGTCTTCCCCCTAAATTGCTGGTGGTATCCTAGGATAGGGATCTCCTCCTTTCTCTCTTCTTTAATAGCCAACTATTTAAGGGGTGTCACTCTGGGGTGATACTGTTTTCTTCTCCCCACTGGCTCTCTGGTTATATGGGAGATCAATTCCCCCTTCCCTCCCTAACTGGGGGTCCCTTTTCTCTTCCCTATAGGTTCACGTCCCCTTTTGGGGCAGGCAAATCTCCCCCTTCTCTGGGGGAGTTCCTCTTACTAACTGAATATTTCAGGGAAGTCTCTTTTCTCTTCCCTGGTGGCTGGCTGGCAGGTGTTTCTCCCCCACCTTACATGGGATATTTGGGATAGTCTTTTTATAGGAGTGTGGGGCTATTTCCTCTTTCAGGGGGGAGTGCCCCTTGCCAGGTTGGTATCTAGAACTCTGTTCTAGGCACTTCCAGTCGGTGAGGGGTGTCTCTTCCCCGGGCCTTGCTTTCTTGTTGGATACTGAATGGGTGTTAATTAATTACTGGGCAACTATTTGGGGTTTTGCTTCTTTCTGGCTAAGTATTTGAGGGCTTGCTCTGTCCCCGCTGGACTTAAGGGGTCTCTCTCCCGGAGGTTCCCCACTGACTGTCTGGCTGGGCTTGGGAAAAATGGGGGAGGGGGTGTCTCCTTGTCTATTTTAGATCTGGAGGGATGGGGGAGGGTGTCCCTCTGCGCCCTCTGACGAGGTACTGGGGAGCTGAGGGTGGCTCCACCCCGGATGGGAAGGGGGCTGCAGAGGCTCTCGCCCCGGTCAGTGGGCTGCGTCCGCCGCTTGGCAGATATTTGGGGCTGGGGATCGGGGTCTCGCCCCCGTGGCTGGGGATCAGGGAGCTGCCTATGAGGCTCCCTCCCCACGGCTGGGATCCGGGGTCTCTCCCGCGGGGGGGACGGGGCTGTCACCCCGGGCTGGCTGGGGGCTGTCCCTGGCTTCCCCCTCCCCAGGCCCCGGCTCCTCTCGCCCGGGCTCGGCTGCCACTGGAGGCCGCGGCGGCTCTTGGGCCTGAGCGGGGCTGGGCGGCCGCCTCCGCCACCTCCCGCCGGGCCTCGGGCTCGTTCCTGGGGGGCTCCCCGGGCTCCTTGCGGGGGGCCCCGTCCGGGCGGCGCTGAGTCTTCCCGGGCCCCGCCGCTCCCACGGCTGCTGCGGCTGCTGCTCCGGCTCCTCCGGGCTGCGGCTCCACTGCAGGCCCCGGCTCCTCCCCGGCCTCCGCTCCGCCTCCCCCGGCTCCCCCCGGCCGCGGCCGCCCCCGCCTCCCCGAGTTAAGGAGGCTCCAAGAGAGGGGGGGATACCCAGCCCACCGCGGGAATAGCCCCCCCCCCGCAACACGCCTAGAGAATAACCCCCCTAAACCCACCCCAAGGAATAACTTCCTAAACCCACCTGGAAAATACCCCCCCCATCTGTTTGGGGAATATCGCCCCGATCCATAATCCCAACCCATGTGATATTCCCCTACACGATCAGTAACACTCACACACACACATCAGTATCCCTGTGACAAATCAGGCAATAATCAGGCTTGGAAAGATTAGATTTTTATCAGTAAATCTTGGTAAATGTCCATTTCATACACACACACAGACCAATGGAAAAAATATTTCCATGATAATCAAAATGTACAGCTAGGCAAAGTAAAACAAATGCTACTTGTGAATTAATTAGAGTTTGATTTATGATATTTGTATATGTTGACATGTGATGTTGACTATTAGTTGTTAATGGTTATAAAGCTTTCACTTCTTGAATCTCAGCATCTACTGTCATTAAATACTATTACACCCCCTAATTTCCCACAGCTGTAAATTTTTAAATAAAAATCTAAAAAATGCTTTAAAGTAAATATTGATATTATCCATCAATATATAACAACTTTCTTGCAATCCCCCATGTAATAATGCCCCTCCAACCCAGATGATAATTTTATCTCAGTGAGATAATTCAGATATGCGTGATGACCTCACCAAACCCATGTAATGTCCCAGTTCATAATGATCTCTTACCATCCCTGAGCCTATGTGACTGTTGATCCTCTGGTGATATCCCCTCAATCTGAGATAATCTTTTAACCCTACCATTTGATTATCTCCCCAAAACCATTCATCAAACCTGGTAAGAATCCCCAAAATCTATTTGATAACCTACTCCCAACCTTCCACCTAGTGTCCCAGTTTGACAATCTCCCATGTCCTCATGGGGGCCTCAACTCATATGATAATCTCCCCCCAACCCAGATGATAACTTTCCTAACCCTCTAAATCTTGTGGTAATCCCCTCCATCAAATCCCAGTCGGTGTAATAATCTTCCTTCCATCCCAGACCCTATTGTGCAAGGTACTGAACAAACAGAACAAAGTGATGGTTGCTGCCCCCAAAGAGTTTACAATCTAAGTGTAAAACAAGAGACAACAGATGGAGACAGAAAAAGAATAGAGTAGTCCTCGTGTAATTTATTTTTATATTAAATTCAATGTATGATGCCCCTATATTTTCAAGCTGTCAACAGGTTTTTATGTAGAAAACACTTGACTGAATGGTGAATATATCCGGGAAAGCTGGAGATTTTGACAGATGGATGGTCAGCACTTGTGGTTTCTGGTATCCAGAGAGGTGAGGGAGGTGGCTTTGTTTTTTGGCAGTCAGGACCCCACAGCTTTTGATAGTGGGATGGTGGTTAATTTCTACATCCTGGCCAATAAAGGCCTGTTTTCTCATTCACAATTAACAGTAGTGGTAAACAGATACCTTTGTAATCTAATGTGACCTGAAGATACTCTAATATTTTTATTTCCCCCTAACTATAGTTTTTCAAAACCACGTGTTTCTTTGGGTTTTACTTTACTATTCCTGAAAAAATGTACAAATGAAAATTTCCTAAATACCATGTTCCCAGTCTCATTCTTCCTTGTTAAAATACATACTGTATATCCCTATGTAATATATTAGCTAGTGCCATCTATTCTTCGGGATCTTGATCAAGATTTTCAGAAATAGGAGTCTAACACTGGGCACTTTAAATCCGTGTTTAGGTACTTGCCTGATTCGCAAAAGTGCTGAGCGCCCAATAGGTTGCACTAAGGTCAATGCCTAAACATGCATTTAGGAACCTAATTTTACACCCCTATTTCTTCAAGTGCCATCTCTTACCTGTATAGTTTCTTGAGTTTCAACACAAAGTTTCATGTTACAAACTCCTATCTCCCCATATGCTAAATTATTTTCCTTTGGTGCAATACATCCTCCCATTTGGTAATCTTATGCCCGGCACTGTGATAGCCACGTATCCTGAGTAATAATTTAACAAACACTATATGATAATTTTCTGGCATGATATATCCTACATGTTAATTTCATAATTTTGTATTTTATAATCTAATATACCCCTTTAAGATAACAAAAATAATCTCATACTCCCTTAGAATAATTCATGACTCCTGTGATTATCTCTTATTTCCCTGTGGGATAATTTAATCTTCCAATGATAATCCCCACCTGAAATAATCTATGTCCTCCACTGAATATAATAAAAGATAACCATTTAATAACATAAATGATCATGAAAGAATATCTCCTCCAAACGATAGATCTTTTCTGCAGCCCCCTCCGCCCCCCGCTCCACTCCAAATAATAATTGACCACTTTACCACAATGTGATAAATTTACATTTTCCTGCAGTATATAACACACAGCTCTCATATGTGGTCCCATGCCATATACCTATGTGACTCTCCAGGATATAAAATACCTACCCTCTTTAACCATCCACAGTTGCATAGACATATTTTCACCCATGGGGTGACAAGGGGGCTGCAGGGCAGGGCCAAGGGACACTGGCCAGGTGCTGTGGATGTCCAGGACTGGAATAGCAGGGGAGCTGCAGGACAGAGGGGCATTGGTAGAGCTGTGTGGGGAGCCCAGGACTGGAATAGCAGGGCTAAGGTTCCTGGGGCTGGTTTTGTTTAACATCTTCATTAATGATCAGGATGATGGGATGGATTGCATCCTCAGCAAATTTGCAGATGACACTAAGCTGAGAGGAGCAGTAGATACACTGGAAGGCAGGGATAGGGTCCAGAGTGACCAAAACAAATTGGAGGATTGGTCAAAAGAAATCTGATGAGGTTCAACAAGGGCAAGTGCAGAGTCCTGCACTTAGGATGGAAGAATCCCATGAACCGCTACAGGCTGGGGACCGACTGGCTAAGTGGCAGTTCTGCAGAAAAGGACCTGGGGATTATAGTGGATGAAAAACTGGATATGAGTCTGAAGTGTGCCCCTGTTGCCAAGGCCAATGAAATATTGGGCTGAATTAGTAGGAGCGTTGCCAGCAGATCAATGGAACTGATTATTCCCCTCTATTTGGCATTGGTGAGACCACATTTGGAGTATTGCATCCAGTGTTGGGCCCCCCACTACAGGAAGGATGTGGACAAATTGGAGAGAGTCCAGTGGAGGGCAATGAAAATGATTAGGGGGCTGGGGCACATGACTTAGGAGGAGAGGCTGAGGAAACTGGGATTGTTTAGTCTGCAGATAGGGTGACTGGACAGCAAGTGTGAAAAATCAGGACAGGGGGTAGGAGGTAATAGGAGCCTATATAAGAAAAAGCCCCAAATATCGGGACTGTCCCTACAAAATTGGGACATCTGGTCACCCTATCTGCAGAAGAGAAGAGTGAGGGGGGATTTGATAGCTGCTTTCCACTACCTGAAGGGGGGTTCCAAAGAGGATGGAGCTCGGCTGTTCTCAGTGGTGGCAGATGACAGAACAAGGAGTAATGATCTCAGGTTGCAGTGGGGGAGGTCTAGGTTGGATATTAGGCATCACTAGGAGGGTGGTGAAGCACTGGAATGGGTTACGTAGGGAGGCGGTAGAATCTCCATCTTTATAGGTCTTTAAGACCTGGCTTGACAAAGCCCTGGCTGGGATGATTTAGTTGGGATTGGTCCTGCTTTGAGCAGGGGGTTGTCACTAGATGACCTCCTGAGGTCTCGTCCATCCTACTCTAGGACATTGGTAGGGCTGCGTGGGGAGCCCACCCCTGGAACAGCGGGGGGGAGGGGGGGGCTGCAGGGCAGGACTCAGGGACATTGATCAGGCTGCGTGGGGAACTCGGAGCGGAGTAGGGGGGAGAGACCGGCAGGGCTGAGGCTCATTGGCAGGGCTGTGGGGGGGGGCGCGGGTGGGGGGGGGGCAGGAGAGAGTAGCTGGCGGGGGGGGGCTGCAGGAACGTGCGAGGACTTTCTGGCCAATTGCGCGGATCCACCTTAAGGAGCTGACTCAGCCCCACACGCAGCGCCCAGGCGGCTCCTCCCAGGCCCGTGTCGAACCCAGCCTGGGAACGTGTGGTTGAGGCGAAGAGCCGCAGCGGGAGCCACCCGGGAAGCGCCGCGGGGCGTCGCGTTATCCGGGCTCCAGGCGGCGGCTCCCCGCCCCGGGGTTGGGGCCCGAACCCGCCATTCCCGGGGGCGGGGGGAGCGCTCGACAAACGCTGCAGCCCAGCCCGGCCCCGCCCCCTGCGCGGGCGCCCAGTCGGGCTTCGGGAGCACCGCGCTCTGGGCAGGGGCCCTGCCGCGCGCACTCTCCGCCCCTCCCCCCTTAACAGCCGTTCCAAGGGGGATTGACACCCCGCCCCCCCCCTTCAGGCCCGTTCCCGCTACCTCCCTCATTCCTCAGTGCTAATTGGAGGGGATGAAAATCCAACCTCCGTCGCTGATTGGCTGGTGATCCCATCCATCAGATAGCGGATGGAGGGCAATCCGCCCCTCCGATTGGTCAAGGATGGGGAGGAGGTGGTCCAGAGCGCGAGTAAGAAGGAGCTCTCATTGGTTGCCAACGATATGTCAATCAAGTGGCGTGTGGAGCGTGTCTGTGCGGTTTGGTTGTGGCTCAGGGAACAAGGACCGGGGATGAAGAAGGGGGTGGGGAGCGGTTGTTACTTGCAACACGGGGCCACTTCCTGTCCAGCGTGACAACTTCCGGCGAACCCTGAACGGGTTGCGGGGGTGGGGGCGACGCAGACGGTGTGTGGCGTGTGGTCGCGCGGGCTGGGCCGTTCTCAGGTGTCCACGTCAGCCCCGCGCTCAGCACCGGCCCGTCCCCGGCTCCGCTGGGGCCGGGGCCACGTGGGCGGGCAAAGCCCCTCAGCGCTGAGGCGGCTGAACCCGGGCGGGTCTGGCCCGGCTTGTTCTGCCGGGACTGTGCGCGGCGCCTGGGCCGGTGCTGCCCTGGGCCTTCCCTGGGTGGTCCAGCCGCCTTTGTGAGCGTGTTGCCCTCCCGCAGGGACTGTTTCTGTGCAGCCCTGGCTATGGCCCCAGTGTTTCCTGCTGTGGTTGTAGCCAGGTTGGTCCCAGGACGTCAGAGCGCGACGGAGTGATTGCTTTGTGAAAAGTACTCGCCCACAAAGCCATCGCTGTATCTGACCGGTCAGGCCTCAGCGCCAAAGGAAACCTGTACAGTGCTTTCAAATGACCTGCCTGGAAGCTTAAATACACAACTTTGCTAGATACTAAAAATAATGGACTGAACGAGACATTGGATTTATGGCTTATTACAACAGTCTATAACCTATTAACAATCCCAGCTGTTTTCCTCCTCTCTCCCTCCCTGTGACTGGAGGGGTGTTAATAGGACACTTCACTTTGAGTGGTCCCTTGAAATATGTTTTAACTACTTATGCTAAATAACATCTGTTCCACCTTGTATTTAGCTGTGGCACTGTGAGGGCAAGTCTGTACTAAATGTTGGCATACAGGTGCCCAAGTAATTACATTGCTTGTATGTGTCTACACTTTGTCCCTTGTGTCTGTGGTGCATGTCCTGGCCAGGCACACTTATACCGATTGGATTGTCAGTGTGGGATGGTTTCTGAAAGCCAATAACCGCTTATGTAACCCATGGGTTCCCAACCTTTTTCTTTGAGGCCCCCTAACATGCTAAAAAACCTCCACAGCCCCCCAGTGCCACAATAACTGGTTTTCTGCATATAAAAGCTAGGGCCAGCATTAGAGGGTAGCAAACAGGGCAATTGCCTGGGGCCCCATGCCAGAGGGGCCCACGCAAAGCTGTATTACTTCAACTTCAGCTTCAGCCCTGGGTGGTGGGGCTCAAGGCCCTGGGCTTCAGCCCCATGCGGTGGGGCTTTTGTTTTTCAATGTAATAATGTCATTCTGGGCCCCAGCTAATCTAATGCTGATTGTGCTTAGAGGACCCCCTGGAACCTGCTCGTGCCCTCCCAGGGGACCCTGAGACCCTGGTTAAGAACCACTGATGTAAGCAACACAGCGTTTACACTGACACTGTATCAACCTAATTACATTGACATTGATTCTACACCTCTTGTGAAGGTGGCATTATTAAGTTGGCATAGCACAAGAAAAAATGGGTGTACTCTGGCCATGGGAAAATTCAGGCTGGAAACTAGAAGGTTTCTAACTATCAGAAGAGTGAAGTTCTGGAAAAGCCTGCCAATAGGAGCTTTGGGGGCAAACAGTTTTAAGAGACAACTGGACAAATTTATGAGTGGGATTGTATGATGGGATTGCTTGTGCTGGTGGGGGATAGGTCTCGGCAGCCTTGGAGGTCCGTTTCGGTTTATGTCGTATACTCCTAAAATCTCATGCTTCATGGCTTCAGCTACTCGCAGAGGTCAGGAAGGGATTTCTTCCCTGCACGCCCCCCCCCCCCCCCGCAATGCATTCTTAGGGTTTTTGTGGTGTGTGGGTTTTTTTCTCCCTCCTTCCTCTGAAGCATCAGAGATAGCTACAGCTGGAGATGGAACACTGGACAGGGTGGGCAGGTGTTCTGAGGTGGCATCTCTCTCTCTCATGTATGTGGGTAGCTGGGTCTTGCTCACATGCTCAGGGTTTAACTGATTGCCATATGTGGGATCGAGAAGGAATTTCCCCTCAGGTCAGATTGGCAGTGACCGGGGCTGGGGATGGAGAGAGTCTGTTCACCTTCATCTACAGCTTGGGGTGTGAATCACTTGCTGGGAACATCTGGGTATATCTCACCACCTAAGTCACTTTGTAGATTCAGGCCTTAATCTGGATCAGACTTGGAGACTGTTTTCCAGGAGGAACAATGTTAGACTACCCTCTAGCCTTGTTATTAGGTATGGCCTGTGTGAAGGTTTGGTTTTGTATTGCTCCTCCCTATAGGTGCTTACTAAGTTTGAGCTTCTGGAGTCTGGTGGTAGCACAGTTGAAGACTCCCCACTGAGAGTGCTCTGTTCCTGGCTCCCATGAAGATTCTAGCTGACCACAGTTACTGCAGTGGGGTGCAAAGAGAGGGTCTTTGAGACAATACAGATCTTGCTCATTAATAGTTTTAATGAGAAGAGACCTGGATCTTACATGGATTTAGAAGAGAAATTCTACAAACTAATACTTAATAATGTGAGACTTTCTATCATGTGCAAATCTCCATCTCCAACCCATTCAGGACTGCACAACAAAATAAAAACCAAGTGCGGTATCAATAACACATTTTGAAATGCCACTGTCTAATAATACAAACACCGCAAGACAAAGAAAGGGATCCAAAACAAGGGGAGGTTAAGGATCATAGGGGAAAGGAATTAATATAATGCCATCAGTGGTTCTCCTAAAAAACACCTTTGTAAGGAAAAAAAAATCCTTTCTAGTGAGTATTGCCACTAAAAATGGCATTGTGAGGCTTCATGCTGGTGTCTCAGCAATCCTCACATTAGATCTGTTCAGTTTACTAGTAAAATGGTGTTTTCTGTAACGGCTGGTCCTGCAAACACAAGATAGGATCTGACAGTTGGCTTGGTTCTTCTGGTTCATGCATCACAAACAATAAACATTTTGCATTCAGAACTCAGTTAAAAGTTCTTCTGTTGATGCATGAGTGAGAATAATATCCCAGCAGTCATTATCCCTTAGCTGTGTGGACTCTGCAGGGTAGACAGGAGTGAAATAGCAGTTAAAATCTTGTTTTATTCACTAAAGTTAGCAGATATGACTGAAAATCACACAAGGTGAAATCCATCTCTTCATAGAGGGGTAGCACAAGGCCTATGCCTGCTTAAGTTCCACTGATGCCCACTGCACAGGGATACATTTCACCCACAATGGCGAGCAGACCTGAGTAAGAAGTCATTTTAATACAGTCACTTCAAGGTAGAGCTGCCCTTTAAGGTGTTGGTAAACCTTAAGAAGAGAAAGGAAGGGCAGAGTGAGGAACAATGGTAGAGTGTGGTTAGGGCACTAAAGCTTGATACTTGTGTGACGCAGTTTTAAGTCCCTGCTGTGCCACAGGCTTCCTGTATGACAGTCATACACTTCACAAGGTTCTAAACTAACTGTCACCTGGGCCTCATTGTAGACAGTTCAGTAAAACTTCTGCTCGATGTGCACATGCAGTCAGAAAAACATATGATGTTAAGATACATAAGGAATGACATGGAGGTTAGTACAGAGAATTTTATAATGCCTTTATATATCAGTGGTGTGGCCTGATCTGGATACTGTGTGTAGTATTAGTCACACCATCTCCAAAAGGATATTGCAGAACTAAAGGGTGTTCAGAGAAGAGCAACGAGAATGATCTAGGACCTGGGAAATCTCTCATATGAAGAGAGATAATTAGTATTGTTACTTTAGAAAGGAAACATATGAGGCGATGTGATAAAAGTATATAAAATAATGAAGGGCTTAGAGAAGGTAGATCAGGAACTTCTGTTCTCCTTTTCTTATAACCCAAGAACAAGGAGACATTTTGTTAAATTAAAAGGTGGGAAATTTCAAACTGATAAAAGCAAATACTTTTTCACACAACATGTGATTACACTGTGGAACTCATTGCCACAGGAAGTAATTGAAGCCAAGAACTTAGCAGGATTCCAAAAGGGACTGGACATTTATATGGATATCAAGAATATCCAGAGTTATAATTAATGGTGACAAATTTTGAAGGGATATTAAACCTTGTGCTTCAGGGTTTCAGTCAGTCTCTAACTATTAGGGACCAGGATGAGATGTATATGGGGGAGGGCAGATTAGCTCCCATCTGCCTACTACAGGATCCTGACATCTCCCTCTGAAGCATCTGGTACTAGCCACTGTCAGAGGCAGAATGCTGGATTATATGGACCTTACATCTGATCCACTATGGCAATTCTTGTATTCTTATGTGTCCTTGGGCAAGTCACTTGGGGCCAGATTTTTAAAAAGATTTAGGTGTTGCTTGGCTGAGCGGAGTAATGCCTACCCCTCGGGTGGCCCACAGTCCAATTGGAATTTTCAGCCCTGTGTGAGGTGGCTTTGCCTAGACTCCCTATAGAATGCATGAGGATAGTTAAATGCCTAAGAAAGGCGTTCTCAGGAGCCAGATAGCAGTGTGTGGAGCCGCCTAACCTAGCCAAGAATGAAATGCTAAAGAGAGGGAAGATAGGGTGTGGGGGGAGGCTTAGGTGCCTAAGCAGCTGACCTGGTGTGCCTGGCTGATCTACTTGGGATCCTCAGCTGTGAATGCTCTCCTGGAGTCAGGCACCTAAACCAGGTCAGCTGCTTAGGTAGCCCATGCCCTAGTAGCCAGTCATCTTTCTCTGTCTGTCTCCAGCTCATGCTTGATACCTCTCTCACGTTTGCCTTATGTTCCCCTGTGCACCCAGCTGTCTTCCATCCACCTCCCTCTGTGGGGTCTGATGAATTTTAGGCAGGATTGGGCCCTTCTAGCAAAATAGGCGTTCCCTCACCTAGTTTAAAAATCCTGCTTTGGGCTTTTGGCTTGAGCTATGGCACTGAGCAGCTCATTTGCCTTGGGGCAGCAACAGTAGCACTTAGGTCAGTGGTTCTCAACCTATTTAACCATTGTGGGCCACATATGTAGCTCTCTATGCATGGGCAGCGGGTCACATAGGCTGGGGGAGGCTATGCCTGCCCAAACAGCCAGGCATGGCCCTGCCCCCCTGCTCCCTGCATGCAGTGGCTCTAGTCCTGCTCCAGCCCCCCAGTGCTCCGGTTGGGGCCGCATGCTGCCTGCACTGCAGAGCTGGGGAGACTGGGGCCACCCGCCTTCCCGGTGCTCTGGGGCTGAGAGGACTGCGGCCGCACGCTACCCAACCTCCCTCCCACGCTCCGGGGCTGGGGCTGCATGCCGACCGCTCTCCTGGCGCTCTGGGGCTGGGGGGCTAATCTGGGGCAGGAACAGGTTGGTGGCCACAGTGTGGCGGGGGGCTCTGGGCTCCAGCGGGGGGGGGGGGGATGGAAGGGGCAGGGCTAGTGGCTAGCCTCCCCAAGCCAGTAGTTCATGTGTTGCCTATGTGTTATGTGGGCCACATCCACACAATATATATACTACCTGTATGGCCCTGAGGAAGTCACATGAGCCGCAGAACCACTGACTTAGGCTATTTTAAAACTGTTGACTGGTAGAACCTTAAGCACCTACAGAGTGAGGCAGTGCCTGAGCAACAGTATTGAAAATGTCATGGCACCTACATGATGGATTTAGTCGACTAACTGCCTCTTTAGAAGCCTAATTCCCTTTAAAAATCTGATCCTTGGGGGCTGATCCAAAGCCCATTAGAGCTGATGGAAAGACTCCATTGACTTCGGTAGGTTTTGGATCAGGTCTATAGTTTATCTGTTCTGCAGTTCCCAATCTGTGAGATGTGGATAATAGCACTTTCCTACCTCGCAGGGGTGTCATGAAGATAAATACCTTAACGATTGTGGGGCACTCTGATACTATTGGGATGGGAGCCATGTAAGTATTTCAGATAGATAGTGAGCCTCAGATTGTAGGGCCCAGAAGTTTGCTGAGATACAGTTGTGTATGATGTGTTAGTACAGGCTCAAAGAGCAGATCTCAGTTATAGCTCAGTCCTTTCAAAAGTTACTATATAAAAGAGGTGCCTTCTTACTCAGCAGATATGTTCCCAGGATGTGCTCTGACTAATCTGCTGACTCGACTGATTAAAATGAGTTTTTACTGTTTTTATGCCCGTTCGCCCTGCTGAGTCAAAATAGCTCAGCGAGCGGAAGCTGAATTCTATTCCTTCCTTTGCAACATCAACAGAATTGTGTGCTACGTTTCAATCAGTTATACCTGTGCAAACCCTTTGAAGATTGTGCAGTAGTATAGGTGTCACTGAGGGCAGATTTTGGCCTGCAGAACTTTGTTATTGGCAATGATGCACAAGAAGGAAAGGTTGATTCTGAGGCTGAGGTGGTTGGTCTGGTAGTAGAAAAATCTTTTTTCCTTTTTTTGCTTGAGCAGATTTGATTCAGGAGTGGCTGTGAAACAATAAACACAGACCCGCACAATGCCATATTTCCGGTAACTTTTCAGAGAAGAGCCACACCTCACAGACTCTAAAACACAGCAGTACTCGTTTACAGTCACTTTTCCACTTTGGAGGCGGCCAGTCTGAGAATGTAGGCTGGACGTAACATTTGATCACAATAGCTCAAACTGCTGAACAGTCATGCCATTTCATCCTGAATGAGAGGCAAGCATATCAAAAAGTAAAGGATGTGAAATCCATTGAAGTTGCACGTATGCTACTTTAAAAAAAAAAAAAGAGAGTCTGAGAAGATATGCTGAGCACCACTGAGCAAAAAGGGAATCAGGAAGGTAAGGAGTAAGCCAATATGACTAAATGGCAATGTCTGAGAGGCTATTTGAGTCAGAAATCCTTCAAAATTTGGAAACCTGACCCTAGTTAAGCCAATAACCAGGAATGCAAATTAAAGCAGGCAATATGTAAGAGGGAAATTGTGTGCGTGTGTGTGTGCATCTGTGACCAACTTGTCATTCCATGATGTTTCAATGGGTGGTGCTCTTGTCTTGGTGGTGCCCATCTCCTTTCTGGGAAGTATCAAAATGGAGTTTGAAGAACAAATAGCTAAAGGTGTAAAAATGACTCTCTAAGTCTATCAGAAGCAGAAAGACTGTGAAAGAATCCGTGGGTCTTTTGGATCACCAGAGGTTAAAGGGAGCAATTAAGGAAGATGAGGACATTGCTGAGAAGCTAAAGCTTTATTTGCACAGAGGATGTTGAGAAGATACCTACTCCTTCTTGCTCTTTTTTGGTAACCAAGCTGAGCTCTCAGAGGACAAGGTGTCAGAAAAAGAAGTGCTGGAGCAAACTGATATTTTGTAGGGCTGTCAGTCAATCACAGTTAACTCACACGATTAACTCAAAAAATTTAATTGTGATTAAAAAATTAATCGCAATTAATCACACAAATATTTGTGGATGTTTTTCTACATTTTCAATATTGATTTCAATTACAACACAGAATAAAAAGTGCACAGTGCTCACTTTGTAGTAGTATTTTTTATTACAAATATTTGCACTGTAAAAATTATAAACAAAAGAAATAGTATTTTTCAATCCACCTCTTACAAGTACTGAAGTCCAATCTCTTTGTCGTGAAAGTGTAACTTACAAATGCAGATTTTTTTTTGGTTACATACCTGCACTCAAAAACAAAACAGTATAAAACTTTAGAGCCTACAAGTCCACTCAGTCCTATTTCTTGTTCTGCCAATCGCTAAGACAAACAAGTTTGTTTACATTGATGGGAGATACTGATGCCTGCTTCTTAATTACAATGGCACCTGAAAGTGAGAACAGGTGGCCACATGGCACTTTTGTAGCTGGCGTTGCAAGGTATTTACATGCCAGATATGCTAAACATTTGTATGTCCCTTCCATGCTTCGGACACCATTCCAGAGGACATGCTTCCATGCTGATGATGCTCATTAAAAAAAATGCATCAATTAAATTTGTGACTGTACTCCTTGGGGGGAGAATTGTATGTCTCCTGCTCTGTCTTACCTTCATTCTGCCATGCATTTCATGTTATAGCAGTCTCGGATGATAACCCAGCACCTGTTTGTTTTAAGGACACTTTCATAGCCAATTTGACAAAATTCAAAAAAGGTACCGATGTGAGATTTCTAAAAATAGCTACAGCACTCGACTGAAGGTTTAAGAATCTGAAAAGTGCCTTCCAAAATCTGAGAGGGATGAGGTGTGGAGCATGCTTTTAGATATATTAAAAGAGCAACACTCTGATGTGGAAACTACAGAACCCAAACCACAAAAAAGAAAATGAACCTTCTGCTGGTGGCATCTAACTCAGATGATGAAAATGAACATGCATCAGTCTGCACTGCTTTGGATCATTATCATCAGCATGGAAGTATGTCCTCTGGAATGGTGGTTGAAGCATGAAGAGACATGAATCTTTAGTGCATCTGGCAAATATCTTTCAACACCAGCTACAACAGTGCCGTGTGAATGCCTGTTCTCACTTTCAGGTGACATTGTAAACAAGAAGCAGGCAGCATTATCTCCTGCAAATTGTAACCAACCTTGTTTGTCTGAGCGATTGGCTGACCAAGAAGTAGGACTGAGTGAACTTTGTTTTATTTTCGAATGCAGGGTTTTTTTGTACATAATTCTACATTTGTAAGTTCAACTTTCATGATAAAGAGATTGCACTACAGTACTTGTATGAGGGGAATTGAACAAAATTTTTTTTACAGTGCAAATATTTTAATAAAAAATAAATATAAACTGAGCACTGTACACTTTGTATTCTGTGTTGTAATTGAAAATAATATATTTGAAAATGTAAACATCCACAAATATTTAAAAGAAATGGTATTCTATTGTTTAACAGTGCGATTAATTGCAATTAATTTTTTTAATCGCTTGACAGCCCTAATCATCTGAAAATTAGTAAGTCACAAAGCCAAGATGGGATACATCCAAGAGTTCTGAAGGAGCCCAAGTATGAAGTAGCCGAGCAGCTGCTAGCAAAAATATGCCATCTCTCATAAAAAACCTAACCATTGGTCCAGAGGATTGGAGGGTAGCAAATGTTGCTTCTGTATTTGAAAAAGGGTATAGCAGTGATCTGGCAAATGATCGATCAGTAAGGCTTATACTTGTACCTAGAAAATTGGTTGAAAAGATAATTTAAAACAATAACAAAATACCTGGAAGATGATGATGTGATAGGGTCTAACCTGTACAGATGCTGCAAAAGAAAATCGTGTGTCATAAATCTCTTACATTTCTTTGAATGTGTCAGTAAAGTAGTGGATAAAGGAGAACCAGTTCACAATTTATTTAGACTTTAAAAATTTTTTTTAACAAGGTCTTGCACAAGAGGCTAACAAAGAAACTAAGTTGTCATGCGGTGAGAGGGAAAGTATTGACATGAATCAAAATCTGGCTATAAGACAGAAAGCAGAGAATGAATAAAAGGTCAGTTTTCATTACGGCAAAAGATTAAGGTGTGGGTATCGAGGTTCTGTATTATGTCTCATGTTATTTAATGTATTTATTAATTATCCAGAAAGGTGGGGGGTTGAGTAGTGAGGTAGCAAAATTTGCAGATGACCCAAATGTATGTAGGTCAGGCAGGAGCAGAAAAGACTGTGAGGAACTTCAGCGAGACCTAATGTGCTAGGTGAAAGGGAAACATGATGACTGAGGGCAGGATGGCAGCCATGATATGAGCTGGGGTGGCTAACCTTTTTCTGTGAACATGGGCTCCCAGTGTGACACTGGCCAAAACAGCTAATATGATCCTGGGATGCATAAACGGGGGACTCTTGTGTAGGAGTAGAGAGGCTATTTGACCTTTGTATTTGGCACTGGTGTGATTGCTGCTGGAATACTGTGTCCAGTTCCAGTGTCAACAACTCAAGAAGAATGTTGACAAATTGGAGAGGGTTCAGAGAAAAGCCATTAAAATGATTAAAGGATTAGAAAACATGCCTTATAGTGTTAGCCTCAAGGAGCTCAATCTATTTAGCTTAATAAAGAGAAGTTTAAGGGGTGACTTGATTACAGTCTATAAATATCTATATGGGAAACAAATATTTAACAATGGGTTCTCGAAACTAACAGACAAAGGCGTAACACGACCCAGTGGCTGGAAGTTGAAGCCAACTTTCTAATTACACAAAACTGAACACCCTTGCCCTGTCGCTTCTCCAAGGCCCCACCCCTGCTCACTCCATTCCCCCCTACCTCTGGCGCTCGCTCCCCCCCACCCTCTCACTCACTCATTTTCATCAGACTGGGGAAGGGTGTTGGGGTCCAGGAGGGGGTGCCAGCACCGGAAGGGAGTTTGGGTGCAGGAGGGGGCTCAAGGCTGGGGCAGGGTTTGGGGTGCAGGAGGGCTGCATACTCTAGGTGGCTCTTACTTTGGGGACCTCCCTGGAAATGGTGACATCCCTGGGCTTCTTGGTGGAGGCGCAGCCAGGGGGCTCCGCACACTGCCTCCTCTCGCAGATGCTGCCCCTGCAGCTCCCATTGGCCACGGTTCCTGGCCAATGGGAGTTGCGGAGCTGGCACTCAGGGTGGGGGCAGTACGTGGAGCCCCCCTGGCTGCACCTCTGCTAGAAGGTGGAGCAGAGGGACATGTCATTACTTCTGGGAAGCCACGTGGAGCCAGGTAGGGAGCCTGCCAGCCCTGCCAACTGGACTTTTAACGGCCCGGTCAGCAGTTCTGACCAGAGCTGCCAGGGTCCCTTTTCAATCAGGCGTTCCGGTTGAAATTGGATACCTGGTAACCCTAACGGTAGACCAATTCAGACTGGAAATAAGGCATAAAGTTTTAAGAGTGAGGGTAATTAACTATTGGAACAATTTACCAAGGATTGTGTTGGATTCTCCGTTACTGACCATTTTAAAATCAAAATTGGATTTTTTTCTAAAAGATCCTCTCTAGAAAATTATTCTGGGGAAGTTCTATGGCCTGTGTTATACAGGAGGTCAGATGAGATGATCACAGTAGTCTCCTCTGGCCTTGGAATCGATGACTCTACGACTCTAACATTCCTAACAAATTTGACCCAAAATAAGAATAATGTGGCAACTTTATTCTTGGTGCAAATAAAGATGAGGGTCTGAGAAAGAACCTTATACACAGAATAAGGTTCCTGGAATGAAGGGAAGAGAATGGAGCTTTTCTAAAGGAATGGATAGGAAAGTATAGGGAGAAAAATCTCAGCTATTCATCAACTAACCACCAGATGGCAATAAATATCTATGTGAACATATTCACTGGCAAGGCATATATTACTTCTGTATTTCAATCACTTTGCTGGCTGAAAGAGTGATGCTAACCAGATGGGCACTCAGACACAGGAAATCAGAAATAGCAAGGGGTTGTTTCAGGGCAGTACTGAAATGTATCATCACAGCTTTGTAAGTCCCCCCCCAGACTGAAGTAGCAGGGGGGCTGCAGGCCAGGATTTAGGTGCATCTGCAAAGCCGTGTAGCCGGTCCCAAGACTGGATATCGGAGGCAGCTGCAGGGCAGGTGGTGATCCCAGTGGCCTCCCTAGAGTTTATTATCGGATTTAAACTAATTTGCTCCTGTATTGTCAATTGTCATTTTGACCTCCAAGCAGTCAGATGACTGCAGCTGTTGCCATAGCAACCAGCCTGCCCTTCCCTCTCACCATTCACATCAAGCCCCTGGGAAGCAATCAGCTCTCAGTCAAGCTTTATGTGGGCCGTTTGTCTCCTCCTGGTGTCATTCCAGCCTCTGCTGCTGCTGCAACAGTACCTGTTTTAGGTGCTTAACTCAAGCGCTTTTGAAAAAACCCACAAGGCACCAATCTGCCTCTTTAGATACCTCAATCCCTATGTAAATCTAGCCCTTAGGGATTTTCTGCACAGGAAAGTCAGGCTGGTATAAGCAAATATGTCAATTTAAACACCTTTATAGCTACACCAAAAAACTCCCTGTGTGGACACTCTTTTTCCAGAATAAAAGTGCCCTTTTTCCAATGTAGCTGCTGTCGCTTTGGAAGGCACTCTGATACTGAAACAAGAGTGCCACATGGGGGTTATACTAGTGTAACTATTGTGGTTTACCTATACCAGTATAATTATACTAGTACAACTGGAAATACCTCCCACGTAGACAAGCCCTTAGGCTCTGTGTTCCTCAGTTCCCCAGCTGTAAAATGGGTTAATAGTACTTCCTTACTACACGGTGGTGTTATAGGGAGAAATACTTTAAAGACTGTGAGGTGCTCAAATGCTACAATAAGGGGGGTGGGGGAGCATATATGTACCTTCAGCATTAGATGGAGGTTTAGCTCAGTAGAAGGAAGGGAAGCAACAGCATAAGGGAAAGGAAAGAAAATGGAGGGAGTAAATGAATAAAAGAGCCAAACTGAAACTGGTGAAACAGAGAATGGAGAGAGATTAAATCTGGAGTAACATGACAAGGAGGCTAGAGTGAATCAGAGAGAGAGACAACAGCTTAAAATGGGGTGACATTGTAGTGGAAAATGCAGAAGAAAAACTAATGTAGAAAAAGGAAAAGAGACCAGAAAAACCCAGAGCCAGACCTTTCTTAGTGATTTTCTGGAACATAGTTCGCTGATTATGTTAATAGAGGCTCCCATGTGAAAAGAATGTTTTACTCACATTGGTTTGGACCTCACAATATGAATTCGTTTATGATGTCCCAGCAGAGGTTGGTTGATTGGAGAGGATCCTCCTCCTCAGCCGCAGAGATTTGACTTTGGTTGACTTAACATTAAAGAAAGACATAGAAAAGCCTCACAAGGTGAAGAGAAGGCTGTTTCTTTGGTGGTGTTTTTTTGTTTTTGTTTTTAATTAAGTTGGTCTAGAAAGCCTCTGAAAACTCAAAGAGCCTCAAACAGTGGCACAACAAGAAGCATCACTGCTCCTCTGGTTTAAAGTATCCTTACAGATCCTGAGCACAAGCAGCAACAAGCCACAAAACTATCTTTTCAATCCAGGGAGAGTGGATCCAGTAGTCTGCATAGCAGGAAAAGGGTTTTTGCTAAGGGGTGATCAGTCAGATGGTTGAATTCCAGTGAGCAAGTTAACAGCTTCTCCTGAAGAACCTTCAATCTATACAGTCCATCTTGTGCACCAAATGAGGCTGGAATGGAATGAAAAAAATAGTTTGTGTCCATGTAACTAAAGATTGTATCATAATGCAGGAACACAAGGGAGCAGAGTTAAAGTTGTCCTGTCCCCAAGAGCTGCCTCCTTGCTCCCACCCCCTCACTGGATGCAGGCTGGTCCTTTCTCCCCAGAGCTGCCTCCTCTGTCCCCCCCCCCTCCACTGTGCATTACCCCACTGTGTAGAGAAGACCTTAGTGCATAGCAGGCTCATGTGAGGTAGATTTACACCCTAGCTTTAGATGCAAGAAGTGTTGCTATAGACAAGGCCTTAGTCTAGTGCCTTATGTACCAGACCATGCAGTCATTAATGAACATGAGTCATGTCCATCTGATGCTTAGTGGCAAGGTCTGTGTGAAATGAGTTGGTGAGTCTCAGTCTGGTCTCCAGAGGGACAGACACACCTACATCATAAAATAACGGTTGGGTTTCATCATCACACTCCTTCCAGTTAGCACTACTGAATCACTTGTCTCAGCTACAAAGACTAAAAGAGGCAAAGGACTGAATGAACTATGCAGACTGAAGTCCCCTCTAACTGCTCCAGGGCAGGATTGAAGCTAGGGTTGCCAGGCGTCTGATTTTTCGACTGGAATGCCAGGTCAAAAAGGGACCCTGGAGAGTCTGGTTGGCACTGCAGATTGGGCTGTTAAAAGTCCAGTCGGTGGCACAGCAGGGACCCAGGGCTAAGGCCTGCCCTAGCTCTGTGCAGCTCCCGGAAGCAGCCTCAGGGTCCTTGCGGCCCACAGGCGCCAGAACAGCCAGGGAGACTCTGCGCGCTGCCCCTACCCTGAGTGCTAGCTCCACAACTCCCATTGTTCGGGAACCCACGATCAATTGGAGCTGGAGGGGTGACGCCCGCAGGCACGAGGCTGTGTGTGCAGCCTCCCTGGCTGCTCATGTGGCTAGGGGCTGCAGGGACCTGGAGGCTGCTTCCTGGAAGCCGTGGTAAGCGCCACTGGGATCCTGAACCTTCTGCCCCAGCCCGGAGTCCTCTCCTGCACCCCAAACCTCTCATCCCTGGCTCCACCCCAGAGCCCGCACCCCCAGTCGGAGCCCTCACCCCCCTCCTGCCCCAACCACCTGCCCCAGCCCAGTGAATGTGAGTGAGGGTGGGGAGAGTGAGCTATGGAGGGAGGAGGGATGGAGCGAGCAGGGGGTGCGGCCTTGGAAAGGGGGCAGGGGAGAGGGTGGGGGAGGGGTCTTTGGTTTTGTGTGATTAGAGAAAGTTGGCAACCCTAATTGAAGCGTGCTGGTGGGGGTAAGGGAGAGATTGCTTTGCTGCTGCCCATTCTGTACCAATCTGGTAGCTAAGAGAGGATTCAGTATCTGGGGGCTGCTGATCTGTCACCTTTTGGCAGGAACAAATTCACTTTAAAGAAGAAAAAGGGAGAGAAAGATGAAGGAGGGAGACAGGAGGAAGGAAAGAGAAACAGATGGGAGAGAATAGGGGAACTCAGGAAAGAGAACAGGAAAGTTGTCCTGTCCCCAAGAGCTGCCTCCTTGCTCCCACCCCCTCACTGGATGCAGGCTGGTCCTTTCTCCCCAGAGCTGCCTCCTCTGTCCCCCCCCCCTCCACTGTGCATTACCCCACTGTGTAGAGAAGACCTTAGTGCATAGCAGGCTCATGTGAGGTAGATTTACACCCTAGCTTTAGATGCAAGAAGTGTTGCTATAGACAAGGCCTTAGTGGAGACAAGGCCTTAGAGAGAGATGAAGGAGGGAGACTAGGAGACAGAGAAGGAGGAAGATAAGAGAGAGGGGGAGATGGCCAGCACCACGGAACCAGGCCGTTAAAAGTCCTGTCAGTGGTGCTGCCCAGCTAAGGCAGGCTAGTTCCTACCTGTTCTGATACTGCGCTGTGTCCCAGAAGCGGCCAGCAGAAGGTCTAGCTCCTAGGTGGGGGGACCACGGGGCTCCACACGCTGCCCCCACCCCGATCACCAGCTCTGCACTTCCATAGGCCAGGAAGCAGCCAATGGGAGCTGGAGGGGGTTGGTTCCTGCGGATGAGAGCTATGTGGAGCCACTTGCGTGCCTCCGCCGAGGAGCCGGACCTGCTGTTGGATGCTTCCGGGGTGCAGCGGGTTCTGCAGTGCCAGGACAGGCAGGAAGCCTGCCTCTGCACCCCTGCTGCGCTGCTGACTGGGAGCCGCCCATGGCCCAATCCCATGCCCCAGCCCTGAGGCCCCCCTAAACCTGGGGCTCCTTCCTGCACCCCAACCCCCTCATCCCCGGACCAACCTTACAGCCTGCACCCCCAGCCCAGAGCCTTGACCACCTCCTGCACCCCAATCCCCTGCCCCAACCCAGAGTACCCTCCCACACCCTGAACCAGTCATTCCCAGCCCCAGCCTGCAGCCCTCACCTCCCGCACCCCAACCTCCTGCCCCATCCCAGAGCCCCCTCCCACGCCCCAAACCCCGCATTCCCAGCTCCATTGGGTTATGGGTATTAACAATTTTCTTCAACTGGGTCACCAGAAAAAAAGTTTGAAAACCACTGGCTGTACTAGACCAACTTCTGCTGGTGGAAGTTACAAGCTTTTGGCCACACAGAGCTCTTCTTCAACAACTGGGAAAAGTACAGAGGTAGTCACATGAATGACATGATGTGGCTGGGAGAGTGAGCAAGAGGGATGCAGCGATTGGAATTTACTCTCATCCAGACATGCCTGGAATGTTCCCCTCCCACCCACCACTACACTTCCAGGCCTGGCTCACCAACTTCCTTTCCCCGTAGGTTTTTACTCTATGTTTTCTAATGACGTGAAGAAGTTCATCTGAACACACCGGAGCTGCTTCCACATACCTCTCAGGGGGCCCCTGATTTCTAGCCAGAGAAAAAGAGGATTAAAATTGTGACTGTACAGTACAGGATCTCCAGATGAAGGTGTATCTGTGTGGGGAACCCAGCACTGGAATAACAGGGGGTTGCAGGTCAGGACTGAGGGGCATTGGCAGAGCTGTGGGTGGAGCCCAGGGCTGGAATAGCAGGGGGCTGCAGGGCAGGACTGAGGGACACTGGTAGAGCTGTTGGGGGAGTCCAGGACTGGGATAGCAGGGGGATTGCAGGCAGGATTGAGGGGCACTGGCAGAGCTGTGTGGGGAGCCCAGGACTGGAATAAGGGGTACTGCTGCAGAGCAGGATTGAGGAGCATTTGGCAGAGCTGTGTGGGTCAAGAAGAGGTTATCCAAAAAAAAAACAACACCTGTACATTTGATTATTCCTTCCTTATGTGTAGTACATTGCATTTATCTTTACTGAATTTTATCTTGTTGATTTAAAACCAATTCTCCAATTTATCAAGATAATTTTGAATTCTAATCTTTTTCTGCAAAGTACTTGCATCACTTCCCAGCTTGAGGTCACTTGCAAAATTTATAACCATATTCTCCACACTATCACCTGAGTACCAGACCTCAGACAGACACCTACAGAACCCCAGTTGATATGTCCTCCAAGTTTGATAGTGAACCATTGATAACTACTCTTGGAGAATGTTTTTTCAACCACTTGTGCACCCACCTTATAGTAATTTCATCTAGAATGTATTTCCCTAGTTTGCTTATGAAAATGGCATTTGGGATTATATTAAAACCTTACTAAATTCCAGATATATCATGTCTACAGCTTCCCCAGTATCCACTAGGCCAGTTGTCCTGTCGAAGAAGGAAATTATGTTGGTTTGGCATGCTTTGTTCTTGACAAATCACATCTTATTATCCTCTAGGTTTGAACAAATTTATTGTTTAATTGTTTGTTTCAATATCTTTCCAGGTATCAAAGTTAGGCTGACTGGTCTCTAATTCCCTAACTCCCCGCCTCTCCCATTTAGAAGATAGGTACTATACCTGTCCTCCATAAGTTCTCAAAGACGATTGCTAATGGTTCAGAGATTGCTTTTGCTAGTTCCTTAAATACTCTATGGTGAATTTCATCGGACCTTGCCAATTTAAATACATCTATCTTATTTAAGTATTCTTTAACATGTTCTTCCCTATTTTCGCCTGAGATCCTTCCCCTCTGTTAATATTCATTGTGTTAAAGATCTGGTCACAATTAACCTTTTTAGTGAAGACTGAAGCAAAAAAGGCATTAAGCACTTCAGCCTTCTCTGTTATACGTTAATTGCTCTCCTTCCCCATTAAGTAATGGATCTACCCTTTCCTTCAGCTTTCTCTGAACGCATACTCTGTCTTCATTGTTATTTACCACTCTACCAATTTTTGTGTCATCTGCAAATTTTATCAGCAGCTATTTTATATTTACTTCCAGATGATTGATGAAAATGTTGAATAGTGTTGGGCCTAGTACTGATCCCTGTGGAACCCCACTAGAAACATCCCCCTTTGAGGATGATTCTCCATTGGCAACTACTTTTTGAGACAATTTTGGGAGTTCTGTCTATACCAGTTCTGAATTGTGGATGATTTTCTGAAATTGTTTTATGAAGTTACTGTCTATATAGATGTGTGGATCCCCCATAAGTTAGTAGGATTGTGTCATATCTCTGCCAGACCAGAGACAATGGTGAGTGATCAGCACTCAACAATGGTCTATTCAAAATAAAACACCTTAGGACAATGAGTTTGCTGTAGCTGGGAGAAGACACTTCCCAGGGCCGCCCAGAGGGGGGGGGGCAAAGGGGGCAATTTGCCCTGGGCCCCGGGCTCCGCAGGGGCCCCCAGGAGAACAGCGGAGGCTCCCGCCTCCGCCCCTCTCCTGGAGCCTCAGCGCTTGATGTCTCCGGCGGAGCCCCTGAGCCCCGCCCTGCTCTGAGCCGCGTGGTGAGGGGGCGGGGCTGGGAGCTCCGCTCCCTCCGCTCGGCGTGGAGCTCCCAGCCCCGCCCCCTCACCACGCGGCTCTGAGCGGGACGGAGCTCAGACCCCCGCCGGCCACAGGCTGCCGCTGTTCCGGCGAGGCGCTGAGACTCCGGGCGAGGAGGGAGCCGGGGGTAAGAGGCTGGGGCCGGGGCTGGGGGGAAGCGGGACCCGCCGCCGAAGCGCAGCCCGGTCTTCGGCGGTGGGGGCCCCTTCCGTTCTGGGACCCGCCGCCGAAGTGCCCCGAAGACCCGCGGCGGGTCTCGCTTCGGCGGTAATTCGGCGGCGGGGGGTCCCTGCCGCGGGTCTTCGGGGCACTTCGGCGGCGGGTCCCGGAACGGAAGGATGAGGAAGGCTGCTGCAGGCGTGGGGTAGACAAGGAGATGGAAGACCCTGCCTGCCTGCCTGATGGAACACTGATGAGCCCCCAAGAACTCCCAAGGGACAGGTGAGCTAATGAGGGACATTGTGTTTAAGATGTTTTATTGTTCAGTATGATCTGTACTCTCTTGTGCCTTACATGATTAAATATAAAAGATCATAGAGATGTTAGACAGAGCAATGGGTGTGCGAGTGTTGATTGCTTTACAACATCTGTGTGTCCCTGAGAGAGTTAAATTGTAAACCAGAAGCTTCACACCTTTGGGTGGAGGTCTGGGAGAGGGTGTGATTAAGTATAGAGGGGTCTAAAAGGTCATCACTGTGCCCAGAGGGCTAGGTGGTGGGACAGTGGGTTCCAACACTTAGGGTATGGCTACACTTACGGTTTGCAGCGCTGGTAGTTTGCAGCGCTGGTCATCCAGCTGTGCAGGGCCAGCGCTGGTGTGTGGCCACACTCACAGCTACCAGCGCTGGTGTGTGGCCACATTTGCAGTATTTGCAGCGCTGTTGGGAGTGATGCATTATGGGCAGCTATCCCAGCGTTCAAGTGGCCACAACATGCTTTTCAAAAGAGGGGGGTGGAGTGGGGTCTAGTGTGACAGGGAGCGGGGGGGAAGAGAGAGGGGATTTTTGGAGCCAACACTGTGTGTTTAGCTTCCTGCATTGAAAAATCAGAACATGTTTCTGACCCCTTAGTCTTAACTCTTAATTGCAAACAGCCTGCCTCCAACACGGACTCCCCGCGGTGTACTGTGACAGGGAGCGGGGAAGAGAGAGATTGGAAAAATCACAAAATGTTTGCGAACCCTGCATCCAACGCTGTTTCCCCTGCCTCTCATTTGATCGTTCACAGCCAGGTACAGATAGCTCCTGTTTGCTGTGATCAGTGTTTGTTTTTTTAGATAAGCAGTTCAACGGAGCTCCTCCGTTCTGTTTCATTCACTCTCCCTGCCTGCCTCTCATTTGATTGTTTACAGCCAGGTACAGATGATCACAGCAAACAGGAGCTCTGTTTGTTCGGAGCTCCGATCGGAGCTCGTTCACAACAAAACAAAGAGAGGCTGCATAACAAAACAAAGAGAGTAATTTATAAAAGCATTCTGGGATACACCTTATACCCTGGAGGCCAATCACAGCGCTGGTGTGTGGCCACACTTGATGACCAGCGCTGCAGCACCAGCGCTGGAATCCTTATTCCCCATGCCGAGCCAGGGAGTTGCAGCGCTGGAAGTGCCCTGCAGGTGTGGCCACTTACTAATTGCAGCGCTGGTGGAGGCTTTCCAGCGCTGCAAATCGCCAGTGTAGCCATACCCTTAGAGGAAGGTGCCAGATAGAAGATAGAGCAATAGGCATGCCTAGGGACTGTGAGATTAGGGCAGTGGCTGGGCTCTGTTCACATTCCAGGGACTTGAAAGACTCTGGGGAACCAGAGCACAGGGGCTTGAATTCCCTCACAGCAATCCTAGTGGGTGGCCAACAAAGGGCACTCACTAAGATCTGTGACAACCCTTATCTCCCTTTCCAAGTCACTGCTTCCCAGGATCCAGTCTCTCATTCTGTAGGTATGGCCTATATTCCTTGTTCCTGGATGTGTAACTTGGCATTTAGATATACTAAACCACATTTTTTCTGAGCGGGCCCAGTTTACCAAGCCAACCAGATCAGTCTATATGACTGCTTTGTCCTCACCATTATTTACAGCTTTGCCACTCTTTGTGTCATTGCAAATTTTATCAGCAGCTATTTTATATTTACTTCCAGATCACTGATGAAAATGTTTAATAGTGTTGGGTCTAATACTGATCCCAGTGGAACCTCACTAGAAATATCCTCACTTGATGACGATTCTCCATGACAACTACTTTTTGAGATCTGCCACCTAGCCAATTATTTAATCCATTCAATGTGTCCTCTAATCATGTTGCATAATGCTAATTATTTAGTCAGAATGTTTTGCAGTACTGAGTCAAATGTCTGACAACAGTCTAAGTATATTACATCTGCAACATTATCTTTATCAACCAAATTGTAATCTCCCCAAAGAATGAAAACAGATTTGTTTGTCAAGACCTATTTTCCATAAAACCACATTGATCGGCATTAATTATATTCCCATCCTTTAATTCTTTATTAGTTGAATCCTATACCAGTTTTTCTATTATTTTGCTCGGGACTGAGGTCAGGTTAACCAGCCTATAATTACCTGGATAATCCCACTTGCCCTTTTTGAATATTGGCACATTAGTACTCTTCCAGCTAGTCTCCAGTCAAGAAGATTAGCCCCCCATCTATGCGATGCAGGCTTCCCCATTTATACAGTGCCCGCTCTCTCTGGAACCATGGACCAATGTTTCACAGATCCCAAGTTGACAGTCTCACCATAGTCACACAGGCAGTAGTTCACCCCAGCATATTCTGCCTTCTACCTAATCATGATCATTGGTCCAGCAGGATATCTAAGCATACCACTAGAACTTTCCTCTTCTTCAGCTCCCTTCCAAGATCCCTGAAGTCTTCTATAATTGGTGTAGTTTCATGTGATGTCAAGTCATTAGTTCCAGTATGTATCATCACAGGTGAAGAGTTGCCAGACAACTTCATAATCCTATCCAATCTTAGGGTGAGTGCGACACCCTGGCACCCCAATATTCACCACTGTCATATAATTAGGATATGTTTTGTACAAAGTATGCCTTGTGAGGTATCATTCTAAAAGTCTTGATCCACTAGGCCAGGGGTTCTCAAACTGGGGGTCGTGACCCCTCAGGGGGTCACAAGGTTATTATGTGCGGGGTTGTGAGCTGTCACCTCTACCCCCAAATCCTGCTTTGCCTCCAGCATTTATAATAGTGTTATATATATAAAAAAATGTTTTTTACTTTATAAGGTGGGTTGCACTCATAGGCTTGCTGTGTGATAGGAGTCACCAGTACAAAAGTTTGAGAACCACGGCGCTAGACAGTAATATCTCATTGGATTGTATGTGCTATCGTTGTATGTGAAGTTATGAAGTTTGGCTATGTATGTGTTACTGAAACATGTTGTGAGGTTGAAAACACCCACAAGCAGCCTTTCAGGTACAACAGTAAAAAGGCCAAACAATGTTAATGGCTCACTGAGGAAATGCACACAAGCACAAGGATTACTCCAGGAACTGTGTACAATAGAAAACTCTCAGAGAAAGCACTACACAATGGGAACTGTGTAGGTTACAGCAAAAGAGCTTCCCAGCAAGTGGGAAGACGGTATAAAAGGGGGACAATGACATCATGATGGGACCTCACTCTCCCTACAACAACAACACCTGGAAACACCTGAGGGGCAAGGACTGAACTGTAGGAAGTGATGGTCCCAGGCTAGAAGGATTTTTAGCCTGTGTATTAAAACCTGGGAAAGCCAAGGCAGCTTGTGCCTTAAGAATCTGCCAGCCTGTTTATCACTCAGGATGAGAATTTGCTAATTCATATCCTACTTATCTAGCGTGTTAAGCTCAGTATGCGGTTTTGTTTATTTACTAAGGTAATCTGCTTTGATCTGTTTGCTATCACTTCTAATCACTTAAAATCTATCTTTTGTAGTTAATAAACTTGATTTTGTTTTGTCTATAACGAGTATGTGGAAATTATAACTTGGGGCAGAAAGCTGTTACATATCTTTCTGCACCTTGAGGGAGGGAGCGAATTTTATGAGCTTACACTGTACAGTTCTCTCTGCAGCGCAAGACAGTATAATTTTGGGTTTGCCCTCTAGAGGGGTGTGTGCACTTGAGTACTGGGCAATTCCTTAGCTGAGCCTTCCCATGCAGAGCTGATCTCAGCATCTGTGTGTAAAGCTACAGCGGGGTGTGTCCCTACCTGTATGTGTGCTGGTAAAGTGCAGTCTGAAGCCTGAGGGAGGGCTGGGCTGGTTGCCTCAGCAGTACAGTGTATAGGGAGCTCAGGCTGGTGGGTGAGGTGGGCTCAGTGGTAACCCAGTTCCAAATGGCACCCTGGGGGGAACCCGTCCCAGTGACAGCTTGTATTTTTGCTAGAGGGAGACAGTATGCTGTCCTGTTGCCCTTGTGTCTTTTGCTAAATTCTCTGTTTTCTCTTCTTAATATGCAGTTGCTGATTAGGATTGCTTGCTTTCTTAGGATGGCTGGAGAACCCTCTTCATAGCTGGTTGTTTCGTACAGCAAGGATGCCCATTAGATATGTCCCCTATAGCTTTCTGTTCTAGTCCTCCAGAGACAGGGTCTTCCAGAGTTGACTTACTGAGTATCTGATAATGTTTTGATGCTTCTACTTGGGCTGAGTATCTCCTGGCTCTCTTTCCTCTCTTGGTCACAAATCTCCAGTCCATTTCTCTGGTTTCTTCTCTCTCTGATTCCTTTTTCACCGAACCTTTGCCTTGTGGCATCTCTGACAGCAGCTTCCAAATCTGGTTGTCCATGAAGTCTTTGTTTTCTCAGATACTGCCCAATGTTGAATCTTGTGCTTCCCCAGCCTACATATCTTCTCTTTCAATATGTCCACCAGCTTGTACTTCATACACCTGAAATCACTTCTGTCTTCAAGCAGAACAGAAAACATAGCACACTCAAGGCAGGTCACAGCAGTTGTTCTCTCATCATCCATATTTGTTACGTGGTATAGAGCCATACCTAAAACAGGAATCACACTCCCTCTCTAAACTCCCACGGAAACTTGAATGTTTGTCACTCCTGTTCACCTGGCAACCAATCTATATATTAAGACTTGCCTGTCTGCTCTACCCCCACATTAAGAGGAAGGGATTAACCACTCAGATTTCAAACAATGGTTCTTTTAAAAAACCCAAGGGTCCCAGCCACACAGCCCTCAGTGACACAAACAAACAGACCTGCCTCACCTGACCTGTCCAGAGGCTTACAACCCAGCTACACAAGCTTCACAGAAAACACCTCAACGCACAGGGGCTGCAGCTTCGCTCTCTGAAATGCCCCTTTGTCACTTCTGTTTACCCTGAATGGTTTGTGTGTCACTGGAAGGAGGAGGGCTGGTAACATGCCTCCTCTCTCTGAACATACTGTCGCCAATGCAAGAAGCTTACGCAGCTTCAGCCTTCCTGAGTCTGACCTCAGAGCATTCAGCATCCCTATTCTCACCGTGCGCTTCCTTCAGTGAGTCTGCTCGTGTGGGGCTCCTGGGGAAGCCAAAGGGCCCTGCACCCCTATTCCGCAGTCAGCAGTGACTCTCAACCAGCATTGTAAAACAGAAGGTTTATTAGTCAACCGGTACACAGCGTAGAACAGAATTTGTTAACACAGAAATCAGTTACTTTCAGTGAAGCTCCATCTTGGCAGAATCCCGGGCCAGACGCCCTAGACTCCCCACTCCAGTCTCCCACAGCAGACTGCCCTGGACCCCGCTGCCTGGCCTCCAATACACCCATTGCTTCTCCTCTGGTCTTTGTCCTGCTTCCCCAGCAAAGTGTCAACTGGTTGCATCCCCCTCCTGGTTCTCAGGTTATGAAGGGCATCGTCCATCACCTACATGCAGGCAGCTGGACAGCCTCACCTACCCTGAAGGCTTCAGCAAAAGTCAAAAGTCACACACCCAATTCCCATCACTTAGGCATTGGTGCCGTACACAGGGAAACTGAGGTATTCACAGTGTTAGTTTAGGACAGTAAGACTCAGATGCAACATAACAGGATGAAAAACCTCACTTCGTCATGGGGGTGACCCAAGATGTATTTTGTCACGTACAGCTAGTCAAAACCTGGTTCCTTATTCAAGTGAAATTTACACAACAGAGCAGGGAGGAGGGAACATGACATCAGGAAGCATGTTGTGCAGTGGTGGATTTAGAGTTAGTCGGGTCCTATGCACAGCTTCATTTTTGCACACCCCCCCCTTGGGACCCAGCCAAGAAAAAGAACACTCTCTCTTATCTCCCCCCCGCCATTTTTCATTCTTTTTTTCTTCCTCCTCCTCCTATATTATAAGTAATAGGAAGTAAATGAAATAAAGTGAGGTACTTTGGTTGGGGCAGTGGGTTGGGGTATGGGAGGAGGGGTGAGGGGTTTGAGCTCTGGGCTGGGGGTTGGGGTATGGGATGGGATGAGGGGTGCAGGCTCTGGGAGGAAGTTTGGGTGCAGGGTGTGGGCTCGGCTGGAGCAGGGGGTTGAGGTATGGGAGGGGGTGAGGGGTACAGGGGCTGGGAGGAAGTTTGAGTGCGGGGTGCAGGCTCTGAGCTGGGCCAGATGGCTGAGGGGTGGGAGGGGGGCAGGGGGCCAGTGCTTACATCGGGCGGCGCGGCTCCCAAAGCGACCGGCACACACCACCCTCTGGCAGTGGCTCCTAGGTAGGGGGACAGGGAGTCTCCATGCACGGCTGACCACAGACGCAACCCCTGCAGCTCCCATTGGCTGCAGTTCCCGGCCAATGGGAGCTGCGGAGTCGGTGCTCGGGGTGGAGCAGCGCGTGGAGACAATCCCCCCCCCCAGGGGCCACAGGGACATGCCAGCTGCTTCTGGGAGCGAAGTGGCACAGAGTGAGGGAGGCAGAGCGGGCAGGGAGCTGCCTTAGCCCTGCTGCTGGCATGTCTCTGCGCGCTCCTTGGGGGGAGGGGGACAGCAGGTCTCTGTGTACTGCCCAGAGCAGGGGCATCATGTGGAGCCACCTCCTCCCCCACCAGGGGTGCACAGAGATGTGCCAGCAGCCGGCCACTTCCAGGAGCGGCGTGGAGCCACCGGCCACAGCATGCAGGCAGCCTAAGCCCTGCTGCGCCACCAGCTGGGACTCAGGAGCAGGTTGTCAGATATTTGTCCTGCATTTTGGGGGGACCCCTGTCGTTGGAGGCCCTGTGCCATTGCATGGTTTGTTTCATGATAAATCTGCTCCTGATGTTGTGCAGAAATAAAGCTTCAAGTTGAAGAATAACATGTCTCAGCTACTTAAGGACAGTCTAGTGGTTTCATGGATGTGTCACATGAAGACACGTGCAGCCACTCGAAACCCAGTTCCTTTTTCAAGGAGATTTTGGAAAAGGTAGGGTGGGGGCATGACACATGGCAGCATGTTTCTCAGAAATAAACCTTTGAGTCAGGGAGTGCCATATGCCAGCTTCTTCAGATCAGAAGATTTGACATTGGCATGTGTCACGTGGGGTGATCCAAGACACATATTGTCACTTACAGCTAGGGGCGTGCACAGGAATAAAAATTTGGCTTCTTTTGGAGGGGCATTTTCTGTGCCCCCCACAGCTGCAGGAGATGGCTCTTCTTTCCCCACCCCCCATGGCAGGAGGAGCTGGCTCCCCGACCCCGCCGCGGCTGGAGGAATGGCAGCCAGAGGAGCTGGTTCTCCCTGCCGTGGCCCCAGGGCCAGTGGAGCTGGTGCTCCTTTCCTCTCCCCATGGCCGGAGAAGCTGTAATTTCCTGCCCCGGCCAGGGGCCAGAGGAGCTCGCTCTCCCCACCCCTGCCCTGGAGCAGTTCTGTGCCCCCACTGATTGGAGGGGCTGCTTCCTCCTGCCCTTGCGCACACCCCTGCTATCAGCCAGTTTAATCCAGTTCCTTATTCACTGGTCATGCACTAAAGGGAAGTGGGCTGGGCGCATGACATGTCACAATATACTGCTCTGGAATAATACTTTGGCTCATAGAGTTCCATGGCCATGCTACTTCAGAACAGTCACAGAGACATGTTACTTGGGGAGACCTGAGACATATATTGCCACCCAGGGCCGTCCTTACCCATACATACAGCATGCAGCTGTGTAGGGCACCAGGAAATTTGGGGCACCAAACTGCCCCAAATTTCCTGGTGCCCTACACAGCTGCGTGCTGCTCCATTGGCCAGTCTGATCCCCTGGCTGGCTGAGCCGCCCAGGAAAGCTTCCTCTGCCCCCGCCCCGCCTTTTCCCGCCCCTGCTCCACCCCAGCCCCACCCCTACTCCACCCCTTCCCCTGAGGACTGCAGCAGGGGTCGGGCCTGCCCTGCACTCACTGGGCAACGATAAGTGGAGTGACCCCACCCCAGCCCGCCACTGCTGAGTGCTGGGGAGTGCTTCCCTCCGTGTCCCCCCAAGTCCCATGGCTGGGAGCCGGGGGAGCAGAGCAGAGCAGGCTGGGGCCGGGTCACTCCACTTCCCGCTGCCCCATGAGTACGGGGTCAGGCCTGCCCTGCAATCATCGGGTGGCAGGAAGTGGAGTGACCTGGCCTCAACCCGCTCTGCCGGCTTGTGCTGGGGGGCCGTTCCCCCCTGCCCCCAAGCCTGCTCCTGCCCCCCCCTGCAAAGGCATGGGACCAGCCCCGCTCCCACGGGGGGCGCTGTGTAGGGCACCAAAATGGCTAGGGACGGCCGTGTTGCCATGTATTGCCAGTTAAAACGCACTTCCTTTATTCAAGTGGCATTTACAAATTGGAAGTAGGGCGGGGATGTAACATGAGGCAGCATGTTGTTCAAGGCTAAAGCTTTGCATCATGGAATTCTGTGTCCCAGCTACGTCGGTACAGTGTAATGATTGCAGGGACTTGTCACTAGGGACAACCCAAGACATATTTTGTCAGTTACAATCAGTTTAATCTGGTTCCTTATTTGAATAATTATTCAATACATTATTAAATAATTGATTACTAATAAATAGTTATACAATTTGATCAAATTTTATGGTGGAATATCTAAAAAAATATTATTACACTAATGATTTTTTTAAAAATTTGATCTTTGAATCAAGAACTGGGAATAAAGGACCAACTTCAGCCTTGTCCAGGGAGCAGGAGTGATGGGCGTGGGCAGAGCTGGGGAGCCCAGGACTGGAATATCAGGGAGGCTTCAGGGCAGGGCTGAGGGACATTGGCAGAGCTGGGGAGGCGAGCAGTCATGCAATAGCAGCTAGTGCAATGGCAGAATTGTGAAATTAAAGGACTGGAATTCAAAGGGCTGGTCAGGATTAATACATTCAAGCAAAACTATGTAGGTAGGTGAAGTGGAAACACATAAAAGGTTTTATTGGAAGTGAAAAGAAAGGTTTGGGCACTGGAACCTCAGAAAAAAATGAATTCTAATGATAATTATACAGTACAGGGGAAGGAATTTCAGATACTTCAATAACTTTACATTTTAGAAGCATACAACCTATATATATGTCATACTTCAAAACTACTCCATCATAACACAATAAGAATTTCCTTATAGCCAGACAATAGCACAGAGCCTTGTTTATTACAATGCCAACAGTAAAGCTGTGGGAAATTTTACAATACTGTGTGTGCTTGGGGAGCAGGCCAAAAACACCCTCTGTTTGACAGGCAGAGGAGATGTCTACACTGCAACATGAACCCAGGATTAGTGGGATTTGAGTTAGCTGACCCTAGGTTAGAGGACCCAAGGCTTGAGTATCTGCCCTGATTGTTAATCCAGGCTTGAACTTGTGGTTCTGGCATACATACTGCAGCATACAGAGCTGAGTCAAACCAACCATATCCAACTCCCTAGTGCCCACATCAAATGTGGCCGCTCTAATTCTTTGACTGTGGTGCACTGTAGGAAAACGACTATCCACCCTGCACATTACAGCCTGCCAAGGAGTCATTTGGTCAGTGCACTCCCATGTACCAGAGCCAGGAACATGGATGAGGCACTTTTTGAAGACCTTCTCTTGCTGGCACTTTCAGTCCTGTGTCAGGAAATGGGCAGAGCTTCCGTGACATGCTGGTGGACATTTCAGAGACATTTTCAGAGCTACCAAAGGCATCTGACGGAGCTTCTGACAGAGCAGGAGGAGTACCCATGCATGGCAAATAAACTAGCTGATGCTTCTCAGTATGCTCAGTACAGCTTCAGATGCCCCTTATGCAGACCGGAGCTCGTAGAGCAGAGCCACAAGCACAGACAAGTAGGATCACATCATCATGCAGACCTGGGATGACCAGCAGTGGTTCCAGAACTTCCGCAAGAAAAAAGCTACATTTCTGGAGCTTTGAGAGCAGCTTGTCCTGACCCTCCAGCATAAAGACACATGCATGAGGCCGGTCCAGAAGCAGGTTGCTGTAGCTGAAGCTGCCCCAGACCGCTACAGGTCTCTTGCAAACCAGTTTGATGTTGGAAAGTCAACTGTGGGTAAAGTGGTTGCAGTGATTTCTGAGGCAATCAGGTGTGTGGTTTACCCCAAAGTGGCCTGGGCCATTGATGGGGCTCATGTGCCCATAGTTTGCCCTCCTCAAGAAGCACATAAACTGCACAGGATACTACTCCGTTGTTATGCAGGCCCTTGTGGGCCACAGAGGGTGATTTATGAACATCAGCGTGGGTTGCACTGGGAAAGTTTATGATCAGGAGTCTACATTCATGGACAACCTGGGACACTATTCCCACCAACTGATATCATAAATGAATTTACTGTCCCCACCATTATTCTGGGGGACCCTGCATACCTCCTTTTGCTTTGGCTTATGACACCATATCCTGATCTCAGAGGCCCTGGCAAAAGAAAGTTTATTATACTCTCAGTAGGTGCAGAATGGTGGCTGAATGTGCTTTTGGCACACTGAAATCCCATTTGAGATGTTTACAGACCCCTTTGGGTGCCAGCCAGCGTCATCAGTGCTGTCCGCATTACTGTGGCTTGCTGTGCTCCACAATCTTTGTGAAGCCTGAGGTGAGCCTCTTCCCACTGAATGGACCTACGAGATGCAGGGGCTGCTGAATTGGTACACTCAGCTAGAAAGTGCACCTTCCGCAACTGGATGCACATGGGCAACAGAAATCTGGGATGCTTTGTGCTCCCATGTTTTGGACTTACATGATCTAATCATTTTTTAGATTTAAGGGGTGCGAGAACATATTTTGAGAACCAAAGGAGTATAAGCTGCAGTAAAGGTTAAGAACCACTGGTCTAATGGAAGATGGTGATTAGTACCTTTATGAATGTGCTTCTGTTGGGGTGGGGAAGGGGAATAGGGCTCATTGATTGTGGGGAGGATATAGTGCTGGGGGCGGGAGGTGAGATTTTAATGCCATGCGATGTACTTATGAATGACATGACCATCTATGAAATGGGAAAGGGGAGTTATTCACAGTATGGATTGATGAAAGAAAGTGATTGAAGTATGAATTCCAATATTTTGAGGGATAGTCTTTGAATACTAATTCCTAATTGTCCCTGATCATGTGTTTTACCTTTATTATCTTGAAGACACATAATATTCATATGATGTGAAGCTGTGATAGAAATAAACTTTCTTGATGAAGTAAAAAAATGTATAAACATGTATTAGAAAAGTACTACATTCACCCATTCCCAGGCAGGCCAGCTGCCATTACCATGCCAAAACACGAGTAACAACAGATCTTTACAGAAACAAAACAAAACAAAAAAAACCCAAAATGCATGAACAAGTGCAAACAGTGAAATCATGTACAAGACAGACAGAAATTCCCTACCATGGCATGTCCCCAGGCCACCTGTTCTCCTTTCCCTTCTTTTCCCATTCGCCATGCATGCAACACTGTAGGAGGGAGATGGAGACATCCACAGGGGAGGCGGTCAATATGGAGGGCTGCATGGGGTAAGGTTGCCCTGCCAGCCATTCACAGGGCCCAACTGCATGTGCCACCAGACATAGACTCTGCCAATCTACTTCCAGACTGCAGCAAAGGGTATTACGCAGGGTACTCAGGCCTGTGGTGTGGGTAATGCAGCAGGAGCCGCAGTCACTAATGACATGAGCCACTCAAACTGCACTTTCTGCTGAGCTCTGTCCTCCTTTCTTAGCCACCTTTCCTGTTCCAGAATCTGCAAAGCAAGTGCCAGCTCCCTCAAGCTGTGCAGCCAGCCTGAGCCTTTCCTCTTGCCATGTGGCATGCCTTTCCTCTACCTGTAAGGCCATCTGTCTTTGGTAGCAGACCTGCTTGTTGGCCTTCTCCAGAACTTCAACTGTAAGTGTGTCATGGAAATGCTTCCGTGAAGGTCCGTTGAGCCAGGCTTCTGCTGCAGTGTGGGTGAGCTGTGCAGGTACTGCAGCCTGCAGAGATTGAGGGGCCTGGAACAGGACAAGACTGGGGGCGGGGGGTGTTAATTTTCTCAGATAGCTCACTGCAGGAACACAGAAAAAATCTTCATGGAATTTCAAGGACATAAAATGATACTTTTACAAACTGAACTTCAGTATATTGTGAGAAGGATGCTTCAGACCACTGAAGCTCCCTAGACACATTCTGGTTAATCACTTAGAACGCTTCCTCAGCTCTTGTCCCCTAACGCCCCTACTCTACTTGCGCTACATTGATGACATCTTCGTCATCTGGACCCATGGAAAAGAAGCCCTTGAGGAATTCCACCATGATTTCAACAATTTCCATCCCACCATCAACCTCAGCCTGGACCTGTCCACACAAGAGATCCACTTCCTGGACACTACAGTGCTAATAAGTGATGGTCACATAAACACCACCCTATACCGGAAACCCACTGACCATCTCCAGCTTTCATCCAGACCACATCACATGATCCATTGTCTACAGCCAAGCTCTAAGATACAACCACATTTGCTCCAATCCCTCTGACAGAGACAAACACCTACAAGATCTCTATCAAGCATTCTTAAAATTACAATACCCACCTGCTGAAGTGAAGAAACAGATTGACAGAGCCAGAAGAATACCCAGAAGTCATCTACTCCAGGACAGGCCCAACAAAGAAAGTAACAGAACGCCACTAGCTGTCACCTTCAGCCCCCAACTAAAACCTCTCCAGCGCATTATGAAGGATATACAACCTATCCTGAAGGACGATCCCTCACTCCCACAGGTCTTGGGAGACAGGCCAGTCCTTGCTTACAGACAGCCCCCCAACCTGAAGCAAATACTCATCAGCAACCACACCACAAAAACTGGAACCTACCCTTGCAACAAAGCCCGTTGCCAACTCTGTCCACATATCTATTCAAGGGACACCATCATAGGACCTAATCACTCACATCAGCCACACCATCAGAGGCTCGTTCACCTGCACATCTACCAATGTGATCTATGCCATCGTGTGCCAGCAATGCCTCTCTGCCATGTACATTGGCCAAACCGGACAGTCTCTATGCAAAAGAATAAATGGAAACAAATTAGACGTCAAGAATTATAACATTCAAAAACCAGTAGGAGAACACTTCAACCTCCCTGGTCACTCAATTACAGACCTAAAAGTCACAATTCTCCAACAAAAAACCTTCAAAAACAGACTCCAATGAGAAACTGCAGAATTGGAATTAATTTGCAAACTGGACACCATTAAATTAGGCTTGAACAAAGACTGGGAGTGGATGGGTCATTAAACAAAGTAAAAACTATTTCCCCGAGCTAATTTTTTCCCTACTGTTACTCACACCTTCTTGTCAACTGTTTGAAATGGGCCACCCTGATTATCACTACAAAAGTTTTTTTCTGTCCTGCTGATAATAGCCCACCTTAATTGATTAGTCTTGTTAGAGTTGGTATGGGAACACCCATTTTTTCATGTTCTCTGTATATATACATCTTCCTACTGTATTTTCCATTGCATGCATCTGATGAAGTGGGTTTTAGCCCACGAAAGCTTATGCCCAAATAAATGTGTTAGTCTCTAAGGTGCCACAAGTACTCCTTGTTCTTTTAGTGAAAGAATTACAGGCACAATGGAGAATTAAAAATGGAAAGCTGATTTTTTTGATGTTAGAAAACTGCAAAACAACTTGGTTTGGGGGCGGGTGGGAGTGGAGGGCTGGCTGTGCTACAAAAGATTTTTCTACAATTTCAGGCCTTTCCAATTTTGGAGGACATAACAGTTCCTGTGGTGCCTGATTGGCAAAGGAGGTGTTATTCCAAGCTGCTGGTGGGAAACCTGCAGTTTATGCAACAGAAGTATTAAAATGTATAGTAACTGAATAGCAAATCTATGAGTGGTGTGGACTGGTCAGCTACTGAGGTGGCCCTGGAAAATATGCCCTTCCCTGAAATATGACTATCTAACTGGAGTTCCTGCTTCAGGAAAAGTTTGCAGTTATCAGCACCCAGGATTGGGTCAGAATTCCTGAGGGAATCAACAGGATGCTGTGTTGGATTCCACATGGCATAGCCTTTTATGACAGCAATGCAAACATGCAGAAATTCACAGCCTTCCTCCTCCCCACCCCCAGCACATTTTCCCTCCCTCCTCCCCACCCCCAGAAAATTTCAAACCTCAGTCATATTTGGGAAGAAAAAAAAATTGTCATCAATGGACTGCACTGACTACAATGGACTAGATTTGTGAATGGAACACATTTCCCGAAACACTCACAGAGTTCACTGTTTCCAGGCAGCTCGATAGACTGAGGAATGGTTACAGAGTGGCGTACTTACTGGCATGGCAATGTAAGGTTATTGTTTTTAAGAAATAGGAATGGCCTAGCAAAAATCTGTGCCTTTCCAGTAAAAATACTTTAAAGTTGTTCTTTGCTGTTTGCATGTCCTGGTCGCCATTTTGAACTCCATGTGTTGGTGGTGGTTGGGTGGAAGAGCCATACCGCTGGCATATAATCCGCCACTAGCAGATACAGGCTGCTAGCTGGGGTTCTCATAACTTTTGCATTGGCCACATTACTGTATTAATAAACATTAAAATGGAGCCAGAAACTTCCTGGGGCTTAGGAACAGCTTTGATCCCATGTGTGTCCACTGCAGGCTCCGCCGCGGGCTGCTCCTTGGGGAGTGCATCAGCCCATATGAGTACAGACCCAGAATGTGCTGCTGCTGCTCCTGCTCCTGCTCCAAAGTCTGCTCTGGAACAGGTCTCAGCAACAGAGTGAGTTCATTGTCCCCACTTGGAGACTGCTGCAGGTTCCCATCAGTCCCTATGGTGGATTCTGAAGACAGTGGGGCCTCATCCTGGCTGACCAGGTCATCATGCACCACTGTTGGCTCCATGCTCAGTGCAGTGCTCAGCAACCAGACTTCTCATAACACACATGATTTTGGCGAGTTGCCCGAGGTGTGGGTCTGTTCCCTGAGTTTCTGGTACTCACTCTTGAGCCATTTAAGCCACTGCCTTGCACTGGGCACTGATTGGGTAAATTTGCAAAGCTGCCAGCTTCTTCACTATTTACTAATATGCATAGTATCAGAGGGGTAGCCGTGTTAGTCTGGTTCAGTAGAAGCAGCAAAGAATCCTGTGGCACCTTATAGACTAACAGACGTTTTGCAGCATGAGCTTTCGTGGGTGAATACCCACTTCTTCAGATGCAGGTGGTGGAAATTTCCTGGGGCAGGTATATATAAGCAAGCAAGAAGCAAGCTAGAGATAACGAGGTTAGATCAATCAGGGTGGATGAGGCCCTGTTCTAGCAGTTGAGGTGTGAAAACCAAGGGAGGAGAAACTGGTTCTGTAATTGGCAAGCCATTCACAGTCTTTGTTTAGTCCTGAGCTGATGGTGTCAAATTTGCAGATGAACTGGAGCTCAGCAGTTTCTCTTTGAAGTCTGGTCCTAAAGTTTTTTTGCTGTAGGATGGCCACCTTAAGATCTGCTATTGTGTGGCCAGGGAGGTTGAAGTGTTCTCCTACAGGTTTTTGTATATTGCCATTCCTAATGTCTGATTTGTGTCCATTTATCCTTTTCCTTAGAGACTGTCCAGTTTGGCCGATGTACATAGCAGAGGGGCATTGCTGGCATATGATGGCATATATTACATTGGTGGAAGTGCAGGTGAATGAACCGGTGATGTTGAGGCTGATCTGGTTTGGTCCTGTGATGGTGTTGCTGGTGTAGATATGTGGGCAGAGTTGGCATCGAGGTTTGTTGCATGGATTGGTTCCTGAGCTAGAGTTACTATGGTGCGGTGTGCAGTTGCTGGTGAGAATATGCTTCAGGTTGGCAGGTTGTCTGTGGGCGAGAACTGGTCTGCCACCCAAGGCCTGTGAAAGTGTGGGATCATTGTCCAGGATGGGTTGTAGATCCCTGATGATGCGTTGTAGGGGTTTTAGCTGGGGACTGTATGTGATGAATCAACTTAGTTCGAATTTGTGGATTCGACCTTATGAAGTCGAATTTGTGTATCCATACTAAATACACTAATTCGAATTTCTGAGTCCACATTCACGGGGCCAGCGTCGACTTTGGAAGCGGTGCACTGTGGGAAGCTATCCCACAGTTCCCGCAGTCCCCGCTGCCCATTGGAATGCTGGGTAGAGCCCCCAATGCCTGCTGGGGGGAGAAATGTGTCGAGGGTGGTTTTGGGTAAGTGTCGTCATTGAACCATCAATCACAACCTTCCTCCCTCCCTCCTTGAAAGCGCCTGCGGGCAATCCGTTCGTGCACTTTTCTGGTCAGTGACAGCGCGGACGCCACAGCACTGCAAGCACGGAGCCCGCTGCGATCATCGCCGTTTTCTCCTCCTCGCACTTTATCGTCCACCTCTTCCACAGTCAGCTGCTGAGAAATTGGGCTACTTTTCAATGGTGCTGCAAGCACTGGGGGACCATAGGGGACGTTTTACAAACATCAACGTCGGGTAGCCGGGCAAGGTTCATGATGCGTGTGTTTTCAGGAACTGTGGGCTGCTCAGACGCCTGCAGGAAGGTAGTTTCTTCCCGGACCACGAAATAACTGTTGTGGATGTGCAGATTCCTAAAGTCATCCTCGGGGACCCAGCCTGCCCGCTTATGCACTTGCTCATGAAGACCTATACAGGCGCCTGGGACAGCGACAAGGAACTCTTCAAATACCAGCGAGCAGCGAGCAGCGTGACCTGTGACTGTTCAGTTTCTTTACAGAAAAGCTGAACCTGCCCCTGTTTCTTTACCCAGTTACTGTTGACTCTCCTCTTCGGTTACATACCCCGTTCACCCCGTTACCCCCACTTCCAGCACACGTGTAAAAATAAAATACATGTCCCATTATTACTTAACAAAGGTTTCTTTATTCATGACTTTTCGTGAAAGGGTTGAAACTGGGACGCAGGCTGTGCTGGGTAGGGTGTGCGGTGATGTAAAGACCGCCTCTAAACTCAAGGAATGACAGGCTCCTGCTCCTAGAGCGGTCCGCAGTGCCGGAAGGCTTCTTTCAACGGAGCCTGCCATCCCTCTTTATGGAATTCTGTGTGCGGGCGGATATGTGACCTTGTGGTGGAGGAGGACGGATACAGATTCCTCAGCTGCGTGACTCAGCGGTCCAGGACAAGGACCGCTGTATAAGATCTGTAACCACCCTCCCCCGCTGCAAAGTCACATCTCCCCCGCCCACACAGATCCTGGAAACCACCTCCAAAAACCGACCAGGGTGCCTACTGACTGCACCGTGTGTGTGACCCGCTGCTGATCCTGCCCCCGTGTCTGTACCCTGGGAAAGGTGACTGTCCTATGCAATTAACCACCCCCTTCCCCACGCCCCCCATTCAAACACAGTCTTCTTTGAAAAAACATAACGGAAACAGTAATTAACAGCAAAGCATTTTTATTAATTAAGTAGACAGTTAGGGGATGGGACCGGGATTGGGACTACTGTGAGTCTGGAAGTGAAGGACTTCGGCAAATGTAGGGTATGAGAGCTTTTGGGTACTTGAGCACTGTGCTGTGGTGCAGTGACAGTATTCACGTCCCCGGCCGCCCCTCCTCCTGATTATTTTCGGTGAGGGGGGTATGGGACTTTGTGGCGGGGGAGTGCGGTTGCAGATACACTGCAGGGGGGCTCTGTCCTCCTGCGGTCCTGCAGAACATCCACAAGGTGCCTGAGCGTGTCCGTTTGCTCCCTCACTAGTCCAAGCATTGTTTCAGTCGCCTGCTTGTCTTCCTCACGCCACCTCTCCTCCCGTTTGCTGTGTGAGCGCTGGCATAGAGAGACGGTCTCCCTCCACTGGCTCTGCTGGTCCGTCTCTGCTAGGTAGCAGCCCATATGTTCCTGGAACATCTTGTCCCTTGTCTTTTTCTTTCGCCGCCTAATCTTTGCCAGCCTCTGCGAGGGGGATGCTGTGGCAGGTCTGGAGACAGTGGAAGCTGTGAGATGGGAAACAGGGAGTGAATTCCTTGCAAAGATACATTTTTGCGAACAATTAACTGAGTCTAGGCTGTCTCTGTGAATTCTGGGTTGAGACCCCTGTGCCTGCTGGGGCAGAAATCATTTTCGCGGTGGATTCTGGGTAAATGTCGCCAGTCATTCCTTCCTCCGGGAAAGCAACGGCAGACAATCATTTCAAGCCCGTTTTCCCAGATTTGCCCTGGCATACGCCATAGCGTGGCAACCATGGACACTGTTTTGCCTTTTGTGTATGTCACCGTATGTGTACTAGATGCCGCTGACAGAGGCGGGCCAGCAGCGCTACACAGCAGCATGCTTTTGCTTTTGCATGACAGCAGAGATGGTTACCAGCCATATTGTACCATCTACCATACCATAAATTGGTAATAAGATGGTAATAAGATGGGCATGGTTACCTGTCCTTTTGCACTGCCCCATTTGGTGCTGTCATAAGTGCCCCTGGCCGAGCAGCCAGAGGCGCAAAAGCAAAAATTGGGAATGACTCCCTGAGTCAATCCCTCCTTTTTGGTATCTAAAAATAGAATCAGTCCTGCCTAGATTATGGGCAAGTGTACTAGAGAACCACTGTATCATAGAACCAGAGAGCACAGCTGCTCTGTGTCTGATCCTGCATAAATTATGAGCTGTATGCTATTCACAGGGGGTGCTCCTGCAACAACACCACCTGTTCATTCCGTTCTTACCCCAGCCTTCCTGGGCTACCATACCATTGTCCCCCCACTTGTGTGATGAAGTAATAAAGAATGCAGGAATAAGACACAGTGACTTGTTTGTGAGAAATGACTGGAAGGAAGCCTCCAGCTGCAATGATAGTCCAGGCAGGACATTAAGGAGTGTGGATGAAGGAGCCCATCATCCCTCTGCTAGTCCAGGGGCAATTGAATCTTTTATTTACAATGAAGGGTGGGGGCTGATGGAGCTCAGCCCCCTGTTGCAATGATGAGGACAGTTACCAGCCATATTGTACCATCAGCCATCAAAAATTAGGGACAGGCGCCCTTGACTGACCTTACTGATGCTAGTCGGCATGGTTACCAGCCCTTTTGCACTGCCCCATGTGCCAATAGACTGATGATGAGGATGGATTTCCATCTTTTTGTACCATCAGCCATCCATAGCGTGGGGGGAGCAAGGATGTTGGTGTTGAGTGCTGCACCATCGCGTCTATCTGCAGCATTCAGTAAAGATAGGGTGACATGTAAAAGAGTCAACAGAGGATTGTTTTCACTTCTGGTGGTGGGTGGGGTGTGTGCGCAAATTGCCGAACTATGCCCTGACCCACCGCAGACACTGTGTTTGACCCTAGAAGCATTTGGAGCTCATCCAAGAATGCAAATACTTTTCGGAGACAGCAGGAACTGTGGGATACCTTGTGTCCTCATTCCCCCCTCCCTCCATGAGCGTCCATTATATTATTTGGCTTTCCGTTACGCTCGTCACGCAGCTGCGTGCTGAGTCTGTGCTATGCCGTCTGTCTGTAGATTTCTTAAAAATACTTTGGACCAGGCGTAAAATTACAGTAATTACCCTAATTAGATGCAGGAGTCTCCGAGCGAGATCACCCTGAGGAGGGTCACTGAAGGAGATAGAGAGCGCATGCTGCGTGAAAGCTAGCATGAACCAGGGCCCGATGCAGCCGTGCTCGGGGAGGCAGTGCTCCCTGAGTTCCTCATGAAAGCCTTGCGCGGAAAACTGTGCTACCACGGAGCACCCAATAAGGCAGCTCTCCCCAGGAACCTCCTGCTGATGCTTTTCGATTAACGCAAGGAGAGCTTCGTGGAGATCTCCAAGGATGATTTCTGTTCTATCCCCATATCTAGAGAGACCTCCTTTTCACACAGTTAAGATTCCTGTTATATTAAGAATAAAAGTTAACATGGTTACAGCACTTACCGACTGCTCCTTCCCCTGATTCAGGGTCCGGGTTAATGGCCGGGGAGGGTTGTTGGGGGATCTCCGTGACGGTGATGAATAGATCCTGGCTGTCGGGGAAACCAGCGTTGTAAGCGCTCTCGCCTGCCTCGTCCTCCACAAACCCTTCCTCATCTTCCCCGTCCGCAAACATCGCCGAGGAACTGGCCGTCGACACTGCCCCATCGTCAGAGTCCACGGTCACTGGTGGGGCAGTGGTGGCAGGCTCCGTAGCGTCCGTTTGCCGCTTTGATTTTTTGGTAGCCTTGTCTGGGGTCCTTGATTTTCACGCGGCACTGCGTTGCATCCCGCCTGTATCCTCTGTCTCTCATGGCTTTGGAGACCTTCTCGTAGGTCTTCGCATTCCCTGTTTTGGAGCGCAGCTCCGAAAGCACAGACTCCTCGCCCCAGGAACTCCTCGCCCCCTCTGAACACCGATCAGATCGAAGAGTTCCCAGTCAGTCTATGCTGGGTCCCTCTTTCTATTCACAGATAACATGAACTCCTCTGCTGGAGAGCTCTGCATCGTTGCAGGTGCTGCGGAGCTTGCCCCGATGTCCAGCCAGGACGTCAGATTCAAAGTGCCCAGACAGGAAAATGAATTCAAATTTTCCCGGGTCATTTCCTGTGTGGCTGGTCAGAGAATCCAAGCTCGGACTGCTGTCCAGAGCGTCAACAGAGTGGTGCACTGTGGGATAGCTCCCGGAGCTACTAAGTTCGATTTGCATCCACACCTAGCCTAATTCGAGCTAGCCATGTCGAATTTAGCGTTACTCCACCTGCCGGGGTGGAGTACCAAATTCGAACTAAAGAGCCCTCTAGTTCGAATTAAATGGCTTCCTGGTGTGGACGGTTGAGCGGTTAGTTCGAATTAACGCTGCTAAATTCGAATTAAAGTCCTAGTGTAGACCAGGCCTTACTTAAGTCCACAGTTTTGCTGGCCTTGCATCAGAGATTTACCAAAATCAGGCTGTGTTCCCATGACCACAAAGCAGTGTGCTTTGCAAAAGGCTTGTTCTGTTCAGTCTTCGTTGCAAACACTGAAGGTTCTCTGATGGTGTGTTTGCAGCTCGGTGGTCAGAAGACAATGGTAGGGTTAATGCTAACTAACTGAGTTGCTGCAGTACATCAAGGGTGGTTGCTTCTGTTTTCAATAGAGTAGATTCAAGATTCTTGGGATAGAGAAGACAAAGGAAGTTGGCCCACGGGATTGTGGGATACTTTTTGGGTATCCTAGGTCCAGGTCAAGCGAGGCTATTCTGCACTGCAAAGCAATAGAGCTTGAACCCTCGGTTAAGACTTGACTTGTGCTCAGACCCTGCAGCCCCGCAGGCTTCTGGGGCCCTGGGTCCAAGCCCTGTGTTAGTGCTACTTGAATAGACAGAAGGAGTGTTAGGCTGGAGGCTGAGGCTGAGTCCAGGCTTACATTGCAGTGTAGACATACCCAGAGAATGCTCTTCATTCTTCCTTTTAACACAAAAGGATACAATAACAAGTCAGATGACTCTTGTCTCATGATATTTTTACAGCTTGTCATTATGTTGCAATTCATGGCCACTCAGAACTTTGCAGCAGCAGCAGATCTTCCTCCTATAAGTGATCACTGGAGCTAAAGGAGAATCATCATTAGTTGTAAGCAGTATAGGGCCTCTGAGACATAGGTGAGCAGTTCTGATTCCATCCATTGTAAAGCAGTGTCACTCTCTCACACGAGAGTGTAATAATATATATATATATATTTATTTTCCAATGTCTAGGACATGTACCCATTGTATAGATGTGATGGATTTACAATTAAAAAAGATCAATTAATTAACCACACCTTGGCTACAATAGCTGCCATTTAACTAAAACTCCCCTAATATTCAGCAGTCCTCAGTCTTACCTTCCTCCCATCTTCCTTAGCGGATGCCTGAGCAGGGGCGGCTCTAGCCATTTCGCCACCCCAAGCATGGCGGCACGCCGCGGGGGGCGCTCTTCCGGTCGCCGGTCCTGTGGCTCCGGTGGACCTCCCGCAGACATGCCTGCGGAGGGTCCGCTGGTCCCATGGCTCCGGTGGACCTCCCGCAGGTGTGCCTGCGGGTGCTCCACTGAAGCCATGGGACCAGCAGACCCTCTGCAGGCATGCCTGCGGGAGGTCCACCGGAGCCGCCTGCCGCCCTCCTGGCGACCGGCAGAGCGCCCCCCGTGGCTTGCCACCCCAAGCACACGCTTGGCGTGCTGGGGCCTGGAGCCACCCCTGTGCCTGAGTTAACAGACAGGCTTATAACCAAGCCCAGAAGTCAATATAGACTATGGTTGTTTCACTCTGGTAAAGGGATAGATGTCTAGGGTGTGGCCTCCCATCACCTGTAATGATGCAATTTTTTCCCTACCCTTTTGGAAGTGGCCTTCATGGGGAGGTGTGAGCTGTTGGAATGGAAGCCCCAGCCTTGGTTTCTATTAGGCAGTCTGCTAACTCTCCATCACATAGTGGCCTGCCTGCAGGGAGTCTCCAGGATGCTTTTTTGCAGTTATTCAGTCTTATCTGGCCCTTTCCTATCTAAATATTACATGGCACTGATTTCTACCCAGAATTCTTTGCATTCACGTTTACTCACTGAAACATCATTGTTCTTTGGTCTCCCTTCTGTCCCCTCTTTCCAGGTTCTGTGTAATTAGCAACCAATCTTCTCCCGGATCCCGGACACCCCTTATCTATGTCTAGGAGGGGGGAAAAAGTCCTTTGTTATTCTACAAAAACCCATATCTTTGACTTTGAAGCAGAAATGATAAAAGCCTGGGAATGAAAAACAAGCAAAGATTAACACACACAAAGAGCGAAGTACTGAAGTGGAAAGAGCAAAATGATTCCCTTGGGACTGAATGAAATAACACCCTGCAGGTGGAAGAAAGGCCATGTTTGTACCCTACCTGGGGAGGCAAAGAAGTATAGAATCATAGAATATCAGGGTTGGAAGGGACCTCAAGAGGTCATCGAGTCCCACCCCCTGCTCAAAACAGGACCAATCTGCAGACAGATTTTTGCCCCAGATCCCTAAATGGCCCCCTCAAGGATTGAACTTACAACCCTGGGTTTAGCAAGCTAATGCTCAATGAGCTATCCCTCCCCATTACAAAGGAGGGGCACTGATGAGATTTGGGAAGAGAAGAAGAGAAAGTGAGACACAGAGGGAAGAGAAACTTAGAGAGGCAGTGAGTCAGACGCTGACAGAGAGAGAGAGAGGTGGGAAGAGACAGAGAAACTCATGCCAGCTCTACACTACAGAGTTAGGTTGATACAAGGCAGCTTACATCAACCTGTGTAAGCATCTACACTACAGTGTCGCTCCAACTGATGTAACTCACCCATTATGCCGACTTAATAACTCCACCTCCATGAGAGACATAGGTCAACATAGTTGGGTGACACAGTGTCAGTGCAGACACTGCGTGACTTACGTCGAGGTTAGTGGCCTTCACTAGGTTTCCCACAATGCCGCACAATGACCACTCTGGTCAGCGTTTTGAACTCTGCTGCCCAGTGGCCAGGTACACAGGTACATGCCCCTCCCCTTTTAAAGGCCAACACATTTTTGAAATTCCATTTCCTGTTTGCTTGGTGTGAAGAGCTCACATAGCAATTGCCTAGGGTGACTAGACAGCAAATGTGAAAAATCGGGATGGGGTGGGGGGTAATAGGAGCCTATGTAAGAAAAAGACCCATAAATCGGGACTGTCCCTATAAAATCAGGACATCTGGTCACCCTACAACTGCCCAGCTGACCATGCTGGCTCCACACAGCAAACATGCTCCTGCCTGGAGTACACAGGAGGTGGTGGATCTCCTGGGTCTGTGGGGAGAAGAGGCTGTGCAGACACAGCTCTGATTCAGGTGTAGAAACTTTGTCATCTACGAGCGGATCGCTCAGATCAGGTGGGAGAAGGGCTACAAGAGGGACACGCGTCAGTGCTGTGTGAAAGTCAAGGAGCTGCGGCAGGCATACCAGAAGGCAAAAGAGGCAAATGGCCACTCTGGTGCGGAGCTGCAGACATGCCACTTCTCCAAGGAGCTGTATGTCATTCTCATGGGCAACCCCCTGCAGGGTCCCGTGGGTACTTCAGAAGAGCTGGAGTCACAGGCCACCACAGTGAATCCTGAGAACCAGGTGTTGAACAAGGAACAAGAGAAGGAGAATGGGGGACAGGCAACGAGGGGATCCAGTGATGCTGTGAGCCAGGACCCCTTTTGACTCCTGAGCAGCTGAGCGAGTCCCAGAAGTCCAGCGCTGCCAAGACTGATCCAGGGGAAGGAACCTCTGGTAAGTATGTGGTTTGCTTTGACATTGCAGGGACACATCTGTTCATTTATTCTTTTTTAGTCACGCTGCAAGAGGTAGTGAATAACCAGTAGAGGTAGAGTTGCTATCTGCTTCTCAACAGTTAGGCAGAGGGAGCCCTGCAGAACAGTTTGTTTATGTACACTGGGATGTCCCGTGAATCCTCCATAGAGATCTTGAGGAAGCTTTCCTGGAGGTAATCTGCAATCTCTGATGAAAGCTTCTGGGGAGGGCAGCCTTATTTCTTCCCCTGCAGTAGGACATTTTCCCACACCACTTAGGAATTACTTCAGTTGGCACCACTGCAGAACATAGGCTAGCACCATACAGACTCGGTCTGCAGCCGGATGTGTGCAGGAGCTGTTCCCTTTCAGCCTCTGTTACCCTCCGGAGTGAGATATCAGCTAACATCACCACTGCCTGTGGAAAACAGTGCCAGTATTCAGTTCAACTGCCCTAGCTGCACATACTCATGCTCATGAGTTCCCCCCACGTATTCTGCCAGCTCGCCCCCTCACCCCCGGGCTGTTGTTACTATGGCTGGGAATGCCGCCATGCTCTATGAATCCCAAGCAGAAGTGAGAATGTAGTGCTTGTAACTTGTGTGATCAAGCGGAGTAAATGCACTCACAATAGTTCTTCTGTCCACTGTTTCTTTCGCAGCTGCAAAAGTGGCCTTGAGGGTCTCTCCATCCACACCAGCAGAGTGGCTCAGCCAGAAAAGGACAAAGAAGAGGACAAGGGAAGACATGTTCCAGGAGATCCTGCGAGCCTCGGTGCTTCGGATACTGAGCAGAGGGCTTGGAGGATGACACTCAAGGACACAATGGACAGGGATAGTGAGGACAGGAGAAACAGGCAGCAAGAGATGATAGTGCTTCTCAGAGAGCAAACAGACATGCTGCAGTCTCTGACTGACCTTCAGGCTCAACAGATCTGTTCTAGCCTTCCCCTGCAGCCCACAGAGAACTGTATTCCGGTGCCTCCCTGCCCCCCCCTTCCTTTACTACACGACATCAGGGGCCAGTGCAGTACCCCTAGCACTCCACCCTGGGGGAGAGTACAGACTATCACAGCTGCACATACACTGACCTGTGAGAGAGACAGTTGGTGTATGTGTGTTTGTGAAATGGAAATAACTGTTCTTTCCCTTTCAGAGGTTCTTTTCCCTGTATTTATAAAGTTTTTCAGTTATAAATATATGTCTGTTTTCACAGGTTTGGAATAAAAGTCTATTTATGGAAATTTAATTCATCTTTATTAGTTCACAACATATGCTGGCTGGGGCTGACATCATTCACAGATAATAGCAATGGGGGCAGTTGCAATGTTATATTACTACACACAGAGCACTCATTACAAGGCTCATACCATGGTGGGAAAAAACAAAACAAAACAACAACAATGATGCCAGGTACAGCACACTATAGCAACACGCTGTGTCTCATTGTTAAAATGGCCTTTCAAAGCCTCTCTGAGCTGTATAGTTCCCTGTTGAGCTTTTCGTATAGCCCTGGTATCTAGCTGCTCAGAATCAGCAGACAGCCGTTCCACCTCCACCCTCCAGTGGAAATGGCTCCCTCTTTGCTTAGCAGATATTATGAAGTGCACAGCAGGCAACTATGACCATGGGGATATTTTTTCACTGAGGCCTTAACTTTTGAGTAGTCAGTGCCAGTAGCCTTTCAAATGGCCAAAAGCACATTCAAGTACCATTCTGCACCTGCTGAGCCTGTTGTTGAAGCACTCCTTGCTGCTGTCAAAGCAGCAGGTGTACGGCTTCATGAGCTATGGGAGCAAGGTGTAGGCTGGGTCTCTGAGGACCACTATGGATGATCCTTGCTGGGATTCTATACTATGAAGAACATTCAGCAAGTGACATTTAAATTAGAGATTAGGAAAAACTTTCTGACTCCAAGGATAGGTAAACACTGGAATAGGCTTCCAAGGGAGGTTGTGTTATTCCCATCACTGGAGGTTTTAAAAACAGTTTAGACAAACACGTATCAGGGATGGTCTAGGTTTACTTGGTCCTGCCTCAACACAAGGGACTAGACTAGACAACCTCTCAAGGTCCCTTCCAGCCCTTCATTTCTATGATTGTGCAAGGGACAGGTAGACAACAGGATGGTGTGCTGTCTTCCCAGAGCTAAGACACAAGACATCACTCTAAGATTGGATAGGCTTCTGAAGTCAACGGGCAAGGATCCACTGTTGATGGTTCATATCAGCTTTAATGATACTGTATTGCAGGATCTCTCTCAGACAATAGATGACTTCAGGGAACTCAGAAGCATGCTGAAGAAGTAGTATGTCCAATGGATCTTCTCAGAGATCCTTCCTGTCCCAGGAGCAAAGAAAGACAGAAGGCAGAAGATTCTGAAAGTGAACCATTCATTAATTAAGTGGTGTGTGTTTGAGGGCTTTGGTTTCGTGGAACACTGGTCCACCTTCAGTGGGGTGAGGGGCTGTAAAGTTTGGATGGTCTCCATTTCAGTAGAAGGGGGACCAATCTTGGGGACATGCTGGCTAGCATAGTCAGGAGATGTTAAAGTAATAACGAAAGGGGAGGGTAAAAAGAGAGAAGAAATAAGCATTCAGCACCAAAATCGAGATGTTGAGAACAAAATTAATCAAGGAACCAAAGGACATGAAGAGAAGAAATTCTTTAATTGTCTATACACTAATGCTAAGAGCCTTGTTAACAAACAAGAGGAATTGGAATTGCTCATTTGTAAGCATAAATTCGATCTAGTTGGTATTACTGAAACATGGTGGGATGAGTTACGTGACTGGAATGTTAAAATCAATGGTTATAACATATAGGAAGGATTAAGTGGGAAAAAGGGGTGAGGGAGTGTCATTCTATGTCAAAAATGGCATTACCTGTTTCTGAGTCACTGACAACTTGGAAGAAAATGATCTTATGGATCAATGTCCTAATAGATAAAGCACAAGATGAGGTATTAATTGGTGGTATAGATTACCAAATCACAATAGGGAACAGGATGACTGGCTTCTTAAGCACCTCTCTATAATGTGCTGGGGAGGCCGGGGTGGGAGAAGCTGCATGATCATGGGGGACTTAATTTTGAGTGACATATGCTGCCAGTACTAAAACATCCTTGGAATTTTAAAATATTATAGAAGACAATTTCCTAATTCAAAAAGTGTTGCATCCAACATTGGGGAATTCTGCATTAGACCTGGTCTTAGCAGATAAAGAGGAACTGATTACAGAACTAAAAATCAATGGTAACTTAGGTATAAATGACCATAACTTGTTCACGTGTGTAAAGTGCAAACAGAGTGAAGTTCAAACCAGTAATATATATGTACTTGCTGCTTTAAATGGGAAAATTTTACAACATTCAAAGCAATTATGAACAAAAACAACTGGAAGGAAGAATTTGAACAGGAAAATGTGAATAATAATTGGGAAATGTTTAAGAACGCTTTACATGATGCTCAAAAAGCCACAATCCCACAATCAAGAAAGAAGGCCCTACTTGTTTAAAAACTGGCATAATTTAGAGAAATATATATGATATATAAAATGGAATAAAGGGGAAGTAGATAGTAATGAATGTAAATCAGAAGCCAGGAACTGTAGAAAATTGATATGAGAAGTGAAGGAACACAAGGAAAAATCTATAGCCAGCAGAGGTAAGGACAATAAGAAGGAGGTTTTTAAGTATATTAGGAACAAAAAGAATCCTAACAATGGTTTTGATACATTACTGGCTGGAAATGGTAGAATGATCAGAAATGGCAAAATTGTTTAATAAATATTTCTGTTCTGTATTTCAGAAGAAAAACAGGTGATGTAATGTATCATATGATAATGACACTTCGTGACAAAGTTCCTCCTGTGCCTTGGTGGGTCCTGTGCTTTCTGGCAGATTTGCTCACCTCAGAGATTCACAGCATACATCTGTTTGTCTGCTTTTGCTAGAGCAGGGGTTGGCAACCTTTCGGAAGTGCTGTGCCGCGTCTTCATTTATTCACTCTAATTTAAGGTTTCACGTGCCAGTAATACATTTTAATGTTTTTAGAAGGTCTCTTTCTATAAGTCTATAATATATAACTAAACTATTGTTGTATGTAAAGTAAATAAGGTTTTTAAAATGTTTAAGAAGCTTCATTTAAAATTAAATTAAAATGCAGAGCCCCCAGACCAGTGGCCAGGACCCAGGCAGTGTGAATGCCACTGAAGATCAAGTCACGTGCCGCCTTCGGCACACGTGCCATAGGTTGTCTATCCCTGTGCTAGAGGCTCAAACCTGATGTTCACTCAGCTAACCTCATCACTGGCCAGCATGGGGGAAATGGAGAACAATCTCCACGGTCTCTATTGTCCCACCTAGTGGGTCAGGGACAGGCCAGATCTCTTTCCAAATTTAGATCTTCCCCTCTGGTGTGTCTCACAGACCAGGTCAACTCCTCCTGTGTTAGATAGGGAGTTGAGGGGATAGGGGGAACCCATGTCTACCCTCTACACCAGCCCAGGGCCCTGTGGATAGCAGCTGTCAACAACATCTCCTGTATCAGCTGCATGGCAGCTACAACTCCCTGGGCTACTTCCACATGGCCTCCCCCCAGCACCTTCTTTATCATTACCACAGGACATTCCTCCTGAAGCCTGATAACACGTATATTCCTCAGTCCTCCAGCAGCGCCTTCTCACTCCCTGCACACCCCCACTAACTGGTGGGAGGTCCTTTTTAAACCAGGTGTCCTGATTAGCCTGCCTGCCATAATTGATTCCAGTACGTTCTTAATTGGCTGCAGGTGTCTTAATTAGCTTGCCTGTCTTAATTGGTTTTAGCAGGTTCCTGATTACTCTAAGGCAGCCCCTGCTCTGGTCACTCGGGGAATAGAAAACTATTCATCCAGTGGCCAGTATATTTGCCTTCTACCAGAATCCTGCACCAAACTGCTCTGGGTATGTTACACACTCTTTCCAGTCCAATAATAACTCAGGAGGATGTTAAACAATAGCTACTAAAATTAGACGTTAAAATCAGTGAGTCTGGATAACTTGCATCCAAGAGTTTTAAAAGAGCTGGTTGAGGAAATACTGGACCATTAATGTTGCTTATCAATAAATTTAAGAATATTGAGGAAGTTCCAGAACTCTGGAAGAAAGCTAATCTTGTGCCTATATTTAAAAAGGATAAATGGGATGACCGATCAGTCTGACACTAATCTTGCCAAGATAATGGAGCAGCTGATATGGAGCTTGATTAATAAAGAATTAAAGGAAGCCAATATAATTAATGCCAATCAACATGGGTTTATGGAAAATAGATCCTGTCAGATCAACTTATCTTTTTTTGATGAGGTTACTGGTTTACTGGATAAAGGTAATACTGCTGATATAATATACTAAGACTTCTCAAAGGCATTTGGGACTAGTTATACATGCATTTTGATTAAAAAACTAGAACAATACAAAATTAAAAACTGGCTAACTGATATATCTTAAAATGTGATTGTAAATGGGGAATTATCATAAGAACATAAGAACGGCCATACTGGGTCAGACCAAAGGTCCGTCTAGCCCAGTATCTGTCTACCGACAGTGGCCAATGCCAGTTGCCCCAGAGGGAGTGAACCTAACAGGCAATGATCAAGTGATCTCTCTCCTGCCATCCATCTCCATCCTCTGACAAACAGAGGCTAGGGACACCATTCCTTACCCATCCTGGCTAATAGCCATTTATGGACTTAACCACCATGAATTTATCCAGTTCTCTTTTAAACGCTGTTATAGTCCTAGCCTTCACAACCTCCTCAGGTAAGGAGTTCCACAAGTTGACTGTGCGCTGCGTGAAGAACTTCCTTTTATTTGTTTTAAACCTGCTGCCTATTAATTTCATTTGGTGACCCCTAGTTTTTGTATTATGGGAATAAGTAAATAATTTTTCCTTTTCCACTTTCTCCACATCACTCATGATATTATATACCTCTATCATATCCCCCCTGAGTCTCCTCTTTTCCAAGCTGAAGAGTCCTAGCCTCTTTAATCTTTCCTCATATGGGACCCTCTCAAAACCCCTAATCATTTTAGTTGCCCTTTTCTGAACCTTTTCTACTGCCAGTATATCTTTTTTGAGGTGAGGAGACCACATCTGTACACAGTATTCGAGATGTGGGCGTACATGGATTTATATAAGGGCAATAATATATTCTCAGTCTTATTCTCTATCCCCTTTTTAATGATTCCTAACATCCTGTTTGCTTTTTTGACCACCTCTGCACACTGCGTGGACATCTTCAGAGAACTATCCACAATGACTCCAAGATCTTTATCCTGACTCATTGTAGCTAAATTAGCTCTCATCATATTTTATGTATAGTTGGGGTTATTTTTTCCAATGTGCATTACTTTACATTTATCCACATTAAATTTCATTTGCCATTTTGTTGCCCAATCACTTAGTTTTGTGAGATCTTTTTGAAGTTCTTCACAGTCTGCTTTGATCTTAACTATCTTGAGCAGTTTAGTATCATCTGCAAACTTTGCCACTTCACTGTTTCCCCCTTTCTCCAGATCATTTATGAATAAATTGAATAGGATTGGTCCTAGGACTGACCTTTGGGGAACACCACTAGTTACCCCTCTCAGTTCTGAGAATTTACCATTAATTCCTACCCTTTGTTCCCTTTCTTTTAACCAGTTCTCCATCCATGAAAAGACCTTCCCTTTTATCCCATGACAGCTTAATTTATGTAACAGCCTTTGGTGAGGGACCTTGTCAAAGGCTTTGTCATTGAGCAGCTGTGTGTTTAGTGGGGTCCTGTAGGGATCAGTTCTTGACCCTACACTGTTTAATGTTTTTATCAATGACCTGGAAGAAAACATAAAATCATTGCTGATAAAGTTTTTAGATAACACAAAAATTGGGGTAGTGGTGAATACTGAAGAGAACAGGTCACTGGTACAAATTGATCTGGATCTTGTGGTAAGCTGGGTGCAAGCAAACATATGTTTTAATATGACTAACTGTAAATGTATACATCTAGAAATAAAGAATATAGGCCATACTTACAGGATGGGGGACTCTTATCCTTGGAAACAGTGATTCTGAAAAAGATTTGGAGGTCATAGTGGATAATCAGCTGAACAAGAACGCTGTGTCCAAAAGATCTAATATGATCCTTGGATGCGTAAACTGGAATCTTTAGTAGAAGTGGAGAGATTATTTTACCTCTGTATTTGGCACTGGTGAGCCTGCTACTGGAATACTGTGTCCAGTTCTTGTGTCCACAATTCAAGAAGAGTGTTGATGAATTGGAGAGGGTTCAGAAAAGAGCTATGAGAATGATTAAAGGATTAGAAAATATGCCTTATAGTGGTAGACTCACAGAGCTCAATCTATTTTGCTTAACAAAGAGAGGGTGACTTGATTACAGTCTATAAGTAACTACGTGGAGAAAAAATATTTGATAACGGGCTCTTCTATCTAGAGAGAAAGGTATAAAATGATGCAATGGCTGGAAGTTGAAATTAGAAAAATTCAGACTGGAAATAAGGCATGATTTTTAATAGTAAGGGTAATAAATCATTGGAACAATTTACCAAGGGTTGTGGTGGATTCTCCACTGGTAATTTTTAAATTTAGATTGGATTTTTTTTTATTCAAAAGAAATCATTTGGGGGGGGAGAAATATTTGTTATTCTTGGGCAGAAGGGCAAAGGACCAGATTCTCAAAGTTATTAGGCATCTGTCTCCAACTGAAATTATGCACTGTTGCAGACATGTTGGTCCCAGGGTCTGAGAGAGATAGGGTAGGTGAGGTTCTTCTTCGAGTGCTTGCTCATATCCATTCCAGTTAGGTGTGCGCGTGCTGCGTGCACATTAGTCGGAAGACTTTTACCCTAGCAACACTCAGTGGGTCGGCTGGGCGCCCCCTGGAGTGGCGCCGCTATGGCACCGTATATATACCCCAGCCGACCCACCCGCCCCTCAGTTCCTTCTTACCGCCCATGTCGGTCGTTGGAACAGTGGAGTGCGGCTTAGCTGACCTCCACTTCCCTAGCTTCCTCATAGTTTTTTCTCGTTCATTATTCTGTACATAGTTAGTTGTGTGTGTGTATATATATATATATATATATAATTTTAGTTGTTTTTTACTGTTTTATTAGTATAATTAGAGTAGTATTAGTTGGCGGGGTTCGGGGATTAGCCCCTTCCCCGTGCCTGGTGCCGGAGCGCATGCCTGGCTCCCCGGGCTTCAAGCCGTGCTCGGCCTGTCACAAGCCGATGCCAACAGGAGATCCACACGACTCCTGTTTGAAGTGCCTTGGAGAATCGCACTTATCTGCTAAGTGCCCCATTTGCAAGGCTTTTATGCCGCACACTAAAAAGGAGCGGGACATAAGACTCAGACAGCTCCTCATGGAGGCGGCTCTCACCCCTCCTTCCTCGGCACCGACCGCCGCTCAGTCGGAGATAAGAAGTACCTCCTCGGCACCGGGCCACTCCAGTCTGCACAAGATTTCTCGGCACCAGACGCCGCCGGCACCGAAATCAGCCCAGAGGCGCTCCCTCTCACCGAAGGCAAAGAAAGCGAAGGCCGCTGCCGCCTCGGCACCGTCCGCACCAAGACCACAGAGTGCGCCTAGATCGGACCGCCCAGCACCAAAACCTGCCACGGCACCGACTGCGCCGGCACCATCAACTGTGCCGATACCGTCAACTCCGGCCCTGCAAAGGCCGTTGAGTCCGGAACCGGTGACCTCCCCGGCACCCGCCGTGGTAGAGCTCACAGTACCATCCACACCGGAGGTGTTCGCAGCAGCAAAAGACCTGATTGCCCTGACAGACTCGGCATTGCCTCCACCCCCAGCACCGCCAGTGCGGGTGTTTCAATCCATTGGCAAGCCAGCCTTGCTTAGACCAACTTCTGTCAGCGCAGCAGACCGGCACCGTTCACGTTCGCGGTCTCATGGATGTTCCAGGTCTCGATGACGCTCCCGCTCTCACCGTCGATCTCAACGCTGCTCACAGTCCTGGCACCGTTCTGTCACACGGCACCGGTCAGACTCGCGGCACCGATCGTTGGCTCGGTACTCACGGCACCGTTCCAGATCCCGTTACCGCTACAGGCACCGTACCTCTTGGAGCCATTCAAGACATCACGATTCGAGATCTCGGTTGACCTCCCGGCACCGGCCTGGTTGCAGGTCCCGATCCCGCTCTCACTACTGCGATGTTTCACGGCACCATTCCCCGGTGCATAGGGGAACAAGATCGGTGGGCACGTCTGCGCAAGGCTTCTCTGCTCCTCCGTGGCCCTCCAGACATGCGTCTGTGTCGTCCCGGGCGGACAGTTACTACGCTGAGGAGCATGATTCGGAGGTACCCACGGGGGTCTTCCAAGAAGCCCGGTACCCAGACCAGGACCCTAGGCAATGGGGTTTTTGGACGCCTTGGGCATACCACCAGGCCCAAGGTGCTCCGATGCTTCCCGCTCGCACTGTGTCGTCGGAGCCACGTGCGCCAGAGGCCACAGTAAGCCGTCCCCCTCCTACTGAGATGGAGGACCCACCGACCCATCCTCCGACCTCACCGGCACCTCTCGAGCACGAGCCTGCTCAGGACCCAGAGGCTGGACAGGACACGCTCGTCCCCGGCATTTCATCTTCTTCCTCGCTGGATGAGGCAGTGGCAGGGACCTCCTCCTCGGGTCCACCACCAAGAGATCTAAGGGCCCATCAGGACCTCCTCAGGAGGGTGGCATTAAATATGAACCTGCAGGTAGAGGAAGTACCGGAGGTGGAGGACCCGGTAGTCAGCATTTTGTCTGCAGACACTCCCACCAGAGTAGCTCTGCCATTCATCAGAACAATACAGGCTAACGCTGACACTCTATGGCAGTCACCCGCCTCCATCCCCCCTACGGCGAAGGGAGTGGAACATAAATACATGGTGCCCTCTCAGGGGTACGAATACCTATATGTCCACCCTCCCCCCTCCTCCCTGGTTGTCCAATCGGTCAACGAAAGGGAACATCACGGCCAACAAGCGCCAGCCCCAAAGTCTAAGGAGGCTAGGCGGATGGACCTGCTCGGTCGCAAGGTATACTCTGCGGGCGCCCTACAACTCTGGGTAGCAAACCAGCAGGCACTGCTGAGCCGTTACAGCCACAACACCTGGACGGAGGTTGGCAAGTTTCAAGAGCTGCTCCCGCAGGACTCATGCCAGGAATTTGCTGCTTTCCTGGAGGAAGGGAAGAAGGTGGCTCGAACCTCCCTGCAGGCCTCCTTGGATGCGGCCGATTCTGCAGCCAGGACTCTGGCCTCCGGCATCACCATGAGGCGTATCTCCTGGCTGCAGGTCTCCAATCTCCCGCCAGAGTTACAATACACGATCCAGGACTTGCCCTTCGACTTCAAAGGCCTGTTCTCAGAGAAAACGGACCCCAGGCTTCAAAGCTTGAAAGACAATAGGGTCATCATGCGTACCTTGGGAATGCACACACCGGTGACCCAACGCAGACCTTTCTGCCCCCAACCTTACCGCCCGTACTTTATGCCCAGGCACAGGCAAGACTCCGGTAGGTGACGTGGTCGAGGTGGGCATGGACGACAGTCAGGACGCCAGGCGGGCCAGAACTGCGGCCCCCCCAAGCCACCGGCGGGGCCGAAATCTACCTTTTGAAAGTTCGCCCGAGGTCTGCGTGCCAGTCTCTACACAGGATCCTTTTCCTCCTTTTTCCAACCGCCTTTCCTACTTCCTCCCGGCGTGGTCCCAACTGACCTCAGATGTCTGGGTCCTACGCACAGTGAAACATGGATACCACCTCCAATTCGTTTCACCCCCGCCTTTCCACCCCCCATCCCAGTCCCTCTTCAGGGACCCCTCTCACAAGCAATTCCTCTTACAAGAGGTGCAGATGCTCCTCGCCATCGGAGCGATAGAGGAGGTACCAAAAGAGGAAAGGGACAAGGGGTTTTATTCCCGCTACTTCTTGATCCCCAAGTCAAAAGGGGGCCTCAGACCTATCCTAGACCTGCGAGGCCTCAACAAATTCATGGTAAAGTTGAAGTTCCGCATGGTCTCCCTGGGGACCATTATCCCGTCCTTGGATCCTGGAGACTGGTATGCTGCCCTCGATATGAAAGACGCATATTTTCACATCGCCATATTTCCTCCGCACAGGAGGTTTCTCCGTTTTACGGTCAGTCATCGACATTTCCAGTTTGCGGTCCTCCCCTTTGGCCTCTCCACAGCCCCGAGGGTGTTCACGAAATGTATGGCCGTCATCGCCGCACACCTCTGCCGACGGGGGATTCACGTATTCCCGTATCTGGATGACTGGCTCATCCGGGGGACCTCCGAGGCGCAAGTACAGCACCATTTTACACGGTTAGGCCTGATGTTCAATGTGGAGAAGTCCCCACTGGTCCCCACTCAGAGGCTAGATTTTATAGGAGCTACCCTAGACTCCACTCTAGCCAAGGCCTACCTGCCTCAGCCTCGATTCCAGGCGATTACGGCAATCATAGGAGGACTGCAGAACTCTCCCATGACCTCGGTTCGTACCTGCCTCAGCCTTCTAGGTCACATGGCGGCCTGCACTTATGTGACCAAATACGCCAGACTCCGCCTTTGTCCCCTTCAAACGTGGCTGAATTCAGTGTATCGTCTCGGCAGGGACCCACTGGATACATTACTCACCATTCCACCGAGTGCCCTACGCTCCCTGGACTGGTGGCTAACCCCATCCCAAGTGTGTGCAGGGCTGCCATTCCATCCACCCCAACCCTCACTATCCCTGACAACAGATGCGTCATCCCTCGGATTGGGGGCTCACCTCGGTCACCTTTGCACCCAGGGCCTCTGGTCGTCACAGGAGTTAGAGCTTCACATCAATGTCCGAGAGCTACGAGCGGTACGCCTGGCGTGCCAGACATTCCAGAACCAACTCAACGGCCGTTGTGTCTCAGTCTTTACGGACAACACAACGGCCATGTATTATATAAACAAGCAGGGAGGGACTCGCTCTTCCCCCCTCTGTCAGGAGACCATCCAACTTTGGGAATTCTGCATAGCCCACTCGATAGACCTGGTGGCGTCCTTTATCCCAGGGGGGAGGAACACCTTAGCGGATCGCCTGAGCAGATCCTTCCTGTGCCACGAATGGTCACTGAGACCAGACGTTATTCATGCAATTTTCCGGAAGTGGGGTTTTCCCCGGATAGATCTGTTTGCGTTTCGCACGAACAGGAAATGCCAAGAGTTCTGCTCCTTCCAAGGTCTGTCACCGGGATCCATCTCGGACGCATTCCTCCTGTCATGGAGGCAACATCTGCTCTACGCCTTCCCCCCGTTTCCCCTGGTTCACAGAGTCCTGATAAAACTCCGCCAGGACAAAGCATATCTCATCATGATCGCACCAGCGTGGCCCAGACAGCACTGGTACACCACACTGCTCGACCTTTCTGTAGCCAGCCCAATTTCTCTGCCACTCCATCCGGACCTCATAACCCAGGATCACGGCAATCTCCGTCACCCGGACCTGCCGGCCCTCCACCTCACGGCGTGGCTCCTGCGTGGCTAGACAAATCGGAATTATGCTGCTCTGCTCCGATACAACATATCCTTTTGAGCAGCAGAAAGCCTTCGACCCGCTCCACATATCTGGCTAAGTGGAAGCGCTTCTCTTGCTGGGCTGAGGCGCAGAATGCTTGTCCTTCAGTGGTCTCTATTCCTGCTATTTTAGACTACCTCTGGTCCCTCAAGCAGCAGGGCCTGGTGTTGTCTTCTTTGCGGGTGCACTTGGCAGCCATCTCCACATACCACCCAGGGGAGAGTGGCTACACAGTATTTTCACACCCCTTAGTTGCCAGATTCCGTAAGGGCCTCGAACACCTCTACCCTCAGGTGCGCCACCCTACCCCTACCTGGGACCTCAACCTAGTCCTCAACAGGCTCATGAGTCCACCCTTTGAACCATTGGCCACTTGCTCACTACTATACTGGAAGACAGTATTCTTAGTAGCCATTACATCGGCCAGGCGGGTTTCCGAACTCCGAGCGCTTACGGTGGACCCGCCGTATACTGTTTTTCACAAGGACAAGGTACAGTTGCGACCACACCCGGCTTTCCTCCCAAAGGTGGTATCAGCTTTCAATACCAATCAGGACATCTTCCTCCCGGTCTTCTTTCCGAAGCTGCATGCATCCCCACGTGAGCAACAGCTACACTCCCTAGATGTCCGTAGGGCGCTCGCTTTTTATATTGACCAGACGAAGCTGTTCCGTAAGTCCCCCCACGTTGCAGTGGCCAACCGGATGAAAGGTCTTCCCATCTCCTCTCAGAGGATCTCCTCGTGGTTGACAGCGTGCATACGCACGTGCTATGACTTGGCTCATGTTCCCTCGGGCCATCTCACCGCCCATTCCACCAGAGCTCAGGCTTCTTCAGCTGCCTTCCTGGCCCATGTACCAATCCAGGAAATATGTCGTGCAGCTACCTGGTCATCGGTTCACACCTTTGCTTTGCACTACGCTCTGGTCCAACAATCTAGAGATGATGCAGCCTTTGGCTCGGCGGTTCTGCACTCCGCCACGTCTCACTCCGACCCCACCGCCTAGGTAAGGCTTGGGAATCACCTAACTGGAATGGATATGAGCAAGCACTCAAAGAAGAAAAGACAGTTACTTACCTTTGTAACTGTTGTTCTTCGAGATGTGTTGCTCATATCCATTCCGTATATATGGCACCGTATATATACCCCAGCCGACCCACCCGCCCCTCAGTTCCTTCCCCACTGTCGGAGTAGCCGGCAAGAAGGAACTGAGGGGCGGGTGGGTCGGCTGGGGTATATATACGGTGCCATAGTGGTGCCACTCCAGGGGGCGCGCAGCCGACCCACTGAGTGTTGCTAGGGTAAAAGTCTTCCGATGAACGTGCACGCGGCGCGCACACACCTAACTGGAATGGATATGAGCAACACATCTCAAAGAACAAGAATTACAAAGGTAAGTAACCATCTTTTATATCTTTTATTTGGTCAAGTTCTGTTGGTGGAAGGGACAAGCTTTTGAGCTACAAAGCGCTCTTCCTCAGGAAGAAGTGGAACTGAGGAAGAGCTTTGTGTAGCTCAAAAGCTTGTCCCTTCCACCAACAGAAGTTGGTCCAGTAAAACATGTGACCTCACCCACCTTTCCTCTGTGTTGAAATTAATGGGAGTTAGGTGCCCAAATACCTTTGAGAATCTAGGCCAGAAATCTTAGTGCTAACATCTAACAAGGTACATGAGCCGAAGAGCCACTCCAAAGTAGTTACAAATGTGTTACATGCCTGCAAACTGGAACAAAAGACAGCAGAATCCTTGTTGAAAATGGAGAAAATAAATCCTTGTGACCTGACTGTCTCAGTCTGGAGGGGTGGGAACCTGGCAGACAAGAGGAAGTGGTGCATATAGTGCTTCTTAATTTTCCTGGAAACGTGTAGTATTGCAGAGAAACCAGAGAGGGTGAAATGCTTCACACTGCTCCAGGTGGTAGGCCAGGAGGCATTGAACACATACAGTATACTCTGGTGGCTCTTCTCACAGCTGGGACCAGCCTTACTTCTGCTTTCACTATTTGTGGGAGTGGGGCAGGAAACCATAGTGGCAGAAGCATAAAAAAAACAATCTCAGCAGGTGTCTGATTGTTGATCTCACACCAGCCATCTCTACAGTGCTCAATTTTTTGCCACCATTTGGTTGCTATGACAGCACTGTCTCCATGGCAACCCCTCAGCTGAGGCCTTCCGTGGGGATACGGGTGGGGAAGGAGAGAGCATATATGAGCGAAAGGATGGGGGACACAGAGAGGGGGGATAGAGGAAGCTGAGAATCCATCCTTGATTACATTCGAGATCCAGCAGCCAAAGGCAGCATATGGCCTGAGTCACTCCCCTCCTTTCTCTTACACCACAGCACCCCCGGACATTTCATAAACAGGACAAGAGCTCTTGTTCAATCCTTCTTGTGGGCAGGGCTCCCAGGGCAGTGACCTGGGGCTCTGGGTTCAATCTTGAGGGTTTCCCTTTGTTGGACCGCCTTCTTCTCTCCTGGAAGTGAGGATAATATCTCCAAGGCCTGGCCTTCCTTCATCTTTAGGGAACAGTTGTAGAAAGAGAAAGGCAAGGAGGTGTCATGATGGGCTCCTTGTGCCTACGGCCTGGGGGGATAGGAGAGGAACTCCTGGAAGGAGAGTGCTGCAGGATCCTGTGGCTGGCTCTGCTGATGTGGAGATATTGGCATAGGTACTGCTTTCCCTATCCAGATTTCCTGGAAGAGAGATGGCCGAGGCATGAAATACATGGGCTATTTAGAGGTTGGAAACTGAGCTGGGGATAAGTGAGGATATAAGTCCTGAGAGGACCTCAGCATCACAGCTGATGGGCATGGGGGAGCCAGGGATTCCAGAGTGGGAGGAAAACACTTGAGGAGAATATGGGGGGTGGGGGATTCTATATCAAAGGTAATTAATATAACAGCCAAAGAGAATGTCAAAGGAGGGGGCTGAGGATGAGGATTTTTCAGTGTGCATCAGTGGGGGAGAGGGGCGCAGTGTTCAATTATGGAGGGAATAAAGGGAATATCTTGGGTGCACCATGGAATGGGGTACATCAGACAGAGAGAGGCATGAGAAAGCATGTAGAGAAGGAATGCACCAGAGAAGGGATGCATCGGAGGAACAGCCTTGCTGGAGAGTCAATGCAGATTGGGAAGGGGTCAAAAGTGCATGGGTTGAGCAGATCAGGAGAGCCTGAGAGAAAGGGTGAAGCAGGGAGGGAAGGGTATTAGGGGAATGTATCAGAGGAGGCCAGGTGAACACTAGTGGGAGATGGGGGGGCATCAGATATGGCAGGGGGGATAGGATATTTATCAGGGAGAGTTGCAGGAGAACCAGAGAGAGGAATATGGGTGCATTAATCTCTTCTATCCTCCCTCCCATCCCTCCATAACTTTGGCTTTCCTCTTTTGGCTTCAAAGATTTCTCCTGCAGTCTACACCAGCCTCATGCTCCCCTTCCTAGAAGCTGACCCTATACCCAGTCATGTGTATGAGGGGAAGGTGTCCCCAACAGACCTTTGGTTTCTGTCTGTATAAAGTTACCCTGGCTGGGATCCCTCAGCCTCTCACACCTAAATCCAGCACAGATTGGAAAAGACTTCACATCAGCCAGTCATATGATATAAGGGAAAAGAAGAATGGAACTGGAGAGGCAGGAGGGAGGTCTGATGGCTCCCAGGGATCAGGAGCACAGGTTTCTGCCAAGGGAGCTGGGGTATCTGACAATTACTTGTGTGTGGAGATGTGTGTGTATATATCTCGGAAGCCCTTTTTAAACTAGGGAAACAAAGGATCAAAGGTGCCCCTTCTCCCTCCCTGGCAGTGTTAAAAGCTGATGTCACATTGGAGTGAGTTGAGTTTAATGCTGGTGTAGCACAGGAAGGATGAGGCTGCTGGCCTACAAAGGGTTATTGTACTCAGATGACCCTGTCCCTGGACAAGTGTTTTCAACAATTTTTGAAGTGGGGCCAGCGAGCAGCCAAAATTAGGGACACAAAAGATTTAGAGCATTTGATCACATCTTCTCCATTCACCCCTCCCCTGGGATCAAGGCAGGATTTTTCCTTCCCTACAATCCATTTTCCGGAGCTTTGTCTAGTTCTAGTTGTCAAAGAGGCTTCCAGACTAGGCTACAGTCTAATAGATGCTCATCAGTAGGATACATTTCTTATATCCGTTCTCCTCTCCATTCCCCTCCCCAGTTTCACTCTATTACTCCTTGTTGTCGCCCATCAACAACAGTATAGGTGCTATGACACACAGTTGAACAGTTCTGATTCCATACAGTAAAAAACAGTAATACACACACACTAGTCTGTTCATAACACTTGTTATATTGTGGGCAGCAGTCTCCATTGTGCTATGCCAGTCAGCCTTTCCATCGGTTTCCTCCCCATCTATCTATATAGTCTGATTGTTATGTTAGTGGGCCCCAGACACCTAAACACCATAATAACTAGGCACAAATGTGAAGTATGTTTTTTTATAGTTATTTCTTGCTTCTGCTGTGCCCATATACTGGCTGTAGAGTGGACAGGATAGGACACATTCATATTCCACTAATATTGCAAACTGTGCAAATCCCTGAGGTCCATTATCTCAAACTATACTTTCCAAGGTGAGAACTTACATATAACCAGTCTCTTTAGTGTATTAAGCTTAGTTTGCATGCTCTTTTTTATTTTCTTAGTAGTGTCTTGTCTGCTACCTCCTTAACTACTTAAAATACACTTGTTATAGTTAATACGTTTATTTCTGGTTTACAATACAACCCAGTTTATGTGATTTCTAACCGGGGGGGGGGGGGGGAGAAGTTGTGCATACCCCCCTCCACATTGATGAGAGGCGAATTTCATATAATTTTGGGTTTGTACTCCAAGGGGTGTGGACATCTGGGTGCTGTGGCAAACCCCTTAAGCTGAGCCTTCCCAGAGCAGATCTGTCTCTCTGTGCAGCTGGGTATGGCCCTGCCTGTGTGCTTGGCTGGAAAAGGCTGGGAAGCCTAGCCCAGCAAGACCAGGTAAAAGGGGGCCCAGGCTGGCTGAATAGACTGACTCAGTGGTGTCCCAGCACATCAGGTGACATCCCAGGGGGTCCAACCCATCACAGGTTCCCTTCAGCTTCCCGGGAAAAAACTTGGGAACAAACAAAGGAGCTGGATATGAGTCAGTGTCCTCGTTGCCAAGAAGGCCAACGGCATATTGGGCTGTATTAGTAGGAGCACTGCCAGCAGATCAAAGAAAGTGATTATTCCCCTCCATTCGGTACTGGTGAGGCCACACCTGGAGTAATGCATCCAGTTTTGGGCTCCCCACTACAAGAAGGATGTGGACAAATTGGAGACAGTCCAGTGGAGGGCAGCGAAAATGATCCGGGAGCTGGGGCACATGACTTACGAGGAGAGGCTGACTGAACTAGGCTTGCTTAGTCTGCAGAAGAGAAGAATGAGGGGGGATTTGATAGCAGCCTTCAACTACCTGAAAGGGGGTTCCAAAGAGGATGGATCTAGACTGTTCTCACTGGTAGCAGATGACAAAACAAGGAGCAATGGTCTCAAGTTGCAGTGGGGGAGGTCTAGGTTGGATATTAGGAAACACTATTCACTAGGAGGGTGGTGAAGCACTTGAATGGGTTACCTAGGGAGGTGGTGGAATCTCCATCCTTAGAATTTTTTAAGGCCCGGCTTGACAAAGCCCTGGCTGGGATGATTTAGTTGGAGTTGGTCCTGCTTTGAGCAGGTGGGTAGGACTAGATGACCTCCTGAAGTCTCTTCCAACCCTAATCTTCTATGATTCTATGAGGGGTTTTACCTGCCCGGGAAGTGGCTGTCTCCGCCCCTTCATCAGGTCGATCATTAGCATGTTCACAGACACCAAAATGCTTGGAAGAAGCCCCCACCCCCTGCCACCTTAAAGAGACAGACTTAGTTTTCACAAGTACAGCAAGAAAAACATTTTGAAAAAGTGGGGCTTGGATTGGGGTACCCTCGATCACCCCTCTTGCTGTTCCCAAGATGTCAGCTGTTTGGCTGCTCCCCTCAGGGAGGCCAGTTACACAGTTCCCTCTTAAAACTTGAACCACAGGTGAGATGCCTGGTATTACAGATGCAGATCCAGCAAATTTCTCCTGGACAAACCCTTCCCTGTAATGAGTGGGGAAACACTCCTGTACTCCCTCACATTCCTTCTTAACCTCTTTCTCTGGGCCCCCTGCCAGGGCACCCCTCCCCCCGTGCTCCCTGGAGAGAAATCTGTCCCCTGTCCAGCTGTGGGCTCACAGCTACCAACCATGACAGACCCTTCACTGGCAAGCCCTGTACACTCCTCCGTCTTTGAATTGGGTTGGCCTCCAGTTACAGAGCCCATGGAATCCTCACCCTGCCCCCCGCAACAGTTTCTCGGATCCCACCTTCCCCCTCTAAGGCTTCCCTTCCTCCAGGACACATTTCCCTATGCATCCTAGAGCAGGATTTGTCCCATGCTTAACTGCAGCTTCCTGACAGCCAGCAACCTGGACAGTCTCCCTACTGTCAGGCAAAACATTCCCCTCACCTGAGGGAACAGCCACTGGACAGGAGCTGGCTCTACTCACCCCCACCCCTTGTGACAAATCTGTCTCTTATGCATCCTTTCATTTTCTTCTGCTTGCACCCTGTGCAGCTCCAACTTTTTGATAACTTCACTTTCACTAATTTTCCTACTTTTCTATCCCTACTTCTCTTTCCCAAAATAAGCAAACAGAAAACAACAAACCAGTAACCACTTTGTCTGTTCTCTAGCCACCACACGTAAAACTCACTTAAAATCACCACCGGTGTTTCAGGGCAACAGGCTGTGCATACTATGCTACTCGACTACACCACTGTGACAGGTTGGACCCAGGCTGGCAGAATAGACTGACTCAGTGGCGTCTCAGCACACCAGGTGACATCCCAGGGTGTCCAACCCATCACAGATCCTTCCCCAGGATATTACACCAAAAAAGGGAGGAGGTATTGTCTTATATATCAAAGATATATGCACTTGGACTGAGGTTGAGATGGAAATAGGAGACAGACTTGTTAAGAGTCTCTGGGTTAAAAAAGGGGGGTGGGGTGATGTCATGGTAGAGGTCTACTACAGACCACCTAACCAGGAAGAAGAGGTAGATGAGGCTTTATTTAATAAATAAATAGGACACTAACAAAATCATCCAAAGCACAGGACGTGGTGGTGATGGGGGACTTCAACTATCCAGACATCTGTTGGGAAAATAATACAGCACTGCACAGATTATCCAACAAGTTCTTGGAATGTATGGAGACAATTTTTTATTTCAGAGGTGGAGACAGCAACTAAGGGAGAGGCTGTTCTGGATTTGATTTTGACAAATAGGGAGGAACTGTTTGAGAATTTGAAAGTGGAAGGCAGCTTGGGTGAAAGTGATCATGAAATGATAGAGTTAATGATTCTAAGGAATGGTAGGAGGGAAAACAGCAGAATAAAGATAATTGATTTCAAGGAGGCAGACTTTAGCAAACTAATGTTGGTAAGTAAGATCCCCGGGAAGCAAATCTAAGGGGAAAAACAGTTCATAAGAACATAAGAACAGCCGTACTGGGTCAGACCAAAGGTCCATCTAGCCCAGTATCCTGTCTACTGACAGTGGCCAATGCCAGGTGCCCCAGAGGGAGTGGACCTAACAGGCAATAATCAAGTGATCTCTCTCCTGCCATCCATCTCCATCCTCTGACAAACAGAGGCTAGGGACACCATTCCTTACCCATCCTGGCTAATAGCCATTAATGGACTTAACTGGATAAATTCATGGTGGTTCTCTTTTAAAGTTCAAGAGAGTTCACAGTTTTTCAGAGACATTGTTAAGGAAGGCACTATCCCACTGTGTAGGATAGATAGGCAGTCTGGCAATTGACCACACTGGCTTAACCAGGAGATCTTCGATTATCTGAAATTCAAAAAAAGGTCCTACAAAAAGTGGAAACTAGGTCAAATTATAAAGGATTAATATAAACAAATACCACAAGTATGTAGGGACAAAATTCAAAAGACCAAGACACAAAATGAGAAAAAACTAGCTAGAGACATAAAGGGTAACAAGAAAATATTCTAAAATTACATTAGAAGCAAGAGGAAGACCAAGGACAGGGTAGGTCCGTTACTCAATCAGGGGGAGGAAATAAGAGAATGTGGAAATGGCAAACATGTTAAAAGACTTTTTTTGTTTCAGTTTTCACTGAAAAGTTTAGTAGCAATTGGACATCTAACAGTGAATTCCCATGAAAATGAGGTAGGATCTGAGGCTAACATAGGGAAAGAATAAGTTAAAAATCATTTAGACAAATTAGATGTCTTCAAATCAGCAGGGCCTGATGAAATACATGCTATAATACTCAAGGAGCTCACTGAGGAGATATCTGAGCCATTAGGGATTATCTTCAAAAAGTCATGGAAGACAGGAGAGATTCCAGAGGACTGGAAGAGGGCAAACATAATGACAATCTATAAAAAGAGAATAAGGACAACCCAGGGAATTATAGACCAGTCAGCTTAACTTCAGTACCCAGAAAGATAATGGAGCAAATAATCAAGCAATCAATTTGCAAAGGTTTTTAAGAATAGGTTATGTAGTCCTGCCTTGAGTGCAGGGTACTGGATTAGATGAAAGGAGGTTTTAAAGAACTGGTTAGACAAACACCTGTCAGGAATGGTCTAGTTACTATGTAGTCCCACCTTGAGTGCAGGGGACTAGACTAGATGGCATCTTGAGATCCCTTCCCGACCTACACTTCTATGATTCTTCATGTCTGGTCATCCTGACAGAATGATTCTTCTGAGAGATTGAAGCAGGTGTCCATCAGGATACGTCTAAATATCTGTAGAAGCCACTTGTCTGTCCCACGAAGAACCTCTGCTTGATTAATGTGCTCAAATGCTCAATGAAACTTGTCCTCTTGGCCTGGCATAGGCTGCAGATCCTGTATCTGAGAGTGGTTGCAGACATTGTCTGTTGTGGACCTGATATTCTGGACAGAAAACATGCAGTGAGCATCAGGGAACCTTTTGGTGTTATACACCCAAGTGATGCTTCCCAATGTTCTTCAGAAGAGTTTTGGGACTGATAACAGAGACTTTTTGAAGGTTAGTAAATAAATGTCACAGAAGTTAGAGATAAACACCTATTATCACCCAGAGAGCACATGTTCTTCTCCCCCTCCTTGAAGCATTGCTTCACTTCCCTCAGTGGCTGCTTGAGCATCCTTCTCAAGGTTCAGCTAATGCTCTTGAGCAACTCTCGTTGAGGCAGAAGAGAGATCCCACAAGCCACTTCCAGGAAGTGGGGCAGATTTCATCAGTTGCAACAGGGACATTTCTACATCAGATCTCCTTCTCTCTCGCTCTCTTCTTTTCCATCTCTTTGGTACTTATCTTATTTTTCTCCACCTCTTTTTCATTCTTTCTTTCCTACCCATCTTTCTTTTCTCTCTCTCTTGTTCATCTCTTCTTTTTCAGCATCTCTTAATTTGTCTCCCCTTTTTTCTGTTTCATTTACTCTTACTGTTCTTTCTGTCCCTTCCTCTTTGTATGTTTCTCCTTCCTTCATTCTCTTTTTCCTTCAGTCTCTCTCCCTTAGTTTCCAGTGTCTCCCTCCCAGCCATTGCTTACTCAAGTGTGGGAGATCTGCAAAGAGAGCAGGTGAACAGCAGAGAGAGAGAGAAAGGATGGTCCAATGGTTACAGAGCAAGCCTGGGACTTGTGGAAACCTGGGTTCAATTCACTGCTGTACCTCAGTTTTCCTGTGTGTCATTGGACAAATCACTTAGCCTCTCTGGGCCACAGTTACTTATTTGTACAATGGGGATAATAGCACTGCTCTAGTTAACAGGGGTGTGGAGAGGCAACATACATTAAAGACTGTGAGGTGCTCAGATGCTGTGGTAATGGGGGAGGGGGCATAAAAGTGTGATGGGTGGAAGTCAAACAGTAAATCCTGGAGCTCGACAAGCAGTTTTACTTCCTTCCACCCTCCATATTCTTATCAGCCCCTGAAGCCCTGGCTGGAGTTAAGGCTCTCAGAGCTGCTACATTCCCTGCTTGGCAGCTGGGAGCCCTGGCTACAGTTATCCTGTCTGCCCCAGTTGTCACTTAGCCAAGCTGTACAGATTTAACTCCTTTAGCCTACCCCCATACATCTGTCTTTCCAGCTTCCATAATCACGTTTGCTGGGGGGCGAAAAGAGCGGGTTTCTGCCTCTCCTCCATTTTTATTCCCTACATTTTATTATTTTGTTTTTGACAGAAGGGCTGACCAAAATTACCTCCCCACCCCCACCTTTCCCAAGGGACATCTGGTCCTTGTGGTTGGGAAAAGATGTTCCAGTATTACCAATTTCATTCTCCTTCCCCCTCCTGCTCTTGACTATGTTCTTATTGTTGCAAAATCTCCTTTTGTTGTCTGGTCTCCTTCCCCACATCTTTGCTGCACAAGGATTGGCTCCTCTGTCACTTTCTCAGCAAGGTCATCCCTCTAACTGACCTTGTTGGAATGACTGATGCGTTAGTACTCTAGGTGTGGGGAGCCCAGGATTGTAATAGCAGGGGGGCTGCATGGCAGGAGTGAGGGGCATTGACAGAGCTGTGGAAATGGAATATCAGGCGGCTGCAGGGGAGGATGGAAGAAGCATTGGTACAGCTTGGGAGGGGGATTGAGGGCAGAACTGTAATATCGGAGGGATGGACAAGACTCAGGCGCATCAGCAGAGCTTTGAGGACACCCAGGACTGAACTAGCAGGGTGTATTGCAGGCAGGATTGAGGTGCCTTAGCAGAGAGATGGCGAATGGAAGCAATGAAGCAGAATGAGCTGCACTTTCTTTTTGTCATTTAATAAGAAGCAATAATTCACCACGCTGATTCCACTCAACTCTCCATCCTCCTCTGAGATCCCCATGTGGTAGTAAATCTCTCTGCCCTGTTCTGAGTTTCCTTTACCTAGCATGCGTCCCCTCCCCCAGAGTTCAGATGCAGGCCTGCGGGCTGCAGCAAGAACACTGTGCTTGTGCTGCTGAGGACGTGTGTGCCAGCACACAGCCTCAAAGCTCCATTTCCCCCTGCCAACTACTGCTGCACCATCAGGAGGCAAATGAGTCCGTAGGAAAACTAAGGGCAGCACCCCATGCTCTCCCCTTTGACTCCCTTCTCTTAACCCCTCTGTAACCTTAAGACATCCTTCCTCTACAGCTCCTGGGCAAGCGTGGAGGGATTAGGTCTAGAGATACTGATAGAATGATGGGAAGGAGAAGGGAGAGTGAGGCTGATGGGGAGAGAGAAATAGTATCTGATAGGAAGATATAGAGACAGGTGAAAAGAGCACGGGGAGATGGAGGGAGACTTTTTGGGAGAGAGAAAACAGAGGGAGTGACAGAGAAAATCAGGTGGAGAGAAAGGGAGGATGGAGGGAAGAGGAGAAGGATAGAGAACAGAAGGGAGACAGAACAGGAGAGTTGGGTAGAGAAAGACTGCACTTGTCTACATGAGGTGATTTTTAACAATTTTATAGGTGATGTTTTAAAACTGTGGTGTGGAGAGGGCAAGTTGTAGCTTTCACTTGCCTTAGCACATGGGGGGTGAACACGAAACACCTTGCTAGGAGTCACCTTGACCAGCAAACGTGGCAAAACTACAGTTTGTGCTATCTACACAGGGGTTTAAAACATATTAGCTACTGTGTTTTTTAGAAAGCTGTTCCTAGTGTGGACAAGCTCACTGGCTGAAGGGGAAAGGCACATTGAGGAAAAGGTACAGGAGCAGCAGGCACTGCACAGACAAACTGTGTGAGATCAGGGGGTAATGGTAAAAAAGAGACGTTGGTAAACTGTTCAGCTTCAGAAACCAAACTCCAACTTGTCAAGGAAACGTTCTGTTTCTTGCCCCAAAACAAAAGAATGTTTGTTTGCTGACACTTCATTTTCTACAAAATAGGAGAAAATGACATAAAACTGTAAAAAAATAAATGTCACCTGCTTTTAGCGGTCAGCAAATGTACCAGGCAGTAGCCCTGGATGGCTCCTTGCAGATTTTTTACAGGTCACAATTTTCCCAATGATCTGTTGCTGAGCATAACCAGATGGTAGATAATGTGCACATCAGTTGTGCAGCCAGGATTCACTTATCACAAGAGAGGAGTGAATAAACGCTTAGGTCAGAAGTGATCAAATATTGTATTCCCCAAATGAGAAGTGAGTAAACTGTTTATCCGGATTTATCCTTGACTACACTACTGTGTGGGACATTGTCTGTGGTTCTTTCCATCTTGTTTGCAATTTTCCTTCTGTCTGTTGCCATGCTAACAGGCATGCAGCTCCACCAATGGTAGCACTAGTGCAGACCAGGCTGCATTTGCCAGCATTTAACCACTCTGTCGTATAATCCTGCTCAGCAGAAGCCTACACCTTAATTTCTTTATTTTAACATGCATCCGGGAATGGGCAGCATCCTGCTTGTCTGTATCATGGGAAAGGGGAATTGCACCTTACTTCCCCCATCCGGGATCAGCGTCTCCCTTCCTGTTCCCATGCACTTGCTTTGTTTGCAGAGAGACAAGGGCCTGGCACAGGAATATAATCTCCCTCAAATAAAGTGCATGCAGAAATACAGGTGGTTCCCACCTGTTAAAATAAACTAGAACCGAGCTGGGGAGGTGCACTGTCCTCAGCCAAAGCACCTTTCCTCCTACAAAGAAATGGGTACAGCAGTTGTGAGAGCTTCGCCCACATATACCACCTCAGCCCTGCTCTGGAGTGGTAAAAAGGGAGCTCTATTTCCATTGGCCATATCAGTCCTTGGCCTCTCTGCTGAGAGTGACAACAACAGGGTCACCTATGCCCATTTGTGATGGTGGTTTTTGCAACATATACACCTGTCCCACCAAGATCTTGATGGAGACACCTCCCATCTCATTAGAGAGAGCCCACCAAACATCCATTGGATGGGAACGAATTTGAGTGTCTAATGAAGGAATTCAGATTGAAATTAATTAGTACTTGCTGGTGTCCAGGGTTGGATTGGACAAGGTGCCTGTAGCAATGAGAGGACTCACCCAGCGGCATCTCCTGCTGGTCATCCAGGGAATTCACTTGTCCAGCCATTGGAGCACCCTCTGCAGGCTGATGTCCTGCTTGTCACTGGCCTGCGTGTCCCTCCCAGACCCTGGTGCCCCTTTAGCTTGGGTGCTGCCTCCTGGCAGTACCTCCACTTTCTGGGCTCCCCTCCCAGGGGAATCCCCACCCTCTGTCCCCACCTTGCCTCAGTGTTCACTGCCAGTCCTCATCTAGCCCCCACACACTGGGGCAGACTGCAGTCTGTATCACTCATCAGCAGCAAGGGGGGTTTGAACCTGCTGCCTTTGCCTACCCCCGGGCTGCACCCCTGCAACTCCAGTACCTATTTGGCCTTAGACAAGGCCTGCAGCCTGGGGGTTTTCCAGGTGGGAGCTCCTCAGCTCCCTTGCCCTATTCCCCAGCACTGTGCTACTCTGGTACCTTTCATTTCCCAGGCAGCCAGGTCCTCCCCTCTCTACTGCTAGAGAAGGACTGCCTGAGCTCCTGGCTTGCAATCCTTTTATAGGGCCAGCTGCGACCTGATTGGAGTGTGGCCCCAGCTGTGGCTGTTTCCCCAGTCAGCCAAGGCTTGCTGCTATGCCCTGCCACAGCCCTCTCCCAGGGCTGTTTTAAGCTCTTCAGGGCAGGAGCAAGTGACCACCCCGTACAGTGCCTTTGAGGTAAAAGATTTTGTATTCCAGTCCCAAAACTTGGTGAGCTATCCACTCCCCTCTGACCTAGGGCTGTATTGGAACTGATGTTTTAGAAGTGAAACGCTTTACTTAGATCTGTATAAAGATCGCACAGGAAGTGAGGGTCTTGGCTCAAATTCAAATCCAGAACTCTACCTTGTGGGTGTTCACAGTTTTAACATGTCTGCGCCAGACTGGTTCATCACCTGTAATATCTCTGTGAATTCAGCTTCAGACCTTCTCGATATTCAAAATCATAGAAATATAGGGATGAAAGGGACTTCAAGAGCTCATCTAGTCCAGCTCCCTGCACTGAGGCAGGAGCAAGTAAACCTAGACCACCCCGACAGGTGTTTTTCCAACCTGTTTTTACAAACCTCCAGTGATGGGGATTCCACAACCTCCCTTGAAAGCCTGATCCAGTGCTTACCTATCCTTACAGTTAAAAAGTTTTTCCTAATATCTAACTTAAATTCCCCTTGCTGCCGATTAAGTCCATTATTTCTTGTCCTACCTTCAGTGGACATGGAGAACAACTGATCACCATCCCTTTTGTAACAGCTTTTAACCTATTTGAATACTGCTGTCAAATTCCCTGTCAGTTTTATTTTGTCAGGAGAATACGTATCCAGTTTTTTAAAACTTTTCCTTATAGGTCAACTTTTCTAAACTTTTTATCATTTTTGTTGTTCTCCTCTGGACTCTCTCCAGTTTATCCACATCTTTCAGAAAGTGTGGCACCCAGAATTGTATACAGTACTCCAGCAGAAGCCTCACCAGTGCTGAATACAGCAGGACAATGACCTTCCGTGTCTTACATACAACACTGCTGTTAATACACCCCAGAATGATATTAGCCTTTTTTGCAGCTGCATCACATTGTTGACTCATATTCAATTTGTGATCCACTATAACCTCCAGATCCTTTTTAGTAGTACTAGCACCTAGCCAGTTATACCCAATTTTGTAGCTGTGGATTTGATTTTTCCTTCCTAAGTGAAGCCCTTCGTTTATTGAATTTCATCTTGCTAATTTCAAATTTCTCTCTCCAATTTGTCAAGGCCATTTTGGATTCTAATCCTGTCCTCCAAAGTGCTAACTACCCACCCCAGCTTAATGTCATTCACAAGTTTTATAAGTACATTCGCCACTCCATTATCCAAGACATTAATTAACATATTGAAGAGTAGCAGACCCAGGACTGACCTCTGCAGGACATCATTAGATTCACCTTCCCAGTTTGACAGCAAACCATTGATAATTACTCTTTGAATATGGCCTTTCACCAAGTTTTGCATCCATCATAGAGTAATTTCATCTAGACCACATTTCCCTAGTTTGCTTATGAGACTGTCATGTGGGATTGTGTCAAAAACCTTACTGAAATCAAGATATATCATGTCCACAGCTTTCCCCTATCCATTAGGCCAGTAACCCCATCAAAGAAGGAAATTAGGTTGGCCTGGCCTAATTTGTTCTTCACTAATCCACTCTGGGTATTGCTTATCACTCTATTATCCACTATGTGGTTACACATCCATTGTTTAATGATTTGTTCCAGTATTTTTCAGGTATCAAAGTGGCTGATTAGTCTATAATTCTCCAGATCTTCTGTGTTCCCATTTCTACAGATAGGTTTGCTCTTCTCCAGTCCTCTGGGACCTCACCCGTCTTCTATTCTCAAAGTTAATCACAAAGGTTCTGAGATTGCTTCAGTTAGATCCTTAAATACCCTAAATTGAATTTCATTAGATCCTGCTAACTTGAGTACCTCTAACTTATCTAAATATTCTTTAACCTGTTCCTTCTCTATTTAAACCTTTAATAATTTAAACCTTCAAAATAATTTAACCTTTAAAATATCTCTATATCTATGCTGCTGAAGGAGGTTCTGAACTTGTAGCCAGTTCTGCACTGTTCCCTACTGAACCTCCTGCTGGGACAAGAGCTTTGAACTCCTATAGCCAGGGCCGCATAGAGCAACTCTTGCTGGAGGTAGCTGGGAGACACTAATGCAGCTAGTGTTCCTGCACTTTTGTGTTCAGAAGTTTCTTTTGGGAGGGGCCAGGCCTGGCATGGCTGGAGCTGCACTCAGCCAGAGCTCCTGTATTGAAGTGTGGAGTAGTTAGGCCAGGAGTGGCCAACCTGAGCCTGAGAAGGATCAGAATTTACCAATGTACATTGCCAAAGAGCCACAGTAATATGTCAGCAGCCCTCCCCCCATCACCTCCCTCACCCCCCACTCCCAGCACATCCCACCTATTGGCAGCCCACCCCACACCTCCTGATCAGCTGTTTCGTGGCATGCAGGAGGCTCGGGGGCAGGGGGAGGAGCAAGGGCACGGCAGGCTCAGGGGCAGGCGTGGGAAGGGGTGGAGTGGGGGCAGGGCCTGTGGCAGAGCCAGGGGTTGAGCAGTGAGCACCCTGCAGCACATTGGAAAGTTGGCACCTGTAGCTCCAGCCCTGGAGTCAGTGCCATAGGTGCCAACTTCTCCTGGTGCTCGGCCCCCCCCCCGCCCTGCCCCCATTTCAACCCTTTCCCCAAAGTCCCCGCCCTAACTCCACCCCTCCCTGCCCCTATTGGACTCCTTCCTCAAATCCCTGCCCCGGCCTGACTCTTCCCCTTCGCCTCCTCTGAGCGCACCACGTTCCCACTCCCCCCCTCCCACAGCTCGTTACACCGCGAAACAGCTGTTTTGTGGCGGCAAGTGGTGGGAGGAGAAGGGGGTGAGGTGAGGCGGGGGAGATGGGAGGGGAGCTTGGCTGCCGGTAGGTGCAGAGCACCCACCAATTTTTCCCTCTGGGTGCTCCAGCCCCAGAGCACCCACAGAGTCAGCACCTATGGTCGGTGCTTCTACAAGGAGCCGCATATTAACTTCTGAAGAGCCGCATGTGGCTCCGGAGCCACAGGTTGGGAGCCCTGAGCTAGGCGCTCCTTGCGCATTGTGCCCCAGGCCTATTTCCTAGCCTCTCTCCTGCTGAGAGACTCTAGGACTGGAATCGTTTTTAATCACCTGTAGCCAGTGATCCCTCCCTGTTCCTTACAGAGCCTTTTGCTGTAGTAGGCTGGGACTGTAATAGATGTGATCTTTTCATAGCCGACACGACTGCTGTACTATTCTTTATGGCATGCTCTGCGGGAAGATGCTGGATCTGGAGTAGTCAGGAGCTCCCCACGGAGCTAGCATTCCTTCTACACTTTTTATAGCGCCTCCTCCTCTGAAAGGCTGTAATTTCCAGAGCCGGTGCTCCTTTCCTGCTCCCTAAAGTTTTATGTGACAATGATAAATCTACTCTCGCTCTCTGCTTCACTTTACCTTCCCCAGCCTCCACCCAGGTCTGTGCTACAATTTTAAGGAAATAGTGCCCATAGCATCCCATACATACAGTGCCTCCCAATGGGAAAGGCCAAGCTAGGGGTAGCTGTGACCTACCTTATTCTCTATGGTGACATTAAAGTTTACTTGTGTTCATTCTCTCTCACATGTTGCTGAAAAGGAACTAGATTTCTTGTAAAGCCTTGGTCAATACTGCTGAGCTACCTATCACATGCAGCTGAACTCTTATCTCTCCCGTCCAGTTCCTTGCCCCTTCCGGTTTCCGTAACCTCATTCCTGCCAAGGGAAGAATGCACCAAAATACAAATAGCTTTCCAAGTACCAAAAGCTTCTGTATATCTGTATTGTTTTGCCTTACTTTTTGTTCCTAAGAACTCTGTCCTTGGACAAACTGTACCGGACACACAAAGGAAAACACCCAGACCCTCAAAACATTCACACAAAGCGGGTGCTACTATAAACAAATAAATAATAATAAAATATAAACATGCCATAGATAAACAAATACAATCATGCAGACATGCATCCATGCACCCCCCCAACACACACACACATGCATACACACACAGAGAGATATCAATACAAATGGACATGCACACAAACAGAAAAATACAGACATACACAAATATGTACACACACAAATACATCCATAGAGAATTAGGGGCACACATACACCGATACACACATATAGACATGCATGCACACATATACTGATACAAGCATATAGACATGTGCACAAACATATATAAGGATACAGGCATATAAACATGCACACACACATACACCGATACAGGCATATAGATGTGCAAACATATACACTAGTACAGACATGTAGACATGCATTCACATACATAATACGGGCACAGACACACACACACACACACACACACACACATTGAGACAAATACAGACATACAGACATGTGCACACATAAAGACCAGCCCAGGCATATGACCAGGCTTACAAACAGATAAATAGAGGCATATAGACATGTACACACACACACATATGCCAATACAGGCTTATAGACATGAATGTGCATACACACAAATACAGGGATGTACAAATGCACATGAATTCACACTTGGAAAAACAAAGACACAGCAATGCTTGCATGCTGACATGCAAACACACACACAGATTAGATAGATAGATATAGATATCACACCATCATATCCATGTGCAAACATAAGTACACATAGCCATAAGCACACAGCTACATGGGCATAATATGTGCACTCTCATTTGCGAAGTGGCACATCCACAGGGCCGTAGGCAGGCACACACACAATTTAATGAGAATGGAGAGGATCGGTGAAGGACAGAGGACCAAAAAGGCAAAGGAAAGAAAGAAGAGCCACTCCAGAAGAGCTGGATTCATGCCGGGGGTGGGGGGGGGGGCGTGGGGCGAGAGCGAGGCTGAGAGCAAGATAGAGAGGTGCTTCTATGTGCAGAAAAAAAGCAATATGAATGAGAAGAGAGAGAGAGAACGTGAGCAAACACGGTAAAGTGTGTGGTTCTCTCCATAAAGAAGAGAGGGAGACAAGGGAGACAAATTCCTGAGGGGTGGAGGAATTCCTGTTGTCTGAGAGGAAATACTCAGAGGGCTTAGCATCCCTCTTGACTGATGCTCTGCACGTACACACCCTCCTGGCCTGCCCCCCTCTCGCACTCTCACACTGACACACAGGACTCCGAGGATGGAGACAAAAATTTTGTGCTTCTAAGGCCCGCCCCATCCAAACTGCTCCCTCACACAGAAAAAGGCTGTCAGCCTGCCACAGGCCAATGTCTGGCCAGGGGTTCGTGAGGCGATCCCAAATTCTTGTGGTAGTGGTTTCACCTCTTGCATCAGAATATAACAGAACTGAGTCTCTGCACCCAATAGTTTGGTGCTTATCCTCAGTGCCGACACTGCAGGATGAGGGGACGAGTTGCTGTGCTGTTAGAGAGGCCATCCCTTGGAGGACTTTCCTTCTGTCCCCTCTCGGAAGGGGTTGGTGGACCCCATTGCTGATGCCAGAGGTCAGCCTTTTCCAGGAGGACAAAGAGTGCAAGAGCACTGGGGGAGACATTTACCCAAGCTCCCTTTTGTGCCCTCTCTCTCACTGAGTACCTGATGGTGACACCACAGGCTGGGAGGGGATGGAGCTGCAGAAGTGCCAGAGGGGCCCTTTGGAAAGGAGACAATGTCCTGAGATCCTTGCTGCCCCATCTCTGGTGGGTGCCGGCACCACGGACCAATCCTGGTGGAGGTTGGGTGCTTCAAGGAGCTGTCCTTCAGAGGTGGCATTAACCTGGGGTCCTTTCTCTCCTGTCTCTGGGGAGTACTTAGTGATGACACTTAATGGTAGCATGGGGGCGGGGGCAGGGTGCTGCACACAGGGCCTCCTTCAGATCACCCCAATGTTGATTCTTCCTATAATAATACTAGGAGTGTCTCTGGAGCCTTCCACTGTTGAGGGCCAGAGGAGGGGGAGGTTACTGGTAGGAGTCAGAGGGAAGGCATCACAAACTCTAACATTTCAGAGTGGCTTAGCTGTTATTAGCCTGCAGAGAGCCAGGCCCTCTTGACGGGAAGAGGGGGGCAGCTGAAATCGTGCTATTTCTGGATGTCATCCACTCATCTGCAGCTAATTTTAGACTTCAGTAGTAAGGGGAGCAGGGCTGGGGCTTTTTTCCCCTCCAATTGCTTTTGCTGCTGTAATCACGTAGGCTTAATGGGACTCCTCCCACTCCTCTGCCCCTACCTCTCCCCCCCAAAACTCCCACCTCCTCTCCTCTCCCTGCAGCTGCTGCAAAAGGCAATGGGATCCAGGCCAGGCAGCTGGGAGCAGAACATGTCAATAGGCATGTCTGCACAGGCATGCCTTTGTGAATGTATAGCTGTAAGTGTTTCTGAGTCTGTATATATTTATGTATGTGTGAGAGTAATTTCCAGCTCACTAGAGTTGCTTGCCACCATCCTGTGTCTTGCTGTGCCCATGCCCCCTGCACCTACGAGAAAGAGCTCCTTTAGTGCCTTTTAAGACAGACACGTGATTTCTAGCCACATAGGAAACCACAGGCTCATTCGTTTTCCTTCCCAAAAATATATTTTTCTAGTGAATTTCTGACTAACTTGTAGAGGAGAGAGAAGTCACATATTGCACGTTCCCAGTGATGAGCTGCCAAAATATTAACAACCGGTTCCCTCCTCCCCCCCCCAGGGGGGGGGTCGTGCCCCATCCAACCCCTCATGTTCCTTGACACACACACCCCGGGACCCCTGACCCCCCCCTTCCCTGTCCCCTGACTGCCCCTTGCCGCCCCACCCAACCCCTCCTCTCATTCTCGATGGCCCCCCAGGACCCCTACCCCATCCAGGCTCTATCCAAGATGCCCTCCCTGCTCCCCTTACCTTGCTGCCTGGAGATGGGGGCCCAGCTGGGCTGGGGCCCGGACGCCGGGGCAGGAGCCGAGCCCCCGCTGCGCCCCGCCGCCCCGGCCGGACCCCGGACCAGCAGGAGCCCCCGCCTCGCTGCGCCGCACCCCGCCGCGCCGCCCGGACCGGCAGGAGGCCCTGCCCTGCCCCGCCGCGCGCTGCCCGGACCCCGGACCCCGCGGCGGCAGGAGGCCCCGCCCCGCCGCGCTGCGCTGCCCGGACCCCAGACCCCGGGGCGGCAGGAGCCCCCCACCGCGGAGCCCGGGGCAGGAGCCGAGCCGTGGAGCCGCACTTCCCCTCCCCAGCTTACCTGCCTGCCTGCCTGCCGCTTGTTCAGGCTTCCCGCGAACATCTGATTCGCGGGAAGCAGGGCAGGGGGAGGAGAAACGGGGCGGAGCAGGAGAGCTTGGAGCTTTTGTTAAATTTAGCAGCCCTTATAGAACTGGTTGTCCTGGAACAACCGGTTCTAAAATGGCTGCTAAATTTAACAACCGGATCGCGCGAACCGGCTCAAGCTCACCACTGCACGTTCCCCACTGGCACCCGGCCTTGTGCTGGAGTGCCCGACCTTCAGGGCAGTCAGAGGAGAATTCACTTCTTATGGACCTGGACTCCGGGCCTCTTCTCTGCTCTCCTCCCCACAGCTCCCCTATTGGAACCCCTGGAATTGGTATCTTTGTATTGCAGTGAAGCCCCAGTCCAGATCAGGAACCCGGAGAAACAGTCCCTTATTAAAAGTTATTCCCTAGTATTGATCATTCTCTCTGTGGCTCCACTGCTTTTTTAAATGAACATAATTTGCCAGGTTGTTATCATCCAATGTCCAAGGAGAGAAGAAACAACTGATGTGTAAGCATAAACCCCCACCACAAACAGCTCTCCCAACGCCCCTCCCTTGTGCCCTGCAGTCCCCATGCTATTCCAAACATAGATTCCACACACAGCTTCACCAAAGCCCCTCAATCCTTTCCAGCAGTTCCCCTGCTACTCTTATCCTGAGGACTGAATTATGGAGTGCAATCCCTGCCATGAGTTACCTATTGCCTATGCCTGTCATAACATATCACGCTCATCTCTGTGATACCCTCTCATGCCACCTTTTATACTGCTGATTTCCCCTTCCTCAGATGCGTTATCTGCAGCTCTCCCTTTCCATCAGCCACTCTGTGCAACTCATATGCCTTTCACTGCCTGTCACCAACTGGAATTTAGCCTGATCAGCAGACCCATAACTAGGCATTTTAGAGCCTGGGACAAGCAAGCCTATTTGTGCCGATTACCGTTTTTTTTTCTGTTGTTTTTTACAGAAACCATATGTTTTTTACAGAAACCATATTTCTGTAAAGTGGATATGTGGTGACGGACCCAGAGGCCCGCAGGGAATCTAGGGACTTGTGGGAGACCTCAACGCTCAAGCCGGTAGGAAGCGACCTGAGGGGTGTGTGACAGACTGGTACCTTGCCCCCGGCAAGACTCAGCGTGTTGCAGTGGGACCCCCCCCGCTGAGCCAGAGGCAAGGTCCTATGCCTCGGTTAGGGCCACTAGGCTGTATTGCCCTGCAACCCGGAGCGATTCTATGGACTCTGGCCACTACGCCATATTACCCGGTAACCAGAGACACCAACCCTCACACACCCCTTACCACCATCAAACAAATGGCCTAGTGGAGAAGTTTAATGGAACTTTGGGGGCCATGATACATCAATTCATGAATGACCAACTCCAATGATTGGGACCTAGTGTTGCAGCAGTTGCTCTTTGCCTACAGGGTTGTACCACATCCCAGTTTGGGATTTTCACCCTTTGAACTCGTTTATGGCCACAAAGTTAAGGGGCCATTACAGTTGGTGAAACAGCAATGGGAGGGGGTTATATCTTCTCCAGGAACTAACATTTTGAACTTTGTAACCAACCTGCAAAACACCCTCAAAGACTCTCTAGCCCTTGCTCAAGAAAACCTATAGGATGCTCAACAAGAGCAAAAGGCCTGGTATGACAAACGTGCCAAAGAGTGTTCCTTCAGAGTAGGGGACCAGGTCGTGGTCTTGAAGGTGCTCCAGGCCCATAAGATGGAAGCATCATGGGAAGGGCCATTTATGGTCCAAGAGCACCTGGGAGCTGTTAACTATCTCATAGCATCCCAAACCTCAAACCTAAAGCCTAAAGTGTACCATGTTAATTCTCTAAAGCCCTTCTACTCCAGAGAGTTAAAGGTTCTTCAGTTTACAGCCCAGGGAGAAGATGACGCTGAGTGGCTGAAGGTGTCTACTATAAAGAAAAATGTAACGGTGGCACGGAAGAGGTGAACCTCTCCATGACCCTTGGACGTATGCAGTGACAGCAGATCAAGAAGCTGTGCACTAGTTTTGCACCAATATTCTCAGCCATCCCAGGACGGACCGAACAGGCACACCACTCCATTAACACAGGTAATGCTCGCCCAATTAGAGCCCAACCTTACTGGGTAGCTCCTCAAGCCAAAACTGCTATAAAATGGGAGATCCAGGACATGTACAGATGCGTGTAATCTGGCCCTCTGAAAGTGCATGGGCATCTCCAGTGGTTCTAGTTCCCAAACCAGATGGGGAAATACGCTTTTGTATGGACTACCATAAGCTAAATGCTGTAACTCACCCAGACAACTATCCAAGGCCATGCACAGATGAGCTATTGAAGAAACTGGGATATGCCCAGTTCATCTCTACCTTAGACTTAACCAAGAGGAACTGGCAAGTACTGCTAGATGAATCCGCCAAGGAAAGGTCAGTCTTCATCACCCATAAGGTGCTGTATGAATGTAATGTGCTCCCTTTACCCACCACCTTTCAGAAACTTGTAGCTGGATTGGGAGAATCTGCAGTCGCCTATCTTGACAATGTGATTCATGGGCAGAACACCTAGGGTATCTCTGGAAAGTCTTCAAGCACATAAGGGAGGCAGGACTAACTGTTAAGGCTAAAAAATGTCAAATAGGCCTAAACAGAGTGACGTACCTTGGAAACCAGGTGGGTCAAGGAACTATCAACCCCCTACAGGCCAAAGTAAATGCTATCCAAAAGTGGCCTGTCCCAAGGTCAAAGAAACAGGTCCAATCCTTCTTAGGCTTGGCTGGATATTACAGGCGATTTGTACTGCACTACAGCCAAATCGCTGCCCCACTGACAGACCTGACCAGAAAGACACAGCCAAATGCAGTTCAGTGGACTGATGAGTGTCAGAAGGCCTTTAAACAGCTTAAAGAGACACTCATGTCTGACCTTGTGCTAAGGGCCCCAGACTTTGACAAACTTTTCCTAGTAACCACAGATGTGTCCGAGCATGGTGTGAGAGCAGTCTTAATGCAGGAAGGACCAGATCAAAAATTCCATCCTGTCATGTTTCTCAGGAAAAAACTGTCTGAGAGAGAAAGCCACTGGTCAATCACCAAAAAGGAATGTTACGCCATTGTGTATGCTCTGGAAAAGCTACGCCCATACGTTTGGGAACGGCGTTTCCACCTGCCAACTGACCATGCCGCCTTAAAGTGGCTTCATACCGTCAAAAAAAAACAAAACAAAAAAACCCCCAAAAAAACCCCTTCTTCGGTGGAGTTTAGCTCTCCAAAATTTTAATTTTAAAATACAACACATTTCAGGGGCTTCTAACAAAGTGGCTGAGGCTCTCTCCCATGAAAGTTTCACAGAATCAGCTGATTAAAATTGTCCTTGAAATATAAAAAAATCTTGTTAATTTTTATATAATCAGTAGTATGTCTAGAGGTGCAGGTATCTTATTAACTCTGTTTTCCAAAAAGAAATCACAGTCGGTGTGGAACAGGCTGTCCAGCGCCGTCTGTGATTTGGGGTGTGTGTCATAAATATATACAGGGCAGCTATACTGAATTGCCTTACCTGTAAGAGGTTAATCAGTTCAGTTAACCTAGCTGGCACCTGACCAGAAGGACCAGTGGGGAAAGAAGATACTTTCAAATCTGGGGGAGCGGAGGTTTTGTTTGTGCTCTCTTTGTTTGTTCCCTCTCTGGATGGAGAGAGGGATCAGGCAGGAAAAACATCTCCTGAAAACATACCTGAAATGGGCATCTAAGATTACAAACATTGTAAGTAAGGCAAGAAAATGCATTAGATCATTTTTTGTTTTAGCTTGTAAATTTTCCCTATGCTAAGAGGTAATTTCATTCCTGTTTTGTAACTGGGAAGCAGAGTCAGAGGGGAATCCTTTGTGTTTTAAATCTTCTTATTTACCCTGTAAAGTTACCTTCCATCCTGATTTTGCAGGTGTAATTCTTTTACTTTTTTTTTTTTAATAAAATTCTTCTTTTAGGAACCTAATTAATTTTCAGTGTCCTAAAAACTAAGGGGTTTGGTCTGTGCTCACATTGTAACCAATTGGTTAGTATATTATTCTCAAGCCTCCCCAGAAAAGGGGGTGAAGAGGGTTGGAGGAATATTTTGGGGAAACAGGGACCCTTTTTCCTGAATTTTTGTCTAAATCACTTGGTGGTGGCAGCAATACCATCCAAGGACAAGGAAAGGATTTGTGCCTTGGGGAAGTTTTGACCTAAGCTGGTAAAAATAAGCATAGGGTGTCTTTCATGCAGGTCCCCACATCTGTACCCCAGAGTTCAGAGTTGGGAGGGAACCCTGACAGTGGTTTTAGTCCAAAAAATGGTTCTCTGTGGGGGAGGCTCCACATTTATCCTCACACACAATTTCCAGCTCACACTGATATATTGTACAAGACTCAAGTCTTTTCTCCTAACTCACCAGCATCACAAAGCTCACCTTAGATTTGAAAACCTGTGCCATGAGCACTGGGAATAATGAGAGTGGGGCCACAACCAAACACTCTATAGTTTGGAGATGCTCTACACAACTCCAAATTTCACAGCTAACCCCTATCTCCATATTGGGCTGATCACAATCCCAAGATCTCCATATCTTCATGTTCTGCCATACCCTGCCTCCCTCCTCCCACCCACTCCCATGTAAGTGCTGGGAAATCCACAATCTAAACCTAGATTTAGATAGAAAATCTGCATCTTCAAACCCAGCTCTACCAGTAAAAATATTTCTGCCATAGGAACTTAACTGGCAAGTCCATCAGTCCATGAGGCAGAATCAGTTCTGGCTTGCAAATCCCATTTCTTAATGGGCTCTTCAGGGCAAACAGGAGTAATAATTAGACATAAGCCTAAAATACAAAGTGGGAATCCACAATCCCCAAAGACATGTGGAAAGCAGACTCACCATTTTGATTAGGGAGTCGGGGCAAAATTATGATCCAGATCCAAATACCTCTACAAGTCAGACGTGTTTGGACCTGCAGTTTGGGTATGAGCCTAAGTGACATCACTACACTGGCAAGAAATTTTTAGGCCTAAGAGACACAGGGAGTTAGGGTTATAGATATAGGGAATAAGGATGGAAAAGGCACTTTTCTATGTCCGCACTACTACATGTAGTGGGCAATAGATCTATCTGTCAATCTGTTCTCATCACTCTGTTATCTAAGCCCCTTGCATATATTATACATCCATTTCTGCATTACTGTCACATTTCCAATTCAGTAGGTGCTACCCCATATGATGAAGCTGTCTCTGCAATCTCTCTCCTTCCTCACCTCCATGTTACTCAGAAAATCTCTTCCTCCCTCAGCTCATTTCCTAGAATTTGAGTAAAACCTTTCTCACGTTTCTATTTTGTCTGAAGAACAAATTCTTCAGTGAGTTGGACAGGGACAAATGAGATGGTTATGTGGCACATTTGCCTCAGGCTATGATTTTGTGCCTTAATTTTGTTCAGGTCAACAACAGAGCATTGTGAGAGAAAGAGAGTGTGCGCAGGGGTCTCCGCTTTCCCTGCAAAATATAGTAACTTCCATTGTTGAGGGAGGACACGGAAAGAGTGGAAAAGGGGAAGAAGGACAATAGAATGACACAACATGAGGAGAGGGGAAAGATCCTGGTATCCAGACAACATGTTGATTAGAGACAGAGAGAGTGACAGAGCAGAGAAGCAGAAGAGAAGGGGAAGAGAGAATAATAGGTAAAAGGAAGAAAGAACAAAGGAAGGGAAGGACAGAGAATGTGGAAGAAAGATAAGGAAAAAACAAAAATAAGAGAGTGAGCAGGAGGCAGCGGAGGAAAAGGACAAACAAAGGAGGATTGGAGGTGGAATTGGAGAGGAGTGGAGGAGTGATAATAGAGGAGAGAAAGACATGCAGAGAAAGAAGATGGAAGTGAAAGAAGAATGAGAGTGAAAAGGATGCAGATAGAGTGAAACAGAGGGAGAGAGCTCCTCAGTTTACAGATGAAGGGAGTCAGCAGGATCCCTAACTCCAAAGAGGATTACCACTGCACTGATGCAGCATGTTCCTGTGATGAAGTAAGGGAGCACCCAGCAACATGTCAACAGGCATGAGGTCTGCAGAGCCAATGCACAGGGCTGGCCAGGAAACCGCAGTCAAAGTGAGGCCGTTCTCAGAATGATGATGCTGGCTGCTTTCTGAATGCCACTCCCTGCTACGAGAGAGACGTGACATTGCCCAGAAGGTCATCTGAGGTCCTTCCTCTCCCCCTTCAATTCTTTAGGCCTCTTCTTCTTTGATTGCCCTAATTGGAAAAGGCTCCTTCTCAACATCTAGGGCACAAGCCTAATTTTTCCTGATTGATGTTGTCAGGGCAACCAGGCCTAGTAGCAAAAAGAGAAGGGGAGGCCTGGAAGCAGCAACCATGTGTTACAGACTGATCTCTCTCTCTCTCTCTCTCTGTCTCTCTCTCTCCTGCTTCAAACCCTCTCTCTCCCTCCCGCCCCATTTATTTGCCTCCAGCAATCCATCTATCTAATCTAGCTATCTATCACTCATAAAAAGTACTGCAGCATGCTCCAGGATTGGTCCACACCACTCCATCTCCCAATAGCAATGCTGTAATGTTTGGTTGTGATTACTGGAGAATACTGTCGTGTTATTTATATGAGGGATCCCTCTCTCTGGTATAGGTGTGTGTTTTTTGCTCTATTTCTGCTATAGCCTCTCTTTGCTTCTTTCCATATCCTTTTCTATTTGTCCCTGCCTCTTTCTTTCCCTCTTTTAATTTAAAGCGATAAGTGAAGCCCCTGTGAGTTGAAGGTGCTGATCAGCAGGGCAGTAACCAGGGCGAGGCGAGCAGGGCAGCCTTCCCAAGGCACAGAGCCACAGGGGTGGAAAAACAGGGCGAGCAGTGACGCCAGGTGGGGCTGGCCCAAGTGGCCTGGCATCACTGCTTACCCAATGTCACATTTTCACCACATATCCACAGCTACTTGCTGAAGTGGAACCTCAATTATGGGGAGTGGCTGGAGAGGGGCTTTGACCTGGTCTTGGAGTTTTCCCACTCTTTGGCACACCTTACAAGACCGGACATAGATAGAAACATCCTTGTCCATTCCCTCCCAGTGGAATGACCTCCCCAAACGGTCTTTGGTTCCGTGAACCCCAGCATGGCCACTAGGATGATCGTGGGATAAGCTTAAGAGATTTACCCAGTACTTAGTTGAACTAACAGTTGTCTTTGAGAATGTCAGTCCTTCTGGTGCCCACCAGAAAGAGTTTCCTTGTATAAAAGTCCTTTTTCTACAACAAACCGGGATCGATTTAAAGAGTTGAGAGGCGGTGGGTTGCTCCGTGCTACCATCCAAGCTCCCTGGAGGCTTTTATCTGCTCCTGCTCTGCTTGGAACTGTTCCCTTGATGCTGGAGGCATCAGTTCCTCACTGGATTTTGGACTTGGGCTTGGTCCCTCTGGAAATGATGTAGGCGATGGGGTTGTTTCCATTGTCTGTGAACTGCTTTCCACGGGTGCACTAGGTTGTATTTCAGGCTATGGCTGAGCCTCTTGCGCATGTTTAGCTGCTGCTGCCAGTATAGGCTCGGTGGTGCCCTCTGATGTTGGAGTTGCAGAGGGGGTTCCAAGTGCTGGATTCAATGCTGGCAATGGTTTTGGTGTTCGTTGCTTTGCCAGTTCCAGTTCTGGGACTGGTTCTGTCTGGGTCTCTGAGATGGGATCCACTATGGCTGTTGCATGGGGTCCGGTCCACTACCTCAGTCTGGGTCTCTGGTAACACAGACAGGGCCCTTGTAGAAAGCTCAGTAACAGGGATAGATGTTGCTTAGCCTGGCTGCGGGTGACCATTCCCACCCTCTTGGCTAGCTTCACATGGTTGGCTAAGTCTTCTCCCAGCAGCATGGGAATGGGATAACCATCATAGACTGCACAAATCCACATTCCTGACCAGCCATTGTACTGGACAGGCAACTTGGCTGTAGGAAAGTCAAAAGAGTTTGACTTGAAGGGTTGAATCGTCACTTGGGCCTCTGGGTTGGTGAATCTGGGGTCCATTAAGGATTGGTGGATAGCTGACACCTGTGCTCCAGTGTCCCTTCACGCTATAACCTTCTTCCCGCCCACACTCAGAGTTTCCCTTTGCTCTGACGGTATCTGGGAGGCATCTGGGCCTGAGGACCTTTGGTGTGACCCCGGTGCAATGAGCTCTAATCTGTTGGGGTTCTTGGGGCAGTTGGTCTTTACATGCCACAGCTCATTACATTTAAAACATCGCCCAGACGACTGGTCCCTGGGGCAAGGTAAGTTGTTGGAGAATGGTGCGGTGGGACAATAAGGTGTCTGGGATTTTCCTTGGGGTGTAGGTGGGGCCTTGGGCTGCCCCCAGTTGTATGGTGTGGTCCCTTCTGGTATCTGCCCAAACGGCAACCAGGGTTGTTCCTCTCTGCTACCTCCATCCATTTTGTTCCAATTTGCCCCACCTCTCTGATGGTCTGGGACTGCTCATACTGATCAGCATAAGAAGCAAGACTTTCTGCTGACAGGGGCGGCTCCAGGCACCAGCGTGCCTGGGGCGGCAAGCCTCGGGGGGTGCTCTGCTGGTCGCCGCGAGGGCAGCAGGCAGGTTGCCTTCGGCGGCATGCCTGCGGAGGGTCCGCTGGTCCCACGGCTTCGGCGGACCTCCTGCAGGCGCGCCGCTGAATCTGCAGGACCGGGGACCTCCCGCAGGCAAGCCGCTGAAGGCAGCCTCCCTGCTGTGCTTGGAGCGGCAAAATACCTAGAGCCGCCCCTGTCTGCTGAGTCCATTTTCTTATTCCATAAACACTGTTTTACATCATCATTGGTCATAGTCAGGAATTGCTTCTGTACAACCAAATCACACATTCCTTTAGAGCTAGTTACATCCCTTCCTTTGACCTATTTATCTAACAGATCCTTCGTCTGGTTTACATAAGCCACATTATTTAGTCCAGCCCCTCTCTTAAGGGCTCTAAATTTTACTCTGTAAGTTTCAGGTGTAATTTGAATTTTTTTCAAAAACAAATTTACCATAGTCAGAAGCATCCTCAATAGACATCTTGTTGAATATGTGCAGAGCTCTTCCAGTCAATTTTGCTACCAATATGGTCATCTTTTGGTCTTCAGGAATTGCATGGAGGGTGCACAGTCTCTCAAAGGTAATGAAATATTCAGCAATATCACTGGATTTATCATACTGTGGACATAGTCATTCCCGGTTTTGGATTTTTGGGGAAGCGGAGCCAGCTGCTGAAGAGTTCCATCTTTGCAACTCCATAACAGCCAGTTCATGCTTCTGGGCTGCAATTTGGGCCTCAATCTGGGCCTGTATTTCTTTGTCTTTTAACTCCAAGGCTCTTTTATGCGCAGCCTCCTCCCTGGCTGCCTCTGCCTCCATAGCTCTCTTGTGGGCAGCCTCCTCCCTGGCTGTTTCTGCCTCCATAGCCCTTCTGTGTGACGTTGCCTCTGCTTCTTTGAGATTCAACTGAAATTCCCAGTTCTTTGCCTTCTCTTCTGCTTCTAGTCTGGCCAGTTCTAGTTTGGTAGCTGCCTCACTGGTGGTCATATTTGCTAACCTTCCTGTCCTTACTGCAGCCTAGCCCAAGAGCTAGGGGGAAAAAAACAGTTTGTGAATTCCCCTGCTGTAACTTAACTACTCTGCCCTCGGGCAAAAGAAAAAAACCTCCAGCTGCTCTCAGCTAAAAAGTGTCCTAAGGGGGAAAAAAAACAACCAACCAAACAAACAAACAAAAAAACCCACCTCCCTGGTTTTCAAGCAGCCAAAAGGAAAAACTGTGCCCTTTAAAAATCCTGAGGTCTGTGCTACTAGTTCAAAATGATCCCACTGTGCCGCACCATGTCAGGGTCCCCCCTCCATTCTGAACTCTGGGGTACAGATGTGGGGACCTGCATGAAAGACCCCCTAAGCTTATTTTTACCAGCTTAGATTAAAACTTCCCCAAGGCACAAATCCTTTCCTTGTCCTTTGACGGTATTGCTGCCTCTACCAAGTGATTTAGACAAAAATTCAGGAAAAAGGGCCACTTGGAATCCCTGTTTCCCCCAAATATTCCCCCAAGTCCCTTCACCCCCTTTCCTGGGGAGGCTTGAGAATAATATACTAACCAATTGGTTACAATGTGAGCACAGACCAAACCCCTTAGTTTTTAGGACACTGAAAATTAATTAGGTTCCTAAAAGAAGAATTTTATTAAAAAAAAAAGTAAAGATTCACACCTGCAAAGTCATAACTTTACAGGGTAAATAAAAAGATTTAAAACACAGAGGATTCCCCTCTGACTCTGCTTCCCAGTTACAAAACAGGAATGAAATTACCTCTTAGCATAGGGAAAATTTACAAGCTAAAACAAAAGATAATCTAACGCATTTCCTTGCCTTACTTACAATTTTTGTAATCTTAGATGCTCATTTCAGGTATGTTTTCAGGAGATGTTTTTCCTGCCTGATCCCTCTCTCCATCCAGAGAGGGCACAAACAAAGAGCACAAAGAAAACTCTCTGCCTCCCCAGGTTTGAAAGTATCTTCTTTCCCCACTGGTCCTTCTGGTCAGGTGCCAACTAGGTTAATTGAGCTGATTAACCCCTTACCGGTAACGCAATTCAGTACAGCTGCCCTGTGTATATTTATGACAACCAAATTCTAAATCCAACGTATACACACTAGAGATGGGCCGCAAGCAAACCCCAGATTTGAACACACCAGAACTATGGGAAAGTTCAAATTCTGATCCAAACTTTGCATTGTGGACCTGTATTTCATCCACAGAGACTTTGATGCATTAACTGCATCGACACCTGTGCTAGTGACCATGGCAAGAGAGTTACTTAAATGGAATTAAAACTGAATCATTTAAAATCAGATAGGAAAAAGCAATGGAAAACCATTAAACAACCTTTCTGGCAATGAGGAAATAAGTCATGGGCTACTGTTCTGCCTCCCCAACTCTGAATGTTTGCTACATTCTCAAATTGAAACATTTGAAGGTTCTGAACTAGATAGTGAACTTTATTGGTTTTCGGTGTTTTTGTTACATAGAATCATAGAAGATTAGGTTTAGAAGAGACTTCAGGAGGTCATCTAGTCCAACCCTCTGCTCAAAGTAAGACCAACACCAACTAAATCATCCCAGCCAGGGCTTTGTCAAGCTGGGTCTTAAAAACCTCTAAGGATGGAGATTCCACCACCGCCCTAGGTAACGCATTCCAGTGCTTCACCACCCTCCTAGTGAAATAGTGTTTCCTAATATCCAACCTAGACCTCACCCACTGCAACTTGAGACCATTGCTTCTTGTTTTGTCATCTGCCACCACTGAGAACAGCCCAGCTCCATCTTCTTTGGAACCCCCCTTCAGGTAGTTGAAGGCTGCTATCAAATCCCCCCTTGCTCTTCTCTTCTGCAGACTAAAAAAGACAAGTTCCTTCAGCCTCTCCTCATAAGTCATCTGCCCCAGCCCCCTGATCATTTTTGTTTCCCCCTGCTGGACTCTCTCCAATTTGTCCATATTCTTTCTGAAGAGGGGGGCCCCAACTGGACACAATACTCCAGATGTGGCCTCACCAGTGCCAAATAGTGGGGAATAATCACTTCCCTCAATCTGCTGGCAATGCTCCTACTAATGCAGCCCAATATGCCGTTAGCCTTCTTGGCAACAAGGGCACACTGCTGACTCATATCCAGCTTCTCATTCACTGTAATCCCCAGGTCCTTTTCTGCAGAACTGCTGCTTAGCCCAGGGGTCAGCAACCTTTCAGAAGTGGTGTACCGAGTCTTCATTTATTCATTCTAATTTAAGGTTTCACTTGCCAGTAATACATTTTAATGTTTTTAGAAGATCTCTTTCTATAAGTCTATAATATATAACTAAACTATTGTATGTAAAGTAAATGAGATTTTTTAAAATGCTTAAGAAGCTTCATTTAAAATTAAATTAAAATGCAGAGCCCCCCGAACTGGTGGCCAGGATCCGGGCAATGAGAGTGCCACTGAAAATCAGCTTGCGTGCTGCCTTCAGCACACGTGCCATAAGTTGCCTATCCTTGGCTTAGCCAGTCAGTCCCCAGCCTGTAGTTGTTCATGGGATTCTTCCTTCCTAACTGCAGGACTCTGCACTTGTCCTTGTTGAACCTCATCAGATTTCTTTTGGCTCCATCCTCGAATTTGTCTAGGTCACTCTGGACCCTATCTCTACCTTCCAGTGTATCTACCTCTCCCCCCAGCTTAGTGTTATCTGCGAACTTTCTGAGGGTGCAATCTATTCCAATGTCCAGATCATTAATAAAGATGTTGAACATATTTTATTCTGGCTGAGATTGAAAGCCTACGTCTCCATCACTCTCCAATGAAAGCATGGCAGCCATTTTGTTATAGTTTGGTTTATGGAGGGGCTGCCAGAAGCATGGAGGGAAAGCCTCTCTGCATGGTTGGAAGGGCCGGAATTGTAACTAGTCATTTTAGTGCCCAGGGTAAGTAAGCATATTTGCATCCCCTAGAAGCAATGTTTGGGGGCACACAACACCTCCCCCAGATTTCTGTCTTTCATTAAGCTAGGGTTACCAACTTTCTAATTGCAAAAACCTGAACATCTTTGCCCTGCCACTTCCCCGAGGCCCCTCCCTTGCCCACCACTTCTCTGAGGCCCCGCCCCCACCCACACAAGCCCCCCTCCCTCCGTTGCTTGCTCTCCCCCACCATCACTCACTTTCACTGGGCTGGGGCAGGGGGTTGGAGTGGAGGAGGAGGTGAGGGCTCCAGGGTGGGGCCAGAAATGAGGGATTCAGGGTGTAGGAGGGGGCTCTGGGCTGGGGCAGGGAGTTGGGGTGTGGGAGGAGGTGAGGGATGGGGATGTGGGCTCTGGGGTGGGCCTGGGGTTGAGGGGTTTGGGGTATGGGAGGGGGCTCAGGGCTGGGGCAGGGAGTTGGGGTGTGGGAGGAGGTGAGGGCTGGGGATGTGGGCTCTGGGGTGGGCCTGGGGTTGAGGGGTTTGGGGTATGGGAGGGGGCTCAGGGCTGGGGCAGGGGGTTGGAGTGTGGGAGGGGGTGCAGGGTGCGGGATCCGGGAGGTGGCTCAGGGCTGGGACAGGGGGTTGGGTGTGGATGCGGGATCTGGGAGGGAGTTAGGGTATGGGGGGGGGGGGTTCTGACCTGGGGCGGGGGGTTGAGGTGCAGGCTCCGGCCAGGTGGCTCTTACCTGAGGCAGCTCTCGGTCGTCGGTGCAGTGGGGCTAAGGCAGGCTTCCTGCCTGCCCTGGCTCTGCATATGCTCCCATGCTCTCAAGTGGCTGCCATGTCTGGCCCCTAGGTGGACTCATGGCCAGGTGGCTCTGTACAATATGCGCTATCCGTGCCCACAGGTGCCGTCCCTGCACCTCCCATTGGCCATGGTTCCCGGCCAATGGGAGCTGTGGAGCTGATGCTGGAGGCGGGGGGCAGTGCACGGAGCTTCTCTGACTGTCCTTGCACCTAGAGGCTGCAGGGATATGCCATCCGCTTCTGGGAGACGCGTGGAGCCAGGGCAGGCAGGAAGCCTGCCTGAGCCCCACTGAGCCACTGACCGGACTTTTAATGGCCCAGTCAGCAGTGCTGACTGGAGCTGTCAGGGTCCCTTTTCGACCGGGTGTTCTGGTCGAAAACTGGACGCTTGGCAACCATACATTAAGCACAGAGGTTTTAGGGCACACCCCAAAGTTTGAAAACTGTCACCTCCTGCTAGAAGCCAGTGGATCAGAAGCTCGTGAGAGCCACCCAGGCCACTCAGGCACCTGACTCTCTATGCGATGGGAGCCAGGAAGCCCAGCTGCCATGAGATGCTCCCCATGGCACTCATTCCCTGCTATGGAGCAGCAGCAGAGCCAGGAGCACCAGGGCAATGCCATTCCTATTGCAGATCCTCAGTTTATACAGCAGAATCAGGCCTCAGCCTCTGCCCACAGGGTCTCTGGCTTCAGATGGAGAGTGGGGTGTTGCGTCAAAAAAAACCACTCTCCAAATCCTATGCAGCTTTTGGGGTCTGTGTTTCCCTTCCACATGTCTTGATGGGGGAAGGTCCATAGGGCCACAGTTACTGAGCACCTCTCTCTTATATTCTATCTATCTATCTATCTATCTATCTATCTATCTATCTATCTATCTATCTATCTATCTGCCAGCTCTGAACACAGTACACATTAATTATATAGAGAGTCTTTTACACAAATCGTTATTATTTTATTGCTATATATTTGCATAGCAACAATAGCCTGGTACATACCCATCTCCATAATCATGTCCTTTCCAAAATGCTGTCTGGAATTAAACAATACAAGCCATCAGAATTGGAACGGATGGGAAACCCCATTAGAAGCCCTCCTGAGTGATGTTTTCAGGGTTTGTAGTATCTGTGAAACATAAAAAGGGCTCTGCTCAGACTCACACACAAGAAATGCCTTTTAAGGGGAGAAGGAAAATGCCTTATCTAAATTTCCAGTGATGAAACATTGAAGTCACAAAACTGTGCAGGGTCACAAGACTGTTTTTTTTTCTTATTACGGGACCTGGGCGGGGTCTTGTCTTGCTCAGTCCCTCCGTAATATCCGCACCTCCCAGCAGAAGCCATAAATAGATTGCTCTAAGGCAGCTCCTCAGCAGAGAGATACCACAAATTGCACAGAGCAAAATATTACAGAAACAGTTCCAGATATTCTGTTGCGTGGGAAGTAAATACACGACATCTGAGAAATCTTCAACGACTTCATTAAGAAGGGGGCAGTGGGTGTGCAGTGTCTTGACATTCTGAGGCATTTGCCAAGGACCATGGAGAGCAAAAAGGTAACTACAGCAGATCTTTTTCTCCTTGCCTTTATATTTTTAGTCTGCTTAGAAATGGTTTTGTTGTTCAGTGCGTGCCTTGGTTTGAACATGGCTGCGTGGGTTCATCCAGCATTTATACATTCTGGGTTAGCGCTACCCAATTTATCTGACTTGTGAAACCCTTGGCCTGGCTTGCTGAAAATGTTTTGAATCGTTGGGCATCCCTTGGCAGGAGGTGTCTTTATAGATAACATCACGGTGTTTGATTATTTTTACCATCTCTTTTACTATTTTATTGTGCCTTTTGAGCAGATGAAAGCTCTGTAATCAAACACTGAATGTGCATGAGGGTGAGCCTTTGCTATAATTATTTAAGAATGACTCTGAGAAAGTGGCAGCCACAGGGGATGCACAGTAGTGGGAGGGGAAGATGTTTATGTAGGGTTGTTGCAAGTCATGGCATTTGTTTGGGTACATTTTTGTGGTGGTGGTTTTTCAAAATATTGCTTTCCTTGTCATGTTTTATTTGGCATGAGATCTATTGTGCTGGATGAATGAGAGCCATTTGTCTTTAGGTTGACCAAAATGACAATGAGTTCATGATAAGAAAAGGACAATTCCTCTTAAAGGTTTTTGAAGGCCACTTTTAAAGGAAAAATTAGTAGACTTCAGATTTCAATCAAGAGAAATGGCAGGTTCACTCCCCCTCACGACACTCAGCTACAGAGCCATTGTGGGCAGCATTTTTGATGGGCATCCATGTGTGTTGTGTGCATTAATCTGTGAACTAATTAATTGCGTGTGTTTGAGAGCATCAAGGATAAAAGGCGGGCAATGGTGGCTGGGGAAGAGACAGTGAGGGAGGGAGAGGGGCAGCATATAACTGACTGATGCTGGCGCTCATTGAAGGATATCTGGGGGTTACTGCTCTCGTAGGGATATTCAAGTAGCCATCAGTTTATAAAACCAAGCCTTTCTTTCCCTTTTTTCTGGGAGAAGAGTAAAGTGTGAGGGCGTGAGGGAGGGAGCTCCGAACAAGCATCCCAGTCAAGGTCATTTAGAGGAGAGTAAAGAAGCTGCCCCAGATGAGATCAATGAGTGCTACTGTTCTGGGTTTCCATCCAGTGAAAAGAGAGAAAACTGGTCTCTCCTGATAATATACATTCGGTCAGATACCATTGTCACCCATTGTGAGTGGGGAGGGGGTATGGGTGGTGTTTTGAATTCCCTGCCAGCATCTAAGTTTCAACCCTGTCAGTGTGGTTTGTGTAGATCCCACCTTGGTATTTCTGAGCTCCGTGGATATGCTGCTGGTTGGAGAGAATATACATTAGATCATAGTCCTACTCACTGCAAGGTTGGATGGTTGGATGGGGTGAGACCATGTCATGTATACTTGAGTGTGAGACTGGCTGTGTAATACAAAGAAATAGATTAGAAAAGGCAGGAAGAATGGAACGTGGTATAGAACATATGTATACCATATATACTATGTGTGTGTGTATACTATGTAAGCAAAGTATGCCTATGTTCTATCATGCCCTAGTGGGTCCTGTGGAGCTGGAGACCAGGCCTGGACATTGAGTAAGCCATGGCAATACAGGATGCTCTTTTGGTTAAGGCACTGAACTGAAAAATGGGAGATCTGGGTTTTGTTTCCAGACGCATTGTGACCTGGGGCACTTAGTCTCTCTGTACCTCAGTTTCTCATCTTCAACGTGGAGGGAATAATAATCATTCTTACCTCATAGAGAAGTTGTGAGGATAAATCCATCAATATCTGTGAGATATTTGGGTGCTAGCCTGTGCCACTTGAAAGCCTCTGCATGCAACAAACTTCTAGGTGGCACTAATCTAGGCCTTTTCAGAACTCATTGACCCCAAGGGAATGAGAGAGCAGAGCTAAATCTGAGTCTTCTACATGACAGCACAGAGGGAACCAGGTCTGACCTTGTAGCACTCCCAGTCTCTGCTGGCCCCAGGCGAGGGTATTAGAAATTGGGAAACTGGTCTCCACAGTATTCCCAGTCCTCACTGGCCTTAGAGAGTGAAAACTAGGGCTGGGAATGCACATTGTTAACACCTTTGGAAGAGCTCCCAGCCCCTAGTGAATGAGAAACCAGGATAATAGGGTATTAAGGATGGAACTTCTGAAGTGTTGCCAATTCAAAGCATTCAAAAATTATGAGACCGCATCCCAAAATTGTGAGATTTTAAAACTATGATAAATGTTGCACACTTTTTATTTGGCTTTTGGTTTCTGAGCCCTTAGAGTTCAAATGGGTCATATTTTCCAGCTTTGGTCATCAGCCAGGGCTAGAAACATATTTTTTACTTTAATGAAAACTGAGATTCTGATATAATCACTTGACTCCAGGAGCTGGGGCCTTAAGAAATACATGAAATATTGAGAGCCTTGCAAAAAAAATCACAAGAGTTGGCAGTACTGCCTTCTACCCTACCATACAGAGTTCTAACACCATCTGCCTTTGGTTCAGGAAGTAAAATCTCAGGATGGGGAAAGAAATCCAGGTCTCCTGTATGGCAGTGCAGAGAGCTAATCCCTCAAGGCACTAGATCTGGCCTCCGCTGTAATAAAGGTATTAATGCTAGGAGTACTGAGACATGTTTATTTAGTGGCCCCAGCCACATGACATGGGAAATGTTTACAAAACATGCCAGGGGTCAGAATCTACTTCTAAATGAAGCATATCAAAAATAACAGCCACTAGCTAGTACAGCCAATTAAGAAATGCAAATAGAAGATGGAGACCAGGGTGTATAACTGGAACCTCTGACAGGCGAGATAACCATCCTGCCCCTAATTCAATATCTGTCAATAACTGTGAACCTCAGTGGGTCTCTGAACTTCTTGTTCTCAGAACAGTTCCTCCTGCAATGGCTTGTTGAGCTGCTGATGTGGCTCCACCACTTCATGTTTGCTGCACCTGTTTTCCATTGTCAATGACTGGGTGAGCATAGGACCATTCTCAGTGGCATTCTGGGTATCCTCAAAACATGCAGCACCAGTGTCCTGCTTGGATTTGTTGAGATGTTTTCTGTTCCTACAGTAGGACTGGTTCTTGAAATGTCTGTGCCATATGATCCTTTTGTGAATAGTTTGCCGTTACCTTGGCAGGTTCCTAGCCAATTTTATTTTATTTCTGACCCCATGCAATCAGGGTGTGATACACATGGGTGCCCTGTCACATGACAGGGCTGAGTATACGTGTGCTCCCATGATTAGCATTATATCCAGTATTCCCGGCTCATGTTGGCCCAGGGGAATGAAAGATTGAGACTGGGGATGGAACCCTATTTTCCTGAGTGACGCATAGGGGGCACTAGAACTGGCTTCTGAGGAGCTCTTAGCTGGGATTGTTTGTGTTAAACAGAAAAACAATTTGTGTGGAAAATGTGAAAAAAATTATTTAAATGAATGCTTTTTCCCTCTCTCTCTCTTCAGAAAATTACTTGTCCCCTTCTCAGTGCCGTTTCCATTGCGGCCATTGGATCGCTCCAGTTTGGGTACAACACAGGTGTCATCAATGCACCTGAGAAGGTGAGAGAGAGCCCTCTGGGTTTCAAGGTATCTGGGTGGTCTCATCTCTTCCATAGAGCTCATTCTGCCTCAGAAGATGGTGCTGAGGATCAGCTTAGGGGCAGGGGGAGAGGGAAGGTGATTGAGGAGCTAGTGCATGAATGATGTCTCTCCTATTTGAAGTGCAAAGGAGGAGAGGGGACCATCCTTTTATTGCAGGGGAAGAGGGTCACCTTTACATTGTGGTGAGGAGAGATGGAGTAAAGAGGGTCATTGTTCCACTTCAGGTACAGGGGGGATAAAGAGAGAGGGGTCAGTTTGCCATTTCAGGCAGGTAGGGAGTGATGTGGTCCAACCATTTATGAGGTACTGTGGAAGTGGGAGTGTGGATGGGGTCTCTGTCCCACCTAGATATCCAGAGGGAGAATTATGAAGGGACGCCATCTTGTTTGGGGCAGTTGGAAGCCTTGTCCCTGCATGATTTGGATGTAAATAGAGGGAAGGCATGAAAGTGGGGTATCCCTGTCTTCCAAAGTACACAGGAATATGGGAGTGAAGTTGCTCCCTTCATTTTGGGGGTGCAGAGGGAGGCAGGAGTGGAGTTTGTGCCTCCATTGTGCAGTAAAGGGGAAAGGAGAGGAAAGCCAAACTGGAACATTGGCATAGAGGAGACATTAGAACCAGGAAAGGGGAGGGCCCTGGAGAGTTTGGGGAGAATCTATAACCCTCCTGCCAATCTAGTTTTCTATGCAGATTCCACCCCTTTAAAAGAATTTACTTTGGGGAATATCCCCACCAAAATGATGTGTCCCTGCTGCCAGTCTGCCATCCTCCAAACCACAGACACCTTCTCAGCCTCCCTTATAAATTGGGATGAAGCACACTGGCAAGAGTGGGGGCTGTTCTGAGTCACAGAACAGCCCTTTCAGGGGTTGGAGGGGACAGCCAAGAGCTGAGAGAGGGCTGCATGGGATTATAGTTTCCCCTGTTGATTCTGGGATTCATCTCTCAGGCTTTCATCTATCTATCTATCTATCTACCTATCTATCTATCTATCTATCTATCTATCTATCTATCTCCATACACCACATCTATCTATCTATCTAATCAAGTTTCATATTAAGCTCAAAGTGGGGGCTTAGTGGGGAATGTCACTGTCTGGGGAAATTCCGACCAAGTAATCTGCAAATTACACCACCAAGAAAAAAAAAATGAAAAATGTAGGTTTTTTTTTCTTGTAAACCAGATGAGCTAAATCCCATGCAAAAAAGTGAGTCATGTCTACCACATCCACCCTGTCTCCCGGAATACTGAAGTCATAACCAGAAAAGGGAGGGGAGAAGTGGGTGTGTGGTCAAACTAGCGCCTTGCTGCCACCTGCTGGGAGTACAGGATGTGAAACTCGGGCCCTGCAACACTTTGTAATCAGACAGGGTATCTATCTGAAAATTAGCAACCGGAAAAGTTCTCTTGCCTCCCATCTCATCCATCTTAGAAAGCAACGCAGGATAGTTCCCTGCAGTGCTTCAGGATTTTATTCAGTCCCTTGGGGAAACTATTTCACAGTCTCATATACCCCTCACCGCTGGGGAATGTTTCCTGATACCAGAAATGTTCTGATTTGTGAGAGAACTTTTCCCTTTGCTCATTTTAGTCCCATTGCTGCTATTTCTCCTCACTCAGACCTACTGTCCCTCTGAAGCACTCTCCTTGCTGTCTACATCCTTCCGCTACTTACAGAGAGTTAGCCTTATCTCCTTAATCATCTCTTGCCCAATCTCATCAGACTAAGTAAATCAGTCTCTCCATCCTCTTAATCATGTCCTACTGCTCTTCTCTGAGCTTCTCTCCCTCTGAAACATTGGGTTCCTCTTCAGTTCTCCTGACCCACTTTAGCTTCTCTACTTCCAAATGTCTGAGGTCTCTCCCCACCCCCCTGACTTTGTGACAAAAGAACCTCCTGATCTCATACAGAGCTCCCCCTCTCCCACAGTACATTATATTTGATTGTAACCCCTCTCTCCTCCCATTTCTGGGGGATGTTTTCTCCCATGCAGATTATTCAGGCATTCTTCAATCAAACATTGGAGTTGCGGAGAGGAATCCCAACCTCCTCTGAGCTTCTGACCTCGCTGTGGTCCCTCTCCGTCGCCATCTTCTCCGTGGGAGGGATGATCGGCTCCTTCTCTGTTGGACTTTTCGTCAACCGATTTGGAAGGTACATTGGGAAGGGGGTCTAAGCCACCATGGAGTTTGTCTCTCAATTATGGGATATTGGAAGGATTAGGAGAAATTATTTCTCTCCAAAAAATTGGACCAATGGAACAGAGGAGGAGGGTAGGCTGGGGAGAAGGGACTGATTCCTGCAAGGGCAAGACAGTGGGAGAGAGAGAGGAAAAGAAGCAGACAAAGGGAGTGAGGCACAAAGGGAAGGCTGAGTGGGGAAGCGTGCCCCAGGGAAGGGGGATCTGGCTGGGCATATTACTTCTGCAAGTTCCTCCCTATCACAGCCCATCAATAACCCCTGGCTTATGCTAATGTCTCTCTCCTGGGCAGGCGGAACTCCATGCTACTGGTGAACATCCTGGCGGTTGTGGGTGGCATCCTGATGGGCTTCTCCAAGATGGCAAAAGCAGTAGAGATGCTGATCCTTGGCCGCTTTATCATTGGCCTCTTTTGTGGCCTCAGCACTGGCTTTGTGCCCATGTACATTAGCGAGATCTCACCCACCGCCCTGCGTGGCGCCTTTGGCACCCTCAACCAGTTGGGCATCGTTGTGGGCATCTTGGTGGCACAGGTAAGCCTGATACTGACTTTCTCAATGGCTGGTGGGGAGGGCACTGAAGGTTTTAGGGGCTAACAGGCTGCTCCACGGGTATCGTTAGAGGGGGATGAGGCCTCATGGACCATTCTGTAGTCACCATGGGGAGGAATGGGTGGGTTGAATAGCTAGCTGACCATACTACTGTAATTCTTGAGGGGGAGAAAGGGTAAAGACTTAATTTTCAACACAGGGGAATATCTCGTAATATTTCTTTCTCTTCCTGTTCGCTGGATTAGATTTTCGGCTTGAAGGAAATCATGGGGAGTGAGAGCCTCTGGCCACTGCTTTTGGGGTTCACTGTCATCCCAGCCATCCTACAGTGTGCTGCTCTGCCCTTCTGCCCTGAGAGTCCCCGTTTCCTGCTGATCAACAAGATGGAGGAAGAGAAAGCACAAGCAGGTGCATGGACACTTCTAAATGACATCACAGGACAGCTACTGGCCAGCCCAGTCACCACAGTCCTTCCAGCGTGCACTGAATATAGGGGAATGGAAGACTAGGAGTGATATGAGAACCTGGATCTCCTGCATGATAGTGTAGACAGCTGATCCCCAGAGGTCACCAGACCTGCCCTCCACAGTACCTCCAGCCTGCAACAGGTCCAGGCTGTGTGAGAGACTGTAACTGATCCAGGATCTCCTGCATGGCAATACAAAATCACAGAATCATAGAAATGTAAGAGTGGAAGGGACCTAGAGACATTATCAAGTCCACCCATCTGTGCTGCGGCAGGGCCAAATATACCTAGACCATCCCTGACAGGTGTTATCCCAACTTGTTTTTAAAAACCTCCAGTGATGAGGATTCCACAACCTCCCCTGGAAGCATATTCCAGGGCTTAACTACCCTTATAGTTAGAAAGATTTTCCTAATAGTTAACCTATAGCTCCCTTGCTGCAGATTAAGCCCATTACTTCTTGTCCTACCTTCTTACTTAGTCCCTATGAGGCATCAGGCTTGCCCTTCAGGGTGTTCCCAGCACATTCCTGATAAGAGTAAGAAGCCCAGAATTAACATGACCTAGTGCAGAATGATAAGGGCCTAGGACAACAGGTTTGGCCTCTGCAACCCTATCAGCCCCTCCCAATCTTTGGAAAATAAAGTGATTGAGACTAGGAAAAGAGGTCTTCCTCATGATATACTGGACTCAGCCTCTGCTGTGCTCCTAAGTAGCCCCAAGGGATAGCTCAGTGGTTTGAGCATTGGCCTGCTAAACCCAGGGTTGTGAGTTCAATCCTTGAGGCAGCCACTTAGGGATCTGGGGCAAAAATTGGTCCTGCTAGTGAAGGCAGGGGGCTGGACTCAATGACCTTTCAAGGTCCCTTCCAGCTCTAGGAGATTGGTATATCTCCAATTATTACCTTTAACAGGAGCAGGAATCAACTATAGGTCTCCAGCTCAGAGGCACAGATCACTAGGCCTGACATCTACTGTGCTTTTAACACATTTAGCTCCAGGTTGAATAGGAGGCCAGGACCAGGAATAGAGCCTCAGTCAGTCCCACATAGCCAGGCAGAATACTAACGTCTAGGGGGTCCAGTCTTCACAGCATTCGCTCCCCCCACGGAGAGTTGGAGACTAGGGCTGGGAGTGGAACTCAAGCCTCTCGTTGGCTGGGGCATGTAAATTGATGACATCTCATGTATTCTATGTGTGGTTCCCCCCTGTAGTTCTCCAGAAGCTCCGTGGTACACAGGATGTGGCCCAAGACATCCAAGAGATGAAAGAGGAAAGCACCAAGATGTCCCTGGAGAAGAAAGCAACAGTGCCGGAGCTCTTCCGCTCACCTAATTACCGCCAGGCCATCATCATTGCCATTGTACTCCAGCTCTCCCAGCAGCTCTCGGGCATCAATGCTGTAAGTCAGCTTCCTGTTTCACTTCTTGGGCTCAATTCTCTTGCTGCTTTGTATGAGTGTCTCCTATTGACTTCAGTGAGAGTCAGCCAGATACAACAGCAAGTGGAGCTCCTGGGCTCCACTTCCTGTCTTCAGTTGAGGTCAATTTTTGTGATACTCCCTGCCAAAAAGAGCCCCCTGAAATATTCAGCCACCTTATGACCTCATCAGGCACTGAAGGCATGTTATAGCTCACCCCTGGAAGCAGGTCACTTGGAGTCAAGGGAGATCCATAAAACCTTCAGTGACCGCAGGAACTCACCAGGATCCGATTGTGTTTTGTAGCCCAGCTCTAGAAAGGGGCTGCTCAGCACATCAAAGGAGATGTGTAGCTAGGAATTAGCATGACCACCTCCATTTCAAGGATAACTATATGAACAACAGGGAACAAAGATTATTTCAAAGGGACACTTCCCTACAGTGTTTGTTTTTCCCAGGGAAAATTGTTATACCTGTGTATGACGATATATGGTCCTTGCATGATCATGGATTGAAATATATACCTTTTTGTCCGAGCTCTTATTGGACACATGGAGAGATAGGCATGAAAATAAGGGGCATCCCTTCAGGTGCAGGAACTTGTAACCATATCCAATTGCTTCTTCTGCTCCCAGGTGTTTTATTACTCCACGGGGATTTTCGAAAAAGCTGGTGTCAAGCAGCCTGTCTATGCCACCATTGGTGCTGGTGTGGTTAACACAGTCTTCACTGTTGTATCGGTAAGTAGCGTTGCGGAGAGCGGTTGGTGAGATGATGGCTAGTGTTGATCTGCATGGAGGGAGATTTTGGGGGAAAATAGTTGAAATTAGTTATCCTGGAGCCATTTTTTTTCTCTTCAGCCAAATTGTGGCTGAGATTTGCAGAAAGGAGAGGGGAGGCACAAAGGGAAGTGTGAAAGAGCAGGAGAGGAGAGCAAGGGAGAAGAAGGGAACGTGAGCATACTAGAAGAAGGAAAGAGGGAGAGAGGGTGAGATAGAAGGGTGTAGAAGAGATGTGGACCAGGGTAAAAAAGTCAGAGGAAGAACTGGGTGAAAGGGTAGGTAGAGACATAGTATCCTATGTCCCCATCCATTTAGGCTGCCACTGACCACATGAGCACTGGAGAGGTGGAGGTATACAGCAGATAAACCCCTTGGGGATGGGGGTGCAGAGCTTGTCATGATGTGGAGCCAGCACCTTTGGCTGTTACTTTCTAATCTAATGTTTTTCTCTCCTGCCACTTTTGCAGCTGTTCCTGGTGGAGCGTGCAGGGCGCAGGACCCTTCATTTGGTCGGCTTGGGAGGCATGGCTCTCTGTGCTGTTCTCATGACCATAGCTTTGACACTTAAGGTGAGTTGACAGCAATCCAACTGCCCATTCTTGTAGAGTTGAGATGTCATTAGGGACGCAGAGGGAAACTGAGGGGACCCAAAGGTAAAGGAAAGGGCATCTTCAGAGGGATTGGGGTGAGTATGGAGACAGGGAACTCTTGAGTATAAAGAAAGGAGAATCTATAGTGGGGGTACAGCTGGGATCGGGGGAATATACATTCCCATACAGCAGGAACTATATACCACGACTAAGGACATAGAGATGTTGGAGCACGTGTTCTGTTATCCCATATTTGCTTGTCAAATTACAGCTATTCATGTTTCCCTCCCTTGCAGGATGTCTTGAGCTGGATTAGCTATATCAGCATCGTTGCCATCTTTGGCTTTGTGGCCTTTTTTGAAATTGGCCCCGGTCCTATTCCTTGGTTCATTGTGGCTGAACTCTTCAGTCAAGGTCCCCGTCCTGCAGCTGTGGCAGTGGCTGGTTGCTCCAATTGGACCTCCAATTTCTTGGTGGGAATGCTCTTCCCCTATGCAGAGGTAAGGACACAATCTGGAAAGCATTGTGTTGATCTAATCATTAGCTACTAATAAAAGAGTATTGCAGTTTAAACAACATCCCCACTCCTTTGCTTTCACTTAATGTTTATAATCCACAAATAGCTGGATACTTAGTCAACATAGCCAGTCAACATAGCCCCCTTTGAGAGACACAATTTTTGTCAGTCATACTAGCATTCAAAGTTCAGACTCAAACTTTAAGAAACCCTTAAATGGCCTGGGGTGTTCCTTTAAAAATGCTACATTAAACGTAAGTAAGTCCATATTTTGGGGAGGGTGTTGTGATTCTGAGCTTAGGAGATAATGATTGTACCTTGATTTTAGGCCTATGCACTTTTCAAATTATAACCTTTCCCTTCTTTCCCCTCTGTAGAAATTGTGTGGTCCCTATGTCTTCATCATCTTCATTGTTTTCCTGGTCATCTTCTTTGTCTTCACCTTCTTCAAAGTCCCAGAGACCAGGGGCAGGACTTTTGAAGACATCTCCAGGGGCTTTGAAGGACAAGCAGAAGGAAGTGACACCATTGCAGCAGCGATGGCACTGAAGGGCGTAGGGTCTGCTAATGATGTTACCTCAAATATTTAATGCCCCCCTTCTTGACCCTTTTTCATTGTTAAAGAAATAAGCGCAGAATCTTTCAAGGACTGGGCAGAGATACACGTCAGGAGAAAATCTAGGACAATTTAAAAATTGCTGCTATTTTATTCTTCCCCTCGCACCACTCCCTTTCACATTTCTGCCAAGCCCTGCCAGTGTTAAGATGATCTGAAGTGGGGAGGTCTCATCTGCTTTCAACACTTGAGGTCATCAGGAGCTACAGCAAAAATAACCTCATCTCCACCTACTATGCACTTGAGGAGGAGACCATATGGGCAATATTTTTGCTGCTCTCACCTTTAATTGCTCCTAGGGATTAAAGTATTTTTGTGCATAGCAACCTCTTATGATTTTTAAAGTTATTATTTTTGTAAGTGAGCTAAAGCAACCAAACAACTCCGCAGTGCCGCCTCTTCCCACTTTTAATTCAGTTCCACCATGTGTGTGCACTATTACGCTGGAATTTAATGTAATTACCAAAATGCAAAAAGCCATCATGTCATATTTACTGTCAGGAGAAGGGGACCAAGTTACAGAGAGGGTTTTTTTTTCCCCTTTTCTTTTTGTACAGCTAGTTTGAAAGCTCAGTTTTACATTGGTTTATTTATTTGTGTGTCAGTTTAATTGTAAATATTTATTTTTTTAAGAATGTAAAAATATGTACAAATAATGAAGAAGAAGATGTTTATGATATATAGTTATTCTAAGAGATGATACTGTAGGTCTGAGGTGCAATAAAACTGTAAAGCAGAAATGTGGTACTAAAGAGAAAAAAGGGTGCTCTGATTGGCACATGAAATGGAACTGATTATGCACAGCTCCATTAAAGGACATTTCTGTCCTCCAGACACAAATTAAAAAAAAAAAGAGTACTAGAGAGAATAAGCATGTGACGGTATTTGTGAAGTTCTTATGTTCTTCAGGACTTTTTGGTGGCTATGTTAAATAACAGTCACAAGGATTACTTGAAGATTGAAGTATTACAGCAAAAGGGCATTGTTACTTGACACTATTTTCAGTAACTATTAGTTCTTGTGGAGGCTGGGTAATGATTTCAGGCCAGATGCTGACTCATTCAACCCTCTTTTCTTGAAAATTAGCTTCTCTGTTCCTCTTTTCTAACAGTAAAGGAAGTCTGAAAGAGACAGACTGTAGTTTAAAGAAACATGAGTATAAAAAAAATTCCAAAACTGTATATTCTTATCAATTGTTCCTATAGTTAAACTTTAGACAAAGGCACGTAGCATGAACCTCCTGGATACAGGACTAGTCATCCAAGATACGTAGGACTCTGTAAAGGTAGAAATGCAGGAATAGAGACCAAAGCTCCTGAAACCTGATAGGCAGACAGAAAGATGTTTAGTCCATGGCTATAGGGTAAATTTTTGCTACAGGTGCTGGGCTATCCATTCTGGAGGCTCCAGGGAATACTGTAATGTATTTTGTGTGTGTGTGTGTGTGTGTGTGTGTGTGTGCGCGCGCACTACTGCCCTCTACTGGATGGGGTATGTCAGACACATTCACTTAATAATGGTCCCTCCTCTCGTCTCTTAGTTGCCAGAGGACTGAAAAGTTGCTTTAGCTTAGCAGAGCAAGACTTAGCGCATATAGTACATTTGAATCTGACGGTTGAGAGCTGTTTCACTGAATGGAATACTCAGTAGGGAGAAAGAAGGAGAGTCCAGTGTGGTTAGGCCCATTGACACTCCATCAACATCTGTGTAGGAAGTCCAAACTCAAACTCCTGCACTGGGCACCTCTGCATTTTTGGATTGAAACGAACTCTGGATCTGAATTAATAGCTTGGATCCATTTACACCAAAGCTAGAATCACATGTCTGGACTTCATACAACACTCAGCAGGGAAGTTAGTATGCCTGACCTCATCATCCCATACCTGACTAAAGAAAGCAAAACTACAACAATACTCCCCAAATCATCTGAGGGCACATCTTGTCTATTGCTCCCAAGAACCACACCCAAGGTTCCTTACCATGTATTCTCCAGAGTTTGCTCTCGTCTGAGTTTTAAATGACTCAAGTGATGGAGCCTCCACCCCTTCCCTTGTGGACAATGATTACAAAGTTCAGTAAATTTTGCTACTGGGAAATATTTCCTGTGATTTAACAAGAACATTTCCCTCCTTGCTCAATTTCATCAACTTACTCCTAGTTCTTCCACCCACCCCCACCCTCCTCGGACTTCCTCTCCCTCCTTGCTGTTTACGTCTTTCAGAGTTTATAGATGGTTATATTCCCCTCTTTCATCATTTGGCTACGTTATACAGATTTCATTCCTTTGATTCTCCTCATAACTCTGATCGCTTAATCGTTTGTGGAAGATACAGCTTTCTGGTTGTGTCTGTATCTAAGGAAAGGAAATTCCCCTCCAGCTGGGCATTAGAGCATTCCATACAGCACATCAGGGTGTTCGTATGATGCCTTGGACTCTCATTCTATCTTAGTCTGTCTCTTTCTCTCTCTCTTTCTCTATGTCTACATTATGAGTATTTCTGAAGGGTTTTATATGCTTATTATTAATTTGTGATTGTGTTACATGTTTCTAAAATAAAAACGGTGGATGTAAATATTACAGATCTGCTTCTGGGTTTGTTACCTCCCTTCATTCCAAACCAGTAACAGCACCAGTCTTTGGACCACACACAGCTCTGCCAATGCCCCTCAGACCTGCCCTGCAGCCCCCTGCTATTTCAGTGCTGGGCTCCCCACACAGCTCTGCCAATGCCCCTCAGTCCTGCCCTGCAGCCCCCTGTTATTCCAGTGCTGGGCTCTCCACCCAACTCTGCCAATGCCCCTTAATCCTGCCTGTGGATCCCCTGCTATTCCAGTGCTGGGCTTCCTACATCACTGTGGTGCTGACTGACCAATGGTAATGTTTCTTTCAGCCCCTGTGTGTATGTCCTCTAGAAATTCACCTCTCTACACTTCTCTGTAGGAAGATGTTAAAAAGGGGGTTTCCCTGCGCTGGTCTGTCCAGTACCTCTGCAGGTATCTTCTAGAGAGTCTTCCCCTCTGAGGCCTAGTCTAGACTGGTTAGGTTGATGCAAGGCAGCTTATGTTGACTTAATGATGTCAGTGTAAACACTACAGCCTTGTCCCACCGATGTAAGTGCCCTACTACACTGACATCATAACTCCACCTCCATGAGAGGCATAGCACTTATGTCAGTGTAGTTAGGGTGACCCAGCGTCTGTGTAGACACTACGTCCTTTACATTGGCGGCTTTGTCAGTTTCATGGCTCCATGAAAGCCGGGCAGCTAGAACCCAGCTTCCCCCTGGCTTCCCACACTCCAAGCCGGGCTGCTGCCCAGAGGCTCCATGCTTAGGGAGCTGAGAAGCTGGGGTGGCTGGCCCCTGCTCCCAGCTGGAGTGGAGAGACAAGAAGCCCAGGGGACAGCTGGGCTTCTGGTGGGGAGCTGCGTGGAGCTAAGAGCACTGCCTGTCAGCCCCCGCACTGCCTCTCTTCAGTCAGTGGAAGCGCTCCTGGTGAGGACACGCACCACTGAAAGAAGGAGGGTAGTGTGGACATGCATCACTGCAGTGATTACTGCGGTGGCTGTAAGTTGGCCTAACGTAGGCCGATTTAGGGCTGTGGTGTAGACATGCCCTGAGTCTCACTCACTTGTAGTGTACAGAGGGAGCAAGGCATGGGCTTTAGGGTGGTAAGGAGGAAACCCCATTGGATGGAGAAGTCACTATTTATCCTTATTCCTGGGGCAGCAATGGCATTTCTGACATACGCGAGTTGGTGCAGAATGCCACGTTCCCCCCACCAGCCCCTCCGCTGAATGTGAAGAGCAGATGTAAGATAATGCAACCCCCTCACACATGCAGCACTCGACACCTTGCCACTCCTCTTCCCCCAATCTCTGTGCACTCCTTGCCTCATAACCCCATCCTGGGATCATGTACCTGCCTGAGAACTTCAGCCGGACTCTGTGTGTGTGTGTTTCTGTCAGGAAGAAAACAAGAGAAGGGCAGATCAAGAAGCTTAGAGGGAGAAAGTCACTCAGAGGGAAAGAGGGCTGGGGAGAGAGACAAGGAAATTCAAGATACCATAGGGGAAGAATTGGATTAATTAAAACCAAAATAAACAGACTGCACAACAAGAACCATCTGGAGCAGCTGAGAACCAGATAAATCTTTTTCTGTCTCAACAGGCCCAGGGTAATACCAATTTCTTTCCAGAATGGGCCTTCCAAAACCTCCTGGTTTTGAGTGCTGTGGTTTTCCAGCTGATGTTTGTTTTTGCGGTTGCGAGCATGTACTTAGCAAGGGCATGGTTTCGGGGTCCGAGAATCAGCTAAAGAGCACTCACCGGGCAGAAAGCCCAGTTGAAATCCCAGCAGAGTTGTCTTGGCCCTCTTCAGAGACAGATCATTAGCGTTCCATGCTGTGTGAAAGTGTCTCAGATGCAACCTTAAAAACTGAGCTAATACCCTTGAATATTAAGTGTCTCTCATAATATATTGTAAGAGCCAGGGTTAGCAGTGGGGATGGCTTTTTACAGCCAGACTATCCTTCATTCCCTGTTGTGCAGCATAGTGAGCTCTGGCTGCTTGCTGCCTTCCACCAGAGCTGGTTGCATGTCAGTATTGGTAGAGCACACAGTGCTTTGGGATGAACAAAATCAGAGCAGCATTACAGGGTGTTACCGGGGAGAGAGGAAGGAAGGATGAACATCCTCCCCAGCCTCCTGTGTTGTGGAACCTTGAGGTTATCAGGGCCTTTTGTGATGTCATAGGGCAGGTGGCGGTAGAGTCATGAGAGCACAGGGCCAGCCTTGAAGCCAATCCCATCCCACCTGCTGGCTGATGGGCAGTGATGATACTACACACAAACAAATCCCATGTTGCCCAGAAAACTGGGACCTGCTTTCTCTCCCAGAAGGCCCTAGGGTGTGGCTGAGTGAGCTGACCATTTGAGAATCCTTGAAAATATCCAGAGAGAAATCCCCTGCCAGGGATTGACAGGGTCACACACAACCCCACTGCCCCACACATTGGCCAGGACTGAGGGTGCCGGCACCATTGTATGGGTTGGAACAAGGTAAATACAATCCAGATTTGCTTTGTGGTAAAGGTATCCTTACATCAGACAAGAAAAGTAGTTCCTTTTATGTGAGACTGAATGTGAGACTGGTTTGTACTGGGGCTAAATGCCCTTCTTTCCACCTTCTGGAGACTGGGGATATCACAGGAAATTAACAGCATTCTTCGGGGGAGTAGAGGTGTGAGGGGGCAGAGTCCCAGGCAGGGCTAGATTAAGGCAATTCTAGGCCATAGTAGGCATACCCTTCAGTGGGGCCCTCAAGGCCCCACGCTGCTTGGGGTAGTAGTGGCAGGAGCTACCCAAATGAGAGCCATATTCCGGAACACCACCATTCCCTGTGTTCAGGTGGGCTTCTGCAGTCCATCCCAGGAGGGGAGAGGGCTCAAACCCACCCACACAAGCAGAAGGCACTGTGTGGGGATCTCTGTTGACAATACCCCAGCAGAGCTGTGATGGGGAGGCAGCTGTAAGGGCTTCCCACTACAGCATCCTCTACTGGGGTAGAGTGAGTGAGTAGGGTCCCCACCTGTAGCTGATTTCAGACTTAACACCCAATTGAGATGCATGGAGCAGCTCAAACCTCTCTGAATATTGTTTCAGGCTCTCCTGAATGTTACCACTGCATTGATAACATTCAGCTCACACTTTCAAAGTTTTCATTCGCAACCAGCAGTGCTAGAAACAAAACAGCTGAAATTCTGACTTGAAGAGCTGGGATGCTAGGCACAGGCCTGTAATGCCTATGCTTTAATCTGTCCCTGCCCCCAGAGACAGGTATTATAAGAAGGGTGGAAGCACCCTGCAAAGGGTGATGCTTTAAGGTAGCAGAGCTTGGAGATGGGGGATGTCTGGCATTGTCTAGACTGGAAAAATAAATTGTATTTTAAAAACACATTTGAATTAAGTCCTGGTTATAAACATGTTAGTATCTAGTGTAGACAGGACTTAACACCTTTAAAAGACATCAGCTGGTCATGGCTGACCCTATGTGTTCACTATCTACACAACAGTACATTGAGATATGTTCAGTGGTATATTTAAAACCCCATGCTTTCTCCTGAATGTCTGATAGACACATGACTGAAATGCTGAGCTCCTGTTTACTGACCATGTTGTGCAATTATTTTCTTGTTTAGCAAACAGTCACTCGGCCCCTGGTACAGTCAGTGATGGCCTCGGTGCTGGGATCGTTGCAAATTGGTTACCACACAGGAAACATCAATGCCCTACAGATGGTAAATGCCCAGGAGAAGGAAATGGCCTCATCTCAGGCCTCATCTCAGGCCCACCTTGTGAAAGGTGGGCGCTAGCACACTCTGAAAAGCAGGCAAGAGTTCACTTAATTTCTTGCATTATAATGAAACATTTATTTAATGTTCACCGTTGCAGGAAAGGACATAGATCTGCTCTGAGCAGAGGTTCTCCACAGAACTTCTCACTTAACAGGACATTCTCTCTGTAGTACTTCCCATTGCCATATTTATCTGAGCGCCTCACAATATTTAATGTCTTTATCCTCACCACCTTCCCTGTGAGGCAGGGCAGTGCTATTATCTCCATTTTACAAATGGTGACCTGAGGCAAAGGGAGACTAAGGGACTTGACCAAGGTCACAGAGGAAAACCAGGGACATGAATATAGGTCTTTAAAAATCCCAGGTTAGTGTCCTAACTCTTGGACAATCCTTCCTCTTCATTACAAGATATTTTCTTCACTGACGGTGAACTTAGGCCATCAGCTTTAAAAAGCACAGTGTTAATTTATCTTAACATTGTTATCTAGAACAGTACAGCCCACCCCCATCCACCAGGACAGGGTGGTTCCCTACAGTTGTTCTCCAGAGCTTTGTCCAGTCCTTGTTTTAACTATCCCAAGCAATGGGGCTTCCATCTCTTCCCTTGGGGAGACTCTAGTCTCACAAACCCCTCACGGTCGGGAAATGTTTCCTGATGATCCAGTCTGAAATCTTCACACTTGGCTCAGTTTCATCCCATTTGCTTCCTTTGCGTCACCCGTCCCTGAACAATTTCTCTGCCTCCTTGGTGTCAACACTTTTTAGTCACTGAAAGCTGAGGGGGAGTAAAGGGTGGGGGCTGATGTGGAGGAAGATGGAGGGTGAGGGGGGTGAAGGCTGAAGGGAATTGAAGGAAGATGGAAGGAGATGGTGAGGAGTAAGAAGGTATGATGAGATGATCACTGAGAGGGAGCTGCGGAAGGATGAGGAGGAGTGATGAAGATTGAGTGAAGGAGGGATGGGATGAAGGATGAGGAGAGGAGAATTAAGGCTGATGGAAAGATGAAGACATTGATAAAGTCTGAGGAGAAAGGAAGGTGACTGAGAGAGAAGGATGGAGTTGTAGGGGGAAGGAGCTGAAAGGAAGGAGGGATAAAGGTGGAGGGAACAGGAAGAAGGAGGATGAAGAGAGAGGGAAAAGATTGGTAAGAAATATGGGATTGTCCTGAGATGAAGGGAAGGAGACTGGAGGTTGGAGGAAATGAGGAGTGATGGGAATGGAACGAAGGCTGAGCAGAGCTGCATGCAGTGATGACAATGGCAGATGGCAGCTCGAGTCCCAGCCTGCCTGAGATACTATCATTGAACTGATCAATGAGGAAGTGAGTGGTTTCACCAGCAAAGCGGCATGCACATTGGGCATAATGTAGGTGCAGGAAAGACTGCTGAGAAGAAGTTGGCATTAATTGTTTCTCTCCTACACAGGTGATTGAGGAGTTCTTCAACCAGACCTGGAAGGAGCGGTTCCAGGAGCCCATGTCTCTCCATGCACTCACCATGCTTTGGTCCTTCACTGTCAGCACCTTGGCTTTGAGGGCCACTGTTTCAGTGCTCACTGTGTGCATAGTGGCTGATCATTATGGAAGGTACATGCAGTAGGACTGTGTTTAATCACCACACAACGGCAGAGAAAGTGCAGAGTCAATACTAGAGAGGCACAGGGTATTCCCAGAGCAAGTACCAGAATAGTACCAAGTATTTACAGGGGCCATGTCAAAGAGAAGCTGTGTATTTTCAGGGCCTGGGCCAGGGAGAATACTGGGCATGCTCAGGGTCAGAGCCAGTGTCTTTGTGCCAGACTTTAATGTATTCCTTTCCTCCATAACCCGCCCTGCTATCTCTTTGCTGTCTCAGGCGCAATTCCATCCTGATTGCTAACTCCCTCTCCCTCATGGCCGTGGCATTCATGGGCGTCTCCAAAATTGCAGGCTCCCTGGAGGCACTGATTGTGGGGCGCTTCCTCATTGGGCTCTTCTGTGGACTCAACATGACCCCGATTCCCCTTTATATCCAGGAGATATCCCCAACCAGGGTCCGTGGGGCCTTCTCCACCATGAACCAGCTGTCTCAGACAGTGGGCATCTTCGTTGGGCAGGTAAATAGCTGGCCCTGGACAAGGATTACAACTATAATTTCCACCTAGAATTTCACAGCAAAACTCAGATCCTTCTGCAACAGAGACCAGGCCCCAAGAGAAATAATGGAATTTTTGTTAGCTCCAGCAATGTGAGGGTTTATGGCTCATAGGCCTGAGCCCATCAGAACATGAGGTGGGGGAGCAGGGAGGGAGCATGAGGAAGGATATATCCCTCTATAGGACACACTGAATGCCTTTGCAAACCTATGCATCTGAAACAGAGCACTGTTGGTACAGAGGCCTGGCGCACCTAGCAGCGTGACTCTCATCTCTTGGTCCAGAAAGGTGCTGGGTTTGGGTCCCTCATCCTCAGGGTTTATGACACAGGGCAATGTTGGTGGGACAGAGAAGGCTACTGCCTCCCCCTACTGGGCATGAGACTTTCTCTGGAAAGTTTCTTTCTGTCTCTTGGTTTCAGATCATGAGCCTGGAGAACGTCTTGGGCACTAGCCGATGGTGGCCACTCATGCTGTCCTTGTCTGCCATACCTGCCATCCTCCAGTACCTCACCCTCCCTTTTTGCCCCGAGAGCCCCCGTTACTTTATCATCAGTTGCCACGAAGATGAACTGGCTGCCAGAGGTCAGGCACAAAATGCCCACTAAACCCCCAAAACTGCAGGACTGTGAAACCTAGATCCACAGGCATCAGAGAGATGGGATGTGTTGTGTATTTGGTTGTCATGGTTTTGTTGCTATGGCAACTGAGTTAGATTATTATGGGTTAGCTCAACCGGTTTCAACCGGCGGAGGAGCTCTCTGTATATATGTAAATAAAATGGAGGTTTTGGTTAGCTGCCTGCTCTCTGGCCTCAAGTGATTGCTTCCTACACCGGCTGCCCCAAGGATATAACACTTCCTTACAGCATATTCTTCAAGCTGTTACCTATTCCCATACATCAGGGCATAACTGATTTCCAGCTTGCTGGAGAGTCAGGAATAAATGCCTTCTCAGAGGACAATATTGCACAATGAGGGAGGGCTTTGTCTTCTTCTGAAGCATCTGGCATGGGCCACAATCAAAGACAGTTTGTGGGACTTAGGGTGACCAGACAGCAAGTGTGAAAAATTGGGACGGGGGTGTGGGGTAATAGAAGCCTACATAAGAAAAAGACCCCAAAATCAGGACTGTCCCTATAAAATCAGGACATCTGGTCACCCTAGAGGGACTAGACAGAACAATGCTGTGTTCCTGAATGGCCATGGTTGTATTTTTATGGGTCATTTGGAACCAGGGGGAGTTTCAAAGGTGATCCATGAAAGGTTCAGAGAGCTCATTAACTCATTTGGCACTGCAGATCAGTTGTGGAACTGTCACACTCAGAGCCAGGGAAGATTCCAGGGACACTGTCTAGTTGTTCTTCCGGTTCTCTGGTGCCTTACAGAACTCCAGAGGCTCAGAGGTACCCAGGACGTCTTGGAAGAGATTGAGGAGATGAAGGAAGAAGCAGCCAACCTTAAGGGAACAGAGGATGTCACCACGCTGAGACTATTCATTGTCCCCGGCTACAAGCAGCCCATCCTGATTACTCTCATTCTTAATACCAGCACCCAGCTGTCAGGGTTCAATGCTGTAGGTGGCCACAGAGCGACCAGAACTTCCAGGGGCAAAGAGAGAGAACAATGATTAAGGATTCTGTACAGTGTGTGCGTGTGTGGGGGGGGGACTGAATGCAAATAAAGGGGAATCTCTAGGTGTGGTACAGCTGGCATTCAGGGTGAGCTTTGAGGGTGAGACCCTACAGCTGATTTAAAAGGGGAGGAGCATTTTCTCATCATGTTGCTTTGTGTCTTTTTCTCCCAGATAATCAAGTATTCCACAAAAATATTCCGGCTAGCTGGTGTTGCCCATCCCACACACACCACCATGGGAATTGGGGCCATTAACATCCTCTTCACAATATTCTCTGTAAGTGAGCTTCAGACAGGGCTTTAATTCTCATTTCTGGCTGTTTGGCTGATAGGCAGTCAGTCTGTCCTGTGCCAGCCAGTGCACAGGGGGCAATCAGAACATAGGACTTGCTCACCGTATAGAAACAAAACAATGGTCTGTTCCTTTTGATATCCCACCTCCTGCCAGGTGGGAACAGACCAATAGTCTAGCTAGTCTGAAATACTGCCTCCTGCTATACCAGATCCACACTGCACCTATCCCGTCTAGTATGCTACATTCTGCCCTACCATATCAGATCCTCTGGTTCATCTGGTCTCACCTCTTTCTAGTATCTCACCTCCTTCTAGTCCTGTATTCTACATCCTACCACTCTGAAACATACCAGTTAGCCTGTCTGATCTGTTATCCACCCTCTTTCCATATCAAAACATATTACTCATCCATCTGTTCCAACGGTCCCGCCTGCCACAGTGACTAGACCAATGGGCTATTCAATTGGGTGGTATCCAGTATCCGAACGAGTCTAATGTTGTGTACTTCATTAGAACGAATAAAACCCTGTAACAATTTTGCATCACTACATCAGAGTATTGGAGTTGGGGAGGGGGTGAGAAATGTCTTCCTGGACCACTGCTGGTGAGCAGGCCATGCCCTGAAGCATGTGGGCTGACACCACTAGTAATTTTCACTCATTTGCATCAACATATTTTATGCATTTTTCTAAAGTATTTTCTTCAATAATATCCTGGCGAGGCAAGCGCCACAGGTTAATTATAATGTATATCCAAAAGTATTTGCTTGTATCCATTTGAAATCTGCTGTCTTTTAGTGCCCTCTTCTTCTTGCATTAAGGAGAAAGGGTATATTGGAACACTCATATAACCTTCTCTCTACCATTCATTATTTATAGTCCTCCATTATATACTGTCTCACTTTTACCTCTTTCTATAGCTGATCTATAAGGCAAGGTCAAGGTCTGATGAGCAAATGGAATCTTTCATGGTTCTCCACTGAAATTTACCCTGGTTCTGAATGACCCATTTCCCTGGTTCATCTTTAACACATCATTGGTGCCTGCAAGGTTCATGGTGCTGTTCAATGTTTCATCGAGAACATGGGTTAGATCAGTGGTTCCCAAACTGAGCGTGGCAACCCTAAATGGGGTCATGCCAACAGCAGATGGGGTTGCGGTGATCTCTAGTGTCTGGAAGACACCATTTTGCTCCACACCGCATGAATTTACATTAGGGTTGCCCGTTTTGGTTGGATGTATTCCTGGAGGTCTCATCACATGACATAATCTTTAATTAAAGATTAATCTTTCATTCCTGGAGACTCCAGGACAATCCTTGAGGACTGGCAACTCTACTTCACATGCATGGTGCATGCGAGGTCATGATGCATGGAGGATGCCATTTTGAAGAGCAAAATGTCTGGGGTCCTGGGAACAAATAATTAATTAAAATGCGGCCATGTCAGTAAAAAGTTTGGAACCCCTGGGTTAGATGCTTAGTACAATTGTGCAAGGGCTAAAATAAAAGAGCAGAAAGAACCTCAGGACTGTATGAAGAATCTTCTCTTTCCTTTCCAGGTCTTCCTTGTAGAGAGACTGGGCCAGAGGAGCCTGCTCATGTTTGGCCAGTTTGTTATGGCTTTATGCAATATGCTGCTCACTCTTTCCATTGCTACACTGGTAAGTCGGTACCCTTGCATTCTTCTGGGTTTAAACAAATGGAGCCATGGTCCACCTTCCATCACCACAGCATAGTGTCGAGGGTGCTGTGCTACTGGGGATGCTGCTCTTCATTTTCTTAAAATAAAAGCATGGTGTTAGGAGCTAATCACACTACTGGAGGTGGTGTCTTTCCTATCCTACTTGGACTTGCTCCATTCTCAGGACTACAGCATGGAATTAGGAGGAGCTAATTTGCTGGAGGTGCCATTCTTCATAGTCTCCAGCTGCCAGTGTCCCAGCATGGAGTGTAGTGGTTTGTTGTGCTGCTGGAACATTCTTCCTTAATAACCAGGCAATTCTGAATCCCCTAGCACCTTAACATGGCAGCAGGGATGTATGATGCTGCTAGAAGTGCTGTCCTTCATATACTAGCTATGCACACTCTCACAATTCCACCCCCCACACACACACCACACACACACAGCAGTAGGGGATGCTGTCCTCCTGCCCTTCATAACCTATGGCATAGTCCATCTCCCCAAACCTACCAGGGTATTAGGGGCCCAAAGTGCTGCAGAGGTGGTGTCCCTTGTATTCTTGACAAGCTCTGTCTCCCAGCATTCCTGCCTGGTGGCTGCATTTCAGTGGGTGGGTGACTGGTTCCTAGAGCTGCAAACTGTGGATCTCTGGGATACTTCAGGGTGAACAGTGCTCGGGAACCACCGATGCGTCTATCTCCCTGTCATTGATGTGCTTGAATGTGGATGAAGTGGAGAGCATCCCACTCTGAGGGGCAGAGCAGTCTAAAAGCTACCGGGTCTCAACAGCAGTCTAAAGTGTAGAGCAAGTACAGGAAGGTAGTGCAGTAAAATGACTGGTGCAGGGGAGTGGAAAGCAATGTAACCTATTGACTGGAGCATGGAACTGGGTGGGTGGCAGTGTGTGTAGTGGGTACAGAAGGGAATTGGCAGGCGGTGTCTAATGGACAGAAGGGGGCAGTCAGGGACTGCTGTACAGTGAACACGGTAAGTGTGTGAGAGGTAGTGTAGTGCAGTGACTGGCACAAGAGACAGCCAGGTACTGAGTGTAGTGGTTAGCGCAGGTGACAGGGAAGGAGTGTTGGCTAGTGGTCAGGGCAACAGCTGACAGGCAAGGTTGTCTAGTTATTAGTGCACAGGACAGACGTGCGTGTCTAGTGGTTAGAGCAGGAGACAAGAGGAAGTTCTATGTGGTAGAGAAGAGAGACAAGAAGGAAGTATGTGGTGACAAGAGGTAACTGAGAGGCCTTGGCCTCAAGTGCGAACTGTAGTAGAGAGAGACTGTAACAGAAGAGACATGTGGTTGTGATGACAGCGAGGCAGCCAGGCAATGTGACTATTAGTTAGAGAGGGCACCGGGGAGACTGTGCTTTTCAGCCCCATCTCTCAGTCTTGGGATCATGACTTTAAGGTGGGCTGTGAGAGGCTGGCTGTGGGGTAAGAGGCATCCTGCCCTCACCCTACTCCTGCTCTGTCCCCGTGATTAGGGGGTGGGCACTGGGAAACGGGGTGTATAAGCCGGAAGGAGAAAGTTGCTTCCTCCTCCTCCTGCTGCTGCTGCTGCCCCACTCTGCAACTTTCTTCCTAGCCTTTGCTCTGACCAGAAAAGTGCCATTGAAAGGTGGCCTGGTGCTTAGGTGCCTCATCACTGTAATGAAAGGGCCCCTTCCCTGGAGCTTAGCAGAGAACATGTGGGGAGGAGGCAGGAGGTACTGGGGTCAGCCCTGCCTGCTAGCCTCACCTCGTGTCTCACCCTTCAGCACCCCCACCAAAACCAGCCAGGGCTTCTTGCCAGGGTCCCAATCCCACAATCCTCAATGGCCACAAATGATTATGAGACATGTATGACTGCTAAGGATTGTGGGACACCAGTCATGGCAAGAGACCACAGGGATTTGGTGCAGAAGGGCTGAAACGTCATGTTTTAGTGGCTAGATCAGGAAACTGGTAGCCTCTGTGTACTTGGGGGCAAGCAAACAGTGTCCTCTCAAGGTTAGAGGATGGGTCCATAGGGCTCTGACCTAGTGGTTACAGCAGGATGCAGAAGGATACAGACAATATGTCTAGTGGCTAGAGCGAGGGAAATGGGTGGTGCTCATCTAATTGTTAGAGCCTGGGTTAAGGAATGAACATGGCTACTGATTAGGGCAGGGCACAAAAAGGAAGTGCTGGGGAAAGGCAGTTAGTGCCGAAGGAAATGGGAGGTATTTGTCTGGTAGGAGAAGGGGCAGGTCGGGAGCATGTTCAGGGGTTAGAGAAGAGAACAAGACAGTTCATCCAGTGCTCAGCTAGGGAGAGGGAAGCTGTGACATCTAATGGTCAGAGTAAAGGACGTGGAGGCACTGTGTGTAGAGCTAAGAGCCTAAGACAGGGCAGGAGTAGGCTGAGGGCAGGATGTGCTACTTAGAGCAGGAAAAAGGATGGAGTGTTGTCTGTTGAATAAAGCAGGGATTGGGAACCAGCTCTGCCACAGATTTGCTGAGTGAACTTCGCTTCAGTTTCCCCATCTATAACTGGGGAGAATGAGTCTGTCCTGGGGAAGGCTGTAAGACTAACTCCATGAATGTCTATATAACACCCTCAGCTCTTCAGATCCAAGGGACAAAGCAATACAATGAATGGTAATTTGCACGGTGGGGCAGGACACTGGTGTATTTCAGTCCTTCCCATCTCTCTGCATTTGTGCACACAGGGTGAAGTGCCATGGACAAACTACTTTCTCATCTTGGCCCTTTTCACCATGGTGGTATTCTATGAGATTGGTCCTGGTCCCATATCTTGGTACATCACAGCAGAGCTCTTCAGCCAATCAGCGCGTCCTGTCACCATGGGGCTCACCAGTAGTTGGAACTGGTTTCATAAATTCATCGTAGCCATGTTCTATCAGCCGCTCCTGGTAAGGGATATGGATATAAGGATCGCCGGGGTGACCTTTGCTGGTTTCCAGTGAGAACTCCAGAGACAGCAAACTACGTTTGCACCACAAAGCACTCAAACAGTGTCCTCAAACTTGTTATATGCAGCCCTCTCATGGGCTTGAATCTCTTTGCACAGGATATGATAACTCCCATTGGCTTCTGAGGGAGTTACTCGTTTCCTGCAGTCAAAGAGAAGGCCCCCTGGTTGTCTGTCAAATAGAAGCTTCTTAAAGGACCCACAACAGATATCTAATAAGCACACACTGCCTTCACACACCTCCATACCCAAGCCTCATCAGCCTTAACCTCCAGAATCAGGGCATGCATGATATTGCTCACAAATGAAAAACACTCAGAACACTACACCAAACCTTGAAGACTGTAAATGCTGCTGACTGGGAAGAACAGATCAGCATACAAAACACAAGAAACTCAAAGTATAAATCCCTGCACAGAAGCAGATTACCTAACTAGAGAAAGATGTGCAAAACACAGGCAGACTCTTACCACATGCAGAGGGTCTGTCTTCTCTAAAGCTGTGTCTACACTGCCACTTTCAGCGCTAAAACTTTAGTTGTTCAGGGGTGTGAAAAAACCCTCAGAGCAACAAAAATTTTAGCGCTGAAAAGCACCAGTTTTAGCGCTGAAAAGCCGCACTCCTGGCAGTAAAGCTAGCACTCCTCATCTGGGGTGGTTATTTTTTATGGCCAGGGGACATCTCCCTCGGCAATAAAGCGTGACTACACTGCCCACGTCATTAAGATAAAAGGTGAATTCTTAATTTGAGTAAGCTAACCCAAGGTAAAATCCTCCTGAACAGAGCTGTATGAAACATTTTTAATGGAACAAATTTCCATTGGAAAATTCAGTTTCATCTAAATCAAAATGTTTTGTTGGAAAATACAGACACAAGGTGGATGAGGTCATATTTTTTATTGAACTAACAACTTCTTCTGGTGAAAGAGAAGCTTTTGAGTTACGCAGAGCTCTTCTCCAGGAGACCAACACAATTACAACACTGCAAACAACAATTCTCAGAAATTCTCAATTTCAGCAATATTTTGGAGGGGAAACTGTCGAAACAAGTAATTTTAAAATTTTTGTTTGATTTAGATAATGCTGAAATGCTCTTTTTAATAATGTCGAAACATTTCCTTTCAACAAGGTATTTATCATTTCATTTCAACTTTCATATTATATTGTATTACTAATTTTAATATTATAATGCTTAGATGTTATTGAAACAAAATGGTTTAACATTATCAAAATGAAACTTTTTGATGTTTCTGAATTGAATTTTTTGAGAATTTCCATTCTGCAACAAATTTCAAAATTTCAATTTTTTTCTTCCGATTTGGAACAAAAACCAATTTCAAAATGTTATAATTTCCCCTGGGACAGAAATTCCATCTCCCAACCAGTTCTGCCAGTGAAGACAAGACAGTCTGTAGAGTAACACTAATTAGCAAGTCAAGGTAAACCTTAGGGTCCCCTGTAGTCTTTAACTCAACCTGCTGACTCACGTGAAAACTACAATCTGCCTTGTCTTCACTAGGATTTTTCCTCATGTTAGCTAACTGGAGTTCAGAATGCATCCTTTTTCTTCATTAAGACAAAGCCAAAAGCAATTATTACAAATTAGAGCTAGAGAGTGGGGAGATGCAAGACCCAGGGGAATCCTGAGGAAGACTGACTGCGATCACTGTGATGGGAGAAACTGAGACATTTCCTGCATCTTTAAATGTCAAGTGCCAGAAAGCTGCTTCCTTGAGCTCTGAGAAGCAGGGACAGACTTTCCACTCAGAAGAGAGGCAGGAAAGCACTGTAAAAAAAATGAATGCGAGGGCAGGAAAAGGATCACAGTATGGCCAGCTGCCACTGAATCAGAGCTGGATGCTGTAAAATCACATTAGCACAGAAAAGGATACCACATACACAGGATACCTGATGTATTAACTGTCTTTGGCAGCGCTTAGATGCATGCTCATGCCAATAAAACTATCAACATTTACAGAAGGAGAAGCTTTGGGTCTGACTCAGTACTGCCCTGCCCCTTGTGTTGTCCTTTACCCCAGTGCAATGTGGGTGTGAAATGGGAGCAGACCGGTAGCGTTTTACACCCACTTTGCACTGATATAAATGACGGCACAAGGTGCAGAGTGATTGACAAAGCAGGCCCTATATTGCTCGTGGCTAATGGAGAGTCTCTGTTAGTCCATGTACTCAGACATGGAGCTCTTGGAACAGGAGAGTCTGAGATCCGTCCTGGAGTGGAACAGTGACGACCACCAAGTTCTAAGGTGGCCAGAGGTATGTTATGGTGTACAACCCATTACCACTGTGAAACTGGTATGGAGTGGGGGGGCTCATCATTCCCTTGGGAGCGTAAAGTGCACAGGGAGAAAGATCTGCCCCAAATGTGCACTGCAACAAAGTAGGGCAAGTTGTACCCAATCATGCCCCACAGTCATGGGGCCTGCCAGCAGGGGGACTGTGGCACTGTCTGGTTCCTCAGATAGTGCCACAGTCCCCCTGCTGGCAGGCTTGTTGCAGGCCAGGCACTGATCGCAGTCTGGGACACATCCACAGGAGCACTGTGCCCTGGGGGTGTGGTCAGCTGGCATGGGATGCTGATGGGCCTGGCCAATATAGGAGAAGGAAGTGAGTCCCTCCCAGATACTTCTGAATGGGCTGGTATAGCACAGGGCCATGCCCCTGTCCTGCCAGCCACCTTCTCCTTGCAACTGGGGTGTGGATCCCAGCAGCCTGTGGACCCTGCTTGGTGAGTGAAGCAAGTCCTGAGCACAGACATACCCAGCAGCCATACCTTGATAGGCTTCTAGGCCAGGGGGGTCACTGGCCTGAGGGCCCCATTGCTCATTATTTCTAAAGCACTTGTGACCTGCCGTAATGTGTGTAATGCAATGCCCCAGGGCAGGGTGTCAGCAGCAGGGACTGAACCTGGGTCTCTGGATCATAGTAAGTGAGCTTCTATTGCTTGATCTAAACGAGCTGACGCAGTACAGTATAGGCAGCTCATTCACTTCAGCCTGAGGCCCAGTCACCACTAGAGAGAGACAGAGAGCCACACTGAATGGGTTACATACAGCTTCCTCCCCCTGGAGACGTATGCTGGGGCTGGGGCTGGGGCTGGGTGTGCAGTCCTTTCCCTACGTACTCCCCAGGCTTGGAGAGCCAGATCGACCCTGGTTTTTGAAATGCCTGTCCCTACACTCCATAGGAGCCAGCAGTGCTCCTGCAAAGATGATAGGGCCCCTGATGTACTGTGCCTACTTTTGAAGCACTTGTAACCCTTGCCCTCCCGGTGCTAATAGAGGTACTGGCACAGAGAAAAAAGTGACGCGGGGAGGGGAGAAGGAATAGAAAATAAAGCAATGGAGAGTTAGTAGACTACAGCACCCTCTTCCTCCCTTCCCTTCCTTTCATGTGCCAGGGGCCTGGGGATGTAGGGTACCTTGCTAACCTGCTTTCCTCCCTTCCCTTCCCAGCACCTGGTGGGCCCCTATATCTTCCTGCTCTTCACAGGCGTCCTTCTGGTGGCCGTTCTCTACACCTACTTCCGAGTGCCGGAGACCAGGGGCCGCACCTTTGAAGAGGTGGACGCCGAGTTCCGCCAGGCTGACGCCATCTTCACTAGCTGCTTTTAGAGCAGGGCCGGCTCTACAGTTTTCCCCGCCCCAAGCAGCGCACGGAATTGCGGCGGGGTGGGGGGGTTGCGCGTTTCCGCAGCAGCAGCAGCAATTCTGCAGCAGCTTCTATATTTAGCTGAAGCTGCCACGGACAGCTAAACATAGAAGCTGCTGCTGCCAAATTGCCGCCACCGGAAATGCACCTGCCGCCCTATGGGCACATGGACTGCCCCACCCCCTCACCAGCAGCAGCAATTCGGCGCTGCTTGGGAGCAAAACAGGGACTGCCGCCCCTTGCAGACTGCCGCCCCAAGCACCAGCTTGGATGCTGGTGCCTGGAGCTGGCCCTGTTTTAGAGGGTGGGATGGATGGACCAAGAAGGCCCAGGCCATTTTGAAGAGCCTGGCAGACATGGCCTCTGCAGCCTCACTCCTGTCCTATCCCCCCAGTCCCAGTCCTTTCTGCAGCCCCCCGCTGCAGGTTTCCACATTTTTACCCTCCGCCAGTAACTCCTTCACACCTCCCTCTGCCACCTCCCTGGGGCAGCTTTACATACACACAGTACAAGGAGCCCTGGTGCTAGTGCAGTGGCTCCTTACCAGGCCCCCAGCTTCCTTAAAGCATTGGGAACAGGATGGGGGGCAAGAGGGAATTCACATCCCAGCTCCCCATCTGCCACTCTAGTGTGGAGTGGTCCCTGCTCATTCCACCCCTGGACCTCCTCCCATTTCTTCCCCTTCTCTCACTCCTACCTGCTCCACAAATTCCCTCCCCCAGCCTCTCCCCCTACCCTGCCGAACACCTCTCCCAACCTCTCTGGAGCTCCCAACTCCTACATTCACCCCATGCTCTTGGGGTTCCCCTTTCCCGTCTCCATATCACCCCACCACCAACCACTATTTCCTCTCCCCGTCCCTGAGCTCCAACCCACTTCTCTTGCCCAGTCCCTGCCTTCTTGATAACCCACTTCTATCCTTTTCTGATCTCCTTTATTCCCATTCCCTTTCCCCAGACTCAGTTTCTCTTCAGGCCTAGGAAGTGGCTGGGTGGAAAATGCCAGGGGGAGGCTGTGTGCGAACAGCTCAGGGGTTTCAGAATGCACAGTGGCATGACATTGACACTGTGTGGGTTACCGGGGAATGGCGTGAATCCTATTTCTCCCCTCCCCTTTTCCCCCAAATTGTGTCCATGGATTCCTCTGTCCTAGGGGCAGGGGCGGCTCCAGGCCCCAGCACGCCAAGCGCGTGCTTGGGGCGGCATGCCGCGGGGGGTGCTCTGCCAGTGCTGCGAGGCCGGCAGGCAGGCTGCCTTCGGCGGCTTGCCTGTGGAAGGTCCACTGGTCTCGTGGCTTCGGAGGACCTCCCGCAGGCACCACGGGATCAGCGGACCATCCACAGGCAAGCTGCGGAAGGCAGCCTGCCTGCCGTGCTTGGGGCGGCAAAATTCCTAGAGCTGCCCCTGCCTAGGGGAGGTCGTGGAGGGCAAGAGTGTGTCCCCGTGTAGCCTATGCCAAGCCCTGTGCAGCTGGGTGACTACAACAGAGAGGATCCTCTCACTTTAATCCCCTCATGCTTAGAGTGCCCTGGGCTCACTGGAGACAGTGGGTATGGTGGCCTCGCCGTTGTATTTACTGTACTATGTTAAATGGGGAAATGAGCTGATGTTAAAGATTGTTTTAGTCTGTGTATGAAGCAGTGTGCTGGGGTGGCACCTGGAGGTCAGAGAGGTGCATTACATCGGTGTGGCCCCTGTGCAAAACTCCAGGCTGTTCCCTATTTTGAAAAGATGCAGTGAGTGGTGAATGGTGATGTGACTGCCAGGGGAGTGTTCTCCATAAAGACCCCCAGGTGCTGACTTGTGTTTACAGGTGAGGAGAATTCCAGGGCTGTGTTTGCTCTGGAGATCCCAGCTGATATACCACTAGTGCAGATCCACACACAGATATGCTTATTCTTCAACAAACAAAATGGTATTTCTTCATTTTTGTTCAAATGCATGTATACTTCTTGAAATCTTTGACTTGTTGTTCCTCCACCTTGAGAGCTTTGCAAACTCCTAGCATGGTCCATGTTAGCAGGCTCTTAGCCAAAGTCAGCACAATTAGTCTCTCCTCATAAATAATTCCCTTTTGGGCTCTGGATCAGTTTTGTTGCTCTTCTCTGAACTCTCTCCGGTTTGTCTGCTAAGGGGGTGCTGGGAGCTGAACACCACACTCCAGAGGCACTAAAACCAGAGCTATATAGAGCGGGGCTTAGCCCCTCCACTGCACTGGCCTCTGTGCATGCCACCCAAACCTGCACTGGCATATCCCACTCAAAGCACATCTAATTTGCTCACTACTCTCGCCTTTCAGCATCCTGGCTTCCTAGGTTTCTCCCTCCCATTGAGTATGTTGTAGGTGAGTATCATATCCCACAGCCTTCTCTGCCTTAGTTTGGCCCAGTTACAGATATTTAGCTCTTAATTTTTTTTCTCTCTCACAGATCTTGAATCCATCCCCTCAAAGTGCAGTGCTACACCGAAAAGTGACTATGTACACCTGGCCCTAAATTCAGCAGCTCTGCTCCCTGTGTGTATTCAGCCTGAGAACTACTGGCTCTAGTGACAAGTGTATTTTTGGACAGCTTTCTGGTGCCTGTTTGCCCTGCAGAGCCAACACAGCTCAGGGAGAGGAAGCTGTGGGACATTAACAGAATTGTTTACGAGGTTCCAGTCTGTGACACCCGTTCACACCCATTGCCCACATGGAGTTTCACAAGTATCACAGAGGCCATTGATTGCCCTGCAGAATCCTTGTTACTGGTGATGACATGGGAGAAGGCTAGAGGCTAGTTTGACTTTCAGGCCAGGTCTACGCTTTGCCAGTACAGCCCTGTTGGTCGGGGTGTGATCCCTGATCAAGACAGCTGTGCTAGCAAAAGCCACTAGTGTACCAGCAAATGTGTTCTCTTACTGGTATAGCTTGTTTCACAGGTGGGGGTGGTTTTGCAATACCAGTACTAAGCTATAGCTACCTCCAGACTAGGAGCACTTTGTGGCTGTAGTGTACTGGTCTTCCTATACTGGTGAAGCACTCCTAGCATAGACACAGCCTCAGGCTTGTCTATGTTACAAAACTATACTGCATTTGAACAAGGTTATGAAGAACCTGAATTAGCTACAGTGATGCTGAAACCAATTTACCATGATCTGAACTGATTACAAACTGGTGGTTAGCACAGTGTCAGCTGACTTGATTATCTCTTCCTGGATTCTCATGTGATTTTGTAGTGTGGGCAAACCCTCAGAGCCCAGGCTGAGTGTGCAGGGCTGGTGGTAAGAAAAATCCCCCTTTAATTGTAAATGTAGCACTAGATACAAACACCACTGAAAGACCATAGACACGGGATCCTATTATTCTGTTTTTACTGAACTGCCCTCTAATCATGTTTGTTAATCTTTTCTGAGCACCTTTATTCAAGCAATGCCCAGAAAATTGAACACAGTACTCTGTGTGACCTCACCACAGCTGTGCATAATCTCACCCCTTTGCTCTGAGATGGCCTCCTTCTGCCTATGTAACCTAACATTTTTTCCTAACTGTACATGCAGCACTTACTGTATAACCCTGGGCAAGTCATTTAGCCTCTGTATGCCTCAACTTCCTTCAATCTGTAAAATTGGGATAATTATGTTTATTTTTGTAAAGTACTTTAAGATCTATTGATGACAGCTGTATAAGTGTAAAGTATTATTATTATTTCTTTAATTAGATTCATAATTATCATTTGCACACACACATCTATTTTGCTGCCTATGCTCGGTCTCTTTCACCATCACTGCTTTCTAGAGGTCTCCCTCCCATTGAGCAGCTGTGTTTGGGATTATGTTTCCCCAGATGCATTAGCTGTTGTTTTTCCCAGATGAATCTGGTGTTATTTTCAGCCACATCCCTTGTCTTTCTGCCTCCCTTTTTCTATTATTTCTTTGTGCTGCCTGGTATTTGCAACGCCCTCCTACTTTAGTAGCATCTGTGAATTACACAGCTCTGGGATTGTGATTCCTCTGTGTATACAGCACCCCAGAATCACATGGGCTTCTGTGCTGTTGTTGTTGCCAGTTGAACGTGACACGCGGAAGGAGAGAGAGGCTGGGAAAAATGCTCTGATGATTTGACCCTGGGGCACTGAGATTTGCTCCTTTGATATCAGATCAGAGCCCTGCTATGAGAGCAGGAGACATAATTCCTAGCACATTTGGTCTAGGGGACTCCCAGATACCAGAGTTGGAGACTGAAACAGGGGAGGGAGCCTAGCACACCACATTCTTCTCTCACTCTTAAATATGTGAAGGTGTTGGGGGGATTTGATCCTCCAGGGGTTGTTAACCCTCAGGATACACTTGTCTGCAACACACTGAATGGAGGATCTGTAGGCTGGTCTCAGATCCCCCCCCCCCCCCGCTTCTCTTCCTGCCCTGCCAAGATACCCCCTTATCTTATCACTCCAGAAGTGCCTCGGCATGGCTTCCCTGCTCCCTCACTCTGATTTCCAGTTCCTGACTGAACTGCGTGCCAGATCTTTCTTAACCCCACCCCTCCCCATTCTCTGCACTAGCAGCCAGGTGCCCCTCTCTGACATGCACCCCTTGCCAGCTGGTCTGGAGGCAGAAGTGGGGAGCATGGTGGGTGTCCAATAACAGGGAGGTGAAACATGTGGGGAGCATATTCTGGTGCTTAGCTACCATGGGCAGAAGCCAGATGAGTTGGTTAAAGCAGTCAGGGAGGTAGCCAGAAGGTGAATGCCATGGAGAGCATATGTAGGGATCTTGTGTTTGAAGGGCCAGTTGAGGTTTTCAGAAATAGAGAAGTGGGTTATTTAGGAAGTGCACAGAGACCAGGGAGGGTGGAACAAGTGGATAACAAGAGGGAGAGCTGGGAAGGGTTCAAGCCTCGGTGTGTGCATGCTGCCATTTGAGAGGGTTTCCAAAACAGCAGAGAAATTAGTCATCCCAGGATCAGGGCGGGTCTCCAGCTGTGGAAAGAATCTGATGGGTGGAGAACATAAAGTGACTGACTCGCCCTTTAGCTAATGGCCACCATTCCCAATCCACTAATGTCCCCTCCCCAAACAACCTGCCAAACCCCTAATCACAGCCCATTTGCAGGTTCCACTGAGCTGTGCATTTCCCACAGAGCTGAGTTCGGAGGTTCCCTGGGTCTTTCACATCTTCTCCATGGCAGTTTTCTCTTAATGAAGAAGAAAAGTGGTTGGTTGAGGTTTGGCAATAAGAACACTTCACAGGTACCCTGCCCTGTCCTTCTTCAAAGACCTTTCAAAACATCACACTCCACCCCACCCAACCCCCTCCTCCCTTCCCAAGGAGAAAGACACCAGATTCTTTTCACTGTGGGAACTGATCCCAGTGTGATTCATGCAGAAGGTGCAGTCTTGGTTTAGGCCAAACTATTAACTCTTAGCTGACACAAAGATTTCAAATCACTTAACCAAGGAGGAGCATATGATCCTCCCCATATTACAAATAGGGAAACTGAGGCACAAGGAAGGGCTGTGGCTTGCTGAGGTCACATGGTGTGTCAGTAGTACGGCTGAGAACAGAACCCAGGTATCCTGACTCAGCTGCAGCTACATGAGGGATTTTTCTGAATTTCTCCCATTACTGGTGTAAGGCCTTGTCTATGCTAGGAAATAGCACTGAACTGGCGCTGACCAGGAATTACCTTTAAATCAGGCTTCAGCTAAACCAGCTGCTGGCAACTAATTGCTGAAGGGGTGCTGCTATGTCTGGGGTTAGACAGGGCCCTGAACTGGAGCAGCTTCCCTGGGGCTAACTGCAGTGGGAATACGTGGGTAGACAGCTTCCGGCGTTTTTAACCACTGTACTGTCTCACCCTGCCTTGCTGACACTAGGCTTGTCAAACAAGCACTTATGCTAACATCACACCTTTTATCCTAGTCTAGGCAAGGCCAGAGGGGCCAGCTATGAATTTATGGATCTGAGCTTTCTCAAAGGCTGGGCATGTGCTTGGCCCTTTCTCTACCCTGTTCCTTTACTACGCGAGGATTTTCAGCAAAGCCAGGAAGAAAGAACAGCAATGGACAAGCAAAGCAGCTTGAAATGTGATCTACTAGTTGTTTTATTTTAAAGGCACAGCTGCTGCAAGGAAGAGTGAGAAGAATGCTCAATAAATGCCAAACAGTGACCCAGCATGATTAGACAGAGATGGTGAAAAGAAAAGAAAATCACCACTACAATACATACAGTGACACTGAAAAGTGCCCTCAGAATGGTAAAGCTTTACAAGGCAATGGTGGGAGCTTTCTGTTTTGGACTGTTGGGTTTCTGCATAGTCCAAATGGTTCCGATCCCTTTGTTTCTCTTCAGGAACTCCACACAAGAGGTTTGCTGGGGTCCTCAGTTTGTGCCCAAACATGAGGAGTTCTGGGGTGCACTTTGTACTCTCATTAAGTGCTGTTCTATAAGCCATGGAAAGAAATGGGATATACTGGTCCCAGGACCTTTCATGCTGTTCTACAATGGTAGCCAGGCCAACCTCCAGAGCCTATTGATGATTCGGTAGTTAGGATACTAATCTAGGCCTTAAAAGTCCTAGGTTCAATTCCTAGCTCTGCTTCAGACTTCCTCTGTGAATCATAGAATATCAGGGACCTCAGGAGGTCATCTAGTCCAACCCCCTGCTCAAAGCAGGACCAATGCCCAGACAGATTTTTGCCCCAGATCCCTAAATGGCCCCCTCAAGAATTGAGCTTACAACCCTGGGTTTAGCAGGCCATTGCTCAAACCACTAGAGATATCCTCCCCCCCGCAACTACTGGCAACTCACTTAGCCTCTCTGTGCCTCAGTTCCCCATCTGTACAAAGGGGATAATAGCCCTGCCCTGCCTCACAGAGGCATTGTGAGGATACAGACATTAAATGTTATGAAGCACTTTGAGATCTACTGATGAAAAAGCACCATAGAAGAGCTAAGCATTAGTATTCCATATACTACTGCTAATGAAGGGATCTCAAAGCACTTTAGAAACAGCTCAGTCTCAGGTCCCCTATTCTACAGATGGGGAACATGAGGTGTAGGGAGGTGAATTCAAACTGACACAGCAAGAGTCAGACCCTGACCCCCAGGCTGCTCTGTAACCATTAGACATTGCTGCCTCACAACTTTCAAAAAGGAACTACAGACTTGAAATGGCTTCCCAGCCCTTTGCTAGGAATGCTTTATTTGTTCAGTTCAATACAAACATAAGTAAATGGGTTTACAAAGTTCCCAAATGATGTGGTTAAAGTACATTCCAAGGCTTTGGGCCTGCATTGGTGTTGAGGCCCAAACTGCTATTGTCATCAACAGGAGTGGCCCCTTTACATGTATTAGACAGGGACAGTGCATGTTTTTTCAGCCTCACCCAGCTCACGAATGGCTGAAGAGATTTTGTTCAATCCTTCAAAAAACCTCCTGTCTGAAAGCAAGCCCAGAAATGTCAAGCCCCCCAAAAGAATGTTACTGGACAGCTGTGAGCATCTGAAAGGAGTAGAAAGGGTTTTGCAGCCACAGAGTAATTAGCCATAACATATAGCCCCTGTCCGGCACCCACCCCAGCAATGAAAAGCCTTCTGCCAATGACTCTGTGACTTTAACCCCTCTGTGCTTCAGTTTCTCTACCTATAAGTCTGGGATAATACTTCCAACCATATGAACCTTGGCAGTTTTGAGTCAGAGAGATATTCATATGAATATTTGCTTCAGTTAGGTCCCTTCCCTTTCCTGAATTTCATGTTGAGTTTGGGGGTTTGAGGTAAACCTGAAATTCAAAGTAAAACTCGACTACCAGGGAAACTAACTCTGGACTATCCTGATTGAAATGCAGCATTAAATATTAATAATGTTCATGTGCAGTAATAAAAGTATGTCACCACTGCCCTCCGAGGCATAGAATTCGAGCTGCTCATTGCTCTGTGTTATAGGACCTGCACTGCTCGTGGAGATTCTCCTTTAGCTGAAGTGTTCGGAGCCTCTGTTTTTGTAGGAGGAGCTGAGTTCTGTTCCCTCTGTCTCTGTGAAGTTCTGCCCGATGATGACAGCATGCAGCACCGTGACAAGGAGTCCTAGGTGGCTTGGATATAGCAGTTCACACTTACACATCACCTTTCACTCAAGGATCCCAAAGCACGTTCTGAGCATTAACTCAATTAGCTCTCTCAGCCCAGCTGGCAAGTAGGTCTGTATAATTAGACCAGGGTGTCATTTTTGTTACACCCCCTGAAACTGGTCTGGCTTGCTTCATAATAATAATAATAATAATTAATAATTAATAATAACAATAGTACTTTGTGTGTCTAGAGTATTTTTTCACTTCAAACTGCTTTACAAACAATAGCTAATCTGCTCGATTCAGTTACAAACGTCACAGTTTAGAGCGAATCTTGGCTCAGTTTAGAGCTAGCCCTCGCCTGGCTGCAGTGATTTCGAGCTCAGTGAGCTCTGGCTGAGTCTCAGACAAGCCAAAGGCCTGCATCACACAAATCAAAACCCAAAGCCTAGTGAACCTGGCCTAACTTGGAGCAAACTCAACCCCAGATAAGTGACCCTAGGCCCACCGGGGACCAATCCTGGGCTCAATATCTAGCAAACCTGGGCATGGTTCAGATCAAACCCAGGCCTGGTTCAGAACAAAGTTTGGCCCATTCTGAGCTGAACTTGTGCCCAGTTTGGAGTTAACATGAACCCAGGCCTAGTGTTCAGCAAGCCAAAGTGTAGTGAAGTGAAACTGGTTCCAGCTTGGTGAGATACTAGACTTGGATTTGTGGTTTTGCATTGAAACCATGGGTGGCGTGGGGGGGAGAGGGCCTATTGTGTTACTGCCCCTTTGCCATTTGGTCCCCTTCTCCCTCCCTCCCCCACTGAGCTAACTCATTCTCTGCTCTGCTGGACTTTCTGCCTGTCCTGGCAGTTCCAGTTCCACTGGTGGCTCTAGTCCCAAGGGCAGCTCCTGTTTCCTCTCCCTTCTTACGTATCCATAGTTTCTAGTACAGGCTGCTAGGCTGGTTTTCTACTGGCCTCTAGGCACTTTGCACTGAAGAACTTGGGCATCTGGAAACACGGAGAGCCAGCACCAATGCCCAGATCCTCAAAGGTATTTAGGCTCCTAATTGGAAGGATCTGGGCACAACTGACCATCCAGCTCAACTCAGACCACCAGAAAGTGTTCTGAGGCTACAGATCCCACAGCTCTGGAGCCAGTGTCTCTGGGTTTTGTCTAGTCTTACTGTGGGTTCAAATGAGTCCATTAATAAGGCTTCTAATACTTTCTTGGGGATATTGTCTCACAGTCTGCTATATGTTTTTTTCTTCCTTACCATACCGACAGTCAGTGTAACATTAACACCTAAATATTTCAGTGGCTAGTAGGTGTGTGTATGACTACAGACCATTGCCCTCAACTGGATGGAATCAGAACTGCTCAGCTGTGTGACATAGGCCCTATACTTCTCAGAGAAAATTGGAGATTCTCCTCTAGCTCAAGTGGTCTAGGCCTGAGGCTTGTTTTGTTTATATTTTGGGGTATTTTTGTGTGGGGGGGCAGTGGATCTGGAGGATCTGAATTCTACCTCTCAGAACTGTGTGAAGTTATTCTGGAGTGCAGCACCATGACAATCATGATGTTAACCTCAAGGTGGATGTAGAGCTGTTAAATTATGTTCAGTAGAGCTGTGTTCTGATCACAGTATTTTGAATTTCATCACTTTGTGCATTTAAAAAGTCAAGTTAAAAACTGTACCCAACATTTTTATGTGCAATGCACTTTTTTTTCCAGGATACTTAATTTTAAGATTGCATTTATGTATTGCACTAATTTAAGATTACATTTACTTATTGCATTTATTGTATTGGTTTATTTTACGACTTACACAATGCATCTGAAACAACATTTCAAACCACACATGCAATTTAATACCTGTCAGAGTAAACAAACTACAACCCAACCATTAGTTTTTTACACTCACTGATGGCCCTTAGACTATGCCCTGGGGGGATCAGACTCAGGCTGCAATGAAGCAGTAGAGGATGAAAATTCCACACTTAATGAAAATCCTGGCTGTCAGGCCTCAGATATTCATGGCTTCATTTTCAAAGGCACTGAGCACCCTTTACTTCCATGCTTGGCCCCACTGAAAATTTGCTCACTAGGGACTGTCAGTTCTAGTGTCTCCGGTGATTTCAATTATCTTGGAAGCAGTTGGGCAGAGATCTGGAGCTGTCATCAGGGAGCCAGAACCCAAAGTTTAAAGATGCAAAACCTGCAAATTGCATAGGAAGCTAGCAGAGTCTGTGGAGACTTGGAATAATGTGCTTTCTTCAATCAATGCTTCTAAACAAGCAGGCACGTGTATTCTTCTCCAGCTGTCATTCCCAAGAGGTCTTCCAAGCATCATGTAAGAATCAGCGCTGGAGGTGACAAAGGCCTGGACGACAGTGGCAAGATGGATGACAGAGGAAAGGCCTAAGACACCTCACCAAGTACAGATGAAAAGAGGTGCTTCTTATTTCCAGTGCCACCTGGGAAGTCAGGAGCACCTGGTGATCCAGCAGCACTCTAAGCCTCCTTGACAAATGGGGGGCCAACCCGCTCCCTCTGGGGCAGGTATTGTTGCTGCTACCTTTCAGCATCATACCTAACTTGTCTGGACTGAGCGGCCTCAGCGAAAGTGTTCTCACCCACATCCCAGTTTCAGCCAGACTTTGGGAAAAGAAAGCAACTGCACCACCCAGCTCTGATGAAGAGATGAACTTTGTATTGATGGCACCCCAGCTCTCACCATCCCACACCCTCCCCCATCTCCATGTGGCACAATAGAGGTAAGGGAAGACAGCCCATGGAGACCTGATGAGCAGTTACCCCACACAGACAATAATAGCGCTTTGCTCTTACAGAAGGCTTTTCATAGAGAGACCTTGCAGCACATTACAAGAAGTAGTGTTGTCCCCATTTTATAGATGGGGAAACTGAGGCTGAATGATTTACCCTCAGGGCACACAGCAAGTCAATGGTAGAGCAGTGATTAAAACCTTGGGCTTCTGACCTCCAGCCATCTATGGGTCCTCCGTCTTTGAAACATGACAATGCTTTGACTCACTCACTCACTAATGCTTGTAAAATGCTTTGAGATCCTCAGAAGATCAAGAGGATCGCAATACACTTTACAAACATTAGTGGCAGCTTCCCAATGCCCCTGTGGCTTAGGTTAGTAGCATTATACCTTCCTACTCCTGGGGAAGACCAAAACCCAGAGAGGTGAAGTGACCTGAACAAGCTCCCAGAGCAAATCACTGGCAGAACCACGGAAAGTAAGAAGGTCTCCCAACTTGCAGGTCTGTGGCTGAACTACGGGACTGTCTTACCTGTGATTATTTCATGAATGCTTTTGTAGGTGCTCATCCCCTTAGCCTCTGGGCATGCAATATACTAGTAAATGAAATGCCACAATGCATTACATGAAGCTGGCCATAAGAGAGGACACAAACTGCCCCATCCTTGGATCACCTCATCCAACCCTTAAATAGTCCAGCAACAGTTTGCAGCCAAGAAAATGCTTAGCTACACAGAAGTGCCTCTGAAGGAGAAGTGACTACTACAGCCAGTGATCCCCTCCTTGCCCCTACAGCCCCCCCATCCTGCCCCTCTCCCCGACACGTTGTATCTCTAGCTCCCAGCAGAATGATACAGCAAACATGCCTCATTCATACATATACAAGCAGAGAGCCTATGTGTATAGTCCTGCTCTGCAAAATTGGATCTGGGGCCTGACGTGAACTTCCCCTAAGTTTAGGGCTTCAGTTTGGGCCCTTCCTGGCCCTTCTCAGCTGGCCCCATCAAATTCCTATCAAATTGGAAATTTGATTGGAGGGAAGAAAAAAAAACAACTCAATGGGTTCCAGCCACTTGGGCCTGATTCACTGTTGTCCTGCTGCCTGCGTCATCACTTCCCCCAGCGCAGAGGGGATCAAGGGCCACCATTGTGCCTTGGTAGCATTTTATCCTGCGCTGGTGTCATTGTGTCTACAAACTGCAGGGCAGCCGGGAATCAAGCCCTCTGCTTGCAAAACCCCTTTGGAATGGGCTTCAGTGTGCCCCCTTGGAGAGCTATGGGCCAGGTATGAAGTTCAGCTCCAGAACCGAATGCCTCAGGAGTTTGGAAGTAGGGAGGACGGTTGGCTGGGGCTATGAGCATTTCTGATTTTTATGCACCTAGGGCTTGAGCCAGAGCCCAGTGGAGTCAGTGGGAGGCTTTACCTTGACTTCCCTGGGCTATGGACCCATGCAAGGGTGGACTGGAGAATGCCAGGAATTCAGGGGGACATTTTTTAATCCTGATGCCACCCTGTGTCACTTTCCTCCCCCACCCCCCTCCTTCTCTCACACCGTTCCCTCCCCACCAATCAACCCTCTTTAACATGACAATGTGCACTGAAGACTGGGCTGATGCAGGATATTGTACTCCTTAGAAGGGAACTGCTAGCTATAAAGGTAACTCCCTGTAGACATTCTAGGGCACCCTCATCCTGGGTGGTGAGCTCTAGCCCTTGAGTGAGGTGCTGTCTATTGGGAGGTGGGGGAGGAGCACCCCTTCAAACCAAACCCACATGAGTGCTCACTTGGCTGGGCCCCCTTACCAGCCTTACCCAAGTGGGACTGGCATGGGCTACGGGGAGTTTTACTGGAACTCAGCAGGGGGTACAGAACATGCTCTGTCATGCCCAGGAAGGGGAGCAGAAGCAGCTGGTGATGCTCAGTTTCCGGTGGAGGAAAGCCAGAACTCAGGTAAGCCATCAAAGTTAAGTGATAGGACTGGGATTCAGGACACCTAGATCTGTCATTGACTCAGTGGGTGACCTTGGGCAAATCACTTCCACTCTTTGTGACTCTTTCCCCTTTATAAAATGTGGATATGAGCCTAATGCATTCAGACTTGCAAAGCACTTTGAGAGCCTCAGGTATAAGCACTGTAGAGGCAAAGTATTCTTGTCAGTCTTTATTCCTGGTGCCACATCTGTAAGATCCCTTGGGAACACCTTATCCTGGCAGGCTAATGGCCAAGGGGGGTAGGGGATGGGCAGGCCTCACTTCAACCGGAGCTGTCATATTTATGGAGAGAGGTGAAATCCATGTTTGGTCCATGGGCTGGAGCATGCCTTTAGGATTTCGCACACCCATCACCCACAGCACAGCTCCCAGTGCTGGCAAGGGGGGCATTGCAGAGATGACAGCCTTTACCCAGTGACTAAATGTTTAGTTATCATGGTTTTCGTTGTTCAAGTCTCATGCAGTATCACAGGGGGAGGATAGGGAATCCTGTTAGGCTCCACTACTGTTTCTGCCCTCAGTTTCTCTCCTTTTCCCATCCTCCTTCCTCTGCTTGTCTCCCTCTTCCCTGGCTCTGTCTGTTTTTTCCTGTCTTCTCTCTCCATTTCCTTCACAGCAGCAGCTCCCAATTCCCACCCCATGGGCTTCACTCCCACCCCCTTCCCATCCCATCTGCTCAAATGTTCATCAGTGAAATAGTTAATGCAGACAGGTCTTTGCCTAGTGCTATCCTTAGGCTCTAGAGTCAATGCCCCAATGAGATTAATGGGAATTCACAAATGGACGTTAACTCTCCCCTCTCCCTATGGGGGGTGGGGGGGGAGAAGGACATGAAGGGGTTAAAATGGAGTGAGATCAGGGAGCAGACTGGTGAGAAGGTGGGGGGCTCAGGGAGAGGGAAGGAATTGTCCCAGGGCCTTTGGCCAGGCTTGCAAACCAATACACCCCTCCTGGCCCCCAGTGCTGGCCACATCCACACGTGCCAGACACCTAGGGGAGAGCTATCTGTGTAATCTCACTTGTTAACATTTTCCTATTCATGCTGCCTCAATGGATTTGCATGTTGGCCGCTTTTGTCTGGACTAACAGCCCAGATTGCTTAGGAAGCTTTTTCTTTAGATCTCAATCTTGGCTTTGTCCTTCAGGCAGAGACACCCTTAGGAGATCTCCCAGGACAAGCTGGCAGGGTCTTTGCAGGTTCCTCTAGCCTCTTGAATACCGTCCCTGGAGTGAGTTGAGCAGAGCCCCAGCTCCCCAACCTGTCTCTGTGTCCTCTGTCTGTGCCTTTTCTCCTCCTGTAAACTCTCATCCGCACAATATTCGATTCTAGTTCTCACATGCTTCACAAGGGGTCGTGGCAGCCTAGTGGCTAGAGCAATGGGCCGCGAGGCCGGCAACCTGCGTTCTTGTCCTGACTGTGGCTCACTGAGTTGTTCTGGTTGTCACCTTACACTGGTGGTGATAATACCTCCCTCCTGCCCAGCAGTGGGATGGGGAGGGTTCATTTGCCAGTGTTTGTGCAGTGCACTGAAGCCTTGGGTGGAAGGAGTGGAAAGTCACACTACTGTTGAGAGAGTTTGTTCCAGTGGCTGGCACACAGGACTAAGGGATCAAAGCCTAAACGTTCACTTGTGACTGGTCATTCTGGGTGCCCAACCTGAGACCTCTTCAAGGGGCCGGATTTTCAGAGAGTGCTGAGCACACCTGGGCTCTGAGCACCAGGCCCCTTTAAGGTGTCTCAGATTGGGGACCACAGATCAAGCCTCAGAAATGACTAGACCTAAGCCCAAGAGTCCAGTGCACAGATTCAGTGTGTGCCCACGGGTGAGTCATTTACCTCTGCACCCCAGCTTGTCCATCTGTCACAGGGATATAATTACCCTTGTCCTGAGCAGAACTGCGCCTCTATGTGACAGACGCCCTGTACCACTAACAGCAAACAGAGATTCTCCTTTATTTAGCTCAAGCGCTGAGGGTCTGCTCTGCTGAAGCAAAAGGATTTGATAGCGATCCCGGCTGCCAGTGTCAAGTTAGTGGCCAGATTAAGCTGCATAGTGACAGCCTTAACAGATGTAATTATGGTGCTTTTCATCCCTAGGTCTCAAAGTGCTCTGCAGCAGGACAAGCTGTAGAGGATTTTGAATTGTAGGGCTGAACCTCCCACCTAGGGTGTCACTGTACGGCTTAATCTGGCCACTCATAACTTGACACTGGCATCAGGGATACATATCAGATTCTTTTGCTGCAAAGGTGCAGGTCATCAGAGCTTGTGCTAAAGGAGAATCTCCTTTGCTGCTAGCAGTATATGGCCTGTGTCACACTGAGAAGCAGTTCTCATCTCACCCAGCAGAGGACTCTGTGTGTGTGTGTGTGTGTGTGTGTACACACACACACACACACATATGTGGGCTCATTACATATCCCCTTTGTCTTTAGATCTCTCCCCTGCTTCCTCCAGCTCTGGGAATTTCAGCCACTTCACACCAGATTCGGCCACCAGCCCCCAAACAGAATCCTCGTCCCCCCAGCCTGCGTCCAAGCCTCAGAAGAATGGGAAGGAAAGTGAGGGAGGGATGAAGAAGGCCAAGATCCGGACAGCCTTCTCCAAGGAGCAGCTGCAAACCCTGCACCAGCGGTTCCAGAGCCAGAAATACCTTAGCCCCCAGCAGATCCGGGAGCTGGCTGCAGTTCTGGGGCTCACTTACAAGCAGGTGAATGGCGAGAGCATAGAGTGTTTGCCTTGTAATGGCTGGGCTGCACCTGAATGTCACTTACTGCAAGAGGCGCAGTGGAATAAAGGTGGGGGGTGATTAGCACAGAACAGGGGCAAAGATGTAGATTACAATACTTGTATTTATGTCCTATAGTTATCCTCAGAGTAACTATAGGACATTGCTGTGACAGAGCAAGCTCCATACACACATATATAACTGTCCCCTTCCCCCTCCCAAATGTGCCTCAGTCCTGCCCCAGAAAAACCCTTCTTGGAAGGGAGGGGGAATTTCAGCAGGGGGACAGTATTGCCTAGTGGATATAACACTGGACTCGCCCTCAAAGAGGCCAGGGTTCTATTTTCAGCTGTACCATTGGCCTGCTGGGTGACCTTGAGCAAGTCACGTCGCCTCCCTCTGCCTCAGTTTCCCCATCTGTAAAATGGGGATAATGACACATCCATGGATGGAATGTGCTAAAACCCAGCCAGTCCTTGGCACCTCTGTTGAGACTCACGATGAGGGAGCCAGCTAATGCTGGTGTTGCCAACTCCTGAGATTTTACTGTGAATCTGCCAAAATTTGCTGATTCTCCTAAAGAACTTGAGTCATATGAAAACATGAGAAGCTCCACTTTCATTTAAAAAACAAACATTTCTAGCCCTCCTGGTTTCAGAGAAAAGCTTGAAAATAGCTAACATCAGGAGGCAAAGCAAGCCAGCGAGTGAGCGAGAGATCTTTTGTTAAAATCTGGCTTAAAAAAAATCACAACTCTCATGATTTTCAGGGCCCGATTCGTGATTTTTGAATGCCAGGAGTTGGCAGTGCCGTGACGCCATGGTCTGTGGTGTGGTTGTGCAGTAAGTGGGTTACCATAGTTACCTGCACTTTGTGCTCTGCAGCAGTTCCCAGCCCTCTGCTGGATGCAGTTCTGGGCACTGGTGAATTGCCCCATAAGGCTCTGAGTGGCCTGGTATGGATTAGTTCACAAATCATTTCCTCCCCACCCCCTCCCCAATGCTCCCGTGCAGCATTTGCAATAAGCTGGGGTGCTGCTGTGAGCTCTCCCCGAGGCTGGACTCCTCCCTCCGACCTGTCTGCCCGCACCAATGCAATGATCTGCTGCTTGGAATAGCTTGACACAAGGCATCATGCAGGTGCTGCAAGCGCCACACACAACCACCATCCCTGCAGATTTATGAGCATCACTTGTGCCACCGCTGCAATGCCTGAGATGAAATCGCTAGCCCAGGCCCAGCTGAACTGGTGCTGTCTATAGTGGTCTCTCCCTAGTGTGGATGAGAATTCGCAAGCATTGTAGCTGCCGTGGTTCAGCCATTCTTCCTAATCCTATCCCACAATGCAGTGCATTTGGATATTATCCAAAAGAAAGAGCTGGGCACTCTGGGCTTGGTGTCCCAGGTATCCCAGGATGCACTGGGACAACAAACACAAACACATGCCCTACCTACCCACCCCCAAACCGGTTTTGTCAGAAACAGGACAAGTGAGACAACCAGCTATTTGCTGCAATCAACATCCTTGCAGCGCTCCCTATTAGTGCAGACACAGCCCTGGGGGAGTTTGCTTTGGAATTTGCCCCCATCAGGGATCTTGATTTTGGGGACTGATAGAATGCAGGGCAGGCCTTCTGCCCTCCCTACACCCCCACAAACACACATTTCCTTAATTTTGGTCTGTAATCAGGAGGGATTTCATCCATTCTATGGGTGGGACCGTAAAGACTGCATTGGGTTTGATTTGTGCCAGTTGTTGGCCACACTCATTCATTTTTCACAATTGTAATGCACCTACATGTCACAATGATGGGCACAATATGGACAATGTAGGCATTGGGGACAGAGATCCACCAACACAATTTGCATAGGCCACTAAACAGGCATCTGATGTTGAACTGGGGCCAGATTGTAACCAGCAACCACTCAGATGCTTTATAATCCACTCCCTGATTCCCTGAGCCCTCCAGTCACCCCACCCCCGACCCAAGAGGCTTATTGTAATCAGTGAGTCAGAGGTGAAAAATGTCTTAGCCCATTCCCTATTCCCCCCTGACTATCCATTCCCCCCCCGGGAACCTTCTGACCCCTCACTGCAGGTGAAGACCTGGTTCCAGAACAGAAGGATGAAGTTGAAGAGATGCCAGAAGTACAACCTGTGGTCGGAGCGGGCTCAGTGCCTCACACAGGTAAGGCCATTCCACAGAAAGGGGACCAAGACCATTGGTCTAGAAAGCCCACTGTCCTGCCTTCTCTCATAGCCCAGTGGTATATTCCCTCTGCTATCCCATTTCCTGCTGTACTGGATCAGTACCATGGTCCCGCTAGTTTGGTAACCTGCCTCTGCCATACCCAGTCATGCTGAAGATCCATCCTGCCTGCCTTCTGCTGTTCTGGTCTATTTAGTCCACTGCTGTGCCTCCTGCCCTACTGCACAAATGGTAGCTAGTTTGGTGTCCCCCAGCCAACCAGGGCCAGCTAGCGTTAGTAGCTCTCCTCCTGTTCTACCGGATCAGGCCAATGGTGAGTCTGGCCTCATGCCCCAGTTGTGAGAGTGGCCTCATATCAGACCTATGAAGTACATTTCTTCTTGTCCCTCCCCACCTCCTCCTGCCTCATGGATACGCCTGGAAGCAAAAGGACTGATAGCCCTTATACAGTGAGTGCCAGTAGAGATGCAATTGGTTTTGATTCCTGTTCTCTCTTTCAGACTGGGTTCCAGCCCAGCGGGTACCTGGAAGTGCACCCCAAATTCCACCAGAGCTATCCGATCAGCGCAGCTGGAAACATCCAAGCTGTGGGCAACCCCCGTCAGAACTACTCAGCAGGGCAGACCCCATACGCATTCATAGCCAATGAGGAGGGGGGGGTCTTCGGCAAAGGTGGGGCCACCTGTAGCGTCCAACAGACAGTGGGATTCATTGCCCAGCACAAAGTAGACTTTTATCATGGCTTTCCTGGGACCATGGAATACACTGGCGCAAAGACAGGAGATGGCTATAGCTTCCACCATGCCTCAGCCACTGTGGCACCTTTTCCGGGCACTGCTGGCCACCATCTGTACCACCCCTAAGCAGGGTTAATGCAGAGGGCCCAAAGCAATCGTTACTGAATGTCTTCCTTTCCCTGCATCTCTCACGCTGTCTCCTACTTGGGGTAATTACACAACTCTGTCTCTATCTTACATTCAGACATATGGGCTCACTCACACCCACCCAAACTTTCATGTAGTCACTAACAAAACACACACACACACACATCCCCGCACACACATATTGGTGTACCCACACATTTACCCTACAGTGAAATGGAGTATCTTGGCTCAATCACAAGATATGTGCTTGCTACAAGAATCACTAGGTGAAATTCTCTGGCCTGTGGTATGCAGGAGGTCAGATTAGCTGATCATATTAGTCCCTTCTAGCCTTTAAATCTATGACCCCTATTTAGGCTGTTTATACTAAACCTTGCTGTGTCTACTGTTGATGAAGTCTAGAGATCCAAATAAAATAAAAGGTGATTTTTTTTCCTCCCATAAAATATCTCTATATCTCTTTATTTAACACATTGGACAAACTGCAGGACACTGCAACATGTAAAAACACCGAAACACCATGTAAGAAATAGAAAAGCATGTCTAACATTGGATTATTGATTTGTATTACCATGGTGCTGTAAGGAGCTTCCCACCAATTCAGAAGTTTGCAATACTAGAACCCATGCTACTGGTGGCTGGCACCATTTTTGGGGCAGGCCTGCTCTGAGCAATATTAGATGACACTGGGGCCAGTTTAAGGAGCATGGTCACATGCCTAGAGTACCAGCTCCTGGCCATGTGACTTTCATCAGAATCTCATGGAGGGAGGGGTGGTTTTGGCCTCTTTATTTAAAAAACACAAAGCAATAGCTCTGAGAGGTGTGACCTGCCCTGTTCATCTCAGTGGGGTGTTAACTCCACTGGCCTGGGAGTTCTTGTTAGCACTACCACAGCAGAGGACTATTGAGGGACAAAAGGTGTATTGCTTAACTGTATTAGTTTATCATGATTGAAAAGCTCCATTAAGATGCAGATTAACATGTTTGAAGTTGGGTTACAAATTAAACTAACTCAATTGAGCTAACACCTTTAAAAAACAAACAAACAATAAACCCCAACATCTCCACTCCAAGCTGGGGATGAGGCTGCAAGTAAGAGTTGCCACCTGACCAGGTTTTCCAGCAATTGTCCTTTAATTTTAGTAGCTGCCTCAGAAAATCCATAAGGGTACTCAGTTCACACTGCTCTCTAGTTTTATAGGCTCAAGCTTTGTTGTGGATTCTAGAACACAACTGCCGTGTGACCTCAATTAAGGGTTTGTCTACACTAGAAATGCTGCAGCTGTGCCACTAGCATAGACACTACAGCAATGAAAGGCATTCTTCCGGTGCAATAGTAAATCCACCTCTCTTAGGTGGTAGCTAGGTCAACGGGAGAATTCTTCCATCAACCTAGTGCCTACATTGGGGCTTGGGCTGGTTTAACTGCATCACACAGGGCATGAAATTTTTTCCACAGCCCTGAGTGAGGTAGTTATGTCAACCTAACTCCAGGTTAGTGTAGATCAGGCCTTTGTCATTTTACCCCTCCCATGCCTTGGTTCCGTTTGGTGAAATGGAGAGAATGATGCTTATTTACCACACATATATTCTGAGGTACAATTCATCCATATTTGCAAAGCGCTTCGAGATCTTTGGCGAGAAAGGCAAAGCATGTAACTCTGCTAAACTCTTAATGGCTAACCCACAAAAAATCACCAAGGCACTAGTTATACTTAGTATTGGTATTTATAGCACTCATCAAGGGTGAAGACTCAGTTCCATTCTCATCCCAAGGGTAAGGCAAGTCATGGGTGAGGGCATGGGGATGGGCGAGGAGGGAAGCTTGCCCTGCTCGTATTGTATCTGAGGAGGAGCAGAGGATTTCAGTTTTCCTGGGCTGTCACCTATCTGGTACCTTTATGGACCAGCATTCAATTTGCGTAGGGAAATGAAAACACAAATTGCAGTTCTCTTGAAGGGTTGCCAAGCAACTGATTCTACATTCCACTTCTAGAGCCCACACTTTACAGTCGAGCTACAAGGCCTCTGTGTCTGCTGATGTCCACAGGAAAAGAGACAATGGTGGTACAGAGCAAGCAGGACAATTCTTGTAATGCTGCAGGGCTACTGTTGAGCCAGAGAAGATAAACCAGAGAGAGTGAAAGCACAGAACCTCCCCCCCATACCTCCACAGTGCATGTCTGAACTGGGGAGCAGAGCACAGGGGGAGTGGGAAAGCAGGGAAGCACATTCACCTGGAACTGAATAATGGGCACTATTCCCAGTTCTTTGTAGTATATTCAAAACTACAACTGTGATTTGTAAAAAGGGCTTCCTGGTCCTGCTTGCAGGCAAGGGGTTTCCGTAGGGAAGCATCTGGGACTTTCAGCGGCATCCTGCAGACAGTCAACAGTAAGGTGGGGTGGGTGAATGATGCCTGTTTTGGGGAACAGCCTGCTTTGTCTGTTTTTTGGGTTGTGTGTTAAAAGTCTGGAATTTAAGAATTAAAGTAGTGTGACTCTGCAACCTTCTTGAAAGATGTTATGTTCTTAATTATTTTTTTTATATCCCATGAGCATAACATTCAAGAGATTACCCAGTTTTGTTTTCATAAGTTTCTAGCGCTCATGGTTGCAGAAAAAAATCTGGAAAACAGGAAGTGAATTCAACCTAAAGGCTCAGAAGCCAGCAAAGAAAAACCACCCAAACATTTATTGTTTTTAAAATCCTCATGTGGTTTTTTTTTGGGGGGGGGGGGGCGCAACTCATGATATTTAAACTCTTGGGGTGGGCAAGACTCAATGCTTTTTCCTCATCTCTGTAGGTGAAGTTGTTCCCATAAAGCACTTTCCATCCTTCGGGATGAAAGAAAGTGAAGTTATTGCATCACTGAATTGACACCCCATTAAAATAAATCCAGTTTATTTTTCCATTCAAATATAAAACACGAGTTTATAAAAACATTAGGTAGAAACAAAAAAAAGTGATAAAACAGAGCGTAAAACACAAGTTAAATTTCATTGCAAGAAAAAAGTCTTTTTTTAAAAACATAAATGGGAAAAATAATATACCCAGAAATCCATGATAGTAAACATTTATCTGCTTTGCATTAAAAATGTAAGTAGGACAAAGTCCTTGTGCAGATGTTAAGATAGCATTGAGATAAAAATCATACATTAACAACAAAAACTACTACATAAACTACCAACACCACCTGCTATCAAACTAAACAAATCTTTAACATGTAATTCATTTTTCACTATTGATGCTGTTTGTTTACTTTTTGCACTTGGCTTGGGACCGTGGAACTAGTCCATTTCACTTCCTTTTTTGAGTCAGTTTTACAAGTTGCAAGTTGTGCATGACCTTAAGTTCCACAGCACTGCAGGGAACAATTGATTTTTTTAAAACCTGTTTTTATTGAAATTTAAAAGACATTATGAAAACAATTGTATTTATACCAAGTTGGGGTTTGGTTTTTTAATTCCCACCTCTCACCCCACACTCCCCCCCCCCATGCTTAAACACTGAGTCCAGGAGAAGCTGACACTGTCCCACTTTAAACAAAGAAATAGATAAGTAATCTAATTAGCCTGAGGCAATGTCTCCCCAAGGAAAGTGAGGGAAGCCCCATTAACAGAGTCACTTAAAACTAGAATTGGAGAAGAAACAGTAGGGAGCAATCCTGCACTGGCCCTGGGAGAATGGGATAGATAGGATCTAATGGGCTTATCCACCATCTCTAATTTCTAGGTTAAGTGATCTAAGCATCAGGTTTGAAATAACTGGACTATTTTTGCCTGGCTGCCACCCTCCGCCCCAGAGTGGCCTCATTCCAGGGGTGCCGTTTTTGTGTAATTTGTGAAGTGCTATGGGATCCTTCATGTACAGATACATGAGCTATTATTATTACTACTATAAGAGAATCAGACGGATACCTGAGGACATCAGTTGCTCTCACAGCGCTGATGACTTGCGATGCCATAGCCAGGGTCGTGTAGAGCTGGGAGCCTGCCAGCAGAGTAGAGCAGGGGAGATGTGGAGGGAGAGCAGTTAGAATGAAACGGACTGACACACATAAGGAAGTTAGCCACTTTGTAAACACTACAAGTAATTTTCTTGGATTAGGATATTAACCCAATCCACCACATTTGCTTACTTTGTACTTTCTCCATCTTTCTCCCTCTTCCATCCCTCCCCTTTTTCTTCCTCTACTCTTTCTCAATCTCCTTTCTCTCTTTTTCTTAATTAGACAATGAATTGAAATTAGAATCTGAATTCCATTCACCCCTGTGGTGGTCCAGATGCTTAGCTGGTGCAAATGGTGATGTCAATGAAGCTATGTTGATTTGCACCACCTGAGGGTTGGGCAGTCTCTTGTCACTGTTTGGTAGATATTCAGGTTCTAATTAAAAAGGAATTGCAGTTATTTACGATCATAGTAAATCTGAGATTTTTTAAGATTATAGATGATCAAATCTAGCTCCTGGTCAGGGTTGGAGAGAGTCCCCTGTTGAAGGATGTATTTACATGTTCAAATGTTATGAAGGTTGGCTGGTGGAGGGAGGGAACACAGAAAGGGGGGGAAATTTCAGGTTGCATAATCAGAAACATTTTCTAACAGTGAGGGGTCTGCTGAAGGGTGGAAGAATCTTACCCAGAGAAAACCCCATGCTTGGTTTTGTTTGTTTATTTTTTTTACAGTGCAAATATTTGTAATTAAAAATAATATTATGAAGTGAGCACTGTACACTTTGTATTCTGTGTTGTAATTGAAATCAGTTAATTTCAAACAAGGACTGGACCAAGCTCTGGAAAGGATCTACAGAGGGGATACAGCTGTACTAGGGACACTAGGGTAGGGAAAGGACTCACTGGTGTAGACTCTGTCGTCTCCAGTTCCAACATTCACACACTTCTTGCATGAACATGGCTTTCCACACACACACACAGAGAGCCTATTCCTGGAGCCAGCCAGGGTCAATACGAGGAAAGCCAACTTCAGAGCCATGCAGCACACCTCGAGTCAGACACAGACAGGCGCCTCTTAAAGAAGAGAAGGAGAGAGAGACCCCAACCATCCTGCAAGGTGCCAAGCCCCTCCACTGGAGTCAATGGGAGCTGGGGGACTCCACACATCTCAGGAGTCAGGATCAGAGCCCTAAAAAACAGAGGCTGGATAAGAGAAACGGAAGAAAGAGTGGGAGAGGGAAAGAAGGAGAGGCCTAAGAGTTATAGTTGCTTTGTGTCCCTTGAGGGTGCCATGCTGGCTGGTACTGCTGGCACCCAGCTGTACCCGGGAAGGACGGCGCATTGACAGAGGCACTCTGGAAGTGGTAGCCATCTTCTGTCTCCATGCTGGCATAATCCATGTTTGCCGGGAAGCCATGATAAAAGTTCATCTTTTGCTGGCTGAAGAAGCCCATTGCCTGCTGGGTGCTGCAGGCTCCCCCGGCTTTCCCAAAGAACCCCTCCTCCTCGATAGCCACGAAGGGATACAGGCTCTGGCCACTCCCATAGGTCTGGCTGCTACCATAGCTCTGATGCACATTGGTCACAGTCTGGATGTTCCTGCTGGCACTAACTGGACAACCCTGGTGATAACTGGGGTTGAAATCCAGGTAACCTGCCTGATGAAATCCATTGAGAGAGAGAGAGAGAGAGAGAGAGAGAAGGCGGTTCAATACACAGGTACAAGCAAACAGTACTGAGGCTCCAGTAGCACAAACCAGGAGATTATAAACTCTTTGGGGCAGGGGCTGCCTTTTCTTTATATATATATATACCTCCAGTGCACAATGGGGCCCTAGGATCTATGCACTACCACAATACAAGTATCAATATCCTAGAGGTGAAAGACTCTCTACCCCATCCCCTGCTCCTCCTGGGTTGACTGGATTGCAACTGGTGTCCATATGCCATTCTCTAATCCAACCAGTCCCCCGACCTGAGATCCTAGAAGTGGAAAGTTCTGCTCTCCTTCCCCCAGATCCATTCGATCCCCAATGTAGGCTTCAATGACATGATACAGAGAATGAATGAATGCAGTACTGGAAACACTGAGCAAGGGCTGGTTACTAAGCCCATGAGCATCCCACATTAACTGGAGAGCAAACACGTACATTAGATAGATATTATAGGTCCCCTTGGTAACTGCCCATAATGAAACCTCTTCTTACTTGGGATAGGCATGTCCCTTTTTCCATCCACTGAGTTTCCTTCTGGCATCGTTTAAACTTCATCCGTTGGTTTTGAAACCATGTTTTTACCTAGCGATGATAAGGGTAGGAGATAGGGCATAAAAATTCCTTTTTAGACAGAGCTCACTAAATATTTTTTAGACAATACATAAAGGGATTGCTTCATCCAGCATTGAAATGCAGCCACCTCTGGGCTGGAACATAGCAAGCCATAGCAATTATATACAACAATTTAGGAAGTGAAGAACACTACTATATCCAGCTGAAAATGGGAGAATTTAGGGAGGTCAAATATAATTACAGTCACTGGGACAGACACCCCTACTGCAAATTACCACTGGTTCTTTCATGATCACAAATAGTCAGAACCTCCATTTTTGTATGAAAGATGGATCAGTCCTAAATTAGAGTCATCCACACGGCTTTCTGCAGCACAGCACCCAGCAGGATGACACTGTAACACTAGTGTCAGTAGAGTAGAGAGTACACCTAAGTCGCCCATACTTTCTCTGCAGCGCAGCACCCCCTGCCTTCATGCAGGGGCAATGAGGTCAGCAGTGGCTCCAAGAGCCTAGTGAGCGCTACTTATAGAACAAGCAGGAACTGACTCATTGCCTGCCCCTTGCTTAGTCTTGAACACCTGTGCAAAGTGGATGGCTAATCCTAGGTGAGCAAGAGGGGAATTCTGACACTGGTAGCATTTCACAGCCTCCTTGCACAGATGTAAATCACAACAGAAGAGAGGAGACAGGGGGGAATCTGGCCTTGCCTTGGAGATCTCCCACTGAAAAACCGACCATGTTTGTAAGACCCCCACCTCAAATCAGGGATGCAGCCCAGCCACTAGGATGCCAACACTCTACAGAACCAGGTCTCGGTGTTCACCTGCTTGTAAGTGAGCCCCAGGGCTGAGCCCAGCTCCCGGATCTGCTGGGGGCTGAGGTATTTCTGGCTCTGGAACCGCTGGTGCAGGGTTTGCAGCTGCTCCTGGGAGAAGGCCGTGCGGCTCTTGGCCTTCTTCACCCCTCCCCCGCTTTCCACCCCACCCATCCGGATCGCAGGGTGTGGGGACGGCGGCTCCGTGTTGGGGCTGGTGGCTGAGTCCGGGGTGTACCGCATGCGTGTGCCCGAGCTGGAGGAAGCCGGAGAGAGCTCTAGGGAGGGAGAAAGGAAAGTGGCGCATTAAGGGCGCCTGCAGCGTGACAGGAGACGTTCATCCCTAGGGGATACCGATTTGCTTTTGGTCGGTGCCTGAGCTCCCTGCTCGGGAAACGTGCCTATTGCATGTAACGGCAAAGGGTCACACGACTTAACGGGGTGTCTCAGCCTCGCTGCGGGGCCACCCCGCGCAAGCAGCCGCGCTCTCTGGCGACGCCTGGCGGGGGTTCCCGGCACTGCCGGCTCTAGGGTGAAACACGCCACCGCGGCGCCAGCTGCTACAATTCCTATTAGAAAGAAATGCTGGGGCCGGAGCCAGGGCAAGGCGGGAGGGGGGGGGGGGCGTGCCCGAAGTAGTAACAGCGCGGATCAGCCTGGAAAGCAAGATGCAGGGCAGCCTCGGGGAAGGCGCTGTACAGAGCAATTCCCCATTGGCCCCGGGGGGGAAATTGGCTCCCGAGGGCTGGGGACAGCCTGAATTCGCTCTTTTCTCCCCGGTGTTGTCCGTGGGACAGGCACGGGGGGCGGGAGCAGAAGGAGCCCCGGGAGTCTGCATGCGCCTTGGGAATCCACAAGAGCCAGACACCAGCAGCATGACAGACTCAGCAGCACCTTCGCAGCCTGGGCCACCCTCGCTAGAGACACCACCAAGGAGCTACCTGTCCCCCGCCCAGCCCTGGGAGCCGATCCCTGTGCAGAGATCGCACCCCTCACAGCCCCCGACTCGGGCCCTTTTGCCTCCTCCCAGGAAGGGAGCAAGGCCTGATTTGGTCCAGAAGTGGAGCCAGGACAATGGCTAGAGCCTGCCTCCCTTCCCGGGTCTGGATCACCGCGGTGCCCTCCCTGGCGCCTCGCCCGCCTCCTGGGACCTCGACCCCTGCCCAACAACTAGGGGGGGGGAAGCTTATTGCTACTTCTCCCTGCCCCCCCCCCAGGGCTTTCGCGCCCGGTTAGCCCCAGGCGGGGCTACAGCGCCCCCGCTTTGCACGGCTGGAGCTTTCAGCGGGCGCGCCCCGGCCTGCTGCGGACTGGAATTGGTCCAAGCAGGACAGCCCGGTGCCCGTGCTGCAAATCGCCGGGACCAGGCGAGAGGGGCCGGGGCTGGTGGTTTCCCTGCCCGGGCCAGACATGCACCGATCCCCATCGGAAAGCGGGTCCCTCCCAAGCCCCCCGCAAGGCTTCTCTCTGAACAGCCCCCCGCACCCCTACAAAACTCGGATTTAAACACGTCCCGCTTCCCCCCACTGAAGGCAGCGTTGGCGTTTAGCGTCCAGGAGAGCAGGATCGGGCCCTTAGCTAGAGCCTGCCAACCACGTGTCCAAGCAGCCCTGGACACCAACCTTTCTAGTTCTGCTCTGGGTCTGTTCCGAGGGGCGTCCGCCCGCCCGCCCCAACTTGCTGCCAGACAGGACTGGTTATTGCACCTAGGAGTGGGTGCTTAAGCCCCCCATGAAATACCCTCTAAGCTAGTTTGGGTCGATCTTCCCCCAGATTAGACAGCGTTTCGGACTCCCTCTTCCTCCCTAAAAAACAAGGTAGCAGAATCTTTTGGGGAGAGGGGGAGGTCACTTGGCTATGGAGATAGAGGAAAGCTATTGAGATGAGCTCTCCCACACCCGCCCCTTGTTGAGTCATTTCAGACAGCAAGATTGATGATAATAATCACTGTTCTTGGTGTTTACTTCAGTCATTCCAAAATTGGCGTACCTGGATTATGGAGGGTCTTCTCCTCTGGCTCTGGGACCGGGACATCAGCATCTGCTGCCTCTTTGTGGGGGACATTGTCCATCTCCGCTGGGCAGTTCCAATAGTAGTCGCCATACCTTATTCCAGTTCCTACCCCGGCTGGGTAAGGCTGGTAGGGGGGCATTGCCAGGTGGGCACTCATGGATGTTTGTGTTTGGGGAACGTTACCCCAAAATAAACCCCTAACCTCAGAGAAGACAAGGTGGAGATGGAGAGGGGCAGACTCTATCAGACAAACACACAAACAGATGCCCATAGAGTGGGGGTAGATTTATGCCCTTCCTAACTTTGCCTTGATTAGAGAGACTTTTCAAGGCCATTGTCATGTTAAAAGTAAGTTGATTGGAGGGGAGTGGCTATGGATTGGGAGGAGGAAGAGTACAGAAGGGTGCGAAGGGGATGGGGGGGGGTGAAAAAAAAAGCTCAATTTGGATAGTTTACAAACACTGTTTGCAAAACTTAATTGTAAAAACGGATACCCCAAAGCTTGTTCACCCCTGCTGTGTCTGAGCTGTAATGTGTACAGTCACTATGATTCAGAGATCTATTATTGCACGGGCATGCTAGAGATACAGAGCTGTATGTAGACATACCTAGGTATGTTTCAGAGTATGTTGACAGTATTATATCAACAGTAGATCAGTTCCATGGCTGGATAATTAAGACAGATAATCAATAAGAGGTAGACAATTATTGATTCCCTTTCCTCTGATGTGTAAAGTATTATTAAATAAAGGTGAGGTAGACAGGCCATTAAATGGTCAGCACTCTGGAACAGACTTGCTCAGATTGGCAGAAAGCCAAATTTTAGGCACCTATCCTTTATGCAGAGTGGAAACATTTTAATATTTCAATATCATTTTTATTATTTTTATTATAAGGGTAACTACAGAATTTCCTTCTCACTTTAAGAATGGGTAGTAGGCCTGGCATTATTTCCACTAATAAGTAAATGGTAAACCTCCCCCCCACCACCACCCTTGACTTCAATGTCAGGATCAGGTCCTTTTTGAGTATACATTTTGGAAGCATAGGGAGGCACCCCTTGCTAGTGCATACAGCCCCCTCTTTTCCCAACCCAGAGTTTCCCCCGGGGCATGAGGAAAGCATGTATGTCTGCACTGCAGATTTAAAAACAGGGTTATAATTGCAAGCAGTTAAGCACTCAGCCTCCTTGCAAATTAATGCAACAATATTTTAGAGTTTTTTTCCTCTCTACCAGTTATCTAAATCTATGAATTGTGCAGAGGTGAGTTCAGATTTGCTCATTTGATGAGCTTTTTGGTATTAACAAAATTCCCGGGATTGGATTTAGAGGGAGGCAACGTGTAGATCCACCTTGCACTTCTTACTCCTTTTCATGCCTTTTGGCGGCTGTTTCTGCTCATTTTTCAAACCTGTTCCCTAATTTTTGCTCTTAAAAAAAACTTGTTTACTATGTTCTCTCCTCCCTCTCTTTTTCTCCTCCCCAACCCTAGTGCAAAAAAAAATCCACTTAAGAACACATTTCCAAACACCTTCAAAGTGCGAACAAAATTGCATTAATGTATAAAGGCGCTAAATAAAGCTTAATTTGGGGGCCTTAGCTTTAAAAGTTAAGAATACTTATTTTATTTTGGAGTGGAAAGAAGGCAAAGTTGCTATTATTTTCATTTAAAAAAATGAAAAATAAATACTGGGAAGATCATTCCTCTTCTTCAATCAATGGATTCAAAAAATCTCCAAATCTGATGGGGGGAGGAGCATTGAGGAGTTTCTCTGCAGCGCATTCACTTGAGGGAGGAGGGGGAGAGGGGAGGAAGTTTGCAGGATGAATCTGAAAAATATCGAGTTTGAAAAGCACACCTGAGGAACATGTGCAGGAAAAAATAAAGTTGCTGCAGAACCCCAGGCTTGAGCTGCCTGATCCTGAACCACTGAAGTCAACAAACTTTGCCAAAGTGCCTTTGATTTAAGTGGGGGGCACGATGCCTTTGATTGGTGAATTTTTTTTCCATGCCCCTTCTCCCTGCAAAATAATCCAGAGAAAGAGACAATAGCTTCCCACACACAGAGACCAGACACCCCCCCGCAATGAAATCAGTCAAAGAAAGGGGGAAATGAGGCACAGCAGGCACCAGACACCCCCTCCTAAAAGAATTCAAAGGTATCAGGAAGAGAATCCCTTCTGGCACCAGACATACACACAAACCTCCAGCGAAAATACCAGTGCAAACCTATTGTGGAGTTGAGCCAGCATAGATCTGCAGCCCATTCACTTGCAAACAAAGGCACCTGGGAGGTGTGCTCGAACCCCCTACCCCAACGGGCACTCGCTGAGGCTACCTCCCAGAACTAGGTGCTAAGTGTATTAGATATGTCGCCATGGCTGGGAGAGAGTTCACAGCTCTTAAATAAGCTCCAACAGGCTGGAGCCTTTGGTGTGCTGGCCACAGTAACAGCCCACTTTGATGAACTCTTAATTAATTGGGATTTTGTTCCTAAATTAGATTGCATGGGCAGTCGGGCAGTGAACTAGGAACCCAGGGAAAACCTAATCAGGCTAAAAGGATGCATGAAATAAAGAAACAGCACAAACCGTGACTGTCTCGGTCCCCTCCCCCATGCCGGGTCAGTAGGGTCAATTCCCCATCAGGCATTCTTCACATTCCTAATTTAAATAAATAAAACTATTAGTGGGGGTTGATCTTACTTTCTTTAATGACACTGGCAAAACTCCTGTTGACTCCCACAACTCCAGCATGCGCACTGTGTATTGCAACATAGTCATGTCATCCTTAATATATTTATTTTCACATATTTGCTATTGCCTTAAATAGTAAATATTGCTATTGTGCTCTATTATCATTTTAAAGCATAATAAAATGGTAATGATAATAATGCCATTGCTTAAGTTGCAGCATCACTCTGTGCCTCAGTTTCCCCAGCTGTCAAATGGGGATAATGGCCCAGATCCACAAAGATATTGAAATCAATAGATCTGGGCCAACAATACTTACTTGCTTTGAGATTTACTGATGAAACACCCTATGGTAGAGCTGGGTATTATTATTATAAATGTATCACCTGCATCAAAAAATAAGGCCCTGCAAAGAAGTATACACAGGCTTAACTTTATGTATATGGGTAGTGCCATGAAATTATGACGTCAAACTGAAGCATGTGCCTTTTGGATTGGGACTTAAGAGTTTAATTAATAAACAAAGACAAATATTTATTGTCATTGTTACTTTAATTGGCAAAACTGATCTATTATGTCAATAAAAATCACACATATATGGGTCCCTGCACCTTTGGCTTTGCAAAGTGCACCACTCAAAATGTTAATTTTAATACTATAATAACGTTAATACCGAGCTCCGCACATTGCTTTTCATGAGCAGACCTCCATGTGTGGCAGAGACAAAGGGGAAAGATATGTTTTCTAAAGAGATTTTAGAAAAGAGACAGAGGGCTAAATTCAGCCTGGGGGCAAACAGCTCTGATTGCCATTGTTGTCAGTGAGGGTAGTGCCTGCCTCTGCCAGGAGCAGAAAAGGAGCCAGGTTTTGAGCAGTGGTAGAGCCAAGGGGTGATGGGTCATTGGCATGCTACCTTCAGTTATACCCATTGGCTTGAAAAGACACCACGCATGCACCTCAAAGCCGGGGGAGGGAGTCGCCTCTCAGGGAGATGGATTTAAAAATATGATTAAGATGATGTTTTTAAAAAGTGAATGGTACAGAGTTTAAGCATAGAAGTATCTGGTTATCGGGGAATAACGTACAGATTATCAAGGGGTGCAAAATTCAGTTTAAGATTGAATGGTGTAAGGAATATATAATCTGCAATATCCCCGATTGGGGGTAAAAGATTAACAGGTCAAAGTACGGATATTGAGATGTGGGGGGATGTTGTTCATATGAGTATCATATGAGAACTTGGGGGAGTTCAGATGTGGAGTATAATGAGTGGATACAATGATGAGGATGGATTGACCCTCATTTGGTGAGATTTAACGTTCTGTGAGTTTATGGTTCCAGTTCATATGGTCCAATGGAAAAAGTCTCTCGGTCCCTTTCTCATAGTTGATGCACAATGTTGCTCCTGGTACTGTCGGTGGCTGGTGATGTGTTCGATGTTGATGTCCCTGGACCATCGGATGGTGTCTGAGACCATGAGGCGCTGCATGAGCCACGTGTAGTGTCAACTACAGCAATGGGAGAACCCCTCATGTCTGCATAGATAGTGTCTACACAGAAGCACTACAGCGGCAGAGCGGCAACCGTAATATTTCAAGTGCAGACAACCCTAAGCCATGACCCACTGTTTGAGGTTCCCCAGTAAGGAATTACATCTTGGCTATGGTAGGCCCTGGCATGTGAAAATTAGCACTGGGTGAATAACTGAATTTTTGGTTTGGTCACTGAATTGAAAAATTTGAAAAAAAAATCGTTTCAGATCAAACTGAAATAATGCTTTTTTAATTGCTCAGTGAAATGAAAGTTTAAAATTTCATTTAGGGTTGACTGAAATGTTTTGGTTGACCTGAAATGAAAGGGTTTGGTTTTGTCTTGTTTTTCATTTTCAGAGTTTTTAAAAAATGTTAATGGTTTTAAAATAAAATGCAGGGAAACGCCGAAACAAAAGGTATTTCTGAAATTAGAAGTCAAAACATTTCATTTTGGAAATGCTGAAATGAACAGCTTAGACATTAATTAAAAAATTCTTTGGCTGTTTTTTTAAAAGCCAAACTATTTACTGACATCTACCCGAATCCACAAATAGTTTCAGTTGCCCTGAATCTGCATTTTTCTGTGAAAAAACTATTTGCATGACAAAATCACCCAGCTCTAGTGGAAATCCCTTCCTCCAGCCCTGGAAATCCATTTCAGTCCATCTGGCCTCCCTTCCAAAAAGCATCTTCAATATGTTTTTATTTCTCCAGCCTGGTGTTTTTGGGACAACCATTGTTTGGGCCCCAGGTCCATTACTAGAGATTGGCTCAAGCTGCAAAATATCACATCTGGACCTGGACCCTCTCCTACTCATGCACACAATTAATTAGCTCTGATTTACACCATTATAGAAAGGCTTGTCTATGTTACAAGTATGTCTGAGTCAGGGGCTTGTGTACATTACAAATATACCTGAGCCATGAGTTAGGAGCTGTGTAAATAGGATCTAACCCTGCGTCAGAATCCACACACCTTCAGTGTCCAAGGCTTTAGCTCAGTGAGCTTGTCTACATGAGGACGTCCTCCTCCCCTATCTGAACCTCCTCCCCTATCTGAATGTGTGACTGGGAGCATTCAAGTTAGCTGATGTGATGCAGCTCATGACTTTGCAGTCAGTGGAGGCCAGGGCAAATCATGTTCAACACTGTGTCAGCCCAGGTTTTACCCATGACTGGCTGATATGCTGTTGACCATGTCAGCAAACTCAGGTGCTCCGAATGGTGTTCAAATACCACAAGCTTTTGTAATGGACACAGTCCCCTGTGGGGACCTGGTTAGGGGGTCTTAGCTACAATAGAACTTTTAGCCAAGCGCAATGTGTTTCTCCTGGCTAAGTCGTAGTGTGCCCATGAACAAAGACTGAACTGTGTTTTCTCAGGCAGGGGATACCATCTTGCAATAGGGGCTTTGCAGCATAGTGGGACCATACACAGCTCAGCAAGCAGTTGTCTGTAGCACAGGGATTTATTTTTCTAACATGTATCTCGGACCAAGAAATGGCCCTTTTCTACACTACTGTTGAACAACTGTTGTTGCTCCCAGGACTTCACCTGGAGTGTGAATTGGGCCCTATCAGTCAGAACAGACGTTGTTTCTTTGATTTTGTTTTGATTTTTTCAAAGGTAGTAGGAATACCCGCCTCGCTGAGCTAGGGTTGCCAACCCTCCAGAATTGTCCTGGAGTCTCCAGGAACGAAAGATTAATCTGTAATTGAAGATTATGTCATGTGAAGAAAGCTCCAGGAATACCTCCAACCAACATTTGCAACTCTATGCTGAGCCCCCCGGGACAAAGAATGTAACAGCTTGGGTGTCGGGGAATGCAAACCAGTCCTAGCCTGGCAGTCTGGCCTGAGTAAGGAGTGGGCTCCTCACAACATGGGGTTGATGCATTCACCTATTGTGCCTCTGTGGGAGCATAACATCATGCTACAAAGTGGAGACATAAAATGATCTAAAATCAAATCAAATCCATCTGGAAAGACAAACCATGCATCTCATAAGCTGTGGCGAGCCAACCAAACAGTAAAGGTTGAACCCTCTTAATTTAAATTTAGAAAAACATCTTAATCCTACTCTGCAGCATGACCCCCCATTATTCCAGTCCTGGTCTCTCCCCACACAGTTCTGCCAATGCCTCTCACTCCTGCCCGGCAGTTCCACTGCTATTCCAGTGCTGGGCTCCCCACACAGCTCTGCCAATGCTCCTCAGTCCTGCCCAGCAGTTCCCCTGCTATTCCAGTGCTGGGCTCCCTGCACATAAGTGTACCCAATGCTAACCCAACACTCCCCAGCATTCCAGTGCTTGATCCACCTGCCACTGTCTGGCTAGAACATCACAACCTGAGCAGCAGTGATTGTGGATGGAAGGCAGTCTTGAAAGAATAACAAAAATTAGCCCGTCATTTGTATTATAATCTCATTTTCCTTTCTCTGGACTCCTTGGGGAAGCAGGTCAGAAAAAGGACAAAGCTCTCCCCTCCCATTAACATCTCAGGCTCCTGATCACCTGAGAATTGCAGGATAATTGTAGCTCTTTGTTAACAGTGGAGATGCAGACTTAGGCCAAAGCAGTCACTGGCATGTACTGCTTCCCTGGGCAGAAAAGTAGAGTGTGAAAATATGCCGACAGGAAAGCTAATGAACAAACCACAAGGTCAAGAGTTTGAGGGGTCTGTTCTTTCACTACCACCCATTCCTGAGACACACTCTGACAATTCCACATATTCATATCAGGAACCATTTCCTAATGGCAGGATTGATTAGGCTGTGGAATAGCCATCCCAAGGGAAGGTGTGGAAACAGCATTATTTGGAACATACTAGGACTGGACAAAGCCCTGCAGAATAAAGTGTAGGCAACAATCCTCCACCAGCTGTGGGCAGAGGGGCAAGAAGTGACCTCGAGGGCCGTGGCTACACTGAGGATGTCCTGAATTTCCCCCACCTTCTCTCCAGCACCAGTGCAGCTCCATCAGAGTTGCAAATACTACAGCTTCCACCACTGGCAGCATGAGTGGAGCTGCACCAGTGGGCAATTATAGGTCCCACATTTCCTAGCGTAGACAAAGCTCTGGAGGGGCTCCCTTTAAACCCAGGATACGATCCATTTCCCAAACTGCTTTCATGATGTTAGGCGTGCTAAGCTGCTGGAAGTACTTGCCCAATATACCCCAGACATGCTCCACTGAGTCCCTTTAAATATAGTCCTGCTAGGCATGCAGAATTAAACAGGAGTGTATTCTCTCGGCGGGACATTGCCCTCCATTGCCCAGTCTGAGTATTGGCCACAGTTTCTTAGTGCTTTCCCAGTGGGAATATCACCTGCATGACTAACAGCTGTAGCAAACCTTCAGCCAAAAAAGGTATATTTAAGTCACCACTGGATTGCTGCATGTGCAAGGAAGGTATCCCCCGGCACCCACAACCTCCAATGTCTCTCCCCAGAAGTGCTCTGAAAAGAAGAGGTTTAATTAGGTGAGTAAAGCAGCTGATTTGTTACACAGATAACCATATGGCACATTTCTCTTGTGACAAATCAGCTGCTTTACTCTTTAAATATATCAGAGGGATAAATACCAGGGAAGGAGAGGAATTATTTCAGCTCAGTGCTAATGTGGACACGAGGACAAACGGATATAAATTGTCAGTCAGGAAATTTAGGCTTGAAATTAGACGAAGGTTTCTAACCATCAGAGGAGTACAATTCTGGAACAGCCTACCGAGGGAAACAGTGGGGGCGAAGGACCTCCATGACTTTAAGATTAAGCTGGATAAGTTTATGGAGGGGATGGTATGATAGGATAACGGGTTTAGTCAATAGGTCAATAATAAAATAATAATAATAAAAATTAATCTTGAGTAGCCAGAGCCTCAGTTTCATATCTCATTCAAAAGATGGTACAATGAACCCTATGTCCACACTGGGGCATTCAGGCTAGTAGTTGTTCAGGGGAAAGAGCGCCCCCTACGGAGTAACCCTCATACTCCCTGAAGCAAGGCATAGTGATTCACAGTGATTCAGAGGGAACCTGCTCCCTAAGGAGTCATCCACACTGTATTCTGCAGCACCCACATTTTCCCTACATCTCTACATCCAAGCATTGACCCAGGCTGATCACTGATGCAGATCAGAAAAGAACTAATCATAGAATCATAGAATAGCAGGGTTGGAAGGGACCTCAGGAGGTCATCTAGTCCCACCCCCTGAATCCCCAGACATGCAGTGAATAGTTTTGGCTCCTGTTGTGGTGGAAATAAATGGACACTGAGTCTGCAGGTGATGTTGTGTCCACGTATGCTCAGCCAGGGCCACCTGGGGGGAAGGGGGCGCAAGTGGGGCAATTTGCCCCAGGCCCTGGGCCCTGCAGGGGCCCCCACAAGAGTTTTTTGGGGCCCCTGGAGCAGGGTCCTTCACTGACTCCAGGGGCCCCGCAAAACTCTCGCAGGGCCTGGGCCTCTGGAGCTTCTTCCGCTCCGGGTCTTCAGTGGCAATTCGACAGCGGGGAGACCCCAGGCCCCCTGAATCCTCTGGGCTGCCCTGTGCTCAGCACAGCACAGAAGCCAAACCCATGTACTTAGCACATGCTTTTTGGGTGAGTCAGTCTGTCCCTCCTGTGCCACTCTGGTGTTGGAAACCCCAACAGACACATATATTCCCCTTCCCATTATTTCTGAGCTCATCCCTGCTGAGGTTGTTGTCTGATTTTGGGGGGCTCTTCTTTCAAACCCAGCACCTGCTGGGCTGAAGCAGGGTTCCCCATATTGCCCAGCCCTTACCCTCACTGTCCCTTCCCCTGGGGCTGGCTCCCACCTCGGCATTCATGGGTGATTAGCAAGTGCTAGAGCCTGGGGCTTCCTTGGTTCTCACCTGCTCTCCATCTGAATGGAGGCAGGGTGGATGGTAAAGCCCAAGGGCCGTGGAATGGATTCAGCAGGTGGATGTTGTCTGGGACTGAAGGAAGAAGGAGATTTACCTGCTTTTGTTTACAATATTTAGATGGGTGACTGGGGAGAGACAGAAAGATAAGAGAGAAAGAGAGAGAGAGAGAGAGAAAGAGAGAGAGAGGATGTAGTTTGGTACTTGATATAGCTAGTGAAGGTCAACTCAGGGCGGGGTGGGGGGGCGTATAATGTTGGCCTTGACCAGAGACATCAAATTAACAACTACGTGGGCCTTGTCTCCACTAGGATTTTATAGTGAGAGCTAGCTTGAGTTATTATTTATTATTATTATTGTTATTATTATTATTATTATTTGTTATTTCCATATACCATGGCAGCTATGAGTCCCAGTCATGGACTAAAGACCCCATTATGCTTCTGCAAACACAGAACAAAAGATGGTCTCTGCCCCAGGGATCTAGCTAGCTCGACAAGGCCAGATTGAGAGAGAGAGATTAGACATGACCACAGACAGCGAGATTAGAATGTTGTCAAACATGCCTTTTCCATGGCTGTGCGGACAGAAAAAGCCATAAAATGGCATAGTTAAAGCACTAGACTCCCCAAGTGTGGATGCAGTTATACCAGTATAGACGTGCTTACACCAGAGTTGATTAGTGTGGGAAGAGGAATAAGCTATACTGACTTAACACACTTTATTCTGGTAAAACTGTTCACATGTGGGGCTGTACCAGTCTGGCAATTTCAATAAAAAACCACAGCCCTAACCAAAATAGTTTTTATCAGAACAAAATCTGTGTGTAGACCAGGCCCCAGGGAGTCATTTTTTCACTTAGAACCATAGATTATTAGGGTTGGAAGAGACCTCAGGAGATCATCTAGTCCAACCCCCTGCTCAAAGCAGGACCAATCCCCAGATTCCTAAATGGCCCCCTCAAGGATTGAACTCACAACCCTGAGTTTAGCAGGCCAATGCTCAAACCACTGAGCTATCCCTCCCCCAAATCTGGAACTTCAGTCGCTCCTACTTGCTACCATGGTTCTTTAACATGGCTGCAACCTATTCACAGAGCCAAAATAACCCAACATGTTATAACATGTTTTGGGCACAAATTTTTATAACCAGGGTTATTTCTGTAGCATAGACAGGATCAAAGGGAGAATGAGAAACAGACATGACAAGATTCTGCTATCAGCTTTACCAGTGTAAATCCAGAGTAACTCCACTGACTGTAATGGGGTTAATCCAGATTCACGTCAGTGTGTTTATGTTTACACTAGCATTCCTCTTCAAATTTCCCTCTCTTGCCCAGTCACCAGGGCCGGCTCTACAGTTTTTGCTGCCCCAAGCAGCTCACCGAATTGCCGCCGTGGGCGGCGGGGGCAGTCCGTGTGCCCTTAGGGCGGCAGGCGTGTTTCCGCAGCAGTGGCAATTCGGCGGCAGCTTCTATGTTTAGCTGAAGCCGCCGCGGACAGCTAAACATAGAAGCTGCTGCCGAATTGCCGCCACCACGGAAACACGCCTGCCGCCCTAAGGGCACACGGACTGCTCCTGCTGTCCCTGGCGGCAATTCGGCGCGCTGCTTGGGGGCAAAACAACAGGGACTGCTGCCCCTTGCAGATTGCCACCCCAAGCACCAGCTTGGAATGCTGGTACCTGGAGCCGGCCCTGCCAGTCACCACTGCAGCAGCAAAGGCAACTATTGTAGACCACTGGTATTTTGATCACTGTGTCATTTAACCCTAATCAGAGCAGATCTACACAACTCAGTGGTTAAAATGCCAAAAGCAGTTGGCAGCCTGTCTACTTTAGTGCCTCCATTATTGCTACTGCAGCAGTAATAATGCAAAGGTGAGAGAGTTGAAAAATGCTAGTGTAAGCAAGGCCTGTGAGAGGTGAATCTGCCAAATTGTGTATAAAATATCATTCCTATTTTGAAATCCTGTCCTAGGTACAGAGGCCCAAATTAATCCCTATGGGAACGCCCACTGAAAATTAATGGAGTTACCCCAAAGATGAATCTGGCCCATTGGGCCAGATTCTGATCTCCATTACTTGGGTGTAAATGGGGAGCAACTCCTCAGTGGAGATAGGGCCAAATCATAGACAAAGAGAGTTTTCCATTGACTTTGTGAGATCAGAATTTGGGCTTTACTTTGGGCTCACAGTGAGTGCAACATCTTCCTGCAGATATTTGATGTATTCATTTTGGCAATACTTGCACATCCAGGGAACACAGCCATTCAAAGAAGGATAGAAACATGCAAAGAGAAACAGGGCCACAGAGAGGAAAATGGAGAAAGATACAGAAAGAGAAAAGACAACAAGTCTATTCGAGTCTAGTCTATTCTATTCAAGTTCCTCTACTGGCTTAGAGTATTGGTAGAGCACCAGACTTTTAATCTGAGGGTCCAGGGTTCAAGTCCCTGGTCAGGCACTCAACTATTAGCTGAGTGCCTTCCAGTGGTGCATTAAATTACATGGCTAATATTTGCCACACATGGTTCATTCTCTCACTCATCCTCTCCGCAGGGGGAGAATTGTGCATACAGTGGAATGTTGTGTTTTGGTAGGGTTTTGGATTCAGGTTTTTTTAAGATGCACATATGTTTCTCTCGGAGAAGGCAGGTTGAAGAAGCGTTCCTTGTACTTGGAGCAGACGGGACAGGCAGGGAGCAAATCAGAGCTAGATGAGCATCTGCTTTGGAAAGAGGAGCAAATCCCACTCCCGCCCCTATTCAAAGAGCATGGAGAGGGAACAAAATGTGTATCTATGGATGCGGATATCCACAGATATAAAATGGATATCCGCGGAGCTGCAGGCTTCACCAGGAACTGCAGCAGTGAAAGCAGCAGCATGTCAGGCCACTGGGGCTGGCACCAGGCTCAGCGGCAGCTCTCCCTGGTCACAGTCAGGGCCGGCTCCAGACCCCAGCGCGCCAAGCATGCGCTTGGGATGGCATTTTGCCGGGAGGGCGGCAGGCGGCTCCGGCGGACCTCCCGCAGGCATGACTGCGGAGGGTCCGCTGGTCCCGCAGCTTCGGTGGACCTCCCGCAGAAATGCCTGCGGAGGGTCTGTTGGTCCCGCGGCTTCGGTGGAGCATCCGCAGGCACGTCTGCAAGAGGACCCCCGGAGCCGCAGGACCGGCGACCGCCAGAGCGCGCCCCGCGGCGCGCCGCCCTGCTTGGGGAGGCGGAATTCCTAGAGCCGCCCCTGGTCACACTAGTGTGTGCAAGCCGCTCACACGCTTCTGGA